>NW_023416311.1:14244465-16871870 GCF_014176215.1 Rousettus aegyptiacus | reverse complement strand
ATGTGGGCAATGAGATACCAAAACCCATGCTAATCAGAGGGCCATGAATCACCATGTATGACCTATAGCTGGTAGTTTCCACCAACAAAAGCTACTTATTAATCTTATCATTTTGCTGTGGACAAATGTGTAGGCAGTATTTTGACCAAAATTACATGAAAAAAGCTTCCAAACTCTACTGCTAACTGATAAATAATCTAGACCTAGTCCTCCTAGCCCCATTTCACCCCCACCCTTAAAAAAGAGTTGGCACCTGGGAGTCACTTTTAACACAACAATACCAAAAGGAAAAAAAAAAAGGCAAAAAGGAACCAGGTTAGTCAATACACACTGTGAGTTCCAACACATACTGTACCCATCTGCATTCTTCAAGACCTCAGCTGCAGAATTTTATGCCCGCTGTTGAAAAGTTTTAAAGGAAAAGTTTTCTTGCCCAACCTGCAGTAAGGAAGTCAGGGGAATGATACATAAAAGTAAAGGCAAAGTGGAATGTGACAAATTTTAAAGCTAATCTGTGTATATGACACAGAGCTGTGTAAATAGTAAAGGAGGAATATATTTCAGGATTTGCAAGCATCCAGGATAAATGTAGTGTCTTTTTATTGAAAATGTTTTCTTTCTAAACTACACTTTTAAAGTTACTTGTGAAAAAAAGCAAACACTTTTTTGTTATAACAGCTTAGAAATTGGTTGTGACTCACGGCTCGATGAACATGAGGCTTTTCTGCAACTCCCTTGCAGATTGATGTAGGCAGGCAAAGATACACTGAACCTTTATAAATAAAATAGAGGGGCCACAATTGTTCAGTTTGTATGAAATAAAAATATGGGAAGCAATTCAAAAGCAACTCAATATACAAAGAAAGCTAAAAAGCACTTATTCACCTATGAAATAAAGTGCAAAGAATCTGCACAGCCCTGCGAATGTGTCAGTGTGAACTTACAACTTCATTACCTCAGTAGAAAAGAAAACACAAACCACAGCAGGTACATAGTTTTGAAAAGATGCAACCGCTTTCTCCTGAGACAACCATCATGATCTTGCACTCCTCCCTACAATACAACCTACCTAACGACTAACAAGCGCTGGCTAAACAGAGGCTCTCTGTGTGGTTGGGGGGAAAGGGGCTGGAAAAGTACTCGGCAGGAACCCATGTTAGAAAAACTCAATTTATGGCTCCCCTTGCAACGGTACAGAACAAGAACAACTAGGGTTTCGAGGCCCATCCGGCTCCCTCGGCTGTAGCTTCTTCCCCGAGGAGCCTCGGATGAGCTCCGCCACCGGGCTGCCAGCGACCTGGAGCCCCTGCTGGCTCCAGCCCTTCGCCGACTCCCTGATTGGAGGAGCTGCCGCGGCGGCCCGGGAGAAAATAGCAGGACGATATAAGGGACAGGGGCTGGAGCCCCACCGACGGAGCGGGCTCCAAGGGAGGAGCCCAGTAAGGACCCGCCGCCGGTGGGAAAATAGCCGGCCGCGGTCGCCAGCCAGGCGAACCCGCTAAGACAAAGGCCCGGCGCCTGCGGTCGGCGCGTGGGGGAGGGGAGGGCGCAGGCGCAGACAGCGGCGGCCCCCGCCTCAGGCCGCCCGGCGGCCTCGTCTCACTCCCGCCCTAGCCCCTCGCTTGGCCGGCCGCCCCGACTCACCGTCCCGGGCCGTGCCCATTAGCTGATCCAGCAAGGCCCGCATCTGTGCCTGGGCGGACATGGTGGCCGGAGAAGGCGGCTGGGACGGCCGCGACGGGTGCTCTCGACACGGTAGCAAGGACGGCAGCGACGGCGGCGACGACGAAACCTGGTAGCGTCGACCTCGAGCCCTCTCGGATCCTTCCCGTCGCGGGGAACGCCGGGAGGAAGTGCGTCAGCGCCGCGCTTGACCTGCTGGGAAATGCAGTTTCTGCAGCGGGCGGGGCGGGGGCGGGGGCGGGGCGGGGACAGGGGCGGGGACAGGGGCAGGGGCAGGGGCAGGGGCAGGGGCAGGGGCGGGGGCGGGTGGTATGCGGAACTCCGCTCTGGAGGGAGCTGGAAAAGACAGGCTTGGTGGTCCAAGACAGGCTTGGTGGTCCAAGACAGTTGTAGAAAGGGCGAAGCCAGTCTCTACTCTGATTTTGCTCTAGAGCCCAAGTCCTATATGCAATACTGAGGCAAACCTTTAAAATAGAGACAATCCTAAACGAGAAAAAGCCCGTATTTTCTTGGTTGCCAATTTCAAAATTAATGAGCCTTAAATCTGGACAGGAATTCGGAGAGCCTGTAGGAGGAGCTCTCACCGACCTATGTCTTTAGCGGAAAGCCTTGTAAAAACTCTATGGTTAGAAGAGCCCATCCTCTGCGCGCACATAACACCCCCAACTTCCTTTTACTCCTCTTTAAAAGCTTACTCTCCATTCTGTACCCCAAAGTTGTACTTGCTTTCTGAGGTGGCAAGTGCAGAATTGCAATACTCTCTTTATTTCCGAACAAATCTCTATTGCCGAAGGAATGCCTGGCTGATTTTTTTTTTTTTTTTTTTTTTTTGTGGTCAACACATTTGAGAGCTCCTTTGGGGTCCAGAGAGACCCGCCGATACCTCTGGGCTGGTGAGCAAGCAGGTATGGGGCCTAGGGCCAGCCATTTGAATTTGCTCTTTTAATCCCCAAATCAGAAGTTTGAGGGTACGTTTTCTCCCAAGTCCAAGCTTCTGTTCTCTGGGCTTTATTTGGGACCTGTTTAGAGTTTTTTCTTTTTCCGTTAAAACACGTTCTCCGGCTGTGAGCTCTTTTGGTACTTTGGCCTGATTTCCCAGGGCAAGGGACCGGTACTGGTAGGTGGCCTGTTAGTAACTGGGCAGCACAGCAAGAGGTGAGTGTCAGGCAAATGAGGGAAGCTTCGTTTGTATTTGCAGCCGCTCCCCAGTGCTAGCATCACCACCTCAGCTCCACCCCGGATCATCAAACATTAGATTCTCTTAGGAGCAAGACCCCCGTTGTGAAATGCACATGCGAGGAATCTAGGTTCAGCGCTCCTTATGAGAATCTAATGTCTGATGATCCAAGGTGGAGCTGAGGCAGTGATGCTAGTGCTGGGGAGGTCTGACTGCACACAGACATAACAAAACAATTGCTTGCAGACTCATATTAAAACCCTGCCAATGACTGGCAAAAGACATTAAGCTACATCTGGTGGTGGACTTAATAGTGCCAAGTGAGTTGATGTATTTCAGTTGTACATTAAGCTGCATCTGGTGGCATCTGATTCTGCATTATGGTGAGTCATACTATTATTTCATTATATATTACAATAAATAGAAATAAAGTGCACAGTAAATGTAATTAATGTGCTTAAATCATCATGACACCATCTCCCCCGCCGCCCCCCCCCCCCATCCCCAATGCATGGAAAAATTGTCTTCCATGAAACCGGTCCCTGGTGCCAAAAGGTTAGGGGCCACCGCCCTAGAGGATCAGGGTATTTCTTGGTACCATATTAGCCATCAACTTGATTCTTTTGGAATCGGTCATTTGTGTTGGCTATTTGGAACCAAACTGCCCCATCATGCAGCCTTTGGCCCACATCTTTCCAGAGTAGGCTGTTCTACTAGAATTATGCTGCCACAGCCATTGCCCTTGACCACTTTTGGACTGGACTCTTCTTAGTGGAACTGGCTGATATTAAGCTTGCAAGCCACCTAAGCTATTTAAGTTGTTGGAGTTGTTTAGCCAGTTTGGGCCCAGGCTCTAAAGAAAAGTGTCCAAAAAATGGGATCTCAGTTACTTATTTCCCTCCTCCAGGGTCTCCAGCCAAATTTGTGTTTAAAAACCATGGTCCCCCCTCATACATGTATTTAAGTAAATGGACTATGACCAAAAGTAATTTAGAACGTCAGTGGCCATTACGGGGAACTTCTCCCTCAATTCCTTTGCAATAACCATTAGTTCACTGCTTTCCCATCAGAGCTCCTATTTTAGATTCATCTTATACATTGTTTTTATCTTTTTAATTTTGCTCTTTTTTTTTTCTTTTTTCCTGTTAAGCTGTACCTGTTGTCAAACTAGAACACAAGTAGTTTGGACCATGCATTTTCCTTCTAGCATGGGACCGACACCTGGAAGAGGTCTTTCTTGGCATTGGGACAAAAAGCCTCTGAAATCAGAAGACCTGTTGATCAGGGTTGTTTTCAAAGATTTCCATCAAAAGGGGGGAATGGCAAAGTTAATGACAGACTTTAAGATAAGAATCAGGAGGGCCTGTAGGAGGGCCTGAGTTGGTTGTTACAGCTCTATAGGAAGAGATCTTTGGTTTTAATACCCGCCCCCATCCTCCAGCTTTCCCTTCCCCTCTATAGAAGAATTTCCTATGTTTACCCAGCTTGCTATGGCTGCACATATGGAATTGCAATCCTTTCTTCCCAAATACAAATCCTTTTTGCTAAAGGAATACCTGGCTGACTTTGTTTGTGGCCAACACCACGAAACTGTTAACATATTTAGCTACTCTCGGACTCAGTTATTTTACATCTGTGAAATGGGGATTTAAATGGTACCTATCATATGACTTGTGGAAGTTAAGCATGGAATTAATGTTAGGTTTTGTGAGTACTGCTTCATGATTGTCCCTCTGTGAGCTCACAGTCTGCCATCCACCAAAGCTATTCTAGCCTTAGCCACACCAAGAGACTCACAATGAACCCTCGATATGGTACTCTCCCTTGGGTAGACAGCCAGTCACTTGAATATAGATTGATTACATTGGGTTCTTTCTACTCTAGGGGGACAGTGATTCATCCTTTTGGAACTGCCAACATATCCAGATGTGTATTGGCTTTTCCTGACTACAGCACCTCCACACTGGCCCACATATCCAAAGGCTTGCAGAATTCTGAGTCACTAACATGGAATCCTGCACAATACTGCCTCATGTCAAGAGATTCATTTTATGGTAAAGCAGGTCCATTATCTTTGTGTAGCAGTCCACTTAAAAACTCAGTGGTGTGGATGTGGTTCCATAGTGTAGCAGCACATCGCTTTACATGCAGCAGGTCCTGGGTTCACCCCCCAGGGGAGCCACAGTCCATGGTCTATGGCCATGCCACCCTGCTGAACAAGCCTGATGTTTGATCTCAGAAGCTAAGCAGGGTCAGGCCTGGTTAGTACTTGGATGGGAGACTACCTAGGAAGATCAGGTGCTGTAGGCATTTTAAAAAATAAAACTCCAGTGGTGTGAAACAAAAATGATTTATTATTTCTTATGATTTTACGGAGTTTAGGCAGGGCTTAGCTGGGCCTGGGGCTCTTCTGCTCTAGGTGGTAGTGGCTGTGTTCACAAAATTGATTAGATGAGATTGAACTGAGTGAAGGTCCAAGAAGGCTTCCCTGGCTCCTCTGTGGTCCTCCATGTAGCCTCTCTGTACATTCAGAAGTCTAGTCCAAGCTGCTTTATACTATGGCAGCTGGCTGCCCCCAGGTAGAGAGGGAGTGGAAGCTGTCAGTCCTTTAAAGGACTAGGCTCAGACCCCAGAAAGTCACCATTATCTATCTATCAGTCAAAGCGAGTCAAAAGGCCAATATAGATTCATGGAACATGCTACCTTTTGATGTGAGGAGCAGCTTGTGTGTACAAATATGTGAAGAATTTCCAACAGCTGTAGCAGTATTGCCATATCATTGCTACCATTGACTGCTTTGTGAAATTTGTCCTTGCCCCACCCAGGGGCTTACCAGTTGCCATTGAGGCTTCACATAAACAGACATGTGCAACCCAGAAACACAGAGCAGTTATGTTCTATGGGGCAAAACTTAAACTTGGACCAACTGGAGATGTAATCTAGTGGACGAATTTGCCTCTTCCCGTACACACTCCCAGCCCCCACTGGCTATCCTGAGACACAGGAGTAGTCCATATCCTCTGGGAAGATCAATTTATAAAAGCAAATAAACCAGAGTTCCTGATACCAAATAGTAGTGGCCAGCTCATTAACTCACCCTTGTTTGTGCTCTCCCTCCATGCCTCACTCCTTCTGCCCCCATTCCTAATTCCCAAGGATCAAGACCCTTAATAAAGTAGCACATAAGCTTTTCTCTCAAGTCCTGCTTTCTGGGGGAACCAAAGCTAAAACAAAATCAAGAGACCTGCACTAAATTAATTTATGAAGGATGTCATGCAGAGAGAAAATTACAGTAAATGGCATTAAGACTCCTGGTTATCAAAATGGAAAATAAAATCAAATTACCTCCTTACCCCCTACACTAAATCTATTCCAAACTGAATTAAGGACTTAAATGTTAAAATTAAAACTTTAAAGCCATTAGAAAAAAATAAGAGAGTAACTTAGAGTAGGGCAGGATTCCTTAAACAGAACACAAAAATTACTAACCGTGAAGGATACACTTTTCTATGTTAAAATAAAAACTGTTGTTCATCAAATGCCACCATAAAGTGAAGACAAGACGCAAACTGAGATACTTAACACAAATCACTGACAAAAAAATAACATCCAAAACAGTGCTATGAAATAAGTAAAAGACAAACCATTCAACAGAAAAGTGGACCAGAGAAGAAAAAGCGTCTTAGACAATAAACGTGTGTAAAGGTGCTTTAATAATCGTGGAATGAAAATATAGCCGCAAGCAGATCATACTCCAAACCCTTGGGACTGACAAAGGCGACCGCAACCTCACGCGGCGCTGGAGCCCCAAGCGCACGCCCGCCCCACCGGCGTCTTGAGACCCGCCAGACCGCCAGGTGTGGGCCTGGGTCAGCCAGCCCCTCGTGGTAAGGGAACGACGGCCCAGGAGCCAGGCCCCCAGAGGGCGCGGTCAGATCCGCGTTGCCTAGCAACCAGGGAGGACTGCGAGGCCGAGCCAGCTCTCGCACGCTTCCGTCCCCGCCTACTGGGCCGGAAGTGACCCTGGGGGCGGTGCGGAGGAGCTACGCGGTGGCGCTGGGGGCGCTGGCGGTGCGGGTGAGAGGGGCGGCGGCTGGTGAGTGAGCGCGTCCTGGTCCTCCTTCACGCGCGTGCACGCCACGGGGTCCCACCTCTTCCTTCCTGACCCGGTCTCTGCCCCACGGCAACCCCGGCCGCTGGGAGACCCCAACCTCTAGAGACCCCGCGCATGCTCTCGCCCACCTCCCATCGGTATTCTAGTCCGTGCGTGTCGGTGCAGCGGCTTTGGTGGAAAGGGTGCAGCAGGAGCTGGAGCTAGGCAGCTCCGCTGGCCATTCCAGCCCCAGCGGGTGAGTCGTTCGGGTTCCCGAAGCCTGGCCTTAAGCGGCGTTGAATTCGAGCCCATTTCCCCCAAAGACAGGCTGTAACTCCCAGTAGGAAACTTCCTACCCGACCTTGCCTGCATAGTAGGTAAGCTAGCCATTGCTGTTTATGCTCGAGGGTGCTGCCTGGGATGCCTGAGAGTAATTAAAAATGTCCGTGAGAAGTCTCTCACTAGGGTCAGATAGTTACGTTCCCTTGTCAGGACGTTGTTATGCAAACTGACGAAGTAATCCAAAGCTCAGCTGATGTTTACTCATCTGTAGAGAAGATTACTGTGTATAGCCTGTCTTACTAAATAAAAGCAGCGCCGAGTTTAAAAGGGAAAAAGAACACTGTGGTCTCTGAAATAGTTCCCAGCTCCTCCATAATTGGCTGAGAGATGACAAGGAGAGAGTTTGCCCTTGAGCAGTCTGATAAGTTATCAGAGTAGGCAATTGCAGTTATTTGCTGTTCTTTAAGAAACCCTGTGATTTCAGCTGAGGCGTTTATGTGTTGTGCCCAGCTCCAGGTACCGGTGCTTATGTCTTTCTAATGCCACCTGTAGATTGTACCACTTCTTTTCATTGCAATTTTATAGTGAGCATACAGTTATAGCAGCTTAGATTAACTTCACAAATACTGACTGCTGAATGCTGGCCTGAAGAAGGTTCAGTTTACAGGAGGATACAGATAACAAGATAAATAGGCAAAATATGGATCGTGCTAGAGAAAATACAGAGTGGGAAAGGGTGATATAAAGGAAATGACCCTAACATCAAGTGGACATTTATTTGGGCATTTTATTAGTTTTCTGGGTCCTTGTTGCATTGATTGGAGCACTTTTGGTTTCAAGTGTCAAGGATCCATTAATGGTTCAACCTATGGAGGGATTCCACTGGCTTTCATACAGGAAAGTCCAGGGGGACCAGGAATAGATGGGGGCAAGGGCTTAAGGGGATCATCAAGATTCGGTAATGTGGCATGTGTGTGGGTGGGGGGGGTCTTATTAGTCTCCACTCTCTCACATACCTTTGCCCTGTTTCCATCTGTGTTGGTTTTTTTCTCAGGTTTCTGCATTCATCCTACCTACTTGTATTCGTTATCTGTTGCTGTATAACAAATTAACTCAAAGTTTAATGGATTTGTCCAAACCTATAGAGAATTTATGATTTATTACAGCAATCCTTTTTCATCTACAGATTCAAACATCTCACAGTTTCTGTAGATCACAAATTCAGGAGTGGCTTGTTCAGGTGATTATGGTTCAGAAACTCATGAGGTTGCAACCAAGCTGTTGGCTCACTCACATGACTCAGCTGGAGGCCACAGTTTCTTGATGGTTGTTGACAGGAGTGCTTATTTCCTTTTCTTGGTGGGCCTTCCAGTAGGGGTCATTTGCCCACATGGTAGTTGTCTTTCCTCAGAACCAGTGATCATGGAGATGTCAACGTAATTATGTCCAAATCTGTACAAAATTTTTATAAGCATATATTAGTGTTTATTCGAGCCAAGCAGAAGATACACCTGGAAGCAAGGTCGAAACAGACTGAGAAAATAGTTCTTAGAATGGTAGTTTGGATTTTCTTTTATGCATTTGGAATGAAGGAGGGAATGTAAATATTAAATGAAGGTGATAGAAAGCAAGGTGGGGATTAGATTACAGGATAGTTAGCAAGAAACAAGAGTATGTGCTCCCTTGACTGGTTAAGCCTCCAAGGGGTCTGAAAAAGGATGAGTTCTGGTATTTCGCAGGTGTGTCAACCTACATGCACAAGAATAATGAACAGGGTTTGCTTAAATCTTACTGAAAGTTATAAGCCTGGGGCATGACTACCCATCATGACCTGCCCAGTTAGGAATTTATGATTAAATCACCCTGTGAGGTTACTTTCCATCACTGGACTTGTCAATTGTATTACAGAACCCCTTTTTTTGTCTATAGGGTGGACAGAGGGGGGAATGTGGAAACCACAGTGTCTATTACGATCTACTTTTGGGATTCTAACAGTTACTTTGGCCACGTTCTATTTATTCGTGTTACTAAGTACAAAAAACTTCACCTTTAAAGGAAGGCATGTGGAAGACTAAACACGTTTTAAAACCACCATTTCACTTACCACTGTTGCGGGGAAACAGTGCCTACTCCCTGTAATTTCAGCTGAAGTTCTGAACCTAATCACTGTGAATCTGATTAGTTGACTAGGCTTGGGTAAGGCGGGGTCAGTCTCACCAGAATCACAGTGAGCATGTTGAAAGTGGATTTCTCCAAGGAAAACCAAGATTCTGTTATTAGAAGAAATGATGTCAGAGTGACCCCTACATCTGATTTATACCATCTATTTCTAATCAGGTTTCAATCGTCAACTGCTCCTACAAGTTGTAGATTTTACAGCACGTGGTTAATAAATGCATTGATAAACTACTCTTGAAGAAAAGTTTATGAGCAGAGTATGGCAAGAATTGGAGGTTATTCATACACGTGAATGTGTGTTTAATTTATGCCAGGCACTTTGCTTTGTCCTGGGAAAACAAAGGCATATGGGAGTTATTAGATAAAGGCAAGCAGAGGAACAGTGTGCAAAAGATTCTCAGCAGTGTGACTAGGGAAACAGGTGTTGGGCATAGAGTTTGGGGAGAGATGACACTAGAGGTGGCAAGAACCAGGTGGTCAGAAGACCTGGAGCCAAACTCGGGTGTCTGAGCTTTGTTCTAAAGCTGCAATTGGTCATTCAGGAGTTTAAGCAGGGGAATAACATTATCAGGAGATATTTTAGTATGCTGTCTCTTGCAGCATCAAGGAAAGAAGATTTGAGAGGGCTCCAGAAATCCAGGTGAGAAGTTATACTATAACCTAAAGCAGTGGCCATTTGGAAGGAGGAGCACAATTGAAGAGATAGATAAGTTAGAATATACAGAATTTGTTGGGTATTTCAAAACACACTGTATATCTCACTTGAAATTGATCTTGATAAAACCCACAAACAGCAAATTTTTGTTCTCACTTAGTAAAATACTTCATGGAGTTCAGATTGTCTGGATGTGGTGTCAGAAAGGAGGAGAGAGAATGAAGAGGGGCAGGGGAAGGGGAGGATGCTGATTCCTAACTACATAACCAAGAAGCAGATGCCGAGAGATCAAGTGACATCGTTAAAGTGGAGCTAATTTTTTAAAAATCAGAAATGGAGCATAGGAGAGAAGTACTCTGGCTTGTAGATGAAAATGATCAGCTCTGTGTTGTTAATTGTTGAACCTGGGTAATGGGTACCTAGAGCTGGTCGTTTCTACTTTTATGAATATTTAAACATTTATATAACAATAATGATTAAAAAGTAAGCAAATTGAAGTTAAGGCCTATTTGTCTTGAAGAGAGTTAGTCAGAAGTGACCAAGAGTTTTTATACTTTATCTTTTTAAGAGTTTTTGCTTTTCCCTTCCCCTTAATATAAGGATAGAAGTAACAGTGATTTGTGAGAGAGTCAAAGTTAATACAGTCTATCTTAGAATTCAAGAAAAAGGTTTACTCCACGTTATTTTCTGGATATACCTACAAAACTTATTCTATGTTACTTTACTAGTATGCAGATAAATGTTCCTCCTTAATTTATTTTTAGGAGGTACTGTGAGCCATCCTCGGTTACTTTAAAAGTTTTGCAGTACGTAAAGGAAAGGAACTGCTTATTGAGCTTTGTGAGTGTTGATTGCATATGCTGTGTGATGCATTTCCTTTTAACTGGGCACCATGACCTTAAAATTTGTTCTCATTTGAAATTTCTTTAAGGGTCTATTCTTTGTCTTGGGCTTATTTGCTTGGTGAAGAGAGGAAATAGTTGTTCAGATGTAAACAATTGAACACTGTAGCTATTGTTGTCTGACTTTTGCTTTGCTCAGCCAAAAATTCAGTGCTCCTAGTTGGATATTGTGGGTGTCTCCCAAATCCTCGTGTGGAATTGCTAGCAGAATACTCGGGCCACTCTTGGCTGTGACACAGGCCTCCTAATGTAAAAAAGATTCTTAAATCATTTGTATATATAACAGCCAGCTTTAGGAACAAACATTTGAGCACACTTAATATAAGATCAGTCAGTAATTACAGATCACGAAGTCTGCAAGACAAGACAGGCCCTGGAGTGAAAAGAATGATTGCATGTTATCGTGTTCATCCTCTTGTCTAGGGATGATCTCCATGAAGCTCTCTCCCCTCTATTTAACTGACATTTGCTGAGTATCTGCCAAGTGTTTGGCACAGGAGATGCATTAGAGTCCTGCCGCCCTTAAATAGCTCTCCCTAGGCTGCAGGAGTACTGTGAATGCTTTGAAAGGAAAAGGTCAAGTTCTCTGGGGTGGAAGGTGGCTAACCCCAGTCAGTAGTGCTGACACAAAGCTTCCTAAGGCTTGGCGATGCTCCAGCCAAGGCTTAGAGGACTGAAAGAGAGGTCGTCCCAGGAAGGAGGACCAACATATGAGAAGGGCTGAAAATCCATATTCCTTACTGGTCAAGTCATAGCACAAGCTAAGTGGGCGAAGGCAATTTGATAAAACAACACAAATGTCCAAAGAATACAGTAGTCTCCCCTTTTCTGTGGAGGATACATTCCAAAACCCCCAATGGATACCTGAACGCATGGATAGTACTGAACCCAATATATATCGTTTTTCCCCAAGACATACATGTCTATGATAAAGTTTGTAAATTAGGCTTAGTAAGAGATTAACAACAATAACTAATACTAAAATGAACAGTTATTACAATATACTATGATAAAAGTTCTGTGAGTGCAGTCACCATTTCAGGGGATCACTTGCCATTTAATATTTGCAGACAGTGGCTGGCTGCAGGTAACTGAAACCGCAGAAAAAGGAGAACTGTCCTTGACAAGATGCGTATTCTGCTCCATGTAATTCCTGTCTTTCAGAAAAGTAACCCAACTGGGTGCGAATTAGGGGTAAGAGTTCCCCAAAGGAAAGAAAGAAATCTCTCCTTTCACCAGACCTTAATAGAGGCTTTTGACCTCCTCAGTACTAGTGATAGAGTGGTGAAGTGATCTTTTCGTTTTTTCAACCCATTGGAAAAAATCCTTTCAGTTTCGGTTATTAGCTGGTGAAGCTAGATAGTAAAGTTAATCCATAATCAGAGCTTTTCCCTAGATAGCTCCTACATATTTTCTGTTTAAAAAAAAAAACTCATCTGCTATTTCCTCTAAGGCTCTCCTCTGCTTATTTTAATCTCCTTTTTTTTCTCCCTCTCTCTGTTTTTCAGTTCGCAGGTATACTTTTTTCTCTCTTATTTATTTAAGTTTGCAAGTAGCCTTGATTTAAATAATGTCTACTTTGTAAAATTGTCACCCTAGTGAGGTCAAGTAATGCAAGAAATCAATATTTTTTGAGTGGCAGAAAGCAGTTTTTGACTGTGCTAGAATTTCTGGGTACACAGAAGTGGGCCCTCTTCATTATTTCCTCACAGAGATCAAACTGTAGTACCAGGTTCTTAAAATTCTCGTATAGCACCAAAGTTATGACTTTTAAGACATGCAGTTTAAAATAAACACAAATTTTAGTTAGTTTAAACCAATTTTAAAATATGCAAATTACCTTTTAGATTGACGTGCTTAGTTCTGAAAATCTGATCTCTGGCTCACTGTCTGAAAATTTCCTTGAAAGAATGCTGTAAAATTCAAATTGTAAAAATTGGTGGGGAGAGGGGCATTCTTATTAAAGTACCCTGAAATGATCTTTTTTCTCCAAAAAAAGAAGTTATCAAATTTCAGTTTAAAAATTAGACCTTGTAACTTCATAATGTCTGTAGAATTGCCAGTTATTTGTTCTGGCAGTTTTCCTTCTGCCCTTGTTAGAATTTTTTTGTTTTCTTTCTCCATTAAAAAACAGAGACTTTTTTTTTTTTTTTTTTAAATTTTCTGTTCTCTCTGATTCAGTAAACTCTTGGTAGATAAAGAACGCTTAAAGAAAAAGGAGACACCTTTTATTTCCTTTCTGCATATGCTATCGTATTCCTGTCCCCTTGAAATGTTAATGAGTTACATAAACTGCTGTGTTTTATTGTTCTTCCCCATAGTCAGACTTTCCACCCTGGATGTGATAGCTTTTGTACTCCTGGGAGGACAAAGGTGGCAGTTGCAGTGGCCTTTAACAGACACACCCGCAATAGCCGGGCACTTCTGATTCCTCATATTTCCTTAGTGTCAGGGAAATAATCTCTTTGAAAAACCATGCACAGGGATTTTGTGTTTATCTCACTTCGAATCATTCTTAGAGTCACACCTGTTACCTTAACATATATCACATGGGCACATTTTCGTTTTCATCCCTCACACTTTTCTTCATTTCTTTTTTATTTTCTTTTAATGGACTTTAAGCCAAAATGTGGACTTTATAGTTATCATTTCAGACGTTGAGAATTGATAGGAGAAAATTCCAATCAATGACTGTCTAAAAATCCTATGACTCAATTTTTAATTTCTGTCCTCAATACCACTAGCTTGTTAAAAGTGATGGAAAAGAACATTGGATACATATGAAGTAAAGATGCAAATCTCTTAACCTCATGGTCTTTTCCTTTATTTTATTTTCTCCATCTGTTATATTTTCACAGCTTTTATGTTAGATGAAAAGTGCTTAATTTTCCATATCTGCAAAGTGTTCATTTGATTTCATACATATGTGTACAAGTATGGATTTCATTTTCCTTTTAAGATCTGTCGACTTGATGCGAACAAATGTTAACAGTTTCCTCGGACTCCTGTTCTCTGGACTTCTTACAATGAATTTTGCCAGTTTAGAGATAATGCATTTTTGTCCCTAGGTTGGACTTGGAGGAGCCTCTGTCTTTAAGTGGGCATAGTTATTTAAAATCCATATGCCCAGTAGCTATGGTTCTTTCCTATACTAGCAAATGAACCAGTAAACACACAATATCAAGGATATGGTTTGTCCAGATGTGTGGTTTGCAGATGATTCATTGTGGTATTAGAGGCAAAATACCTTTTAAATTTCTTACTCTTTATGTGAGATTCAACAATAGTTGCAATTAGAAACAAAAAGGAGGAAAGCCCTGAGATCACAGGCTTAGAAATTCAGTTTAGGAGGAAACCTCTAGTACTTTATTTTTGAGTCTCTTCAGATCAGGTCCTCATGCGTAGCCCGCAGCTCTCCCACCCCCATAACTCTCGCAGGCACAGGTGGTGCTGCTGCTTCTGCGCCAGGAAACCAAAATGATGGCTGACAATATCCATAACTTTGCCAAAGATGTAGACTTACAGGTTCGGGAAGCTGAGCAAATCCCAAACAGGATAAACCCAGAGAAATCTATGCCAAGACACATCATAATTAAACTTCTGAAAACTAAAGAAAGCAGCAAGAGAGAGTTGACATCTTACTTATGAGGAAATCACTTCAAATGACAGCAGATTTCTTGTCATAGACCTTGAAGACCAGAAGAAAGTGGCATAACATTCATCAAGGGCTGAAAGAAAAGAACCTAAAGACATTATCAAATGAAGGAAAATTAGTTTGTTGCCAGCAGACCTCTAAGGAAGTTCTTGAAATAGAAAGGAAACGATGAAAGGAGGAATCTTGGAACCTTGGGGAGAAAAAAACAACAACAACAATAGAAAAAACAAAAATACAAGTAAATGTAATAGACTTTTCTTCTCTTGAGTTTTCTAAATTACGTTTGATGGTTGAAGCAAAAAGTATAATGTTGATGTGTTTCTCAACATATGTAAAGGAAATATTTTATACAGTTATACACAGGGGTAGGTAAAAGGATTTAAAGGGAGGTACGGTTTCTGTGCTTCACTCAAAGTAATAAAATGCTGACACCAGAAAGTCGCAATAAAGTAGGTATGTCTAATGTAATACCCAGAGGAAAATTAAGTCGAATGAATTCTGAATAACATTCACGTAATCCACAGAAAGTCAGGAAAAAAAGAACCAAGAAACAAAAAAATAGAGAAGAAACAAAACTAAAAGGCAGATTAAAGGCCTAACATATCTATAATTTCTTTGGAAGTAAATGGTCTGAAAATAAAAGACAGGTTGGCAGAGTGGATTTTTAAAAATATTATCCACATATTGTCTAAAAGAAACCTACTTTAAATATAATGAAACAGATAAATTGAAAGTAAAAGATTGGAAACATACACCATGTAGACATTAATCAAAAGAAGATAATAACTTTATTAATATTAGAGTAGACTTCAGAGCAAGAAAATTACTAGGGGCAGAGTGGGACATTGGATAATGATAAAAGGGCCAACCCACTGAGAAAATACAACAGTTCTAAATATGCACACCACAACAGCAGGGCTGCAGTGTCTTTAAAAACTAAACATATAATTAGCATACACTTTGGCAGCTACACTGCTCACCATTTTTCCCAAGGATATTAAAACCTATATCCACACAAAAGCCTGTATATGAGCGTTCATAGGAACTTCATTTGTAATGGCCAAAAACTGGTAGCAACCCAAATATCCTTCAGTGTGTGAATGGTTAAACAAAGGGTGGTACAGCCATTTCTACTCAGCAATAAAAAGGATTCAACTGTTGATACAGCCAACAGTGTGGATGGACCTCAAGGGCATTGTGTCAAGTGAAAAAAAACTAATTTCCAAGTTCATATACTGTTTGATTCCATTTACATAACATTCTTGAAATAACAGAATTTTAGAAATGGTGGTTGCCAGGTATTACGGATGATGGGAAGGAGGGAGGTCTTCATGGTGATGGAGCAGTTCTGTGTCTTGATACCCATGAGTGTGTACATGTGCTAAAATTATATAGAACTGTGTATACAAGTGTTACTGTTCTGATTTTGAAATTGTACTATAGTGATGCTATAACCGGTGGGGGAAAGTAGGTGAAGAATGAGACTGGACCTCTCAGTACACTCTTTGCAACTTCCTATAAATTAGTCATTTCTACATAAGCAGCTAAAAGGGGAAACTATCAGATATCAGAAGGTAAACACTATTGATGAAAAGACATCTGTGAAAAAATATATATATATAACTGTCGAAATAAAAATGTTCATTCGTGTACCACCTAAATTATCTTGCATACCATACCATTAGTGATATAGGAACCATTCTTTTTGAAGCCTCTTATAAAGGATATTCCTAGAGGGGTGGGAGGTCACAAGACTTCTCTGGAAGACTTTTAAGGAACCTTCAATGCAAAGAGCTAATGTTCCTTAGTGAATGAAGTTCAGGTTCCAGGGATCTCAAATATAGATCCTCGACTCCTTGGGCAACTCCAGACTTGAAACAGTTCTTTTAACAGGAAAAGAGAGAGCCAGTGAGGAAATTGAGATCTCCTAATGTCTGGAGAAGAGTCATATTTCTAGTCACCCTTTAAAAACACACTTTATGTATGTTTGCACAGAGCATCTCTGGAGGGAACTATAAGAAACTGCTAACACGCTTCCTCTCTTATGGGTCACAAAAGAGAGGGAGATTTACACTTTTACAGACCTTTCAAGTATATCATGTATATTACTGAATTAAAAAATTAAAACCCAAATTACGTCAATAATTGTTTTTGCATTGTCCTTTGTTCTTTACTTTAGGGGACCCACATTGTAGCTTAGAGATTCTAAGAATGATGAGAAAAAGGAGCAGTTTAACTTGGGCTCTGCATTTGGATTTACTTTACTGAGCTTGCCAAGAATATCAATGAAAACTTGATTGCAAGGAAAGCTCTTCCTCCCTTTGATTTGCTTTCCTTTAGGCTGGCAGGTAGAATCTCTACTTCAGGGGCCAAGAGGCAGGAGAAACCGAGTCATCCAATGGTGAAAGTGAGATGGCCAGACAAGGGAAGGGCCAAGAATCCTGGTTTGGGAAGGACCCACGTCCTTTACCAGACACATTCACAGGCTTCCTGAGATGCATTTCACCAACAGCTTTACAATCCCTAGATTTACCTGTCCAGACCTAGTTGCCAGATACACCAATGGCTGGTCAGAAGCTAATGTTGAACAAGTAAGTCTTCCAGGTGCTCCTGCCATAAGGTAGGTCTGAGACTGAATGTGAATGATTGTGTCCTTTTGAGCACATGCCCCTTGTTCTTTCATAGACAGTCTTAGAGCATTTTCCAGCTGTCTCCTGGTAGATGCTCTGGCTTCTGAAAGAAAAGGACACCTCTAGCTCAGAGAACTTGAGTTTCTTCCCCAACATTTTAAAGATCTTAGGAGAACTTAAAGATAGAGCTTTTAAAATCAAGAATTTTGGTATTCTCATTTCATTTCTTTCCTTTGCCAAAGGAATTTATGTGTTTTAAACATTTCAAAGGTGTCCTCAGTGGGGACAAAGTGGCCAGATTTGCTGTGTACGTGGCTTTCCTGTTGGTCAAACTTGGTCCTAGGTTTTGTTGCTGGCTATTTAAGTCATCTCTCCCACACCCATGTCAGATGTTTGGGTTAATGAGGTCCCTGATCATGAGACGCTGTTTGGTTTTCCTGAGTTGAACTCTTTATCTTTGACAGTCACACCTTTTCTGATTTCCAAGATGTTAAAACTTATGTCTCATTACTAAGGAGAACATACACAAATTTGTTTGGTTTTCTTTTTAAATTGTGGTAAAATACAAATTACATAAAATTTACCATTAGTGACGTTTTGTGCATTCAGGATATTTTACACATTTTATTTTTTATTATATATTATTATTATTTATGCCTCTAGCACCTGGTCTTCCTAGGTAGTCTCCCATCCAGGTACTGACCAGGCCAGACCCTGCTTAGCTTTTGAGATCAGACATCAGGCTTGTTTGGGGTGGCTTAGCCGTAGACAATAGACCATGGTTTCACTGGAGCATGAACCCAGGACCTTCTGCGTATAAAGCAGACATGCTAACTGCTATACTATGGAACCACGTCCAGTTTTGCACATTTTAAAAACACTATGTGTTTTTAAAACATTTCTTTCATAATAAAGATTTTATTGGTTGGTTTGAGAATAAGTATCCAGACATTTCAATTTGTACACAATTAACATACATACTAAAAACTTAGAGTCATATAGTTGTGATTCTTTTTTAAATAGTTATTCCAGTGACTTTCCGTCTTAAAATTTGGAGGCCGATTTTTCTCAGTAGACTATAAGTACCAATATCTTCAAATGTTGATATGCTGTTACATCAGCGTC
This sequence comes from Rousettus aegyptiacus, assembly GCF_014176215.1. Lineage (NCBI taxonomy): Eukaryota > Metazoa > Chordata > Mammalia > Chiroptera > Pteropodidae > Rousettus > Rousettus aegyptiacus. The sequence continues at coordinate 16,853,490 of NW_023416311.1, read as the reverse complement.
CCACTGACAGTTTAGTATCATATTCACTACGTAATCAAATTTTGAATCTTTCACAGCACATTAACAAAGTTACTGGGAAAACTGGACTGCCATGACAAAGATGTTACACAAAATTCTGACAGGGAGAGCCAAGATCAAGGGGTGGTTTTCTTCAGGCAATAATTCTACTGAAAACATGGGAATAGAATGTTCTATTTAAAATGTTCAAGATATGTTAAATGCACAACTGACTGTAAATTGCCATTTTAGTATGCTTTGCGTTATAGGATATAAAAACTACCCCCATCTATGGAATGTTAAGCTGACACCCAAGACAGTCAAAGCCTCCCATATTCAGTATTCCATTATTTTCTGATTATACCAAAAAATAGCCAAATGATTTCACCTCTTAGAAAAAGCATTTACACTTAAAAAATGGAATGAGGTAGAATTCCCTCCTAAAAATGTTTCTAGAGCTACTAAAAAACTTGCATTTACAAAATAGTTGATAAAAATATTCCTCTGGATTGTACAGGAAGGGACATGGGACCACTGAAAAGACAAGCTATATGATATTAATTAAACTTGGCTTCTTTCTCTCCTGCTTCATCAGAGGCCAGACTGTCGTTTTTTTCGTTTCTCCACTTTCTGCAGGTAACTCTTTAGTTTCTTGGTTAGCCACCCTGGCCTGTTTCTGCTTTGCTCCCCTTTTTCCTTTTGTCGGCTTTTATGCTTGCAGATTTATTCTTTCCTGCTGCCCTTTTTGGCTTCGTTTCCACTTTTGCAAGAGCAGGCTTAGCTAACAACCTCTCCAACCTCTTCTGGGCTTGTCTTTTGCATACACACCCTCTGCTGAGCTGACTTTCCTCTTGGGCAACGTGGGACAGTGCCTGCAGGTGGCACTGGGTGGCACCGAGCAGAGAGCCTTTGCTCCTCCCCGCTGCCCAAGCTGCTGGGACCCGCCATCACCACCATTTTTATCACCCCAAAAGGAAACCCTGTACCCATTAGCAGTCATTCCCCATTTCCCCCTCCCCCAGCCCTGGCAACCAATAGTCTACTTTCTGCCCCCTATGGATTTGCCAGTTCTGGAAGTTTCATATAAATGGAATCATACAATATGTAACCTTTTGTGTCTGGATTATTTCACTGAGCAGAAATGTTTTTAAGGTTCACCCATATTGTAGCGTATCAGCACTTCAGCCCTTAAGGGCCAAATAATATTCCACTGTATAGAATTACCACATTTTGCTTATCCACTCATTTGTTGATGGACATTTGGGTTGTTATGAATAATGAAGCTCTGAACATGTATTTACAAGTTTTTGTGTGAGTCTCTGTGTTCTTTTGGGTATGTACCTAGAAGCGGAGTTGCTATAACATATGATAATTCTGTGTTTAACTTTTTGAGGAACCACCGGATGTTTTCCACAGCAGCTGCACCATTTTCCATTTCTACCAGCAATGGAGAAGGGTCCCAATTTCTCCACATCCTCACCTACAGTTGTCATTTTTCATTTTTTAATGGAAAAAATGTGTATATGTACACAAGTTTTTAAATCATTCTTATTAAATAGAGAAAAACAGTTAAAGTCAGAAATTAAAAAGTTTATACCAAAAACGTCAGTCTCTCGTCTCTTTCCATCTTCCCTTAACCCATTCTAAGGAGAGCCACTTTCCACTGTTTCCTCTGAGTTTTACCTTCACTTAACCTCGGTTATATCCTCATTTATCCATTTCGAGTTATTGACTTTCTTTTTGGGTACATGAGGATTGAGAACTCAAGGATGATGGTGGTTTCCAGCTACCAGCGACCCCACGCTCTTTCTGTCTGGCTTCCCAGTCTTCAGAAGTGTTTTCCATCTTATTTTCCAAGATGGCTTCTCCAGGTTTCCTCACTAAACCCACCCACGGGCCAGCCACAGGAAGGGAAACGGGGCAGGAGGGAGCGTGTTCTCCCCTGTAAAGGCTCAGAAGTTGTACATAGCACCTGTGCTCATCCACTCAGCCGTCCCCCCTCCTTCACGTGACTTCTAGCATATTTTATCTTTTAATAATAATTAGCTAACATTTAAGTGCTTCATTCATGTCAGATACTGTTAGAAATGCTTTCTGATCATTTATAATTTTTTTCCTCTTTAATTCTTCCCCTACCCCGCCTGACTTCTACCCCGACCTATATATATTGTCATCTCCCCTTAACTGGATCTCTGGGCGACTTCCCACACGCTCGCCACGTGCACCCAGGGCCTGGAGCACCCAGGGTATGGTCTGTGGCTCCACCTGGGCCACGAACCCAGGACCTTCTGTGTGTAAAGCAGACATACTAACGACTACACTATGGAGCCACCCCCTCATTTATAATTTAACCCTTACAACAATAGATATTGTTTCCCTTTTATAGATGAGGAAACTGGGTGCAGTCAAATTAAGTAGCTTCCCAGGCCACACAGTGACTAGGAGGCAAGGCTGGGGCTCCAGAGCCCACCTAACTTAGGTTCCATGACCTTCTAGGGAGTCCCCCCCAGGCTACCCTTTTAATCTGTGCTTTGAACTGGTGGAAGCCTGGTCAGAGGTGCCCAGCCTATGAGCTGGCGGGGCTTAGTAATGTTAGGGTGCAGGCTTATTATCAGCCCTGGCCCAGCACTGCCCTGCAGCAGGAGACACTGGTGTGTTAAGGAGGAAAGTATTTCCTGTGCTGGCTCTATACAATTAATTTGCCTTTCTGAATTAAAGGCCTTCTTGAGTATAATCTCTGACACCCTAAACATTTATTTTTAGCTTAGCTTTTATTTCTTGGGCTGGTGGCCCACAGTCACCACTGCAACTATGTTCCTACGCTGCTGAGAATAGCAGAAATCGACGTGTGCTGCAGCATTTGACTGTCTCTTGTTTTATTGACACAGTGACCAGGAGGTAAACTTTGGGATGTGCACACGATGATGGACAGCAAGGACTTAGAAGCTGAAATCCATCCCTTGAAGAACGAAGATGGGAAATTGCAGGAGAATCTAGAAAACCAAGCGAAAAAGGAAGACAGCTTGAAAAGCAGCCCCCTGCAGTCCCGCCTCTCCCGCTGCAGGACAGTGGCGTTTTTCCTCTCACTGTTTATATGCCTTTTAGGAGTGTTTGTGATTTCCTTCATCATCCCGTGTCCAGACCGGCCAGCTTCACAGGGGACGTGGAGGATCAATTACGACACAGCAGGTGCCGCCTCCCCCCTCCGCATGGCATTCCAACCACGCTCTTTGGGGTGGGCGGTGGGATCAGCATGGGTGTCCAGGAATCTGGAAGTCATCCTTGATGGTGAATCAACCCTAAGTGGCTGCCAATTCTGTGTCCGTGTTTTTCCTGGAATTTGGAGGGAGCTACAAGAGCTGACGCTCAGTACAAATGGAAGGACTGCTGTGGGGGCATAGTGGTCCACTCTCCTGTTTTAGGAAGGATGTGTTAAGTCTGTAATGAAAGCAGCCCTTTTGGTTACTTTCTTGAATTAAAAAAAAAAATTGTAATAAAACAGTCACTGGTGCAGAAGGAGACATAGAGAAGGCTGTCAATGAAATGTGAAAAATATGCAGCCAATTTTGTAGTCCAATCTTCCTGAAAAGCTCTAGCTGCCATTCTAGTTAGCTTAGGTTATATAAAGCACACTTTAAGTTCTGTCATAAAATAATTAGTCTGGAATCTTGGCCTTTATAAAAAGCACCTGGATCAGCCTGTCTCTGGACACTCTACTTTCTTAGAGTTGCCTGCGCTTCCGATGTCATATCAAAGAAATCATTAGCAAAGCCAATGTCATGAAGATTCCCCTATGTTTTCTGCTAAGAGTTTTATAGTTTAGCTCTTGTGTTTATTTAGGTCTTTGATCCATTTTGAGTTCAATTTTGTATATGGTATAAGGTAAAGGCCCAACTTCATTCTTTTAATGTTTGATTTCTTTTTTTTTTTTTAACACCTACAGCACCTGGTCTTCCTAGGTGCTGTAGGATGCTGTCCCCCTTCCAAGTACTAACCAGGCCCAACCCCGCTTAGCTTCCAAGATCAGACAAGACCCGGAGTGTTCAGGGCAGCATGGCCATAGGTAGACTTGGTGTTTGATTTTTAAGCATATAGCTTATCATTTGCATCTTCGAATGAAAGGAAGGGCTAGACCCTTACGAGTATGGAAGTGTGGACTCTCTAGATCCCAAGTAGACATGAGGAGGGATTCAGTCCTGAACAGAAGATCCATTTGTAATACTCAAGTGTCCTGCTTGCTTCTTGCTAATGGTTAACCTCCGATACTGTCATCCATCATGTGCATGAGGAATTGCTGGTGTGGGAAAGAAGTGTGGGAAATTGCAGTCCTAGTAAGGAAGAAGCCGCTGCCATTGTGTCACTCTCACAGTGTCAAGTTCTAGCTGGCACTAAACCCCAAGGAGCAGAGAAGTAGGTCGTGTCAGACTTGACCTGGCCTGCAAACTTGGCATGGCCTAAAGAATATAGTCTGTGGTTTTCTCTTTTAGTCACCTACGACTTTCTGGCCACGGAAGACATAAACAGAGACAAGGTGCAAGATGTTCTCTTTCTTTATAAAAATACCAACAGCAGCAACAATTTCAACAGGTCCTGCGCCAGTGAAGGTAATTTTGTTTCTGTCCAGAAAAGGAGAAACTCCCTATAGGAGGAATCGTCACTCTTGCAATGTTGAGAGGAAGCAATTGGAATTTCTGGAAATTGTCATCACCCTTCCTTCTGAGCAGGACTAGAAAGGGACAAGGAGGCAGGCTCCAGGCCTAGTACACGCCTGCTTGGCTACTGACCCTCGAGGGGTCAACACTAGTGCCCCCATATCTGGGGGTAAGGGTCCGGGGATAAAGGGAGTGAGCCCAGATGGTAGGGGCTGTGGCCAGGAGCAAGGAGTGAGAGAAAAGGGCTGGCAGTGAGTGGGCTGTGTGCATGGCCCCACAGACTTGGGTCTTTCTCCTCCAGGCTTTTCCTCTCCCTGCACCTTTGTGGCTGCTGTGTCAGGGGCCAATGGCAGCATCCTCTGGGAGAGGCCTGCAGCCCAGGATGTGGCCCTCGTGGAGTGTGCCATCCCCCAGCCGAGGGACAGTGGGGCATCTTCTGCCTGCATCCTCATGGGCAGACTGGGTTCTTTCATCGCAGTCAACTCATTTACAGGTAGGCCAGTTCTCTCTGCAGTTCCACCTGGGCTTTCTTAGAGGGGAGGACTAATGCCAGGATGCTCTGTTCCCTCGGGGGCCGTGCGACAGAATGGAAACGAAGGTTACAGGGTGGGAGGGAACCCCCACATGAGGACACAGCCACTTAGCAGTTACACACCTAAGCTATCCTGACATATCACAAGCCATTGTCTTGTCTCCTCCAGTTTAAATCTTGCTTGTGGGGCATGGCAGACAGTTGCCGTGGAGTGGCACGGATGAGGAGGGGCTTTGCTGCTGCTTGTCATAGAAAGTGTCCACAACCTTTTTTTGCAGCAACCAAGGTGAATGTAGGCTGTGCACCTACGTGGTGCCTGTCTGTGCTCTAGGTGTGAGGGTGCTTGTTTCTGTTCCTTAATGTAACAGGCTGTATTTAGGCGCCAAGGGCATGGCTCCTTATACCTACCAAGGTCTTAAGGAATTCTCTACATTAACACTAGATTTGGTGGGTATTAGCATTTTCCTTCCAGGCTGTGCTTTTAAGGATATGGAAGAAAATAAAGAGCAGGCTGGAAATATAAGAAGAGAGGAATCAGTCTTAAAAAAGGGCAAGATTGTATCTGGGTAGGAAGCTGTTCCCTCAGGACCTGCAGCCCCCAGGTTCAACTGTAAGTACCTTCATTCTGTCCTGAGTGAAGGGCAAAGGCACAGCCCACTCAGCCAGGGAGCAGAGTGTCTACCTCTCAGCCCAGCAGCAGGCAGGGGTCCTCAGGGGCCTTGGGAGATGGCGAGGTCAGGCCCTCTCCATCCAGGTGGAGAGGGTCAGCATTGGCCCTAAGATGCTCTAGAGAACAAATATTAGAAAACACAGATGAGCAAAAAAAGGATGAGGAGGAGGGCAAAGGCAAAGGTGAAGCTCGGTGGTATCCAGAAGTAACACTTTCACACTTATATAAGCCCCTGGTCTTTTTCACACATGCACATCTGTGTGTTAAACAGTCCTGCATTTCCATTTCTAAGTAGGAGCCTCTGCAGTTGCCAAGCTATGTCGGAAGGGGACCCTGAGCCAGCGATGTGTGCTTGGTTTTAGGGGAAACACTGTGGAACCATCCCAGCAGCTTCGGAGGGAATGCTTCCATCCTGAGCCCTTTGCTCCAGGTGCCTGACCTTGATGCCGACGGGGCCCCAGACCTGCTAGTTCTCACCCAGGAGGAAAAGGAGGTATAGCTCTCCTCCCGAGTCACCATGGCCCACAAGCCCCATGGCCTCTTCTTTGCCCCCTGGTCCGCTTCCACTTCCCAGGCCAAATTTGGATCCAACCACCTGTCAGGGGACTCGCCCAGGGCACCGTGCTCCTCCAGACCTAGCACATGGGCAGCTCTGTCCCTATCTGCAGCTTCTGGGCCTCCCCAGAGACAGAAGTATATGTCCCATTTGTACCACTGCGATGTGGACATGAGGCTCTAAGGACTATGAGGGTCTCTAGGCCAGCAGACCACCTGCTTCTCCCAGGTGGGCTGTGCACTGACGCCTGATATCAGACACCCTTAAAGCAACTGTTCCCTATATCGGGAATTTTGACCCCTTTTCCCTATGTGTTGCAGGTTAATGGCTACATCTATTCAGGTAGCACTGGGCAGCAGATCGGCCACCAAGGCAGCCTCTGTGTGGACGGGACCAGTGGTTCCCTCCTCTTTGTTACCAGAGCAGGCGCCCACTACATCCTTCTCCCCTGTGGTATGTTGTGCCTGCCGGACCCCAAATGGCCTCACTCTCAGAGGCCTTGCTGGTCTCAGATGAGCTCTGCACCCTGGGGAAAGCAGTGTGAGGAGATCTGTAACCACAGTGAGGCTCATCAACTCCTGCTTTTATTCTAGGGATTTGCATTAATCATTGACAGGCTGAGCAAGCCACAGAGGGTCTCGGCGTGCCCCCCCCCCCCCGGCCCACCACACACACACTCCCCTCAGCCCCTGAGGCTCAGGGAGGTTACCACATGTTCCTGGAAGCGGGGCTGGTGGGCATGCATCTTCTTGGTCCCCTGACAGCGACCCTTGGTAACGAGGTTCTCCTGTGTTTTGAGTAGCAAGTTCCCTCTGTGGCCATTCTGTGAAAGGCCTCTATGAGAAGGTGACCGGGAGAGACAACCAGCTAAGGAGAGACCCCTACTGGGAGGACATGCTCAACACCACCACCCACAGGCTGCTTTTGCACAGGTTGGTCTGGGCAGCGGCCACACAGGCCAAGTCCTGCTCCCCAGTGCTTGGAGCAGTTGAGGGGCTGAGAGCCTTGCTGCTGGTACCGTGAGGCCAGGGAGAAGAAGGTTCCTGAAAGTAGGTTCACTCTTTCCACACACAGTAAGGGTCTTTTATATTCTCAAATTAGAGAACTAAGAAATAGCGGCTACTTGTGGGAGCCCGGGAGGGTCCCGGCCTCCAGCCTCTGTATTCAAGCCATGACCCTCCCCCATCTCCTCTAGCTCTGGAGGCATCCGCTACCTGCTGAATGTTCCTGGGAAAAGCGGCGAGCACCTTCTCCTCGTGAGTTCAGAGGCCTGTGTGCTGCTGGACGGGCAGGAGTTGGCACCCATATGGACTTTCAGTGCAGCCCAAGTCCTCAGGTACAAGATCTTCTCCAGGAACCCATGCAGTTGTTACATACGGAGCACCCCCAGCCCATCCCCTGGCCACCCTATGGACGAGGCCCCCATTGTGGGGGGAGGATCCGTGCTTCCACCAGCAGCCTTTTTACCTGGTGCCGCCCTGCACTGGAGGGGCCAGTGAAGCCGGCTCAGTTTCCCGTCCCCCAGTGGACCTTGGGACGGGGAGCCTGGCCCTGTCTGGGTGCATCCAAGGAGACGGCTTGTATACCTGTCCCAGGTATCTCCTCGCAGAGACCCTTCTTAAGCTCTCTTTCCATATTCTCCTTTCAGAAAACCCATCTTTGGCCGCTACACACCTGACACCTTGGCCGTGGTGATTGAAAATGGAACTGGCATTGACAGACAGGTTGGCTGCACTTCCTTTTGAGGTCCTACCTTTATTCTTAGCTGAGGAAAATTAGTGTGAACCACAGACAGGGCTGTGGCCAGAATGCTGAGCTGGAATAAGAGGGCCTCAGGGAGACAACCTGGTCACCCTCAAGGAGCAGCTCCTTCAGGGTTGGTGTGGCCGGGGGTCCATGTGCCCTACTCTCAATCCCCCATGCCTCCTCTCTCCCAGATCCTGTTCCTGGACCTCAACACCGGAGTTGTCCTGTGGAGCCAGGCCCTCCCAGGCCTCCCTGGGGACCCTCAATCCGCCAGCCTGCCGACTGCAGACCACCGGTCAGCCTTCTTCTTCTGGGGCCTCCACGAGCTGGTTGCTGCCAACCAGATGGTACGGGCAGGACGCACGCTCAGGGGACACATTTGTGCCAAAAGCCAGGGCCTGAGACCAAAGGCCAGTCTCAGGTCCCACCTTGAGGAGCTACTTGGACAACTGGGCATGCGCAGATGAACAGAAACTGCAGGAGAGCAAGTGGGATGAGGCCGCGTGCTGGCTGCCTGGCTCCCCAGGCCAGGGCTAGGGGCCGCCCCAGGGCCAGACAGAGGATCTGGGAAGAAGTGGGGTATCCTGGGGAGGGCAGGCACAAAGTTCCACGTGGGGTAAACCCAAGAAGGATCGGAGTCAGGTTGGGAGAGGAAGGATGGAAGATGGGTACGGCATTGGGTTGGTTTTGTGGGACCCCAGGTGGGGACCCTAGTGGACACAGTTCTAACATGGTCACTGTGTCAAGGGTTAGCGGAGCATTACCCAGCCACCAAGCCCAGGACACTTGGTTTCTTGGCCCAGATGTGGAGGTGGCTGCAGCCCAGCTTCATGCTCCGTGGTCGGTTCTCACCCTAGGAACCCAGAGACGCCCAGCACAGCCTATACATGTTCCATCCTACCGTGCCCAGCGTCCTGCTGGAGCTAGCCAACATCTCTGCCAACATCGTTGCCTTCCAAGGTGAGTGTTGCCTTCCAAGGCCTTGGCATGGGTCTGGGCCCTGTCACCCAGAGGTCGGGTGTATTTGGTTCCAAAATACCTGACATCCGTGTCCTCCACAGTGGCCCTGTTTGAGCCAAGCCGCCATGCTGCCTGCATCCTCCTCACTGGCCCAGCCGGCCCAGATGCACCTGGCCTAGTCTCTGTGGCCAAGCACAAGGTGCAGGACCTCATCCTGAGCAGCAGGGTGGTTCGCCTGGCTGAGGGTGGCCCTGACAGCGACCAGGCTATCAGGGACCGGCTCTCCCACCTGCGGTACCAGAGCAAGGCCTAGATGCACAGCAGCCAGAGTACATGGGAGAGGCTCCAGCTGCTAAAATTAAACATCCTGGGAAGTTGGCCCTTCACTCACTTGGTCTGTACACTGACTCCCCACTCCTGAGCCTGGCAGCGCTCTTAGTACCCAGGGATATTTGTGGGTTAGGGGACATCCAGGCCTCTGCCTTCCTTTCCTGCCCAGCACACTGTGTCTTCACACACGTTCTCTGTGCCCCACTGGGATCACACTCAAGGCCATCTGCCTTCATGGTGGGTCTTCCTGTGGGAAGAGCCAAGGCTCATCCTACAGAAGTCCCTTTCCCTTTTCTTGTCTGAGCCCTTCCTTCTCTGCACCATCTCCTTGGATAGTGGACCCTGGGGTGGCCTCAGGGCAGCAGCTTGACCCTGAGGCAGTTCCAGCCCTGAGCCCTTCCCAAAGCAAGGAGGGGAAAACCCTAGTGTGGTTGGTGGTGACTTGCCCTAGGGAGGCCCTTTGACCTGGCCCATGATGCATGGGGCTTGTAGGGCATGATGGGAGGGCTGCTCGTGGGTGGTCTAAGTGGGGCTTATGCCTTTGCACTGACTGTTTTATGCTCTGAATGTTCCAAGGAACTGGTCATGAGATACACCCCTTAGGGTCATTTTGCACCCTCTCAATACACACTGGAGCTGCTTGTCCCTCGGGAGGCCCTGCACCCCTGGGCATGGCCAGCACCCCTCTTTCCTGGTGCTTGGACGCCCCCTGCAGTTGGTGTCACTTAATGCAGAACTCACCTCTGTGCCTTGTTGCACCCCAGGGCTGCTGCGGTGCGCTGTGAGGCCCAGCTGTGCTCAAACAACAACAAAAAAGCAGCCTGATGACCCTGGGTACCATGGGAAGAAATCAAAATAAATGTTTTTTGCACTGTCTGAAAAAGCCCCAGAGGCCACATGTGCATCTTGTACCTGTCAGCTCCAAAAAGGGTAAAATGGATTTGTTTGTTCTGGCCAGGCTTCTGGATCAGGGTGGAAAAGGTGGCTGAGGAGGTGAGGGGCCCTCTACTGGTGGTTCTTAGAGCACGTCACACCCACACCTGCCAGAGAAGAAACCGAGCCCCAGAGGTCTTTTTCAGCGTGGCCCCCAAGCACAACTCAGCTTTGAAGACCCCTCCCCGCTTGCTCATAGCAGTTCAGGAACCCAGCCCATGGATGTGGGTGTGGGGACAGGCAGGGGGTCCCCCCAGTACCCCTACATCCTCCAAGGGCTGGCCAGGAAGCCGTCGTGAGTGAGCCCAGGCATGAGGAGGCTAAGTGGAGGGGCTTCAGTGAGATGCAGCTTTGAGTACCAAAGTGATGAGCATGATGGTTTTAGAGCATCCCACAGGAACTGTTTTGAAATACGATAAGCCTTGTTTTCTAGCCACAGGGACAGCCATAGTCAGGTCTGTTTCTTGCAAAGGCCTGGGAGGGGCAGTGAGGGGGCTGAGGTTGAAAGGATGGGTGCCCTTGTGCCAAGGAGCGGGTCCCTTGTCCCTGTGAAAAGCTATCCAGCCTACACAGCCTCAGGCATGACAGGGCTATAGTGACAGGTCTACAAGTGAAAATCACCTGGGGTGGGGCAGGGCTAGGGGCTCGAGTGATTCTCACAGTCTCCCAGGGTCCAGGTCAGGGTCCATAGCACTAGACAGAGGAGTCAGCTCTGGGGAGAGACCACTCTGCAGGTCCCAGGACAGTAAGCAGGAGTTAGGGAACTGAGCCCAAGGGATACCCTCACTGGTGGGCCTCCTGCACCCTGGACTTGCAAATAAGGCAGTTTTGCCCATGAGGGTCCATGCCATGTTCCCTGGAACTCTGAGGCTTTGGGGTACAACCAGTCCAGGAGACAATGGATCAACACCAGAAGCCTCCCACCACGGACTCCCTGGACTGTTTCCTCACTCTCCTCTGGACCACTCAGGCATCCTTGTCTTATCAGAATTCAGACAGCGTTCCCACCTGTCTCCTCAAAGACCAGACCCTCCAGCCTGCAGCCTGAGTCCAGCTTGAGGGCTGGTCCCTCCTTTGCTGTGGACACCCACATACAGGACCCTCCACGATGTCTTTGACACCCGAACTCCTATTGTCTTTCACCACCTCCCCCACCACTGCATGCCTCACACACCACACACATGTGCTTACACACATACACACCACAATTTTGCAGGATGGGCTCAGAGTAAGAGCCAAGGGTCTTTTATTTCTGTACCAGGAGTGGGTGGGAGGAGAGGGCACTGCCCCCGCTGATCCAGTCAGAGCTGTACCCCCGAAGGAGCAGCTATTCCTTCACTCTGAGTCTAGGGGAAGGTGGGGACCCTTAAGACAAGAGCGACTGGTGTCATGTCATGGCCTCTCCCAAAGGCTCCACCCGCCCACCCAGGCAGAGCTATGAACTGGACCGGTTGTGAGGGGTGAGGACATCAGAGCCTTCTCTGTACGTATAAATTCTGGTAGAGAAGCCATGGTTTCAAGAAGACCAGACGGAGGTGCACTTTTAGGACAAGGTTGGGAACACGTGCAGACCAAGATCAGGGCACACCTGTGGGGACTGCTCTGGACTCCTTGGAAGGCTGAACGTGGCCTCAGCAAAATTCAGGGAGCTCTGTGGAGTCCTCGTCAGGGTCACAATGGGCAAAGTAGAGTAAGAAAATTAACCCTGAAGCCTGCATTTTCTCACCACATGACAAGTAGCACCTGCAAGACTTGTGTGTCTTGCTCTCAGTTACTCTCCTGCCAATTTAATGGTTCTGGAGATGGGGGCGGGCCAAACCTAAGACCATAAACTGCTAGGAGCATGGTCTGATTTGCCCATCTCATCCCACCTTTCTCCAGGTGACCCAAGCTTGGCCAATGACATCCCCTCCCTAGGAGCCAGCACCTGGACCAGTTCATTCTGGGAAACCTGAGTGAGACTCGTGTTCCCCACAGCAAGGCAAAACCTGTGCATGAGGAGACACCCATGCTGGGGGTCTCAGCAGCTGCCAGGACCCCGGATGAGAGGAGAGAGGCCAGGATGACCACCCCCTCCTCCAGGCTCAGGCCCACCTAGGCCTCCCCATCACCACTGCTAGGGCCACTGGCAGCAGCCGCAGGTTCTCCAGAGGCAGAAGCAAGGAGAGCAGGGCTGGGGCTCGAATAACGTGGTTTCCGCATGAATGGGAACACCCTGTAGGAGAGAAGGGGTGTGAGTGTAGGGTGGCCTCAAGCACCCTGCCTGCCTCACAGCTCCCAGGTGCAGGGCACCACCTAAGCTCACCGTCTCTTTGTCTCCGAGGGGATCACGGCTTCCTCCAGCAAGACTTTGTACATGTCTGACTTCAGGAACCTTGGGTAGGAGTCCTGCAAGAAACGGCAGTCAGCCCTGACCGCTGCCTCCTCCTCACTCTCAGCTTCCCCCAAGGCTCCAGCCCTGCAATGCTGGGGACTCCTCTGACCCTCAGAGCCCACAGTGGACAGTGCTAGAGGCAGCCATCTGAGATCTGCCCTAACCAAGTCAGCTGACTCAGACCTGGGCTTCCATCCAGTTGGGCCAGCTAACGGCCAAAGACGAGCAACAGCCCAGTGCCCATGCCTGGAGGAGAGAACCATGGCACCTCCAGCGGGGGAATGCCAAGCTGCCATCTACCCCGTAAACTGACTGCAAGGACACAAATTGTTTAGTGAGAAGGGAAGATGGTGGAGGGGAAGGAATAGAAGCTAGATTTAGTTGAATATACCTTGCTTTATAGATTGGATTTTGAAACTAGATATTTCATATAATTATAAAATAAGCAATCCCAAAATATTGAAAATAAAATGGAACAAGTGGAGTCGGACACCCGGTGGGTGACACAACCCTAACCAACATGACAGAGGATGGTTCAAGGGGACGTCTGGAGTAGGATACATACAAGGGACCAAAAAGAAAAAAGTAAACCATCTTCAGTGAGTGTACTGTTAATGGTGCTATTATGTTATTCAGTTCAGACTACTGAGTGAATGGCGAGAAAGGTAAACACATAATTATGTTAGCATTGTTGAAAACCAAGATTTTCGTGGGGATGGGGAAAAGATACAAATCAAGAGGTAAGGAAAGTCTAATCCCGAACCTGAATTAGAAGCATCAGTATGAACACATATTTCCTAATTCTGTTCAATGAAAGGCCTGGAAATGATGACCACCCCAGTGGCATAAACACAGCTGGTGTGTACATCAAGGTTTCTAAACACCATCCTTGAAAAAGGGTGGGGGTTGCCCATGGAAATGGCTAAGTCTGGGGCAGATGAGTCTGGGACAAGCTGCCACACCAGAAAGCAAGGAAGTCACCACAGACTTTGGGACTCAGGAGCCAGCCAACCAGAGATGGACTTCTGAACATCACATAATAAGGACTGGCATAGATTAAAGCTCATAAAAGTTTGGTGAAAATGTGAATTTATGATGGTATTAAGAACATCAAAGTTTACGGCCATGCCATCCTGAACAAGCCCAATCCCGTCTGATTTCAGAGGCTAAGCAGTGTTGGGCCTGGTTAGTACTTGGATGGGAGACCACCTAAGAAGACCAGGTGCTATAGGCATAAAAAATTTAAAAATAAGAGATTGTAAGCTGACAAGGTCCTTGCAATCTGTGAAGTCAACCAAGGGTTGCCTTGCCTAAAAAAAAAGAAAAACATCAAAACTTCACTAACCATCCTTGGCAGATGCTGGGGGGTCCACCTCATTATTTTGAAAAGTGGTAACTAAGGAATCGAATGTTGATTTTGCCTTTCCTGTTGGTACCACTGGGCCAGCAACGAGTGGGCAAGGGGATGCTTCCAGCTCAGAAACAAAGAGGCAGTGATTAGAACAGCACTGATGAAATCGTGAGTCTGGGCCATGACTGTCAGTGGCTACCTGAATCACAAAAAGGGAGGCAAAGAGACCTCATGTACCACCTGATGGAAGAACAACCCAAACTGAAGAAAATATTCTTGACAAAATGAAACAAACAGCAAAACTAAGTGACTCTGATCAAGCCTGTAACTACTAATCTACAGCAACAGGAGATAGAGAAACACGTCAGAGATGCCACGAGGGCTCTGCAGAATCCAGACTGGGAAACCAGGACAAAGGACCTGGTTCCTTCAAAACAACCAAAAAGATGTGGAGAGGAAACCTATACAGTTCTTTAAAAAGAAGTTTAAGAGACATCAACCAATTCTAATGTGTGGATCTTGTTTAGATCCAAAGTCAAGCAAATTGAAAAAAAAAATTAGATAAATATTTATAAGCCATGGTATACAGAATTAAAAGCCCCCCAGAGATGTATACATCCTAATCCCTGGAACCTATGGATCTGTCCCCTTATGTGGCACAGGGACTTTGCAGATGTGATTAAGTCGATGGTATTGAGATTGCCTGGATTATCTCGATGGGCTCAATGTACTCACAGGGGTCCTTGTAAGTGAAAGGAGGCAGGATGATCAAAGAGAGATTTAAAGATGATACACAGCTGCTACACCTGAAGCTAATATAATATTAATCGAAAAATACATTTAAAGTTTTATAACTTAAATTAAAAAAAAAAAAAGATGACACACTGTTGCCTCTGAAGATGAGCCAAGGATGCAGGTGCCTCTAGGAAGGAAAATCCAGGAAATAGATTCTCTCCTGGAGCTTCCAGAAGGAATCAGCTCTGCAGACACCTTGACATTAGCCCAATGATACCCGGGTCAGACTCTGGCCTCCAGAACTATAAGATAATAAATGTGTGATGCTTCAAGCCACCAAATTTGTGGCTTTTTTTTACAGCAGTAACAGGAAACTAACACAGAGGCCAAGCGGGCAGGCGTGGACCCTGACTGGCTAGTTGAAGACGCTGAGTAAACACTATGCGTCTTGGGTGTGCTACTGGGGTCTGCAGCCTTGTTGAAAGGGGAGAAGTGGTCCGTGTCTTTTAGAGAAATGTCCTGAAATACCTACAGATAGGAAGTCTGGAAATGGCTTTCAAGTCACAGAGAAGGGACGCCCACCTTCTTCATCAGCATGTAGATGTGCAGTTGGGCGTCATCCAGCATGTAGCGGTGGGGCCGGTGCAGGCCCTCCAGGGTCCGCTCCATCGTCTTGCTGTCAATGTTGACCCAGCGGGCAGCG
This sequence comes from Rousettus aegyptiacus, assembly GCF_014176215.1. Taxonomy (NCBI): domain Eukaryota; kingdom Metazoa; phylum Chordata; class Mammalia; order Chiroptera; family Pteropodidae; genus Rousettus; species Rousettus aegyptiacus. The sequence goes on along the minus strand of NW_023416311.1, from coordinate 16,837,951 downwards.
CCAGGGGCCAGGAACTGCCTGTGTGTGGGGGCAGGGGGACAGCCCTGTGTGAGTCCAGGCTCCGCATGCGTGCCCTCCAGCTGGCCAGGCTGACCCCTTACACTCACTGGTACACGGTGTCCACCAGGGCGGGGACCTGGGCCTGCCCTCCGTGGCGCAGCTCCTCACATGCCTCCCAGAAGCTGAGGTTCTCGGCTGGGAGTCCAAGCACCAGATCAGGCCCGCCTGAGCTGTTGCTAGGGCTGGCTGAAACCTAGGAGGGAGCCCCCAGACAATGGCCTCCTTTACTGGGGCTTCAAACTTGGGAGGGGCATAGCAGGCATCTTACCACTGAACTCTTTCCTGAGAAAGTCCATGAAATGGGCCCGTCCCATGGGGTCTTCCAAGAGTTCCCGGAAGCTGAAGCCCCATTGTTCTACGCGGAGCTTTGTGGGCGCGGCCACACTGGGGGAGAGGATGGGTGTGTCAGCATGAGGAGTGTGGGGTGGGTGGGGAGGCTGAGGAGAACCCCTGCAGACCCTCTTGCTCACCCTTGGCTCACCTGGGTGCGTTCATGGCCCAGTAGGTGTCATCATCTGTGATCCAGGGGTTGCTGGGCAGGCACCCCGACATGATGGGGTCATGTGGCTCATGCTGGCTGCTGAACTTCAGGTACCTGGGAGTAGGGATGATCCCGGGGCCAGTGCGGGGAGTGGCTATGTGGTTGAGGGCACTGGAGGAAGGTTCTGGGCTCTGGGCTTAGGGTCTCCAGCTGTCACCCCATCCCACTCACGCCTCAAGGCAGGCAGAGGACTTCACCCGGCTCCTGCCCAGGGCCTTTCTGCAGAACTCCACCTAGGACATGGGACCTTTGAGGTAGGGCTGGGGCTGGAGGTCAGCCAGCCCACCCCACTGCACCAGCCCCCACAGGACCTACCTCCCGCTTGTAGAAATCCGTGTTCTTGGTCTGGAAGGGGCCAGGAAAGCTACAGTTAAAAAGGTGGGTCCTTGCTGGGGACTGACATCCCACCCTGGGCTGGAAGAGAATGGCCCAGGCCCCTGCCCTGCCCCTCAGAGCCCTCTCCTCTAATGATGGGGTCTGATTTTCCAGAAAGCTTTTGGGGGGCCTATAGTCTGGAGATTTCCAGAATGTTCTCAAAGTCGCAGTGAGGTTCGCCAAGTTGTCACTATTTCGTATTTTCAAATGTATTTAAATCACTTTTTGAAAATAACAAATACATGAGAAATACTACTGTAAATCACACTGCTACCTGCTCCAGATTTAACTCATCGTGTTCAGAACTCGGAACCTGCCCCCCACCTCCTCATGAGCCAGGTGGAGGAGTGTGGCCACGGGTCTGGGTGGCCCTTCCCAACACTCCACAACCAACACGGATATAGCCAAAGGGAGGCAGACAGCACCCTCAGAATGCCTATGATTTCCAATTTCTGTCTCTGCTCTTAAACTGACTTTATAATGGGGCAATTATAAACCTATAACAATGAGCTTATGATTTTAAAGTTAGAAGGAAGTTTTATCCATAAGCTACTAGACGTATCTGTTCTTTTTTGGGTTTCATGATATTTGACCAGTGGGCTCTGCTGCTACAAAGTTTGGCTATGCCTGTTCTGGCACAGTTCCCTCTGGTTCCTGATGCCACCAGAGGCTCTGAAGGGAGGTGGGTGGTCCAGCCTGGGGGAAAAGCCCTCTGTCCCCCACCCCCAGGGTCCATTGCACTTACTTGCACCCAAGGCAGCAGGAGGGAGGTAAGAGAGGGTGAGCGTTAACAGGGGGGCCGGGAATGGGGGGCTAGAGTGAGGGGACAGTGAGACCAGGAGTGGGCAGGGGACGTGGAATGGCTATATCAACTGCCATTTGGATAGACAGATGCATGGATGGATGGGCAGCCCCCAAGTAGTCCCATAGTAGTGGAGTGGGGGTGGGAAGGTGTTTGTACACGAGCGGGTTGGAGGTACAGGTGGCCAGGAGCATGCATGCAGAAGTGAGGAGGCACCTGTGCATGCTTTGGGAGAGGGCAGGGGGCGTGGCATGCATGCATGCAGGGTCCTCACCATCTGCACTTGTGTGGCAGTGTAGGAGCCCCGCTCTGGACCCTGTTCCAGCACACTGGGGACCCCAGGCTGCAGAGAAGAGATTAGATGAGGTAGGGCACACAGCTCACATGGGGTGCTGAGATCCCCCCCATATGAGCTCTGTTTCTGCCTCCCACCATCTCCCATATACTGAAGCTCCGCACCCACTTGTCACCCTTTAATGAGGAAACTGACACTCAGAAGAACCCAGGGACCTGAGTCCTGAGTCCCCTCTCTCCATTCCTACCCCAAGGCAACCTCCTTCCTACAGCAGCTCCAGGTCCCCTCTCCAGGATCTCACCCAGCTCATGGCTCCCAACCCATGTGTCACCCCAGCCTGGCTTTGCCACTAAAACCTTTTCCCCAAAACCTCCCATTCTTCCTCTTCTCAGCCAGACTCACTTCTATGCATCGACTGCCCAAGCTAGAAACCTAACAACCTAACCATCCTTCTTGAGTCTCACTCATACCCACTTGTCCTTCCACCCTGTCATCAAACACGCATGCTGGTCTGGTCCTCTCCCTCACCACTGTCCAGGTAAGAGCCCTTGTGTCCACTCACCTGGAGGCTCTAGCTGCCATTCTTGATTCCTTCCACATGGACCCTTCACTCCACATGGCTGGCCTGGCCCACCCCTGGGTCTCACTCTCAGCCTACACACACAGCTTTGGGGCCACCTTTCTCCCCCCGTCTGGCTGCCTGGCTCTCAGGTGGAAGATTGAGTCATTTTCCCAGTGATGACCCCACACACACCTGATGAGGTGATCAGGCCCATGAGTGCCTCTCATCTTTTTCCATGGGTTTTTCCCATGGGGGTTTCCATTCATGGTTTGCTGTGACTACCTCAGCAGACCCACTGCCCCACACAGTAGGGGGACCTCAAACCACCTGGCAGGACTGAGGTTCTAGGTAAGGCCTAACCCTAGGCCAGCACCCCCAGAAGCTGCAGCTAAGCCCACTTGCCTCCTCCTGAGGGTCTTCAGCTCCCCCAACTCAGCTTCCCCAGGCCTCTCCCTTAGACCAAGAGAGAAGCTATTTGCCTGAGCCACAGACCTACCACCTCCTGTCACCTGCTGAGACCCCAAAGGCACATCCCTCCCACAGTTCCTGAGGACCTGCTGCTGTCCAAGGAATCACCCCCTCCCCACAAAAGGGGCTCACCGGGGGCCTGTTCACCAGCCAGTATGTCTGCTCCTGGCATGCAATGACCAGCCTGTCCCCCTTCCTGCGTTGCTTAGCTGCCCTGAGGGAGTAGGTGGAGTTGGGGGAATACCAGTGCCCACCACAGCACCTCCCTCACCCACCCTCAGGCCAGGGCCAGGGCAGACAGCCAAGCGTGGGCTGTACTCTTTCTGGTCCTATGGCTGCCAGTGCCCGGCTCGGTGCCTCTGGGCTTCCCGGGGAGTCTGGGCTTTGTGCCCACTGGGCTTAGGGTCTCACCGCAGCTGTTCTCTTGCCTGCATCACTACCAGGTCCCATGTGTGGTTGATCTTCCTGTGCAGCTGGTCATAATGCTCCTGGAGGTAGTGTCGTCCAGTAGGTAACCCCCTCCCACGCCAAGCTCTGGGGTGTGAACCCCCCACCTCCCCAGTGAGACCGTGCAGGGTACGGCTGTCTGTGTAAGGCTGCATTATCCTGGGGCCTGGGCTGTGTGCTCCAGGGCAAACTGTGAGGCCCTGGGGACACAAATGGGGCTTGAGTTCCTCCTACTGGACTCAGCTTGGAAGGGAAGTCCCACCTTCTCATGGTCTGCCAGGGCCCCCTGCTTTCGGATGTTCTTCTTGGCTAGGTAGATGGCTGGAAGGACAGGGGAAAAGGCTGCACGGGAGCATTCTCTGCCCCCTCCTCCCCTGTGGCATCACTGAGAGGCCACTAGTCCTGGAAGCTTGTCCCAGGCTAGCCCACCCCTCCTCACTCACCATAGTCAAGCTCAGCAGCTGGCCACAGGGTGCTCGTCCAGAAATAGGGTGTCTGGTGCCATGCAGGGACAAGGGTGTCTGGGACCTCCTGAGCTTTCCTTACCCCAGGAGTTGCCCCCACCCACTCAGCTCCCTTGGGAGGAGACTGGGTTGACTGGGGGTGGGTGGGAGGGGGTGCCTGAGGATCTGCAAGCCTGCCCATGGCCAGAGGCTCAGCTGGCCACACGCTATTTTCCCCACCTGGAACTGAGCTCCACTCACCCCTTAGGGCCCTGTGTAGAGGCTGCCTCCCTGACTCTGAGCTTCAAGAGCTCCAGCTCCAGGGAGGGGGGGCAGGGGGGGGTAGGACCTGCCCAAGCCCAAGATATAGTCACTGTCTGTGCTGGAGGGAAGGTGGACAGGGACTGAGGGCAGGCCTGGCCTGGGTCCCTGTTGTGGCTGGCGAGGGCAGGAAGGGGGCTACAGCATGACTAAGGACATACAACGAAGTGTACGGATCCGGTCCTCAGGCCCCATGGCCTCATTTAGGGATGGAAACCTAAGGACCAGGGAAGCTGGCAGAATCCCCCGCAGTCCCTGCTGTCACCCCAGAGAAACTGAAGCCCCCTTTCCTTAACTTGATCCTACCACAGGGAAGCTTTGAGTCCAGTCCTCTTGGGGAGGGAGTGGTAGGGCACCAGGCCTGATGTGACATCACTGCATTTTGCTCCCACCCCAGCCCTACCCCTTCCAGGAGTTCTCACCCATCTGAGCCTGACCTGGAACCTGTAGAGTGTTTCATCTGGGCGGAGCACAAGGCTGCGGGGGTCACGCAACGGGTACAGGTAGCCATGTCTCACTAGGAGGATGCCCAGGTGCAGGGCCTCTGAGGAGGGGTGAGTTCTCAGCTGGGAGAACTGAGCAAGGTCTTTGGGGTCGAGCTCCCCTTCCCCAGCACACTTGGCTTGGACCTGACATGGGTGAGCCCCAGAAGGCTCAGTCCGGCATCAGCACAGGGGCCCCAGGGCAGGGTGGGAGCCAGGATGGGCAGTCGTTGACTCCCTTACCCTCCTCTGAGATGCAGTACTTCTGGATCAGCCACTCCATGATGTCGTTGCCTGCGTAGCAGAGATTAGGTGGGGGAGACCAGGCAGGGCCAGTGCCCCTCCCCACTCCCCGCCTGCCCCTCCCACCCCCCTATCCCTTCGCCCCCCACCCCTACCTCCCCAACGCCCCTCCAGCCTCACCAGTCACCGCGTGCGGAACCACTGTGATGAGCAGCCGCTGGCTCCGCATCTTCACGCCCTGGTCGGGGTCCTGCATACTCACGACCACCCGCTCCATCTGGGCGAAGGGGAACTTGAGGGGCTGCCCTGGCTGGCCTCCCCCCACCCCAGATCCCGATTCCACGGACCTGGCTGGGATGCCCGGATCAGTGTGCTCAGAGATTAACCCGCACAGATGGTGGGATTTCAGGCTACGCTCGCAGAGGAGCGCGGGGGCGGGACGGAAGCGAGGGCCACCCGCTCCGGCGCCGGGAGTCTCCGTCGCCCAACCCCGCCCCACACAGTACCATCGCTACCAGGCCCGCGCCCACACTCGCGCTCGCGCAAAGTCCGCACTTGCGTGCATCAGCATCCACTCCTCTCCTGCCCCTCTCGGCCTCGATGCTGGGAAATCCCAGAACGACAGGACTCCCACCCAGCACCCACCTTGCTCAGGTGCGGCATCTGCGCACCGGGGCGCCGGCCGGCGGCCATGGCTGCGAGCAAGGCTGGCGGGGTATTGGCGTCCGAGCCGTCCCGCCCCGCCCTGCCCCGCCCCGTGCCCGAGTTAACCCTCCCGAACCTGGGGTTATTCCTAGGTCCCACTCTGGGTCTGGGAACGGGCCGGCCGCTCGACCGGCCACCGCAAGGAATGGCCTGCCACGTCACAAGAAACAGAGGCCGTGCCCGCAGGGACTTGCCGGGAGCCAGAGGGCCCATGGGAGGGGCCCCGAGGTGGGAGGCGGAGATGCCCTCTCTGGGGTGAAGGGCTTAGACAGGGGTTTTGGGAGGGAATAGGGGTTAGGCTGGGACAGGGTGAGAGGCTCAGGAAGAGGAGGGTGGCTCAGAGAGGTGGTGAGGACTCAGAGAGTGGATAGGAGCCCAGAGAAGAGGGGGCGGTTTCCATGAGGGAAGAGTGTGCAGAAGAGGGGACTTGTCGGGAAGGTGGACTGGGATGGAGGATCAGTGGTTTAGGGTCTACTGTAACCCCTGTCCCCTGTACTCACCCCATGTATGGTGCCCTCAAGATGTGCCAGGACTAGGGGTGGAGAGGGCTGTGGGGTCAGGGCGAGGGTTCTCACTGCCCTAGGAGTGTGTCCTTTCGATTGTGCGACACCATGGGTCATGGAGTGGGTGCCACCAGAACCATGTGACACTGCCTGGCTGCACAGGGTAATAGATGTGAATCCTTTGAGACTTAAGGGAAGTTGGCAGGTGGCTCACTTTGCCAAACCTGCACAGGGAAGTGGAGCCAGTTGAACAGATAAAGACTCCACCCGGGATACCCCAAGACTGTGGGAGAGGGGCTTTTGAGAGGAGAGAGGATCTCAACGTCACCTCCCTTCGGATTGGCCAGCAGCCTCTGGGCTCAGGGCCCACTTGCAACACTTTCTCTTCTTCCTCCAACAGCTTGGCCACTCCTACCCCAGACCCTCTTTGCTGGGGCCATTTTTAAGGGGTGCAAACAGGTCCATTTCTGCTTTGTGGAGACAGAGTTCCCCTCCTCCCCTTTCCCTTCAGGAGGTGTTGGGGACAGGGCAGGATGGGGTTTACCTTTGGCCAGCAGCCTTAGATGTGGTGATTTGAATCCCTTTCCACTGCTGGTAAGGCCAGGTCCAGTATGAGCTGGGGCAAGGGGCCTGGAAAGGGCTCCTATCCCTGCTGGGGTACCATCCTGCCTTAGATCTCAGCAAATTCCTCCCACCCATACCGGTACAGTCAGGCTGTCCCCAAGCCTGGCTCTTCTCTGGACAAGTGGGCATATATAAAGGCTGAAGTCCACCAGAGGCCAGACTATGCCCAATCTGTGATGAGTAGCTTACCTGACCGATTTCCTACATTCCAGGGAAAAGGCAGCAAAGAAGGGGCCCTAAAAGGACTTGGAGGCCCAAAAAGGCTTTCAGGTCACATCAGAGCTCCTTTGAACAAGGCTAGGTCTAATCCCTGAGTGTCCTCAGAAATGGAGGTGGGGGCAGAGGGAGTCTAGAAAGAAGCAGAGGGAGTCTAGAAAGAAGCAGGTTCCCTGCCCTGGCTGAGCCCCATCTACCCACCCCAGGGTTCGTTTAGGCAACAAGACCAGAAGTCCCCTTTGTGCCTCCCTCTCAACACCACCACTCTGGTTCTGTCTTGCATCAGTGTCCTTTTCTCCCCAAGGACAGAGGATTTCAGAATCGTCTGGGTCTCCAGAGCCTACAGATACACAACCCCACCCCTACCACACTCACATAGCCAGGTTGAGGACCTTGGACACACGTACATGTGCACTCTGGTGGCTCTGTGCCGATGACTGTGATCTTCTACCTTGCTGGGCCAGAAGGCTGTGCAAACACACACAGCACCTCCCAGCCCCCAAGGCGGGCGCTGTAGGAGTGGGAGTGGGAGTGGGTGGGTGGGGTTCTAGGAGTCCCCTAAGCCCAGACAGAAGCTCTGCGAGTGGGGAGGAGGAGGAGGGTGGAGACCTCCCGGCCCCAGGTGCGGTCTGCACTGCCTGCTGGTAATGAGAGCCTGGGGACGTGGTGGGGAACGCACCTGCTCCACTCGGTGCCCCCAGCCCACTGGCCTCGCCCAGAGAGCTTCCCCAGAGACTCCCCGCAGACTCCCGCCGACGCCGTGGGGGGTGGGGCAGCCCTGATGGCCAGAGCTGGGTGCAGTCGGAAAGGCTGCTGGGACCGTGACCGCGGCCGTGTGCGCCCGTGTCTGCGGCGGCTGTGTGGGGTCCGGGTGCGTCCGGGGCGGGGACCATCGGGTGCCGGCGCTGAGCGGGCGACACGCGCGTCTCTGCGGGGCTGCGCGGGGTCCGCGGAGCGACTGGGGGCGCGCGGCGCGGGCGCGGCGCTGGGCGCGGGGGGCGCTCCCGGCCGGGATGAGCTCACCGCAGTCGCGCCGGGGCTGAGCGCCGAGCGAGGCGGCGGCTCCTCGGCGGCTCCGCGGCGGGGCCGGGCCGCGGACCACCATGCTGGGCCTGGATGCGTGTGAGCTGGGGGCGCAGCTGCTGGAACTGCTCCGGTTGGCACTGTGCGCCCGAGGTGAGCGGGCCGGGTTGGGGCCAGGGCGGCCACGTGGGCGGGGGGCTCCGGTTGGGGGCGATTTTAACCCGAGGCGAGGGCTGGCCCCACCCCGCGGAAACTTTGGGGGCTTGCAGTGGGACCTTGTGGGGCGGTCCCCCGTTAGGGTTCTGGCGGGGTTGGGGGGCTTCGTCCAGCTAAACACTCATGGGGAAAGGAGCCAAGGGTGGGAGGGTCTGTTTGTGAAGCCAGGTGACAGAGGGACCCTCTTCCTTTTGGAACCTGCCCCAGAGATCCCCTCTCCTTTGGGTGGGGCTGGGGCTCCTTGAGAGTATGTGGCAATCCCTGAGAAGACAGGAGCACAGTGGGCAGGGACTCAGACAAACCCTGTCCCAAGACACTATGGGAAGGGCTTAGAGAGACCCCTACCCCCATGCGCCTTGGGAAGGGGCTTTAGGAGACTCTGGGAGGTGGCTCCAGAGCATAAGCTGAAAGGTTTAGAGAGAGTCACCACCACCTTCCAGGAGCACTATGGAAGGAACCCCTAGGACTGTGGGAAGGTGTTCCTGAAACCCCCATCCCCTAGCAGGATGGTAGGGGCTGGAAGTGTCCAAGAGCATTATGGGAATATAGGAAGAGGCCCCAGAGCACTGGGGGACCCAGAGGACTGTGAAGGCAGAGCCTCTGCTCCAAGGAAGACCTTAGAGGTTACCATTTAATGGTGATGGCCCCCCGTCCTTGGGGCTGTCCCCAGTTAGGGGTATTCATTCCTCCTACCTTTGGCTTCAGAGCCAGGGAGGGTCCCTGGATGGATAGATAAGCCAGGAGAAGGCAGCTGGTGCCTCTAGGGAGGTCACTTGGCTCTTGGGAGCCTTCTCCGACCCCCAGGTCTCCTAAAGGGGAGCCCACTCCTCTCCCTGACCCCCCCCCCATGGCCCTCCCTTTCTGAGATCCCATACCCTTTCCCTCCCTGTGCCCCTACTGGCTTCCTTTTAAGTTCCAGCAGTGGGAGATACAGCTGACCAGATGGAGGGCTCCAGTGAATACCAGGGGCAGTGGGTGGTAATCACTTACCTCCCCAATTCCCAGTCCTCCTAACAGACAAGGAGGGGGGGCAGCTGCCACCAGAGGAGGTGCTGGATGAGGCTGTGCCAGGGTACCGAGCCCCAGAGAGGAAGAGCCTCCTAGAGATCCAGCAGCTGGACCCAGATGATGAGAGCCTGGTCAAGTACAAGAGGGTGCTGCTAGGGCCCATGCCGCTGACCGTGGGTATGCACCGGCCCTGGGAGTGGAGGGGTGGGGCAAGATGGGGGTGCATCCTGTAGACTTCCAGTTTCTCCTCAGACCCCAGCCTGCCCAACGTCCAGGTAACCAGGCTGACACTGATGTCTGAGCAGGCTCCAGGGCCCATAACCATGGACCTCACAGGTAACGCCTTTGCAAACCAAAGACTGATCTTGGGGGTAGAGACCTCTTAGATCCCTGCTTCCCACCACGGGGGATTCCTGGGCCAGGGTCTCAGCCATTGCAGGAGTTCCTTCCTCAGCTGGTTTTTCCTGACAGGGGAGCTGGCTGCACTGAAAAACCAGGTGTTCGTCCTGAAGGAGGGTGTTGATTACAAAGTGAAGATTACCTTCAAGGTGAGGGTAGCTGTCATGGGGGACATTAGTCAGCCACAGGTTCAGCCCCCCAGAGGGACCTCTTAACACCCTCTGTTCCTCAGGTCAATAAGGAGATTGTCAGTGGCCTCAAATGTCTGCATCACACCTACCGCCGGGGCCTGCGAGGTGAGGGCTGGGTGCAGGGAGTGGCCTGGGTGGCCACTGGGCGGGACGGGTGGGACAGAGGGAAGCCCCTAATGTCCTCTCCCTCCCCCAGTGGACAAGGCCGTGTACATGGTGGGCAGTTATGGCCCGAGCGCCCAGGAGTATGAGTTCGTAAGTCCCGTGGAGGAGGCGCCACGGGGTGCGCTGGTGAGGGGCACCTACGTGGTCACATCCTTCTTCACTGATGACGACAGAGCAGACCACCTTTCCTGGGAGTGGGGCCTCCACATCTGCCAAGACTGGAAGAGCTGAGCGCCGCCCCCTGCCCCGGGAACGGTCTTTCCACTTGGGGTCCTTGTTTCCCCTGCCTCTGTCAGTCACTGCACAGGGATCCCTGTGCATTCCCCAGCCCCCTCAGTTAGTGACCAGACCCCCATGCCCTCTGCCCCGTCTCGGGACACCCCCTCTCTGGGCTTGGTGCTGTGCCCTAAATAGTCCTATTAAACGTCACCCTGTCTCGGTGCCCTGAGTGTCGCCTCTGTCTGCCTCCCCTCCCTTGGGGGTGGGGAGAGCCTTGTGGCCTTATCTTCCCTGCGACCAGGCCTGGGTGCCACGTGGCAGCTGCTGCTTGGCCCCCAGCCCCCTTATCTACCTACACTCTGTGGGCCCCGGCACTGCCATGGACAGCCAGCTCTTACCTGTTCTGCTGCTGCTACTGCTCCAGGCCTCGGGCCCATGGGGTCAGGGGCCAGGGACCGAGGGTCCCTCTGCGGAGCCCCCCAAGGAGGAGGTCTCCGAGGAGGATGGGGTCTTGGTGCTGAGCCGGCACACACTCAGCCTGGCCCTGAGGGAGCACCCTGCTCTGCTGGTGGAGTTCTGTGAGTTCGCAGGGTCAGCAGGGCTGGGGGTGCCATAGGGGCCGCCCAGTGGGTTTGACCCCCCACACACCCGGGTTTCAGGGCTTATACATTTGAGGGGATCTCCCCAGTGGACACTTGGCCCCATTGTGTTCCTGGGGCTCCATTGGAGGGCACCTGAGGCAGAGTCCTAGGGCTGAGCTGGACCTGGGGGTTCAGTCCCAGTCTGTGGGAGGGAAGAGGAGATCCATGGTCGTTATCCTTCTATAGACTCTGTGAAGGGCCAGACAAAACTCAGGCCTTGCATATTCTTGAGTGCCTTTTTTACAACCCTTTACACACATAAAGCCATTGAGCTGGCAGGCCTCAGCAGGCACTGGCATATGACCAGAAGCCTGGCCTCTGGGAGTAACAGTTCTCAAACTCACTGAATGGTGCTGGCCACTGCACCCATGAGCTGGGGGCCGTGAGTAGTCTGACCTCTGGTACTTGGGCTTGGTGTGGCTGAGACTCAGAAGGCCTCTGAAGGAAGGAGGTGTAGATAGGACATGTTTCGTGGTGGACCTGACTGATCCCAAGGTCTGCCAGCTCTGGCTGGGCCGGAGCAGGGGCTATAGCTAAGGTCGTGGGGGCTGGAGGCACTCATGGCCCTATCCTCCAGATGCCCCATGGTGTGGGCACTGCAAGGCGTTGGCCCCAGAGTACAGCAAGGCGGCTGCTCTGCTGGCAGCAGAGTCAGCCAAAACCAGGCTGGCCAAGGTGGACGGGCCCGCGGAGCCAGAACTGACCAAGGAGTTTGCTGTGACAGAGTACCCTACCCTGAAGTTCTTCCGTGACGGGAACCGCACACACCCAGAGGATTACACTGGTGCGGGGGCAGGCATGTTTGGGGTGGGGTGGGGCAGGAGCTGGGCCTGGGCTGAAGGGACTCTCCACAGGTCCCAGGGAGGCCAAGGGTATCGCTGAGTGGCTGAGGCGGCGGATGGGGTCCAGTGCCACACGGCTGGAGGATGAGGAGGGCACCCAAGCACTGATAGATGCCCAGGATGTAGTGGTCATTGGCTTCTTCCAGGTGAGCTAGTAGCCTGGTGGGTGGGGGGGAGGGTTGGGGGGAGGGGCGGGCCTTAGGAGCGAGGCCTGTGGCTCCAGCTGTTCTCATAGGCATGGGCCCCTTAGGATCTGCAGGATGAGGATGTGGCTACCTTCCTGGCCCTGGCCCAGGATGCTGTGGATATGACCTTTGGCCTCACCGACCAGCCACAGCTCTTTCAGACTTTTGGCCTCACCAAGGACACTGTGGTCCTCTTCAAGAAGGTGGGTCAGGGCTGGGGTTAGGGCGAAGACAGGGGTCAGGTTCAGGGCTCTGGCTCCTGCTGACCCACCCACTGTTGTCCAGTTTGACGAGGGGCGGGCAGACTTCCCAGTGGACGAGGAGCTGGGCCTGGACCAGGAGGAGCTGTCCCGCTTCCTCCTCACCCACAGCATGCACCTGGTCACGGAGTTCAACAGCCAGGTGAGTTGGGCTACAGGTACAGGTGCAGGCTGCAGGAGGGGGAGTCAGAGGTAGTGGGAAAGTGACCATGGAAATCGGCCCCCATGAGTTTGGCCTGCCTTGCAGACATCCCCTAAGATCTTTGCGGCCAGGATCCTCAATCACCTGCTGCTGTTCATCAACCAGACACTGGCACCGCACCAGGAGCTGTTGGCGGACTTCAGGGAGGCAGCTACCCCATTCCGGGGGCAGGTACTAGCTGGGCTAGGAGGGTGGGTGGTACGGAGGCTAGTGCCCAGTGTGGACTCCCTGCTGGCAGGTGCTGTTCGTGGTGGTGGACGTGGGTGCCGACAACAACCATGTGCTACAGTACTTTGGGCTCAAAGCCGAGGAGGCCCCTACCCTGCGCTTCATCAACACGGAGACTACCAAGAAGTACACACCTGCAGAAAGGGGGCCAGTAACTGCAGCCTCGGTCACTGCCTTCTGCCATGCGGTCCTCAGTGGCAAGTTCAAGGTCTGTGCTGGGTGGCCCATCCAGGGGGTTGGGGTGGGAGCAGCAGCTCTCAGGAGAGATCCCCAACAAAGTGCCTGACCTGTTTCCCCAGCCCTATCTCCTGAGCCAGGAGGTCCCCCCTGACTGGGACCAGCGTCCGGTCAAGACCCTCGTGGGCAAGAATTTCGAGCAGGTGGCTTTTGATGAAACCAAGAACGTGTTTATCAAGTTCTGTGAGTGCGAAGGGCAGTGGATAGTGGGCAGGTGAGGGGTAGGGGGGGCCCTGCTGGCCCTGCCAATGCTCCACTGTCCTAGACGCCCCGTGGTGCACCCATTCCAAGGAGATGGCCCCGGCCTGGGAGGCACTGGCTAAGAAGTACAGGGATCACAAGGATATCATCATCGCAGAGCTAGATGCCACAGCCAACGAGCTGGAAGCCTTCGTTGTGCATGCCTTCCCCACCCTCAAGTACTTCCCAGCAGGACCAGGTCGGAAGGTAAGGCAGCACCCCACCTTTCTTGGTCTGAGGTCCGAGTCCTCAGATGGAAATGGGGCATGGCCTCAAAGGGTGTGGCTTCAGAGGGCAGGCCCTGGGATGGGGTGTGGACTCAGAGTACAAGGCCTAGTATAGGGTGTGGCCTGAGGTGGGTGGGACAGGACCTTGCTAGGGTGGGGCCTTAGAAGGTGAAGTCAGGTGGGTGTGGCAGGAAGGGCAAGGCCTGGGTGGAAGTTTTGTGTCCCTCATACCCTCCTGGCCCTCCTCAGGTGATCGAATACAAAAGTGCCAGGGACCTGGAGACCCTCTCCAAGTTCCTGGATAATGGGGGCAAGCTGTCAGAAGAGGAGCCCACCAAGGAGTCCTTAGCCCCCTTCCTGGTAAGTGCCTCTGTCCTAAGGTTCCAGGCCTCTGGACAAGTCCTCTTGACCGGTGGCTATAGGACTAGGCAGCAGTGGGCTAAGAGCCCAGTTTCCATCTGGGCCTCCATGACCCTTTCCAGGAGACACCAGCCAATTCCACCTCGGAGCCCAAAGAAGAGCTATAGCTGCCTCGACATCAGTGCTGGGGAGCCATTGTTTCCGGTGCCAGAGAAGCTGTGGGTCCTAAATAAAGAGCTTTGGTCCTAGACTATGTGTGGTTCCTGAGCAGGGCTGGCCCCCAGGGGCCTGTTCTATGTTGGATAGGGCTCAGCCCTTGTCCCCAACCCTCCTCAGTGGATCCCTGGCTTGGGTATAGGTCTGGGTTTCCACCTGGGCAGGTACAGGAGCGAGACATAAGGTTGCTGCCAGCCTTGGCCCCTCCTTCGGGGGCTGATGTGACTTCTTTTGCTGCCAGTGCCTAACATGCGCCATATGTAGCCAGGCTAGAGGAGACAGGCCATACGAGCTGAAAGCTGGCCAAGGATGGCGTACCTACCCACCAGGCCCACCCACAGAAGACCAGTGACTCCACAGCCAAGGAAGGTTCAAAAAACGGTTTTATTTCATTATTATCCAAGTACCTTTGAAAAGATAATTGTACAAGTCAGCGCATGAAAAATGGGCTCAGGGCAGCCCCCTGCTGGCCCTAGCCTGAGAAATGTACATATTTACATGGGCCGTTAGAAAGGAGGGGCCCAGGACCCGCTGAGCCAGCGCTGTGGAAACTGAGGATGGAGAGGGGACAACAAGGTGCCCCGTCACCGGATCCACACAGTGGCAGGCAAGAGACAAGCTGTGTTGAAGGCACTCGGTGACATGTACAATTTAAAGGCCCCCTAGGGCCCCCTGTACCCTGGGCCTGGGCTGGTCCTGACCAGGGCAGGGCATAGTGGGTGATTCCAAGAGGAAGAAGCGGAGCCTGTGGTATCAGTGCCCGGCAGAGAGGCGGGGGGCGGAGATGGCCCATAGTTAGCAGCAGGGGGCCACTGGGGAGGGTCATCAAGGCAGCCCCATTGTGGGCTCCCTGCATGGGTGAACTCTGAGTATTGCTGTGGAGGAGTGGACGGGGCCCCTCCTCACCAGCAGCAGGACAGATGCCTGACCACTCAGCAGGACCCCTGCTCACCTGGACACAGATGGACCAAAGGGGTGGATGGCAGCCCCAGCCTGACACCAGGAGCTGTGGTCTGCACACACGTGAGAGCACCTGACATGCCACAGCCTTTCCTGGCTCTCAGTGTGGCTTCTCCTACCGCCATTAACAAGGGCCCAGCCTGATGCAGAGGCCAGGCCTGTCTGTCAGTCCACCTTCTCCACCTTGCCGATGATCTTCTCCTCGAAGACAGGCAGGATGGCCTCGTCTTCCCGAACCTCCTCAAACACCACTCCACAGTCAAACTCGTCACTCACTTTCTTAAAGTAGTATCTGGGGGACATGGGTGAGGAAGGGAATGAGAGCAGATGATGGCCTGTCCACTCCTTTCCTCCCCACGCCCCCACATCTTCAGGGTCTCCCAACTTCCTAGCCTGGCAGCCCCATACATATACAGCACTTGGCAATCACGCTCCAGACATGCACAGGGCCCACAAGCTGGTTCTGCCTGGTGCGTGCTTGCTGGACGGCTGCCAGTGAACAGTACAGTGACCACATGTGGGGTCCCCGGGCCTCTCAAGTGCTGTGGGGGAGAAGTGGACAGCTTCGGCATTTCTGTTTCCTAAGAGCTGAGCCTGTCATCTCCATCGGGGTGACATGCCCCAAGTAAGGCCCAAGCAGAAGCCGGTGGAGCCGGGACCCTCCTCTAGCAGCCACACCTTCCAAGGGTGCTTTCTTGCTACTTGAAGATAGAAGAGACCACCCACTAGAGGCCACTGTGGGCTGACCCCACCTGAGACCCTATCTGTCCCCTGCTCCTCCCACAGTGCTCACTCAGGAGCCTCCATGGGCTGGCTGGCTGGCAGGGCCAAGCAGCCCATGGTTAACTCTGGAAAGGGGGGCCTTGGACCCTGGGAAAGAGGACCTGGCTTCTCCATCTAGTAAAATGGCTGAATTGAGGCTGGAGACGAGGCTGATCTAGGTCAGAACAGCACGGAGACTGACAGACCACTGTGTTTGGGCCTGTTTCCCCACCTTTAAAGTGAGGACCGTCCAGGGCCCTCAGTAGGCCTAGATGCCCTAGTCACCTGGCACTGGGAGTCAGGCCTGGGAGCCACACTGTACACATGAAGGTGCTCCAACAGTTCAGGGTTGGATAAGTGGGTAAGTGGGGAACAAAGATTAGATGAGATGAGAATAGGGTGGGAACAGGGCACATAGCAAATGACACTACCTCCTGGACAAAGTACCTAACCACAGACCCTAGCCCTTTACTCTTACCTATAGTTGCCTTTCTTGGTCAGTAGCTCCTTGAACTGGCCCAAGGTGACTGCACGGCCCCTTACCAGGGTCCGGTAGGGGATGGGCTCCCCGCAGAAGTAGTAGGCCACAACGATGCTATCGCAAGGCTGGGTGCTCCCACTGCCCACCTTCCTCTGTGATTTTGTCCTGGAGGCAGAGACACAACGGTGATTCCTGGGCTCTGGGTTCCACAGGGAACCCCTCAATGGACCTCAGGCCTCAAGCTCTCAGTAAACGACAGTGCAGGGCCTGCAGGGATGAGCTGCAACACACTCAGAAATGCCACGCATTCACAGGCCCCTAGGCCAAACACGCCCATACAGCCCCATCCACTTCTGGGGGCCTTTGACCCACATGGTGTCTCAACACAGGATTCCAGTTCTGCACCAAATCCACACACCGAGACACACAGCGTAGACACCAGCTCATCTCTTATCATCCTGCCTGTCTCACATCTGCACAGTACTTCAGCTTGCCTGCCTCCCTCCTCCACCCACTGGAAAATCCAGGGTCTCACTATGGCCTGAGCTGGCTGGCGGGCAGCACCCCTGACCCAGACCACATAAAAGTGGGCCGGCAGGGTTGGAACTCACAGTGGATGCCTCCACCTGCTTCTTAAGGTGGCTGGGCCACTGGAACCAACACAGCCTCCACCTCTAGGTTGAACTATACCGCTTATACCTTAGTAAACCTTAAAGCCTTAAACTTCAAAAACATCTGTAGGCCAAGAATCAGACAAACAAAAGTGTGACAGATCTTGAAATGGACCTGCTCCACAGCAGAGAGCTTGTCCAAAGGCCAGAGGCAGCAACTAGTCAGACTTCCAGAGAGGGGTATGACGCCAACACCGTCTCCTGCCCAGGCTGGGATAGGACCTCATCCTGATGGGTGCTGAGGAGATACTCTGTCTGGGACAAGCAGCATTCGCTCTGTCCCCCTGGTCCCTGTGACTGCTCTGGAGCTGTCTGGGTACATGTGAATACAGCCCTCAGTCTCTACCAGCTGGGCGAGGCAGAAAGCCTCGCGCACCAGTGTCACATCGGGAAGGCTACCTGAGCGCATAATGAGCTCTTTCCTCTCTGGGGACCCTCCCCTCCCTGGCATCCCTGGGCACACACTATGTTGTCACCTCATCCATGTGGTTGTCCATCACTCGTGCCAGGCCTCCCTGGCACCTGCTTTTCTTCCCTCAGTCCCACAATCTCTAACCCAGCTTGTCCTGGGAGCCCACCTTGGGCGGGGGTGGGGGTCTCATGTTGGCTTATTCTCTTCAGAAGGAAGAGTCCCTGCTCCTGCAGGGCCACTCCTGAGGAGTGACCTGGTGGGGAAGCTCTAGGCCAGCTGGCATTGTCTGGGACAAGCCTGGTGAGGTGGGGGACGCCTTTTTGCTCTGTCTTGAGCAGAAGTACAGGAATGGGGTGCTGCCTGCATGTGGCCTGCAGTTCACTAAATGCTCCCCCTGCTCCACGTGTACCTGGGGAGCAGACACATCCCACATGAGAACAAAGCCAGGCTCGCTGTGCACACAGCATCTGGACACACAAGCACCATAGGAGCCGACGCTTTCAGTCGGCAGCATGTCGGAAATCATGGCTGCAGCCCCAACCCTGTCAAGTCCCGAAGCCTGGCTGGGAAGCTCAGAAAAGTAAAGGCAGGCGGGGATGTGTGGCCAGAATGGAAGAGACAGAGTGGACCTTCTCTCTGGCCTGCTGGTCATTTGCCACCACGTGGATAGTCAGCATCCCCTTTGACGGAGAGACAGGAAGGAAAGGCCTGCACACGGCTGGCAGCCCCAGCTCTTCCTGTGCAGTGCCCAGGCTCCCGCCCTGGGAACAGCTGCTGCTCCTCAGGACCTGGCCCACAGCGCGGGCTGGGCAGGCGCTGCAGGAGGACCCGCGCGGGGCACGCACGTACTCTGTCTCGGAGAGCTCCATGTCGGACACCGCTGGCACCACGCTCAGCACGGGCGTGCACGCCGGCCTGATGCAGGAGCGCCCCCGCTGGATGACCTCCTGCACATACCTAGGGAACAACCGCGTCAGTGAGCCGCACAGGTCTGGGGCAGGGCCGCCTCCACACTCCAAGGTGACAACTGGGTGACAGACAGCAGGCGGAACACAGACTCCCCAAGAGGGTCCATCACTACCACACAAGGCTCCCACTGTGTGTGACAGGCAAGACACCAAACCCCTTCTTGAGCGCTGGAGCATCAGAATCAGTCAAGAAACAGATGTTGCCTTCTTATTCGGAGTTCCCAGATTCCTCGTTTGGTCAGAGCCCTTGGGGAACCCCTCATCTGAGGTGCTAGGATTCTGTCACTTCATCCACACTCAGAGGACCTGCCTCTGGCCTCCTCCCTCTGGACGCAGCTCTTCCCACTCGGTGCTGACATAGGTCCAGGTCCTGCAGAGTGGTCACTGCTCCGTCCGAAGCAAGCAGAGTCTTGTCCCTGGGCTCTCTGCCCAGCGGCTCCTCTCCAAGTGGCCATCCACCCTGAGCATGCGTTCTGCGCCCCTGACAGAGCCTTCTGCTCTGACCGCCCTTGGTGGGGGTCACCCCAGGAGTAGCTCAGGGAGGCCCAGAACACCCACTGCCACCTCCAGATCTTTGCTCTGTGGCCATTTACAAAAGGCCCATGTGCCCAGGACCAACAACATGTGGAGCTAGCAGAGTCATTGGCCAATACACCACAGGTGACTCATCCCCAAAACACAAGTCACAGAGAGCCACTGGCCAGACAGAATGCGCTATTATGAAGGGCCAGCAGAGTACTGGCAGGAAGAGAGGAGATGAGCCCTGTCCCAAAGAGATCGAGGGAAAAATGAAGTCCTAGGAAGCCTGTGGCAGAGGGAGGAGCTTCCATTCTCACATTCTGGCCTCTCCCCAGGCCACCCTCCACTGCCCTGTCTGCCTCTGGGTATGGGCCTCCCGCAAAGAGCTAGCCGGCTCTTGTTGACTGAACAAGATCACAGGGTGAGACAGTTATCTGTAAACATGGTCACCTTCAATGACACAGGGAGACACATTCATGTTTTCATCTGTACCCGACGAGATGGATGTTAGGGAGAGTCCGTACCCTCACATCTGCTTCCCCAGAGGAGTAAAGCCCTCACACAGTGAGACCCACAGAAAGTAGGATCAGACACCAGATGACAGAAAACTTGGCAAGGAGAGACAGTAATATCTTAGAAACAGTGGCCACAATGCCAGGTCGTGGTGAAAACTACAGATTCCAAGCCTCTCGATCACCTGGGGATTCCAATGAACCAGCACGTCCAGGAAAAGTGGCCTCAAGGGCCAGCTAAAAGGGTCAGGGAAGCCACATTCTGGCCTGGAGAGACCTGCCACCAACAAGGGAGTGGTACCCATGCTCCTCAGAGAGCGAGAACAGGGTCTGGCCTGAGGATACGGTGGTAGCAGGTCAGGCCACTCTGCCTTCTGAGACCAAAGAGGGCAAAATAAAGAGTGGCTGTGGGACCCGAGATGTAGGAGAATTTTATACCTGCACCTATTTCAGCACTGTTTACCATCCTACCCGCAAAGGGCACTGTTTAGGGCTCCCTTATGTGTGACTGCAAATGAAGGCAGCCAGGATCCCCAGGACC
Organism: Rousettus aegyptiacus; assembly: GCF_014176215.1. Taxonomy (NCBI): domain Eukaryota; kingdom Metazoa; phylum Chordata; class Mammalia; order Chiroptera; family Pteropodidae; genus Rousettus; species Rousettus aegyptiacus. The sequence continues at coordinate 16,818,179 of NW_023416311.1, read as the reverse complement.
AAATTCTCTGAGCTTAGCCTGTAGAGGAGCTAGCAGTGACCTGACTGTACAACCTCCAGTTGTTCCATGTCATGAAGAGGACCCTGTGGCCTCCCACAAAGACCCAGGTGAGTGCATGCTCACAAAGCACAGCAGGCGTGATCAGGGGAAAGACAACCTTTCCTCTCCAGAAAAATAGTAATGACCACTTGCCCTCCCAGCCCCTGGTCACACAGCAGGGTCATGTGGAAGGAAGTGGAAGGAAGAAGCCAGTAAGGCCAGTGGGTACCCAGCAAGGCTCTATGTGTGAACCTAGGCCTTGGGAGCTCCGCCCCAAAGCGGAGCCATGGCACCTAGAGAGGCTCTGAAAGGCCCTGCTCTCCCTGATAGCCCTGTACCTCTGCTTCGAGGGCAACTTGCTGGCTCTCTTCTCTTCCTCTTCCAGACGCCTTCGGGCCTCCTCCAGCTGGGTCAGAGGGTTGGGGGCTGGGTTGGGTGGCATTGTGGGGTCTTGGATGAAGAGATGAGAGGGCTGGACGGAGTTCCGGAGCTGAGCGCTGACCCAGGGGTGTACAGTCCCAGGACGCTCAATGGACAAGGGCCTGGAGCTCTCATGGGCCTGCTGTTTCTTCACCCCAGAAGACCTTTGGGAGCAAAAGAATAGACATGGCAGCACCTAAACACCCAGGGCCACAGGCAGGCATCAGGAGCTAGGCAGCAGTGGGCAGAGGCCGTGTGTGGCACTGACTCCTGGACACCTGGGGAAGGAGTGCTTTTGTGTCCCTGGCCATCAGAAGCCATGTGAACTTGAGCAATTTCCTCCTACCTCACATGACACAAACATTCCTTTCTTATGCACCTTTTTAAACTAATTTTTAACAATTTTATTAAAATATAAACCATATTCTATACAGAGACTTTTTTAAAAAAAGCTTTTACTGTTTTAAAAAGTTTTAATATTAAAATAAATGCTCTTAGTGAAAAAACTGAAATATGTTAGAAATTCAAAGAAAAAATAATCTATGATATCACAATTTAGAAATAACCACTCTCAGAATATTGATTTCCTTCTCCATTAAAAATAATTAACACACTAGGCAAAATTCTAAATATAATTTTTCCTAATTTTCCCCCCTTGATGTGGTGTGAAGCCTCTTTGCTGTTAAACATTAAGAATGTGCTTCATGCCTGTGTCACACGACATTTCTCGACCACTGGATGGAGTTCAAGTGATAATGTCAGCCTCTCTCAGCTATAGCTGAGGGGGTCTCAGCACCAGGAGCAGAAATGACAGAACTCAAGAGAACCCCCTTGGAAGTGGGTTGGTCCAGTGCTCTCATGATACCAAAACTGCCCAAAGAAAGGTACCCTGAGAGAGGTAGGCTCCTCATCCTAAAAAGTCCTATGAGGCCAGCCCCAGGGAGACCTTGGCCCCCATCTCCCCACCCATCAACCTCCCCAGCCTCCTATATCCCCATCTCCCCAACCTTCTCATCTTTCTGCATCTCTCATTTCCTGTCCTCCACCCCTCCACCTCCCTGCCCTCAGACCCCCCAGCCCATTTGCCTTATGTAAGAACACCAAAGGCAGAGGCCCCACGGCCCCCAGACTCTAAGGAAGCCAGGAAGGCCTGGTGAAGACACTAAAGGCCATAATTTAAAATAGCTCATCTGACGGCAGGAGCCTCCGGAACCTGGGAGATTATTTTTAGAGGTGCCTCTTATGCTTTAGCCACAGAACCCACTGTTTGGGGTGGGAGAACCAGCCGGAACAGATCCTTTCCTGGCAAAAACTCACAGGAGAGAAATCCAGGTATGTCAAGAATCTACCTCACTCCAACCAGAGAAGGAGAGAGGACCCTTGAGAAGCCCCCTTACTAGAACAGGCTTTGTGGCCAAAAAAGGTCTGGATGCTGGGGGAAGGCTCATTCCCAAAGTCAAGCTCACCTGCCTCACACACACATTCGGCCCTTTCCAACGATGGGCAAACCCCACCAGTCCTGGACCTGAGGTTCCTGGGTATCACTAGCATCTGGCCAAGCCCTATCTAAGCCAGTTCTGTGCACCCTACAATGGACCGACCCATGTAGGGTAATCCAGAGCTCAGAGGGATGCAGACTAAACAAGACCCTTCCCCCTCCCACAACTGAGGGGAGACCAGGTGCAAACACAGGTTTCTCCCACAGCCCTGACTGGAGTGGCAGTTAGGTGCCTGCCTCACTTCCCTGGTGCCTTAGATCATTCTCACACGGAGGTGCCACTGCCCCAGAAATAACCTTGTGAGAGCTCTGTGACAGCAAGCCCCTTCCTGGGGCAGCAGCAAGAGGAGCTCACAGAGGCATAGTGACTTCATACTGATCTCACCAGTGGGCACTCCTGCCCAGGACACTGACACTGCATCCAGGACCCCGCCCCATCACAGGCCCCCACGGAGCAGGCAGCGACAAGCTCACGCTGCAATGGGTTGGACATGATTCCTTTCAATTCTTGCTTCCACTGTACATGGTTTGCAGTAAGACAGTGGGTGGGGCCATGCCACACCATGAAGGACACTGGCAAAGCAGCTCTAAAGGCTTGCCAGCTGGTTGTGCACACCTGTGCCCACACCCCCAGGACACCAGGTGCCACTTACCCGTGGCCGGCTTTTCTGTGCCTACTGATCTCTTTCTCCCCCTCAATGATCCACTGCATGATCTTCTGATTCTTCTCTGCATCCTCTGAGGGGCCTGGCACCTCGGTGCTGGCACTCTTCCCAGACTCGGCTTTCTTAGCATTTCTTTTGGAAGTCGTGCCGGCCTTCCCGCTGCAAAAGCAAGACCTGGGAGTCACCCACTGACTTTACCTGGCTCGTCACTGAACGGCTGGCCACCTGTGCTCCAAACCCTGCATGACTCCCTGAACATGAAGGCCTTTGACCAAGTGGTGTGTTCTAGCGGCCTCTGACCCAGCTCTGTGGGGTTGTCTGGAGTTTGTTTCAGGTGACTCCATGGCAGGAAGTGAAGGAAGGAGTCCAGGAGGCACTGACTGGGAAGGCTAGAGCCACAGGGCAGCTGTGGCACTTGTATTCTGTCCTCTCAGCCCAGGTCGCCTGCCTGGGTGAGGTACCAAGGGCCCAGCCAGTCCTCACCCAGACGCCTCCCTTAGAAATGGTTCTCTAGCCGACTACACTTCAAGAATGGAGCTTTAGCCAGCTCAGCACCCCAGGTGGAGGCCTGGGATCTGAGCTCCTAGAAACCACATGCCCGTAGTGTCTGTAGCTGACCTTGTTTTAAAGACTTTTAAAGGGGAATTTTGGCCTAGAAAACCCAAACGGAATACACAGGAGACACGGCTTTTCACTGTGACCCCTTCCTCCCTGGGAAGACACCCATGTTCTTCATGGACACAAGCCACAAGACAAAGGATCCACAGCCCTGAACCCAAAATGCAGCTTGGGCGACCACAGACACTCACCTGTAGGCCAGGCTGTCGCTGGCATTGGGAGCAGTGCCCACACTCTCCAAGTGGCTTCGGGGCTTGGCCACATGGCTGTGCAGCTCTAGACCCCACGTGAAGCTGCTCTGGACCCGGCGGGCAGCCTCGCTCTCGGCCTGCTCCTTGGGCCTGGCCACACCGTGGTGGCTGTGATGGTGGCTGTGCCTGTGGATGTGCAGGCCGGCTGCCTCGAGCTTCACACCTGACTTGGGTGCATGCTTACCATGCCCCAGGGCTGTGCCCCCCAGCACCCCTGACATTTTGGGCACGTGCGCGCTGTCAGGGGAGCGGTGGCCTGGCCCTGGTGACTGGCAGCCGGGAGTCCTCATGACCCGTTGCACATGTTCATCCAGGATACTCTCAGGGTTTTCCTCATGTGCATCTCGCAGCCCCACACAGCCCACATCTGAATAGCGGGGTGGGAAGTGGTGCCAGGCCGGGGCTGAAGGCAGCTTGTGACTGGCCCCTGGTGGGGCAGAGGAAACATCGCCGTCCTCGCCTTCTTCCTCCTGTAGGGACAAGGCTGCATGTCACCTCGGCACCAGATGCACCAAGGAAACCTCACACTTGGGGAAACAAATAAATGACCACCAAAGAAACAGGAAGCCTGGCCATGCTGCGTGCTGGGGATCAGGAGCCCTGAGCCTAGGATGAGGCAGAGCCATGGGAGGTGCCAAAAGTGCTGCCTGACTCTTGGACAGCTCCTTTTCTGTCCCTGATGATCTCTGAGAGTTGGTGGCTCTCAGCAGACTGTGCTATAGGACAGGGCACAGATGGGATGAGGACAGGGAGCTGTTCAAGTATGCAAGGACAAGCGACCGCTATGCACCAATGATTCAGGGAACACAACACCAGTGATAGTCCAGACCATAGAGAAAACTAAACTCTGTACTGGTTTAGCTTTCTTTTATGTTTCTCAATAAAGATTTTGTTTAATTTCAGTTAAATTTTCCTATTCCTCAATTTTACTGTTATTTTCCAAGGAAATATCACCCTTGTACAAAAGAGTTCTTGGTTTTTATTTATCTCACTATGTGTTTCTTGACAAATTCTAATATGAAATTAACTGAATTTCATTCGATTCTTTAAGTTAACATAACTATATCTGTAAACATAAACATTTGATCACTTTAACTCCAAAAGATACATCTCATATTTATTTTCTCATCTTGGTGAATTACCCAAATCAGAATAATGTTGAGTAAATTTGGTAATAACTGAAAAAGCAGGTAATTAAGCTACCCCTGAACTTTTAATATAAACAGACTACAAGAAGTTTCTCACTAATGCAAAATGCTGTTAGAAGAGGCATCAGCTATGGGCACCTTGATCAGTGTTCAGGGTAGAAAAAGGCACTGAAGAAGAAGGTGAGAGAAGGGGATGGACAGACAGGGTGAAAGTGCACCCACTTCTGGGCGCGGCTTGGAACCACCTCAGCAGAGACTCAGATCCTGGGCTCTCACATCCATCCCATGTTCCCATCCTGACCCCTTTGCATTTCAGGACTGAGGGACCAGGGACTCCGAGACTCTTCGCTGGGTGGGGGGAATCTTCAGAGTACTGAAAGTCTTTAAGCCATTTATCCCCTAAGCCAGGAGCCAGCAGGAGGGAACCTTTGAATCCCCGAGAAGTGGTGGTGGGCAAACCTTGGGCTGAGATTCAGTTGTTCTTAATAGCTCTGCATATGTAGGAATTCAATTTTAGGATTTTGAAATATTACAGATTTATGTAACTGTTCAGCTAATAATTTTCTTCTTTGCTTTTATCTTCAAAATTTTATAATGAAAGTTAAGTTATTTAAAAATTCCACAGTTATTCCTTTTAGAAAAGGACTATCATTTATAGTAAGATTTACTTAGATTACAAAATTATAAACAATAACTAAGATTGCACTGCCAGCTGCTGGGCAGAATGCCACACATGAGGACTGAGGGACTCCTGTGGGAGCAAACCTGCTGGAGCAGCTGCAGGCCTAAGCATGTGACCTGGAGTCCTGGTACTCATGTCTAGAGACCATCACAGGCCACTGAATGCGGCTGGTCACCTGAGCTTGAAAAGCTGTGTGCTTGCCACCTAGTTCTTGAATTGATAATGGAGAAATACAAGAGGCTGTTCATTTGAACATTTCTGTCAAAGAACACCATTGGATCTTTGCAGCTGGGTCCAGCCCCTCTTCTAAGAGCTGGTGGTGTCTCTAGGCATAACTACCATGCACCTGCCAGGGACGCCACAAAGAGAAAATCATCTAAAACTCAGACATCAGAAAGACATACTGAATACCCCACAGCCACGGCTGCCTTCACAATGTCTCACCCAAAATGCTGACCTGCCAGCACCACAAGCATGCCCAGCCACTGAGCCAAGATGAAAAACTTGACAGAACAATTACAATAGCTCAATTCTATAGCAGAAAGGTAATAAATTCTATCTTTCTTAGGCTTCTTTTACAAAATGTTACACACATTATTTCATGAGCACATTTGTTTTAAGGGTTGTTAACCGTGACATGCTCAGGGCAACCCTCACACGGAGAGCCGATGTCCATGGAAATGCTGTGCTAAACAAACGAAGAGGTCAGCTTTGTCATAACATGCAAACTGGGAGTTAGCTCCTGCTAAAATATTCCATAGTTCATGGTGACTCTGTTCCCTGTATTTGTTTGTCCAGAGAAGGCTTTTAGAATGTGGAAAATATGCTCTTAACTACTCCTTCAGTTAGTCAATCAGACCCCTGACAGACCCGGAGAAACAGCTGACCTTGGTGAATGCACACCCAGTGTCTTCAGCTCTCACCAGATGGCTTGACTGTGACCAGACTCCTGAGAGCCACTTCCTCCAGATCAACAAAGTCTTATGCTTGTCCTCACTAACATGCAGCATGGTGGGTACCCTGTTAAGTGCCCCTGGGCAGATCACTGAAGCATAGCGACTGTCGGGAAGATAGCTGGTCAGCTTCCCCAAACTGGCACCTGCTCTGCCCACGTGAGGGTTGCCCAATCACCATGAAGGGAGAGGATGCTGGTAAGAAAATTTTATGTGTGTGTGCACAGCGCTTAAAAACACTTTCATGCAAATTCCTTCCTGGAGAGTACCTCCATCTGGTTATTTATCTCACTCTCAGGTCTGCTTTCCTGGTACCCGCCATGATCCCAGGTACTGACATGCTATTTGAAATCTGCCTGCTGTCTTGACATGAAGGAAAGATAGGGGGAGCCAGGCCCCTTGGTTGGAAGCTGGGTGTCATGAAAGGGATCTCTAGAACCCAGGATGGCAGTTGCAGGATATAGCCAGCAGGACGGACTCCCTGCATAAGATGTCAGGGTGGGAAGAAAAGGAGACTGCCAGGTGTGATCATCTGCCGTGCTCTGCCTTTACACTTCCGGCAGTGTCTCCAGACTTCAGGTGCACACAACTCACCTGGGGACATGTAAAGTAAGACAGCAGGCCCTTCCCGAAGGGTTCTAATAGGGTCTGAGAAGAGCTCGATTTCCATATTTTAAATTGGAGCATCAGTGATTGGATGGAGAAATAATTCAAGAAACATGACATTTTTGAGTTTCAAGTACTGGGCATAAAATATTGAGAAGAGAAGGGAAGACACCAACTTACTTGACAGTGACCATTCCAGCAGAGAATTCCTACCTGCTAAGAGAAAAGCAAAGGCCTGTCTGCCAGTGACACCGAGACCCACAGCATTCAGGAAGGACTGCGTTCAGTGACCTCAGTGAATAAAGTTCAATAAGCTAGAAAGTACAAAGCGCATGGGGAAAGCCTTGCTCCAAGAGCACGCTTGTTACCGATGTCTCGGCACTGAGGCCCCTGAATGCATGTGGAAATGAATCTTACAGAATGACACCCACAACGAAAGCAAGGTATCTCTTCAGCAGTTACAGGCAGAAAAGTATTAAAGCAAATGAATTAAAAATATTATGAAATCTCTTAGCACTCAACATTTCATCAGGTGAGGCTACAGGTCAGAAGACAAGATAAACAGAAGCCTACAGCCAAACTTAAAGCCACTCTACACTCTCAGGTGGTAAGTGTGAGCTCTGGTCCCTCCTGCCATACGCATGCTCTGCTCTGTACACATGCCCATGGCCCAGGACCCAGCAGTGCTCATGAGGGGCCTCCATCTATCAGCACACAAGGGAAATTTCAGCTCTGCATGCCAAAGGGGCATGCAGGATGTCGGGGACTTGGCCAGAGAGAGAGGCATGCTCACATGTGGGGTTAGATGTTCAGCTCGGAGGGGCTCAGCAGAGAGGAATGAGCCTGCGGCAGGCATGGAGGGGAGGATAGTAGGAAAGAGACTGGGCCTGGGGTGAACAGAGAGGCTGGTAAGTCTATACTTAGGACATGTCCGAACACCAAGCTGAGCCATTGTTGCCTCAGTGTGACAACTACTTCAGGGACAAATGCTGAGAATTGTTAGCTTCCCTCTTAACTATCTTCCCACAATGGGTTAGAACAGGAATTCCAACCCCAGCATCCCAGGGCCACTGCTCTGACATGTGCTTGCTGCTCCTTAGGCTGTGGCTCAGTGCCCCGTCCACAAGGACCTTCTCCCCAAGAGACAGCCCAGGCTGGGAACAAAGGGTGAGTGGCTTCAGAGGAGGCAGGTATCATAAGAGGTGTACCCTGCCCAGTCACCAAGATGGGTCAAAGCATGGCAGGAACCAGCATGTGGTCAAGTAGGGAGAAGGGGGCTCTGGGAGACCCTGGAGGAAGCCCCTTGGGGCCTGAAGCTGTAATAAAATAACTCAGAGACCGAGATATGCATGGCGTCCTTAACTCAGACCTACTCACCATCCGCACACGCTTCAGCCGCTCCTCCAGCTTCTCCTCAGCCTCCCGTGTCCGCTGCACAGCCTCCAGGCGGTGGATGAGCTCTGCGGCAAACTTCTGGGGCTCCACACGGATTTCCTTTGGCATTCGGTAAGTACGCTACAAGGAGACACCCCTGATTAGCCAGCCACACACAGCTTCGAACTACCATCCTCTGTGCCAAGGTGGGGCTCAAGAACTTTTGGAGTAAGACAAAATAACATCTGAAATCTGCATTTTATTTTAAAGTGTTTACTTTGCCCCCTTTCATTTGGGAATCGACGTCCTTTTCTTATCAAACTAAATCTCTCCCTCACCCAGCAATGATTCAGAGGTGAGAATGGAGCACTAACTCCCACTGCCACAAAACCAGAGACACTGACTGAGCAAGGTAGATCTTGGTTTCCTGGGGTCAGGTCATCAGGGCAGGGGCCAGCAGGGTTCTGTGAGTGTGCCCTATACAGAGGGCCTCCCAGCCTGACCCAAAGAAGGTGTTTTACACGACTGGCCAGCCTGAGATCCAGTGAGGTCTGGGATCTGAGCAGCTAGAGCTGAAAAGACCACTGAGGAGGGAGAGGTGGGAGACAACCCACAACATGCTTGCAGGACCAACCTGTTCCCTGCAGTGCCTACCATGTACACAAGAGGGCAGCAGCTCCTGGTGCTTAGGTATGCACAGACCAGGCTCCATCACAGGAATGGGGGACACAAAATTCAGGACACAAGAAAAAATCAAGGGAAAGGTAGGACCATGGAGGACTTTACTTTTCAGAGAATAAAATTCTGCAATGTATTTCATAGGGAAACATCATATAACTTTTTTGGGGGGAGGGTAGCTTTATTTTGAATTTCAAATTCAAGACTGTTGCAAGAATAGCACAAGAACCCCTGTCTAACCTTTACCCAGATCCCTCAACCACTGACATTTCTCTCACACTGTCATTCTTTCTCACATACACATATACAATGCACATGTGAGCATACACAGACACAAACACACCCTTCTCTGAGCTGGTCAAGAAAAAGGGAGTAAACACATGATGCCTGTTTACTCTTAAATGTTTTAGAGTGTATTTAAGAAAAACCAAGGGTATTCTTGTAACTACTACAGGTCAATTATCAAAAAAAAAAAAAAAAAAAAATCCTGATCTTTTTTATCTAATTAGCAGATTTTATTCCAATTTCATCAGCTGTCCCAATAATGTCCTTTACATAAAACATGTTTTAAAAATCTAAGCCACCAAGGTCTAAGTGAGGGAGGCCCTGGAGGGGCCTCGAATGAGGCAGGAGGGCAGACGATGAAGGAAGAAGGTAGCCTAGGGACAAAGTGGCACACAGAACTCCTCTCTGACCTCTGTGGGTGAAGAGTGGCTGTTTGGAACCCTAGCCTTCATACGTGGAGTCAGATGAGGAGGGAAGACTTGGAGTGAAGGAAAGGCCTGCGTTTTGCATTTCTTTCATCACATTCATTCCTAAGTAATTTTTCTTTTTGATGGTACTAAGAATGGAATTGTTCTCTTAAGTTTATTTTTAGGTTGTTCACTGCTTCACTATAGGTGTAGAAAATATAATTAGTTGATTTTTGTATACTGATCTTGTATCATAATCCTTTCTATATGTTGCTGGATTCAATTTGCTAGTATTCTGTTGAGGGTTTTGCTTCTACTTTTCTTTGTCCTTCTTTCCTTTGGTTTATTACTCTATTTTCCTCCATACTCTAGGTATAGTTATGTCATTATATTTTAGTTTTCTTACTAATAAAGGTAAGTGTGCCCGTTAGTGGGCTCTGGCATGGTTTCGACTCTGCCTACCATTTCTCATTTATAAAAGAGAAATAAAGGCAGTACCTAATACCTCAGAAACTTTTAAGAATAGGTAAGAAAGTTACATAAAGAGCTCAAAAACAAACACGTGTGGCTGATGTTCATCACCATGGATTCAGAGATGGCCGCAGAAATGTCTGAGGGGCCCAGAGAGGGAAAGGAACTGAGGACAAACCCAGGACACAGACCGATGCTTCAGGGACAGTAAAAGTTGGTGTGGAAGACATGAGGGTGTCCAACACCAGGCAAGGGTTTATCCCGGAACTGAGGAAGCCAGGGACAAGGAGGGGCACTCAAGGCGTCCAGTGCTTCTAGAAGGTCTTGGGAGAGAAGCCTGGGAAAGAGGGTAGACATGGATGGTGAGCCTGAGAGGACTGGGCAGTGGGAAGATCCTGGAAGAAGTCTTTGTGGGTGGGGCGTCTGAACAGACAACAGAGGCCAGTTCTTGCGCAGGATGGCCCGACTTGGGCTGTGTTCTAATGACTTCCCTGGCAGGAGGCCCAGGGGGCACCAGGCTCTACTCACTTTCCTTGCAGGGGCAGTGTCCATCTATCTGTCCCATAACTGATGACAACGCCTGACCACTGACTCAAGAGAGCCTGCCAGGTCCTCTCCCAAAGTCACTTTTTCCCATTATGAGTAAATATTTTGTGAGGAGCTATCTGGGATGATGTAAATATCCTGTTCACCAAACTCTCAATTCATTCATCATGTCAGCGTGGATGCATGAATTCCAAATTTGCTGCCACTAATTCTGATGCTCCAGCTGTCTAGGCCTTGGCTGGCAAGAACCCCAGCAAGTGGCTTCTGTGTGCCCTTACTCCTTTAATTTCTGAGACACAGGATGCCCAGGCTCCTCCTCTACACCTCAACCCAGTCCCAGTGTTGAGTTTAAACCTCCACTGAGAAGAACTGAGAAGACACGCACATCACTGCAGGGCAAGGCAAAGATGGGTGCAGTCACCCCCTGCACTCAGTCCCAGACTTCTCCAGACAACACAAGTGTGGCTGAATGCTCCCCAGGAGGTCACCTACAACATGCATGTGCGTGTACACGTGTACACACACACATACACTCCATCCACAGCCTCTTCCACTTTTCCCTAAGCAGACACCAGATACCATCAGTGACTAGTTTAAGCCAAATCTGTCCCAAAGGTTGGCTGGAAGGCGACAAAATGTTTCATCATCCTTTTCTCAGAAAGACAAAACCAACACATCCTTTCTTCTCAACCATAAATAATCACTTTTCTTATTTGTAAATTAAAGTATCTGCAGAGACTCTAACCAAGGAATCCTGATTAAGAGTGGGTGTGTGCTATGATCCTAAGAAACAACCACTTTCCCTGCACAGAAACCACAAATGAGCAGCATGAGCTGCCCTCAGATGCTATAGACAACAACAGATTGGAACCTCTACTCAAAGCCTTTCTTATTGTTCCCTAAAAGTCCTTCCTGTTCAAAGTCAGTATGTCATGAATAAATAAACTCTTTGCAGGTGAAAACAGGCTGTGCTGGGCTCTGTGAACCCCCTAAGCAGAAACGCTATCATCTTTTTATTTTTATCCAAGAGGTGAAGCCGAGGCAGCTTTGAAGTCAGTATGCCCACATGGTGACTCCCGCCATTCAGCCACAGAAAGGCCGATGTCTCATTTCATCCTGAACAAGGCAGCACTCACAATAACTTGGAAGGGGGGCACCAAGAGGTAGCCAGGCTTTCTGACAGAGCCGCAGTCAGGGAGCTGTGCAGGGGCCAGGCCTGTGAGGAAGACTTAGAGCTGCTCTCCCACCTCAAGGAGAAGCACCTCGCTTGACACAATGGGAAAAGGTCGTATGGTGTGCACTGGGTAAAGGTGCTCCCTGCTCTTCTGAAATGACCATGCAAGCTGGGCTCTACAAGCCACCCTCACTGCCTCCTCCAGCCTGCAGGGCATGACCACATGTGACCATGTGCTACACCCAGATCTGAGCCAAGTTCACAGGAAGCCAGGCAGGTGCCTTTTCCACTGGCCAGTGCCACAGCGGCCCAGTCAGAATGGAGAAAGCAGATGTGCATGGGTCCGAGAGGACTGGTGAGGCCCAAACTCGGAGACAGGGAGGGTGAGGGCCATGCCGAGGAACTTACAGGAATGTGAGGTAGAGGCACCCGCCCGTTGACCTGGACGTTCTCCTGCATCTCCCGGCGGTGCTGCTTGCGGATCCTGTACGGTGGGATTCCATCCCTGCCCAGAGGAGAGAGACAGCTTGACATGAGCACACACAGAACAGCTTCACACAGCTTAGCTGTGTGGCTTTACCATGGGCAGGGCCTCCATGACCTGTTTTTCTAAGGCCTGATAACTAGGAAAGGTTTTTATATTTTTAAAGTGGCGGGCTCCTGTGTGATGAAACCTGCACATGGCCGCAAAGCCTAAAATATTTACTACTGGTCCTTTATGGAAAACATTTCCTGATCCCTACTTTGTCACCTAGGTAGGATGCAGTGTGCCTACCTGGTGTGCTCTAAACAGACAAGAAATATTTGAGGGCTGCAAAACAAGCAGCCAAAACAATCTAGATCCCATTGAAAGAGATTTTCAAGATTCTATTACTCTGCTTTCTTCCAGGATAAATTGGGCAAGCAGTACAATCTCTCTGAGGTGAATGCTCAAATTAGCTTTCTTGACATAAGTTTTAGCTATGAACCCTTTTGAAGATTACGATAAAGATATAAATTAAATTATATGTTATCTTTAAGATAAGTAAATGCACTTACTCAAGATAGACGTCAGATTTAACACATAATTCACTACACATGGGCAATCCTTAAAAACTCTCTAGTCCTCTCCCAGCCATTTAAAAGCTACCCTGGAAAGCACAGCGGCCACCAGGAGCCAGCATATGCGAAAGACCAGCCAAAGCAGGATGACTAGAATGGCTTCTCTGGGTCTCTACTTCCTTCCCACTGAAGGAGCCCAAGACGGGCCTCCTTGCTCTCCAGAGCGTGCAGTAAACACCTATGTGGGATCCTGACCCCTCCTGACTCCTTCCCAGGCACCACCCACTGGGGAGGGTGTACTGTCGGTGCAGCGCTACTCTTACTAGACAAACGTGCAGATGTAAACATGCAGCCGTGATGGTTCTGATCTCACTTTAACTCCTAGACGACCTAGTGAAGCCACCACCTTGCCCCTAAGTGCCCAACACACAGCATTTGGTGTGTCCTGGCCCCCGTGCCAGGCAGCTGCACACCCACCAGCTCAGTGGCTTCATGAGCAAGCAGGGCTGCAACATTCTCCCAGGGCTGGGTGGAAGGGGCATGTGTTGATTCAAAGCAGGGTAGAGAGAGGCTGTGATAGGTTCTCCTTCCTGTCACTGCCTTGGTGTACCTGGCTGTCAGAGCACCAGCTAGGTCCTGCAGTGCAGTTTGCTCAGGGATCCAGTGGGGGGCGGGCACTCAAGAGGATAGGTGTTAAGGAAAGAGTGAGTCAAAAGCATTTAAATGTCTTTACATACCTCTAGGGTTTTGTTCAGATGTCCTGAGCTAGCAACTAGTGTGTTTCTCATATACATTAATGGGGCACTTAAAAATTCCACTCTCCATGCCTCTACAGATTTGGCACTGCCCTTAGACACCTGAGTTCAAAGTCCATGAACTACTAAGCTAGTCCATTGTTCTCGTCTTGTGGTTGAGATGCTGAGTACAGCTGCCCTCAATAGAAATAATTTATATAAAACACACGATCCTATTTTTTTTTTTGCCTCTGATGTATATTCAAATGTCACAATTGTAAATTCCAAATTCTTGACTATTCCTGCATTTCTGACTCTCAGTATAAACCGAGATGAAGAGAATATCAGAGAAAAAAAATATTTTAAAAAATTTAAATCTTCCCTTTAGCCAACATATTTTTTGGGAGAGAATTAAGAGACTTTTCCAGAAAATTGAAAATTGTGTGAGATTAACTTTCATTGTAGTAACAGAGTTCTGGGGGAAGAGGAAAACCACATGCTGCAAATGTACCATCTCGTGCTGCCAGCTGCCTGTGGGGGTCTGCAGGGCTGCAGCTCACTGTAACTGTTTTACATGGTACTTTATATTCATGGCAGGTATTGTTTGGAACTCCAGTAATTTCAAATAAGAAATTGCTAAAAACATGTCAACATTTTATCTTAAAGATTCAAAATAAAGGAGATAAAAATGGTCTTTGAGAAATACTACATCCACAGAAGCTCAACCTGAAGGGGCAGATCTATCGGGTAATGTCACCACATGGTTGTCAAAGGGGAAGAGAGAAAGAGCCCAACACTTGCAATGACGGGGACTGGCTAAATCTGGTTCAGAAACAGCTTGTGATGACATATCCTGCACACTAAAATTCAGGTGTCAGAAGAATGAATAAAGACACCGGCAAATGAAAGGCACAGGCTATAAAGATGGCACATCAAGTGAGACTACAGTTTAAAAACATGTGTTCACCTACAAAAAGATGAGTTTAGAAGCCCTTATTTTTTTTCTTATTTAAATCTGACTCTTCAGACTTTTCATATGAAGAAACAAGCTGGATAGGGAAGAAGTCTCCCTGAGATCAGCTGACAGCTACTGCCCCTGCCTGGCTGAAGTCCTGGCCATGCCCCCATGAGGTCTCAGTCTCATGGGGAAAGGATGCCTGCAGACAGTGGTCCAGCAGACTCACAGCTGCTCTCTGTCGCAGTCAAGGGATTCCTAGTCCTGACACCGGAGGGCGCCCGGGAATCAGCCCCCAGCCCTGGGCCCCTGACCCTAGGCAGAAACTTTCCATCAGTGCTGGTCAGATGATGAATGGCAAACGGACCAAAAGCAAGGCGAAGGCAACAAGGCAAAGACCCCAAATGACCTCAGCAATGCCCTGATCTAGTAAGAGAGTGTTTGACACTCTCAAGTTTCTAATGTGCACTTGGGTCTCAATAAGCTACCTACCAAAGCGAAGGAGGTAGTGTCAGAAAACACTTTCCCACAAAGAGAGGGCTTCCCTGGAGGGGACGATGAAAGATCTGCTGTCACCACTGAGGGGCACCAAGGCTCAATGTGGCTCTGTGTGGTCACAGAGACCCCTTGGACACATGCAGCCCGGGAGGTGGTCCCTGAAACATCTGGCCCTGGGCCAGCACAGAACCAGCTGCACCAATTTGCCCTCTTACTCCCATCTCCCTGTCCCACAATGGTGAGTAAATAACAGGTACTCTCACCTGTAAGACAATGTCTAAATTTTAAAAAGTGACAAGTTACAGAACAGCGTTGAAAAGAAACACTGTTAAAAAGTGCAGCTTTTCAGGGATGGCGCCAGGGTCACCCCTGCCTGGGCAGGCAGCTGTCCTGCTTGGCTACAAAACAGTGCTGATCTTTAAAGTGAACCTCCATACTATAAAAACTAAAGAGAAAATCAGAACCAAAGTGCTCTAGCCCAGACAGCTCTGGAATTTATTCCAACGTTGCCCACGGTTTCCCCTTTCAAAAGTTCTCGTAGCCTTGGCCTTGGAGAAAAGCAAGTAACACAAAACTCGGTTCTCGTTTGTGCTATGATTTTTAACAATACTTCCTACAACACAGCTGGTCTGTATGTCAGATGCACTAACATCAAGTTGGGGGGAGTCCCATGAATCCCCTTCTATGAAGACAAAGCCCCAGCTGGGGCTGGCACAGGCTGATGGGCTCCACAGAGCTACATTTGGCCAGGCAGGGGGGACTTACACGCTGCTGTCGGTGAGGGACAGGCTGTCGGCATCACTGGACAGGCTCTGCTGCTCACTGTCATTGGTGCTAGTGGCCGGGGCGAGGGCATAGCCAGAGTTGACGTAGTAGGGATTGACGGGCTCCCGCCAGGGCCCATACCTGCAAACAAGAAGGGTACGTCAGCAGCAGCACAACGACGTCCTCTCATATTAATCCACATTTTCAGAATCATCTGGATATCCTCATAAATGAACTACAAATGCAAACAATTCAGTAAAAAAAGCAGAAAGGGCTAGAATCTTCATCCTGCCTCTCATGCCCCTCTCTTCCTAGAGGGATCAGTTAGACTCTTAGCATCTTCCAGATCTTTCCCCTGCATTTAGGCAGACGTGTGAGTGAACAAAGAATATCATTTGGGTTTGCGTTTTTATATACATAACTAGAAACGGGACGTGGCTGTTCTGTTCTTTTTTCTAAAGAACAGACTTATTTACTGCAAAGCACACCCAAACTCCCGAGTGTTGCAGTGGCAGCATCAACCCTGGTGCCTACTATCTCACGTGGTTCTCACAACAGCCTGATGACACAGTAGCCTATGACCTCTTCGTGGGGTCATAGAGCCAGCCACGACTCCTGTACACGAGTCTGAGAACTGCCACAGAATGGAATGAGGAGGATGGCGGGGGAAGACAGGTGTGGGTTTAAGAAAGGCTGTCGTGCTCCCCTCCGGTCACTTCCTACCAGTAGTGACTGTGTACATGCTCCCTGCGTGGGATTCACCTCCACTTGTCTCATGATTAACCAGAGAATAACATTTCATTTTAGTTTGCATTTCCTTGATTAATAGTCAGGCTGGCAGTTTTGCGTGTCATTTAAATTCCTTACTCTGGAAATTATCTGTTCATGCCTTTTGTCCATTTTCCATTGTGCTGTTTGAGTTTCTTAGTGATTTACATAAGTTTTTAAATATTCTTACTATTAACCTCTGGTTATATATGCAAAAAATATTTTTTCCTTAAATGTCACTTTTTAAAAAAACTTTACGCTGATTTTGGTCACACAGAAGTCTTTTATTTTTATGACATCACATATGCCAATTTCTTATAGATTTTTTTTTCTATCTTACATAGGCAAGCCTTTCTTATTCCAAGATTTAAATATATTTTCGAATGCTTCAATAATTTTAATTTAGACCTTTAACTTAAATGCATGTGTGTAAAATCTACCTTGCTGTCTTGCATCAAATGGAAAGCCAGTTGTTAGCACTAAACACTGAATAATCATCTTGCTCTTAATGGTTTTAATGCCATTCTGCATCATACCTAAACTTCCCTCCACACAAGTATCTATTCTGGCATCTACACCGTTCCACTGATCAAGCTACAAGTCAGCTTTCTTGACCCCTTACTGATGTGCCACAGTGGCGTATCCTGACACCACCTCCTCTTCCCAAAGACTGCTCTTGAATGCCACACCTGTTAGGTCTCCAAAGGTCATACTGAAAGTGAGAAAAGCACTAAAGTTCTCTGAAGGCCCTGATGCCTATGTAGGAGGGCTGAGGTTCCCACGCTGAATGCTCAGCAATGTGCATACTTGGTCCCAGTCACAGCCCTCAGAGCCCCAGCCTCACTTCTGATTAGAATTGCTGCTGACGACAGTACTCAAGTACTCTCTGTACTCATGAACGACAGCTTGCACTGACTGCCAGGACCGGGGATGTGTCCCTGGTGTGGAAAGGGGAGACTAGACTGTTTCTAGGAGTGAATGCCTTGTGGACATCCACTGCTTGATGGACAAAACCTTCTGGAAGCCCTAATTCACGTCATGCACACACTTAGGAAAAGGTGCTTTAATAAGACAGCAGGACCAGGCACTTTGGTATCTTGGATACCCATCACCCAGGACGTGTGCGGTTGTGCTGGGCCAGGTCGCATGGCTGGAAGAGAAGCCCACAGAGCAGAGCCATCTCTCCTGGTGGCTTCAGCAGGAGCAACACGAAGCCCCAAACACTAAAACAGTGCCAACCATGGTCAGTGCTCCTCCTATTCCAGCCATCGAGGATATAGCAGTGGACAGTGACTCGGCTACACAGCTTACCCACTAGCTCAGGAAGCAGATGCTTGTTATTCTGGTGCCACAGAGGGGGAACAATGCCCAGAGGGGTTAGTCACTGTCCAACACCACACACAATCTTTCTGACCCACCCACTGCAGCCTGAGGGCATCTATGGAGCCCGCTAACATGTTCCTGCCAAATGAGAGCAGTGGCAGGGCTATGAAGGTTCTTGGGAATGTATCAGGTCCACAGGCTTACAGGAAGGATTGGGACACCTTCAGAGATGCGGCTGTCCATCCTTGGGTCCTGTCTGTTTATACTTTCTTGTCTAAATTATACCTTACACAGAGCAGACAAAATGGTGTGAGTCTGCAACGTCACATTTTTTAAGTACTATAAGCTATTATTTTTAAATGACACTGTTATTCTTCCGGTACTTAAAAAAATAAAAGTACCAATATCGTCACTATAACAACCACTGCACTGAAATCTAGATCACGGCTAAGGGTTGAACTGGTTTTCACATTCCGGTACATTTAAGGAATATTAAACGTTGCTAACTTTCTATAAACACTCATTTGGTCAAATAAACAAAAGAGAATTCAAATTAAATAGAAAAAGGCATCATAGCCCTCACAGCATAGAAACCCAAGCCCACAGATCACACTGATGAGTCCCCGCACACATGGACATACCTACCTTCACCTTCCCCCACTGAGCAGGAACCACCATTAGCAGAACCAAGTCTGACTTTGATGTGGCCTAAGACTGCCTGCCTTCCTCCTCTGACAGGTCCCAGGCGTGTCTTTCACACACATATAAAAATCTATCTTTAATGTAACATCTTAATTTTCTACAGCCTCCAGTGCAGAGCAAAGCCCATTATGTGCATGTTCTCCAAGTTCATAGGACAAAGGGAAAAAAGAAGAGAAAAGAGGAAGTACTCCCAGGTCACCTGTTTATCTTTTTAAACTTCCAGACAGTGAAGGTGGTTCTTGGGACAGGTTAGTGCTCTCTTCTTGCCATAGAAAACAGAGCCACTGGGCTAATGCAACAAAGAAAATTCTGGCCAATGCTGTATGAGAGGAAATGTCACGTGGGGGAATCCAGGACCAGAGGTAGGAGGGAGTGTGTGTGTATGCACATGTGTGTGCATGTGTGCTGGTGTGCATACACCCACACAGGTACAGACAAAGCAAACACAGCCAACTTCCCAAGTGGTGCATCTAGGAAAATATCCTTTGGAGCTTTCAAAGTCCCTGATGGGGTCTGCATAAACACCACCCTGAGGCCAACGTTCTGCCTTTATGTTGCCTGCTTTCTGACTATTTGCAGGACTCTGCTTTCCATCCTTTTACATTTAACCTTTCTATATTCTCTCTCTTTTGTGTCTTTGGTTAAGATCCAGTTTAACAGTTTTTTCTTTTAATTACATCACTTGGCCCAGCTGCATTTAGTGTGATTACTAGGAGTGGGGCCACCATCTTAACTTGCTTTGTCATGTCTGTTCTGTTTTCCTTTGTTCTTTCTTGCCTTCTTTTTGAATATTTTTTATGTTCCACCTCCTCCAATAAAGTAATCCCTCTACTATTCTTTTAGTGCTTCCCACAAAGATCACAATAGGTACCCTTGATGTATCAGAGTCCAAATAAGTGCATTTACCTCTTCACAAGCAGCACAATGTCAGAATCAACTCTATTCACCTCCCCTACACACTGATGTGCTATCAGTATCCTGTATTTTAATTCTTTGTATGTCTTAAACCCCACAGGACATTATTAATATTGTTTTACCTATTGACAGTCACCTAGAGTTATCCCCACAGGTGCCCTTTCTTCTTTGCATCCAGGAGTTTCTACCTAAGAGCTTTTTCTTTCTGCCTGAAGAACATCCTTAAGTGTCTTCTTTAGCAAGAGGCTGTTGGTGACGTTTTCTCAATGTTTGTTGGTCTGAAACAGTCTTTTTTTCCCCTTCATTCTTTTTTTAATTTTTATTTTTCAATTAGAGTTGACATTCAGTATTATTTTGTATTAGTTTCAGGTGACTTCCCCTTCACTCTTGAAGGACATTTTCACTGGATTGGAATTCTAGGTTGGTAGTTACTTTCTATTTCTCTGGAACCTGTGTGTTGCTGTTGAGAATGTAAAATGGTGCAGCCACTATAAAACGCAGTATGGCAGTTCCTAAAACTTAAAACAGAATTACCACATGATCCAGTAATTCCATATCTTGGTATGTGTTCAAAAGAATTGAAAGCAGGGTCTCAAAGAGACATTTGTACACCCAGGCACTTTGAAAATGTTACTTGTTGGCTTTTTCACCTTTTGCTCCTTGGATGGTGACGAGGAGCCAGCCCTGCCCGCCTACCTCACTGTGGCCGCTGGGGGCAGGTTCTCAGGCTAGTGGACAGCTCCTCCTACCTCCAGTGCTAAGATCAGAGCAACACATCACTCCCTTATCTGTAAGTCACAGAGGCTTTACTCTCACCACAGGCTGAGGGCAGCAGGCACTCCAACCCATACAATACTGGTCACTAATCCAAGGTCAAACTCAGATTTCCTCCAATATCCCATTAATGCCTTTAGAGCTATTTTTATTTTCCATAATCCAGGCCATAACTGTACATTGACTACCATGTGTCTTCAGTATCCTTTAACCTGGGCAGCTCCTCAGTCTTCACCCTTCTCGACCATGATGGTCTCAAGAGTCCAGGGCAGTTATTCTGTAGAACATCTCGTTTCCTTGCTGTGAGATTCATGGCAGACATTTTTGGCAGAAAGATGAAAGAAGTGATGCTATATCACATCGAGAAGGATTTCATGTTGGTTGGTCCCCACGTTGGTGGCAAACCAAGTGCCTGCCAAGTTTTTCTACTTATTATTTTTAATTTGTAATTAATAGGTAATTTGGGGGGAGATACTTTGAGATTATGTACATACTCTATTAACACCTAGTGAGTTCCTAATGTCACAATTTTAGTTGTACTTATTAGTTAGCATTCTACTCTAAGGTAGAATTTTCCACTGCCCACATTTTATTTATATCAGTGTCAACTCTTGGGTTTTTATTTACGCAGTAGCTTACAACCCATTCCTTTCATTTCTGCTCATACCTGAGCATGGTCTCATCAGTCTGAGCACACTCCCTCGCTCTCTGGCACAGGGGCCCATCTCTCTGGTACTCCCTGCCTCAGATCTGACAGATTTTCACCAAGAAGGTGTTTGTTAATTACATTACCTCACTCCCCATAGCTTTCTCTTTCTCATTTTTATCTCATTGTCTTGTATCCTTGAATGCATGATTATTTTTCACTTACTATCTAGTTATTCTGGATGGAGGGCCAAAAACTACATGTAAAATCTTTCTGAACTGACAGCCTAGGATGATGCTTTCTTCTCCAGCACATATGCATTTGACCCTGACTGTGGCTGGGACACTAGGAATCCCCAGTACTTTAATCTACTGTTAAGACCTGCAAGATTCTGGGCTTGGCTGCAGGCTCTTGCAGGGCCACTGCATTTTGAGTTCTTACCTCTCCCGGGGGTGGGGTAGAATCCCACCAGGCAGTTCAGGGCAAATCCCCTGCTGAGAATAACTAGAAATGTTGGGAACTATATTTTTTAAATCTGACTGGTCTTTGAAGCACTAACCAAGCAGGAAGGAATGGCAATCCCAGATAGAGAGAAGGTTCAGAACTAAAGGAGAAAAGCTGGAAAGTATGGCCGGCTCTGGGGCTCCAGGTAGGTAAGCAAGGACTGCTTGGCAGGAAGGTGTCCCACACTCAGGCTGGGATCTCACCAGATGGCCGGGTGTTCATTCAGTCTGTCTTCGCTGTGCTCTAAGACCCTCATGCACCAACACCCCCCAACCCTAGCCCCCCACCAGGGTCCCTGCCCTCTCACATACCTGAGGATACAGTCCTGTAGATCTCCACAGACCCGCATGCCCCCCCACCCCAATCTCAGGAGCTCTCATCACGCATCTCTAGCCATCTTGGTCCCAGGGACCCAAGTCAGACAAGAGGATGGAAATTTGTATACAGAACTGCTGGCTCTTGTGAAATCCTTCAGCTTTCTGGCATCCAGAGAGCAGTACCAAGGACGGGTATGTTTGTCAGAAGCCTGCTGTCAGCAAGACGTGAAAACCAGCCCTCAAAGCAGCACAGGCAAAAGGGGACTTGCCACAGAAGGCAGGTAGGTGGGTCTGGGGAGACGTAACAAGACTACAACCTGCCCCTTCATAAGCACTGGCCTCATTCTCGCATACCAGATCCTGTCCAAGACTAGAGTCCACACCTGACCTCAGTTAAGAGATCAGTCTCAGCCATGTTCCCACCATAGCACTCCTTTCCACACTCCTGTGTCCAAAGAAGGGGCTCCGGCACCAGAAGAGCAGGATACAGTCACTAGGCACTATCACCATAGACAATATCACCACTAACTTCAAGAAAGGTAAACCGAGAGGTGTGGCTTGGGTTCTGGCATCTGTTGTTCTGAACCCCAGAAGAACGGCACACGGCTTTCATCACTTAGGGGACAAGTTAAAATAGAAATAAACTATGCAAGAGAGTTGAATGTTGGCACACAGCAAAGAACCTGAGTGCACAGCCAGCCCACGAGGGCCAAATCCATCATACTCCGGACACTCTGCACTGACCAGCAGCCTCCACAGCCCAATGTCAAAGGGTAGTTCTTGATCTTAACTCAATCAGCACAAGTATATAACCACCTCATGGCAGACTCCAGTGGCATTAAGAGTACCTTCCTATTTGATCCTCCTGGGAAGGAGGTTGGAAAGGAGCTCAGGAAACGACCACTCATTGAAAGGAGACTCAGAGACATGGTACCACTTTGCAGATGGTCGTCTGGTACGATCTACAGGGACCACACGGTCACGTCATGACAAGCAGCTTCCAGACTGACTCGTCAACAGTATCCAGCCAGACTTTATGGGTAAACAGAAGCTTGACAAAACAACTGGAAATAATGTCATTAGAAGCTTACAGCATGAGATCACAAAGTCACAAACTACACATTAGCTTATGAGATACACAAATAAATTTACTTGATAGCTATTTTGATGAGACAAGTAGTAATTTATACTAGAAACATAGCAATGCATCAATGTCATTCACTTCATCCTCACAAAACTACTGAGGGGAAGGGGCCACCTGGTTGAGCTCAGACCCTGCGGAGTTGTCATCAAGCTGCATCCATGGAGCCCGAAGACATGCAGGCGAGGACAGCAGTGTGTGCTCTGTTACTAACCATCTGCTCCAGAAGCAGCTTCCAATGACACCCTGTTCTTCCCCAGAGCCTGATCCTCACTGAAACCCAACTGACATCCCATGAGCACCAGCCCAAACCCAAACCCAAACCCGTCACTGCCCTGTGGAAGCAAACAGCTGGGCTCTGCCCAAGCCTTTGGGGAAACAGATACTACTGTACTGTCCAGTCCTAAAAGCCTAGATCCCCTATCTGAAGGCACGTAAACTGCTTTTATAAAAACAGCTTTACGATGTGTGACACACAATAAACCACACATAATGAAAGTGTATAATGTGAAGAGTTCTGACATATGTCTACACCCATGAAACCATCACCAAGACCAAGATAATGAATGTATCAATCACACTAGTTTCCCTGAGCGCTTTTGTAATTCCTCTGTCCAATCCCCCTCCACCTCACCACTGTCACTAGAGTTAGTTTGTGTTTTTTAGAATTCTGTACAGGTAGCACTACACAGGGAATACATGCTCCCTTTTGTCAAGCTTCTTTCACTTGGCACATGGATTCTGAGATCCGAGCAGGCCCTGCCTGCATCAGTGGTCATCCCTTCCGTGTTAGCTGTGAGGCTTGTTTCTCTACCCGCTTGGCCAACAGCCACCTGGGCTGCCCCTGGTGTTGAAGGGTGCATACCCCCCACAGTGACAGCACTTCACAGCTGAAGGACAGCACCCTCCCTGCCCTGTCACTCTACCAACAGGAGGGTGTGGGAGTCTATTCACAGACCTGACTCTTAGAAAAAGAAATGAGAGGCCTGTTTCTTAACAAAGCAACTCACTCCAAAAGCTCTGTCTTCTCACAGTACAGAGGCTTCAAAACCACAAATGACCAAGACAAAGGCACCAGAATGGTTAGGACAAACATTTCCTCATTTCAAATAAGCATCTGTACAAGACGTAGGGCACCGACCCACAGATAAGATGTGTTGTTTTGTTTTGAGCAGCAGCGATGTTGCCCATGTTCATACACTCATACCATCACTTATAAAACAAATAACTTACCTTGGCATCCGAAGGTCAAAGAGTTTATACTAAAAATGTGACAGAATTCAGGCCAATATAGCAATTAAAATCTCTTTTATGTCCTCGATGTAAAATCAGGAATTTGACCTTTATGCAACCAATCAGGCAAGGTTAAAAAATAGCCCCCTCCACCAAGTCCCTTATACATCCCAACTTATACATCCATCATGAGCTCTTAGATGACAGTCAGTCACTTGGGTCATCGTTGGGGGCAGGAACATGTGACATCAGAAGCTTCCATTCACACAGGGACCACAGGGCACTCACTGCCTCTTAGATAAGGCTCAAAAGATGAAAGGCTGAGGAAATGAGTCACCTGGCGGCACCAGGTGCAAGCTTCCTGCTCTGCCATTATGTCACCTGTGTCATGAGGTAGCCTGGTGGTTTCACACTCCTGCAGGTGTTTTGTTTATTTTTATTATACAGCTATAACACCCTGCCCACCACTGTGAATGAGCTCTAAATTGCACAATACATCAAAGGTCCATTATGGTCAAAATCAAACTGTAAGACAGGAGAATGTATGTTCTATGGAACAGGCACAACACAGACTGGGCTAGGTGGCTGCTAGGTGGCCACTCATACTTGCCCCTCTAGAGGTGGACAGCGGAGAACCCTGGATCTAGAGCGGCCCTCAGGACCACCACTTGCCAGCTACTGGCCTTGGGCAAGTCATCGTTTCTCCCCTGCAAAATGGGAGGACAATGGCCGCTTCTTCATAACAGTTCTGGGTGTCTTAAGGAATAGCACACAAGAGGCGCTTGCCAGCATATGATGCGGAAAGCCTTCAACACAGGCCGGCAACCACCCTATCTAGGCACGATGTCCCTCACATCAAACAGAAGAAGGATGGGGTGGTAAAGGCTACAGGTCACAGTTAAATCCCACAATTCCAACTAACTTTCTGTGAGAGTAAATTTAAATGCTTAATGACCTAGATTCAAGGCTCTAGTTAGAAGAATATCCTACTCAGGGAAGCCCAAGCTCACAACTGGAAAAGGCTAGTATGCAGGCATAGAAGAGAAGGTGCAGCGTGGGTCCCACCTGGTACTATTTTCTCTTT
This sequence comes from Rousettus aegyptiacus, assembly GCF_014176215.1. Lineage (NCBI taxonomy): Eukaryota > Metazoa > Chordata > Mammalia > Chiroptera > Pteropodidae > Rousettus > Rousettus aegyptiacus. The sequence continues at coordinate 16,792,964 of NW_023416311.1, read as the reverse complement.
GCCACAATTCTCACAGGTAGCTATGCTAACTTGAACCAAAAATTCTTTAAAATCACTATTGAAGGTACACATTCTGAGTAACGTGAATAAGGATCCCATTGTCACAGGGGAAAAAAAAGATTACTTATGTGCCAAAAAGACTCTAGAAGGATCTAGATAGAACAGTGGTATTTCTCAACAGTTGGATATCAGGTATTTTTTGCTTATTTTCTAATTTTCCTGTACCAAATGTATTTCTTATACAGGCATACTTCATTTTATTGTTTTGCTTTATTGTGCTTAGCAGATATTGGATTTTTTACAAATTGAAGATAAGATCTTCACAAGCAACAAGATTACAACTTGCTGAAGGCTCCACAATGTGATGGTTAGCATTTTTTAGCAATAAAGTATTTTTTAATCAAGACATGTACATTTTTGAGACATAATGCTGTTACACACTTAATAGACTATAGTGTAAACATAACTTTTACATGCACTGGGAAACCTAAAAATTCATGTGACTTATCTTATTGAGATATTCATTTTATTGCGATAGTCTGCAGCTGAGCCCACAGTATCTCCAAGGTGTGCCTGTATAACTTTGACAGTAATGTAACTCTGCATGTTATCTCTGCAGAGCAGTTACTGAAATGTATGAAATATATATAAAGAATACTTTGAAAATTATAAAGCACTATACAGAAATCATTTACGGAATTTCCCAGTGAGAGCTCAAACATGGTGAGTTAACAAAACTGAAGACCCTGTTCCTCTCTGCTGAGTTATCACTGTACAATGAGCTTTACTCTGCTCACTGCCACTTTCTTAAACATCAGCAGAAGTGTCCTAAAGGCCTGGACTTATACAAATGTTTCCCATCAGATTCTGAGGTTCACATGAATTGGATGAAGAGGAACTTTACGGGGTAGTGTTTAAAAAGTGTAACAAATGTATTAAAGAAAATGATTTTTAACAAATTCTCATAGCAATGATAGGATCAGCCTGCACCCAGCACTGCCCTCCCCTGGAGCCTCCAGGGCCTTCCTCCGGCTGGAGCCTCCAGGGCCTTCCTCCGGCCTTGACACCTCAAATAAAAGCTCCAAGGAATGTACCAGTTCCAAAGAAGAAATACCAGTCATACTTCACAAACTCAAATAGTCACTGTTGCAATAAACATTCTGAAGTGGCAACTTCCAACAAACTGCAGGTAATTTAGAATAATTTACTGAGATGCTTCTTGTGTTTATCCCTCTGAGGTCTTTCAAACATGAGCTAGAGAACCGCAGGAGACTCTCTACACATGGGTCCTTGCTGATTTTGAAACAGCAGATTGAATGTCAAGACTCATAATGACTTTATCACAGGTCAGAATCAGTCAATAACCTGAAACAAGATGCAGAGGCTTACAGTCACAATTCCAACACCCCACAAACTCTGGTAAGGAGATCAATTCTCAGTGTAGAAGCTATAAGACCAAAATAGTGACCTGAAAAACGTGACATTAAAAAAAAATTTAAATGTACACTTATGAATCTTATCATGGTCAAAATTCTGTTCATAAAACATGATTTGTTCCCTCAGAGTAATTTAGAAATCACTAATTCCAAACCTTGGATCGCCTTCTTTACTTCATATCATAGGGTAATTCTCAAAACTTTCTCTAAGTTAACAGTGGCCTGACACTTGCAGGAAGCGCATTTCTACTTTCCTTGACTCTGAACCTCTTATAGGTTCAGTAAAAACAGGTTCAGGTTTTTACTTTCTGAGAAACTTTCTGTTTCTCAGAAAGTAAAAAGCTGAGAAACAGAAAATCTTTGGGTATTTTGTTTTTATAAGCGTTATTTGATTTTTCTGCTAATGAGTTTTCTTTCACAATATTTTTTTTTTAAAGGAGTTTCACTTTATCCAAATGAACTTAACATGACCACCTTATGAGAAAGCTAACTACACAGAATCTATCAAATGCTTCTAAATGTACATAGAATGCATAGTCATAACTGGAACAGGGAAGAACAAGTGGTCTGGGTTGCTTTTCTGTGTTTTTGTTCACCGTGGAAATGTTTTATCTTTAAAGCACCTCCAACACAGCTCCAGATACCACCACAGAACTTCATATTCTAAAATAAATGGAATTTCAAAGTGAATAGAAGCAAGATGCAAGTCTGACATTCCTTCAGTTCTGTTCCCTCCATCCTTGGGATTTCCAACAAAACATTTCTCTGCCTTGGGCCTCACCCCAGGACCCATTAGGCCTTGCTCGAGCTGAGCCACCTTGAGGGTAGGGATGGGGAGGGCTCCAACACAGGTGTACCTATGGGCCTTGTTTACTGCAACGATCAGTAACACAGCAAGAGTCAGTGACATAGGCTGTGACATAGTCAGTGACACAGGCTCCAAATGTCTAAATAACCTGCTGAGAGAACTGGATGTTATGCATGGCACCTCAATTTGGTGGCATGGACACATATAAACACAGGACACTTGGAGCTGAAGCTGCCTAGCATATGTTGGCTAGGTGATGTTATATCTATCAAGGCCCTGAGTTCGCTCCTCATCAAGGCCAGTTTGTTATGTTAACCCTCTTCTACAATAAACCTGGCCACTAATCCATCCGGTCACCTACGTCACATGGGGAACAAGGCAAGATAACTTAGATGGATAAAAGCAATGTAAATCAAAACACATCTAAAAAATCCTAAAAATATTTACAGTTATTAGTAGTTAACTTCATACCTGAAAATTGAATATATACACAATAGAATTAGAGTTTACACTCTATGTACAACATATTCTGTGAGAATGACCTAATTTTTTAGGTCACAGTCATTTCTCATAAGAAAATTCCTACTTTAAAACATATTAAGTGTTATAAATAAAAGAATATGTTCATGTTAATTTATCTATACATAAAGAGACTGGAAACACACACAGTATTCAGTTTATCTCTAAATGCTGAGTTCCAGGAAGGCAGGTAGGTAAATAGTGTTGAGAGGGAGAATGGAGAAGAGGGGTGTTTAGTCCTTTAAAAACATTGGAGTTTTATAAGCCAAAGAGCATTTACTTCCATTTCTGCTCATGTACCTGACCACAACGAGCCTTTGGTACACTGCTGAAGAACACAGCTCTCAGGACAAACAACATGGCTGCTATGAGGCAGAAAAGCCTCTCTGCCCAGAGGCCATCTGAAGGCAGTTCAAGGAAAACAGGGACTCCCATCAGTGACTGCTCATCTCTTCACGAATTTTTCTGACTCCTATTTTAAAACCACACAACAGAACTATCTAATATAAGGATTCATCAAAATCAAGCTCTAAATAGATAGCTGATATACAAAATAAAACGAGCCTTGGATTTCTACTTGAACGGTAGACTAGCTTACTGCATGCCAAACCACCTCCAAGGACAATGAGAAAAAAAAAAGACAAAAAGGTTTTAATCTTTTTTAAAGGCACCAGAGAGCTACCAAGGCAATGAGGTTTTCAGGGGCCAAAATATGAGGAAAGAGGGGAAAATAGAGATGCAAGTCCAACATTTGGTCCCACTTTTCTCCTTGTGGTTCTTGAGCAGTTACTCAGAGACTAAGGATGTGGCAGTTCTCCTCAGAAGTCTTAAATAGGTGTTCCAAGTGCACAAAAATGTGGGCCCTGATGAAGACTCCAGGCTTTCAATTGGGATCCCAATGGGCTATGTCCTAGGAGAAGAGATGAATTTGAAATAGACCAGCCTTCCCAAAGATGGAAGTACAGCGTCCAATCATACTGGTTCCTGACTGGAGGAAAGTAATGTGTCCCCACACAAAAGGCCAGTCAGAAGGAAAAATAAACTCTCACTGGAGAAAAATATAGTCAGAAACTTCAAATGAGCTTGAAATTTTTCATATATTGTGTCTAGTGTTCAATAAAATATTGCCCACTATACTAGGAAAGTGACCAAAGAACTGAGAAACAAAGAGAAAAATGAATAACAGAAACAGAACCACAAAATAACCCAATTTTGAAATTATAAAACATTAAAATATTTATGATTAATATGTTCAATAAGTTAAAAGACAAGCTGGAGATTTTGAGCAGAGAACTAGAAATTTTTTAAAAAATAAATCAAATGAACACTCTAGACCTAAAAAATATAGTAACTGAAGTTAGCTCAACAGACGAGCCTCAGAGTAGAGTACACAGAAATGAAATTAGTGAGCTTGTAAATAAGGCTGAAAAATACTCACACTGAAGCATGATGAGGAAGAAAAGGACAACAAGCATGAAAAGGCTTAGAAAGAAGGTCTAACATATGAATAATTGGAATCCCAGAAGGAGAAGAAAGAGAATAGAGCAGAAGCAATATGTGAAGAGCTAATAACTGTGAACTTCTCAAAATTCATGAAAATCTTCAAGCCACAGATTCAAAAAGCACATAGATCTCCAAGGAAGATAAACATACAAGACAGTAAAACTTCAGTAGTTGTACAAAAAATAAACCATCAACACTGGCACCAAAAAATGACCAATTATCTTCGAATGTGCACCAGTAAGACTGACACTTGACATCTCCACAGAAACAACAGTAGTCAGAAGACGATGGAAAGACATCCTGTAAAGCACTGAGAAGAAACTGCCCACTGAGAGTTCTACACACAACAGGAACCGTCTTCAAAAGTTAAAGGGAAATAGAAATATCTCAGGCTGTCAAAAACTGAGAACTCATTACCGGCAAATCTATATCAACAGAAATACTAAAGATAGTTCCACCTAAAAAAAAAAAAAATGATCCCAAATGGGAGCTTAGAGAAGTGGGGAAAAATTAAAAAAAAAGAAGAAGAAGAAAGGATAAATCTTTGAGTAAATCTAATGAATGCAATTATGAACCATACAAAAATAATGACCATATCTTTGTGGGATTTAAAATGCATGTACATATAAAATAACCAATAACTGCAAAAAGAACAATGGGGGAAGGTAATTAATGTTAGTTTAACCTTAAGTCCTTGCATTTTCTAGTAAGTGATAAAAGAACCAACTTACGTTATACACAATAGTTCACGGATGCATGATGTAATCTCTAGAGTAATCACTTAAAAAAGTTCGTAAAGGAAAAAAAAGTGGTGTACATAATAGAGGCTCTGTTGATCCCTCTGGTGACCAAATCACAGCTGTGACGGAAACAATGAGCAGCAGCAAGGAAAAATCGCTTGGAATGAACATACAACTAGGGAGAAATCTGAGAAACAACCCTGCAATGGCAGAAGGCGGGACGGGGAGAAGACTTGGTCCTACCTACTTTCCAGCGGCGGAGTGAGATGGAGGCTGCAGCAGCAGCAGAAGCCTCTTAAAAGGGCCGTGTCTGCGAGCCAATTTTTGCGGTGACGGACCTGCTTACTCTGAGCACCACTGCCGATCTGGCTGCGTGCAAGGGCACCAGGGACTTACAGGGAGATATGATCGGAGTTGAGGGCCAAGGCAAGACTTGCTTGATGCTGGCAATATCCATTGTTCCCTGCTGAACCCTCCCCCCTACCAGTGCACTGAAACAGTGCCGACATAGCTGTGAAGTCATCGAACTGGATAACAGAGGTCGCTCTGCCCAGAGGATTTCCTAAAACCCCCGCCTCCCCCAACTGGCGGCCCCACCCAAGCCACATCCAGGTATATCTTTAGTGAGTCAAGTGCTCCTGCTGAGCAGTGCCTAGACTCACACTGGAGACAGCTGGCCTCTGTTTCTGGTGTGGCCTTTTGAGGCAACTATAAGCTCAGCATCTGTGGATTGCATGCTGAATCTTAACAGGTGGCCTCGAAGGGGGAGAGGCTTAGGCTAAATTTGGCCTGCAGCGAAACCCCTCAAGACTGTGCCACTGGAAACCTACTTCATAGATCCGCACTAAAAAACCAGGAGACTTAGGAGGTTTGCTTAATACATAGAAACAGACATGGAAAGGTAGTCAAAATGGGAAGACAAAGAAGCAGAAACCGTATGAGAGAACAGAACAGAGATCCAGATATAATGGAGTCAAGTAATCTAACAGATGCAGAGTTCAAAACACTGGTTATAAAGATGCTCAATGACCTTTTGAGAAGTGTAGATAAATTCAGTGAGAACTTCAACAAAGAGATAAAGAACATAAAAATGGAAATGGAAATTATAAAAGGGAACCAGTCTGAAATGAAGAATACGTTATCTGGGATGAGAAGTTTATTAAAAGGAATTAAACAAAGGAATAAACAAAGTGAATAAAGAAGAGGATCAAAGGCCTTATATAGAAGACGGGAAAGCCAAGAACAGGCAATTAGAACAGCAAGAGATAAGATGCCGGGACTATAAAAATAATTTAAGGAGAATATGGGACACTATTAAGGGTCCAAATATCCGTCTGACTGGTGTACCTGAAGAAAGTCAAGATGTTGAACAGCTGTTTGAAGCAATAATGATAAAAAAAAAAAAAAAAAAAAAAACTTCCCTAACCTGGTAAAAGAAATGGACATAAAATCTCAGGAAGCTCAGAGAATTCCAAAAATCAGGGATCCATAATTAAAATGCCAAAGGTTAAAGACAAAGAAAGAATAGTAAAAGCAGCAAAAGAAAACGGATAGTTACTTATAAGGGAACACTCATAAGACTGGCAGCTGATTTCTCAAAAGAAACTCTACAGGACAGAAGAGCTTAGCAAAAAATATTCGACAGGATGACGACCCAGGATCTATATGACCAAGAATAATTTCTCCAGCAAAGCTATCATTTAGAGTTGAAGAACAGATAAAGAGCTTCCTAGACAAAAATAAGCTAAAGGAATTTATCTCCACCAAGCCTGTATTACAGGAAATGTTGGAGGGACTTCTTTAAGAAGAAAAAACATGTATCAAAAACAGGAATAAAGAATGGCAACAACTGCATGCCTATCAATAAGTACTTTAAATGAAAAAGAATTAAGTGTTCCAATCAAAAGACAGAGTGGCTGAAAGGGTAAGAAAACAAGACCCCTACATATGAAAAGGAAGAAGACGGAAAAAGATATTGCTTTGATGGACCTAGAAGGTATTTAAGTCAGAGAAAGATAAACACAATATGATTTCACTTATATGTGGAACCTAAGGAATAAAAAGAACAAACTAATCAAAAACAGACTCATAAATATAGTGGACAATTTGGTGATGACAAAGGGGAGAGAGGTTTAGGGGGACTGGGAGAATGGGGTAAAGGGTTAAAGAAGTACAAATTAGTAGCTGATGGGTGGTCACGAGGATGGGGAGCATGGCATAGGAAATGCAGTTCACATTAATACGCTGGCTAGGTGAAGGGTCAGGGGAGGAAGGGAGCAATTGGGGGGATCATTTTTACCAATTATATAGATGTCTAACCAATGTACTGTATACTTGAAACTAATTAAAATAAATAAATTAAAAAAAATAAAGACAATGAACATTCTCCAAAAAAATAAAAATAAAAATAAATAAGTATTTCTCAAGTCTGTCTCCTATTCCCTTCCCTCCCACCACTGCTGTAGTTCAGATCCTCTTGCACCTGAAGTATTTTCAGGAGATTCTTACCTGACAGCTTCCACTTTAATCTTTTGCTCTTGCTGTTTCCACTTCCTGGCATACCCTTACCCCAAATGCCCACATGGCTTGCTGCTTCCCCATGCCTGTTCAAATGTCAGCTCCTCAGGCCTTCTTCAACTGCCCTATGTAAAACAGTCCATCCCTTCATACACAATTTCCCTTACCCTGTTTTATATTTTCCATAGCATTTATAATAAACCTCTATAATTATTTGGTAAAACCAGAGAAGTACTTCATAAATGTATAAGAAGCTAGTAGAAGAGGACATTAGAATAATAAAAAATACTCAATCTAAAAGAAAGCAAGAAAGGAGAGATACGTGGAACAAGTAGAACGTAACTACTAACAGGTTTAAATACAGATATAACAGTAATTACATTAAATGTCAACTAAATATGCCAATTAAAAGCAGATAATGTGAATTTTTAAAAAATAACCATATCTAGCTTATAAGAGAACTTAAATATAAGACTATAGAAAAGATTCTGACATTTGCAACAACATAGATAAATCTTGGGATTATCATGCTAAACAAACTGTCAGAAAATGTTGAGAATATGATTTCATTCACTTGTGAAATATACAACTGAAAGCAACAAATGAATAAAACAAACAAAAACTCATAGACACAACAGTTTAGTGGTTACCAGAGGTAGAGGAGAGAGCAGGGAGGTAGAAGGGTAAAGGGGGTCAAATACATGGTGACAAGGTATTTGACTTGGGTGGGAAAAACATAATGCAATATACTGATGATGTATTATTGAATTGTACACTTGAAACCTATATAATCTTATTAACCAATGCCACCTCAATAAATGTAATTAAAAATATATATATAGAAAAGCTGAAAAAAAAGATTGGGAAATACATAAATCATGCAAATACTCATACATGAAAGTGGGGGTAGCTATACCAATATCAATATCAATATCTTAAAGCAAAAAGCATTATTAAAGAGATTTCGAAATAATAAAAAGGTCAATATACAAGGTATATATATATAAAAACTAAAAATCTGTATGCATGTAGAGTCAAAACACACAAAGCAAAACTAGACAGAAATAAATAAAACGAGACAAATCCACAATCATAATGGGAGATTTTAGCCAATAAATTCAGCCTCAACATTCAATAGTCATGGCATTATGGAAACATAGACCACAGCTTGTTTCTGTACACCAAATAAGAGGAATCAGAATCTCGGACTGATTTTTAAAAATATTATCTACCGCTTTATCAAAAGTGACAGGCCAAAAAAGTTAAAACCAACAGAGATGGCTATGACTATAAACCACACAGCTTCCTTAACAAAGATGGGATCCCAAGAGCATGATGTGAATCCCTCTGCTCAAGTGCACAAGGTCATCCAATTCTACAAGTCTTGCAAGTACTTTCTAATAGCTAGAGACATTTCAATATAATACATATTCATCAAGAGCAGACCAGTAAGACACTATCTTAAGCGGAGGGAAACAAATAAGACAAAGACACAGTTCCTTCACAAAGGGCTTTGAATTGTCTAAAGCTAAATTTGAAAGTCTATCTCAGTAATTTCCACATTGCTAAACCTAATGACTGTGAATCCCCATTTGACTTCACCTGCTAGCAGCATCTGACAGCTGGCTTCCAAGTTGCCACACTCCACTGGTTTCCTCCTACCTCACCAGCCACGTCTTCTCAGTCTCCTTGCTGCTGCTTCCTTCTCATCCTCAAACTCTCGGCAATGGAGTATCAGTTAACCTCTTCTTTTCTCTATCTACATTCACTCATTGGGCATCTCAACAAGGCTCATGACTAAATACCATCAATATACTACTAATGACTGAGAATCAAAGCACAAAAGCTGCAGTGGCTTTTAAACCCAATCTCAAAACGATCAAACTTCCTCTCTGAGCTCATCACCATTACTCTCCCCTCAACTGTATTCTGCTCCAGCCATGATGCCTTTCTCCTTTCGCAGATCTTGCTTTTCCCTCTACCTCAAATCATCTTCCTCCAGGCACATGATCTGTGCTCATGACTTCTCTAGGTTTTGCTTGAACATCACCCTCTCGAATAAGACCCTCTCTGACGACTCGTGTTAAAACAGGAACCCTCCCTCTGCCCCTACTGCCTTTCCTCATCTTATACTTCGCCATAGTACTTGTCACCATTTAAAACACTCTGTACTTATTTTTTCATCTTGTACCTCTCCCTGTTAAAATGTAAGCCCCATGAGCAGAGGGATTTTTGTCTGCTTTAGTCACTGCTGAATCTCCAGCTCCTAGAAGAGTCTTTGGCACAGAAAGGGCATTCAATGAATGAATCAATCTATATTTCTGTTACTTCTTCTTTTAAAGGGACAGCTGTTTTTGGGCTGCACAGTACAGATATCTTTTCTGCTCATAAGTCTGCTCAGACACAGCTTTTCTTGGATGTGTGCACCACTGTCCTGTACTCTCCTTTTGTTCTCCGAAACTCAAAAATTCTGTGATCATATACAATAGTCCATTACTAGAATATGGATCAATTGTCTTCTCTAAGATGAACAAACAGCCCTCAAGAAGATCCAATAATAATAAAAATAAAAAACCTAGTTACACAAGAGTTAGAAACAGCACCACAGCTATCCCAAGACCCGAACCTTTCAGCTATGTCCAACATAGGCAGGCCTAACATAAAGAACAATAATGTGCTCCTGAAAAGTTAAACATATGCATGTAGTTCTTATTCACTGAATAAATCTCAATGATACAAGGCATCCCAAAACAAATTTTCATTAAAAAAGAAAGAATCCTTTCACAAAGCTACCACCTCCCAATTACATATTTTATAGTAATCACACTAGATCTTCCCTAAATAGCTGTGTTCCACATCCCTTTTCCTTCACTGAATTCTTCTCAAAGAATTCTTCCCTTCCTTTTGTATTTAAAAGTAAGTTTTGCAAACGAGGTCTAGCTCTAAAATCATAGAAACAAAGGAGACAGTCTTTCTCCTAGGTGTATGGAGGACTTTTTGGCAATAATCAACCATGCTACCCCACTGAGAGGTGGGCAGGGGCATGATATTACAAATAAAAATCATTTGAGCAACATTTAAGGGGCAATTAGACCCCCAGGGCCCTGTCCTCACTCCCGTCCAGCAAAGTCATACAACTCTCCCTCACACATCCTTGTAAGGCACTGGAAGTCTATAAAAATGAATGTGAAAGGCTCCTGATTTGGGGAAATCTGGTGCAACGGAAGACAGATGTGGGGATTAGGAGCAAAAAATAAGGGATTAAGTGAAAATCTGTATTCCCAACCAGGAAACCCAGCTCCTTCACCTATTCAGCTCCAGAATCCAACAGCTAGCCCCACAAGAAGGCAACTGAAGCGTCCTTCCTGGGGGGGAGCACAAAAAAGACCTACAGATACTGACATTTGAGGATCCCCAAGCAAAACAGCCATCTGGCAGCCTGAACACTCCAAGCACACCAATCAAAAAGGCCTCCCACACAGCTTTCAACCAGCATCTACAGTGCCTCACATTTAAACAAAAGGGAATAGCCAGGATCATCATTTCAGTAAAACCTCAAGGAAGACAGAATCCAAAACAAACCCATAAGAATGGCACTCAGAGAACACAAATACTATGCTATGCAGAAAGCAGGGCAATCAACAATTAAGAAATTATAATTAACATCTCCACAAAGATGTTATCCATGAACAAATGTTGATCCATGAACAAAAAAAGGATTTTTAAAAAGAATATATGTTCTTTATATATTTGTTGTGTGAGAATGCAACAAAAAGAAATGGAAAATAGAAGAAAAAGAGATTTGGATGGTTCAACAACTAAACAATAATAATTTTTGAAAAAGTGAAAATGAAAGACAGGAAATCAAAGATGTGCCATTTAACAAATTCCCAGAACTGAAGGAAAGTTTATTCGGCACAATTAAAGAAAAAAGCCACAAGCAAGACAGAGCACTGTGAAATAGCACTGCTGATAAAGAAACATTCAGATGAAAGGGAAAGTCACATCCAGGGGAATTAAAAAAAATAAAGTAGTTAGGCCTCTCTAGTACAGGTCAGGTCTAGAAGATGAAAGGTAACAGGGCAAATCCTTTAAATTTCTGAGAGAAATGCCGCCCAATCTATAATTATAAACCCAACCAACTTCTCCTTCAAGTACTGTTGGCACCAGCAAGGCACAGAAGCTACACAGCACATCTGAAGAGCGACCCTATCAAGCAGAGTAGAAACAGGGAAAGTTTTACAACACATGTCTCTTGGAAGAAAAAAAGTTTATCTGACAGGTTTTACAATGTGAAGAAGTATATTCACAGGACTTTTTAAACTGATACAGAATAAAGGAAGATTTATGTTAGGAAATCAAGTATCTAATCAAATGAAAAATGCAGCAATTATAACTCAAAAGTACGCACACAAAAAATGGTACAAGAAAGAAAAAGCTTGGCCCAACTTGGCTCATCCATTAAAACATAAAATATGGATTTAAACCAAACCTAGGATGTATTAATACAGTTGACCCTTAAACAACACAGGGTTTAGAAGCACCACCCCTCACCACGCAGTTGAAAATGTGCATATTACTTTTGACTCCCCACGAACTTAACTAGTAATAGCCTACTGGTGACTGGAAACCTCACTGATAACATACAGTTGATTTACACATATTTTGTATGTTATGTGTATTATATACAGTATTCCTACAATAAAGTAAGCTAGAAAGAAAATGTTAAGAAAATCATAAAGAAGAAAAAAATACATTTATAATACTTACTGAAAGAATCCACATATCAGTGGACCCAAGTAGTTCAAAGCTGTGTTGTTCGAGTCAACTATAATTAGGATAGGTGGTAGGAAAGGTGAATACCAGGAGATTGTCTAAAACCAGATAATCCAAAGATAGCTCATAAGCACCTTACTCAGAAAAGTGGGTGCGATAGACTGAGTCTGTGTTCCCCCCCAAAAAATCCTATGTTGAAGCCCTAATGCCCAGTGTGGCTATGTTTGGAGACGGGGCCTCTAAGGAAGTTATAAGGGTTAAAGAGGTCTTAAGAGTCGGGGCTCTGACCCTCGGATTAGTATCCTTATCAGAAGAGATACCAGGGAGTTGCTCTCTCTCCGCATGCTCCCACACAAAGAGAAAAGGCCATGTGAGCACAGTGAGATGGTAGCTGTTTGTGAGCCACAAGAAGAAGCCTTGGAATGAAACCTACTTTGACGGTTCCTTGATCTGGGACTTCCATTCTCCAGAACTATGAGAAATAAGTATCTTCTGTTTAAGCCTCCAAGTCTGTGGTGTTTTGTTGTGATAGCCTGAACAGGCTAAGATACAGCTGGAAGTGACGATCCTTGAAAGGCCAGGGGAACATGGGACGGCTAATTATCAGGCTCTCAGCATTATTTTTTCCCTTGTCTCCAATTAAGATGAAATTAATTTAAGACTAGAATAGCAATACAAACATTAAGGAGACCTAAAATCATATTAAAAGGAAACATTCACACGCACGCTTTAAAAAAAAAAAGTGCTTTTTAAAAAGTTGCATAAAACTCAAACCTTCTTGTGATATATTTTTGTATATACTTTTCTAATTACAAAGAAATATATTTCATAGGAATTCGGAAACTGTAGGGGGAAAAATATTTTTAAAAGCCTATGTTCTCCAACCACAGAAAAAAATCCCTATGCAACTAACCCTGCTATTGGACATTCAAGTTATTCTGTTAGCTATCACAAGCAAGGCTGCAAGCAATATACTTTATGCTTATTTTTAAATGTTTGTTCAAGAGAAGACACTGGTCCTATACACTGAAGACAAGAGGGGCAAAACCTCTTTAAATAACTCTAAGGGCACAAAGCTGGATGAGCAGAGGGCCCAATCATGGGCAGAGGAGCCCCTTGCTGCTGGGGGACTGAGGATGGCACCCACCCAACCACAGCTCACCTCTGTCAATCAATATTGGATGAGTCTGGTCCAAAAAAAAAAGAGGCGAATCCATTTGCTACAGGAACTTTCAAGTTACAGAGAAGGCTCCTGGGCCAAGGCTGGAATCTCACTCAGCAGCAAGGATCCACTGTGGGAAGGGCTGAGGAGGGGAGAGGCTGAACCCCTTAAGGTGCACAAGGCCGTAAGGATGGTCTCTGTATGGCCTCTTTGAAGGCTATGAAGTGGTGTGGCAGCCAGTGCTGGTCCTCAGAAGGGGATGAAGAGATTTACTGAGTTGTTTCCTTAGGTCAAACACTTTTGGGTATTAATGGGTTCCGAAAGGGCCCTGAGTAGCTCACAAAACCATACATTTGTACTGATGTGACAAATGGGAAAACTAAAGCAATGCTAATTTTTTTCTACACACACAGGTATGCAGCCTCAAGCTGGTCATGGATTGAAGAAAATTATTGGAAAGTCTTCCTTTCCTAACTGAACTACCACTACTCAGCCAAATCCCGTATTTCTAATAACTGCAAGGTTAACTAGTGTAAATGAAGCCAAGATTCTAGAAAAGATTAACAAGAGCCTGTGAGTATGAATCAAACTCCAATCTCTGTGACACTGACTGGGGCGCAAACCTGACAATGGGCTGGTCACCAAGCAGCTGACCTATGGGTATGGCTCAGTTCCAAGAACCACACAAGGAATGCACGCATGCCGTGCCAAGCACATCAACCCCACGCTCTCCTGAAATAGCTGTTGCACGTCAGAGCCATGAGCAGCATGGTCCACGCAAAGGGCCTCAGTCAACATTTGCTTATGTGCTCTCTGAAAGCACTTCCCTTTCATAAACCCACTAAAACAAAGGCTTAGGCAAGGGGGTCTCATCGTTCCAGAATTTTTCAGTCTTCATGGCTACCGAAACTTCCATGGACTTTAATGAAACCTGTCAAAGACCATGGAGTTTTACAAGACTAAAGCAGAGGAAAAAAAATATTTTTAGACTCTCCTATAACTAGTGTTAAATTTTTTAAAAAATGATCCTACCCCAAAGACAGGGATATCAGATGCACACAGCATATTGGTACTGCTGTGACAGAATCCACCACAGGCACATTTGTGTTATAGGAGCTTAAGGTTGACTTCAGATGCAGTGAGAAGTTTCAGCAGTGCTGGAAAAAAGGACACTGTGATCAGACATGCATTTAGAAAAAACCCTTTTGGTACTGTAAGGAGAAGAGACCGAGGCAGAGACCCAGTCAAAAGGTTCTGTGGTGGTCCAGGAGGAGATGATGGGAGCCAGGGTGCACAGTGAGAAGTAGAGGAATTCAACAAGCATTGGAGGACTTTTGCTGCACTAGATGTGGAAATCAGCAAAGCAGGGATCAGGTGGTTTGGATTGACTTGGTAGATGGTGGTGCCACTTCTGGAAGGAAGAATGATGATAAGAGGAACAAGTTTGGGGTAGGGAATTAATACATCTCACTTTAAGGAAATACGTTTATTAAAATCTGAATGTGTCATTCTCTACCCTATCTTTGAAACCATTAGTAACCCAGATGTGAATTTCACCAACATCTAGCAGACCATTAAATTCAGATGATGAAGATGAACCACAGTAAGAGCTGAAATTTAATGAGCAGCTGCTGTGTCCAGGCACCAGCTGGTCCAAGCAACCCACCAGGTGTTATCTCATGGACCCTCCATGACAACCTCATTTGGCAGGTCCTTACTTCATTCTCCCCACTTCACAGATAAGCACCTGGCGGGACAAACCAGCCTTTTGAGGAGTAAAACCTAAGCCTGCCAGGTAATGTCTTACAGCCCCTGGGCCCTATTACCAAATCATTAAGTAAACAAATAGCTAAAACACCTGCATCATTAGAAGACCCTTTCCCAATTTACACTAATTAAAATGGTGGGTGTGAACCAACCAAAGTTATGTTCAAAATTCCACTGATAATGGCCAATTAACAACTGGAAAAGTCTTCTGTACAGAGAATGGGAAAGCAGTGAGGGAATCTGTGATCCCTTGACCCAGGGGCTCAAAATGATCCCAGGTGAATAGGATAAATGCAGACAAAGGTCAGGGGACATCATCGCTGTTTTCTCAATTTTGACAGACACCTAAGTAAATGACTCATTTAACTTTTCTTAAGTCAGCTATATGAAAAACAGCCATGTAAGGCCATATGAGGAGGACCCATACTCAGCCTCCTATCAGGGACCAGGAGCACCCATATCTAGTACAGAGAGAATAAAAAACACCAGTCAGCACAATCGAAGCAGCCCCATGGTACAGAGCCCATGGAACTGGGAACTCTAGGTTCGGGAGTCCCTTGGGGTCGTCCTAGCCTATACATGGGCCTTCTGATACATTCCTACATGCAGAATCAACACTTAGAGAGGCACCTACCATCCAAAGGAAACACATTCCCTACCAATAAGATAGATGCTCTTCCTTCTCTTTGTAGCAGGCACTCCCATGTTTCCTATTTAGCACCCGGCCTCTTCCCTTTTCTGTTAACCCCAATCTTCTTTTGGAAGACCACTTTACCCCATTGGGGAGTGGCGATGCTAACTAGGTGGGGAATCCAACTTTCCTTCCGGGGTGGTCTATGTGGCATAAACTCAGCAGCACAGTCTCAGGCCCTTACACAATGATTATGCTGTGATGGGCAGGACACAGAAGCATACAGCTTACCTGGTCACTCAGAACAAACTGCAGGACCTTCCTTCAATGCTGTGGGGAGCCTGTTTACAAAACAGGGAAGCCCAGAGCCAAGGTAGTTGGGCAGCCACCTCCAACACAAGGGAGCCAACCTGAGAGCAGAGCTGGCCACAGGAAGGCAGAGACAAAAAAAGTATTAAGAAGCGGGGCAGTTTTTACAAAATTAAACACGTTCTCACCGTACAATCTAGAAATCACACTCTATGGCATTTACTGAAGAGATGAAAATTTATGTCTACACAAAAATCTGCACAAAGATGTTTACAGCAGCTTTATTCATAATTGCCAAAACTTGGAAGCAACCAAGATATCCTTCAGTAGGTGAATAGATAAACCGTGGTACATCCAGACAGTGTAATATTATCCAGCACTAAAAAGATATGAGCTATCGAAGTCATGAAAAGACATGGAAGAAACTAAAATGCATATTACTCAGTGAAAGAAGCCAATCTGAAAAGGCTACATACTGTATGATTCCAACTATATGATGTTCTGGAAGAGGCAAAACTATGGAGAAATTTAAAAGATCAGTGGTTGCTAGGGGCTCAAGGGGAGGAAAGGATGAACGGGTAGAACACACGGGATTTTTAGGGCAGTGAAAAGACTACATATGGTACCGTAATGGTAGTTGTATATTATTATATATTTGTCCAAACCCACAGAATGTACACCACCAAGAGTACACCCAAATGGAAACTACAGACTGTGTGGTAATTACGTAGGTTCATTAATTGCAACAAACATATTGCTCTGGTGGGAGACTGACAATGGCAGAGGCTGTGCATATGTGGGGGTAAAGTATAATGGAAAACCTCTGTACCTTCCGCTCAATTTTGCTAGTAACCTAAAAGTGCTCTAAAAATGAAGTCTTTAAAAAGAAAAATGGTTGGAATCCTGATCAAACCACATCTGAAGTTGGCCTTGCCTCTGGACATTTTATTTATCAGAGTCAGCCAATTCCTTTCACTATTTAAGCCAGGATGGGCTAGATTTTGTGTGACTTAACAACCTAGTGGATCCTAACGGTACACCGTGCAGGGCAAGTAAAATATGCTGACTCCATCCCCTGTCAGTCTGGCTCATGAACAATGACCCAACATCAGAGATCTCCCCCGCCTCCCACAAAACTACCACAGGCAATCTCGAGTGGGACAGTGTTCGACAGAAGATAGGGCTCCTGAACTCCAGGCTCCCTCTGCCACTAGCAGTTCCAGGACAGAAAAGTTAAAACCAAAATGTGCCACAGTCCTTACAGGTGAACACTCTCAGAGAGGCGAAGCCAACATATTCTTTTAATTTGACAGCAAGGGTTACTTAACAAATAGAGCAAACCAAAAAAAGAAAAAGCAAAGATGCTGTTTAAGACCCAAGAACTGAAAAGTGTGCATGCAGACTGGGGATGGTTAGTGGAGGGGTAGCATTCAGGAATTTTTAAAATAAGAAATCAGAATTGAACTCAATTTTTTTTACCCTGAAGCCCAGGCCTCAAATTTAATCCCATCTTAAAATACTGTTCTAATCGAAAATGAAAAATTTTAGGTGAGCTTTTAAGAACCGTCAGTAACTAGCCTTACTTAAAAGGATAATTTTGTGACATATTCTGTTCAAAAAAGCTTACTAAATCAGTAGCATTTAGCTAAAGACAGTAAGCAAAAAGGCACACAAAAATTACCTCAGTGTAGCTTAAATTACATCACTTAAAGAAATATTTAATCCTGTGTTTATTAATAAGTAGCCAATTTCTCTGACACGAACTTTAAATAAGTGATCCAGATTTTTAATAACTCTATGAAAAAGCCCCAGCACTCGGGATGTTTTCAGACTCTTTATCAAACCAGGGTCACACAAATGACAGGCTTTCAAAGTTTCACAAGCAGGAGTCTCCAGAACTAGCTATAGAGAAATGAGTGGAAAACCAAAGTGTACTGCTAATACCTGCTAACATCAGCAACAGCCTCCGACCCACTGTCAAATAAATCCCCAATAACCACAGAAGGGATTGCCAAGAAAACAGAATGAAGAAACAGGTTTCAAAGGTGTTATCAACTTCTTGATAGTACTATTTCATGCCTCCAAAGTTGCATTATGTGCCTACATGCAAAGGTTGCAATCACTTCAGAATGCCCCTGGACTGCTAGGAACTGACTACACAATAGCACTAACTCATTTTGTTGGCAGGGGAGAAAAGGCCCAATTCTAGAAATGCAACCACAGCCACAAAAGTTCCCAAAGTATTTAGACAACCTGCTGCATGACAGCCTCCTCATCACTACTTCCCAACCCCTAGGAAGAATCTTAGAAGACCGTTATAAAAAGCAGTGATCCAGAATTCTCTAAGTATTGATGCATTTAAATAACAACACCTTCATTTATTAATCTAAAAGGGGATGTCTACCAGAAAAATCCACCTTTTATACAAGAGGATACAAATTTTACTGCTAAAGGGTAAAGTATAAATGTCATTATGACTTCTTAGGTAGAACTCCAATGTTCCTAATGACTTACATAGCCATATATTTTAGTCTGTTCTTGATTAAAGTATCCTCAACATACAAATATTAAAAATATCTAACAACAAATATGAAGGTATTTTGAGTAAGAACTAAACCTACAACACCCATAGCAGGAGTATACCCACTTGGGGTTGAAAGACAAGACCACTCCTTACCAACATCTTTCTTTGCTATTTCTCCAGCTCTTGGAGGTGAGCACAGAGACAGTCACCTCGTGTCTGACTCACCTGAATTCTCTGCCTTCGCTGTACCGTCTACTTGAGGAGGCCCGTGGGGCAGCTGTCTCCAGAAGCAGCTTTTGCGTGAGCCTGCCAGGGGGAGCAGGGTCTCTGCCATCGTCTTCATCTACGTCTTGGTCACATTTCCATTCCTCATCTTCGTTCAAAGTGGGCAGGTATCCAGGTATGCCCTTCCCTGTCCCTGACCCAGAGCTCTGGTCACTACAGAGCTTCGGGCTCTCTGAGCCTGTCCTCGTGTACTCCAAATAAATATCGGACTTGAGGAAGGAGGGGTAGGTGTTCTCCTCCATAGTGGACTGTATTTCTGTTTGGGCCTGGTCAAACATGGCAGGATCGATCAGCTGCTTCATGATGCAGTCCTTTATGAAACTCTTGGTGGCTGGCTTGGTTTGCCTGGACACGATGCCACTGTTATCAAGGATGTACTTTCGGTAAATAGCTTTGGCCAACTTTAGCCTCTTCTCTTCATTTGAGTCACAGGGCTCCAGTTTCCTGAAGCCGCTGCAGGCAAACCAGAAGTCCAGCAGGTCGGCACAGTCCTCCTGCTTCAGGAAAGTCCTAAACAAGTTTATCCCGTCTTGATCATCTAGTAAGGAGTGCAACGACTCAGCCCACTTCAAGTATGGTGGGGTGGGTGAAGCGCTGCCCTCAGGCTCGTACCCCAGGTCCAGATCTGAGCGCCTTGGAGTGGCTGTTGAAGTCTCACCTTTAATCCCAACACCTTTCCCAGAGCAGAAGCTGTGGTTGACGGGCCTGGGGTCTGTGGACACCAGTTCACCCTCCTCACCAGGCACTGGGGGTCTGGGGGCATCTTCGGTGAAACTTGCTCCGAGGTCCAAAGGGAAACCCTGCTCTTGAATATTCATTTTGAGACTTTGCGTCAATGAACAATGAGCGCTGCACCCTAATACATCAGTACTTATAGCTCCAAAGTGAATCAATCTGTCCTGTTGAAACCATTAAGAGGACAAGGATTAGGAAAGGTGGGTCCATGGAAACATGACCACAGAGGTTTTCTTAAGACAAGACTCGCAACGATGCCCTCCCACGTGAACTCAATGCCAGAAATTCAGTTTAAATTTTCTATCTTTCATCACAAGGTTTGTGCTATATTAAAACAATTTCTCGAAACCTTTACAACTATAGGAATGCCTCTGGTCTTAAGAAATGAATGCCCAATACACAGAGAGCACCACTCCCCTCAACAGTCATTCTGTAAAAACACTGCATAGACCAGCAGCTTGGGGACCTCTAATCTCATAGCTGAGTGATTAGTCTTTCTCTGCAAGCTCCAGGAAGGCAGGACTGGAGGAAAGAAAGGTGCTTTTAGTCCTCCTAGTTGTACAAACTTGAATGAGAGCCAATCCCTCACAAGTGAGATGAGGATGACCACCCCACCTGTTCTGGAGGGTTGCTGTGATACTCAAACATGGAAAGGATGACATATTAGATGGGTGATCATATCTACTCCCACAGCCACTTGCTTTCTGCCTACCCCATCACTTCTCACTCTATGTGTCTCACGTTAGCAAATGCACAGTGAGTTGTTTCTCTAACTTTCAACACACACCTAAAAGAGCAATTAATTGTGGGTCACCTTCAGAATCTTCGGGCAAGTGATCAAAGGACACCACCCACATGCATACATACAGGAGCCTTCTCATACCATGAATATGGACAATCTTTAAAATGCTCCCATCAGAAAGCTGCACTTGACCTTTAAAACCCTGTGTATAAGGAAAGTGCCCTTCTGATAGCAAATGGCAATTGCATACTCTGAGGAATACAGAAGGTATGAAAAAAATGAAATCCAACAAATACAATTATATCTTTTAGCTAAGGATGCATACAGCTCACATGATTTAACTCCATAAGCTACAAACCAAATCACCCACAGGTCAGGGAACCATCAATTTTTGTTGCTGTTGATACAAGCGTGCCTTGGGTGTCAGAGAAGACTGTCCTGGATTGGTCTTTGGTCCTCCCTTCCACATCCTACAGGATATCAGAGGCCACAAGCTCCGGCTATGCCTCTCAACCTGGCCAAAGGGGTGACTGCAACACAGCCTGCCATGATGTAAATGGTCTGCCTAGAAGTGGGCTGGAGAGAAGCATGTCAGGTCCAAAATGCCTGGAGCACTGCACAAGCCAGAGGAAGCAAACTAAAATCCTAAAATCTGATACCAATGCAAAAGGTAGCTCTCCCTGCCCACCACTCCAAGCTCTAGGCCCTGGCCTACATGTAATCCACCCCCCCCCACACCTGCATTCTCACACTGCACTTCACTTGTCAACAGCTGCAGATAGCTAGAAGGTGAGAAGCAACCAGAGATGGAGGTTGGGTTACAATTCTGTGCACCAAATGACATTTCTGCAGCTAATGACTTTTTATGAAAACTACTAGGTAAACTATAATCTCAGCCTCAGCAGGAACAGCCTGTTTCTTAAGGTCAAGGCCCTTGGGCTGTGGCACCCAGCTGGGCTGCTCATGGACCACTTCAACTGCAAAATCACTTTCTTTGAGCAACCTCAACATGGAATGAGTACCTGTGGTGTCTCAGCCCGACACCAGCTTGGGGACATTTAATGTCTTCTTGTCAGCCCCCTAAGCCTTATCATTAGAGATAACTCTATAGTTCAGTGGCCTTGAAAAAGAATCAAATCCCTGTGTTGGAATGGGAAGCTAACTATAAATCATTGTCACTTTCTCTTAAGGTACTTATGATTTCTATGTAAATTATTTCTAGCAGGCATATTTAAACATTTTCTGCAGGACCCATAGCACCTACACAAGGTCTGGCAACTAATGGGCACCAATAAATATTTAATTCATTGACTTAAAGTTAAATGACACTTGCCACAAATGCTAAACATTACCTCTTTACAGATGCTTAATTACTGTGCTATAGAAACAGCAGTAAATTCAAAACCTAACCTTTTATTACCAAACTGGCTGTCTTAAGAAACTAACATTTTATTCATGTGTGAACAAGTCCTCCTAATCATTTTAAACTATTTTTATTGCTCAAAGGAACATTTCTTATAATTTACATCTATTTTTGGCTGTCAACTGACAGAAGACCATTGGTGTCTCTGAATGCACATGAACATCTCCCCAGATCACTGACATTATTGAAATGTGCTCCAATTCCCATAACATTCAGGTTTCCACAGAGAAGTACACGAAGCATTCAGTGTATACACACATACCACACAAAAAACCATTATGTTAATTCAGGTTAGAGTCAAATGCCCACAAACACTGAATCTGGCCAAAAGCATGTAACCACCATCAATAAAGGG
The DNA here is from genome assembly GCF_014176215.1 of Rousettus aegyptiacus. Lineage (NCBI taxonomy): Eukaryota > Metazoa > Chordata > Mammalia > Chiroptera > Pteropodidae > Rousettus > Rousettus aegyptiacus. The sequence continues at coordinate 16,770,732 of NW_023416311.1, read as the reverse complement.
ATTCCATAAAAGGAATCCATAACTCTGATAACACATTTAAAATCTCCTTTAGTCACTGCCAAGACATACCCCCTGGATACCATGGCAGCCAGCTTAATGTTACAGACGTATATATGTTTGACTCAAATATAACTTTTGAACTTCTGATTTATGTGGAGTATCAAAGTAATACAGCCTGACATTTTCCCAGCTGTCCATTAATTAAACTCTTGAAGGGTTAAGGGCTATAGTTTTACATGTAAATCATTCCCCCACTACCTAAATTCTTAATGACCAATGTAACCCAAAAGCCCACGTAGCTTTTCTGAAACTAGAAATCCAAGAAACACCAACGCCTGCTGAAAAATAAACAGAAACACTGTATTTTGTGTGCTTTCTCATTCTTGTTCCTGAATAGAAGTTCTTAAAATTGAAACCCTGATACTGCTGATCATCTTGGGAAGTCAGGTTTAGACTGTGTGTTCTCCAAAACAGCCTGCGGGTTCAAGTATGCCCGAGATTCTCCCTAAAGAAGTAGAGAACCCAAGTTTGAGCAAAACGGAGGGGCCAAGATACACAATAAGAACTCTATAAATTATTCTAGAGATGAGCTGAGAAAAATCCCCAGAGAACTGATTTTTCTCTACTGTCCTCAGCTTAAAGTTCCACTCTCCTGGCTGTACAGCTCTGGTTTCAGAGGGGACTGAATTTCAAAATGTGATGTTAAGGTAGAATCTAAGAACCACACCCAAGGGATAGTTTTGGGGGCAAAGCATCAACCTGAAAGAGTACAGCCACTCAGATAAACCAAACAGCCTAGACAAGTCGAAGGCACCTTTACCTCAGAAAAAGTGCCCTCTTTGAGTTTCAGACTCACCCATTCCTACTTTCTGCTGGAGGAAGGGGAAAAGGACACTTCACTGTCCTGCCTCTCTCCAGAATCCCCGCACACAATGTTAGGCCCCAGCAGCTACTCTGCACCCCACTCGCACTCTAAAACATGCCTAAGGCCCACAGAACACAGCACGCAGCTAGCGCCATCCAAACAAATCAGCTGCGGACCCCAGCCTCCTCCAGGAAGACGCCCCCTACCTCCGACGCCTTCTCAGAATCCTGGGTCTTCCTTACACCCTTCCACTCACCTAGAGCAAGAGTCTGTCTTTTCCGAACCAAACCCAGCACTCTTCGCCCCAATGTCAATGACCCTTGCTTTCTCCATCCCCTACTAGCACCCCGTCTCTGATACACCTGCCCTCACACAGCCTTGGTCCACACACACCTTCCTTGCACAGCACCGTAGTCTGCACACCCTCCACGCACAGCATGAGCACTCCTGCACGCCACCCCTCACACTCGCAGCCCGCACTGACTCCTCTCACACGCCCTCTGAGCCCGCACAGCCTGCCTGCACAGCTTCCCCTCACCCGCTCCGGGCCCGCATAGCCTCCCCTCACACGCTCCCGGCCCGCACCCGCCTAACCCCTCTTCCGGGTCCCGCGCCCTGCCCGCCCGACCCGCCCGGCCCGGCCTACGCGGCCTACAATGGGCGGACGGACCGGCCTGCGCCCCTCAGGAACGCGCACCTGGCCCGCACTACTCACCCGCGCACGGCGGTGGCGGGGCCCCGGGCCCGGCTCCCGGAGCGGCGCAGCGCAGCACGGCCCATGCGCTCAGCCGCGGCGCGGCAGGCGGGACGGGGTGGGGGCGCGGCCCGGGGCGGCCCCCATCGCGGCGGCGGCGCGGCGGCCCGGAGGCGGGCGCAGGCAGGCCGCGGGGGCGCCGCCGAGGCCGGCCGCCCGCTCTCACCGGCCTGCTCCGCGGGGACGGGGCTCCGGCCCGACTCCGGCCAGTCCTGCGGCGGCGGCCGCGATAGCTTCCCCAAGCGGGGAGCCCGAGCCCAGAGCGCCGAAGCCCAGGCCCGAGCGCCCCCGCCGGCGCCGCCCGGAAGTGCGGGGGCGGGGCTGAGCGCAGGGCGGGGCCGGGACGTGGGGCGGGGCCCCGAGCGGGGGAAGGGCCTGGAGCGCGGGGCAGAGCCAAAAGCATGAGGCAGAACCCAGACTTGGGGTTGGCGGAGAATGTGGGAGCTAGGCCGGTAACGTGAGGGCGGGGCCGGGAGTGGAAGTCGGGCCTAGAGACGGAGCCGAAGCGCGGGCATAAGGTGTAGATCGTGAAAGTAGGGCCTCCAACGTGGGGGTGGGTCCTCGAACGTGGAGGCGGAGCCGGGCATCTTGTGGAGTCCAAGAACGTGGGGATGGCACCGAGAGCGTGGGGGCGGGGCCGAGGGCGAGGCGGGGCCAAGGCAGTGAGAGCCCGGCCGAGAGCGCGAGAAGGAACTGGAGCACCGGGAACGGCTAAGGGCATGAGGGTGGGGCCTTGAACGTGGGAGCGGAGCCTAGAACGTGAAGGCAGGGCCCGAGCTTTGAGGCGGGGCCGAAAGCGTTCGGGCGCACCTGGGATGTGAGGCGGAGCCGGGTCATGTGGGCGTGGTTACATATGCTGATGTGAATGTGGGCGTGGCTCGGGCGGAGCAAAGACGCTGACTAAAGAGACCTCCGGGGTGCGGCGGGAAAATGCCCTGATCCCTCTAAGCTGTGGGGTCTGGAGCAGACGCCCCCGAGAGGGTCCCTGTAGTACTGTGGTCACCAGGGAAGCCTGGACTGTGCACCAACCGGGCGACCGGGGTGCATGGTAGGTTGCAGCCCTTTTCTGCTGCCCACACTGGTGTCCATCAGCCTAGAGCTCCCGAGGTCAGCACCTGCAGGTCTAGCCCAAGCCCAGCTGGCCTCCCACACCCTCGGAGCAAGCAGCTAGTGCCTGGCTGGGCAGGGTTTCTAGGAGGACTGGAGACTTCGGAGCTAGCTGGTCCAGGACAGGAAGACCCTATCAGGAGGATGGTCACCAACTGCCCAGGCCATTGAAGGAAGCAGGTGTCCCCAGGAGTTGAGCAGTTGGAGGGCAAAACCTGGCTGACCGGGAGCTGAGCCCTCCATTCTCTCTCTGTCTCCTCCTTTTCTATGCTCACTTATCCCCCAGTTGAGAAGATGGTCAGGGGCTCCCCACTCACTGAGTCTCCAGGTAATCTGGACTCAGACATAGCCAGGGCACACAGTAGGCAATAGGCATCCGATAAATGGCTGTCAATTGGGCACGAGTCCCAACCTCCAAGGAGCTGTGAGCTGAGACTGAGACCCTTACCCTAGCTAGGTCCATCTGCCTCAGTTTCTCCTAGGAATCATCCAGGGTCAGAACAAGGGCTCCATTTCCCGCTGCTGCCTTTGGGTCCCACTCACCCAGAGTAGCCTAAGAGCGAGGGTTTCTGGATGTCTTGATACCTGCACCCACTACCCCTTTCCCCCTCACTGTCACCATAGCAGGCAGCCCTTGCCTGACCTGCAAGCCCAGCTGAGCAACTCTCTATTGCACACCCACCACCAACCCTTCCCCAAAGGAAGGATGTCAGCCCCAGGAATTGAATACTGCCCCTAAGGAATTGCTTCTGCCACCACCCACGACCACCCAGAACCCTGTCCTCTACACAGCAATGCTGGGACTGGCACCTAGAGAAATGTTCCTGGCAGGCCCCAGAGGACAGCTATACCCCTATTTTATAGACAAAGAAGATGCTACTCAGGTCACATAGGGACCTGCTCACCTCTTCCTCTCCCAGGGCTCCCCAACACCTCATCCAAATCACACCTCCCTCAGCAGCCCTCACCTAGCCTGCTCTCTGGTGCCCATAGCCCTTCAAGCCCTTCCCTGGTGTCTCTTCCACACCACCTTCCCTTGGGTACATCTGGTCACTTGCCGACTTCATGCTTCTACTACACTGACCCGGACCCAGGTCACCTCTAATGTTATTACATCTCCTAGACACTGCTCACCCTTGCTGCCCATCCTCATCCTACATAGCTCCCAGAAAGGAGCAGATGTTCTGGCTCAGGGCTCCTTGAGCTTCCACCCAAACCCACCCAGGTACTCACCCCGTGGCACCTGCCAGGGGCAGACTAAGCAGGGCGTAGGGCTGTTGGTGAGGACAGTACATCATAGGAGCTGCACTTCTGGTCCCACACTGGCCCCACTAGGGTCCTAGAAGCAGGCATCACTCTCACTCAAGTCCAGCTGGGATAGCCCCAGGCCCCACAGTACTGAGCACAGGAGTTGCCCCTGTAGGCCCTTCCTTCTCTTGTTCACCTTCAGAGGCTTAAAGGAAACAGAGTGGGTGGCCTTCATGGCACAGCAGGATCTCTGTGGGGTATAGGAGTCGCGAGTGGGTTAGATACACATTGGCCCTCAGGCTGCCTCCCCACTCCCAGACATGGGCCCCTAATGCTTGCCTTGTTTCTGCAGAGCTGCTGCTGCGGCCAGGCCAGGCTCTTGGGGTTGTATCGGTGTCCATCCTCCTCTTGGCCCATGGTGGCAGGTGTCCCCAGGGCCTGGTACCAGAACAGGGCCCTCGGGCCTCCAGCGCCTCGAGACCCCCACCCTGCAGGGACAGGAAGGGAGTCAGAAGCCCTGGAGGATATGCAACAGCCCTTTACATCCAGCTGTTGGCATGGAGGGGAGATCGTCCAAGCAGGGTGGGGAAAGGGGCAACCAGAGGAGGAAGGTCAGGGAAAACTCTGAAGAGAGAGAGGCAGGGAGGGCAGCACTGGGGCCTACGATAAAGCAGGAGTGATCTGGCAGGGGATCACATCAGCCACCCAGAGCTGAGACCAGACACTATTTTAGGAACCTTACTTCTGAACAGGTGAGTTCCATGGTGAAGTATGCCCTCTGCATTACAGAGGTCCTTTTAAATGAACTCCCCTTCCCTGGGAGCAGGAGTTTGCCATTAGAGGCTTAGATTTGATTAACTGTAGATGACATTTGTTCAGGTTTTTCAGGAACTAAACTAAAACTTAGGAGAAATGAAATTATTTTTTTCAATTTAGACATGTAAGGAAAACTTTGAAATAAAGTGAGCTTCGTAGCCTTACATGTATTCATGCACTTGGCTGAGGAAGACAACTTATAAAAAGGATTCCAGAGGCATCATCCCAGATAAAACAAGGAGGTACATTGTGACATGTGGGGCATAGCCCAATGAGGGATAGTGAAAACCAGCAGCAGAGATCAAATACTGTGCAGATCCCCATCATCCTCCTAGGAAGAGAGGACCAGGAGGAGGAGTACTGATTCAGGCTTCCAGAGGGAGATGGGAGCTTCAGACTGAGCCCCTTCCACGTTCTCCATTTCCTGCCCTCTTTGCTTGATGCATAGGTGTGGGAGGTGTGGGTGGGTGTGCTGGTGATGTCTTGTAGGGAGCCTTGGATCATCCAGTTTGGAGAAGAGAGAAGTGGACTTCCCTTTGGAGGTGAAGCCTCAGAAACACTGGCCAGCTAGCTGCCTTCCTGGCCATAAGCCAGGCCCAGGCTTCATCTCTACTCCCTGAGTGTCCTTTTCCCATTGGTTTTGAGCTCAGGGGGTACTACCAGGCATTGTTTGAGTCCCCATCCCAAGTCCAACCAAGGTCTTGAGATAGAACACCAAGAAGAAAAGTTAGAACACCGCACACACAGGGTGCCTATTTTTGTGAATATAGAACATGTGCATATAAAGGCAAGAGAACTAAATAACTATCCCAGGGCATTAAAACTGGATTATAGCTAGAGAGCAGAATTAGGAGTGGGGCTCCACCCTTCCTGAGTCCCTAGGGAGTCTGGACTCAGTTTGGACTCAGCCCATTCTCTTCCTTGGGCATTCAGGAAGTTCTGTGTAATATCACTATTGTGATCACATGGATACCACAGAGCTCTGCAGCAGGCTCTACCTTTCCATCAACAGTTGGAGCAAGACCAACAGGGATGAGGACATGGGGGACCAGACAGAGCCAACTTGGCAGGCAGTGTGGCAATGGTGGGCAGGGTGGCAGGCCATCCTGTGACTGCTGCAGTTGCCCTGAGTCAGACCCCAGGACCAATGAGAAGGTGCTGCCTTGAGCTTCCTGGGCCAACCTGTGGACACTCAGGGCTGGGATCCCCCTGCCTCTTTTCTCCTGTTTGTCTCCCCTTGCCCTTCACACCTATGGGGCAGGTGTGTTGTCCAGGCTGGCATGTTGCATCCCTCTTGCTGTTTGGAGTTCTCTCACCAGCCCTTCAGCTGAAACTGCCTAAACCAGATGCCACAGGAATGGTCCTGGCACCAAAACCAAGCTGGGGAGGTAGGGGAATGGAAACAAGGTTTTGCCTCAAACAAGCTGGTTCCAATGTCTGCTCAGGGTCCACTGCTAAATTCACAATACCTTAGAATGTCCCCTTCTAATCCTGCTATTGTCATCCTGTCCTAATGTCCCTTGCTCATCCTATGTCCCCTGCATGAACAACTCACCAGTAGACCTGATGCAGCCCCCACATCCCTGCTAGTCCCCATGGGTCATGGGTCAGGCCCCAAAGCCAACAGAAAAGCAGTGGCATGGCAACAAGTATGTGGGTCCCAAGGGTAACATACTCCATCCCAGAGTACCCTCCACTTAACCCACCCCCCAACTCAAGTCTCACACTCAGTGTCCTGAGAGGGGTCCTGTCGTTCTAGGCTAAGGGGCACAGCAGGGAAATCTTCCTGCACTCTTTCAGGAGGACTCTGACCCTGGGGATATGTCCAGGGGTCCAGAGATGGCCAAGTAGGCTCAGTACTGGAGTGTGAGTGTTGAGGGTTAGAGGTCCCCACCCGTTACAGGGGCCTGGGCACCAGCCCAGTGCCTCCCCAACTTGGGAGCCTCAGGAACATCGGTAGTGTGGCCAGGGCTGGCCCAGCTTCCACCTCCCTGGAGACTTGACAATCTGCCTGTATGTGGGTCCCAAGGATAACATACTCCAAAGCTGGTGGCTCTGGAAAAGGCGGGCACCTCTTTGAGCCAGAGTATCCTCTTTGGCAAACTAAGTATCTTGACTGAGTCCCACTGACCTCAGAGGTGTGGCCTTCTGTGGGGCCTTGGCGAATGGGCCTGGGCCATGGGGTGGAACCCACAGCTGGCCATGGCCCAGGTCAAGTGTCTCAAACAAGTCACAAGCATAGGGAAGGGCTGCTGGCCTCCCCCAACCTCAGAGCCATTTTCCTGGGAACAGCAGTGTCTGAGTGGAAGAGCCATGTGCCTGAGGGCCCTGGCAAGACTTCTGGAAGCAGGAGGTGATGTCCTATCTTCCCAGGTAGCCTCAGGTTGCTTCCTCTTCTGGTCTTGGGCATGCCTTCCCTCCTGCTGCACACACCCTCCTACATTAGGCAGACTTTCCCCTTTTTCCTTGCTGTTCACTACTTGGAATGCCTTTCCCCGTCCTGACCATTTCATTTCCAAAGGCCTCTCCCAGTGCTGGAAGCTCTCAGGCCCCTCTGTTGGTTATCTTTTCTTCTCCAATTGATGCAACTCATTTAGCCCCTATCCCAACAAGCCTGAACAGTCCCAGGGACCAGAGGCGACCCTTTGAGCTGATAGCTAAGGGACTTAGTTGATAGGAGGCAGGACAGCTGCCTTTACCCACAGCCCCACAGCCCATGCCCTCCAGGTCGGCCTCCAGGCACTGCTGGCCCCTCCGCCGCCTACCCTGTACTTTGCTGTCCCACAATATCTCTTTCCGCTGCCTAGGAGCCCTGCGGCCACTACTACCAAGTTATAAGTATGTGATTATGTATGCTGGGGTCCCCCAGCCCCTTTGTTGCTGCAGAATCTGTCCTGGCAAACAAAAGTGCACTGGATTAGCCACAGTGGATTAAAAGATTTGCTTCTCAGAGTTTACCTAATAACCTAACAATCGTACTGACAGAGGCTTTGAACCTCTGGACACGCTCACCAGGCCATCTGGGAGCTCTTGGCCTCTGCAGGCAGCGGTATGGTGGTTGGGGTAATTAGAAGCAGCCCCTGCCTGCCCTCACACCCGACTCTGCCTGAGGCTGGACTTGTGCTCTTAGCCCCTGCCAGACCCATCTGGGCTGAACTTGGGGATGGGACCAGACTCTAGAAGAAGGCGGAGGCCCAGGTTGGGGGAACAAGGCCTAACCAGAGAGCCCACTGCCCGAAGGCGGGTGTGGGTGGCACAGACCAGGCCTCATTTACACCCAGCCTGGTCCCTCAGGTGTGTCCACATATCCACATAGCAGCGAGGATATGAGAAACATGGAGGGTGCCATGGCGGGCAGGTGACACGCCAGGCTTCACCACGCTGCGGCGCACAGCCCCACTGCCATCGCTGCATGGTGCACGTTCCTACACACACACACACACACACACACACACACACACAAGCGTGCCCCTCTTTGATCTCCAAAGGACACTCCATTTACAAGCTCTTAATCGCAGCTGTCTTTTCGGGGCCTGTCCTCTGAAGTCCCGAGTAATGGGATTTGGCGCCTCTGATCCATCTTGGGCTGGCCGCTCCCCATTATAGGTGGACATTTTTTTCCTTTTTCTCCCTTTTTTCCTTTTTTTTTTCTTCTCGATAAAATGCTCCTTAAACCATGCTGACTTGATATGGCTTGTCACCTATCCCTGGGAGTGGTGGCTGGGAGAGGGGCCGGTGCCCATTATGCTGTTATGCCGAGGGCCCAGTCAGTTGGGGGTCTTTGATGCCGCTTCCAAGTGAAATCTGAGGTAAAAGACTTATTAGAGTAATTTTCAGGTCCATGGTGCGGTGGATTCATTCTGCCTCGTGCTGTTTCCTTTGTCTCTCTTCCTATGACCCTTCCTTGGAACATTTGGGGAGAGGGTCCCAGGGTGAGGGTGCGGGTGTGTGTGTGAGTGCGTGTAAGGGTATAGAGGGCAGAATGGGCTGAGGGAAGAGAAAAGAACAAAGGCCAGCAGGGAGCACTTCCACCTGTCCATCCGTCCGTCCGCCCGCCCAGCTTACCTCACCTGCCTGGCTCCGTGTGCCTCCTTGCGCCCCACCATCCCGCGGTCCGCCATGATGGGCTTGGCTGTCCGTCTGAGCACTTTCAGATACTCCAGGAAGCGGGTCCCTGCTCTTGGCCACTGTGTGGCTGGGAGGAAGAAGCGTGACTCTAGGCTGCAGCTCAGGCTCCCACCGCCGATTGGCTGAGGCAGGGACCAGATGACGGCCTCGGAACCCTATGGTAGCCATGGCAACCAGCCCCTTTAGACACCGCCACCCCCAAGCCACTCCTGACAGTGAGGGAGAAGGCGGTGCCGCCAGTGGGCCCATGCCAGGGTCCCCTCAGAGGGTCAGGTCAGGCATGGCTGGATGGTAGCTATTCTTGCACCTGCTGTTAAGTGTTTCCGTGTGTGTTTCATGCATACTCAGTGTGAAAGGTCCCTTTCTCTCTCTTGGGACATGTCCCAGGCTGCTCCATACCCTGTGTGACCCCATGGTAGAGGCAGGAACAAGTGCCCTTGAAGCCCCTGCTGAGAAGAGGACTTCAGGTCAGGCTTGCCCCAGGGGCTGAAGGCCAGGCCCAGTCTCCTGAGAAAATAATGAGTGAGGGCAGTGGGAGGAGAGCAGGGAGAACTCCTCACCCTTAGGTGGACAGAGCCAAGCTCTTGATCCACCTTGGACCCAAAAAGGTCTGCCAGCTCTGTCTCTGCCCGCCTACCGCTCCTCTGCATTCATTAGTCTGTTGAACACACACTCACACCAGTCCCTTCTTAAGAGCCTTCAGTGGCCCTAGCATGGCTCTGCTGCTCACAGACCTTGTGTCTCCACTCATAAGACTCTGGAACTTCAGCCACTAAGCAGACACTCCCAAACCCTGTGGAAATTGGCCACATACTCATGACCTTGCACCTGCTTTTCCCTTGGCCTAGGTCCTCAGGGTCTGTCAGCATCAGCCCCTTGGTAAGTCCTTCCCAGGTGTCTCAAGACCAGGGCTTCTCACCAAAGGCACGATGCAGCATTACTGCTGGTTGTCATATGGCATCGAGCATCCCAGAACCATCCCCACCCCAATTGTGACAGCCCCTAGCCTATCCAAATGCTCCTGGAATGAGTACCACCCAGTCAAGGCCTCTATAAAGGCCATCTGAGAACCCAGGAGGCCACATCCCACTTCCTGGCCCAGGTCCAACCCACAGCTGCTGAACAGGAGGTTGCATAAGGAATAACTATAGGGCTGTAAGGAGCAGGTGTAAGCCTCAAATCCCTGAGAAGAGGCCAGGATAGAGGAAGGCCCCTGGGAGCCCATGGGCTACTGAGGCAGCCATTGCCAAGGCCAGAGGGATCTGGGAGCCAGGGGCATCCTGGAAAACAGGTCAACAGGGGTCACACCTCCAGGGAAATAGGCTCCAGGCAAGCCAGGCTGAAACCAGAGCCAAAGGGCACAGAGGCTTCTTGGGCCACCACCTTAACTTGCTCCCACACCTCACACTGCCTCCACCCCAAGCTGCCCAGTCACAGGAATGAGTGAGATGCCACCAGAAAACAGGTCTTATCCAGGGCTAAGGTGTGGATGGGAACATAGGGCTGGGGTCAGCTGAGGATGGCAAAGGGTCCAGGATCTGGAGCTCCATTCTGGGGCTTGGGGTATGCTGGGGAGGGCTCTGGTGTGCTGTGGCAGAGTGCCAAATGGTGTTGGGCTGAGCCTAAGGGGGTTCATCTGGCTCAAGGCTCCAGCTTGGGCTACAATGGATGGTGAAGGTAGAGACAGTTCAAGCAGAGGTTCAGGGAAGGGCAGACAGTGCATGCAGGTGGGACTCACAGCAGCTCCTTTGTGCTCCCAGCACTTACGGGAACCAAGGCAGGGGCAAAGGTGCCCAGGTCTCACATGCTCTCTCCATACCTGCCACCTTGTAGCCAGTGCACACTTGAACAGGACTCAGGTGACACCCTCAGAGTGAGGAGCTAGGTGCAGAACCCTGGACTGGGCCCCACCCTTCCTGGGGCTCAGGAACACCAGAATGACACAGTGGACACAAGAAGGCCTTGGGATACCTAGTATTAATGACCATAGTGTTGTCAGAGGCCTCCATCGCTCCAGTCCCAAAGAACCACTCCCCAATCCGTAGCCATAGTAATGGCCCACGCTGTGTCCACAGCCCAAGCATGGCCCTTGACACTGAAGCTTTGGGCTCTGTTCTGATATGAATATATGGGTTTAGCCACTCCCTGGGACACACAGGGACAAAGGATGCTTGCCTGAGGGCTCTTAGAGAGCAGGGGAGAGTAGGACCCAGCCGATAAAAGGATGAGCCTGTGGGCCAACAAAGGGGTCTGGCTTCTGCAGGTTTGACCTTCGTCAGTACAAATGATCCCCCCAATTCAGGGGCCTGAGGGGCTACAGAACCTCATCAAGGGGAACTAGAGGCTCTCAGACACATCAACAGACACTGGCAGAGGTGTGATTGATGGGGGTAAGAAATGAGGAAGGCAGCTCAGGCAACCTGACCAGGCCCTAGAGGTGAAAAATACAGGGAAGCTGGGGACATGTGGCCAGATGGGCTCTCACGACTCAGTTCCTGGTTCTATGTGTGATGTGTCCCCCTCCCCACCTCCCAGAAGGGAGAACAGTATGGCAGATCCACCCTGCCAGGGGCCTGTCCCAGACCTGTGTTATTGTTTCGTTTGGGGTAGAGAGGTGTCATTCGCTGAAGGCTTCTTAACCTTTGCTGAGTTAAAGATATTTGTGAGAATTTGAAGAAACTGATGCTGCCTCCCTCCAGAAAAGGGCTCAAGTTTTGGAGATTCAGGGCCAAGGCCTCACTCAGACTCCCACCTCAGTCCAGCCTCAGGTTATGGGGAAGTGAGTGACCTGCTGAAGCCATACCAAGCTCCTCCCACTGGCCAGCAGCACCAGAAGCCATCCTAGGCTACCCTTGTGGTAACCCCTAGGCCCTAGGGGGAGCAGAGTTGTGGCCCCAAGTCAGTGTAGGCTGGAACTCGGACACTCTTCTTTGGCCTACCAGTGCTGACAGGGAGACCAAAGCCCAAATTCAGCCCCACCTCGCTCCAGCTATATGCCCTATGCCAGCCCCAGGTCCCTCAGAGACCCCAGGAATCTGACACATGGACCCTCTACAGGTCCTGGCAGGAGCCCCCCTCTACCTGTGGCCTTCATTGGGGTGGGAAGGAATAGGTGAGAGGGATAACAGAGCCAAGGTCAATGAACTGGGGATGTCTTGGGTGCACACCACACAGGAGACCCAGATAATAGGCTAAGGGAGGGAAAGGGATCAGCTTGATTCAGTTCAGGGCTGAACATGGGAACTGTGATGTGGACATGAACATGGAGAGGGCTGGCCCATCCAGAACACCACCAACCTGGCTGAAGCTAGGGGCTGTGGTTCAAACAACTGAGCTGGGCCTTCCTAGCCCACCAGAATGGGGCAGGAGGCTAGGCACTGTCAGCTTTTGGTAAATTTTTTTAAAAATTAAAAACTGTTCACAAAGTAGGAATATTATGTGGGGAATCACTCTTGTGTGAGAAGCATGAAGACACTCCCAGAGGAGTATGGGGCTGTGACACTGTGCCCAGCTATGAACAGAGTTCTCGGGGGTACCCAGCCCCAGGGCTCTGATCCCAAGGCAGGCCCTAACCCTTGATGATCCTCTTATGAACTGTTGGATCTCCAGAACCCTCTTGCAGCTGTGCCCACTGGCCAGCCATATGCTCCCTTTGGCCTCCACCACCAGGAACACAGCCCAGGTGTTGTCACTTCCATATCGCCCCTCAGGGGAGCCTGGCACCCCTTAGCCAGTTGCCAAGACTAAGTCAGGGGAACCCTTCCTTGTGCTCCCAAAGGCCTGAATGTGTTTCAATGCTCAGAACTTCCAGATAAGAGTTAGGGAAGAGGGCCAAGGCATCCCTAAATCTCAGAGCAAGAAAGACATCAGAGTTCCTGGCCTGGGGTCAGGTGTGGGTCAGCCAAGGAGGGAATGCCTAAGTTGCAGGTCCGTGTGGCCATGCTGACAGCTCCTGACCAAGGCTTTCCCTGTGAGATGCTGCCACCAGTAGTGCCCTCTGAAGACCCCTGCACCTCTGAGTTGGAGGGGGATACTCACCATCCCAAAGGGCATGCTGGCATGCACATTTCCCAGTCACTTCCAAAGGAGAACATTCCAGAATAGGCAGGGACATACAACTGGAAGGGGCAAGCACTGTCTTGCCCTATCAGAGAACGCCTTCAATTTCTCAGGATTCTCTCCCAGAGGAAAGAAACACTAATACGAATCTCATTCCCATGCTCAGCTGTGGACCACCACCCATCTCAGCTGCATCCAGGGTGGCTGGGGCTGAAGGCGACAGGACTACTCAGGAGATCTCCGGTCCTCCAAACAAAACAGCACACATGCAGCCCAGCTCAGACTTTACTTGTGCTGCCTCCAGTATGGTGAACCTGCCTTGGCTGGGCCTCTGCTGCAGGAGGAGGGGGACCCCAGAGGCAGTGAGATGGCCCCAGGTCTCTGGGGATCTTGGGATCCCTTAGAGCCTCCACAAAACCCACTGCACCTAGGAGCTGCATGGCCAGCACACACAAGAATGGTTTACCAACTGACCACAAGTGGCTCTTGCCATTGCCCCAGACTGCCAAAAGGTGGTTAAGTTGAGGTGGCCAACGGAAAACACAGGATGCTCAGCCTGACTGCCAGGCATAGGTCAGTCAATATACGGTCACTTCCTGCTGGCTCTCTTCTGCACCACTGCTGGCTCAGACAGTGCCTCTTGCTGAAGCTGCTCAATCAACTCTTCCACGTAGACCTTGAACAGAGGTACAGGGTCCTACAGGGGCAAGACGGTGTCACAGTGAGGCACTCTGGGGAGGGCAGAAATCTAGCTGCTGTTGGCCAAATACCAAAAGGAATCAGGCATGAGAGGACTGGGCCCCTCAGGCTTGGGCACGGGGTCAAGCGAAGCTGCTTGCCACTCCTCAGACCCCAGTCCAGAGGGTAGTACCCTGTCCATGAGACAGGGACCGCCTTCCCTTAGGGACGTAGGAATCAGGCACCTGCCTGTTTCCCTGCCTTGCAATGCTATAGTCAGAGGGAACAGCGGCAGCTGGCTACTGTGCCACAGGTGGGGGTGCCCTGTCCCAGCAGCTACCACAGGCTCCACACCCTCCTAGGGGACAGATATGAGAAGACCCTAACTCAATACCGGGAAGACTTTGGAGGATGCTAGGCAAACAAGTAGACCACCTCTTGTCACTCTGAGAGTCTTTCTGTCTCTGAATCTATGAAGCAGGCCAGAGGGAGCAGGGGAGTGTCAGGACCTTGAGGGAAAGAACATGCCACGTGGAACCCACAGGGCTGTGGCTCCTATTGGGTGGCTATGCACAGAGGCAACTCCTCCCCAAGCCTGGTTCAGCAGCCCCTCGTCCAGACTCCCCGCAAGGCAGCACACTTCCCCTCCCTGTCTAACAGTGCTTGGCGGCTGTGCCCACCCAAAAAGGCAAGGCAGCTGGTGTTCATACATGCTCACCTTCTCCTCCAGAAGCCTCTGCTTCTCCACAGCCTCGTCCAGTGTCAGGCCAACCCACTCGGCCTCCTCTTCCTTGATGACAAACTCCTGGGCAAGCAGACACGGGACATGTGGTGAGGCTGGGGCAGCCAGCCAGTGGGGCCCATAAGGAACAGGAAATCCAGGCTCAAGCCCTCACCTTGTACTTGTCATAGATGGCTGCCCTTCTCTCGGGGTCATCTGGGTGCAGCTGGGGGTCCCGTCGGGCAAGCCGTAGCAACATCCCTCGCTTCAAGTCCATCCCAAACTTGGAGCACAGGTCCTCCTTTGGGGTCTAGCAGGAAACTACATATAGGTCAGGTGCCGCTGGCAGGGCTGAGCCCACCCCACCAGCCAGCCCCACCCAGATCCTCCTAAACAACTGGCAGCCTCCAGGCCAAAACAGAGGAAGAGCCAAGAGCCAGGAAAAAAGTGACTATATTCACTTTGTTCCTAGTGGGCAACACAGCCGCCCACAGCAACAAATTCTCCTGTGGGCAGCAGGCCCCAACAGGGGCTACCCAGAAAGGGGCATGGTCCCACTCACGTTTCACTAGTGACCCTTCACCTCAGAGACCAGCATTCCCAAGTGGATGCTGATCTACCCTGCCCTCTTTGACTGGCTGTCTGACAACACTCGCCTTCAGGATGTAGAAGTCGAACCCATAGGCCTCATCGATGAGGTCCAAGGTGCGCATGGTCACGGTCACGGAGAACTTCGTGTCCAGGATCTCACTATAGAGCTCACGCTGAAACAGCTGTGGCTTCCACACCTTCTTCACCCTCTTCGAGAGCTGAGAAGGCAACAGAGTCCTTGTGAGTGCTCCTGCTTCTCTCAGCAGACCTGAGTGAGACCCAATGTCCCTTCCTGAGATTCGGGATATGGAGCCAGATGGACCAGCCCCCACCCGTGTACCTGGTTGCCCACCAAGAGGTCAGCTGCTCCATAGGCAGCCTGGCACCGCCAGACCTTGCCCAGGTTGCTGGTGTGTTTCAGACACAACACAGACACAGTAATAACTCCATGATTTACATTTTACACCAGTGTCCAAGAGGTCAAAGGCAAAGGGAGATGCTAGCCTGAGAGGCCTTCCCCAGAGGGCTCAGGAGTACCCCCCAAGTATTCCACCAGAGGCAGCACAGTGTCAGGGACAGACTTAGGAGACTTGCACCCAGATGGGTATCATAGTTTTCCAAAGTGTGATGAGAAAGTGGTAGTGCCAGCCTTATAAGTGTCCCTAGAAGTGACAGAAGCAAACTGTGGCAAGTCAAACGAACAGGTAGGTGACCACAGACCTCCATTCTCTACCTCCTCTCAACACAC
Source organism: Rousettus aegyptiacus (assembly GCF_014176215.1). NCBI lineage: Eukaryota > Metazoa > Chordata > Mammalia > Chiroptera > Pteropodidae > Rousettus > Rousettus aegyptiacus. Next base: position 16,755,017 of record NW_023416311.1, on the reverse strand, counting down.
AGGCCTCCTCCCTCATCCTTACACTTGATCTGGGCCACCACCCTAGAGCCTCTGCAGTTGCAGTTCCCCATATGAACCACCCCTCTAAGGATATCCTGTTGGTTTCACAAGGAATAGAGGTCCCCAGAACTGTGCCTCTTCACAACTTAACATACGCCTTTAAGGACAATGCCTCCATCAGACTGTAATCACTCCTGGGGTTAGTCCATTTGCTCTCCATGGACCTCCGGTGTCCAGCACGGAGCCCAGAGCAGCAAAGCCCTGGACAGTCCCCCCGAAGTCTGCCCTGCTCACCAACCTTGTCGTTGTTAACGTATCTGTGGCCCAGGATCCAGCCCTCGCCTCCCCAGAGCCCCAGCTGGGACTCCGGAGGGTAGTGAACAGGAATGGGCACATCCTCCACGCGCTCCCGCTGCCCGTTTTTGGGGTTGATTTTGAACTTGGCCCCGTGTGGCCTGTAGTGCACAGGAGTGGGCGTCCTCGCTTCCTCCAGGGAGCGCAGGTAGTGCTGGGGCAGGCGGGAGTAGATGCCGTCCCGCAGCCTGAGCTGCTTCCACAGATGGACCGGGAACTTGTGCAGGGGCATCGCCGCGAGCCTGGCGAGAGGCAGGGGAACGCTGTCACGCCGCAGTCCCACTAGCCCCTGACCCCGACCCCCGGCGCAGTCACGACCCCGACCCTTCGCGCTGCCTCAGCCCCCAACCTTGGTTGCCCGCGCGCGCCAACTACTGACCCTGACTCCTCGCTTAACCCAGTCTACCTCCAGGAGTTCCGCGCCCCGCCGGAACCGGAAGTCGCGCTGCGGGACTCTGCCCTCACGCGCACCTCACTGGTTGCAAAACCCGTCCGTTTACCCTCTCGTCCCGTCTCCTATTCCGTCTTTTAGGGACCGCGGAAAATGCCCTACCAAGACTGCGTCGGCCGTAGGCACCATCGGCAAGTGCGGCCTGTTTTCCGCGAGCAGAAGACGGGGGCGGGGATTGTCATCCAGGGTCCTACCTCCTTTCCTCCGGGAAGGAGCGCAGAAAACAACGTAAAAACTCTTGTCATGAAATTTAACTGTAGACTATTAAATCCATCAATCACAGAGAAATAAGAACTACATAAAAATATGCCTTAAAATTTTTTTACCCCCCCAAGAAACCACATAAAAATGCTTCCCCTTTATAAACCCTGAGAATTCTACGACGGCCAAGAGGAGGATGACTAGGAGGCGGGGCGGGGGGGGGGGCGGAGTGGCGCTCTCTAGGGAAGTCCCAATGGCTGACTGAGCCTCTACAACTCCGGCTTCCCATGGCCTTGTCTCACACTCCTCATACAGATAGAAGCCCTCTGTGCTGTTGCCTTCGGTAGGGGCAGGGCCCTGCTCATTGGGCAACAAGGGAGAAAAGCTGGGCCATGTCTCTGGCAGCCTCTCTCCAAACACATGCCTGGGTCAAGGCAAGGTGGCAGCCATCACCTCCACTCCTGAGAGCAACTCAAGAAGATGCTCCGTAGACAAGAGCCCAGGAACCCATGGGGTGGGTGGAGACACAGTAGGGGCAAGGTATGTCCTATGTTGCTGGTACCCCCAGAGCAGCACCTCCAGAACAGCTTGGCAGTGGCAGCTCTTCTCGAGCCTGCAGCTCCAAAGCTGAGAGCCAAAGAGAGAGAAGAGGCAGGGCACAACATCCAGAAGCCAGCCACCCCTATGTCATTCATGGATGCTGGACCCTACATCCTCCAGTGTACATCATCAGCTCTCCGATGACCATCGTCACCCCTTCCAACCGCAATTATATCAGCAGAGTACATCCCCATGTCTGAGAGTAAGCTGGCATTCACGAGCGCATGGTGTCAGGGAGCCAGGATACAAGGAGGGCACAACTCCTAGTCTCAGTGGCAGTGAGGGGCCCATGGGAGGTAGACTCAGGCCTCCTCTGCTTCCATAGGTCTCACATCACAGCCTCACAGGGGAACAGGGCAGTAGAGGACTCTTTTTCCATATCTGTAACTGTCCCCAGGCCAGTAGAAAACAGAGCCTGCCCCCAAATGGTACCTGTGGTCTCCAGGCAGCCAGGCCCCAAGAGCCACCGCAGAACCAGCTGGGATCTGCAGAGGGATGGAGTCAACTGGCAGCTGGCAGGCACAAGGGAATTGGGGGATGTGGTCCTCTCCTCGGAAGGAGGAAGCAAAGGGTGTGCAGGGCAATTTTATTCAGTTGGAAATCCATCTGGGCAGGGGTCCCTCTCCCTTGGTCCTGCCCCTGGCTAGAGAGGTCATCATCAAAGCTTCAGGTGTCCCCAAGCTGGCCTCATTACGTCACTGTATACAGTTCTTCCCGGTGGTTCTTGCAGATCTGATAATGGCAGGTGAACTTCTGTGAGCAGGCCCAGGGCTCAACATGCTTATCACGTGGTGGCAGCAGGAATGCTGCACTCCCTGCCAGCAGCATGTGCCAGATGCTGTGGGTGTAGTAATAGTTGTCACTGGTCATCATAGAAGTGTAGATGGTAATGGCCAAAGCAGCCATGGAGATGCCAGGCAGGAGATAGAAGACCCAGCGCTGCCAAGAAGTGGGGTAGCAGTGGCGCCGGTGCCCACAGCGGTACACCTGGAAAAAAATGTCACACGAGCATTGGTACAGGGGCTGCAGCTGCAGCTCCCAGGGGCCCACCCAGGTCTGGGCAGCAGGACCATGGTGTGGGCATGGGGAGGGGCTTAAGGGCACAGAGTCCTGACGGAGCCTCAGGCCTAGACTTTGGCATAAAGACACCCTGAGGCTTATAAGTGCCACTGGAAACCCTCAGCAGATATGTAGGACTCAGACCCAGGACCAGGAACATGGCCAGAATGAGGGGCCAGTCTCTCTTTTCCCAGAGTGGGGGTCTGTGGGGAGCCCACACTCTCTTATCCACTTGGAGCTCCTTACCCACATGGTGACCATGATCACAAAGGCAAAGAGGCAAGGCCCCATCATGTTCCAGGCGCCCCTGCGATCCAGCTGTAAGGACATGGCAAACACTAGTGTGCCCAGGAGAAGCAGAACCTGAGTAAGATACAGGGACGACCATAGGGTCACAGGAGCCCCAGGCCAGGTTTGTCTGTGATGGAACAAGATCCAGCAGGAGCAAACCTGAGCATGCTGGTCATCCTGCTGGCCCCCATTGCCCCTCAGCACCTGTGCCTGTCCCCTTGCAACTGCTGACACACTTTGTCCTGCTCTGCTGGCAGGGAGGGAAGCACCCCTCCTCTAGTTACTGATCCATCCACAGGTAAATTTCTGAGGTACCACTTAGCCAGGCAAGGCACCGGGACACATGTCTCCATTGGCTAGGCTTGGCTGCTGCAGAAAAGTCCCCAAAGTGTCAACAACAGGGACTTCAGGATCACGGCTGGGGGCTTCTCAGAGAGATCTGGCCTAGGATTGGGGCTCTAAGCCTCCTCCCTGAAGAAAGCCCTGGAAGAAAGATGGGTTGGTGGGGAAGGGGCCTCACCTAACCCTGACCTCCACCTTCCTTTCTTGGAATCCTCCAAGCAGCAAGCACAGTCCCTTCCAGCTAGCAGAGGCTTCTTCCAGAGACCGACTGGTCATTAGAGAGATTGGAGATTTCTAAAGGCAGCAGGCAAACCTTCTTTCTGGTCTTCCTATCAATATGCCATATGCAAGGGCTTCTGCTTCCCCAGAGCCCAGACCCAGGTGTCAGGAGGCCACTTACATATTTCAGGGCTGCCTTTAGCCGTGCCATGCAGAGGATGGTGACCCAGATGGACACTCCAGAACCCAGGAAGTCACAGTATTGCAGCGTGTCGTAGTTGAGTATACACAGCACCGCCTCCCCGGGCTGGTCACAGGCATGATAGAACTGTGGGGCAGGGTGGTGAGCAGACGCCCAGACCTCCCTACCATCCCCACAAGGGCAGGTGGGCCTACCGTGGAGAAGAACATGGTGTAGGCATAGATGGAGGCCTCCACCAGGAGGCAGCGGTACACAGAGAGGGTGATGGGAGCCAGGAACATGAGGTTGCTGAGGGTGAGCAGGAGCGTGGCCATCCTCTGCTGGGCTGTGCTCTGGGCAGTGCTGTTGTCCGTGCAGCTCCACCCACGCCAGCCTGTGGGCCAATGCGATGCCAAAAGAGCTGAGACTGGGCAACTGAGACCAGGCTAGGGGGCACTTCTGAACCTCGGGGTCTACCCCTCACCCAGGGCCCCACAGAAAAGCCCCTTTCTTACCCAAGAGTAGGCTGAGACAGGTGTGGGCAGGTGTGAGGCATGTGGGTAGGTATAGACCAGTGTGGGACAGGTGTGTATAGATGTGGAGGTGTGCGCAGAGGTGGTACTCATGTGGGCACATGTGGAATAGGTATGGGACATGTGTAGGCAGGGGAGGCCAAGATCAGGAGGCAGTACCATCTGTGGGAGTGCCTTTCCATGCTTGCATAGGAGATTGGGCATGTGTGACAGGAATGCGGAGGAAGCATTTGCCCTTGCTCTGTAGGGATACTCTCCAGCCTTGGCTAAACTGGGATGGGCTCCCAGAGGAAATCACAGGGCCAGGAAGCAAAGGGCAGAAGTTTCCAGAGGCACCTAGGCCTGGCCCTCACCTGCCTTGCAGCTGCAGCCCGCATATAGATAGCCATGTCTGCGCAGCAGGATGCACTGGCCATAGGGCCCACAGTCGTCCAAGCAGGGCACGAGGTACAAGGTGGTCTCTATGAGAACCTTGGCCTTCTCACACTCCCTGCAAGGAAGGGGCCATAGGAAGACTGGTTGCTGAGGTTTGCTGGCTGGTTCCTCCTAGTGCTTTCATTAGGCTCTTAGAACCCAGAATGTAGGGACCCAAGCTCTGAGCCCTGTAGGACAGCAGCCATGAGCTCTGCAGAAGACAAGATACTCCTTCCCCCTCATCCCACCCTGTAAGGGCTGTAAGGGCTATGTCCTGGACTCGTCCCCCTCCTGTGTCCTGGTTCCGAGGGCTACCTAGAGAGGGGCGGCCAAGTAGAAAAGAGGACTCCTTCATAACTCTGGGAAAGCAACTGACCCTGTGTCACTCCCAAACTCAGATGCAGGCAGCCCCATCCATGGTCCTGAACGCAGTGATTCCGCCACCTGCCTCAGCTGGTATTTCTGGGTGGCACCCACCCCAGCCCCTAAGTTTACTTACTCAGGACTCTGAGGGCACACAAGCTGCAGGGAGAGGTACCAGTTGTCTGTCTCTGGGTAGGGAATGATGAGTTTGGCCTTGCGAGATGAGGTGCTCAGAGACAGGGAGTAGCCCTGGAAGAAGGCTGTAGGGAAGCAGGAAGGCATGGTGGTCAGGAAGGTCAGAAGTGGCCAGAGGGGCTGGCCAGGGTCGCTTTGCCAGAAGCTGCCTGCCTATACCTGTGGTGCAGTTGAGTGAAGTGTTGAAGAGGAGGAAGGGTGAGGCAGCATTCACGCAGACCATTACCAAGGTGTTGTTGGAAATCATACTCTGGAAGGAGTAACCATGCAGTGTCAGCCCTAAGTTCCCAGTCTGGTGCTGGGCACTGTTCTCTGTGGCTCCCACTGGCCCAAGGCCCACCCTGGACCATTTCCCTCCAAGCCTAGGAACACCCAGCTTCTGATCCCATCCACACTCCCATTTCCTTGGGCATAGTCCTGATGCCCTGTAAAACAGGTCTCCCTTTCTGTAAATGGTACCTCTATTCTGGCCCAGTGCCTGTTTGGGGTCATTCTGTTGCCTGAAAGGCCACCCCAACCCAGTGTCCATAATAAAGTCAGTTCAGGAAGGCCTGAGCATCATCACTCAACCTGGGCAGGTCTGAGCCCTGAGCTGAGCTGGCCATGAGGTGCTCACAAAGGTACCTTGTTGGCCCACAGGGAGATGGTGAGGGAGCCCCCACTGTCCATGCCTGTGTTGAGGTACAGCCGCATCACCGAAGGCATGCCTGAGTGCACCAGCACTGAGACCCTGTCCATGGGCCTGAAGTGCACAGACACCACATCCATATCTTCCCGCATGACCTGGTAGTTCACAAGGCAGAAAGGGCCACCACCCACCCTGATGTTCCTGCCCAGGTCCTGGTAGCCAGGGCTTGGGGACAACAGACCAGTGGAGGCATTGCAGCTCTGGTTTGGGCTGCTCTGCAGAAGCTGCTTGAAGTTCACAATCCATGGCCTGCAGGCTGTCAGGAGAACAAGGGGTTCAGCTAGAGGACGTGAGGGGGCAGAACCACCCCTACCCTGCCCTCCCTATGCAGCCCACCTGTGAGAGTAACTACAGCGCTGAAAGCCACTGACACATGGGGCCCTGCCAGGCTCTTGGCCGTCACTTGCAACCAACGGTCCCAGGGTGGTGAGGGCAGCAGCAGGTGGCACACCCAGGCAGGGCCGGTGCAGGTGAGCACTTTCTGAAAGTTGCTGGGCAGGGTGGCTGAGCCCACAGTGAGGTGCACAGGGCAGCCCAGGCTCCCGTTGGAAGCACAGCCCTGCAGCTCCAGCCGCAGCTCCTGGGTGTACTCAGGGACAAAGATTCTGCAACCAAGGGGGATGGCCAGGCTTGGGTTCTATGGCTTCTAATCACCTCCCCTTATTGCTCACACTCAGAGCAGTAGTCCCACTTCCCAGCACAACCCCAAGACCTAGGCCCCACCTCTCTCACTCACACAGTGAGGATAGTGGTACCACCCGCTTCACCAAACCTGGAGAATAGGCCTCCCCCAAGGCCCCCACTCACTTGAGGTAGCTGGGGTGGGAGAGAAGTGTCTGTGGAAGGGGCACATTGGGTTCCAGGATGGAGACCTCAACCACCCGCATAACCAGCATGTCAGGCTGGAAGATGTAGGCACAGGTGGGAACAAAGCCCTAAGGAGAGAATGAGAGGTGGGGGAGGGAATGCAGAGGCATGGGCAGTGGACGGGGCAGGACCAGAGACCTCAGGCCTGGCAGGGGGTAAAGGGGGCCAGATCAGAGATGCAGGTTGGACAGGGCTGTAGCAGAGTCTAGAGAAGGTCTACTGTGAGGAGGCGAACAACAGGAACTGGCTATTCCTGCACATTAGTATCCTGCCCCTGCCCATCCCTGGAGGGCAGACCCCTCACCTTCACCTCAATCTTCTGGGATGAGGGGGGCAGGTGAGCAGCCACAAACCAGTCCCCAGGTGCTGGGTGGGAGATGTTGATGGAAGCATTGCTCTGCAGCATCTTGACAAAGAAGGAGGGCTGCACAGAGGTGTTGGCAGGGAAGCTGGTGCCTAATGGGTTGATGACCGGAGGGGCGCCATAGCGGAAGTACCTGGAGTCAGGGATAACAGGGCAGGCATCAGGGAAGTGTGCCCTGGGCTGGGCTCCAGCAGGCGGGCGGGTGGGTGGGCACCTACACAGTGATCTCCACATTGCTGCACATGGGACCGCCGCTCTGGGACACTTGAAGCAGCCAGTGCAGCAGCACGGTGTCTGGAGGCACTCGGAAGTGGAAGAGTCTGGCGCTGCCATACCAGCTATAGAAAGACAGCTTCTGCGGGGCCTGTGAGAACTGCTCTGACACCAGCCTGATGTCTGCAGGAAAAAGGCATTGTCAGCCAGGCCAGGGGTGCTCTGAGGCACCCACCTTCAGGTAAGGGACAGACAGAGAAATTCAGGGGCCCTTCTGCCCTAGCATGGCTCCAGAGAGAAAGGAGAGGGAAACCAGAGTAGGCAGGTTGAGAGCTCCTGGGGTGCCTGGCATTGCAACTTTGACCTTGGCAAAGGTCACTGTCCCCCTCCAGCCCCTGGCAGTTGTCTCTGGCAACTGGTCCCACTTAACAGGCAAGGGAGTTCAGGTTTGAAAGCTGGCTGCCTGCCCAGGCCCACGATAACTTGAGACATAGCCAGACTGGAGCCTGAGTCCCTCCTCACCCAGAGAGGTGGCAAGCAGAGATCTTGGCAGGGAAGCGGACCCCAGGCTGGAAGCCTGGTCAGCTGGGCTGACCAGTGGATGGCTGGCCCCCATGCTCTCGTAGGTACGTGCCCATGCAGAATGGCACAGGGACAAGGTAGGACCCAAGGCAGACAGACTGCCCATGGCCCCACCTAGGGCTCCCCCATGCACCAGTCCCTTCAGTGGTTCTCAGGCCCCTCGTGAAGTGTCCACTGACTTGGGCACAATCTCCACGAGAGCTTGTGTCCAGATCCCACAATGTAATCATCTGCTCCATGAGTAGGTGAGGGTGCCCACCCAGGACCCTCCCTATTGGGGGTCCCCCAGAACAGCATGACCTGGGTGCTCTCTGCCATCCTGTAGGTGGCTGACCGCCCCTGGGGTCTGGCCACAAGGTGCCTGGGCTGGACAGCAGGGAGCCTGGCCCAGCACCAGCTCAGGCCTCGTGCTCCATGTGACCTTGGGTGTCCTTTCCCCTCTCTGGGTCCCAGCTTCCTTGTGATTTGGCTGAGGTGACTAGCACCTTCCTTTGGGTGCCCCTCCCACCAAAGTTAATGAATGTTAAAGTAGTTCTAGAGGAAATACATGTGGACACAGCGGTGTGCTGACTTATTGTCCTCCAAGCTGGGTGCCTCCCTCTGGGAGAGTGGCCAATTCACACTACCCTAGCAGTGTGAGCCAGGTGAACAGGTTAGGGAGCCAGGTGAGCATCTGGCTCTCCTGGCAGCCTCTTGACCCTCCCATAGAGGAACCTTGAGAAAGATAACCCACTAGAAAAGCCAGTTTGAGCTTCAGAGGAGCCCAAGGCAGAAGTAGAATCCATGTAGGATGTACTCTAGGATTTCCAGATATTTGCTGCCCCACCAGCCTGTGTTCTGAGTGCTAGGCGGTCAGGAGCCACTGAACTAACACAAACTTTTCTACTGAGGTTGCTGTAGCCCCTAGGATAACATGACAAGGGCCCAAAAACATAAGTGCCAGTAACTGAGGAAGGAGAGCCCCCCACCTCTATCTCAGCACCATAGGCCTTAGAGAAAGTCAGACAGCTGGGCCCCCAGCCTCTAGATGGGTGCATGACAGAGGAAGCCACCTTGCAGTGTGCAGTCCCCTGACCTGAGATGGGAAAGACCTTCTTGCCCCCACCGACCCTAGAGTAGCAGCCTAACAGCACCTGGGATCTAGCTGGTAGCTGTGAAGTTTTATCAGGCATACAAGAGATAAGAGACCTGTTCAAAGTCACCCTAAGATCCAGTGATTCCCTACTGTTAGGGTCACATGACCCCTCCAGCACCACCCCCCTAGCTCAGTAGGCCGACCTCCCTGCCCAAGATGCCCACATCATTATCTTGGTGAATATTAGTAAATTGGTCTGAGCTGATGTGGAAGTCGCATTTCTAACATCAGGGAGCAAAGGTCTCATGCACCCCCACCCTATCCCATAGCCCCCTCCAAGGACAAAGAGATTTGGGAGAAAGACAAAGAAAGTCTCTGAGCCTGTCCCACACCCTCCAAACTAGGAGGGCCACTTGATGCAAAGACCCTGCCTACCTACCCACAGATCTCAGAAGCCTGGACTACATACACTTCTGTCTGCCCCTCGGGAGGCCTGGGAGGTAAAGGGGTGTGCCACATTTCCCATAGTCATAATCCCCTAAACAATGACCCCCTAAACCAGCCCCAAACTTCAGGATGGAAAAAAGAAAATAAGGGTGGCAGTATCTAATGGAACAACTTAATTAGGAGCCATTTCGGAGAAACTACCTTTCATTTCAAGTTCAGAAACCAAAGCCACGGTCCTCAAAGAAACTGAAGTTTGGAGGAGCAAGATTTCAGAGGAGGAGGGGCTAGAAGCAGGGAATGGAGGAGTACAAGTCCCAGAGTATCTTAGATGAGCTGCCTAACTCCCCAAGAGGGCATCTGGGCCTTTGCAGCCCTGCCAGTCTGGCCACACGGCCTCCTGGAACACCTGGAAGTGTCCCAGCCCCAGGGAGAACTCTGATAGACAGCACCTCCTAGTCTAGACACCTCCTTGGGTCACGATCAGTGGGGACTCTCAGGGAGCAGAAATGCAAAGAGAGGGCAGCAAGTTTCACACCACTGAACTACCCTGGCCTATCAGGCTCCTCAGGGCCATATGGGAGTCCCTCCAAAAAGCAAGGCCAGCTGTTGAAAGTGACTGCACTAGGGGTGGTGGTTACTGTGGGAGGGGTGGAGACATGACAACGTAGGCCCTTATTCCAGGATCTATGCAACTTTCCCTCAAATCTGCCCTTCTCCCAGACCAGATAGGGCCTGGGAATCCCATTGCCCAATCTTTCCTTTTTAGTGGGCCTGGCAGCTGGAGCTGAGTCCCCCCGGACCCTTCCACCTCCACGACCTGAACGCGTTGGGAGGATGAGAGAACGAAGGGCGCACTCTAAGGGACCCATCTGGCTGAACCCGGCTCTGGGGACAGAGGAAGGGTCGAGAGCGTCCTTTCCACCCTGACCCCTCGCACACGGGGCGCTCCGCAAGGAACTGACCTACGTCTCCAAACCGGGATGGGGTACCGGGCCCTGCGCCCGCGCCAGGTGAGCTCACAGGTGCCCCCAGGTAAGTCACAATCCCGGCCCCGCCCCCCGCTCTCTGCCCCCCACGACCACCTGCGCCCCGGGATGGCGCCTGCCGATCTGCGCTCGCTCACCGCTCTTCCCGCAGTCGCCAGCGGTGGCAGGAGGGGGCCGAGCGAGCAGCAGCAGCAGCAGCGGCCCCGCCACTGCCGCCGCCACCGCCGCGCCCCCGGTCCCGGTCCCAGCCCGGCCCATGGCTCCGCGCTTGGCCCGGCGCTACCCGGACCGCGTCCCCGGCCGCCTGCCCCCGCCGCCGCCCGGGCAGCCACCGCCGCCACTGCGGTTCCTGCCGCCGCCGCCGCTGCCCGGGGCTCCCATAGTCCCGGCCGGTCCCGGCAGCCGGCGCCCGGGGCACTTCCGCCTGCGAGGCCCCGCCCCACCAGGAGCCGACTGGAGAGCGGCGCGCGGGGCTCCGATCTAGGGGCACCGGGACCACAGAGCTTGGGGTGCGGGGGGAAGGAAATCCGAAGGAGGAGGCGGGCTGGGGTCGACGTGGGTAAGGGGGTCGACTCGGGGCTGGGGGCGGAGCGGGGGGCTCCATGAGGGGCAGGGGGCGATGTGGGGTTGGAGCGACTCATGCTGGCGGACAGACGCGGGGCCGGGGACCATGTGGGGATGGAGTGAGTGTGAGAGGAAAATGGGTTGAAGGGAGGTTGTCGACTGAGGGGAACAACGCGTGCAGGTAGAGGGATGCAAGGCGGGATGGATGGGAAGGAGATTGGAATTTCCGGCGTGAATTAGAATATGCCAGAGGTTTCAGGCGGTGGGGGACGCGCAGAGCGTCCCAAATGCTTCCTAGAGGCGCTGGGTGGTCCACGGGACGCAAGCGTCCGTGGGTTCACTGAATCGTGGGCCAGGCGCAGCGGGGCAGGCGGCGGAGGGGCGCTGGCGGAGCAGCCCGCACCGTCGTGCGACTCACGCTCTCGTTTCTGCCTCACCAGCGGCAGGCAGCCCAGGCTACGCGCTTCACAGAAGTGGATTCTCGGCTGTCACTCTACAAAGCATCTACGAGTGTGTGGGAAAAAACACAGTTTTATGGAAAGTTAAAAAGGCTCTTTGTACATGTGGGAATTTCACATCGCTGAGCCGGTGACTAAATCCTCACCCTTTACACTGGGATAGATCCCAAACGTTAAGGATTTAAGCGTAAATGGAAACGATCAGGGACTAGAAGATTTGGGTAAACTGTTTAGAGTATTGGAAAGGTGAAGACATTTCTAAACATGGCCCTAAACTTTAGAGGCAAGGCTGAGAAATTCAACTAGGTGAAAAATCAAAGCTTTCTGCGGAGCAAAACTACCTAAGCGAAGTCAAAAAACAAGCCATAAACTTGGGAGGACATCCTTGTACCTCATATTACGAAGGACCAATCTTGATAAGATTAATAAAAAGAGTTCCTACAATTCAATTAGAAAATACCCTCTAATACAAAACGATCTGGGAATATTCCTGGGGAAAAAATGCAAATGAACAGGAACAGGCTTCAATCTCCCTCCTTAGAATTTGTAATGCAAATTAAAAAGCACCCAGACATCTTTTTCTCTTTCACCTAACAAATCTGTGAAGATCAAAGAGTTTGATCAAACCTGAAGGGCCAGACTGTGAGCCAACAGACATTCTTATGTTTATTGAGCCTCAGGGAATTTCCCTGTGGAGATGCTCACAGAAGTGTGAGATTACATGTCAGCTCAGCATGCACTCAGATCTTGGTCAGGGGGAGATGGGCATTTGAATTGTGGATGCCTATACTGATTCAAAAACTATTATGATATTGCTCTGAGAAGATGTGACCCCCCCCCAAAAAAAAAAAACTATTATGATAGGGCAACTGCAGAAGGAAACCGAAAAGCTTCGTGTACTGGTTAGAAACAGCCTACCAGATTTAGCTTTAGCTCAGAAAAGGAAAGAGCAGAATAATGTGTTCAGAAAGCTGCCACTTTTGTAGTGGTAAAACACACACACACACACACACATACACACACACACACACATTTTATTTGCATGTTTCAAAGACGTAGAATGCCCGGAAGAATCCAGCAGCAGGGACACAGATTGACCCTGGGGGAAGGAACCATGTAGCTGGAGGGGAGGGGGGAGGGGGAGAGCTATACTTGTTTGTACCATTTGAACTTCATACTGGCCGTTGGGGATGAAGGGTTATTAGAGGGGAGAGAGGAGAAGCTAACCCAGCAAGCCCAAGGTTATTGAAGGCTAGAGAAGAGGGGTGGAGGGTGGAGACCGAAGGAGGAAGGAAGCCCAAGGTGTGAAGCACAAAAATCCTTTGTTCCTTTGGAATCCAGACTGGGCCATCCACACCTCTGGCAGCAGGGGGGCTCTTGCGGTTCTCAATTTAAAGGAACAAAGGTCAGTTCTGGGTTTTGCTGAGCTGCGATTTTAGTGCATTACGCTGACCCAGAGTTATGCTGGGGACAGCAGCTGTGGTCAGCACTGGGGACTGTTCCACCCAAGCCCCATCCCCTGCCCTAGGCTGGGCTCAGAGATACCCCCACCAGGGCTCCTCATCCCCTGAGTGTCACTTCAGTGTGAGATTCCCGTTCCCAAGTTTTTAAACAGGTAGGAGGGGAGGCAGCAGACACCCCCATCCTACTGTTCCATCTGGGGTGCTAGTGAACTTGTACATGGACAGGGAGCCCTGGACTGGAGTCTAGAGACCTTGGCTAAGTAACAATTTTAGCAATGGAAAGAACCCTAGTACCCACTTTGAGGGGCTTCATTTTGAGATGGGAAATAGGTCCAGCGGTGGGATGGGCCCTGGCTAGAGGCTCTTACATATGCACAGTTCTGTATTCTACCTCACAGCATACGGAAAAATGAATTGCAACTAGATCAGATGGTCAACTGTCAAGAATAAAATGATTAAAATGTTAAAAGAAAACTTAGAACACATCCATTAAAATACAAGGATGGAAAATAATGTCTTAAGCAAAATGGACAGGAAACTGGGAAACTGTGAAGGAAAAGTTATTTGATTACATTTAAAAAAATGTAAGTATGAAAAAGTATGGAAGTAAAAAGGATAGAAGTCATCGATTAAGTCAAAAGACAAATGGGAGAAAATATGTGCTAAGTATATGATAAAGAATTAATATACTTAAGATAGAAAGAAAACTTACACATTGAAAGAAAGACAACCCAAAAGAAAAATTAACATAGGATATATACAGGCAGTTTACAGGAAAAGATGAGAAAAGATGCAAATGACCTGCAATATATAAGCATATGAAATGCTGCTCAATCACACCAGTATCCAACATGTTTTAATACAAATTAAAACAAGACACTTTGTCAAAAGCAGCACAGGTAGCCTTCTAGGAATGCAGGGAACTGGCACCTCACACTCTGCTAGTGAAAATGTGAACTCCCCAACCTTTTGAAGGTTACTATGGCAACATTAAATTGTAATAGAAAACACAAAGATTTAAGGAGAAATACAACGGTTTTGGCTGCATAGTGTTTATAGTCACAGAAACTTGGGAACTCTGTGAGGGGGATGAGTGAATAAATTATGATTATAAATATACTATGAATTTTTACACAACTTTTAGGAAGGTCTATGGGTCTTCTGAAGGAATATTAATCAAGTGGAAAAATCCAGCTGCTAGATAACATGGATATATCCCATTTCCAGACTGGAACACCCTCAGGTCCTCTCACTAGCTCTGTTAGTGTGGACCAAGTGAAGTGCTCCCCATCCATCCAGAGAGGAAGACTGTTAGAGGAATGGGGGGACACAAATTTTTTTCCCACAGACAGTCTGTGTATGGCCACAATGAGCATTATTATGTTTGCTTTGGATAAAAATTTCACAGGTTTACAAAAGGAAAAAAAAACTATAATTCAATTTTATCCAAATAACTGTTGGAAGAGCTGCAACACTTGGATTTTAGGGACTCTTTCAAGGCCTCTCCATCCACCCAGTGGCAGAAAAGGAAAAAGTGCTGCCATTCTTCTCTCCTAGTGCCCTTTCCCTCCCACCTGCCTCATCACTTGCTCAACTCAGCCTACCTTCCTTCATTTTTTCCTTCCTGGTTACCAGAAGCAAGTGGTACCACCGCCCTGGACCCAGCCTCATCTCCTACCACTTACCTTTCAGCTAGAGGTAGGTGCTCTGCCATGTACACATTGTGGAAGTGATCGAGGCCCTCAGGCACCCTGTCTGCTCTTCCATCCTACCTATTCTCCATAACCCACCCTGACTCCTCTTAAGTGCTTCCTGTGTGCAAGGCCCTGTGAGGACCCCAGGTCAGAAGGAACTCCTCCCTCTGTCTGCTCATGGCCTCCAACTCTATAGACATGCCATGTTCTGTCACCCCACCCCACCCCACAACTCATTTTCTGAAGGAAGGAGCTGGGTCAAACCTTATATGGTCCAGCAGGGAGGGGTGGGTGCGGACGGTTGCTATTCCTCTTTGTCCTAATGCCCCAATTTGTCAGCATAAACTAGACCAGGGTGCCCAGACATCTGGGTTTCATAAGAATAGATTCCCCAAAAGTTTTGTGAAGAATATAGGATTTTTGAAGCTCTATTTTACCAAAACTTTTTCTTAAGTCCAACTACCATCTATTATTATCATTTCATATAGGAAAGGCATTTCGAACCAAAAAAGTAGGAAGTACATACTGTTAGAAGCAACAGACTACCCTTCCTGGCTCCTCCCTGCAGTTATCTAAGCAGAGGTAAAAAAAAAAAAAGTCTAACATGTATAAAATTAGAGTTCCAAGAGATCAGGAAAGAGAGGAGAGAGAAAAAATATGTGAAGAAATAATAGTCAAATATTCTCAAATTTGGTGAAAGACATTCATTTACAAATTCAAGCAACTCAGTGAACCCTAAGAAAAATCAATACAAAGAAAACCACACCCAGGCATATCATAGTCGACTACTGAAAACCAAAGATAAAATACCGAAAGCACCCAAAGAAAAATGACATTCAGGGGAACAATCCGCATGACTTATGACTTCAGAAACAATGGAGGTTAGAAGACAGTGAAATGTCATCTTTGAAAAGGTGCTGGCATAAAGAAAGAACTATCTAGCCACAATTCTATATCCAGCAAAAAAATCCTTTAAGAATGAAGACAGACATTTTAAGATAAAAGAAAACCAAAAGGGTGTTGCCAGCTGATCTGAATGACAAGCAAGAAGGACACACAAACACATCATCATCATCATCACCACCACCATCATGAGGGGGAAGGACACAGGAAACTTCGGGAAGTGATAGATATATTTATGGCGTATATTGTCATGACGGTTTCGGTTATATACTTATCTTCAGACTCACCAAGTTGTACACATTAAATATATAGTTTTCTGGATATCAATAATATTTAACCACTGCTTTGGTACGAAGATGAATATAACCCATGCTAGGTTCATAATTAATACGTTTTTTCTTCTGATTTTAATAAATTGATTTTTTACGTTTCCATGGGCCCTGCATGGGGAGAACAGTCGGGATGGAGCTGCGGGAGGTGGGGTGGCGGTGGGTTTGGTCGGGTGGAGTAGATGGGGAGAGGGCCTGAAATCTGCCGCCTCTGCGCTCCCTCCGCCCACCTTACCTTTCTTCCCTCCGCCCTTCCCTCTATCCTTTGGCCCCTCCTCCCTTTCTTCCTTCCCTCCGCCCCTCCTGCTCTCTATCTTCCCGCGCACTCCTCCAGCTCTCAGTCAGAGCCTGCGGGCCGGGTGTAATGAGCGTCCTCTTAAGGCGCGCGGCGCTTGAAGGGCTGCTTTGTGGCCCGCCGTCCCTGGTCCCCAGCCTGCTCGTGCGCCCCAACTCGGGTGAGTTAGGAGAGGGGGAAGGGCGGACAGGAGGCGCCTCCCAGCCTTTGTTAGCGCACGTGCGGACACGATCGGGCAGGGGCGCGCCGCAGCAGCCTGACTCGCCAGGAGGCTTGGACACTACGCGGGGGGGAAAAAGGGGGGTGGTCTGGGGGCACAACTATTCCGAAAGGTGCAGGCTGGAGGGGCGCGTTCCCGCCAGGACCCGGCCAGATCCCTGCATCCCTTCCCCACTACTCATTGCCACCCAACCCCCACACCCGCCGCCCACCACCCAAGGTCGCTTCGGGGCAGGGAGGCCCCAGAGCAGGAGGAAGCCAGAGGCTTAGTGGCCACATTGGGTGGTGATGGGGGTCCTAGCCGACCTGGGGCTCCTGAGGGGGGGGTTCATTCTCCGCAGAAGAACACTCCCCACGGAACTACTGCCCTTGAGACATTTACCTGGCCCTGTGTCCGCATAGCCGTACCTGTTTGGGGTCCAGGGTCTGTATCTGTAAGGGGTCCTATGCCCTAGCTGAGAGCCAAATGTCTTGGTGTTCCAAACGCCTGGAAAAGTGAACGGCCATCTTCCAAGACACAAGCCAGCTGGTAGCAGGGCAGGCTAGATAGCAGGTCCTTAGGCACTGGGTTTCGGGGTAACAAACAAGCCAAGGGGGCTTCCCTAGGTGGGCCTCATTCAGTCCTGAAGGGGTGTGGTGGCCACCCACTGCCTACTCTCCAACCCAGCACAGGTTAATTTTCCTCCTGGGGATGAGGAACAGCAGCTGCAGATGTCTCCAGGGATGCTGGCCCACCCCAACCCTACTCTCTTTTCTCTACTAGTTAGTTGTCTTTGTAGGATTTTGCAGGACATCCAGACCCTGGGCTCCTCTCAATCATATTTGACCCTGGACCCAGTGCTGAGGTTCTAACTCTGGAAGTGGCCTGGAGATAGAGGAGGAGGGTGATGCAAGCCTCCCTTCTTGGCTGTGTTAGGGCAGGGCTCATTGCTCTCCTTGGGTTTGGAACCAGCCAACCTTGACATCCCACAGCCGCAGACAGTTTCTGCCAGGCCAATAATAGGGTGTGAGAGGAGAAGCCCTCTTTACCTTCTCAATCCCCTGATCCCTTTTGTCTTGGTGTTGAAGCCCACCTGGTGGGGAGAGTGCACTTCACTTCTCCCTACCTCCCTGCTCTTCCTTCACCTCAGACTCAGAAGATGGGCTCTGGGTCCCTGGTGATGTGGCAGGTGGGGGTTCAGACAGTGTCTGTGCCATCATCCCCAAGGATAGGAGTCAAAAGTGAGATCAGGAGTTGTGTTTTCATTCCAGCACAGCATCTCTGGGCCTCTCTGGGCTTCCCGGCTCTCTAACATGGCTTCTCAGGGGATACCAGCTCCATCATGGGCACTGTCTGCCACTGCCTAGGAGGAGCAATGGCCCCTCTGACAGGCTGGAAGCCCCCAGGAACCCACAGCCCTGGTTGTCCCTGATAGGCAGCACCATGCTGGGAAGTTCTTGGCTGTGGACAGCACACTTCTCCCCTCCAGAGCTGCTGTGGTTGGAGGCAGACGCTGAAGCCCAGATGACACCTGGGCTCTGGCTAGGGAACTCAGGTCCAGAGATGTGAAAGAGTGAGACAGCCACACTGACCTTTCCACTTGTCCTAAAGGAGGGCCCTCCTGGACCCAGGAACGGACCCTGGTTGCTGTGAAGCCAGATGGGGTGCAGCGGAGGCTTGTTGGGGATGTGATCCGGCGTTTTGAGAGGAGGGGCTTCAACCTGGTGGGGATGAAGATGCTACAGGTACCAGGGCTCTAGTACCGTGGGTATCCCTACGGGCATTAGGAGGAGAGCTCACAGACCTCAGGACCTCAGCCCTTCATGTCTCAGCCCTGCCTCAGGAGTGTCCTAGTGTTGGCAGTAGGGGGAAGGATGGGGAGGTGGTATCTACCCTGCACTGCTGTGGCTGGTCTGCCAGCCCACGTAGGTGTTATCTGTAAACTCACTGCCCCAGTGCTCAGTGGGGTTGCCTCTCCAGGGGACCCTCTCACCCCTCCCAATGCCTCCCAGGCACCAGAGAATGTCCTTGCTGAGCACTACCATGACCTTCGGAGGAAGCCCTTCTACCCAGCCCTCATCAGCTACATGAGCTCTGGCCCTGTGGTGGCCATGGTATGTTCTGGCAGGAGTGGAGGAAGGGGTGGAGGGCCCTTGACTGAGCTCAGAGCTGCTGAGCCCTTGGTGAACCCCACTTCTCCCAACCTTTATCTCTGTGCTGCAGGTCTGGGAAGGCCCCAATGTGGTCCGCACCTCGAGGGCCATGATAGGACATACTGATTCGGCTGTTGCTGTCCCCGGCACCATCCGAGGAGACTTCAGCATCCACATCAGCAGGTACAGGGGCCCTGACACACTAAGCCACTGGGAGCTGATAGGCCAGCTCATTGTCTCACAGGGCAAAGGTAAAGGCAGAAGAGACTTAATGGTGGGACATCACACCTATTGTTTGCTAGTTCAGTTTTTTCAAGGTCTTCTCACACACTGGAGTGTTATGTACTCTGACATCATTATCTGTTATCTGATTCTATCTTTTCAGATACCCCAAAGGATTAGTATGGGAGGACTGGTGGGAAAATGAGGCTTCTAGTAACAGTCTGGGCTGGTCCATGAGGTTGCGGATAAGAGGCCGCAGCCAGGCTGGAACCTAGTTTCCCAGCTCCCCTCTTCTTCTTTTCCCCTCTATACGATCACCCAGCTTGCTCCCTAGATAGTAGAGCAGCAGTCCCTAACCTTTTTGGCATCAGGGACCAGGCGCTTTTATGAGAATCTAATGCCTGATGATCTGAGGCAGTGATGCTAGCGCTGGAGAGGGGCTGCAAATACAGATGAAGCTTCGCTTGCTCCCCTGCCTGCCACTCACCTGCTGTGTGGACCGGTACCAGTTTGTGGCCTGGGTGCTCAGACTCCTGCTGTAGGGGATCAGCAGACTGTTCCCAAGACCCCCAAAGTACATATTGAAGCCTGTGTCTTACCTCTGCCTCCTGTCACCTGGCACAGGAATGTCATCCATGCCAGCGACTCCGTGGAGGAGGCCCAGAGGGAGATCCAGCTGTGGTTTCAGAGCAATGAGCTGGTGGACTGGGCAGACAAAGGCCACTGCAGCAGCTTCAACCCAGCCTGAACCTCAGGCTGCTCTCGTCCACCCCAGCATCCACTCAAGACTTACTACCTCTGTACACAAGAACTTGAGCCCACTCCCGTGCTCTGAGGATTTGTCCCAGACCACCTTCCTGTCCACCTTCAGCCCCACTCCAGTCCGCAGCAGTTGAGACAACTTTGTGTGCCTTTTAGTATCCTAAGCCATCAAGAGATTGTACCAAATCCTTTCTGTACCAAAGTGCCAGACAACCTTTCCAGTGTCTCCAAAAGTGGGTAGTTTGACCTCCCTCCCCCAAGACAGGGGAGACATTAAAATTCACTGTGCTGTGTATGGGAGTGGAGTACTCATTACAGCTAGGTAGCAATGAGGCTTTCATGCAAAGTTTTAAGTAGTTTGAGAGTAGAGATGAAACTTGCCGTCTTGCACATCAGTAGAGAATAACTGCTGAATGTATGACTTAGAGGTCTAGAGACCTCCATCTGAAATTTGAAGGAATCCAAGCTGGCCCAGGAGCTGGTTCTGTCCCAAACCCCTCTTGGTCTGAAGGAGGAACTGCCTGCCTTGGGAAAGGCTGGAGGATGGCAAGAAGGCAGCAGCTGAGATCACCTCCAGGGCAGAAAGCCTGGTGATTAGAGCCCTCTCCCCTCTTCATGGTTTCATGTGGCCATGTGGCTTAGGCTGACTGAGCTGCCTGGTGTCTACTTGTTTTCACCTTGACACTATGTCTCCCCCCTCACCCCTGGTCACCAAGTGACCGTATTCACTTGTCACAAGTACTGGACACTGCACATCATTGTATCTGCTGAGGCTGACTTGGTCCTCATTTAATTTTTTTGACTTGGTAATGGATGACCTGGGCCTAGGTTCACAGCATGTGTCATTTCCTGTGCCTGCACGTGAGGGCACAGATGAAGTGCCCTGACCCTTACAGACCTCGAAAGGGGTCATTTTGGGAATTTGCACTGGGGCTGGCTATGGGAGGCAAAAGCCTTCCTGGTTTTCCACGGCTTTTCTGGGCTGAGTCTCCTTCCCTCATCTTTTGTGATATTTATGGGAGGGAGATGTCCGGGAGGCACGAGGGCATGTAAATGCTGAGCGCCTTGCAACCAGCTGTTTTAAATGCACTCCTGGGCCAGCCTGCGAGCCTGACCATAACCCTAGAACTGAGTGTCTGTTGTGTGGCTGGCTCCGACCACGACACTAACGTCCAATCTCGTGAAAAGGACTTAATATTGTGGCAGTTTTGGAGGCCCTTCACACAGTCTCAGCCGCCGAAACCGGCCTGCAGCACTGCGCCTGCGCCCGCCGCGGTTCCCAGCCCAACCAGTCGCAGTACCAGCAGGCTGTACGACCGCAGTGAGCCGAACCTCCTGGAAGAAGCTGGGCGGTCTGCGGGCGGGGCTAGTGGGGTGGGTCGTGGTGTAGGAAGAGCAAGGGGCAGTTGTAGCGGTAAGCCGGGCGTCCTGGGTGGGGCGTGGCCTCTGGTCTGGGCGGCAACGAAGGGCAAGGCCTCTGGATCCCTCGGCTGGGCGGATGTCTAGACGTAACGTCGCGAGAGTGCCACTCCGGAGACCGAGGCTGGTGATTCTGGTTCAGTGCTGGTCCTTGTCCTCGCCGCCGCGGTTGCGCACCGAGCGCCATGGCCCAGCCGTCACCCGATGTTATTGAGGACGACTGTCTCCCTGAGTACCACCACCTCTTTTGCCCCAACCTACTCCGGTGAGGGCGGAGTCGGGAGCTGCCTCGGGAGCGGGACTGTGGACTCTGGGCTCCCAGGGCAGGAGGGCCGGAGACTGGAGGCACCTGGAGAGTGGGGGATTCGGGGCGCCCAAGGGTGTTTTGATCTTTGCATTGGAGAGAGCACGATCTGTTTGGCTTGGCCAGAAATGGTCGGTATTCCCAATGCTAATCCTGGGAAGGTGGGAGTGAAGGGCAGGCTGAGGAAGGCTTGTACGTTTTGAAACGTTACTCAACTGATAACTATATAAATAGAAAATTTTAGGTTGAAATAGGTTTTCCCGAAGACCCAAAAAGCCTAGGAATGCTGACTTTAAAAGGAGCATTTAATTTTCTCACAAAAATCATTCACATTCCTTGTCAACAATCCGAATTTAGTAGAAGTGCCCAGTGCGGAGAGTCAAAGCCCTCCCAGAGCTGTTGGCTTCCCTCTACTCCCACTGTTAACAGTGATATCTTTTAAGAGCCCCTTGTTTTCTGTTCTCAGGGACAAAGTTGCTTTCATCACAGGCGGTGGCTCTGGGATCGGGTTCCGGATTGCTGAGATCTTTATGCGGTGCGCACTGCCATATGCTCTGTACCTATCCCCCCACCTCCCCTACTGACCCTAACTCATTGCATGGACCCCGCTGAATCCTGGGATTCCTGGGCAAGGTGCTGGTGGGTTGTGGGAACCGTTCTAAGCAATGAACTATCGGAGAGAATCTGAAAGGGGTCAAATGCTGTACCAGGGGAGACAGGACTCCATGCATGGTCTTCTCCTGGAGGTTAGTCAACATGTGTGGCTCAGGTCTCAGCACTCTCATTTGTACAGAGGGAGGGTTCAACAAGTTGAGGTAACTACTGCAGGATCCCCTGGGGACTTGCTGAGCTAAGATCAGGGAGGGCTGAGTTGGATGCAGAGCACAGTGTCTTTTGAGACACAAGTTCTGTGGGTTCCGGCCCAGATCAGCAATTCGTTACCCTCACCTGGGAGAAGCCCAGAGTTAGGCTGGGGTTGAGAGAGAGAGAGCCTGTTGATATCCTAGGGCCCTCAGTTTTTCCTGGGCCCCCAGTTTTTATATCAGAGAGATGAGGCTCACTGGACAAGATTTTGGGATTCATTCATTACAGAAGAACTTGTTTTCCAAGCTGATGGGTTTGGGTATGTTGCTGCACTGAGCAGAGCATAGAAAGTTGGTCAGGGGTTATTGGAGAGTAGGTGGTGAAACCTGCTTATAAAGGTAGTAGCTGTTGTTGTTACTGTGAGGCCACGTGAGTCAAGAGGTAAGGCAAGAGAGGCTTCAGGTTTTAGAATGTGCTCTCTGCCCTTCACTCCAACCCCAAAGGGAGTGGGGGAGTGGGGAAGAACATGTGGGGCTGAGCCAGGGTAACCCAGCTGGCCCTGTGTAGGTGCTGGGCCCACATCTAATGCTTATAGCTGCATTGGTGCTTTGCACATGGTGTTTGGGACAGAGCCCATATCCCTGTGTAACTGAGATACCTGGTGCCAGAGAAGCCAGCCCAGAAACCCTGGGGTGAGACCAGTGGCACCCACCTGAGGTCCCCGCACAGTCACTCAGCCCTGCTCAGACCACTGTGTCTTCTACCAGCTGTGCCTTCAGCCCTGGGCTGGTACTTCAGCATGAGAGACCCTGGAGAAGGGGGCTCTGCTTAGAGCTCTGGGCAGGAGCCCACCTGGATCTGTTGTTCCTTGTACCTCACCTCCCTCATGCCTGCCCTCTGGCTTTGCAGGCACGGCTGCCACACGGTCATCGCCAGCAGAAGCCTTCCGAGAGTGTCGTTGGTGAGAGGGTCTCTTCTGTGTCCACCCTGTCCATGGGTGGCTGTGGAGACCCAGAGCCTCAGCCTGGAGGGTCCTGAGGCCCACAGAATGTTGATACCAAAAGCCACTTCTCTTCCAAAAATGGAGTTTCAGTGAAAGTGGCTTCCTAGAGACACCCTTGGCTTTTTAAAAAAATCTAAATACTGGATCCTGTGAGGGAGCCTTCATGTTGGGTAGTATTGATCAAGAGACATTTCTGAGCTCACTAGGATTGCAAAGGTGGTTCACATGTCCCACTTACCCAGGAGGACAGGCAAGCTGGTCTCTGGGCAGGGACTGGAAGTCAGCTGGAGCTAACTCGTTAACCTGTAATGAGTGGCCTGGAGGGTGATATGGAAGGAGGAACCTGGAGCAGGTAGGGTAGGAGAGAATGCAGGATATCTTAGAATTGTTTACCAGGGATCATAGACCTAGGGAATGGCCCCTTGCTAGCTGCACTTCCCCAGAATGGGGTCTAGTAGCAAACCCTGGCTTCTCAGCAGAACCTGGACACATCATCCTTCTCAGATCCTAAAGGGCTATTCCTCCAGGCTGAGGCCACTGTGCTGCTGCCTTCCTGTCTTCTTTCTTCCTGTCTGGCTTCTAGGCTTCCAGAAAGCTGGCTGCTGCTACTGGCCAGCGGTGCCTCCCTTTATCTCTGGATGTTCGAGCTCCCCTAGCCATCATGGCTGCTGTGGACCAGGCACTGAAGGAGTTTGGGAAAATTGACATTCTTATAAACTGTAAGTCACTGTTAAAGGGCTTTCTAATGGGTCAGCAATACCAGACCTCTGTGCTTAGAGATCCCAGCACTTCTGTCTTCAACTCCAAGCCACTGTCTCAGCCCAGCTCTACTCTTTCTGGGTCACCTCAGTGTGACTGAATCAAAATCAGGGGCACTCTTGGGCCTTCTTCCCTGTCTGGCTTGGAGCACCCTGAGGATCTATCTATAACTGCCTGGAGCTCCAGCACCATCCGCTGTCTTCTTCCACCCTGCAGGTGCAGCTGGAAATTTCCTGTGCCAGGCCAGCACATTGTCCTTCAATGCCTTCAAGACTGTGATGGAAATTGACACTCTGGGCACCTTCAACATGTGTCGTGTGCTCTACGACAAGTTCTTCCATGTGAATGTCCTCTTGACTGGGGCTTCCCCTCTTCTGGGGGTCCTTTCTCTTACAACCCCTGTCCCCCACCCCATGTGTTGTAGGACCATGGAGGAGTGATTGTGAACATCACGGCAACCCTGGGTAACCGGGGACAGGTGCTCCAAGTGCATGCAGGGTCTGCCAAGGCAGCTGTGGGTATGGCACCCCCTCTGGTCTGCCCACCTGGGTTCCTGTTGGTCTCTCTCCTTCCTATCTCTGGAGGCTGGCAGTGTCCGAGTGGGCAGCAGAGAGGCCTAGCCCTAGCTCTGAGCCCTCACTTGCACCCAGGCCACTTCAGAAGGCAGAGCAGCCCTGCATGCTCCCTCATGTCTGCTTTCCTTCCATGCAGATGCAATGACGCGGCACTTGGCTGTGGAGTGGGGTCCTCAGAACATCCGCGTCAACAGCCTTGCCCCTGGTCCCATCAGTGGCACAGAGGGCTTCCTGCGGCTAAGTAAGGCTCTCAGGGAGCCCAGGCCCCCTTGGATGCTCCCCTGGGCACAGGCCCCACATTGTTTCTATGGGTTCTCCTCTCATCTGCCTGGAACAGGCCCAGGACAAATGCCAAGTCCTCATGGCTCCCTGGAGCTAGCAAAGAGTCTGTTTCTAGGTCAGGTCAGGGCTATTTGTGGTCAACACGTGCCTGCAATGGACTAATGGTCAACCAGACTTGGGCAGCTGCTTCCTGGAAGTAGAGGCCACAGGGCTGCTGGCCTTGATGTTTGAGTCAGACATAAAGTAAAGCTCCCATCGAAACTTCCGGAACTTTGGCAGGATGTACGTTAAAAAGCCCTATACTGGTTCTATGGTGATAGTACTCTGTACCTGGCCTGTACTGCTCTGCCAGGATGATGCTAACAGTGATTCTTACATTTTTGGATGTGGTTTAGGGACAGCCGGGCAGGGGAGGGTGGAGGGCCCTGGGATCTTGAGACTCACAGGAGCTCATCTCCCAGGTGGCCCTCAGGCCAGCATGAGTCGGAGGGTCCTGACCATCCCTCTGCAGAGGCCGGGGAATAAGACGGAGGTCGCCCACGGTGTGCTTTATCTGGCCAGCCCTTTGGCATCCTACGTGACTGGGGCTGTACTGGTGGTTGACGGTGGGGCATGGCTGACGTACCCTAATGACATCGAGTTGGATTTCTCATCCTCTGCTAAGCTCTAGGTGATGTGTTGTTCCCATCTTCTGGGGATTTGCCGGTGTCCATGGCCCCCTTCCCAAAATCCCCTCCCAGTAGGCTAATGGTCACTATCTGGGTCCTGATGTGTTCACGTCAATTCCATGGACATATTTCTAGACATGTTGTTGGGCACTTTGGGCTTCTGCTATCCCAACAGACCAGTCCATAGTAGGGCAAGGCTGGGGAGGGATCTTCTTGGGCAGATGGGTGATGCCAGGAGGGAGCCCAGCCAATGGAGCTATACCCCAGACCTCAGGGCCCCCTGCAAACCAGCACGGGCATGGCTTGCCTACAGTGGACAAGAAGCCCTCTCTTGTTTGGAGCTCCCCTGGGTGACCATCTCTGTAGGCCTGATGGCTGGCTGGGTCTGTGGGAGATGGGGGGACGGTGCCTTTGCTCTCTGCCTTTCTGTCTTTCCCGCAATCCTAGTGGTGCGGCTGGCCCATGAGGTCCACTCACCCTGGTTCTCTGAGCAGCAATTTTCTCCAAGGAAGGCTGAGGACCTGTTTGTATCTCTGAACTGCTCTGCTCCCCGAACCTCCTAGGTCCCTATCACAAGGTGGTGGTAGGAATGTTCTAGGACTTTGGCTGTCTTTTGTCTTGTCTGAGGGGGTGGGTGTGGTAGAGGGACACCCCGAGAGTTCAGTTTAGTCACTGTAAAGCTGAATTTGAAGCAGGCTTCCTCAATGACTCCCATCTTCCCTGGAGGCAGGTTGGTTTGTGGGCACAGGTGATGCTGAGAAGCCCACCTGCAGACATGTTCTCAGTGCCTGTGGGTGACCAAGCAGCAAGGGTGGGAAGGGTGAGCCCTGGGCTGGTAAACCAGTCACTTAGGTGAGGAGCACTCATCTTAGGGAGCTCTGGGAGATGGCAGAAGCAGGCTGCTGGTGTCTACCCCACAGGGAACATACAAGGCTTGGCTGCCTGCTATTCTTGCCCAAGCACTCGTGGGTGCTGCCCAGGAGGCAGATACAGACCCCTAGGCTATGCAGGAGACGGGCACTTGTACCTCTGTCCTCTGTGACCTTGGTGTCTGTTGGTGTTTCTTACAGGAGCTGGACCGCTAAGGCAAAGGAGGCATTCTGAAAGGGAGGCTTGTCAGCAGCCCACTTTTAAGATTCCTGGGACCTGCCTCTTATCCAGCTGAGCTCTCAGAACTGAACCCCCCCTGCTGAACATTTGAAGCAGAGACTGATTCCTCCTCTTAAAGCCATGCTGTGTAACCCCTGCACAGGTGGCGAGGCCAGCCCACACCACACAGATGCCTCCCAAGGGCTGCTGGGGTGTGGCCCTCCCTGCCGCTGACGCAGGGTTAGGGCCTATCCTGCTTACCTGCTCCGCATAGCCCCAGCCTGGGCTGATCTCCTTTCTCCTGACTGAGTCTAGTGGGTGCCCCAAGATTTGAGGCCCTCAAAGCTCTAGATTGGCCCTTTGGCTACTTACACCCCTCCTGGTTCTGCTGCTGCTTGTCAGTACCACCCACTAACATAAGCACAGTTCTTAGGGCTTTGCAGAAAATACATTTCCTTAAAATATAATCTTTTTATGGTAAAAACATCTATTCATTGGACTTTGCAAAAATTTTTAGAAGGAAAGAACACCAAGCGGCAAGGGTGGGAAGGGTGAGCCCTGGGCTGGTAAACCATCACTGGTGATCTGGTTATTTACAGGTAGGGGGTGTGTTTCCTTCCTTTTCTTTGTGAAGTATTTAGAAACCACTTCCTACCTAATGCTTGAAGCCCCATCCTCGTGCATGTGGAGTCTACCCAAGGCAAGGAGAGGCTATCTGCTCTCCTGGAGGGGACGTTCTTGGATAGGCTGGGCCCCTAAGAAAGCTGCCTTACCTCTGCAAAGTCCCTATTCACTCTTGGTTCTTGCTGCAATGAGAGTGCTGAGTGTGGGTCCTCTGCCCCATATACCCACGATCACTTGTCTCTTGTCTAAGTCTTTTCATTCTTTGCAGAGAGACTACCTCTTTTTACATTCACTGGTGCAAGGGAATGTCAGGGGAAACCCCAGGACCATCCCAGCTGGGAGGCTACCTGACAAAGAGAGCACCGGTTGCTAGTTAAAGGTGCTCCTTATCGTCACAGAGACCAGAATGTGGTGGCACCAAGTCCACCAGTAAGGCAGAATGGATCCTTATGATGCTTCTGGGGGGACAAGACAAAGCGGTGACTCCTGGGGACACCTGGCCAGTGAGAGGCAGAGGCAATCATGAGACTACCCTCCTCCTTCAATGGAATGAAGCTGTTTACTTTAATCTTTTCAAACTATACATAAAACAGCTAAAGCAGAAGGCTGCTAACCACAAAAAGACTACTATTTGGGGTATGGTCTTGCAGCCCCTTTTTCACATCTTCGCCGATGTTTCAAGGAGCAAATGCACAGGTTAAAAAACAGTATGCCGTATCTGTTGAATGAATAAATGAACCCCATGCTGTTGTGAGCCACGTAGGTTATTCTGCAGACGTCACTATGATGTAATGAGCATCTGGCACATTCATCTTTGTATTAAAGCAAAGAAAACCTTAAAATTGCCTTCAATAACCAGGGCTAATTTGGGGGCATTTCTCTCTCCTAATTCCTCCTGTTCTTGTGGTAACTTGGTAAAATTCAACTGTCTTGTATGTGCTAACTTTGTCCTTTAGGACCTGCAGGTCAAACTCCTGCCCCCACTAATGCCAGTTTCCCAAGTGCTGGACTTCTGCCACATTTTCTTGGTCACTGGGTTGGCGTGCTCTCCCCACATATGTCTCTGGTAACTTGGAGTTGTTCACTTATCTCCCTTCTGTTTACTTCTCTCCTTCCATGTGCACTAAGCTGTGCTTTGCCCAGTGCTCTGGCTGGGAACCCAGACGTGTGTGACTGACCTTTCTGAACTTCCCCTTTCCTCCTTGCCTCCTGTCCTCGCAGACTGAAGCAGGGAGAGAGAAACATAATGACTCTTGGAGAACTTCAGCAATTCAGGGCTCAGCAGATGTTCCTCTATCCTCTGACCCTCACGTTATGTTGTCCTTATCCTATGGGTCAGGTCAAACCCCCACACTGGGCTACAAGATAGCATCTTGTGGTCCCTGGCTTCTTGCCAAGGCCCAGAGCAGAGTGGATGGGATCTCCAGGGTCAGGATTTCCCAGGCTGGGAAGGGGGCTGGGTATGGGCCCCTTGGGCATTTCCTTAAGGATACTTAGGCCAATCTCTGTTGGATGCATGTGACAGAAACCTACTGTGGCTATTCGGATCCAAAAAGGACTGCATGGGTAAGATCTTGGCTCCAAGGGAAGGATGTACTGGAGCTCTGGGATGAAGCTGGGACCCAGAGCTCTGGGGCCCCTTCCTTCTTTCATCTCCACCTGGCTCTGTGAGCCAGCAGCTTCCTCTCCATTCAGATCAGCTGTCTCTACATCCTGCTCCCAGATGCCATGTGTAAAAGCTGTAGTTAAGGCCCCTAAAGAGAGACAGCATTCCTTCTGTCAGACTCATGTCAATTCCTGGAGAAAGGTGCACATTCACTCTGTGTGGGTCAGTGCCCAGTTCTTGTTCATTAGATGGTGACCAAGGTTTGATCGCATCATGTGAATGTGGCAACTCCCAATGCAGCCATGGGCTTGGTTGGAGAGAAGCTGTTTCCAAAAAATGTGTTATAGCAGACCATCCCATGGGGGTCCTGAGTTACAGCAAATAAACTCACTAAAGACCAATGTGTAGCCTAGCAAGCTGATAATGTGTGTGTGTGTGTGTGTGTGTGTGTGTGTGTGTGTGTGTGTGTGTGTGTTCCTTTCCAGTGATTGGATGAGTCTTGGGTGCCCCTCTCTGGTGAAACCCCTAAAAGCCAGTTGGGAGATGGCCAAGGTTGCCTATGTCTGATGATCCACCCATACTCCCTACTTATGTCGGGGGCCAAGACTCTGCCTGACTCAGTTCTCCTCTACTAGGGACCATGGTGGAGACTGAAACCTTCTTTAGACTTCCTGTTTCCTTGCTCATGCTAACTGGACCCTTCAGTGAAGCAACCCCCCAGACAGCGCATTGCTTTTTTTCTATTTAACACTGGATTCTGGTTTAGGTCTCTGGGAGAACCACATCACCTTGTCAACAGACAGAGGTCAATAGGACTCAGTCTTTACTTACTGATTATCTCTTGTATTATTCCCTCGGCCGGCAAATATAATTAGTATAGATTTTACTAACTGATCTCTCAGAAGATAACTTTATTTCCAGGTTTTGGAGTTGTTTTTTTGGGGGGGGGGAGTCGGGGGGTCGGGCAGCTGTATGTCACAGCATTTCAATAAGACAGTACCTTGACAGGTGTCTGTTGAAGAAGGAATAAAAAATATGCAGGATTTTAACTTTTCCACTATCGCATGTAACTTGGATAATTTTAACACAATGGGAAGAGAATAATGTGGATTAGATCTTCACCTCTTTGGAAAATGTGACCTGAGGATAAAAAAGGAAGTTCTGAATCCATGTAAATACTTCTCCTCACTGCTCCTTGGTGCCATTCTCCCAATTGTGATTTTTGGCTGCAGAGGAAGTGTGGGTGCAGAATGGGGGCTATACAGGGCTCTAGGCATGGTGGGGACCAGAAATGCCTGTCTTTGCAGGAAGATGGGAGCAGGTGCTAGCAACTTCAGAGTGAAATGTTAAAATAGGAAAACCATCCAAACCTCAGTTGAGTCAGGAGGAATTAAATTGTGCCTTACAAACTCATGTTTTATTTTTATTCTAAGAAATGTACTTTATTAAATGTGGAAGTGAGAAAAAATTCTTCTCCACTGAATAAAATATCAGTAAACTCGAGTGTGGGTCTGATCTGTGCTCTCAATCAATGACTAGAGGCAACTGGGAGAGAGTGTGATCTACACCTAAAACTGACTTTTCTCTACAAAATGTTAATCTTGTTTTCAAAATTGTAAATTAAAAATATTTGTCTGGCAGTTTTAGCATATAGCTTGATTAAGATATAGTTGACATACAGTAAACTGCACTTATGTAAAGCATATAATTTGATGAGTTCTGACACATCTGTACGCATGGAAACCATCACCATGATCACAATAAGGAACATGCCCATCACCTGTAAAACATTTCCTCCTATTCCTTGGCAATCCCCCCACCCTCACTTTTCTTTCCCCATTATCCTCAAGTGATGGTTCAGAAGAACTGGTGAGCCATCCAGGATGATAGCTCTGAGCCTGGGAGGGGGAGACCAGCCAGAAAGGGGTGAACATGTGGGATAAGAGGCTCCATGAGGAGGGGAACATGGCTGAAAGGTGGGAACAGTAGGAAGAGACGCTGGGCACTTGGCCAGTTCCTGGACCCCTCTTTAGGGTACTTAGTGCAGGCTATTTGGTGGCCCTGCACCTTCCACACCCTGACCCCCATTCATAGGGCTGTGGCAGGTCCCTTCTTTCTACTTAATAGAACTCAGCCCCTTTCCTGCTGTCCTTCTCCAGGGCCACAGAGGCCACCACCCTTGCCCAGCTGCCCCAAAGTGCTCTGCACAAGGCTCCCACTGGACCATTGGCTAGCTCTGCCCTGGGCTTCGTGCTCTGGGATGCAGGGCTCGCTCCAAACACCCATGTCCAGCCTAGCACAGCCCTCAGTGTTCCCTGAGGGGAAGGCTGGCCACAGATGTATCTGGAACCAACCCCCCTGGGAGGAGGGCTTCTTTAGACATCACCAGGACCTGCTCTTCAACTCTCTGATTTGGGTTCCCAACATTACTCCACTTTGACACAAATTAAAATAAAATGGCTAATAAAGGTGACCTCACTAATAGGTGGAAAAAGAACAAATAATTTTGGGGAAAATGGCTTATTAAGTGAGAAAAATAGTCAGGGCCCTACTGTACACTATATTAAAACAAACAAACAAACAAACAACCTCCAGATGGATTAAAGACATAATGTAAAAGAGAAACTACAAATATAGGCAGATATCTTTAATATTGGGTAGAGGATTTATTTAATTTAAAAAAGTGTTTAATTACAGAATTTTAAAAATATGTGGACAAGACTTAATAACAAGACAATAACAAGAGATACCCATGTATTCACCACCAGGCTCACCAGATGTCAATCCTTTGCCCTGTTTGCTCCCAGTCTGTCTCTTAAGGAAATTAATGTTACAGGTGTAGCTAAATTTCTACCTCTCACCTCTTTCCTCTTCTGTCCCCTTCAACAAACTTCCCATGTTTGTTTTGGTATTTTTACTACAAATGAAGGTATTCAAAACAACAGATGTCATTGAGAATGTATTGTAAACTCCTCAAAAATGATTATTACACAGTATCTGTTTTTTAACTTGTTTTTTTCACTTGTTTTAGAAGTCTGCCCATGTTAATATGTGCAGATGTGGTTCATTCATTGAAACTGGTACATAATATTCCATCCAAATAGACTACACCTCGGCCAGTCAGCAGTCTCTTCATGGAACTGTGAAAGCCAGTGCTATGTGAACATACTTTTCCTGTCTCCTGTGCCACACGTCTCCTGGAAAGGTACAGAAGTGGAAGTGTTGGGTTGAAGCGTATACAGACCTTCCTTTAACCGTATTTATAATGTGACTCCCCACACTGTACTTGGATCAGACTTAATTTTTACTGATTGATGTCAAATGCTATCTTTACTCATTCCCTTCAGTACCAGTGGGGTTCAGCATCTTTTTTATATATTTATCAGCCACTTGAGTTTCCTCATCTGGAACTTATTCATGTTCATTGTTTACTTTTGTATTGCATGGCTGTTCTTTTATGGTTTTTGAGAAACTCTTTGTGTATTCTGGAAATGAATCCTTTGTCAGTTATATTTGTTCTAAATCTCTTCCCACTTGCTATGGACTGAATTGTGTCCCCCAAATTCCTTAGTTGAAGCCCTACCCTTTTGGGAGGTAATTAGGGTCAGATGAAGTCACATAGGTGGAGACCCAATTATAGGATTTAGCGGCTTTATAAGAAGAGAAAGAGAGAACTCACCTAGAAGGAGGCCCTCGCTACAAGCTGAGAGGGAGTTCTCACCAGGAACAATTTTGCTGACATCTTGATCTTGGACTTTCCAATCTCAAGAATAGTGAAAAATAAATGTCTATTGTTTAAACCACTCAGTACATGGTATTTGGTTACAGCAGTGTGAGCAGATCTATGATGTGTCTTTTGTCAAATAGGCTAATTTAAAATTAATTTTTACTAAAGTATAATTTACATATAGTAAAATTCACCCTTTGTAGTGTGCAGTTTGTAAGTTTTGACAATTATAGAGCTACCATTAAAACCAAGATATAGAATAATTTGTTCACTCTAAATTCCCCTCTCCTCCAGCCTCCACTAGTCTGATTTGAGTCCCTATACTTTTGGAAGCCTCAAATTTTAATGTATTTAAATTTAAATCATTTTATTTAATGGTTTGTGATTTTTATTCTTGTGTAAGAAATTTTCCTGCTGTAAGATCATAAGCATATTTTTCAATGTCTTCTAAGTTTTAAAGTTTTACTTTCCATTTTTGTGCCTTTGATTACTCTATTTTTATATCTGATGTGACATAGGGACCTGGTTGTGAGGTTTTTGTATAGATAATTGGCACCAGCTGTGGAACAGTCTATCCTTTCCTTTTGACTAGCAAAGCCACCAATGATAAAACTAATGGGTTTGACTACTCAAAAAGAAAGATTTCTGTCTAATCTTCCCAATAGACAGAGTTCATAAAGGGGATATAGGCAGGGAGAAGATATTTTCGATTTTGCAACATCGAAAACTGATGAAAGATTTGTCTAAAGAAAAAGTCAGAGAATCTAATAGAAAAATAAGCAAGTGCTATAACTGTTCACAGATGTGGGCTCCAAGTTGGTTAATAAACAATTAGAAACGCTCAACCACACTAGCATTTAGTGAATTCTGAATAAGATGAGAGACTATCTTAAGTTCATCAGACTAGCAAAAATGGGGAAATCATAGGTAATATCTACTGTAATTTTGGTGTATTTCCTTCCAGTTTTTTTTTTTTTTAAAGTGCATTAAAAAGATTTGCGATCAAATCGAGCCTTGCCTGCATACTCTTTCCCCTTCCTCTGTCAGTGACCAGATCTTACCCAAATGATGGAGAGGTCCTACCCCAGAGGAGAGACCTGTATCCTTTGACTAAAGTTTTCTGACCCACTTTCCCTCCTCTCCCCTGGCAGGTCCAACAGAGCTATGCCACACAGCCAGTAATCTGCTGAATTACCGTCCCATTTTTCCCCAAGGCAAAAGGTCACTTACCAGGGAAGTGGGATCAGGAGACCCACCTGGTTGGAGAATTCTAAAGACAAGTGGTTATAGAAAGTATCTTTCAAAAGGAAACATTTACAGAGGAAGGTTTTCACAGATATTCACCCAGACTCAAAAACCAACAGATGTGAGCTGCACCCTACTCTCCCTTCCTGTTCTGTGTAGTTGATACCTGGTTGAATTAAAATGCACATAGGACTGGGTGTGCAGGAGGGAGTCAAAATGGCAGGAGGAGCTGCATATAATGAGTTGGTTCATTTCACCTGGAATGCTCCCAATTAAAAATGTCCACAGGCCACAAAGGTGACGCTTAAGATCCAAATGACTGACCTAGAAATTTTCACTTTCAATGTTTCATGAAGAGACTCTCTTGAACTGGTCCAAGCAGGAAAGTGTATCCTCCCCATGCTTAGGTTCTATTCTGGCACATCAGCCAGCCAAGAATGCAGAATTTTAGGGCATTGGCCAACAGCAAAAGTGCCTGCCTCAGGATGCAGCCCTGTCATTATTTTTACTTCACCCACATGAACATCCCTACTTAGAAAGGCTCACATATCACCATAACTACCTCTGAAAATTGTATGTGGCCAAAGGAAGGCATCAGCCCAATTTTGGATTCTTGCCAAAACAAGAAACGATTTTCTTTGAAAGGCAGTATCTTCCTCATGAGAGCATACTGCTCTTATAACACACTGAGAATATAGTTTGGGGGGGGGGGCGGAATCTCTTGCTTTTCTCTTCCTATGCCACCCTCACAAAATCCAGTACCACGTGCCCTGGGATTTTTGTCTTGGGAGATGACTTGGTTAAGTAACACATTGCTCCTCATTGTACACTGGGAAACAGGTTGTTTCCTTTGGTTCTTGCCAAAGCTGCTTATGAAACATATCTGGTGCTGGTGCCTATGGCGTATAAAAATATCAGTTTATACTTGCTCCTGATACATTCCATTACAAGCTAAATTCAGCACCTTGCCTGGGGCCTGGCAGCTCACCTGCTCCTAGTTAGCACGTCTCCGCCTTCACGCCTGCTGCAGGGTGTCCATGTTCCTATCTGGCGTCCTGTGTACTCACTAATGAAAATGACATCTAGAGAAACAGATATCAGTTGTCAAAGACATCCACGGGTCTCAGGAGGCCTGACGGCAAATTGGCGCTCAATACTGGATATCCCGTGAAAAACACCTTCGTCATAGACTTAAAAAAAGGTCTTAGTGTTCGACCACGTATACTTTTGGTTAGAAGTGAGATGAACAGCATCTTGGGGCTCTCTTACTCTTGGGAACGGACTGTGAGGGCCAGCTTCTGCCTCCTTCAACCTCTGCGCAACACTGCCTGTAAATCCCCGCTCCTCCGCTGCGGGGCGTCTGCGGAGGAGTGCGAACTTCGGGAGCAGCTGGCTTGACGCAAAGAGCGAGCATGCGCCCGCCGGAAGGCTGTGCCAGCAGGGGGCTGCGCTCAGTGCCACGCGCATTTTTCCCAACCCATTAGAATCGTGTTCTTTGCTTATCCATTTGTGAGAGCGTTTTACGCAGGCGGAACTCAGCCCCTTTGTGACAGGTGCATATTGGTTTTTTTCCGCTTGTCTCTCAGCGCAGTTTACCCATCTGTATCATGCGTGGGTCGGCTCTACCTGCACGCTCCAGTGGTAACATCATGTCTGCGATTGCAGCCGCGGAGGACAGCCATTTCCTGCGCCCGAAACCAGGAATCCCGGCCAGAGCCGGTGCCAGGAACTAGAGGAACGGAATCATCCGCCCCCGCGGTGCTTGCGGAACACTGCCGTACTGCGCTGCTGCCGGCCTTTTATAGGAAGCCAGCAAGGGGCAGGGCTGGTCGGCGCCGTGACGTGCTGATGTAAGGCCCGACGGAGGGCGGGGCAAGGGCGGCGGCGTTCGCTTGGGTACCTCGGGCGCCTCATCCTCTCTGCTCATCCTCTTCAGTGCCCTGCTGAGCGTCCTCTCTGTGGGCCTCCTCGGCCCCTCGGCTGCCCCTCCGCCTCCTGCCGCCGCCCGTCCTCCTGTGCGCCGTTCCTACGCCCACCGTCTGCCGGCATGGACCCGCGCCCGCCGCGCCGCCGGGCCGAGGGCAGCTGAGGCACGGCGCCAAGATGGGCGAAGGCGGAGCAGGGCCCGAGCGCCAGCCCCAGCAGCCCGGGCGCCCCGCGCGCGCCCGCCCGCGCCGCCGCGGGGATGCCCGCGCCCGTCGCCGCGCCCTGAGCGCCTTTGTCTGCCGCCCGCGCGGCCCGCCGCACCACTGGCCTCGCGGGCCCGCGCTGCGGCCGGGGGCGCGTCCATGAAGATGGAGTCTGGCCGGCCGGCCTCCCCCGCGGACAGCCCGGGTCCTGACCCGGAGCCGGGCGGGCTCGATGGGCCCGACGGGCTGGGGGCCGCCCCTACGCCTACCGACTCCGCGCCGCGTCGGGGGCTTGGCCCGCCAGACCCCGCGGCCGGCTTGAGCGCCGGACAGTCTCCGGGAACCTCTTACCTGCTGCCGAAGCAGGCCGCCTACCCGGACTCCGAACCTAACCCCGACCGCGACCGGCAGCTGCCAGAACTCGGCCCGCTTTTTCCTTGGACTAAAGGGCCAGAGGATTATGGCTCCCCAAGTTGCCGGGAGAGCGCGTCTCTCCTCGCACAGGACCTCAGCCACAGCCATCACAGGAGGGGCGAGGTCGACTTCTTTCCTTCCTTCCCCTCGCCCACAGTGGGCGAGTTGACGCTGGAGGTGGGTTCTGGGGACGCGGACCAGCCCTCGAACTTAAGCCAGACCTGCCGCCTCGCGAGCGAGCCCGCAGGGTGTCCGGAGGACGTCTCCCGCCTCCGGGCGGTGTTTGACGCCCTGGACGGGGATGGAGACGGCTTCGTCCGCATCGAGGACTTCGTCCAGTTCGCCACGGTCTACGGAGCAGAGCAGGTAACTCGAAGAGCGCGCCTGGGCCCATAGCGTGGGAGCCTAGGTCTGCGCGCCTCCTCCCGGCGGACGCGGTCGGTTGTGGTTGGGAGGGACTGCGAGCTTAAGACCAGTGGTCCGCGTGTTCTTTTTATTCACTTCTGCCATCGCTTCTGCCCTCTAAAGCTCCTTCTTTAAAGGGCTACTATCCTAGGGAGTCAGGTTCTTTCCCTGTTTCCCACCCCCGCCCTCCCACGTCACACGAGCTGGATCTTTCGTAAACCGAAGGAGTTCCTGGCGTGGGGAAATGGCCCCCGCTGCCTGTTAGAAGTGCCCCCAAATGAAAGAAGTGCCCGGCGGTTTCTCCGATTGAGGGCCCAGGTCTGACTTGGCTGAGGTAATTCACTCCATACTTGCAAAGGCCAGGCTGTGCTTGGCCGCTTAAGATCATGCTAATAGATACCTTTTTGGGATATGTTCTATGCAGACTCATCTTTGATTGAGAGACAGTGAACACTGAAAATTTTCACTTCTGTACCTTTTCTGCAGAAGGGAAGGGAATGAGCCTGAGAGCACCGTGGTGAATACAAACTCCAGCAGAACTCCTTCAGGGCCACCTCCACTCATGTAGGAGAGGTGAGACACGTAGACAGGCAGCCACGGCAAAGCACAGGTGCAGTGTGGCAGGGGTCTCACTCAGCCTCCAGGGGCTGCAGATGCTTTGGGAGAGGAGGGTGTGCCTCAAGATCCAGACCTTTCCTCTACCTCAGCACTTATGAAAGTTTAGGTGGAGACAATAGTAGGTCTGTGTGTGTTCTGCTAATAACTTGGTGTTCTGGTGTTCACTTTTAAATATTTTGGTTAGTAGTAGGAAATCATTAAAATACTGATCTCGTGGTTTTTGTATTTTATTGACTTCTCACATATGCAAACATTTGTTAAGTGGATGTTCGAGTACATATGCATGTTTAAGCCAAGAGGTAAAATTGACACTCTGCTGTTGAGTGTTGAGTGTGTCAGTCATAACATTAAGAACTTTTGTAAGTGATCCATGTGTGCGCCCCCCTCTCCCGGCCCCCGCCCCAGTATTCGCAGTATCCCTTGAGCTGCTATCGGTGTAAAGAACTGGGTCCTCCTGAGTCAGGCCTCTTTTTTGAGTTTTCAGTCCAGTAAGATGTGCATGCCCCTGTGACCATCAGCCTAATACCTTGTGTCTAGATCTGTTTTGGAAGGCATTGCTCAGGATGGGTCTCACATCTTTTAGTCTAATGGGCAGATTCTTTTCAAACATACCCTTTCTCAGTACACCAAAGATGTTAAGAAAGTACTACATTTGATTTTTCTTTTCATCTTTTTCTTTCTTTCTTTCTTTCTTTCTTTCTTTCTTTCTTTCTACTTTCTTTTTTCTTTTTTTATTTATTTATTTTTGCCCATTAGACTAAATTATACAGGATATAATTTCCTGTATGGTTAGCATGATTGCTGGTCTAGGTTCTTTTGATGCTTTTCCTTCCTACCCCTGGGCCACAGAGCACCTTGGGCATCCTTGATTTTTACTAGTGTAATGTCTTCTCTTCAAACATACCCTTTCTCAGTACGCCAAAGATGTTAAGAAAGTACATTTGTTTTTTTCTTTTCATCTTTTCTTTCTTTCTTTCTTTCTTTCTTCTTTCTTTTTTCTTTTTTCTTTTTTTTTTTTTAACCATAATCTGACTGATAGAGTACTTTACAGTTTATATGAGGCTCATTTATGTTTTCATTGGATCACCACCACCTTTCTCTGAGTTGGTAGCAGGCAAGCAGGCTTCATTCCACTTTACAGGTGAGAAAGTTAAATAACTTTCCCAAAGCCCCACAAATTGTCAGTGCTACAACAGGGACTAGAACTAGGTCTTTGGACTCATAACCTTTAGATGGCTCTCAACCTCTTAGATTTGGTAGCTCAAAATATTCCCGTGGTTTTATCTTAGTGACTTCCATAGAATCCTTTTCATTGGAGAAACACTTTTTGTTGTGACTGTCCCTATTGATCACAGTGGGAAGAACTTTGGGTTGCTATCTGGGACTGAGCTTTCTTGTATATATAAATGAGTCAAAAGTCGGCTCTGACAGCTCCTGGTGGAATGACTCAGGGTTTGGTGGGGATGGGTGTTGTAGGGAGTACGGTGGCATTGCCCCTTCCTTCCGTCTGCTCTCCCAGACTGTTCTGCTCAGGAAGAAGCAGTGTTCGACTTGAGTACCTGGACTTGAGTGAGCTTCCTGGGATGGTGGAGGAGAGCTCTTGTTTTGGAGCAGATAATTTACAGGGTAATGAAAGGTCGATTTTTGTGTTTGTGGAAGCTTTGCTATCCTATTTTATGACTCAGACTTGCTTTTTCCAAGTACATTGTCAGAATACATTATAGAGGAGCAAAGAAAAAAAGTATTCTCGGATAGCGAAGTGCTTTAGAGGAAAGTGAAGAATTCTACCTCATGATGAATATTTTTAAACTTTTAAATAAAAGCTTTAAATCTATACAAAAGTAAAGAGAATAGTCTAGTGAACTACCCACCCCCCGCCAGCCATGGTTCAGTTTCAGCAGTTTTGATTTATCTGTAAACTTTCCACCCCCAGATTATTTTTGAAGCATATACCTAACATTTTATTGCATCCATAAATATTTCAGTATATACTCTAAAAGATAAGGATTCTTTTTAAAACATTCATGATAAAAAACTCCAGAAAGAGTTCAGATAAGCTAGACAACAGCAATAAAGACCATAAGTTTTTGTACTTTCCACCTTGAGATTTCAAAATATTGAGTGAATGAGACTCTTAGGGTGGTCACATTACTGTTTCTGATGATAGCAACTAGATTATTTTGATTGTTATGAAATTTCAAAGTAGCATATTCAGTATCTTTTATGGAATCTGTTTATGAAGGAAGCATTTTAAATTATTAAGTGCTATATCTTAATTTTTAATAGAAGCAGCTCCTATTTATAATGCAGATGGCCTTTGTGTCCCTCTTTCTTCAGCAATGTCATGGTGTGTTTGGATCTCATTATATCATCTGGTGATAGATCAGGTGTGGTGTAATATAACACACTTAGCAGAAGTCCGCAGAGAAAAGGAGAAAGGATTACAGTGGAGCTTTCTGGTTGAAACAGGACTTGATAGTCAGATGCACCATGTACCTAGTTGCGAACTTGGAATAGGTTATTTTTAACAGCCTCGACCATTTCTGAAGATTTCCCCATCAACGTGACCACTTCATATTGAGAGGACTGATGTTTTTGTAGTCACCACTAACTCATCGTAAAGCAGAAATTGTAAAATAAATGGTAAGAGTACTGTGAGAAAGGACTGGTTTCTTTTGGTTTTATTTTTCAAAGGAATTAATTGTAAGGATTATCTTCACATTTTATTATTACACTCGCTTAAGCATTTACATTTTGTAGTCACTGATCCTTTCCAGGGAACCCTACACATTGAGGCACTGAATGCCCTTCAGTAACCTTGTCAGCATTGTCTGTACTCTTCAGTGCAGTAAGTACCTGCATAAGTAGGCTGCTGCAGGAAGTGTTGACAGTTAGGTCTCCCTGATTTTCATTCCTGTACCTCTGCTGGTGGGAGTTGGAAGTCCCTAAAAACATTTGGCTATACCTTTTAGTTGCTGCAGTGTCCTTTCTAGTTTCTACCCTAGCCTTAAATTTGAGTGTATGTGTGTTTTTTTTGTGTGTGTGTTAGCAGGTGAGATGGGAGCTAGTATATATGAGAGAGAATGAATGTATATGAGAGAGCAGGTGCATGTGAGAACTTCTGTATTGTGTTTGTGTACTTCTGGGTCTATAAGTTGAATGAATTGCTAAAAGGCAGACGACTTTCCTTCATGTACTTGGATCACAGGCAATTTTTAGTGTCTTAAAAAATGCCTTTTTCATATTATAAAAGTAACACATGCTTACTATTTAAAAAAGACTAGAAAATACAGAGTGATGTAAAATAAAAAGCAAAAGACCAATAAATCCCACTATCCTGAGGAAAATACCATTAGCATTTTAGTGTATTTCTTTCTAGAATTTTTTGGACACACACACACACACACACACATGACTGTATAGAAGTACACAATTGACATCTTATTGGGTAGAAGCTAACTTATTTTTATAGATATTCATTGTTTAAAAAAATGAAAGTAAATAATACCAGTAAGCAAAATAAGAAAAATAAGAATCACTGTAATCCCACCATCTGTAAATAACTACTTACTTATTATGTACATTAAAGTATATATAATAAATGCTTTATTGTACAAGAAAATTGTATCATTCCCATGTCCGTTGTCTAGAACTTGATTTTTGACCTGTTTTTTGAAACTGAAGATCTCTGATATCAGTCAGTATATCTCTGATATCTGTATACTTTAAGGGAAGCCCTAGGTTTACTTGTCTCCAAGAAGATTCAGAACTGTTAGGGATTATTCTATTGTAGGATTTAACATATAAGAAAATTTTAATTCCATGTAGACTACACCAAGAAGGTTGTAAAGGGCACCAAGCTCATGAATTGCTTCCCTTCCAAACATTTTGCCCAAATTCTGGTTACAGGCTCTCAACAGTAGTTATACTTGAAATATCAGACAAAGGGTTAGGCATTCACCAAAGACTAATTATGTGGCCCTTAAAGGTGATAATTACAAAGTCTCCAATGTAATTATGTTAGCGCTTCTGTCATATGTGAAGAGAGTGATAGCTAAATTGATTGTATGTATACTATAATTTATAACTACGTAAAAAGTTTTGAAGGAAATCTTAAAAATTATTTTTAGTTGTATGAGTGTGTGTGTGTGAGGAGATATATTTGTAGGAGGGGTGTATAGTGGGGAGAGGGTTTGGTTTTATTTGAGGTATTGGCCAAATTTTCTGTTATGTTACTGATTTTATTTTAATTATTGAAAAGTAGTGCCCGTACACACATCACAAATTTCAACAGTATAAAAGGAATCTAATAAAAGATTTATTACAGTCATTAGAAATAAATAATTTAAATAGACCCTGAAGATAAAATTTGTACATATTTTACTTTGTACGTATTTGACTCAGTTAAGGTTTTAGATCAATACACAAAATACATCTATGGAAACTCAGATTTTCTAGTAAATTAAAGAACTTTATAGAACATTGAATTAACATGTTCTGATGCTTATTGAAGATAGACTGTTAATTTTTATTGATGTTTGGATAAATGTATATTAGAAAATACCTATATTTTTTGAAGGTTGGCTTTCAGATGGGCATTGTGCTTTCATCAATATCCAACATAAGTAATCCTAAGAACTTCTTGAAGAATGGCACTGATTGCTCTGTAATTTTCAAGTTTTGAGACTAGTAAATTAGGATAAATGGATTCAGTATCATGATTAAGGAGGAAAATAAATATTTTCAGTAGGTACAGTTTTATTTTTCTGTCCAAATACTTCATGCTTGTTTTAGGCAAGTTGGTATTACTCTGGTGACAACTTGTGTTCCTGTGTTTTTCATAAGTTTCAAAACCAGAGTTAACATTGAGCTCAAAGTCTTTTCTATGTCACTGAAACAGGTGTCCTGGCTCCTTGTCTATAAGCTTCTTGCAGGGCAAGATGAGCCTTGGGCCAGCAACAGCAGGCCTTGAATGAGTGCTGTGCCTTTTTCTGCTGGGGGACATTGTGGTCATGGTATGAGACAAATTGAAAGGCCAAGTAACACGTTAGCATTATTAGCTGTAAATAGAGGAAGCACTATCACTGTGCATTATTTTAAGCCCTTTTTGTACACAGTATCTGTATATTGATAATTTGAAACTCTAGCTAGTTCTAAAATCCTAGGTATTCCTACCTACTTTTTTGAAATCCTAGCTATTTTTCTAGACTCATGTCTTCAAAAGGATTTAAGGATACACAGCTGCTGGAATTCTAGAAGTAAGTAATCTATTTTCCTTTTTCTTTTCTTGGATAATTAAAAAAAAAAACTTTTACAAAAGTTTTAGAGCCTTCTGTACCCACAGGTAAATAGACCTGCTATAGTGACAAGTGAGCTTGACTGTTAATGGCCCCATGATATTGGGAGCTTATTAGTGTTGTTGATGTCAGAGGCTTTTATGCTACATTGTTCTTTTTATTTCACATAATTTATTCCGATTTCTCTTTAAGCAGGTTTAACCAGTTTAAAGCCTAAAACTCAAGTTATGAATGAAGTGGTATCTCTTAGCTAAGTCTGTTTATAGGTGGTTTATCTGTTCTAATAAGAGGAATTGTTTAGTATTGTAAAGACCTTCATTGCAGTAAATCACTGGGTCAGTAAACAGAACAAGGTACTTAGCATTTTACTGTCACTAGCAATTGGGTGGGGGGGGAGCATTTTTTTGTTTTTTTTTTTAGGTGAGGCAACCCTTAGTTGACTTCACAGATTGCAAAGACCTTGGCAGTTTACAATCCCTTATTTTTATTTTTTTACACCTAAGCACCTGGTCTTCCTAGGTGGTCTCCCATCCAAGTACTAACCAGGCCCGACCCTGCTTAGCTTCCAAGATCATACAGTATGGGGCTTGTTCAGGGTGGCATGGCTGTAGACAATCAGGAGGGATTTTTATGAACTTTTTTTTTTTTTTTAAATAAAAGTGCCTGCCAGTGAACTTATTAATCATATTTTTAAAAGTTAAATAGTAACTTAAATTTTTCTAATAAGGTTGTTTGAGCTGCAATAAAAATAAGTAAAATTCCACAATGATTACAGAGATTAGCATTTTCTTTGAAAGCCTACTAAAGTACCTTTTAAAAGTTTCAGTTGGTGAGAATGTTTTGCTAACTTGAAATATAGAGATGAGGGATGGTTAGAAGGCTGAGAGCTGCAGGAGAGATCTGAGCAGAGGGTGGTTAGCTTCCTGGTCTTACTCAGAGCTCAGTTAAGTCTCATCCCTGTTCCTCCCGCACCTCAGGTTTTCATCTAGAAGATGCGAGAGGGCATAGCCAGCCAAACCAGTATGTTCTTGAGTAAGATTTTTAAAGAAATATGAGTCACAGATAAAAGGTTGATATAAAAATTTTTTTAATTCAGAGGGAGAAAAGACCAAAATCTATAGAAAACTGGATGGAAGATATGAAGACATTCCATAGAAAAATATACAAATGGCCCTTAAACATATGAAATATGTGACTACAGAACCAGCTTAAACTGGTCCTGTCCTGTTTCTGACAGATCCAGCACCAAAGTTTAAACTTTGGATACACCACTCACAAGTAACATTTGTGACCCCTTAGCTGCCCTCTTCCCCCACCCCCCACAGAACCAAAGGACTAGAGCCTGATTGGAATCTGAATGCCCGAACCCTTTCAGAAGCAAAGAGTCCATTGTCCAGGAAGACTGGCTGCCGAAACCCCTTAAAACTCCAAACTCTGGATCAAAGAAGAAAAATTTGAGCCTTGCCTCCTGTCTCCTTCCCAGTCCACTAGCAAATAAAACTTTTTCTTTTCTCGAAAGCCATGTGCATCAGGCAGCGAGCCCTTATTAGGTAACAAAGATGCTCAGTTTTTCTCATGATAAGAGAAATGCAGGTTCGACTCGCCGAGATAGCATTTCTTACTCATCATGTTGGCAAAAATGTAAAACCTTGAGCACATTCTGTTGGTGAGGCTCTTGGAAACATATATTCATGTTGCTGGTGAGAGTGCAAAATGGTACAACCTTCATCGAGGGGCGTTTGGCAGTATCTGTGTATACATTTACCGTGAGACCTAACAGTCCCATTTCTAAGATATACCTCCATAAATACAAACGTGAGGTGTACAGGGTTATTCATGGCAGCATTATCTGTGATATACGATATGGAAACAACCTAAATGACCATCCAAGATGAGTGAACTGAGGTACATCCACATAATAGGAACTGTGCAGTTGCAAAAATAGAAGAGGCAGAAGATTCCTGTGAACTGGTAGAGAGTGATTTCCAAGATATATTGAGTGAAAAAGAAAATACAAATTGATATCCATGATATGTGGTAAAAAAAATGGGTAATGTACGATTCCTCTTATAGGAGGCTCCTGGCATAGTCAAATTATAGATACAGGAAGTAGAATAGTAGTTGCCAGCGGATGGGAGAATGGGGAGTTAGTGTATAATGAATAGTTTCAGTTTGGGAAGATGAAAAAGTCCTGGAGATGGATAAAGGTGACACTTGTACAGCAGTATGAACGTACTTAATGCCACAGAACAGTACATTTAAAAATGGTTCATTCATCTACGGCCATGCCGTCCTGAATGCGCCCAATCTCTTCTGATCTCGGAAGCTAAGCAGGGTCAGGCCTGGTTAGTACTTGGATGGGAGACCACCTAGGACTACCAGGTGCTGTAGGCGGGGGAAAAAAA
Organism: Rousettus aegyptiacus; assembly: GCF_014176215.1. Classification (NCBI taxonomy): domain Eukaryota; kingdom Metazoa; phylum Chordata; class Mammalia; order Chiroptera; family Pteropodidae; genus Rousettus; species Rousettus aegyptiacus. The sequence continues at coordinate 16,710,177 of NW_023416311.1, read as the reverse complement.
ATGTTAATTTACCACAATTAAAAAAAAAAAAGATAAAGGACCTGAGTCCCAAAACCCTAAGTGATGGACCTCAGCTCAGAAGAGGAATTTACAGGTAGAATAAGAAACCACACCTCACAACCTTCATACCAGGCCTCTTCTCACCCTTATTCTTCTGGCCGTGTTGTCAGGATACTCAACCCATCTGAGGTCTCCATATTCATAGGCTCCATGGTGGGCCTGCAAGATCTGACTGTAAGAAAAAAAAAAAATTAAAAAAAAAAAATGGAAGAATGAAATAAAAAAGAAGGGGAAATAAGAATATGTATATATTTGCTTCTTGCAAAAAGAAACAGGAAGGATAGACTAGAAACTATAGAACTTATTCAAGTAGGTATGGACAAGGTCTAAGGGATATGGATGGGAGTGAACCTTGTCTGAGTATGCCTATATTTTATATAATTTTGACTTTCAAACCATGCAAATATTCTGTATACTCAAAAAAATAAAACAATAATAGAAAAATAAAACTAAAATTGAATTCTAATAGAAACAAATGAACCCGGAAGTATATCAGATTAATAACATAACCACATAAGAAAGAATAATTCAAGTCACATGAACAGAGTACCCTATATACCTTTAGTAGGATGTATTCAAAAGGAAAAAAAGAACTACAAAGAAATTTACTATGAAGTAGGCTTGTTATTGATAGATCAACAGTAGTAATTCTGAAATTACTTTGGGTATATTTTAGCACAAATGAGTGAAAATATACTGGTTTTGAGAATCAGGGTTCTCTGGGAGAAAGAAGATAAAAATACAGTATAGAAAAGGTTAGGGAGGAACCCTGTTATGTTGAGATTTAAATTAGAGGTATCAGTGTGGAAACATGATTTAAAGAAATTCCTAGCTCTGTCTTCTGAGAAGGTTTAGGGGCAATGACACCCCAGTAGCAGTGAGTACACCTAGCTTCCAGAGCTTGGTTGCCAAATATCATTTCCCACTAAAGGAACCAGGGATCCTTGGAGAAATGACTTATTCCAGATTCTGGGCAGGCAAAATTCAATGTGAGCCTGGATTATTTTGTACCAGAAAATAAGGAAGTGTTTAAAAATTGATGGGGACATGACAAAAAAGGAGCAGCTCGAATGGGTTCCCACTGGGAAAATCTGGGACATTTTGAGCATCAAAAAAGAATAATGATGATAAAGGATACATTGAATTTTAAAAGTTCACAGCAAATAGTGAGTAAAAATCAGAGCATAGTGATATACTCCAAAGGGAGTTTATTGGGCTCCTTATAGACAAATGCCAGTTCAAGTAGAAAGAGTGAAAGATTTAGAGAATCAGGGTTTTGCAAACATCAGGGTAATAATTGATTCAGGCAAGGATCCTCAATGGTTGTCAAAAAACATTGTGTAAACATTTGTGAGAGGTGGGGTGGGGAAAGGTACTCATACAGCCTAAAGTATTCCACAGATGATTAATTATAAAGGAAAAAAAGCATCTCTATATTGAGGAAATTTGGCAGACTCTACCTTGAGCAGGTGATCAAACTCAGATTCCCCAATAATGGACAGATTATGTGCCCCTGATGGGATATGATGGGAGGGACAATTCTTGCCAAAACGTTTAACTTGAGTGAAATAATAAGAAATAATTAGACAAACCAAGACTGTAGGGCAATCTACATGACAGCTGCCTGGACTCTTCAAAACATCAGTGTCATAAAAAGAGTTGAGATCCTTCTAGATTGAAGAAGACTAAAGAATTGTGACAACTAATGCCTGGTCCTTGATTGAATCCTGGATTAAAAGAAAAAAACAAAACAAAACTGTAACAGTTGTTATTGGGATGATTGGGGAAATTTGAACATAGACAGAATATTTGAAAATATCAGTGTGAAATTTCTAGGGTGTCATAATGGTATTGTAATTATGTAGGAGGACGGTTCTTGTTCCTAGGAAGGATATGCTGGAAGGATTTAGGGAGGTATCGTGATGTCTGTAGCTTTTAGTGGTTCCACAAAAAATGTGCATGTGTGTAGAAGACAAAATGTGGAAGGACATTCATAATTGTTGAATCTAGGGGAGGGACATATAGATATTTCTTGTATTCTTTTAACTTTACAGCAAGTTCGACATATTTCAAAGTAAAAAGGAAAAACGATATGAGAATTTCATTAATGATAACCTATATGTCATCTTGTACTATACATTAGATTGTATGGCTTTTATTAATCTTAAAAATAACTCAAAACCCCTTTGTTCCCAAAGGAACATTACACACACACACACACAGGTTTTACATCTTATTAACTCAAGACCCAGTCTAGCATTTGTTGGTTCGTAGAGTGCACAGGATGTGAAATGATTGCTCTCTTTGAAATGGGAAACTCAGAACTCCTTTTTCGCTAGGAATGTGATGAAACCATGTTTTTCTTTATCGAGGGATAGTTCTCCCCAAGGGATGTAAATATTTTGTCCTACATACGGACTCTCTCAAAAGGAAGTTTAGATAGCTCTTTCCTTTTCCTATTGGCAGTATTCGAATAGCATAAAACCAGGTTTTAGTAAATATGTGAAAAGAGTTTAGAAATGCTTAGGGTACATAAAAATTCATTTCCTGTTTCAGAGTAACTATGTGTTTTCTGCTTTGTGTTTTGGTATGAAAATGGTCAGTTACAAGCTGTTGTAGAGTATTGGGTGTGTGTGATGGGGTGTTGTGTGCAGAAGCCCTGGGGGTCTTTTCATTGTGGGTTTAGGTATGGGCAAAGTGCATTGAAATTGGATTTGTCGTTTTGGTTTGATTTAGGCCCTAAATTTGCCTGTTCTCACTGCTAGTGACATAGAGAGCATTTAAATTTGGTTAAATACATATTGTGACCTTTTAGTGACAGTTAGGAAAGTCTTTGTTTAGGTTGTTGAAGCCAAAGACTACTGATCCATAAACATTTTGTTTCAGACCCCTTTACATTGTTCAATGTTAATGAAGACCGAAGAGCTTTTTTTTATGTGGATTATACCTATTGGTCTATGCTGCATTACAAAGTAAAACTAAAAAAATCTAAGATACCTTTTATTAATTTGTTAAAAATAATTCTTTACGTGTTAACGTTAATGACATTTTAATGCAAAATAACTACTTTCTAAACTAGTGAAATGAGTTGCATTGTTTTACATTTTTGTAAGCCTTAAATGTCTAGCTTAATTGAAGAGAGCTGGATTCTTATATTTGCTTCTGCAAGCAATCTATTGTGTCATGTAGCCTCTGGAAAACGCCACTGTATATTTGTGAAAGAGTGAAATAAAAGAATGGAAAGAATATTTCAGCATGTTATGAAATTCACTTTGATCTTGTGGATCCCCCTACCCTAGGACACCAGCATCCCCCAGGATCCCTGGACCATTCCTTACGCTACTAAAGTGACCGAGTCGTTGCCTGATCTCTAAACTTGCCTTCATCAGAATCACCTGGAGAGCCTGTTGAAATGGACTGCTGTGCCCGCCCTAGAGTGTCTGATTTATCTGGTTTGAGTGGGACCTGTTAGAAAGTGTTTCTAACAGTTTCTGAGCAGTTTCTGGTGATGCTGCTACTGTTGGTCCTGGGGTCTCAGAAAACCACTTTTCTAGAGAGTTTTGAAAATGTTTGCATCTCTTTAAAGATCCCCTCCTTCTCAGTCTTATTTTAACATCACTCCTTCTTCACTCTGCTATATTTATTTTAACATTAATATTCAGGGCCCACCCTGCTGGCCCCTCAGAAGCCCTTAGGGCTGTACTTGGCCTTCACTGCTTTCTCTCTAGTGGAAAAACACAGATGAAAAACCAGGACCCAGACCAGGAAATCTACACACCTTGGCTCATTCTTTGTGACATGTACTTGCTACCCTCTAGCCTCATCTTGCTGCACTTTTAAAAATATTTTATATTTTGGTTTAGTTTTAATTTTTATACTGTGTATAGTTTAAAAAGTCAATTCATGTACTGCACATTGTATAAGGAAAAGTAGTTGCACTCTTTTACCTCTGACTTCCAGACTCCTGGCTATTTCCTTCTAGTGTCGTCCTCACCCCCCGCCCTAATTTTAGATAGTTTTCGTTAACTTTCTCTTATAGAAGGTACGCTCACATATTTCCCTCTGCGTCTTCCAATCTTTCAATTCAGTTAATCCTAATCCTGGTTTAATAGACATTCTTTGTTTATCTTATTTTGATCATGGATTTTTTTTTATGGCTGACCTGTTTAATATGTTATGATTATATTTATTTTCTAATACAATCTTTTGCTTTTCCTGGAGTTAGTAATCACATTGTTTTCAACTTGTTTAGTCTTCTGCAGACTCATCACTCATCAGTAGTTCTTTCTAGCCTGTCTGTGGATATCTCATCATTTGGCATGTACTCTTAGGCTTCCATGGTGAGTACTAGCTCCTGTTCTCACGCAGGGAACTTTCTCGCTTTCTCATCTCTTGCGTGAGGTTCCATGTCAGACACTCAACCAGGCTTTTCTTTTCAAGTACAATATTTGATGCCCGTTCTGCTTACTGCGTTCTGCTGGGTCATCTGGCATCCCCTCTGTGACCCTTACATTTATGTGTTCTTTGCTCTGAGTTTCAACTTGCCCATCCCTTTGCATCTTCTGGAACATTGGAGCCTCTCCTCTGGAGCTGCATTTTTCCAGTGGACTTTCAGGAGGGAGTGGAGAGAAATTCATGTATTCACCCCATTTAACTCCGTTTAAGCTCCTCTCCCTCCCCAACAACCCGTACATGTATCTATCAGAACAGGCTTGGGAATCTGCCTGTGCACTTTTCCTCACTGGCCTCACCATAGTCCTGTGACACAGTAGAACAGGATGTGTTAGTGTTACAAAGCTCGGGGTAGCAAGGTGGAAATGCAGACCCTAACACCCCTTTTTTGTTCTCCCCTGAATGTAATCTGCAGGAAATCTGTGTCAACAAATCATTTGGATTAGCCTTTCTCATTTTGTATTTTGTGTGTTTGAAAGTTTTCATATTTTGACAAAGTTCACATACTCGAAATTAGGTTTTTGTAACCCTGAAGTATGATATTGATGTACAGTGGTTGCTAGGCATTTATTTTGTCCAGTTCTTCTCTACTAGGAGTAATGTCACACTATATGTCTAACTATACAGGTTACTTTTCATGTACCTAATTTATAGTAGGAGCTAATTTTTGTGCTGGGAGCATTGAGGATATTGTTTTGGGCTCTGGAGTTGTAGATACTTGGAGGAGGTCTAGTCAGGCTTTCTTAGCATTTCAGAGCTTTTTCTGTGGCATCCAAAGTAGGTAATGAAGGGAGGAGGCAGAAGTCCTTGGCTGAGCTTCTGGAAATACCTCATCTGTTTCAGCTTCCTGTTACTGGCTCTAAAATACAATTTCTGAAGCCGTAAGCCAAGCAACTGCAGGCTTGTGTCTCCTTCCCTTGCCCAGTTTGCAGGAGCCTGGCCCTGGGTGGTGCTGTTAGCGATGACCCCGTATCATGCGCACTTGAGGTGCTGGTGAGCTGTTGTACATAATGAATCCTTGGAGGAATATATTAGGTGCTGTAGGTGACTGCATTCTGGTCAAGTGCTGCTGGAAGTCATGTTCTTTTGTGTTCAGTTGTGTAAGGGCTGTATTTCCATCATAAAATGGATGTTATATGTAACACTCAAAGAAACAAAATGGTTTCCTTGGGGTTTTGGAGTCATATAGACTTGAGTTTTATTTCTAGCTCAGCCACTTCTCATTCATTTACTCAGCAAATGTGCGTAATGGTGTTTTTTGAGCCTCTTTCACGTGCCAGGCGATGTAATCGGTACTGGGGGCATAATAATAAGCAAGACTGACCTATTTCCTGGCCTTCCTCAAGATATTAAACAGGTAACCTCTAGTAAGTACAAGCTGATATAAATGCTATGAGGAAGAAGCAGAGATGACTTGAGGTTGTGAACAGGGAACCTGACTTCGTTATGAAAGTCACTCTTTCTTTTGAGGTAATTTTCGAGCCGACATTCTGAAGCTGAGTAGAATTAGTAAGGTGAAGAGTGGGAGAGGAAGGAGCATTCCTTGTGGAGGTGCTGTAGTCCATGGAGAGGTGCTTGAGAAGGACAAAGAACAGTAAGGCTGGAGGAAGCGGTGGACCAGACCTTGCTGGGCTACTCTGGGAATGTTGGTCCCAGAATGGTTGGAAGGCATTAAAGAGAAGCCCTGGGAGGCAAATGTGGTGCAACCCCATAGCTGAATGGTTGTAGGGGGGATGGGAGGGCCTGGGCCTCGCTTGGTCTTAAGGCCAGGGTGGGTGGGAACAGGAGGGAGAGGCAGCAGGGAGATAGAATCCCTATTGTAGACCTTTTGGACTGTCCATATCCATGAACTGTCCAGTGCCCTATGGGCCTGAAGCTCAGAGAAGAGTTTTGGGCTGGAGATATAATCTGAGAGTTCAGTGGTTAGAAGGACTCCAGTAGAAAGTAACAGAAAGCTGAGCTGTAAGTGGCTCTAAGAATTAAGAATATATGTTATCTCACACAGGACAAGTCCTGGGTGGGTGATGCCTTAACAGCATCCTTAAGATGCAGCCCTATCTATGCCACTCAGCATCTTAGCTGTGGCAGCCAACATCCCGAGGCAGAAAAAGGACCCTCTTCCTGTGTCTCTGTTTAAGAAACTCTCCTACTGTCTTCCCCAGGCCCACCGACCCCCTCCCCTTTGTTGGCCGTGTTTACTCACACACTCCCCAGGTCTGTCCCTACAAGGGGGTGGAGGCACCACACTTGGCTTGAGCAGAGCTCCCCGAAGTGGGGTTCCTGGACCAGCAGCAGCAGCAGCGTTGCTTGGGGGCTTGTTAGGAATGCAGCACTCACACTGGAGTGTGAGGAGTGTGAGAACCATTGGTTAAACCAGTGAGGATCACTCTCCTGGCCTGGCTACAGGCAGCCTTCCCTGTTGGGGCCTCTGTTGCCTCCAACACTCTGTTTCCCTTTCCCCAATTTACTGTTCTTAGCAATTACCATTGTCTAGAAATTCCATATTTACTTATTCTCTTATTTGTCATTCCTGTCTCCATTCCTCCCTACCCACCATAAATCTGCCTGGTGGGCCTGGAGTGTAGTAGCACTCCTAGGTATTTGCTGAATTAAGTGAAGGAAGGAAGGAAGTGTTGAACAGTGTTAGGGTCTGTCAGCAAGGAAGAAGGGGGGAATAGTGTTGGGGACCAGTCAGCAGTGAACAATGGTGTTCAGCTAGAGCTGTGATGGAGAGCTAGGGAAAACACCAGTGATGGCCAGTGGGAGGAGCAGCGGACGCAGAGGGAGGTTGGAGGATGAAAAGGGGACTGAGGACAGAGAGGACCCTATTTTTTCGCTTTGGTTGATTTCTATTTAATTTTTATTATGTGAAAAACATTTATTCTATCTCCTAGGAATCTCCTGTTCCCATTTCTGTAGGTATGGGTATTATCTTCTCATTTTGTAATAGACATGATGTAAAACTATGTTACATTTACCTGACTGCGTGTTATGTATTATTATATTGTATTATTAATGTATGTGAGATGACATGGCGAGCTTGTAGATAGTTTCAAAAATTAGGAAGTATGTAAAATGTTTCTAGACCATATGTTTCTGCGGTCTTTTATTTATTTTTTTTAATTGAAGACTTACTAAGAGGCTGAAAGAACTTTTGGTACTACATTGGAGATGAAACTTCTTTCTGTGAAAATCAGAAATACAGGGAGAGGTTGGACCAGGGTGCTTCTTTCTTCTCCCTTTCCTGTTCTTCCTGAGCACAGTGTAACTGGTGGGTGTTCTCTTTAATTTCCTAAAGAATGTTCTCTTTGCTGAAAGAGATTCCTTTGCTTTGCCACCAGAGCCCTGCCTGTTGTCTCTCAGAAGGTCAGAGATGTATCTTCTTCACAAAGATGTTCAAAAGACACAGTAAAACTTCTTTTATCCTTTAAGGGAGGAGAGACTTATTTCTGAAAATGCTGTGTGCCGAATCTGGGCATGTCAGTGTTTGAGACCAGCCACACCAGGATAAGCCATCTATGGATTGGTAAGGAGGCTCCTTTGTGTCCTATGGTGGCACAGCTGTAATATTTATTACAATATTATTGATAGCAGGACGAGGAGGTGAGAACAGGCCACTCTGTCCACATCAGCTTCTGTCCACATCAGCCTCCTTTAGAATGGAGGAAGGTCAACTTGGGTCCATTTTCTTCAACCTTCGCTATTCCTGATAATTAAAGTCATATTTGTTCACTATTTAAAAAAAAAAAAAAAAAGATGTTTCAGAAATGCATACCACAGGACAGGAAATCTTTCCCAGTCACTATTAACAATGGACATGTGTTCTCCCTTGGGATAAATTTACTTCTCTCCATGTCCACGCCCCTTCCCCATAAAGGGCTGCTCATTAATTTAAAGGCCCACATGTAGACAAGTGATGAAAATAAATTAGATATTTGAAATATCTTGTAATCGTAATAAAATAATCCCTTTTGCCTGATACTCTGTAGTTTCTGCTACAAATTGATTTTATGCACATTAACCCTAATGGGAGGCAGGACCTCACAGTCAGTGCCATTACCTGCTGGGCCGCTCTGTTCCACCCTTCAGCAAACATACCTTTGTGTCCCCATGCCCAGGCCCTATTCCCTCTTCTTATGGTGTAATAACAGTTTTTGAGTGACTGATGGTCAGGCATGTACTTTTGACTTATGTATTTAAAGAAGGAAAAATCCAAGTTCAAATTTACAACCTGTGAAATATGAGATTCCTTCCATGACATTGCTTTTTGAAGTGGGGTTAATATTCCTACTGGTGAGTGTCTCAGGGGTGTTTGGATAGTTGGAGTTCTATATTTAACTGAGATTTTTGGACTGGGCCTCTGCTCCTCCCTCCACAGCAGAGGTTCTCAAGCTTCAGAGGCATCAAATTGTCTGGAGCACTTGTTAAAACTCAGTCATCAGCAGGTTTCTTTTTTAGCAAATTCTGAGTGGGGCCTGAGAATCTGCTTTCCTAACAAGTTCCCAGGCAATGTTCTGATCCAGAGCTTTGGTTCTTGATCTTGGTGCACACAGAATTATCAGCAGAGCTGTGCCACAGACAGTTTCAATCAGACTCTCAGAAAGTGGGACCAGGAAGAGAGCAAGAAACTTCTCTGGTGGTTCTACACTCTGTGAGGTTGAGAACTTTGCTGTGAAGGAAAACCTTTGTCGTTCTCAAGTAGGTCAGAGCATGTGAACTTGGAGAAGGTGTTAGGTGTCTCTCTTTTGTGGATCTTGGTACAGACTGTGTTGTGGATAAGGACTGTCACTTAGCCCTGGGGGCTTGTGTAAGGAACAGATCTGAGAAGGCCAGAACAACAGTTGGCAAGAGAGGCTGAATTTGAACCTGGTACTGTCAGACCCAAAGTCTGATTGCTTTTCACTTTGGGATGTTGCCTTCGTGAGGAAAAGCCCCAGAGTTGTAGGCCCTTGCTAGCCTGGGCAGGTCAGTGGGACTTTTGTCACCTTTTTTGGGTAATCAATAAACTTAAACTTTGTTTTGTGGTTAGGCTTAAAATTTGGCACTTGGGCACAGACTTCCTTTGTGGTTGTCACTGTGGAAATTCCCTTGCTGGGTTCTGCTCCCCACCCAGCGTAGGCCCAGTTAATGTGAAGAGTACTCAAGGAGAAATTAGGGGGACAGGATGGGGTGTGGGTGCACAGGCTTTGACACATCTTTTTTCTCCTTCGTTCTGGAGCCTACCATAATTATCATGAAAGCTGTGGGTATTTGCAAAGGAGTAAAAGACTGTCTTGGGCTGTATTCAGGAGCGTCAGCTCTATTGCATTCTGTTTGGATGCTGTCATGGAGTTCCGCTTTTGAATCAGCACTAAGTGGCAGTCAAGTAGAAGATGAATTGTTTTTCTGTGTTGTGCTTTTATCTTATGGAGAGGACGTGTTTGCTGAGCTGCCCTAAAGCACGGAGATAGTGTTTCACATCTGTGCTTGGGTTTCAAAGGCAGCCCATGTGAGTGAGCAGGAGCTCAGATTCCACCTGGCTGCTTCATCAGGCGGCTCTTTGAACACAAAGTGGACAGGTGGATAGTTTTTCTTGTTGGGTGCGATTCTCTCCAGAGAGTAAGGAGAGACCACTATAGAGCAGTTACCTTTTGTAAATGTTTGCTCCTCCCTCCATACCTTCCTCTTCCACTCTTCTTTCTCACTCTTCTTTTCTCAATTGTTTACAAACTTCTATTTCATTCCAGCATTGGGTGGATTGGTTTATTTTCTTTATCAAAAGCTAGAAAAAACAAGGCCAGATCTTTTTTGCTGCAGGAAACAAAAAGCCCTAAAAGTCCGTCCTTATCAATGTGACATACTCTGCTAGTGAGAAAAGCCAGGAAGTTGCTGGACACTTTCTTTTGGGTGGGTGGTTCTATTCATTCATTTATTCATTCATTCATTTTTACAGTTATATTGAAATAGACAGTTGCTCATATTTTTGGTATACAATTCAATGAGTTTCTCTTCAATTATAGTTAGCATACAATAAAATATTAGTTTCAGTTGTACAGTATAGTGATTAGAGGTCTGTATAATTCACAAAGTGATGACACCAATAAATCTAGAACCCCTCTACTCCCTTACATATTTTTTACAATATTATTGACTTTGTTCCTTATGCTATACTTTATATCTTCATGACAATTTTGTAACTATCCATTTGTACTTCTTAACCCCTTTGACCTTTTGCACCAACCCCCAACCCCTCTCCCATCTAGTAACCCTCCAAATATTCTCTGTATCTATGAGTTTATTTCTGTTTCTTTTGTCGTTGTTGTTTATTTTGTTCTTTAGATTCCACACATACGTGAAATCATATGGCATCCTCTGTCTGACTTACTCCATTCAGCACAATACCCTCTAGGTCCATCAAGGCAATATCTTTTTCTATCCCCTTTTAGTCTGTGTGTATTTTTTAATCTAAAGTGAGTCTCTTGTAGACAGCATATATGTAAGGGTCTTCATTTCTTATCCATTCAGCCACCCTGTCTTTTGATTGGAGCACTTAATTCTTTTTCATTCGAAGTACTTGTTGATAGCTATGTAGTTATTGCCATTCTTTATTCGTGTGTGTGTGTGTGTGTGTGTGTGTTTAGCCTAAATCATCTGGTATTCCTAGGTGGTCTCTTATCTATTCATATTTTTGATACATATTTTTTTTAAAGAAGTCCCTCCAATGTTTCTGGTAATAACTGGCTTGGTGGTGATGAATTCCTTTAGCTTTTTCTTGTCTGGGCAGCTCTTCATCTGTCCTTCAACTCTAAATGATAGCTTTGCTGGATAAAGTAATCTTGTTTATAGATTCTGGGTTTTCATTGCTTTGAATATTTTGTGCCAAACCCTTCTGTCGTGCAAAGTTTCTTTTGAGAAATCAGCTGCCAGTCTTATAGGAGCTTCTTTGTAGGTAACGAACTTTTCTTTTGCTGCTTTTAAGATTCCCTCTTTGTCTTTAACCTTTGGCATTTTAATTATGATGTGTCTTGGTGTGAGCCTCTTTGGGTTCATCTTTTTTGGGACTCTCTGAACTTCCTGGGGTTTTGTGTCTATTTCTTTCACCAGGTTAGGGAAGTTTCCATCATTATTTCTTCAAATAGCTCTTCAACTTCTTGCTCTCTCTCTTCTCCTTCTGGTACCCCAATGATATGAATGTTGTTATGTTTGATGTTGTCCCATAGGCTCCTTAAATTATCTTCATTTTTTTGTATTCTTTTTTCTTCTTGCTGTTCTGATTGGGTGTCCTCTACTACCCCATCCTCCGTATCGATGATTTGATCCTCCGCTTCATCCACTCTGTTGATTCTCTCTAATCTACCCTTCATCTCAGAGAATGAGTTCTTCATTTCTGACTGGTTCTCTTCTATAGTTTCCATCTCCATTTTTATGTTTTTTATCTCTTTGTTAAAGTTCTCACCAAGTTCATTTACCCTTCCCCTAAGTTCATGTTTCTTTGTCTCCCCATTTGGGCTGCCTTTCTGAGTCTGTTTCTATGTACTAAGCAAAGCTTCTAAGTTTCCCAGTCTTATTAGCATGGCTTTGTGTAGTAGGTGTTCAGTGGCACAGTCCTGAGAGGGGACCAGCTGTAGCCCAAGTTTAGCCCTAGACTGTGCCCTTTTGGAGCCACCTGGTAAAATTCAGCAAGCATTCCATAGGTGGCTGACACCTGTGCTGTGCTTATAGTTGCCCCAAGAGGGCACGCCAGAAACTGAGGCTAGGTGCTGCCAGTGTGGCTTGGAGCTACTCAGCAAGGGGCACAGGGTATGCTGAGGACACCACTGGATGTAGCTTGGGTAGGGAGGGCCACAGGTTGGGAGAAGGGGAGTTTCAGGGAATCCTCTGGACAGAACGAGTGCTGTTATCCAGTTTGATGACATCTCAGCTATGGTGGCACCTGTGTCCGTAGGTTGGGAGCGGGGAGGGCTCAAGAGAGGAATATTGATACCGCCAGCACTTCTGTCCAAGAGAAAACATTGCCTTTGGCCCTCACTCCAAAGTCTGACAAGTCAGCGTTCACCTATATGTCCCTGGCGCCCCCTAAGCAGCCACCTGGTCCTGGAGCTCAGAGCAAGTGAGTCCGTCACCATAAAAGTTCGATTGTGGTCGCGGCCCCTTTAAGAGGAATGTCTGCACCTGCCAGCTGCAGCTGCTTAGCTTCTGTTACACCTCAGCTGCGTGGGACCAGGCAGCCTCCTGTCTCTTCCCCCTCCTGCTGTTGCTGGGTGATTTCTTATTTCTCTCCTTAGCTGTACATACTCTGTTCATCCAGACCCCAGGCCACTCTGTTTGCTATTTGCTCTGTGATTTTCATGACAACTTTGGTGTAGTTGCAAGAGGAGTTGTATAAAACCTCTACCCTCTATGCCATCTTGCCCAGTGTCTTGGGTGATTTATTTAAGATCCACCCCCTCCCCGCCAAGTACCTTCCCTTCAAGGAGCCTGCCTTATAATGAATTTCATGTGAAGTACCAGTTAGTGAGGCCTTATCAGCTCTTAAGAGAATATTGGGCTTTCTCTTTCACACCAAGAACCTTTAGTCGAAGGAATCTTAGCACTTATAACGAATGAATTAAGAACCTGTTCTCATTGGTTGGAATTGCTGTTAAAGCAATACTAAACTTTTAAAAATGGCAGATAATACACATTTAAATAAAGACATGCAAAAAAGGAGAAAATTCTTTCCAGCACTGTGAATCTTCTAGACTTTTAAATTATTACTTATATAAGAGAACTAAAACCAGAGTCATAATTACAGTTTTAACCTACTTTAAAATCAATATGTTGTCAGCTTCTCTCAATGTCAGTATATCTACTATGACATGATTTTTTATGGTTAGTTTTCCATTGTATGAATGAATGTGCTAGAATTTATTTGATTAATCCTTTGTCTTAGGTATTTTAGGTTTTCACTTTTCTACTGTTATAAACTTTCTTACAGCGAATGTTTCTACACAATTTTTATTATTTCCTTAAGTTAAAGTCTTAAAAATGTGACTGCTGGGGGAACATGTGTATAGATTTTAAAGGATTTTTAAGTTTTTTTTTGGTCACCAAATTGCCCTCTAGAAAAGTATTGCCAATCTGATACAAGTAAAATGGTATATCATTGTATCTTTAATTTGCCTTTTTTTGTGAGTGTATTTGAGCTGAAGTTCCTCTAAAAGTTGTTAGTAAGTATTTTTGTGTGTGTGTATCTTCAGTGTCAGAGAGTTAGTGTTACCTGGCCCAAGGCCTTTATTTCTCAATCTGTGACTTGAGGGTCAGCACATAGCCTCTACAATCTTGTAGAGCTCTAAAAATGTTATGAGTTTCTGTAGAGTTCTTTTCTTTTGTGGTGTCATCTTTTCTAATAAGCTTCAGGTATATGCCATCAATTTTTGTCATTAAATTAGGAATAAATATTCTTTGTTTTGGTTTAACATTCTATTTTTAAAGAGCAAAGTGCAGAAAATGGAGGCAGAAAAAAACAGGATGATGTTGGACAGAATGAGAGCCTGAAGAATTTTCATTTTGTGCTGACTTAAAAGTTTTCTCCACTGTTGAATAAATGATTTCTTGATAATTTTTTTTTAATTGTGATAATCTTAGACCAGTTCTACAATTAACTTTATTCAGCAATGTTGGTCTGAATAAAAGAACAAAAACTAAAAGCAACCAGAGACTGTTTTGGATCTGGTCTGGTGTTGGAGAATGAGAGCTAAAGGGCATTGTCCTTATTCAGGTGGCTAATCAGAGGCCTGAGTTCAGGTATCTGTTGGCACCTGTACTGGGTTCCCCTGTGGGGAGAAAGTTTCTGCCAGAAGACCTGAGAGAGCCTCAGAATAGAACTTGTCTTCTCCTAGGCACTCACCACTTGCTTCCCACCTGTGTGTTCATTGGGGTGTGTTTTGTGCCACTCTGGGCCAGGTACAGGCTTCCAAGGGTGAATGGGATAGGCCCGGTTCTTGCGTTGTGAAGTAGGTGAGCAAACAGAACATTAGGACATGTATACATAGAAGCCTACCAAGGAAAGGTGTTCTCTGGATGAGTCCCGAGGCTGCAGCATGGAAGTGGGGGAATTGCATTCTAATGATATTAGGGAGTGGGAGCATTGGTCTTCCTGGTGATCCTTGACTTACAGGAGAGGATGTTCTTTTGCCTTGTCATTTCTTCATTTCCTTAGCGGCTACCTTGGCCTCTCTGGCCCATGTCAGAAGTTGGTTGTCTAAGTGAAGCAAAACACTGGTGTCACTCTTAGGCAGAGGCGTCAAGGTCGACTTTGTTTCTGGTGATGACTTTGCGGGATAGGCTGTCCTTGGTAGAGGATGTCTCTTTCAGCAGAACTTAAGGAGTGACACTTGTTAGGCCGTCTTCTCAGAGTAGCCCTCGGTACTGCTCACTGGGGCAGGCATGCAGTGCGGCAGAGGGGCTCGGCACACTCGCAAGGCCAGCTGCACACTGGAGCTCTGTTGCTGTGGGATGGTGTCTAGACTTCTCTAGAAGACATCTTTGTGAAGAGCACTCCAGAGTGTGGTGTACCCAAAGATATTCAGGTCCTAACCCCTGGAACCTGTGAATGTTACTTTAGATTGCAGAAGGGCTCTATGGGTGTGATTAAATTAAGGATCTTGAGATGGAGTTTTCCTGGTGGGTCCTAAATATAATCACAAGGGTCCTTATAAAGGGCAGGCAGAGGGAGATTTGTTGACAGAAAAGGAGATGGGAATGTGATGACAGAAGCAGAGATTAGAGTGTTGGCGGCCACAAGCCAAGAAATGCCAGCAGGCAGAAGATCAGGGAAAGATTCTCCCCTAGAGCCTCCAGAAGAAACCATCCCTACTGACTTCTTGTTTTAGCCTAAGACTAATTTCAGACTCTAGCCTCCAGAACTGTAAGAGAATAAATTTTTTTTTTCCTGTTTTTCGATTAGTTTGTTCTTTTTATTCCTTAGATTACACATACAAGTGAAATCATACAGAGTTTATTTTTCTCTTTCTGACTTAAATACCTTCTAGGTCCATCAAAGCGTTATCTTTTTCCATCCCTTTCCTTTTCATATGTGGGGATCTTGCTTTCTTATCCTTTTAGCCACTCTGTCTTTTGATTGGAGCACTTAATTCTTTTCCATTTGAGGTATTTATTGATAGGCATGTAGTTGTTACCATTCTTTATTCCTGTTTTTGATACATGTTTTTCCTTAAAGAAGTCCCTCCAACATTTCCTGTAATACAGGCTTGGTGGTGATAAATTCCTTTAGCTTATTTTTGTCTGGGAAGCTCTTTATCTGTTCTTCGACTCTAAATGATAGCTTTCCTGGAGAAATTATTCTTGGTCATAGATCCTGGGTCTTCATCCTGTCGAATATTTTTTGCTAAGCCCTTCTGTCCTGCAGAGTTTCTTTTGAGAAATCAGCTGCCAATCTTATGGGTGTTCCCTTATAAGTAATTATCTGTTTTTCTTTTGCTGCTTTTACTATTCTTTCTTTGTCTTTAACCTTTGGCATTTTAATTATGATGTGTCTCGGTGTGGGCCTCTTTGGATCCCTGATTTTTTGGAATTCTCTGAACTTCCTGGGACTTTATGTCCATTTTCTTCACCAGGTTAGGGAAGTTTTCCATCATTATTGCTTCAAACAGCTGTTCAACATCTTGATTTTCTTTAGGTACGCCAATCAGATGGATATTTGGACCCTTAATAGTGTCCCATATTCTCCTTAAATTATTTTTATAGTCTCAGCATCTTATCTCTTGCTGTTCTGATTGCGTGTTCTTGGCTTTCCTGTCTTCTAGATAAGGCCTTTGATCCCCTTCTTTATTCACTTTATTCCTTTGTTTAATTCCATTTAATATACTTCTCATCTCAGATAATGTGTTCTTCATTTCAGACTGATTCTCTTTTATAATTTCCATTTTTATGTTTTTTTATCTCTTTGTTGAAGTTCTCACTGAATTTATCTACACTTCCCAAAGATCATTGAGCATCTTTATAACCAGTATTTTGAACTCTGCATCTGTTAGATTACTTGACTCCATTATATCTGGATCTTTGTTCCATTCTCATATGGTTTCTCTTTCTTTGTCTTCCTGTTTTGACTGCCTTTCCATGTCTGTTTCTATGTACTAAGCAAAGCTCTTAAGTCTCCTGGTCTTACTAGTGTGGATCTGTGAAGTAGGTGTCCAGTGGCACAGTACTGAGGGATTCAGCTGCAGGCCAAATTTAACCCAAGCCTCTCCCCATAGGGGCCACCTGTTTAGATTCAGCAAGTGTCCACAGATGCTGAGCTTATAGTTGCCTCAAAAGGCCACACCAGAAACAGAGGCCAGCTGTCTCCAGTGTGAGTCTTGGTGCTGCTCAGCAAGGAGCACCTGACTCACTGAGGATACAGCCGGATGTATCTTGGGTGGGGCCGCGAATTGGGGGAGGTGGGGTTTCAGGGAATCCTCTGGGCAGAGCGACCTCTGTTATCCAGTTTGATGACATTCCGGCTATGGTGGCGCCGAGTTGGCGCACTGGTAGAGGGGAGGGTTCAACAGGAAACAATAGATACCAGCACGTCTCCCCTCGGTCCTCACTCCGACAATGTCTTCCTGTAAGTCCCTGGTGCCTGCTGCGTGCAGCCCAACTGGCACTGGTGCTCAGAGTGAGCAGGTCCATCACCACAAAAATCTGCTCACTGATGCGGCCCCTTTAAGAGGTGTCTGCCGCTGCTGCTGCCTCCGTCTCAGTTGCTCAAGACCTGGCAGCTCTGCATCCTCACCCCGTCCTACCTTCTTTCGTTGCAGGGTGATTTCTCGGATTTCTCCCTAGTTGTATGGTTTATTCATCTAGATCCCAGGTGATTTTTCCTTCTGCTGCTCCTTGTTTCCGTCACACCTTTGGTCGCCAGAGAGATGAACAGAGCCTCTATCATTTAGGCCATTTTTTTCCTCCTAAATTTGTTATTTTAAGCTACGAAGTTTGTGGTAACTTGGTACAGTAGCAATAGGAGGTTAATACAGTAGGGAAACTTGATCTAAGAAAGGAAAACAACCAGTTTCAAATGGAGGAGACATAAATTCAAAGCATTTCAGTAGCTGTGGAGGAAGGATTGCAAATGGGAAGAAACTGTTACCATTTTACACACATACTTTTGAAAAGTAATATATTTACCCAGGTAGCCAGATATCGTTATATTATAATTGCACTGCTTGTACATTTTTCTTCTTAAAAATAATCTGTTATGTTTGTACACCCATGTTCATAGCAGCATTATTCATTATCGCCAAAAAGTGGAAGCATATGTCTATTGGCAGGTGAACGGATAAAGAAAATGTGATGTGTACATATAATGGACTATTATTCAGCTTTAAAAAGGGAGGAATTCCGATACATACTGCAACATGTATGAACCTTAAGGACATTCTGCTTGGTAAAGTAAGTCACAAAAAGACAAATACTGTATGATTCCACTTCCGTAAGGTCTTTAGAGTAGTCAGACTCATAGAGACAGGAAATAGATTAGAGGATACCAGGGGTGGGGGGAGGGGGAACAAGGAGTTAGTATTCAGTTGGAAAAGACAAAAAAGCTCTGCACATGGATGGTGGAGATGGCCACACAACTTGTGAATGTATTTAATGCCACTGAACTATACACCTAAAAATGGTTAAAGTGGTAAATTTTATATTATGTATATTTTATCACACCTTTAATAGTATTTTAAAAAGCATACCTTCATAGCCTTTCTGAGAATAAACCTTCAGAGAGTGAAAGTATCAATCAAATAACCCCAGTTCAGTCAGGGAGCTGTGTGGAAAGCCACACATGCTCTCCACACAGGCTTTGCTTCGTCACGACACCTGTGCTTTCACATCCAGCGCATGGTTCTCAGTTTCACTGCTGGACCTGCTGCAGCAGTGAACACAGCTGATTGCTCCTCCTCCACCTGGCTCTGGGACGCCACATTCATTTAGTCTTATCCCACTGCAGTCTTCTTTGCTGGTCCTAAGTCCTCTCGCCCCTTTTACCTGCATTCTCTCCTACACTCATAGCTTTAAATGCAAACTTTGTGCTGATGACCCCCAAGTTCACATCTTTAGCCTGACCCACTCCTGAACTCTGGGCTCAAACAGACAGCTCAAACTCACATGGCTGAAGCTTTGAGTGCCAACTGCAATCTCCTCATCTCAGTTAATAGAATCCTATCTTCCCAGTGACTCATGTCAGAACCTCTTTCTCCCACCCTACATCTGATCCATCAGGAAACCCTGCTGGCTGTATCATCAGAGCATATCCAGAATCCCCATTTTTTAGGCCTTACCCTGCTACTCCATGGTGTAAACCACCATATTTCATTGTCTCACTTCCTCCATCTTTTCTCAACAGGCAACTAAACTACTCTTGAGGTAAGTCATGTGACTCCTGTACTCAGAACCCTCCCAAGGCCTCTTACTTTGTCTCCCACTGCTGACTCTCTCCTCACTGTGCTCCAGCCACCCAGCCTCCTTGAGGCTCCCTGTGTTCCTCAGGCATCTTCCTCCTCAGGCTCTTTGTACTGACTGTGCCCTTGGCCTGGCATTTCTCCTCTGCCCAGGGTCTCTCCTAGAGCTCAGGGTTCCCCACCACACTCATCCAACTGGTTGAAAGAATTCAGTTTCTTGTGTTTATAGGGCCAAGATTCTTGTTTTCTTGTTGGTGGTTGGTGTGCAAAGTCCCTCAGGTCCTAGTGGCGACCCTCAGGTCCAGCCTCATGGCTCTCTCACAGCATGGCAGCTTGCTTCTTCTTTGCAGCCAACTGTCTGCTACAGTTAATACATGCACAGAGTGACTGGCTCATCACTTTTGCCATGTATGACTACTCCGTCATATTTGCAAGCCTTATCAGGATCCTACCCCCAGAGTGGCTGGTACTGGAGCAGCTGAGAACACAGAAGCCAGATCACTGCCCAGAGCACCTGTAATAAGGCTTTTGGCTAACCAGTCTACCATGTAGTCCTAGCTTTTCATCAGCTTTTTAGTGACCACTTTTAAGTGTAAAGGGATGGTCAGGGGCCACAGATACTCAAAGAAAGCCTCCAACAAGAAAGGGAGAGACTGGGGGTGGCTCCATAGTGTAGTGGTTAGCACATCTGCTTTACACTCAGAAGGTCCTGGGTTTGTGCCCCAGATGGAGCCACGGACCATATCCTGGGTTCACCAGGCTCCCCCGGGTGCTCCAGGTACCCCAAGTGTGCTGGGGGCACCAGGCCCTGGGTGCACCCTGTGAGTGTGTGGGAGGAGATGCCCCGCCTTCAGAGCTCCAGTTCTTAAGGGTAAATGGCAACATCCGTAGGTCAGGGCTGGAAGTAGGGAGGGGATGAAAGGGGGGGGGTGGGGAGGAGGGAGAGATCAAAACTAAAAACAGGAAAGAAAGAGAAGCAGAAGGCACTTGAAGGGAACAGTCAGTGCAGAGAGCAGAAGAAAACTTGCAAAATAAAACTTGATTTACATTGTCAGATTAAAGAAGACATCACAGTCAGAGAACTAGAAAGCTCCCTCAGAAATTAAAAATGAAATAAAGGCATCTTGTTGAAGGGTTGGAAGATCAAGTCAAGAGTATATCCCAGAAAGTTTTTTAAAGGGCCAAAAGAATAGGAGATAAGATAAAGTAGGAGACTAACAAGGCATAGTGCCTGACTGACAGTCCTGCTGGGGATTGGGGAATACAGGGATGTTATCAAAGAATCCTTTAGAAACTTCCAGAACCCAAGAGCTGTATCCCCAATTGAAAGGGCTATGTCGGTGCTCAGAACAGCAAGGAGAAAGTACCCCCCAGTAAACACAGCTCAAACACAGCCCAGTACCCATAGCATCCTGCTGATGGATAGGAGGTTTCCAGCAGCTTTCAGAGATTAAAACAGGCGCCACACCCAGCCTCAACAGGGCAGTGTCAGGCTCTAAGGCACCACCAGCAGGAGTGAGATGGAGCTGGGGCAGCAGCCTTCCCAATGCCATGGTGCTCATTTCCAATTTCCAACCTACAACCGCATATACAGGCACCTGTCAGGGGAGGAAACAGTGCTGGTTCTTCAGACGAGAACACTTGTAATGTGCATACCACACACCCTTCCTCAGGAAGGAACACTGAGCTAGGAAGGTGCAAGGCCGCCAGCACGGAGGAGGGAACGCAGGGGCTCAGCAAGGCATGATACCCTAGGGGCCTGGTCAGTGAAAATGGTCTGAAGGAGGCGTGTAATCCTGCAGAGATATTAGAGCAATAAATGTGCAGAAAATTCAGGGAATGAAAAGCAAGGAAATTAGTAAGTATAGGAAAAAATTATATAAGAAAGCCAGTGCTATAGTTTAAATGTGGTTTAGTGGTGAAAAATATTTATGTAGTCAATGATGTAAACATTGCAGAAGATCTAGCCAACTTGGGAGGGTGTGGAGAGAGTGCCAAATTCTCATTTTTTACTATAGGAGGCCAAAATCTAACATATAAATTTGAAAAGTCAAGAAAATAGCACCAGGAACATATTACTTAGACATGGAGGCAGTGACCCCCAAAATTACCCAAAGCTAGAGAGCAAAAAGAAGAGCTTCTCCAGGCAGGATGGGGTGGGCAAGAGCCGCAGGAGTGCTGTTTGGTTGCAGGCCTTACAGTGTTGTGACTTTTTGGACTATGTACTTTTATCTGATAACTTTTTAGTGTGTTTTTTTCCCTCCTTTACTTACTCACAGGGGTCTAGACTGGGCCAGGAGTCAAAGGAAGGCCCCATAAAGAACGAAGCCTCTAGTTCTCTGTTGTGTGCAGAGAGGTCATTGAGATAGGCAGGAGGGCAGCTGCCTTCACACAGCCTGGGGCCAAGTTCTGTGAGCTGAATAGTCCATTGTCCAGTTGGTTAGCATTCCAGGGAAGAGCCACAGAGGGAACATTTTCATAGGCCCTTGCAGGGGCGCCGCAGAGCCAGGAGTGCCTCTTCCTAAGAGCTTCTCCCCTTCCCTTATCTGGCTCCCCTGGCTCTCCCCAACACCCAGACCTGAAATGCAGGAACAAGCAAGAGGGGCTTCTGCTTCCCAATGGGCCACTGTTTCCTGTGATCAATGTGGTTATATAATCGTCTAATGTGTTCTTTGGTACCTTCTAGAAATTCTGGTTTGTTTCCTCAGAATGTTTGCATAAAGCTTGAATGTGTCCAGTTGACTTTTTCCAAGTGTTCTCATGTGCATTTTAAGATTTTATTGTCTTTAAAAGAACATGGAGAAAGCTCTGTGAATATACTAAAATCCACTGAATTGTACCCTGTAAATGAGTAAATTGTGTAGTATATGAATTATTTCTCCATAAAACTGTTAACAGAAATAACAGAGAGAGTCAGAACTGCCCCAGACCTCAGCCTCTCTGCCACCCACCCCATCCCTCCTGCATCAAGGAGATCTTCAGAGTGGGTGTTGGACTTGGAGAGCAGCAATCTGCCAAAACCCCAGTGATAACAGATGTAGAGAGAGAGCAGCTTCTGGTACTGGAGACAACCCACATCCCTGTCCAAAGCACATCAAGAAAAGCTCTCCAGGCACTGCTTACAGCTGGGTGCTGAGCAGGCTCCTTCTGGCGATGGAGGGCACAGCTGGTGACATTGCAACACCTATTTCTGAAAGACTAAATTGGATTCCTGAATATGACACATGCCTCTTGGGGAACATGTGGAATGACCTTTTCCATATAAAACCAGCATTATGCTATTATTCTAGAATTTTGTAAGCCCTATTCCCTAAACCAGGGGCAGTTAATCAGTTTATCATCACAGATGATATAGGAAGCTATTTTTATACTTCAAGCAGAAAAACTGAGCTCTAAATGAGCACTTTCAGTGTTGGGAGACTCTTGTTACTGTCTTATTTTCAAATTTAAGTTTAGAATTAAACATACCTTGTATTTTAAGATTTACTTGAATTACTTCATTTTTTCCCAGCAAGACCCAGTAATTCCAGAGGGGTTAAGGTGTTTAGGGAGACAGTGAGCTTTCATTTTGTGTCCACATAGCTGACCAATTTTTTAAAATGTAAATGTTTCTACTCATCTAGAGGAATCTCCAAACAGAGTCTTTAAGTATAAATTGCCAATCATAACCCTGAAAAAGTTATTAACCATTGTAGTTGGTGTGAAGCAGACCTACTAGGGGTTAAAAAAACAAAAACAAAAAACAAAACTATTGCGCTGTCCCAGGTCCTGGAGCCCTGGTGTGACACTTTCCTGCAAGCTGGGGAAGTGTAATACACAGGAAGCTCTTATTCAGTGGTTCTCTGGAGCAAGTTACAGATATAAAATCACCACTGCTTAGTAGGAAGCTTGAGTTATCATTTGTGTCTAGTTTTCAAAGGCCCTGAGGACAAAGTTGTGGCATTTCCTTCTCCCCCCCCCCTTTCTCCCCTCCTCTCCTCCTGCTTCTTTGTCCTTCTGTTCTTGTTCTTCCTCTTCTTTCTTTCTTCAAAACAGTGCCCACTCTGGCAAGCACACAGCTATTTAAGGTCTTATATTAAGCATGTCATTATCAAACAAACATCCTTATATTCCCGAGAATCTTTCAGTTATTTTCATTAAAATGAACTGACCAGCAAAATCCCCCACTTAAGTACATATCTACTTGTAAGAAATAACAGTACAGATGTGGTCATAGCTTCTTCCACTCCTTTTTCTTACCTCTCTCTTCTTCCCTGCCCCGCTACCCTCCCAGGAGAAACCATGACCTTAAACTTATACTGAAAATCATAGCTATCTATTTAAAATACTCCAGGCTTATTTCCAAAGGTGTCAATAAAAAACAACGTAAGTATCCTTCCTGTCTCCTATTTATAACTTTGGAAATTATATGACATTTAGTCTTTTCTAAATTTATCAAAGTGACTAAGTTTTTGATTCTCCCTGAAATCTAAGTAAGGGAAGTTGGACATGGCATCATGAGTGTTGGTGCTGGCCAGGACACTCACCTCCAGGAGCAAAGCCAAGTGGAGCTGTCTGTGCCAAAGAGCTCTAGATGCCCCTGGGCATTGGCTGATCCCTTCAGATAGGTGCCTTGGGTGTGCACAGGTTGATGCAGCTCAGACTCCTCAGAAGCAACAGGGAAAACTCAGTATATTTGTTTAGCTGCTTTACAGATGCACTTACAAAGAAGTGCAGGTGCCATGAGGTAGGCAAGCTACAGGCCTCAGTGTGGCCATTCAGAAATGACCTGTAATCAGGCTTTTGAGAGTTGCTTCTCTCTCTACTTACTCCTGCCTACCCACACATCTGGTGTGACATTTATAAATAGTGAAGAAAGCCCCTAGGAACATTTTGCTTTATTATCACCATGGCTGCTGCTGCTCCCCTCCACCATGGAATACCACAATTTGTTTATGCATTCGTTCATTGATGGGCATTTGGGTTGTTTTCATTTTCATTTTTTGGCTGTTACAAATAAAGTTTCTATGATCATTCATGTACAAATCTTTATATGGACACATACTTTCATTTCTCCTGGGTGAATACCTAGTAGCGAAATGACTGGATCATGTGTTAGGTACATAGTTAACCCTTTAAGGAATTTCCAAACAGTTTTGCAAAGCGATTCTGTAATTTTACATTCTCAACAGCAGTGTATAAGAATTCCAGTTTCTCCACATCCTCCCAAACACTTGGTGTACACAATATGGCCTATCTCTTTAATTTTAGCTATTCTAATAGATGTGTACCTTATTATCACTTTAATTTGCATTTCCCTAATGGCTATTGATATTGACTTGAATCCTTTTAAATCTACTGAAACTTATTTTATGGTCCAGAATATAGTCTGTCTTGGTAAATATTTCGCGTGCACCTGCTTGAAAGGAATGTGTATTCTTTCATTGGCTAGAGTGTTCTGTAAATGTTAGTTAGGTTGAGGAGCTTGATAGTATCACTATGGCTTTTGATAAGATAAGCTTTGTTGAAAATGTTGTAATTCAAGTGTGATTGTCACAAGGTTCAGAAATGGTCATTTCTACTGGGAAGTGCTGTGTTTTCAATATGATTTTCGTGAGTCATACTTCTGTAGTTGGAGTTAACTGTGGTTAGAGAACTTATTCTGCTTTCTTCTCGTCAAGATTATATCTCCACATCTGTAGCAGAAACAATATAATTTGTTAGTAAATTTCTCGTATTAGAATAATCCTGCAGGAGCCAGCTCTGTCCATTCATCTATAAGTGATTGCAGAGTGGGTTTTTCTCCCACAGTGTTTCTGTAACTTGCTGCATGTTTGCTGGAGAGGGTGCTGGCTTGCTTTGAATACTCTGGTGTACATCTCTTGGTTTAGGTTTTTCTGGCTCTTCCATGAAAGAGAATTTTCTTATTTTTCAATCTTACTGTTTTTTCCTGAAAGCCTGTGAATGGAAAACTTTGGGTTTGGGTCATTAGAACCATTCCCAAATCAGCGGCTAGATGGAAGTTGATTTATTCTCCAAAGAAAATATGGTTAAAGTGGACCTTAAAATATAAACACTTTGATTCATCTTTACTCATTCTAACATAATAGCATATAAAAAAGGCCTACTGCCAGTTAATTATTTATTTAAAAAGCATTGGATTAATATTTCAGAATGAACAACTTAGTACTTTATGTTCAATTAGTAGCTTCGCTGTTCAAATTCTTAGGAATCTTAAGGACAGATTGGCCAGTATGGTTGACTGGTTAGATGATTCTTTAGGTGCCCAGCAGGATTCTCACTAGACATCACATGCTTTAGAAATGAAGGCTTTTGTGAGATAAGGAGGGAAGCATTCAGTTATTTCAAGAAATCAGCTGATGGGTGGACTTTTGAGCTCAATATCTTAAACACCCAAGGCCCAGGGATGGAGGCTGCCTTCTTCCTCTTGTGGAGGGAGAAGGAGATACTGTCTCTGACTCGAGAATCCTGGACTAGTCACCTAGAGTTGGTCCTATGCCAGTCTGGCTTTTATGTTGCATGTTGTAAACAACTGATGGTCATATAGCTAAACATGGCAGCATCTACCAGCCTGCCCAGCAGTGAGGAGACCTGAAGGGATATAAGTTGTCTAAGCACAGTTAATGACATGGATTAATGGGTTTGGCCTTGGACAGGGCTTATTTATGCCTGTCATAGCCTTAGCTCTGATTCTCCACCTTTGAAACACCCTGCCTACAAGCTATCACTAAATATTCACTTGTCAAAACCCTCCTATTCTTCGGGGTTTTCTGTATGGATTGTCCCTCCTTTTTTGGTCAAAGGTCAGCTCTCCCTGGCTAAATGCCTTATCCTTTTTTCTCCTCTCCCTCCCTACGATCTTCTCTCTCTCTCTCTCTCTCTCTCTCTCTCTCTCTCTCTCTCTCTCTCTCACTTGCTCTTCTTTGTTCTTTTTGTCTTTTTCTCTTTTGTTTTCTTTCTTCCTCTCTCTAAAATTTTCATTATGGAAAAGTTCAAGCCTAATACAAAAGTAGAGAGAATAGTATAATGCTTCCCCAGTGTCCCACTCCCAGCCTCAGCAACTCTCCGTCATGGCCAGTTGGTTACATATATGTAACCTTAATATATGTGCCTTAGTCCATATAGTAAGTATAAAAAAAAAAGTGTGCTTTTAAAAATTACTAAAATATTATCACATCTATAAAAATCAGTGAACAATTCCTTAATATTAAGTATTCAGTCATTATTCAATATCAGGATCAGTATTCAAATTTCTAATTATCTTATAAATGTGGTTTAAAAAAATAATTTTTTTGAATCAGGATCCAAAAACGTCCTTATGGGCAGTAGGTCGATGTGTCTCCTAAGTCTCTTAATGAAGGTTTCTTTTCCATCTTTTTTTTTTTTTTTTGCCTTGAAAATAACAGGTCCCTTCTTTGTCTCTTTAAAGGTCCTCATGGACTAGGTTTTGCTGATTTCATCCCTGAAAAATTTTGCTTTGATCATTATATTTCCTGTAAATTAGTAGTTGGATTCAGGTTTGATTTAGGTAGCGTCACACACTTCCATCAGGAGGCACTTGGTGTCTGGTTGTATGTATTTCTGTGCCCTTAGGAGGCACTGAGGATCATTGATTATGTCCATTACTTCATCAAGAACTGCAGGATGATGACATTCTAATCCCATTATTCTTTCTTCGTATACTGGTTTGAACACTTCTTAGACGCTTCCTTCATGACTACCAAGACTTGCCCCAAGTAACAGTTTGTAGGAAAGGAAGGCTAACTGCTTGGTTCTTTCCTTTTATTCATTCGTTTTCACAATAATAAATTGGTTAACTAGTGCCCTCCAATGATGACTAGTTAATTTTTACTGTAGTTATGCCTTCATGAATTGAAACATGTTTGATATGTTTCAGTCCACTGAAAGCCTCTTTATGTTGGTCCTGAGTTCCTCAATTTGACCTTATAAAGTCTTTGATAGCTTCTTTGCTTTCATATATAACAAGATATTCCTGGCTCAACTCGCACATTTCCTGGCATTTCTCCAAGGGTCCCGATTCTTTTTAATGGGAAATGGAATTTAAATACCACAACCTCGGTGCTCCAGGTGCTCACTGTTAATTGGACAGAATTAGAAGGTTTTTGTTTTGTTTTTAATACATCATAAATGATACCTCATAGTGATACTTAAAATTCAAATTCAGGATTATAGGATGTTTGCCTAACATCTTCAGTCTCATATCATTTTCTCCTTTTTATCAGTCACGTGGAGGACCTGAGACTCAACACTTGGAACAATGGAATTAGGATATTTCTTATTACTGGTGTTGCTGCTGAAAAGTTTAATGATAATCTAATTTTGTTTAGAGGGACAATCCATACAGAAAACCCCGGAGAATAGGAGGGTTTTGACAAGTGAATATTTAGTGATAGGGTGTAGGCAGGGTGTTTCAAAGGTGGAGAATCAGAGCTAAGGCTATGACAGGCACTTGATTTTTTCATAGCTATTCAAAGAATTTTTCTCTTTTTCTTTGAAGTCCAAGAAATTCACCAGATTAAGTCTTAGAGTAGGCCTTTTGGGATTGGGAGTTGATATTCTTAGGTACCCAATGTATTTTTTCAATATGTAGTTGTTTTTTTTTAGAGAAGTTCTCATAAATATAGTTTTACTATTCTGTATCTTTGCTTTGATTTTTCTTCTCGGGGACTTCTGTTATCCATACTAACATATCTTTGCCTTCAATATTTGTCACTTTCTCTTGAATCCTTTTTGTCTCTTTAGTTATTTCTAAGAGCTTTGTTGAAATATAATGTACATTCCATAAAATTCACCACTGTAAGTGTATAAATCAGTGGATTTTAGTAAACATAAAGTTACACAGCCATCACCACAGGCTAGTTTTATGGTGTTTCCACACCCCAGAAAAACCCAAAAATGCTGATTGCAGCCAGTCCCGCTTCTGCCCCATAATTCCAAGGCGACCAGTTGATGTACTTTGTATCTCTATAGAGTTGTCTTTTCTGAAAATTTCCTGTAAATGAAAGAATGTAATTTTTAGTCTTTTGTGTCTGGCTTTTTTGCTTAGAATGTTTTTTTTTTTTTTTTTTAAACAACTGATCGTCAGTTTATTTAAGCATCGGCAGTGGTGACTTCAGCCTTGACTCCTGGCTCAATACTTGTGGAAGTAATCTGCTTAACAGTCTCAGAAGGACTGTGCTCCCTTGTGGGTCCTCATCTGAAAAGGATCCCAAGTCTTAGAACTTCCCCACAGGGAGTTTTTCTTGTTGTGATTCTGTCTTGGTAGGCATCCGAACTAACTGGTCTTTTCATTTTGAGATTCTTTTCCTTTGTGCCTCTGATCAAGTCAGCACACACCTTCCCCAAAGACTTGACTTTGCAGCTGGTAAAAGTAATTTCGATTCTGCGAATCACCACCTCTGGTTCCATGGATGTCTTTTCTCATTCCCACCTCTATGACTGCTGCATGGCTTCCTGACCTACTTGTTCCTCCGCCAGAGCGAGCAGCGGGTACATGAAGTGGCTGAGGGAAGAGTGGGAGTAGGTGGGAAGGAGCTGCAACCAGGGCTCCCTCAGAGACTTAGCAGAACGTTTTGAGTTTCATTTATGTTGTAGTATGTATCAATATTGCATTCCTTTTTATAGCTGAATAATAGTCTTTTGTATAGATAGACCACATCTTGTTCATTCTTTCCTCAGCTGATAGACATTTGTGTTGCTTTGCTCTTTTGCTATTATGAATAATGCTGCTTGTTATGAATATTTGCATACATACCTTTTGGCACTTTTTTCTTTCTCTTGAGTAGATACTTAAGAGTGGAGTTACTGTGTTGTACACTAAGTTTAACTTTTCAGGCAACTGCCAAATGATTTTCTAAATTGGCCAGACCAGTTTACATTCCTCTTAGCAATATATGAGGTCCAGTTTTTCCACATCCTCGTCAACTTTTATTGACGGTTTTGATTACAGCTGTTTTAGTGAGTGATCTCTCTGTTCTCATTGTGGTTTTAATTTTCGTTTTCCTAAGGACTCATGGTCTTGAGCATCTATCTTTTCATGTGCTTATTAGCCATTTATATATCTTGTTTGATGAAATAACTGTTTAAATCTTTTCCTTTGTGCCTCTGATCAATTTTTTAAAAAATTGTGTTTTCATCTTGGCGAATTATGAGATTTCTTTATACATTCTAGACTATACAAGTTCTTTATCAGATATACGATTTATAAATACTTTCTCCTAGTGTATCTTTTAGTTTTAATAATATCCTTTGAAGTACAAAAGTTTTAAAAATTTCCTGAAATCGGTTTATACTTAGAAATATATATGTATCTTTTTGCTGAAGAGTTTTGTTATCTGTGACATTCATGTGTGAATTATCCTATTTACTTTTTATGATTTTTGATACCCAATGTCTACTTGCCTAAGTTATTTTTACTAAGGATTCTGCATAGCTGTCAGAAAGGATGTGTGGGTCTGTGCTGTGTGTAATAGTTTAGATACTGTCTAGAATAATACCTAAAATGTCAAAACCTATGCTCTTTCCACACAATAAGCATGACTGTTGACTTTTGAGAGCAAGATCTTATTCCGTGACTCGTGGTCCCAGGTGCCATTAACATCTCCCCAGGATACCTCCTGTTCTCTCACCAGAGCTGCCGGTGGTCTTTGGATCAAAGGAATCAATGGCTCTTACTTTCATACCACACCTTGCAAGTGGGCTGCTTCCCTGAATGTGGTGAAAAGGTCAAGTGCATGATACATCCCCCTCCAATTTTGTAAAGGCTTAAGTAACATATTCTCACTTGGCAATTGCAGGTGAAGGACTTAACAAAATACTTGGATCCCAGTGGGCTTGGCGTGATCAATTTTGAAGACTTCTACCAAGGGATCACGGCGATCAGAAATGGAGGTCAGTCATCCCTGCTGTGTGCTTCCGTTGCCTCACCCCTTCCTCAGTTCCACAACCAGCCTTCCCTCTCCCTCAGCTCCTCCTTATTAATTACCCTCAAGCCTCAGACTCCTTTTGCTGAATGTCTTCCCTTCTCTTCGAAGCCCCTAAAATGCCCCCGATTTCAGGATGCTCTATCTCCTTTGTTGTCCTTTACTCCTCACACACCCTATCTTCCCGACTGCTTATCCACAATGTTAGAAAGCTACTGTCACTTTCTCCAAAGGGGTTTCAGTGAAAACTTTGAAACATACCAAAATATTGAGAGATTTACACAGTGAACCCCATATGTATTTCTGTGTCATCTGTATTCCATAGGCAGCATTTTATAGTATCTGCATGATCTATCCATCCTCCTGCCTATCCAACAGTTCATTCTCTTTTTTCTAATGGGATGCATTTCAAATCAGTGTACTTCCATGCACTTCACCCTAAACACTTCAGCATATGTATCAGTCATTATCTAGAATTCAGTATTTGTTTACAGTTTTTTTTTTAGTAAAGATTTACCTACAGTGAAATGCACAAATCTTAAGTGTGCCATTTTGTGAATTTTGACAAATTCTTATGCCTGGTAATACAAATCCCTATCAAGAGTATTAGCATCACTGCAGACAGTTCCCTCATGGCCTTCCAGTAACACTCTCCCTCCTGTCCGCACCTTCTTTGCTGATTTTTGTCACCATAGATTCGTTTTGCCTCTCACGGACTTCACGTAAATAAAGTCGTCAGTATGTGTTCTTGTGTCTGCCTTCTCCCTTCATGTGCTATTTTTGAGATTCTTCTGTGTTGTCTCAAGTATCAGGAGTCTGTTTTCTCTTGTGGAATAGTGTTCCATCATATGCTTATACCACATGTTGTTCATCCATTCCCCAGGGGTGGACACTTGTTTTGGGCTAGGATATTTGCAGTTTGGGGCTATTGTAAATAAAGCTTCTAGTGACATTTGTGTGCAAGTCTGTGTAGATATATGTTTTCATGTCTTTGTGCCCTGTACCTGACAATGAGTGGGGCGGCTGGTCATATGCACATGAGCTTAGTTTATTACAAAACTGCCAGATGTTCTTCCAAGTGATGGTACCATTTTACTCTCACCAGTTGCCCATATACTGTCCTCCTCAAATGAAACTCTGAAGTTCTGAGTAGACCTTTCCTTCTTATTCCCCGTCTTCTGCCAGGTGGTGTGGGGGCAGCAGTGGTGGGAAGTCACCAGTCACAGGCTTTTCTCCCCCTTCCTGCTCCTTGCTGGAGAAAGAGGAGCATAAACAGACTTGGCAGGGCTTTTGGTCATCACACTGGCCAGGTCAAGGGGTGCCCTTGGACTTGAGGTCTTATCAGCAGTTCTTAGTAGAGTCACCTGTCTTGTCTGTCCCTGAAATTATTGCCCAACAGTGTCACATAGAGGCTGGGTTTCCTAAAGCGCCATGTCCCAGATGGCTTTGGGTAGCATTCTGTGTATGGAGGGAGCCCTGTGTGTTACTGTTTGTTCTTTCACCTAGTCAGTCTACACACACAACCAACAGCACAGCCAGGGGACCCCATGGTGAACCAGCAGCCAGGGTCCCTGGGCATACGGAGCATGCAGCGAGTGAGGGAACAGCAGGGGAGGTGCTGCTGCTGTCACTGAAGTGGGTGGGGGCCGATCTACATGACCTCACTGACAGACAACAGAATCAACGTGAAAATTAAAGGGGCAAGTTGGAGCTCTAAGCCTTGGACATGCCCCTGGTGATCTCTGCACTTTCTAGCTGGGGGATGAAACTGGCTTCCTCGAGTTTGAGTTCAGGTGCTTGAGGAGCCCAGATGTCTCTCAAGTGTCAAGGCTGGAGCAGCAATGGCAGTTGGGTCCATGGGAGTAGCAGGAAGGAGCCCAGGGCAGTGGCCAGTGAGAAATAATGCTGGGGGTGTCTGTGTGGCTCTGAGGCCCTCTCTGAGCCAAAGTCCAGACTGGTAGCTGCTCTGTTCTCTTGGGCCATGATTAGTGCGAAATGGAGCAAGCTTTCCTGTCAGAGTTCCCAGAAGGCTGTGACCTGCGAGTCAGCACGTGCTTCCAGAAAACTGGTGACCCAGGAAGGCATGACCCAGTCCACTATAATAAAACTCTCTGGTCATTGACCTGTCTGGTGAGACAGGCGAGCTGCCTTTACAGAGGCCAATTCTCTATTTGTCAAGCAGGAGGGGTTTACTGGCTGCTGACCCCTGTAGCTGTCTCAGAGGTTTCATGTGTCTTGAAGTTTAGTGACTTTTAAGGAGTGCTAGATATTTATCAGTCCAGTGAGAGAAATGGTCATTTGAGAATGACCTGTTTTCTAGAGTCCTGATGTTTCCTTAATGGTTAACCATCCACCCTGATGCACTGAGACAGGGCCTCTGCTCACCCTTCCTCTCTTTTCCTTGCCTTTGCCTGAGCTATTCCCACTGCAGCTGGGGTGCCCTCTGTCATTCCCAGGGCTTAGCAGAAAGGAACCCAAGGTGAGGCCCTGTGAGAGATTTTGGGCTCTCTTTCTCTGCAGGAGAGGAGCTAGCCAGGGCTTTTTGGTCTCCATCCAGAGCTCATCCCAGCCTTCTCCCTCATTTGGACCTCTCCTGGCTCACCTGGCTCGCTACATCTGTTTTCTCCCTACCCCAGGCACCCAGCCCTTTACATGCTGTTTGTCCAGCACTGCAGCTCCACTTCCTTCTATATCGGGGGCCAGCCCTCTGATGTTCTGAGGCTCCAAGTCAGCTCACCTTGGGAAAGTCCTTCCTCCAGCTGGCCCAGATACACCACTGAGCTCCACTGGGGTTGCTTGAATCTCTTTGTCTTTACATTCTTTTTGGTAATATTTCCACTTTGATTTAATTAAAAATAAAACCTCCCAGCCAGTCTTGGAGTTAGCGTAGATGCTCCTGAAATGATACTATATTTTTTCAGTGACAAGAACATTCTGGAATAGAAGTGTCCCCAGAGGGTGAGGCTTGGTCTCAACATGATGCTGCATTGTGGGATGCATTGCAAGTGTTGCCCCCTACCTTGAGTTTAGCCTGTGTAGAGCAGACCCCTGCTCTTGAAGGGATGGTGGGACCCGGACCCTCAGGGACAGTCTGCTGCTGGGGTGTATGGTTGAGGGGGCAGAGAGTGGGGGCCGTGGACAAGGTTGGTGAGGGGGATGGCCCTGCCAATGGCTGGGGCAGGGCCCTTGGGTAGGTGGGCTCAGAGGAGGAATCAGGCCGGATGGAGGGGTTGCAGCCAAGGGAGGACACAGTTGAGATTTGTAAGGACCCTGATTATGGACATTGTTAAGCTGGACTGTTCTAGGCTCCAGGAAGTATGGAGTCCCTTGCCCTCAGGAGCTGCTTTCTAGTGGAGGACAGCCCACAAACAATGTGGCAGGACAGTTATGAGAGGTGACAGGAGCTCAGGAGGAGGATGAAGCCAGAGGTGGTAATTTGAGGCCTCCCTGAGGAAGTCTAGGAAGGGGCAGCAGGCTCCGGGGGGAGTGCACTGTGCACTTCCAGGAGCTGCAAGGGTGCCATTGTGGGTGGTTTGGGCCATCAGGATCAGAAGGTGGGGACGAGGCTGGGCTGTGGGCACTGTGGGAAGACCTGACATCATGGTCTGACTCCAGCCCCAGGCTCCTGGAGGGACTGGTAAGTGGGATGGCCCCTTGGCTCAATACTAGCAGATCGATCATCTTTTGGAGTGGGAATGAGAGGCTGGGCTTCCAGGTGACTGTAGCTGCTGTGGGCTTTGGGGAGGCAGTACTGGGCGGGGGGGACACCCAGCCCTATGCATTGGATGTACTGTTGAGTCCACTCAGAGCTGCAGGCTTGGCTTTACTTTGTGTGTGTGAGTGTGTGTGTAATTTGTAAATTTTTGTAATGACTTTGTCATTTAAATTTGTTAGAAAGGAAAGTGAAAATAAAGTTAGAGTAAAAATAAGTTAAAGATGATTTTGAAATAGTTATTTTCTAGCATTTGGAGGAATGGAAAGCATGATTACCCGAACTGCATTTCAGCTCAAGTTCACCTTAGGTCTTCGCTCCAGTGTGCCGTCATAGCTGCTCACTGCCTGTTTCAACTGTCAGAATTTTATTTTGTATCCAGGAGAGGCATAGCAAGTGATACAATATATTGACCCAGTTTGCAAGGAAAGCACAAGGAGATTGTTACTGTCATAACCACAGGCCTTATTTCAGAATTAGAATGAGATAGAGAGGGAATTGTTACAAATAGGCCATTGGTCTGGCTTACTCCCTCCCCACAGGTTCTGGAAGAATAAGATAAACGCACATGTTCTTAAAGAGAAAACTGATGGATGAAACATATTTAGTTCCCATCAAGAGTATAAAAATGCCTGCTATGTTTACATCTCTTCCACCATATGGGGCAAGACTCCTAGATCATATCTTTACCACTGGAATATGAAATGATTGGTTAGGTTTTGAGAGTCTAAAATTCTGTGTTTCAGTTTTCAGAAGTGTAAGCAAGATTTTTAACATTCAAGACGGGGAAAATAGGGCAGAGACAGTTTGGCCTTATACAAAATATGCATGTGATTTCAAACTGCACTGGGATGATGATCTTCCTCTACTTCCTGTCTCAGAAACCAAAAACTTCTGTCCATAGCAGCCCTCTCCCTCAACAAGAAGAGCACATATAGTTCAGCTGCAGTTCACCTGCACCAAAGACCCAAACCTCCAGTGCAAGGGACTCAAGAGCTATTGGCTGGCTTGGTAGACAGCAAGTGCCAGATCCAAAGGCTAGTGCCATTCTGTGTCAGGTCCAGCCTGCCGTGCTCTGAGGTTCCTTCACTCCTGCCACTGAGATATTTAGCCACACTCCCAGGGAAAACAATACAAAACGATAGCAACGAAGGTATCTATGATTCTGAAAGCAAAAGCCATGTAAGGGATTTTTGTATAAGGGCCTTAATCACTATTGCAAAGCAGTATTGAATTGGCAGAGATGTTTTGTAATTACTAAATGCATTAATGCTTAAATTTTCACCATTGTTGAGGGAAAGCGTTATTATTCTGTTTAAACTTAGAGAGCTCTTTAGAAACTGGATGGAGGAGCCGTGTGTCCGGCTATTGCTCTGTGTCTGAGAGTCCTTTAACATCCATCCTCCTTTCTCCAGCGACACTGGCTATAGTAGTGACTTCAAACCACTAACCCTTTAGAACCTGGCTGGGGGACATGGCGATGGAGGGCAGCATTTCCCCACATGGTCTAGGTGCCAAAGAAGAATGGCTAAGGAAGCCAGCCATGATTGTTTCAAAGCACTTTTCCCAGGAAGGTCCAGGGAGGCTTGCTCTTCCATTTGACCTTCAAAAGGCTACTTTGTAAATAAGTGACTGATGTTATGTTAGGTTATGTGAAATATATTGAATAAGTAACTAATTTAAATAACTGATAAATTTTTAAAAAGTGCTAGTGTAATATGTTTTCTGCTCACACTTTAACACCCTGTATATGGGTTTTCTTCACAAAGCAATTCCCCAGTTCTCTGCAGATACCACCTCAGTGTCCTGTCATTTAATTTCTTCTGACACTTAACGTTCAGAGTTAGCATGACTCCACTTCAGGTACCTAGGTTACCCACACTTCTGTCTTACATGATCCCCTCCTCAGGTTCAGTAATTTGCTATAATGGCTCATAGAACTCAGGGGAACACTCCAGTTCTATCCTTAGTTTATTACAAAGGTTACAATGAACAACCAGATGGAGAGGTATATAAGGTGGGTCTGGAAGGGTCCACAGTGAAGGGGTTTTTGTCCCTGTGGAGTTTGGGGTGCATCACTCTCCTGACATGTTCACTAACCCAGAAGCTCTTTAAACTCCTTCATTCAGGGTTTTTATGGAGGGTCCAGTAAACAGGCATGATTGATTAAGCCATTGGTCATTGATGAGTAGCTCAGTCTTCAGCCCTTCTCCCTCTAAGGAGGTGAGAGCAGAGCTGAAATTTCCACCCATCTAATCACAAGGTCAGTTCCCCTGGCAAACAACTCCCATCCCCTAAGAGTCACTTCATTGGTTTAACCCAGGTAAAGTTGAAAGGGTTGAATAACAACAGATATTACTCTCACCCCATCACACAGGAAATTCCAGCAGATGAAGACCAAATAAATATTTCTTATGATAAGACAGTATCAGAGTAGTGAGGCGACGTCAGAAAACATAACCATCTTTCATCACTTGCACATCACTTGGAAAGTGCCATACCAGAACATGGCTGGGAGACTGTGGAAGCTGTCACCTTTTCTTCATGGAAATCGGTCATGTTTGAGAGGTCATGTCCCTATTACTGATGTCAAAATTAGAATCCGTCCATCATGAAAAGATTGCTTTTTCTTTAAACTTTTTCTTATTATAAAATAAAACATTTATTGTAAAAGATAAGTTAAGCAAAAAAGAAGAAAATAAAAACTGCCTGTGAGTCCAGCACCAACGACGAAGTGGTTATTTTGGTGCAATTTCATCATACCTACACCTCCCCAAACACATACAATTTAAAAAAAAAATTAAGTCTGGCACCTAATACTTTTTAAAGCCCGTGAACAGTATCACAGAGCTGGTATCGTGCTTTTTTTTCTTTCACAGTGCTGTCCAGCCCTTTTAAGAAGTAGTTACCATTCGGCCTCCACACTGACCCTCAGAACCCTGGCACGAAGTGTTGTTTTAGTCAGGAGCCCACGTTCCGATCCTAACCATGCTGCTTTCTCCCTCCTGGGTTTCTTACAGCAAGTCCAGGCCCCATTGACCACTCACAAAGTTCCCCCTTTGACCTCTCTGGATGGTCTGGGTTACCTGCTGAGTCTGGGTCATTTCTCCCGCAGACTCCGACGGCCAGCTGTGCAGTGTTGCATCTGCCCAGGATGAGGAGCCGCAGGCCTGCCCTGATGAGTTCGAGGACTTCGTTACCTTTGAGGCAAGTGGTTTTCATGGGAGAGCTGAGAGGGAATTTGATATTATACCTCCTCCTCTGTGCAGTCTTAAGTCCCATTTCACTCAATGGCCCCTGGATTGTTTATATAGGAAATGGCCTAAAGGGCAGGGCAAGACTCATTTTGCAGCTCTGTGCACACTGTGAAGGGCACTATGGTCCGTGGGCTCTGGGGGCTCACAGTCACAGCAGGCAGTCTATGCCGAGTGTTGAACACCTGAAGCCCTTGGCGGGAGATGCTCCTTGGGGCTTGTTGCTAGTAGAGCGACTCGCTGAGCAGTTGGAGTTCTCTGGTGATGCCGTCACCTTCTGCCATGCTGCTAAGTAAAGCCAGAACAGGGAACATGTCATGAGGTTTGATGTATCAAATTTCAAAACTACTTTTTGGGTCTAGGGACATTTGATTAATGCCTTGCCATCTCCCATCCCCTCCCCCCATAAGAAGCCAGGGTTGCTATGGTTTCATGGTGTTGCCTGTAACTGTGGGTATTTTGTCCTCTGCTAAGGCTTAGGAAAGATCTGTGAGCATAGCCTCAGAAGACAGACCACTGTCACTGTGTCCCATCCTTTGGTGGGGACAGATACCGGGAGAGCCCAGGTGGCTCAATCTGGAACTTTTTTTTTTTTTTTTTTTTAACATACACTAGATAATCCTGAGTCTTTGAAGAGCTATTAGGGAAGGCTGTGGTGGCCACTGCCAGCCCCTCAGCCCTCTGTTGCCCAGTGAGGGCCATGGGAAGCAGGGTTGGACTGTGCCCTGGTGGGCCTAAGGCCCTGTGTGTCAGTCTTCTGAGCCTTGGCTCCTTTGTGAAATGAAGGGGTTGCACAGAATAGTTTCTGAAAGTACCTCTGAATGCTTACTAACCACAGGACTCTACTGCTTTTCTTCTGTGTCTCATGTCCCTGCTCTGAGAAACTGCCCCAGATATTGGTCACCCCTCAGATAACACAGGCTCATTTCCTGACTATCACTTCTGCCAGCAAAGACCTGCAGGCCACCTGGGAGTGTTCACCCTTCACAGCTTTGTCCCAAAGTACCAGCTGGGCCTGAGACAGGGACCACCATGTATTGCATCCCCCGCATTCATTCTGGGTATGACCCAGGCGTGCCAGACATGGTCCTGGCATGTGGAGGCCAGTACCTGGCTGGGACTTGTACTGGCTTCAAGACACAGTGTGGCCAGGTGGAGGACCTTGGGTGGGCAAAACTCTTGACATGTCGGCTTTCAGATGAACAGCCCCAATGACTGTGAAAAGGCTGCTTATGTGGCCTGAATTGGTCCCAGCTCAATTTTACAGCAAGGTATGGTTCGGCACACATTACGTTTTCCTGGAATGCAGTTAGCTCAAGGGATGAGCCTTCCTTTCTTGTTCAGAGCTTCCGGGAGAGAGCGATAGATTGCCTTTTTGGCAGTAGTATAGGGTCCTGTCACCTAGGTAGTCAGCAGTGTACCCTTACCACATATCCACTACATACACTTTCTCATCAGTGTCTTTTATTTCTCATATTTCTGCTCGGGCATTATATCGATTTTAAAAATTTTATGTGTAGGTGGGTATAGTGGGTCAAAGGGTGATCTCCCAAAAGATTCGTCCACCCAGAACCTGTGAACTTAGAGAAAGGGTCTTTGCTGATGTAATTAAGTTAAAGACTCTCAAGGTGAGATCATGCTGGGTAGAGTCCTTAGAAGAGAAAGGGAGACGGCACACAGGGGAAGAGGCACTGTGAAGACAGAAGCAGAGGCTAGAGTGATGTGCCCACAAGCCCAGGACCAGCAGGAGCCAGCTGAAGCTGGAAGAAGAATTCAACCCTGACACCTTGATTTGGGACTTCTGGCCTTCATAGCTGTGAGAAGATACATTCCTGTTGTTCTTAAGCTGCTTAATTATGGTAATTTGATATGGCAACCCCAGGAAACTAATTCAGTATTTTATTATTCAGGATAGTAAAAGGCATCAACACATTTTGTCCTTAAAGTTCCCTTTTGGTCCAAGTGGGTGAGCCACCGCAGAGGGGCTGCCTCCTGAAACGTGGGTGGAGCAGGCAGGGGTGCTGTTTGACCCTGGCCACCTTTTGTCCTCTGAAAGGGTGGATCCCTCTCCCCCACAGCCCTCATGATTGTGGCCCTCCCACCTGTGTGGCCCCTCAGCCCTGGAGGTGTGCATGCCAGGACGGTCCAAAGAGTGTGCAAAAGGAATGCTTCTTAGGTTTTTAGATCCTTTTTTTTCCCCCCCCCAGAATATAGGAAACATTTTTTTAAAGTTTTTTGTTGTTGTTGTTACTTAAAAAAATACTTTATATTTTAGCAGTTTTAGAACCCCACACACTTGCAATTTCCTTCATCAAGAACATCTTGCCTTAGTGTGGTACATTCGTTAAAATCGATGAACCAATATTGATGCATTATTATTAACTAAAGTCTGTAGTTTACATTCAGGTTCACTCTTGGTATTGTATAGTCTGTAGGTTTTGACATATGTACAATGTCATGTATCCACCATTGTATAATACAGAGTAGTGTCATTTCCCTAAGAATCCTCTGTGCTCTCCTGATTCATCCCTCCCCCTACTCACACCCAGCGACCACTGATCTTTTACTGTCCCATCGTTTTGCCTTTTCCAGCATGTCACACTGTTGAATCATACAGTGTATAGCCTTTGCTGACTGGCTTCTTTTGCTTAGTAATATGTATTTAAGATCCTTCCATGTCTTTTTATGCTTTTTAAGGTTTTTAGATATAATTTTTAGGGGAGTGGAACTAAATACTGTGAAACTTATAGAAAGATTGCTTGAAAAAAATGCTTATACATTGTGTAATCTTAAAAAGTCCAATAAATATATGA
Organism: Rousettus aegyptiacus; assembly: GCF_014176215.1. NCBI lineage: Eukaryota > Metazoa > Chordata > Mammalia > Chiroptera > Pteropodidae > Rousettus > Rousettus aegyptiacus. Next base: position 16,670,529 of record NW_023416311.1, on the reverse strand, counting down.
GTGGAGAATATATGGATTACAGCCAAATACCACATTTGAGATCCTCTGCTGGCAATCTTCAGAGACAAATGAGCCTCTTATTGATTTTTCTGGCTAGGCGCACGACGTTGTTGGTCCAGGAATCCCGTGCAGAGAACTACTGATGGTCTGCTGCTCCTGGTCCTTTTCCTGCTGGGCCATTCAGTGGGTCTTGTAGTTCCCAGCATTTCCCTGAGCATCTCTTTGGCTTGTCACTTGTAACAGAACTTCTAGGAGAAAGTTACTAATGTAGCATCTCTGAGAAGAAGGGGAGGAGGTGACTTAAGGTTTGTCTCTGAGGTACAGGGAATAAGAAGAAAGCTCTATCTGAAAATCTTTTTGAGCTAGAGGATGGAGTGCTAAAGGCCTACAGGGGGCGATCTCGTACCTCAGGATTTCTAGATGAGAAAGTCCTGAACAGAAGCAAACAGAACTGATAAGGATTGTCCCTGCTGTGCCTCCCTCCTTCTCCCACTAGCAGCATCTAGAGAAAATAGCTGCCTTAGTAAAATGACAAGGAAATGTGTCTTTTGTGCAAACTGTTATCAGAAAGGTTAGAGAGTCAAGAACAAAAGCCAGTCTGTTTTGAGATCTGACTAACTGTTTGTTAAGAATCTAGCAAGGACACTTCCTAGACTTTGCTCCCTACCCTGGCCGGCACAGCAGGAGGTTTAACAGAGCGTGTCTGGGAGCATGTTAAACTTTTTCCTGGGCAGTGATGTACCTTCAGGTGAACACACAGGTTTTGCAGAAATCCCAGCACGGCTTGTCAGTTGAGAAGCTGGTGACCAGTCTGGACAGAAGGCCCTAGAGCTTCTGAGTCGATGGGGAGGCTGTCTCCAAGAGCACGCCCTGCCTGGAGCCAGTGTGTGGAGCCAGGCCCGGCCCGCAAGGCCACCTGGGCTAGCATCTGAGGGTAAGGAGAGGCTGTGTTGTGGTGGGTCGCTGGCTCACACCATGTCTGGCAGTCACTTTCACTCTGAGAGACCTTGACCTGAACAGTGGGGACCTGAATTTCTTCTCATTGGTGGATCTGTACATGGCGCCTTACTTGTGTATCTATTGACAGATCATTTGTTAACTGGTGAAGCTAACAACATGTAGCAAAGTTTTCTAAGATGCACTTAGATTTTCACATGAGTGCATCTTAATGTATAATTTCTAAACATTCTTGAAGTTGATAGCATTGACTTGTGGGCTCCTGGGTAAAAGTAGGTCCCATCTGATGGCAAATATGAATGGATGGACATGTCTATGAATCACTCTTATGTTTTGTCCAAGTAGACTATAGGTTAGCATGCACCATGCTCTAAGATGACTTTCTGCCTCTTAAAAAGCAGTTGTTTAACCAACTGCCCTGGAAAACTCTCTGCTGGTTGACATTTACTCAGGGCAACCTTGACCAATAGAAGCTGACCCTCAGGGACTGCGTGGCGGGGGTAGGGCAACACCTGGGAAATGAGTTGTCCCTGTCCTCCCAGCCACTTGGCCCTCCCTGGGCTTCATCCTAGGGACTCACAGAGCCGATCAGTCTCCTTTCTCCTTTGGGCCACTGTCTGTACCCTCAGGCTGCATAGGACACTCCAGGTAAGAGGCTGTTTACTGCTCAGCACCTCTGCCAGGGTGTCTTGAGTATTTGTAGCTGTGCTGTGAGGACAGGATCTTCATAACTCATTTATTTATAATTTGAGGCAAATTAAGGTGTAAATGCAAACATAAAGCTTTTTGTGAAGTAGGGAACAGTGTTTAATCTGCTTATGACCTTCCGTCAGTACAGGAGAGTGGGTTTGCTTTAGAAAAGAGAACCGAAGGTGGGGTGGGGGAGCATTCTCTTCTTGTATCTGTTTAAATGGTGGGGAGATGCCCAGGATGGAGTGTGTGAGTGCCTAACTTGAGGTAGTCAGGTTTGTATAGTGTCCACCTCATTGTTCCTTTGTTGATGGAAAACTACTTTCATCCTGAACCATCCTGGCCAAGGGGGTTTTAGCTATAGCCCTGGCCTCAGCTGCACAATTGATGTCAGCTCCTTGCAGGTGAAATAAACAGGCCCAAGTGTCTGGATCTTCTTCCCTTCCCTGGGGAGAAATGCTAGCTGGGTGTCCACTTGATTTGTCCATATAAAAACTGAGCTGCCATCAGCGGCATGAGGTCCATGCAGCTGTCAGGAAGCACCTGTTGGTTGACTTTTTAAAAGCTGACCTCAAGACTCAAGTTCTATTTTCCACAGAAAATCATTTCAGATGGTCCCCAGTCAGTGTCTTGGGGGCCCTGTGTGGTAAGGATTATGTGGGCCCTGCCTGTTTCCTAGGTCCAAGGACTGAGATTGAGGCAGGGGAGGTGTCCATGGGAATGTCCTGCAGATAAGGAGCAGTGCTCTTGCAGGAGTTTTCAGCTGAATACTGAAAAGCTAACTGGTCTTTGTCATTGTTGTTAGAAGTCTGGGGGTCTTCCTGGTGCCCTTGCGTGGTTCTCGAGTAGTATCCCATGTGAGCAGTGCCATTTGGGCAGCTGATCAACAACCACCCCTCAGAGGACATTAGGAGTTGGCCGTGGTGCTTCCTCCTCAGGCCAGCTCCTGACGTACTGGCACTTGTTCGGTTCGGACAGCTCATCTCAACCTGTGTTACCTGCACAGAGACAGCCTGCGCCTGGCAGAAAGAGACAGACACCTTCTCAGGGATGATAACTAGAATGAGAGCGGGTGCCTAGTCAAGTGATTTCTCGGTTTCAAATTTCAAAGTGAGTTTAGGTTCCAAGGCAGATTGGGTTTTCCCATGGAAATATAAGTAACATCATTGAACATCTGGGTACATCTCATGTCATGCGCCATTTTATTCTGACCGTATAAGCAGCTGGCAAGGATTTCGCCCACCAACCCTGTAGTCCTTCAGTTTCTGTTTCTGCACCAGCCTTTGTGGTCTTTCTTGATCCTATATGGTTGCAATCTTATGAGATCAGCATTTACAACTCCTGTTTTATAAATTAGGTGACAGAGCTCAGGGTGATTGAGACTCTATTCTGGGGTCATAGGGCTTTGTAGACAGCCGACCAAGAATGGACCTCGGCCTCTCATCACCCACACCACACTCCCACCGGCTTGGCCAGGATCCTACATATTGCTTCGATGCGGCAGGAGCCTTGAGGGCGCAGCTGTGCAAGGTCCTTTAGTTGCCCCCAAGGTAGCCAAGGACTAGTAACTTTTTGTTAACACTACATCTGAGCACATCGTCCACTTCCTGTGATACCTGAACCCACGTACAAAGTACACCTATCTCCAGCCACTTTCTGAAATCTCACCTGTTTGTAAATTGTTAACCTCAGAATCCTGCAAGCATGACATGGTGGCTACTTTTTTTTTAACCAATGAAATTGCTTTTTAATTAAAGTTGAGGTGATAAATTGAACATGGTTTTATTGGTTCTTTAGTTTTAAATTCATTTGTACAATCCACCAAATATATCTTGCGTGCTGTGTGCCAGCCCAGTGCTAGGTGCTAAGTCCATACATGTAAAAATAAAGATACGTTTAGTGGGAAAGTAGACATTTAACCAGTGAACATAATTGATTGATTAAATAATTGATTAATTAGTATTTTGAGGTTAGACCCTGTAATTGAATTTTGAAGCAATAGCCTGAATGTATATAACATATTCATTGTGACATTTTTATTTAAAAAGGCATATTTTTACACTATCAAATGCTAATTTTTTGAATATAAGTAATTCTAATGTTGGAGGCCACAAAATGGGTGGTTGGTTCTACTGGAATTTATCATGTGTTGGGGTGCTTTTATCTGTTTTAGGTATATTTATACAACTAACTTTAAAAAGTACTCCAGTAGCTTTTTCTGCATTTGCACATATGCCTGTTTTTCATTTTTTTAAAAAATATTTTTTGCAAGCTAATGTTTCTGCTTAAAAATATAGCAGGGACTTCTCCCACGTGAGAACCCTTTTTCCGCGTGGTCATTTCAGTTCCCGCAGCAGCAGAGCTCTGTGCTGGGCATTGCAGTTTTTTGTATTGCTCACTACACATGGGCATCATCATTTCCAGGGTACCAGGACTAACTCTTGGCACTCTCTCCTAGGCCAACGAGGTGACAGACAGCGCGTACATGGGCTCTGAGAGCACCTACAGTGAGTGCGAGACCTTCACCGACGAGGACACAAGCACCCTGGTGCACCCTGAGCTGCAGCCTGAAGGGGATGCAGACAGTGCGGGTGGCTCAGCTGTGCCCTCTGAGTGCCTGGATGCCATGGAGGACCCTGGGCATGGTGCTTTGCTGCTGCTCCCAGGCAGGTCTGTACTCTGCCCCAGCATGGCCTGGCTATTGTGCATAAGGCACCATGCAGACATGTCTGATATGCAGATTGGGTTCATAGAGGGGTTCATGTCAGAGGGTTTAGCATGATCACAGGGCCTGCACCCAGCTCTGAGCAGTCTCCTGGTCACAGCTGACCTACCTGTCAGGAGATGCCTTTCCTGCTGAGCAGATGACTGCAATTATAAGCACTACTCACCTTCTTTGGCTGTAGAGTTAGAAAGTGCAGAAGAAAAACTTTAACTTTGTCTTTAACTTGGTCACAGTTCTTATAAAGTAGGCAAGACACAATATTCAGTAAATGTCTTCTGGCAGGATCTTAGAACCTCCTAACTAGACCTCCTGGTCCCATCCCCCTATGGTGCCCCCAGCTGCCCCCATGCATTTGAGGACCAGTGAGGGAACAGGGCAGGGTGAGAGAGGTGCTAGTGGTATCCATGTGGACCCGAATGAACAGCTTGTGGTTTTGCCCTCTGCTACTGAGGAAGCCATTGTTTTGTGCATAGTCGTAAATCATTTACTTTCATTATTATTAGAGCATTCCTGTGTATGAATATGCTGTAGCTTTTTAACTTACTGTCAATGAGCACTTGGGGAGTTGACAGTTTTGGTTTTATGAATAAAGCTGCTGTAAACATTACATATCTTTTAATGGGGCATCTGGAGCACACATGTTGACTTTAGAAGTTATCGCACTTGCTGCAATTTAGAAAGTTACGAATAGGGCTTACAGTAGTTACATGCCCACCAGTGCTGTGGGCTCTGGTTACTCCCCATCCTCAGCATCACCTGGCATTATCTGCTTTTTCGTGTTCGTTTCTGGAGGGTATGGAGTGGAACATTGGTTCGGGATAGTTCTTAATAGTTTTTCCCAGTGGGCTCAAGAGAATGAACACCTTTTGCACCTTTTCTTGCTTTTCTTGCCCATTTAGGGTTCCTGTTTTGTGAAATGCCTGTTCATGTCTTTTACTCATTTGTTTATTACAGAAGACTATAAACTTTTTCTGTAAGCAGGAGTCTATAAACTTTTTCTGTAAAAGGCCAGATAATAAAAAATTTTTTGACTTATAGGCTATATGGTCTTGGTGGCTACTGCTCAGCTCTGCTGTTGTAGTGCAAAGTGGCACATAAGTGAGTAGGATCTGGCCTTTCCTGGCCTATTGGTTCTGGTGTCTGTCTTTTTCTTACTAATTTGTAGCAGTTCTTTATATATTTTAGACATGAGTCCTTTGTCCCATATGTGGATTCCAGGTATCTGTTTTCTACTCTGTAGGTTGCCTTTTAGTTGCCTAGTGTTATCTTTGAGGAACAGATGTTTTTAATTCTACTATAGTCTGGTTTATCTGTTTTTCTTTTGTGGTTAGCACTTCTGTATTGTTTAAGAAATCAACTTACTCCATAGCTATGATGTTTACATCTGCTTTCCTTTAAAGCCCATTGTTTTGCTTGCATATTCACATCTGTTATCTCTCTATAAGTGATCTTTTGTGTATAGTGTTAGGTAAGGATAATTTTCCCTGTATTGATATCCAGTTGAATCAGTCTCATTTTGAAAAGATTCCGCCTTCCTCCGCTGCCCAGGTGTCACAGTGATCTCATGAGGGGGCTACTGGAACATTTGAAATCACACACGTGGTCACAGCACACTTCTACTGGAAAGCACCATTTGCACCCTTGGTTCTGGGGCTGCCCATGGCCATGTGTTAGAAAGTGTCATTTCTGTTTTGCTTTTGCAGATCCCACTTGCAGAGCCAGTCTGTCGTCACGGTCATAGGTGGCGAGGAGCATTTTGAGGACTATGGTGAGGGCAGTGAAGCGGAACTGTCCCCAGAGACCCTCTGCAATGGGGAGAACGGCTACAGAGACCCCACTTTTCTCATCTCCAGGTATTTCAGCCCTGCACTGGTGCACGTGTCCTCCTCCTCAGTCTCCCCATGTTCAGTTGTAGGGAAGTTTCCCCTTTGGTTCACAAATTGATAAGAGAAAACTTGTTCTATTTGCTGTAATACAATTAGTATACCATAGTCAAAATTTTAAGATTTATACCTAGATGAGAGTTGCCTGACGTTTCTCTTGTCCAGTTATATTTCCAGGTCACTCTACATTTTTGAGGAGGCCTCAACTGAGCCATGTGGCCCAGAGCCTGTGTTGGGAAACTTGGCTTTCTGAGGTCCTCAGCCACTAGTTGTGGATCTCATTATGGTTTGTAGCTGGCTTTGAGGGAAACTGTATGTATGTATACATGTGGGAACATTTAAGTTCTGCTCTCTTAGCAAATTTCAATTATATAACACGGTGTTTTCAACTGTAGTCATATTTTACATTAGATCCTCAGACCTCATTCATCTTGTAGCTAAAAATCTGTGCCCTTTGACCAGACTCTGAGGGAGCCTAAAAATATCACAAACGATTCTTCGAATTAATTTCGTTATAGTTATGTGACATCCCAAAACTATCTGAAACGTTCTGGCTTTTAATAAACAGCACCGTGATATCTAAAGGGCAAGATCCTCGCTTACAGAGCTGGTTACTCTCTGGCTCTCTTTCCTCATAGGGCTACACAGGAGGCCCTGGGAGAAAGCCAGCACTTGTATCTGAATGAGGGGCCTGAGTGTGCTGTGTCTCATGGGCTTGGCGAGACCCTTCAGTCTCCTCTCACATTTGCACTTGGTTCTTGAAATTTCCATCTTTGTTTACAGCAGAGGCCAAGTATCTTTAAACTGGCAATTGCGAGATTCTTCCTTTGCCCAGACTGTTACCCAGGCCTAGAGGACCTGGGTAGATGGCCATACCAGGAGGGTCTGCCTGAGTGGCTCCCCCTTTGCTTTCTTCATGTGCTGTTCCCTAAGCCGCCCCCCATCATGGGGTGAGAAACCCTCCAAAGGTGGCCCTGGGAGTGCGAGTGAGTGACGCAGTCAGTGAGCTTGCTTTCAGCAGCTCTCTTCTTCTGATACGCATGCTCGTGGTGGTGTTGAAATCAAGGCCAAAGGACTTGGCGTTGCTAAGTGTGTGTTTCTATCCTGTTTTGGTAATCTCTTTCTATGTGTTTAGTTTGTCCCTGTCTCTTGTCCAGTGTTTCACTGTTTTCTGTCTCTCAAATGTGATTTCTATGCTATTATTGATATTTCACTTTAACCTTTCTTAAAATTGAATTTCCAAATTGGCTGTTAAGAGCCTGAGGGTCCTTATGACCCAAGGATGTTATTGCCCATTGAAATTAGATCACAGAATGGCCAGTAGAATTCTGACTTTTTAACAAAGGTATTAAAAATGACAAAATTCTTGGCGATTCTAGTGGTTTTTAGAGCAGTTATTAAAGTAGTTGCAGTACACCTGGAGACATGCTCTGCTCTCCCTTTGATGAGTTTTTGACAGAGGAGGAAGCAGTGTCTCCAGCCACTTACTTGCTCAGGGTTTTCCTTTTACAGTGAAGCTGATGGGCTACCCCATTTCCGCAGAGTACCTGACCAGGGAGGAGTGGGTATGTGGCTGAGTCCTCTGTGGCTCCAACTGGTACGTGTCATAGGTCCTAGAGATGAAATTGAGGAAGGTGGGTTCAACACAGCAGTTTGAAAGAGCCAGAATCTTTTATAGCCAGTTACCTGACAACATGCTTTTGCCCAGCCAACTCTAGCCCTGTGTGGAGTCACAGGTAACCCGACGGGTCCTTGCTGTCTCCTGAACTGATGCTTCTCGTCTTTCTAGCTCTGACCCGCTTGCCGCAAAGCTGCACAGCATCCTCACTGATGAGGCTTTTGAGTTTTACTGTAGCCAGTGCCACAAACAAATCAACCGCCTAGAGGATCTTTCTGCTCGCCTGAATGATCTTGAAAAGAATAGGTAACTGACCAGTAGTGCCTGGCCTTGCTCTGTGTTCAAGGGAGAGGGGGACTCTTGCCCCCATCTCCCCCAGGCTGGTCCAGCCAACTCTGGGGGGAGGCTTCCTCTGGAGGCTGGGCCTGAATTGTGGTCCAAAGGTGAGCGTGCAGACTCAGCATTCTTCCCTGTCCCTGCCCTGCCCTCCCTGCATGTGCTGAGCCTGTGTTTAGTGCCCTTCGCCCTCCTTGCTCCCTTGTGCATGTATGTGGCAGTCTAATCAGCTTCTTCTGTCTCTATGGAGGAAACAATCTTTAGACACTATGTATCCTGCATGCGGAAATCTAGCCTTGTGGAAATCCAGCCTGTGAAAGAAAGTCTGTGCTTAGAAAGACATACTTTCTTCATTTTATTAAAATATTTCTTTGAGAGTCACAGCATTGGGAAATTTAAAGTAAGATTTTTGTCTTTAAAAAGATTTGTAGTCAACTTTCAGGAATGTTGGTTTAAATCAAGTATGCATTCCCCAGGTGAGCCCCTCCCCTGAACTCGCTTTTGTAAGGTTGTCCTAGATTCTGGTTACCAGGAGAAGCCAGCTTTGCTACCTTGTTTTTAAAACAGGCAACCAGGACCCCAGCATGTGCTGCTACTCCTTGCCCTCCTCAGTCAAATCTCTTCATCTCCTGGGATCAGTTTGTATCAGATCATTTGCTTCCCTCTCTGTCCCGGATACCCCATCCCAGCCCAGGTCAGAGTTCCAGGAATGGACAATTTGCTGGCTCCTCACAAGTTTACAAACTCCAGTTATGTAAAACAGTTTTGGAGTAGGTTGCAATATAGGCATGCCCTTGAAGCATATTGTTGATTTAGCTTGTTATATGGGCAAGCCCCTGGCTAGGCCACTTTGAGTGCAAAAAGGGCTGGTACGTGCTGATCGGTACTATGGGTTCCTAGTTGACAATCCAGGGTGAGTTCCTAGAAGGAGGGATCTTGGACTAGTGGTTGGTAGGTTACCTAAAAGATGGCAGAAGTGTGAACCCACTTATGTATCTGGAGGAATCTGCCCCTTCAGGGCCTAAGCCAAGGCCAACTCAGTCTTTTTGGTGGTTCCTAATGACTCCAGTCCTGTTGTACCTGCTCTCCTACCTCTAGTTCCAATTCCATCACATCTTTGACGCCTTTTTTAATGTTCCACGCAACACTCAGAACACAGGGTGGAGTCCAGCAAATGCATAGTCAGGTTGAGAGGATGGAACGGGACCTTAGCATTTGTGGCCTGTTAGCAGCTTCAGAGAGAAGCCCAGTGGGGTCCCAGCAGCAATAAGAAACAGGAAGTGCTCTTTGATGGGGGCCTTCCAGGGAGACTTGAGAAAATGTGGTGCCTGGTGATTCCAAAGACCCACTGGCCTCTGTTTTATGGAAAACCGATTTCACTTTGTGTGTATTTACCTGGGTGCTCTGGTGAGGGGTCATTTGTCCTTTCCATGTGGAGACTTGCCCTCCTGCTAGGCAGGTTCCAGTATGGGTATGTCATCTATCATTCTCTGAAGATTTTTGATGTAGAAGGGACCTTTTTCCATGTGGAGAATCTGTCCCAGGACTCTCATGGTCACCTCTGCCGGGCTTTGTGGAGCAGAGAATAGACGAATGTGGCTAAGTATGGCTGGCAAGTCCAGTGTGATCTCACCTCCAGTTTCAGCCACTTGTTCCCTAGGACAGACTCTGCCAACGTTGGTTAATATCCCATTAAATCATTTTATAATCAGGACACAACTGTCAGGAAATGTCTCCCTAAACACTCATTTTAGTGAATATTGCCTGTTGATTTCCATGGAATTGCCTCAAAATAAATGTATTTCGTCATTATTTGTGGAAGGTAAAAGGTGATTTAGAACAAACTATATCTGGAAGCTTTGGTGTCAGATGTAATTTTCACACAGTGATCCTCAGAAGATGTCAACTATCATATTTTCCAGGTTCTGTAGAAATTTTATAGAAATCTGCTTTACCCAGAGGTATATTTTCAAATTATAAACTCTGTCACTGGAGTGCCATTCTAGTTCCGGAGTGGTCAGTTAGGAAAATTGAACAGTGAGTCTGTTCAAGCCTATTAGTTTAAGGGAGTCTCAGTAACATTCGGATGAAATTGGATTTGTGTTAAAATATGTAGTATTGGTCAGGGTCCAGGCAGGGGAGCCACACAGTAGTTTAAACATGGAAAGTTTAATAAAAAGAATGACTACAACAGGGTTGGCTAGTAAGAGTAAAGGGAACTCGGAATAATACCGTAATAGCATCTCAGCCCACCAAGGGCTGAGATCTGACCCTGCTACTAAAGGTGCGGCCATGGCAAACTGTGGTGATGATATACTGGGGGAACTTGTTGGCAATCTACCTTCTAGAACTTTCTGGAAATCTTCTCCATGGCTGCCAGGAAAGCTGTTCATTGGGAGGGGTCTCACCAAAGGCATTTTGCTATAAAAACTGTGTCAGGCGAAGCTGCTGGACACTGGGCGCTGCAGGGCGCTGACACCAGGGAAGTTACCCAGGTGGGATTTTGGAGTGTGAAGGATTAGTGCCTAACTTAAAACCAATGACAACACTTTGCTGTTATAAATAGGCCCGTGTCACGTTTCATATAAGGGCCTCTGATGTCCAACTGTTAGAAGGGTAATTTGGCTTTAAAATCATTTGGGACGTGGCATCAGCCTATGACTTGGACCCAGTTCAGTCAGTTGGGAGGTCCAGGCACTGGGATTGGCCTCTCAACTGAGATCTGACTGTGGCTCCATGGGAGATTTCTTTGGGCATGGAATATTGTGATTTGTTGAAGCCTTGATAAGCCCCTGAGGTTGCTCCTATGTCCCTGAATGTTTTGCTGACTGGGCCTTTCTATGCATGGAGCTGGCCTCACGAGCGGGGTGCTGCATGCCTGAGGACGCACCCCCATCCCCATATCTTTTCAGCCTGAATTTCCTGTTTCCTCCCTTTCCTCCCTGTCTGTTCTCTGACATGGTTTTCCTGTTTATTTTGATTTCGCATAGTCCAACGAAGCGGCTCTCAAGCAAGAAGGTGGCAAGGTAAGAAACCATTGGTTACTTATTGAGATGTTCTGAAATGTATCACTAATATAGCTCTTTGGAAAAATATGTTTAGTAAATACTGTTTTCCAAGGTGTTTTTAAAAACTTATGGAAGTTACTTCTCATGGTTCGAGATTGAAAATAATTTGAGGGGATGGGTTGTGAAAAGCATTTCCAAAGCTGTGGGTTGAGACTTGAACTTGTCACCGAGTTTATATTGAAAGCTTTTGGCATTCCTGCTGTTTTATTGAGTCTTCACTAACCAGTCTGGAAGGGGGCCGATGTCTGCTGTAGGTTAACCCGCTGGTAGAGGGAATCTGCGAGGGGCCTGATCCCACAGAGCCGAATGTGATGGAGCCCGGGTCTGGGTCTGCCTCCTTCAAAGGCTGCACCCTTCCCGCTGGTTCCCCAAGGTGAGAAGGGGAAGGAGATGAACCTAACTCTGGGTTTTCTAAAGAAATAATGCTTTCGTGGCCATTTCTTCATTTTTCAATTTTGTATACTACCTATTAGCTTCCTGTAGTGAAAGGTGACAGCATGTACATTTATCCTCTCCCTTGCTACATTAGCTCTAAAGACAACTTTCACAGGGTTTATAAGATGCCAGTGTTCTTCAGCAGAAGCCATGTAGCATGTTTCTGTATTTCCTTTAGACAAGTCATTGCTTCTCCTGGGGTCAGTGATTGTCTTCATGTTTTTATTTGCTTCATCTTCTGTGCCACTCCTGTTTCCTCTGTCCAGCCCTCCTACAAGGCCACGAGGCAGCCCTTTGCCTATGTGGATGTTTCCTCCTAGAGCCTCTTTGCGATCTGGATATTTGTTTCAGGTGTTAGACCATTTCACTCCCTGATCCTGTGTTTTCTCTGTTTTTTAATCTCCATTTTTTTGTCCAGCACATATTCCTGTATCTTCTTGAGAAAACAAGTGCCCAGAAGATAAATTTCTGAGACCTCGCTAGATAGTTTATTCTTTTAGTTTGGTTTGGTATGGAATTCTGGATTGTAAATAATTTCTCTTTAGAGTTTTTGAAGGCATTGCTTGTTATCTTTTAGTACTAGGGCTACTACTGAGAGATCTAATGCTTTCTGATTTTTCTTCATGAGGATTTTTCCCTCTGGAAGCTTTTAAAATAATTTCTTTATCCTTGTAGTTCAGAAATTTTATGAGTCTCATGAGTCCTTCTTTTCATTAATTACTCTGGGCTAAATGAAAGACATGCTGTACCAGTCTGGAAGTTTCTGTCTCTTAGTTCTGGGGACCTTTCTTGAGCTGTTTCTTTGACAGTGTCCTCTGTTTCACTTCCTGTTCCTTCTGAGACTGCTGCTTGTGGCCCTGTATGCCCTTGTTTTTGCCACTCCTGTGGACTCGCTCTGTCTCCTATGATGCATGTACCACCAACTCTTCCTCTACATCTCTTCCCTGAGTTCTGATTTGGACTCTGTCCGTCCAACAACAGGGGCTGTGCTCTCTGTATATATTGGAGTGATAGCTCATAGCTGGCCAGTGGCCTCTGGCCAGCATGTGGTGTGGAAAGACCCCTGCGTCAGCAGGTTTTTTCTCCAACCAGGTTCACAGTTTTCCTAGAGTGGAGCCCTGCCTGGCTGCTGGCAGGACTCCACTGCTGGGCCCACTAGTTAGTCTGCAGCCTGCGGGTGCATTCCTTTTGTATTGTAGCCCATGTATCCTGAGTCTAGCAGAGTCTTCTTTTCAAGGGTGTGGTAGACACCACCCCTCCAACCCTCTGTGCTTGTCTCTGCTGCCCTATTCTCAGGTGCTGGTCCTTCCTGGCTTCACCAGAGGGTATGGGCCAGCTTCCGTCGTCACACTAGCTGGCTGTGGCCCGCTTCCCTCTGTTCTCCAGTGCCCAGTGCTCTGGGCATCTCTTTCCTGGTGCCATCTCCTTTTCTGCTCTCCTTGTCCTGGAGGATATAAACCTTTGTTTTTCTTGTTCTATCATTTTAAGGGCTTAGATCCAGAGGAAGCAGAGGTAGTCGTCATCAGTCCACCTTCTCCGCATGTTTTCTTTATCGACCCTTTTAGAATATCATCCAAGTTCTTAGGGATGTGATATTAATTCCAACCCACACTTTACTAGTTTTAGCATTACTTTCTGTCTCACTTGCATCTTTTACCCTAAACAGTCTACACAGCTGGTGAAACTAAGAAAGGTAAAAATCTAGCTGAGTCATCTCCTCTTAGTCTCCCATGTTTGGGACATGTAGGGATCCTGGGGCTGGGCAAGGCCCAGACTGCTTTGTTTGCTCCCTCCTTTGAAACACCCTCTGAGAGCTTGATTTTTCCTTCACAGATACTCTTTGATATAGAAAAGCCCAATCTACAGGTTTAAAGTTTACAAACAGAGGCATATTCTGCAGTCTGTACATACATACCGTGTAGGTGCAATTTTAATCTGCTGCTATTTTGCCCTTAACAGTGCCACCAGAATTCTAAGGAAACTCAAAATAACTTGCAGTTTCACTCTTCACAATGATTTTGTCCTTTGCATGTGGCCTTATGGCTGCATTATGAGTTTTGGAGCCACCAGCTCTAGCCTCTGTGCCCTAATTATGTGCCTAACCTGCATAGAGATGGCTCTGGGATTGGTGTGCATGTGAGGACCCTGAGGCACTGGCACTGAGCTGGCCTCAGGATGGAGGAGGGGTACCAACAAGGTCACCTAAGGGCAGAAGGCAGGTCTTGGTTAGATGACACAGTGTGCAGTCCTGGCACATGGTGGTCTAACTGCCAGACTTTACCTGCCTCCCTTTGGAATGATCAGGCACTTCCTAACAGCTCTTTCTCCTGGCGGCGGGTCTCCTGAGTGGAGATGAGTTTAAACAAACAAGCTCCTCATCCACTATGCCTAGGAACCTTGGCTTTCCCCTGAGAAGGTCACATGCTGGGGTCACACATTTCAGAGGGAACTGGCCAGCTTGGGGACTGGGTGTGACCTCCTGTCCCCAGGTTCAGCGGTTCAAAAGTGCTCTGAGCCCCGAGTAGGAGGTCAGATTGGATGACAGGCCCCAGGCCATAGCCCCTCCTAAACATGATCTCTGCATCTGGGGTGGGCAGCTTCCTATCCCGGGATTGGTATCAGGAGCTCATGTTTGGAGTCAAGGTCATGGGTGTTGAAGAACAGCAATTGGATGAAAACATTTTGCCCTTTGGGTTCAGCACCCTTCAGGGAATTCAGTGAAACTGACAGAAAGATGCTCATATGTCCCACCCATGGTACATGTAGGGGACTCATAGACCCCAAGGATGAAGATGCCCCTTTTTTTTGTTTCCCTTAGAACATTCTTGAGAAAAAAAAAAAAATTTAAGAAATGTACAAGCTCAGTCAGGACTAAAATGGAAATAGAACTCAATATCTGTGATAAAGATAATATAGAAATTTCAATGTGATTTTTAGTGGCATTTTATTGAATTCTTACTCTGTGCTATGTCCTTAGCAGAGCTATTATATATATAAAAACTCATTTCAACCCTGTAATAGCCTGCAGATCCCCATTTCCTAGGAGAATAAGGCTCAGAGAGGGTGAATGGGTTTTTCAAGGTAATATAGCTCTGAGCATCAAAGTGTCAACTCAGACCCTGGGCCAGTACATGCAGACTCTGTCCAAATATTCTGAGAGTTTTACAGGTAAATTACAGCTGGTATAGTGCCATCACAACTAATAAGATTGTCTGTAAGGTGATTTTGAACATGTGTTTGCTGATCACCTGCTAAGGCACCAATGACTAAGGATCAAAGGAAGGAACTCCAAGGGCGTGGAGCTTCCAGGAGGGTTTTGCAGAATGGCCAGGGCCAGTGCCCATCTGAGCCCTAGGCTGCGCAGCACCCAGGCGTGGCCCATAGGGCTGAAGAGCTGTATACCACTAGTGCCAGGTGCTTGGAGCTGCTGTGGCAGAGTGCAGTCTCACCAGTTTGCCTTCCAAGGAGGAACCCTGAGAGAGCTCTAGTCTCTCACTGTTGCTGCCATAAGGATTACATTTGAAAATCAATTATTAAGATGCAGGTAGGTAACACTGTATGTAGAGGTGTGATCCTGAATCAGTATTTCATGGACCTGCAGCAGAAGATGAAATTATTTCTTATCGCAGCAAGGAACGACATCATGTTTATTGCCTGAGTACAAAGTGCCCTCACCCCGTCAGCTGGTGGGGAAGGAAGTCAGGCCTGTCAGGCTCCAAAGAGCAGCGGGAGGACTCTGCAAACCCAGACCCAGAGTGCAGCCGGCTTTCCCCAGTCCCTCGGTAACAGTGTCCTGCTCAAAACTTCCTTTAGTGGACGCTGCTGGGTTTTGCTCTTCAGGCTGACCTAGAAATGCTCATGCTTGAAGAACTTGTCATTTGGCTCTCCCCTTTCTTTTCTCTCTCTTTTCTGCTAAAGGACCTTCTATGGACTGGGCTGTTGTTTCTTCTCCACAGGCACCTGCACCAGTCAGGGGCCCTGACAATGGAGGCCCTGCAGGACCCTCCCCCAGACCCTGTGGAGGGTATGGACGAGGACATTGCAGACAAGGTAGACCCTGGACAGTGGGACCAGAGGACCATGTGTAGGCAACATAGACAACCAGTCTCTGGACACGTACTGTGTGCTGTGGCCTCTGGGTGTGGGCTGCGTGGGGATATGTTGGGTGAGGTACATTTAGGATGCCAGGACTTATCTTGGCAAGCACAGCAGGAAGTGGTGATGGCCCCACAAGGGCTAACCTGATCCTCCAACAGCCCTCCTGTTCTCCAGCATTTTGCATATGTGGAAGGGAACAGAGAGGATGGGAACAGAGCAGTGAGTGCCAGAGGCTGTCAGCCTGCATTTGTATGTGGTCAGCTCAGGGTGCACTGACACTCTTCAGAGACTTAGCTCACCAGGGCCCCTGGAGGCAGGGTCTGGGGAAACTTGAGGTTTCAGGGAGGAGGGCACTTGGCCTGCAGTGATTACAGAGCCAAACAACGTGTGGAGTGGGCTATTCCCTGAGAGAGGCAAATGGGCTATGTGGGGCTACACAGCCATCCGTGATAAAGGCCCTGAGCTTCTCAAGGACCAGCTTCAGAAAGAATATACCCCTCACCTCCTCTTGTCCCTCCTCAGCTCCTATCTTTCCTCACCTCTTCCTGTCCCCTCTCACCTCCTCTGGGACTTCCTCTCTCCAGCACCTCCAACATCTGCTGCGTAGAGCCCTCTCTGGCTCTCAAGGCTGTCCTTCTCTCCTCCCACCACATGTGTCGTTATCTGTCTCTCTAGTTAGTGAGCTTCCTGAAGAGAGGGGGACCAGACCCCGAGCCTTTCTGTTCCTTGAGTCTCCGAGCACATGCTGCTTCCATGAGCTGGGTCTGACAGAGAGCTGGTGCCTCTGCCTGTGGCTGGCCTATAGCCTGACTGCCCCATGCACCATCACAGATCCATCACAAAGGTGTTATCAGGTCATCTCAGGCCTCTCTAGGCCCGTGTTGACATCTGCTCTTGTGGTTTTGAGGCCACGGAGTGCTCCCTGTCCTTATGCCCATGGGACTGTGGTACCTTGTTTATGAGGACAATATCCATGAGCAAGATACACTCAGCTCTGGTGAATGACCACTGCCTCTAAACAGTTGGCTTGGAGGTGTAGAGTCCTTGATTCTCAAGCCACTATCTTGCTCCCAAGGTTGTCTTCCTGGAGAAGCGAGTGTCGGAGCTAGAGAAGGACACCGCTGCCAATGGGGAACTGCACAGCCGGCTGAGGCAGGAGAACCTCCAGTTGGTGCACAGGTGAGTGTGGCATAGTTCTCTTGGCTTCACAGAGCAAGGGTATGGCTGCTGCACAGAGGCTGGCTCTCATCTGGAGCTGTCCTCCGTCCCACTGCTGGGTACCAACCCTGGGGATGGTGCCAGGTGGTCTTTTGAGCATGGCTCTGACTTAGTTCTGCCCTTGGCCCATGTAGGGCCCCCAAGGAAAGAGCAAGGGGAGGGCACCCTTCACTCCGCAGGAGCAGCTGCGGCTAGCACTCACACTACCCATACAAAGCACCTGGTGGAGGCCTGGCCTCAGGGGCAGCTGCGCCTTCATGAAGAGAGGAGATGCTCTGGGATTCCAGTGTGGGGTCTCTGGCTTGTGTTCCTGTTCCTGAGAGACCATCCAGAGGAAATACTACCGACCATAGGCCCTTGTTCCTGGACACAGTTGGCTCTGACAGTTGCTGTGCTTTGCTCACTTCTCTCACATCACCTGGTTTCACCTTTATCATCCCTGTGAAGTGAATACTGCTACTGTCCCCATTTCACAGATGCGGACACTGAGGCTAAGGAAGCTTAGGTGATTGACCAGGGCCTCAAGCAAGTGGGGGCTTTAGAGATGGGAGCAAGTGCCTCCAGAGCCGCCTGCAGTGGGAGCATGACCTGTCTTTGGAGCATGTGGGTTCTTATAGGTTAGCCACAGAAATAAGAAACAAGTAGAAACTGCTGGGTACATGGTGGGGTGTGCAGTCCGATTCCAATGGTGAGAGCGCTAAGGAGGATAAAATGCATGTGCAAAGTGCGGAGTCACTACTATGTTTACATGGAGGAGGTGGGGGCTACTTCCCCAATTCTTATACAGACTTTTCATAAACTGCTGTGTGAGTTGTAGCATTTTGGAACTAGTGCTGTACAACCTCATGTTGTTTTGCAGCAGTATGCATCTCGCGCAGAGCACAGTGAGCTTGGCCCAGAAGCATCAGTTTTCTGGCTGTGCTGCCCGCATGCAGCTGGTGCTGTGGGGCAAGGCAGTGGGGAGACCTAAGGGGCATGAGAGAAGCAGGAAGCATAGTGTGTGGGGGATCTGCATGAGAGGTCTGTCTTCACCAGGCTGCTGAGGCCAAAGCCTGGCTCTGCCACACACACTGACCTCAAGCAAGGGCTCCATGCCCACAGCCTCGGTTTCCACACCCATGACCCGAGTGGACTCAGAGCACTCAGAATAGCACTGGACACAGGCCTGCACAGACTCGCACAGCATACACATAATAGGCTCCAGGGGATGCTTAGCTCCTGCTGTGGTGTTTTCATCCTGGATAGTACTGACCTTTGTGGCCTGTTCTTTAGTGTTAGGAGGTCAGTCTACTGTTTGGAAGCTAAGAAGTGGAACACACCATGCCATTGTGGGTATAACTCACACGTTGCTTTAATGGAGTAAAAATAAGTGCTCTTGTGCAGTCGAGACCCTGTTCTTGGGGTTCTCACAGGAGGGCCTGCCTGGGCCCTGCTGCAGAGCCAGGGGTGAAGTCTACCATGTCCGTGGAAGGGCTTACGTTCCCTTGACCAGGGAAGACTGGGTGGGCCACTAGACACCTTTCTCAAGCCAACTGGTAAGATTTAGTCTAATCGAATGGGCACTTATCAGTTACCCACATACGTTGTGGAAAGTCCACGTTCTACCCCATCCCAGGGTCAACCACGTCCTGCTACTGTGGATGTTTCTTCTGGTGTTGGCCCCAGTTCTAAACAGCTTGCTTCTGCTGCCGTTTCTTGGTGTTTTCCCATGTGTAACATCGTCAGCCCACACTGGCCCTGTGGTACAGCTCTCCTTCCACTATCCCAGGAATTCCACATGCTTCCTCTGCGTTTTGTTCTTTACTTTCCGGATTCCCCATTTTCCATTTTATTCATATTCTGAGGACATCCCTGATGGTTGCCTGGGAAATGGTGCACAGGAGCAGGTTCTTTGACACCCCATATGTCTGAAACTGTTTCACCCTCCACTGACAGTGGGGCTGGGGCTGGGGCTCTAGTTAGAAGTAGGTTCCCTTAGAACTTGGTGGCTGTGCTGCCTCTAACCCAAGCTACATTCGGGACACCTGGTGCCACTGAGTAACCCTGTTGTCATCCTGGACACGTGAGGACCTCCTACTGTTTCCTGTACTGGGCATGTGGTTTCAGCTTTTAAATCTGGAAAGCATGCCCCTCAGCTTCAGGAAGATTTCTAGAATTATTTTTCCATACAGTGTCTTTCATTTTCTCATCTATCTGAACTTCTGTTAATCAAATATTAGATTTTCTGGACCTTTCCTCATTTTCTTGACTTTCCTGTTTTTTTCCCCTCTTTTTTTCCCCTATGCAATATCTTTGGTTTTCTCCTACAACGCTTCTACTGAATTAAATTTTCTCATAATTTTAATTTCTAAGTTACTTTTTATCATCTCTTCTGTGACATCACCCCTATTTTGTGGATGGTGTATATTTTCTTTGAGGCCCTATTTTTCTGTTTGCTTTGGCCACTTTGTGTTAAAAACTTTCCTGTGGTGGCTAGTGATCTTTGGGTATCTATCCTTAGGTATGAAATGCTAAGAAGTAGATGAGAATCCCCCCCTTGTGTGGAGATAGCTCATAGACTCTGTGCCATCCATGGGCAGGGCCTCCAGCCCTTCTCTGTGGAATAGTCAGTGTCTGCTCCTGTGGGTGGGTCTGGTAGTCTGAGAGGGGGCCGGGGTCCAGGCCCCCAATGTGGACATTCCCTTTATTCTCATGTTCTTGCTGACACCTGCTCTTACCTCTGCTGTGGGTGACTTGTGTGGGGCTAGTCTGTTTACCAGGTCCCCAACCGGAAGTGTCAGTGCAGGGTGCCTCAGAAACACTGGTGGGCTTGTGTCTCCTGTCCACATGCCACCCTCAGTGTGGAGAGCAGAGACCGTAGGGTGGAGGTGTACCTCCCGCTTCAGACCTGCGTTGACCAGAGCTGTGGATGGGAAGTCTCACAGCCTTCCTGTCCTCTAGGTAGGGCAGCTCTCTTGGGGTCGATGTAGCACCTAGGCCCTGGTAGAAGCACAAAGTCTCTCACCTCTTCCCTTGGCCTTCACAGAGCCAATGCCCTTGAGGAGCAGTTGAAGGAGCAGGAGCTGAGAGCCTGTGAGATGGTCCTGGAAGAGACACGGAAGCAGAAGGAGCTCTTGTGCAAGATGGAGAGAGAAAAGAGCATTGAGATCGAGAACCTACAGGCCAGGTAGGCGAGGCCACCACAACTCTCCAGAACAGTCAGTAAGAAAATGCAATGGACACTTTCATGAATGACAGCACCCCTGACCCCAGGAAGATACAGTGTCTAGGAATAAATTTGAAAAGGAGAAACCCTCGGAAAAGGAGAAAACCTATGTGAAGAAAACTGTAAAACTGTAACAAAGGCCACAAAAGAGCTGAATTCAAAGACTGACCCCATGTGGATATCAGTTTCTCTCAGTCTATCCCTCGTAGATGTTATCTCCGTCAAAATATCAATCTTTTTTTAAGGCAATTTGACAATATTACCTTTATACTCCTCTGGAGGCATGAGCCCTAGGTGAGTCAGAATAGAGTCAAAACAGAGGAGGGACAGAGAAGGGAGATGAGCACACTGTATATAAAACTGAGCTTGAAGGCACAGGTGGTGCAGACTGCCCCATGCTGCTCAGGGACGGCAGTGCTGCATTCAGGCACATGGCACACACTCGCAATCACACATGTAAACAACGGCTCTCTTAAAATGCTGTTTGTAGAAGAAAATCCACAAACTACTTCTCAGAGAAATGGTGTTACAAAAGGTTATTTTAGATTTTCTTCCTATTCTTACTCCCAAAGCTCTTCCCTTAAGTGGGTAGTGAGGGTCAAGGGTAGTTCATAGAGTTTTTTGTTGTTGTTTTGTTTTTTAACTGAGTCAGTACCACTTTTAGAATTCAAAATACACTAGTCTTAAATATTTATGAAAGAGTGCTCTACGTTCTTTAGTTTTTGTTCCTCTTCAGCTCTTAAAGCTGGGAAGATACACTTCAACTTTGTCTAAGAAAAACTCTTGGGCATTTTCAAAATTGGGGGTAGCAGGAGGAGACCGCACACAGAACTATGCCCAGGTCACCCTGGACAGGGAGGCCTCCTTCCATGCAGACACAGTGGGGTGCCACCATCTGGGACAGCCAGGCATGGGCAGCCAAGACATTACAGTTTAGTGGACGAAAAGAAAGCTTTATGTTTCATTGGTTTTTGCTGGTAGCCTTTCCTTTGGGTCTTCTCCACTGGTGTTGCAGGTGCCATGAGGCAGGACCATCCTGCCTCCCAACGTCTGCCCACTCCAGAGCCTCCAGGCCAGCAGGACAGCAGCCTGGAGGGACACTCAGTGGACAGGGTCTCATCAGGGCTTCGGGAAGCAAGTTTACTCAGTGTCATTCCTTCTTCTGAGCAAACCTGCTGCCTGCCCTGTGCACCTAGGGTCAGTGGCTCTGCGTGTCTAGGTCCCATTGGCCTCTTGCAGCTCCCTGGGAGTGTAGTAGGGAGAGGAGGCCTGTGGTTCTTGGAGGGCTGCTGAGGCCTTCAGAGGCCCCTGCAGCCTTGGGTCAGAACCCTGAGGTCAGCCCAGCATGGGGGCTTTTGCAGCATGGCCGTAGCCCCTCATAGTATGCAGGAAGACCCTCCTCAGTAAGGGAGACTGCAGAGTAACAGGATGGTGAGGACAACTGGGTTATTGAAAGAAACCAGGGCTTCTTGGAGAAAGGGTTGAGTCTGTGGCTGGAACAGGGTGAAACCAGCAGAGGCTAGAGTATCTTATAGTGCCAAAAAGTAGAGAAGTGCTCAAATAAATCATATACACACAGTGATGGGGCATGTCCTAGGGATGTGGGCCAATTGAAGGTCAAAGCTGGAACAGCTTGAACACCACACTCGTAATGATACTATTGGACCACAACCTAAAGTGTAACTAAGTTTATCGCCATGATGATAAATAAATGAGGAAAAGACACAAGTTATCCTTGCAGAGGAATTCCAAATAATACATGGAGATGCCCCCTTTGGGGGTAGCATTGAGTGCTCTCCTCCCCTGGAGTGTGGGCTAGACTTGGTGACTAGCTTCCAGAGGACATAGAATGGATGAGAAAGGTAGAACTTGACAGAGGAGACACCTGACAGACATACCTTGACCAAGTGATCCAGGTTAACATTACCTGTGATGAGTCATGTGGACGCAGGCCCTCCCCATCTGATGTGACAAGAGGGGTACCTCACCTCTGTGGGATTCTTCCCAAACCCGTGATCCATCTAATCACGAGGAAATACCAGACAAACCCAACTTGAGGGACATTCTACCAAATATATATATATAACCAGAACTGCTCAAAACTGTCAAGGTCATGAAAAACCAAGCAAGTCTGAGACTGCCCCAGAACAGAGGAAAAAAAGGGACTACTAAGGGCAATGTCCTGGGTGGGTGCTGGGCTGAGAGGGCACTGTGGAAAAGCTGAACCATGTCCATGATTTGGTGACCAGAGTGTTCCAGTGTGAGTTTGGGCGATGACAAACATGCTGCAGTGATGAGTGGATGTTATGAAGGGAAGTCACAATAGGCCGAGTGCCACAGGGACCCTGCACTGTGTCTGCAACTGCTCTGTAAACCTGAAATTATTCTAAAGCCCAAAGTGCTAGCCTATGGAGAAACACTGGCTTAGAGCACTTGCGTGGGTGCGTAAGGGTTGGGCTGAGGGTGTGGAGGAGTAGCCTCTGTGGATCCCTGGGCAGCCCGGAATGAGGTTTCCAAGACGTTCAGCCTCCCTAGTCCCAAGGATACGCATTCCTAGGAAGTGAATCCCAGCCTCATTCTATGCCCCAGGCTACAGCAGCTGGACGAGGAGAACAGTGAGCTGAGGTCCTGCACACCCTGTCTGAAGGCCAACATCGAACGCCTGGAGGAGGTAAGCTGCCAGCCAAGAGTACTGAGCAGGCAGGGGCAGGCTCTAGATTGTGTGGACATCGAGGTCAGCCAGGCCGGCCTATGGCTTTCCCACACCCTCTGTGCCTGATGCTTACCGGGGGATCAGGATATGCTGAGATAGGTTCTCTAAAGCAGGGCCAGCCGCAAGGGGTACACTGCAGGCCGGGGAACTGCGCTTCTCCGAAGAACAGACTGGGCCCTACTGGGCCTGTATATGAGGGAACAAGCTCAGTTCAGGCTGTCATCCCTTGCTAGAAGGTGCTGAACACTCGTTGGCTTCTCAGCTTTCCCATGGACCTTGAATCCTTGGGTCCAGAAGTTCATGCTTAGGTTGACCCATGGTCTGAATCAAGGGATGATGTCCTTGAGGGGCAAAATTCAGCTGGACCCCTCATTCTCCATTCTGCAGATGTTTACTGAGAGGCCTCTCCTACCCCGTTCTCCCGTTCGTGCCAAGTGTCCCCTGGGAAGCTCTGAACCCTGACCACATCCTGGCTGCCATGAGCAACACCTGCTGAGTGGTCTTGGGTCAGGTCCTGCTCTTGCCTCCCCCTAGAAAGTCCCAATGCAAGGTAACACTTGCACCAAGAGAGCTCTACCTGCCTCATGCACTGCACTGTGGGTCAGCACAGGCCCTGAGTACACACCTCCACCGGGATAGACGCAACCCCATGGACATCAGTGGACTGAGACTGGTGGGACATGCAGCTGAGGAAAGCCGAGTGAATGAGGTGGTAGGCAAGGTGTGTTCACGGCAAATGTTTCACTTTTGCAGGAGAAGCAGAAGCTGCTGGATGAGATTGAAGAGTTGTCGCTGCGGCTCAGTGATGAGCAGGAGAATAGGAGGAAGCTGGGGGACAGGCTGAGTCATGAGAGGCACCAGTTCCAGAGGGACAAGGAAGCAACCCAGGAGGTAAGCAGGGGCCCTGGCTGTCACTCAACCAGCTTCCAGTATCCATAGGGCTCATCTGGAGTAAGCTGGGCATCTGTAGCTTTTAATCGTGCTGGACGGAGGTGCTGAGTATGTGGTGGCATTTTGGAAGTGTGGCGTCGTCATCCTCCCAAGAAATGGTGTTCAGGCCAATGCAGAGGTTCTGATGCGAGGAGCTGGGCTGACACTGCTCACCCTGTGGCTTCTCACACAGCTAATCGAAGACCTGCGCAAGCAGCTGGAGCACTTGCAGCTTTTCAAACTGGAGGCCGAGCAGAGGAGGGGCCGGAGCAGCAGTGTGGGCCTGCAGGAGTATAACAGCCGCACCCGGGAGAGCGAGCTTGAGCAGGAGGTCCGCAGGCTGAAGCAGGTGCTGCTGGGCAGATACCCTCACACCCTGCTGGGGGCCTCCAGACGGCTGGCACGGGAAAAAGGGGTACACAGGGGAACCACGGCCCAGGAATGATACTGTCATGTCACCCACCCCAGGATAACCGTAACCTGAAGGAGCAGAATGACGAGCTCAACGGACAGATCATAAACCTTAGCATCCAGGGCGCTAAGAACCTCTTTTCCACATCCTTTTCTGAGTCCCTAGCTGCAGAAATCAGCTCAGTCTCCCGTGATGAGGTAACATACCCACTCTCCCAGGCCCAGAACTCTAAGGCACCCGCAGTCTGTGTGCCCAGTGTTGACCCCTTGCTCCTCCCACAGCTCATGGAAGCAATTCAGAAGCAGGAAGAGATCAACTTCCGCCTGCAGGACTACATCGACAGGATCATTGTGGCCATCATGGAGACCAACCCATCCATCCTGGAGGTCAAGTAGAGGCAGGAAAGCCCAGCCTAGGCTGCTTCCGGACTCCACCAACAGCCCAGAGATGGCCACGGCACACACGGGCCAAGACCAGCAGGTCCCATGCCCACTCAGCCTAGAACACACAGCTAGGCTGGGGCGCATAAAGACGGGGCCATGGAGGAGGGGGAAGAAAAGGGAAGCCCTGGGATGGGACCCCACAGCAGGAGTTGGGCCTGCCCTCAGCTCTGGCTTTCCCCTGCTACCCTCTGCAGAGATGTGGGGACAGTGTTTCAGGCTGGGATAAACCCCTCATGAGCTCCCTCCCAAGTGGCAGATCCTCCTGCTCCTGTCCTATTGGGGGAGAAAGGAAGGAAATGGGTCTCCGTCCAGGGTGCTTCCACCTAGGCCTGCACAGGTTCTCTGACCTGGTGCTTCAGCTGTTCCTAGACAGCGTAAGGACCCCAGGACCCTCAATGCCAGATGTGGTGGTGTGGACAGGCAGCGTGGCCAATGCGTGTTAGGGTCTGACCGGGAGCTGCAGGACCCCCCCACCCCCCATACCTTTCCTGGGGCTGTCTGCCAGCCAGAAGGGGCATCTCAATCCAGCTTCCACACCCAGAGGCCTCTGGCCATGCAGCTGTTCCCATAGTTAGACCCTCACTGCAATGACCCTTGGGGGCTCTGACCCCCCTGTGGGGCTGGGTCAGGAGCCTCTGCTGTCACATCAAGACTTGAGAGTCTAACCATGTAGAACGTGCTAACTGCATGGGGTGGACATTGCCAGCCTTCTCTGACTGCTAGGGTGCAGGCAGGACCTGGTAAGGTGCTGCTTCCCCATGGTTGTGGCCTTCCTGGCCTCCTGGAGTTTCCCTCTCCCTGTGCAGATTTTGGCTGTCCTCATTGAAGTCCCCATTTCCCAGGACAGAGTCCAAATGTTTCCTCTGGGAGTCTCAAGTTATTAGAAGTTGTCATTCTTCCCCAGGTGCATTCTGCAGGAGGCTGGGCTGTGCAGGCTCTCCAAGGACACAGAACAAAAGTAGAGAACAAGGCCTTCCCAGCAGCTTGGGAGTTTCTTGAAGGAGGCCTTTGCCTGGCTCTGAGCTGCCACTGCCCAGTGCCTGCACTACCAGGAGCAGCAGTGTCACCTCCACAGGGATGCTGGGCCTGCCCCTCTGAGCCTAAGCACTGGTCAGGAGCCTCCGGGATCTCGCAGGTGGGCCAAGACCCCACCCACAGTCTGGCCACTGCTGTATACGAATGTGTGAGGCGTGTGTATGTGTGTGTGTGTGTGAGCATGTGTGTTATCCAGCGTCCCTCCACCCTCCACGCGGCCCACCTTCTACACTAAGATTCAAGATATTGCCTCGTATTGTACATTTGGGGGAAAGCCTTGGTGTAAATCAGTGTAAACTTGGAGGAGAGATTTTTCTATCATGTAGAGTAGGTATTTTTTATAGATTGAAGGTTGATCAATTTTTTAATACTTCCAAGAGAAAACTATCTGTGTATACACATGAAATATATATATATATATGTATGATAATAAATACTGGAACTATGCTTTCTGCGCCCAGCCCCGCCCTGCTGATGCAGCCTTGGGGTCTGTTTCTTTCCATCACTCAGAAGTACTGTAACTGTAAATATGAACTGCTGGGAGATGTTTCACACAAACACTCAGGCACTGACCTGTACACTGACCCTGCTTTCATCCTCTCAAGAAAGACTCTTCCAGGCAGAGGGACAGCAGCTTGGATGCAGAAGGGCGAGGTCAGGACAATGTCACTACAGATTAAAGCTGTTGCTGCACACATAGAGGCCGACTCCTTCCTCTGTGGGGGCCGAAGGGTGGGATGGGGGTGCCACTGGCCTGTTCTGGCATCCCCCAAAGGTGTTTGAGGGGTCGAGGGTCATGTGTCATCTGAGTTCAGATAGCAGGAGACCACCTGGTCAAGCCAGCCCCTCCTGGCCTTGATGTGAACCTCCTGGAGGCCCCACAATGGCATCTGCAAGTTGGGCCCCCAGCAGTCCTCAGCCAAGGGCCCTCCTGGAGTGGGGCCATGTGATGGGCTCCAGGAGCCATTGAGTTCATGGTAGGGGCTGTCCCTAAGTGCAGCCTGGTTTCCAGCATGGCACCAAGGGCTGGGCCAGCTGAGGATGGGTTAGCATCACAAGTTTCCGGGGCTCATGGGTAAGATGTGCCTTTGGGACAAGTAATCAGGAATAAAGAGAAGGGCTCCAGGAGAAGCCACGCACAAAATACCCAAAGCAAAGGCACAGAAAAGGCCAAGACCCCAGTGGGACTGGTCCCAAAAGATGGGAGGCCAGGCCCAGAGGAGAGCTCAGTTGTCATGGTAGTCACAGGGACACCACTGGGGTTACTAAAGGTAAGTGACCAAATCTGATTTGAAGGGGGATTGTTAGCCAAAAGTCCCCAGCCCAGATGTCCACAGGAGTGGCAAACTGCATTCCTTCTCTAACCTGCACACTGAGCTACCTGCATACCAGACAGAGAAACAGGCTCAGGAAGGCTGAGGCCCCTGGCCCTAACTGTTGCCCATGGGGCTAATGACCTGCGGGTGGGGATGGGTGGACACAGCCTGACCTGCAGGAAGCAGGGCCCCCAGGCCTCATCTTCAGCTGGGGATGCAGCAGGACTCTAAGGGTCTAGGATGCAGCATGGCATGGCACTGAGGAAGAAACTTGGAGAGCGTGGTTCTGTCTGGAACCCACCTCCTACCAGGATTCCTAGAGAAGGCCAGGAGGATGCGGAGCACCGGACCCCGCATGTTTAGCTCACCAGGCCCCACCAACCTGTGCTCCCAGTGCTCAGAGGCGGGTAGCTCCCCAGGCTGCTGTCAGGCAGTCCAACACCCTCTCTCGTCATCTAGTCCATTCAAGAGACTTGCACCCAGCCACCCGTGTGGTCCAGTCCTGGCCAGGGAAGCAGACTTGTGCTGGAGCCTGGGTTGTGTGCTTCAATCCCAGGCTCCTGGGGGAGTTCTGCATGGAAGCCCTATCAGCACTGGGAGGCGTTAGAGCGTTGCCACCGGCAGGTTCAGAACTTAAGTGGGTATCCAGGAGGGCCACATCCCCAGCCCCACTTCACGAAGGGGGTTTCCGCTGGACCAGGAAGAGACTGGTGCCTCTGCTTTGACTAGATGACACCTGTCCTGCCACCTACTCTGTGTCGGTCTGGTGTCTGTTGGGTCCATCCTTGCCTAGGAGTAGAATCTGGAAGGTGGGGGCAGGGGGTGGAGTGGACTCTCAGGTGAGGCCAGAGCTAGGAAGGGGAGGATGGAAGTGGCTTCCTCTTCCCTGTACTTCACTGATGCCTGCTGGCCCCTCCTTTCAACTCTTAAATACATGGGGCCCCATGAGCAGCTGATGAAACTCCTACCCTGACCCTCCAGGGGTCTCTAGCCAAATGACATGGCATGGGTGGGGCAGGAAAACAGGATAAAAATCCATTGTAAATGGAAACAAGGCAGTGCCTGGCTGCTGCCCAAAGGAAGCCTGGAAGTTTCTTCCAGAAGGTAGCTGGCAGCAAGGTCAGGAGTGGGGCCCAGGCAGAGCTAACCGGAGTATGCTGGAGGAGACTGCGGTGGGACATGTGGGGCTAGTGTCAAGACCTGTATGCCCCCAGGCTTAAGTGTATCCCTCCCACATGGGGTCCCTCCACCCCCAACCTCAAAGTGCCTGGCCACAAACCCCCTAATGGGCAATTCTGCCCTTTCCCTGGAAGAAGACTGCTGGCAGGTAGGTGCATGGCAGGCCCTGGTTCCTCCAGCGGTCTTGTGTGCACTGCCTGGCCTGTCCACACTAAAGGAGGGGTGCCCAGCTTCGCTCGCAGCCTAGCTGCCCCAGCACCTGCCCCCTCAACCTGTTGGCATTTCAGGGACCAGGAGATGGAGGCCTAGAGAAGGGCCCTTTATCTGAGGCCATCTCACAAAGCATATGATTACAGGTCATTCTATAAAGTCAGCCAGCGAATTAGTTGCATCCGTCCCAGCACAGGTGAGTCCTGCCCTTGGCCCATCTGCTGGCATTGGGTCCTGCATGCCTGTCACACCAATGAGGGTCCCTGTGCCCACTAGAATCTTTTACAGGGCATTTGGTCACATCTTATTCACTGCTGTTTATCAAAGCTGAGGATAGTGTGGGCACAAGTGACATTTATTTGCACAGGGAGGTTTGAATTAATGCTTCCCACCCTGGAGCTGGGGTTTCTTCTGCTCAGCCTTCCCCACCCCTTCTCCAGGGGAATTCACAGCTCCCCCTACCCTCTTCCCTCAAGGGAGCTATCGTCTATTATCTTTAGAGTTGTGAGGGTGGTGTCCTCCAGCTGGGATGGCATTGCTAAGGTCTAGGGAGTCGAAAGTCACTTACCTTCTGCTTTATAGTTATTTAAAATTTACATCCACATGCCTCAGCATGTTTAAGATGCTCACAGGTTGACTCCACATATATGTCCCTCATCTTACTGTTCTGGTCCTCCTGCCACGTGCTGCACATAGAACCCTTTCTTTCCAGCTCCCTCCTGGGACAGTGCACATTCAACAGACTTGAAGAATCCTCCCGAGACCCTCTTCTGGTGACTGGGCTTGCTCCCTCACGTCAGTAGGCCTTGGCCCCTTCCTGGGAAGGGCTGGGATTCTCCTGCTTTCTCCTCACCTGAGTGTAGGGCCTGGCTCCTCAAAACTTGGTAGTGAGCTAGCAGGAACCTGGGCCATCAAGTCACCAAACTCAACTTGAGTTGAGAGGCTACAGGGCTGTGGACACCAGTCCTGACACAACCACCCCATGCTGCACCCAGGAAAAGGGGCTGGGGAAGGAAGGTGACCTGTGGTCACTGAGCCCCCACTGGGAATCAGCCCTTTGCTCAGGCCTCTCATGTGATTCCACAGCCACACATGGTCAGAAGTGTCACTGTCACTTTCATGCAGGCCAGGGGGCTGGGGCTGGGCTAAGTCACTCTATAGTCCTGCGCCCCACAGGCAGCTTGTTGCCTTGGAGCACTCGGAGCAGCTGTTTTGGCTGCAGCTAAAGCAAAGCCCCTACACTGACACGGTGTCCCTGCTGCAGCATCTGAAGAGTAAGATGGAGGTTTTCATGGGGCTTGAATGTCCTCTCAGGAGCATGGAGCCCTGCCCATGGAGGTCCTCCTGAGCTGAGACTTTGTGGGCACTGAAGCAAACATCATCCATTTGTCAAACCTTGAGGCAGAACTGGATTACAACCAAATACTCCCTAAATCTTAGCTGACATGTCTTGCTTCTGTCTCCTGCATGGCCATGCCTTTCCAGGCTCCCTACATGCCCCTAAGTGCCAGAGTCCTTGGGGCTCTACCCTCAGCATCTCCAACTCCCACAGCAGCTTCCCTGTGCTTCAGTTGTGTGTCATAAACTGTTGACACCAGAGTTATCCTGTATGCCCTGCTCCCTTCAAGGCATGTAGGCAACAGAGGGCAGAGGGGCTCCAGGTCCATGGCTGCCTGGTCTGAGAGTGACCTCAGGGCTGCAGAAAGGGAACATAAAGGGAGACTGAGCCAGAGGAGGCTCTTTTGTGCAGGGGGGGCAGGTTCTCTTCAGAGGCCCCTGCAGAGGAACACCACCTTCCCACGTTTCAGGGCTTCCTTCTTATCAGGGACTGGGTCACACGCGATCTATCTCACTTCGTCCTCCCATGGCCCAGAGAAGTAATGTGCCCTAGTCACACTCTTAAGTATCAAGGCCGTGTCTCAGACCCAGGTCGGTGCCATCAAAACTGGAGCCTTTGACCGTAAAGCCCTTGAGAGGAATCAAAGAAGCGAACGAGTTGCAGAGAGGGTTTGAGGCAGCTGAAGGGCAGCTGGGTAGAGAGTGAGGAGGCCCCGGAGGAAACTAAGGAGGTCTGCGACCCAGTGACACGCAGAGTCCATGGCGCAGCCCCGTGCCAGTCTAGGTAGCAGCACACCTGCGGCCAGGAGACGCCCCCCAACTCCCCCCCGCCAGGCGCAGCGGGAAGTTCCATGACTGGAGAGGACGCGGAGGCCCCGCCTTTTCCTCCCGCGCAGGGCATCCTGGGAGCTAAAGTCCCAGTCGCATTGCTGGTGCACCCCTTCTCCACTCCGCGCCAAATCGAGCACGCAACGATGCCCAGGCCCGGAGCTCCCCATCTCTAGTAGCGCTAGCGCGTGGGGCGGCCCGGGAAGTCTGCCAATGCCTGAAGGGCGCCAATCGGGGCTGTTGTTGGCGGCCACACAGAGTACTACAATTCCCGGGTTGCCTCGCGTGCCAGGCGCCGCCCGGAACTTTCGTCCTATTGGCGTCGCGCGGCTCTGTGGGAGCGGTAGTCCGGACGCGCGATTCACAGCGCCGCGTGCGCCCCGGGCTCGCCGTAGCCGCGGGGCCCCGGCCGGGCGCTACGCTACGGAGGCGGCGTAGGGCGGGCGCCGGACGCGGACTGGGTTCAGCTGGGTCTGGGCGTTCGGCGGCTCCGCCACTTAGCACAGAAGGCCAGCGGGGCAGCGCGGCGGGTGGCAGAAGTTGTGGGTCGGCCGGCAGGGGCGAGCGGGCCGGAGGCCGCGCCGCCAAGGCCGCAGGGACGGAGGAAGCGCTGCCGGGTTGCGGAGGTGAGTCCCTCCGGCCGGGCTGGGGCCGGGACGCGGCCTAGACCCTCGCCGGAGCCCGGGCCTGGCGAGCGCCTCTCAGTGTCAGGGCTGCTGGTCTCAAGGCCAGGATCAGCTCCTGGGTATTGGCAAGAGCCAAGGATGCACTGGGGGCGCTGCTTGGAGAGGGGAGCCGGTGGGGACCTGGGTCATCTGAGTCACTGGGAGACTAGCCCCAGAGTGCTGCGGACACTGGAGGCGTCCTCAGCCCCTGCCTGCCCTTGAGTGCCCTTATCTCACGGGCAGCATCCTGGTTCCGACTGCTTTAGGGGATGTGCCCTGTCGTGCCCTCACCCTCTCCACTGAGGGACTCTTGGGCACTGCCTGGGGGCGGTCCCATGGAATGAGGGAAGCGCAGGCGTGCCCTGTGTGCCCACTGGCCACCCCACACTTCCTCTTTTCTGTTCCTCTCCGGGCTGGTTCTGAAACGACATTGGGAAGTTATAGAGGGTGGCTCCTGAATATTTGCCAGGCTGCTGGACGGACCGGCTCTTCCTGTTGGCTGCAAAAGGGACCCTTCTTGTCCTGACCAGTGAACCATTGCTGTGTGATCAAGTGGCCGTGGCGGGGTAGCTCTCGGGGACCCCTGAATGTACAGGAGTTTATGACCAGACTCCAAGCAACAGGATCCCTGTAAGACCAGGCCTGAGAGTCCGGGGTTCTACAACTCAGAGCCGTGACATCCTATGGGGAATACTGGGGCTCACCTTGGTGCTGAGTAGGGTCTGTGTTCCTCCCAGGGGCCCCTGCTTTGGGTATCCCTGGGCCCCTTCTGCCCAGGTCTGGAGAGCTGTGTGAGTCACAGGTGTGGAGAGATTATTTTCTGCCTCCAGAGTCTGTAGGGTAATTCCATCCTTCTACTTCTGAGTGACTTTCTCAAATATAAAGAGACAAAGTTAGTGTTTCCTGGCCTAAGTTGCAGAGAGCCCCAGACCGACAGGGTACCTGGAGACCCTGGAGCCCTGCCTTTCAGCCTGGCTGGTACTGTTGCAGGAAGGGGGTCTTACAGAAAGTCAGTGCAGCTTGGCCTTGGGGGTGGGCTCATCTTCCTCTCAGGTTGTTTTGCTCCCAGAAGGGGCACTCCTCTTCTCCCCCTTCTGCATCTGAAAATCTCTGGAGCTGCTTTTCCTGAGCAGACAAGCTGGTGAGAGCCAGGTTTAAGCCCTGCTGGGCCCAAGGCTTAGTGGCTGTATGGCTTTAGGCAGGGACCTACGGACTTAGATATTGTGTCTGCTCTGAGAACCCAAGACCTGGAGGGGCTTCTGGGCTCAGCCAGCTACTCCTTCACTCCCCTCTGTTACCTGGACTGCCCAGCACTTCTTCCTTTTCCATCCTCTGGTTCTGCCCTGTGCCTCATTACTTGGCACCCGTGTGAATGTCTCAAAGCAGAAATATGGTCTTGTCTCTCACCAGATCTTTCCTGCCAATCCCCTCAGTGTGGATACAGCTTCTCCCCCTTCTTGCTAAGAATGCCTGGGAGGTCCGTGTTGAGCTCTGGTGTCGCCCCTGATGACAGTATTGAACTTGAGAACTAGATAACTGAAATCCTGAGAATGTCTCTCTCTCTCTCTCTCTGACAGTACCGTGTGGAAAACATACTTTCCTATTTCACGATGCAAAACTGAGGTGGTTTACAGCTCCAAAGACACATGAGGACACACAGTGACCCCATTCCCCTCCTTGGAGCATCCTTCAGCCTATCTCATGTGTGCCTTTGATTTTGAGAGGTCCATTTCCTCTCCTGTCCCAGAGAGCAGGTCTTTTGGAAAGTAGAGTGAATTCAGCCCATCAACTGTTGGTCATTCACTGTGACCAAGGTCAGTCAGTAGGCACTCGAGGTGGATCTGCACAGTGAGGAACCCCAATCTCTGTGCTAAAGTGGACAGCTGGAACCTTCAGGGACAAAGTACTTGGTCATACAGAGAAGTCCAGAAATGCCAAGGGTGACTGCCTTGTAGTGTGTTCAGGCAGCAGCTCCGAGTAGATGGGCAAGGAGGATTTGGGGCAGGTGCGTTTCTTCCCAAGTTTGCTGACAGGAACTGGTAGTTAAACTTTTGGAGTGCACAGCGTTTATTCTTGGATCTGTCTTCTTAGGGGGTGTTTATAATTTCAGCAGAACCTTCTCAGTTCTCTCAGAGGTGAACAGTGTTGTGACATTTGCTGTTGCAGATGTAGACCTTGTAGGCAGGGAGTGGCTAGCCTCAGTGTTTACCTGAAGGTGACAGTAAGCAAGTGAGGGAGATCGCAGCGAGGAATGTGGTCACTGTGTGTCCTTTCGTGTCTTTGGAGCTGTACACCACCTCAGTTGGGTCCTAGTACTGCACCTAGGAAGGAAGGACGGCAGAGGTATGTGTATGCAAAGCCACCCATCCTGCATCAGTGGCTGGAGGTTGGAGTGGCCAGGTGGTCCTCTGGGCAGAGCCAGACTAAGGGAGACTCTGTCCACTGGGGCCCTGAAATCTTGAACAGCCCTACCTGCTACCCTGGCTGGTCCAGGGATAGTCAAGGACTTAAACCAGGCAGTGAGGAGCTGGCTGCTCCCCTGGGGCCTCCAGCCTTTGGGTGAGGGACCGATGCAGCTTCCAAAGGAATGTCGTCCCAGGCCACCTCCCATGGGAATGTTCTCAAGGAGACCAAGGGCCATTCCTTGTCCAGGCCCATGTGTGTGGGAATGAGAAGGCCCTTTGAGTGGACCTGGCCTGGGGTGGGTCATAGCCCGGCACAAGAGCCACAGATGGCTGCCAAGACTGGACCACATGGCTGGTTACCACTTTTCCAGTGGACTCTGGCCCAAGCCAGAGGCTGGGGGCTGGATCTGTTCCAGGGCCAGAGTCCAGAACCTTCCAGGAGAGGGGACATATCTTCTGGGTAGATGTGCTGTTGGCAAACCCCCTCTGTGGCTGACCCAGTCACAGTCACAAAGGGAACTCAAGTATCTCCACTGTAGGGGCGAGTTCTTTCCCAAGTGCTGTAGGACCAGTTGTGGAGCAGTATGACTGGAATGAGAGATGGGCGCCCTCTCTCTCTTCAGGGGTGCCTGGTTCTCCTTAGAACCTTTGATTCTCAGAACCCTCCTGAGACCTGTTTCCCAGACCCTGTCTTGACAAAGCCAGATTCTCATTGACTTTCGGGCCACTGTGCATATGAGGCCTGGGACCCTGTTCCTGTTATTCTGGGGCACACTGCAGGGCAGGCACATCTTGCTGGGCTCTGTCTGCTGTACCTTTGGTTTCCCCCAGGTGGAACCCCCCCCCTTTCCCTGATAGCTGGTTCTCTAACTTGGTACTCTGCTGCCCTCCCACCTCAAGGGGGCGAGCCAGTGCACTGTTGATATTGCTGAGTTGTTGACCCTTTGAGGGAGAGGAATGGAGGGATGGCTGCAGGAGAATGCTGTCCTGCCAGTTCTGGGAGCTCTGAGGTTGAAATCTGGGCCCTTCCCGGGGCGGGGTCACAGCCTGGATTCTAGTAGGGCAGGGGCAGCTTCCTTTACTCAGGCAGGAGCTTCACATCCTCTGTGTTTCTGCCCTGTTGGCAGCCCTCCTCAGGCCATGGGAGACTAACTGGTTTCATGTCTGGTGGGCGCTGGCTGGAGTACAGTGGGTGGCCTATCAGGGTTGCTGCAGTTGGTGATGGACCTTTATTACGGCGTGGGGTGATGGATCTCGATAAGTTTTAATAGGACTGATGCCCCACCAGCTAATGTGGAGAGCATGGACTCTCAGGGAGCCCCAGGAGTTCAAGCTGGGACAACAGCATAAATACCCACTCCCTCCCCATAGGGACTTGATTGTGGCCTATGCCTTTCTCTCCATGGCCTCCACAGCTGCAGGCTTCTGGCTCACAGGCAGGTGTCTACTCACCCCCAGCCCTGAGCAACTCACCTGCCACCCACAGGGAAGTGCCCCCTTCCTGCCTCACAGATGCCGAGGTCTCAGCGCCCACCCTCAGAGGGGCAGTGGGAGAGCAGGTGAGCTGGGGTGAGGGGTGGCGGGCTGTCACCACCGGGATCCAGCTTGCCATGACTTGAGACAGGTGCATCCCATGCGGGAGTCTTGTGGAGAGGGTCATCTTCATCTGGCCCTTCATGCACTTGTCACTCTGGGTGGAATGGTCCCCTGCTGTCTTCTCAGAGTGCCATGCCGGGCACACGCCTCACACCAGGACTAGGGGACAGCCTAATTAGCCCCTACGGATTAACACCCTGTTCTTTGGAGGTGGCAGTAGCCCCACCTCTGTGCTTCTGAGGGCGGATCTAGGCTACTGTCCCATTTAAATCTAGGGCAGCAGTTCCAGAGTGAGGCCAGAAAGAACCAGTGGGGGCTTTGGGGCTGTGGGGCAGCTGCTCATTCTGAGGTGCTGGTCTCAGAGCCTTACCCCTTTGCGCAATCTAGTGGGCTGGTTCTGCCATTGTCTGCTCTGGCTTCTGCCTGGAGGTGTTTTATACATTATGCTCTTCTTAAGACACAGCAGCCTAAAAGTGAGCCCCCTACAGGCAGGGTTGCCATGTCCAGTGCCTAAAACAGTAGGGCCCTGATGGGCATTTGCTGAATGAATTGACCTAGACTCTTGCCGGGATGGCAGATCTCTCCACACTCTCATCTGGGGTGAGAGGAGGAGCAGGCTCTGCGGAAGAGTGCTGCACAAGGCTTGTCGCCTGGGATCGGGGTCAGCTCTGCCTTGCAAGAGGCCCTCACCTGGGGTTTTATCTCAAAGAACAGGGCCTGAGCAGCAGGTTTTGTAAAAGCTCCTATCCCTGGTTATTCTGATGTGAAACCAGGATGGAAGCTGTGGATTGACCCATCCTGACCTGGCAGAGCTTCCCACACAACCCCATGCAGGTGGGACTCTTGGTTAGCTCAGGGCAGCTGAGCCATGCTGTGCTTTGTGGCCTGGCTGAGTGCCTTGCCCAGCCAGGGTGCCCCCTTGTAGAATTTTACTCCCAGGGGCTCATGCCCACCCCCAGTGGGCCAAGACAGGGTATAGGGGTTTGGGGGTGCTGTCATCCCCAGAAATTTCCAGAGAGGCCTTTCTGGAGCTGGCCGTTCTCTGTGGGGGAGGGTGCCCTACCAGGCTGCCCTGCTCTATGTCCCTTCTCTTTGAGCCTCCAGGAGAAGCCTAGCCACTGCCACATAGCCCACCCCTCAATAGGCTTCCCACCCTCCCCAGATGTAATCTACAGGGTCAGAGTTTCCTGAAGGCGTGTTGGGGGGCCAGCACATACCCCAAGTGTCTATGACGGGCCTGAGCACTTACTGTCCTGTGGCTAAGGGCCTGTTAAGAACACTGGTGAAGAGAAGATGGGTCCTCATGGGAACTTGCACTTCAGGCAGCACATCCAACTTGTGTGGGACTTAGCCGCTCCTTCCTCCAGGCAGAGCCAGGCCCCTGTGGCCCCACACATTGCCCTGGGAGGCCTAGAGCCATGTCGTCACTCTATATTAGGGTTGGCTTTCCCTTTGGTTCTACATACATCAGATGTGTGTGATGGCGTCACCTGACCTGGTTGCAGATGGCATTGTCCGCCCTGCCTCCATCCCTGGTTTGGGAGTTCTTGGGTAAGGCTTCCCCCATGCAGCCCAGTCCTCTGCTCTCCTGGTAGACACAGACAAAGCTCTTTATCACAAATAGGCCATCTTAGATTC
The DNA here is from genome assembly GCF_014176215.1 of Rousettus aegyptiacus. NCBI lineage: Eukaryota > Metazoa > Chordata > Mammalia > Chiroptera > Pteropodidae > Rousettus > Rousettus aegyptiacus. Next base: position 16,633,588 of record NW_023416311.1, on the reverse strand, counting down.
CAGTCATGAGCAGTTCTGCTTCATGGGCACCTCCACTGGGCTTGACTCCAACTTAAGCCCTCACCTGTTCTCACCTGCTTCTCCCCTCCCTACCATTCACCTCCTCAATATTTGGCTGCAAAAGGGAGTGTCAGAAACACTTGGGCCCTTTTCTCATGAGGGGCTCCTGTGTGGAGTTGTGTTCAGGGGCCCGTTCTATCTGTTCCCGTGTCTAACTTGTAATCAGGGGAGAGGCAGGTGTCCTGAGTGACCCAGGTTGATGTGGAACTGACTGCTGATGGGTGTGCTCTGTGCTCTGAGCACCCACATCTGATATAGGTAGGCCCGCTGTTGTGCCTGCTTGTGTGCTGCCCAGTATGGAAGTCACCAACGTGTGGTTGCTGACGCCAGGGCATAGCTCGTCTACTCAGAGGCGAGTGTGAACCACAGTTGAGTCCAAAGACTTCAACCCTAGATGGTGTCATGCAGTTCCCACATGGTCTCATATTGATATAGCGATGTTTTGGGTGTGCTGGGTTATATGAGGTACATCATCGAGATTCCCGTAACCTCTCTATTGTACCTTTCTTATGTGGCTGTTCGAGGATTGACCCCTGTGGCTCACATGACGCTCCTGCTGGACAGTGTTGCTGGTGGCCAGAGCTGGCAGGTGTTTCTTCAAGGGCCAGGTGGAGACAGTGTCAGCTTTGTAGGCCTCAGGGACTGCCCCACTGCTCAGCTGTGGCCATGTTCTGTGGCAGAGGCCTAAATGGCAGGTGACTTGTAGGGACACCAGGTGCTGCTAGCCACGTCCCACTGACGTCCCTCCCACATCTCTGTCCCTCAGAGAAAAGGCGTCCCAGTGAATGTTATTGCTACGGGGCAGGGGTCCTTCCCATGTCCCATTATGCTTGACCTCTGCCGGCCTCCAGAGCTGTGTATGCTGTTAGTAACTCTCAGGTGTGGGGAACCCCACATAGCCCCACCCACATACCCTGGGTGCCCCTTGGCCTGCCTGTACTGCAAGGATGCATCTTCCAGCCCGGGCCCCTGTTGTACCTGTTTGGGAACTGGAAGAAGGGTGACGGTGGACCCAGGGTGGGGGGTTGTGCTGCTGGTCACCTGCACAGCTGGAAAGCCAAGCATACACCCGCCCACCTTGGCCCAGAGCCCAGCCAGGCAGGTGAGGAGAGGAAGTGCAGGCATCTTCCCTAACCTGACTGGGACTTGCCACATTCGAAATGAGATGGGCTGTCTCCATCTCAGGGTGGATGCCTTTGGGCTGTATTTCATTTCTCCCCTCAGCCCATGGGAGTCAGAGGCCTCTCCTGGAGCACTGGAGGCCTAGCCAGCCACCCAGGTCCCTCCTATGTCACCCATCTCCTCTTGGGCCCCTGAAGTTTCTCTGGATCAAGGAGGCTCTCCCTCAGGAGGGCTTCAGAGAGCTATGTGGGTAGACGGGCTATGTGGGTAGACAGACTGTGTGGGTCTTTGCCTGGCTGCGTGGTAGCACTCTGTCCTTCTGGAGGCTGTCCCGCAGGGCTGCACCACTGTGCTCACTTCCCTTGTTTTTCTTTCTCCTTCAGTTAAGTATACCCTGATCCTTCTACAATAAAGCAAAATCACGTCATTTCTCTTCTCACTGAGGATAAAACTCTCTTTGAAGATCAGCAGCTGGTGATACCACCATCCTTCTCCTGTGGGCAGTTGATGGGTTGATGTGCGTTTTCAGGAGTGGTGAAGGGGGCTCTGGTGATGGGACAGGGGTGGGTACCTGCAGCCCAGCTCCTGGCCCCAGTGTGTCCCATCTTGGGGATGCACCTCTGTTGACATCTGGCCCTTGGTGCTGTGTGGGCCTCTGCTGTAGAGGTACCTGGGGTGGGCACTGCAGGCTGCCTGCTGCTGGGTCAGTTGCAGGCCCCAGATCCCTGCTTAGTGGCTGTCCCCTTCCCGCTTCAAGGCCACTCACACTGAGGGATGCTCCCAGAGCTCCTGGGGCTTTGTTCCTGTGAATCATGCTGTTTCTTCTCTTTCTCTTTATTCTCTCTGTGTTTATTTTTGTTGTGTGACTTTGACCAGCCCAGCTGCCCTGTATCCTGTGTGGGTGCTCACCTCCCTCCATGCTCCAGCCGCGTGTGACCAGGCCCGGCTCTCAGCTTGGCCTCCGTCGAGGGGGCCATGGGGAGCTCCGCCTCCTCGCTGGCCGCCGAGACCGAGTCGGACCATGGCTTCCCTGGGGGGCCGCCCTACCCGGGACCCCCGGCAACGGCCGGCTGGTGTAGGAGCGGCCCCGGGGGGCCTCTCTGGGGCGGTGCCCTGGTCACCCGGCAGCACCAGCCCCTACGCCCCCGAGCCCGAAGGTAAGAAAGATGGGGGGATCCTTCAGGGGTGGGAATGCTACTCTGTCAAGATGCCCCTTCTTTGGCAGAGGGGCTTGCAGAGAAGTGGAGTCCCTATTCTTTAGGGTCCTCTGGCAACCCATTTCCTCCCACTGGCATGAGACCTGAGAGGCTCTGAGGTTGCTCCATGCTTAGCAGAAAAGGTCTGGAAGGCCGGCCCTCTCCCCCAGCTGAACAGTGTGAGTCCTGGCCTGCTGGTCAGAGACAGTTGGGGCAGGATGTACAGCCTGCTTCTGGGCATAGAGTGTTTAGTCTGGTGCTTGTGATGAAGCTGTTTCTGGAACTTTTCGTTGGATGAGAGGGGAACCTGTCAACCCCAGGCCCAGGTGGCACTGGCATGTGCTGAGAATGCTGGCTCATTTCCCACAGAATTTTAGGGACACTGCCCTGGCCTCTTATCTGTGTGTGGCACTCCTGCTCTGATGTTGCTGCCTACAGGGGAACAGTGAGGGCTATGGGGCCACAGAGGCAAATCTTCATATGCCATTTTCAAGCTATGGCCAGACTCTGCCTAGACTGCCTGTTGGATCACCTGAAGAGCCTCCCCTCAGGGGTGCCTTGGTGACTGGTGTGAGGGCAGGTCAGGCCCCAACGTCCCATCCTGACACTGATACCCCTGCCTTTACCCAGTCCCATGATCTTGCCAGAGGGAGGGGTGTCGTGCTCAGCAGACTCTCAGCTTTCCTCGCACCTTGGAGCAGAGGCAGTGGTAGCTCCCACTCTCCCTGGGTACCCAGGCCTGGGAAACAGATGCTGTCTTCCCTCTCTCAAAGGTGCGTCCTGGACTCCCCACTAGGCAGGCAGCACGCTGAAGGGGCATGCGCATGTGTTAGACTTTGAACCTTGACTCACACTATCAAGCCAAGTACCTGGTGACTCGGCTCACCCTTTCTCATTCTCCTGGCTCCCACCAGGCCCTCTCCTGGACATGCAGGAGTGGGGCCAGCCCCCTGGGATGGCATTGGAGCTAAGGCCTGAGTCCCTGGCAGAGGAAGAACCTGGGAGGGTTCTGGAGGAAGTAACACATCCAGCCAAGTAAGAGTCTCAGAGGTCTTATTAGTTACCCCAGCGGGCAGGACTCAAGGGCTTGAGGTCCAGAGGGAGGTGCCAGGTGGCCAGACAGTGGCAGGGACTAGTGAGAGACAGGAGTGAGGTATTGTGAATTATTAGAGAATTTCCTCTGTTCCCCCTTGTTACTGTATCAGTGAGACGCTAGTGATCATCTCTGTATTTCTGCTTTATTGAAATATAACTTACCATCAAATTCACCCCTCACAAGTGTGCAGCTCAATGATTTTAGTCTGTTACAGTTATGCAGCCATGACTACAATCCAATTTTTCAGCATCTGCATGCCCCCAAAAGATCCTGCCCATTTGCAGTCCCTCCCTATCCCCAGACAACCACCCAGTTTCCTGTCTATAGATTTGCCTTTTCTAGAAATTTCACATAAGTGAAATCACATAATAGGCATTTTTCTGTATTTAGGTTCTTTCACCAAGTGTAATGTTTTCAAGGTCCATGCATGTACGACCTGTGTCAGTGCTTCATTGTTTTTATGGCTGAATAATGTTCTGTTGTCTGGATGGACCTCATTTACTTATCCATTCCTCAGTCAATGGACATCTTGCGATGTTTCCACTTGGTTTTTGTGACGCATGCTGCTGTGAACATTTGTGTACAAGTTTTTAAGTAAATATATATTTTTATTTCTCTGGGGTAGATATCTAGAATGAAATTTCTGAGGTTTATTACAAGTTTATATTTAACTTTTCAAGAAACTGCTACACTGTTTTCCCAAGCGGCTACACCATTTTGCATTCCCACTAACAAGGTGGGGAAGGGCTCTAGTTTTTCCACATCCTGGACACTTTTTATCATCTGTGGTTTTGATTCTGGCTGGGTGTGAGGTGCTGTCTCATGGTGGTTTGAGCATTTCTCTAATGGTTGGTACTATTGAGCATCTATTCAGATTTCCATTTATTCTTTTACTTAGGATAAATTGCTAGGAGTAGAATTACTGGGTCCCAGGGAGGGAGGCCGGACCCTGGGTTGAGCAGCAGCAGGACTATGGACCCTGCGGAGTTTGCCAGGCAGCTCCCTCCAAGGCCCTTCTGGTGTGCTGAGGGGCGTGTGCATGTTAGACTTTGGATCTTGACTCACACACACTGTCAAGCCAAGTGCTGGTAACTCTGTTTCCCCTTTCTCATTCTGGCTCCCTCCAGGCCCCTTCTCTAGGCTGGTGCATCCAGGCAGCTCCTTCCACAGCCACTGCAGTCAGGCCCAGACCTCAAGGTGGTTACTGTCTGCCACTAGGAGCAGTGGGCAGAGGCAGATCAGGAAGAAATGGTGCTAATGACCTTGAGGAATTCACTGGCACCCAAATGAGAGATGAGAAAGAACAGCAGGGGTCGGGGAGCTGGGTGGACAGATGGCAGGAAGGGAGCAGAAAGGCAGGTGGCCCACCACGGTGCCCCTGCACATTGATCCTGACAGGACTGTCTCCCCCGATGCACACCTGGAAACAAAGACACACATGTGCAGCAGTCCACCAGTCCGGGGTGTCAGCCAGGTATGTGCATGGGAGAGACCGCTCCCTGCTCTGACAGGGCATCAGGGATTCAAAAGGCACATGCAGAAGCCAGCAGTATGTCAGCCCCTTCCACTATATCAGCACACTGCCTTACAGTGATGAAGCTGAGAAAACTGGCCGTGCCTGTGTCCTGTAACGCACCGCCAAGCCGGGAACTGTGATGCCCCCAGGAACTATTCACCTTAATAAGCTATTGTTATGAGCATCAGCCACCTACAAACTCTGTGCTTTCCCTGGGGACGCAAATGAAGACAACCTAAGCCTGGCTGAGGGTGACCTCCAAGGGAGGTGCCTGGTGTACTTTGGAAACAGCAAGGGAACCCAGGGTCCAGGTCAGGATGCCACAGCCAAACAGATTGTCCAGACTTCCTGGCATGGAGCCCAGCCTCAGGTCCGGCAGCTTGACCCAGGCCCCTGTGTGTGGCACCACTTACTACTCTTAGCTTTCCTAGGGAGGAAAAAGGCTTTCTCTCAAGATGGGGCTGTGCCTCCATGTTTCTGCAAACATGTGTCCTGGACACTGGGGCACTCTATTGTGAGCCCTCCCTTTTGAATTAGAACTGAGTATTGGCAACTCAGATAATGAGGGTAGAGCAGGTATTTGGTGTTGGATTTTTCTGAATAGTTGTCTCACTTTTGACTTGGCCTTCCTGTTGTAAGGAGTAACTCAGGTCATTTTTTAATGAGCATACAGTTTTCTCCCAGATGTGATTATTTGTGTCCTGGAGTATGGGTGACTTGGCCTCTGAGCTAGTGTCCTGGAACTTAGGAACGTTTTCTGTTGAGGGTCTGGTTTGACTCTGGGTTCCCGACTCTCTTACTCCCAGGCTTTGCTTGGTGGTCTGGCCTCACCTTCAGATGCTCTAGGGATTTTCGGTCTCTGGGCCTTGCAGAGCCTTCAGCCCCGAGACATGTCAGGGTGGCCGTTGAGGGTGGCCATGGAGTTTCAGCTGCTCAGAGGTCCTCTGTTCACCTGTCACTAACCCCTGAGCCACTTCCCCTCATGGCCCAGTGATTCCGAGATACAGACGTTGGGGGTTGGTGAGGGAGAGCTGTGCCAGCCCCACGGCTGTGCCACCACCACCGTCCCTAGAGCCTCCTTCCAGCCAGAGGGGCGCTGCTTCCATCGGGCTCTACCTCTGTTTCCCTAGGCTTAAATTTGATCTTTTGGCACTGCATTTATTTAAGCCTTTCTGAATTCCAGACAGAAACTTCCCGACTTGCCTTGTCCATGAGGATGGCTGTGAAACCTGCCCTGTTGCTGGATGCTGGCCAGGACCAGCAGACACCATGCTTCATGTGCAGCCGGCCCAGGGACAGGCCAGCTGGCAGGTTACTTGAGTGAACAGGGGCTCGGGTTCCCCGCTCACCCCCACTGCAGCATTTATAAGACTCTCATTGCTCAGTGCACCTGGGACCACCAGGGGTCTGAAGCCTAGGGCAGCTATGTCCTAGGAGGGCCCTGGGCCCACCTTTCCTGCTAGGCAGGGGCCTGAGTTTTCTCTCCAGAGATCTCTCAGGAGCATGTGGTCTATGGAGGGTCAGACCAGGCCAAGTGAGATACACAGGGCGAGTGATCATCCCTTGAGCCCAGGGCTGGGGTGAAGGCTGCTCAAGACCCTAGTTGTGGGCGCACATGGAGAGGGTTCACATTGCCGTGCCTCACACCTTGACCTTGGCCCTTCTCCTCTAATAGGGAAGGGGGTAGGGGCAGGGGTACAGTTCCTGGTCACATCCAGGCAGATTTCTTATGCTTTACATAACATGGGAGCTAAGTCTAAAGCTGACCTGGCCCTGGCCTAGGCCCACTCTGTTGGTGCTGGGCACCCACCTGCTCACCCCAGAGCCCAACTACACAGGCGGACCAGGAAGGCAGCTTCACAGAGTTTGCTCTTAGCTCTGGGAAACAGTTATGTTGCCCAGGGGAGATTTTTTGTTTGGTTTATTTTTGAAGAGGCAAGTTTTCTTTTTTCTTGAACCAAAAGGGTTCAGTATGAACATAACAGAAGCACAAGCTTCACGCCTTGTGAAAAAACAATTGATTTTTCTGCTGGTAGAGCAGCAGTATAGGAGACTGTGTGTTGTGGTGCGCAACACCCCCTAATACCCATCTTATTGGGAGGAGCCATCTAGGAACATCCCACTTGCCCTGCTATGGGCCTGAGTACCTTTCTTGTACACCTGGGAGGAGCAGAGGCCCAGCCTTGGATGAGGTTGGAAGGCCAGGTGACCAAGAACCCACTCAGCAAAGGGGACTCCAGGTAGCCTGTAGGGTAGACTATGAAGGGAGAACCCTGGGAGGGTGGAAGGTGGGTGCCCTGCACTGCTCTGTACAACCAGCAGGGTCCTGGGAGCCAAGTACAGGTTTCCTGGCTCCCACCTCCTTGGCCAGTCCTTCAGCCCTTCCTACCCTGCCCTCCATGTGCCCACCCCACTGCCATGCCTCAGGCCTGGCAGCTTTCAGAGTACCATGTCCTCTGGCCACACCTGGCATGTGGCACAAGGCTCTCCCTATGGGCCCTGCTCCAGTGACTGGCCCCTGGTGCTACCCCTCCCCCAGGACCAGGGCCTTGGGGTCTGCCATGCCCCTGAGACATAGACGCATCCTAGCAGCAGCCCACCTGCCCCTCAGTGCACAGCCAGAGGCCTTCTGGGATAGGAGCTCCAGGTGGGGCGGAGCCCACCGTGAGTGTTGCCAGCCTTGCAGCCACAGACAGGTGCCCTTCCCCCGACCAGTCTCCATCCATCCCAGAAGGGCAGTGTCCTCCCGCACGGAGGATATCCCATGTCTGGCTGGGTGTGGGTCACACTTTGGGACAGGCTGCTCCAGACAGGCTGGTGGTAGCAGTGGACTTGCCCCTTCTCCCACCTTCTTTGACCTTGGATATTCCCCACCATCACTTCCCCACTGCTCTTCCCAGGCTGGGTGGCCTGCCACCTTCACTACCCCGTGGGCTTGCTGTGGCCCCCACCACCTTGGGACGCACACTATGAGAGGAACAGGGTTTGCATGTTGCTTCAAGATGAGGAACTGTGTCCTTGAGCCTCTGCCAGGCAGAACTGGGCCTGCAGTGGTCTGAGTGGACAATGGGCAGACGAGTGGAGAGTGCTTGGCCTCCTCAGAGTTTAGGCTGTGCTAGGCGCTGGGCTGTCATGTCTCTTTGGAGAAATGTCAGGAGGGACTGCTGAGTTGCATGTGGGTCACCACCCATGGCCACACACACACACACACCCCCACCCACCCACCTGCCCCTAGGAAGCTACTGTAATGGCTGGAATCAATCAGTCTGAGAGCTTTAGCATGGGACAAAAAAGGCTTCCTGGGTGAGCCTGTGTCCTCTGCTAGGCAGGAGTGTCCTCAGTAAATGGCCACAAGCTCTGCTGGGTTGCTTTTCATGATCAGATAACCCATAGCCCTCAGCACATGTCAGAATTGACCTCTGTCCAGGGGGTTCCCTGGAAACTCCAGAAGCAGAGAGCCAGTTGGGTCCCCCAGCCCTGAATTAGGAGTGACCCCACCCATAGTGTGAAGAGAATCATTCGTGCCCTTGCCTTCCCTTTGTGTACTCAGACTTTTTTTTAGGTGAAATTCACATAACAGTTTAGTGATATTTCGTACTTTCACAATGCGCATCCATCACCTCTACCTAGTTCCAAAACACTTCATCACCCCAGAAGAAAACCCTATGCCCATTGTACAGTTGCTTTCCAGCCCCTGAAACTACCAGTCTTCCTTCTGCCTCTATGGATTTGCCTGTCCTGAACATTTCATATAAATGGAACCCTAGATGTTGCAGGCTTTTGTGTCTGGCTTCTTTCAGTTAGCATGTTTTCAAGGTGTATCCATGTTGTAGCATGTGTCAGAATTTTTGTGTGTGTATGTGACTTATCTATGTATTTGCTAATGGACATTTGAGTTCTTTCCACCTTTGGCTATTGTGAATAGATCTGCAATGAACATGTATGTGTGTATATTTGTTAGAATACCAATTCTCAGTTCTTTGGGGTAGATACTTAGAGATGAAACTGCTGGGTTGTGTAGTAGGATTATTTAACTTTTTGAAGAACTTTTCTGACAGTTTTACAAAGCAGCTATACTACTTTGCATTCCCACCAGCAATGTAGGTGAGGACTCTAACTTCTCCACAATTTTGCCAATATTTGTCATCGTCTTCGGTTTTGATTCTGGCCATTCCAGTGGGTGTGAAGTGATACCTTAAGACAATTTTGATTTGCATTTCCCTGATAACTAGTGATGAATATCTTTTCCTGTATGCTTATTGGCCATTTGTGTAATTTCTATGGAGAAATGCCTGTTCAACTCCTTTGTCCCCAATCTCCCTGCCTGCCTCTGTGTGTGTGTGTGTGTGTGTGTGTGTGTGTTATGCAGCAATAGAAGCTTTGCCCCTTTTTAAAACGGTTTTTTTTTTCTTTTTAGTTATAAGAGTTCTTTGTTCTGGATACAAGACAGTTGTAAGATACACAGTTTGCAAATATTTTCTCCTATTCTGCAGCTTGTCTCCACTTTTTTGATGTCCTTTGAAGCAGAAGTTATTAATTTTGGTAGAAGTCTAGTTTTTGGTTTTTTTTTTTCATATGCTTGTACTTTTGGCATCATATCAAATGATCCATTGCCAGATTCAAAGTCATGAAAATTTACCTGTTCTTCTAAGAGTTCTGTAGTTTTCATTCCTACATTTATGTCATTGATCTATTTCCAGTTAATTTTTGAATATGATATAGTGTAAGGGCCCAACTTCATTCTTTAGTGTTTATATTCAGTCGTCCCAGCGACATTTGTTAAAAAGACTGTCCTTTCCTCTTTGAATGGTCTTGGCATCCTTGTCAAAAATTATTTGACTATCGGCGTGAGGGTTTATTTCTAGACTCTCCGTTCTATGCCATTGGTTATGTAGACCATATGTAGACATCTAGTCTGCCTTGACCTTCTGCCTGTCTTTCAAGATTGTTTTGGCTACTGGGGTGGGGCAGCTTACAATTTGATATAAATTTTAGAATCAGGTTTTTCTATTCCTGAAAAAAAAAAAGAGGCCGTGAGGATTTTGATAGGGATTGCACTGACTCTATAAATCACTTTGGGTAGCATTGGTATTGTCATCATAGCTATATTAAGTCTTCTAATCCTTGCACACAGGATGTTTTTCCATTTATTTAGCTCTTTAATTTCTTTCAGAACTATTTGTAGTTTTCAGAGTATAAGTCTTTCACCTTCTTATTTAAATTTATTCCTAGGTATTATTTGGATGCTATTTAAGTGGTGTTGTTTTCTTCCTTTTTGGATTGTTCATTACTGGCACAGAAATACGTTTGTGTGTTGGTCTTTACAACTTTGCTTAGCTCTGGTAGGTTTTTTGTAGATTCTTGGGATTTTGTATGTATAGGATTATGTTATCTGCAAATAGAAGTAGTTTTACTTCTTCCTTTTCAGTTGGATACTTTTTATCTCTTTTTCCTGCCTAATTGCTTTGACTAGAACTCCAGCACAATGTTAAGTAGCAGTGCTGAGTTCCTGATCTGGGAGGAAAGCGTTGAGTCTTTCACCCCTGGGTATGATGTTCGCTGTGGGTGTTTTGTAGATGCCCTTTATCCTGTCTAGGAAGTTCACTCACACTCTTTCCTGAGACTGATCAAAGACCGCCTCCACACCAAGGCCCCGTGGCCACTAAGATGGTATGGCTCAACCTTATCCGTCTGTCCCCACAAGTCCACCCCTCTAGAAGGGGTCTGAGGACAGAGCTGTGGAGATCCCTCAGAGACCTTGGGGGTGTCTCTCACTCCTTACGGTCCTCAAGCCTCTTATAGGCTGCCCTCTTGAGCCTGACATCTATCACAGCTCAGAAGAGCACAGATCCCTCTGGCTCGACCCCCTTGTCCCAGGTGGAGACTTGGGTCCCTGTCCTGCAGGCCTGCACTGATTGGGGCCATTCCTTGCAGCCACACACACTCGCCTGGGTCCATGGCCGCTGTTGGGGAGTGGTCCTGCGCACGCTGCACATTCCTGAACCCGGCTGGCCAGCGCCAGTGCTCCATCTGTGAGGCACCCCGGCACAAGCCTGACCTCGACCAGATCCTGCGGCTCAGTGTTGAAGAGCAGAAATGGCCCTGCGCCCGATGCACATTCCGGAACTTCCTAGGCAAGGAGGCCTGCGAGGTGTGTGGCTTTGCCCCAGAACCCGTGCCTGGCACCTCCCTGCTGCCAGTCATCAATGGGGTCCTACCCAAGCCGGCCACCATCCTGGTGGAGCCCAAGAGCAGCTGCAAGGAGGAGGCGGGTCCAGTGCGGACAGAGGGACTAGTAGCCATGGAGCTGGCTGGGGGTCAGCCAGAGGAGAAGGAGGAGGGGGCAACAGAACCCAGGAGCGGCTGGGCCTGCCCGCGCTGCACACTGCACAATACACCCATGGCCAGCTCCTGCTCTGCCTGCGGAGGACCCCGAAAACTCTCATTGCCCAGGATCCCTCCCGAGGCCCTGGTGGTCCCCGAAGTCGTGGCGCCTGCTGGCTTCCACGTCACCCCTGCCCCACCCCAGCCTGGGGAAGGTGCCGAGGCCGACCCTCCCTCTGCCAACGACCAGGAGCTTCCCCGGATGCTGCCCTTCAGCCCCTTCTCGCCCACCCTGCAGAACAACCCCGTGCCTCGCAGCCGCCGTGAGGTACCCCCCCAGCTGCAGCCACTGGTGCCTGAGGCCACCCAGCCCACTGGCTCCAAGGGGCCCCCCCAAGGGCCAGGGCGTACTGCAACAGGAGCCTCCCGTCTAGCAGAGCTGCTGTCAGGCAAGCGACTGAGCGCTCTGGAGGAGGAGGCGGCTGAAGGCAGCTCTGGGTTGCGCCGGTGCAGCTCTTGCTCCACACCGAGCCCCACAAGCCTGTGTGAAGCTTGTGGTGCCATGCCAGGCACCGATGTCATTGACCTGGCAGGTGACATCGTGCGCTACACACCAGCCAGCCCCTCTAGCCCCGACTTCAGCACCTGGTCGTGTGCCAAGTGCACGCTCAAGAATCCCACAGTGGCCCCCAGGTGCACAGCGTGTGGCTGCTCCAAGCTGCATGGCTTCCAGGAGCATAGTGAGTCCATTGCCCGCTGTCCTGACTGCAGCACTGACAAGCCTGGCCTCTGCACGGCCCACAAGGCCTGCCGCCTCTTTCCTGAGGCACCTTCTGAGCGGTCGGGCCAGTGGGCCTGCCCAGCCTGCACTCTGCTCAACACACCCCGGGCTAAGCACTGTGCCGCCTGCCATACACCCCAGCTCCTAGTGGCCCAGCGCCGGGGAGTCGCACCCCTGAGGCGCAGGGAGAGTATGCATGTGGAGAAGCGGCGGCAGACAGACGAGGGTGAGGCCAAAGCTCTCTGGGAGAACATCGTGGCCTTCTGCCGGGAGGTGAGTCCCCTTGAGACAATGGTCTGTGCCTCGTTCTTTTCCTAGCCCCAGATCCATGCCTCCCTCTGTATCTTTTGTCCTTCCCTGCTGCCCTTTCTCCAGCCAGGGAGAGGGAGGAACCTGCAGCAAGAGTTCTTCCCTGAGCTCTGAGCACTGGCCCGGCCCTGAGCTTCGGTTGGGCCACCAAGTCCCCTCGCCTGTGCATAGCTGGTCCCCACTGCTTTCATCGTGCCTCTTTTACCTCTGTGCCCACAAGGGTTCAAGAACCCATAGTCTGTGTTCCTGATCCCTTTCAGGTATGATTTCACATAAATGTTGAAGGCGCAAAGAGGCGGGGACACAGGTAGAGGCTTCATGTCAACAGGCAAGCCCAGTGCTTCCTCTAGTCATGGAGACCATACCAAAACTCGGATTTGGGACACCCCTTCATACTCTTCTGCCCTCCGTCACTGATAGCAGCCCACCCTGTCACCCCATTTGGAGTCTTATGTCCTGGCTTCTCTGTCCCAGCCAGGTCCCCCCACCGCTCTTCCTGGTCCTTTGGTGTGGTGGGCCATGGGCTGGACAGGGAAACCACCAAAGTTCCCTGCACCCCATACTCAGCATCCCTATGGCCTTCAGGCTGGGAGCTCCGCCATATCCCTGGGACATATACCTCCCACTGACCCATCATTGGCCTGTAGTGTCCTGGTTGGCTGTGGTTTCCCATGCTCACACAGGGTGGTGTGGGTCACATAAGGCCCCAGCTGAGTCCTCCACATGGGTCAGGGTGGCTGCACACATGCCTACCCCATTTTTTCTGTGGCTCAGGCAGCATTTTCAGGGTGCTGTCCTGGGTTTCCAGGCAGAGTAAGGTTCATCCTGGGCCCGGGGCCAACCAGCTCAGCCTGAATGTATGTGGCTATGGTTTCTGCAGAACAGCGTGAACTTTGTAGATGACAGCTTCCCCCCTGGGCCTGAATCTGTGGGCTTCCCTGTGGGTGACAGTGTCCAGCAACGTGTGAGACAGTGGCTGCGGCCCCACGAGATCAATTGCTCCGTCTTCAGGGACCACAGCACCTCCTGGTCCGTATTTCACACTCTCCGGCCCTCAGACATCCTACAGGGGCTGCTGGGGAACTGCTGGTGAGTCTGGGGCACCCACTCGGGCTGGGCAGTAGAATGATCCAATTGTGCTCACTGGAGAGGCCCCCAACTCTGCACAGGTTCCTGAGTGCTCTGGCGGTGTTGGCCGAGCGGCCTGACCTGGTTGAGCGGGTGATGGTCACTCGCAGCCTGTGTGAGGAGGGTGCCTACCAGGTGCGGCTCTGCAAGGATGGCACATGGACAACGGTGCTGGTGGATGACATGCTGCCCTGCGATGAGGCCGGCTTCCTCCTCTTCTCGCAGGTGGTGGGGTGGACAGGCAGGGGGTGGGGGGCAGGGTTGGGCGGGGTTAGGCCTTAGCAGGCCTCTTGACTCCAGCCTCTTCCTACAGGCCCAGCGGAAGCAGCTATGGGTGGCCCTCATCGAGAAGGCGCTGGCCAAGCTGCACGGCTCCTACTTTGCCCTCCAGGCGGGGCGTGCCATCGAAGGCCTGGCCACACTCACCGGCGCCCCCTGTGAGAGCCTGGCGCTGCAGGTCAGCTCCACTAACCCCCGCGAGGAACCCGTTGACACTGACCTCATCTGGGCCAAAATGCTGAGTTCTAAGGAGGCTGGGTAAGAGGGGCGGGTGCTGCGGTGGTCAGCGGTTTGGGAGGAGAGGCAAGGCAAGGGGACAGCCAGCCCGGGGCCTGGAGTGGTGGGAGAAGCAGGGGCAAGTGCCCTCTGACCCACACCCTCAGTTTCACAAGATGTTTCCAGTAGGAGTTGACCATAGTTAGGCCTGGCTGACAGTCCCGTCACTTCCCACTGCCACCTGCTCAAACCAGGGGAATAGGCAAGGTGTTGCCCATCAGCCCACACCTGAATGGGCCTGTAATAACCCTCAGCACCTGCCTGGAGCCCACAGAGGCACCTGGTAGGAGTGGGCTGCCTTCTGAGACCTGGCACATAATGGTCAGCATGTCTGTAAAGAGGATTCAGAACCATAGGCCTGGAAGAGATGGCTCAGTGCTGATATGCCCTGATCTCTTCTGATTCTGGGCAGTATTGCTTCCCCCATCTCCTTGGGAGGCCAAGACCCTGAGCTGACAGGACCCAAGCCTGCCTGACCCCCAGCCCAAGCCCTCTGAGCTCTTGGGCCCACACTTCCTGAGTCCCATAAGCCTTCTGGGTCCCCAGGATATGCATTCCCCCACAGGCAGGGAGGACCCCCGCCCCCAGGGCCAACAGGGGTGAGTTAGGCCCACAGAGTGAGGCCCCTGGTTATTAAAGGGCCCCCAATCACCAACGCCCCCTGGTCAGCAAGCCTCTCCAGTGAGCAAGTCCACTCTGCCTACACAGGTTCCTCATGGGCGCTTCTTGTGGGGGGGGCAACATGAAAGTGGATGATGCTTCCTACGAGAGCCTGGGCCTGCGTCCCCGCCACGCCTACTCCATCCTGGATGTCCGTGACGTCCAGGGCTCCAGGTAGGGGCTGGGCCAGCCATGGGCAGCCAGGGCATGTGGATGTGTGGTGGAAGCTGTAACCTTCAGCCCCATGGTCCACAGGCTCCTGCGTCTCCGGAACCCATGGGGCCGCTTTTCCTGGAACGGCAGCTGGTCGGATGAGTGGCCACACTGGCCAAGTCACCTGCGTGGCGAGCTCATGCCACACGGCAGCAGTGAGGGTGTCTTCTGGATGGAGTACAATGACTTCATCAGGTACCTGGACTCTTCGGGCAGTGGGAGTCCGGTGTCTAACCTATGGCCACCCTGTGCTCCAGCCACTTTTATCTTCACCCACCTCACTTGTCTCTGTACCCCCTTGCCCTAACCCACACCATGTCCTTCCTGAGGGGCCTAGCCTGTCCCTGTGTCGACCTAGGGCCTGGGGGTGGTGATTGTAGGGTTCTGTCTCCAAAGCTCTGGGTCATCCTTGGGGCCTGGAGCCCTCTGGTGGTGTCTTTAGGCAATAGCCAGCACCAGGGCTTCTGGAACACTGACAGGCCCCAAGAGATGCCCAAGGCACAGAGAAGCAGGGAGCGGGGAGGGTATGAGGGCTGTAGGAGGTGTCTGGACTCCTGGTGGGGTTGGCTCTGCTGGGTGTCCAGAGCTGGGGTTGGGGCTGCTCAGTGAGGCTGTCCTCTCGCTGCCCAGGTACTTCGACTCTGTGGACATCTGCAAGGTGCACTCTGACTGGCAGGAGGTGCGGGTGCAGGGCTGTTTCCCCAACTCGGCCAGTGGGCCTGTGGGGGTGACAGCGCTTACTGTGCTGGAGCGTGCATCGCTGGAGTTCGCCCTCTTCCAGGAGGGCAGCAGGTGGGTGGGGCTGGAGCCCCCAGTGGGCGTGTGGGCGGAGCCAGAGCGTTGGGGGGTTTCAAAGGTAGGGTGGGTGAAGCTGGAGCGCTGGAGGGGGTGGGGCCGGCAGATGATAGGTGCTGTTGGTAACCCCTTACACGGGTTTGGCCACAGGCGTGCAGACTCGGCAGACAGCCACCTCCTAGACCTGTGTGTCCTGGTGTTCCGGGCCTCCTTTGGCAGCGGTGGCCGCCTGAGCCTGGGCCGCCTGCTGGCCCACAGCAAGCGTGCTGTCAAGAAGTTTGTCAACTGTGATGTGATGCTGGAGCCTGGCGAATATGCCGTGGTGTGCTGTGCCTTCAACCACTGGAGCCCTACCGCACCGGGGCCCCCGGCCGCCCCTCAGGGTAACGCCGCCCACCCCCACCCCGACCCCGGACCCTCCCCACCACAGCGCCCCAGGCCCCCCTCACTCACAACCCCCACAGCCTCCAGCCCCTCCATGGGAATCCCACGCTGCTCCCCAGAGCCACCTGGCCACGTGCTGGCTGTGTACAGCTCAAGGCTGGTCATGGTGGAGCCCGTAGAGGCCCAGCCCACCACACTGGCTGACGCCATCATCCTGCTCACGGAGAGTCGGGGAGAGAGGCATGAGGTGAGGTGGGCAGGGAGGGGGATGGGGATGGGGATGGACAGGGAAGAGGAGGCCCTGCCCAGCCCACACCGCTGTCTGCCCAGGGTCGCGAGGGCATGACCTGCTACTACCTGACTCACGGCTGGGCAGGGCTCATCGTGGTCGTAGAGAACCGGCACCCCAAGTCCTACCTGCATGTGCAGTGCGACTGCTCTGACAGCTTCAATGTGGTATCCACTCGAGGCAGCCTGCGCACCCAGGACAGTGTGCCACCCCTGCACAGGTGGGCACCACTCCCACCCCCCTGACCCCCCAGCCTCCGCTGGCCCTCACCGGCCCCCTCCCCCAGGCAGGTCCTCGTGATCCTGTCCCAGCTCGAGGGCAACGCTGGCTTTTCCATCACCCACCGCCTGGCACACCGCAAGGCAGCCCAGGCCTTCCTCAGCGACTGGACAGCCTCCAGGGGCACCCACAGCCCCCCACTCACGCCGGAGGTCGCTGGCCTGCATGGGCCCCGGCCGTTGTGACCACTTCGCCCTTGCCTGCCCCCCCCCACATGCACTTTAAGAGGGAGACCCCAACAGAGGACGCTTGAACCAGAATCTCAGGACCCTGCCCAGGGACCCACCAGCCATGGGGCACAGCTTCCCCTGGGCCTTCTTCCATGCCCCTCCCTCCTGTCCAGGGCCTCCCAACCGCCAAGCAGAATACCTTGAACCCGTTTCTAGTGTGAGGGATCTGTGCATCAGCCCCTATGAGTAGTTTGCCTCGAGGTTGAGTTCAGGTGAGCCGGGGCTGAGATGAGGCTGCCCCTTCCCCATGGGCCTGGGGCCTCCAGCCTGCGTGAGGTAACCAAGAGCTCCACTCACAAAACCAAGTCTGGGCAGGTCAGAGGCTGGGACCCCAAGGAGAGCAGGGACTATCCCCTCTGTGGGGCACGAAGTCAGGAGGCTTCTCTCCCCAGCTTGCCCTCAGAGCCCATCTTCACACACTCCCAGCTCCACAAGGCAAGCAGGGGTCCCAGGAGTCCCAGCAGTGTGTCACAGGAGGCAGGTACCTGGTGGGCTCAGTACCAGGGTCGGGGAGGGTCCCAGCTGCCCCTCTGGCAACACTATGCAATTCCTGGAGTAGTCTCCAGGATCGAAGCCATGCTCTGGGGGCTGCTGGTCAGGAGCTGCCATTTAGTGAGGTGGTTTGTCCTCAGCACCACCTGACCTCTGCCAGGAGGACCAAGGTCCGACAGAAATCCTTGGCCAGCTCTGTCCAGGCACACGTGGGGTATCCCTCCTAGCCCCTCCTCTGCCTCAGAAGCCCAGGGAGCTGGACTGCCTCCCGCCCATTCTTCCCCATGGCTGCTTGAAGTCCTGCATCTGCCTGTGAACATCTGAGGCCAGCTTTCAGGGGCCTGCCTGGCCTCACTGCCCTGCAGCCCCAGGCAGCTGGCAGCCCTACCCACCGCCTCTCACTTCCTGTGGGGTTTGCAGGGGGTTTTACACCTGGAGAAACACCGGGACGCACTACACTCCCTTTAGGGCCTCCTTTATATTTTCTCCTTTTACTCTGAGCTGTGAATATTTTTAACCCTGTACATATGGCCAGCTCTTCTGATGCAGAGACTATTTTATCAGTCGGTCCCCAGCCCTGTAGAATGATTCTCCATGGGTGTTTCCAGACTCAGGCTCTGATGGACCAAATGAAATGTTTTGTTTTGTAATGACGCCTTGTCTGCCTATCACTCTTCCCAGGGGTCCCAGACCCCTTG
Source organism: Rousettus aegyptiacus (assembly GCF_014176215.1). Classification (NCBI taxonomy): domain Eukaryota; kingdom Metazoa; phylum Chordata; class Mammalia; order Chiroptera; family Pteropodidae; genus Rousettus; species Rousettus aegyptiacus. Next base: position 16,615,461 of record NW_023416311.1, on the reverse strand, counting down.
TCCCCCTATCACTTACAGAGTTGTGCCGAGGGGCACCCAGACTACCCTAGTGTCAACATCTCAATGAAGGTGGCTCACTGGTACCGGAGGTCAACCTCACAATGAGCGTTTAGGGGTGCCCTGCTCACTGACTGCCTGAACCCCAGGAAGGACTGGATGTCCATGCGGGACAGAGGTTTGGGCCAGATCCTGCAGTGGTTGGCAGGCTGGTCCCCACACAGCCTCAGCCCCAGGCAGACAGAAGGACAGTACATATGCAAGGCTTTGCCCAGTGAGAGGTCTGTCTAGGAGTGTCTGTCTGAATTTATCAGTCATCAGGCGGGAGCAGATGGAGCAAGGGGGCCACACCACAAGAAAAGTTTCCTTATCCTCTCCTGCAGGTGATGGCCTGCCCCTGCGTGACCCTAGTGGCCACATGTTCCCTCTAGTTTGTTCTGGGAGGCACTGTGCCCATGGCACATGGAGCCAGGCACATGGAGCTGTTCACCCGCCTGGTCTGTGGTTTACAGTCTCAGTCGAGGAAAGAGGCTTCAGGGCCACCCTCCCTGAACAAGTGGGGGGCTGGGGTGCAGAGGCTGGCACTCAGCGGGTGTAAGAGGCCTGTCACAGGCCAGCCTATCGAATGTGAAAGCAATTAAAGCCACCAGCAGTGTTCGCTCCAGGCGGGCCTCGGGCAGCGGGGGAGCTGCCACAACACATCTCACCTCGGCGCCCGAAGATGCCCGCCCTGCTGCAGTGCGGCTGCGCCGACCAAGCCGGACCCTCTCCTGGGGGGAGGAGGGCAGGACACCTCCACCCTCAAGTCCTCACAGAGCTAGCTCCATCACCCCTGAGGTGTCCCAGACAGCCTGGACTTGTGTTCGAGCGTTGTCCTTGTGGCAGGCCAGGCAGGCATATCCACAGTGGGGCAGGAGGCTGCTTGCCCACCTTCTTGGCCAGTCTGGAGACCCCAGCTCACCCTGGCCAGCACCCTTTGCCCTTTGACCCCAGCCTGCAAGAAGGAGGCTCCAGCAGGGAGGGGGTAAGGGAAAAGGGCACCAGTGAACACATACTGTCCGAAGAGTTGGGGGACACCATAGCAACACTCTTAGTCATGACAAGGGAGCTCAAAGGAAGTGCTAGCTGGGGTAGACCCCTTGAGGGGGCCGCGGAGGAGGTTTGGCTAGGGTCAGGGCCCTCTTAGGGGAGGTGGCTGGTGAGGAAAGAGGATGGAGGGAGCCAGCCAGGTTATCCTGAGGCGGGGACTTCAGCTATGCTCTCAGCCTGGACCACAGGCCTGGTGTGAGTGAAGAGTGGATGGGGTCAGGGGCCACCGTGGGGAGCAGGCATGAGCCCTTCCTCACCGTTGCGCCCTGCTCCCCGCCTCAGCCTGCTGTGACTCTGGCCCTCTAGCTGCTGGGGCTCCTGGTCCTGAGCACTCCTCCCTTCCCCAGCCTTCCCCCTTCCCCACTTCCCTGGGCTGTCCTTGTTTCTACAGGCTGGGTTGACCCTGTGTGCCAACCCTGGCCCCTCACCCAGGCTGCCTCTGCCCACCCATTGGCCGCGGCGGCCTTCCCAAGGCGGGTGGTGGTGTGTTCTCACTTGTGAGGCATCCCTGTCAGAAGCACTTAGTGTACAAATTAGCCGTGGCCTCCCGCCTCCCTCTGCACAGCTCTGGGCATTGGGCTGACAGGGCCAAGGCTCCGGGCCCTCTCTCGCCTGCCCTGGGGCCTCACAGCCTGTGCGCATCCCTGGCCACCTGCCCATGACCGACTGAGCAAGAGGGCTGGCCCCCAGTTGCCAGGGTTCCTTTCTTGACCCAGACAGGACCAAAATGGGCAGAGTATGCAGGGATATATTGGAGTCCAGGGTCTACTAGTGGCAGGTCCAGTGTTGAGAGCTGTGGGGGATGGACTGGAGCCAAGTAGAGGCTCTGCAGCTCCCACCCACCCCGCCCACTGGCCCGCCTGCCACTCAGGCAGGGAAAATCAGCTGTGACAGGCCCAGGAAGGCCAGGCCCCAGGGGCCGCAGAGCAAGCATGCAGCTCCTCTTCCAACATATGGTTGCTGTCGGCCTGGGGCGCTGCTTGGCCAGTGCAGGCTCCGAAGCTGGGTGGGGGCTCGAGCAGCCCAAGCCTCTCATCCCACCCTCCTGGCCAGGCTGCTCTCTCAATGATCCAAGGCCCTTGCACCAACTCGTATGCCTCTCACAACGGGGAACTCACTCCCACTACAGCCCCTGTCATTCCTCCATCACAGCAGCCTGAGGCACACAGAGGGTCCCCACACCCTACCCCAGGATGCCTAATGACCTAGTGGGTGTGGGGAGATGGAGCATGTGGGGAGGGCCAGTCTCCAGATGAGACAACCCTGCAGCTAGTTGGAGGATGAGGCACAGGGAAGAAGTAATGGGGCAGGAGCCAGCCACCAGCAGAGAGCTTGCAAGCCCAGGGGAGCAGGAGCTAGAGACCTGGAGTCTGTGGTAACAGAAACCTCCCAGCCGGGCCCCTCTCTTTTCGGGTGGGCTAGCTCAAGCAGCCCCCATCACAGATTCCCTGGTGAACTTCCAGCCCTCTATGTGCTCCCCATGAGTCTGCAGTGAGGTCCTCCAAACCTGCTCACAGCTCTATCCACGTAGTTACCCAGCCCTATCCCTCTGGCTCTGCCCCTCCCCTGAACCGGCTGTGGCTCTTGGGGACAGTGGCCTCAGGTGTGACCCTCCCCCTTTCAGCCAAGCCCTGAGCCCACCCCTTTCAGCCTGAAGCTACCTTGAATGGGCAAGGTGGAGGAAGTGCCAAGGATGACCCATACTCTGGGCCCAGGGAGATCGCGAACACCCAGGGTTCATCATGAGCAAGTGAATATGAGTCATGGCCATGCTGACCTCTGCATGGTGCTGACCCCTCCCAGGAGTTCCCAGACCCTGCCTAGGGGCTCCAGCCCACCAACCCTCTGCCTACTGGGTAGGCAAAGGCTGGACCGCCCCCTACACCTGTGCTGGCAAGGACCATGTGTGTACACTGAGGGGATGAGACAGGCCTGCTCCAGGCACTGTGCCACCACCCCCTGCCTTCCCTGGGCCCAATGTCCGTCCTGCCCCTGTATCCCCTGGCATGCACATTCCAGCATTAGTGGAGGCGACAGGAGGGGTGGGGGATGTGGGCAAGCCAGGCAGAGGTTAATGGCGGAGATGAGCTCCTGCTAGAGGCAGAGAGAGGGGCTGTGGGTCCCCCGCCCCACCCTGCAACAGGACCAGATGATGAGAAAAAGTCTGCTCCCTCAACACCCCATTGGTGCCAGAAACACCCAGAGACCAAGTCTCTTATCACCCATTCTTCAGGTGAGGAGACCGAGGCAGGGGTCTCAACTCAGGACAACATTAGGGACCAAGCCCCAAAGCCATGGGGTTCCCTGTTACTGCTTCAGAGGGTGGGAACCATCTCACTGGGCCCAAGCTTGATCCAACATGGGGGTGGGTCCCAGTGAGTGGGTTACGACCCACCCCCATGCCCCACTCTTGGGCGGAAAGTGGGACAGGCCCTGGGCACAATGTGTGCCAGCTATGAGGGAGCAGATGTGCATAGAGAACCTTGGGCAGAGAGCACGGGGGATGCAGAGGACTGGCATTGATGACCTGCCTTGTCTGGCCAAGGGTGGTAGAGATGGTCATTTGTGTACCTGACAGGGTGGCCTTACTTGCGCCCTGTGCACAGGCCACTGAGCTGCAGCTGCAACTGAGCTCTCAGGACACCCCTACAGCAAGCTTAGGGCCCACTTGCACCCCCTGCCCAGACTCCTCCCAGAACCCCAGAAACACACCCAGGTTGTGCCCCTTGGGTGCTGAGTTCCCCCAAAGGTGCCACTACCTCTCCTCCCACCCAAATTTCTAGAAAAAAACCCAGGCTATGAGGGTGGCCTCCATGGCTGATGCTGAACGCACCCTCCCTGACATCCTCCTGTTCCCCAAATATGGAGTCCTGGCCTCCTCCTTCCTCTCAGGGGCTCCTTGGTCACCTGGGCTTCGCTGGGCTGTTTGCTCTGCGTTCTGCAAGGCAGGGCTCCTTGAGATGGGGGCTTCCTGATCCATAATTTTCCATCCCGTAAATCATGACAACAGCTTCCAACCAGCCCATCCCCTGTGCTGGCGGCTATTGCCTCTCCTCAGGGGGTCAGCCAGCAAGGGGCGGGGAAGCAGACTCATCCCTGGGACCAAGCGGCCAAGGCCTGGGATCCCCATTCCCACTGTCTCAAGGTGACTTGTATCCCTGCCCTCTCTGAGCAGTGTCCATGATGAGGGGACTGGGCCTAGCTAAGCACGTTCAAAGTTGGGTTTGTGTGCAGAAGGAGCAGGCCTCCTGGTCCCCACTCACCACAGGGCTGCTGGCGTGACGACTGCTCAAGCTGTCTCTCAGCTCCAGGCTGCCTGCATGGTCAGCTGGTCAGCCAGGACAGGCCAGGTGGGCAGAAAAGAGAAAGCTGGCGTGCTGTGTCACCCATAGCCGTCTGCGCCCCCATGGACTTGATGAGGAGAAATGGGGCCACCCGAATTGCATCAGGGAAGGCGGCACTGGGGCAGGAGGGAGACCAAACTGGGCACTATCTTTACATCAGTATCATCACCCTGGGTTCTGAGGGCAGAACCACTGAGCTCTGTTCCTTACAGACGCCTGTTGTGGTTAAAAAGGGAGACCTGGGCCATGACCTGTCTGTCACTTGCCTGCACAGACTGGGAAACTGAGACCTGGCTCATAGGCATGCTAGACTCTGGATGCAGTGCTCTTCTCTAGCTGCCTCATTCGAGGTGCAACGCCCAGAGTGGCTATTCCTTCCTTTCTCAACTCGCTCCTGCCTCCCAAACTGAACTGGGGATACCCCAGGAAGCCTTTCGTTAAGCCTGCAGAGAGGGTCAAGTGGATCTTCATGGGGCCTTCTGTGCCTCCACAGAGCTGGCCCGGAGCAGCACTCACCCCTCTGGGTGCAGATCCTGTACCCTGCCTGAAATGGCACCACCATACATTTCTGGCAGACTCACTGGGAGAGACTTGGTCTGGCCATGTCCTGGCACATCTGTGACCATGTCCAGAATGGAACTGGCTGGCCAGACAAAATTCCAGGAATTCCTAGCTGAGAAGCAGTAGGACCCTAGACTATTAAGATTTGATACCTCAAGGTGTACTCCTGGGCTGGGAGCAGCTCTGGCTATGAGGACATTAAGGAGGGTGAGAGTCATGGAGAGTCTGAGATATCCTAGCCTTTCCCTGGCTCCACCTCTACCCTCGCCAGGAGAGACAGCAGTGGAGAGGAGTTCTGCAAACAGCAAGAAGATGGAGGGCCTGGCCGTGGAGCTTTCCTGAGGCACCTGCCAGGGGACTGACAAGCCTGGGCTGGATGGGGGCTTGGTAATGCTTCCAGGAAGAGGGGAGTGAGTGCATGGAGACCATCCTTTCCTGAGCCAGTGGCTGTCAGTGGGGAGGACAAGGGTTTGGGGGGCGTATATCCAGGAGGAGACTCAACCTCCTCTTTGGAGAAGAGGAAACAGCATTGGAGGCAAGGCTTGGCCCGGCAGAGATGGCCAGGAAAGGATTCTTGCGTTACTATCTATGCCCTGTGCTGTGCTGCTCAGCTCTGAGCTCCAGCCCTCCTGGGATTAGGCTCTATTCCCTCTAGGCTGGACTCTATCCCCTCCTGGGCTTGGCTGCAGCCCTCCCCAGGTTGGTTCTGTTACCCACAGCGCCCCCTATCCCGGGGCTCAGCCCCTAGGCCCTGGCTCAGGTGGGTGGTTGTCAGAGGCCAGAGCCCTGCCCTGACGGATGAGTGCTGACGGCCCCTCTCCACGCGCCCTGGCCGCTGACACCCCATCACACCGCTGCGGGGACCCCGGGAGACCTCGCTGCCTCTGCGCACCCTCGCGGCAGCCTGCAGGCGACGGGGGCGGGGACGGTGCCAGTCGCCCAGCATTTGTCCGCACACCTGCGCCTCCACTCCTGGCTCCTCCGCGACGCTGTCCGTCCCTGCCCGACTCTAGTGGTGCCACTGGTGCCACCAGCCACCGCTCTATCCAGGAGTTGTCGTTGCTGCGGAGAGAGCTGTGCGGGTCCTGGGAGCGCGAGGCCAGTGAGTTGCGTGGGAGGGGGCGTCTGTGGGCAGGAGGAGGGAGAGAGAAGGAGGTGGGTATCACCTGGGGTGACCAGAGGGAAACCGCAAACGGCGCTCGCTCGCCCCCTTCCCCCGCTAGCCCGGATCGGAGGTCCCAACGCCCCCCGAAACCCGGCGCCGTGGCGCACGCGCGGCTGCTCTGGCTGCCAACTTCGGTGAGTGCGAGTCGGCGTCGGGGGGACGCGGTCGGTGGCAGAGGCTTTGGGGATTCGCAGCCAAGTGAGTGACTGCAGATCGCATGGGGGTTCGCTCCCAGCACCCAGTCTCAGTTTCCACTGTGGAAGTCCTTGTCGCTGCTCCGAGAGCCTGAGCCGGTTTCGCTTAGTCCGGAGTCGCGGCCGGCGCCGGGCGGGAAGAGCGCTGAGTGGGGCGGAGGAGGGAAGTTTCTGCTTGGTTCTCCCGGCTACGCGCAGACTTCGCCCGGCGCCGCAAGCTCTGCTCCGGCTGGGGCGCAGGTAGGGCGGCGCAGGCGTCGGCGTGTCGGGGGAACTTCGGAGGCAGCGCGGGGTACGGGTGGACGTTTGGGGTGCGGGGCGGCGGGACGCCGGGAGTGTCCGGCACGTTCTAAGCAGCCCCAGCCCCTACGTCCCCGACTTCCCAGAGTCCAGGCTCCACGCACCGGGACCATCTGGGGGCAGCAGCCTTCCTCCTGTAGGAGGGCGCCGCTGGGGAGGGCAAGAGGAGGGAATTGGGGTCTCCTCCTCAGCCAGAGAGGAACCTGGTCGCCCCTCTGCACCACGCCCTGTGGAGTGCTTGCTCCCTAAGTTCCAAGGGGGCCAGTGGGATGGGTGAGCTGTAATCCCCTGGTGGCGGCTCCAAGAGCTAGGAGTCCCATCTCTCGCCCTGGGTTGGGGCCTCCTGCGCCTGGCCTGCCACTAGTTCTCCCACAGACAAGGAAAGGTTAGTGGGGCCGGTGCCTCCTGGCTGGCACAATGGGGGTGCAGGCCACTGTGGAAGCGTGCACCCAGTCACGGGCGAATGAATGTGCTTTTGGGTGTGTGTGGGTGCGTGCTGTTATCTAGGGGTGTCTTCTGCTTGTGCACAAGCATGCTGGGTGGGTGCCAGGCATCCTCTGGGTCCCTGTGGGATTAGCAGCTGCTGAGATGGCTCCTAAACAAGCCCGCAACCCAGGTGACTGATCTGAAGAGGGAGCATAAGAGGACACTCCCCCTTCCTCCTGAGTCCTGGAGCCTAAGAGGAGACACCCCCAATCCAGGGGCCAGGCTGGGAGGTGGGGTGGGTGGTAGTACCAGGCAGCACAGCTGTGTGGCTCCCAGGGCTGGGTGATCGATGGCCCCAGCACAGCCGCCTCTGTCTCCTGAGCACACATGCCCATTTGTCATTTGTATCTTGGTGGGGGGCTGGGATGGGGCCTGCCTCTGCACCCACCACCAAGTCCAGGAGGTGTCTGCAGCCCCTCAGGGAACGTCAGGCCCTTTCCTGGGCCCAGCGGCCTCTTTCCAACCCCTGCACCCGTCTCAAAGCCCCATCCCTTCCTAAATCTGGACATCCACAAACCAGTCAGTTAGCCTCTGCTTGCCTCACCTTCCACGCCCAGACCTTTACCATGCTGACTCCCTACATAAGGGCTTCTTTGAATGGGCAGCCCTTTCCACCCCTCTGGCTGTCCCTAAAATAAACACTGCCCAAACAGTGTTTGGGGCAGCAGACATGACTGCCTGCCATGCGTACAGCCCAAAGGCCAGCAGGGAGGACAACCTGCTCTCAGTGGCCGCTCAGCTGCTCTAGTCCCTCTGCTTAACCCACTGGCCACCCCTGAGCCCCAGGGAGCAGGGCTAGTGTGTCTGTCCACATTCATGACAGTGTCCGTGACCATGTGTGTTCTTGGGTGTGTAGTGTGTGTATGTATGTGTGTGTGTGCACACTGCACTTTAATGTGTCTGAGTACCTGCTCACACCGTGCCTGTGCTGTGAGTGCATCCATGTGCACAGTGACCGTGTCTGCTCTGAGAGTGCATGTGCCTAGGGCCCCAAGTATTTTGGTGGTCCACTCTGTTCTGAGTCAGCCCAGCCATGCAGAGGTTGTTGCTCCAGGGAGCGAGTGAGAGCTTGTCTGGAGTCTCACACACGTGTGTGCACACACTCTTTGCGTCCCACACAGGCACGCACCGGGGTGGTGGACAGCCCAGGTGGCAGCCCAGATGGAGTGAGGAGCAGCTTCTGAGTGAACACGCAGGGCATGGGGAGAGGAGGGTCTTGGCCGAGCTCAGCCACTGCAGGCTCAGCTGTTGACCTGCCTGAAGCCACCCAGATGGAGCCAGGCTGAGCAGGTGGCTGTGCCATGGGGCCATGCTGTGACGTCCACGCCCCCCAGCCTGGTCTGGCTCCGTGTGAGGCTGACCCCCTCGGAGACCTCCAGTACCCAGCTGACACCCTGCTGGAGAAGGAACATGCGTGCGCGCGTGCGCGCGCGCACACACACACACACACACACACAACATTAACCAGAGACTCAGGGCCTTCTGCCAGTGGCTTTTATCTTGGCTTTCCGGCATGGGCAGTGGTCTCTGGAGAGGTGAAAGACAAGGAAGGGTCGATGTCCTCCAGGAAAAGGCCTGGTCATACTTGGCTTCAACCAGTCACTCACCGAATGCCTGTCAAGAGACAGAAACTCTGGCTCTGCCAGTGTGGGAGATGGGCCTGGATGGAATCACCCCAGAACTGGGCCTGCTCAGGGCTGACTTGGCCTGAGTCAGAGATAAATTACAGGAGTCATGGTTAAACTTATTTATTTATAACAAATACTTTTTTCATGTACTCTCAAAATATTGGCTAAAGCATGTTTATAGCTCAATGTCCACTGTGTATTTAAAAATACATAAAAAAGTATTTGCCATTTACCCAAGTCATATGTAACTGGGCATCCTGCATTTTTGTCAGCTACGCCTAGAAGTGTACGTGGAGAGGAACTGAAGGATAAGGCAGGGAGGGCATTCTAGGCCAGGGGGCTGCACATGCAAAGGCCAGGGAGACCCAGGCTGCAGGATGAAGGTGGCGCCATGCCCGGCTCCTACCCTTGAAGCTGTGAGAGCTGCCAGAGGCTCTGACTGAGGCCCTCTTGTCTGCAGGTGGCCATGGTGCCTGGGCCTGTCTGCTAGCAGGCTGCCATGTCCCGAGAGGCAGGCTCATGCCGCCTGGGCCCTGGGGCACGAGCACGGGCTCGGAAGCCCAAGAAGCCGCACTACATCCCACGGCCTTGGGGCAAGCCCTACAACTACAAGTGCTTCCAGTGCCCATTCACCTGCCTGGAGAAGTCGCACCTATACAACCACATGAAGTACAGCCTCTGCAAAGACTCCCTCTCGCTGCTACTTGACTCCCCAGATTGGGCATGCCGCCGCGCCCCGGCTGCACCCCGCCCCAGTGAGCCCATCCCGGACCGCCCCTCTGACCCCACGGACCCGGGCAACCATCCCCAAAGAGCACAGCTCCCGGATGCTCCCTCCACACCCAACCTTGTTGTCACTGACATCCTCTCCCTACACCACTGTGTTGGGGGCTCCAAACTGGGGGCTGATGGCTCCCCAGGAACACCAGCCCCTGTAGCCAGAGATGCCCAGAAGGGTGCAGGCCTCAGTGGGCTTTTGGCTGAGTCGTGGAAGCCGGGGCCAGGCAGGGGCCCCAGGAGCATGGTGGTGGTAGACTCAGTGGGTCCTGAGAACGGTGTCCCCTGTTATCCCCCGCCTACCTCCAGTGAGTTCCCCGAGGCCCAGAGCCTCCAGCTGTCCCTGCTGGGTGTCAACTATCCTCTGAGCCCCAGCCTCTTCTCCTACCTGGGGCCCTCCCTGGCCGCTGCAGCCCACATGCCCTTCCTCGCCTCTGCCAGCCCGCTCCTGCCCCCGGCCACTGCCTTCCCTGCCCCACAGCCTCCCGAGCACCCAGCCCCAGTCCCCCGCCTATACTACCCTCTTCTCCTAGAACATAGTCTGGGGCTGCCAGCAGGCAAGGCTGCCCCTGCCAAGCCCCTGGCCCCTCCCAAGGGGCCCCTTGGGACACTTGCCCCTGGGCTACTGAGGATGCCAGTACCTGGGCTGGGTGGGCCTTGGCCCTGTGGTGCTCCCGGGGACTCAGGGCAAGAGGGGAGGCTGGAGCTGGCTGCCCAGAGTGATCCTAAGAGGAAGCTGCCCCTGGGAATCAGGCTGGAGCCCCCGAGAGCCCCCTCCAGCATGGCCAAATTTGGTTCCCAGAACAGGTAAGTGCCAGGGGCCCTCAGTCATGGGTGGAGGTTGATGTAGGGGAAGAAGGGCTGGGCAGGGTGGCTGGGCTCCCGTCTTCAGGTCAGTGCCCGGGAATATAGGGTTCAGGTCACAGAGAGGACACTGAGACCAGAGAGCTAACCTATATGTCCTTTTGGGTTCCCGAGGCCTAGGCTGGGGTGATAGGCTGGACAGGGGGACATAATGGGAAGTGGGTCAAGGGCTGGGGGCACTGGGGGGACAGCACAGCCTCCTGACCAGCTCCTTCCCCTTAGCCTGCGGATTGGCCCCTCCGTGATGCTCTGGCCTGAGGACAAGGAGCCAGGCGACCCCAAGACCATGGACCCTGTGTCCCCCCTGCCCCAGCAGCCATCAGGCCTGGTGCTGGGGGGCCCTGAGCATGTGGGTGAAGACCTGACACGGGTCCTCGGCGACTATGCTAAAGTGGAGCAGCGCCTGGGGCAGTTGGCACCTGCCAGGGGCCTGGCCCCACGGCCTCTGCGGGAGCAGTTGGGCAAGATTCGCCAGGAGCTGCTCACCATCCATCAGGCACTAGAGTGGGCTGTGAGGCCCTCAGACATGCCCCTGGATCTCTCTGTGAAACGGGCACCCTCCAAGGTGCCTGAGGTACCCTCAGGGGCCTGGGAGCAGCCAGAGCTGGGCCCCACACTGGCCCAGGGGACCCCTGAGCCACCCAGAATGCTAGGCCCCACAGTGGCCGAGCCTTTCTCTAGCCATACCACCAAGTGTGAGGCTGACTCCAGTGTCCCACCACCAGGTCTCCCCCTCCAAGCCCCAGATGACCCTATTATTCCTGGAAGTAGCTGGGGACACCGTGGCAGGACTGGGGGCTCCTGGCCCCCTGAGGCTGCACCTGGCCTGCAGAGTCCCCCAGGTGCTGAAGTCTGACTACAGCTCCTGCTGCTACCTCTGTCCTTAAATGACAGGGGCCGTTTCCCAACCCCATGCCCACTGCCTGGCCCCCTACCTGCCTCAGCCCCGGGGGTGAGGCCTGGAGCCTGCCCAGCATGCCCGTGGACAGACCCCATCCGCCATAACCGTGGCCTGTCTCTGAGGCCACACAGGGACAGCAGAGAGTCACGGCTTTTTGTTGATCACAGTTGTGGGCATTAAAATAGAAGCCACCTTCACACACCCCGTCTGGGCCTCCTCCTTCCCTTGCTGTTCCAACATCACCACTGGAACACCTTTCCCCTGGGCTTCCCTGGGGTGGGTAGAGTCTGGGAATAGAGTAAGGGACTTTCCATCAGAGGGGGCAGAGCAAGGAGAGTTGGGGAGGCAAGTGCCTTTGTCTGGGGGCTGGTCAGGCCTGTGTTTCAGCACATTGGTGGTGGGCAGGGCCCTCCGAGCATGCCTCCAGCCCTTGTCTAGTAGGGCAGCCCTAATGTCACATTCATGCTGGAGGCTGTTCCCACTGTGGTTAAATGATGCCCCCATATTCTGTGGCCCAGGGCAGTTCACCCAGGGTGGCCTCCACTGGGCTCCCGCCAGTCCCTGCAGCCATGATAGGCATCAGATAGCCTTCACAGCTCACTGCCTTCCTCCCACCTTGGCAGGACTTGGCCTTTCCCACAGGCGGGGTGGGGGGCAAGTAGGGAGCGGTGCCCAGGGGACCCTTGGACCCAGCTAATCATTTCTTTCCCTGGGAGCTGGCCACACCTCTGTGCCCACTAAGGAATGGCCTCTGGGAAGGCAGTTACTGCCTGAGCCTGGCTCCCCAAGCTGGGCCGGCCAGGCTGTGGCCAGTCGGAGCAGGACCTGTGGCTGTGCCATTAATTGCACTGGGCAGCAGATAGCATCGGCCGCCTGCCCCACCTCAGGGCGTTAAGAAGCAGTGTCCAGAGCAGGAGGTACAGGCTGGGCAGGTGGGGAAGTACAGAGGCTGACCCTCCTTCCCCCAACCTTCCAGGGTCTTCCTAGAGGGGCTACAGGGAGCTGTGAGCTGAGTTAAGAGGTGGCCAGAGAAACTCCAGGTCCTGAGTTCTTGGCCTCCCATTGGCTGGCACCTGCACCTGTCTACCACTCCCCAATTTCTCATCAGATGTGAGCCTGGTCCTGCTGGGGGGGCACCACCCCAGCTTTACAAGTGTAGAAATGGGATCAGAGAGACAGGACACAACCTACCCAGTCTGGGGGTGGGGGGACAAGACGGACCTCTGGAGGGCCTTGACTCTGGATTCTGGTTCTGGTGGGGGATGGTAGGTGGGGTTGCCTCACCCTCAGACATTTCCTCCTGGCATTGCAAAGGGGTAGGAAGTTGTGGGGCCTCCCTAGGGAGGGTTCGGCTGGGTTGACCATGAGTGGCATCCAGCAAAGCAGGGACAGCAGGAAGAATGTCTTAGAGGCCAGTGCAAAGGTCCCAAGGCAGAAATGTAGCAGCATTAGGGAGTCCCTGGGGTTTAGCAATGAGTGACAAGATTCCATAGGGCCCATTAGCTCTACCTGTCCCCTCCCATCTCATCCACATCAGGGTGGCCCCTCCCACTCCTTCAGGTTCTAGTTTCCAACAACAGAAGCTGCTACAGGAGCAGATAGCAGGGCCAAGGGCCTGGTCCCAGGTAGGAGACCCTTTCTACTGGCCTCCCTGGGTCAGGGTAGGCAGAGGGGCCTAGGACAGGACTGCTGCCTCACCCCTCAGGGGTTGGAAGTCTCCAGAGTCTGTGAGGGGGCAATGGGTAGGGGCTCGGGCTGCCCCCAAGATGGGTCACTTTCCCTGCCTATAAAAAGGAAGGGTTCCATGGGCAGATGAGTTGAAGAAACACTGCTTATCTGTCACACCCTCACACCTCTACCTCAGGACATCTCAATGCCTATGAGCTCATTCAGGCCTCAGAGCAAAACCCATGGCAACTTTCATGAGTCTATGTCTCCCAGAATTGTGTTCCAGGACATCTGGGAAAATGGGACCTAGAGACACAGTTCACTATTGGGCTTACTGGCTGGGACAGACTTCCTGGTGGAAATGAGTTCAAAATCCAGTTCTTCCACCCCCACCTTCACGCTTCAGTTTCCTCATCTGTAAAACAAGAAGACATCAGTACTGCCTGAAAGGACACAGGGGGACCGAGGTAACTGGTGCTTGAGGTACAGTGGGACATTCTTTCTCTTGCAGCCCTAAACTTGGCCCAACCACAGAAACTTGTCTCAGAGGCTGAGCCCACCCACCCAACCTCTGGCCTCCTGCTCTGACCTCCTGGGCCTCCCCCATCAGCTGGCCAGCTGGCCCCAAAAGCCTGTACCTCATGTTGGACCCACCTGGAGACCTCGCTCATTCCTGGCAGGCCCGGCTGCTCAGGCAGATCCCAATGCCTGCAGGGGCTGGAGGGGGCCCCCGGGGCCTGCACTGCTCCCCGGACGGCTTGCTCTTCCTGACAGCTGGGGCTGCTCCCTGCATCTATGTGCTGGACCTCGAGGGACGCTCCGTCTGCCACCTGCCCTGCCGGGTGCCAGGGTTTGGGGACTTTGTGCCAGAAGACGTGGCTGTGACAGCTGCTGGGCTTGTGGTGGTCAGTGACCTTGTCCACGGGGCTGTCCACGCACTCCAGCACACTGCCCGAGCCCCCCAAGGATGCTGGGTGACAGTGGGCACCTTCCTGGCCCCCCGTGGACTGGCTGTGGATGCATTTGGCCGCTTCCTGGTGACGGATTATGTGTCTGGGGCTGTACACAGCTTCACATTGGGCCCCGCCTTAGAGCAACTGGCCCCAGCCTCCATGCTAGGTCTAGAAGGCCCCTGCTGGGTGGGCCTGGGGCCCAACGGAGGCTTTGCAGTGAGTGAGGAGTTCGGGGATGTGCAGCTGTTCGGCAGTGCCCGCCAGCCCTTGGGTTCCCTGGGTGGCCTGAATGGGCATGCCTTTGGCAGCCCAGCAGGTGTATGCACTGATGCAGAAGGTAGTGTTATTGTGGCAGATGAACAGCGACGCCAGGTGACCTTGTTCCCCCGGGGTGAATCACCCATCTGCTTGGTGTCCAAGGGGCTCGGGCGGCCCTTAGGTGTGGCCTGTGTGCCCCAGGGCCAGCTTGTAGTTGCGGACGCAGGGGACAGCTACATCAAGGTGTACCAGTACCACTCAGAGCTGGCCTGACCTGGTGAGCTCAGATGGCAGCAGCCCTTTTACTGTGCATGGGTCCAGCCACCAGGTCCCCGGACCACTATTAGAGGAACGTTCAGGGCAGTGGAGTCCTCCAGGGCTGCTGGCCATACCTTCCTGAACCTGCACATTTGCTGAGCACCTAGTGTGCCAGACCCTTGGCTAGCCTCCTGTCTTCCTCTTGGAGAGGATTCAGACTTCATCAGCAGCCACAAATCAACTGCCTCCCAGCTTCCCTTGCAAGGTTCACAACCTCCAAAGTTGGTTCTCCTCCATGCCTCAGTTCAGTGTGCCCCAGAGCTCCCTGCCCCCATGTCCACTCAGGCCTTGGCCCTGCTGGCTCAGGGCCCAAGAGGCCTGAGCATTGGAGCTAGCAGCTGAAGCCTGGCAATCTTTGGCATGTTGAGCCAGCTTCCAGCATTTACCCAGGCAGGATCTCTGCCAGGTGCCTCAGCCCCAGCCTCCTAATCAGACACAGGCATGCAGGGAGGGTGTGGCTGGGCTGGGTCACACTAGGCTGGGTGGCTTAGGCAGGGGTTCAGCCCCTCCCTGTCCCCCATCCTCAGAGACACCCCAAGTTCTGAGCTTCCTGCAGCTTCTCTCAGCCCAGTTGAGGTAAGGGGGATGCAGGGGGCTTCCCTGGAAGCACCATGGGGTGGCACATAGCTGGGTTGAGAGCCTCCATGCCCCTGGCCACTTCTCCCATTTCTCACAAGCTATCTGATCTTTTTTTTTCTCCTCTGTGAACCAACACCAAACAGCTCCAAGCTCATGGATGGGGGTACAGCGAGGGTTCTGGGAGGTGGTCAAGTCTAGGAGAGCCTTCCTATGAGGACAGACTCCTGCTACTTAAAGACAGCGGGGAAATGAGGCCCCAAAACAGTAGGGAGGTGTAAGGTTACTCAGAGTCTGGGACCCAGCCAGGCTCCTAGTTCTAGCTAGGGGTTTTCAGGAGGAGGGGACAGTGCTTGGTCCGCCCCTGAGAGCTGGTGAGAGGGTGCTCTCCCGTCTATCACCAAGACATTGGGGTCTATGGTTTAGACCATCACCTCTGATAAGGTTTCCTCCATATGTCCTCCTGGGCCCTGTGGGTGGGGGGATTAAATGGGTCAGTGTAAGGAGGCATGTGCAGTAGGTGTTCAATAAACATTAGTTGTTGCTACTGGTGTTAGGGGTATTGTTCCCTGGAGCAGGAGGGGCTGGGGACACCTCCTGATGCTCAGATCAGAATGTTGAAACTTCTGAGCTGATCTTCCAGGGCCCAACAACTTCCTAGCCTACTTGTCCCTAGGGGGGCCTGGGTGTGCCCCTCTGCAGAGACCAGCTAGTGAGGAGCCAGGCTGGAGCTGAGGAGGCAGCTCTTTCTGGGATCCCATGTAGGGCCTGGGAGTCCTTTCACCCTGGGAGGGTAGGGGCAAGGCAAGGTAGAAGACCTTCACAAGCCAGGTCCATTGGGTTCCTCAGATGAGGAAATTCTGGGAGGTTGGTAGCTGTGGGGGATTGGAAGGCAGGAGTGCTGGGGACGCTGCGGATGTACTGGAGGGGAACAAGGACACTGGGGGGACCAAGGATGCAGCGGGTGGTGGTGGAAGACAAGGACGCTGCGCAGAGTGGGGAACGAGGGCGCTGAGCACACAGGTCACTGGCTCCAGGGACGGGAACGTTGAGTGCACGGAACGCTCGGGCAAGGCCGGCGGGCAACCCGGGCGCCTTTGGGGGCCGGACCGTCGCGCGGCAACGTTGGGAGCCGGCGGAAATGGGGCTTGTGTCCCGCGGCACGGCCGCAGCGTGGCTGGGGCCCGCGAGCGTTGTCGTCCGCCCAGGCACGCCTGACGCGATCCCAACCCCATCCCTACCCCGCCGCCCAAGGGCGTGGCCCTGGGGAGCAGCCGGTGAGCATTCGCGGGGAAGGCCGGCGTCCGTACGGTGTGACCTTGGGGAGCCGCCCCTCCCGGCTCTGGGCCCGGGGCTTTGGGCCCCGACTCCCCGGTCGCGGAGGCACCTGGAACAGGCGAGGGAGCGGAAGGGTCCCCCGGAGGCTTCTCCTGGGGCGGCATAGGCCTCTTGCTACTTGGAGCTTCTATCTCCTCGTCCCTAATATGGGGATGCGTCCAGCCGCTGCCCAGGGCAGGCCTGCGGCGTAGGAGGGGAGTGAACGGCCCCCGCCAGCCCGCTGGGCCAGGAGCCCGTTCACCCAGATCTGGGAGGATCTGTAGCCAGGCCGCCTGGGTGCCCTTGGCAGGGAGTCTGGTCTCAACACCTGATAAAGTGAAGGGCCCGCGCCGGTTCCCTTTGATCCATCCCAGCTTGGGCCTTCTGTGGACTCTTCCAAAGGGGATTCAGGGTCTGTGGAACTGGCTGTCAGCACTTTATAGTTGTCTCTGACTACAGTAAAGGGCAAAAACCAGAATTCTCGATTCATGTCCATTCTTCTGAAATGAGAAGGGGAAAAGCACTATTCACAAAATGTGAAAAAAAAATTAAACACAAAAGATATGGAGTAAAAATGTATTCTTGAGAGCTATTGAGAAACAGTGATGAGGAGGCTTCACAGAGGAGGATGTAAGCCAGAGAGATGTTCCTGGCCAGGGAACATCCTGTGTTTTCCCCCTGGAATCAGTTGATGCAGAGGATGAGAGGGCAATACAGCTTCTACTTCATAAGGTAGACAGGCTGATCTAGGAATGGGCTGATTCATAAGGGAACTGGGTGTCATTTTTAACAGAGGAGGTTTTTTCAGGAGTGTGCCCTTGTTGTTGTTGTTTTTTAAATTTCAGTCTTTAAAGATGTGCACATTGCCCAAGTTACTGCCCTGCTTTCTCCCATCTGCACCTCTGTTATCGATTGTCTGCTCTTTCATCTCTTTCTGGCCCTCTGATCTAAGCAGACTTCTTTGTGTTCATTACTCCCAGAGGCTGAGGTGGAAGCGAGGATGGGAATTTGCCCCATAATCTGTTAAGAGTTCTTTCTCACTACCCCACGGATAAGAACATCAACTTCTGCCCTCTGCTCTTAGACATAAGGAGCTGCTGCTTTTTCTTTTCTTTATTTCTTTTTTCTTTCCTTTTTTTTTTTTTTTGGTAAACTTTGTAGATAAAGCATAATACACACAAAGAAAATGCACAAATTTTATGTGTACAACTCGATTTTCCCCAAAGTGAACAAACACATGGTAACCACCCTCCTGAGAGCATGTTTGCTATTAGGCAAGTTGTGTTTCTTTTCCGACAGTAGCCATGGACAGTTTTCCTTAGCTCCTGGGAAAGGGGTCCCCAAGCAGGATGTGATGGTGTCATTTCCTGACATGATATTTCCTGACAGGCTGGCACTGAGTGGCTTGGACTGTACTGGTTGGTTCACCAAGCTAGATATGCCTGGTCCCTCACAGGCAAAATTGCTCTGTACCTCTCACAATGCCATTGGAAGCAGCCCCTGTAGAATGGTCAGGAAGACAGGTTGGCCCTGGATACCCTTGAGGATGGCCACAGCGATTTGGCCTGGGGCCGATGTCAGGCTCCAGGCTATCGCCTGCCAGAACCCACTGTTAACTGCCCTCCTTGGTCACTGGGGGAGAGGCATTTTGAATGGTGCTGCTGCTGCTGCTGCTGGACTCAGAGGGACACCCACAGCTGTGAGAGGACCCTTTTACAAGCTGGCCAGGAAAGGCCTCAACCCTCCAGCCCCAGGCTGAGCTGCCTGCAGAGGAGGAAAGCAGCTGCACCAGTGGCTTCTTAAGGCCTGGGTGTTTTTTTCTGTGTGAGGCCCCTTCCAGAACCCCCTGACCCTCAGGTAAAGGCTCCCTGTGCCTCCTACAATGTCACACTGCCTCAACAGTGTGTGTCCCCAAGGGCCTGGTAAACACTGGGGCCCAGAAGCCCAGACTCAGTCTAAGGCCTATGTCTCTCTCTCAGGGTGGCTGCTCTGCCCATTCTGCTGATGAGATGGGGGCAGTCAGTGTCTGAGAAAGGGCATGTTCCAAGGTGAATGCCCTCAGCACTGGGCTAGATGATGGCCTGCTGCCTCTCAGGCCCCATCTTGGAGGGGCTGAGATGGAAGAATGAGGTGTGTGTTGAGAAATCCTCATTCCCAGTGAGCTTACTTCGGGGCAAGTTAAAGCTCAGCGTCTCATAGGAATTACAGCCACTCAGGCTGTTCTTGCTGCTCAGAGGCCTTATAAAAGTAATGAGAGGCTAGAAAGGCTTGCTTCTGTCATCATGAGAGAGGATGTTGGGGTCTCTCTAGGACTGGTTAACTTCTCCTACCTGCGTTTCTAGGTAGTTACCTGGTTGGAAGGATATTTCCTGAAGGAGGTACTCTCTGTGACAAGAGGAAACACTCACCTCTTGGTACCCCTACCCTGATGTGGACGAATAGAGCTCCGAGGGCAAGACCTGCACAGCCATAGGCTGGAGGGTCAGAGTAGAAGCAGAAGCCCAGTGAGAGCTGAGCCTGTTCCCTGAGCTCCAAGGCTCCTCCAGGGGTCTCAGTGGGCAGGAGGGTGGGTTTGGGCATCAGGCAGCTCCCCAGGCATCTTCTGAGATGCCAGTACCAGTGCCCACAGCTGCCAGAAGTGTGCACATGTCTAGTTTCCCTCAGCCAGCAGCAGTTTGTTTAAATTTTTATTTTTATTCTTGCAAGTTTAGTAAGTAAATCAAGGTTCGTTAGAGTTTTAATTTGCAGTTAATGAGATTGTGTATTTTTCCATGTGCTGCATGTAAAAACGAATCAGCTTTTTTTTAAAACAAAAGTTAAAACCTTTTGTTCAGCTCCGCATACCCCGTGAGTAGCACTAAGTAGGTCATGTAACCTTGTCTTGTTTCAGACTTCTTCTCTCTGAAATGGGGGAAAGCATTGATTTGCCTCGGGGTTGGGGTGAGGTGCAGATGAGAGCTGCACCTGTGGGAGATGGGCAGCTGGAAGGCCCCTCACCAGCCTTTTTGACCAAATTCAAAACCGAGTCACCCAAACCTGTGGGCCCTGTGGCCATGTGGACGTGTCCATCACAATGCCTGTGCCATACATTGGCTATGGCCTCCAGCCACAGAGCTTCTAGCCACCCTGGGGCCATGAAGGTATAGTGGCAGCAGCAGCTCTGAGCTGAGCCTCTCTTCTTTCTTCCAGTGTCCCCAGCATGGTGCTCAAGGCTTTCTTCCCTACGTGCTGTGCCTCAGCAGACAGCGGCCTGCTGGTTGGACGGTGGGTCCCGGAGCAGAGCAGCGCCGTGGTCTTGGCTGTGGTGCATTTTCCCTTCATCCCCATGCAGGTCAAGGAGCTTCTGGCCCAGGTGCAGCAGGCCAGCCGAGTGAGCATAGCCGTGCTAGGCACCTGGTGCCACCATCGACAGGAACCTGAGGAAAGCCTTGGCCACTTCCTGGAGGGCCTGGGTGCCATCTTCTCCCATGATCCCTGGCTCCAGCTGTGCCGGGAGAGAGGCAGCAAGTTCTGGAGCTGCAAGGCCACCCGCCGGCAGGTGCCCACTTCCTTTGGTGCCCCTGGCGAGGACCAGGTCATGCTCGTCTTCTACGACCAACGCAAGGTGCTGCTGTCCCAGCTGCATCCACCTGCAGCCCTGCCTGACCGCCAAGCTGGGGATGCCACAGCCAGCGCTGGGGGCCTGGCTGCTGTCTTCGACACGGTGGCTCGCAGTGAGGTGCTCTTCCGAAGTGACCGGTTTGATGAGGGCCCTGTACGGCTGAGTCACTGGCAGTCGGAGGGTGTGGAGGCCAGCATCCTCGTGGAGCTGGCCAAGCGGGCCTCAGGACCCATCTGCCTGCTGCTGGCCTGCCTGCTGTCACTTGTCTCAGCTGTCAGTACCTGCTGGTAGGTGTCCCTGGGGCCAGGGTAGGAAAGAGTCAGGCTCCTGAGTCCTAGATTCACCCCTCAGTGTGCAGCGTGGGGGCATGAAGGCCCGGACAGGCCCTTTTGAGACTTATGGCTGCCTTCCATTACCCCACCTCTCCCAGGTTTCCTCCCTTGGTATCTCAGAGGATGTTCTGGTGGTGGCTGCTATTCTGGTGCCCCTCGCTCCTGAGGAAGAGCCAGGTTTCCTGGCAGTGTCAGTGGTTGTGTGGGACCCACCATATAGGGGTACTGTGTGAACCTCAGACAGCTCCAGCCCCTGAGAGGGAGATGAGACAATGGACAGACTGGGTTGTTGTCACCTGAGGGGTGGTGTTCGCCCTGCCTGGGAGTTGTCTGTCCTCCTGAACACATGCAGGCTTGCCCGCTTCCCTGGCCCCAACACCTGCAGGAGAAGCAGCCCCGGAGGCCAAGGGAGTATGTCCACTCACTGACAGCCATGGGTGTGGGCTGGTACTCCCCAGCCTCAGCCACTCTCTAAAATCACCCGGAACACTCCTGGCTGTGGGCCCAGTCAAAAGATTTGCAGAAACCCTTGAAGGCCCTGGGGAATGCTGGGGCAGCACCAGGGTGTTCTGGCTACTTAACCACAGGGTCTGGGGCTGAGCTACAGGGGCTCCTTTCTCTGCGAGAAGCAGTCTCCCTGGTGAGGAGCACCCCTTCTCCTTAGGTCCAGGGGTTCAGGCACCCCTTCTCCTTAGGTCCAGGGGTTCAGGTTGGCTAGATTGAGGACTGACCCTGCATAACCAGGGGTTCCAGGAGCACTTGGGTCTGTCCTGGCAGAGAGCCCTTGGCAGCTGTGTATAGACAATGCCTTGGGTTGTGGGGGCTGCCAGGGGTGAGATTTTGGAGCTTCATGACTCTCTTGGAAAGAAGTATGTGAAAATGTGTCTGGGCCTAGGTGCAGTTCTGGGGAGAGAAGGTTCTTAGCATTTATCAGCTTTCAAAGCACCCGAGAAAGGTTGCTCGTATGCCCCAAACATGGATTAGCCCATCCGTCAGATATTCATCATTGACTGGTGGTGGTTACAGTACAGGGATGTTCACATGAGGCATGGCTGTTACTGTGCAGTAGCGAAGGCCCCTCCCTGCCCTCACCCCACGGCAGGCCCAGGGATGCTGTCGAGGCCCATGCTGCCCAGGGCTGGTCTGAGCCTTGAGGAGACTGCTTTTCTGGTATGGGTCTCTGTGCATTTGTGTGAGGCCACATTCCACTTGATTGGAGTTGAGGAGGGAGGAGTGTATGCTGAGTGCATTTCATTTTTGGAATTGGTTTAAAGCCACTTGGTTGGAGATAGAGCCTTTAAACTAGAGGTCTCCAATCTTTTTAGCACCAGGGACTGGTGCTCCTATGAGAATCTAATGCCTGGTGATCGGAGGTGGAGCTGAGGTGGTGATGCTAGTGCTAGGAAGCAGCAGCAAATACTGATGAAACTTCGCTCACTCTCTCCCCCAGCCAGCTGCTTACCTCCTGCTGTGAGGCCTTGTTCCTAACAGGCCACCGACCAGTACCGGGCCTGAGGTTGGGGACCCCTGCTTTAAACCTTTCAAGGCTGAGACCTCTTGAGGTCACTTCCTGAGAGTCCAAGTGCTCACTAGTTGGTGGCTCTGCACTTTGCACGGGCCTTTTCTTTCTCCTGTCAGCAGCAAGGCCATGAGTGGAAAGGGGCTCTGGGCACGCCTGAGTTGTGTGTTGTTGCTTTCTTCACCTTTGCTTTCAAGCATCAGTGTTTGGACGTCTGTATAAGTGTCTCAGTGCTTCCTCCACCTGGTGAGAAATCAGTCTTGTTGGGCAGCCAGGGCAGCCAGGGCAGCCCAGAGACCCTTGAGAAGGGTCACCCATCCAGCAGGGCAAGGCACTGGGTGATGGGACAGTGTGTTCTCTCTACTCCTAGGGTGCAGGTTTACCCTGGGGTCAGCGCTTTGTGAGACAGTCAGGTTTCTAGTTAATGGTTATGAATGTACCATGAGCCCTGCTGGGCTGCCTGTCTGGGTGCCCCCACCTGTGTTCCTGCCCTGCTGAGTTCAGGAGTGTTTGAGGGCAACAGGGCTTTGGACTGAGCCTGGCCTGGCACTTCCTGTCTGCACAGTGAAGGATGTTGGCAACACTGAGGTGGCCTTCACTCCCTGACTGGCAGGAGAGTTCTAGGAAGAGGTGAAGGCCCATCCTTCTCTGCTCCTTTGCAGGGTATTTAAACTGTGGCCATTGTCCTTCATCTGGAGCAAGCTCTCCACATGTGAGCAGCTGAAGCATCGGCTAGAACAGCTCAAGCTCATCTTTAGCCCCCAGAAGGCCGAGAACCCCTCCCAGCTGATGAGGTACAAGGTCTGCCCTGGGTCTCCTCTGCAGCAGCCAGATGCCCCACAGATCCAGCCCCTTCTCCACCCTATCTCTGCACCAAATCTATATGTGCTGACCCTTTCTGGCCAGGCCACCCTCACCACCCACTCCCGTTGGAACCCTCCCTTTAGGAAGGCCAACATCCTTGTCTCCGTGCTCCTCGATGTGGCCCTTGGCCTTATGCTGTTGTCCTGGCTCCATGGGAAAGACCGCATCGGGCAGCTGGCTGATGCCCTCGTCCCTGTGGCTGACGTGAGTTGGTTGGGATGGAGCCAGGTGTGGATTCTGGCACCTGTCTCCAGGGGTTGGGGTGGGCCCTGCCTGGGGGTAGCAGAGGCCCCTAGCTGGCCAGAGCAGACCTCATCACTGACCCCAGACCAGTCCCTTGGGAGCTACTATGTCTCACAGGGGCTGCAAAGACTTGGTCCTGCCAGGTGCCCATCCTCTCACACTGGGTCACACTGAGGCACCTGGCCTCCACTTTTCCTTCCTGAAGGTGGCTGTGTCTGGGGGCCACCTTGTCGTAGAGGCATTTAAGGGGAACTCACCTCCCCCTGCCAGGCCCAGTGTCATGGGGTCCCTGTTGCCTCCCCCAGTGTGTGACTGTTTCTGCTCTCTTGGCTCTTTGGAGTAGCTGTCTTTTGGCCTAGGTCCTCTGCATGGTCAGCATCACGGAAACCTTCCGTGTGTTCCAGGGCTGTCTGTGTGCAATTGAGTTCTGGCTTCCTGTTTCAGTGGTCATGTTGTTCTGTGGTTCCGGTGCTGAGAGAGGCACCAACTCATCTTCTGTACAGACAGACTTGCCCCACATGTCTAGGCAACATTTCCAGGGCCTGGGTGCCACTCCCCCTTCTCCCCACCACAGTTGTCCTTCCAGTGTCCACTTGCTGCATTTCTATGCCGGCTATAAGCCTCAGCTTCTCTGCCTCTCTTCCTCAGAGCCAAAGGCCTTGTCACTTCTGTTGGGAGCTTGTCTTCCTACTTAGGGCAGTCCCTCTGGTCCCTGGGGCTACTCCCACGCCTCGCAGGGGCCTCCTGTGGTCAAGCAGCTGAGGCCTGATTGGGCAGCTCCTGTGGGCTCAGCCTCTGCTGGTCATCATCGGCATCTATCCTTGGGTGTTTACTGGGCCTGCTTGTGCCTGGGCCACACCCTGTGGGCAGGCGCCCTCACAGGCCCAATTTCCCCATGGCTTTTTGGGGTGTCCTGGCTAAGAGGAAGGAGAAAGGAGGACCTGGAGGTTGGAAGGGGACTCGGCTATTTCACCTGCTCATCTATACTCTGTCTGTTGGCCAGCTTCACCCTACACCTCCCTTCTGCAAAACTGCTCAGAAGTATAAATATTTAATTTAAAAATGAAAGCCTCTTCCTGCCGCCAAGCTCTTATCCTTTAAATTTTAAATAAGCTCTATTTATAAAGAATGTTCCCCCTTCTCACTGCTCCTGATATGGCTGAATCCTTCACACAGGGTTGGGAGATGCAGGCAAGGAGGCAGGAGAAGGGGGTGATGGCAGAACTCTGACTGTGGGGCAAGGGTTACTCCTGTAGCCTCAGCATTGGTAATGACGCAGAGGGGCCTCAGGGCCTGCCCAAAACGGCTGGCACAGCTTCCAGACCTTGGCTTTCCTCCAAGGGCAACCAGGATGCTGGTCAGCTTCTAGAGAAGCTGTGAGTGTTCCTGTGACATCCCTGGCTCTCACTCAGCATTGATCTTGACTCTGAGTTTCCATCTGTCCTTTCCTCCAGCCCTCCCACCTGCTACCTGGGCCCCTGACAGGCTTGACACCATCACGTTCACCTGAGGTCACCCACTCACGGAAGGCCTAGGCCTCTGCTATGGCAGGTGGTGGAGTGGGTCCTTGGCAGAGGAAGACTGGGTGAGCCCATGGGCTCCCCTTCCAGGATCATGGTGAGCCTGGGTCTGTCTCACATCCTGGTGCCTGGGATCAAGGGCTTCTGTGAGTCCAGCAGCTAGAGCGGTGAGATAGGGGAAAAGACACCTCATTTGAACGTTGACACCCGTCATGGGCATGCATCCAGTGGGCCAGGGGCAGACTATCAGCCTTGTAGGTCATGCTGATTAGCCCCACATTCCAAAACATTTATGAAGAGGGGTTTTATGGCCAGACAAGTGTGTTAAACCTTATGTGCCCATCATCATAGGAGATGGCAGTCCAGACACTTGGAGAAGGTAACTGAGTTCACCTTTGCCCTGTGCAGATGGGCTGGCCATGGTGGGGCCCAGTTTATAGACAACATATCCCTCTGTGTCCTCACAGCATGTAGCAGAGGAGCTCCAGCATCTGCTGCAGTGGCTGATGGGTGCACCCGCTGGGCTCAAGATGAACCGGGCACTGGACCAGGTGCTAGGCCGCTTCTTCCTGTACCACATCCACCTGTGGATCAGTGAGTGCTGGCAGCTGGGCAGGCCTAGGGGCTTCACCTGGCTCAGTGACCCCTGACTTGGGTTCTGAAGCCTAAACTCCCAGGGACACAGGCCCTGGCCAAGCAGGGCTGTGGGGCCCAGACCTGGTGCTTTTCTCTTGGTCCCTGCTTCCTGCCTTCTCCCCATCCTGGGTATGTGGAACCCTTCTATGCTGGATTGGCTGCTCTACCAAGGAATAGCCAGTGGCATAGTCTGTCACACATAATTTCCTGGAGCCTCAGGTACTAACCACAGTAAGAACTTGGCGAGGACCAGGATCTTCTTGGGCAGCCGCTCAGAGTCAACCCCTATCCTCCCAGGCTACATCCACCTCATGTCACCCTTCATTGAGCGAATCCTATGGCACGTGGGCCTCTCAGCCTGCCTCGGCCTGACGATCTCCCTCTCCATCCTGTCGGACATCATCGCCCTCCTCACTTTCCACATCTACTGCTTCTATGTCTATGGAGCCAGGTGGGTATGTGCTTCCTGCCCCTGTAGGCTGGCCTAGCACAGCCCTCCACATATTGGTTGCCACAGACAGGCTCCTGGGGCTGGGCAGGTACAGGTTTGGCTTGGCTCCCAGGCCTGCCCCTGATTGCACCCATGTCTCCAGGCTGTACTGCCTGAAGATCTATGGCTTATCTTCACTCTGGCGCCTGTTCCGGGGAAAGAAGTGGAATGTTCTGCGCCAGCGGGTGGACTCTTGCTCCTATGACCTGGACCAGGTACTGGGCAGGACTGTAGAGAGGAGCACCCTGGCTCCAACGAATCAGCATGATCTACAGGTTACCACTCCCAGCTCCAGTCCAACTGGCCCCTCTGAATGGGCTTGGCCATGGAGCCGCTTGGGCACCACATGGGCGCAGCTATACTCCTGTCCTGTAGGTCACCTGCCACAGGGTAGACATCAACCCTGGGAAATGTGGGGAGTCTGCAAGGGACAGGGTCTGTGTGGGGCTTTTAGACAATACAGAACCCTGCCCTAGGTGGGCAATAGACCCTGCTCTCAAGAGGCTGCTGGGCCCCAGGGACTCACTGAACTGTGAGCACTAGAGGTGACCTGGGCAAAAGGCGTGGAGGTGACCTGTGCAGTGGGCCTGGAGTAGACTTTGACAGTGGGCCCTGGAGGTGACCCAGACAGTGGGCTTGGTTGGCTCTGGCTCATCTTATTAGTTTGTTCATACCTGACACACAGACCCTGAGTGCTATCCTCAGGGCATTTTTTTTCTGCCTAATTTTCACAACCCTTCTGTCTTTAGTGTGTGTGGCTATATACCGAATTGGCTGGTCCTCTGTCCCCTGATCCTGTCTGCCATGTGTCACCAAGTCTGGAGAGCACACAGTCATAGCCCTCCCAGTACTGGAAAGAGCTGTCGAGAGTGGGCTTTCCCAGGTTATCTCAGGAAGCAAGTGTCCCACCAGCAGGCATCCCATTTCTCCTTAGTTACAGGACGGGCCTGGTGGGAATGGGCAGCAGGGGTGTGGCCAGTGCTGGTGGCTGTCATTGACTTGGGGTTCCAGTTGATGCTGATGTTGATATCCCTTCTCCCGGCAGCTGTTCATCGGGACTTTGCTCTTCACTGTCCTCATCTTCCTGTTGCCCACCACAGCCCTGTATTACCTGGTGTTCACCCTGGTAAGCCATAGGGGGCTCTGAGTGTGGCACCTGCCCAAGGGGCTTTGCTCACAGTGCTTAGAATGGTCACTGCCAGCTCTGCCTGCCAGCCTGCCATTCATGAGCAGGCCATCATCCACTGCTGTAAGCCATGTGGTGTATGGCTGTTCTAGACTCTCTGGGCAGTGTGGTGGGCCTTGGAGTGGGTAGGGTCCTACCCTGGGGGAATACTACCCATTGCTGTAGGACATAGTTGAGCAGAGGGAGGACAGGACCCATGGTGGGCGAGTCACAGTGGTGTTCTCCCCTTAGTGGCTAAAATGGGGTGGTTCGGACAGCAGGAAGAGAACAGCACCTAGGTGGCTTCCACCAAGAGGCCAGTAGCTCATTTTCCTGGGTTGGAGCACCATCTCCTCTGACCCGTTGGGAGGGCTGACCCTCCTGCCTACTGCTTCCCTGCCTTCTCATGCTTGGGCTCAGGTTCAGCATGGGATTCATGATCTCCCAAGGCTCTTGAGTCCCTGGTCACCCTACACTGTGACCCAGGACCCGTTGGGCTGCTCTGCTATGGGCATGCCTGTGTGGCTCTGGCCACGATCCCAGCTCAGAGGCCCTGAGCACCATCTGTGCTGCAGCTCCGGCTCCTGGTGGTCACTGTACAGGGCCTGATCCATCTGCTCGTGGACCTCATCAACTCCCTGCCATTGTATGCACTTGGCCTCCGGCTCTGTCGGCCGTACAGGCTTGCAGGTAGGTCTGTGTACTGGGTGTAGGGGGGTGCATGCCTGTGGGCCCTGCAGAAGCACCAATTGCACTATGTGTGCCTCCTGCCTGGAAGTGGTGATGGGTGTGAGGTGGGTGGGCAGGGAAGACAGAGACCCTTGGTCCTAGGGTATCTTCTGGACCAGCTGCCTGAAGTGAGCAGGTGGGAGAAGGCTCAGGTAGTGCTCAGGTTCAGAGACCAGAGAAATGGCCCTTCCTTTTTTTCACCCTTTTCTGTGACAGTGCGAATAGCTTCCCTGAGATCCATAGTGGCATAAGTGGTATCTGAACGTGGCTCAGAGAAGATGTGTCCCCATGTAGTTGTGTGGGGCTGTGTGTGCCTGCTGGTACCTCTCAATCTTGGAGGGTCAGGGCAGGATAGAGTACGCTGGACTGACTGGATCCATGTGACAAGAGTGCCTTCTTGCCCTGTTCCCAGCAGATCACTACCTGCTGGGACAACACCCCCCATCCCCTGTGCAGGCAGCTGTCCATTTGCATGCTAGCTATATACTAGCATGCCCCTACATGCCCCTGAGAGAAGGCCACTCCCACTGCAGAACTTGGGAGGCCAACTTAACTGATCACAAGCTTGTGGATCGGTGCAGGGACTTGGAACATCTCCGGGAGCTCAGGGAGTTCCAGTATAGCACCTATCCAGCAGCTGTTCAAAGTGACCACAGCCCCCAAAGTGACCACAATGCCCAGGAGGCCCTGCACCCAGTTTGAAGCTGGGCAGCTTGGG
This sequence comes from Rousettus aegyptiacus, assembly GCF_014176215.1. Taxonomy (NCBI): domain Eukaryota; kingdom Metazoa; phylum Chordata; class Mammalia; order Chiroptera; family Pteropodidae; genus Rousettus; species Rousettus aegyptiacus. The sequence goes on along the minus strand of NW_023416311.1, from coordinate 16,587,248 downwards.
ATATACCCCGTAGCTCATGATGGCTCCTCCCAGCCAGCTCAGAACCGGAGGACATGAATATGAGTGTTCCACAGGCTTTGGACCTAAAGGCCGCTTGCATCCAGCAAACCCTCTTTTCAAGCCACTTTCACCACAGGTGACCGGGCCAGGGACCCATCTATTGTGCTCCCCATGCTCATTCAGCCCTGAGCCTCCACCCACACCTAAGAATACCAGGATAAGGCAGGTGGAGAGCTGAGATGCAGTACCCTCCTCCCCCAGACCCTGGCTCATGGCCAGAGCAGAGTTGTTTCAACTTTACATGAAAGGCCACAGATACCTCTGTCTCCTCTCTTCTTCCCTGAGTTTGCCTTGGGGCCTCTTCATCAAAAGATAATTAACTCCTGTTTCTCTTTTCAAAAAACCTTCCGTCTGGAAATCCCCAGGCTTGGGGGTCCAAACTGCCGGCCAGGGGCATGGTGGATCTCAGTGGGTCACAGAAATTGGAAGACATTTAGGATAGCTGCCACCCAACAAGTGCCTGTTGACTCTGTGGGGAAACCTACATCTCATCAGAAAACACAGGCTATGCCCGCCACCCAGCTGCTCTTCCCTGTTGGCCAGACACTTGTTTTTTTCTTTTCAGTGGAGTTGTGCAGGCGACTTTGACAGCAGCCCAGCAACCCACTCAGAGAGGCAGAGGGGAAGGATGGGAGGGGCAGAAGAGCCCAGGCAGCCCTCTAAGTGCTGCCCAAAGAGGAAGGGGCCTTCACTGCCAGAGCCCCTCTGCCCACACCTGCCTCTGCTGACACAAAGAGCAGGAGGACTGATAGGGGCTGTCTGATGAGCCCCGAAAGCCCTGTTGGGCTACCACTCTCCCTTATGGTTACTTTGTTCTCCTTGCAGCAGGTGTGAAGTTCCGAGTCTTGGAGCATGAGGCTGGCAGGCCCCTCCGCCTCCTGATGCAGGTGAGGCCTTTGCGAACACCTCACACTGCTGCCCTTGGACGGACCCCATGCCCTCTATGATGCTGTTTATGTTCCAGGGCAGCTGGGGTCAGGGTCCCCTGTGCTGTCCTAGGTGTGAGGCATTGCAGACCCTGGGTAAGATGCAAGCAGGAGAGCCCAGCAGAGCTGAGGGGCAGGGCCCAAGGGGAGACTCCCTCATTCCCAAGGCCTCTGGGCACCAACCATCTGCCTGGAAACTTCCCCAGCAGAGCCCATGGATGGGATCCCCTGCATAGTGTCAGATGCCTTTGGCTGCTTTGGCCCTACATTCCTGTCACCTTCCCTGGGCCCCATGAGTTCTTGTTCTAGGCAGAATGACATGGATTTGATGAAGGCATTGGAACATACATGTGTTTTCTCTTGGGCTCCTTTATCTGAAATAGTCTTGGGGGCCCCCAGCCTGCAGGAGGGATCAGCCTACTCGACGGGTGACCCATTGGGTGACTCACTGGGTGCCAGTGTCAGGTCCAGGCAGGTGGGATTGGCCTGATGGTCAGTGGGAGAGGTCAGATGCTAAGGCACTCAGGACCCTGTGTGGTTTTCTCCATGTGCAGTATGTTCTGAGTCCTACCTGAGGAGGCTCCTGGGAGCTGCCTAAGTCCTGGAGTACAGGGGTCTGCACTTTGCCAGCCCAGCCACCTCTCTTCCCTGCAGCTTGCCCAGAGTAGAGCATTCCCACCCGAGCTGCTCATCTACCCTGTGGACCACAGGCAAGAGCACATCTCTCATGGAGCTGGCCCTACTCCACAATTGTCCAGACCAGAGACCCCCGCCCCCCCAACTCTCCATGAGGGTTTGCCAAGCCCAGAAAGCTCAACCCCTGCCCTTGTGCTTCCAGATAAACCCCCTGCCATATGGTCGTGTGGTGCACACCTACCGCCTCCCCAGCTGTGGCTGCCACCCCAAGCATTCCTGGGGCTCCTTATGTCGCAAGTTATTCTTCGGGGAGCTCATCTACCCCTGGAGGCAGAGAGGGGACAAGCAGGACTGAAGAACCAAGGCCACCAGCATGCCCAGCACCACTGCATGACCAAGGTCAGCCCTCCACCTTGCCAGGGTGGCACTGACTATTGGGCAGTATGTGGCCCTGTTCTCTGCCTTCCTTGCCCCCAGTTGTTAGGGAATTCTGCAGGCCCTGCCAGGGCCTGCTTGTCACATCTCCTCCAGACTCTGAGCCTGAAGTCAAGGTCAGTGGGTGGTAAGCAGGAGAATGTAGGGGTGGCCAGCCAGGTCAGCCAACTCGTGTTCCATCATGAACACTGTTCGCCTCAAGGCCTATGTTCGATCTGTTGTGATGGCACTGTTAGCCTAAAACCTGCCTGCCCCCTTCAAACCCAGACCCCGCCCAGGAAGGGTTTGCAGAGCCCCGCCTCTGCCCAGTGGGATGAGCTGGCAGGTCTCCCTGGCTGCTCCACGGTGACCCCACCCTGTCATGGGGTGGGAGGACCCCTCCCAGGTTTCACTCAACAGTTCTTGAGACTCTGATCCCCAGGCTTCTCCTTCCTTGGGGGTTTTTCTACAGATGAATTCCTGGGTCCCTGACACCTCCCAGCTGCCTCAGTGGAGCAGTGGCCAGCCAATCTGGGGGATCCAAGCAGTTGCTGAACACTAGCCTACACCAGCAGCTCCAGTGAGCCAGGGCCCTTCAGGAAGCTGGATGGCCGTGCCTCACACACTGAACTGCACAGGATTACTTGTGATGCTTCCTGGGGAGATTGCTTTGCAGGAGGAGCCACCCACAGGTCTTTGGGGAATCCTGTGTGAAGCCAGACTGCATGGGGTGCCCGGCGCTGCCTTGCTAGAAGCTTAGTGCCACCTACCCAGCTACCCAGTTCCTGCCCTGCACCTGCCCTGTGCCCCTGCAGCAATAGACCCCTTGGACAAATCTTCCACCTTCTCTCACTGGCTTCTTGTGGAAGCAGGCTGCTCCTGGGCAGATGCTTTTATGGCCCCAGGGAGTGGTCTTGGCTCTAATGTTGCATCTGCCTGCTGGCTGGCTGCAGTGTCTATGTGGGTGTGAGCCCTGGAATCCCCAGGGGGAGGAAGCCTGAAGACGTGACGGTATCACATGCAGTTTGTCATCTTGGAATTGGAAACTGTTCTATAGGCAGTGGGGGGAAGTGCTCCTTGTTTATTGTGGGCTCTTGGGACTATCTGCTTCTCCTACCCACACTCCTTGGCTGCCAGCCACAGTGTGGGACCCCTGGGGAAGTCTCCACCAGCTCAGTGTCCACTGGGACTAGTCCTGGCTCTGCCTTTCTCTGCTGTGACATTAAAGCCTCGCATGTGTTTGAGTGGGCCACTCTACCTTCCCATTGCCCCGTGTACAGTGGGTCTGGGGCGGGCCGGCGGGGGCGGGGGGCTCCTCCTGGGGTGATGGGGACAGCTGGCCCATACTGTGTTCTGAGGTGACTACCTCATCTTTTCTGGTGATGCCAACATGAGGAGAATTGGGAGCCCTGTCTCATGGAGCAGGCCTCTCTCCGCAGGTCTGGTGGGTAGGCGTGTAGGCCCTGGCTCTTTAAAGATATCCTGGAGTGGGTGAATGGAGCCAGGGCCACTTGCTCTTGGGTTTCAGCCTTGCCCTTGCATGGGGTCTCCTAGGGCAAGAGTGCAGGCCTCCTGGCAGGCGAAAAGTAAGCCACTCCTGGCTCTAATGAATATGTCATCGCCTGACACTCAAGTTCTCTATGCAGGATAAGGTACTCCCTGACTGTCTTACAGCCTCCAGGGACCCTCAGGTAGCCTTCTCTGCACCTGTTGTGTAGAAGAAGGGCTGGAGCCCAGGGAAGTCACTCAGCAGCTCCCAGGCCTACACCTTCACCACCCCCCCAGAGGGCCCTGCATAGGTCCTGGTGGGCAGAGACTGCACCCCTAGCACCTTATGAGAACAGACTCCACCACCTGCATTTCTAGAATTCAGTGAATTCTCTTCCTACCTTCTGTGGCCCACCTGCTCATCCTTTGCCCACTTTTGCCCCTTTACCCCTCCTCTTGGGGTTTCTTCTTGGCTCAGACCACTTCGAGGTGGTAACCACATCACAGCTGTCACGCTCTGTGCCGAGTGCTGGGCTGCCTGTCTATCTCCTAATTGTCCGCTCTGCTACCAGGCCTGGTTCATGCCCGACATATACAAGGTTTCTGGCTTTGTCCACCTGTGGGACTTTAATGGGGCCTCTCCTTGGCACCAGGCCTGGACCAAGACATCTAGAGTAACTGAAACCTTCGTGGGTGCTCCCAGAGAACCTGGGCACAGAGCTTTGGGGCCAAGGTCTGTTTGCCCCATTGGTTGAACCCCAGACACTTAAAAAGGAGAGCTTGGAGTACAGCATAGAGGGCAGTTGGTCTCCTGGAGGTGAAGGGCAAAGATATCTCAGACCTCTCCCTTTGTCCCCCAACTCCCCACCTGGACAGAGACTGAGTCTAGAGTCCTAGCCCCATCCTCTCCAGAGCCTGTGGGTGTGGGAGCTGCAGAGGAAACACTTCCCAGACTTCCTTAACCACCCAGCATGCAGGCTGCTCAGCAGGGCGGACCCAGGACTTCAAAGCAGAGGGCCATGTGGGCTGCTTCGTCCTTGGCCTGAGGCCCCTCAGTGCCTGGGATGCTGTCCTGTCCTTTCCTCAGTTCCCCAGGACTCCAGGACATCCTTGTACAAAGGCATGCCACTGCTTGGGAAGTCAGCTCCTCTGTCCACAAGTCCTCCTGGATACCAAGAAGTGGTACCTCTCTAGCCATTCCCCCTTAACTGAGCCCTGCTGCCTCAGACCCTGTGGGTTCCTGTGGTGCCTTTCTGCTCTGAGGCTGGGGATCTGAGATGCAGGATCCCAGCAGAGGACCAAGTCTCTGACAGGAGATCGCTGAGGCCTGCTCCCAGGATCACAACCCGTGGACAGGCTCCTAACCTACAAAGCAGGGATGGATGTTCCACATGCTGTGCCGGGAAAGCTCAGTCAGAAAGTACATTGCTTTATCCTGGGCAATGGAGAACAGGCCTACAGTTGCTGGAGCCCCTTCAGGGGAGGTCCTGAGAGGTAAGAGGGCAATTTTGATGTAAATTCTCTGGAAAGGAGATGATAATAGCTTATCACCAACCATTCCTTCCAGGCAGCCTCAGAAATCAAGAAGAAAACATTAACTTCCTGGTGCTTCAAGTTCCTGGAGAGGGGCCTGGGTGACTTCAGAGCAAAGAATGGGCAGGGCCAAGGCAGAGGTAGGCTTAAGGCTGGGCACAGTGATCCCTGGCTTGATGATCCCAAGGGCCCTCCCCAACCTGCCAGGTGGAGGTTCAGGGGTGGGCAAGCACCAGCTGCTGGCTCCCCTAGTGCTGCATCAGTCTCTTGCCCTCTGGGGACTTAGTCCTCTGCCCCTGGCCAGCTGAGGGCCAACAGGACTGCCTATTGGCTGTTGTTTTGGTAAACATTATGTGTTGTGAGTGGACGTGCCTTTTCTATAAACACGGAGGCCATGTCTGCTTGGAACCCAGCTTCCAAGGAACAGCCATTCCCTGGGAGGGAAGACATGGCCTGAGGAAATGCACAAGCAGGTCCTTCGGGGTTCCTAGTGGCTCTGTTTCTCCCTGGCTAGCCTCTGCCCCCCACCCTGCTGCCAGCATCATAGCTTCCTGCTTCCCCAGAGGGCCAGGAGGACACCTGGCAGGAGACTCACTGAAGGCCAGTGAGGAAGGCCCAGGCACTCACCAGGTGCTGCCTACCCAACAAAGGGTCCTGCTCCTTAGGAAGCCTCCCCAGGCACCATACCAGAATTAAAAGGCAGTGTCCAAGTGACTCACTGCTTAGTAAAGGCTGTCTGCAGCCTTGGGGCAGAGGTCACTTGGCATGGGGCTGCCCACGCAGGAGTCTGCTATCTATGAAGACCACCTGTTGTTGGAAGGTATGGTACAGAAGCAGTGACCTTTTGGGAGGAAATTTCTTGCTGCTTGTTCCTCCCCAGTTGGATGGACCTGCTAGTTGGCTGTCCTCGGAGCAGCACACTGGGGTGTGACTGCTATGATAACATGCTTGTTCCCTCTGCACAGATCTTCTTTTTAGGAAGATCTAGTTCTCATGTAGTTTCTCCCTAGTGTGCACCATTCTGCATCTGGTCTAATAAGGGCTGTACTTGGCTCTGTTTTGACAATTCTTTTGACTTATTTTTTAACCGGTTTATTGAGGGCATATTTTACATATTATAAAGTTCACCCATTTCAAGTGTGCAGTTGAATGATTTTTAGTAACTTTACCAAGTAGTATAACCATCACCAGTTTTAGAACATTTTTATCACCCCTTAAGCAGTCACTCACCATTTCCCCTGACCCCAGGCCCTGGCAACAACTAATCTACTTACTATCTATGGATTTGCCTATTCTGGGCATTTCATATAAATGAATGTAACATTTATCAGTTCTTTATTCCTTTTTATGGATGAATATAGACATTGTATGGATATACCACATTTTGTTTATCCATTGATCTATCAGTGAATGTTTCGGTTGTTACCACTTTATGGCAATTGTGAATAATGCTGCTGTGAACATTCATGTATAAGTTTTTGTGTGGAATGTTTTCATTTCTCTAGCAGTGGAATCGCTGCGCTGTATGGTAATTTTATGCTTAACTTTTTGAGTTATATATAAGTTACATGTCATATGTGAATATATTCTCATAAAAAATGTCATCAATGAAGAGAAAGTCACTCTTGATCTTCAACCCTAGAGGAAACAATGCTGTCCCTTTGGTGAGCATCTTTCCAGACCTATTCCTACACCAGCATTCTGTTTCTCTTTATGTAAATCCAGAATGAAATGATTTGTTAGTTTTTTTAAATCATAAATATTGAAATTACACAGGACATCCTGTACTGTCATTTTCTTTCTTTTTTCATATCAGTGCTGACTGCACCTTACCTTGCTCACCTGGTTGACATAACAGCTCCGTCAGGGGACTCTAGATAGTTTCCTGACTTTCATCATCACTACAACACTGCAGTGAAATTCTTTGAGTTCTAAGGACTTCTCCATGCTAAATCAAATGTGGAATTAGTAGCCTGTCCAACCTCCCTGAGGGCTGTTCCTCACATTCTGACCTGCATGTGATGCTGCCAATCTGATGGGTGAAAAGGATATTATTTTGTTTTATTTTCCATTTCGCAGAGTGAAATTTCACATCTTCACACGTGTTCAGAGGCTTTTCATTCTTCTTTGCCCTTTAAGAAAAACAACACATCCATCCCATGAACAACCCCAAAGTCATTAGTCAAGCCTCAGAGCCCCACGTCCTGACTCCGCGTCGTGGGTGCTTCTGAGTCCCACCTGACCTGATCCCGACTCCGCTAGGCATCTGCCCCGAGCACTTGGGGGCAGGGCCCTGTCACTTGCGGCTCGCGCCTGTGCTGCGATCACCTCTGATGGCCGAAGAGTCACCCACCCACGGAGCCGCCGAGGTTCTAGAATGTTAGGCCTTCATAGCCCCGCGCTGTGACCTACGGCCATGCCCGGGACGAAGGGCACACGCCTCAGGCTGCACCTCTTGCCCACTCGCGTTACCTGCTCATAGCTGTGGCACCCACAACCTCGGGCCAGCCACCGCCCCCTCGGCCCCGCCCCCTGTTAGCAGAGGAAGTCCCGCCTCCCCGGGCTCCCCAGCGCCGATTTGCCACCTTCACTCCGCCACGCCCCCACGGCGGGGAGGGCGGTTTCCGAGAGCAGTTCGCGGGGGTGACCAAGGCGCGATCTCTGGGGGCTCTTTGGAAGCTGCCTGCCGCAACTTACTAGAGGATTTAGTACCCCCAGACCCAGTCCTGTTATCTCCCCTGGGGACTGCCACCATCCTGCGAGAAGGGAGGCATACACAAACAACCTGGAGTTCCAAACTCCTGATTGGTGAGCATGTAGGGAAAAGCGTGGAAAGCACAAAGTGGGCTTGGGTGGGGGCTGTGATAGACGTGTTGTAGTCCAATGTCTCTGGGAGAATTGGCAGCGGTAGCCAATGGCGACGAGGAAGGGGCGGGCGAGGGCCACGGTGTGGTGGGGGCAGTGGGAGGGGTTGCGGAGGACTCCAGGATGCTCTGCGAAAGGGGCTGAGCGGTGTTAGTGCTGACTGACGTGCAAACAGACCAGTGGTTCCGGGAAAGCGGGAGGCGAGTGGCCAATGGCGATGGCAAGAGGCGAGGCGGTCAGAATCTTCGCAACTGTGTGTGGGGGAAAGATGGGAGGGCGGGCGATCTTGACGGACGTGTACACGGACCAATGATTTCAGGAAAGGGGCGGTGGACGGCCAATGGCGATCGCGGGGAGGTGGCATAGGACGGCGATAGGGAGGGGCGACCAGAGGCTTCCCTGCGCTTGTGGGAAACGCTGGAGGCAGGCTGTCGTGAAGGACGTGCGCGTGGGCCAATGGGCCGGGGTAAGCAGGCGGCGGGTGGCCAATGGTGGCGCGCGGGCTGGGGGCGAGGCGGGGCGGCGGGGCTGTGCGGCGCCGTGCGGGAAGCGGCGGGGCGGCGGCAGCTCTGAGGTGAGTCAGGCGGCGAAACAGGTGCGGGCGGCGGGCGCGCCTCGGCTCTGCGTCCCGGGCGGTCCGAGCGACAGTCGGGGGCGATCCGGCCCTCGCCGACTGGGCCACGCCGGCCCGCGTTCACCCGAGCTTCGTCCCCGCAGGTCGGTCGGAGGCCTCCTCTCCGCCGTGCTCCCGCGGCCGGCGCCGTGGGCATGCGGGCGCGGCCTGCGCGCGCGTGAGCGAGGATGGGGACGCAGGGCAGCCCGGTCAAGAGCTACGACTACCTGCTCAAGTTCCTGCTGGTGGGCGACAGCGACGTTGGCAAGGGCGAGATCTTGGAGAGCCTGCAGGACGGTGCTGCCGAGTCCCCGTACGCCTACAGCAACGGTAAGGAGGCCCCACCGCCGGCCCGCCCTCGGGGAGCCGCCCCCTGTCCCCTCTCGGGAAGAGCGCAGGGCGCGCGGCGGCAGGACTGCTCAGAGGCGGCGTGAGCACCACGCAGTCCCCACAGTTAGCTGGCCTGGGAGGCGCTTTGCCCGGTGGGCCTGATCTGCCAACTCCTGTCACTTCGGGTCTATAATGTGAACTGCGCCAGCCAGCCATTTGCCCTCGCCCGGTTAGACTGCAATTAAGAGCCAAGGATCAGCGCCTTGCCTTTTTCATCTCTTCACTGTGGCTAAAGCCTAACACTGCCTGGCAGGGAGCGAGCCTGTGGCAATTTGCAATCTGTTTTCTTTCTCACCATTTTTAACACTAATGAAGGCCCGAGACTGGGAGAAAGCAGCTGGATCCTGAGCTTACAATCAGTTTGTCGCTTTAAGTATCAGCTCGCGGCATTTTTAGAGGCTAACGACTTAATGGGAGACTGAGATTTTGCTGTGAGCTTTCTAGAGAAGGGCTTTCATCATAGGTCAATCAGAGCAGCTTGGTGGCTGCAGGGTGACAACCTACCAAGGAGATGTGTAAAGAAAGGGTTGTTCAGGAGCTGGAGGAAGGACATACCTGAGTATGTCCAGAGCTGCCCAGGTTCTGTGTGGTCAAGGTTGAGAACCTGTGACAATGTGTACCATGTATGGCCAGGGTTTTCTCAAGACCTTGTGGCTTATGTGCACAGGTGGGGGGGGGGTTCCTTGAAGGAAGGCTGTTCCCCCAAGATGTTTAGTCAGTGCTCAGGGAATCAACACATTCTGCTGGAAGAAAATGCCCCATTTACAACATTAACATTCTTTTAAAATATCTGACTTTCTGGCTAAAATACATAGCAGGTACACATCACCAGCACTTGTCTGAGAGCCCCTTGATTTATGTATTTAATGTAAAAAACATAGTTATCTTGGCCAGCAAATCAGTGTGGCCAGTACCCCCTCTGTGATGAGGACCTTGTCCCAGGCCACATGGGGTGTTTCCTTAGAACTAGGGACTCTGCTTATAGTATGTCAGTGTCGAGTCTCTCCAAGGATCTTTTGTGCTTCTGGAAATTTTGTCTTGTCTAACTAATTTTACTTCAAGTTTTTGCTCTCCACACCCTTTGTTGCTTTGTTTCTTGGGCTCTTGTCAGTCCTGTCTGACTGCTCTGAGCATTTGCTGTTTGTTAAATTGCTTGCCTGTGGGCAACTGAGAGTGTGGATGGTGTTTTTCTGACCCTTCCATTTTAGGATTCGTCAGGGTTGTTGGATTGCCTGGACTAGCTTAATGCCCTTCCTGTTCTATCAGCTTCAGCAGTGGGCAGCTGTGCCAGATTCACACTGTGCCACCTCCTGAGGCACGTGCTCTCAGTCCTAGTTTTAGAGGAGACTTCTGGAAGGCAAGAAGGGAGGAACCTTGGGTTTTTCAGGTGAGGAAGGAAAAGCGTGAGGTCCGCCAGGGGTATGTGAGTGAAGGCCTCTGATGAGGTTTTAACAGATCACTTCACCAGCCACTGGCACCTTAATAGGCACTTGGTAGCACCCATCAGAGGTGCCCCTCCTATCTTAGTGGATAGTTGAGTTGCTTTTCCAGTAGTAGTGTTGCTTCCTGGAGCACTGCTCCTGGGCTGCTGGTGGTGTTTGTTCAAAAGAGCATGAGAAAATTGTGAGAAGGGTTGGGCTTTGTCAGGGGCAGCAGTGTTTTCCCGGAACATAGATTTATGCTTCTGAGGGTCAGCTCAGTCTCACCATTAGGTACTCTAGCTGGGTGCAGCAATCATTCAGGAAACACAGAGCCACTAGCCAGAGAGATAGGACCCACCTCCTATCTCTTCTGTCAAATAGCAATGCATTGCCACACTTCCTATTACATGCTGATTGAAGCAGGACCAATATTGAGTAAAATGTGGGGACCTGCCTGAGAGAGCAGAGGTGTTTGGTCCAGCGGAGGGCCATCTGCCAGAAATGGTGAAGAAAGACCACTCTTAGAAAGGCTCCATGTGCTCTCAGGACCAGGGCACACTCAGGGGCCCCTGCAGGTCTCCCATGGCATCACACAGAGAAGGCACAGTGCCTGGGACCCTCAAATTTAAGACATGCACAATGTGATGAGTGGGTTGTTCTGGTCAGGGCCTTAGCTTGCGGACTTGAAGGCCCACTGTTCTTTATCAGGGTGAAGTTGGTGGATTAGAGCATACTTCTATTTGCTTCTCCGAAGTTTTCTTAAGGGTGACTTTTGGAGGTTTTGGAAACTCCGGAGCAGCTTGTTCTCAGGATTCAGTATCATGGGAATTTGTCCTTTGAAAGAGTTGCAATATTTAGGAGATTTTTTATTTTTGATCCTCTTACAAAGGATATACATGTATTTTTTTTTTTTTTTTAGTTGTTAAAAGCCTTCAGCATGTTTCCAGGCTTCTTGTTTTTGTCCTAAACTTGCGTGGTCCTTCTGACTAGGAGCAGATGACCCATGGCAGGGAGATCCCCGCCCAGCGATGGGTGTGTAACCAAACCCCCTTCCTTGGGTCAGATGACTTGCCCACATTGAAGTCTTGTCTAGCTTGTTCCTCACACAGGTACATGCGTGCGTGTTGCTCTCCCCAGCTTCACAAACGTGTGAGTCATCAAAACAGCCTTTTCTAGCACTGGCACCTGAAGCAGTGATCAGCCATATGTGACAATGTGACAACTCCCGCGGGAGCCCATAGTGACTCTTGGTGTCTGGTGATGCTGATGTGTGCCATGCTTATAGCTTTCCATAGACCTGGAGACCTTCCTCTCAGGACGTTTGCTTTCCCTTCTTAATACAGAGGCAGTGGGTTTGTCCTTTCCTCAGGCAGAGCAGAACACTTTGCATAGAGGTGCCACTGGGCTCTCTGCTGGGGAAATAGGCTCCAGAGCATAAGCAGCAAGGAGACTGGGTTGTGGAACTGGCAGGAAAGAGGTAGAACATTTTGTGAGCAGCTCTGCTCTCCAGCGCATCACCAGATCTAACTGCTCCAGGGTGGTAGGCCCCTGAGGTGGCATGCTGGGTGCACCCTAGTACACAGCCCATCCCATTTTACTGAGGGTCCTGATTAAGACAGTTGTTTTTTCTTTGCCTTTGCTCTCATAGATCTTTATGTTGAAGATTGAGGGTTGACAGGAAAATGTGTTGTAGTGTTGATATGACCATGTCTTAGAAGACTCGATAGTGAATATAACTCCATCTCTCCCTATCTGCTTCTCTAAGGTTAGTGTTGGTGGGAGCTTCCTTGTGTGCAGGATGCCCATATTCTTTGATCCTAGGATGTGAGGAGAGGGAGAAAGGAGGTGATTGTGATGGCTGTGGACAAAGCCAGGCAAGTGCTGAGGTCTGCCATGAATGTTTGGGCCTGCTGGTTATTCCTTTGTTACTGCTGTGCCCATGGGGCAGGATGCTTATGTGCCTGTGCCCCCAGTGTGCCAGAATATGGGCTGTGGCCCACGTCAGCGACCTGGCAGCCAGGCCATAGCTCACCGCATCCGCCAGCTCCATGACTTTGCACTGGACAATTCCAAATGTCTTTTCTCACTTAGCTGAAAATGGGTTTCTCTCCTTAGTTTAAACCTCAGGGGACACTGCGTCTTGAGATGCTCCATGATGTTTTCATGAGTCAGGCTATGCCTCCGACCTATACACCCCAGGTGGCTTGTCCTCTGTCGCTTTGTCCTCAATACTAGCATGAGACCTGCACATAAGAGGCGCTAACTAGATGTGTATTATAAATGAACAGCCTATGCTCAGAGGCCCTGTTCTGCGGTCACCACACAGACCCTCCCAGTCTCTTCATCTGTACTTGGTTGGGCCCTCATGTCTGGGTTTTGCCCATTTTCTGGGCCATTTATTGAGAGTTTGCCTTTCCTCTGTCAGATGGCATGTTCCAAAGCAGGCCTTAGCCTGAGCATGACATGTGCCAGGCCCAGGGCCTACCTCCTTGGAGCTGCTCCTCATCTAGTCCTCACCACCACCCTGTGATGGAGGCACTGTCATCATCCCATTTTACAGATGAGGAACTGAGACTCAGGCTGAGAGCTTGCAGCTGTCACAGACAGCTTGGGGCCCGACACCCTCGGTCTTCCTAGGTGCTAGCTGTCTGACCCCCTTCTCTGGGAGCCTGGTGCTGTGGTTGGTGGGGGAGACCCTCTTCTCACTAGGCACCCTCATATTCTCGCCTCCACCCTGGACCTGGCTCCTCTCCCCAGTGACCACAGCCCTCCTCTTCAGTGCTTCCTGTGCGTTTTCCTTGCATGTTCTCAGTGCATCCCAAACAACTTTTCTTTCCTTCTTCCTGGCACCTCTGTCCCTGGTCCAGGGCAAACCTCCTTCTGCCGTGGAGCCTGGGACCAGTCACTGAGGCCCATTTGTTCTCCCTTCACTGCACTGCTCTTGCCCTGTTGCCTCCCTCTTGGCGCTGCCCAACAGAGCAGCAGAGCCCGGAGAGCTTCCAGATCAGCTGCCAACCAGGGCAGCAAACCATGGGTTTCCAGAGAGGTTTCCAGAAGGCCACACAGGGCAATGCGTAGACCCATCTGCCTGTCTGCCCCTTTGCCAGAGACACTCTCCTGCTGTGTGTGGTGTAAAGATCAACCTGCCCCTACCTAAGAGAGTGGCAGGCTGGGAAAGACAAGGTTTCTTACCCACTTCAATTTATGCTAACTGGGCTGATTCGTAATTTGGACTGGTGTGGCCTTTCCTGAATTTTCAGAAAACAAGTTAGTGGGTAGAATATTTTCAATGTTAAGTTTTTCCCCAATATTTAGCATTTGCCATACATTCAAGCAGATAACAGGAAAAGGCTTCCATAGCAGATGCACTGCTGTACAGAGCTGGGTCCCTCTTTCAGGGTTGTGTGGTCACAGTGACACTGCTGTGTCATGTTGTATACACATTTGTCATTGTTCCCATCATCAAGAGTGTTCGTGGATTGGATGATAAACTAAATAGAAAAGTGTTTCAGGAAGGAAACCCTACTAGGGAGTGGGGAAGTAGGCAGGAGGGTCCCACAGGCACTTTCTCTTCCTGTTCTATTTGAATTATAATTGGTAAGGTGTGAAACTGCTGGTCCCTGAAAAACTAGCCACTTAACCTGGTCTGAGAAGGAAGAGAAGGGGGTGGAGTTGTAGCCAGTTAGTGGTATACCTCTTAATGGTTGTTGTGACACCTGGGACCACATTGGTCAGGGTGTCATCTATTGGGCATTTAGAGAAAGTGGGGGAGGGTCTCAGTGTCCAGGCCCCTGGCGTGGAGCAAGCTGTAGAAAGAATGAAAGAAGGGAGGACCGTGGGGCAGGATTTACCGCCCTGGGCCCTCAGGAGCAGGATGTTTGGACTGTGAGCACGGGCAACAGAGACCAGGAAAGGGGCTGAGCCAATATCAGGTGTGTGGGGTCATCCTTTGGGTGGGAAATGAGGGTAAACACAAGTGAATAAAGTGAACTCGAACTTCGAGATGGTAACTGAGTTTTCCTGGTTATAATTGTACTCGCGTAGAGCCAGTAGTGATGGGTAGCTCTGATGTCCACAGTGTATGCTTGTCTTCTGCCAAAATGGGAATATCAAGTACCTCATTGACTGTGGACATGTGTTCTTTAGAAGGTAGAGGAAGGATGGGGGACAGGTAAACCCTGCACCACTGGAGGAGGTGGGGACCCAAAGACATGAGCAGGACAGTGGGCATGACCAAATGACCTTTGGCCACTCAAGGCGCTAGGCGCTGATGTCTCAGAAAAGTACGAAGAAGCTTTGGCTAGACACACAAGAGGGAAGCAATTCATGCAGAGTCCGGGGTGCTAGGAAAGACATGCCTTCAGGATTGCTAGGAGGGAGGGAAGGTGAGGAGTGATCTAACCAAGAAGGAGTGCAGAGGGCGTGGCGTTGGGAGGCCAGCATCCTGAGAAAGGGCATTCTCTACCTCCATTTTTGAGGAAAAACAGAGTCGAAGAAGGCCCAAGTGCAAGAAAGGCAAGCACTTGACACATTTTGAAAAGTGTCAAAGTATGGACAGCCAGGTAGGTGCCAGATCTCTGGGCAAGCGACATCAGATCTCGGCTGGGTGATAAGCATGTATTCCAGAACTCAGGAAGCCAGTATATGGTTCCTAGGTTAGGTGTCAGCACTGTCACTGAGGTAGGCCTGCATTCCCTTCAGTAGTTCTTAGGATCATAAGCTGGGTCCTTGCCAGCCTAGACCTTCCAGGCAGCAGTTGTCTATCACCTGGGCCATGGTTAGGAAGAGTGCCCATTACTCAGATCTCTGCTGGGAGGCATGGATGACAGGTTAAGTGACATCAGGATTTAGATGCTTCGTACAGCCTTGAGTGACTGAGGGAACATAGTGACCAACCCAACAGAGTGTCAAAGTTCTGTGTCCAAGAGTCATTGCAGAGGAGTTGGGGACTCTTAACTCGACAGCAGCCATGATCATCCACTCTGCTCATGGACTGTCATGCTTTTGTAGTGTGGTGTTCCTGAAGCCCTTGTGCCTGGTGCCACTATTACAGATGCACCACTTAGCACTCATTCAGTGAGTCTCCTATTTTTACCCCAATTGTTTTATATTGATTTGTTTCCCATTGTTTTGGTGTCTCTCTTCCTCGGTCAGTATTGGCAGTACTCAAACTGCTGGAAGGCTTTAGGAGCTTGAGTCCAGTTTTCTTACAGGCGCAGTTTGAGCCGGGGGAGGCCTATCCCTGGGCACAGATCTCAGGAGCAGTGTGGCAAATGGAATCCTTGTCAACCTGCAGAAGTCCTGGGTGCACGCTCATTTTTGTACGAACACACGTGTATGCACACAGCTCTCAGTCACTGGGGTTGCCAGCGACTTGATTGGGTCCATATCAGCAGTGACCAAGCCCCTCGATGGATGGGAACAACTAGGTGGAGGTATTATTAGTGAGAGTATTTTCCTCATTTTAAGTTTGTTGGCCAGGATTACAGAGTTGCAGAGAGAATATTCTCATGAAAAATACATGGAAAGCTGTTTAACCTTAAGATTAAATAGGATGGAACACTTACCCTAAGTCTACCACAGAGCAAGTCTGATAACACTGAGCACTAAAAGTGCCCCAGGGGCATATGTAGTACTCTCTTCAAGGGACTCTGTCCCATGTATCCAGAGCCTTAATAAATCTTGCCTTTTGACTGAGTAATTAGGATTTCTCCTGGGGAATAATGGGACACAATTAGAGAAAATCAAGGCTTTGTGTGTATTGTTTTGTTTTGTTTTTAAATAAAAATAAAAAACCTGATGGAGAAAGGGAATCCTTATATACTTTTGGTGGGATTGCAAATTGGTATAGCTACTATGGAAAACAGTTTGGAGGTTCTTCAAAAAATTAAAAATAGAACTACCTTTTGACCCAGCAATTGCACTTCTGGGTATTTATCCAAAGAAAATCAAAACACTAATTCGTAAAGATCTACGTACCCTATGTTCACTGTAGCGCTGTTCACTATTACACTAGCCAAGACATGGAAGCAGCCTAAGTGCCCATCAATAAAGGATTGGATAAAGAAGTTATGGCCGTATATGAAATGGAATGTTACTCAGCCATAAAAAATGAAGTCTTACCCTTTGCAATGACGTGGATGGACCTAGAGGGTATTATGTTGAATGAAATAAGTCAGACAGAGAAAGATAAATACTATATGATTTCACTTATATATAGAATCTATGAAACAAAAGAAACAAACAAACTAAATGAAAACAGACTCACAGATGTGGAGAACAAACCGGTGATTGCCAGAGGGGAGAGGTGTTGGGGGGCTGGGTGAAAAAAGTGAAGGGATGAAGTACAAATCAATAATTACAAACAGTCATGGGGATGTAGAATACAGCACTGTGATGACTGTAGTGCCAGGTGAGTGCTAGAGTAACTGGGGGGATCACTTCATAAATTTATAAATACCTAACCATCGTATTGTATACCTGAAAATAATATAAAATAATAATTTAAAAAATACTTCAACTTAAAAAAAAAAGAAAAATCCAAAATAGCCTAAGGGTTCAGCAGCAGAAATATGTTATATTCATAGGGCGAGATTATTATACATCCTTGAAATATGCTGGCTTGAGGAATTTTTAATAAATATGCAAAGATATGGGGAAGTCTCTGTTATTAAGTGAGAAAAAAAGTATTCCTAATTAGTATGTCAGTGGGTGTCAAATGAAAGAATTGAGGAGTGAAATACATGAAAACGTTAACGATGATTATCTCTATGTTTGGAAATTATGATTAATTGTTTAAATATCCTGTATTTCGCCAGGTTCTATATATGGATCTATTTGTTCTTTATGGACAGCAGAAGGCTTTGCTTTGGTTTGGTTTTGTGTGGTTTTTAAGGCATTAAGGAAAAGTTCTTCCTTCACAGGAAACCAGTCCACAAACTGCCCAGAGTTTCTCCTGTAACCAGCATGTCGGTGTAGACACAAAGGCATTTCAAAATTTATTAGGTAACTTCTGCTTCCTTTTCCTTCCTTCACCAAGCAGCCCCCTTCCTCCTCTTTTCAGCGACAGGCTTATATGTGTGCCTGTGGTGGCAGACCCCAGCCCGTAGGAGGGCAGGCATGGAAGACACGCAGATCATCCTTGTTCCCAGAATTTCTGTGCAGTCAGCACATTAGGGGACAAGTGTTCACATCTGGCTCTGATCTTTATTCAGACCCGTTTTGTAAAGTAATTCAGCCTCTTATGGTCAAAAGGCTTACTAATCTAAACTCTGAGCAGATCAGTACCTTGTGGGTTACTTTTTAAAAAAATAAATTTTATTGAGTTATAATTTACCTACAATAAAATAAAATGTACCCATTTTAAGCGTATAGTTGGATGAGTTTTGACAAGTGTATATGCCTATATAACCACTGCCCTAATCGAGACCTGGAACATTTCCACCTCCCCTGAGAGTTCTCTTCTGCTCCTTGGAAGTCGGTCCCCTAGGCCCCACTGGTCCGCTTCCTGTCACTCTAACGTGCTTTGCCTCTCCAGAATTTCCTGTAAATTGAATCACACGGTACTGCATTCTTTCTTATCTTTCGTTTGTTTCACTCAGCATAATGTATGTGAAATTCATTTATGTTCTTCCCATTTTGTTCCCAAGTAGCATTCCTTTGCACGGATATATTTGTTTATCCATTTACCTATCAATACAGTTTTGGTTATTTCCTGATTTTGGCTATTGTGAATAATGCTGCTGTGAACATTTTTGTATGAGTCCTTTAAACATGTTTTGAAATTTATTTTTGTGGTAAAAATATGCATAATTATCATGTTGGCCATTTGTAAGTGATTCAGTGGCATGAAACACATTTGCAACACACACGTTATTATGAAGTATGTGCTTAACATATAAGAAATTGCCAAATTGTCCTAAAGTTACTTGATAAGAGTAACTTTTGAGTTCCCACCAGCAACATGTAAGAATTCCATGCTTTACACTTTGGCTGATGTTTGATGTTGCCAGCCTTTTTTCCTTTTAATCAACTTTATTGAGGTATAATTTATGCACCAAAAACCTGTTTCCATTTAAAGTTTGCAGTTTAATGGGTGTTGACAGGGATATATATACCTGAGAAACCATTGCCACACTCAGTCCTCGTGCTCTTTGCAGACTTCCTTTATCTGCCCCCAGACCTGGCAACCGCTGACCTTTATGTAATAGACTAGTTTGCATTTCTAGAATTTTTGTACCTATAGAATCGCATCATTTGTACTCTTGGGTACCTGGCTTCTTCGTGTCTCCATTTTCTGTGAGATTCAGCCACATTATTGTGTGTAGTTGTAGTTCACTCCTTTGTATTGTATAGATTTCATTGTGAGTACTGCCATGTCTTATTCTTCTACAGCTGGGCTTTTGAATAGTTTCCATGTTTGGGTTATTCTGAATAGTGCTCCTATGAAAATTCTCATACAAGCATACCTCAGAGATATTGTGGAATCTGTTCCAGATCACCTCAATAAAACGAGTTGTAATCTTTGCTGATGAAGGGGTCTTGCATTCAGTTTGTAAAAAACGCAATACTTGTGAAGCTCAATAAAACAAGTTATGTCCGTACATGTTTTTGGTGCGTATGTGCACACATTTCTGTCGAGAATACTCTGAGGAATTGGATTGCTGGGTTGGAGGGTACGCAATATGTTTAGCCCTAGTAGATACCAACAAACAGATTTCCAAAGCAGTTGAGCGAGTATAGAGTTCTCATTCTGCTTTCATTTCAGCAGGTACCTGTTCCTTTATAATAGCCATATAACCTCCTTCTGTGGATTACTTTCTGTTACTTAACCATTTTACAGTAGATGGATTTTTATTTTGTATCCAGTTTATTTATAATGAAAAATAATGTGCAGTAAATAGCCTTTAGTTACTTTTGTACCTGGATATTTCTTTTCTGTTACTGCTGTAACATTATTTTATGGATCAGTAGGTCATAAGTCAACAGCAGGGTGTTGGCTGCTTTCTGCAGGCTCTAGGAGAGAGATGTTTCCTTGCTCATTGAGTCGTTGGGCAGAATTCAGTTCTTTATGGCTGTGGGACCAAGATCACTGTTCTCTGCTGGCTGTAAACTGAGGGCTGTCCCAGTGTCCAGAGATCGCCCACATTCTTCACTCGTGTTCCCCTTATTCCATCTTCAAAGCTAGGTCAGGGCCGTCCCAGGTTTTGAGTCTCTCATTCCATCTTATCTTTCTGACTCAGAGGGAAGAGGGTCCTTGGCTTTAAGAACTCCTGATGACATTGAGCCCACCCTTCTCAAGGTCCATGACCCGCCTCTTTGCCTTGTAGCAAGCATATTTACGGGTTCTAGGGATTAGGAGGTGGACATCTCCAAGGCTGTTACTCTGTTCACCACAGCTTTCTAGAAAGTTCTTTTGTTGTTTTGTTTTGATAGATTTTTGTAAGCACAATGGCTGGTCAGAGGAGTGTATGTTTGCATTTCTGTTAGATACTACTTACTACTGGTATTAGTTACCAGTGGACTGAATGTTTATGTTCCCTCAAAATCTATATGTAGAAACCGAACCCCCAAGGCAGTGGGATTAGGAGGTGGGGCCTTTGGGAGGTGGTTAGGGTTTGAAGGTGGAGCTCACAAAGGGGATTAGTGCTTTATAAAAGATCCCACAGAGCTCCCTCACCCATTCCGCCATGTGAGGATTCAGCAAGTGGACTCTCACCAGACAAGGGCTTTGCTGGTACCTTGGTTTTGGACTCTTAGCCTCCAGAACTGTGAGAAATAAATTTCTGTTGTTGATACATACCCCTCTCCCCCTCAGTCTATAATATCCTGTTATAGCAGCCCAAGCCAACTAAGAAATCACCACAAACTGAGCATCTTAAAATAGCACCTGCTTATTAGGGCATAGTTTTTGTAGGTCCAGAATCTGAGCACAGCTTAGTTGGGTCCTCACAGGCTGCAGTCAGGTGTGGGCTGGGGTAGAATCCCTTCTAAGCTCACGTGGTTGTTGGTAGAACTTAGCTGCTATCAGTTCCTGGCCACGTGGGCCTCTCCATAGGGCAGCTTGTTCATTGAGCCAGCAAGGGAGAGAATCTGCCTGTAGGAGTCTCGTGTAACGTGATCTTGGAGGGGACATCCATTACCTTGGCCCTACTCAGGGTCAGAAGCAAGTCTTAGCTCACACCACCCTCACGGAAAGGGGTGTAACCAGTGGCACGAGTGCCAGGAGGCAGGATCCTGGGCCCACCAGAGATTGCCCGCCACACCACTCAGTATTGTCTCTGTCACATGCCCACTGGGATGAGATGTGTGGAATTCTTTCTGTTCCAACACATTCTGCGATACGAGGCGCATTTCCTTGGCATAAGCATGTGCCGTGGCCTTACCTGTACGAGAAGACGTGTGAAGGCTGGTCAGGTGTCTTGGACTCTACGCATGTCCAGAGGACCGCCTGGGCCTGGGGCTGCCTGGACGGCTGGTGTGTGGATCCCAAGGCACTTCCGCCTGCCTGTGTTATGGAAAGCTTTTCTGGTTCCTAGAAGACCTGATGTTATTGTTTCACCTTTTGTCTGCCCTTGGGAGCTCATTTTCCCTCCCTTAGGAATACCACTAAGAAACAACAGCTGCCCTTACTGGGTTTAGGAGTGGCACCCTCACACTACTAGTTGGATGTCACATCACACTTCATTCAGACAGCCTGGCTGGGGCCATGCTTCCTGAGAGGTTCTGCGATCTTGGAACTATGTAGAAAACCAACAATCTGAGCTTCTGACACAACAGCATCCCCTGCCAGTATGGAGGGGCCTGGCCAGGCTGCACTGCAGCCTTCCGTGAAGTCATTAGGTGACCTGAGTTCAGCCAGGTCACCTGCCTCGCTGTGAGGGTGTGGCGTTTATGGTCCACACTGCCCAGGGATGCCTCTAGCCCTATCTGGGGGCTGTGCAACGAGGAGAATCTGTTGGGAATGGTTTCCTTTCCCTGGGACACTAGCCAGCATTCTAGTTTCTGGTGCTCAATTTAAACTCTGCAAAGAAAGACATCGGTTAGCATTTTCTATTTCATTCCTAATCCATTCTTATATTAATCGTTTTTTTGTTGTTGTTCATTGTTATGAATTTTTAAAAAGTCCTCCTGTGGCTTTTAATTATGTTGGAAAATAGCTGGATATTTACACACTAATCTGCCGTTTCTTCATAAAAGACTGGAACCTCGAAAGGAAAGGAGGTGGCAGCAAATGTGCTATTAGAGCATATGTGTGGGATGTGCCCTCACCCAGAGGTCAGCCGAATTGTGCATAGTAGTCTTCATTCTGACCAGCTCCTGCTCCTGCTGAACAGTGGAAAACTGAACTTAAAAACAGCTAAAAATCTTGATTTATGCACCCAAAACAAAGCTGAATGGGCAGATCTAAACAGACGGCTGAGAATTTTTGGTTCTTGTTCATGTGTGTTTGTTCTTTTGCCCTGATTACTTCATAATTTCCTAGGGCGGTATTGGGGATGGGTTTCTTGGGAATCTGTTTTTTCTGCATCAGTTACTAACAGACATTCAAGCATTATGAAACTCTAAAGGAAGGGACATGGAGGAGGAAAGCGTGTCTTCCAGCCTGCTCAGTCTGGTGACTCCTGGTAGAACACCACAGTTCAACTTCAGCCAGCAGAGGGGCCACGGTGCTGTATAAAAGAGTCAGCCCAAGGAGAGTGGCTTATGCACCAACCAGATTATCCTTGACAGGCTGGCCACATGAGTATGGACGCCTCACTCAGGTGGCAGATGTTCCACTCCTGAGAATGGGAGGCCACATAAAGACAAAGCTGGTGTTCTGCTGGTCAGTGACACCTGGCCCTCAGCCTTCCTCCTGGGCATCCCTGCAGTTCTGCTTATAGCTCCTGCTGAGGTGGGTCTCAGCAAGCAGGAGGGTAAACTCCCCAAATCACCAGGACGTGACTGTTGGAAAACAAAGTGACATTCTAGAAAGTTGAAACTTTAATGACCTTTTTTTGTACCATTCTTCCTTCCTCTTCTGCTTCTTTTTTTGAATCCATGCTATGAAATACCACTTTGAAGGGCAGCAGAGTCAGCAGCCAGGTAATTATGATGTTCTTGCAACTTTAGCCTCTGTCAGCATTTTTCTGGAGCTCGTGAGCTGCTCTGTGCACCTCCCTGCCTTGGCTGTTGTCAGGGGCTGAGACCAGTGATGCAGGGACACGGTGTTGGGAGGCCGCCAGCTTGTGCCATGCTGAGCCCTGGAAGGTCCTTCTAGACCAGTGCTTTGCAGCATCTCCTTTATTGTTGTGAAAAAGAATGAAATTCATAAACAACGTATTTTATTTATACTCAGAACTAAAACAGACATGTGCATGTATATGTATATTTATAACATAAAGGAGAAAGAAAGGGGTGCAAGGTGTTGTAAGATCATTTATATTTCAGGAGATCAGTGCTTGGGTCCAGTTGTACTAGATGCTAAGGTGATAGTAAAAGTGTACCTGATAAATGGTACCAAAGTGGATATATTATTCTGGGGCTTTTATTGCTTACTAAACATTATAGTTTTAAACATTTATCTATGTGGATACATGTAGCTTTTGTTCATTTGTTTTCAATTTTTTATTAAATATTCAGATTTTCAACAAAAAAAGTGTACCTGGTATAGATGTCACTATGGATAATGTGGTTCTTCTTCTAAAATGGTGAACAATTCTTGGTAAAATTCTGAACAAATGAAACCCAGCCTCCTGTGATTTGCAAGGTGGTGGCAGCCCTGTAAAACATGGCACAGGGCAGCTAGGCAGCAGCATGAGTCCATCAGCTCCCGGAACAATGCCTGATGTGTAACAGAAGTTATAAAGTGATTTATGTCAAGCGAATTGCCACTCCCTTCAGGAACCCCATGAAAATAATAGAAGAGATATTATTAAAAACATGTGAACCCATCAGGTGAGAGAGGTTGACCATTTGGGAAACAGGTGCTACTGCCACGGCTGAGTGCAGAGAGCTAAAGCCAGGGCTGTGAGGGGCTGGTGGGGACCCCACGGCTCTAGACCCCACACCCCATGTTCCCAGGCCCCTCTGAACTCAGCCCGAGGGGGATAGGCTGAAATCAGGGCGGGGGCCAAATGGCTGGATGGCCCCCAGCAGGGACACAGGAGGTCCACTCTTTGGGAGAATCGGGCACAGTAGACGGCTGAGTGCAAGTCCATTCCAAATGGGGAGACCCTGGCTACTCCTCCACCCCTGGTGCTCGGGAACCCATGGCCGCAGACAGTCTTTGCTGGAACAGTCATTAGCCCAAGAAATGTAAGTTCCACACACCCTGAGGCACCTGGCAGCTTCATCATAAGCCCAGTTCACAAACCAAAGTTACCCAGAACTTCTTGTGGCTTTTTAGGATCTCTGACGGGTGAATGGACAACCAAGGATCACCCTAAGGTGAGGAAAGACATCCAAGGACCCTAACAATCTTATAACTAATGTCTGAGGTATAGGGATACTGCATTCAAGAACCAAGTACAGGATGCTGTTAGAAAGGAACTATCCAGAGGACCAGAAAGAGCTTTTAGAAATTAAATTAAAAATAGCAGAATTTTTTATAAGATCGTAGAAAGGCAGGAAGATAAAGTTGAGGATATCTCCCAGAAAGTGGAGCAAAAAGACAGAGATGGGAGAAAAGATGAGAAAATTGGCAAATGAGAGGCCAGGATGTGGGACAGAAGAGTGTGTGGGTAGAGGAGTGAATTGGGGACCTAAAGGCAAAAAGTGTCCCCAGAACACTGGGCAGATAAATGCCCTAAAGCTTTCTGAGTAAAAAGAGGACACATGAGAAGGATTGGGAATCAGAATACTCATCTCCCCTGGAGCCTTTGGTCACCTGCCACTGGCCCTCAGTGGCCTCCCCGAGCACTTGTCCACCCAGAGTGTGTCTGCAGTCCTAGGGCCTGAGATCTGGTCATCCTGTGTGGCCCTTCTCCATGTGTGAGCTGCTCCAGTTCCCCCGGGCACCAGCAGAGGTTCCAGCTTCCGATAGCTGATTTTTCTTCTGAATGGTCATGACTGTGCTATACAAGGTGTTAAATATTTTGAATGAAACCTCTGGTCATTTTTTGAAAGAGCTGCTCAATATTTAAGGACTAATGGTATGAAGTGAGGGAGGGAGTGATTGAAATTCTCTGGCAACAGTTGTCAGACCTAAGAATTGTCACGGCTGATTCATAGTGAAGTTTGGTTGACGCCCATCTTTACAGCACGGAGACTTTGCCCTTCTCTAGGTGTCTCTCTCTGGGTTCTCTCTGGGTTTGCTATGTCTTTTCTGTGAGTTTATAAAGCTCACCATAAGTTTTTATCCAAATTTGGGATGTGAGAGGCAAAGTAAGTATGAAGAATATGTTTGAATTTTTTTCGATATCCAAGTGAGCGTGTCCGCCAAGGGCCTCCGTGCTCCCCCCCTCCCTGAACCTGTCTTGACGTATTGGCTCCCCAGCCACCCTCAGCTGGACCCAGTTGTCCACAGTAGGAACCTGCTGCCCAATTTCCTCAGTCTTCTCGCGGGGGTGCTCAGCTTTCTTGGGGTTGCCCGTGCTGGCACCAGACATGGAGGCCACCTGTCCCTAGAGGCCGGGTGGGACCAGAGTGTGCCAGAGAACGCTGCCACTGTCTGTGAGTCTAAATCACTTCAGTGGTGACATCATTCAGCCATCAAATTCCAGCTTCTGCTCTGCTGTGTTCCCTAAGAATCCTGTTCCTTGACGAGCTCTCTGACCCAGTGGTAGGGAGACGGGGCTGTGCAGCAGGAGGGGCGTCAGGAGGAGAGCTGCTCCTCCTTGATACCAGCTCTGAGTGCCTGTCCACATGGATCACGCGCATGTGTTTGGCAGAGTATTGAGCAGAATCGCTAGAGAGCAGGGACTGCGTCCTTTCTGACACAAACTAAAGTTAACGCCATGTTGTCCTGAGTGGAATGTGGGCAGATGGGTCAGTGAGGCGCATGATGCAGGTTATAGGAGGAGGTCAAGCAAGGCCCTGCCAATGTGCTAGTCCTCCCTGGAGGCGGGCAGAGGACGGGAGCCTCTTCCCTGTACCCTGTCTCTTAGCCTTTCCTGGGTGCCCTGTCCTACCTACAGCTCCCTGCTGGGCCTTTGGGCCACAGTGCAACCTCTGGTGGCTTGGCTGCAGGGCCACACCTTTCATGGTAGCTGGCCTTGGGGCGGAGGCCAGAACAGTGTCCAGTCGCCTCAGCCCAAGTCTGCTGGGCTGATTGCCACATGGAGGGGATGCCACCTAGAGGATGGGCATCCACATCCACACGCTTCCTGGAAATTACCCTCACAGGGTCCATCTCACAGAAACTGGAGCTAGGACTGAGAGGAGGCAAGTCCTGGGGCAAATATGTGCTTCCCGTTTGATAGAGAATTCAGGAGTTTCCACCAAAGAAGCTGGTTACCTGCAGACAAGAACTGGGGGGAAGGACGAGTGCAGAGGAGGACATTGAGGACAGGCCTGAGTTCTGTTTCTTCCTGAAGGATAGCTCTTTTCCGTGAGAATGTGTGCAAGAGAATTTTCTCTTACTTTAAAAAAAATTTGTGGTAAAATATACATAACATGAAATTTACTATTTTAGTTATTTTTAGGTGTACAGGTCAGAGGCATTAAGTACATTTATACTGTTTTGAGATCATCATCACTATCCATCTCCAGACCTTTTCCATCTTCCCAGACTGAAGCTCTGTCTTATTAAATGCTGACTCCCCATCCATGTCCCCCAGGCTCTGGTAAACTGTAATCTATTTTCTGTCTATGAATCTGACTCTTCTAGGGACATAATACACATGGAATCATACAGTATTTGTCTTGTGTCTGGCTTATTTCTCTGAACATAGTGTCTTCAAGGTTCATCCATATTATAGCATGTGTCAGAATTTCATTCCCTTTTAAAGCTGAATTGTATTCTATTGTATGTATAGACCATTTTGTTGGTCCACTCATCCCTCAATGGACACTTGGGTAGTTTCCACCTTTGAGAACAACACCACCATGAACATGGGTGTACAAATACATATATTTTCGATTCCCTGCTTTTGCTTCTTTTGGGTGTAAACCTAGAAGTGGAATTTCTGGATCATATGGTAATTCTGTGTTTAATTCTTTGAGGAACTGCCAGACTGTTTTCTATAGTAATGGCACTATTTTACACTCCTACCAGTAGTAGACACGGGTTCAGATTTCTCTACAACCTCACCAACCTTTATCATTTTCTATTTTTCTTGATAATAATTTAAATAGGTGTTAGTTGATCTCTCATTGTGATTTGATTTGTATTTCGTTGATGAGAAATGGTGTTAAGCATTTTTTTTCATGTGTTTATGGTCATTTGTATATCTTTAGAGAAATATCTATTCAAGTCTCTTGCCCAGTTTTTAATCGGGTGGGGATTTTTTTTTGTTGAGTTTTAAGATTTCCGTATATTTTCCTGATATGTCAGATATGTGGTTTCCAAATATGTTCTCCCATGTCTTGGGTTGCATTTGTATTCCGTCAAGTGTCATTTGATGCATGGGAGCCAGGTTTTGACATGTGGTTAGAGCCGGCCAGGCAGAAGCACAGCCAGGATGCAGGCACAGATGCCTGAGGGAGTGCAGGCCCTCTGACATGTGCTCACGCGTGCACACACTCTGGGTGAGAGTGACACCTGTGTTAAGATGCCCATTTCCAAGCCCTCTTGGAACAACCGATATATAAAGTCATGAAACTGTTGACATTTTTAAGGCTTAAGAGAGGAGGAGGAAACACTGAGCTTTTAGAAGTTTTCAGAAGGTTCATAAACCAGTTGAAGATCTTACATGTAAGATAATATGTCTAGCACTCTCTGTGGCTACCAACTTCTTTTGGACTTTTTTCCCATAAAAGTATTTTTAAAAGAGAGAGAGAAAGAAGAAGGAAGGGAAGGGAGGGAGGGAGGGAAGGAGGGAGGGAGGGAGGGAGGGAGGGAGGAGAGAGAGAGAGAGAGAGGAAGAAAGAAAAGAAAGAAAGAAAAGAGAAGAAGAAAGGAAAAGGAGAAGGAAGGAAGGAAGGAAGGAAAGAAGGAAGGAAGGAAGGAAGAAAGAAGGAAAGAAGGAAGAAGAAAGAAAGAAGAAAAGAAAGAAAGAAAGAAAGAAAGAAAGAAAGACGCCCCTCCCTCCACGCCCTGCCTCTCCCTCCCTCCCCCGCCCCTCCGTCTCCCTCCCTCTCTCCTCTTTCTTCTTTTTTCTTCGCCTCCTTCCTCTCCCTCATCATTAGAGCAAGCTATGGCATATATAGGTTTTGCAGAGAGCTTTCCAGAGAAATGGCATTTTAGAAATTACTTTACCCTTAATACTCCAAGCACGCTCCAGTCGTCAGTACTTGGCAGCTATGGTGAGCCTAAGAACTTGAAAATATGATTAGCCTTTGAGAGTTCAACTTGAGATCCACACAAAGTGGGCTGTCCTCTTCCGGGCGTGCCAGACTCCATTCCTCTGCCACCCTCTCTTTGGCCTGTGCTATGGTGCCCAGGATGCTTGCGTTGCTGGACTGGAGCCACAAGAAGGCTAAGCCGGGAGCAGCAGGCCACTCCACCCAGTTTTGCTGGGCTGTGAGACTGAACCCCGGTGAGGCAGGTCTTGATGGGCTTGTTCCCAGGCCTTACCTTCAGCCACCCTCTGCTTTCTCGCAGGGATCGACTACAAGACAACTACTATCCTGTTGGACGGCCGGCGGGTCAAGCTGGAGCTCTGGTGAGTCGGGCTGTGCAGGGCAGCGGTGCCTGGGGGCGGGGATGCTACAGCACTTCAGAGTTATTGATGGGGCTCCAAAGCTAAATGAAGTATCAAGAATCCTTAAAGGAACAGGAAGGAGTCGTATTTACATTTCATTTGGAATAGCTGTTTAAAGAGGTCCTGTGTAAACGTGGAATGGATTCTGTTTGGTGATACAGGAACCAAAAGGTTCCGGGCTGTTTGTTCTGATAAAGCCCGGCTCCCTTTTCCCACAGAGGCTCAATTCCAGTGGCCACAGCCCCTCCTCCCTCTTCCTTTGGAGCATTTTCTAGAACCTTGAAGTCAAGAATAAATTCCTAACAGGGTTGGGGTTCCCCAGCCTGGCAGGACAGTGTCCCTGAGCACCCAGGCCCACAGAAGTTGGCCAGTGTGAGCTGTGGAGAGGGAGGGGAAGGGGGCCAGGGCCTGAGCCCCTGGGAGGGATCATGTTGCACATGCCAGAGTCCCATGGGCTGCATCCCACTGACCGCCCCTGTCCCCTACCCCTGTGTTTCAGGGACACATCGGGCCAGGGCAGGTTCTGCACCATCTTCAGGTCGTACTCCAGGGGCGCACAGGTAAGACCAGCAGTACTGCCAGTGCCACTCTCCAGAGGAACAACTCATATTTCTGTGCTGTCAGACCCTACATGTGTTACTCTTTCTAAGGAAGTTTTGATGTTTGGACATCAGGCTTCCACTAGGCTGCCCTCTGAGCTAGGGGCCTCAGTCATTAGAGGGTACCAGGTCCTTATGTCCCCACTCTCTGTTCCCACTCTGTGTCCCCACTGACTCCTATGGCTGGTACCAGGGGAGGTGTGCTGGGACCCTGTACTGTGGAAACTCTGCTTGGTCATCTGGCTCACTAGAAACCGAAATGACTTCCCCCTCACATAAGACCTTTACTTGTGGAGCAAGGAGGCTGCTAGGGAAGCCAGGTCCATCTCAGGGCAGGTGGCTGCCAGGGCTGACTGGGCTGGATTCCTAATCAGTATTGTGGGACTGAGCATTGGAGCCACTGTGGAAGGGGCTGTCCCAGGACCTCAGAGAGGCAGGGCATCAGCAAGGAGTAGGAGATGGTGGCTGTCTCAGGGGCTGCCATGAAAGTGCACCCAAGTTGGGTGGGTGTACAGGGGAATGGGGCCACCCTAGGGGGTGGTGTGCAGGGGCACCCCAGGGGAGCATACAGGGGCTTGCTTGTCCCTCTCTCTATGTCCTCTGGGCCCTACAAGATGCTTGCATGCTGGGTGGATCTGTGTATGATTCAAGGCTAGGAGAGGAGAGAAGTAAGTAGTTGCATGAACAAACCAGATCTAGGTTGTCGCTGCCGTGT
Source organism: Rousettus aegyptiacus (assembly GCF_014176215.1). Classification (NCBI taxonomy): domain Eukaryota; kingdom Metazoa; phylum Chordata; class Mammalia; order Chiroptera; family Pteropodidae; genus Rousettus; species Rousettus aegyptiacus. The sequence goes on along the minus strand of NW_023416311.1, from coordinate 16,557,802 downwards.
CAATGTGAGGAGTCTGGACACAGCCCAGTCCTGTCTATGATGCAGAGCAGTCCATGACCCTCCCCTTGCACCCACTTCAGATTCCGAAATTGCCAAGGAGACCCACAAGTTCAGACCTGCCCAAGTTCAGACCTCCCCAGGCAGGGTCCTCCACCAGGAGCAGCATACACTCATTTCAGTGGGGGTGTTTGGATGTGTTTTGGGGACCCTGGCTTTGTGGGTCACAGGTTCCAGGTGGGCCTGCACTCAGCAGGAGCTTCCTATCACATTTGCACTCTGGCGTGGGCTCATGGGAAGCCTCATGTGATGTCCTTTTTGCTTGTGGGTCAGGATTGATGAAATCTGCAGCTGTCCGGGCACCCTGTACTTCTGCTCTTTCTGTTTCATGGGACCTCAGGAGGCAGAGAGGGAGAGAAGTCTGTGGCAGAGGTCTCACTAAAGCCACTTAGGTATTGTTGGGGACCCCTGACCTGCACCCTCCTCCAGGGCCTTCCTTAGTGGGGGTTCTCAGACATGGTGGGAGGCGGGGAGATGCTGAGTCGGGGCCGAGGACCCCTGGCTGTGCTTGGTGGCTCCTGTCCTGGGAGTTCTCACAGAGGTATGGTTGTTGGCACATGGAGCTCTAGTTTGATGTCCCCCCAAGTGTGTGCTGGTGTTCTGTTCACACAGCAGTTCCACCTGGAGCAGCTGATCCTAAATAGTCAGGGTGTGGATCACAGCTTGGGGGCGTTTGTCAGCACCCCACATCAGCATCAGAGGTGAGGGTAAGTAGTGAGAACTGTCTATGGAACCCAACATCAAGAATACACTGAGATCAAACCTGAGAGGTTCCACGTGCCCTGGATATAAACATGGAACAGACTGCAGTCATTTCTTTCCAGCTAATTGAGGACACCTAACAAGCCTGGGCATTTGCCAGATTATACAGTGTTTTGTGGAAGCAAACACTGTGTCATCATGTCCACGTTCTCTCCAAAATGTCCAGCACAGTCAGTTATGTGTTTATTGTTGCTCTTGCTTTAATCTGGAGGGGGTTTTTTTGTTTGTTTTTGTTTTTTTGGGTTTTTGGGTTTTTTATCAATTCTGGGCTTGAGGAGCTAGTTGCACACCTGGGGCCTGGGTGATGGGTAATAGACTGAGCTCTAGGGTTCTCTTAGGTGCTGTTGTCTCAGTGGCATTGCTCTTCCCTGTCTCATTTCCATCCTGCCTGGTGGTGGCAGTGCAGACTTAAAGGCTAGGTATCCAGCGTAAGTGCCGCCCATAAGTGCCACCCGGTTTGGTATGCAGAGTAGCAAGACCATCTTTCCCAGTTGAGTTTTTTATTTCCTGATACTCTCCCACCCTCGATTAAGAGTGGAGAGGCCTTGTGGGCCCCTCAGGACCCAGGTCACAAAAGCTACCGCCAACCTTCGGCTGCTGTCACCTGTCCTGCAGCAAGACTGTCTTGTTCTTACCATGAGTAACCTTTCTGTTCCTGACCTCCTAGACCCATAGCTTTCATTTTTTGTTGCTGAGGTCTGAAGTAGCCACTTTTGTGGCCCTGGGAGGCCAGCACATCCTAATTCTGGAGACAGTGGGCCCCTTGGGCTCAGTGTAATAATTGAGCTGGGTGCAGGGAACCGTCCTGTTTAGTTGAGGACTTGGGGTCATCTGGACTAGCAGGGTCAGGTGCTAGTCTCCTTCTGGATAGAGAGTGATTGATTCATCCATACAAAAAGGGGTTTCATGTAGAAAACCGAATGGAGCATACAGTTATCATTCAGCAAGTACTGATTAGGACACCAGTGTTCCCCTTGTCACTGCCCAGGTGGGTAAGCCAGGGACCATTTGACAGTCGCTCCCCACTTTCAGTGCATGCTTTTGGGGAGAGCCTGGGTGCTTGTGGGCGGGGGCAGACACTTCCACATGTAGCCTGTGTTCCTTGGAAGCTGTACCATACAAATGGATTACACATGCCAACATTTAATTTTAATTTTTTAGAAATACACCTCTTTACCTCCTTGGTTGGGGTGGTGGTCGTGCAGGTATATACATTTGTCCAGATTCATCAAACTGTTCATACATAAAATCTGCGCTTTTTCAGGTATATAAGCTATTGCTCGATAAATACCTTTGACAATAAGGACATCCACTCCTGGGCCCAACAGTTCTACTTCTTATAGGTCAAGCTGTATGTGCTCAGAGATTTATAATAATATATGACGAAATTACCTGCAAGCCAACAGCAGCGCTGACTGATAAGCTTGGTGGGGGTGCAGCCACTGTGGGGCAAGGCCCAGGTGGGGACTGGGTGGTTTGTACTGTGACCTGTCTGTATTTGGAGTGAGCAGCACTGTGTAGAAACATCCAGAAACAATAGATTATTTCTGGAGGAGTGGAGAGACTAGAGGAGAGGGAAAGCTGCTATTCATACTCTAAAATACTAATTTTTAAAAATGCGAGCATGTGTTACTTTTATTGTTTTAAAAAAAGAGTATAATGAGGATCTGTTTGTCCCTTCACCTCTTTGAGACACACAACTGACCTCTTTGAGGAGGTGATTCTGGTAACTAAGACAGTCTTTTTGATTTCCCTACCAAGACAGTGATCACTGTGGTCCCTGCTGCCTGCACTGTGACCAGCTCTGTATCCTTCCTCCCTGTGCCTGGGAGGTTGGTGGGTCTCCTCTGTCATTATCCCTACCCATTAGACTTGGGCAGCCCCAGAAAGGTGGCATCTGGAAGAGGCTGGTGCCACCTGGAGGAGCAACCAAGGGCTCCACAACAGCCTTGGGGTGCAGTTGAGGTTGAGCCCAAGAGATGGGCTTCTGCTCACTAGTTTGAGCTTTTTCAACATGACATAGGTAAGCATAAGCAAGAAGATGATAAGCCCCCATCCAGCCTTTCGATGTGTGGTTACATCCATAGAAACCTTTTCTGTGTGGTGTGCTGTATGTTTATATTTCATTTTAAAACACCGTACTGTACATAGCATTTGGAATATGCGCTTCTGTCAGTTGTGCACCTGACTGGGACTGGCACGTTTGCTCGGAGGTGCACTGTTGTTACTTTCATCATCAGCGAGGCATGTCTGCACCTCGACTTCCTCTGTAGCTTGCTGACTGCACATGCAGTTTGTTTCATGCTGTGATGAACAGCTGAGAGGGCTGGTCTTCAGATACAGCCACAATAATATTTTAGGAGGGGATTTGGAGGGCCAGTACCATCCCTACCCAACGCCAGGCTTTCCGTCCAGAGAGAGGAGCCACTGGGTGGATGTTAAAGTAATTTCCACATTTGTCTTAACAGGACCTAGGGGTACATGTAAGTCTTCCAAAAATTTGAAGGATGTTTTTCAGGGGAAGGGCTTTTAAAATTGCTCGTTTTGAGATGGAGACGTAGTCCAAATGAAGACTCAATGAGATGGGGACGTTGTGAATTTGCTTCAGAGTAGAGTGCAGGGCCAGATGGGAGGCGGGGCTGGGGCATTCTGGAGTCACCTTCCTGAGGCCTGTTGCAAATCACTGCTGAGACATTTAGGGCAGGTGGCGATAGCCCAGAGCTCAGCTCCAAGCAATTAGTCTCTAAGAGATGTGACTGGAAAGTCCTTTGGCAAATCCTCTGCTGGCCACTGAGGCTGCACACACAACTGTTGGAGTGACTGATGTTCTACTCTGCAGGTTTGGGTTGGAAAACTAAACGCCTCCGATCAAGTCCAGTTCCCCTGGACTCCCAAGGCAGAGTGCATTATTGGACAGAGTGTCTGGGACGCCTTCCACATCTCCCTGCCAGGATTATCCATAGGACCTGCCTCTCACTATAGACCTGTGTGCACCTGTCTTAGCTCTCGTAACTTTTAAGTGGTCGTAGGGTAGTGCTTACAATGTGCATGGAAGAAAGAGGTTAAAAAATGCCAGTTCTGTCCCAGCTGAGTCCCCAAGGGGAAGGAAGGGGCAGCATTGCACCTCAAGATCCTCGACTGTCAGAAGACATTGCTACCACCCCACATGAGGATGGCCAGGGCCACGTGGCCTGCCCACAGTGAGGAGAAGCAGTGCCCAATAACAAAGGCCCTTCTTAAGCGTGACAGGATGCCTCACAGTGCGTTGTCCACACTCCCATCTGTTGAATAACTCATGCAGTCCCCTGAAAGCTTTCTGGCTGTATTGAATGTCCTTGCCCTCCCTGTGCTAGGAGGGAGGGTTCATGTTCATGCTGGGAATCCATGCAGGAACGAGAGCCTTCCATCTGGCCAACCCCTCAGCCTTGTCATGCCCACTTCTCCCTTGCAGGGGATCCTCCTGGTATATGACATCACCAACCGCTGGTCCTTTGATGGCATTGACCGGTGGATCAAGGAGATCGATGAGGTAGGTATATACCTGCAGACACCCCCTTCAGGGTCACCCCCTCCCTGTGGCACATGCTCTCTCATTTTCCGCAGAAGCCTCTTGTGGCCCCCCATTTTCACCCCTCGCAGCTCTGTGCATTCTCTTGAGCACTGACTGCCATTCCACTTGAAGGCTGGGGTGCCTCACAGGTCTGAACCCCATCCCATCACTGAATCAGGGAGGGGGGTACAGCCAGGAGTGGGGCATCCCGCATTCATTCCTATGCTGAGTCTTGTGCCCCCCAAGCATGCACCTGGAGTCCCCCGGATCCTGGTTGGGAACCGGCTACACCTAGCCTTCAAGCGGCAAGTCCCAACGGAGCAGGCACGTGCCTATGCAGAGAAGAACTGCATGACCTTCTTCGAGGTCAGCCCTCTGTGCAACTTCAATGTCACCGAGTCCTTTACTGAGCTGTCCCGCATCGTTCTCATGCGGCACGGCATGGAGAAGATCTGGAGGCCTAACCGAGGTGAGGCACAACTGTTGGGGCCCCTGGGGCCTGAGAATTGATTATTGAGGACACCAGACAAGCAGCCCTTCAGAGGTCATAGTCCCTCTCGGGCTCAGGCTCCCCGTAGTGGGCCTCCTACGATGTGCCATGGCTGAACTAACTTGCTTCCTGCATGTGCTTTGTTTGGGGGTTTTGGAATTATTACACCTGATGATGCCCTTGTGCTGGGGGGTAGTGCCATGGGCCCTGGTGTGTCCCAGAGCAAGCAGGGGAGCGGCTTCCAACCCCTCCCTCCTAGAGCTGAGCTGTAGAGAGTCTGACTGTACCCTTCCCATGTCCTCCCAGAGATGTCAGAGCTGGCCAGTGTTTCTGGAAGCTTCAGTCTCCTGCCAAGTACACTGGGGGCAGAGCAGGCTAATCCCTCAGAAGCAGGGCTTCCCAGGGTACTTCTCAGTGTGCAACCCTAGGGAGAAAGCCAGAGCAAGGCATCTTCCAATGGCTGCTTCTGGTGGCACCTAGCACAAGGTGGAGTGGTGGGGTGTCCAGAATCCAGGGCCAAAAACCTCAACCCCCCACTGAGCATCACTTGTGCTCATCTGACCAGATGAGACTACTCAACTGTAAGTGTCCCCCGGACCTTGGGGCCTTAGACTCTGAAATCACTTGGTGCCTCACTGCCTTCCCCCCCAGCCTGAACCCCCTCCATTATCTGACCACTCTACCCATAGTCTGACCCCCTTTCCTCATAGTTTGACCCCTGAGGTCTTACATACCTCCTTTCTTCATCTCCCAGTGTTCAGCCTGCAGGACCTCTGCTGCCGTGCCATCGTCTCCTGTACCCCCGTGCACCTCATCGACAAGCTCCCTCTGCCTGTCACCATCAAGAGCCACCTCAAGTCCTTCTCAATGGCCAATGGCATGAATGCTGTCATGATGCATGGGCGTTCTTACTCACTGGCCAGTGGGGCAGGGGGTGGTGGCAGCAAGGGCAACAGCCTCAAGAGGTCCAAGTCTATCCGCCCCCCACATAGCCCGCCCCAGAACTGCTCCAGGAGCAACTGCAAGATCTCTTAGCAGGGCAGGCAAGCGCCACCTGTCCAGACACGCTCGAGGAGTGAGGGCTCAGGTTTGGGGAAGCTCCTGGCTGGGTGCTGGGATGGCGCCGTGTACAGGGTAGACTTTGGCCACATGGCCCCTCCTGGGAGCGTGGGACACACCTAGTGGGCAGGTGTTCTCAGCCAAACGAGCCCTGTAGGACAGCAGAGGCTGCGCTGTGGAGCGAGCCCGGGTCCCCACATGCTCTGCCTGATTCCACCTTGAAGGGACTGTCCTGGGGTCCCACAGGGCCTGGCTCGCTTTCTTATTTATATAGGAGACATTTCACCACTTTTGTACCTTTTTAAAGGGCCAACAGGGAAGCCTTAATGCAGCCACGGGGTGAGCCCAAGTGGGCTCGTGGAAACAAGCTTTGGGACATTAGGGAGGGATTTGAGGCAAAGATGGGAAGGAATCCACTGTTCCATACACTTCACATGGGGTGTGGGTTATGCAGGGGCCTGTGGGGCCACATGAGCTTTGGGCAGCAAACTTGGACCCCACTACCCATGCTGGACTTTCTGAGCATAGTGACCAGTGTGCCCACCTCACAGAGCTGGGCAGTGGTGTGGGGGTGAGCCTGACAGTCTCCACAGTAGGGCTACAGCTTCCTGGGTTCCTGCCAGCCTTTCTGGGTGACACCTCCGTGTGTCATGGAGCCATGGGCTCCCAAGAGGACTGCCGATGTTTCTGGGAAAGGAGAAGTGGGGTATGCCCCACATCTTTCCTCACGTGGGGGAACCTTTGGTCATGTTTACATATGTTGCTATATGAGATGGGCTCAACGTTTCTCCATGTGAAGATGCAGAGCTGTCTGTAAGTGATAAATACTTGAGGGACTGCCAGGTACTCTGCAGGTCTGGACTGAGTCACCACTCACTCGCTTCCTGAGTGTCTGGACCTGGCTTTCGCCAGCTTCTGTTCCCTGACAACCTTGGGTGTCCCTCCATAGCTGCTTCTTGCACGGCATCGCCCCTCTGTGAGGTCACGTCACCAGAACCATTCTGACCCATTTCTTAGTGATGCCACCTGGAGCAGCCACAGCGGTGGACCCAAGTCCCTCCTCCAGGACCCGGCAGCTAGCCCTGAGCTGGAGGCCTGGCCTCTTTTCCACCCACCTGGCTGGTGACATGGCCGTCGGTCACACTGGTGCTCAACTCTACCTCCTGCTGGGGCCTCCCTAGGCCTGAGACCCCCTCTCTCTGGGACTCCTCTGCAGCGGGTTTTCCCTGCGGCAGTCCCCACACCTGCTGTTCTAGGACACAAGTTGGGGTGGGGGCCGAGGCCTGTGTAAGCAGGGGCTCCTGGGGACCCCAGCTGAGGCCTGGTTACCAGCAAGATCAGGCAGAGGAGGCCCCACCTGTCCTGTCCTACCAACCTGACCCATTTCTTTGAACTTTGAACGAAATCACGCGGACTTTATTTTGAGGGTGTGGACTGTCCTGCATTCAACACATAAACACTACCCTTCACTGCTGACACTCACACCATTCCTGAGCTCCTTTTGGGCTGTTTTTGTTTCTTTGTACAGTAAATGTAATTCAGCTCTGACCTCCAGGCTGTATTTTATGTGAATTAAAGTCTGGTTTTAACTGGCTGGTGGGTTGGAGGTATGATGTGGTAATGCGGGTCTGCATTCTGACACGATGGGTCTAGCACAGCTTTGTGGACCCCTCTGTCCTTTGTGACCAGCCTTGCTGACTGGTACATGTCCTGGTTGTGAGGGCTGAGCATTCCTGTTGCAGCCTCCCCAGTTACAGGGTGAGCTGCATTTCCAAGCAGGCAGCGCTCTCCAGCCTGTCCCTCCCTGTGGGGTAGCAAAGCAGGTAGCTAGCAGCACCTGTTTCCCACCGCCCCCAAGGCTGGAACCTGGGAGCTGAACCCTCACTAATGGCCCTGACAGGGCCTAACCACTGAGTTCACTGCCGCCTGAGAGGGTGGTGGGCATGGAGCCAGGGATGTGGCAGATAACCTAGGGCAGCCCATCCCCTGAAACTCGCCCCAACCTGGAGGACCCAGGCCCTGGGGTACATACAATGGACACTCGAGGTCAGAAGGGATTGGGGGACAATCACTCTGAACATGATCCCAACACTTAGGGACCATGCCTCTGGCTGCAGTTTTGTGGGAGGGTCCTGGGCCTTGAGCCCTGTCCAAAGTCTGTCCCAGTGGCCCTCCACCGGTGGCCCCCTCACAGAGCCAACCAATGGTGTCCTCTGGACCTGGGGCGTCTCTTGGTCTCATTCTGACTAGACCAGGCTCTTATTACTCTGCCTCCTGGGGCATAAGGTCAGACACAGGGTCACGGGACATTTTCCATCCAGTCTTAGAGCAGATGTTCCTGGGGCCCCAGACCCCCGAGAAGAGTTTGGAAGGGCGGATTCTGGCAGCCCCTGCATTTGATCTCCCTTCCCCCTCCTTCCCTGTCCTGAACCTGGGCTGAGAGGGTCTGCCAGGCAGCTTTGATCCCCTGAGACTAGGGCCTGTAGAGAGGAGGGGCTCCGGTTACAGTGTCCCCTCCCCTCCCCTCTCTGGCCAGAGTCGGCCTTCTCGGCCCTTCTCCGCCCCTTGCCCCTCTTGGCCAGTGTCTCCTTGCTTCTAGGCCTCAGCCCCTCCCTATTCTTCCCCCCTCCCCGCCCCCTGCCCTGCGCTGACCACAGAGGGGCCAGGCTGAGTAGGGGCAACACCAGAGCTCAGAGATCCGGAACCCACCCAGCTCTTTTTCCACCCAGGCGTTGAAACAGAGCATCTGCTGTGGGCTCAGATCTTGGGGACAAAAGGGGAGCCTGGAGGATCTGCCAGGGGCCCGAGGGCAGGGGTGCCGACAACAGGCCTAGAAGGTGGATGCCTGCAGGGCGTGGTCGGCGGGGCCCGAGGGGGCTGGTGGTCACATATCCCCACCCCCTGGCCCAGTGGTCCCCATGTCGGCCCAGAGGCTGCTCCTGCCACTACTAATGGTTGGGCTGACCTCAGGGGCCAGCCTGCCACAGGGGCCCGGGAGCCACCTGGGCGTGTGCCCCAACCAGCTCAGCCCCAACCTGTGGGTGGACGCCCAGAGCACCTGTGAGCGTGAGTGCGTCGGGGACCAGGTGAGCACATGGGCTCCGTCCTCACCTACCCTGGTGAGGTGGGGGGTGGGCAGGAAACTGGGGTGGCCTGGAGAAAGACCAGACCTTACCCATGACCCCAGGCCTTGCCTATATAGGGGACCCCAGCTCCAGGAATCTACTTCCTCCTTGGCTCCCACACTCCTGCCAGGGGTTCAGTCCATGGCCTATATGAGGCTCTCAGGATACCCCCCGATCTTTGTCTTCATTCCCCGAACCTGCCCATCCCCACCCTGCTGGGGCCAGTTGTTCTCAGGACCAGCCAGGTAGAAAGGCAGGGGCTACATTTGGAAGTCCTGCCTTTGCAGCCCAGCTCTGCATCATGCTGCACATCTTCTTTGGGCCTCGGTTTCCTTATTTGTACTATGGGAGTAATAATACAACCTGCTTTGAGGCACAGGGCCCAAGGATTCAGTGAGGTTTTGTGAGATGACACACAGGACTGGCCTGTGAAGCAGCTGCAGCTTACTGCATTGAATGGAAAGCAAATTTGTTCAAACTGGCTCAGCTTTCCAGAAGGGAAACTAAGGCTCAGGGAGATGCAGTACGGTGCGCCCTGTTGGGCAAGCCAGAGCCCTGGCTAGGCGCGGGGTGTTAGGGCACCTGCTGAGCTGTCCCTCAACCCCCAGGACTGCGTGGCTGCTGAGAAGTGCTGCACCAATGTGTGTGGGCTGCAGAGCTGTGTGGCTGCCCGCTTCCCTGATGGCGGCCTGGCTATACCCACATTGATGGCCTCTTGTGAGGGCTTTGCATGCCCGCAGCAGGGCTCCAACTGTGATATCTGGGATGGGCAGCCCGTGTGTCGCTGCCGTGACCGCTGTGAGAAGGAGCCCAGCTTCACCTGCGCCTCTGATGGCCTCACCTACTACAATCGCTGCTACATGGACGCTGAGGCCTGCCTACGTGGCCTTCGCCTGCACGTCGTGCCCTGCAAGCACATCCTCAGTTGGCCACCCAGCAGCCCAGGGCCACCTGAAACCACTGCCCGCCCAACACCTGGGGACGCCCCAGTGCCACCTGCCCTCTACAGCAGCCCTTCCCCACAGGTGGTGTATGTAGGGGGCACTGCCAGCCTCCACTGTGATGTCGGTGGCCACCCACCACCCGCTGTGACCTGGGAGAAGCAGAGTGACCAGCGGGAGAACCTGATCATGCGGCCAGACCAGATGTATGGCAATGTGGTAGTCACTAGCATTGGACAGTTGGTGCTTTACAACGCCCAGCCTGAGGATGCTGGCCTCTACACCTGCACTGCACGCAATGCTGCCGGTCTGCTGCGGGCCGACTTCCCGCTCTCTGTGGTCCAGCGAGAGCTGGCCAGGGACAGGGCCCCCAGTGCCCCCACCCTGGCCGAATGCCTGCCCAACACACAGGCCTGTGCTGGCCCTCCCTCCAACCATGTCCTCTGGCACTTTGACCCACAGCGGGGCAGCTGCATGACTTTCCCAGTTGGTAGCTGTGATGGGGGCACACAGGGCTTTGAGACCTTCGAGGCATGCCAACAGGCCTGTGCCCGCGGCCCTGGAGACACCTGTGTGCTGCCAGCTGTGCAGGGACCCTGCCAGGGCTGGGAGCCACGCTGGGCCTACAGCCCACTGCTGCAACAGTGCCACCCCTTTGTGTATGGTGGCTGTGAAGGCAACAGCAACAACTTTGAGAGCCGAGAGAGCTGTGAGGACACCTGCCCTGTGCCGCGCATACCGCCCTGCCGGGCCTGTCGCCTCAGGAGCAAGCTGGCGCTGAGCCTGTGCCGCAGCGACTTTGCCATTGTGGGGCGTCTCACTGAGGTGCTGGAGGAGCCCGAAACAGGTGGTGGCAGCATTGCCCGTGTGGCCCTAGATGATGTGCTCAAGGATGACAAGATGGGCCTCAGGTTCTTGGGCACCAAGTACCTGGAGGTGACACTGAGTGGCATGGACTGGGCCTGTCCCTGCCCAAACGTGACAGCTGGTGATGGCCCACTGGTCATTATGGGTGAGGTGCGAGACGGTGTGGCTGTCCTTGATGCTGGCAGTTATGTCCGCACTGCCAGTGAGAAACGAGTCAAGAAAATCTCAGAGCTTCTTGAGAAGAGGGCCTGTGAGCTGCTCAACCGCTTCCAGGACTAGCCCTGCTGACACAGCGCTCTGGTTGCCCGTGCCCTCTAGTCCCCCCAGGTCCCACCAAATAAAAATGTTACCCAGGAAGGACCTAATGACCTGCTGGTGCCGAGCCTCCCAGTGGTACTACCCTTCCCCCACCCAGTCTGTAATCTAGGTTCCAGCCACCACATGGGCTTTGGAGGCAGTCTAAGATCAACAGGGAGCACCAGGGAGCACCAGTTCCCCTATGCGGAGCCTCCTGTCTCCCTGCAGCACAAGCCAGAACCAAGCCCCAAGGTAGGTGCCACCTCCTGTGGCAGAAGGGCCAAGCAGCCAGCTTAGTTCTGCCTCAGCAGTCCCTGGGTCCTCTTTTCCTTCTCTGTTGCCCAAGAGGAGCAGCAGGGGCCAAGATGTTCCCAAGTCTTTACCCCACATGCCAAACCCCTCCTGCCCCCAATATGGGGCACTCAGAGACACAGCCTGCCCACAAAGCACCACCAGGGTATTTGAGGAGATGTAGTGTACACCAGCAATAAGACAGCAGGGAACACTTTATTCCCACACCCTCAGCAGCACCCTGGCCACTGGCCAGGAGCCCCCAGACTAGACCAGGCCAGTCTCCATGGCCTGGCCCGGGGAAGGAGGGGGCTGACTATCTGGGTTTGTCCCAGAAGGGGCCTCGTTGGGGTCACAGGCATTCAGGAAGAGGAGTTACTCTTTCCGAAAAATCAGGCACTTGTTATTGGCTGGCATGTCCACCTGGGAGAAATGCTTTGGCTGAAGAAGCAGCCTCCATAGAAGCTACCCAGAGAGGCCGCCCATGCTCCCAGCCCTCCCCACCTACCATCCTCTCCAGGAGCAGACCGCTGGCCTGACCCAGGTCCTCTAGGAAGGCTGTGTCCCGCAGCCCCCAGTCTGGGTTCCTGCATGGGTGAGGGTGGGTGGGGGGGATGGGTGGGGGCGGGGGGGGATGGGTGGGTGGTAGGGATGTGGAAGTATGGCTTGGGCATCACCCAGCCACCTGCCCTCCCAGCCAGGCCTCCCTCCCACTCAGCTCTAACCTGCATCTGAGGCTCAGGTCAAAGTCCACATTACTCTGGGGAGAGATCTTCCCGTTGATAGCATAGGGCTGTGGAGACAGAAGGCCAGAGCCCTGCCCACAGCCCCAGGGTAAGCCATCCTGCAGACTTTCAGGCTGGCACCAGAGGATGGAAAGGATACACCATTCCCTAACCCCAAGAAAGACACGGCCGAGGACCAGCTGGTGAGCTAAGGGGGTGCAGGAAGGTTTTGAGAAAGGTGACAGGTAGTCGGGGAGAGGGCAACTGAAAATACAGACACAATAGGGAGAGTCCAGAAAGGAGGGGATGGCTGAGTCTCACTGGAATCATCCAGCCAGTGGAGGCTCATCTCTGGCAGAGGCACTCACCCCGTAGGTGATGAGCAGTGCCTTGGGTTTGAGCAAGTGTCCTGCTGCTCTGAAGAGGCCCTGGGGAGGAGAGGCAGGTCGGCAGTGAAGAACTTTCCCCAGGCCTCCAAAACAGTCCTGGGGCCTCAATGCCCTATGATACCAGGCAACCTGACACCCTGCTCCCTCCCAATACAGGGGGAGGAGTGCCTTGTGGTGCAAGCGGCTGGTCCTCAGGTGGCTCACCCAAGCTCCCACACACCTTGGTGCAGTTCAGGGGGCTGATGTGGATCATGTTGATGCTGAGCAGCAGGTCCAGCGACTGCGGCAGGATCCCGCCCCATTGCTCCCAATCCCAGGTCACGTCCAGGTACAACGGAGCCTTCACGTTGGACAGCCCCTGGGCCTGAGTGGTGGCCGAGATGCTGTGGGAGGGCAACACGTGGGTGGAGGTGGCCTGTGCACCTGTTCCAGACTCTCCCTGCAGCCTTGCTCACAGAGGTCACCTGGTGTGGGGAGCTGGGACAGCGGGACGGAGCCCACTTTCACCACCCGGGGTCCCGCCGTCCCTCGCACCTGTCCAGGCAGCGCTGGTCCACGTCAGACGGCTGCCACTCGGCGTGGGGGAAGGCTCGCGCAAAGTGTGCCACGTGCTGGCCGGAGCCCGAGGCCACCTCTAGCACACGGACGCCGCGCTGGGCCGGGTCCACGTACTGCTGCAGCACGCGCAAGATGGGATCCTTGTTCCGGTCCGCGGCCGCCGCCACCAACATCGCGACCGCAAAGCTGGTCCTGAAGAGGTAGTCCAGCCTCAGCGAAGCCCGCTGGGAGTTGTAGTCCAGCCGCCGGACTACAATTCCCGGGAGGCCGTGCGCGACAGATTAAAGGGCCCGCAGCCTCAGGAGGAGCGCCAGGGAAGGGCCAACAAGCTTGGGTCACTGGTTTGCAGGTTCCCCTCAACTCAGCACCCTGTCTCCATTGACGTCCTAATATTTTCATAGCGTTTATCACCCTATGAGACTGTCTTGTTAGTGCTGTACAGGAATGGTTCTCCCTTGTTTTTTGGTTTTCTCTAGTTTTAAAATTTGTTATGATTGAAAATTTTTTTTTGAGATGAGGAAAAAGAAAACCTAAAAGCAGAATTGCGCCGCCCGGGAATCGAACCCGGGTCGCAAGAATGGGAATCTTGCATGATACCACTACACCAGCGGCGCTCGTTAGCGTTTGTTTGGCTCGGAAGACTTAGGAGATTGTGACACGACCGCCTCGGGCTTAGAAACACCATAGCGCATGCGCTATGCCCCTGCCACCGCAGCTGTCAAGGCCAGGCTCAGCATTCTGCAGTGGGCAATTAGGATAGGAGAGCCGGTTGGACGGGGTCCATGACAGTAGGAATCTCTCAGTGTCCCTTGAACACACAGTGCTCGAGGGAAAGGAGCGAGGATGAGAGACACGGGTTTGACGACAGCCTCAATTTGGGCCTGCTCCGTGGAAACCATGGCAACCGCGCACCTTCCGGAGCCTTTGGGGGGCGGGGCCGAGGTGGGGCTCCTATTGGGACAGGGCTTCTGGTGAGCGCGGTTGCTGGTGAGCGGGGTTGCAGATGAGCAGGGGTGCGGGTGAGCAGGCGGTTCCAGCCTGCAGGAACTGGGCAGGACTGAAAGAGGGGGACCCTGTGATGCTCAGGGCTTCTCAATGACATCGAGATGACCACGAACATTGTGAGGGGTCAGTGATCCCTGAATCAAATCGGAGGCGGATTCGTTGTGTCCAGCGTGCTTTCGCAGGTGTCACCTTGGGGCCCACGTTTCAGAGGGGCCCTGTTTCGCAAGCTGAGGGCCGTGCCCTGCAGTCAAAACTAGCTAATCCCTTTAGCTGGGCAATTTTTCACGAGCGATATCTCCACACCCGACGGCACTCTGGCTAGCATCCTCATGACCCTGATCCGAACTTTAGCCTGGGATTGCCCGCCAGGTGGCCTTCCCCCACGCCGAGTGGCAGCCATCTGATGTGGGACCAGGGGCCAGGGGTATGGGTATGGTCAGACGTGGAGCGAAATGCTGTAGGATTGGCTGGTCCGCACAGCCCCCCTGGGATAGCCCCCACTCAATGGGCGGCCTCCCCGCCTCCAGGCAATCCCTTTGGCATTCTGCATTGTGACCACCGTCTTTCTTAAGCGGTCTTTCCCATTTCACAGTGCCGAGATTTCCTTACCTGACTCGCCTTTTGCCTCACTTTCTCTTGGTTTGTTGGCTGAGCATTTTCCGTGTCTCCAGTTGGAGGAGAGGTGATTCTCAATGCACATCCCCGCTCCTGACCCCCACCTGTGACCAGTGGTCACCTGAGGTCTCACCACTGCCTACGCCCCTCATCACTCGGGCCCCTTAACCACTTCTCACACACCTAGAGACACTGGCTTCCTTTTGGCTTCACAAGAGATTCCCCGGGCACCCGTCACCCTGTGACATTGTCAGATGATAAATACATACATGGTCTTTGTTCCAGTTCTTGGCACAGAGTTCCTAAAACCCTGGGATTTTCTGGGTGATGGGGTGAGAAAAACATCTGTTATTAACAAGCCCCTTTCAGCCTTAACTATGAAGTGACTCTTGCAGGATGGGGGCTGATTGCCAGGGAAACCCCATCTTGTGGTTAGAGGATTGGAACTTTCAGACTGGCTCCCAACCTCCTTGGAAGGAGGGGCTAGAGATTGAGCTGATCACCAACAAGCAATGACAATCAATTAGGTTTGTGTAATAGGACCTCCATAAAAACCCTAAATGAGGGAGTTCAGAGAGCTTCCGGGTTGGTAAAAGTGGAGGTGCCAGGAAGATGATGCTTCAGGGGAAGGCTGGGAAGCTCCACAGCCTTCCCACCCCTTTCCTGTACATCTCTTCCATCTGCAGTTCCCGAGTCATATCCTTTACAATAAACTGGTAAACCTAAGTAAAGTGTTTATCTGAGTTCTGTTAGCCCTTCTAGTGAATTATGGAAACAAAAGAGGTCTTGGTCATGGAAACTCTGATTTATAGCTGGCCTGTCAGAAGCACAGGTGACAATCTGGACTTGTGACTGGTGTCTGAAGTTGGGGCAATCTTGGAGGACTGAGCTCTCAGCCTATGGGGTCTGCACTAAAGCTGAGCAGTTAGTGTCAGAATTGAGTTAAATTGTAGGACACATAGTTAGTGCCCACAGAGAACTGGAGAATTGCTGTTAGGAAAACCCACACATTTTGTGTCAGAAGTGCTGTAAGTGTAGAAAAAGAAGTTTCCTTTATACCCCGGTCCTATTGGGAGGAGCATGAGACTGACTGATCTCCTGGCTTTCCCACTTGTCATATGCACTGCTTTAAGGAACTGCTCAAATGCCCAGCAACTACTTCTGTTTAGCAGCATTTGATCTCAGGTTGATAACTGCCTGCCATGTCTATCACTCTAGGCTGGACGCTGTGTGAGATGACATCTGATCTTAGCACCCACCAAGCTCAGAGCTGGGGGCCGAAGCAGGTGGACAAGGCTGAGTGGCAGCCTTTGCTGCAGTGAGTGCCTGTGTGTGTGTGTGTATTCAAGCATGAGCCTGTCTGAACACATGTGAGCACACAATTTCTGGATTGTGTCAGACTCTGGGAGGGTCTAGGACCCCCACGGGATGCTGAACGGCAGACCCCTGGAGGTGTCCCACGCCCCGGTCTGTGCTCAGTGGTGTCTCCTGGGGTTGTGTCTCCTGAGGCTGAATTATTGTTGGGCCAGAAGTGTCCTCTCCTGAGACTGAATTTGGCTCCCAGGTGGCCTTCATGAGGGGCTCTTCTCCCACTGAGTGAAAGGCACTGTGGCATGGGCCACCTTTCCAAATGAGTATTTATCCTCATGATAAAATCTCTAGTGCCCAGAGAACCTTGAGTGGACACAAGATACCAGCCTTTCTGCCCATACTGCAGTACCTCCCTCTGGCTTTGGCCTCAGGCCTAAGTCCAGGACCAGGATGTACTTCCTCCTGCATGTGACACACATCCTGTACTGCACTTCTACCTCCAGGAAGCTGTACCCTCCACCACCACCTGTCTTGTGGCCTGGCACACAGGAGGTGCTCAGGAAACACCTAGTGAAGGAGGGGCTCCTGGGCAAGGATTCCCACCTCCTCCCAATTGTGCTCACCCACAAAGTGCTGTGAGCTAGCCTTCCTGAGTACTAGCCCCAAGATGGCTGGAGCCAATGACATGGTCAGGGCCTATATGCCCACCATTCATTGAACCCCCGCCCCATCCCAATGGGTGTCCTCGCTTCCTCCCAGGGCCTCTATGCACCCTGGGTGCTTCCTCTCCAGTTCCCTCATCCGCTATCACTCCCCTTGATAAGTCTGCTGTAACAAATTATCCCAAAACTTAGTGGCTTAAAACAATATATATTTGTCTCACAATTTCAGAAGCTGAAAGTCCAAAATAAAGGTGTCAGTTCCTTCAAAGTCCACAGGAAGCTTTTCCCTTACTGCTCCTGCTCCTGGGGGCTTCAGGTGTTCCTGGGCTAGCAGTCACCTCACTCCAGTGTCTGCCTCCATCCCGCCTGGCTCTCTCCTCTGTGTGCCTCTGTGACTAAGTATCCATCTCTTTTCTCTTACAGTGACACTCATTGGATTCAGGGCCCATCCTAATCCAGGATGACCTTATCTCAAAATCTTTGCCTAAGGTCACATTCTGAGGTTCTAGGTGCACATATCTTTTGGGGACCACCATTCAACCCACTGCACTTGGGTTTGGGAATGGGCCAAGGGATCCCTACAAGCTGGGTGGTGGATGTGGGAGCACCCATCCATGGGCTCATCTTCCGGTCTGGGTTTGTGAGGGTATGGATTTCAGATCTGTTAAGTGATTGAGGATGACTGAAAATAAGCTTCTTTCTTCTTTTACATAAAATTTTAGTTTTGCATCTAGAGCCTTTTAAAAGAGAAAAGCAGTACTTGTTTTTATTATGATGACTGGGGTCTATGATGTAAAGGCTTTTTCTTACCCTAACCACCATTTTTTCTGCTTGTTGGGTGAGGCCAATAATCAGAATGGGGCTGGCTGCAAAATGCTGCCTCTGCAGGGCCCTCACAGGCCAGCCTGCCATCATGGATCCAGGGTGTTAGGTAAAATTTCCTGGGCCAAGAGAACAAAGAAAGAAATTGACAACTCGATCCTTCCATCAAGGGTTTATTAAGGGAACTTACATAACAGGTGTGTCTTGGGTGGTGGCAAGATGACAGGGCAGGCCCTAAGAGTAGGGCAGGGCTGTCTGGAGCCATTTTGAGAAGCCATTAGGAGGCACTGAAGAAGTCATGTAGCTAAAAGCCACGGTATGGCTGATGAGTTTAAAACAATGGTCACCTTGGTAAGCCTCATAAAGTCACCTTTTAAGGTAATGGAATGTTATACTACCATGGAAACAAGAACATGTAGGATCTTATGTAATTGACAAGCATTATTTTAGATATGTATGGTGTGCTTTGCATTGGTAATGTAGTGATTGATTATGGTATTCAAAAATCACATAAAAAGGCTATGCTAAATAAACTCGGGGCTGCAGCTCTGACTGTATGCCCTCCCGGAAAGATCTTTTCTGTCTTCTCTTTTTTCCCTTAGCCTTCACCCCCCTCTTTCAGGTACTGATCGACTTTAGCCGGCTGGCTCCGGCACAGGGCAAGATAGATGGGGGTACTGAGTCATGACCCACCCTAGATAAGGGGAAAATGTATTATATAGTTGCCTAGGGAAGGGAAATGGCCTGTCCTAGAAACCAGCACAAACCAGCACACCTGGAGTGGGGAAGTGGGTGTTAATCTGACAGTCTCTGAGGGGATTTGGGGGATGCCATCTCTGTTCTGGCTAGATCTAGCTTGAGGGTCCCAAAGCAGTCACGCCATTGAACAGTCTCTCCACACAGGGGAAGACCAAGGAGGCTGGGGGAAAGAACCTTGTGCTGACTGGGGTTCCTGCCTGTCCATGAGAACCAAGATGAGCTCTTAGGAGCTCTGGCTGGGCTCATCCCATGTCTCTTGGCTCCATTCCTAGGCCAGGGCTGGTATAGTGCTCATAGTTGGGTCCCGGAAGCTATAAGGCTGGTAAGGTCCCTTGGGGGAAGGCCAGGATGCCCTGGCAGGTGTCCCTCACAACTTGGCCTTCTTCCTTTCTGTTCCTCCTGCTCCCTTGGTTGAGTTTCTTGGGAAAAAACACTGGGCTCTCCCACCCTACCACCCCTTCAACCTCTCCAGTACCCTGCTTGTCCTGCACCCCCTCCCCTCTGTCAGGACCATTCCAGTTGGGCTGCTCTCCCCTGGGCCCTTCCCAGGGCTCTGGACTCAATCTTTGACCTCAGACAAGGCCTATGGACAGGGCCAGGACATTAGGGCTTGGGGTCTTGGCCACCAGAAGGTTTAAGCAAAGGCCAGGCCTGTCTGCCTGTCAATAAGCGCTGTCCTTCCCCTCACCCGGGCCAGCCTGTGGGGGTGCCTGGGGAGCAGGAACTCTCAAGACAGTTTGTGTTGGCTAGGGGGGCAGTGACCCCCCCACACACATACACACACTGCAGGGCTTTGCTCCCTCTTCTAGGAACAGCGCCCCCTCAGATCCCTCATCCTGTGTTGTTTCCCCAGAGTGTGAGTGAGCATCATGCATAAGGCCACCAGAAAGGCCAGGGCAGCCAGCACAGATGATGCAGGACCATGCGGGCCTTGATGCTGCTCAAGGGGAGGTATAGGCACCACAGATATGGAAAGGGGGCCTGGATTCCCTAGACATGCTCTTGTTTGGGGTCTGAGCCCCTTCTCGCCTCTCAGGGTCACAGGCCTAGCCCAGCCTGACCCACCTGCAAAGGAAGCAGATGGGAGGGGGGCATTTCTATTTCAGCCTTGTTTAGGACAGGATGCAGAGCCAAGGGGCTATGTGTTGGGGCACATGAGAAGAAAGCCCAACAACCTCTGGGATGCAAGCTTCCCTGAGGGACCCTGGGCAGGCCTGGTCACCCCACATAAGCACATGGAGTAGCTGGGGAGGGCCACAGCACAGAGCAGGTAGGGTGGAGGTTCCTCTAGCTGGACCATTGCCAACCCACACCCCCCACCCTGCCTCAGCCAGGAGCCACCTCTCACTCCTCTTCCTGTTGCGGTCTCTGCTTGATGTCTGCTCTGGCCTCTCAGCCTTGCCTGGGTGGGAGGCTTCAGGCCACTCTACTCTGAAGGTGGGCTGTGGGGGGAGGGGGCTGGGTTTACTCCAGGAACCTACTGGTTCATTGTGCTAAGGGCAAGTCCCCTGGGGCAGCAGTGGAGACAAGGCCCCACTGGACACCCCAGGGCCTGGTGCCATTTGTGAGAGCAGTGCAGGAGCCCTGAGGGCCCAAGGTGGTCACATAAGCCTAGGGACAGATTCCATGACTCCTGGGCACCTGTGGGCAAAGTTCGTTTTTTGGGTGGTAGGCTGTTAAGGATTGAACTCAACCAAATGGAAGATGACGGGGTGCCTGTAGGCCCTCAGGCTCACAAACCCAGAGTGCTGTGGTTCTCCCTCCCCATGCCAAGACACTCCAACCTACAGCCTGGGGCAGCCCTGAATAGCCTGTGAACTGAGAGGAAAGGCACCTTCGTCTGATTCTCAGAAGGAGTCCTGTAGGGTAAAGCCCTTCTAGATGCAGCTACCAAGTGTGCCCACTCCACCTCTGGCCAGGCCTGGTTCCAGGCACCCTGGAGGTCACAGATGAGCTTTAAGGCACTGTCAGTGCAGTGGGTCGTGTAGCAGACCTCACTGCCCAGGAGAGTTCGGGGGCGGGGGGTGAAGGGGGCTGGCAACAGCTCTCTCCCACGCAAGAGACTGGCAAGCTGGGCTGTCTCGCCTTTCCTCTTCCCACATCCCACCCATCCCCACACTGTTTCTGTATTGGTAAGTGGCCACCCCTCCCTGGAGCTAAGGTTGCACTTGGGCATGGGAGGCTAAGATGCAGAACAGAATGTACCCACTGCTATTGTCTCCTGGGGTGGGAGATTCCCAGGGTGTCCTCAAGTCTCTGTGCAAACCCAGGGAGCCTATCCCTTTTTCTCAACTCCAATCCCCTCAGTCCAAAGACCCAGGCCAAGAGGAACCCCTCACACTGGCCCCACCCACCCAGGCATGCTGGCTGAGGCCACTGACAAAAGTGGGAGTACCGTTTACAGGATGCGCACAGAGCACTCCAGCGCCTGTCAATGGCAGGGGTGTTGGCTCCTTGGGACATCACCGCTGACCTGGCAGGCACCTTGGGCCAGAGCCTCGCCTATGCTCTGAGTGTCCCATAGCTCACCTGGCCTCACGACAGCGCGACGAACGTGAGCCCCAGGCCTGAAGACACTACCTCTGCCTTGGGCCAGTGGGGCGGAGCGCTGGTTCCAGCGAGTCCGCCCTGGTCTCGCCGCGCAGGGTGGGATGAGACTCCCAAGGAGCTGGAGCACTGCTCCCGCCGCGTGCCTCCGGGCCATCCCGAGCCGTGCGGGCCCTTTAAGGGCCGGGGGCGTGTAACGGACCCGCCCCTTCCCTGCCGCGTAGGGCTGCCTGTTAAAGCGGCAGCGCCCTCGGCGCACGCCTAGCGCGATCTTAAGCAGAGGGCGCGGGACCTGGCCGCGGGCTGGCGGGCGGGGAGGCGAGAGCGTGCGTTCCAGCGGAGCGCGGGGCGGCCCCTCCGCACCATGTACACCATCACCAAGGGGCCCAGCAAGCTGGTCGCGCAGCGCCGCACAGGTGCACAGGGGCGGGCAGCGGGTACCGCCGGATGGGGGCTCTGCGCGCCGGGACAGACCAAGGTCCCGACGCAACGGCGGCTGACCTGCTCTCTCTGTACTCGCAGGGCCCACGCAGCAGCAAGTGGAGAGCAGGCTCGGCGAGCTCCTGAAATGCCGGCAGCCCGCGCCGCCCACTTCGCCGCTCCCGCCGGCGCAGCCACCAGGACCCTGGCCCCTGTCGAGGTGAGACGCGCGCGGCCCCACTGGAGCCCGGACCTCCCCTCCCCCACCAGCCCCCGTGGGGCCGGGAGGGTGACCTTGGGGAAAGGTTAGCAGGGACTGGGCCACATGTTCCAGGGCGGACCGGCGCCAAGGGGCGGGGCGCGGAGACCCCGCCCACGCCCTCCCAGGCGCGTGCCAGCAGGTCTGGCCCCGGCAGCTCCGCTCCGCACTTCCGCCTCACCTGGCGGCACCTGACGGCACCTGGCGGCACCTGGCTAAATTGAAGGGAGCCAGGCCGGATTTGTTTGGACGCCCACACTTCCAGCCCTGCGGGACCCCTGAGGGCCCCGAGTAGGGAGAAGGACGAACAGCATCATGGTTGGAGGGGTTCCAGGCATCTGAGTCAGATGCCTGGGTGACCTTGAGCTCCGAGGCCAAGGTTTGAAGCCAGCTGCTCGCGATTAGCCCTCCTAGGTGGCTAGCACGCTGGCCTTCAAGGCCTCCTGTCTCTGGCAGCGGCAAGCCCCGTGCTTGCAAAGCATGGTGGGGGGGAGGTGCACGTGGTTCCCTCTGGTCCTGCCAGGCCGGCCACTGCCCTCCTCTGCCCTTCATCCCAGACACCCAGGCAGAGCGCTGGAGACCCCTCTCAGATGCTCAGGGCTAACTGGATGGAGCCTGCAGTTTTCTGCCTTTTCTGACCAGCAGGTTTTTTGGTGCCAAGAGCCTGAGGCCATGGGAGGTTCAGTCTGGGACAGTTTGGCCTCCACACTACTGTAACCTGGAGATCAAATCTCCCTCCCCCAGGTCTGAACTTTATACATTTTTGGCTCAAGCCCTGCCCTCTACTTAAGGTAGTCTATACATTTCCTGGGCCCAGGGCTTTGGTCTAGGCCCACATAGGCTGAGGGGGGGGAGAGTTTGGGCAGCAGACTCAGACCCTTGGAGATTTGAGGAGGGCCTGAGGAGGAGGTTGCTGGCAAGGTGGACTTCTCAAATTGAGGACAAACAACTTTCAAGGTCAGCCAGGAGGTCAGGGGAGTGTGTGTGTGTGTGTGTGTTGGGGGGGCGGGTAGGTTTCAGCCTGCTTCTCCCTCTCAGTTATAGGCCTCAGATACCACAGGTGGAGGCAGCCCGTGGGTACCTTTCTAGGCTAAGTTCCCAGGGACCTCTTGCTGGGGCATATTGACACTCTGGGGCTGGATCCTAGGCCAGCCACAGGTGCTCCTGGGAAAGGACGTTAGTGGGTCTTCAGGGGTCCTCCCTTGGACCCAGGCTGTGCTGTGACAGTGCCTTATCATCTGGGCCTTGGACTTCTTCACAGCTGCCTTACCTCAGAAACGAGGCAAAGATGTGTAGCTACTACTGGTCACCCAGTCAGGGAGCTTGAGGCTGGAGTGGCCCAGGATCCTCCCCATTCTCTTACCTGGAGAAACTTATCACCTTCCTCTCCATGGACCTGTTGCTGGGGAAGGCAAGGTGCAACTGTGGCAGGGTTGAGGGTGCTGGGGAAAGACACAGGAAAGATAGTACAGAGCCCTTAAAACACCTAGGAGGCCTTACCTCTGTCTTCAGCATGCCCCGAGCCAGCCAGGCACACTACGGCCTGCCGGGTCCAGGGTCAGTGGGGTGCTGACAAGCCTGGCCTGAGGGAGCAGGGCTGGCCACACAGGATGACACTATGTCCTGCTGGGTGCAGAAGAATGCTGAGCAGGCAGATCATGTGCTGGCTGTGCTGGCTTCCCTTCCCTCCTTGGTCACTCCCCCTTCCCTGAGCCGCCCCCTCCTAGTCCCTGTGGCCTTGAAGGGCCCCCACTGGTAGGCCAGAGTAGCCAGCTGTCCTCCACCTGGAGGAGTACCTACTCCTGCTCCCACATCTTCTCAGGGACCCACCCTCTAAAGTTGCTCCACTGAGACTTCCTGTCCACCTTCTCTGCTGTTTTTCTCTGCAGTGCCTTTTCACCACCCCATACCCTTGACCCCAACTTGCCCAGGAGGAAAGTGTCTGGGTCAGTGCTGTAGGCTGCATGCCTGGTGCTCCACAGATGCTCAGTGTCTGACCCCCCTGTATAACAGAGGGGCTTGAGTTCTGGCCAGGCATGGGTCTGGGCACTGCCTGTGGTGGTAAATAGGCCACACGTGTCTATGCTTCTGACAAGCTCTCCCTCCCAGCCAGAGACAGACAGGAGACAGAATAAGATCAATGGAGGTATTATCAATTACTGGGGAGAAGATAAAATGGGGCGATGTGACCACCAGATATGCAGGGGCAGACAGACACACAGGTGGGTGGGGGAGGTGCCTGGGAGCTGTATTGAGCTGTGGGCTTTGGAGCCAGACAGATATGGAGTCAAGTCTTGATACTGCTACCCACTCACAGCTTGCGACTTTGGACAAGTCACTTCCCTCTTGAGCCCAGGTTCCTGGGCTGAGAAATGGTGTGAGGTCTACCTTGGGGTCATGAAGGGATCAGGTGAGAGGATTCCCCTATGGGCTCTGAGCAAGGACTCTGGTACTATGGACTGGAGCTTGGCTGTGGGCAAGCATCCCTGGGAAGCCGGTACAAGGTGGCTTTTATCTACAGGAACACAAGCACATGGGAGCCTGTGCCCTTTCCCCCAGAGGGCCTATGGAGAACCCTTATGTAACCAGAGTACTGCTGGCAGAGGGCAGCCAGGCAGGAGGGGCAGGCAGGTGCCATCTACCACCTTGGTCCCTATGATCCACAGCCCTGTGCTACAATTCTCTTCTTTCTTTCCTTTTTTGATGTCCAGCCTGCAACTTTCCTGAAGCTTGCAGTCTTGCAGGGAGGGAGGTGGAGGTGTGGCAGATGAGGGGCTGTCTGAGGCATACCCTTTAGTTTGTGAAGCTCAGACTGGGAGGAGCCCTGCCCCTCTAGTTTCCCTGTGGCCCAGAGCTGGTGGGACCGGTGCCCCTCAAGACACTCCTCTTTATTTTAGTTCCCTTCTCGGCCGAGGAGGAAGTCCAAGCGGCGGTGGGGCACCTGAGCCCAGGATTGCGAGCAGGCGAGTGCCTGGCGGAGTGGCACGTGCAGCCCAGGACTCCCGGCTCCCACCTCCTGCTGTAGGTGCGGCCCTGCTCCCTCCACGGCCCATCACTGCCCTGGGCCCAGGTGGCTGGGATGGGCCCACTGGCCCTCTGGATACAGCATACTTACCAGGCTGAGCTCCAGCACCTGGTGTCCATCTCCTCAGCATTCCCACCCTCATGGGCAAGAGTTTTGCCCTTGCCTGGGCCTGCAAAGATGGGCCAGGGTTGTAGTCACACCCTCCCTATGTAGGATGGCTCACCTGACACTGGGTACCATCCCTTGGGACCTGGAGCAGAGACCACTGGGCCCTTGTTTGGGTCCTTCCCACACTGAGCCGTCGGCAAGATGGAGAGGCTTCTGTGGGGAGAAAATAGCCAAGAACTGCACCTGGAGGGTGGGGTTGGGACAGAGTGACATGGTCATGGCTCCAGTTAGAATCTGGGCTGTTGGAGGCCTGGCCAATCCTCCAACAGTGGGTATGGAAGTGGGTGGCAGGGGGATGCCTGAGAGACCCTTGGAGGGGTGCCTTCATGCCTTGAGCATGGATTTCTGCTGGGGGTCTGGGGTACAGACAACTGGGGGCCTCCCTGGCCAGAAGTCACAGGTGTGCCTCAGGGCCAGGGGCTGCAGGTATGAGCTGAGCTGCTGGGGGCTTGGGCCTGCAGAAGAGAGGCCTTGACCACTTGATGCAGCACGCAGCTGCCCTGAGGTTCAGGGAAGTACTGAGGCTGGGCCTGGTCAGGACCATCTAGCCTGGGGGTGTGGGTGTGGCCTGAGGCTCCTGCTAGAACTCTGCCAGGCAGCACCTGAGCTTGGAACAGTCACCAACCATCTCCTCCCCTTTCCGCAGTCCCGGGCCAAGGCTCGTGTTCAATCGGGTGAATGGCCGACGGCCCCCCACCACATCCCCATCCATCGAGGGGACCCAGGAGACCTACACGCTGGCCCACGAGGAGAATGTCCGCTTTGTGTCCGAAGGTAGTGTGGAGGCTTAAGTGTGCGACCTGGGCCACTGGTCTTCCCCACCGTAACCTGACTTGAAGCTGCCAGAGGGCTGGGCTCTTCCTGGGCTCTTTGCCTGTTTGTCTTGTGACCATCCAGCGGACTGCCCATTCCCACTTCTGAGCTGGGGTCCAGAGTGGCCACCAGGCCCTAGGGAGACAGGGTACCAGGCTCAGACTGACTGCCCTTTCCCTACAGCCTGGCAGCAAGTGGAGCAGCAGCTGGGTGGTGGCCCAGCCGGTGAGAGCGGTCCGAGGCCTGTGCAGTATGTGGAGAGGACTCCCAACCCCCGACTGCAGAGTGAGCCCTCCCCCACAGGGAGTCCCCTCCAGTCCCTCCCACCCTAATCTGGGCCCTGCCAGGTTCTAGCCCCAGGGGATATGGGAGGGGACTGGAACCTGACCCATGTCTTCCCAGTTGCCTGCTATATTTGGGGTCTGGGTGAGGGTCTTGTGGTCAGCTTGTGGTCAGGGAGAGATGGTGACAGGTCTGGGAGGCCACACCAGTGCCCAGCCTTCTGCTCTGCCCACAGACTTTGTGCCCATCGACCTGGACGAGTGGTGGGCGCAGCAGTTCCTGGCCAGAATCACTAATTGCTCATAGCTGCTGCCTCAGAAGGAATGCTGCCTCCACAGGGCCTGGCCCTGCCCCGTGGTGGACTTTCTGCTAGGAGAGGACCATGGCACCCTGTTTATGTGCTGCGGCAGGCTGTGCTTCACCTTGGGCCTGGCTGGATGCCGGCCACACCTGAAGTGCCAGCATTTGGACTTTTTGCACCTGTTGACACCTTGGCCCAGCTGTCCCAGGCTGTCAGGGGCCAAGGGCTGACTGTATCTGACCTCAATCTTGCTCACTGTGCCCAGGGACCAGCCTCTGGGGCTGGCAGGGCAGAATTCCAGCCTAATAAAGTTGAGAAACTGCCTTTTCGGAATGGCCTTTACTTGGTACATGAGGGGTAGATGGATCCTCACTTCCCAGGCCAATCTCCTTTGTAGCCCTGTCTTTCCACACTGCAGTGCTGGCCCTCATCGCCTTACCCGACTGCCCTCCTGTGTCCTCCTGAAAGAGGTGCCAAGGCTATCTCATCTTCCTCGGAACCCTGTCCTACATGACACCCACTCCCCACCCCTCCTTTCACTGTTGGTGTTGGCAAGTTCCTGAGCCCTGCCTGGAGGCCCAGAGATGTTATATAACTGGCCCTGGTATGCGGGTCCCAGCCTCCCAAAATTGGGGCCAGGTCTCAGGACCCTTGGTACTGTTTCCCAGGCCTGGCTGTGAGACTGGGTGAAGGTGCCTCACAGGTTTGGAAGAAGTCCTGGGGGATACTGCTTAGCCTGTGGCTGACAGGGTGAAGTGGAGTACCCCGAGTATGCACGCTGTCTTCAGAGGGCTGGGCAGTCAGTGGGTGTGGATGGCCCCTGTGCGTGCATCTCATTTGTGACATACAGATGAGCCGCAGAAAAAGTTAGGAACTCCACGATCTAGCTGGTCATGCTAGAGGCCCCTACGGGGTCCCGGCTTGGGAGTGGCCACAGAGAGGCCTGGGAACGAAGTCTCCTGACCCAGGGCGCGACTGCGGACGAGTGGCCTTAGCAGGCCGGACAAGGTCTGGGGGCCCTCCTAAAGGGCTGTAGACAGCTAGTGGGCAAACCTGAGGTTGAAGTGCGGGTTGCTGCTCCGCCCCGAAATCACATGGCCCAGCCGCTGTAAAGACGGAAGTGGCGCCGTTGCCAGGTGGCCGTTGCTAGGCGCGCGCTGCGTGCCCTGCGTGAGGCGCGCGGCGGCGGAGGCGGGAAGTGCGAGTAGCGGCGCCATGGCGCGAGGTAAGCCTCTCTCTGGCGGACCCGGAGTCGGGTCCGGGGCTGGGAGTCTGAGGGGCACGCGGCTGTCAGGGTCAAGGGCGAGCGTAGGGTCCGGCGTCTGGCGCACACTGAGCCTACGGCCTGGCTCCAACAGTGCCGCGTCGTAGGCCCACGGGCAGTTTGATGCCAAGACTTCCTCTGAGCCTAGTCCACATGCTGTGATTGCTGTAACCACTGGAGGGCGCGCAGACCCAGTCCCCAGCCCCTCCTTAGGGGATGCGAATCCCCACCCTGGGTCGGACACCTGGGGACAGGTCCTCACGCCTCCGTATCCCCCCAGTGTGGGAACACCCATTTCTCAACGTCTTCAGACACTTCAAGGTGGACGAATGGAAGCGGTCCACTAAGGAGGGCGATGTGGCGACTGTGATGGTACGTGGGCTAGGAGACCTGGCAGCAGGAAGCGGGGCCCCTCTTCTCTGCCTGGGACACTTTGCTCCCCCTCCAGAGGGTCTCGTGGGCTGCAACCCTCCTGGTGCTCCAAGGTCTGTGAGAAACGCTGGCTCCTGTGTTTTTCTCCAGGACAACACCCTAAAGTGCACAGTATATCGTATACGGGGTTCTGTCTCTGCCAGCAATTACATCCAACTCCCCAAAACTAGCACCCAGTCTCTGGGGCTGACTGGACGATACCTGTATGTGCTTTTCCGACCCCTGTCCACCAAGCATTTCATCATCCACCTGGACTTGTCCACCAAGGTACAGAATTCAGGAGTGGGGGCTGTGCATGGGGGTTCTGCGCCCCTGCTGCCCCCTCTTGTCTTCTCATGGCCATTCTTTGTCCCTGCAGGACGGCCAGGTCATCCGCGTATCCCTTTCTAACCTTTTCAAGGAGTTCAAGTCCACAGCTACATGGCTTCAATTCCCCTTCATCTGTGAGGCTGGGATGTCCAGGAAAGGTGACACAGAGATGGGGCAAGAATGGGACATGGACAGTCCAGAGGAGGCAGTCTGAGGGCAGAGAGGGAGGTGGGGTAGGCACAGTCAGGCTTCTTCGTGGCCTGTGCATGACCATCCCTGGCTGGGGGTGTATTGTTTTGGCTATGGAAATGGGGGCAGGCCAAAAACAGAAGGCGCTGTGGTCTGGCTAGTAAGAGGGTGGTCGCTGACCTTGGCTGGCCTTCTGCAGACCTGGCAGGTGTGGCTCCCCCTGGTGCCCGTTGGACCTGCCTGCAGCTGGACCTGCACGACATCCTCCTGGTCTACTTGAATCTGCACTACAGCCACCTTAAGAGAGTCCGGCTGTGTTCCAGTCTGCTAGTTCGGAGTCTCTACACCAGTGATCTGTGCTTCGACCCAGGTGAGGGCTTTACCCTACGCCCTGTGCTTAGCCTACAGGTGGGCTGCTCCAACTCCATCCCTTCCCCCCCGAGTTCTCTGCCCAGGAGGGGAGCTGGCACTTGATGAAGATGCGCAGGCCGTGCCATCTCTAAGCCCCTAGCTCCTGAAATACTCGTCAGGGGAGGTGGTGGTTGGGCAATCCCCTGAAGGCACCTGGTGCAGAATCTCACCTGGGCTGGGAGAGGGAGCTGTAAGGGCTTTCCTAGACCTGGGGGCAACTCTGCTCTTTTTAGCTGTCACTGTTACTGAGGCCCGGCAAGCAAGGCTGCCTGTCACTCCCATGCCAAGAGAAATGGCGTTCCCAGTGCCAAAGGGGGAGAGCTGGCATGACCGCTATGTCCATATCCGGTGAGCAGCTCCAGTTGTCTCAGGGAGGCTGGTAGAGAAGGGCAGGGTTGCCCTAACACTGACTCTCCTTTTACCCCACCAAGGTATCCAAGCAACAGTTCAGTAGCAGCATCTGAGCCGGTTCAGAAGAGTTGTTTTCCTCCTAAGGCAGGTGGGCTTGTGGGGTGCACAGTCTTAGTGGGAAAGGGGCCTGGTTCTTTCTGGGGTGGTACAGTGCCTGCAGGGCCAGGGCTAGCCTGGAGGTCACCCAGACGTTCCAGAGCTGTTTGAGAGGCTGTGTTTAGGGTCCCTGGTGGCCGCAAATTCTCCAGCTGGGAGGGGTGCAGCTGTCAGAGTGGTTTCTCTCATGCTGTCCTGCCCGGTGCCTTCGGCCATGTCCTCTTCATGCCTCTACACTTTGCTCAATGGGTTCTGCGGCCCTTTGCTTCATTGCAGTCTTCCCAAGGCATGTGCCACAGCTTCTCTCTCACTTGGTGACCTTCAGCAAGCCCAAACAAGACAAAGTGTCCCCTGAGGTCCAGATGCTTGGTCCCACAGCCGTAAGTGCTTGTGTTCTCAGAGATAGAGCTTGGGGGTAGTAGCCCCAGGGTCTGACGGACACTGTCCCCCTATAGTCCTACCGGGCCCCCTCGGCACCTGGGCCCCTTCCAGAGGAAAGCCTGTCCTGTGAGCATTCAGAGGTCTCTAGCGTGAGTGGCCCCAATGGCCATAGTCGAGAGCCCTCAGCCTGCACAGATGCCACTGATAAGCATGCTGCTGACAACGGCCTTCAGGTGTCTGTCCGTAAGTTGGCTGTAGTGGCCACAGATCTGGAAGATGTGGCCATGCATGAGGTAAGTGCCTGTCCCAAGGAAAGCAGGGGCGGATCCTCCTATGGTGGTGGGTGGGGCCGGGACTGTTGGGCCAATGGCCCCCGCAAGCTGAGTGTGGGGCATATAGGCCCTTGAGGGCCCTTCTCATTCAGCTTAGTGGCAGAAAGCAGAGTGGTCAGGAGGCAGCTTTGGGCAAGAATCCCTTTGAGCAAAGAATAAGGGGGAGAAAAAACAACAGAATAAGGAGGGACTGGTGCCCAGGCACCAACTTCCAGCCCCGAGGTGATCTGTGGGAGCCTCAGATCAAAGGCAGTGGCAGCACCTGGGGTTCTGGGAGGATCTGACACTGTGGCTAGAATCCTGGCTTCTTGACACAGCAAGCAACAGAAGCCACTCAGGACCAGCTGACTTCTCAAGAGGCAGGAACCAGTCCAGTAGGGCAGCCCTGGTGGGATGGGGTCTTGCCTCCTGGAGGGAGTTTCACTGTGAGTTTGCCTGTTTCAGAGCTTCCTGCCAGATCCTGTCTTAAGGCTTAAAGGGGTCATCGGCTTTGGGGGCCACAGCACCAAATGGGTGAGAGGTCCCATGCTCTCGTTGGGTTGAATGAGTGTCACGTGCATTGGTGGACATTGGCAAGGCCCTGTATTCCCTGAGATTGCGGTGTGAACATCTGGCTCCCACCCACATCTGCAGTGTAGCTCAGTGCCTCCTCAGTGCCCTGCCCTCTCAGGTTTCCTTTTGTTCCCTTGCGCGCCGGCTGGGTCAGTACTGGTCCAAGTGTTTGAGCTTCCAGAGACCCATAAACTCTCACCCTTAAAAGCTTCAATGCAGCCATGTGGAGCTGGTGTGTGTACTACTATTGGGACCCTGTAGAGTGTAGCGGGCAGTGGGAGAGGAGGCCCTGGGTTGTTAAGCCCTCCTGGATGTAGGCTTCAAGTCTTTGTGGGTTCTTTGGTCTTTCATTGTCTGAACCGCAAAGTTTCTTGTATCACAAAGGCTTAAAGACGGCTTTGCACATGCTTGTGCATACGCATGTGTTCATGTGTCTGCAAGTTTTCTGTCTTTTGGTGCGTGTATCCCATTGACTTCTGTGCACTTTACACGAGGAAGCATTTTTCATGGTAGCAGGTCAAGGCCAGCTTATGACCCTAGCCCCTGGCCCCCATGCATAGGCCCTGTGGACCAAGGATGGGTCTGCCGTCGTGTACCCCTGCCATGCGGTCATCGTGGTCCTGCACGTTGACTCCTGCGAGCAGCGCTTCTTCCTCGGCCACACGGACAAGGTGGGCACCACCCAGCCCAGGTGTGACTCATGCCTGTAGACTTCACAACTTCTCTTAACCTGCCTCCTCCCCAGGTCTCTGCTCTGGCACTGGATGGAAGCAACTCTCTTCTGGCCTCAGCCCAGACACAGACCCCCAGCATGCTGCGCCTATGGGACTTCCAGACTGGGGACTGCCTTTCTCTGTTCCGGAGCCCTGTCCATACCGTCTGCTCCCTCAGGTGGGTGAGGGGCCTCTGAGGTGGGAGGGAGCCAGTTATAGCGACACTGACCACTTTCTCCACATCTACAGCTTCTCCAACAGCGGGGCGCTGCTCTGTGGGGTTGGCAAGGACCACCACGGGAGGACGGTAAAGGGGCAGCCCGGGGAGTTGGGGCAAAGTCTGAATTGTGTAGGAAGAAATCTTCCCCTGAAGGCCTTCCCTGCTGGCCTCCCCCTGACCCTGCAGAGGTCCTGCTGCAAGGCCCCCCATCCCACACGCTGCAGAGTGTCTTGTGTTTTACACCTCTTGTGGATGAAATCAACATTTATATAACTCATCTTGCTATTTTTGATAATATGTCCTGGAGTTATAGAGTAGCCCAATTTTATGTCTGAAGTGTTTGGTGTTTTACCTTGGAGGCTTCTCCCTACTTGTGGGTCAGTGTCTTCTGTTTGTTTCTGCTGACAAGTCAATCTCATGGGTCTACAGAAGCCAGGTCGTTTTCTCTGGGCATAGGCACCGTCCTACCCACACCCTCACCAGCAGAGAGCTCAAGTAGGCGCCTGTAGGAAAGAAAAGCCTAGTGAAGATCTGGCAGGGCAGGCAGGTGCAGCTGGGGCTCAGCATTGGCTCGTTGCAGATGGTGGTGGTGTGGGACATGGACCAGGTGAGACAAGGTGGCGAGGCTGTCATTCTCACGAAGGTGCACACCGACATTGACATCCAGGCTTTCGAGGTTGCCTCGTTTGATGAAACCAGGTGACCAGGCCTCCTACCCACCGTTGGTACTGCAATGGGACCCTGGCAGCCCAGATGGGGATGGAACCATTGAGCCTGTTCCTCCTCCCTGGCTCAGGCCCGGGTCCTCAGGAGCATCTGTCTCCCTGTGGGGGTTTGGTGGTGCTCACCCTCATACTCCTTGCAGGATGGTGTCTTGTGGGCGGGGCAGTGTTCGGCTGTGGCGGCTTCGAAGCGGGGGTCTTCGCTCCTGCCCTGTGGACCTGGGGGAGCACCACACACTGGAGTTCACTGATTTGGCTTTTGGGCAGGCCCAGGACAGCCACACACTGTGAGTATAGCTCTTTTACATTAACCATCTGGGTCCCTCTCTGCCTGCCCCTTCGGCCCTCACTTATCACCTTCCTGGGCAGCTATGTGTGCAGCCGCAGTGGCCACATCCTGGAGATCGACCATCAGCGCATGGCTGTGCAGCACACTCGCCGTCTCCTACCCATGCAGACCCCTGGCAGCCCCCTCCCACAGAAGCAGACTTTCAGTTCAGGTATGTGGCCCTCACTACGTCGGGGGACCAGCCCTGATGCTTTCACTGATGCTTCCTTTCCCCAGGCCCTGGCATCGCCATCAGCAGCCTCAGTGTCTCCCAGGCTGCATGTGCTGTGGGATCCGAGGATGGCTACCTGCGCCTCTGGCCCCTGGACTTCTCCTCTGTGCTCTTGGAAGCAGGTGGGGCCAAGACAGCACCTTACTACCATGGTCCCCGAGAGAGGGCCATGACCTTGGGCCATCCTTGGGCTGATTGGTAGTCATGGGGCTCTGAGAGGCTGTGTCCGGACCCTGGGCATCATTGTTGGTGAGCCCGAGAGTTTGCGGTCCATGGGAAGATGGGGCTCTGGGCAGCAAAGAAAGGAATAGGTTTATGTCCTATGGGACTATGTGTGCAAGAGGGAGGTATAACCTGGATGTAGCCAGCTTGCCCTGGTGCCTGGCCCAACCTGATTCAGGCCTGAGGGGGTCACCTGCCTACCCTGCAGAGCATGAGGGCCCCATCAGCTCAGTTCGCCTCAGCCCTGACGGCCTGCATGTACTATCTACCACCTCTTCGGGCCACCTGGGCTTCCTGGACATACCGTCCCGGGAGTACAGTGTGCTGATGCGCTCCCACACTGCCCTGGTGCTGGCCCTTGCTATTGAGTGCAGCCGGGGGCAGCTGGCTACTGTTTCCCGGGACCAAACTGTCCGCATCTGGGACCTGGCAACCCTGCAGCAGGTAGGTGGTGGCTTGGAGGAAGGGACTGGAGGGTCACAGGCTACATTGAAGCCTGGGGGCCAGGGCCCAGACAGGTGGGGGACGCATGGGGAGGGCCTGCGGTGCCCTTGGTCCTTTAGCCTCTGTTTGGGGTCCATGGGTTCAAGACACCTAAGGTTCTTCTAGTCATCTGACAGCCCCCACACTGCCTGTCTCCATCCTCCAGCTCTACGACTTCACATCACCTGAGGAGGCCCCATGTGCGGTCGCCTTCCACCCCAAGCAGCCAATCTTCTTCTGTGGCTTCAGCAGTGGGGCCATCCGCTCCTTCAGCCTGGAGGTTGCCGAGGTCCTGGTGGAGCACAGGTTGGTACCCTGCTCGTCTCCGACCCCATAGATGCCCATGGTGGAAGCTCATGGGTTCCCTGGGATGTATGGGTGCTTGGGTAGGGCAGGGCTGTCCACAAGAAACACTTGTCCTCTGCTGCCCTTTGGAGACTTGGCCAGGCCCATCTTTGAGGTCTGGGATGGTGCAGCTCAGGGTCAAGGTAGCAGCATCCCTGTGTGGTACAGGTGTCACCGAGGAGCCATCACCGGCCTGGTTGCCAGCCCTGATGGCAGCCTTCTGTTCAGCACCTGCTCTCAGGGCACCCTGAGCCAGTACCACTGTGTCAGCACCTGTTCTCGAGTCCTGCATGTGGCAGGTCAGGCCCCCATACTCGGCCCCAACCCATCCTTCCAATCGTTCCATCTTCAGGTTCCTGTGGGGGTGGGGCTTGCCTAGTGTCACTGACTAGCAAATTGCCTTCTGTGGCCTCTACCTAGACCCCCAGGGCAAGTGTGGCTTTAGGATACACCAGCTACTCAAAACTGAAGGTTGGAGGGGGGGTCTGTGCCTGCCTCATTCCAGGAAGAGAACAACCTGAGCACCAGACAAGCAGAAGGTTGGCCCACCCAAGCCCATCTGCCCCTCCTGTGGCCACCATAACTTGGGCCAACCAGCTGGTCACTTGGGGGTCACTCCTGGTTCAGGAGAACCCCGGTTATCCTGCTAGTCCCTGGGGCCCAAAGTGTCTTGGTGCTCTGATGCCCAGGCCCCTGGGCTGGTTCCTGCAGTTGTGGGCAGGGTTGTGTCTGCTCTGGGTACCCCTCCACACCTAGCTGACTACCTGCCCTCATGATGTCGGCAGCTAATGTGGTGTGCCAAGATACCTGCTTGAGTCCCAATGCCTTGACAGTTAGTGGGGACAGCCACCTGCTGGCCTTCGTTGGTCCCTCTAAATACACAGTGACCATTAAGGATGCATCTTCACTGGATAATGTGAGTCAGCCAGAACCCTGTGTGTTTCTCGTGTGGGTGGGGCTGCAGCAGCCTGCCTGGCAGACCCCATGGGTACTCCGACTTGCTGTCAAATGACTCCTCTGGATTCTACCAAGACAGGGGAGAGGGGAGGAATGGGCTCTTCTTGGCCTGGCGTGGAGAGCGAGAGCATGAAGGGGGCGGGTGGAAGGCCATGCTCACTGCAGAGAGGACCCAGGTCCTGCTACTCTCAGGCACAGAGGCCACAGATGCCCAGCAAGGGCCGAGTAGGGAGGGTCGTATGTGTATGGGAGGCTGGCTGCCTCCTATACCCTGGCTCTGGGGGCTCAAGCTCTGCCCAGAGGTCATGGCCACCATGACCATGGCTGGTGGCTACTTGTTGCCATCCCCTAGTTGCTGCAGGTTGATGTCAGTACCTTGGATGTAGGCAGCAGCCGCCTGGACTCGGCTGTTGCCCTCTGCTTCGGCCCTGCACCCCCTAGCCACCTGCTGGTGTCCACATCATCTAACAAGGTTGTAGTGCTGGACTCGACTTCAGGCCGCGTGGTCCGGGAGGTGAGCTGAGGGCCTTGGCCAGCCACTTGGCCCCTCCTGTCCTCCGGGGCCTGACTTTGGTGTCTCTAGTGTCTTGAGGAGGAGAGGTTCTGAACTGCCTGCCGCTCCTAAGAGGTGTATTTTTTGAGAAGGGAGGTTTCCCCAGTCTAGGGGACCCTTGTGTTTCGATCTTCTTCTCCCATGAGAACACTCTCTTGCAGTTGTCTGGTGTCTACCCCATGACCTGCCCCTCTCTGGCTCTCAGTGGTGATGCTCGCTTCCTGCTGACAGCTGCTGACCGGGCCATCAAGGTGTGGGACTACTCAATGAAGACTGGCCCTGATTGCCAGGTGTGTGGCAGAGGTGGGCTCAGGTGGGCAGCTGGGAGGGAGGGTGGAGGACAACACACCAAGTGTGATACCACATGAGGGTGTCTTGCCCAGTCACCAGTTTGGCCAGGCCCAGGTGTGGAAGAACAGTTCAGCCAGGCCTCAGAGGTCTCTGTATGTGATATGTGCTGCCCCCAGGTGTACATTGGCCACTCAGAGCCCGTGCAGGCTGTGGCCTTCACTCCCGACCAGCAGCAGCTCCTAAGCGTGGGTGATGCCATCTTCTTCTGGGACATCCTGGCCTTCCCTGAGAGGTCATCCTCAGGAAGGCAAGTGCCTCCGCTCGACCAGAATCTGCTAGGCCTTTTGCTGCACCCTACCCTCTGACACCCTCTGTTGTTGCCTCTGCAGTATCCAAGGCTCGCCTGGAGTCCCCCTGACCTGTGATGCTGGTGAGTGGTCCTACCATGATGGAAGTCTATGGTGACATGTGGTTGTGGCACTGTAGCCACTGCGGGTGGCATGGTGCCACTTCCTGTCCAGAGATTCCAGTGCAGAGTGGAGGATAGGGACTAGGCATACCTTCCCCTATGCACTTCGTCCTCTTCAGGCCCTGAACATAGTCCAGCTTTTTCTGTTCTTAGGCTTGAATGCAAGACAGCTGGAGGACCCAGTGTCTGGGGCCAATGGGCTTCCCCGGCAGCAGGTGCCTGTGCCATCCCAGACACCCCCACCCTGGCTGGGCATTTGTGCTGGGCCCTCTGAGGGCAGTGATGGTAAGGGCAGGGGTCCCAGGAGTACCTGGGTGGACATGTATGTACTGCTCCCATCTGGCATGCCTGGGTGCTGCTCCAGGTTTATGGGGAAGGGTAGAGATTCAGGGGGCTCTGCCCTCCTCTCACTGTCTCTCTCCCCCATCCCCAGGCACATTTTCTGTGTTAGATGATGAAGGACCCTCTGAGGAGAGCCATGGCGCTGAAGGGCTCCACCAGACCTCAGGCCCACCCGTGCTGGTGCAGAAGGAGGCCTATGGGGCCAGAGATGGGGTCCGGGGGGCTGCAGATGGCCTTCGTAGCTTTGGCATGCTGTCCCACACCTGTGGCTGGCCCAGTAAGCAGGGTAGGGTGAGGACACTCATGACCCGGCCTAACCCAGATTCAGGTGCCCATGGGCCCCAGGTAGCTTAAGGCAGCCCTGGCTGATTAACAGATTAGGATTTGCCCCATGAGACGAGACCTGGTCACCTATAGGGCAAATGGATGAGCCTGACGCCCCTGCCAGGCCAGACAAGTGGTGAGATATGGCTTACTGCATCTTCTGACCCTGAACATGTATCTTGGGTCAGGTACTTTTGTCCAACCAAGGTCAGATGACTTGTATGTATGGAGAGGTCTGAATCATTGTTGTGTGTGGTTTGACATCCTGTGGCCTCTTTCTTCTCCCTGCCAGGTGGCCAAAGCACCAGGAGAGCCAGGGCCCAGCCTGCTGTTCGCCCAGACTCCTACAAGCACTTCACAGCACGCTATAAGGCCTCCCAGATGGCCAAGGTTGGCTGAGGGTTGGGTGCTCACAGCCCCTGCCACAGGTGGACACCCCAGTACACAAGGTTCCCTGGGGTATCCTTGAGGCTACTCCCAAAGCTGTCAGTGGTCCAGGTGTTGGCAGCAGTCACCCCATGGGTACTCCTCCACCCTTCACCCCATGTTCTCACCATCACACCGACAGACTGGATCTGGGCAGTATGCTCCTGAGTTTACCATCCGTACCCCATGGTTCTGGTTCTCTCCTGCCCCCACTCCACCTCCTCGCTTGCCCTGTTGCTGAGAGTCCCCTGGGTCTTGTCACTCCTGCCTGGTCTCCCCACACTCCAGGGACTTCCCACATCTCCCACTCCTGCCTCCCTATCTGCATTCAGCTCCTGTCCTTGGTCTCCCACATGAAGGCTTTGGGATCCACACTCCTGTCATTTGTCCCATTCCAGGAGCAGCTCTGTCCCAGGCCCTAGCCTGATGGGGCAGTCTGAGGTGGTGGGGGGTAGCCAGGTGCTATGCTGCACACCAGCGTCCTTGTGCCACTTCCTCACAGAATGTCTCCTTCCCCGCTGCTGGAGATGAGCTGCTGCATCTGAAGACCGTTGTAGGCTATAACGGGAATGGGCGGGCCAACGTGATCTGGAGGCCAGACACAGGTAGGGGTTACAGCCCACTTTGGCTCCCGGCCCAAAAGCTATAGGGCAGGGCCCAGCTCTTTCCACCCCAGGCCAGGTTCCAGGATGGGAGGTGAGCACCGGCATGGAGAGTGGTTGAGACTGAGAGGCAGTGTTTCTCGTCACACCTCCTGGTGCTCTAGCCCATGTTCCCTGTACCTCTTCTGAGCAGTTTCCTGGGAGGCTCAGCATGTCCCCCTTGGCTGTTGAAATTGATGGAAAGGGTGACGGGGCTACAGCTGAGCAGCTCTGGGGCACCCTTCCTGCCTATAGGCTTCTTTGCTTACACATGCGGCCGCCTGGTGGTGGTGGAAGACCTGCACTCTGGTGCCCAGCAGCACTGGTTTGGCCACCCCGAGGAGATCTCCACACTGGCCCTCAGCCATGACGCCCAGGTGTTCATCCTTACCCGGGGCTATAGTACACAGAGGGTGGGCCCTGGACTGCCGCTGCCCCACTGACCTCTCTGCATGCCCACCAGGTCCTGGCCTCTGCCTCAGGCCGAGGTGGCTCCACCTCCTACTGCCAGATCCGAGTCTGGGACGTGCCTGGGGGTTCCTGCCAGCAGCTACTTTCTCATCACTGCACTGCCGTGCAAGCCCTAGCTTTCTCACTGGATGACAGGCTCCTCGTCACATTGGGTCAGCTGTGCAGGGGTAGGGGGCAGAGGGCAATGGCCTCCGACTCTCCTGCCTGTCCTTGGTCCCCTGGGCAGCTGACATGACCACCATGCATTTCCCCAGGGGACTATGGGGACTGCACCCTGGCCTTGTGGAGCACAGCCACCTACGAGCTGGTATCCTCCACCCACCTCCTAGAGCCAGTGCATGGCGTGGCCTTCAACCCCTGGGACACTAGTGAGCTTGCCTGTGTGGGCCAGGGCACCCTCACCTGGTGGCTCATGCAGCATTGTGGGTCTGACATCAACCTCCAGGTACTGGTATTCAGAGGTGTTTTTGGAGGATGGGGTCTGGCTGGGCCCGGGGACATCACTAACCCACACTGCCTTTGTGTCTCTCCAGACGCACCAAGAGCCCATCCCTGAGGCAGTGGGAGCAGGTGAGCTGACCTCACTGTGCTATGGGGCCGAGCCCCTGCTGTACTGTGGCTCCAATGCTGGCCAGATCTGTGTCTGGGACACCCGTGCCCGACGCTGCTTCCTGGCCTGGGGGGCAGACAGCGGTGAGATTGGTGAGTGCCTGAGGAGCCCCTGTAGCCCCCTCCATCTAGAGGCTTGGCCTCTCCCTGGGAGCTCTGGTGGTGGGATGGTAGGACTCTGTCTTGAGTCCTAGGTATCAGGAGAAGCAGCTCACGCTACTTTCTATCTCCTAGGAGTGCTGCTGTGCTCGGGCTCACGGCTGGTCAGTGGCAGCAATACCAGGCGCCTGCGCCTGTGGGCCGTGGGAGCTGTGCCAGAACTGAGGCGCAAGGGCTCGGGTGCCAGGTGAGCCTCTGAATCAAGAAGCCAGTGTCCTTGATCAGTGCTACAGGCGAGCACTCCATTGCCAGCAGGGCCTGCCCTCCATAGGGACATGCTTGGGTGAAGCTAGAGCCTAAGGACAGGGACATACCCTAAAAGCATGAGGCTCCCAGGACTGCTGTTGTTGCCACCCTTGTGACTCACTACTCCCCTCCAGTTCTAGCTCTGTGTTCATGGAGCGCGAGCTGACCCTGGATGGGGCCATCGTGAGCGCTGTCTTCCACGACAGCATGGACATGGGCGTAGTAGGTACCACAGCAGGCACGCTCTGGTATGTCAGCTGGACTGAGGGCACCAGCACCCGTCTCATCAGTGGCCACAGGAGCAAGGTGAGGCTGCCAGGCCACCAGCTTGCTGTTGAAGACGTCTGAGGGGGTTTCTGTCCTAAACAAAGGCAAGGCTGTGAGCCCCGTGTTCGCTCCATTCTTTCCTTCCCCCCTCCTCAGTATTCCCAGTTCAAGCTCAGCTGTTAGATTGATTCACATGTAAACGTTTCAGATTCTTAGGGTAAGGACTATGTACACCTAGGTTCATGCTCGTTCCATGTGGACATAGTCCACGTAATGTCCAATTGGGTCAGCACCACAGACCTTGCCTCTTCTCAGTCCTTCCTCTTTCCTCTGCTGTTTTTTTTTTTTCCTTGTGACTTACTTGGTAAAGAAACCTGACCATCCATCCCAGAGCCTCCCACAGAGCAGTGCCTTTCTACACCCGTGTTCCCCAGGTCTGAGAGGTCTGGATGTATCAGTCCCATAGCTCTTTCTGGGTGAGTGAGCTGTGTCTCCAGTGAGGAAGCACATGGCGCTGCCTGCCTTTCAGTGCTGCCCTTGTCCAGAGTGACCTGTCACCTCAGTGGAATTGCAGGTAGCAATAGTCTAATGTTCCTCCAGGAGAGAGGACTGGCCTCATGAGTGTTGGGTTTCCTCAGGCAGAGCCAGGGCAGGAAAAGCAGGGCAGCTGGTTCTCCCTTGTGGAGAGTTGGTTGGTCCTGCCAATGGCCAATACATTTACTTTTCGAGTCTAGAGCTAGTGGGTCGACACGTGGGCCGGGCCTTCCCGAGGTCACTGCTCACAGATCCCTGGCTTCAGCCAGTGGCAAATTCTTTGAGTTGGCTACTGAGTCCTTTTTTGCATTTTTTAAATTTACATATATATTTGTTTGAAGATAACGGTAGCCATCAAAGAAGTAATATTTGAGAGGAGTGATGATGAAACAGTTTACCTGTTTTCTGGTAACAGCTTTATGTTGGGGTATTTACTCAACATACACCTCAGCCATTTAAAGTCAGTGGTTTTTAGTATATTCATAGAATTATGCAACCATCATCACAGTCAGTGTTAGAGCATTTTCATCATCCCCAAG
The DNA here is from genome assembly GCF_014176215.1 of Rousettus aegyptiacus. Taxonomy (NCBI): domain Eukaryota; kingdom Metazoa; phylum Chordata; class Mammalia; order Chiroptera; family Pteropodidae; genus Rousettus; species Rousettus aegyptiacus. The sequence continues at coordinate 16,517,232 of NW_023416311.1, read as the reverse complement.
GGAAACCCCATACCTGTTAAGTACCCACCCCCCTGCCCCTTACTCATTCCCTGACAACCACTAACAACTCTGGATGTGCCTTTGAATCACACATTGTGGTCCTTTTTGCCTGGCTTCTCTCACTGAGCATCATGTTCTCAAGGTTAATCTGTGTCATATCATCTGGTATCAGTGCTTTACTCCTTTTATTACCAAATATTGTTCCATTGTATAGTTAGAACACATGGTTTTGATCTGTCCACCAGGGCGTTTGAGTCCTGAGTCCTTGAACTTATAGTCACTGGTGATTTCCCACTCACGTGGAATGACAAGGTCTAGGCTCTCCGTCTGCAGTTCCCCCCAGGACTGCAGACTTGGTTGTTTCTTCCCAGAGGAGTCCATCACTTCTCAGCTGGACAGAGCTAAATTATTAATACTTAAGATAAAGTATACAGTGAATTCATACAATGCAGGGCCAGGCCATTGTATTTCACCTCATTGGTGTATGGTGTGTGTATCCCCTATTTTCCACACCAAAATCTTGATTCTCATGCCTTCCTTCTCCTTCAATGCATACATGATAGTCTCAGGAAAAGCCATACCACCACCACCACCAGTGGAGAGGCCTTTGGAATGGCCCAGAGTGTGTTTTGTGCTTCCTTTACCTTTAGTCTGCAGCTCTCTAAGGACGTGTTTCATCACCACATTTTAGGTTCTTCTGGAATACTTCTCTGGTGTCTTAGCAAGAGGACAGTCAGGTCCAATGGCCTATGGGCTCCTTGCGATTCAGATTCCGCTCAGGTCTCATGTGGGCACTTGGGAGGGAGGTCAGGGCAGTTTTTTTCTCCATGTGAAGATGGCTGTGGCCAGGTAGGCTTGAGAAGGAGACACATACTGTCCTAAGAACGATGTGGCCCTGCTGTGTCCCCTCTCTGCCCAAAGGCCACATAGTCTCAGGTAGGGCTGGCTGGCTACCCACAGGTGAATGAGGTGGTCTTCAGTCCCAGTGAGTCCCACTGTGCCACGTGTGGAGATGACGGAAGTGTGAGGGTGTGGTCCTTGGCCAGCATGGAGCTGGTGATCCAGTTCCAGGTGCTGAACCAGGTACTTGGGGCACCAGGGGCTGGGGGTGCATGTTGTGAGTATGTGGAGCCCTTATCCTGGGGTCCTGACTACTGTCCACTCGAGGGCTCTGGCAGCTGCATCCTGCCTCCAGCCTCAGTGTCTGTGGCCTTGGGGGTGGGCCCTTGTCCTGCTCCCAGGGGAGTGCTGATCTTTCCCCACTGGGGGTCCCCAGAGTTGCCTCTGCCTGGCTTGGAGCCCGACTTCTTGTGGACACCCAGAGCAGCAACACGTGGCAGCAGGTTATAGTGATGGCACACTGCGTGTCTTCAACATCTCCCAAACTGCAATGGAGCTCAAGATGCACCCCCATCCTGCTGCGCTGACGGCCATTTTCTTCTCCGCTGATGGTGAGGGCCTGGGAGCTTACAGGGTGACAGGAGGGCCCCCACCTGGCCCAGGTCACCTTTAGGCTGGAGGCTCACAAGGTTACAGAGTGAGCCCTTCCTGGCCCAGGTCAGACTATCCTCTCTGGAGACAAGGATGGGCTTATAGCTGTGAGCTGCCCCCGCACAGGGATGACCGTCCGTGTACTGAGTGACCACCGGGGTGCCCGGATTTCCACTATCCAGAGCACGAACAAGGAGGTGAAGTGGCTTCATGAACCAGCAAGGCCTCATCTAGGTGGTGCTGGCAGGGAAGGGGATTGGGCAGAGTGGGTCGGAAGGTACCTACCTTCTCTTACCCCTGCAGTATAAAGAGTTCGGGGTAGAGGGCACGGACTTGTGGTTGGCTGCCAGCGGAGACCAGCGGGTCAGCATCTGGGCCTCCGACTGGCTGCAGGGCCACTGTGAGCTTGTGGACTGGCTGAGCTTCCCAGCGCCCACCCTCCTGGAGGTGAGGGTCCTGGTGGCACCTTGGGCAGGGATAGTACCTGCCCATCTTGCCACAGCGTGTTGTACTCCTCAGGATCCAGGCTGCCCACCGCCCTCTCTTGCTGCCTTTTGCCCCTGGGATAGGGCATTGCTGGTGTGTACAGGCCTTGGCCCACATCCGGAGGTGATCTTCTACAGCCTCCGCCAGAAACAGGCATGTACACGCCCTTGTGGTGCTGGGAGGGGCAGGTCCTGGGGCCATGGGAGCTACCACCCAGTGCCTCATATTTGCTGCCCACAGGTAGTGGAGAAGATCCCTCTGCCTTTCTTCGCTATATCACTGAGCCTGTCTCCTGGAGCCCGCCTCATAGCCATTGGCTTCACCGGTGAGTTCTGGTGGATGTGGACTCTGGCTTGTCTTGAGTGGGGCCAAGTACACTTACCTGTGCCCCACACTGAGATATGCCACTCAGCTCTGCACCCCGGGTTTTCTTGTCTCTAAAACAGGGTGAGGATACCTGCCCCAGGGGTGTCATAGGGTCAGGAGATAAGGAGTGTAGGGTAGTGAGTGCAGCACCCAACGCTGGGACCTAAACGGACTCAGCTGTCCAGCTTGGGGCCTGGCAAGCCCCATGTTGTGAGATGCTTCAACACTTAAGGGTCTTGCTTGGCTCTACTGCCCCAGTCCCAGCGACAGCCCTCGGCATGGAGAATACAGGCCATTCAGCACAGATTCCCTAAGCAGCACTGGCACCACCCGAAGACAGCCAGGATGGGTAGGGACACTCCTGGGCCCTAGAGCTGCAGACATAAGCATAGGGCCCACCCTCTGCCATCTCCTTACAGAGCGTGTGCTGAGGTTGGTGGACTGCGTGACGGAGGCCACACAGGACTTTGCTGGCCATGATGACTGGGTACAGCTTTGCAGGTTCACCCCTTCTGCCCATCTGCTCTTCACAGCGGCCCACAATGAGATCTTAGTGTGGGAGGTCACAGGCTCTTGAGCCACAGTGGAGACGCCAGGGTCAGGTGTTCCCTGCTGGTCACACTGGGTACCTGGCCTGGGCAAAGGCTCTGTCAAGAAGCTGGGTTAGTGGAAGACTTCATGCTGGGCCAGGATGGCGAGGCAGGCCCAACCCCTCCACACCAAACAGGCCCAGGACTGTGTGTGTAAATCATCTAGACCCTGAACAAATGTAAAGGGCTTGTTAGCTCTTTGCGTGAGTACTATTTATATTTCTGCCTGTATAATTGAAATAAACGGCATTGTATTGTGCTATTGTCTGCTGGTCACTCCAGGCTGCTTCTACTCCCTTCTGCCTGACTCTCCTGCCTGGCCTGAGTTAGTCTGTGGCCAAACCCCAGACCTCCTGCTCCCTGTCCACCTTCAAGAGTTGACCTGCCCCGAGTGGGCCAGTCATGGCTGAGCCCGGACCTGCTGGTGCAGAGCCGTCCCTGGGATAGAAACCCCGCCCCTCTGGCTGGCGCAGCTCCTGCAGTGCCCGGCGAGCCCACGCGGTGGCGACGCCGTGCAGCCCGGCCGCTCTGCTCTGCCCGGCTCGTTAGTAGAGCTGCACCAGCGGGGGCGGAAGTGTGGACTCCGGGAGAGCGCGGTCAGAAGTCCGGGTGCCGGCCGGTGTTGGGGCCGGGTGTGTGCCGGCATCGGTTTGTAGCTCCAGACGGCCACCATGAAGCGGGACGTGCGCATCCTACTACTGGGCGAGGGTAGGCTCCCGGGCCCGGGGTGGGAATCGAGGCCGCAGGGGTAGGAGCCCGACCTCTCCCGAGCGGGAGCGCCGCGACCTTGGCCGCGGAGCTGACCGCGCCGCCCTGCGCAGCCCAGGTGGGGAAGACGTCGCTGATCCTGTCGCTGGTCGGCGAGGAATTCCCGGAAGAGGTGAGAGCAGGATGCTGAGTACCCCTCCCGTGGTCACACAGAGGAGGGGACTGAGGCCCCAGGGTGGACCTCCCTCCATTCCTGGGCTACCCTCAAGACCAGTCTGCTTCAGGTCCCGCCCCGTGCAGAAGAGATCACCATTCCCGCAGACGTCACCCCAGAGAAGGTGCCTACCTACATTGTGGATTCCTCAGGTATAGTGGAGCCTCCACTCCCCATCCTACCCCAGGATTCTGCCCAGGAGTCATATTTCGGGTAGGACTGCAGTGTGATCTCTTCCATCTAGAAGCTGAGCAGACGGTTGAGGAGCTCCAGGACGAGATTCACAAGGTACAGTGTGCATCCTGAGAGCTCCGGAAGTGGAGTCAGGCATAGGGGATCAGTGCCTAGTTCCTGGGGGCAGGCTGCTTCCTAGGCCTGATGAGCGTCTCTCTCAGGGATTGGATTAAGGTGCTCAGGGAGTCTGCAGTTCTGCTAATTCTGCTGTGACCTCTCAGCACTGAGTTATGGGGTTCCTGTGACACACCCTGCTGGGAACTGGGGAAAAGAGGGACCATCCCTCTCTCCTACCCATATAGCTGGCCAGCCCCATGGCTCTCCATACCCAGCATTCGCTCTTCCAGTGGCTACTGGGAAACAGACCTCAGTATCCTTAAGTACCCTTAAGTACCTCTGTGCCCTGGCCACCTACCGCACCACCACCCTGTAGTGTAGTTCACTACCCTGGGCCTTTGGGCTGAGGTGGGTGCTGTGATCAGAGCTGTAGGCTGAACAGCCCTCTTTTCACCTGTTATTTGGAAGATGTGTGCATGGGCCAAGCTCTTGGGGGGAAGCTGCCCCTACAGCTTTGTCCTTTCCTGCTATGTTCTCTTGCTTGGTCAGTCTTCTTGCCTTCGTCATCTCCCGTGCTGTTGTCCTCATCATTGTCTCAGCCCTAGTAATCCAGGAGTGAAGGAAAGGACCAAGATGAAGGCTGGGGTGCCAGGTTTTGGGGGATCTTTCCTGAGTTCTCCAGGGGACTGACCGGAGCTGCAGTGCTGGGGCCTGGAAGTGAGCAGGGAGGGAGGGGCTTGTCTGAGGTTTGAGCAGGTCCTTGGCCATGTCACCAGTCTCAATGACATGACCAAAGAGTACTGGCTAGTGGGTGCCAGGGAAGGATGGATTCCTGGGTCTCTGAACTTGCCTTTGAGTGCTGGGGCAGTGTGGACATGAAGCTTCTGGTAATGCTGTGCCACCCTCCCTCCCCCACAGGCAAACGTGGTATGTGTGGTATACGACGTGTCCGAGGAAGACACCATCGAGAAGGTGAGAGAGCTCCCTATCCATCCTGGGTCCCTGCCACTGGCACACAGCTTGATCATCAACCCGTCTTCTGCGTGGACCCCAGATGGATGCTTAGCTAAAGCAGCTCTGGGGCGACTCACATCTGTGGCTGGCCCTGTCTCTAATGAGTACTTTGGGAGCCTCCTGGAACCACCCTGGGTGCTGGGGGCCTGTGGCCAGGACTCCACAACTTCTCCAGAGGAGCTCCATGTGACCTCGTCATCTCCCCCACAGGGAGCATGGACAGCCACAAGTTTGAACTGCTTAGGCTTATACAAGAGGCTGCCCTTGGCTGCTGACTTAGGCCCCTTGGTAGTGTTTGACAACTGCTAGCATCAGATAAGGTTGCACCTGCCAGTTGCTACGTCCCACTCGCCTTGTTCCCAGTGGCTGTGACTTTGGTCCTCAGTGGGCCAAAACTTCCCTCCCCTCTCCCTCAGACTAGGCTCAAGTTCCACATGAAACCCTTGGGCTATGTGACACCCTCACCTCATACTCGGTCTTGCCTTTTAGATTCGAACCAAATGGATCCCGCTGGTGAATGGGGAGACCAAGACGGGGCCCAGGTAATGGGTAGAGCCCGAGGGAGGGTGGTCTCTGTCAGCTTTCTCATCTCTGGTGACTGTGGACCTCTCCCCAGGATCCCTATCATCCTGGTGGGCAACAAGTCAGACTTGCGGCCGGGGAGCTCCATGGAGGCTGTGCTGCCCATCATGAGCCAGTTTCCTGAGATTGAGACCTGTGTGGAAGTGAGCTGGTGGGCAGGGCAGGGTAAGGGTTACTGGGATGGAGAAGAGGAGGGGCAGGGGCCAGGACCTGCAGCAGGCACTCGTATGCTGGTGGCCTGGGATCTCAGGCAAGCTGTCTTGGTGAGGGCAGGTGGGGCCCCACTTCCTTTGGGTGGGGGCTGCCAACCACTTGTTCCTGCATCTTTGTCTGGGCCCCTTTGAGTCTCCTGGCATCAGGCACCTCTCTGAGTCTGTCCCGGTGGCTCCCAGTGCTCGGCCAAGAACCTGAAGAACATCTCAGAGCTGTTCTACTATGCACAGAAGGCTGTGCTGCACCCCACAGCCCCGCTCTATGACCCTGAGACCAAGCAGGTGGGCAGTGGGCACAGGGGGTGGCCAGCAGGTGGGAGCATTGGGAGGCATCATGCTGAGCAAGCTGTCCTTGCAGCTGAAGCCCGCATGCACCCAGGCCCTCACGCGAATCTTCAGGCTCTCAGACCAGGATCTGGATCAGGCGCTCAGTGACGAGGAACTCAATGCTTTTCAGGTGGTCCCCTTGTCCCCCTCTGGGTGGCACCCACCCACTCAGGCCACAGCCAGGCTCTATGCCTCAGACACCATTAACAGTCAGGCAGAGCAGTCATTGGGGTGGCTAGTTGACTAACAGCGACTTTCTCTTGGAGGCAGAAGTCCTGTTTTGGGCACCCTTTGGCCCCGCAGGCCCTAGAGGATGTGAAGATGGTGGTGCGAAAGAATGTGGCGGGAGGTGTGCGAGACAACCGGCTGACTTTGGATGGTGAGACCTGGCACCATGCCTGTTTCCCAGGGTGTGGTGGGGGCTGGGCAGTACCCTGTACCACCTCCTCTGCCCCTTTCTGAGCAGGCTTCCTCTTCCTGAACACGCTCTTTATCCAGCGTGGCCGCCACGAGACCACATGGACCATCCTGCGGCGTTTTGGCTACGGAGATACACTGGAGCTATCCTCTGACTATCTTTTCCCTCCGTGAGTGGTGGATGGGGCTCAGTGTCACATGGGGCCAGGGTGGAATTGGAGCCCTCTCTCAGGCAGAGCACAGCCAAGATAGCCTGTGGTGGAGGTGCCTGCTGTGGACAGGCAGACTGGGATCCATGCAGAGCAGGTGTGCCACCCACCCCCAGCTACATTTCTGCCTGCTTCTTTGCTGTGGTGCTCGGCCAAAGGAGACGCATGCAGGAACCTCCCAGGTTCAGTCCAGTGCACAGGGAGGTCCCACTGCACAGATGGGAGGTGTGCCGAGCATGGTGGGAACCTGATGGCCCCGTGACCCCACAGGCTCCACGTGCCCCCTGGCTGCAGCACAGAGCTCAACCACTTTGGCTACCAGTTTGTGCAGAGGGTGTTTGAGAAGCATGACCAGGTGAGGATGCAGTGACTCTACTGCGCTGCCTATTTCGGCCTCTCAACCAGTGTCGTCACAGCCCTTCTGCCCACAGGACCGTGATGGCACCCTCTCACCGGTAGAGCTTCAGGGTCTCTTCAGTGTGTTCCCAGCCGCCCCCTGGGGCCCCCAGTTCCTGTGCACAGTCCGTTCCGAAGCAGGCCAGCTGCCCCTGCATGGGTACCTCTGCCAGTGGACGTAAGCACAGCCCCCACCTGCCCCCGCCTGCCACACACTGCTGCCCTTCCCTGATGCTGCTCCTCATTCACTTCTGTCCCAGCCTGGTGACCTACCTGGATGTCCAGCGCTGTCTCGAGCACCTTGGCTACCTGGGCTACCCCATCCTCTGCAAGCAGGACTCCCAGGCCCATGCCATCACAGGTGGGCCCATGCCCTTAAGCTGGCCTGGCCCAGTCCCTCCCTGGCAGCCCCTCATTCTTGGTCGTCCTTGCCATCCACCCACAGTCACTCGTGAGAAGAGGCTGGACCAGGAGAAGGGACAGACACAAAGGAACGTTCTTCTGTGTAATGTGGTGGGGGCTCGAGGAGTGGGCAAGTCTGCCTTCCTGCAGGCCTTCCTCGGCCGTGGCCTGAGGGTGAGCCTTATGTGCTGGGTGAAGGGACCCAGCTCCTACCTGGGGCTTCCAGGGCATAGGGCCTCCTAGAAGCATCAAGGTCACCAGGCTTCGGCTGTCTCCCTCCTCAGCATCAGGATGCCAGGGAGCTCTGCGAGGAGCCTGCCATCTATGCCATTGACACCGTGCAGGTCAACGGGCAAGAGAAGTATCTGATAGTGAGTGCTGGGTGTTGGGGGTCCCTGCAGTAGATCCAGGTGCACACTGGACAGTCCCAATGTGTCCTGAGGAACTGAGCCCCCTTCCCTTCGGCCACCCTCTGTCCAGCTATGTGAGGTAAATGCAGACAGCCTACTGGCCTCCACACATGATGCTACCTGTGATGTCGCCTGCTTGATGTTCGATGGTAGTGACCCCCAGTCATTTGCGCTCTGCGCCAGCGTCTACAAGGCAAGCCCCTACCTGCCCCAGGGTTCTGTGTGCAGCATGTCCATGGGTGAGGTCCCCCAGCACCCTCACCCACCATTAGACTGTGCCCTCACTTGGCCCATCACTCCACAGCGCCATTACATGGACAGGCAGACCCCCTGCCTCTTCGTCTCCTCCAAAGCTGACCTGCCTGAAGGTGTCTCACTGCCTGGCCTATCTCCGGCTGAATTTTGTCGTAGGCATCGGCTACCTGCCCCCACTTTGTTCTCCTGCAGTGGCCCAGCAGAGCCCAGCACAGCCATCTTCACCCAGCTTGCCACCATGGCGACCTTCCCGTGGGTACCAGTGCTATAGTCCCTGCGATGGGAGCCCTGTCCCCATCCCATGGTACCAGTGGTCCCTGTCACCAAGAGTGGAATAGCTATGGTGCTGGGGACTGGAGTCAAGGTTGCAGGGTGGGCCTTAGTCAGATGCTGATGCCCTGGCAGGGCTCTCCGGGGCCTGGTCTCTGTGCTAAACACAGGGAGCAGCTCTGTGGAGCTCTGACTTTCCAGGAGACAGGGTGAGGGTAGGTACAGCAGCAAGAATCTGGGCAGCACCCTGAGGGTGTCTCCAGCCAAATTCTTTCTCCTGCAGACACCTGGTCCATGGGGAGCTGCACACCACCTCCTTCTGGCTCCGGTTGACACTAGGGGCTGTCGGGACTGCTGTTGCTGCCATCCTCAGTTTCTCACTCTACAGGGTCCTGGTGAAGAGCCGATGAGGCCCCAGGGCCATGCAGTCTGATTTCGGAGCCCCAGGGTGCTGGTGGGGCTTCTAAAGTCATAACTTTGTTTCTGAAGACAGTCTGCTCACTGCCTAGCGTCAAGGGTGGGCCCCCAGGTTCTACCAGCCTGTGTCTTGCCCAGCATCACCTACCTTTGTGGGCATCATGCTGGAGGGACTACGGGCATGATTGAGAATGACATGACCCAAGACCTGAATTCTCAGGGCTCTACTCCTTCTGGTCCCAGACAGCCAGTGGGCACAGAGGAAGTCAGAGGGCAGCACTTTGGACCAAAATTGGGGAGCGGGACAGGAGTGGCTGGACCACTGTACAGTCCCCTCCCCACCACATTGGGAGACTGGTCCAGGGTTGCATCCTTTGTGGGAGATATGAGGTTGGGTTTCCTGATTAAACTTCAATGTCTTTTTCATCTTGGACTCTACTTTCTGAAGATAGCTTTTCTTGAATCACGTCTTTCATCTTAGTGTGGCTGGAAACTTCACTCCTGACTCCAATGCCTCCCCCTCTAGGCCTGAGACCTCCCTCAGACCAGTGTGAGGGAGGGCCTCTTTATTGAGGTCTATGCTTTCCTAAGGAGACCTGATGCTGGAGGTCCTCCTGATGGCAGACTCCTCCCCAAACATCATCATCTGTCCCCTCAGTCAGGCCGAGCTTAGGGGAGGACCTGGAATTCTGAGGTGGTATTGGAGTGTGCTGAAATGTTCTGCTTCTGGTGAGCAGGTTGGCCCCTGGGTGTGGAAGATCTGCCCTGTACTTCTCACACCCTGACCAGAGGCCTGTGTCACTCCTTTTGGGCAAGGATAGCCAGAGGCCCCAATCTGAGGGAAAGGGGACAGAAAATCCTTGGTGAAGGTGGGGTTCGATTTAGGGTTAGGCTTGGACACTTCCTGTCCCAGATACCTGCTTGGCACGTGTTCTGGTGTGTGGAGCAGAGGCAGCCCATGGCGGGGCTGGCCTGGCCACCCAGACCAGTGCCCCTCCTGCCATCAGTCATTCTATGCAGGTAGCCCCTTCTAGGCCAGGGCCCCTTCCAGAGTCCTAACATGTTATTCCTAGGAGATAGGAGGAGCTGCCTACCCCACAGGGATTCTCAGGCCCGACTCAGAAGGGTCGGGGGTCAGACTCTTGAGGTTCCTCCACCATTCTAACTTCCTAGCTCTATTGGCTCACTGCCACCGTGCAGTTCTTTGCCTGCTAGAGGACAGAGTAGGGTGCTATTTCCAGCCTCTATTCTGAGGCCCAGCTGCCAGTATTGATGGCTTCATGGCATCAGGGTTCAGAGTGGTCCTTGGAGGGTTTGCTATGGTAACACTTCTTTAGTCTGTCACCTCTGTTGGAGGGGTCTACTTGCCCTCACCAGGCACTAGAGCCCCTCCCTACCTCAGCTGCAGCTTTGTTGGGGCCTCTGCCCTGATACCCACTGATCTGTTTGAGCACATCCCCCAGTGTCCTTCTGGGGCTAGAGGCCCCACTGTCACTGTCCAACGTTCAAGCTGCAGGAGCAATAAGGGGTGTCCAGGCCCAGGTGTGTGCCAGGGGTTGGTCTGGTAGACTGAGCAGGGGCAGCTGCAGTAGCCTTCCCTACTTTTGCTAGTTTCCCTTTTGGCCTTAGCGCCCCTGCCTGGGGAGTCACAGGCAGTGGGGTGGTTTGGGAAGGCTTACCCAAGAAGGAGCCCAGGCAAAAGGGTATGCACAGGAGGTGCCTGGGTGCTACCTGTGACTCAGTTTCCCAGCTGCTGTTCCCACTGGACGAACAAAATGCTGTGCCAGGGTGGGGCGCAGGGGTGAGGGGAACGGGCACGCAGTGAACAGGCGCGGGGACCAGGGGGCTGGTTGGAGTTGTTCCAGCCCGGGAGCGCGTCCACATGCTGGGCGCGCGCGTGTTCTAGCCGCGCGTGGTGGCGGCGGCAGCGGCGGCGGTGGCGGCGGCGGCGGCGGCCGGCTGCTCCGTGACGCGGTGCGGAGCGGAGCAGGCGGAGCACACGGGCTGGGGCGGAGCGGAGTTGTCCGCAGAGAAGCCCCTCCCGGCCAAGGCCGCCGACCCCGGCCCTGGGCCCGGCCTGGCTCTATGGACAGAAGCTCACTGCTGCAGCTTATCCAGGAGCAGGTGCGTGGGGAGGAGGGATGCCGCTGTTGGGCTGGGCTCGGGAACCGAGCTCATAGAGCCCCAGTCCCGCCCCTGCTCTCTCCCGCTCCCCCAAGGCCCCTCCTGCAGGACCTTGGTCCCGCTGCCTGAGACCCCAGGAGAGAATGAGACAGACCAGGACGCCTAACGAGGGGCGGGAGGTGAGGGCGATAGACCCCAGACCTTGGCCCTACCCTTCTAGGATGGGCAGGATGGAAATGAGGTGGGGAGACCCCTGGTGTCCTGGAACCCAAGCACCAGTGCCCTGGTAGCTCTTGGGACCATGTCAGGGCACAGAAGCCTGACCCAAGGGTATGGGAGACTGCCTCTCCCAGCTGGCCTGGCCCAGCCCTTTGGTCTGTGGGCTAGGCCCACCCTCAGGCCTTGGCGGGTGGTCCCACCCCACTCCAGCAGCTGGACCCTGAGAACACCGGCTTCATCGGTGCGGACACCTTCACTGGCCTGGTGCACAGCCATGAGCTGCCCCTGGACCCAGCCAAGCTGGACATGCTGGTGGCCCTGGCCCAGAGCAACGATCGGGGCCAGGTCTGCTACCAGGAGCTGGTGGACCTGGTCAGTGCCACAGTGGGTGGGCAGCCGGGGTGGGGTTCCAGGCCTTGGCCAGTACAGTGCCCTGGCTAGAGTTGGGTGGGCAGGCAGCCCCTCTTCCTTGCCTTTCCCTTTGTAGTGGGGAGGGCCTCAGACCCTGTGAGGAGCTGGGTGGACCAAGTGGGGCATGTAGGTGGTGGAGGGAATGCAAGGTTCCATGCTTAGCCCTCTCCCCCGCCCCGCCTCAGATCAGTAGCAAGCGCTCAAGCAGCTTCAAGCGAGCCATCACCAATGGACAGCGGGCACTGCCCCAGGACGGGCTGCTGGATGAGCCAGGCTTAGGTGTCTACAAACGGTTCGTGCGCTATGTGGCCTACGAGATCTTGCCCCGAGAGGTAGACCGCCACTGGTACTTCTACCGGCATCGCAGCTGCCCACCTCCTGTATTTATGGCCTCAGTCACCCTTGCCCAGGTGAGCCTACCTATTCACTCCCTGCATCCCTGGCCTGGCCCAGCTTGGCTCTAATGCTCATTTCTCCTAGATCATTGTGTTCCTGTGCTATGGGGCCCGCCTCAACAAGTGGGTGCTGCAGACCTACCACCCAGAGTACATGAAGAGCCCCCTTGTGTACCACCCTGGCCACCGAGCTCGGGCCTGGCGCTTTCTTACCTATATGTTCATGCACGTCGGGTGAGTGGGGGCCCACTTCCAGTATCCCGGATTGAATCAGATTTTAGCACTTTTAGGCTAGGGCTGGGGGCCTGATGGCTGATCTCAACCCTCATACCTGCTTGCCCCCACATGGCCAGGTTGGAACAGCTAGGGTTCAACGCTCTCCTGCAGCTGATGATTGGGGTGCCCCTGGAGATGGTGCATGGCCTGCTCCGTATCAGCCTGCTCTACTTGGCCGGTGTGCTGGCAGGTGAGGCAGGCGTGTACCCCCTGGCCACCTCACTTGTGGGCCTCACTCTCACAGCTGTCCACTTGCTTTATACAGGCTCCCTGACTGTCTCTATTACTGACATGCGGGCCCCTGTGGTGGGAGGCTCTGGCGGGGTCTACGCTCTGTGCTCTGCCCACCTGGCTAACGTCGTCATGGTAATGGGACAGCCAAGGTGGGGTGTGGGGAGGGGCCCACAAGGCTTGTCTCACAGCTTCTCTCACACCCCATCAGAACTGGGCTGGGATGAGGTGTCCCTACAAGCTGCTGAGGATGGTGCTGGCCCTGGTGTGCAGTAAGTAGGGGGCTGGGGGGCTGGGTGGGGAGGCTCAGCCCATGGCCCAGGTGCCTTCCACCTGCCACCTCCCTCTGCAGTGAGCTCCGAGGTGGGCCGGGCTGTGTGGCTGCGCTTCTCCCCACCACTGCCTGCCTCGGGCCCACAGCCCAGCTTCATGGCACACCTGGCTGGTGCTGTGGTGGGGGTCAGCATGGGCCTGACCATCCTGCGTAGCTACGAGGAGCGCCTGCGGGACCAGTGCGGCTGGTGGGTGGTGCTGCTTGCCTATGGCACCTTCTTGCTCTTCGCCATCTTCTGGAATGTCTTCGCCTATGACATGCTGGGTGCCCAAATCCCCCCGCCACCCTGATGGACTCCCAGGGGACGCATGGGCCAGGGGTTGGCCTGCATGTCTGCCCTATGTGAATGTATCTCTAGAGGCTGCTTGTCCCATGAGGGCAGGTGGCCCCTGTGGCCCACTGAATTCAGGCTAATCTTACATGAGCCCTGGCCCCCTCCTAGGCCTTGGGGAAGGGGGGTTAGGACTGCTGGGCCAAGCCGAGTGATGGAGGTTCCAAGGGTGACCCCAGAGACCCTGTCCCAGCCTCCCCCCCCCCCCCCCAGGACTAACAGTCTGAGCCTTTTTGGAGGATGAATAAATATTTTACACAGCACCAGGTGGCTGTACGAGGGCTCTGGGGGCTAGTCTGGCCTCCCCCTCACTCGCTGAGTGGCCTGTGAGGGCTCTTTCCTCTATGCGGGCAGCCTGGATTCTCCTTTGCTCCTCTGTCCTTGGTATGAGGTGTGTCTATATGGGAGGTGGGATCCCCTGGGGAGAAACTGTGGGCCTCATGGTCAGAAGTGAGTTTAGCAGGCATTTATTGAGCTTCTGCAGTCACACAGCAAGTGAGCAGCAGGTCCTGAGCCACAGCCAAGTTCAGTTGGCCTGGGTCCTGCGCTTCTTGGATGGCCTGGAATCCTCAGGAGTGGGCGAGCTGGGGCTGAGTTTGGGCAGCAGGTGAGGGCACAGCTTCTGCCCCACAGTCCAGGTCCACAATGCTGTCTCCACACGATGAGGGGTCCATAACCCTGAGGTACTACCTAGGGAGGCACAGAGGGAGTCTGGGGCCCAGGGCACTGACCACCCTGCCCTGCAAGACAGCTCTGCAAACTCCACTCTGATGGAAGTTCTGGATACCCTCCTAGCCCACCAACAGTCCCCTCACCTCCATTCAGGGCTGTGGCACGCTCCTGCACCTGGCGCAGGTACAGCAAGTAGTGCTTGAGAGTGTACTGCAGGGCTGGCAGGCCAGGCACTGAGGACACTGCCTCATCAGACATGAAGGCTGCCACCTCAGGAGCTCCAACAGCCAGGACCGCTGAGGGTAGTGAAGGGCCAGCACTCAGACACCACCAGTCTCAGGACAACCTCAGTGTGAATTGCCATTCTCAGTGACTCTCCGTGTCATGGACGTGGCCATCGGCCCGCATTACAAAAACACTAACAGGCCAGGTTCTGCCCACGACCCCACGGGTGTGATAGCTCTCACAACTAACCCGAGGCAGTGGCGGGGCCCACACCCCTGAGGGTGCACAATTCTGTGACCGCTGCCTGCATGTCTGGCAGGAGGTTGAAGGCAGCGGCGGAGCGCTTCACCACCAGCTCCGGGGGGTTGGTGGCCACCAGCTGTTGCAGGCGCGGCCGGAAACGGCCCCTCTGCCGCCGAGTCCGATCGGATGGGGTGGTCACTGGTGGTGAACCTCGCCAGGAGGGTCCGCCCCATAACATGAGGACCCGCCTCTAGGAGGGAGCTCCACCCCACGCCACAAGGAGACACCCACAAGGGGAAGCCCAGTCTTCAAAAGGCGGGCCCGCCGGCCAACGTTCCGCCCCCCACGTGGAAGCCCCTCACCGCCAGCTTCCAGGCCAGTAGCCGCTCCAGCTCGTCTCGTGTCACGTGCTTCTCCGCTCGGCCCTCGATGGCCGCAGGCAAATCCTCTCGATACCTGGGGAAGGGCAGTGACGGGGAGTACGGACAACGGGTATCGCCCGCCCTACCGATGCCTCCACCGCCCTACCATCGGTCCAGGGCTTCCAGTTTCCGCAGGGGGCCCGAGCGCGTTCGCACCACCTCCTCGTGACGCGCCAGGATGGCGGCCCAGCGGCTCGGGTCCTCACAGCCCCACAACCCGCGGGCGGACGCCATGTTCACGGGCTGGGCCTCAGGCGAGGCGGGACAGGATACGGGGCGTGAGTTTGGCCAACTTCTGGAAGAAAGACCTCCAAATGCGAGGGGCGGAGCCACCTGGACCAGCCCTCGGCTCTTCTCCTGACTGCTGACGCCGTTGTCCTGAGCACACACTCCCTCCCGCCCACTCCCACTCCCCCCCCCACAGTGTGTCAGGCGCATGCGCGGCCCCCGCCCACCCGCGCGGGTCCGTTCGCCCCACTAGCTCCTCCCCGCGGGGCCGGAAGTTCCGGTGGCGGATCGCTGGACCGGGCCCGAGCGGATCGCGGGCTCGGGCTGCGGGCTCGGGCTGCGGGCACAGGGTGGGCCGGGCGCGGAGCCTGGGAACGGAGCCCAGGCCGTGCCGCGCGGCGCCATGAAAGGCAAGGAGGAGAAGGAGAGCAGCGCGCGGCTGGGCGCCGCCGGTGGAAGCCCTGAGAAGAGCCCGAGCGCGCAGGAGCTGAAGGAGCAGGGCAACCGGCTCTTCGTGGGCCGCAAGTACCCGGAGGCAGCGGCCTGCTACGGCCGTGCCATCGTGAGTGCGCCCGAGCCGAGGGAGGGGACCAGAGTTTGGGCCAGGGGAGGGGGCGGGGCCTGCCTGGTTCTTCGCGCTGGACCTTCGGAGGATCTTGGCCTTTCGAGGGAGGGGCGTTTGGGCTCTAAGAACTCAACGATGATCTCGTTCCAAAAGGGCCGAGGCCCCAGCTCTCGAGCTTTCTGCCAGAGAACTGTGGTGGGTAGGAGCTTCAGGGCGCTTGAGGCCGGCAGGGCCTCGGGCCAGTGATCTCCACAGGTCTGGGAGACTTACCTTTACAAAATCTACTCGAGTCAGGAGGGTGAGTTCAGACAGACTTCAGGGCCAGGACACATCCTCCACCCATCCTCAGGGCCTAGGAGCTTTGAAGTTGAGAAACCTAGTGTCTTGATTCCAACCATGGGCCTCAAGCCAGGACAGGGTTTGGGACAGGGACAGGCTGAGCTCACTCCCTCCTGCTGACTGGCGGGCCCTGGTCCCCAGACCCGAAATCCCCTGGTAGCGGTGTATTACACCAACCGGGCACTGTGCTACCTGAAGATGCAGCAGCATGAACAGGCCCTGGCTGATTGTCGGCGTGCCTTGGAGCTGGATGGGCAGTCTGTGAAGGCACACTTCTTCCTGGGGCAATGCCAGCTGGAGATGGAGAGCTATGATGAGGCCATCGCCAACCTGCAGCGAGGTAGGTTTACAGGCTGGCTGGTTATGAGGGTGCCTGGGGCCGGGCGGGTGGACTGACCAGAGGAGGACCTGAAGGCTCTGTTTCCTCAGCCTACAATCTGGCTAAGGAGCAGCGGCTCAACTTTGGGGACGACATCCCCAGCGCTTTGCGCATCGCCAAGAAGAAGCGCTGGAATAGCATTGAGGAGCGGCGTATCCACCAAGAGAATGAGCTGCACTCCTACCTCACACGACTCATTGTGGCAGAGCGTGAGAGGTGGGCTGTGGTGGCAGGCCCCAAGACCCCCTCCCCCTCCCAAGTCAGCACTTTGAGTTCCAAACACAAATATTTAATGAAAGTCAACACTGGTGAACAGAAAGACGGGGACAAGGCCTGAACAAGCCTGAGGTTGGGGTGGAGTCTGACCTTTCTTGGCCAAACCTATTCCTGACCAGCTCCTTGGTCAAACCCCAGGGAGCTGGAAGAGTGTCAGCGGAACCATGAGAGTGATGAGGACGATGGCCACATCCGGGCCCAGCAGGCCTGCATCGAGGCCAAGCACGTGAGGGTGCCCTGGCCCATATGTGGGTCTGTGTGTGTTTGTGTGCATGTAACTTGAGGGTGCCCCTGGCTGTTGGGTCTGTGTGCGTGTCTGGGGAAGGGAGAGAGAGTATCTGGCCCACGTGTGGATGCTCGGTTTTTTGCAGGACAAATACTTAGCAGATATGGATGAGCTCTTTTCCCAAGTGGATGAGAAGAGAAAGGTGAGTTGTCCTGTTCTCTGGGGCCTGTGGGTATCAGGAATTGGAGCAGTGTACCCTTTCTGGTCCCTGACTTGACCTGGTATGATGCAGAAGCGAGACATCCCCGACTATTTGTGTGGTAAGATCAGCTTCGAGCTAATGCGGGAGCCATGCATCACACCTAGTGGCATCACCTATGACCGAAAGGACATCGAGGAGCATCTGCAGGTGAGGGCCCACAGGTGCTGGGGGCAGGGCTTAGCTCCACTAAGTACTTTCTGACCCTGTTGTCACTGCAGCGCGTTGGCCATTTTGATCCTGTGACCCGGAGCCCCCTGACCCAGGAACAGCTCATTCCCAACCTGGCCATGAAAGAGGTCATCGATGCGTTCATCTCTGAGAACGGCTGGGTGGAGGACTACTGAGGCAGGGAGAGCGGGAGGGCTACTCGCCCCACCTAGCCTGGAACCCTGGCCCAGGAGGTCCTGGGTCTTGGGGCCTTATCCCCCAGTCCCTGTACATAGTTTGTGTCCTGGATCCCTGCTCTGGTGTCCCTACCCCATCCTCCCCATCAGTTCTGCTGTTAGGCCATGAGCCTTCCTTGTCCCTCTTCTGAGCCAGAAATAGCAGGCTAGGGTGGGTTGGGCTGAGGCCGCTTCTGCCACCATTGTCCCTGTAATAAAACCTGTGAGCAGTTGTAGGGGTGTGTGCTGGTGTGCGACGGAGCTCGCCAGCTGCCTGCTCTGGCTAGCTAAGGAAGGTAGAGATGAAAACACTGGTGTCAAGGTTGAGTGTGGCATGCCACCATCGGTCAGGAAAATACAGCACCTGGATGGGGTAGGGCACAGGGTTTAGTTGGGGCCCTCAGCCCAGCCCAGCCCCGCCCCGCCCCCTCCTACCAACTACTGACCTCACCAGCCTGGATGGTACACTCCAGGGGCCGTGCAGACGGTGTCAGGGCTGGGTATATGTTCTGGAGCCAGGACAGTGTGGTCTTGTTGGGGTGAAACTCAGGTGTCTTCTCAGGGGGGTACAGGAACCAGCGCTGGGAGCAGGAGCAGCAAGGTCAATCTGTGTTACAGTCAATGAGCCCCAAGTCTCAGCCACCACCCTGTGCTGACCTTGCGGCCATAGATAACTTCTGAGAACCCAGGCCCGTGCCAGTGGAAGGGTACACCAGAGCCAGCTCCTGTGGAATCAATAATGAGTAGCTGGTGATCAAACCCAATCTGCACTCTGCGCCCCACCCCCCAATCTGATCTTGTAGGGCACCCTCACCTGCAATCCCAAAGCTGTAAGCAGGAGTGGTACCCAGCAGACTGAATGTGGGTGGGGAGTAGTGCTGAAAAAGTGATGCCCATTCAGTGAAGTTGTGGTCCCCAAAGAAGTACAGGGTGTCTGCCAACAGAGAACACAGGAGGGTACAGGGATCCTGGAACCTGGGCTGTGCCAAGTGCCTCCTCCTCACCCCACTGCTGCCTAAGTCTGGCTCACCGTTACCCAGGGAGGTGGGATCCTGGGGGTGTAGCATCTGTTCCACATACTCCTGGAAGGGTAGATCCACTGCAAGAAAAGGACCGGTCAGGACTGGCTACTGCTGCTCAGGATGCCAGCAAGCAGGCTGGGATACAAGGAGGGGCAGCTCACCTTTCTGGTAGGAGTAGGTATTGGCAGTACTCAGCCGCACAACGTTGTTCCCAAACGAGGCCAGCAACCTTTCGCGGGAGCAGAGTGCTCGGAATCTCTGTGGGAGTTGGGAAAGGACTTAAGGGCCCGGCCCATTACAAGCAAGAGTGTCAGGAGGAGCACAAGCACTCACCGAGTTGTCTGTGAGCCCCTGCAGGATGACGGGTCTGGAGAAGGCATAGCTGGAAGGAAAGGCAAAGCCACAGTCGGGTCTGGCTCGTGTCCCCCTCTGACCCTGCCCACACGAGTTCGCTTGACTTTTGGGGGAGGCGGCCTTGGGAGTCTGGGCACACGGCCATCATACAAGGGCGCGACACCATCGATCCAGGGTGACGACGTTCCTGCACAGGTTTTCGGGCGTGGGGAATGTAGCCAGTACAGGAAGACGCACGTACTACTGAACGAACTTGGCGTAGCTGAAGTTGGCCCAGCGTTCCACAGTGCAGCGCTCCTCCTCCGCCACCGCGGCTGGCTCCCGGGGGCCGCGCTGCTGCCTGCAGGCACAGCGGGTCAACGCCCCGGGCCGCCCCGTAGCGCGCTCTCTCCCCCGCCCACCCGGCGCCGCTCACCACCCTCCATCGCCCTCCGAGTCGGGGCCGAGCCGAGCTGGATCCGCCAGCGTCCAGATGACGAACAACAGGTGCAGCCGCACCCTTGGTGCCATAAGCCAGCTGCCGCGAGGCAAACCCGGAGCTCCGACGTCGTGGCAACACCCGGGGTGTCGGGACAACTCCCGGAAGCGACCTCCTTTGGCCCGCCCCGAAAGGGGCGGTACTTCCGGAAAGTAGAATTAAGACTGCGGAGAGCTCCTAGCAACTTCTGACAGCTCCAAACGGCTGCATTGCCTCCCGGCCCCGCCAGCGCAAGGACAGGGCAGCCAGCAGCGCAACCGACTGGGTGACAGGCAGCCTCAGACTGTGGCTCCCGCTTCCTTTATTTGGTTCACAAGCCCCGGCCCCCTCCTGCCCGGGATTCGGCAGGCCAATCAGGAGTACTCGCACAGGTGGCCACAGCCCGCGGGGCAGTGGGAGCTGCCTTCCAGCCACTTCATGATGTGCTGCAGGTGGCCCCCGTGACTGCAGCCCTGGCACCACACGAACAGACCTTTGACCACGTGATGGCAGACTGCACACATGCTGGCGCAGCGGTGGCATCTGTCACAGACCCAGCCACGGCTGCTCATGGGCCGCTTACAGTGGCTACAGTTGACATGCAGGGTGGTGGAGGCCTGGTTGAGGCAGCTAATGGCACGACTGGTGCTGAGCTTGACCACCTGGTTGGACACATTCCAGAGGCAGAAGCGCTGCAGCAGGTCAATGTAGGATGTGTACCAGTGCTCCTGGTGGTGCAGAGAGAAAAGGAGGGAAGCAGAAGGCCAGGGTCATGGGCACATTGAGGGGTTTCACCCTAGCATGCTGGGTGTGGGTGCAGGTAGGGTGTACAGGGATGCCTGCTCCCAGGCCTGGTCACCCACCTGGGTTTGCTCGTCAATGTCCTTCCGTACGCGTTCACCCAGCACGATGAGCACAGACACAGCCATCTGCACATCACCCTGCTCAGCGTAGAAGCGCAGCATGTCACACACCAGAGCACTAAAGAAGTCTGGCGGCAGGCGGCTATCGTAGAGTGCATGTGAGACAGAGATGAGCGAGAAGGAGGAGTCCATTGGTGCCAGAGAAGCCGCATCTGCCTCACTGCCACTCACATGGGGTGAATCGGCCTTGTCCTGCAGGTGCTCAGGGCCTGGTGGTGTGTCCACAATCTCGTGGCGCAGTGGGAAAGCCTCCTGGGGCAGCACATACTCAGTCTCCTCAGCTGCAAGACAGGGGTGGGGGAGGCAGGGTCTGAGCCTCTTGCCCCACTTCCTAGCTCTGCCCTTCCTACCCCTCACTCACTGTGTGCATGTTCTGGATCCAGAAGGTACAACTCATCTTCCTCACCATCTACGTCACCCAGCAGGTAGTCGGCAGGCACATCGCTGCCCTCAGTCTCCTCGTTGTCTGCCCATGAGGGAGGAAGGAAGGAAAGGAGAGATTTACACTGGAGGCTCATTCTGGGATGCACTGACCCCACTCCCAACAATGCCCTGTGCTGCCCGCCAACCTACCCTCATTGGTGATGAGCGTGGCTGAGGAGTCAAGCAACACTGTGTCGCTCCGTGTGTCACCCTTGCTGCGGTCCAGCCGGGTCTCACTGCCCAGTCCTTGGGACATATCCTTTAGATTGAAACTGGGGGCAGGGAGGTCCGATTGGCGGGTGGGCTCCAGCAGTCCCACCCTCTGGGGAGTGCCACTAGGGGTTTACCTGTTCATAAGGGGCAAGCCACAGGAGCTACCCTTGCCTACGCTGTGGTTGAGGTTGGTGGTGGGCACCAGACCAGGGCTGCAGTAGATAATCCGTAGCATAGTCCACGTCTGCGCCACCTAGGGGTGGGCACTGGTCACTCACCGGGGTCCTGGGTCCCTGGTGCCCCATGCAGGTACCCCCTTTGCCTGGATGGAACCACAAACCCTCAGAGTTCAGCTGCCCCAGGGATCCAATGTCCTGGTCCACCCCAGGTAGGAAAACCAAGGCCCATGGAAAAGATAAAAATCCCAGCCTCCATCCTGCAGGGCACAGAAGGAAGCAGATGTGGGAGGCGGCCAATGTACAAATGAACCTGGGGTCCCAAAGAGGTAATGAGAGAGGCAGGACTGGATACCTGAGGAAGTCTGAAAGCAAGAATGAACCAGCAGAGGGGGCTTAAGCCCCATGATGCTCCAGACCTGCACTCCCAGATGGCACTGGTATTTACCCTGCTCTGGGGCCCTGGACATGCTCAGTTATGGGAGCAGATGAGGGTTGGTGTTGGCAGTGGCTGAGCTGAGCACTCAACTCAGGGCAGCGTCTGGGTGCAGCAGTTGGAGGAGCCCCTGACCTTGCCCCAAGGTCATGGCCCTGCCTGGGTTCCCCTCAGCCTAACTATACCTACCTGGTTTCGGCCAAGCTCCCGAGCCACCTTTGCATTGTGGTCACAGAGCTCAGCCAGTGGCCGGCCAGCTAGGGCATAACGTTCGGCTGTATCCACAAACCAGCTCATGCTGCCACTACCAGGTTCCATCTCAAAGACGCTGAGGGCACTGGACGCAAGCCCTGCAAAGGGCTCAGCAGGGTCCAGCTTGCGCTTGAAAAAGATGGGGTGCCGTCGATCACCAGCATAGGGCTTGCGCCCTGACTCAGTTACCACTAGGCTCTCCTTGGCGGCAAAGGCCAGGTCCCCAAAGAGGCCATAGCACAGGCCCTCGGGGTTGGCACGCTCAACGGGTTGGCTGGCATCACGGAACAAGTGCTGGCACAGCGTGCTGTCTTTTGAGCCAGAGAGCAGGAAGGAAGGGTCGTGTGGATGGCGCCAGGCAATGCCTGTTGTGACGTCACGATGCTCCTCAAACATGGCTGCAGGCACAAAGGGCCTGCGCACGTCCCACACGTAGATGTTGTGGTCCACCATCATGGAGCATGTGGCCAGGTGGTGGCGACACTCGGGCCGCCACTTGACTCTGGCCACTGAGGCAATGGTCTGCACGCAGTGCACCTCCTTGGCACGGTGTGTGGTCATGTCCCAGACCTTCACCATCTTGTCACGCCCACCTGTGGCCAGCCAACCCCTACAGAAGGCCCATGAAGTCCTCAGTTTCCTCTTCTGGGGTGGGAGGGCTCCCCACTCTCTATCTTACAAGACTTGAGGTCCACGTCTACCCCCGTGAGAGAGCCCTTCCATGAGCCCCACCCGTCCCTCCCAGCTGCCCCTGTACCCACCCCACCCCATACCTGTCTTCAGGGTGCCAGTCACAGCAGAAGACAGGCCCATTGTGGGCTGTGAACATCCTCTCACAGCGGTCAGGCCGCCGAATGTCCCAGAGCTGCACATTGCCATTCTCAAAGGTGGAAGCAAAGGTGAAGTAGTCCCGGATGCTGAACTGGACGTCCCGCACACTCTCAGACTGGCCTGTGGACAGGATGTTGATGGAGAGAGAAGATGAGGACAGCCCAGAGAGGGCTCCAGGAGGAAGAGTGGCCAAGAATGGAGCCCTTAGAGCGGCTGTGGACCCCCCATTCAAGGACTGCCTAGGGCAAACAGGGCAAGGAAAGGCCTTACAGAGCAAACACAACAGCCTGGGCCAGGAAGGAGGACACCAGGCAGTATGTGGTTTCTGAAGTGAACTCCTGGACCTCAATTTTCCCTGGATTCTTTGTGTGATGTCAGTCCTTGCACAAAGCTGTGGCCTAGCTTCAGGACTGAATATCAGAACATTGGATGAACAAGAACCTTACTGAGCTGCCTGTCCACACTTCTTTGGGAGTCTTGAGGCCCCTTAAAGAGGCATGGATGAAGATCCTACAGCCTCAGCCCCTTCACCTTGAGCTGGAGCTCTGGGTCAGTCCCAGAGAATCGGAGGCCTTGGGTCCATGTCTACCCCCGTAAACTACCACACCAAGAGCCTTTGAGAGCAGTGTCCAGCTTTCCCCCAGCACAGGTAGCTCAGAGTCTGTCTTAGGAGGCCCCCCAATTCTCTAAGGCCTCTGTGTTGTCTTCATTTGGTTTCACTAAAGTGGACAAGAGAGTGCTGGCTCAGAGTCACTGTCAGGGAGCTGAGGTGCTGGGAAAAGAACCATGGGGGTGACCATGGAGTGCACCCCACTTCCTCTGCATCCCTGGACTGAGGACTCCAGAGGGCCTGGTGGACTTACTATAATGAGGTATCTTGGAGCTCTGAGGCAAGGGAAGAAGAGGCAGAGAAACAACTCTCTGTTCAACCACACAGGTGTGCTGTGGACCTGCTTAGGCTCTGCCCTTTCCCTCATCCCATACTCAACCTCGACTCCTGCTGGTCCCACAGGTGCATCGGATCTGCAACCACTCTCTATGTACCTCTCACACCTAAACCAGATCTGCCCTTGTCCCTCCCCTGCTGACCCCCACCCACTCTTCCAGTGCCGGCTCAGCTGGCCCCTCCTCCAGGAAGCCCTCTGGGAGTATTTCTGAGGGCCTCTAATGCACGAAGCACTTCTTAACCTGCCTGGACAGGCCAGTGGCCTGCAAAAATGTACACTTGCCCAACCTGCCTCTAAGGGGCTCACCTGAGAAGGTGCTGACAGAGTCTTTCTTGCGGAGGTCAAAGCACTTCATGAAGCCATCCTGGGAGCCACTGAGCAGCACATGGGCCTCAGAGGGGTGGAAGCATACTTTGTTCACAGTGCGTTTATGCTCTGTGAACAGCTGGTCCTGCTTATTCCGGGATGGCCGGCCCAGATTCCATGTAACCACTACACCATTGGTGGCTGCTGTGGCCAAGAGGTTCTCATCCATCTGGTGCCAGACAACATCAGCACAGCTCAGGTTGAGCGAGGGCTTGCGGCCCACACGCAGGTTCAGCTTCTCTACAAACTGCTCCTCCTCGATGGCATAGATCTTGAAAATACTGCGGCCTGCCACGACCACCTGGGCTGCATCTCGGCACACACTGATGGCATTGGCTGGTGCGTCCAGGTGGCAGTGCATGGTGTGGCCTGTCAACGCACTGCCACTCAGGGCTGTGGTCACGCGGGACATCTTCTCCATGGCTGCACAAGTGGTGGGGACAGGAGGTCAGTGAGGTTGGCTGGCCTGGTAAGCTGGTGAAGGGGGCTGTCAGTTCAGACCCTTCTCCCTGGTTGGATCTCCCAAAACTGGTTAAGCCTGGGTTAGTCTTGGTTAGTCCAGGGCAGTCCACCGTTAGTCAATCAAGTCTGGCTGGGTGGTCAGAAGGTGCTGTACCTGCCCTGAGGCTGGTCAGTCCGATGCATGTCTGACTTTTGGGGGAGACCCTACCTGGTCAGTCCCAACCCAGGCCACCTTTCCATTCCCCTAGTCAGATCTGGGCGGTCAGCAGACCTTCACTGGTCAATCAATCCCGGCGGGGAAGTGAGGCGGTTACCACCATCCACATAGTCGTTTCCGGGGCCTTCGGGGATGGGCCAGAAGGGCTAGAGGGACACAGAGGAACTTCAAGGACCGAGCTGTTAACAGAGTCTGAGGGGCTGGACAGGAGTCAGGAAACGTCGGCAGCGCGGAGGTTGCGGTGGCGTGGAGGAACGGAGGCAGCGGGAACAGAGCCAGAAGAACCGAAGAATCTACTCCCTTCGCGAGCACCTGAACAATTCAGTAAATTTTTCCGGCCGGGGCGGGCCGGAACGGCCGCGCCGGAAGCAGCCTGTCTGTTTCCCGCCCCTTGCCGGAAGCAGTGTTCTTGTCTCCTCCTCGCCGTAAGCGAGTATCCACACTACAAAAGTTCCGGAAGAAGGAACTGCACCGGTGGAGGTGGAGTTTTGGTTCAGGATTGAGTTAGAGAGGCTCCCTTGATTCCGTCACAGTGCTTTTTTTTTTTTTTTTCCTCGCAGTATTTTAATACCAGTGCTTATCTTTACCCCAGGGCCCCTCAGCAAGTCCATACATCCCTAAACGAGTCCCGAATCCCTACAATTGTCTCCACCTCCCTCATTCTCCTCCCTTGGACCCCAGGAGCAGGTTTTCCTAACAACTTAACCCTTGTCCCTCGTTCTCCGTTGTTTGAAGCCCGTACAGCAGCCAGGTACCACTCTGGTGTCCTGTGCCTCAGGACTAAGGTGCCCTGTAGTTCCCCACCACGCTGTGGGTAAATCCCAAACTCCTGGCCTTTGCTTCTCCCGGCGCACCTCCAGCGACAGCAGTTTCCAGCCCGTCAAGTTCCTTGCTGCTTCGCCGTTGTCACCGGTGCTAGTCTTTCCTCTCCAGAAAGCGCCTCCTCACACTTAAGGGTTCAGCTTAAGTGTCCCGCTCTCAGAGGCCTTCTCTAGCCACTGCATCTAATGCAGCCTCTCCCCAGTCACTGTCACCTTCAAGGCGTTCGTCACAACCCTTTCCTTTGTTTACTGGTCATCACACACGTGTGAACTCCACCAGGCAGGGATCACATCTTTCTTGGTCTCCACAAACTCCAGTGCCTGACACAGCTTGTTCACACAACCCCCTTCAGTCACCCTCTCTGAGCCTCCCTTTCACTTCTGGGTGTGAGTTCTGGTTTGTCTTTGCTGCACTGTGCGATCTTTTGGGACATCCCTGACCCGCTCTTAACCTCGGTTACACTGTGCATTTAACAGGGCTCATTTTTGCCCTTCTGGAAGGATGGGCTAGATCCCAAATATTTTGGAGGGATTATTATATGTAATGACTTTAGTGTCTGTCTCTCTCCCCACTTAAGCAATGAGCCTAAGGAACTTCTCAGTTAGTCAGTGCTGGGTTTCCAGTCAGTCACAGTGGCAGCTGGCCCCTACATTTTTGTTGAAAGAACCAAATTTGATGAGTTGAGGGGTGCATAAGAATACAGAAACTTGAGCCCCTCAGGGCAAATACTTTCCCCCCACCATGTCTGATGATTTAAAAACACCTCAGACATGTGTTTTTACAACTTTTTTTAATATATATTTTTATAAACAGGTCACGTGATAAAATAGCACAAGAAACACTTACCAAATATAAGGTTATATCTTCCGCATATACAGGAGAATGAGGTTGTTATGTACAATAAGAAAATGATTTTAGGGGTTGGTTGGTTTTGTTTTCCTCTCTCCCCTTAAATTTTCCTCCTACAGTCGTTGGAAATATCACAGCTTCAGTTGCATTAATACTTTGGACAAATGAACAGCTGCTACCTCCCCACTAGGGAACTGTGGGGAGGAAGGGCTGAAGAAACTGGCTCCTGACCACCTCAACCCAGGAGCCTCCTGCTGGCACTCCAGGGGCAGAGAGATCTTTGGGCTGTTGAACTGTTTCTCTGCTTCAGTATCATCTCTTGCTCGCTCTTTCTCTCTCACTCTTTCTCTCTCACTCTCTGGAACCTGGTTACTCTCTTCCAACCAGATGGGGGCAGGGGTGTCCCAAGATTAGGTGTGCATGTTGTATTCCTGGGGTTCAAGGTTGGAATGGAAAGGGGTCCCAGCCCCCTCCTCAGCAATTGCCAAGATGTGCCAGCATCCCCTAGGACTTCCAAATGTCTTGGGATTGGACAGAACACAGTCAGAGCCCATGTGGGCAAGCAGAGGTTTGGGAAGCTTGGGTCGGGATGCAGCTAGAAAGGAGCCCTTCCTCCTCTGGGTGCTGAGGATGTGCGGGCCACTGGAAGATAGCAGTCGCTGGCTGGCGCTGACCCTGAGCCTTGGCTGGGGTCTTTTCCGCTTCCACCTGACAGCAACCTACCCAGGGTGAAGTGTAGTTAGCACTGAGGGGCCTGGGCCCAACTGGCTACAGGGGTAGCAGTGTATGGTCCACACAGGACTGCTCCTAAGGCCTGCAGGCCCTGATCGTTGCTCCAGTTTGGGGTCCCTCAAGTTATCTGTACCACCTCTGGGTTGAGGTGGACTGTTGCTGGCTGGGCTAATTTTGATTATGCCAAGGTCATTGTCATCCACTCTGCCTCTTTCCCAACCCAGTTCTGCCCCAGCCTGGCCAGGGCCCCAAGCACTTGTAGGCCTGCGGGTAGGGGTGGGGCAAGCAGGACTGCTTCACACAGTGGCAAGAGGGGAGGTCGCTGTTGCTTGGGTCAAGCTGGCATGAGGTGGGGGAAGGGCAAGTGGGACGTGGGCTCCTCAGCGGGCCATGGCTTTGGCGGTGGCCTGTTTCCCTTCGCGACCCTCAGAGGAATCCAGGCGCGATGGGGCGGAAGATGCGGGCAACCCATGGGGCTCTTCCGGGCCACTGTGTCCTGGGGGACCCAGCCCCCCTCAATCCCCTTGGGCCCTGCCCAGGATAGGGGGACAGCTGAGAGGCAGTAGGGTGTGGCAGGGAAGGCGGTAAGGGCGGCCCTCTGGCGAGCTTAAAATGCCACCCCGCCCAGGATCGGGCCTGGCCCTCTCACCTCCAGCGGGCGGGCGAATGATGGAGGCGGCTGCGGCGTGGTGGAGGGTGGGCGTGCAGGGCGGGCACGAGGGGCATGCACAAATCCCCGAGTGTGCGTGCGTGCGTGCGTGGGGCTGGCCCCGCCCGCCGCCCTTTCCTGCCCGGGCGGGGCCAGGAGAGGAGCGGAGGGGCCGAAGGGAGCGGGGCGGAGCTTTCCCTCGGTTTGTCCCGGCTCCCGCGCTGGGTGTGGGGGCTCCCCTGAGGGCATGGCAAGGAGATGGGGCTCAGCGGCGCCCCCGCGTCTCCGCCCAGAGCGTGGCGGGTTCCTGCGACGGGGGCGAGGAGGCTCCGCGCTACTCGATGACGAGGCAGCGGGGCAGGTGCTGCGAGAAGTACTTGAAGAGCTCGGGGGTGGCCCCGGGGCAGTTGGTCAGCTCCAGCTCCTCCAGTTCCTGAAGCTGCACCAGGCCCGACAGTCCGGTGGTGGTCAGCAGCGGGCAGCCTACGGCGGGGTGGGGGTGGGGGTGGGGGTGAGCAGAGAAGTGGCTGAGTGGGCGCGACCCCATGGCTCGATGAGGGGTGGAGGGGCCGGAGGCTATAGCCTACCTGGCCTTTCCCTCCTGACCTGGACATGGGATAGCGAGTCAGCCCCAGGTGTGAATCCGCACAGGGGACTCCGCAGGATCGGCAGTCGGACTAGGTGTGTGTGTGTGGGGGGGGGGGACGGGTCACCGTCCAGGGCGCGCCAGCGGGGTCTCACCTGCCAGAGACAGGAGACGCAAACTCCTCATGGCCAGGAGGTGCTTCAGCCCGAAGTCCTGCACCTGGGCGGGAGGGCGGGGCGAGTTAACTATTTCCCTCGCGCCCTGTAGGAGCCCCACTCCTGGGGTCAGGCCGCAGGCCTGGAGCTGCTGGAGGGGCAGGGAGTGGGGTTCAAAACGGAGTTGTCTCAGTTCCCCTACAGAGCCAGGAGGCAGGTGGGGAATGCTGGTGAGGGCTCTGGGAACTCCACGCACTCCGCTTATGTCGGCTGCTGAGTGTGGAGGGATCCCAGACTTCCTTACAAGAATCTGAGTGGGCCCGGACCAGGTCAGAGGACCGTCTGGGAGGGAGCTTTCCCAGCGCCCCCCACCTCCCCAGACTACTCCCCAATCTCTGGAGGCGTGGAGGGCCAGTACCTGGCAGCACCATCTCAGGTAGAGGCTGCGGAGGGACGACATGGTGGACAAATAGCTGAGGCCAGTGTCCGTGATGCGTACACACCTGCAGTTGCAACAGAAGGGGGCTGCCCACCTTCAGAACACCTCGCCCTGCCCCTCAGCTCCTACCCCTTCTTCCCCTCCCAACCCTAGTGTCGCTGGCACGAACTCAACTTCTGCCCTACTCATAATAGCTCCTTCTTTTCTATAGCCCTGCCCCTCAACCCGCTCCCTACCCACTCTCCCTAGAGGGCTGTCCACTAGCCTAGGCTCACTGCTTAGAAGGTCCAGCCAGCCTCAGGTCCCACCCTCCATGGCTTGAGGGTGAGGGATGCACACACCTGTCCAGTACGAGCTCCTCCAGGCGGTGCAGGTCGCAGGCCACATACTCCAGAGCCATGTCTGTGATGCGTGGGCACCAGGAGAGGTCGAGGCTGCGCAGCTTGCGCAGATTCTCGGCCACAAGCTCCACACCATCATCGGTGACCTTAGAACAGCCAGAAAGGCTAAGTACAGTGAGATTGGGCAGGCTGTGCACCACGTTGACCACGCCATGGTTGGTGATCTCCCAGCAGGACAGCAGGCGCAGGGTGTGCGTGCTATGGCCCTGTCGCGCTGTGAAGTAGGCTAGCGCCGTGTCCGTCACATGGTAGGCCTGCAAGCTCAGCTCCGCCAGGTTGGGCAGCAGCTGTGATATGGCTGCAATGGCGTCGTCGGCCACGTTGATGCAGTCACTCACACTCAGTGAGGTGATGCGTGCGCTCAGGCTGGACCACAGCCCCGCCTCAGTGAAGTCATTGCAGCCTGAGAGCTCGAGGCGCACCACGCCCTGCATCTGCTCCAGCATCACCTGTAGGCCAGCAGGTTCAGGGTCAGGAGGCCTGACCTCACCTCTACTACCTCCACTGTGAAAGCCTACCTTGATTCCATGAATGTACCCCTCCTTGCAGGGTGTGGTGAGCAGGGTAGGAAATAGGGCAGAAGGAGCCTGCTATGGGGCAAGAAGTAGTGTTCTCCAGAGTGTAGGTGAGTGTAAACATGCATTGAGCTATACTCTTAGACAAGTGCACTTTACGGTGTGTCTGTTACACCTCAACTACACTCTTAAGGAGGCAGGGCACAGGGGAACCTGGAGCCCAAGGCCTGGTCAGAGCAGATCCCTGAAACAGTTGGTGTTAATGATTTGATGATTAGAGTCCAGGTCCTGGAGAATGGGCCAGCTGCACGGCTGCTCCTCTAACCTTTGCCTCTACTACCTCCACCTCCTTCGGTATCCTCCCCACCCTAGGCCAGTTTCACTGGCATCCAGGGCCTATGCTCAGAAAGGCCCCACATTTAATGAACTGCTATGCTGTCCTTATCTTAAAATTCTTAAATCATTTTCATCTTAGACTGGCTTGCTCAAATTATGTAGCCAGTTGTTCTTCTCCCCACTCCAGAGCCACAATCCCCCTCAGAACATAGGCACAGCCCTCAGCTACATTTCCCTTTGTGTGCCCGAGCTTCCTCTGGGGGCCACTCCCCACCTCCCCCAACCCTCACAGCTGCATCTTTACTGCTATCTGGCCCTGCCCCCCATCCCTGTCCCTTCTGAGCTAGTGGTGGGACACACCTCCAGGCCAGCGTCAGTGATGGTAGAGCGCTTGAGGCTCATAGCCTTGACACCCTTCTTGGAGAGGGCGTAGTTGTCGATGAACTCACAGATGTCCAGATCGGAAACGCCAACCAAGCAGAAACCCTCAAAGCCACGTGCAGCAAAGCCCTGCAGGTTCACGAACTCCTTCTCGCCACCAGGCAGCACATTGTAGAGCTCCTTGGCATGCAGCACAGGTGTGAGGCCCACCCAGAACTTGGGCTGGTAGAGCACGCGCCGCCAGGCCTTGCACACCTGGGCCAGCACACACTTCTCGCAGGCCGAGAAGTACCAGAAGAGGCCATTGAGGATCTTTTCGTCTGTGGCCAGCGGTGGCCGCTCCACTGGGGGTCCAGGTACTGGGGCTGAGGCTGTTCCCCCAAGGGGAAGCCCTGCTGGGGGACACAGGCCCCCAGCCAAGGCAGCCCGGGGCATTTGGGCGGCCAGGCTGGGTGGTGGGAGGGTGGGTGGGGGCAGTGGCTGGCAGGGGCGGTTCTTGGCAGCTGGTGTGCCCTTGGTGATACTGGCTGTGCCCAGGCCGTTGGGCTGGCCTGGCAGCTTCACCAGACCGTTTCGAGGCAAGCATGGGGGCTTGGGGTCGCCGTTGACTCCAGGGCTGGACATCTTCCTCGCTTACTCTGCAGACAGGGGCCCAGAGTAAGGAGTGAGTTTCATGTTCCCTCCTGGAAGGCGGGGCAGAGCTGGGCCCCTTATTATCCCTAGGTGTCTTCTCCCACGCCACTCCCAGAACCACCCTATAGAAAGGATCTAACTGCAACCCTCCCTCCTTGACTGAGCAGCAACAGGACAGGGCTAGTCTCTGAGCACCTAGTGTATGCACTGAGCTTAACTTGCACCAACTCACAGAGATGTTCAGCACCTAGATACTATGGTTCCTATGTTACACATGAGAAACAGAAGTGTAGAGAGACAGTAGCCTGTGACTGCTCCCTTTCACCTTTGCTACCTTGATGCCTACCATCAGTGCCTGCCAGGCCTGCTTCCATTGCTCAATGAGACTGAGGAGCGGATCTGGGGCAGTCTCTGGCCCTTCCACTGTGGGGTCTCAGCATGGCTCACTGATGTGTTTCCAGTACTCTGAGACTCAGACACCAGCCCCTGAGATCTTCAGTGGTTACAGTAGGTTCCATAGCTCAGAATCTACTCAAAAAAAGTGCAGGTGTCTTCCCAGTGCTTACTGCTATGCTAGCACAGTGAACCCTGGACACATTCTGTCTCTTTAATCCACCACCTAATTCATTGAGGATGATGGTATAGTGACTGTACCCATTGACCAGATGAGGAAACCAAGGCTGTGGCAATGTGAATTGCTTGCCTGAAGTCAGATAATCAGTGGTGGAGCCGAGGGTTGGACCAGAGCTGGCTATGAAAGGTTGTGTGAAGGGAGTTCCCCCAGGGTGGGGGTGAGACCACACTGGCTCCCCTTCTCAGGCCACCAAGGCTGTGAATGGGTGGCAAAGGGCACTGGGCACAACACAGTCCTGGAGAGAAGAAACAGTGCGACCCTCACTGTACCACACCCTTTGCTCCACATTCCAGATCTCCTGGCCCACCCCATACCAAATCTACAGCTAGAAAGCTATGCACTCAGTGCTTGCCCACACGGGCTCCAGGTAACACACCTTGGACTCAAAACAGGCCACACATTGGCTGACTAGCCTGGGCAAGGCATTTCCTTCTCCAAACCTCACTTTCCTCACTTCAAAGTCTAGGAGTGGATGATATCCCCTTACTAAGGGACAGCATGTATAAAGGGCTGAGCATAGTGCATGGCATGCAATGAGCACCTAGAAAGTGATGAGGATGTTGCTTCTGAGCCCCATAGCCCACCTGAGTGGAAGGGGACAGGAGCTACTGAGAGGGAAGGAGGGAGGGAGGGAGGTAAGAAGGTAGTCTTGCCCTGATCTTTCCAGCACCACACACCTTCCATTGTTTCCAAGCCCTGAACAGGACAACTTTGTCAGCATTCTACATCTGGGGAGGGGAGTGCAGACTTGGGACACATGGCCCTCATGGCTGCCAACCCATTTGGCCCAAGGGCCTTCCTGCCCTGGCAGCCATGAGCCCCTAGGCTGGCAGTCCACCCTGGGCCCTCCCTCCCCAGAGGAGGCCCCCACACCTTGGCTGCCCCCTCACTGTAGCTCATGACCAGGTAGCTAATGAGCTCACACATGCTGATAAATTACATCCATACCATCTGCCAACTACCCACTGGGATGATCATAAATTTCAACCTCACAGCAGCCCTTGGCTGTGGGAGGGTGGCCACTACTGTTACCTTTATTTTCAGATTAGGAACCTGAGGCTCTGATAGTTAGTTTGCCCACAGTGGTGGAGGTGGCCTGATATGAAGGCTGCCCTAGATCCCCTGATGCTATACAGGAGGAGGGGACCATCATGGCCAACAGTGCCTCATGGAGGGACAGGATGAAGCCCACGACTGGCCCCCAATCCTATGTCCTTAAGAGAGGCTGTCCTGGAAACTCCCTCCTGTGAGCTGATGGATACAGAGAGGCAGTCCTAGCTTGAATACCTTCTGTGTCCCGGGAGCAGGGCGCCATGACTTCATGGCTCAGGGCGCGCGGCCCACGCGGCCTCCGCAGCTTCCTACAGACCAGACGCGGCCGGTCCGGAGCGCAGCACCATGGACAGCGCTCCCCCCCCCCCTGCCGTCCCCGCGCCCGGTCTCTGTGCGCATGCTCGGAGGCCAGGCCCGGCAAGCCTCCACCGCGGACAGCGGCTAGTGGGGTGGGGTGGGGTGGGGGTCTGATTTGGCAAATTCAGATTAGCAGGGAGGGGGCCTGGAGGCAGAGAGGATGCAGGGAAGAGGGGAGAAACCGCCTCGCTCGTATAAGATTCCGCAGAGGCGGCGGAGGCGGCACCAGGGGAGAAATAACTCAAGAGCAGTGCCGATTTAGGTTGAAAATGCTCCCAGCCATGGGTGTTCACGTGGAGCGCCTGAGTTGGAGGGGATGCACGTGGATGCCCCTGGCACCTGCGAGGCTTCCTTCCCTTCCCCCACTGTAGCTCACATATGCACACGCCCACAGTCTCATCCCCACCACCCAGGCTTCAGGGTCAAGCTTATGAAAACAAACCAGCCCCTGGGAGAAAGCCCACAGGAGGGGGCAGAACAAGGATGACCCTTAGCAGCCTGGACAGAGTGTCTGAGGCCTGGCTGTTCCTCATCCCTCGCCCCTGTCCCTAGCCATAGGCACATGTCCCTGACTGTGAGTCAGCCCTCCCCACCCTCTACCCCCCCACTTCTGGATTGGAGCTGTCACCCTTAGTAGTAGCCCTACTGTTCCCTAACCTTGTCCATGGTCCCGCTGCACTCCAGCTCCTCCTCACACTCCAGCCTCATTGACCTAGTCTGAGAATTCCCCACTCTGTAGCTCAAAACTGGAAACAGTCACACCTTGACCAAGAGGGCTTTGGGAGAAAGGTGAGCTTGTGGCTAGATGGATCTTCCTGCCAGTTAGGCAAGAGGTTCCTGGGAAGCTGAGACAAGGGCCTCTCTGCCTGGCCCTGGCCCGACCCACCAAGCCAGATGGGTTGCACAGCCCCCACCTTCCTGAAATTTATGACTGACCCACTGCTCCCAGTAGGGCTTGGAGGACCTGCTTGGAGTTTCCTGCCAGGAGGGGATAGGGGCACCTGCCAGTCTACTGGGGGCCGCCTCCCCCTTTAAGGATAAACATTAGGAGCTAATTATGGTAAAAGAGGCTTTTTAAAAAGATGGCCACACTTGCACTGTTGTCAGCCTCAGCCCTGGCGGGTTGTTCCTCAGTGTGAAGTGGAATTCTGGGGAGGTTCCCTCCCGGGATAGGCTGCAGGGACTCGAGGCTCCTGAGCTCACCCCAGGGGAAGGAGGGAGATGGTGGTCACTGCTTTGTTTGTCCCCATCATCCAGAGCAGAGCTGGATCAGGGTACCACTTGGAAGAGCCTGTGTTTCCCCAGCAGACTCACTGTGAAGCATGGGGGCCCGAGTAGACCTAGGGAGCATGGTAGAGTCATGGGGGCTCCTAGGAGGACTACAGAACTTGGTGACTTCCAGGCTGACAGTCTGCAGATGGTCATACTGGGGCTACATAAGAAACTGATTCTTCTTTAGGTCGTCACTAGGTCCTGGGACCCAGCAAGTCCACCTTACAGCCTCATCTCTGGTCCTCCGTCCCCCCCCCCCCCCACACACACACACTGGCTGACTCCTTTCCTGCATTCCTCCTCTCCCTTTCTCTTCCTGGGCACATGCTGGCACCCCTGCTTGCTCAGAAGGCCTCCCTGCTTCTTAATTCTCCAAGCTCTTTCTCCTCCATCCTTTGGTATGAGAGTGCCACCCCTGCCTTCCCCTGTGGAACTCCCAGCACTGAGAAAGCAACTCCAGGGTCTCAGTCATCAGTTGGGCTATCATCACTGTCTACCTGTCAGCCTCTTCCCTTTGCTGGGGGGCTCCTTGAGGACATCTGGCACTATGGTGTAGGGGCCTCTCAGTGCTACCAGAACTGAATGAATAAATGAATGGGGAATGGCAATCCGGCTAGCAAAATCATGCCTGAGGCCCATCAGTCTTGATAGGACAGGTCAGATTATAAGAAGGGCTGTCAGTGGGAAAGCTGTAGCTCAATTCAATAATCCTGGTTGTGACAGAGGCCAGTGTCTACAGGGAGGTCACTGGAGTTGGGTTGGTGCCAGAGTCTCTGACTTCTCAGAGACCTCCAAGACCCTGGGGCTTGGCATGGTCCTTGTAGTTATTCAAATCTTGGGCAGAGGACAGCTCATGTTTCCTTTTTGGTTGAGACTCCTCTTGGGAGCTGCAGGGTTAAGGAAGCTGGCTGCCCGAACCCCATAATCTGGCCAGATCTGAAGGGAAGGGGACAGGCACTACCAGAGGGAGGGAAGTGGGGGGTCCTGTCCTTCCCAACACCACACTTCTCACTGGTGGTTTGAACCCTTCATACACTACCTGACCATAGCGGGGAAAGTAGGGCTGAGAGTGAAATTTCAGAAGTTGCACAAAACTTGGTTTTGACCCCAAGACCCCCCCCAACTGTCTGACTGCCAAAGCCCAGGCCAGGCACATTGGTCCAGATAGTAACCCAGATCCCCCAGCTGGCCTGCCTCTGGCCAGGCGCACCTCCTGTGGCCTCCTTTCTCTGTCCTGTTCTGCTTCTTCCATTCCCTGTGCTTTCCCAGCCTGGACCCCTGGGCTGGTGGTCTCTGCCACAATTGTACTTTTCACCCCTGCTCTCCTTCCAGAGGCTGCAAGCTGCATGTCCACCACTTGAACACTTCTTTTGGACTGCTCATTCCCAAGAAAACCTCTGCCCCTCATGGTCCCTACCTTGGAGGTCTCTTCCCCCATTTCTGATGTCCCCATCTGACACGGCCTGCCCTGGGAGACCTGCACCTAGTAAAACCTGCACTGACCAATTCTCCCTACCTGTTGAGGGCTATGAAGTTGGGCAGAACAAGGGTAGCCAGAAAAACTCACATAGATCAAGTTGTGGTGGCAGCCCAAGGTTTTTAGGTGATAACCAGGGCAGCTTGGGATTGGGGACATGACACACTCCATGACAAGCTCCGTGACTCAGGCACATTCACATTCCTGCCACTTTGCACATGTCCTAGCAGTAGCACTCCCCTCCTTCCCACAGCTCAGAAATGCTTCTGGGGTGCAGACTGCCCCACCCGTGCACTGGGAAGGGAGCTCTGGGAAGGGAGCACATGGCCTCAGGAGAGACCTAAGTTCATGCTCCAGCAGTCTTTTGGCCAAACTCAGGGGGCAGATTAGCCATGTAGGACTGGATACCTTGGAGAGTGGACACTAGGTTCCAGGCTTCGTCTCAGCTCCTCTGCTCTGAAGGACCTGAGCCCTCCAGAACCTAGTCCTGAGGCATCTAGTGCCTGCTGCTTTGGGCAGCTGCCTTGATCCCTCACTTTCTTGCTAAGTGGGCGAAGGTAGTCTGAGCTCACCTTTTGAAGCTGGTCTAGTTGAAGCTCCTCCAGTCCACTTGTGGGGAAGGTTCTGAGCCACCCACTGACCTCACAGACCTTCCTTCACTGCCACCTCCACTCCTCCCTCATGCCAGCCTCTGAGACGCAGCAGTGACCTCCCATGTGAGATGAAACGGGGCTTCAGGCAGCAGCACAGTGCCAGCCAAGGAGCCCCTTCCCTGACATTGGGGTGAGATGTCTCCCTGGATTTCAGCAGTGCAGGCCTTCCTGGGCCTGGGCCCAGCTATCTTGAGGGCCCCAGGTTCCACTCACCCCAGGGCCACTTGTTTCCTTCTCATCAGTAGAAGATAGGACTTGCTCAAGTGGTCTGGAAGTGGGCATGAACTGGAGGGTGGTGCCTGTCCCATGAACCTCCCCACTGTTAGAGGTGCTCATACACCTGGCTCAAAGTGAGGGGTGGTTAAGGTAGGGGAAGCCAGGTAATGAAAGGGGCAGGCACTGGGGCAGCTGAGACCTGGGGTCACCTGGGGCCTGAACAACCTGCCCTGCATAGCCCATGTTTATGACTGGGACTTGACTTTCCTTCCTCTCCAGACAGCTCTGGTCCACCCCTGTGGCCACCTCCTGCTGAGCCAATGGGCCTCTTATCAGGCCTCTGCCCTAGACTGAGACTCCACACCTCTCAGGTCCAGCCCGGCCCAGGCCTTCTGTGCCCAGGCTGCTATCCAGTAGTTGGGTCGAAGAAGGGGCCCTGTGCCCTGCCTGGCATCAGAAAGGCCTGAACTGACTCTGGTCACTGGGCCCTGGGAGGCATTGGGTGTGGGGAGGGGTTTGATGGAGGGGGCAAGTGAGGTGGCATCCACCATCTGCTCTCTACGTAGAGGGGAGGCTTCCTGTGCAGGAACAGGGAGGGGCTGGAGGAGTGGCCACTGGGCAATGGGCTCCTTGAAGCGCCGATAGCCAGGCCTTCTCTCCTTCTGGGGTGATGGGTGCGAAACTCTCCTTACCCACTGAAACTTCAGGGATATAAGACCCCTCCCCAGCAAATCTCTGGGTGCCCACTTCCCCTTCTCAGGCCCTTCAGCATTGGCCAAGGCCTGACTCCTCCTCCAAAACCAGACAGGTGCCCAGTCCCCTTCCTTCCCCTCTACCTCCCACTGTGGCAGCTCCACACAGGCCC
The DNA here is from genome assembly GCF_014176215.1 of Rousettus aegyptiacus. Taxonomy (NCBI): domain Eukaryota; kingdom Metazoa; phylum Chordata; class Mammalia; order Chiroptera; family Pteropodidae; genus Rousettus; species Rousettus aegyptiacus. The sequence goes on along the minus strand of NW_023416311.1, from coordinate 16,479,530 downwards.
TGGTCCAGAAGGTGTCCAGGGGCAGATAGGCCCTCTAGCCATGTATCCACATGGCTCTTCCTGGAGTGTAATTTTATCTAACACCTCTCTCATATGCCCAGGGTCTCCTGGTGCTGAGGTGAGGAACCCAGAGCTCAGGGGTGGTCCAAGACCTCACCAAGACAAGTGGGCTGGGGGCCTGCAAATCCGTTTCCACAGGGCCACCGTTAGGTGGCACCGACCCACAGTCTTGGTCCAGTTGCCATAGGGAGTGGGCCTCGACCAGGCCCGCCACTGGGGTACGGGGCTATAGGAAGGCCGGGCAGGGCCTGAGGCCCAGCGGCCATGGCCAGGGAAGGGGCTTGCGCTTACATAAGCCCTCTGGGGATGGCGGAGGTGCCTTCCCAAGCCCCCTCCCCAAACCCTCCTCATTGTGACTACCGTGGTGGCGCAGGCTGGCCCCTCTCGGCCCTGCAGCCTGGCCCTCAGCGCACATCTTACCTCGGCACGGGCTCCTGGCTCATGCCACGCTGTTCGCAGGGCGTCCTCCCGTTATGGGTAGCCTGGCATGGGCGCCGGCGAAGCGGGGAGGCGGCCGAGGTGCTGGCTTGGCCGGCAGGGCCCGGCCGCACCCCGCGCCCCAGCCTGGCCGGCCCCCTCGGCCGCGCCCCAAGAAGAGCTCCCCGGTGGGAGAGGATGGGCCGCCTTGAGCCTCCCACCGGGGAGGCTGAGACTGTGCCCAGATAAATAAGGCCGCTTTGCAGGGAGCCCGGCGGGCGCCTCCTCCCTCCCCTCGCCCTCCTCCCGGCGCTCCTCCTCCGCCCTCCTCCCTGCGCTCCTCCGAGGCCGCGGGCGGCGCCGCGCGCGCCCCCCGCCCGGCCCTAAGCGCCGCGCCCTCGCGCGCTCCCGGCGCGGGGAGCCAATCCGAGTTGGGTAGCCCGGGTCGGAGGAGCGGAGGATGCCGAGCCCCGCCCCTCCCGCCCCGCCCTGCCGCGCGCACAGCGCGCTCCCAACGCGGCGCCAACGGGCACGCGCCAGCCCTAGCACGCACCCCGCCCCCATCTTCGCCGCGGGCGCCCTCGCAATAACAAACCCCGGCGCGCGGCTGCGCGGGGATGGGAGGGGAGGGCAGAGGAGGACAGGAGAGAGAGAGGAAAGAGGGCAAGGCACGCGGCCGCACAACGGGACTGGAGCGAGCCCTGACTGCGAGGAGCTGTGGGGACCCCAAGTTCTGCGAGGTTAAGAAGACTTGAGTCTCTTGGCCCCGGGTGTTGGCCCTGCGGTCCTATGCGGTTCCGGTCGGCCCCTGTGTCCCCAGTCTTTGGCTGCCACCTGCGGGGGAGAGAACAATTGGAACCCCAACCTTACCACCGAGCCCGGGTCCAGTCCCCCTTTAAGGCCCTCACATCTCCTGTGCACCTGCTGGGTGCCAGGCCCAGAAAACTCCCTCAGTGGGGGACACACTTACACACCCTCAGAGCTGAGAAGCAAATGACCAACAGATCTTTTCAGAGAATGACTATTTTGAGAGTGATGAAAGTTCAAGAGGGCCATGTGATAGTGACCTGCGAGGGTGGTGGCGGTAGGGCTCCTGAGGACATGACACTTGAGCTGAGACCCCAACGGTGAGAGAGCGGGGAAGTGGTCCAGGAATGGGTGTGTAAAGGTTCCGAGGCCTTAAGAAACCTGGCAAATTCCCTCTGGAATAGATTGGATGCGGAGGTGGCAGCTGCTGGAAGGGAGCAGGCTGGAAGAGAGAGAAGAGGTGGGATATGGCAGGTAGGTGTGGAGGGCTGTCTGGGCCACTGGAGAAGCCCCAGCAGGCTCAGGGAGGAGATGGAGGCTAATAGTGCTCATCCTGAGGTCTCCTGGGAGCAGATGCAACAGAGAGACCAGGTGTGGGGAGAGCAAGAGGGGTCTTTGCATTTGGGAAAGAGCCTCTGGCCTGGGAGAGAGGCTCCCTGATAGTGTCTTCATAGAAGTGAAACCAGCTGGAGTTCGGTGTTAGCGTTTTGACCAGAAGTTGGGGCTGGTGTGAGATGGCAACAGGAGGGGGAGTCAGGCTGGCTGGACCCTCGCTGGTTTGAGGGGGTGGTGTTCTTGCTGTGGGGGGGGGGCACTAACTGGGGTGAAGGCCGCTCTCCTGTGTGGCAGGGACTAAAGAATCATGCTCACATGATTGAAAGGAGGCTCGGCATGGGCAGGCAAGATGAGATGTGTGAAAACATTTGGGGTAACTGAAAAAGAATGCAGTCCAATCCATCCAGTAACCTCCAGTGTGCAGGTCTGGCAGGCTGGCCTTCCAGCTCAGCCTCCACCCCATGTGCAGAGACCTAGGTTGGCATGGCCCCTGGCATGCATGTTGTCCTGACTGGCAGGCAGGGTTTTACCTCAGGCTTCAAGGGGGCCCTTGCCTCTCAGCAGGAGCCAGGACCTCAGGCAGAGAGCAAGTTCTGCCCTCAAAGGGGCCTGAGAAGTTCACTTGCCTTGGAAGAATCTGAGCGAAGAGTAGTTATTCGAAGGTATATGATATACTGCTATGGAAGGCCTGCCTCTTGAACACTTGTGGACTTGCTCATCTCTCTACCTTTGTCACCCCTCCCTGTGTCAAGGCATTCTTCTCCATGGCTGATGGCAGCTACCTCCTCTCTGGTCTCTTCCCAATGCCTCCTACCTGTTCTCCTTGTGCTACAGAGGTATTACTTTACAGTATAGATATGGTCACCATCCTCCCAGGCCACCGTACTGCAGCCTGTGAAGCCCTGAGTCTCCAGCACTGCCAGCCCACAGCCTTGCCCCTTACTCTTATAGCTTTTGCCATCCTGGCCTTTCTCCAGGGTCCCTGCCACACAGGAGAGCGGCCTTCACCCCAGTTAGTGCCCCCCCCCCACAGCAAGAACACCACCCCCTCATGTAAAGCATCGACTCATCTGGAGCACCTCTCATCTGGGGCATTCTCTTACCTGGACTATTCTGTCACCTGGAGCACCTCTTATATTGATACCTGGGCATGGAGGAATCTCCCCAGTCCAGGCTGCTAGGGGATTCCAGTTCTGGAGTCTTGGGCAATAAGGACTGAAGGCTGTTGGCACATCCTGCCCTGAGACCTTGAGAGCTAAGAGAGAGGGAGTCCCTGTCACATGGGAATGGGGATGCCTGTGATAGGGTAACCCCTTGTGGTACTCAAGGCTAGGGGCAGCACCCCTGAAACACCCTCACACGAGGTCATCAGGACTCTCCTTGGGGGACTCTGGAATGATATGTGTGCCCTTGGAGCCACCTGCCTGGGCCCAAATACTCTCTTCCTGGGTAGGGCCTTAGGCAAATACTTCTCCTCCTGAGAAGTGGGTCCGGGGTCCCAGGGGGTGGCCTGAAGGCCCTAGCTCAGCATGATGGTGAGAACCCCATGCCCTATAGTGATTAGGCTGGCTCCGAAGCCTCATGCTATGGAGCTATGAGACAGACACTGTGCCCCTCACTGCTTCAGCCCCCCACTCAGAGGCAGAGGCCCCAAGAATGCCTGGGAAGGGACTCTTGCAGGATTTTTTGGCTGTTCTTGCCACTCCACAGCCAGAGTGGGTGCCCATGAGTGAGAATCTCTCAGCCTGGAGTGGCCATGGTGGCTGTGGGTGGCAAATAGCAGGCAGTGGGCCTCTCTGCTGCCTTCCAGCTTCTACTCCCTGCCTTCCCTCTTCCTGGGACCCACGCTGGACCCACCAGGGTCAAGGGGGCGGAGCAGACAGGGCTGAGGATGACTCAGGGCCCAGTTGTCACCAAGGCAACCCCGTCGCCTAGCAATGGCGGTCTCCCAGTAACGGTTGTCTCCTAGCAATGGGATATTTTCCCAGCCCCGGCTGGAGTCTAGCAATTATTTTTAGCTCAGCTGCAAATCAGTCTGCAGCTGCATTTTTGGCTCCTCAGGAAGATGCAAGGTGTATGTGTGGGGGTGGATTTCTTGTCAAAGGGAGGAAAAGCACTCCATATACAGGAATCTTGCTCTGTGTTCCAAGGTGCAGGCTTGTGGGAGGACAAGGCCAGATTCTGCCTGGGATCGGGGTAGGGAAATGGGATGTAGGTGAAGGGGAGCCAGAAGTTGCACAGGTTGCCTGGAAGAGTTGGCAGATATGATCATTTCTCTGATGGTGTCTCTGAGAGGACTGGTCACTGCAGCACCCTAGGGCTGCCTAGGTCAGGCTGGCAGGGGTGTGTTATCTAGGCCAGTGCTCATGGTACCATTGGAGCACATCACTGGGTGGCCCAGGTTTTGGTGGGTTCCTGGCACTCCCAGGCCCACAGTTATTGAACCTGTACTTGCTGTCCCCATTCCCCAGCCTCACCCACGGGACAGCACCCTACACTGGGCCAGCTGGAGTGGCACATTCAGGTGCTCTTGGCTTCAGGGGTCTGGGTAGCCACAGGCTCAGCTGGGGACATGGGTGGGGATGGCCTCTGCTTGGCCCATCTCTCTTGCTCTGCCCCTATTTTGCTGAAGCAGGAGCTCAGGTGGGAAGTCCTGAGCAAGTGGGAGGCTTGACCCCTCTCTCTAGGCTCTCTCGTAATTCCTGAAAGGTTTCTGTTCGCTGTTCTCTTGAGGCTAAGTCCAAACTCTCCCCTGGCCAATGAGCCTGGGGCTGGCCCTGCTCACTTTCCACTGGCCACCTTCCTGGGACCTGGTTGCCCTGAGCTCTATCATGTCATTGGAGCCCTCGCCCTCTGTTCACCTGACCTGGGGCACTCTTCTCTGGCTTTGTATTGCTCCCCCAGATCCCCAAATAGCCCAGCCCCTGCCTTGGTCATGAGTACTCCTTGCCTGTAGCCTTAGCACTTTGGGCTTCCCTAGGTAGGTGTCCTTCACCCTGTGGGGTTGCTTCCCCTGCTGGAGTTCAGGGCCACCTGTTCCAGGCACCATTCATGGCAGGGCTCACCTCTGACACTGTTCCTTGTCCTAGTATCAGCTCCAGCCCCTTGCCAGGACCTAGGTTTTGGGTGGGAATGAAGATAGGTCCCTTTTGGAGGGTCAGGACATTGAAGGGTCTAGAGCTGAGGGATGTGAAGGAGCCCCCAAACTGAGTATAGACATCAGAGGAGTTACTTGAGATATGGGATGTCATTCATCCATTCACTCACTCATTCATTCACTCATTGGCATACACACACACTCATTCTCCAAGTATTTACTGGGTACCTTCAGTGTGTCTGGTCCTATACCTCCAGCATGGCCTTCTGGCTCTCTGTCCCATAGGCAGCATACTTCTGATGGCTAACACTACCCAGGTGTTTTCTTGGGTGGGGCCGGAACTTGTGAACACAGGTGGCTAATGCTGTCCAGGTCTGCAGGTGACAACATCATCCCTGGGCCCCTCAAATAAGAGGCTGGGGCAGGGCAGGGGAAGCCTGGTGTTGAAGATACAGCCCAGGGCCAGGAGTGTGCCAATTTCAGACCAGGTTACCTGTTAGAAACCCCTCCCTTGCACCCACAGATACTGGTCCATCCTCTGGGGGTAAGGTTGGGGTGGAAAGCCAGGGCCCTAGGTCGGCAGGGGGTGGATCTGAGGCCGTTTCTTCACTCTGCCACTAGAGGGCGCCCAGAGCCCACTCTCTGCCTCTGAGGTGGGGGCAGGTAAGGCCAAGGCCCTAGTGACCAGCCCTAAGTGGACCCATGGCCTCAGCAAGGGCAGCGGTAGCAGCTGACCTGAGTGATCCCTCCCTTCCTTTACAGCACCTCTTTTGTCTTTTAATACCCAGCTCCAGGCCCTGTCTACCCCCCCCCCTTTTTTTAAATCTTTATTGGGTAAAATAGACATAAGAAAACCATCTCAACCATTTTTGGGTGTACAGTTCAGTAGTGTTACATACTTTCACACTGTAATGCAAACATCACCACCATCTATCTCCAGAATGTTTTCATCTCCCCAAACTAAGTCTCTAACCTCATTAAGCACTAACTCCCTACCCCCAACATCTTCTAGCCCCAGTACCCATCATTCTACTTTGTTTCTGAATTAGGGACCTCACAGAAGTGGAATCATACAATATTTCTCCTTTCGTGAGTGGCTTATTTCACTGAGCATAATGTACTCAAGGTTCATACATATTGTAGCATGTGTCAGAATTTCCTTTCTTTTTAAGGCTGAATCATATACCAGCTATGAATGGACCGCATTTTGTTTCTCCATTCATCTGTTGATGGGCACTTGGATTGCATCCATCTTTTGGCTATCATGATAGTGACAGCTGGTTCTCAGCCCACCAGCTGAGCCCTATAGGTGTCTCATCACTCTTTGGCCTGAGAGGGACTTGGGGCAGGGGAGGGGGCAGCCTGGTATGCTCAGTTTAGCAGCAGCTCCAACCTCTCACTTCCTCTTGGGCCATCTGTCCTCATCTGTCAGCCATGCAGTCAAGCCTAGGCATAGCAGGAAGGCTGGAGTGTGGGGACAGTGGGGTGGAGGGTTCATACACACAGATGGCAGAGTCTATGCTGGTTCCCACAGATCTGGCTAAAGTTCTCATTGACTCCAAGGGTTTTAGTATGAGGTTAGACTCCTCACTTTCTGGGTAAGGACTCTGTTAGCTGACCTAGGGGTTTCCCAGGCTGTTGAGAGCTGTCCACTTGGCCTTTGCCTAGGCCATCTGCTCCTCACTCAGCCTGAAATCGCCCTAGTCCCCATTGGCCAGCCACTCCCCACCTCCTACCCTCAGGCGAAATCCTGGCTGTGGGAATCTCTGTGCTTTCCCACCATTCCCCTCCTCTCATTTTGGACAATCCATGTCCTGATCTCCTGGAGGCCTGATTTTGTGGCTCAGGGATGCCCATCCACTTTTGTTATTCCACGGGTGGCCGGCAGCCACAGCACCTAGCCCCTCCTCCCTGGGGTACCCACAGCCTCCTGGGATTGGTTGGGGACAGGGAAGGAGATGTGTTCTGAGAGCCACTCTTGGAAGGGACCACCCACAATGAGCACGCCAGGTTCCACTGGATACTAAACCTACCCCTTTACGCAACCAAGGGTTCAGAGGACAAGCACCGGACCAGGACCGCGTACAAGTCGAAGCTGGTGGCGGGGTTACCTCAAAGGGCGACACAGTTCGCAGAGCTGGGAGCCTCCTCACCACCGCCTGCTAGGACTCGGGCTTTTCATCCCGCCCCCGCGAGCACCGCTGCGATTGGAGGAAAGTTCCGGGGCCGGCCGGCGATTGGCCGCCTGCCTGGGTAGCTCCGACGTCTCTCCTGGCTGCGCTTCTGAGCTGCGGCCGCAGTGGGCTGCGTGCGGCTAGGGTCGGTGTGACGGGTCGCTCTAGCCTCCCGGTTGCCGGCGCCATGCAGCCTCTTGCGCTACTCTGCGCGCTGTGCTGCGGCCTCTTGGCCGTGGCCGCCAGCGCGGGTTATTCGGAGGACAGCCGCAGCTGGAGAGGCAGTTACGACCCCCGGGAGCAGCCCCTTGGGGCTGCTTTCTCCCCTAGGAGGGGCCTGCGGGATGGTGTAGTTCGCTCTTTGGGTTGGGAGTCTCTCCGCCCTGGCACTAAATCCCTGGTCTCCCTCCAGAGTGCGAAGGATGCTGCGCCTCAGTTTCCTCCTCCACAGAGTGAACGCAGCTTTTTGCCTGCGGGGAGCGGGTGCAGGAGAGGTGGCTACGTCGGTTAGGGAAGCGGGACGCCCGCCTTAGTCCCGCGCGTCTATCCACAGCGGCCAGACCCAAGAGCCCGGCAGCGTGGGGCAGCTGGTCCTGGCCTATTGTGGAGCTTCGGGGACTGAGTGGCTGTACCTGGCGGGAGCGCTGCGTCTGACCCTAGGCGGCTCCGATTCCAGCGCGCGGGCTGCATCGCCTGCCTGCGGCCGGCACAACCCTTTGCGGGCGCCCAGGTCTTCGTGGAGTGGGCGGGCGGCGCCCTGGAGCTGCTGCTGCTGGCTGAGGGCCTGGGCCCGTCCAAGGGCCGATATGTGCGCTGGGGTCCCCGTGAAGGTAGGGCTCTCTTCCTGCAGGCCGCCCCGCACCGCGACATCAGCCGCCGCGTGGCCTCCTTCCGTTTCGAGCTGAGCGAGGACAGGCGTCCGGAGCTGCCTCCGCCGGCCCACGGTCTAGGAGCAGATGGTGAGTGACGGTCTGGGTGGGGAGTGGGGGAATCATGAAGTCAAACTCTACCTGGGCAGGGTAGGAAATGCCTGTCTTCCCCACTGCACACAGAGAGAAACTGAGGCGCTTGTCAGATACCACACAGTGAGCAGTAGCGCCGGGACAAGTCAGAGGGAGGGAGGGCGTTCCTCTATGACTCATCTTAAGGAAAGAATGGGCAGGGGACAGAATGGAGAGAAGAGGAGGCCAGGCAGGGCAATGCCCATTTCTCGTCCCTAAGGGGCTTAAGAAAGAAATGATGAAGGCGGTACAGAATCAAAGCCCTGGGTCAAAGCTGTTCAGGACTCCCTAGCCCAGGGAAGACCTCTTCTCCCCTCCCCTAGCCCAATACAACAAAAATGCAGTGTGAGTCTGTCACCATGGAGATGCTCCAGGACAGCAGGCCTAACTCTTTGCTGTCCTGGAGCTTGGAGCCTGACCACCACAGGGAGTGGAGTCTCTTTGTTCTGCCTCCAATTCCAGGCCAGAGACTACAGAGCCCAACAGATCCTCCTGTTCCATCCCCACCCCGCCCCTGGACCAGGCTGGTGTCTCGGGGCCCAAGAGGCAGCTCTGGGAGGCCACAGGGGTTACCGCACATGCGAGATGGGTATGAGAGAGCGTACACCTGGACACTGAGCTCCAGGTAGGTGAGTTCTCACCTGCTGGGAACCACCCCCAAGCCCATGTCTGTGCACTCATGAGTCTGCAAGCATGACCTGGAATGCAGGGGGGTCTTCAGGGAGTGTGCAAGTGTGTTTTCACAGATCTCCAGCTGCCATTAGGCCCTGAGGGAGTTCTGGTCACTTGCTCTCACCCTTCACCCTCTGGCTGGTTGGGGTGGCCTCAGATAGTCCAAGACCAGGAAGGGGCTACGCTCACCATCTCCTCTGCATGCCAGGTGCTTGTAGGCCCTGTAGTGATGTGGCGTTCTTCCTGGCCTCATGAACCAGCAACTTTGGTCAGTGTTCATGTGGAAAGGAAGGGGGCAAGAGTTGGGGAAGGGAGCCTGGGGCCTACCCTCCCCTACATGCCAGCTGCTGGCCAATGTATCTCCCCACAGTGATTCATGGGACCATCTACGGGGTTGTCCATGACACGGAGCTGCAGGAGTCCATTATCACCATTACAGTTTCCCGTGTCTCCGCCAGACTGCCACTATTCCAGGTGGAGGACTCTGGGAGCCAGGCCTGCATTTGCACTCCACTACACTGTGGTGTCAGCCCTGGCCTGGGAACCTTCCTCTTCATGGGCCGGAGCTGCTTTGGTGAGGCCTGGCTTGGCTGTGCACCTGCTTCAAGGAATTCAGCCATGCCTATGCAGCTGCCCATGCTGACCACCTCCACCCCTGTGAGGTGCTGCTGGACTGAGGGACCCTGGGAACAGGGCTTCAGGGAGGGGCTGGGAGGAGGGTGGTTGGGGAGAGGATGGCCTCCAGAGGGCATCACAGTACCAACTGATTCCGAGTGAATAGTCATAACTAATAAGAACATTGATTTCACTAGCCAACATAGGTCAAGTGTCCTGTGCCTGAGCCCAGCCCTGGAACTGCTCTGATTCCTACTTTACATAGCAGGAGGCCTTGTCTAATGCCACCTAGCTAGTGAATGGGACAGCAGCCCATGCCCATGCTCCGAGGAGAGGCTGCTGCTAAGTGGGATGTCCCTGCAACCTCCCACCCACATGAGCCTCAGCTCTGCTGCTCCTGCTCCAAATGCTGGGTACTTCCTCAGCTCAGAGTGGGAATGGAAAATGGGCCATAACTCCCAAAGTCTGAGGTGGGTCATGTCCCTTTTGAGGGCCGGAAGGCAAATATCACTTTCACCCTGGAAGGAAAGGGGTTGCAATCTGGTGGGGTACTGATATCCCTCTGTGGTCTGCTGGGAGCTCAGGAGAGTCATTCTGGTCCTATCCCGCTCTCAGAGAAGAATAGGCCCCTCTTGTCCTAAGGCCCCTGCAACCCCTGTGACGTGTGGAGTATTTTGACATGTGGAACCCGTGGGGTCCTGCTTGTTGCCTGTTTCTGGTGGGCAGGGGCACACGATGGGGCCTCTAAGGAGCATTCCCTGCCACTGGCCCCATTGTTGCTGTCCCTGCCTTCCTCCTCAGCTTCAGCCACATAAAGGGCCAGTGTTTCTGGACAAAGCTGGTGGCTTGAGGCTGAAAGCTCCTGGGATGCCAGGGCTTCTGAACCTTGAATGAGCTCACCTTGCTCACCCTAACTCCACAGCTCCTGGAAAAGAGAGCCACAGCTTAAGTCTTGGGATATGCCTGGGCCGAGCCCTAGAAACGGCTTCCTGTTCTCACCTACTTTCTTTGCTGGTGAAGGGGCCAAAGGGGTCCTGCCATCTTTCAGGCAGCAACTGAGGCTGTGCAGGGCCCACACACAGGACCCCTTCCTCTGGATACTCTGGGGACACTCTGGACTTCCCACAGGATGGCTTTCTGAAGCAGCATATGTATGGGGGAATCCTTTTACTCACTGTTGACTAATGAGAATTACAGGGTTGGGGCGAGGACAGCCACCCTACATGGGAGGCCCCACTGGGCTTCCTGCCTCTCCCTTCCTGAGGCTTCTTGCCACTCTCTCTCACCTCCCCAAACTCTTGGCTATAAATACCATCAACATGCTACTGATCCCTACATTTTGGTCTCCAGCCTAGAGCCCTCCTGAACTGCTGACCCTAGCATCCAGTCAGTCTCCCTTCCCCACAAGGGAATATCCCAGCAAAGACCAGAGGAGGAGGAAGCAAGGGTACCCTGACTGGCTTCCTCCTCCCTGTCTTGAGCAAGCCCCAAGGAGGATGCCCCCAGGGCTGAGCAGCACCCTCACCCTTGGCCCTGCCCTGACTCTCTAGTTAGCTCTCCATAACCTCTCATTCAGAAGGAGGCCCTGCCACACTTAGTGGTGACTGGACTGCCTCTCAGAACACCTGTCCACAAAAATGTGGGGCAGCTGCTCCGGAGTTGGCCCTAGGCTGGGTATTCGCTTCTACCCACCTGCCCCAGGACATGCCTGATCCTCCTATGCACACACTGACTGCAACCAGCACTCCTCCCAGAGGTGCACGAAGGGCAGAAGTGGATGTGGCTAACAGGGCCACTGGAACCCTGGAAGTCAGGCCGGGGGCTTTATGCCTGCCCTGAGGGGGTGGCTAAGGGTAACTGGTGGTGAGCATGCAAGCTGGAGCTATGGGAGCTGGCCTTCAGAGCACCTGTGGGGCACCTCTGGGTGTGTACATTCACATGGCATACACTGACTGTCCAGTGCCCACAGGCTGAAGAGCAGAGTGGCAAATGTCAATGGGAATTGTGGGGTATGTATGCTGGGAAGCCAGTTAGGTGCATACATTTAGTAAACAAGCTTTTACTCAGTACATTTTGGTGTCAGGTGCTGCTCTAAGCACTGGGGATAATGAAGGAACAAGAGACAAGTGCTGTGTAGGATTCCCCCAGCCTGGAGCCCAGGGCACACCCTTCCTTTCTGAGTAGGGCCCTGTGACAGCCCCAAGGAAATGGGATGCTCTGAGCTAGGTGGAGCTGGCTCTCCTCTCCAGGGCTCAGGTTTTGGTAGCAGGGCCCTGGGGTTCCCTGCCAACCAGGGACACTTGTCTTTCAGGTCTGGTGGCAGCTGGGGCCTAGTGTGAGCAGGTATGTGAGGCACTTTGTACTTGGGGGTTGGGAGCAGGGTCTTGGGTGTGCCCAGTGTCTGAAGTACCCTCTGTCCCTGCTGGGGCTCCTGACCAGCATTATGGATGGCTGAGTAGCCAGGCCAGGGCCTGTGTTCAGACAAGCCCCTGACATTTATGGCCATTTGGTGGGGTGATGAGCAGGTCCTGGCTCTATATCCCCACTTTCCTCTCCTATCTTCAGGCTTTGACAGGCCACCTCCAAGAACTCAATTTCTTTTTGACGTTTTGTGGAGAAGGAAGGTGGTCTCAGCTCCTGGGGGCTCTTTCTTTAACCACCCACCATGGCTAGGCCGACTGCCAGAAGCCCTGGCCCCTCACATTTGGCTTCCTTTCCACTATACTCATAGGGAGCTAACATGTGTCTTCTCGGGTCTACTCGATCTCTTCATGTCAGGCCCCTCCTCCCTGTCCCTTAGCTGAGTTCCAACTTCCACCACCCTCTGTCCCTTAGACCAAGCGCATCCTGTTTCTTTCCCACTTGGGCTAATGGTTTTCAGCCAGAGGGGGCAACTGCTTCTAGGCTTGGCTGATTTTTGCGGTGTCCTGATTGGCAGAGACCCTTCTAGTCTCTCTGAGACCGAGCTGTATATGGCCTGGCTGTGACCCAGGGTGGCCAGGCCTGGAGGCTATCCCACCTCCAGTGAGCCCCTTTCCCACTCTCAACCTTAAAAATAAAATAGCCAGTTATTTTACCAGCAAAAATGAATTTATTTGGGAATGATAGAATTGCAATTTTGGGCTTGCAAACTATGGTGTACCATGGGCAAGTCTGGAGAACAAAGGAGAATATCATTTTATAGAGAAAAAGGAGAGAGTTCAGAGGGGTGATTATAAGCAAAAGTCCAGTGGAGGAGACTAAGAGTTCAGGGTAGTGGTGGCTTCCTGTTGGCTGAGTGTGGTGGTTTCTCACTGGCTAGGCTGTTGCTAGGTAAGGAGAAAATCTCTCCTGCTGGAGTAGTAAAGTAGGCTTCTTCCTGTTTGAGTCTACAATGTGCAGTGACTAGCAGTGTGTGAGAGCTCTTTCTTCAAAGTTTCCTGACTCCAATTTTATGAGGTTTCCTTTATTCATTTTTTCACATTTCCGCCCTTTGATCAAGATCTTTCTCTGAAAGTATCACTGATCAATAATCAGTTTTTCTACATTTAGTGGTATTTGTCCCTCTGTGCCAGGAAGGACCTTTCCTGATTATCATGTCCCATGCCAGAGGGAAAGTGCACAGTGATTGGAAACCACTGAGGTCACATTTGAGTAACAAGGGTAAGAGGAAGGACACTTGGGCATTCCCATCTAAAGTCTATCTTGTATCAGGGTCATCTTGATCATCTTGAAGCACTGATTCAGCATCATTCTATTTAGTACATCATTTCTGCAGGAGCTTGATGCTCGACAGGCAGCAGGTACAAAGTTTGAAAATAATTATACAAAACAAAATGAGCAGAATAAAATCCAGTTTATATAATGGTGCTAAACCAGGAGCCCAAACCTGAGGTAACCAGCTAAATAGGTCAAAGGAGATCTCAATGGAGAGTCAGGTGAAATTTGCTTGTTTTCTAATTTTGTCTAAGTGGGTTTCTATTTCTCCAGAATAATTTATGCACGTGCAATACATAGTGTTTGCTATTGCAAACTAAAACATGGTTATTTTTAATCGACATAATTAGGCCTTTGCAATATTGAAGTGTATCTCCTTTTATCAGCTGTGTATCCAAAGAGGCAAGGACTAGATCAATCAGCACCCTGTGACTATCTCCAAGGATGAGAATTTTTGACTTCCAAAGAGGATAGATCTGAGATTTAGAAAAGCCGTTGGCAATAATTTGGCCAGTGTATTTGGAGGGTTTTCCACAAATTGTGCCAATTTAGTTTTGATGATACCCCTGGTTTATTCGACTAGTCCTAAAGCCTGAGAATGATTAAGCACAGTGAAAATGCTATAGAACTGACCAAACAACACAGTCTTGCCATATCTGACCAGTAAAATGGGTTCCCCAGCCTCTATGGAGGTCAAGAGGGGTTTCCCAGGTAGGGATGATTTTTTTCCCAGTAGGATTAGGTACTGACGAGATAGTAGTTAATCCACATGGAAAGGTTTTGACCCAGTGGAAAAACACAAATTACCAAGACACATTTGCATCCATGAAAATGGGGTAGCTGAATAAAGTCCATTTGCCAAACCTCAAATGGTTCATTGGGCAATTGAAAATATATGTGGACAGTTTCCTTGGATTGTATTTTGGGTATGTGGGGCAAGAAAAGTAGGTGCTTTTTGTGGCTTTATTAATATTCTCCCACCAGTATTGGTTTATAAAATTTATCATTTTATCAGTAGACCCATGATTCATTGCATGTACAGTAGTCAGTACTGGGAATTTTAGAATTTCTGGAAGGAGTGGGTCATTATTTGGCCCAAGCCCTAGTTCTGTTTTCATCAAACCAACAGTTATTAGATTTCCAATATAATTTTTCCTCTTCTGGGGCCAATTCTTAGGTATCTCTAATCAATTTCTCTAAATTAGCATTTGGGGAAACATTCCTTTGGACCATGACAGAGGTTTCGCTGTTGGTCCCTTTAAGAGAGAGCAGTGTTCTTGGTGGAAATATATCAGCGAGGTGTTTCCTTTAGCCTCCAGGGAGTCAAGTTTGGAATACCCAAGTATCTTAATAGCCAAGGCAGCTGGTATGAGTATGGCATCTAATAGATTTTTGACATAAGAACCATTTTTAATTGTTTCCCCATTTGAGGTTAAGGAAACCTCGCTATTTTCATTGCATTCCAAGGTCATGAACTACACCAAAGACATAGAGACTATTGGTATGTTTGCGGTTTTGCCCTTGGCTAGAGCACAGGCCAGAGTAACTGTACAATTCAGTCTGTTGAGCAGATGTGGCCAGAGGCAAAGGTGCCACCTTCATGACTTCAAAAGGAGTTACAATGGCATACCCGGCCCAGTATTTACTATTTTTATCCTTTAAATGAAAACTGTAAGTAGACTATGAAAAATCTACTTTGGTTAGAGAAACTTCCTATAAGTTATCAAGTGGAGTCAAAAGGTGATTTGTCAGTGTCAAGCCGTAGTGAGGGATTTTGTCAGAGAAGGGATGATAGCCAGGTCAAAATTAATATAGCGAGTTATACGAGGAGCGGTCAGCAAGGGGATTTCATAGATGAGGCGACTGATGAGGATGAGGATGAGAATTCAGGAGGGCGTCTACAAGATAATTAGTGGGGAATCCCATGACTATTCGGCGGCCTTAAAAAGAAATGGCTCTGAAACAAGGGAGAGGGGCATCCGAGTGCCATAGGGTCTCTAGCTGCTGGCTGTAGTACCTTTTGGAGCGATGGCGATCTCAATGTATTTGGATGAGTGCCAGGTAGGGTCCCTGGGCATCTGCAGACCGGAACGTGAAGGCACCAGTCCGGTCGGCCCCTGCCTCTTCCGGCGTTGCCACAGCCTCCACCCCGCCACTTCCGGTATCGCGCTGGACAGTGTGACGGTCTCGGACATAGTCCTGAGCCGCGTATCCCGCGGCTATGGAGCAGGACGACCCGGCCGAGGCGCTGACAGAGCTGCGCGAGCGGCAGCTGAGCGCACTAGAGCTGCTGCAGGTGGCCGCAGGGTCCAGCCTGGCCGCCTATGCCGTGTGGGCGCTGCTACTGCACCCGGGCTTCCGCCGAGTGCCGCTGCGGCTGCAGGTGACAGGAGGAACCCATGTCGATGGGTGGGATTCCTGGCGGGGTGGGGCCCACGGAGGAACTGGCTCCGGACCCTCCCGCGCCGGTAGCTTCTGGCAGGGCCTGGCGGGGCGTGGCTGCTGGTCTTGTGGGACGGCGCTCTAGCTGTTGGGCGGGGCCAAGGCTGGGGATGGCCTGCCTTGTGGAGCTGAGCCCGGGTGAGAGGGGAGACGGGAAGGTGCTGCACTAGAGGGCCAGTCGGCCTGTGGGTTGGAACCTGCTTCTGATAGGGTAGGTCAGCCTTTGCTAAGAAAGGAAGCCCGGGGCAGTCTCCGCCCCCCGTGTAGTGTGATTCAGGTTTGGAGACCAGACTCGTGAATGGCTAATGGACTCTAGCCCTCCCAGCCCCGTTCCTCTTCTTGGGTAGGTACCCTATGTTGGGGCGAGTGTGCGGCAGGTGGAGCACGTGTTGTTGCTGCTTCGAGGTCGTTCCGGAAAACTGGTGGACCTGGGCTCTGGTGATGGCAGGATTGTAAGGAGTGTGTGTGTATGGGGGGGCGGTCCTCATGGCTATCCCACTAACACACGTCCCATTTTCTGGGCCTGATGCTCTTGGTGCCCACAGGTGCTGGCTGCCCACAGGTGTGGTCTCCGCCCAGCTGTGGGCTACGAGCTGAACCCGTGGCTGGTCAGACTGGCACGGCTGTATGCCTGGAGGGCAGGCTGTGCCAGCAGTGTCTGCTACCACCGTGAGGACCTCTGGAAGGTAACCTGAGGAGTCCTGGATCCCCTCAGACCCCATGCCTGATCTCCACGCTTCCAGTTCTGGGACAGCCACCCTGATGACAGCCCCAGGAGCCCCTGCCACCTGGGCGGGCTGGAGGCTGGCACTCAGAAGCCACGATAACCTTATGCCCACCAGACCTCTTCCCCGGCTGGGATCCCATTCCCTTCTGAGGTGACCTCTTCTTCCCACAGGTGAGCCTGAGGGACTGCTACAATGTATCTGTGTTCCTGGCCCCCAGTGTGGTAGGTCTGGGGTTTGCTAGCCCCAGGGGAGGCCCAGGCCACCCCAGCATATGTGTTGGGCCTGGAGCAGCTGGGAAGGAGCAGCCATGTTCCACCCTGTTCACTCCACCCTCTTGCTCTCTCCCACAGCTCCCACTGCTGGAGGACAAGTTACAGGCGGAGCTGCCCGAAGGGGCCCGTGTGGTGTCGGGGCGCTTCCCCCTCCCAACCTGGCAGCCTGTGGCTGTGGTGGGTGAGGGCCTGGACCGTGTTTGGGCCTATGACATCCACAGTGGTGGGCCAACTGTGCAGGCTTCCCTAGCACCCAGTTCTGTCTTGGTCCCTAGGGTCCCTGAGCCTCAGGCTGGCTGACCATGTGGACATAATAAAGACTCAGTGGGCTCCACCCTGACTCTTTTTGGTTGGAGGGCTGGGTGGAATCAGTCCTCAAGGCGGGGCTGTGAGGAGGGCTCCATGTTGGGTGGGAAGAGCTGTGCTCTGAGTTTATCTGATGACCAGCTAGCGGCTGCGAGTCCTTGGGCGCTGAGGCTTGGCTGGAGGTGCAGCCCCCACTTTCTGGAGGTCCTCTGTACCTATAAGTTTCCTCAACCTCAGGATCTCCTGCTTGTACCTGCTCAGAGAAACCAGGTTTAGTAACTTGCTTGGCTGTGGACAAACCTTGCCTCAAGTGTTTGGGACCTACATACATCCCACCTGCCCGAGAACCCACCTGCCTAGATGCTGGTCCACATATTCCTTGAGCTCAGAAACTTGCTCCTCAGCCATCGTGGCCCGGACTAGCAGCTGTGCCCGCTCCTGTTCCAGCTCTGCCTGGCATGGGGGTATATAAACCATGAGCCAAGACAGAGTGTGAGAAGGGCTTCCCAACTAGGCATTACCCACTCACTACCTGGGTGCCACGGGAGAAGTCTTGGAGCTTCTGATGGATATGGGCCCAAGATGCAGCTTCCAGGCCCCTGTGAGAGGAGAATGGGGGTGGACATGAGGGCTAGCGTTGGCCCAGGCACTGACCAGTGACCTTGCTCAAGTTGGGGCACCTAGATCTTTGAGGTGCTTCCTGGGGCCAAGTTCAGGACAGCATGGGCCCAAGTTCAGGACAGCATGGGCCCACCTGCCACTGTAGGCCCTGCCCAGGCCTTGGAGCCATTTTTCTATGGTGGGCAGGGCAGAACAGCCCAGGCACAGAGGGCCCCACTGGCTGCTCAAGGAGAGTTAAGCCACAAGGCCAGCTTGACAGTGATTCCATTGTAGGGATGCTGACGGGGGGCCTCCTCCCATGCTAGGGGTTTGTTTCCCAAAACCCTGGGAGGTGGGCCTGTATAAGCCCCTGTCTATTGCAATTAGAAATATGGAGGTCCACAGACAAGGGCTGTGGAGGGCACCAGGTAACCTGCTCTTGTCCTGTCCTCCAGGCTCAACCGAAGCTTCCCTTACCCCAGGCTTTCCCTGACCTTCCCATTTGAGGTCAGCCTCTCTCTGATCAGGGTCCCTCTTCACCTCAGGCACTTAGCTTTTCTCTAATTATTAGTGTCTCCCATACAGACCTAGAGCCAAGGGCAGAGATGGGTCACCTTGTTTACTACTGCAACCAGAACCCTGCTTAGCAGTTAAAAGTTGATAGAATAATAATCACCTGCTGGTCCCCCCAACCACCACAGCAGGACACTGTGGCTCTGATGTGCTCCCCTGGGAAGCTTCTCCAGGTCCCTTCTGTGGGAACAAGAGCAGTGTCTTGAGCCCTTTTGAGTCCTTTGGCAGAACAGGGTGGGCTACTCTCAGAGGCCCTGGGGTGGGGGCTTTGCTGAGCCTGGGACAGGCTCTAGAGGGAGTCTGGGCTTTTTGTCCCAAGGCAGCAGGGAGGGGTCACCTGAGCCTGGAACTGTGTTTCCAGCCTTGCCTGGTCCTCCCGCAGGTGGCTGAGCTTGGTGACCAAGTGCAGGGGCTGTGGCTTCAGATCCAAGGTAGTGGCATCAAAGGTAGCTTTGGGTATCTCAGGTGCCCCGTTGGGGTGCAATAATGCCTGCTGTACACTAAGCGACATGCCAGGTCATGTAGAGTCACCTCATCCCAGATTCCCATCTCAGGAAAGGGGCCTACCTGTGGCTGACCAGCAGTTCCTCATGCCTTTGGCTCAGATCTGCCAGACGCTTGCGATAGTCTCGAGCAGCCCGGGCCAACTGTTGCTCACGACTGTGGTGTGCTTTCCGGATGTCCTCCAGAGTGTTTTTGAGGAATGTCCGAAGGGCTGCAGCTGTAGGTGCTTGGCCTGCACCATCTGTGTACTCCTGGAAGTGATGGGGCAGGGCTAGGGCTTGGTTGGGCCCAAACCCCTCCCCTACAATTACCTCCTTGGAACAGGTCTGGTAGTGCAGCAGGTGGGGCCCACAGGGTCTCTAGAGCAATTCAGCAAACCCCAGCCAGGCTTAGGCTCCCCAGGACCCAGGGGCCTCCCACCCAGCACAGGGCCATTCTGCCTATCACTCACTGCCAGGGCTTGGACACAGCGCTGCAATCGGATGGCATATTCCTCATTCAGCTTCTTGAGTTGCAGCTGTAGCCGGGCATTCTCAGCCTCAGTCTGGCGGAGCTGGCCCTGGCAGGTGGACAACACCTGGGGGTGGAAGTGGCCTTGAACCTATGCTCCTAAGGTGGACTTCTACTGAACTTATAGGATCCCTACCCCCAACGGGGTATGGCTGAGCCTCACCATGGCTTGTGCAGCTAGTTGTTGCCCAGCTGTCTTGGCTTTCTCTTGGGCTCCCTCTAGCTGTTGGCCCAGGGCTACCCTGTGGACATGGGTGTGAGACTCAACTGGACCCGAGGAAGGGGACTCCCTCTGCCCCTTCGGAACAGCCACTCACACGTGTGTCTCCAATGCTTGCTGCCGGGCCCTCTGCTGCTCCAGTGCCTGCTTCACTTCTCTCTGTAGCTGTGAGGTTCACAGGGCTGACCCCAAGTTCTGGGTCCCCTGCACTGTCCCACCCCCAACCCTGGGCTGGGAGAAACCTGGATACGCCTCCAGGCTAGGTTACTGCACACTCACGCCATTCCCTAGCTTCTGCTGCTTGTCCTTAGGGGTCCGGAAGTCCTTGGGCTGCACCTGTATGGGAGAGCCGGTCCCAGCTTCACTGCACCCCTGCTGCACTGCACCCTTATTCTGCTCCCACCCAGCTCACCCAGCTAGGCCCTGCATGCACTCATGGTGGCCTGGAGTCTGCAGTGATCAGAGTGACTCTGCCTTCTAGCTTTGTGCCCAATCTTATGTATGGGCACCTGGCAGGGCTCTGGATCAGCCTCTGTTGGGGCTGCATGCTTTCTGTGTAGCTCCAGCTCCAGCACCCGGCTCTCCAACCGCAGGACCTGTGGGGCGACCAGGATGAGCAGGTGTACTTGCCTCTGGGCCACCTGGGGCAGGTCAACATCTGTCTTGGCACACGTGGACACAAAACATGCGAGACATTTAGGGACTCAGACACTGCGTGGGTGTGCACAATCACATGGGGGCACACCTGCACCCCTCACAGCACTGGTCCTAAGTATTCATTCACCCCAAGCACTCAGGAAGGCACACATGGGCACACATCAGTACCCACCTCACTCTTAAGTTCAAAGATTTCAGCCTCATGTTGCTTTTGCAGGCAGTGGGTTGTGATCTGCAGGTTGATCAGCTCCTTAGAGATCTGTGGGTGCCCAGGGTGAGAGGTGGTACCTGTGGAACCCTGCAGGCACCCACCCTCCTGCCAGCTCCTCAGGGCCCCCACACTCACTTGCAGCTGCTGCTCCTCACTCAGCTCTAGTTCTGAGGGAAGCTCTGTCTTAAGGCTGGTGGCCCCAGCTGGGGTACCTCCAGGGACTCCTGGTAGCCAGTCCTCAGCTAGTGGTAAAACCTGGGGCGGCACCAACACCCATCCTCACCAGGTACGTCTCAAGCTGGGCTGTGGCTTCCATTCCTTTGGAGCCACCAGCCATCCATGCACACACACCAAGCCCAGCTGAGCTGGGGGAGCCAGGCCCAAGGATAGGATCAGGCCCAGGCCATAGGTACCTGCCCCGCTCCTGGCCCCTGAGGGGACAGGGAAAACCCCCAACTCCATGGCAAAAACAGCAGCATCCTGGGAGGACTCACTTTCTCAGTGGGCCGAGGTGGGGCCCCTGGCCTGGGGCCTGGGGCTGCTGTATACTCCATAGACAGAAGGTACTCTGGCTGCCCCAAGGCCAGTTCAGCCTCACCTACTGGCCTGTTGCTGCGACACCGTGGTTTGTGTTGCCAAGGCTTCTCTTGGTCCCGGGAGTCTCCTGGGCACGCCCCTCCGGCCCGCCCATGAGGGCAGGCAGTTCAGTGGTTGGGGAGGTGGGAGGAGTTCTGTTTTTTTCCATATATGGAGACCCATTTTTTTTTTTCCTGGCTTCAATTTCTTCACCTGGGAAATGCAGACCAGCTCCCCTGCTTTCATCTGGGGCGCGGATGGAATAAGGGGTGCTTGAAAGCACCCAGCCTGGGTAGATGGGGGACAGCGCGCACGAAAAGGAGTTACCACTGCTGTTACTGTTATCTTCACGCAGGGTACCCTGTCCTACCATATGGGTTTGCACGCTCATTAGGCACCTTCTGTGTTCCTCCCAGGGCTGGCTGAGCGCTTGGACAGGCAGGCAAATAAAATGGACAGATTCCTGCGCCTCCGGCCTGAAGGAAAGGAATGTAGACGTCCCAATCAGGGTCCAGGGAGGGGATCGGGAGGACATAGTAGGGCTTAGCGGAGGAAGTGCCGAAGCACGGGGCGCGATGGCAGGACGTGCATGAGGCCCCCACTAGAGCACGCGCTCTCCGACCGCCAGACTTTGGGTCCCCGCCGAGCGCAGGTTCCAGGCCGGGTAGGGTGGGGACCGTTGGCGGCGGCCAGGCAAAGCGTCGCGCTGTGTAAGGGACCTGTGACCAGCACCCGAAGCCCGCCTCGTCCGGCGTCGTTCCGGGGCGCAAAGTCAGCTGGCGCAAGCCTTGCGGGTAAGTAGGTGGCCAGGAAAGAGAGCAGTCGGGGGCCGGCCTTGCGCAACCGAGAAGCGGCCGGGTGGGCAGGTCAAGCCTGGATAGGGGCGGGGCCTGCTGAGGAGGAAGTGGCCTACCAGCACGGCAACTTAGGCTGCGGGCGGAGCCAGGGAGAGGGCGTGGCTTATGGGAAACGCTGAGTGGCGTAGGAGGGGCGGGTCCTAAGACTGGTTGTGGCTTGGCGAAAACCTGGAGTTCGCAACCGCTGTTCAACTTGAACCCGGAGCTAGGGATTCCACAGGCACGTTCTTAGAGCAGGGAGCGGGGCTCTTTTTCTGACCTCTAGTGTATGTGTGTGCAGAGCTGACCCACCCCTCTGCGCACAGACCTGCCTCGGGTCCGGAGAGGGAAGCCCCACCCTGAGGAAGGGGCTCTGAAGGCTGGGGAGGAGGCTCGGAGTAGCTGAGCCCTGCGACCACGAAGGTCAAGGTCATCCCTGTGCTTGAGGACAACTACATGTATCTGGTCATTGAGAAGCACATGTGGGAGGATGTGACTGTGCTTAAGAAGGTGAGGACAGGCTGTGGGCCCAGGCATTTTGGGTGGTGACCTCGCTACTCCCCCTTCCAAGAGGCTCCCCCACCACCTTGGTTGAAGCAAACCCTTTTTGTTTTCTAATCTCTGGTGGTTTGGGGTTTAGGGTTTCCTGATTATATCTTGGGCTTCCTCAGAGGTTAAACCCTCCTCTTTCCCCTTCCTCTGGTACCTAACAGTTCTGTACACACTGGGCGCTGAGTAATTGCTGGATCTCCCTTACCCCTCCCTTCCCCGCCCGTCCTGGCCTGCCTGGGGCGCTGTTTACACCAAAAATGGACCCTTCCCATCTCCCTAACTCCCAACCATTTCAGCTGCTGGAGATAGTAGGCCGGGAGGGAATATCACTGACCACCAACCATACTGACTACTCACCACCATTGTTGAATGCAATTGGTGCAGACCAAGGCTCTATGGCCTCTACTCCACCCCCGCCCCAGTGCGATCCTGCTCCCACCCATTTGCAGAAACCATGCTTGGGGCTATGCGGAACTGGCATGTCTCTGGCTCAGACTGGAGGTGCTAGGACGAGTGCATCTGCATGCTGACCCACAGGCTGGCGCAAGGTAAGGAACGAATGTGCCCTGGGAAGCAGGGGTCCCCAACCCCCAGGGCCACGGACCAGTACCATCTGTGGCTTGTTAGAAGCCAGGCTGCACAGAAGGAGGTGAGGGGCCAGTGAGCAAGCAAAGCTTCATTTTTATTTGTAGCTGCTCCCCAGCGCTAGCATCACTGCCTCAGCTCCACCGCAAATCGTCAGGGATTAGATTCTCATAGAACTGGTCCCTGGTGCCAAAAAGGTTGGAGACCACTGCCTAGGAGGGCTGGGAGGCGCCAGACCACTGGCCTCACACGCCTACCTGCTCTGCAGTTTGGGGCCAGCCATGTGTGCTGTCTCCTGACACTGGGCCACACCTCCGGCCATGTGAGCTATTTCCTGTAGGACTAGTGTCCGGATCTGACTGCCTGTGTTCTCAGGTAGTGTTGCCCTGCACTCACCTCCCTCTGACCCCATTCCGCCTTCTCTGACCCACTCTTCTCAGTGGATATGCTTTTCTTGGCCTGCTGCAGTTGGCACCTGGAGAGCATAGCTCAGCATACTGGCACACTGGGTACTCTGTCCCAAGGCAGTGAGCTGCCTGTCCCTTCCCCTCCCTCAGGTTCCAGCCTCCCTGCACAACCCACAGGCTGTGTCCAAATGCCTGCTAAGGAGGCACTGTGGCAGCCTGCTCTTTAGTGCAGTCCCTGGGGAGAGCCCAAGGCCTCCCGAGACACAGTGGCTCATGCCTTGCCATATGCTCCCAGCCTGCCCCACAGGAAGGCCCAGAACACTGGCTTGTATTCCACCCTTAGGAAGGGTGACTTGCCATATGCCAGGAGTGCAGAATAAATGCTCAGGGCAGATTGGGTGCTGGGGTCTGGGGAGGGACCTGGCCAGGCCAGCCAGGGTGAGCGCTTGTCCCCATCTCTGCCTGTGGCAGTGCTGTGTACCCTAAGTGCCTCCTTTCTCCGGAAGGTGTTCTGTGGCCATAAGCACACACTGGGCCACGTCATTTGCACAGATAGCCCTGCAATAACCATATGAGGGCCAAGCTGTCCTGGGTCAAGGTGTGGTCACTACTCTCCTCCCAATGGTGAGAGAGCTGGAGGGCGGGGGGACTGGGATCCAGGGGCAATACTGTAAGGTCAGTCTGCCATGACTGGCCCGGGGTGACCAGACCTAGTTTAGCCTGGGGTGTGCTGCCTGGCTGAGGGGCTCCCATTGATGAGGGGAAGGGATGGTGACCTTAGGACAGGGAATTGGGCAACCTATGGGACTGGCCCATGAGTGGCTGCCCTCAGGGTATGAGCAGGGGCTGGACTGGGCAAGGCAGCCCCTCCACTGCTCTGGCCCCCAGGTTGGTGCTGAGTGGAGTCAAGTTGCCTGAAGCTCTCAGGTAAGGTGTGACAAGGGCTTGTGGTTATTCCAGAAGAGGGATAAGGAAGACATATCCACAGTCCCATCCACTCTGGGCGAGGAGAATCTCTACAACCCCTTCCTAAGGGTGGTATACTAGCTGGTGTCCTGGGCCTTCCTGTGGGGCAGGCTAGGAGCATATGGCAAGGCATGAGCCACTGTGTCTCAGGAGGCCTTCCCCAGGGACTGTACTTCAGAGCAGGCTGGCGTAGTGCCTCCTTGGCAGGCATCTAGACACAGAGTAAGGTGTTGGGGGACTGGTTATTGGGCTGACTGACAATGGGGAGAAGCTGCTCAGTTAAGCATCTTCTGCCAACACCTGCCCAGCAATTCCCCTTGAGCCCTGTTGATGCCCTTTCTCCACAGGGAGGAGCCTGTGAGCAAGTTCACCAGGAAGGTGGCCCCAGCTGAGGTCCTGGAGGTGCTCTGTAGAGAGCTGATTAGTTTTGAGCAGGTGGCTGAGGCTCTACAGCCACAGGCCTGGGGGTCACTCCTGGCCCTGCAGTGGGGGTTCCTGAGCACACTCTAACCAAAGTGAGCACTCTGTGGACCCGTGGTGGAACCAGGAAGTACATTTTTACCTTCTTCAGTCCTTGGGATGACTGGGCCCATGGGAGGGTTGCCTCCAGAGCCCTCCAAAACCTTGCCTAACTGGCTGCCCAGCCTCAGAAGGTGGACACTCTGGTACTTCCTGGTGGTGGACTTGCCCCATGACCTGAGTGTTTGGGAAACAGCCTAATGGGGTGCATTGACAGGGCTTTTGAACTTTAACTAAAGCTTTGAAAGGCTTTTTCAATGCTGGTAGAAGCTCTTAGAAGCCATTTTCAGAAGGAGGTCTCTTTATTAGAGGTGGGGCTCAGTGGGGATGGGCCTGATAGGCTGAGCCCAGTCTGTCCTCTTTCCCTTTCTCACCCCAGGAAGTAAGGATCCAGCAGTGGAAATAGGACTCAGCCAGAGAGGTAACTGAGGCACCACAGCACTTGCTTCCCACTTGGAACTTGGCTCAGAAAACACAGGTCCTCAGGCCCTGGAGGCCACAGCTTTGTTAAAATAAAAACTTAGTGCCAGGTACAGTGGGTACCACTTCCCAGCATGGAGTGTCATGGGCTGGGTGCCCCTTTCCTGCCAGTGTCCTCTGCTGCCAAGTGCAATCGGGTCCTCCATGCTGGGCTGCAAGCTTGACCAGCCCGGCAAGTCTGGCCCATTCACACCCCAGCTTCAGGGATAACTCTAGAAATGGAAAAAAACAAACAAACCCCTACTTCTGCTCTGTCTTAAGCACTTTAGGACTGGCTGAAAGTGTCACACACACTTGAACCACCACAACCAGGAGAAGCGAGGGAACTGCCATGGATGTGGGCCTATGAAGAGGTTCCAGAATCCTGTGGAACCTCTGGCCTCCAGTGTTAGAGAGTCCAGGTGAGTGCAGGCTAGAGGTCAACTTTACTGGCTGTGGGGTCCTGAATCCTATCTCTATGCAGGTTCCAGTGCATCTTCGCAGCTCACCCAGCATTTGAAGGGTAAGCTCTGGGGTCTCAGGGTGACTTCCCTACTGGAGACCCAGCATGGCCTTCCCAGGGGTCCTGGCACTGGCTGCAGTGGGCCCTCCTACCACCTGATGCTGTGGCCAGAGCTGGCCTTCTCTACCGCATGGTAGCTTGTGTGTAGTAGGCAGCTGGCCTGCTCCGAGCCTTCGCCATGCAGCCAGTCCCGGTAGAGTTCCTGGACCCCAGGTACATCCTCTGGCTCCTCTGTCCTGACCATGCTGTATAGCCTCTCAACATGCTGAAGAAGCTCCTTGCTGGATGTGTCAGGGGCCTTGAGCTGGCCTCCACCATTCAGGCAACCTGTGGCAGAGTGGGACGGGTGAGGGTGTGGTATGGGGAAGGTGTTCGCATGCCAGGAGTAAGGACCCCACATCCCCCCTCCCCCCTGCCCTGCAGGATGCTGCCTGCGGCACTGGTCCCCATGCAATCTGTGCAGAGTGGGCCTGCTGTGGCTACCTGAGGGGCAGGCCATGACCTCCACATAATGGTACGGGCAGCGTCCTCGCTTGAGCTTCTGCACCAGGTTCTGGATATTGCGGAAGCCATAAGCCACGGCGAAGTGCAGTAGAACTCGGCCCTCACTCTCCAGCGTCACCTCCTGGAAATCCTTGTTCCTGGAGGGGCAGATACCGTGCTTACCCCCACCCCACAGATGTGGTTGCCAAGCTCACCTGTTCCCAGTGGGAGACAGTAATGGAGAGGGAAGGCAGAAAGCTTACTTCCATGAGTCATCAAGTGACCTCGCTACCAGCCTCAGTTTCCTGATTTGTAGAATGGAAACCCCACCTTCCAGGATAGCCGTGCAACGTGGTGAGGTCAGACATAAAGCACCACCCTCCTTCTGTGGGGACACGTCTGTCTGTGTAGGTTATACCACCTTGCCACCACCAGCTTTTCAGGGCTCTTGTCTGCTATGTTGTGGGCAGAGAACACTGATTCCTACAATGGGGAGACTGAGGCCCAGAGAGATCTGGCCCATTCAGGGGAGCTGGAAACAAGGGCTAACGCCCACCCAATGCCTCAGGGTCTGTGACAAACTCAGCTCCCTGTTTTCCACTGAGCTTACCTCAGTGAGGGGACCCAGGGCCAAGGCTGCCCCAACTGCAGCTCTTCCCACTGACCTCAGTGGTCTGTAGGTGACCTCATCCACATGGATTCCGAAGAGCTCCCGGGCTGCATGCCGGAACACATGCTCCAGGTAGCCACCTGAGCCTCCACCTCGATGGCTGGTGGGCTCCTGGGTGGACACGCTGCTGTACCTGGGGAGGAGGACAAGGCTTCAGGTGGCAGTGGGGCTGCTATCTGTCAAGGCTTCTGAGTGCCCTGTTTCTCATGGTTGAGGGGGTTTGCTTTCTAAATGGGAACAAGTCATAGACCCCTGGTGGCTTTGTTGGTACATGAGGCGGCGGCTCCGGTGGGAGAGGACTATCCCCTCCATTGAGTCACCTGTTCTGGGACCTCAGACCTGTATCAAGTTGGGGTCAGCTCTGATAACCACAAGTTAACTCTCCATAGTCCAGCTCGTGAATCTGACCATCTCTATGGACACCAAGACAGACCACAGGGCAGGCACGGAACCAACTAGAAGGATGTTGTGATGGAATGAGGAGGGGAGGGGGACATAGCCCACCACCACATGCTTTTGCTGCCTGCTAGGACACCTGCGACTCCCAATGTTGAGAGTGCTCTGACACCGGTTTTATGTTTGTTCCTTCTGCTATGACAGGTAGCAACTTACAGACCATCCAGGGGGGCTGGCTCCAGTTCTGACAGCGAGACCCCTTCTTCTTCCAGCAACTTGAAAACTTCTCCTACAATGAAACCACAGTGCAGATGCTTATCAGCGGGGATCTCAGTAAAAATAGAGAATGTCAAGGAACACTCTATCGTCTGTACCTCTAGCGACCTGTAATTTGGCACTCAAGGCCCGGATGACCACCCCCTGGCTTGTGGGTGGAGGACAAACCTGACCACAGGAATAAGAAAGAGGTCTCCACTTTTGGAGACCCTTAGGAGAGGCACCTCACTGCCCCAGGACTGCACCCACCCTCACAGCGACAAGGTGGGGCTTGGACATGCATATCTCCAGGTACTCCCCCAGCAGTGCACCTGTTATATCTGGGCACATGTTCATGCAGGAAGACCTGTCCCTGAGTGTCCGGGCTCCTAGGCATTTATTTTTCTGTCTTTTAAGTGTTTTGAGACTATGTGAGGCTGCTCAACTCAGAAATGGGGTGACCAATGTGAATCAGACTCAACGATGGGCTGACAAGACTCTCTACCCATTTCCTTGTACAGACCGTTTTAGAGCAAACTGGCAGTGCTGGGGTACTTGTCTGCTGCAGGTCCCTGAGATGACAGGACAGCTGCAAACACCAACCTGGCTCCGAGGGAGGGGCCTTGCCTCATGCCAGGCCCTGGGGCACACTACACAGGGGATGGCAGCTCCAGCGAGAGCCTATGGGCAGGACCTAGGTAATGCCAGGCTGTTCCCTGGGCTCAGAGACACCACCTGGAGGTGTAGGGGCTCAGGGTGGCAGGAGCCATACCTGTCGTGACAACACAATCTACATCGCGTGTCTGCTGCTCCTGGTTGAAAAAGTCGGGTCTGGATGCTTCCAGCTTTTTGTCATAGCAGGGCATCACTGTCACATGGTAGATCTTGTCGGGGGTCACATGCTGCATAAAGAGACATGGAAATGTGGAGTCATTGCCTGACCCCTGCATTAAAGGGATCCTGTTAGGGTAAGGCAAAGTGACGTTTCAGGCATCGTAACCAGGGCATGACCATGAGTCTGTGAATGGGTCCTTGGACGCTACAGGTCTTGGATCATCTTTCAAGACAGTGACACTGAATTATTCATAGCTGAATGTCCCTGTTACCTGCTGCTGGGCAAAGAAGTTCTTGACCAGGGACCCCATAACCTGCTGTGGAGACCGGGCGGTGCTGATGTAAGGGATGATGGCGCTCCCGTGGGTCTTCTCAGCATAGCAGATCCAGCCTGAGGCCGACACAGAGGACAAAAGGGGCGGCTCTCAAGCCACCTCTCACCGGCTCAGCAGTGACATGATATTTTGGGGGTGGACCAAAGGAGTTCTGTCTCATTAAAGAATGTCCCACTCTACTGTCACCATCACGTGTTTCTAGCATCGATGTAATCACCATCTTGGGGAACTGAAGTGACTACAAGTGACTCTTAGGACAGTACCTTCTGCCAAAGAGGCCATTCCGGGCTGGCATTTCTAGCCCATTCTGGCAGAACACTCTAGTCCCCCCACCCAGCATTCCCACTCCCCACGTCCAGCCGATTTCATGTCAGCAGTGTGAGCACACCTGGGCAGGCGGAAGTCAGCACAGGCAAGGCTTGCTTGGAGTCGGCCTGTCCTCGGAATCGCTGTACAAATTCTCGCTGGCTCTCTAGGAGACTGAAGTTCCTCGAGAAGGCAGTATCAAACACATAGTGTGCCCCTGGAAGGTGAGCACCCTCCTGAGCCCCATAAAGGATGGCTGAGGAGTGGGGCGCTGCTGACCACACTCCCAGGAAGAGAGGCTCTGCCTTCCACATAGCCGCAGGAAGCATGCAGTTCTAGTGTCACAGGACAAGCTGGTGCTGTGGACAGCCTGCACTGCTACCTGGGAAGCTTACATGTGATAACCAGCTTCTTTTGTCTGTGTTTAGCAGCTACCCATGGTGCCCAGGACATTGGTCTATACCAGGCTCATCCCATGTCCTCCCAGCCCTGCTCCTGGCAGTATTCGAGCTGAGCCAGACCCGGCATGGACCTGGGAAATGTGTCTTGATAACAGTAATTAAAAAACAATAGAGTAGGTGAATTCTGAACTTGGGGAGAGTGCAAAGTTAGGATTCAGATGGTTTCCTTTTAAAACGCACTGCTCTCAATCGTCAAACTTGGAGTGGCTGGTATGTTTAAGTTCAGCGACTCAGTCTTGAAGATCCCCCTGCCCCAACACACCCATGTTCCGAGCTATAGTGCTTACCCAAAGTTCTGCACCTACCTAGTGTTTTAAAGAAGGCAGTTAACTTCCTGGCAGTGTCTGTAGGATTCAGCTGAAATCTCACAGCCAGTGATGCTCTTGACTGGGGTGAGACCGAAATGACAACCAGCCTCTGCTGACCAGGCACCACTGTCTGCAACACAAAGGACGCACTGTTCATTTGCGCATTTTATATAGATTCTCAGTGGGCCGGGGCTGGCGAGAGCAACCCTAGCTCTATCAGGGCATGTCATTTTTATGTATGTAGAACCCAAAGTTTAGGGCTTGGCATTTCACCACTGAAATAAATATAAGTAATTCTCTGCGATCCCACTGATGAGATTTAAAAATGCGGGAGTCACTGAAGATGTAGGACAAACAGCACCAGGAGAGGAGCTGCCCTTGACAGCATGAATGAAAGATGCTGGGGCTGATGCTGGGTTACAGTGCAATCTTGAAGACCACCCACCACTTACTTTATTGGCATCTAGAACCTTCCGCAGCTCCTCATGACTCTGCTGAGTGATAAGCACAGTCTCTGCTGAGGTGACACAGCCACTGCACGCCAGGCAGTCATCCAATGAGATCTTGGCCTTCTCCAGCTTTCGTGTCCCTCCGTCCTGGAAGCAAGAGAACCTGGTAAGCAAAGGGTTCCTCTGTATGAGGACACAGAGCTCTCAGGATTACAGAAACTACAGGAAACCCTTATTCTCTAGCTCAGAGCACTGACATTCAACATGATGGTTGACTTTATGCACCACTGTTTTTAAGTTATTTATTGCAGAAATACCTGCACACATTCTGGATTTAAATGGCAACATTAAATTCTGACTTTGGTACAAACTCAGCTGGAGACTTGTGACTCTCCACAGAGGTTCCAGAGGGGTCACTGGTCCCCGCCGCCCCCCAGGCTACACACATGGGGCTGTAAGGACAAGTAAATGCCGAAAGCCAGGCTCCAAAGGAGAAAGAACAGAAAGGCATGGGCGAGGAGGAAGGACAGAGGGACAAGGTGTGAGTAGAGGGAGTTGGTGGAGATTGTACCCCCATGAGCTTTGCCCACCCAGGGCCAGCACCTGGAGGAGTTGCGGAGGGATACAATAGGCAGCAACATGTCAGACTCGGCCAAACAGACATGGAACTTGGTGTTTAAGTCAAGCCTCCAGGCTGACACTGGTGACTTTTCTTAGATGCAGATGATCCCAGCCAAGCCCCTTCTTCTATAAATCCAGGAATAGTCTGAGCCAAGGCCAGACGAGCTGCAGGGGCTGAGAATGTGACCAGAGGGCTGAGGAGACTGGAACTCCCTTCCAGCCAAGTTTACTAGGCCTGTGCTTTGCACAAAAGCCACAATTTGAGCTCGATGTGTATTTTTAAGAGTCAGATCAGCCTAAAGGCCTGAGATTCAATGCTGTACCAAGCAGAAGGCTGATGAGCTCCCCAACTTCCCTCTAAATCAAGTATTGCTGCTCTGCACAGCGGGGCACATTGGCACCCTTGTCTCAAATGGGTCCCTTCATTCTTGGGACCCCTCCTTAAGTGTCCTTTTCTTAAAAAGGACCCAGTCCCCTGTGCTGTACCAGGCTCTGTGTGGAGCCCTGATGTGCTGCTGGCTCACTCTCTTGCACCAAGCAAATAGCTGGTTTTCTCCCTGTAAATGCTTGATTTGCTGTCAATTACAACCTGGCGTCACCCTGGGACTCCTCTCTCTGCTTAGAGCGGTTCTTGGGCCAAGTGCACCCAGTGCCTGCAATCCAAGGGATGTCATAGACGTTCTTAAGAATACAGACAGCAGACAGGCGGGGTAACATCATTAGATCAAGATTTCATGATTGCTTAATTAGACAGGAATTAAGTATTCACTAAGAAGAACAAGGACTCTGAACTAGAAAATTTTACACAATTAGAGAGAGAGAAAAAAGACAGAGGGAGGGAGGCGAAGATAGGAACCATCATCTTTGCAAAAAGAGCTCCCACTGCAGAACAAATCAGGTTCCATGTTCAGCCTCTGTGTCTCCTCCTACCCCTCACTCCCATCCCTTTCTCAGGCTTCCTGAAAAATATAAATTTGACCCATGAAAAAGGACTGGTGAGATGTGGAATATCGCGGTCACTGCAGTCATGAAACGTGTTTCAGATCATCCGAGCTAGAACCCACCTGACTGATTTGAAAGTAACTACCGTCATCTTCGATGTGGATCTTGGCCACGCCGCTTCCTTGCCTTTTATCCACCTTCATGGGCTTGATACAATCCTATACCAGGAAGAGACCCCAAACTTGACCTGAGTGGGCAGAGGCTCCTGAAGAGGGGTAGCCTGCTCACGCACGCATCAAGCACACATTCTTACACTCTGCCAGCACCAAGGGTCACTGCAGATCACAGTCAGATGAAGGCTGGTGCTAATTGGGCCCACATGCTAACCTGTCAGCAGACACAGACAACTCTGACCTTTACCCTTCTCAGTATAAACAGGAGGCATGGCCACCACCACCACTACCCTCTGCCGCCCAGAGCCAGTGGCCAGTGTTACAATGGCTCCTGGGAGGAAGACAAGAGATCAACAGGAACACTTTACTTGGAGGTTACCTCCTTACCCAGTGACACAGAAAAACATTCATTTCTCTTCTTATCTCCCCGAGTTCTTGCTGTCTGCCTCATCATCATTAGGAGAACATCATTGGCCATAGCCTTCCCAAGCATGACTAACCCCATAAAGGACCAGCTGGAGGCCTATGGGAGATCATCCCTGCCTGGGATCACCCACAAGGTACGCCCCACTTCCTAGCCTCAGCTCCCCATCCCGCACTGCGGTCCAGGGACTCAGCTATGGCCCACCCAGCAGTGGGCCTGCACAGATGGTGGCAACTGATACGCAGGTAAACCAGATAAGGGCAACACTCCCCAGTGTAGCTGTCCTGTCCCCTTTAGGGGCGGGCAAGCTCTGTTCTCCTTTTGGAGGGCAACACCAATTACGACCACACACCCTGACATTTACTGGGCAGTCACGTGCCAGATTCCAGCAGACCAGATCGCTTGCTCTCTCAACTGGGGTGGGATTTTCCAACTGTTTACACAGAAAAAACTGTGGCTCAGACAAGTTTGGCAGGGTCTTCTCGACCCCAATCCTGAGTCTGCCACTCCCCAGCTGGGTGACTTTGGGAAGCAACAACTGCCTGGCGCCCTCCGGCTCCGTGTACGCATCTGCACTGTAGACGGCACTTCCCCCAACCCAGTCACCCTGAGGGCAACGTGATAACCGGCTCCTACTTTTCTCATTGGGCTGTAGGGGTCGGCGAGTCCCCGACGCCAACTGCAGACTTGGCCTTGGGCACGTAAACCCGGTGCGGGTACCGCCCACCTTGGTCTCGGTTTCCGGTCTGTAGAAAGCTGGCCAGAACGCCGGAGACCCTGAATTCCAATCCCATTTTTCAAGGGAAGAAACTGAGACAGAAGGAGATATTCCCCCTGCGCAGAGCCGCCGCCCACCCTGGCCGGCCCACCTGAGACGGCCCGATGAAGTCATCCAGGTCAGTGAGTTGCAGCGCCCCACTGAAGGGTGACGCCATGGCGGAACACTGCCTGCAGGCACTATGCTCATGGTTTGCCAAACGGCGCAAAACGACAGAGTCGTTTTGCCACGATGCCGGAAAGCGCCCCAAGCGGCGCATGCGTGTCGAGTGCCTGGAGGACGCGCGCCCCCTGCTGGCGGGCACCGTCGCGCCGAGGAGCCGGGTTCCCGCTCTTTATTTTCCTCCCCGCTTCCGGAGCAGAGTGGCCGCGTGGGCGCGAGAGGCGTCTCCTTCACTCACCCAGTGCTCACCTGCTGGCCAGGTGTGCGGCCCCGGGGTCCCCGCTCAGGAGCTCGCAGAGGCAGCGGCCTTGCTTCACTCGGTCCCGGACGCAGCCCAAGAATCCAGAACGGCACCTGGCACACAAAGGCGCCAGTTTCTGTTGAAGAGTGAACAGAATGAAAATGATAGCGATAGGGAACGGTTCCTTACAACCCTGTGGCTCAGTGCAGGGCCTTCAGTCCTGGGCGGGAGCCCACGGAGCTCCTCTTACGGCCTTCCCACACCCTCTTTTGTTATTTTGGAGACCAGCCTGTGGAAACTCCATTCTGCTATGATTTTAAAATCTGAAACTGGACTGCTGCTGTCGGACTCCATTCTTGAGCAACGTGTCAAGTCCAGTTATACCTTTGATTACCACTTTTTGTTAGAGCTTTTCAGAAAACTCCAGGGGTGGAGTCTGGCCCATCCCTGAGCCCAGCTCTGTTAGGGGCCCTGACAGGCTCAGCCCCAGACTAGGTGGTAATTTTGCGTTTCTGAGGGCCCAGCCTAGCCTGGGAACATGGTCGTCTTGGAGTTCTTGCCTGGACGTTCACTCTACTTAGCGACCCTCATATCTGTGTGCAGATGTACTGACCCACAGAGACCCTAGACCATTGGCTGGTGCAGCCTCTTCTGGCCCCTGCAGCTGCCCCTCTTGGGTGCCAGGACAAGTCCCTCTTTCTCAGCAGCTACCCCTGGTGGGCTTCCAGACCCCACCCATCCCCCTGTCCTGGCCATAGGGTACCAAGGACTGAGATGCAATGCCTGAAATCTGAATAATCCCACTAATTATTATAACTAGATGAGCACAAGATAAACTTAGTTTCACTGAAATGCCCCAGAGTAGGTTTGCAAAAAATTTGTGAGAGTAACAAGTGCCTTTGGAATTGGGGGCAGGATAAGGATTGATTAGGCTGGGGTGATGGAGAGGATTTATAGTGAAGGAGGCTTTGACTGAGGCTGGGGGGCAAAGGATAATACACATTTGGGGGGAGAGGGGAAGGTTCCTATAATACTGGAGGGAGGAGTTTGACATATATGCAGAACGAGTTTCAATCTTTAAATGGACAAATTGTATGATATGTAAACTGATATCTTAGTTATTTAAAAAACAAAGGGGCTAGAGGCTGCCACTCAACCTGGCTGCCCCAAGATAGCCCAGAGAGACCAGGCATTAAGTACACCCTGGTCTGCCCAGGTTCAAACCATTGGTCCCACTGTCCCTGTAGGAGTACTTGGGTGACTGTGTCCCTAGAGGTCCTCGAGCTCCAGTGCCAACATTACGCCTCACCTCCGGTGTGCCTGCTCTCACACTTTGCAAATTGTTTCATCATCATCATTAGTGAGTATTTACCTTGTGCTTCCCATGTGCAATAACAGAGTTTGCACACGCTGGGGAGGGAACTCATGGGCCAGCTGAGGACGCAAGGAGGAGCCACGGCTCCTGTGGCCAGTCCAGCTGGCCTGTGCAGCTGCTATGATGCTGTGACTGTGCACACCCCTTCCCTTGAGCTGGAACGGGTACAGATCTTCGCCTCTGCTCTGGATGTGCCTGTAGGGTCCTTTTTGCCCAAAGCCAGCCATTGGTGGATGGGAGCAGGTGTGATTTCCACCGAGTGTGTAGAGCTGCCTGTCCCCTTCTGTGGGTTGGTGTAGGTTTCACCCTCTAAGGGATCAGCCCTGAGTTAGTGTTTTAGGGCTACTGTAACAAAGGACCGCAAACCAGTGGCGGTGGGGGTGGGGAAGGAGTTTAAAACAACAGAAACTCATTCTCTCAGTTTTGGGGGCCAGAAGTCTGCAATCAAGGTATAGGCAGGCTTGCGCCCCCTCCAAAAGCTCCAGAAGAGGATCTTTCTGCTGTGTCCAGCTTCTAGGAGCATCAGGTGGTCCTGGGCTTGGGGCAGCATCACTCTAGCCCCTGCCTCTGTGGTCACATGGCTCCCGTGTGTCTTTTCCTTTTTTTTTTTTTTTTTGTATACCTACAGCACCTGGTCTTCTTAGGCGGTCTCCCATCCAAGTACTAACCAAGCCTGACCTTGCTTAGTTTTCAAGATCAAACGGGATCAGGTTTGTTCAGAGTGGCATGGCTATAGACTTCTTTTCCCATTTCTTTTTTTCTTTTTTTTTTCTGCACAGTGTAGGCATACAATATATATTAGTTGGACAAATAAGCTTGTTTCCAATCTTTCACTTACAAAGTTTCAATAAACATCTTGGAACATATATCTTTCCAAATTCTCTCAGTGTTCCTAGAGGGCACACTCATTTCTAGAAGCAGAATTGCCAGATTGAATCTGCCCTATTTAAAAACATTGCTATTGCCTCTTTTTTCATTCCTTAAAGGGACACTTATCTTCGGGATTAGGGCCCACTCTAATCCAGGATGATCTCATCTGGAGGTCCTTAACTTAATTACATTTGCAAAACCTCTTTTTCCAGATCAGTTCCCATTCACAGGTTCTGGTCGGACATATCATTTGGAGGCTCCACCATTCAGCCCACCACAACTGCATGTCCAGGTTTTTGTGGAACCCTCAGGGGTCGGAGGACAACTGTATAATGGGATGCATCTCACCAGGTCGTAGCCTACCTCTCATATGAGATAGAGAGGACACAGCCTGGGACCCAGCCCAAGCCACATCTGGAGGCTGCAAGCCCCATGAACAATGCTACAGAGTGGGGCCTGAGTCAGGAGATGTCTTCGGGGGAAGCCAGCCTGTGTGCAATGGGACTAAAATAACCCAGGGTGGGAACAAGGAAAAGATATTTTGTCTTTTTTTTAAATAAATTATTTTTTTTTCCAAACATGTAATTTCAAAACTTTTATTGTATTCTCCAGTGTTACTGTGTTGTGGGTCAAGGCCCCCCCCCAAAATTGGAGAGAAGTGGGGTTCACGTCTTCCTTCCTCTGCATGGCTGAGCTATAAGAAGAGGGTGTGCATCCACCATAAGGCCCACGAAAACCACCAAGATACCCCCATCAGGCATGGGGTGGGGAAGGGCAACTAGGAACCATGGGGGAGGGGGTTTTGTGCTGTTACCCCCAACACTATGGGATCACCTACCAAGAGCCGCCTATATTAATTTTGGGGTGCAGGAATGACCAGGTGGGAGGAGTATGGAGGGGCCTGGATCCATGAGCCCCTGCCTTGTCACGTGGAACAAAGGACAAGTTTCCCAGGGGCCTGGCTCAGGCGACCTTCGCAGGACAGGGCAGGTCTCCTACCCAACCAAGTAGCTGTCGCGATCCAAACCCACTCCTACGCTTTTTGTAAACCAGGGACTATTTATATTTAGTTTGGCCAACTAGGAGTCTCCTTATAATCTGGGAGATCTTCATGTTCAGAAGGTTCTGGGTAGATCACCCCTGATCTCTGCCTATCATGGGTGCCACTCCCTGTCTACGTGAACAGTCTCCAGGCCTGTCCCTGCAAACCCTTCCACATCTCTCCAAGGACACTCCAGGCCCTGAGTGCTAGAGAGAGGGGTGAGAAAGTGCCCCCTTTCAAGTGAGTCTCGGTGCCTGTCACTCTCTAGAATCTGAGACAGAAAGAAACCTTCTGTATAAAGCACCGTGCCTGGGCAGAACCTCTACTTAGGCACTGGTGGTGATTTGGCCCCACCCCCATCCCAGGGCACCCTGGGCTTTAGGAAGCAAGGCTTGCATTCCTGAGTCAAGAGCAGATGTGGTGTTTTATTTGTTGAAGGGAATTACTGAGACCAATTACTGAAACCAATGAGCACATCATTAACATCATAATCAACACGCAGCACCTTCCCGCTGGGGCCACCACATCTTGTCAACAGGTGTGATGCAGCAACAGCCCTGGGAGTCCCTGCACAGCGTGCAATTAGCAGCTAATGAGGAGGCTTGCCATGACCTACCGCTTTTAGCTCCTGCTCCTAGGTAGGCACCCAGCCAGGGGTTGGGAGAGGAGGAGGGTCTGGAGAGAGCTCTGATGGTCCTCCTTCTGCTCCCACCCAGGTAGGGCTACAGGAAGCAGCAGAAAGACCTTCAGGTTTGCAATTTGTCACGGAGAGGGCCTCACCATGCAGTAGGAACACTAGAGATCCTTAGGAGGACAGCATGTGCCACCAGGGGCTGGCTGAGAAGAGAAGCCCCCTTCTTTGCCTGACTATGTGCTAGAGGGAGAGGTGGAGGCGGGGGGTGGGGGGGTGGGGGTGGAGGCACAACAGTCTCGCCCGCCATCACTGGGCCTCTGGGCTGTGGGCCTGGGACAGCCAGGCAGCCTAGTCTGCTTTCTTGGGAGAGCAGGCACAAGGCTGGTCAGGGCCAAGTGCCAGTCAAAGCAGCAGGGCAACTCTCTCCAGGGGACTTGCTAAACCAGCCTGTTTGGAGTGTGTAGCAGCAGGTTTGTAACTGTTTTTGATGTTTCCCCCAGCCTTCTATGTTAGAGCACCATGGTCAAGGCTGCCACGTCAGAGCATCAAGGCCTGGCTTGCCAGGGACCCCTGAGGTATCTCTGCACTTACACTTTGTGCTCAGCCCCTCAAGTCATCAAGAGGACCATTGGGTGTCTGAGGAAGCATGTGTTATGTGGCAGAGTCATAGTGTAGCTGGGTGGGGTGGGGGTCCCTATGGGAGCCCCCAGCTCCAGGGCCTGCACCTCAGCCCAGGAACCTGGGAGCTACTCCACCATTGGCAGCCTGGCTGGTTTTCTGTTTGACATTTTTACTGCCTTGTGAAGGTCATGTCTGGCCTGCTTCCTGTGGGAAGATCACTCCAGAAAAGCATTTGGGCCCCCGGCTTCCCAGCCTGGGGAGTTCCCAGCTTGTGGGACTGTGGACCCTTCCCAGGAGTGTTTGCTCCAGGCTCCCTTCCCTCCATCACTATCTCCTTTGGGGCTGGTCCCCAACTCACCCAGCTTAGCCATAGCAGCTGAGAGTAGGCTGGGGGTCCCCTGAACACTGCAGAAGAGGAGGTCTTTCTCATGTTCAGGCCTCTGGGAACTCTAGAGGAGTGAGCCAGCTGCCTTGGTGCAGGCGGGGTGGGAGGTGGAAGAGGAAGCCACTCTCTTGCACCCAGGGTAGGGTCCTCCCACTGCTCCAGCCTGGAACTCATTGAGAACCTGTCTTTCTCTCCAACTCTCGCCTCGATTTCCCCTGTGGCGGGTGTGGAACTGGAGACCTGGGGCCACCTCCTGCTCTGGGCAGTCTTGATACATCTCCAGGATCATCCCCTGCCCACCAGTTCTGACCTCTCAAGAGTCTAGCACGCCAGCCTGAGCTGCTGCTCCCAAGGCCACCTTGACCACAGAGGTATTCAAGGCATTGAGACAAGTGTGTTCATGAGTGTGTATAGCATTTGTTTTCTTGGAGGTGGGAGCGTGCCAGGAGCCAGAAGACACTGGGAAAGTAAAGTCATCCTCCTATGGTCACTAGGGTTGAGGCCTATCGATGCACCCTGGGGTGTGATAAGATCCTCATAGACATCAAAAGGGCTTAAGAAAGAGCGGCCACATGGGGTCAGCAGTGCTGGATAGGGCACAGGCCAAG
The DNA here is from genome assembly GCF_014176215.1 of Rousettus aegyptiacus. Lineage (NCBI taxonomy): Eukaryota > Metazoa > Chordata > Mammalia > Chiroptera > Pteropodidae > Rousettus > Rousettus aegyptiacus. The sequence continues at coordinate 16,440,617 of NW_023416311.1, read as the reverse complement.
CCAGAGAGACAGGGTGGGAGGGCCTGGGTGAGCCCCCCCAGATGCCTTGGCTGAAGTGGTCTCAGACCACACCAAAATGCCTGCCATGCTGAGGCCAGGGGTCAGTCCCAAGGCCCACCCAGGGAGCTCCACAGAGAACTCATCCAGGACCTTGGTGCAGCTCTAAGTGACGGTGCCTGAGGATAGGGAAGGCAGCCAGCTGGGCAGCACACGTCTCTCCAGGACTTGGCTTGGGGCAGGTACTGCCCCATCAGCCTTGCCATACCCTGACACCCAGTGTCGGTCCTCCCGGCATTTACCTGTCCCACCCCAAGGCACACACCCTGCTGAGTTCTTCCCCACTGTCCCCCGCCATCTGTCTCCTACCTCGGCTCATACCACTGAGCCTTGGGTTACAGTGCAGCAGGTGCTTGATTGGTAAAGACACTGTTTCCCAAGTGGGCATTCGGCCACATTGGGGAGTGCGCATCCCCGGGCACGTGGACGTGAGTGAGCATGAGGGTCTTTGGGAGACAATTCTCAGCCCACATGTGGTTCAGCTCTTTGCGGGGAGGGAGTCCCCAAGCCTGTCTTTGAGGTCCAAGCCTGACTTCTGATCTCAGCCAGGATTTCCCCTGAGCCTTGTCTATCCACTGCCTCCAACAACCATCCCAGGACTCCAGACTTTGATGGGGTTAGGGTGGCCCTGCTAGCCTGCTCTCACCCCCACATGCCATGTAGGAAGTGTCTGCAGACCCTCACTCTGGGGGTCAGGGCATGGTCATCACCCAGGACTTCCCAGACCTAGTGTCAGAGCTGCCCACTCTTGCTTATTTCTACATCTGCTGGAAGGTATCCCAGGAGATGTCCACTGGGATCCATGCCAGGACAGTGCCTTCCACAGAAGGGCTGCTGGTGAGCACAGAACTGGAGCAAGATGTCCTGGCTATTGCTGCCCAGGGGTTGGGGGAGAGGTTTAGCAGGAGGTGGCTGGGGTAGCATTGGGCAGCTGAGCCTGCGGAAAGGGGTCAGCTGGGCAAATGGCAGCCCTCCCTACCTCCATATCCTCCAAATTGGAATTGCCACTCGTGCACCAGTGAGTCCGGGAAGTAGGCCAGGACATTGAGGGGCATTGGGGTGGGGTAGCCCCTCCTGGGCCAGCACATCCAGTGTGGCCAGCTGGGTCTGGGTCGGCAGGGCCCTGGCAGAAATCTGGGTCAGCCCCAGGATTGTGCTCCCTCCTTGACACTGTCATGCCATTTTGGGGGTGGCCTGGGCCCTGGATCTAGCTGTGCACAAGCTTTCTTTGCTCCTCTGAGAAGGCACTGAAGGCCACATTCAGGACAGTCACACTGAAGGGATGGTCAGATGAGGGTCCAGGAGCCCAGAGGCCACTCTAGTACCAGGGTGACAGCAACAGCAGCAGCAGCAGCAGCAGCAGCAGCAGCAGCAGCAGCAGCAGTAGGAGGCAGGCAAGTCGTATGGCTGCTTCTACCCGGCCTATGTCGACCTTAGGTCCTGGCCCACAACCCCCACCCTGGAAACTGGTCTGTGTTCCCCATCCTTGGATGAAGCAACCCAGCTCTGCCCACAGCTGTTGGGGGTGGAGACACACATGGTTGTGCTGGGAGCAGTTAGCAAGCAGGACAGGGATCATGGGGGCCAGGAATAGGATCAACAACTCTCAGAAACAGCCCCTAAGGTCAGCGGTGGCTACGGTGAGGTGGTGTCTGACACCAGGCAATGGAACACGGCTCGCAGGATGATGGTGCAGCCCCGTGGGAGGATGGGAGAGGGGTTGACTTCCCAGAGTCAGGAAGACTGGGCCAACCAAGGAGGGCTTCTTGAAAGTGGCAACCTGGATCAGAGACCTGTCATGAGACCCAGTGACAGATGTCTGCTCCAGGCTCTAGGCCAGAGGATTCTGGTCTTCTTTTCTATTTTGCCCAAATTGAGGGACAGATTTTTTTCGAGAAATCAGAGCAAGAGCCAATCTATTGAGCTTGGGGCATAGCTCCTGTCCTCTGAGAATATGATCCTTCCAGGGGAGCTGTCTGGCTGCACTGGGTGTCATGAGGACTATTGAATTAGAGCTAAATCTATCCACACCAGCAATGAAACCAGCAAAGCCAGAGGTGACTATCTAACTTTTTATAGGTGACCGGAGGTATCCTGATGAGGAACTGATTTAGCCATATGAAAATAAAAGAAGAAAATTTTTTTAAAAAATGTGCAGAATAGACAGCCCCAAAGTTGTTTGGTTTACTCAGAATGAAAAAGCCAACAACAGCCTGGGGTCAGGTACTGGAATGCCCCAGGGAGCCTGACAGGGAACAAGGATAAATAGGGGTTCTGTGTGAGGGATGAGAGGCAAACAAAAAGCCAGCTGTGCGCCCGAGTGCATCCTGCAAAATGCCAAACCAAGACCAGAAGGACGCTCACCTCTGGGTTGCAAAGTTGCTGAGTGGGAGGTGGAAACCAGGATGACTGTCTTCTTTCTACAAGTCTGAATTTTCACTGTTCTTTAATGATCACCTCTTACTTTTGCTTATTAAAAAAAAATATATTGTTGGATCTGTCATCAACACCTGTTATTATCTATCTTTCTAATTTTGTAAATTTTGTTTGAATCTGAATTTCTGTGGTTCCTACAAAGGTTGAGCCTGTTTTCATAAACCACTAGCCATTTAGTGATCCGATGAGAATTCCCGCTTGTCTCCTTGGCCCCCTTTCTATTGATTTCCTGTTTTCCTTGTTGATTTCCAGTTTGTGTTCTCACCAAGCCGCAGGCACTTTTAGATGTTGTAAATGTCTTCTCCTTGTTTGAGACATGTCTGTAGCTGCCAATTTGTCTACTGAATAGGAATCTTTAATTCCGAAGATGTCAAATTAACAGTGTGGTTTCTGTGTTGACATCTTTCTCCATTCTTCCATGTCTTTTTCTGTCTCTATAGTTTTCTCTATCTGCATTTGATATCCAACCTGTACATGATGTCAGCTAGGGGTCTGCTTTATTTTTCTTGACACAGCGAGTCCTATTTTCCAACACCATCTGTCCCACAGATCTGTCCCTTACCCCCTGTCATTTCATTGCTTTGTGAATCATCCTTCTCATCTATGAAGTCCTACATGCACATTTCTTCACATCTCTGGTCTATCTCTTTGTTCCTATTTTAATTACTGTAGCTTTGTCTTAATATCTGGAAGCTTGCTGCTTCTTTTTAGATTGCAGATATTTATTCTCTTTATTTTTTGAATAAATTTGTTGGGTTCCTGAAAAAAAATCCTCTTAGAATTTTTACTGGGATTGAATTGAATTTATAGAATGATTTTAGGAGCACTGACTGCTTTATCATGCCAGGTCGTTCCATATAAAGGTATTCTGCACTATTAGGTTGATTTTTAGAGACAGTGGATTTCATTGTTATTAAAAATGACATATTTTCTATCCAATTTGTTACTACTACTGACATAAAGAAATACTATGAGTGTTTTATTGTGTAAATCTACATAAAATAAAATTTACCATTATAATTATTTTTAAGTGTATAGTTTAGTGGCACATTCACAATGTCAGGTAATCGTCACCATCGTCTATTTCCAGAACTTTTACATCTTCCCAAACAGAAACTTTGCACCATTAAACAGTAACTATCCAGTTCCCTTCCCCTCCCCACACCCTAGTAACCTCTGCTATACTTTCTGTCTGTATGGGTTTCCCTAATGTGGACATTTAATTTAAATGGAATCACACAAAATTTGTCATTTTATGTCTGGCTTTTTCCATTAAGCATAATGTTTTCAAGGTTCATCTGCATTGTAGCATGTATAAGAACTCCATTTCTTTCTATGGCTGAATAATATTCTATTGTATGTATATATCATATTTTGTTTATCCATCCTCTGTTGATGGACATTTGGGTTGTTTTCACTTTTGGCTATTGTGAATAACACTGCTATAAAAATGGATATCTGTTTGAGTCCTCACCTTCAAATTTTTCAAATATCTTAAATTGCTGAATCATGTGGTAATTCTGTGTTTACATTTTTGAAGAACCTCCATATTGTTTTCCAGTGGCTACACCATCCCATATACCCACCAGCAATGCACAAAGGTTTCAATTTCTCCATATCCTCGCCAACACTTGTTAGGCTATTGATTTTTAAATTAATTTCATTGTGGTGTAATTTCTGCACAATTAAATCATCCATTTAAAGCATACAGTCCAAGAGCTTTGGCAGCTGCCCACATTCACAAAACCACCAGCACAATAAGAAATAGGACAGTGCCATCACTCCCGAGAGTTTCCTTCTGTTCTTTTGCGGTTGGTTTGTTCCTCTCTGCTGTTCCTGTTGGACAGGAATTTGGTTGCCCCAGGCAACCACTGATTTGCTTTTTGTCATAATAGATTAGCGTGCATTTAAAACTTTGTATATAAATGGAATCATACATTACAGATTCTTTGATGTTTGTTCCTTTCGCTCAGCATAATGATTTTGAAATTCATCTCTTTTTTTTGTTTGCCATCATATGACTATGCCACATTTTGTTTGTCCACTCAACTATTGATAGAAATTTGTTTTCTCCCATTTTCAGCTATTGTGAATAGAGCTGCTATGAATATTCATGGATAAGTCTTCATGTGAACATATGTTCTCCTTTCCCTGGAGTAATTACTTAGGAGTGGAATGGCTAAATTGTAGTTAGGTATATGTTTAACTTCTTTAAAAAATGCCAAATAAAAGTGGTCATATTAATTTGTACTCCCACCAGTTTTATTTGAGGGTTCCTGTTGTTCCACATTTGTGTTACCACTTGTCATTGTCAGTCCTTTTAAATTTAGTCATTCCAATGGTTGTGTAGTGGTATATCATTGGATTTGATTTGCATTTCCCTGACAAGTGATATCAGGCATCTTTTCATGCACTGATGGGCCACCCACCACATCTTCTTTTGTAAAGTGTCTGTTCAAATCTTTGGCGTGTGTGCGTGCGTGCGTGCGTGTGTGTTTTAAACAGCTTTACTGAGATATAATTCACACACCACACAACTTAACCCACTTAAAGTGTACAATTCAATGTTTGGTCAGTATATTCAAAGAAGACCCTCCTTTAACCTGAATTATTGAACACTGAATATCTTTGGAATTAAACATTTGCTTCAGACTTGATAATGTTTCTTAATGAAGTCAACCTAAAATTACAAGGGAAAATAGTGCTTACATGTGAAACATATAATGCAGTACTGTCATATTAACGACAATTAATGTTATATGAATCACAAAAAACATGCTTTATACACTTCCCGTGCTGTCAGAATTAAAACAAGAAGTGAATTTTCCATTCCCACTCATATCTGCAATGGCTGTACCTTTTGAGCTCAAACTGTAATTCTTGATGCAAGCACAAAAGAAATTTACACATTTTAAAATCGGTGTAGCTGTGTAACTGAGAAGTTCCCACCTAACCCTCAATTAGAAGTAATTAATCCTCTTATTAAACCCATCCAGTGATGTTTTAAAATTCTATATTTTATATTTTTCATTTCTAAAATTTCCTATTTGGTTTTTTTAAAATATTTAATTTTTTTCCCTACCTTTCCATTTACGAGAGCCTATTTTTCATGATCTCATTGAATGTAGTTGCAATAACTGCTTTTTTTTTTTCGATAGCTGCTTTAAAATCCTTGTCTGGTAATTCTAATAACTAACTCGCCTTGGCATTGGACTCAGCCATCTTTTTCCCTTGAGGATGGATCAGTTCCTGTGTCCAGTAGTTTTGTATTTTCTCATGAACATTGTGACTATTATGTTGCATAAACACTGCATTCTGTTATATACCTATGAGGACTATCGCTGCTTTTGTGCTGGCAGGCCGTGAACTTGGTTAGACTTTAATTGTGAACTCTGCCACTCCTGACATAGGCAGAGGTCAGTCCTGGCCCATTTTTCATCTTTGGCTAAGCTGGTTCTAGTCTGCTTTGCACACTCACGATTCAGGCATCAGCAAGAGGGTTAGGTAGAGTTCATACAGAATTTGGGGGTCTCCTTCCCTGGCTCTCTCCTTTCCAGAGTTCTCCACTCATTCTCTGATTATTCTGGGTTCTGTCTTCTGGCACATTCAGCCAGAAAAATGTTGGGATTACTGCTGAAGTCTGAGCACTCACACCACTGTGGACACACCTCTGGCTGTCTTCAGGGCAAACCCACACACAAAGAGAGATCCACTCCATGTTGACATCTTTTCCCAAGTATCAATTTCCCTCCAGGATGATTTTTGTTCATTCCCCAGGGCCCTTGAGGAATTATTTTTTCACATTTTGTCCAGAACTTTTCAGTTGTTGTCTGTGGATGAGACCTTTTTAAGTTACTTACTCCTCTGCTGACTTCTGTAAGTTAATTCTTATACCTGGAAGCCTTGCTGAATTCAGTACAGTCACACCATGGAAATAATGCAGGTTCAATTTCAGACTGCTGCAATAAAGCAAGTCTTAATCTTTTCACTTGAAGAAGGTCTCGTATTCAATTTGTAAAAAAACACAGCATCTGTTAAGTGCAATAAAAGGAGGCATGCCTGTGTTAACTAGTATTTGGTTTGACTGTATGTCAAACACAGCCTTTAGAAACCCAGCCCATAGAAAAGGTCGGAGGCGAGACAGCCATATATATCCAGTTCAGTAAACAGAAATCTCTGCAGGTATGTAATGGAGAGACATGTTCGACACAGGGAATTCCTGTTCATAAAATCATCTGAGGAAGTGAGAGAGCTGCCAGGGACTCTGGCTTCAAGGTCACATCGCGTAGGCTGTGATCCAAAGTCAGGCACTGGTATCCGGCCAGCACACAGAGATGCATGTTGTCTACCCCGATGGCCAGGGGCAACAACGGCAGGAAGGTGACTTCCTCCTCCGGTCCGTAAGACAGCCCATGCTGGGGCAGGTGGGCTCCCATTGGCCCCACCGTCGTGGAGGGCAGTGCTGTGCGCTCGCTGGAGCCGGCCCAGTTGGATTTGTCTCCCCAACCCCTGGGCTCTTGCAGCCTTCCATCCAACCACTTCACCCCACTTCACTTCACACCACAGTGCTGTGAGCCCAGAACTCACTCAGAAGAAGCCATACTGTGGTCAACGCTCTGGGGGTCATATCCTGGCCGAGCAGCCACTACCCAGCATCTGCTGACATTGGGCTTGGTGGGGTGGCCTGCAGGGACCCTGTCATGGCACCACTGGGATACCACACCCTGGCTATGCTGTGTAGTGTTGGCCACTCACTGAGCCTCGGTTTCTACACCTGAGAAGCGGGAGAGTAAGAGCCCATGAAGCAAGGCCCTGGCTCCCAATACATGCCTGGTACATGACCATCAGCCCGTCTGGAGCTCCCACCCACACCCACCAAGGGAAGGGCCAAAGCAGCTCTCCACCCCACACCCCTCCTCTCCCAGCGGCTCCTCTGCAGGGTCCCCACCCACACATTCCTGGAGCGTGAGCGGTGCTGCTCCCAGCTCCACCGGTGAGACCTCATCTGTTTCCCCCACAGACTTGAGAGGTGGCTGGACTCTTGACCACCCACATCCCAATTGAGGAAACCGAGGCAGAGGAGGCTCAGGTTTGGTTCACCACCCTAGAACATTAGAGTTGCCAGGGTCAGGGCCTAACTGGACCCTGGGTGGGGGGGCCCTGGGGACACCAGGGATTTTTTTTCAGGGGTCTCCCGGTACCCAACCCAGTGTCCAGGCTCACAAGGACCACAGCTTTATGTGTGTGGGATGGGGGGTGGACAGTGGCCCAGTCAAGCTCTGGGTTATACTCATGGGTATGCCTGGGGAGGTGAGGGCAGGGACACCTCTGCCAGCCCTTTTTGGCTCCTCTAGCCAAGCAGCACTGGGTGGGACCAGGGATGAGGCTGAGGCTGGTACTGGGATCCACCTGGGAGGGGGCTCTGGCCAGTCCCAAAAAAGCAGGCTGGGGGGAAGTGTGTCAGCCCCTGCCTCTGTCCTCATGGATGCTCCCTCCCTAGTCCTCAATGCATTTGGGGAGCAGTGAGGACCCTACACTACCTCCCGTGCTTAACTCGGAGGGCTTTGCCCTCAGGGTCAGCTCTACCCTGGCACCAGCTGCTCCTGACAGGCTGTGTGACCCTGGGCTGGCCACACAGCATCTTTGTATCTGAGACCTGTCTTAAACCCATAATCCGCTCCCCTGCCTGCCCTCGCCAGAGAGGCCTGAGGTTGGTAGGGAATGTGGTCTGACTTCATTTTCTATCACTTGAGAGCCAGACCTTGGGGCCTAAAGTTGGGCTGGGATGGGAGATTCTGTAGGTGGGTGGGACAGGTGGAGCAGGGGAGAGCCTCAGCTAGTGTCCTGTAACCAAGCACCTGCCAGAGGCTAAGAGTTCATGAGTCCCAGGCTGCGGGGAGGATCCGGCCATTCCTTCATTACAGACACAGCCACCTCTACCTCACACTCCACTCTGAGGAGCTTGTGGTCCACTCAGACACCAGACCCCACTGGGGGAATAAAGGGGAATGGCTGTCGCTCTAGTAGCAGGGGCAAGGACAGCCCCTCTCTGTGACCAGGCCCTATGCTCAGGGTCCTGGACAGGGCCTCACTCTTTCCTGCTTCAGTGTGTGCCAGTGTCTGAGCAGGACCCAGCATGCAATAGGTGCTCAGCGAGGTGGCTAATGAGTGACAGGTGACTAGATGGATGCTGGTCTTGGAGGACTCAGGGTCAGAGGTGAGATCATATCCAGTGCCTACCCCATTCTGCCCTCACTGAGATCCCTAAGCTGTCTTATGACTGTTTTTACATCACACATAAATACACATGCCCTGGACTGGCCAAAACATCGTGACTCCTACAGGTGGCACTCCAGACAGTTTGGAAGCTGCAGTCCTAAGACGGCGAGGTGTCTCTGTGGCCCTAACCTCGTCTCGTGGGGGAGGATGCTAGTATCAGCAGCCTGCAGAGAGGCTCCCAGGGAGTCCCAACCTGGGGTGCTGGAGGCCTCTGGTTACATGGAGATGGGTGGGGGGCTGAGGGAAGCTGCAGGGGGAGGCATAGCTCTTGCTTGGCCCCACCCACTGCCCATTTTCTGATTTGGTTTTCTCCCACCTCCTCTGAGGCCTTGCCACCCCCAGGACACTCCCTTCAGGCCACCTCTTTGCCTAGCTGAAAGAGGAAGGTTTGGGGGAGGGGATGGCTCCTCTATACCAGGCCACAGGCAGCCTCCCTCTCTGGGCCTCCCTGGGAGGGACAAGTGTAGAAGCTGGCCTGATCTCCTGCAGGCCCCAGCAACCCTGGGACAACCCATCCCACCTACCTCCCCACCCCACACTGTCCACCAAGGCCCCTGGACCTCACTCCAGAAAGCATGTGGAGGTTTCTCACCCACACAGGAATTCCCATCGCCCACTGCCCCACCCAAGGGGCTGACAGGTAGGAAGGGTTGTCACCCTCTGGCACCCCCCAGGCTTCTGTTTGGAGAGGGACCTTAGAAGGGAAACCAAGAGGTGGGCCCTGGCTTGTCCGCTGGGCAGGGCCCTGAGTTTGCACCTGTGGCAGGGTGTGGAGGGGGAGGATGGCCACGCCCCAGGTTGGGGGTGCCGTTCCGCATTATCCCCAGCCCTGAACTGCTCGGCCCCCCTGATACGAATGCAGAAACTGAGGACAGCTCAAGCCAGAGGTGGCCCTGCCTCCTTGCACTAAACTCTCCTACCCTGCCCTGCCCTGCACTGTGGGGGGAGGGGATGGTGCCATCTGCCAGCTGCCTGCCTGGGCTCTCACAACTGGGAGCCAGGCTGACTCAGACCCCACACCCACTGGCAGAGGGGCTGATTTTCCGAAGAGGGTGGGCCAGGCTTGCTGGTTGGTCCTGAGATCAGGGCTGGACGCTGCACAGACACTGCTGCGGGGCTGAGAAGGTTCCACCTGAAGCCTCTCTGGGGCTCTGAAACCCCCGTGCTAGCTGGGGGCAGGGGTGTGTGGGGCGGAGTGGCAGGTACATCCAAGTGGTTGTCCTCCACAGACCATGGCCTTGTGGAGTGCTCAACGCCCCCTGGAGTCCTGCAGGACCCCCGCCCATGACAGCCTCCTGTTCCTGCTTCTCAGCTTCAGTGAGTAACGCGGGCGGGCTGCTACGAAGGGCTGGAATGAGAGAGAGTTGGAGGGCAGCCAAGGAAAGGCTTTCTTAGGGAAGGCTCTAGCTGCCCCATGCCTCCTCCCCCACCTGTAGACAGTGCCCCTCATCCTTGGCAGGTGCTTCGAGTCCCAGCAAGTGTCCCAAATCTCGGCAGGTGTTCCGAGTTCAGGCAAGTGTCCTGAATCTCGGCAGATGGCAGAGTGCCAGGCAGCCGTCCCTTCCTCTCCCTGAAGTGCCCTACAGGACCGGAGGCTAAACCAGGACAGTGATGTGATGGGGGCTCAGGCCAAATTGAGAAAGTCTGGTGGGAAAGTTGTCTGACTTCCCTGAGCAGTGGGGTCCCAGGAGGAGGATGTGGGAAGCTAGGGCTCCCTGATGGGGTACAAACCCTGGCCTGGGGTGTGGTGGGCTGTAACATCATGGGGTACAGGAACCTAACCCTCTCTTTTCAAACCTGTGGGGTATGTTTGGGGCTGGGGGGCCAGGGAGGGGTGGGCTCTGCCTCCTTCCTCCCTAGGGTAGGGCCTGCAGCAGGCACACCAGAGGCCCCCCAGCCTTGTATCCCTGCCCTGCAGAGTGGGTGCTACTCTCCAGGGCCCAGACTGCAGACACAGGACAGGTAAGGACCCTCTGAGGAGACAGAGAAAGGTTGTCTGGCCCTGGGTCGGGGTCCTTGGGCACTGGGCCATGCATGGCTCAGCCTAAGTTTTACTCTGTCCTTAGGGAGTCATGACCCCACGGCTGCAACGCACCTCCCAGGACCTGTCCTGGCAGCGGTCCGAGCCGAGCATCATCCTCCCAAGGGCACTGCAGGTCACAGAGAGTGAGCACAGGGCACAGCCTCATCAGTGTCAGGGAACCTGGGGTGAGGGGATGACACTGTGGGGTCTCACCTGCCAGCACTGTGGCCCTTCCTGGCTGCTCAGTTTGTTCTGTCATGACAGCAACCTTGGAGAGTGGACAAAATCATCTCAATTTGCCAGCGGGTAAACTGAGGCCTGGAGAGGGTCAAACATTGCCTAGGGTCTCAGCATGGGCATGGGAGGAAGAAGAGGCTGGCAAGAGCTCTGCTCCTGACCCCCTACCTTCCCCCGTAGAGAAGGCCTGCCCCTCCGGGAAGGAGACCCATGTGGTGGATGAAAACCTCGCATTCTATGAGGAATGGGAGCTGGAAGCCTGTGTGGACGGGGCGCTGCTGACTGAGCAGATGGACCGGGTGAATGCGATTCCCTTCACCTACCAGCAGCTTGACATTTTTAAGCACAAATTGGATGAGGTAGTTCATGACTTGGGCTCCCACCTGCCTGCTGGGCCACAGCTTTCCCCAGCCACTTGAGGAGTGGTGTGGCCCTCATGGTTACTTCTCCTGGCAGTTCTACCCACAGGGGTATCCCGAGTCCCTGATCCAGCACCTGAATTACTTCTTCCTTGAGGTTACCCCCCACGACATCCACAAATGGAATGTGACATCCCTGGAGACCGTGAAATCTCTGCTTAAAGTCAGCAAAGGGCGCAAAATGGATGCTCAGGTGACCACCTGTTGGGAGGGGAGCACGTGGTATGAGGTTGTGCAGGCCTATGGGGTAAACACGGGATGTGAGGTTGTGCAGGCCTGGGGAATAGTCTCTCCTTGCCCCAAGGCATCTCACTGGCTTCCTCCCACAGGTGGCTGCCCTGATTGCCCGCTATCTGGTAGGAGGGGGCCAGCTAGATAAGGCCACCCTGGATACTCTGGCCAGCTTCCATCCTACCTACCTCTGCTTCCTCAGTCCTGAGCAGCTGCGCTCTGTGCAGCAAGATGTGGTTTGGTGAGTCCCAGGGGTCTATGGGTATGGTGGGTGTGTCGTTCTCTGAGCTCACTGCCTGGCCCCACCCTACCTCTCCAGGACAGCTAGGCCCCAGGACCTGGACTCCTGCCACCCACCGCAGATGAATATACTCTATTCCAAGGCCCGCATCGCTTTCCAGAACATGAGTGGGTCTGAATACTTTGCGAGGATCAAGCCATTCCTGGGTGAGGCAAGAGGACATGGGGGCAAGATGCCTGAGGCTCTCATGGTGCAGCCAGGTTCTTACCTCCCTGGACTGCAGGCTGCTGGTGCGACGAGGTCAGGGTGCTCTCCACTCCTCCAAGCCTATACAGGCTGAGGCCCTATGAGTTCTGACCAATGCTCAGGCACTCAGCCACCTCCAGCCTCCCCGCTGAGGTGGAGGGTCAAGTAGTTAACAGGCAAACTGGGGCCCAGAATTCCTTAGGAAAAGGGAATCTCAGTAAAGGAAGTGAGATTCTTGTAGCCTGTGGTCCGAGGACGACGCTGGGGGTGTTGTGAGGTCTCACACTTAGGCCCCTCTCCCCGGGCACAGGTGGGGCCTCCACGGAGGACCTGCGGGCTCTCGTTCCGCAGAACATTAGCATGGACATAGCCACATTCAAGACGCTGCGGAAAGAAGTCTTGCTGGTAGGCGTCAACAGGGGCGGAGACATTTGGAGGGCGTGTGCGTGGGTGAGCCCAGCGGTGAGAGCAGGACCATCTACAGGGCGGGGTCTTGGGAGAGGCCCCTGTTAAGCAAGAGCCGGCTTCAAAGTCTGGAGGTGGTGAGGTAGGGTCTGTGGGCAGGGAAGCACGGGGTAGTTTGGACATAGTGGAGTCCAATTGCTTTTTGGAGAGAGGCAGGGAGACCCTGACAGCCGCCTGGGGGCTCTGGCAGCCACTGACCATTGCTGAGGTGCAAAAACTTCTGGGTCCAAACCTGGTGGAGCTGAAGGTGGAGGAGGGGAATAGTCCCGTGCGGGACTGGATCTTCCGGCAGCGGCAGGATGACCTGGACAGCCTCGGGCTGGGGCTCCACGGTGGCATCCCCAACGGATACCTGGTCCTAGACCTCAACTTCAGAGGTGGGCTGGGGTGGCCAGTGGGTGGAGCTGGGGCAGAGCGAGGTGTAGGGTCTAAGTCACCCCTCTCTATGCAGAGGCCCTCTCTGGGGGCCCCCACCTCCTTGGACCTGGACCTGTGCTCACTGCGATCCTGACTCTACTCTTGGCTTTGATCCTGAATTGAGCCCACTGCCACTGGGGACTGAGCCCTGCTGTGGAGACCCTGCCTGGTGACAGCATGCCTGAGTGATTCCTGCTGTACCCAGGGGACTGGAGCTCAATTAAAGAGAACCTATTCCCCCTCCCCAGAGGTGACCTGTGGTTATTCTGGGGACAGAGTAGGAGGCCCTGATGGCTATGGTGTTCTGAGTGGGCAGGGCTGAGGGCTGTGACCCTGTGGACATGGCTCTCTGAGTTGTGGCCTCTCCTATTTGTACTTGGAAAGTGGGGTGCAGGCCAGGGACTCCAGGTGTGGGGTGGAATGGGGGACTTTGGGGCCTTCCTTATACTGTTCCATTGCCTGGTCTCTCCTGAGGCCAGGCCAACAAACCCAGGGTGTCTTCTGGTGATACTGACTTCCCAGAAGATGGTGGACGAGAGTCCCATTCCTGGATAAGGTCTCTGTGCCCCTCCTCTGGCCCAGAGCAAAGGGTCACAGGCAGGAAAATCACCTTGTCCTTTATTCAAATTAGCAAAGTAACTGCCATGAAGACCCCTTCTTCAGCCCCAGTTCTTTGTCCTGAAGGAGCCCAGAGGGCCGGGGCAGCATCTCAGCTGGCTGAAGCTCTGCCCAGGCCCTCAGTCCAGCTCCACATCCTGGGAGCTGGGAGTGGGTGGGGACCAGCCCTGCAGGCCCCTAGGATGTGGGACATGGCTAGGTCCCCTGGGCCTGGGGCTTGCACCGAGGCCTGAGCTGATGTCCAGCTCCGCCTACCAGCCCCAGTTTTCCTGCATGTGGTGCTGGGACAGCGCTGTGTTCAGGGGCCATCGTGCAGGTGCCCCATGAGCAATCCCAGCTGGACCCCAGGGTACTTCGATACAGCAACCACAGGAGGCTGGAGGGCAAGCCCACAGCAAGCGGCAGGTACCCCAGGTGTGCTGGTGGGCTGCCTGTAGGTGGAACATGGAGGGAGCACCCATCAGTCCTGGCTGAGCATCAATGCCCCACATTGTCTTAGTAGCCTCCTGGGCAGCCCCTCTGAGCTCAAGGGTCATACCATCCCAGCAAGGATTCTCATGTGCTGCCACTCTTCTGGGCCCTAACAGGGATCTTACCCCCTACTTTATACAGATCATTGGGTTTTGGAGAAGGTGATGGTGTCCTTTAATAATTCAGCAGACTATATAGGGTGAAGCCAGTGTCACTCAAATGTCACCCAAGGAGCCAAAGAAAAAGAGTTGGCCAGCAGTACGAGACTGGGCACAAGTAGCAGTTTGGATTCCACAGAGGCCCTAGGCAGACAGGGCCAACCATAGGCAGGGAAGACCCACCAAGGGGAAGGGCTGGGTGTGGGGCCATACCTGAAGTAGGTGCATCATTCCCAGGCCTGCCTGAGGTGGTGGCTAGATGGAGCACCCAGGGGGTGGTGTTGGGAGTCCTGGTAGTCAAGCGGGCTGAGCTGGTGGGGTTGGTAGGGCCAGCGGGGTCTTTGTCCAGGCGCAGCTCATCTAGGGTCGACCTGTTCTTGCTGTGGAGCCAGGAGGTGATGATTGGGTGGCTGCGTGCTTTCTGCAGGTCCACCACATTCTGGCCCAGCAGCATTATCACGTTGTCGACACTTAGGTTCTGCAAAGGAGGCAAGGTGGCCATGGAGGGAGGGACGGAGGGTCCTGCAGCAGCCTAGCTGTGGGGCCGAGGGTAGTGCTTACCGGAGGAGTGAGCACGGGGATAAGACCTGGCAGAACCAGCCTGGAGAAGTGATCTGAGGTCCACACTGTCTGCACACCTCTGACTTTGGGGTGCCTGTGGACCCGTGGCCCAGGGCTCCCCTAGCTTGGCCAGTCTGCCTCAGTTCCCTCTCCCCAGGGCTCACCTGCAGCACTTGGGGGTTCAAGTTGGTGAAGGTGTCGATGTCCATGGAGATGTTAGCCTGGGCCAGGTGCTGCAGGTCCTCCACTGGGGCACCACCTGAGGGCTGGGAACTAGTGAGACGGGGAGGGGTGGGGGCTTCTGGAGGAGGGGTGTTGGAACACAGGGTGGGGTCTCACCGAGATAGGGGCGTATGAAGTGGTAGTAGGTGTCCATGGTCCCGATGCTGCTGAAGGCTTCTCGGGCTCTGGTGTAGAGTATGTCCTTCCGTCTCTGAGGGCAGGAGGAGATGTCCAGGGCCCCGGCCAGCCTGGAGAGGGGGTGAGGCTCATGGGCAGGTTGGAAACCCCTTGTCCTCTGGGTAGCTGGGCCTGGCCCTCTCTCCCCTACCCACAGCTGTCCTCTTGCTCTCTGTACTGGGCTGATAGTGTCTCCTCATAACTCATGTCCACCCAAAACCTGAGAATGTGACCTTATTTGGAAATAGGGTCTTTCCTAATTGTAGGTGTCATCCAAGTAAGATGAGGTCCTACTGAATTAGGGTGGGCCCTAAATCTAATGACTGGTGTCATAAGAAGAAGGAAATTTAGACTCAGACAGTAGGGGAGACAGCCATGTGGTGATCGAGGCAGAGATAGGGTGATGAGGCCACAAGCCAAGGAAGGCCAAGGATCACTGGCAACGCCAGAAGCTTGGAGAAGCAGGAAGGAGACTCTGCTACAGGTTTCAGGGGAAGTCTGGCCCTGCTAACACTGAATTCCAGACTTCTGGCCTCCAAACCGTGAGAGGATACATTTCATTTTTTTTAAAACACTGGGTTTGAGGTACTTTGTTTAGGCAGCCATAAGAAACTAACATACCTATGGTGGCCTGGCCCAGACCCTCCCTGAGCCTCAGTCTCCCCCTCTAATCCTCGGTAAGAGGTAGAGCTGCCCCCGAGGTGTGGCGGGTATGTTGCTAGGTGGGCTCACCGGAACTCTGAGGGCTGGATGGCCTGGATCTGCTGGGGACTCATCCAGCAGAGGCGGGAGCCCCCAATGGCCACAAGCAGGGCACTGGTGATGTTGCCTTTGTGGTCCAGGAATTTCTGCAGGATGGCCTAGGGGCAGGGCTGGGGTCAGTGGGGCCGGGTTGGTGGGACAGAGTCAGTGGCCACCCCCCATCAACCCTCTTTTCATCACTCTGCCCCACCCCCACTTCCCTCACCTCCGTCTGGTTCTCCAGGGCCACGTCCGAGGCCAGCAGAGCCATGACCGTGTCCCTGGATGTGATGTTCCACTGGCCAATCTCTGTGCGGGAGTAGAGGTAGACCAGCGAGGTGATGAGCTGCAGCTGCTCCTCTGGGATGCCACTCGGGTAGATCTGAGATGGGCAAGGGTGTCAGGACCCACTGCCCAGCACCCACTGCCCACCCACTTCCACCTGGTCCTTGGCATACCTGAGCCAGCTTGGCTTTGATGACACGCTGGCACTCAGCAGGAAGCGGGTGCTGCAGCAGGGGGTCCAGGCTGGCCCTGAGCACACGGCTGCCCAGGCAGGACTCAAGCTGCAAGCAGTCATAGTGCACCAGGAAGAGGTCATCCTGCAGCGTGGCTGCTGTGATGTTGCCGTGGGTGCAGGGTCTCCCTGTGGCTGGGAGTGGGACGGGCTGATGATCCTGCTGCTCGGCCATGGCCCGAGCTGACAACGTTGCTGACTCCGGGCCCCCCTCTACTCCTACCCTGACCCACCCTTGATTTTCTACCCAAGCTTGACTCCTAGCTAAGAACTTACCCCAGAGCAGACTTAGTCAAGCCTGACCTTGACCTCGCCTCCATGCCTGACCCTGGCCCCAAAGTCCAGCCCCACTGCTTCTGACAAGCCAAGGCTGGATGCAGACCCCCGGGCCAAGCTCAGGAGGTCCAGCAGCAGTTGGGGCCATGTCTTGGGTGCCCCTAACCTGGGGTCATGAGTCCAGAGCAGGAGAGGTGCAGTGTCCCCAGGCCATAGTGGCCACACTCACCTGTGCCCCGCTTGGGCCGTGAGGGCACCAACTTGGCTTTGAGGAAGCTAGTGACAAAGCGCCTGGCATCATGCTGGCTGAGTGTCCCTGCCCGGAATGCAGCCACCATACTGCCGAAGAAATCCAGGCCTATGGCCTGGTCGCGGGGACTGGAGACTCCACACCCTGGGGCCATCCAGTCCTTCCTCCCTCCCCACAAGTAGAAACCCTGTGATGGGAGCTACTGGGGACACCACTCGGGTGTTGAGGTGGCCATACAACCAACCCTCAGGCCTGGACAGGCTGGTAGAGGGTCGGCTGGATGCCCCTCCCCGTGTTCAGGGCCAGCTCAACTCTCCACCCTATCCCAGGGCACCGACCTACCTCCTGCACCTGCATCCACAGGCTGGGACTGATGTAGGTGGCCAGGGGTCCCAGAGCCTTCAGCCCCTCTAGGTTCCAAGAGCTAGGGGGCCTGGTGTGTGGGAAGGGGTTGTTGTGTCGGGTCTGGAGTAGCACACCAGCCCCTGGAAGGCTGCTGCCCTTCCCTGAGCACACAGTTCCCAGAGCCTGCCCTTCTGGGGACATTTCACCTATCCAGACTCTCCATCTAGGCTCTTGAGCAGGGGAATCAAGGGGCCCAGTACCCCCAAACCTGTGCCTCACAGGCTGCAAGGTCAGAGTGGGGCTATGAGCTAGGTCAGAAGATGGAGGTCAGCAGGGATGTGGCATAGAGACTTCCTGGGCCCAAACTCCAGGCTTCCTCCTGTCTCATCTCCAGAAGGAAGGCCTGGGCAGAGGGGATGGGGTCCCCCACCCACCCGAGCGTGGTCCTCCCGCTGGTCAGCAGTGTGTTGAGGGCAGCTTGCAGGGCAGGGGTCAGGCGGGGGCAGCGCTGCAGGTTCTGTAGCACATGGGGGTCTGAGGCCACAATGATGGATGGATCCATGTCACACACCAGGATCCCAAGGAGCAGCAGGTCAGAGGCGCTAAGCCAAGGGTGGCGTCCTCCCTACAGGAGAGCAGATCAGCAAGAGCCTGGCCCCATGGCCCACCTGCCCGTCCTGTCCCATCCAAGGGGCCTACCAGGCAGGCCAAGGCTGAGTGCTGCAGGGCGGCCCTCTGGTCAGGCAGGTTGGCCAGCAGTTCTGTGTCCCCCTGAGCTGCACGGCGGGTGAAGGCCCGGCAGTCGGCTTCCCTCACCTGTGCCAGGCTGCGGGCAGGCGGGGTGCTGTCGGGAGGGTGGGGCCAGCCAGGGGTCCCAGAGACCCAGAGGAGGCATGCTCAGCCCGCTGACCAGATGCTGGGTGGGGGTGGGAGGCACTCACTTGTAGAAGAGCAACAGGTCTGGTGGGTGGAGTGCGAAGTCACCCTGGAGGCCATGCTGGGCGGCCAAGTTGGCAAGACAGCTGAGCTGGGCAGGGCGTATGGGGTGTCACTCCCTTGCCCAGCCCCCTCAGTGTGGGACCATCGCCTGAGCCCCCTTCCGTCCACCCCCATATCTGCTCTGTTTCCTCTTCCCACCTGCCCACTCTGCGTCACCTGGACTTCATTGTCTTCCTCTTCCTGTCTCAACCTCTACATCAGAATGGCTTCAGAACGGGTCAAACCCAGACTAAACAGTACTTCTCCCCGCCCCCAGCATTCAGGCCCTCTGCTCACCCCCAGCCCTATTGTGCCATGGCGGCTCATCCCAATGCCACTCCTGCCCAGAGTTCTTGTCTGGCTTGGCCTCCTTTGGGGTGGTTTCGAATCACTAGTTTTATACTAACCCTATAATGAGACAGAATTATAGCTTTCCTTCCTTTCTCTCTCCCTCCTTCCCTCTCTTCCTCCTTCCCCTCCTACCTCCTTTTCTTCCTTTCCTCAAACTCAAGGCAGTCCATGTTTGGGTCAGCTGTGAGTCGAGGTGAGCTCAGTTCGTCCCTTTCATAGCTCAGGTAGGGGAGAGGCCAGTAGGCTGGAAGATCCACCCCAGGAGCCCAAGCACCCATCTCTAGGGGCACCACGTGCCAGATGGAGGCAGGAAATGGCCAGCACAGGCCAGGTGGGCAAGCCCTCACCCAGCCAAGAACAGGAGGCTGGGGTCTGTGGAGACTGGCTAAAAAATCCTGGAAATCGTCCAAAGCAGGCCACAATAGAGAACCACCCAAGGAGGGACCGCTGACTTCTGTCACCTCAGGGTCAGCCTAAGAGATGCCCCTTAGGTGGCTGTGAAGTTGGCAGGTTGGCCTATAAACCACCATATGCAGTGTCTCCAGCACAGCCCCCATATTCCAGGTGAGCTCATTCTGTGTCCCAGCCATATAATCCTGGCCCTTGCTGGCCTGTGTCCTCTGCTGACAATGCCCTCCCTTCCTACCCATCTCCAGGGCTTACTCCCTCAAGACTGCCCTTGCCTTTAGACCCCAGCCCAATAGTGCCAACTGAGGCGGCTCACCTGCCAGGCTTTGAGGAGAACCTGCTGTGATGCCATCCTCCTGATCAGAGCTGAAAGCTGGTCCCGGGACAGCCGATTGGCTGGTTGGCACCAGAAGTCTTGCAGGAGGGAGGTGCTGGCATTGGGCAGAAAGAGGAGGGTACTGAGGAGTAGAACTGGGGGTGGGAGGGCCAGCCCAGACTGCGGCATGAAGGATGGAGGTCAGACTCTCAACACCAAAGGAATGAGACGCGGGAAGTGTGGCTGGCAGGGCCTTGCCAGAGGCAAGTCTCCTACTTAACTCCCTCAGTCACTCCCTCACTTCCTCCCTTACTCTGCCTGTGAGCATCCATTTCAGGCTTTAAGCTATGAAGAGGGGTGGCGCCTGTCCAGAAGCTAGGTCTCTGTTTCCTCTGGAGGCCGATCCCAGTGATGGCTGAGGATTTGGAAGAGATATGGCCTGGGCACCTTCTGGGCAGCCTCAGCCAGTTCTGTCTCCTCACTGAGCCTTCCTCATAGTATGAGTCTAATACAATCCGTGCATGGGGAGGGTCTTATGGGCCTTTAGTCTGAGCCTAGCTGGTCCAACTTGGGCCTCCAGCCCTGCCTAGTCAGTCAACTGATTAATCAATTGATTGATGGCTGATCGATGACCTCCAACCCCCAGAGAAAAAGAAGACAGCCAAGTCTAAGCAAGAGACCCCCCCAGAAAGTACACAGAAACAGAGTCTGTTTGGGGCCTGAGAGGGCAGCAAAATCTCAGGGCAGAAGGAAGAGACCACGGGGACTTGGGGTGAGCAGTGATCAGCAGTGATTGCCTGCCAGGCTGAGGGGAACAGCGAGAGAGAGCAGTGTGGGGCTCAGGAGGGACCCCAACCAGTTGTGATGGGCTGGGGACCCAGTCATCCGGACATGACTGATGCAGGACACTAGATGCTCTGGACCATCTCAGGGCAAGGTGAATGAGTGATCTGGGCAGGCAGAGCCAGGCCCTCCAGGTCAGAGCTGGGAGGCTGTGGCCCTGCCATAGCCACTCCTGAGCCATTGTGTGCAGACCCTGGAGGTGCTCCCTCCTTCTCATTCACCTCTCTCTCCCAGGCCTATCAGGGAATCAGCTGCAGGAAATGTGGTTTGTGGACTCAGAGCCTACAATAGGGGCTGGCACTCACATGGCCCACACGTCGGCCCTGCTGGCATCCAGCCCTCCCTGGGAGAAGCCCTCAGCCTGGGGACGAGAGCAGTGGGCAGTAAGCCACATGAAGAGGATGAAGCCTGGGCTCACCAGGGCACCTGGAACAGAACAAGCCAGTAAGCAGCTGCCAGCTGCCCACCACCACCACCTCGGGGCCGAGCCCTGTCTGGGAGTGAGCGCATGTGTGAAAGTGTCCAGTGTGGGTCTGCCCAGGGCACCCGGTGTCCCATGTGGGTCTGTGACTACCCCAACACAGACACCGCAGAAGCCATGTGGTCACCTGTGTGTGGAAGCCAGGGTCCAAGTATGGTGTGTGTGTTTGTGTGTGTGTGTCTGACCAGGTGAACATGCATGTAATAGTGTGTCCAACTCTATGTCTGACACTGTATGTGTGTTCCTAAAGGTACGTACATGTGATATACACATGTGTGGTGGCATGTACACGCCTGTAATGGTGTGCACACCAACACACTACATGTGTAAACATATGCGATGATGTGTATGCATGTGTAGCTGGCGGTGTGTGTCTTTTTGTGTTTCTGGAAACACGTGCACACATATGTGATGGCTTGTATGTGTGCCTATCAATGTCCACATATGTGTAATGACATGTACACATACGTTGAAAGTGTGTAACCATGTACACATACCCAGCTGGTATGCATGGATGCAAACTTCTTCTATCTCCATCCCTATGGTTCTGTCCTTACAGTTTGAGCCCTGAGACCCCAAGCAGAGGGGTCAACCACCACCTCCTCCTGAGCCCTTTCTAGCTATGGCCTTCCTTGTCCTGCCTTGTCCTCACCAGGACCCCCCAGGTCCAGTGCCTTGCCTGCCCTCCTCCTTCCCTTCCTTGACCCCCATCCAGCTAGAGATAGGGTACACTGGGGCAGGACCCCTAAGTGCAGGCTTGGAAGAACTCGGTGGCTGGAATGCGAGCACCTTCTACATTTGCTATGATTCCGAAGGTCATGCCACCCCAGGGAGCCCCTTCCACAAGGAGAGTCATCTCACCTGCTCTCGGTCCCATGGCTGTGTGGTGTGCACGTTCTGGCAGGAAGGTATTGGGGCAACGGGCAACGGGTCCTAGACAAGCTGGAGAGGAAATAGGAGGTGACAAGGCCATCTCCACCACCTTTCCCTACCAGCCTCGGCCAAGGTGCATAGACAAGAGTGATGTTCAGAATCGCATAGGCTGGGCATTGTGCAGGGCGGGTGACCTGAGCCTGGCTGCAGCATTGTCTCTCTGTCTTTGGGGAGGGGCACAACCCAACAAACAATGAGTCTTTGGAAGAAAAGAGCCTTTGGAACAAAAGAGCCCACCAGAGGGGGTGCCAGACTTTTCTTATCACAGGTCAGGGCTCAGGTGATCTGCAGGCTGTGGCTCAGGCTGTAGAGTCTCCAATGAACAGATCTCTTGACAGTTATGGGGCACGGGACAGCAGTGAGTCCCCACAGGCAGTTGGGGGAGAGGCCTGCTAGTTTTCCGACCTGCCCAGGTGTAGCTGTGGCTTCATCCCCAGATCTGGGTGGCCCATGCAGCTCTCTGCCCCTCTCCAAGCCTAAGATCTGGCCCCAGGCACAACCCACACTGCAGCTCTCCTGGGCAGCCTTGGCCATAGTGGAGACCAAAACTATGAGGACTGGTCCTAGGAGGTGAGGAGCATCAGGAAACCGACCCATGCTGCCCACTCCAGGGCACAGCCTTGCACAGTCTGACAGCTTTGGGCACCTGTGAGCCTCTGGACTCCACAGGGCCCTTGATGAAGACAGGGAGGTTACTGCCCCATGCAGGTAGCAAAATGGAGGCTCTGTGGGGCTCGGCTACTTGTACGGGGCTGCAGAGGCCAGACCTAAAGCCTAGCCCCTATGGATTTAGCTGGTGGTGGCCCCCAACCTGGCCCCAACCCCTCACCTGAGCCCAAAGACCTTCTGCGGTAGAGGCTGGTGCTCCGGGGCCAGGTGGCAGCCGTCAGATGCAAGGGGTTGTAGATCAGGTGCCAGGTGCTCCAGACACTAGAGGTGCCAGCCTATCAAGTGTGTCAGCCCCTGCAGCTGACCCCCTGGGCACAGTGGTGGTTCAGGGTGGGGGCACCAGTGTTCTTGCTCACCTCCATGCCTCTCCCAGCATCCTGCCTGTGAAGCCACCCACTCCTGCAGTGATACCCGCCAGGTAGACGTATAGGGGAGGGGCTGGAGTTGTGCCAGGCGACGCTGTTGTGTTGGCCCTTGGGGCCCCAGCACAGCGGGCACCTGCTCCCCAGTCCCGGGGGAGTGGGAGGCTGAGCACCTGGTTGGTAGCTGCCCAGCATAACCCCTTCCCACTGGGGGTTCTATGCCTCAAGTGTTGTGTGTATTCATACACATGTACCCCTGCCTTCACTGTGTGTGCCAGTGTCTGCATGTGTGCACAGGTGCCTACACACATCTGTGTGTATGTATGATGTATGTTGCACACTGTGTGGACACTAGGCACACGTGGACTCAATATGGTATCTTGCTTTAGTGACATGTGTGGTAATGTTTCAAATTTGCGGGTGCTGGAGCAGAGCCAGGTGTTTACCCACACACTTGTGTGCTGGGGACAGGGAGGGTGTGTAGGCACCAGGGGGCAGCCTTAATGGTAGAGAGTGTACCACACATGCTGGGGGGCCCATAGGACCCAGGATGGGGCCAATCCACCAGGCAGGCCTTGGGGGCCAAGCAGGAAGGATGACTGCAGGAGGGACATTCTGACCTACCCAGGAAAGCTTCTCTCCCAGCTGAAATGGACAGGGAGATGCCCCATACTGACCCCTGACCCACCGAGGCTTCAACTTTCACCACCTCCTAGGAGGGGCCTTAAACCCCCAGAGCCCAGGTTTAGCCTCTGGACAACTGTTATTCACACCACAGGGCAATATGTGCCCAATGAGCTGGCCTCACAGCCAAGCAGAGGTACTGACCCGGACCTGGGGACCAATGGCTGGAGGGTCCCGCTGAGGATCACACCTGGCTCCTGCACAGACCCCAGGGGAGTTCAAGTTTTGGCAGAGAACTTGCTGGGGCTCTGGACACTGAGGAGTTTTGGCGGAGGGGGATGACATGTGGTGGTGGGGTTTCCACTCATCCCAGGGCTGGAGACTCTCACAGGCCAGCGTGGGTGCAGGAAGCAGCCAGTGAGTGCAGGAGGCCACATACTGGCCTGCCCACCATGGGCTTTGCTTCTCAGGCAGCCCTGGGCCCAGGCTGGACAAACGACCACAGTGACAGAGCAATTGCTAGGCTGTAGAGCTACATCCAGCCCTGGCTCTTCCACACACTGCCTCACTGAGTCAGCCCCACCTGTGGCACAGCCAAGATGAGGAAACTCAGGCCAAGAGGCTGAGCAACTTGCCTGTGGCCACACAAATGGGGAGGGGTATCAGACCCTACAGCCTGGTGGTCAGGCACCTGTTTGTGGGATGTGGGGGGCCCAGGGGAATGGGGGTGGGGATAGAGGCAGAGGGGAGGTTAAGTAGGTCTCAGCAGGGAGGTGATATGCCCCAAGGTAGAGGGCTCAGGGAGTGTGAGAACTGGAAAAAGTAGGGTGCACCTGGACAAGGCCTGTCAATGCTATTCCACTATGTGGCACACCACAGTAACCACCTGACCATTTGAGCAACAGGAAGCCAGTCCCTTCTGCTACAGATGAAGAAACAAGAGGTACGGAGCAGGAGCTGGGACTTGGGTTCTACAGGGAGGCCCCATGGCGGTTGCTTCCAGCTCCATCTCAGCTGAGATGCCACAGCGATCACAGGTTGGCCCAGCCCACAAGTCCCACAACAGCACCTGTCTTTTTCAGTTGGAGAGAAGGGGTTTGGCTCAGCCCAGTGCAGGGACATGGCACCTGACTGGCTGGTGACCTAGGTGACAGCCCTCCTTTGGTGTGGTGGTGGTGATGGGGGGCAGTGGCTCTATGAGGGACCCTAGTGAGATCAGATGAATGCTCTAGTGCTTATGGCTGGGAGGGCTCAGGGTCTTCCAGCTCCTCCCTAACTAGGGTAGCCAGGTGCTCATTGTATAGTGGGGGGGGCGGGGAGGGAACAGGTCAGCAGCCAGGACCATGAGGTCTGCCCAGTGCAGGGATTGAGGGAGTCTGGGTGCGCTCCACAACCCCAACGTCAGAATCACTCATAGTTGTTCACAGGGTTAGTCACTAAGCCTTTTTATTCCAAGTCCTAAAGCCCAACTGTACTTGGGGTTATGTGAATGTGTTGCAGAGAATGGAGGAGGCAGGGGCCAGGCTGCCCTTGCTCCCAGGCTGAGGTCTGATGGCCCATGGCTGTGTGGGAGGATGCTGAAGAGCTGCATATATCAGGCCTGAGGGGACGGCCTAGACCCACCCCCGTGTGTGATGGTGGGGAGGGAAGCCCATGGGCAGTGTCCAGCAGAAGCCAAGGCACAAGGCAGGACCAGCCAGGCAGGCAACAAGTCAGGGTCTGCAGGTGGAGAGGACTCAGCTAGACTGAGGTGATGAGACAGATGGTCTGAATAGAGTGAAGAGCAGGGTGCTCTGGGGAATGGACTGGGGGACCAGGAGAAGCCCACCCATGTCCTTTTCCAGGGCAACGCTGGGCAAGTCTACGAAATGGGCCTTAGGAGCGAAGCTTTGGAGTCAGAAAGGGTTTCTCAAGGACAGGCAAGCCTTGGTTTTCCCTGGGGGGCTGGTCCCACAGCCCTGAGCTCTTCATCCTCCAGAATCAAAGCTGCCTGGCTCCCCCTGCTGGCCCTACTGGCCCCTCCTCAGGCCTGGTCACTACAGCCAACGTGTGGAGGAGCCTCAGTACTCTTCCACTGGCACACCCCTGCCTTAGGATGGGCTTAGAGCTCTGACCCACAGCCCCCATCTGCCTGAGTGCCCCAGCCTGTAGGCCACTCCCACACTCTCAGTTGTCCGGCTCCAGTGTCCACTCTGACAGCCACTGAAGGCATGAGGCACGCTGCGCCTCTGTCTCAGGGGGCTTGGCAGGGGGTGGTGGGGGCCGGCCTGGCCCAGGCAGAGACATGGAGGGGCTGCAGGGCCTGGGGCCCCCTTCTGTGGGCTCAGGGTCGGGGGCAGCCTGTAGGACCTGGACAAGCTGGTCCAGAGGCTGCACCAGGGTGTGGGGGCTCCAGCAGGCATCAAGGGTGGGCAGGAAGGGGTCTGGTGTGCGGGCCTCCACACACTCAGCCTGTGTGGGGATCCGCAGGTAGAAGGCGTGCAGCATCATGCGGAATGGTTGGTCCTCCCTGCCTGAGGCCTGCCCATAGGTCAGGTCGCCCACAATGGGGTGACCAAGGGCACTGCAGTGCACACGAAGCTGGTGCGTCCGGCCTGTATGGGAGAGGGGACCAGTCAAGAGAAGGCACCACTCCATGATCACCACCCACCATTCACATCACACCTGGCATTGTTCCCTGCTGCCACCCTGGAACCTCACGCAACACTGGGGAACAGCAGTCCTTCCTGTTTCCTGCTATAGACAGGACATTAGAGCTCAGAAAAGGAGTCAACTTCTGGGGTCACCTCTGGTGAAGGCAGGGCCAGGGTGGTACTCAGTCCACTGGAGAACCCAGGCCAGCTTTCCCACTGCCCTCACATCCAGACCAGTGAGACCCTGTGTCGGGCAAGAACCGCAGGACCGGGGAGTCGAGTATGTGGCAGAGGATCAGCTTTGCCAGTGATGGTTCGGTGGCTCTGGGCAGGCTATTCTGCCTCTGTGCCTCAGTTTCTTTTCCTATGTAACACAGATACTGCAGTGCACTATGAAAAGAAATGCTGATGCTAGGCATCCATCACAAAGGGGGCAGGATAACGTCGGCAGGCAGTGAGGGGCCAGGGCAGCTTCCTGGCCCCTGCTCCTGAACATACCTGTGAGGGGCTGCAGCAGCACTTTGGACACGGGGTCACCTGCATACAGCCCATGTTCCAGGACTACGAGCTCCGTGAGGCTTGGTTTTGGGTTCTCACAGCCTGGGGGGAGGAAGGCAGGCAGCGAGGGTTGGCCAGGCCAGCCCTGGGCCGTGGGACACCAGTCAAACCCAGTATAAGTCAGCTGCCCAGACTGGCCCCACCCATCCAAGGTCCCCTCTCTATGAAACATGCCCGAAAGCCCCTGCCCCCTTGCCCACTGTACCGTGGGTGCCCTCGATGCACATGGTGTGGGCCCGACCCTCTGTGTTGTTCCTGCCGATGGCATAGCTGATGGTCATCCGGCTTTCCTGGACGTGTCCCCGAACCTGCCGGGCAGGGAAGCCCACTGACACTCAAGGCCTGCCAAAGTGGGCTAAACAATGGAGTTCCCATGGCTCCAGGACAGGCAGGACTTACCAAAGCCAGGTAAGCCTTGGTGACTTGCCGCTCCTTGAAGCACTTGTAAGCGCTCCCTGCAGCTGCCTTATTCAGGGCCACACAGAGTGCCCCGCTGGTGGAGAAGTCCAGCTGGTGACAAAACCTGGCATGGATCAGAGGGTCAGCAGTGGCTAGGTTGGGGGCAGCCACTTCCCTCCAATGGAGGCTGCTGTGAGTTACTTGTGCTGCACTCCCACATACATAGATACCTGAACCCATAGTAAGTGTCCGGGTCGGCCAGCTCAGGGAAGCGGTGCCGAAGCTGCTTTTGGAGGGTTAGTGTCTCCCTCCACGTCTTGCTGTCAATGCGCACATCCCAGTGCTTGTTCACCACCAGGAAGTCACGGCTCCGGTACACAATGGACAGGTTCTCCATGCTGCCTGGCTCCATGGCAAAGAAGGGCCTGTAACGCAGAGCAAGCATGTGGAGTGGAGGTTGTGGAGTGACCAGCCAACATCTGGGTCCTGCCCAACTGGGGTGGACAACTTGGAGTTGACCCAAGGTCTGAAGCCACCCATGCTGTATGTCAGACAAGCATGTACACCTACTGTGTGCCTGCACCCAATGGACTCCTTACTACCCTCACCCCTAAACCAGGTTTGAGAGTATCAGTGGAAATAAGGGTGTGGCCAAGGTCAGGAGAACCAATATTGCTCTGACTGTGGGGCAGTCCTGCCCAGACCCAGGCCTTGGGCTAAGCAGTCTTGCTCTCCAGCCTGTTCCCACCAACCCTTCCCGACGGATCAGGAACAGGCAATAGAGGACTTTTCCAGAGCGGGGAGGGGGCAAGGAGAGAGGCTTCTACGTCCCCACGGCCTGGGGGCGGCCCAGGTCAGCCAGGTGCAGGAGTGGGGAGCGCTAGGTTCAAGGATAAAGTGGAGTCCACCTTCGCCCCGACTCCTCTGGGAGATACCCCTTCCTCTGCTTCCCCTCGGAGGAAGCCCCCACATCTGGCATGTGATGGGCACAAGCGGAGGAGTTCTGGGCAGATCCCGGCTGAGAGCCCCTCCTGCGCCCCCGCCCACTCCGGAACCCACCTGCAGTCAGGCCGCGCCGTCCGGGCCCCCGGTACCGATGACTGGCCCTGGATCTAGCCCCCGCGTCCCTGCGCCAACGTGACCTACGACCCCGGAGCCGTCGCTCTGGCCACGGGCCACGCCTCGCCGGGCCCGGCCTGCGCGCGCAGCCCCGCCCACGCCCCGCCCACGTCATCGGACGGGCGACGGTGAGGGCCAATGAGCAGCTCCCTGAATCCGCCACTCGCGCTCCAGAGCATTGACTTAGCCCCGCCCGGCTTGTGAGCGCAGCCCCGCTCCCGCCCCGCCCGCTGACCAATGGTGAGCGCCGCCAGGCATATCGGCCGTTGATTGGAGGCGCCGGGAAGCTGGGGGCAGGAGAGGCGCACAGCGACGGCGCGGGAAGTTCGGAGAGAGTGGTGGGGTCAGACAAGTCCCGCGGGTCCGCACGGCCATGGAGGACTACGAGGAGGAGATGCACGGCGTCGAGGACAGCTTCCATAGCCAGTTCGCAGCCGAGCTCGAGGTGCTGGCCGAGCTGGAAGGTGGGTGCGCGTCCCGCCGCGGCCTCGTCACTCGTAGCTGCACAGGGTCCTGGGCTGTCCCCGGGAGTCTGCGAGGGCTGCACGGAAGAGGGGAGGCGAGCGAAGGGCAGAGGCAGCAGCGACCTGGGGGCGGGGGAAGCACGGGAGAGAGAAAGGCCTTCCAGCACCGCTGTGTGTGGAGGCCGGCTGTCCTGAGGCGGTTGCTGTGAATCTTCTCTCCCTGCAGGGACAGCGGCCCTGTCACCTTCTAGGAGCCCCCGGCCCAATAGGGGCCGAATCCGGCTTACTTTCGAAGAGGCCATTGCTGGAGGGGACGTTGCTACTCCTTGCACTCCAGGTGGACCTTCAGAATACCGAAAGGACAGTGCCAAGAAGAGGCAGCTGGCCACCAACGTCCAGAGGGACAGGCCCCTGCTCCAGAGTATGTTGCAGAGACCCTGGGTACAGGAGTAGGGTTTGAGGCATGGGAAATGCCTTTCTTCCTTCCAAGAGTGTGTGTCTGTCCCCAGGCCCCAGGGTCAAGCGGCCCAGGCTGGAGGCAGTCAAGAGGCTGAACTTCGGCTTGGATGAAATGGAAGAGCCACCGCTTCCTGACTTCTCTCCTCAGGAAATCACCCCCCCACCGAGTCCTGAGGTCCTCGCTGATCTGTGGGGCGAGGGGTGTGTGTCTTGGGGCACAGGTGTTCCAGGGGGACTTGGGTCTTGATCCTTGGACAGGGCCTGGAGCTAGGGGCCTGTAGGAGGTCTTGGTCGCTGAGGATGGATCCAGGGCTCTTGCTTGAGGGTAACAGGTAAGAGTCCCAAGATAGTCCTCGTCCCTTCTTAGGCCCATGGACATTGGTGCTGATACGAGTCTTATACGGACATCACCAGCCACCCGCAATCCTGTCCTGAGGCGACCCCCTGTTCTGGAGGACTATATCAACGTGACCTCAACAGATGGTGATCGGGCCTTTCTGGTGCTTCGGGCTGACCCAGTGGGAACTGGGGTGCAGGTGGGTGCCGTGCGGCCATAAGAGGAGGGTAAGGGTTCATGATCCTTTTGTGCGGTTAAATGGGGTGGAAGCTGCCCAGGAAAGTGTTCTGGGCATCATATCCACACTGGGACCCTGGGGACTCCCCAGAAGTCCACCTGGCCTCCAGTCATCCACCTTGTCTCCCACCTCCTGCCCTTTTCCCTCCCTTTCCCACTCCTACTTCTGCTCTCCCCTAGAGCTGCTCCTTTCCTATTGGTTTTTCCCCTTGGAGTCTCTGGTTAGAGAGGGGCTTCTCCATCTCTTGGCCTGTTGATGCTAGGGAATACCACCTGGGTCCCTGAGCACTGTTGGGAGGGGGTCTGTGGGTAACTCTATGATCTTGGAGGGGGCCCAGAGGTGACTGTCACTCTTCCTCTCCCACAGAGCCCTTTCCTGGACATCCGGTGGCGTGGCCGTGGCCAGCTGGACTTGCTAGGTGTGTCCTTCGCCTCTCTGAAGGAGCAGGTCAACAATGAGGTGGGATCTGCTGGGGTTTGCTGGGAGGGGAAGGGGTATCTCTCAGGTGACTGTGGCTGGCTAGGCCATCTTGATCCTAATCCCTATTGCTTGTACAGCGGCGGCAACGATTGCTCGAAGAGGCACAGCAGCTCTCAGATACACTGCACAGGTGATGTAGTGGACCCTTCTGGCCTTGAGATCCTCACTGATTCTTGGACTGCTGAACCCCAGCCTGAATTCTTGGAGGGGGTGGTTCCTGCATGGGGTTAAGGCCTAGGAGCTCAGGGCACAATGTTCTCTAGCCTCAGGTCAGAGGAGATAGAGGAAGAGGCCCAGCCCTTGGGGGCCCTTGAGGAGGAGCCAGCCAAGAGCCAAGACGACTCCCAGCACTGCCTCTGGGTGGACAAGTTTGCGCCCCAGCACTACACGGAACTTCTCAGTGATGATGTGAGGCCTTGTTTTTGCTTATGTGTGACTGGCTTTCTTGTTGCCAGGAGGGGGGAATTCAGGATCCAGCCAAACCGTATACTGACAGCTACGGAGCTGTTGGGATGGAGGGCAGGGCTCTGATCAGCTTTGCTAAGTTGTAGATTGGGAAACTGATGCCAGCATGGTGCTGGTAACCTGTGATGTGGGCTGGGGAATCCAGGGCACCCCTGGCTTGGAGCCTCTGTTTCCTTTCCCATCCTCTCAGCAGCTGATGCTCCTGGGATCATCCCTAATGATAACGGGGACTCCTGGAGAAGTTAGGACCAGGGCTTATATAGACAGAGGCCCCTTTGTGAGCCCCACTCTGCCACTCGGTGGCAGGGTGACTGGTGCCAGTCACTTGTCACTCAGCCTGCCACTCGGTGGCAGGGTGACTGGTGCCAGTCACTTGTCACTCAGCCTGCCACTCAGTGGCAGGGTAACTGGTGCCAGTCACTTGTCACTCAGCCTCAGTGTCCCTGTGCGTCCCCAAGCTTGTGACAGCATGAGGGACAGGCCTGGGAAGTCTTTGGTGCTGGTGGTCCCCTAGGCAATGCCTCCCTTCCTGCAGTTCACCAACCGCTGCCTCCTCAAGTGGCTAAAGCTGTGGGACCTGGTGGTGTTCGGCCAAGAAAGGCCAGCGCGGAAGCCCAGGCCCAGTGTGGAGCCAGTTCGGGCTGGCAAGGAGGCCATAGCCTCCAGCAAGTGGAAAAGCCATGAGCAGGTGTTAGAAGAGATGCTGGAGGCTGAACTGGACCCGAGCCAGCGGCCCCGGCAGAAGGTGAGCCCCACTTAGCTGCACTGTATAGTTCTCTCACCCCAGGTGTTATACTCATTGGCTGGCATGTTTGCAGCTTTTGGGGGTCATGAGGCACACATGTTTACTGCCCCCACAGCTGTAGGCATAATGATGTCAGGGTCTTGGTGTAGGATGTCAATGACACGAGTGTGACTTGAGTCATTCTTCTGATGACTCAAGTAAAGTCAAGTGTTCTTGAAGGGCCTTGCACCTCCGAAGGATGATTGTGGTGGACAGTAGGTGGTTTCAGGGGGCCAGTCATGTCAGTAACAGCTGTGTCCATTGGGTTCCCATATTACTTGATTTATGTAGGGCTTTCTCATTCTGAAGCACTGACTCTGAGCCATGAGCATGCTGGTATTCTCATTTGGTGACTGTGATGGGGTGGGGGCACATCCCCCAGTGCCAAAGCCTCACAGGCTAGGATTTTCAGGCTCTGTGATTGGGCCCAGGAACTCCCAGAAGTGGTGTAGGTTGCAGCATGTTTTCATATATCTGGGCTGTAGGTGGCGCTGCTATGTGGACCCCCAGGGCTGGGCAAGACCACTCTGGCCCATGTGATTGCAAGGCATGCTGGGTACTGTGTGGTAGAAATGAATGCAAGGTGAGTGAAAGGGAAGGCCTAGTCACTGGGTTTCTCTTCTGTCTTGACGTGTCTGGCTGAGTCAAGAATACCGGTGGATTAGAGGTGGGGCTGGGATCCCAGGGACACTGGCTGTGGACCACACCCCTTCTCAGGTCACTGGGATTTGGGGTCTTCTTGTGTGGTATTCTTAAGGTGTAAGTGTGGCAGCACGGCCCTGGGGGACCGTCCTGCCAGGGGCATTGGCTGCTGCCCTGGCCCAGGCCGCTGCTGCCCTGATAGCCCCTGCCTCGCCTCACGGTTCCAGTGATGACCGCAGCCCTGAGGCCTTCCGCACGCATATCGAGGCTGCTACACAGATGGAGTCGGTGCTGGGTGCTGGTGGGAAGCCCAATTGCCTGGTCATTGACGAGATCGATGGAGCCCCCACGGTGGGCCTCCTGGATTATTGCCCAGTGGGTGGGTGAGTGGGTGGGCCAACATTGGGTGTTGTGGCTCAATGCACCTGCTGCATGTCTCCCCAGGCTTCCATCAATGTGCTCCTCAGCATCATTGACCGCAAAGGCCCAAAGGAGGCAGAGCCTGGGGACCTGGCTGTGCCAGCGGGCAGGGGGCGGCGGCGGCGGGCAGAAGGAGGGCTCCTGATGAGGCCAGTCATCTGCATCTGTAATGATCAGTGAGTGGGGTGGAGTGGGGTCTTGTAGGTAGGGGACTGAGGGGTTTTGGGCGGGGCTTCCACAGGAGGGCAAAGGTCCCCCGGAGGGACATGACCATGCCTCTCCCAGCCACCCAGTGGATTTGAGGCTGGGATTTGTCACTAGGGTCCTCTCCCCAGCCCCACCATGCTCATCCCACAGGTTTGCACCCTCCTTGCGGCAGCTAAAGCAGCAGGCCTTCCTGCTCCACTTCCCACCCACGCTGCCTTCCAGGCTTGTGCAGAGATTGCAGGAGGTCAGTGAGAGGCCAGGATGGGAGTGGCCGACAATGGGGTGGGGGGACGTGATCCTTGTCCTGGTCTCAACCACCCCTCCCCTCTCATCCAGTGCTGCATTCCCTCTGCTGTCCCACCACCCTGTTCCACCAGTTGGCCCAGGGCCTGAGAGTGAGGATAACTGGATCACTTTAGTCTTTAGTGGTGGTTGGTCCCTAGTGGGGGAGCGAGGCCAGTCAACAGGATCAGTAGCCTTTGTCCCGCTCATAGGATAAGAGGTGTTACCTATTTCTAGGAAAGAGGTAGCCACAGGGTGGGGGCTCTGGGGAGGGGGCACTCACACTCCTGCCTCCTGTAGATCTCCCTACGGCAAGGCCTGCAGGCCGACCCAGGTGTGCTGGCAGCCCTTTGCGAAAAAACAGACAATGACATCCGTGCCTGCATCAACACCCTGCAGGTGGGCATGGGGCAGCTGGCTGTGGTGGGGTGGAGCAGGGAGCAGCTACCTCTCACCTCCCATACCCCTTGTCCAGTTCCTGCATGGGCAGGGCCAGCGAGAGCTGAGTGTTCGGGCTGTGCAGACCACACAAGTTGGCGTCAAGGATCAGCGCAAGGGGCTCTTCTCTGTGTGGCAAGAGGTCTTCCAGTTGCCTCGAGCCCAGAGGTAAGCGGGGTAGGCAGAATGAGTGGGCAGGTCAGCCTTGGCCTGGATGTCTGTGGTGCCCTAGTCCTGGTCACCAGACCCTGTGTGTGCAGGCTGGACCCCGCTTTGCCTATTAAGACCCAAGGCTGCATAGGGCCTGCCTTCAGGGCTGTGCCTCGGCCTCCCCCAATGACCCCCCCTCCCCGCCCCCGGGGTCACCTCAGGTTGGGAGGGCACTGCTAAGGAATAAAGTAGGCGAGGGCTCTACTCCAGCCTCAGCACCCCCTCTGCAGGCGACGTGTGGGCCAGGACCCTACTCTGCCCACCCACATGCTCCTGCTGGGTGACGGGCTCACGGGCTGGGGACCCCACGCTGCCGAGGCACCCTTGACCATGGCCGCACAGCGGTTCTACCACATCCTGCATGTGGCCGCCTCCACAGGCGAGCATGAAAAGGTGGTTCAGGTAATCACTACCTCAAATCTTCTTTCCAGGGTGGGGGTTGGTGGGGAGGCAGGAGGCCAGCACCTGGCTGCGTCCCCTCATCCCCAGACAATGAGTGGGAGATGATTCAGATGGTGCTAAGCTGGAGGAGAAGCAGGCGGAATCAGAGTGAGCTGAGGCAGACTTGGAGCATCAGGGAGACTTCCGAGGGGACTGTGAGCAGGACAGAGGGCCAGAGGAAGGGCTGGTTGGTGCCAGGAGGGGAATGGCTAGCATAGGCTTTCAGGAGAGGAGATGGGTAGTGGGGTGTTGTTCGATTGATGGGATCACTGGCTGCCAGGTATAAATCAGTGTGAGGGGCAGTGCCAGCGGCTGGGCAGCCTGACCCAGTGGCTGGGAGAGGACGTGAGCTACAGTAATGGGGACATGTGGGTTAGAGAGCAGGTGGCGTGAAATTTTGGCCAGAGCCCGTGGCAGAGATGCCTCCCTGACCCCCTACAAAGCCTGGCCTAAGCTGCCTCTCTAACTAAGCAGCTTTGTGTTAGTGGCCAGGGATCTGTGCAAATCCAGAAATCCACAGTGCGGAGGGCAGAGTGGTGGTGGGAGGGGGTGGGGCTCCTGTATGGAAGGAGAGCAGGGGGCTCTGTCCTCAATTCTGGTGGACAGAACTTCCTAAAGGGAGGGGTTGGGAGTTGGTTCTCTCCTGCACGTCTTGGTCAAACCAGAGTGAGGGAAGCAGGTAGGCCTTCCTGGTTATCCCCTCAGGGTCCTATGGCTACTGCTGCCCTGAGACCCCAGACTTGCCAGGGCATTTGGGTGGTGAAGGGTCTCAGTGGGTGCTTTGGGGCTGGAGGGGCTCAGGGACATGCCACCCACAGGGCCTGTTTGACAACTTCCTTCGCCTGCGGCTGCGGGACTCCAGCCTCGGCACCGTGTGCGTGGCCCTTGACTGGCTGGCCTTTGAGGACTTGCTGGGCCAGGCCGCCCACCATGGCCAGAGCTTCCAGCTGCTGCGCTACAGGCCTTTCCTGCCTGCAGTTTTCCACCTGCTATTTGCCTCCAGCCATGTGCCAAGGATCGCCTTTCCAAGTAGTCAGCAGGAGGTATGCCCTGCGCCCTGCCCTGTCCAAGCTGAGCCTAGGGTCCAGGAGGGGTGGTCCTGGCTGACCTGATCCTGGTTCACCCTCCACTCCAGGCCCAGAACCGGACAAGCCGAGTGCAGAACCTGATTCAGACACTGGTGTCAGGTATCACACCGGCCACCCGCAGCCAAACCTCACCCCAGGCCCTTGTCCTGGACACCCTCTGCCTTCTCCTGGATATCCTCGTGCCTAAGCTGCGCCCTGTGAGTGTTTCACTCAGGAGTAGGGGGTAGCTTCTACTCAGATAGGACCCTTAGCTGTGCTTAGTGCTGCCCATCTGTCCACAGGTGAGCACACAGCTGTACAGCACCCGTGAGAAGCAGCAGCTGGCTAGCCTTGTGGGCACTATGCTTGCCTATAGCCTAACTTACCGTCAGGAGCGCACGCCCGATGGACAGTATGTCTACAGGCTGGAGCCGTGAGTTTGCACAGTACCTGGAGTGGGGGTTCTGGGAGGCTGGGCTGGAAATCTAAAAGCATGGCATTGGTGAGACTTGTGAGTCTCAGTTTCCCCATCTGTTGGGAGTTTGGGGGTATGTCAGTTCTAGCTCAGCTCTTTCCCAGATGTGCCTATGAGGTGGCCCCAAGGGCAGGAATAGTCCCAAGACCTGAGGTTTACTGCAGAGCCTCTCACTGCCCCACTGTCCCAGGAGCCACCTCAGAGGGCCCTTCGAGCTACCCAGGGCTCTGTTTTCCCATCCTGAGATAGTCCTGCTGTCCAGCAAGGGCCCTAGTGTATCTGGGATGCAGATATTCCTCTGTGCCAGTAGCAAGGAGGCAGTAATAGTGGTTCCTGATCATGTAGCCCACCCTGAGCCCCAGCCTTGCCGTGTTGTCTTATTTCTCCTGCTACAGCCCTGGGGAGGTTCTTTCTTATACCAATATACAGTTGGGGAAACTGAGGCTCAGGGATAATACCCCTGTTGGCCTGGGGCTAGAGCATGGCCGAGCCAGAACTGGACCCCCTCCTGCAGCTTTCACATTCTAGCATTTGGTATCAGTCTGGTGGGTTGTCCCTGCTCTGTCTCCACTGAGTGGGTGCCCGGGTGTCCTGCCCCACCCACCTCGAGAGCAGGAATGTGGAGGAGGTCTGCCGCTTTCCTGAGCTGCCTGCCCGAAAGCCCCTCACCTACCAGGCTAAGCAGCTTATTGCCCACGAGATTGAAGTGGAGAAGATGCGGCGGGCAGAGGCCTTGGCCCGGGATAGGGACAGCTCCCAGGTGAGCCCAATCTTGGCTTGGGGCAGAGCAGGGCCTGGTAGGGCAGTGCCCTCGGAGTGGACACTGCCCCTTGAATGGCCTCGCCCCGTCAGCTCTCTTTGCACCAACTTCCAGCAGGTAGACGGGAGGCCCTCCAAGCCCGAGAATCCACAAGGGGATGCTGGGGGAAAAGGGATACAGCCGCCTACCCCACGCAGCCATGAACAGTGGCTGGAGCGCATCTTGAAAAGAGCTGCCCAGGAGGACCAGGTGCAGGGGGTGGGGTGACAAATGGCAGTGGGGGTGGGGCAGGGGTGAGGCTAGGTGACTTTGGTGTAGGAGGGTTCTAATTCCTGAGGAGTCCCTAAAGGTCCAGCTCCCTGCCACTCAGCAGGATGGGAAGGAAGGTGGGCTCTGCTGGCACCTCCTGCCTTGACCATGACCCTGATGGAGCAGGTGGCTATGAGGGTGGTAAGGGACAGAGGGAATACTTGCTGAGCAGGTCAGCTTGTAATGAGGGTAGGGGGCTAGGACAGGTGTCTGTTCCCCTGACGTGGGCCACTGCTCAGAGTCTCCGTGAGACCTATCCTCCCTCGTGGCATGGAGTGTCCTCCATGAGTCTGTCCCCATGAGCCTGACCAGTCATCCTCTTCAGGCAGAGAGAGATTTCTTCGGCCGTGTGGTTGTCAGAAGAGCAGCAGCCCTAAGCACAAGTATGTGTGTTTGTGTGTGGAGGGGGTGGAAGTGGTAGAGGGAGGGGCAGGATTCGGGCAGAGGATCAACCGTATGGCCCCCACAGAGGACACAGCCCCTGAAGTGGACGCAGCTGAGCGGCGCATGGGCACTGCAGTGGGCAGAAGTGATGTCTGGTTCCGCTTCAAGGAGGGCGTCTCCAACGCTGTTCGGCGCAGCCTGCATATCAGGGACCTGTTGTAGCCGGGCCACACCAGATGCCATGGGATCACATTGGACACCCCAGTCCACACTGGACTCTCTGGGGTTACACTGGGTGCTCTGGGCCACACTCCACCCCTAGATCCATGCCAGATGCCCTGGGGCCATACCAGACCCCTGGTGTCTACTCCAGACACCCTGAAATCATGACCGACACTGTGTAGTCATGCTGAATATCCCCAGATCGACACCAGATGCCCTGGCATTGCTTTCTTTTCATTAGAAAATGTACTAAACACAGACATCCTGGAAAGTTTTTAAAAAAGTCACACCTTTACAGAGTTGTCCTCTTCACAAAGAGGCTCGAGCCTGAGGGTATGGGGGTCTCACAGGATGGAGCACTTGCCCTTCTCTACCCATGGGTTGTTCTTCATCAGGTCGGGGTTCAGGAAAGGGTCCTTGGGGATCCCATCCTCGATCCATTTGAGAAGCCTGTGGGTGGGGAGAAGGTCGGAGTGAGTAGGTGGGCACCTGGCTCCCAAGGATGGGGAGTGGTCTTGGCTTATGCAAATAAGCTCAGGGCAGGGAAATGAGATGCAAATCAATGGCTGGCCATGGATAGGGTGAGGCTGAGGCTTTGGGGTCCTGGGAGCTCACTCAGGGATGGTCTTGGATGACATCTCCCTCTTGAAGGCCAGCTGGTACTTGAGGCTCTCGACCTCTTTCTTCATCTGGGGCACGTCCCACTCTTCCATGGCGTCGGGGGCTTCGGAAGTAGCCAGCTTGAGGCTGGAGGACATAGGAAGAAAACAGAGTCAGGGGGCTGCCAGCCTGCAATAATCCCCTAGATGTTCCATCTCTACTGGTGAGCCTCCCCACAAAAGGAGAAGCCCTACTTTTGTACACAACTCCAACCCACTGCCTAGAGGGGTCACCAGGGACCACATCACCGGCCAAGGCACTTGCCCAGGTCCACATGGGCAGGACCAGTGTGTAGAGCCTGGAGCTAAGGCCTTATTAATGAGGCCCCACATGCCTGCCCCCCCCCCATGGGGCTAATTAACTGTAGAAGAAACTTTCCACCCTTAGCTCTGCTCCCCACCCTGCCAAAGCCTTACCAAGGTTGTCCCTGCTGGGGAGATAGGACCAGCTCATAACACAGGTTCCCAGGAATTCATACCAGTCACCCCCACTCTCCAACTTTGAGACCCACTTCCCAGTCTTGGTTGCAGAGATGAAGCCCAGGCCATTATATAAAGGGTGGGACCCTGCTTGCCACCTCCAAGAGCCTCCCCCATGCTTTGCATGGGCAAAGCCCCCACTGAGGGCAAATTAATCTGAGGCTAGGAGGATTTGGCTGCAATTTGCATCTCTGGGTGGGGGTGGGGGGTGCTGAGGATCTTGGGGGTCAGAGGTAGCACAGCAGGTCCAGGACACAGAACATCTGCAGCCTCCTGCTGCCTAGTGTCTCCCCTGGAACTATTCACAAACCGCCTGGCCCAGATTCTGCTTGTGAACCCGCCTGGCAAAGCCACAGGTTGAGACCTCTCAGGAGATCCAGTCAGTTGAGGCAACAGTAGGGCAGGTGGTTACCTGCTTCCCCCGCCCCAGCCTACTTTAGGGGCCCAGGGGATCCCTCGCTTTCCCCCAGCCCCTGCCCCTATCACCAAGACTGAGAGCCAGGAGCTTCCTTGACCTTGGGAGGGTGGGCAAAGGCTGACGAGTAGGATCCTGCCGGCCTCAGCCTGTGGAGGGGGCTCCTGATTGAGGGGCTCCATCCTGAGGTAGGGGGATGGGCCCTGGTCTTTGCAGCAACTAAGGAGAGTGGCCAGACTGGGAAGGATGGGTCAGTCAGCGGGGTGGTGAGAGCCCAGGGAAGCAGGGCACCTCCGAGGGGCAGCCAAGAGGGGGGTATGGAGGGGCTCCCTTCCCAGAGACTCCATGTTCCAGCACCCCCAGCCCCCAGCGCGGGCTCTCACGCGGACAGCCACGTGAGGGGGCATCCCAGTCTGGGGGCAGCAGTGGCCATGTCTGCAGCCCCCTCCCCGGCCGCCTGACCCTACCTGCGCGCAGCCGCCGCTGAGCCTGCCTCCAGCCCCGTGAGCCCTGCCCGCCCTGCGCCCCGCAACCCGCGCCGCCCCCGGACACGGCGCTAGGCGGGCACTGCGGGCGGCGCGCTCCGCGCAGGGACGCCGCTGTCTTCCCTATCCGCTGCCCCGCCCCTCCCCTCCCCGCCCGCAGACAGAGGGGATCCTCTCCGCAGGTCGGGTTTGGGTCTTTGAGATTCGCAGGGCAGCTGCCCTTAGCCAGGAGATGGTAAGGCAGGGCGTCTTGTCTCGGGTTAGTTCTGTCCAGGTCAGCCCAATGGGACCTGGGCAAGTCTCAGAACCCTAGGTCTCAATTCTCTGCTCAGCACAAGGGGCCAGTTCATCAAACCTACCTTGGATGGTGACCACAAGAGAGAAGTGATGACAAGGGCCAAGTGATGGTGAAGTGACTGCGAGGGCGAAGTGATGGACGAGGGAGCCAGGCACAGGGGCTGGTAGAGCCCAGCATGTGCCCCGCCCACTCCTACCACCTGGGGCCAGGCCCTGGCGCCGCCCCCCCCCCTCCACCCACCCTCTTCAGGGCGGGGTTCACCCAAGGGATTCTGCCTGACCCAGCCAGCCTCCAGGGGTGGGAGATGCAGCCAGG
Source organism: Rousettus aegyptiacus (assembly GCF_014176215.1). NCBI lineage: Eukaryota > Metazoa > Chordata > Mammalia > Chiroptera > Pteropodidae > Rousettus > Rousettus aegyptiacus. Next base: position 16,400,820 of record NW_023416311.1, on the reverse strand, counting down.
GACAATGCGATGTCAACTCTGGCTCTGGGCGATGAAGTCTATTCCCATGGGGCAGTGTGGGCTCCTGGGCTGCCACTTGGTGCTGTCACCAAAGATCCTCAGCTGATAAATTGTACCCCAGTGCCCCAATGCCCCTCTTGGACTGGAATCAGGTCAGGCAGGAGTAGCAGGGATAAGGCCAGGACACTCTGGGCCTTAGCAGTGTTCACTGACAGGCTAGTGGGTGACCATTCCCTGAAGCTGACTCACCCACAGGTGTGGGCCTTTTTCTGCAAGGGGACCTGGGCCTTTGTGGAGTTGCTCCCTGCTTTGGCCCCTGCCCAGGCCAGAAGTAGGCAGACTAGGCAGCTGCTCCACGGGCTCCCTGGGAAGGTTCTGCCTCTGGAGGTTGTGAGTGTTGGCTCAGGGGTGCTTAAGCCAAGGTTGGGTGGCTTTGGGATGGGAGGGGGTTTCCTTTCTTGCTGTGGACCCATCAGTACTCTGTTAGACTCCTCACAGCCAAGCCCATCAAAGGCCTTGCAATGGGGTCCAGGTGGACCCTTTCCCTGCCCTCCAGTTCTCAGGGCAGATGCCTTCAGGACATCTCCTTCTCAGATGAAACCCTGGGTGTACCCAGTGGGCCCGCTTCCCTGCTCCACTCTTGGAGGACCCAGAACTATTGGGTGATGCAGGTACCAGGCTGCATCCTGGGCAGGCCCCCAGATAGCAGGGCCAAGGCTCCCTGGAGAGGCCTGAATCAGGTCTTTTTAAGGTGATTCTGTGACCTCCCCTGGGCCAGGGTCCTGTGAACAGTCACTTTGCACCCACCTGAAAGGCAGGACGGGGTGCCCCCTGCCCCCTTAGACACCCGGGCTCTCCCTGCTGTGATTCCAAAAAGGGGTCAGACAAATGTACACACGTACACGGACACAATCAGGAGGCACTTCTGAAACTGGGGCACATCAAGGAAACTAGGAATTATTTTTATTACAGATTTAGGGGATTGGGGGCTTAGAGCCAAAGGCATCTGTGCCCTCAGGGCAAATGGCTGCAGTGCTGGCCTCATGCCACCCCCTCTTAGTGGCCCCTGGGGACTGTGCTCACCTGCCTGCCTGGCCCCTTGGGTGCTATGACTGGCTGCCTGGGGCTCTCCTGGGGCTGGAGGGCCCTACTCACACAGGGGGGAAGGCTCGAGGCAGGGGTCTTGTTGGCTCCCAGGACTGGCTCAAGGTTTACACTGAGACCTAGACCCCACCACCCAGTCACGCCTTCCCCTCAGAGGGCGCAGGTTGAATTAGGCATAGAGGACCAGGTTCTGGCCCAACAGCATCCCAGAGTCCCCTGGGAGAAGCCCTGGTGTGACCTGCTGGGCAGGGACTCATGTGGGCAGCTCCAGGGACCTGCTTTGCAGGTGCTCTTTGAATTATCTACCATGGAATCAGAAAGCTCCATGTGGTCACACCTGAAATCCACTAAAAAGTGCTGTCAGGGCTCAGAGACTCATACTTGAGCTCACCTGGGTACTTTTAGCACAGTGTAGCTGGGCCTAGAGGCAGGAGCTGCATGGGGCAGAGGTCCTGCGCTTCCCCTGCTGCTGTGCTGAAGCAGTCTCTGAGTGCCACCATGGAGACCCTTAGGATTCAGCAGTGGTCATTATGCTTAGGCAGGCCTGTGTGATAGAGGCTACGACTACACTTGGTGGCTGAGTTGAAGCCCCCATCCTTCGTGAGAGTGGAGGACCTTGTGACTCCTATTCTCATCTTCCTGGGAGGACGGGTTTGTGGACCCCAAATACATCCAAGTCCTCTTGTACTGGAGTCAAACGGGTATCAGGTGGGGCTGGAATGCTCAGAGGCACAGGAGGTGGGAGGAGGATGCTCAGGAAGCAGTGACAGCTTGTCTTCCAGCTTAGCACCACCTTGTAGACTCCCAGAGTGGGTCCAGGGAGACCAGACGCCTTTCTGAAATTAGCTCCTCTAACTGGGCTACTGGTGAGAGCCAACGGAGCTCCTTGCTGGCCTAGAAACTGCAACTCCAGGCCACATGCCTGCTGAGGTCCCTATGGGAGAGGGTGATGCAGGCCAGGCCTCCCAGGGAATGTGGGCAGCAGGTGCAACAAGACCTTGTGGCAGACAGAGGTCCCCTTGTGCTGCTTTCAATGCTTGGCGAGAAGCAAAATGGTGTGTGTGGGGGTACTGACACCTTTGGATAGTTTCCTGAGGAGAGCTCAGGGAGGAAATGCCCCGACCAGACAAGACCCATAGCTTGGTGCTGTCCCTACCCATTCCTGACATGGCTCCAACCTGCAGCCTCTCACCTGGTCACTTCCAAGCCACTCTGTGCCACTCCCAGTCACTATCGGCTCCAGCTGTATGTGGGGAGATGGTGCTACTAGGGTTCTCCAGAGAACAGGGCTCTTCTCCATATAGCAAAAGAGGGAAGGCAGTCCCGGGCAGAGGTGGCAAGGTTCTCTCTGAGTGCCACCTCTCCCACGTCTGCAGCTGTGCTTCAGAGACCGTTGGGGAATTCAGACCCTACACATAACGCTTCCAGGGCGACTTGTCCTCGGGTGGGGAAGCCAAAAGACAAGTGGATAATACTGCAGGGACTAAGGAGGGCACAGGAGCCTTCCACCTCTCCTGAAGCACACTAACAGGGGGGACGTTCTGAGTTGTTTCCCATCCCTGGAAATAAACCTGGCAGAGGTGAATATGGGGATTGGAGAAACACACACACACACCAACCGACCAAACAAAAAAAACAAACAAAAAAACCTCTTTCATTTCCCCTGAACAGAACTCACAAAAAACTGGAAAGTTTTTATATAATCTTTTAAAGTTTGTAAATGATTTGCAAAAATAAACTTTTAGACTCAGATATGTAGAAAACACAAATGATTCCAGGGAAATCACAGAGGAGTGTAGGGTGGGCGGCTCTGGTCTGCATGTCCTTTCGAGTTACAAAGTCTCAAGGAAGAGATTTTGGTTAGGGTGGTTTATCCTAACTGCCCTGCAGTCAGGCAGGACAGTGCAGCCACAGCTCCTCTGGTGGGCTGGCTCTGTGGGAATTCCAAATGTGGCTGGGGTCACAGCACTTCTAGTGTCAGACGTAGTAAACCAACTTCCCTGAGAGCATTCACTAAAGAAAGTCACATATTCTCTAAAATCTACACAAATCTGATCAGTGGTCTTGACTTGTGGCCTTTTGAAGGTCCATAGAGAAAGCAGGAAGCTGGTGACATGCTGTGGGTTACAGGTGTTACTGGCTTGCTCTGGGCAGGCAGCTTTTACAGACCCAGATTGCTAACTGCTTCAAACATCCCACCAACTCTAACAGGACCCTCTGGCTGCAAGACCTGCTGCCCCTCCCACAAAGGTGGACACTTAGTTTGAAAGGACAAAGGTCGAGTGACTTTGCCCAGGGACATGTAAGGAGCGAAGACAGGGCATCTGGGTGCCAGCCGAGTCCTGCGCTCCAGGGCTGGCAGCAATGACTAAAGGTGGGAGGATCCTTTGCAGTCAAGGCCCAACCTAGGGTTGGGCCTAGGGGTGTGACTGGCCACCTGTCCCATTTTGTAACCAACTAGTTCTCGGGGTAAATCCTGCTGTATTAAGACTGCCATCACAAGTGGTTCATCCCTGCCAGGAGATAGGACCCCAGAGTGGGTGTCAACTACCGGCTCAGGTTTTCTGCCACCATGTGGGACAAGAAGACACCAATGGTCTACATTTCTACTTTGGAAGCTCAGGAACAGGCCCATAGTTAGGGCCCAGAGTCTGCCACCTACATAGGCACAGCATTCTAGCACGTGACTGCCTTTGGTCTTGCTGTGCCTGCAGGCTCCATAGTATCCCCTTGGGGGTCCTGGTGTCTCCCCATCTGCACCCCAAAAGGCACACATGCCACGTGGTGGGCTACCAGGGTAGCCACACATCAGACCACCAGTGTATCCTTGCCCAGCCTGGGGCCACGGCCTGGCTGGCAGGTGCAAAAGCAGAGCTTTGCCAGAACTCTGGGCCTGCTCTGAGTGGCCACTATTTACTTTTAATGTACAGTAGCACCCCCAGCTCTGTGAGTGATTTCTGAGACTCCCACCCAGGTATGGGGTGGTGGCACCACATAGTGTGGGTGCAGGCACGAGTGGACCTGGGGTGTGCAGAAGGCTGCAGCTGGCTGCTTTGTGGCTGAGCCCACACGCACAGTCCTCTGTGAGGCAGAGCAAGGTGGCCAGTGCAAGCATAGCCAGCTGTTTGCCATTCTGGGGGCATCTCATCCTTTACAAAAGGAAACAGGCATAGATCCACCTGCTGAGCCCTGCAGTGTCGGGGCTAGGCCTGGGGGCAGGCCCTGTGCTGTGACTGTGCACGGATGCCTCCAGCAGGGCTCACTTCTGGCAATTCAGGTCCCATGCAATCATCCTCACTACGCTGGGTAGGACAGTGATTTCATGCATGAGGCCTTCTAGAAACAGCTTCAGTGCCTAGTTTTCCTATAAGAGCAAATGAAGGGGAAGCCCTTCAGGAAAGGCTCTGTTGGAAGCCTCCTCTCACACCCGGCCACCAGCCTTACTCCAGAGGCCAGGACAATGTCCAGCAGCACCATCAGCCAAGCGCCATGAGCAGCAAGCAGAGGGTGGCCTGGACACAGAGGAGCAGACAAGTCTTGAGGCCCAGCTGGTGGGAGGACACATAGTCAGGGTAGCAGTCTAGCCACTGTCTTGGGACACCAAACCTGAGCACCCTCGAGTCCTGAGCCATGTCTGCAAAAAAGAAAAGGGGGGAGTGAAAGCAAACTGTGCCACAGGGAGACTGGGTGGTGGAGCAGGGGGAGGCAGGAGAGGTATCTTGCGCAGACTCACCATGCTGTAGAAGAGCTCTGGGGGCAGTAACGGCTGCGTGTGCACTTTGGGCTCCTGTGGGATGCCATCGGCTGCATGCAGCACTATCTATAATGAGGTACACCATGCATGGAAGCTGTGCAGAGGAGCTGGGCCCACACCGCAGGGCTGGAGCTGACAGGGCTGCTGTCATGGGGCCGTGTGCAGAGACAGGTTGGTCACAGGATGGGACAGGCGGCCAGTCACATCTGAGGCTGAGCAGATGGGGGTCTGGAAAGGGTGGGGGTCCTCTACCAGGCTCCAGGGTGGGTGGGGGAAGCTCACAGGCAAGTCCTCACCAAGGGCAGCAGAGGGTAGGGTGGGTGATGGGGCAGGCTCTAGAGGAGATGGGGGTGAGTGCAAAATCCCAGGAGGGAACGGGCCAGCACAGGCACTTTGCGCTATTATGGGGAGGTGCTCGGGAATGGAGGAGTGGCCAAGGGGCCAACTGCCACAGCCATGGCCTGACTTCACATGGTCCACCAACCCCAGGGGTACAGGGCCTGGGTGCCCCCAAGTGCAGACATGGTGTGTGCTGTAACTGGACAGTGTGCCACTGTTTCAAGATGGGGCTGCTACCCAAGACGGTGAGCAGAGAGGTGCAGCACCACTGCTATAACATAGGTGCTCAGTGGGTGTGGACTCTGGACGCCCCTGCGGTCTTCTGAGAGGATCTGTGAGCTGCGTCTGCCCAGCGACTTGGGGGTGTGTAAATGGTGGGCACTCACATCTCCGCATAGGGACAGATTTCTGTAGGGTACCCGCAGGGCCTGCTTCATGGTGACATAGTGCTTCACCTAGGACTATGGGACAAAGAGCCCGAGTTGAGCTTGGCAGGAGGGTCAGGGGGGTTCACCCTTCTCTATGGGAAGACAGGACAGACACACACACGGTCAGAAACCGGAGCGCTGCTATGAGTAGCTTCTCACCTACACCGACCACCCACTGGTCAGTGCGGCGGAGGTCATTCCCCATGGGAACGCTGCCTGTCCGAAACATCTTCAGGTAGTTCTGGAAGTGCACAGGCAGGAATCAGCAGGTGGTGCAGCAGGCCAGGCCGTTCATGGTGCCAGCAGCCTGTACCCAGTGCTAGAAAGTCCCTGCACTTCTACAGGTGAAAGGAGATCTTGCCGCGGAGCTCATGCATCCTAGGGCAGAGGGAGGAGGGCCTCTGAGGAGGGGGCGCATGTACTCCTGCACATGCCACTTGGGATTTGTTGTGGAAAACTATCACTATGTCTCAAAAGCCATGGAAACTTGAGAAAGGGATGCATGTTAGAGAGAAATCGGCAGCTCTCTCACCTGATGGCATCTTCACCCTCATAGCTTTCAAGCAGATGAGCTCTTTGTATCTAAATTGAGGCAGAAAGAGGAAACTCTGTCACTGTGACACACCAACGACAACCCCCCACTGGCCGAGTAGGCACATGGGATCTGAAGCACTGAGCACAGTGAGCAGGAGACCCTTTGGCAGATACCTCCCCCCCCCCACCCTGAGCGGGTGCAGGCTAAAGTTCCAGACTGCAAATAAAATCTGAGGCCACACAGGCTCTAAATATGTGGGAAATCTCTAGGTGAAATTGTTGTTCTCAATAATATCACAGCAAGGAAGGCACAAGCAGGGCCCAAACCCAGAGCAGGGAGAGAAAAAACACTAAAGGGTTCTGTATAGAGAAATAAAAACACAGACACACTGGGAAAAGCAACTGACAACAAAGGTACAAGAAGGGATTTACCCCTTCATCTACCAAGAACCCACACAAACCAGCATGACAAAGATGAAACCCAGCAAAGTTCCCGGATGCCAGGACCCGCTTGTGTTTGAAAGCCTGAGAGTACTCCAGGGTGTTTGTGGGGGGCTCAGCCACACCATGAGCACTGAACTACATGGAGCAAGGGGGCAGGAAGGGGAGATAAGTGTTTCCCTGGAGCTTGGTACTGACTTCAGGGCTCTGAACGACAGAGTGTGTGTGTGTGGGGAAAGTTGGCCTAGCCTTGCCAGAGGCCGTAAGTTTTCATGAGGGCTAGGTTATAACCAACAACATGCAGAGCACTCAGGCAGCTCTGCAGGGTGCCACACAAAGCCCTGCTCAGGAGGTGCGTTCCCACTCTGAACAGGAAGGGTTTAGCTTGCCCAGAACAGACCGTGCTTGGGGCTGGTAGGCACTGCTCAGGGGCTGGTAGTCGCTGCCCAGGGCTGGCAGGTGGCAGGACAGACAGAAGCTGCCAATCCCAAGCTTTGCCTTGGAGAAAATTTAACATCCTGTCCTGTGCTTTCCAGTCAATCCACCTTAGCTCTGGTGATGGTGAAAACAACAGAGAGAAACTCCCACTTCCCATCCTTTTTCATAAGTCCAGTAATGGTTTGGCCTTTTAAAATTGTGGTCAGCAGCCTGTGGTCCCACGGTACAACATTCAAACTGAAAGGTAGACAGATGCAACAGGGTCATGGGTATAAGTCTTCGTCTTCCTGCTCAGGGATGGTGAGCACCCGTGAGCAGCGCCCAGGCCCCCGCCCTCAGCGCCACAGGCTCAGAGAATGCAGGCAGTGGATCTACCAGAGCATCGGCCCAAAGACAGTGAGGAAGCCCACTTGCTCGTTCCCCTGGCAAATGGGCTCAAAGGGTGAGTAGAAGCCACAGCAGGGCCTACTTACGTGGTGGCATGCATGTGGAACAGATGCACAGAGCCTGCGGATGGCCCGCCCCAGCCCCCAGAGCTCTGAGAAGGCCTTCCCACTCACCAGTTTGTGAAGCTGAAACAGTGCAGGGAGAGGAGGACTGACTGGAAGAAGCAGGTGAGCTCCTCACGCAGGTTCTAGAAGAAGTCATGGAGCAACAGTGTCTGCTGGAGGTGTCTGTCGCATGTTCCTGTGCAAGTGAGGAAGGGATAGGGCTGGGTTCTGGTTTCTAGCAGACTACAGTGTCCACAGGAGTATGCAGACCAGAGTGAGGATGAGACGGGACCCTGGTGAAGAGGGGGAGGGGGACTTGCCACCCAAGCAGCCAGGAGGTGCCCCCTCTGCTAGTGAAGGTTAGGACCCACCACCTGCTGCCTCAGGCAGGACTCAGGACAGAGGGTCTCAACAGCATCGAGGTCTCTCATGGATGACTCATCTCCAGATGGCTGGGAAGCAATGGTGCAAGTCTGCAAAAGCTATTCCGCTTCACATGCATCACACATGTGCACGTGAATGCTCCAAACACAGCATACACATGCCTTGCATGTGTACACATGCATGCATCACATGCGCACACACTGCACATACCACATGCACATGCACACACATGCCTTGCTGGTGTGTGCCTCATATGTGCACAAACACTGCACATATACCTCACACATGCCTCACATGTGTGTACTCACACCGTGTACACACATTGAATACACATGCCTTACATATGTGTACACATACACACATACTTCGCATTTGCACACACATTTCCTTTAGCACGAGAGCAGAGTGATTCCAAGCACCCAGAGGCTGAGGGGAGTGAACGTGTGTAAACCAAGGCATGAGCACTGGCCTGGAGGTGTCTCAGGTCAGACGGGAAATCTGGAAAGGTCCCCTGTTCAGGACTGCAGAGGGCCATCTACCCAGGGGTCTGCATTTGGCCCTTAAGGCTTGGCCTGTGGCCATAGTGCCAGCAGAAGATGCTCCTGGCACCATCTTGGATAGAGAGTAAGCCTGTCAGAGCCATCTCAGGCCCTCAGACTTACCTGTACATGAGCACAGACAGGTACTGCCAACTTGAGAGACTTGGGGCTCCCAGCGTCCTGTAAGGCCCTGTGAAAGGACACAATGGTCAAGAGTGGGCATGTGAGCATCCTGGCACCCAGCCACTGGTCAGGGATTGCAGGGGGAGCAGTGCAGTCAGTGCTTACGAGGAAGGGTTCTCCTGCAGTGTGATCTCCTTAAGGGTGCCAACAGCATGATGGCAGACACCTTTAGGTGCTCCTGTTCTGCCTAGAGCAAAAGAGAACAGCAGCTCAAAAACCTCCAAGTACTTAGAGTCAAAAAGGTGCCCAATTCCTTTATGTTAGGTTTAACTGAAAAGCTTAAGTTTACATTTACATGGTTTTCACCTTAAAGAAGATTTACTGATAAAGAAGCAAGGGTACCACTTTAGCACCCCAATTTCTGGATGCTAAATGTCAAACTGACCCAGGTTCTCAGTTGGGGCTGGCTGTCAGGACTGCTCAGAGCCCGTTCTTGATCCCCCCCCGCCCCGCCATGAGGCCACAATGGTACACACAGGAACCCTTCCCACCAGCTGGCAGAGTAACCACCGCTTTCTGCTCTGGAGCTCAGGGGCAGAGCCCATTTCCATCATGCCCACAGGACTTGATGCCCGGGCCCTTGGCAGTCACCCAGTGATGCACAGGCTCCTGGGTCTGCTGGTGGAGGAGGTAGGTCTGGCCATTCCCAACACGTTCAGGTGTGGGAGTCCTGTGGCAACTCTCCACAGAGATAACAGGTGTACACCATGGCAAGCTCCTGTACAAGCTGCAGATGCCCTCCTGAAAGGGGCAGGACAGAGCCAGCTGCCAACGCCTCACTGGCACCCTGTAGACACCCAAGGTCCATGTCCTGTCACTCACTCTCATGCTGCAGGTCTCTGTTGATCTCCGGGAACTGTGAGTTGAAGGTGACAAGGATGCTGGCCAGTGACAGGCTGTGCTGCTCCTTCCAATACCTGCCCTTGTGGGCCTTGCAGTGGCACAGAGCTGGCAGGATCTAAAACTGGCACTGGAAGGCAGATAGAGGTGAGAACTTTTGACAGAGCTCCTGCAGACCCCTGCTTCATCACAAGCACCAAGTTCAGATGGCTCTACACTTCGAGTCTGAACTTGAGCTGCTTGAGAATTTCTTCACGACCCATACAGAAGCCATTTCACTTTTTGTGAAGAATGCCTCTTGCTGGTAATATCCATTTCCTGAGGCCTCTGAGAAGGTGGGAAGACAGAGGCTGAGTCAGGCCTCCAGGGACGTGTGTGTGACACCTTGATTTTAACTCTCTGGAATGGCAAGAAGGCACATTCTGCACTTTTAAGTCGCACCCTCACTCCCATACCCGGTCTGGGGTGTTATGTCAGCTTTTGTATTATTGCTCCTCTGGGACAGCTATGTATCATTACTTCTTGGATGCCACCTTTTGGTCTCTGAGGATACCACTGAGACCTTTTCTGTTGGTTCTGTTCCCTTCACATTATCTAATTTCTGGATACCTGGCTGTCTGCTCTCATTTTATCACAAGCTGATGGGAAGCTCTGGTGACTGCAGAGCCCAAGTGGTTGAATGGGGACCCTCCACTATTACAAAGGTCTCCTCCTAGAAAGGACTCCCATCCTATTCCAGGGGGCAGGGGTCTCCATGGGGATCTCGGACTCCCCACCCCACCAGCCCTGGGTCCAGTGTAGGGCTTCTTCCACATGCTTGGTCCCTGGTGGGTTTGATATTGAAAAGGGGTGAGGGTCTGAGGACACAGTGCCCTAACAAATGCTCTCTGTAATAGGTTGTCTCTCCTGTTGGGGCTGTCCTTGGTGATTCCTCCAGTGTTTGTAGGAGGCCAGCCTGGTTGTTTATCATGAGGCATTTATCATCTGGCTAGACATCAATAGGGAGAGAATGAAGCTGACCAGAATTCACACAAGAAGCAAACTCAGGCCTCTGGCGTCATTTGGACTGTATCTCAGACAATGGTGCCCCAGACAGGCCGGCCCCTCCCCTATATTCACAGTCCTAAGGTGTGTCAGGCTTACTACACAAGTTCACCTAAAACTAACCTGTTACGCTTGGGAGATATGACGTGAACTTCCTAACAACCTGGGTAGCAGCACCAAGATGAGTGTCAGTTTCTCTGAGGAGTGTTAACCTGATCCAAGAACCACATCCCACTGGAAATGAGCCCACCGCACAGGCAGGGCCCTCGCTGCCACCTCCCCAGACTGTAGCCACAGACCCAGAGACTCTATGTTTGTTTCCCATCCACACCCACCTCGCAGTGGGTGGGGGGTACAGTTTTATCTCACATTGGGCATCATACTCCCTCTCCTGCTGAAAGTCATCACGAGTCTACACTCTTCATCCACAAGCTCAGATGGCCTCTCCTCAGGACCATATCAGCTGGAAAGGAGACAAAGAATGTTCCACATAGCCACGCGTCTAATGGTCAAACATGCTAGGACCCTCAGGGGACACCAGGCCATGGAAGAGTCCTAGACACGGTGCTCGGTCCTCTCTCGCTCTGTCCAAGCTCTCCGCAGTTGGCCCACAGCATCTTAAGTGAGTCACTTGTAGCACTGCTTGATGAATATGCTTCTGGGGGTTTCCAGGAGGTTCCTTGGAGGGCCCTCTTGCTCCTTGGACCCACTCAGCGCTTCAGCCTAGCAGAGGTGCCTGTCAGGGGAAGTTGCTGGGTCTTGCGCAACTTCATAACCAGGGTGAAACCACCGTGGTTTGCACAGCATACCAGCAGTCTCCACCAGTAGAATGGAGTTCCTGAAGCTTGTGTCTATATGTCTTATCGTCACTGATTCAAATCACTGACTTATTAAGGATGGTGTCCTTGCCGGGGCCCAAGGAACCTGCAATCAGAGCTGCAGCACCTATTGGTGTTCAGCCAGATGGCAAATGGTAAACAACTAGGCTGGCCCACCGACCACTCTCTTGCAAACACTGTGGAGGAGTTACCAAAGACAGCCCAAACGAGAGAAACGACCTATACAGAGAGTTGTTGTTAGGGAACTGTGTCCTCAGACCCTCACCCCTTTTCAATCTCAAATACACCGGGTACAAAACTCAAGGACAAAGAGCTGTGCTCTGTGCATTTTCCTCTGAGCTGGAGGGCAGGAACCGGTCCCACTCAGCCAGGGCAAGGGTAGAAGCTGCTCTGTAGTTATTGTCAGTGTCACCCTCTATAAATGTAACAATCATTCTCAGCTCAATGGCCTTACTAAAAGAGGTCCAACCCCTGCTCCAGATAAAGGATATTTAGAAAAATAGAGGATGAAAGTTGGAGAAAAGGAAAGTGAAAAGTCTGTGTGGCTCTGTCCGCGCTGCAGGTTGGCTGGACTAAGCACTGAGGAGTTCCGGGTGCCTATGGGGTTCGCGGTCATGGTCCTCAAAGAAAGGGCAGAGACGCCCAGCCGCTCAAATGAATGACAAACAACCCGACTCCGCGCCCCGCTCCTCAGGATCTAACCACCAAGGCCGGCTAGCCCTCGCCTCACCTCTCGCCTCCTGTTTGGTCTGCCCAAAGCCCCACAGTGAGCACATTCCGCCCGCGGACGCATCCCCTAGGCAATCGTACTGTCCGCCCCGACCACAATCCTGTCTCCCCTGCAGCTTCCCGCCCCCTGATAGGGGCCCACCCCCGCCCCTGCCTCCACCCCCACCTAGCGGACCCCTCGAGCCCACTAGCAGCCTCCGCCCCAGCAATCCGCCTATTTTTCAATTGCCCTCCCGCTTCCGCCTTGAGAGATCACTTCCAGGTCAAAGCCAAAATGGGAGCAAGGGGGCGGGACCTGCGCTTTACGTAGTGCGTGGCTCAGCCATCTTGGAGCTTGGCAGTCGGGTCAGCAAGAGAGGAAGCATGGCAGGAAGGGAGTTCGTGCTGTCACGCCGGTGACTTCAGAGTATCCCTTGATCCGGCTTCCAAAGGTGGAATTCCGTGGACACAGCGATTTTTCAGGCTTGTGTGAAATTTTGGCAAAGGACTTTCGAGGGGTTAGACACTTCCATCAGTGGTGTTGGTGAGCGAGGCGGGTCACGGGATTCCGTGTAGAACAGCAGTGTTGGAGAAAGACGACAGAGCCGGGCGACGCCACACCCACGTCTCCCACTCAGGTCCTCCCACTCAGGCCTCCCACCCCTGGTCTTCTAACTCATGTCTCTCATATTTTCGCACACAGGACTCCTCACCCAGATCTCCCTAGCCCAGGTCCCCTGCCCGTCTCCTCTCAGGTCTCCCCACCTCATGGTGCCTCGTTGGTGGCAAAAAAGAAGTGGACACTCTTTTTCCCTCCTAAAAGGCTGTTTTAAAAACCCGGGCGAGCTACATAATTATTGTCCACAATTTTCGAAAGGTCTGTTTCAGATACGCCAGGTACTCGAATGTGTAGAACTTACGTGCTGGACAGATGGGTGACAGTAGGCGAAGCTCGTCTTCCAATGCGAGTTGGTCCAGAGACTTAAGGCACTGTCCCTGAGGGTCCGGTGGCTCTGAACACAGGAGATGAAGCATGAGGGGAGGTTTGTGGGTGAGCGGGGGGGGGGGGGGACCAGCTTGGAGACAATAGCCGAGTTAGGCACAGGAAAGGAGCTGTAACGTTTGCACCCTGTGAAGCCTGGTCTCCCCTTGACCCACATCCCATGTTGCCCTACACTGTCTGTGCCATGGTGTAGACCACAATGCAGTTCAGTCTACAGGAGACCCTGGGCAATCTCTGGGAGCATTTCTGCTCAAGACTGGGATGCTACTGGCATCTAGTGGGTGGGGGCCCAGATGCCACTCAACACCCTCATGGCCAGGATGGCCCCATCACTGTCTTATTCTGATCATCAGTCCCGAATTCCTCTGTGTCCCTTCCTGTCAGTGTGTACTCACACATCCCTTCCTTCCCTCCTTGAGTCCCCGGCTTGGCCCTGGGCAGGGTCAGGGATGTGCACGTGGCTAGTCCCACTTTCTGGGGGTCCCTGTCTAACTGGGGCAGATGCACAAAGAACAGTGCATTGTGAATAAAAAATGTCCCCCACACTATTTGGAGGACCCTGAGCCTCAGGCCAAGGTTTGCCGGGCTGAATCTCAGAGGAGGGTCCCAGCAGTCCTGTCAGGACAGAATTTGATTTTACAGTTCACTTGCACTCCAAAAAAAACACTCCCTTTTCATCGCACCTATTTAACTCAAAACTGAAGCCCCAGTGAGCTGGCATGGTGGATATTCTCCATCAGTTGGTGTCCCTCACTGCCTAGCCCTTGCCTCTAGGTGGAGCTGCAGGCCCATGCCATCACCACCTGGGATTCCGAATGGCAGTTGGCCCAGGCTTTCAAACTCTGTTCTCAAGACCTTTAACTCTCCTACACATTTCAAGCTTCTGTTACGTGGTGACATCTAGGGATATTTGCTGTGTTAGAAATGAAAATAGAAAATAGAAGCCTGTTAAATTTCTACTTTTCACTTAAAACCAACAATAATCCACTACATGTGAAAATTACATTTTAATGACAGCTACATTTTCCTGTAAAAAATTTCGAAGCGTCATTTTACATTTGTGCAGATCTCTTAAAGGAAGAGTTGAATTATTTACTCTGCCTTGAATCGTTCCATTGTTGGCCATCATGTGGCCTTAGGAGTACTCTACATTTTCAAGAGAATGAGTGTGAAAAGGCAGTTTTTAGCAGTCGTATGAAAATCATTTTTGCTTCTTGGACCTTGTGCCCCTGAACCTACCATGAGACCCAGGTACAGCCTTCTCACACCCTTTTTTGATGTTTTGTCCATGTTGATTTGGTGTTTTTTTGATTTGTTGAAGACAAGGAAGGTCAGACATAAAGTATTTCACATACTTTTGGGGGGAAACAAGCTTGTAGAAATTGGATTTGTAATTAAAGTTACTCTGGGCATTAAGAAGCTGAAGTCTGGCTGAGGCCCAGATTATTTAGGATTCCCAGAAGACATTGTCTTGAGAAACCTCTAAAGGAATTGCAGGGCAATGGGGCTGTGTGGAAGCAGGTCCCCAAGTCCTGCAGGAGCTCCAGGTGAGAGTCCCTCGAGATGTCTGTGTCAAGAGCTTAGCAGATCAATTGTGAGGGTCCTTTTACCTTTTGGGGTATGTGGAAAGACTGGGCTGGTATGAGTATGGGGAAATCTTACTACTTTAAAAAATAATTAGTAGATTTATTATTTTTTAGAGAAGTTTTAGGTTTATAGGAAAACTGAACAAAGGATAGAGTTCCCTTATATACCCTGCCCTGCACAGTTCTCCATTGCTAACCTCTTGCTCACTGTGCTACATTTATCACAATTAATGATCTGACACTGATGGTATTGTTAACTAAAGTCTGCACTTAATCCAGATTTCCTTAGTTTTTACCCAGTGTCCTTTTTGCGTCCCAGGACCTACATGGTATTTAGTCTTCACATCTCTGGACTTGGACTGTGCCACGGCCTTGACCTTACTAAGGTATACAGGTCTGGAATTCTGTATAATACCTCTCAGTTTCGGTTTGTTGAATGTTTTTCTCAAGGTTAGGTGAGGAAATGGTGACTGCTTCTTGGATTGGGACCTTTCTATAGGTCCTTTCCTTCCCTGAGATGGAGCGGGATCGGGGTGAGAGGAACTGGGGTCCTTTCTGTCCTCCTCGAGAGGAGAGGGAGGAAGGGTGTGAGCGTGTGAAGGGACAGCATCCCCAGGCTGGGGAACATGTGGTATTGTAGAAGTAGCAACAACAAATAATGGCTGAGGGAAATAGGGCCTGACACTGTCAAGCCTCTGGTGGGAGTGCCTAGTGAAGATTTGGTCAGAAGCACTTGGTAAGAGACCTAGTGGGTGGACCTGGTGGGGAGCATCTGGGGGGAGGGAGCATCTGGTGGGAGGATCTGAACAGTTTGAACAACAGTGACTTCTGTTGACGCAGGAGGACTTGGTTATAGTACTGGGTGATGGGGTGAATGTCTTGTGGTTAAGGGCATCGGGATATACTACACCACAATATATCATTTTGGCATGATGATTATTTTGAACTGAAGGCAATTGAGAATCAACAGATGCAGAAAGAAACCTTTTTTGAAGCTTCTCTTATTTGACTTAAAGCAGCAACTTCTGGAAATAAAGCTGCTGTAAATTCCCTCTTTAGGCTTGTCTGCTCGCTGAGGGGAGACTGCAGGAAAAAACCTATCTCAAGTCCATTGTCTGGAGGACTTTAATGGCCCTGAGGGAGACGGACCACTTATAGCTGTATAGACAAACATTACTACAAACTTGTCTTGTGTCTCGATCATTCTAAAATCCATTTGTCTTTCCTAAATAAACCTATTTGTTTCTCCCATAAGAACCCTTTTCTCCCCCTTCCCTTACCTCTACTTACCCCTATTAATATATAGAAGAATCTAATGAAGTGATTTATTGAGTCATTTACTTTTGTTGGCTACCATGTGCATATGAGTAAATTTCTGTTGTTTTCTGTTATTTGTCAGTTTAATCCACAGGTCCCAGTTGTTGAACTTAAAAGAGTAGATTAAAAGTTTTTTCTTCCCCTACAGCCTCCTTTGCTACAGAGACTCCCTGACCTGGTCAGAAATGGGTGTGGGGTGATGGCATGGGGGTGTGGAGGAAGTGGGGGCTGGGGGTGGGCATCATCACTGAGGACCTCCACACTCTCCATCTGCCTCTACTCCCCTTACATGTGATGTCATACTTATAGAACTCACCAGAATGAGTGGAAAGATCAAGATTGCTCATGATCTCCTTGGCAGACAATTGATGGCTTTTCATCAGGAAAAAAACATTGTCATGTTGTGAAGGAGAGGGAGGAAAGAGGTCCTCAGTGAAGGCAAGAGGGGGCCTATGGAAAAGGGACAGGAGATGCATTTCCCTGGGCTTGGTGACTCACAGTGGTCTGGGATGGCTACAGATATTGGAAAAAATTTTTTAGATTATTTTTTTCTTGTTTTCGGTATAAATTGGATTCCAAATGTCCTACGTAGGAAATGAAAGGGGGATTTGCTGTGTGCCACCCTGGCACCCAAACTTGTCATCTCTTTGGCACTCAGAACCATGAGTCCAGTGGCCTCGTTGCCTGGGCCATCAGAAGGCATCAGGGGCTCAGCCAGCAACAATGAACTGACATTAGGGGGAACTTGAATATAGGCAGCCATTTGGACCTCTTCCTGGAAGCAACAGCCCACCGTCTGAATGGAGGGAGGTATGCTGATGTGACTTAGGAGGTTTATCATTAGAAACTATTTTTTGGTTGCGAGTGTGAGGGGTCATACCTGTGTTTTATTGTAGATACAGAAAAACATGATTTCTGGATTTCAGGTAGCTCTTTTTATACCAGGTTGGCTTTGCAGGGAGAGATGCTTTAGAATGTAAGAGATTTAAAATGCAAAGTGCTTTAACATGGCTCTTTAGCATCTCGTGTGCTTAGAGCGCATCTGTTGAGAATTATATGGGTCCTGCTTTTGTGGAAATGAGTCCAAATTGCCTGTTTATCACAGGCAGAAAATTAAATACTGAGCCTGCTGTGCAAGGAACAGACTTGGTGGCTCAACTTTGAAACGGTAGAAGGCATCTTTTGCATTTGATATTTCCCACTATTTTAAGTTTACTGGTGACATCTGATATCACTCGAGTATTGTCTAGCTTAAGCAGTAACTTTTTCTCTCCTTGCATGAGGATGAATTTTGGTTCTTAAAATGCTCTCTAGGATTTAACGGTTTGTTGGGCTTGCATTTTAATGCTTTGGAATCACTGGCGGCTGTTTTACTGGCTCTCGTTGTCAACTGGGCCTCTGGGTTATTCCTTATGCTCTATGGTAATTGAGATCCATTTCTTCCCAGGGGAAAATAAAGTATACTGGGCAATATTCTTTGATCAAATATTCTTAACAAGGGGTCACCCAGGAGAATGTGATAAGGTTGAGTGAGATTGCCCCTCCTACTTATTTCCAAACATTGACCAAAGGTTACTGCCCTCTCAGTTGCCTGTCATCTTCCAGGGCGTGGACTGTGCTGGGGGCCTTGTGAACCTCTCACCAAACACTGAGGGTGCCACTTGAATCCAGACCCTGGGAGGGGATGCCCAGAGCCTCTACAGTACGGGGGCTCAAGAAAGACAGGTGGAAATGACAAAGAGACAAATACCCCTTTTAAAAATGTGCCATCGACTTGAACAGACATTTCCCCAAAGAAGACGGACAGATGGCCAACAAGCACCTCAAAAGATGCTCAGCAAATGCACATCAAAATCACCATGAGATACCACTTCATACTCACTATGGTGATTATAACACAAAATATGAAATAACGGCTGCTGACAAGGACGTGGAGAAATTGTAACCCTTATACATTGCTGGTGGGATGTAAAATAGAGCAGCCACTGTGGAAGGGTCTTGCTGTTCCTTAGAAGTAGAATTACCAGTTACAACATGGTCCAGTAATTCCACTTTTAGGTTTACTCCCAAGAGAACTGAAAACAGGGACTTGAACAGATACTCATACACCCATATTCATTTTGGCATCATTATTGACAATTACCACAAGGTAGAACAACCCAGGCGTCTATAGATGAGTGGATAAGCAAAATATGGTCCATCAACACAGTGGAATATTATTCAGCCATAAAAAAGAATGACGCACGTACATTACAACATTGATGGACCCTGAAAACATTATTCTAAGTGAAATAACCCAGACACAAAGGGCCACATATTGTATGACTTCCATGAAATGCCCAGAACAGGCAAATCTATCCAGATGAAAGTGGTTCCTAGGGGATGGGGAAGAGGAGTGGAGAGTGACTGCTAATAGGCACCAGGTTTCATTTTGGGGCGGTGGAAACTTTTGGAATTAGAGGTGGTGGTTACACATCAGAGGAGCAAACCTCTGTCTTTGAGTAAGAAAATGGTGATGGGGGTAGTGTCATGGATGACACTGTGTGGCTTTGAGGTGCTGAGCCAATAATCTGCCTCTCTCCATCATCCCCCCTCCATCACCCGCGCCCCCTCCCACTTTCCACCTGATTTCACAAGTCCAGAGTTGTAAACTTGGGTCTCAGAGGCGATACCCTATCCTCCCCAGGCCAAGAGGAGGCTGGGAGACATAAACCTGAACATGTTTTAACCTGGCTTTTGGGGATGTTTCCTGCTATGGCCAGAGGCACAAGGTCCAAGCCACATTGCAACCCCTCAGCTTTGCACGCAGCCCTTGGCAGGTTGGGCTGGAGTCAGTTTTGTGAGGCTGCTAGACATCTTCCCAGCAGAATCCCGGGAGAATTCTAAATTTCAGTCACACTCTCTAAATTTTCATTAAGAGCTTTCACCTGGAGAAAATGATGGATTAGATTTTATTGTTGGAAAGAAGCCAGATAAAATTAGATGCCTCTTAGTCCCCACCACCCACCCCTCACTCCTCTACTTTGTTCGAAAGCCTTCACTTTTCTCTCAGTTCCTGGCAAACCCAAGGGTGTTTATTCACTAAAATCAGTGATGTTCCCGTGCCTCCTTTGAGCCTTTGCTTTTATTGTACGTGTGATACTGCTTTTGCACCAATTTTCAAGTCCAGGACAGCTTTGGGCCATGGGCTCTGTGTCAGGTGTGTGTGGTTTTTCTCTTCCTGAAGCTTGTTAGAATTTTACAGTTGTAAGCTGATAGAACATTGTGCTGCCCAAAAGAAATTAATCTGATTCTCTTCTGCCCTAAGTTCTTGCTCTTCTTGGCAAAATTAATCACTGTCTCTTTCATCTAAATAGAATTAAGAGTTTGCTTCCCAACCAGACACTTTTTAGCAAAGCAAGGTTCTGATAGGCGGTTCTGATATCTACTATTACTGTGTGTGGAAGGCGAATTTTAAAAACAGCTGTTATGTCTTATCACATCAGTGCAAAAGAGGAAAGATTACTAGGCACAAAAACTGGGGCTTAGATCCATTGGAGGAGCTGATAGCTCATCATTTGAAAACCATCAGAGGAGACTGCTAAAGTGGTCATTGTTTGCAGAGGGTATGAGAGCCACTGATGTCTGTGTTATTCGTGTGAAGGCTGATGTCTTTAAATTAAATTCCATGTGGAATTTAGCAGAGACTTTGAGCAAATTGCCTCCACATATTATAGCATCTTAAATTGTGTTTGAAGACAGGGATTACAGGGGCATGAGGAGCCCTCTAGCAGCAAAGGAAATTTTTGTACTGTATTCAGACAGCAGGCAGACGCCTTCTCTGGACAGATCCGACATGCACATTCCCCATGAGAGGAATGTGTGGTTAGGGGCATGCTGTGGTCAGACAACCTGGTCATAAATGAGCTGATTTTCTCAGGGATGTAAACCTTCTTGATTCTCCTTGAGCCTTTTTCTTCCTGTGGTGTGTCTTGGCAGTCACTGCAGACACACAGACACCCACTGAGAAGGCGTTCTTCCACCCCTCCCTGAATTTTAATGTTGTCCCAAAGGGTGTCCCTTGGCAGCTGAAGGAAAGTTTAATGGGCAGTTTTATTGGTTTCTTGTTGCCATTGCCCAAATACATTGGAACATTTTGGGACCAGGGGACGCTAGTGAAGCCCCAGAGGCAGAGGGGCCTGGACCAAGGAACTCAGAGAGTGACGTGTGGTCTGCTTGGCTGCCCCTTGGGCTCTGGATGAGATATCAGAGCTAGTCCATTCACGATGGCCAATCCAACAGTCATTCTGTCATCTACCTTGTCATCATCACCTGTGTGGCCATGAGCTGTTTTGTTTGGTTGCTGATCCACTTGCCATTCATTCACTGTCCCCCATGCCAGACGCACATAGCAGTGAGCAGAGACAGCCGCCTCCTGGAACTAAGCTATCCACATGGTATCAGCAGCCATGTAAGGTGACTGAGCTCTAGAAATATGGCTGGTTTGGACTGAGGCACTCTGCTAAATGTACACCTGATGAGAACACTTAGCACAAATAATGACATTGAATTAATAATCCATATATTCCTTACATGGTGAAATGGTAATGTTTTATTTTTATTTATTTTTTCTTTTAGTAATTTTTATTTTTCAATTATAGATGACCTACAGTATTATATTAGTTTCAGGTGTACCACATAGTGATCAGATATTTTTAAAATGAAACTAATGTTTAAAATACGTCAGTTTAAATGAAATGTATTATTAAGATTAATTTCATCTGTTACCTTTTACTTTTTGAATGTGTAGCTACTAGAAAACTTAAAATTACATCTGTTGCTCACATGATATTTTCTTTGGGAGAGCCCACCTTCTTGGAACTCACATGGACATGCACAGTCACACAATCACACATGCACGTATATGTGCATGCACACGAGTGCAACAGTGCACACACACATGTGCTCACGAGCACATGCAGTCGCAAACTTGGGCCAGCCCTGGGCCCAGGGCCTCCTACATCCAAGCCCTTCATTGTCCTTTATGTGCCTTCATAGGACCCTACTTACAGTCAGGACAGGCTGGCTTCCAGTTGATGCCCAGGTGGTGTAGGTCTTGAAGCTCTAGGAGGGGCAGGGAAGCGACAGCCTCACAGCCTCACAGGGAAAATGAGCTTGTCCCCTGTCCTGATTATCTGAGTCAGTCATGCATCCCAAGAATTGTGCGTGTGGAGCATTAAATACGTGTGGAACCAGTGCTCACCTGCCCTGGGGGAGCCTTCATCCCTGGACAGTGACAGCAGAAAGGATGTGAGACACACCAGCCCCTCTCCACCCCAGAATCTCCTGCCACTTTTCCATGATTCAAGACAAAGTGATTTTTACCAGTTTTTTGAAACGCACATAACATAAAATTAACCATTTTAAATTCAACAATCCAGTGGCATTTAGCACATTTACAGTGTTGTGCAACCACCACTAACCACCACCATCTAATTCCAGAATATTTTTGTTATCCCATAAAGAAAGTACATACCCATTAGTCCTCATTTCTCCATTCCCCAGCAACCACTGTTACTTTCTGTTTCTGGATTTGGCTGTTCTGGGCATTTCATATAAATGGAGTCACATACTGCAAGGCCTTGTGCGTCCGGCTTCTCAGCATTATGTTTTCAGGGTTCATCTGTGGGGATGTGTGTGTCAGTGCTTCACTCTTTTAAAAAAAAATCCCATCCCCGCACCCCTTTGGCAACCATCAACTTGTTCTCTACATCTATGGGTCTGTTTCCATTTTGTTTTTAATTTTTTTTTTAAATTCTACATGTAAGTGAAGCCATAAGGTGTTTGTCTTTGTCTTATTTCACTTAGCATAATACCCTCTAGGTCCATCCATGTTGCAAATAGCAAGATTTCAATTTTTTATTGCTGAATAGTATTCCAT
The DNA here is from genome assembly GCF_014176215.1 of Rousettus aegyptiacus. Taxonomy (NCBI): domain Eukaryota; kingdom Metazoa; phylum Chordata; class Mammalia; order Chiroptera; family Pteropodidae; genus Rousettus; species Rousettus aegyptiacus. The sequence continues at coordinate 16,378,928 of NW_023416311.1, read as the reverse complement.
TGTCTTTATATACCATATCATCTTTATTCATTCATCTATTGGTGGACATCTAGTTTGCTTCCGTGCGTTGGCTATTGTAAATAATGCTGCAGTGAACAAAGGGGTTCATGTATCTCTTTGAATTAGTGTCTTGGTCTCCTTCAGATGAAAACCGAGAAGTGGAATTGCTAGGTCATATGGTACTTCTGTTTTTAATTTTTTGAGATACCTTCATACTGTTTTCTGTAGTGGCTGTACCAATTTCTAGGCTCACCAACTGTGTATGAGGGTTCCCTTTTCTCTACATCCTCTCCCACACTTGATTGTTGATTCATAGGTGACAGCCATTCTGACAAGTGTGAGGTGATATTTCATTGTGGTTTTAATTTGCATTTCCCTGATGATGAGTGATGTTGAGCACCTTTTCATGTCTGTTGGCCATCTGTATGTCCTTTGGAGCAATGTTTATTTAGGTCCTCTGGCCCATTTTTTAATAGGATTTTTTTTGGTGTTATTCATTCCTTTTTATGTGTGAGTAATACTCTAGTGTGTGGATGGACACATTTTATTCATCTGTTCGCCTGCTGATGGACACCGGGTTGCCTCTGCCTTTTGCAGGTTATGCTGCTGTGAACATGGAGCATAAAGATGTTGTCTGAACACCTGCCTTCACTTTTTCAGGGTATGTGCCCAGGAGTAGGAGTGCTGGATAGCCAACCTCTTTCTCTTTAAGGCTGGGCTCTGGCTCTTCTCCCACAGTTCCCCTTTAGTCCATTTGAGGAAATCTTGCATTTTGCCTCCAGACCCTAATATTCTGCAGCCTCACCCAGGACCAGTGATGTCTCAGTGAAGCCTTTCGGAGCTCCCCCCAGACCTTAGTCCTAGAAAAACCAGATGCATTACAAGTGCTAAGAGTGATACCTGGGGCCTCAGGAGAGGAAGCCAACACTTTGTTCAAGTTCAGAATCAGGCCTCTGCCTTCAAGGGGTCCTTATAAAGGTGAATTTAAATTCCCAAGACTTTTATGATAAAATGGGTCCAGGATTAACTTTCAGGTCTCAGGCTGAGAACAGAGACAGGGCCTGTATCGGGCCTGGGGCCTGAGGCCTGAGACCTTATCTTCTTACCTGAAAGGAGCTGGAGCTCCACACCCTGGGGGTGGGGCCAGTCCCCCCCTTCTGGGTCCTAGGTGCACCTGAGGCAGGTGTAAATGTGAGTGGCTGAGGGGATGGGGCCGGGCCTGTATTGGTCCATCTTGGGATCATCTTGGCTTCTTAAATGACGTTGATTGATGTATGTGGTGAGGGGAGTGTGAAAAAACAGGAAAAGAAAGTGTGTGTGTGTATTAGAGTCTGCGATGAAGAAGGATGTGGGGTCTGTGAGGGATCAGGTGAAGGGAGCGCAGGAACATTGCAGGTTGCAGTGTGCCTGCCTGCCTGCTGAATAAGACCTCTGCGTGTGGGTGGGCCGGGTCTGACCAGTGTATAATCTCAGTAGCATGTAGTACCTTCACAGTGTTGTGCAGCTACCACTTATATCTAGTTCCAGAACATTTTGTTCCCCAAATGAAACCCTGAATCTATTACCAGTCACTTCTTATTTCCCATCCCCCAGCCCCTGGTAACTCTAATCTACTTCTTGTCACTATGGATTTGACTGCTCTCAGGGCCTCACATAAGAGAAACCATATAGGATTTGTCATTCTGTGTCTGGCTTATTTCCCTGAGCATGTTGTCCTCAAGGTTCATCCATGTTGTAGCCACCGTCAGTTTCCTTCCTTTTTTAAGGCTGAATAATATTCCACTCTTTGGATAGCTCCCATTGTGTTTACGTGTTCACCTGTTGATGGACATTTGAGTTGTTTCCTCCTCTGGTTGTGATTCCTGCTGTAGTGAACATTTGTGTGCAAGTTCTTGTGTGGACATGAGTTTGCGTGTTGCCCTGATGTTCCCTACGAGTTGAAGTGCTGGGCCATGTGGCGATTCTATGTTTAGCCTTTCAAGGGGCCCCTTCTGTGAAACATGGGTGATCTGCTATTGACATACAGAAAGCCTGCAGTGCTTGGTGCCTGTCTTCTGCTGTTTGTGAGATGTGCTCCAGGAGGTGGTGCTCAGACTGCAATTCCAGGCAGAGCGTCTAAAGGAAGGACCACAGGTAGAATTGTGCATTTGTGCACAGTCTCTGTTAGTGTTCATGCTCTCCGACTCTAGACTTAAAAAATGTTCATGGACTGCGGCTTTCAAAAAACCATCATCATATTTGTCAGAAGATGACTGTGGGATAATAAAATATATGTATTTGGTCATTGTCCCAGTTCCTGGCACCTACTCCTAAAACCTTTGGGCATCTTTGGGTGTCTTTTGAGTGAGATGGAGGGGATTTGAGGCCCTGGGCTTCAAGATGGAAGCAGGGGGCCAGAAAGACCAAAGTGTGATTGGAGGGTTGGAAGTTTCAGTCCTGACTTCTGTGGAGAGGAAGGGGTTGAAGACTGAGCTAATCACCAATGACCAGTGACTTAATCAGCCTGTGTAATGCGACCTCCATTAAAACCCTAAATGAGGAAGTTCAGAGAACTTCCGGATTGGCGAACACGTGGAGGTGCCAGGAGGGTGGTGCTTCTGGAGAGGGCACGGGAGCACCACGCCCATCTCACACGTTCCCTGTGCATCTCCATCTGCAGTTCCCAAGTTGTATCCTTTATAATGAGCCAGTAAACACAGATAAAGTGTTTCCCTGAGTTCTTTGAGCCCTTCTAGTAAATTATGAACCTGAGGAGGGGGTTGTAGGAACTCTAATTTATAGCTGGTCAGTCACAAGCACAAGTGAAAACCTGGACTTGTGACTGGGGTCTGATGGCAGTGGTCTTGTGGGACTGAGCCTCAGCTGGGCAGTTAGTGTCAGAATGGAGTTAAACTGTAGGACATCCAGTTGGTGTCCAGAGAGTTAGAGAATTGGTGTCAGAAGTGCTGTGAGTAAAATCAGCTGACCTTCACTTTTCTGACTTAGTGAGATTCTGGGTGGGGACGAGTTGAAGGCTTGGAGCCTCACATACAACCCAGGAGGAGGAAGCTGGGTCCACAATGTAGTAACACTCAGAGCCTGGCCTTTGTAATGGGCCCTCAGAGTGTCCGCTGGGGGGCATGTGTTTCTCTCTGCTGAGGTGGGACAAAGTGAAGACCTTTCATTAGGAAATAAGCAGAAAGGAGAATTTTGTTTTGCTGCCCCAGGTCTGGCTGTGCTCTCTCTGTGGCCTTCAGGCCTGACCCCATCTGGGGGCTGAGGCCCGGGGAACTTCTGCCTGGGCTCCCAGGCTGCTGCTGAGTCAACACATTTCAGATAAGCAGGAAGTTCCTGAGAGGAAAACCACAAGCTTTATTTTTATTTAATTCCAGCCATTCTGCGGTTTTTGGAGATGGCCTTTCAAGATTTGTTTTTGATTTTTATCTCAAAGAGAATTCAGGAAAGCCCATGGGTTGGGCTCCAGAGAAAATACAGACAAAGAAGAGAAGAAGTGAGTTTGGATCACACCAGGCAGCTGCTCCAGGCTGGGTGCTGGGCAAAAGGATGAGCCTGAGAGGGGAGAGGCGTCCCCTTAGAGGGACCTGGGCTTGGTCTGCACGTGCCTGCCTTAGAGCTCAGCTCCTTGCTCCCAGAATCCTAACCCATGGGCAGTCAGGCTGCAATCAGGCTGCTCTGGTGTTCAGGTGTTAGGGGTAGACTACTTCCATTGGCACTATGGGCCAGGAAAGCGCAACTGGGTCCTTGTACCTGCTCTGGCTATAACCAGGGTGATGGTGCCTCAGGGGTCCTATTCGATGCCACTGAAAACCTGCTGGAGTATGGAGAAATAGCTTCCTAGAAAACACCGTGAAAAGTGCCCATTTTGACTAAATCAGGTGGCTGGGAAGAGAGGTAGGACATTCACCTGGGCAAGAGAGAGTTGATAGTCCCAGCCTAGAACCGATGCTCTGATGGCACCCGCCTTGGCACCCCTGCCCCACCCCCATCCTCACCCCATAGTTCTCTTCCCTCTGGCACAGGGTTACTTGAGCTGACTGAAGACCAGTGCTACACCTGCCCTGGCCATCTACCCACTGATTCTCAGCACTCAGGCTTCTCTGAGAGCAGTGCTCTTCCCTTAACTGAGAAGGTTATTGGAGTCTTTCCTCTGGGTTAGGGCTCCTGCCTGGATTCTGAGATGAGTCTCTATGCCAAGGGGGAAAGTCATTAAATTCTTGGGAGAAACCAAAGCAAAATCAACATAGAAGTTGTTGACTGAAAAATAATATTGACTAGTTAGTTCATCACCAAAATGATTTATTCAGGAAAAAGAAAGGGTTGCAATCCAGTGCATGCAGACATGGCAAGCCGCGTGCCATGGTTTGCATGTCAAGATGGAGGGGTATAAGGGAAAGAAGTTAATGGAAGTGGAAGTTAGAACCATAGAGGTTTATTATAATCACAGAATTCTTCCTGTAGGGTTCTTGCAATTACTAGAGTGTAAGAACTTCCATAAGCCCTAGCTCCTCCCATAGACCTTCCCGCCTGATTATGTTTGCTTAAAGTTCCTGTTGTCTTTATCAAAGTTAATCTATGTTTTAGGTCCTTTGGGGAAGGAGAGAGGCCATGACAAATCAGTATTCCCCAAGCCAGCAATTGGGGAGCCTGTGCAAGTCTGGGATGAGTTGTGGGCTCTGGAGGAACAGATCAGTGTGGAAGCCCCTATCTCCCACCTATATCTGGACTGGCTTCTGCACCTCCATCAACTTGTAGATGTTCAGCTTTTGAAGTGTGTAGGCCCTTGTCTTGTGGGTGTCCGATTTGGGTCTATCTGATGGCTCAGAATGAGTGGTTCATCTTGGTGCATCTGAGCAGGATCACTGCTTGGCATGTCCTGTTGTGAGGGCATGATTTGCATGTGAACCAGCCCTGGAACCTGCTGGTCCTCCAGAGAGCCAGATACCTTTAGTAGATGAAGTTTCTGGGGTGTCACTGCTTCTAGGCCCTCTTAGTAGACAGAGCTAAGGAATATGTGAATATGTGTATACTCATTTGTATGTGTTACTATGTTGATAGCCATTTATATTAAAAACGGGTAGTTTACGATGATACCTCCTGCTCCACCTGACTCTACAGGCCTTATTTGAGTGTTCTGCTGCCATGTTTGCGACTCTTCTTCAACGATGAGGCTCCCACTCCTGTGTAGCTCAGAGCGCTTACGTTCTCAGTCCTCTGCTCATAACCAGCTTCCGACCTCTGCCTCAACAACACCCCTATTACTAGTGAAGGCACCTGCCTTTTTTGTCCTTCTGGTGGTTTTAGGGTTGTGCATTCAGAAAGTGGCAGAGCTGGTATGTCCCCCAGGCCTCTGCTCAGAGAGAATCAGGAGGCAGAAGGGACTGTGGTGGATTAAGGTGTGGCCTCTAATGGGGACCTCAGCTCTATTACCAACTGCTATGCAAAGCCCCAGGCCTCAGTTTCCTCCTCTGGGAATGGGAGATAATAACATTGCCTGCCTTATTGGAATAGGTCATTTATGTAAAGGCATAATGTGGTACCTGGAGAGCCCTCAAAGTTGGGTGTGTGTGTGTATGCGCACGCATGGGCATGTGCGTTGATACATAATGTCCACTGATAAATAATATTGACTGGGTGTTTCATCATCAAAAGGATTTATTCAGGAAAAAGAAAAGATCTCAACTCAGAGCACACAGACATGGCAAACCATGTGTGCACTCTGGTTTGCAGGCCAAGATGGAGAGGTGTTTATCTAAGGGAAAAGGAAGTTAACGGAAGGGGAAGTTAGAACCATAGAACTCTGTTATAAACATAGGTGTTCTTCCTGTAGAGTTCTCACTATTAAGCAGAGTGTGAGAACTTCCATAAGCCCTAACTCCTCCCATAGACCCTCTCACCTGATTATGTTTGCTTAAAGTTCCTGTTGTCTTTATCAATAGGATGCCATTGTTTACGGAATGAAGTGGAGGCCATGTTTGCCATGGGCACCTTGTCTGCACCTGCCAATGAGGCAGAGCCCTGCCTGTTTCCTCCACACATGTCAGAAGGTCATTCAACATCCCCCACGTGGACCCTCAGGCTGAAACAGTGGAGATACTTCTGTCAGCTGTCCTCATACTTGGTCACCCCTCTCTGCCCACTGCATATCCTCTCTGGTTTGCCCTGTAAGTACATTCTTTAGTCACCTTTGGCCACACAATTGCATCACCATAGATGGTTGACCCTCTGTCCCTCTGCAGTGCCTCTGAGCTTCCTGTCTCCCTTCCAGGCCCTTCTTTCCCTCTCTTTAGTTTCCTGTCAGTTAAGGCTTTGCTGCCATTCTATTATTCTGTTTCCTTTTTGGAGCCTTCTGCATATTCTTATTAGCATTTGAAAGAATCACATTTGCATTGAACAAGCAGAGGTGGTTCTGAGTTGCTGGTGGGATGGATTCAACATCTGGTGAGGGACAAAGAGAGAGTCTGCTTCTCCTTCCAGTGCTGGGAACGGAGGTTAGTTTCCACTGTATGTCCAGCCCTTGTGCGTACCTTGGACTTAGGTGTTTGTGTTTGTCTTTAGAGTCAGTGTTACTTCCCTTGGGCCTCCCAAAGAACCATACATCGCCTCACTGTCTGGAGGCTAGAAGTCTGAAACCAAGGTGTTGCAGGGCCACAGTCTCCAAAACCTGCAGAGGAGTCTCCTTTCTTCTCCTTCCAGCTAATGGTGCAAGCACCCCTTGGCACTCTTGGGCTTGTGGCCTCATTGCCCCATCTCTGCCTCTTTCTTCAGGGCTATCTCCCCTGTGTCTGTGTCGCCTCTTCTTATGAGGACACAGTCATTGGATTCCGGGCCCACCCTTCTTCAAGGTACCTTCATCTTAATTATATCTACAATGACCCTATTCCCAAATAAGGTCACAATTTCAGTTACTGGGTGTTAGGCCTTTCACATACCTTTCTGGGGACACGTTTCAACCCACAACAGGGTCCCAGCTGTATCGTCTTATATTTGACAATATCAAAAACCATTTATATTTTTAAAATGAATATTTAGGGATATGCACTGAAACATGTTTTACCCACCTTTATATTCCCAGTCCTCTTGGAGAGATGGCCATTGTAAGGTTTCTTGGGTGTTCTGGGATGTGTGTGTGTGTGTGTGTGTGTGTGTGCGCGTGCGCGCGTGCATGTGCGCAGAGCCCCCTTGCACACATGTTCGTGCTCTCTGCACCTTATACTGTTTTCTTTACCCAACCACATGTGAGAATTTGACATCAGCACATCTAGACCTGCCCACCTCTTACTGTGGATGCATCATAAGAAGCCACCGTGTGGAAGTAGGTAATTCAGCTGTAGGTTGTCATTTAGGACTGGAATAGCAAAGGCTGGAAACAAATTCCTGTAGAAGCTGCACTCACAGGTGCCAGCATAACCTGAGTTCCTGTAAGGGAAGTGCCAGCTCACAGGATGTGGCCACTTATAATTCCACTCTTTAACTTTTTATTTTGAAATAATCTCACAGTTAGAGAAAAGTTGCAAAAATAGTACGACAAAATCCTGTAATCCTTTCTCCCAGGTCGCCCAAATATTAACATTTTAACATGTTTTCTTTGTTGTTTTTTAGAGATTAAGTTGCAGAATGCTGCCCCTCACCCTAAATATTTCAGGGTGTGCTTCTTAAAAAAAGGGAGTGCTACAACCAAGGAGCAATGGTCAAAACTGGACATTAACATTACTTCAGTGCTATATAGTCTCTAATCTGCAATTTGTATTCATATTTCCTTCTTTGTCCCAATTATGACTTTTGTATACTTCCTGTCAGCTTTATTCCTAAGTATTTTATCCTTTTGATTTCTGTTGTTGATGTGGTGGTTTCTCTGCCATTCTATCTTCCACTAGTTATTTTGTGTAGATATGAAAGCTCTTGATTTCTATGTGTCAGTTTTGTACTTTTTCATTTATTGTTTGAGTCCCTTTTTCCTCTAATGATTCTCTTGGGCCATACTTTCTGTCCAATATGGCAGTCACATGTTGCTGATTAAGTTTTACGTGTACATAAAATAAAAGGAAATGAAACCAAACACTTGGTTCCTCAGTCACATTGGCCCCCTTTTCAGTGCTCAGCAACCGCATGTGGCCAGCAGGGCCTGTATTAGACACAGAGGATACGGAATGTTTTCATCATCATAAGTTTAACAACATTGTTCTAGGGCAGCAGTCCCCAATCTTTTTGGCACCAGGGATGGGTGATCCTATGAGAATCTAATGCCTGATGATCTGAGGTAGAGTTGAGGCAGGGATGCTAGTGCTGGGGAGCGGCTGCAAATACAGATGAGGCTTCTCTCTCTGTGGCCCACCACTCACCTCCTGCTATGCGGCCTGGTTTCTAACAGGCTACTGGAAGGGTACCTGTCTGCAGCCCAGGGTTTGGGGACCCCTGTTCTAGAACAATGCTGTCCCATTAAACTTGTGATGATGAAAACATTCTGTGTCCTCCGTGTTGTAGGCTCTTCAAATAGAGATAGTCTCACTTCTTTTCAGGTCTTATGATCCTGACTTCTCTGGTCTGGCTCAGTGGCCGATGGCTCCAGTACAGTGAGAAGTAGCAGTGGGGATGGTGGGAGGCCTTGCCTTGTTCTGGATCTTAGGGGGATTGACACCAGTGTGTTTTTATTCAGCAAGGTGATGGGTTTAGGAAGAGGCATATATATTTTATGTTAGGAAAATATCAATTCTTATTTTTCTTACTGTTTATATTTTTATTAGAAATGGGCATTGGATTTTGTCAAAAGCTTCTTTTGCATTGATGGAGAGAATCACATAGTTTTTCTCCTTAGATCTGTCTGTATAGTGAATTTTATGCATGGATTTCCAAATAGCAAAGCAACCTTGGAATCTTGAAATAAATCCCCCTTGGTCCTGGTGTATTGTTTTCCTTTTATGGGGAGAGGTTTTGCTGAGAGCCAGGAGGGCTGGGGCAGGGGTTGGGGGTTAGGCGTGTATGTGGGGTTAGATGTTTGGGATGGGGATCGGGCGTGCGGGGGGTGAACATGCATGGCGGAGGGCATAGATGGGGGCTTGCACCTGGGTCCCTTCAGCTCTGGGCTGGGTTGGTGCTTCTCATAGGCACAAGAATGACCATTGCTTGGAAGCAGCCCTGAGCCGGGCAGGCACCAGGAGGAGCTGCAGCTCACGGGCTGAATGGGGCCTGAGCTGCAACCTGTGTGGGCACGTCCTCTCTCCTCTCATTTGGGGACCTCACCCTGTGACCCCTCCCCACCTGCCAACTCCTTTCCCAGCCTGTCCTCCCTACTCCTGGGGAAGCAGCCTCCCCAATCTGCACTTGAGTAGGGTACTGCCTGGATGGGGTTGGCACAGCCTGGCTACAGTGCCCCCAGCTGTGAGGTGAGTGGGTCACATGGGACACCTGCACGTAAGTGTCAAGCGGGTTGGCTGGCTTGTTACACACCTGGCTGTGCACGAGCGCGTGTATTTCTGCAGTCATTTATTTCCAAGCAACAAACACAGGTTCTCTGGTTGCTTCAGTGTCTCCTGAATCTTGGAGAAACCGAGGAACACGTGAGCGAATTCAAGGAACTCAATGCTGACAGGCGTCGGGATGATCTCTCCGAGAAGACATGATGAGTAGGAGGTCCATGGGCAAGATCAGTGTGAGCAGAGAGTTATGAGTGGAGGCCCGATGGGGAGTGATGGCAGCATTTTTGGGGTGCCATAAGTAGGTGGGAGAATGAAGTGAGTGAGGCCTGTAGGGTCAGGATGGCATTCCTCTAAATGGCCTGGGGTACCATGCTGCCAGAGGCCCGCAGGGCAGCTGGAATTGAGGTTGGGGATGTACTTTGGGGTAGGGTCTGTGGAGATGATTGTGGGGTAAGGGAGGAGCTGGAGGGACTGGTGTATCAGGAGTTTGGATGTGATGTGGAGGGGTCACTGGGCAGCTGGATATACCTAGTAGGAAGGGACCCACCTGGGAGGCTCTGGCCAGCTGCTTGCCCTATACCAGAGGGGCTCAGTCATGCCTGGGCTGTCCAGGAGGCTGTATCTGGAGCCCAGTCATGCACCGGGTCCCCTGTTAGGTTGCTCTTTAAGAGATGGGGGACATGTTCTTTTGTTCAGAAAGTTGCTGCTACAAACTCTGAGCAGACCTTAGTGGGAGCCAAGTGGGGGACCCTAGCTTGTTTGTCAGAGGACCTCAGTAGAGCAAGGATTCACCCCTTGGGGTGCCTGTAGAGCTCCACTCATTGTTTCTCAAACCCCCAGGGAGCCATGGGCTGTCTCTTCTTAGTGGCGGCCGCACATTAGCCTGGCACTGGTCACCTTCCCATTTAGGAGGCATCCTGACAGAATAGAGATCCCAAAGACGCATCTCCATTGCTATGAGCGGCAAACTGGCTCTAGAGCGGGCTCAGCAAGGTCCTTGGTGTAAAGTCCTCCTTCCACAGCTGTTTGGGATGACTTTGTCCCAGAGAGAGAATGTTCGAGTCACAATCAGAAAACAGCCAGGAATGAGGCAGCTTCCTTCTCTCCACGTGTGAGCCAGACTAGGCGACAACAAAGAAAGGCTGCATCTGTGTGTTTTTTGTTATTTTTACTTTTATATTTACTCACTGTCAAAAGTTAAGTTCACCTTGAAGGTGCAATGAGCGGTCCCCCAACTGTGCAGGTGTGCCAGAGGAGACAGCACCTGTGCCCTCCTTTCCCTGCGTACTCTCTACCCAGAACTCCACGGTTCCTGTTTCCTGAGCTCCCTCCATCAGATCAGGGCTGATCTGCTCCTGCAGGTGGTGTGAGTTGTTCCCAAGCTTGACACGAATGCACGCCATTTCTCTGAAATACCTGTGTGGTCTGGTGCCAGGCTCAGATATGATCCTCTCCATTTCCTGGGCTTTACAACTTCTTGATAGGGGGGAAAAATCAGGAAAACACTAGAAATAAGGAAATGAATAAATATATTCAAAGCAAGGTGTAGGGGGAGATGGTCAGTTTGTGGGTGTAGTGTGTTGCTGGCTGGCTTAGAGCAATAACCTGGAAGGGGAGATACCACCTGTGCAACCCGCAGTGTCTTAAAAATATAACAAGGTGATACAACCGGGACTGCCAGCTCGTTTGTCCCACCCCACCATGGTAGGTTACTGTTGGCGATGAGGTGGGGTGGATGGCAGAGTGAGAATATTCTTGGGGGCTCGAACATGCCCCTCTAAAAAACTCAGAGATAACAAAGAAAAGGATACAGAAAATTAGAATGCTATTCTTAAGCTAAATTTTCTTTGTATTTAAAAAATATAATTTAGAAACCTGCATTTATAAATACACGTACATTATTTAATAGGTTCTTATTCCAGGGATTCAACAATGTAGTTTTATATCAGAAAATTGATCAGTATAGTTTATTTGAACTAATGCTGAAAAAGTATTAATTTTCAACACCAGTTTTTGATAAAAAATGCTTAGAGAATTAGGTATGGCACGTCATTAACTTGAAGCAGGTGTGTCCCAGAAACGCACATCTGACATCACACAAGATGGTGGAAACTGAACTCCCTTTGCTGTAAAACTAGGAACAGCCCAGGTGCCTGCTCTCAGTTCCTGAGAATGGCGAATGTCATCTTAGAGGCCGTCAGCCCTGCGTGGTCCTCTGTCATTACCACTTACAGAAATCAACAGGGCTTACAACGGATGTGGTGAAAACTTTAGGCCAACGAGTTAGACAACAGATAGAATGGGTAACTCCCAGAGAGATATTTGTAAGGAAGAAAGAGATTGAATTAGTAATTTAGAAATTTACCACAGAGGAAGGCCCAGGCCCAGGCCACTTCACTGTGATTCTATTAAATATTCAAGGAGCTGGGACAGCAGCTCCTTCAGGCCTGGTGGAGGACAGCACTCTTGGACCAGCTCTGTCCTTGAGTGCTGCCCTCAGGGCAGGGCCTTAGTCCCTGGCGAGGCCCTGGCCTGAAGCCGATCAAGGCTCTTCTGGTGGGGCGGCCCTGGGGGATGTTCCGGGTGAGGCAAAGGCCTTATCAAAGTCCCACCTTTCACAAGAATGCAAATCCCCACCGAAGTGTCACTGTCAAACAATGTTGGAATGATGCATGAGGAGGCAGCCTGGCCAGACCCTCTCAGCCTAGACCAGTGAGGGAGTCCTCAGGATCTAGCACCAGCCTCTCTCACCTCCAGTTGTCACAGGTGACAGTCCCCCTGAATTGCGCCGACATGGTGATACCCCTTAGAGTCTCCCAAGCTGAGCTGCTGAGAGGACAGTGAAGGGGCTGGCTCTCACTTGGCTGAGCCTGGATGCGAGGGAGACCACACCAGGAATTGCAGTCCCTTTAGACCTGGCCTCTGAGGATGTGGGGGTGGGGAGTGGTCCCCTGCAGGCCCTACTCTAGGACCTCAGTAGTAGTGACCAGGGAATACAGGGGGCTGCTCCTGGGCTGTAAGCCTCCTGCCCTGGGGGGAGGTGACCCTTGTGTGATGCTCTGTCTGGGACATGGTGCTCATCTGCCAGCCTCTCCCACTGGCAGTGATGGCTGTCTGGGGTGATGGCCATCGTTTCCTGGCCTGTCTGCCCCCTTCCCCCAACTCCCTGGCCTAGCTCCTAAGGGAGGGGTCAGTTCCCAGCCCACTTCTGTGTGGCCAGATGGTACCAGCCTCCAAGCTGCCATGAGCTTGGAAGGCTGCCCAGGTGGGAGCCTGGCTACGTGCATCTGAGAGCCTCGGGTGGGAAACCACTGCTGGGAGTGGTCGTAAGTGCAAGGAAAGAGGGTGAACTGGGAAAGTTCAGAGTCAGAAGCCCCTTCCCCTCTGAGCACGTGAGGGCACACTGTGTGTACAGTCCTGGAAGAGCTATAATGGGAGCAGTGTTGTGGGGATTGGCCTGGGGGGTGTGCCTTTGGAGTCACCTGCTGTATGTGAATATGTGGGAGCTGGGTGGTGCTTTCACGTAGGCGGCTAGGGCACACAGATGCCAGGGCCTCGGCCTTGTGGACCCCCTGGGTTCATAGGTCGTGGCAGGCTGAACGTCGCCTCCCAAAGATATGTCTGCCAGAGCTTGTGAACATGACTTTGTTTGGAAGTAGGGTTTTAGCAGATGTAATTAAGAGCAAAGGATCGGGCTATGGAATAGGATTTTCAAGGCCTTAGAGCTCGCCTAGGCTGTGCCCTCGCATACTGGTGAGGAAACAGGCCCACAGAAGACCAGAGATATGCAGAGGCCCCTGTACTCCTGCTCTATTCATTCCTTAATGTAATTAAAATGTCTTGCTCGTCATGAAACACGTGTCTTATGCTAAAATATCGTGGGTTTTGACAAAGGACCCATCAGTAATGAACGCACACATCTGCCCCATCACCCTGAAAGTGCCATTCATCCCTTGCAGTGAGCACCCTCTGAGGAACCCCCGTAGCTTACCCCCACCTGTTCTAAAACTACATGTAAATGGAATCAGGAAGTACGCAGCCTTTTCTGTCTGTTTCTTTTGTTCAGTGTGATGCCTTTGAGCCTCATCTATGTTGATTTGATTCCCTTTTCCTGTCTGATTGCTCTGGGAGGACTCCAGCCTGATGTTGAAAGAAGCAGCTAGAGAAGATCACTTTGTCTTGTTCTTAGTCTTACGGGGAAGCAGCCAGTCTTTACCCGTTACATGTGGTGATAGCTGTGGGTTTTCGTAGATGCCCTTTATCAGGCTGAGGAAGTTCCCTTCTATTCCTAATTTGCTGAGAGGTTTTTTTTGTATGTGAATAGATGTTGAATGTTGACTTCCCCACCCCCTGCATTTATTGATACTTTTTTTATATTTAATTTTTAAATTGATTTTGAAATTTTGAACCAGTCTTGCAATCCTGGGTCATGGTTGAACCAACCTTGCATTCCTGGGTGAAGCCCGCTTGGTCATGGTGTATAATTCTTTGTATATTTTGATGATTCATTTGCTAGTGTTCTGTTGAGTATTTTTCTGTCTGTGTCCATGAGGGATGTTAGTCTATAGTTTTTTCGTGCTGTCTTTTCATGATTTTGGTCTCAGGATAATGCTGGCTGGATAAAATGGATTGGGAAATGTTCTCTCCTTTTTTCCTTTCTGGAAGAGGTTGGGTAGAATTATTATTTCTTCTTTAAATGTTTTAGATTTCACCAATAAAACCACCTGCTCTTATACATTTCTCTTTCACATTTTGAACTGAAAATTCAATGTCTTTAATAGTTATAGGACCATTCAGTATCTACTACATTTTGTAGGTGTGGTGGTTTGTGGTTTTGGGGAATTGGTCCATTTTTTCTAAGTTATCAACGGAGAGGCATCTCTGCATCTGACTTTGGGTGTGTCTAGTGCAAGCAGAGGCCAAGAATGAGTCTTGATGAGGCCATGAGGGGCAGCTGTACCTCCAGGGCTGACCAGAGGTAGTCAGAGGGAGCCTGGGGAGACAGAGCTACCCTCATTACAACCACGCCACCGTGGGATGGTGGGCATATTCATGTCCTGTGTCCACAATATCAAATTGGTATATACTGGGCAGCTTAAAACAACAAAAACTTATTTTCTCCCAGTTCTGGAGCCAGAAGTCTAACATCAAGGTGTCCAGGGCCAGAGGCTCTAGAGTGGGATTCATCCAGCCTCTCCCAGCTTCTAGTGGCTCCAGGCGTCCCTTGGGTTGTGGCTGTGTCACTCCAGTCTCTTGCCTCCATCTTCAAGTAGCCTCTCCTCTATGTCTTTCCTCTTCTGTCTCTTTAAAGGACATTTGTTTTTGGATTTGGGACATATCCTGGTAAGCCAGGATGATCTCATCTCAAGGTCCTTTATTTAATTACAATGTAAAGACCTTTTTTTTTCCCAAATGAAGTCATACTCACAGGCTCACAGGTTCCGGGAATCAGGACATGGATGTATCTTTTGGAGTCCACTACTGAGCCCACCCTGCTGTGGCCCTCCCTGCTCCTCATCCTTGAGGGCTGCTCTTTGGTGTGTCTCTACCTGTGAGGTTCACATGGCTAACACTGGAACAGGGGATACCTCCCCTTCTCAGCCCCAGTTTAGACCCACAGGCCCTGAAAAGGCAGAGCTGAGAGTTCTCTGAGCCCATGGGGTGACTCGCTGGTTCATGGCTGCAGATCATCAGGCAAACAAGTCACTCTACCATGTTGCTCAGCTTCCAGTCCCAGCTGTGAGGTGGGCTTGGATTCCTGTGCATGGGCTGGCGAGGACCAGCTCAGCACTGACCCGTGTGCATCAGTCCATCTACCGTCAGCCCATCTTTCCCTGTTTTCACTGGAGTAGCAGAGGCTGCAGTTGGGGTCTCCAGGTGCTGTTGCACCTCTTGCTGCCCACAGGGTCCTGACCTCTGTGCCTCACCTTGTGTGGGGTCCTGTAGGCTCTCAGGTGTCCACCTAAGCCCAGGGTGGGTGCTGCCAGCCAGTGCCACCCTGGAGGCCTGCCTATGGTTTTTGCCAGCAGCATGGCACCAATTGGAATTCCAGGCACAGCATGGGCACTTTGTTTTCTTGGATCAGAGTCCTGGCTCGCGCTGTGGCACAGCTGTGGTGCCTGAGCCCTGACAGGTGATGGGCCAGCTGTCCCCCGGCCCTGGGGTGGGGCGTTGTCCCTCTCACTGCAGCATTTAACCCTCGCTCTCCAGGCTTGCTCGAGACAGAGGGGTAGCTATGTGCCAGGTTTCCTTGCTTTCCCACATCCCTGCCAAACTTCCTGGGGAAGATGGGTCCCATTTACATCTTTTTCCCTTGGGAACTGAGCCAGTGACCCCAGGCCCCTGAAAGGTGGATTCCACCAAGTCCAGGGACCCTGGCATCTTTCTTTGGTCCAGTCAGACAAGGTGCCCTATGGTCTGAGTGGCGGCTCTGCCCCCTTGGCTCTTAGGGAGTCTGGGGGGTCAATGGGAGCTGACCCAGGAAGGCACAAAGTCCCACCAAGGCACACTCCACAGGTCCCGAGGACATGAAAATAAGAATACTAAGGTGATGTGTCTTGGTGGGTCAGCTGATAGAGCTGCCTCACGTTCTCCAGAGCTGTCAAAGCCCTCTGGGCTTTGCCGAGGTTCCCGCACCAGCACTCAAGGAGGCCCCCTTGCTATCTGTGTCCCAACAGCCAAGACCCTGTGACACCAGTGAATGTGGAATGAGCCAGTAGGCTACATGCAGTGGGGGCCTGGGGCTCCTGCCAGGGGCTTATTGCTGTCACAGCTGCCCTGGGTGGGCCAGACAGTACAGCCTAGACAGGGTAGGGGCTCCCACAGGACCCACCACACCTGTGGGCAGGGCGCTGGGGTTCCTGCAGCCAGACAGTGTCCTCCTGGTGCCATCTGGGCTTCTGAGAGGGACGGGTGGACACCATGATGCTGGGCCTCGAGGAGGGTGTGGGATGGGTTGGTGAGACTGTGGGTGTGGGTTCCAGACTGGCTGAGGGTGCGCCTATCCCTGAGATGCCTTCCTTTGGAAGAGGCATTTGACTAAGGAAAGAAATTTTGTCCCCAGGCATTCTGTAGCTTGTGGGAGCTTATGTTTATACCTGTAAGGAAAGGCAGCTGGAGCCTTGGACTGGCAGCTCCTATTTGGAAACTGGTCCCGTGGGGCAAACACCCTTGGCCAGGGTATCTGTGCGGGCTGGGGTGTGACCACCTCCCTGAGAACAGCCTCTACTTTGGGCCCATGAGCTGAGGCTTGGGTCCTATTTTCCAAATATTTAGCCCATTCACACAATTTATAATTAGCATGAAATGTTATACAGATAACTGCATACTTATGAGTGCATGTGTGCCTATGTGCATGCATGTATGTGCACGGGTGTGCATGTGGTCATGCCTGTGTTCACTTCTGTGCACATGTGTGCAAGCAGGGTCTCCCCCAGCCTCTGAGATGGCTCCCAGTGGTGCCTTTGCCATTTCTGGATGCTCTCTCCATTCATCTCTCACTTTCTCTCCTAGGGAATGGGCTCTCTCGGGAATGGGATCTCTCCTCCTTGGAAAAACCCACGAAATAGGTGCCAGTCCACAGCCCCATATCTGCAGTCCCAAACCCCAAATGCTTGGAAACCAGAGGCTTCCTCAGACATTTGGAAAGAATCTTAAGTTGGTCCAACCTACCCTGCATCCGCCTATGGTGCTTTGGGTCCCTGCAGAGACAAGGACAGTTGTGACAGTTGATGTCAATGACAGGGCTGCCTAGGTCCCCCCCGTGGTGCCTGATACCATCTAAACCTCCAAACTCACCTGGCCCCAAGGGTGGCAGCTCAGGGACTAGGTGACTTGTGCTCTCCAACTCCTCATGGGGCAGGGTCCACCCAGCGTCCTATGGGGGTGGTAAAAGACAGAAGCTGTTGTGTTTCAGAAGGGTGATACCCTGGGGAATAAAGGGAAGGCATGAGTGTTGGGGGTAGGTGGTCCGTTTCCCTCTGGCCAAGAGCCTGTCCTTCTGACCCTTCCTCCTGGAAAGGGGCCTGTGGGGCCTATTTTGTCTCTCCAGGTCCCATTGTCTTCCAGTCTGAACTTGTTAGAGATGGAAATTGGGTGCTGCTCATCGTCCCTCCTCTTTGTGCTGGGGCAGCAGGGGCTCAGAGAGGTCGGGCCTGAGCCTGGGCTGTAGGCCTGCTGGTGCCTCCTGGCATGGTCACCTAGGGGACCTGGCTATGCCGTCTGGGGAGGATTTGAGGTCCTTTCTTTAGACATGCTCTTGGGTGGTGGTTCAGGGAGCTGATTCCTGCTGGCCATAGGCATAGGACCTGAGCAGAGAGGAGCTGGGGGCCTGGGACCCTCACCCTCTCTAGCTGGAGGCTAAGGAGCTGAGGCCAGTCCCCGGGACTTCCACAGTGTCCACCCTCCCCTCAGGTCTGATTATACCAGTAATTCATGTGTATTGAGAGCAATATGCCCCTGGGTGGGGCTGGGGTCTCTGGTGTGAAGTGCTCAGAGCGGGGGCCAGGACTCCCAGGGGCAGGTTGGAGTCAAGGGCCCAGACGGAGATGGTGCTTGGGGGATGCTGCGCAGGCTGATAAGGTTCCTGCTGCCTCATACCTCTGACCCTCTTGGGTGGGGCTGCCTGTGACAGGTTGTGGGAGGGTCGGGACCCCTGGGAGCTGTGCAGCTGTCCAGGGAGGACAACTGTGACGGAACCTGTGGCTTCCTGAGCCACGGTCAGGGAGGGGCACTGTCTGGGGCTCGTCCCCTAGGCCAGTACGTGAGCTCTGTCCATTTCCGTTTGAAAGGGCATGGTGGATGCGGTGCCGAGCGATGACGGACAGACGGAGGGACAGAGTCCAGCCCGGCGGCTTGCTCAGCGCCAGCCCTGCAGCTGCACGGCGGCCACAATGGACTGAGGGGCATTGATGGGGACACAGTTGGCCCCTGATAGCTCGCTAATGGCGCCTCATATTTTTTTCATCTAGAAGAATTGTGTGAGTGTGAAAACTGAGTGGGGAGATGAGGCCACTTGATGAAGGGCCTGGAGCCCACCCCTTAAAGGAACAAGGCGTGTTTTTTCCCATTTTTTCATGTGGCTCAGACAGCTGGCTCCTTAAATATTAATCATGGGTTATTGAGATGCAAATGTGTGCCCACCACTGAAAGGCCCGCAGCTGCAGGGCTGGCGCTGAATGCCCTTGCGGCCCAGGTGCAGCGCCCGGCCAGAGCCAGTGCAAGGAGGAGGTGACTCTGATGGCCCTCCCTGAGGACAAATGGAGTGGCTTACCCCCTGACAGGAGGGGAAGAGATGAGAAAGGCATCATCTTGTCTTCTTGATTTTGCCCGTCACAGCTTTCCTGGCTTTTAGCCTTAAGGCAAGGTATCCTTGCAGGTAGATGTGGGCCCAGAATAAAGCGGCCTCCAGCTTTTATCTATCCAGCGAGGCTCTGTAAAGCTTTCTCTGGTCACCCTGGGTTCAAATGACTTTAAAAAGCTGTACTCTCAGGAGAAACAAATCTGAAGCTGACAATATGCCCTGGACCCTGGACAGAAAAAGGGGTGTCTGGGGCTTTCTGAATCTGCAGGAGCCCCCACCTGGGCCACAGGAGGTTAGATTGCAGCTTGAAGACTTAGGGAATAGGAAATATATCTCCGAACAGTAAAAAGGGAGGGTGGGAGGCATGGCAACATGCAAAGGGATAGTGCAGTCAGTCAGAACACAAAATAAGTTGGGGGAAGAAAAAACATCAGAGGTCACAAGGGACACCAACAGACCTGTTTGCTTACACTTTCTTACATATGTCTGTGGAAAGGCAAACACCCAGCTCAGTACTCTTTTTCACAAATGCAAGAAAGGATCTGACACTCAACAACAAAAACATTTTTCTGTTTAAAACATTTACATTGTGATTTAGAACACATACAAAATCCATAAAATGCGTGGGCTCAGAAAATGTCCACAAACTTAGTGTATCTACCACATGGTCAAAAACTCGAACCCAAACCCCGTGGCCCCTCGTGCGCCCCCAGCTGAACCACAGCTCTGGTCTGTAGCACCGCAGTCTGGTCCTGCGTGTCCATGAACGTTAGGTGATGAATGACGTCACACAGCATGCACCTGTGTGCATCTCACCCCTTGCTCAGCTGCATGCCAGGGACATTCACTTCATCTTCCACGTGGTTGCAGACTGTTGATTCTCTTGGTTGTAAAATATTCTATTGAGTGAGCACACGAACATCATCTGTCCATTCTACTACTCTTTATTTTTTTTTTTAAGATAAAGTTTTTATTGTGCGATTATCTTAGATTTACAGAAAAGTTGCAAAGACATCATGAGCATGCCTGTAGACTCCACCCAGCTTCCCCTAGTGTTAACACCTTACAGTCACGGTACAGCTGCCATACTGAGACTGACCTTGGTCCTTAGTGTTCATTAAACCCCAGTCTTTGCTCCCATTTCACCCATTCTTCCACCGTTGTCCTTTTCTGTTCCAGGATCCACCCCAGGATCCCACCGTCATATTTGGAGGGAGAAAGAAATGCCTGGAAGGTGGAATGGCAGAGGCTAAGGCCAGGGATGGGGACTCATCATGGAGTTCCCTGCCCTGTCTGCCTGATGAATGATCAGCTAGTTGGGAGGTGATCAGAGGTGGGAGGCAGGGAGTGGTGGGGGTGGGGGTGGGGGTGTGGAAGGGTGTACTGTGGGCCATGCTACTGGGGTAGGGAGGTGACCGAGATCCAGGGGAGTGTCCTGGAGGCAGGGGCAGGGAGATGGCAGGCAACATCGATGTTGGAGGAAGACATGGGAAGGACTCTGAGCTGAGGCTGGGGCTTTCTCAGCTGGGCCACACTTCCTTGGAAGGTGGTGCCATCTCCCTGTTCTGCGGTTTTCTCAGCCATGAAATCAGATCCACCAAAGGCAGCACTGGATCCTGGCTTCCGGTGGTACTTCCCAGCGGCAGTCGCCCCTCTCCTCCTCCTGCCTGCCAGGCATCTAGCTCCGTATCCCCCCACTCCCTGTGACCACCTGACCTCAGGGGCCACAGGCACCTCTACCCCCGACCCCCTCCTGGCACAGAGTGGAGTCGTTGGGAGGCATGGAGGGCTGGGGGTGGGGAGGGACGGTCACCCCCTTCCCCACCACCTTGGAGAAACCAGGTGTCCATTCTACTTGTGATGGGATTTTGGGTTGTTTGCTGTTTTTGTCTATGAACAGGCTGCAGTGACCTTCAGCACATACCTCCTGGGGACGTCTGTCCACACTGTATTGTGCACACTCCCCAGGATGGGCTGCTGGGTGCTGGGCGTTGACGGCTTCAGTAGATTCTGCCATCTTGGATTTCCGGCTCTTCCACTGTCCTCTTTATTGTCAACGGCATTACCCATCTTACTTATTTCAGTCTGGCCTAGTGATATTTTAGTGGTGGAGTGCTGGAACTGGCTTGTACCACCGCATGAGATCCGACCAAGCATACCCCTTCTTAGCTTTGTGCTGAGTGGTGACACTTTGGTAGCTTGAAATTAGGCTCACTGGGGGTATTTTGATCACACAAATTAAAAAACACTACAGATCAGGGCTTTATGCAGAGTCAGTGGTAATTTACATGAAATAAAATGCACCTATTTTAAGCGTACAGCTGGGTGGTTTTTGACAAATATCATCAAAGCACTTACCGTCCACTCCCCCCACCCCCTCAATTATTTGTTCCCTTGTCCAGTCAATCCCTCCTCAGCCTGGCCAAGTAACCATTGACCTGTTTTCTGTCACTGTAGTTGAGACTGTCTCCCTCCCTAGAGTTCTGTATAAATGGAATCACACGGTGTGTGTTCTTTTGTCTCTGGACTCATTAGCTAAGCATGTTTTTGAGGCAGAACATGTGTGTGTCAATAATTTGATCTCTTATTGCTAAGGATTATCCGTTGTGTGGATACAACACATGGGATCATCTACTCCCTACCGATGTGCTCTTGGGCTGCTTTGTTGTTTTGACTCTCATGAATAACATTGCTTATAGATCTCTGTGCTTTCACTTCTCTTGGGTAGATACTGAGGAGAGGAATGGCTGGGTTGCATGGTAGTACAGGCTTAATCTTTTCAGAAATGCCATAGTGGTTTCCAAAGCACTGTACCCTTTTATATTCTGACCTGTAGTGTATGAATTTCCCTCCTGTATTTTCTGATAATTTATATAGATGATAT
Source organism: Rousettus aegyptiacus (assembly GCF_014176215.1). NCBI lineage: Eukaryota > Metazoa > Chordata > Mammalia > Chiroptera > Pteropodidae > Rousettus > Rousettus aegyptiacus. The sequence goes on along the minus strand of NW_023416311.1, from coordinate 16,357,330 downwards.
AATTTCTTCATTAAATGTTTGCTAGAACTCACCAATCAAGTCATCTTAGCCTAAAGTTTTCTTTGTGAGATTTTAAATTATGAACTTATTTTTTAAATTGTTATGGGGCTATTTGGATTTTCTTTCTTCATGAATTTTGTAATTTGTCTTTCAAGGGTTTCTTTTTTCCATTTCAGTTAGGATGTCAGATCGATTAGAATAAAGTTTGCAATATTCTGTTTTCCTTTCGGTGTCTATAGGATCTGTAGTAATGTCCCCTCCTCCCTTCTCGATATTGGTAATTTGTTTTTTCTCTCCTTCTTGCTTCATCATTGTAGCTAGAGGTTTATCCGTTTTACTGATAAGGGTTCTGGTTTTATGCAAGGTCTTTGTTGGGACTCCCCATGTCATCGGGAAAGGTGCCTCTTCCCTGCAGCCTGTTCTGGCTCTCAAAGTTTGTTTGTATTTTTTTTCCCCAGCATTTCTACATAGCTGCAGCTAAAGCGTTTTTGTAGTAGCTAAGCTCACCATGGTGAGATTTTTAAAGGGACAACTTCTAGGTTAGGAAAAAGATGAGAGATCCTAAAAGAGATGGTGGGCCTCGACCTAGATGCTAGCATAAGACAAGAAAAAGAGCTGCAGGGGTAGGAAGAAAAGAAATGAGGCTGTCTACTATTTGCATATAAACAATTAGAATTAGTAAACTTCAGCTTGTTTTGAGAAATGGACCAATGATAGTCAAAGCAGTTTTGAGAAAGTCAGGGCTGAGACCCAGTTACCAGACTGATTACATCACATAGCCATAGCTGTCCTTTCATTTGCTCTCATTTTCCTTGGCTAATTGCGTATCTATAACCGTCTTTCCTAGACCACCAGGTAAAAGAGAGCCCACATGTGGTTTTGTGCTGGCTCTGAATGACTGCTTTCTATGCCACTGGCTAGTCACTGCCTTGTGTATTGGCCCTGGCACTCAGCAAATAGGGATGAAACCATCTGCTTGGCCCCCTCAGGGTCCCATTAGATTCTGGCAGGGTGAGGTTTCCCAGCCCCCAAGGCAGGGAGGTCCAAGGTCTCAGGACACTTAGGCTTTTTTCGGGGGTTTTGTTCGTTTGTCTTATTTTAAAAACCGAGGTGAAATTCACAGAAATTAACCATTTTAATGTGAACAATCAGCAGCATTTAGTATATCACAGTGTTGTACAATTATCACATCTAGTTCTAAAATATTTCATCACCTCCAAAGAAAACTCTGTGCACATTAGTGGTCATTCCCTATCCTCCCCTCCCCCCAGCCTCTGGCAACTGCTAATTTTCATTCCATGTCTATGAATTTACCTATTCTAGGTATTTCATATAAATGGAGTTATATATTAGGTGACCTTTTTTGTCTTGCTTCTTTTACTGAGCATGTTTTCGAGGTCTACCCACGTTGTAGCACGTCAATACTTTATTCCTTTTTGTGGCTGAATAATATTCTATTATATGAATAGATCACATTCTATCCATACAATAGGATTTATCCATTCATCTGTTGGTGGACATTTGGCTATTATGAATAATGCTGTGAACATTGGCATACAAGAACTGCTTGAGTCCCTGTTTTCAATTTTTTTTTTTATATATACCCAGAAATGGAATTGCTGGATCATACAGTAATTCTGTTTAGCTTTTTGAGGAACTGCTAGATTGTTTTCCACAATGGCTACACCATTTCGCATTCTCACCTGCAACGTATGTCCTCACCAGTACTTGTTATTCCCTTAAAAAAAAATGTTGCCATCCTGGTGGGTGTGAACTGGTACCTCATTGTGTTTTCGTGTGCATTTCTCTAATGACTAAGGACGTTGAGCATCTTTTTATGTGCTTGCTGGCTATTTTTCTTGGAGAAATGCCTATTCAAGTCCTTTTGAATTGGGGTGTTTGTTTTTTTGTTGCTTGGTTTTAAGAGTTCCTTATATATTCTGGACACCAGACTCTTATCAGATATATATGACTTGCAAATATTTTCTCCAATTCTGTTGGTTGTCTTTTCATTTTCTTTATAATGTCTTTAGATGTAAAAAAAGCTTTAAATTTTGAATAAGTTCAATTTTTCTTTTGTTGCGCCTGCCTTTGGCATTTTATCTAAGAATCCACTGCCAAATCCAAGGTCATGAATATTTACCTATGTTTTCTTCTAAGCATTTTAGTAGTTAGTTCTTATATTTAGGTCTTTCTTCCATTTTGAGATAATTTTTGAATACAGTGTGAGGTAAGGGCACAACTTCATTCTTTAGTGTTTAAATCCATTTTTCCTAGCATTATTTGTAGAAAAAACTGTCCTTTCCCTATTGAATTGTTTTGAAATCTTTGTTAAAATCATTTGACCATACGGGTAAAGGTTTATTTTTAGGCTCCCTATTCTATTCCATTGGTCTATATGTCCATCTTGCCAGTACCAAACTGTTTTGATTACTGCAACTTTGTACTAAGTTTTTAAATCAGGAAGTGAATCCTTCAACTTTTTCCTTTTTTATCAAAATTGTTTTCATTATTTGGAGCCCCTTGCAATTCCATATGAATCTGAAGACTGGCCGTTCCATTCCTATTAAAAGGCCATTGGAATATTGATAGAGATTTCATCAACTTTGTAGATCACTTTGAGTAGTACTGTCATCTTAACAATATCAAGCTGTCCAACCCATGAATATAGATGCCTTTCCATTTATTTAGGTCTTTAATTTCTTTCTGCAATGTTTCATCATTTTTGGTGTATAGGTCTTTCACCTCGGTTAGATTTATTCATAGGTAGTTTATTCTTTTGGATGCTATTGTGAATGAAATTGTTTCTTTAGATTTTCAAATTGTTCATTGCTGATGTATAGAAACACATTTTGTGTGTGTGTGTGTGTGTGTGTTGATCTTGTACACTGAAACTTTGCTGGATTAGTTTATTAGTGCCATAGTGTTTTTGTGGGTCACTGGAATTTTCTATACAGATTGCATATACGATGGTTGACCTAGAAGTTTATAATGGAGCTGAAAAATTCCTATCACCTAGTGATATGCAACAGTACTCACGTGTTGTGGCGATGCCGGTGTAAAGGAACCTGTGCTGCCAGGCGCATAAAAGTATAGCGGATACAATTACATACTGTACATAATACTTGGTAATAATAATACATGACTATTTACTGGTTTATGTATTTAGTGTATTCTTTCTACTTACAAAAAGTTGGCTGTAGAACAACATGCTGTGTCACACTGGCAGCAGCTTCATATATCTTGTGTTTATCACGTCTCTTACTTGCCTCATGTTCTCTCGTGCTTGACTTAATCCCTGGTTGTTCTGTATAACAACATGCTGTACAGGCTTGCGGCCCAGGAGCAGTAGGCTACACCACAGAGCCTGGGTGTGTACTAGGCTATACCATCTAGGCTTGTATAAGTGCACTCTGTCATGTCCACACAATGACAAAATTGCCAGATGACTCATTTCTCAGAAAGTATCCATGTTGTTAAGTAGTGCATGACTGTACACAGGATCATGTCATCTGCGAATATGAAGTTTTTACTTCTGATGAATAGCAGTGGTGAAAGTTGGCATCCTTGTTCCTGATCTCAGGGGAACTCTTCCAGTCTTTCACCATTAAGTGTGATGTTAGCTGCGGGTTTTCATAAGTGCCTTTCCCGCCGCCCCCCTTTCATTCCCCACCCTCCCACTTCCACCCCTGACCTGTGGATGTTGCCATTCTTCCCCCTTAAGAACTGGATCTCTGAAGGCGGGGCGTCTCCTCCCACACGCTACCCGTGGTTGCCCCTCCCACACACTCGCACACTCATCCGGGTGGGGAGGCTAGTGCACCTAGGTATGGTCTATGGCTTCACCTGGGGCGTGAACCCAGGATTTTCTGTGTGTAAAGCAGACGTGTTAACCACTACACTATGGTGCCACCCCCACAAATGTCTTTTCTTATGTTGAGAAAATTCCCTTCTAGTTCCAGGTTTGTTTTTTTTTTAAATCAGAAAGGGTGTTAGATTTTTTGTCAAATGCCTTTTCCGCATCGGGGGGGGGGGGAGGGGGGGAGATGATCAGCTGGTGTCCTAGCGCCCCTCCCCCTGCCCACATTCTGTTTATGTGGTGTTTTGTACTGATTTTATGTCGAACCATTCTGACATTCTTGGGATAAATCCCACTTGGTCATGGTGTATATTCCCTTCAACATGCTGTTAGATTTGTTTTGCTAGCATTTTGTCTAGGATTTTTGCATCTGTATTCAAAAAAGATATTGGTACCTTTGTTTAAATTTGTCAGAGTAATACAGGTCTCATAGGATGAGTTATTCCCCCTCTTCCATGTTTTTGGAAGAGTTTGGGAAGGATTGATATTAATGCTTTAAATTCTTGGTAGAATTCAGTAATGAATCCATCTGTTCAGTATTTTTCTCTCTTGGAGGTTTTTGATTACTGATTCGATCTCTACCTGTTATAGATCCTTTCAAATTTTCTGTTTTTTTCTGAGTCATTCTTAGCAGTTTGTGATTCTCAAGGAATCTGTCCATTTCCTGTAGGCATACAGTTGCTCACAGTACTCTGTTACATCTTTTTATTTCTGTAAGGTCAGTAGGAATGCCCCTATTTTCTTTCTTGAATTATTTGTGTCTTCTTTTTGTCAGGCAAGCTAAAAGTTTCTCAGTTTTGCCGATGAGTAGTTTTAAAGGTCAATTTGCTGATATGTTGAGTTCCACCTTACTTAATGGCTTTGGAATTGTCTCTCAGGATGGATGTCTCTCTGAATAAGGTTGAGTGGAATATGTGCTTGGCCTTAGAAGGTGCCGAAAATACACTTAATCATCTTTAAGTGAGTGGAAAAAACCTCTCAGCACAGAAGACGCCAAGAATGCCTTCAGCTTGGTGAAGGCTCGCACACAGCCTATCTATGTGTGATGAGCTGCGCCCCTCGCCTGGTTGCTGGAGCAAGAAGGGAAGCAGGGTGTGCATCCTCCCTGAAGACAGGCCTCTGGCTGAGCCTGCCGCTCTGGACGGGGCCAAAAGCCAGGCCCAGTGGGTCGTCCGAGCACAGCCACTGCCCAGTGGACAGTGCCTGGGTGTCCAGAGTCCAGAGTCCCTGGGAACAGGCAGTGGCACAGGTGATCTTTCCCTTGCAGGTATTTTCCAGTGGAGCATGACCCCTTGGCTCCAACTCTGCAGGTCAAGCATAGGGCTGGCTCATCAAGGTGCGGCCTCCAAGGTGGAGAGTTGGGGTCACCTCAGTGTCTCTTGGTGGCAGTGGGTGATAGGGCAGAGGTCTCAGTGTATGCCTGGGCATCCTCTAGACTAGGACACTCTCCAGAATGTGGCATGGCCTCAGGGACAAGCTCAGCAGCTTTAGAGGGCCCTGCCCAGGACCTGGGTATAATGGTGGCTTGGGCATCCAGACATGTGACAGCCATGGGGGCATAATGCTGTGGATGGGAAGAAGCCCCCAGGGGGTGTGCACTCAGCAGAAAGCAGGTGGAATAGGGGCGTGTTAATTCCCAGCTCCTCGCAGGCCAGGTGCCCGCATCCCCTGATTATCCCCCCTTGGGGGTGGTCCCTTCCCAGGGTCAGGTCCCACCCCAGGAGCAGGACATCTGTCCTATTGTCTGAGACAACCCCTGCTGCCCCTCGCAAGGATCTTGGACTTACTCTTAGGTTTTAGCAGTTGAATGTGGTAGCTCTGGCATGTTCATGTGAGTGTGATGTACATTCAATTTCCAACAGATGCCTGTGCTTCCTATCAAGTAGGGTGGAAAAGCCCTAACCCGTGGGCCCCCAATGGACAATTCGGGAGGAGAGCAAGGGACGAAGAACGGACCCCCATTCACTCAGACTCAGCTGTCTGGAGGGAAGGTGAGCAAATACCTCCACCTCATGTCCTTGAACCTCCTTCCCCTCTGCAAGTTTCTCTTGGGCTGCCCAACAAACAGCAGATTCTCATGAGGCTGGAGAGAGGGCAGTGTCAGGCAGAGCAGATGTGAAGTGTTTAGGTCCTTCTCTGTCATCAAATAGACAGTTTATCCTGCAGACCTGTATTGGGTGCCACTGGGCATTGGGGGCCAGGCTGAGCTCCCCAGTAGCCCGGAACATGACCAGGAACAACCTTGGGCCCAGTGAAGGCAGGGCAAGGTGGCCCTGAGGGGCATGGGCACCGAGGCCTGACAAGCTGGTGGGTATGAAGGATGGAGAGGATGCAGAGTGTGGCTGGGGTGATGGGCAGTGACCCCCCAGGCTCATGCTCAGGGAGGCATGGCCATGGGAGTACTCTGAGTGGAGGACAAGTATAGTCTCACTCCCTCTGACAGGAAGGCGTGGCCTCAGCACAGGCTCCAAAGGCTTCAGATGTATGGTGGATGTCAGGGGTCACTCAAGCTTCTGGAAGTATGAGGGGCTGTGGGAGGAGCAGGTCTGATAAGACCTCCTGTGTCAGAGGGCAAGGCCTCACTCTGACCACTATGCCCTCACAACCTGTATCTGGGGTCATCTGTGATGTCCCCAGGTGAGTGGATATTTGTCCTGTCCCAGGATGGGTGTGGGGCTGCCTGATTCCTGAGGTGCCCCTGATCCACAGGGACCCAGTATCATCCTGCCCCTGGCCTAAACATCACTTGTGGTGAGTATCTTAGGGGGTCACAGACACTTGGGGGGTATGGCCAGATGGAGCTCAGAGAGGAGCCCACAGTCAGGGAAGTTGGGTCCCAGGGGTCTCCCCTGCCCAGCCTTATGTGGCAGTGAGCCCAGAGGTAGGTGAGAAGGGCTCCTGGAAGAGAGGCCACCCAGGGTTCTGGGCGGGAGGTATGGAGCGCCACCTGGAGTCAGGGCCCAGGGTCTCCTCAGGCTCCCAGGTGCCCCCACTAATCGGCAGAGCCCCCAGGACGGCCCCCCAGGAAGGGCTGCCCAGGCACAGCAGCCGGCGGTTGGCTGCCATGGGCAGACTTGCTGGCTCCAGGCTCCCTCTCTGAGGCCCCGTCTGTCCCACCACAGACACAGGGAGCCTGTTTCCCTGTGAGCGGGAACACGGCCTCTCTGTTGGCACCTGGGCTCGCCCCCCAGGCGGGTGGGGGACGCTCCACACAGACGCACACTTGTGCCCACCTCATCCTGGCCTCCTGGCCTGAACCACCTCGTTCCCACTGGGACCCTCCGCAGTGCAGCAAGGCACCCTGGACAGTCGGGGGTGGGGTGGGAGGAAGGAGTGGATGGCCACTCTAGCCGGTGCCGGCCAAGCCAGGGGAGAAGGGAGGACCCCCTAGCCTGCTGCCTCCTGGGTGGGGCCAGTTCCAAGGCCCTGAGGACCCCTTGATCTGGCTGACCAGGACTGGGACTATGCCACCTGGTACTTAGCTGTTTGCCTGGAGGGACACCACTCATAGCTCATATTAGGTAGTGAAGATTCTCGGCTGCACCCCAGATCTCATTGCAGTAGGGCTCCAGGATTGCCAAGCAAAAAGCTATTCTGTTTAACTTTTGACAACTGGGCTTCAGAATCACCATCACGGGGACCCCTGCCACCCTAGCACCCCGGCTAGAGCTAAGCACGCTGCCATCCCCCTCCCCAGCAGCTCGGAGAGCAGGAGGCTCCATGGTGTGTGCTTAGGGGAATGTGGTCACAAAGGAGTAAGAGGCACTGCCTTGCTCAGGGCCCTTTGGGTGGACAAAGGACTTCTGTCCATGCCTGTGGATGCTGGTCACTGGAGAAGAATGCAGGACCCAGGCTGGTCCAGAGGGGCTCTAAGGAGGAGGCGGGCATGAGGGGGAGGACTGGAAGCCTTGGCTCCTCCCCCTCTCAGTCCATCCCTGCGGTTGGTGGTGGCCGAGCCACCCCTGGGGGTGCTGAGGCAAGAGTAAGGGTTTCCTCACAGCCACACCAGGCACACGATGGGGACTTGGCTGCTGGGGGTGTGGGCCTGGCTGTGGACCAGCACCCTAGGTGCCAAGGATCCCGAGTGGTCCTCAGGCCAGGAATGGCCAATGGGAGGAACAGTGAGTGCTGGTGGTCCCGGACCAACCAGAGCTGGGGTCTCCCTTGGGACACTGGTGTCTGAGGGGTCCGGCGATGAGGGAGATGACTGTGGGTAGGGAGGCGCAGTGGCTTTGTGGGTTGCCTGGAGACCAATTGTGAGAGATGAGGAAAGCGCAGATGGCCACCCGGGACCCCAGCAGACCTCCGGTGGCCCCCTTCTCTTCTCTGGCCTTGCTTTCCTGGACGTCCATGTGGGTGGTGGTGCTAGTGTGCCCAGGTCTTCCCACTTTATTTCTTGGTGCACAGGCCTTGGGCTCTCTATTCTGGTTCTGGGTATGGCCACTCCCGTGACCGAAAGTAGCTCTTCAAGTCCCGGAGGCTGAGTGGAGGAAAGTAGGGGCCGATTCTCTTCCGGATCCACCACTTTCCACTGGCAGCGTGAGGGCCCCCAGGGAGGCTGAATTTGTACCTGTAGTGCTCTCCCCTGACCCACCTGCAGGGAGGGTGGGCATCAGCCTGCAGCCTTTGTCCAGGGCAGTGGCCCGTGCCCACTGACACACAGCTTCTCAGGGGAGCCTGGGGTTCAGGCTCTGGGTCTGCACTGAGGGGCTGTGTGTCCACCTAGGTGCTCTTTGCCAGGGTAAGGCTGCTCCAGAGGGGCCTATGAGGAGTCCCATCAACCAGGCCCCAGAGCAGATGATTTGGGGCAGCCAGGGCTCTGGAAAAGGAGACTCTGTGGCGTCCAGCCCCACTGAAGGCCGAGTGCTCAGCTGCAAGCATCTGGAGCCCACCGGGGCTGGAGGGCAGGGCATGCTGTCCTTCCTCAGGAGCCCGTGACCCTTCGGCAGGTGACCAGTGCAGCCCTCTATACTCGGCACGTTTCCAGGGGTTGGGGACCCAGCCCCCAGAGCACATTCTGCATTTGGGGGAGAAGCCCTCAGAGGCAGCTGAGGCCATAGTTGGTGGGGGCCCCATCTGGGAGGGGTCTTACCTTGGGGGGGCCCTGTCTGCAAAGGGGTTGAGGGCCAGCAGGGACAGGGCCTTGGCGTCGTTGGCCAGGAGCTTGCCTGCCAGGTGGATGACCCATTCGTGTTGCTCGTAGGTCTAGGGGCAAGAACAGGAGGGGTGCTAGGAATAGGAGGGCTGCCTGGATACTCGGAGAGCCACTGGAGCCTGGAGCCCGATGGTGGGCTGGAACTGTGGGGGTGTGGCACGCAGGGACCCCTGGGGCAGGGTGTGCTCCCTGCTTGCTCCCTCCTTCCAGAGGCCCTGCCCAGTCAATCCCTACATCAGTCTGTTGTCCTGGGCATTTCCGACTGAGCATGGTTGGTGCTCGGCCTCTCCTGGACAGTGGGCTGCCCTGGCGTTTGCGTTCCTCTCCAGAAGGGCTACTGGCTTCTGTTTTCACCTGTTGGCCAGACATCTATCTGTAAACTGTTCATTCACGTGCTGGCTCCCCGCCCTGCTGTCCTGTCCTTGGGTAACTCAGACGTAGCAGGCACGGGGATGTGTTGTTCCAGCTCACCTCTTGGCTTTGTCACCTGCCAGCCCTGGGCTCTCAGGCAAGTGACAGAGCCTTCCTGAGGCTGTCTCTATGGGTGAGGTGGGTCAATGGGAGGACAAGGAGCCTCCAGCCTTCCTCTGGCCTGAGCAAACACTCTGTGGATGTCAGCTGCCCTGGTGTTGCCCATGTCTATCTTGTCATTTCTGGTGGGGGTGCTTTGAGAAGCTGGCTGTGGCATCTTGGTCCTCAGCACCCAGAGATCCTCACGTGAGGGTGTCTGAGGGAGGCCCCTTGTTGTCCAGAGGCAGAGTCTATGTGTGTTGTGGACGCACAGGAAGGAAGCCTGGGCTTGGACCATAGCACAGTCAGATGCTTGCCTGGGCCCAGGCTGCTCCAGGAGGAAGACCCAGACCTTGGAATGGCGAGGACCTGGGAGAGTGTAGTCATATACTACTGCCTGGCCTCAGATCCTGGCCCTGGGCCTTGGCTGGCATGTCCTCAGTGGCTGAGCAGTGAGTTCTGCCAGGAGCATAGGAAACTGCTCCACAGTTGACATCCCAACACCCGGAATCCTTAGCCTGACCTCCCAAGTCTGCAGGGGCCCAGGTGGGTTATGTAAGGTTGGTTAGAGTGGGGGCCGTATGGGTGCCCATGTCTGAGTGTCATGTGGGCTATGACATCGTTTCCAGTGGAGTCTGATTTCCTACCCACCTGCCTCCACCACCAGCCCTGAGGCAGGTGTTTCTGGGGCCCCAGCTGTTTCCACTGAAGGCATCACAGCCTCGGGGACACTGGAGTGACCAGAGCCTGTATCTAACATGAGCATCTGGCCGTGTAGGGTGAGGGGGTAGTGGGCTGGGGGCGGGGGGAGGAGAGTGCCCTTACCTGGAAGGCCGCGAACCACATGAGCCAGTCGAGGCGGTGGTGGTAGGGGGAGATAAGGCACGGCCGTCTCCTTAGGTCACCCGGCTTACACTTGAACTCGTAGTCCTCCCATATAGCATCGGGTGCACTGGCATTGGGGCTGGCTGTGCCCTGGAGGATGATCTCTGTGCGCTCCCTGGTGATGCTGTTGGGGAGACCGAGTCAGGGCAGGCTGGGCCCCCAGGACCTGCAGGCAGTGCCTGTGCCTCTCCACCTGGCTCCGTCCTGAGTAGCCCAGGGCAAGGCTAGAGCTCCGAATGCAGATGGAGAAGGAGCAGGTGGGAGCCAGCCTCTCCCTCCACATCTTTCCCCATGGGGTCATGGTGGCCCCAGGGGGACAGAAAGCAGACCTGTTCTGGACCAAGAGTGCCTGCCTGGCTGGTCAGGGCTGGGTCTCCCTCAGGGATCCGTGTGACTACGTGGTGAGCAGGGAGAGGACAGACCACATCTGGGCCAGAAAGGTGGCTGAGACGGCAACCCCAGCTACGTGAGGTACCTTCCAAAGGCTCCATATGTGTTGACGATTCTGAGGGGGTTGAAGGAGCTATTCATGACCTGCTTGGGGCTCAGCAAGTTGAAGACCACGGGGATGCTGAGCCAGGCGACCAGGACTCCTAGTGCCAGGTTGACTGTCTGCCGTACCATGCAGCCTGGGCCTGGGGAGGGAGAGACAGTGGGTAAGCTTCTGCCCCCAAGGCCTGGCCCCCGACCACAGCGAACAGCTGAGGCCATCTCTAGCTCCTCAGCCAGCCCGCCAAACCCTGGCTGCTGTCTGTCCCCTCTGGGCTCACAGAAGCCAAGGGAGGTGCCACTGGCCCCCCAACCTGGGAAGGGGCCTTTCTCCACAGCCTCCTTCTCCCCGACCCAAGAACACCTTCCAAGGCTGATGTGGAAACTGAGTCACAACAGCTGCCCTTGTTGGGTGTGTCTAGCTGTCACTCGCTAAAAATGGGTCAGCACCTCGTGGGTCAGCCTTCCTGGGTCCGGGGATAAAAGGCCTTCTGTCCATGCCTGCAGGTGTCTACTCACCGTATCTCAGTGTGGGCCAGGCCCCTCGGGCTTTCTCCTTCTGCATCTTCAGGACTTGGTCCTTGAGGCTGCCAGGCCCAGAAGGAAATAAGAACCCCAAGGTGGCATCATCGAAGCAGGCGACACTGGGTATGATGGTCAGCCAGTTCAGGAAGCTGAGATTCCCACTGATGATAAGGACCACCTAAGGGATGGAACAGCGCCTCAGACCCAGGCTGAGTAGAGACCAAGGACAGCTGCCTGTGCAGACTCTGCCCATCAGTTGGGGTGCTCTAGTAGGTGGCGGCCCGGCCATCCCCTCCAGCTGCCCATGTTTCACCTGCTCCACCAAGACCCAGCAACTCTGCAGCGATGCATGGATTCCACATCCGGAGGCTCTGGGGCCGAGGGTTTCTAGTTTCTTTCCAGAAGTATATGTGGGTACCTGTGCTGATTCCCAAGGGACCAGGGTGGCAGGAGGCCACAGTCTAGGCCCTGTTTTTCCTCATAGGCCACACACCTAGCCTCCCTCAGACCAGCTACCAAAATGTGTCCATGCCCTGAATGATCTTGGAGGTGAATTCTCCCCAGGGCCTCCAGCGAGGGGCCAGCTTGTCAACTGATTTTAGCCTCTGAGACTCTACTTGAGGCCACAGTCAAGGCCGCCCAGATTTCTACCTACAGAACTGTGAGGTAACAAATTTGTGTTGTTCGATGTTGTGGTTTGGGGCAGCAGTTGTTATGGCGAATGTTAATCAATATAGGTCCTGGGTAGCCACAGGAATAACAGGCCCCTTGGACCCTGCAGTATGTGCCCTTCCCTAGGGAGGGGATTCTGCCACCAGAAGTGGGAGCATCTGGAGTCCCATGGTCCCTGGATATCCAGGAGTATGCCCAAGTCAAGCAAGAGGTGGGTGAGGCTTTGCTGCTCTCCTGATCAGGGTTGGGGAACGCCGTGGCGCATGTACCATTTGCCGCCCTGTCCTCCATGCCTGAGTGACCATGCATGAGGCTGCTCCTGGGCCTGGGCATCTGCTAGGAGGGCATGGCAGGATCCTGGCAGCCTGTGACCGACCCTTGGACACAGCATAGATGGAGTCCATCTTCCTGAACTTTCACAGCAGCCACGAGGACAAGGCCAGTCCAGAGTTGTCTGTGGGGCGGCTGTCTGAGAGGCCAGTCACTGCCCTTCCTCAGAGGCCTCAAGCTGCCCAGCTACTTCTGCTGCAGGGTCTGGGGTGAGCCTGGATGATGCAGGGTCAAGGAAGCTCATGCGAGAAACTCGCATGCCTAAAAAATCCCACTGAAAATGGTGACCGGGGAGGCAAGGCTGCCTTGTCCCTTGGACCCACTGGGCTCACCTCTGCAGCCTCAGTGCTAACTCAGTGATCTACAGACGCTTTCCAGTCAGAATCAGCCCCAAAGGGACTGAGACTCTCGGCTGTAGGAACTAAGGTCATGAATGGACGAGGTGCTGACAGCATGAGGATTTCCCACACACCCAGCCTGTCATAGGGCTGCATCCCAGAGCCACGTCCCAGCCAGAATTTCTGGACAGTGCCTTCTTGCAACTGTACATTTTGTAAGTTGTTTTAGTGACTTAAAAATAACACCTTTGGCCTGATTATGCCCTGTTGTTGGGCAGTGGTAATGGGGAGTCTTCACTTGAGGAGAGGCTGCTTGGTCTACTCCCTGCCCACGTACCCCAGACAGAGGCCTGCAGTTGCCAAGCTCCCAGGAATCAACAGAGCCTGCTGAGCACAGAGCTTCCTGAGCTAGGAGGACTCCAAAGGGCCAGAGCAGGAATTGGCTGGGAAGTGGGGAGGCCTCGGGCCTAGCTAGCCTCTGTGTTAGGGTGTAACCCCTCACCTCCGGAAAGCCCAGATTGCAAGGGCGGTGGCTCCCGTAAGAGCAGGTCTGCCACTGTGGTGGCAGGAGGCCCTGGGCCACCAGGGTCGCCCCCAGGCCAAGCTGATGCCCCTGTAATATGAGCTCATGGGCGATCAATGGGCATCCTCAAAATGCAGGGTCACAGGACATGGACAGTGACAACAGAGGGTGGCGGAGGAGTGACACGACCACAGTGAACGTTCTCACAGCGGAAACACAGGATGCTGGAGACGCAGCAGGGACAGGAGACAGGAATCGATGTGACATGGATATGGGAAGTCGTCATTCTATTTAAGTCAGTTTTATTGATACAATGATAAAATGCACTCATTTTTAGTGTATATATAGTTCAATGGCTTTTGACATGTTTACTCCTGTGTAAAATCACCACAAAATCTAGAACTTCTGCCCCCAGAAAGTTCCTTGACGCCTGTTTGTGTTAACCCCACCCCCCACTCTGTAACCTTTGAACTGACCTCTGTTATGCCCTGACTTTCGTTCCAACACTTGGTGCCTGGCTCCCCGGCTCAGCTCCAGATTCTGAGACCTGCATTCCTGGCCTCAGGGCATCTCACACCCTGCGGAGGGACGCATGTGAGCATCTGCCTGTCCCGTGGTGAGTACTGGGTGTGCCCAGATCTTGGCGTTGACTAGTCTGGGGTCATGTGGTGGTGGTACACTGACTTTTAAAGGAACGGATGTTTGCCCAGTGGTGGTCTGGGCGCCTCCGCCCTATGTCCAGGACTGAGAAGCTCGCTGATCTCACCTGTCATTCCCTGTCAGCAGCGACCTTGAGGGTCTTTTCCTTGCTTGCTGGACGTCAAACATTCTCTTTGAAGCATTTGTTTAACTTTTTTTCCCATCAAAAAAACAATTGGCTAATTCCCTGGGTTGCAAGTCCTTTGTCAGAGATGCGTATGCGTATGTGGCAGTTATTTTCTGCCTTTTCATTTTTGTTATCTTTGGAAGAGGTGAAGTTCTACATTTTCATAAAGTCTAAATTACCAATATTTAAAAACTTTACAATTAGAGGTTTTGTGTCCCCTCTGAGAAATCTTTGCTTAACCTTACATTATAAAGATCTTCTAAGACAGCGGTCCCCAACCTTTTTGGTACTAGGGACCGTTGCTCCTATGAAAACCTAATGCCTGATGATCTAAGGTGGAGCTGAGGCGGTGACACTAGGGCTGGGAGCGGCTGGGAATACAGAGGAAGCTTCGCTCTCTCGCTCGCCTCTTACCTTCTGCTGTGTGGTCTGGTTCGTAATAGGCCACGGACTGGTACAGGTCTGTGGCCTAGGGGTTGGAGACTTCTGTTCTAAAAGATTTGCAGGTCTGTTTGTAATGTCTAGTTCTCTGATCCATTTGAGTTAGTTTTTCACATGCGATGTGAGTTGAGATTCAGAACTCCTCTCCTGTGCAGACTCAGTGTGGAATCAAGCCAGCCGGCTTCCTCTCAAGCCCAGGACCCAGCCCGGGAGAGAAAGGCCTGAGGGTGAGCGGGGCCAGGACGCAGCCCGGGAAGGGTGGGAGGTGGCTGTGCCTGCCAGGATTAGCAGAGGAGCGGGAGCCTGGGATGACCAGGCTGTGAGGGCAATGAAGTCAAGGGTTCAAGGTGAGGGCGGGCAGGTCTGTGGTGGGCACAGTAACAGTGTTTGCAGGGAGGTGAGCTGCCTCAAACCTGGGCCTCAGGAAAGAGGAAACGAGAGCCTGGAGCCAGAGGAGGCGCCGCAGTCAGCGACCCACACGCACTGAGGGAAAGACAGACCGAGCGGAGCCTGGGAGGCAGAACACAGGCAAGTGCCACGTCAGAAGAACAGCCAGATGGATGCGCTTTAGGAGGGACTTTGGGAAAAAGATGAAACGAGCAAATAAACAACACGCACAATGAAAATGGTCAAATCGCCAAAGGAACAAGAGAATAAAAAGAGAATTTCATGAAGTTCGACATGTAACTATATCTGCACATCTAACCAAATGGGCACATTTCTGAAAGAAAAGATGGTAACAAGCCAATTGTCACTGAAGGGCAGAGCCACCCTCTCCCTGTCCAGGTGACTTGACAGGTGTCATCTACAGGTCCCGGGGAGCAGATGGCCTGGTCTGGTGCTGCTGTTCCAGAAAAATGTGGAGATGGAGCATGACAGCTGGCGCGGCGCTGAGGACGGAGGGGAGATGACAGACACAGGCGTGTGGGGCCGCCCCACCTGCCCCTGCGGCATGGCTTCCGGGACACCAGGCAGGGCACGGCATCTCCGTGGGGCCTGGCCTCGAGTTGCCTCGCCTCTTCTCTGAGGCTGCGCAAAACTTGGCTGATGCCACAGCCCCTCAGTTTCTGAATTTTAATTAAAGCTGCTCTTGATCCTGGCCTAACGAGGGTCTGAGGGAGGAGCCAGGCTTTCGATGGGTCTTGTCAGTTTTATGGATCACGACAGAGTTTTATGATGTGTGACAGGAGAGATTGTGGATTCACAGCTCTCCCTGGATTAATTTGGAAAACTAGTTTTCCTGGCTCTGAGCCCAAAAATAATTATTTCTTATTCTTCTCTGTCTATGATGTTAACAAATCCTTGTGCCAAAAAACGGCCCAGCCTGTGCCCGCCCTGCGCCGGTGGTCTCTCCCACTAGCTCCACTCAGCCGTCGGGGTTCCCAGGCCTCAGGTCTGAGCTGACGTGACTGCTTTGGGCAGACGGGCTTCTCCCTGAAGTCTGCTGAGTGCCACTGGCTCCTGACGGCCTGCGGAATGAATGCCTATACTGTGGCTGTCGCAGGAACTATGGTGCTGACAGGCAGAGAGGCTCAGAGCCCCCCACTAAGGCCCCCTACCCCAGCCCCTATTCCACCATGGGGCCAGGCCCTTCAGTGTGGATGCCCAGGGTCCTGTGGCTGCTCCAGCCTCTTTCACACCCATTTGTGGTCGGCCTGGGCCAAGCCTGACAGCATCCCTGGGCCGGCATCCCTCACTATCCCTCCTCGTGCGGTCTGACCTCCAGTTTTTGTCTCTGCAGACCTCTGTGCCCTCTCAGTTCCTCAGTCTCCTAGCTGCGTCAGCAACTTGCAAGGACAAAGTCACAGAAGCTCGGCTGCTCACTCTATGCCCCTTTCTGGGATTTTGGCTATTTACGTTCTGGCTGCCTGGCAGCTCTGCACCTGCTGGTAAATGCCTCACACACTCTGGCATGGCTCAGTGGATGGCTGGGACATTGCATCGGGAGTCCCCCTCTCTGTGGCTCTGCCATGTGGCTAAGGCCTGCTGTGCAGTGGAGATCAGGACAATGACGAGCCACTCCTCTCTGGGGCTGCTGTCTGGGACCAAGAGGTAACAGACCACCTCCGATCCTTCACTGCCTAGTTCACAGCTGAGATGACCGCCAAAGCTGCGGAGGCCAAAGCACATGGCAGTCCTCCCACCGGAAATGCTGCCGTCCCTCAGGGCTCCAGTGAAGACGCAGCAAGAGTGGGATGGAGGGACAAGCAGCTCCTGCGCACATTCCCCACAGACCACAGGGAGGCATGTTTCCAGAAGCTCCCCTCTGGCCTAGCCAAGAGGGTGAATGGGGCACAGGGCACATGAACAACCTGCTGGACCCCCACTCAGGGCTGGTCCACACCCAGGTCCTGCAGGTAGCCGATGGATACCAGGCAGCCGCCCTATCCTGCCACTCTCCGCCTGAAGGGCCCTCTTGCTCTGTGAGGCCCTATCCTCTGCTGGCCTCTGGAAGAAGTACCAGCACCCACCTCTACCCTGAGACCTGTCTGGGTCACACACTCACTCCATCAACTCTTATACCACTAGACGACACAGCCACTGGTACCTGCAAGACTGAGCAAGGCAGCCTGGTGGCTTATGGGGGTGCTGACTTGCCCAGAGAGTCTACCTGTGACAGGCCTGCTCGACTACCTTGTCCAAATTCAGTCCGATCTGCACATGCACTGAGGCACAGTCTCACCTTCTGGCCACTCGCAGCTCCTCTGAGACCCTAGAAGGCCTGGTGCAGGGAGAGGCACCCAGATAAACCTGGGCTAATTTGAAAGAATCCTGATCAGTAAAGGACATTTATTCATCCGCATCCTCATGTAACAAGGAACACAATAGGAAAAATTGTAACAAGTGAAAAGCAGAGTGCAGACTGCTGAAATCCGAGTTAGTGGTTTAGAAAACTGACTTGAGAAATCCTGCCTGAATGTGGTACAGAAAAGGGAGAACTGATGAGGGAAATGATACAGATTCAGTAAAGTCAATGGCTTCGTGATCAACTTTCCAGGAAAGGAATGATATATAAAAAGAACTGAAACTGATGAAGCGAAAGCAGCCCCGGGCCTCAGAGGAAAGGGTCCAAGACAGATTGCAGGAGTGAGATGCAGCCCACACGTATCCTGGTGGTTTCTCATTTCCAAGGATGAATGAGAAGTAAAAACAGTATGAGCATTTAGACTGAAAATGTAAAAAATGAGAAAAAAGAAAGAAAGATAGAAAGCGAGGGAAAGGTGGTCCAAGAAGTGACGAGCCTCTCGTCTGAAAACTGGAATACGAGGTGTGGGTGGCAGTGTTTGCCGAGCTCCGAGAGGACCCTCATCCTGTTCTGAGTCTGTGCACACGTGGGTTCTTGGCGAGGGCCCGGAAAGGCTTTTCACACACGATTGCCCACCCAACTCCCGTGAACAAAGTCAGGCTGGGCACTGGCGGGCAGGGGGTGGTGCGGCGCGCATCTGTGTGGTCACAGGATTTCTTGGCGGCAGTGGGAATGTTTGAAAGGATAATCGGGACACAGCCGCTGGGTCTGGCTCCTGACTGAGAACTGACCTGAACAACGTAGCTTGGTGTCCGCCCCGTGTCCCGTTCTTTAAACAACCACCCTGGCGCCCTCGCCAGTACCTCCATCCCGCCTGCTTCCCTGAAAACACTTGGGATCATACTCCCAGATATTCGCTTTCGTCCACTGCGAGGAGCAGAGCTGGTGAGAGGAGGACTCCGCGTGCCACAGGACTGTACACGGGAGCGGCAGCTGCACATTTCACCTCCGCCCTCCTTTATCCCCAGAAGCAAGGCCCAAGCCCACGCTGTCCTATCCTGCCTCCTAGCTCTGACTTCACATTCCAGGGATGATGGTTTTCAAGGTTAAAACTCCACCAGTGACTTCTGCCTCAGGACAAGAGGGAGGAAGTGGTGCTGGAAACTCCACTGCCAACACAAACAACTGGATTTTGAACAAAACAGATGAAGCAACTGTTGTATGACACGTGGCTGCAGGCACTGCAGGACTCTCGACTCGGAGAGGAGGGCAACAAACAGTGTGACAGCTTTGGCACTCCGCATGGAGGTGTTTAGCAGACACACACAGGGAGGGAGTCCCAGGGTGGGCAGAGCTTGAAGTTAGGCAGGTCGAGGGGCTGATGCTCACCACACAGAAGGACGCACACAAGCGGGGGGCTGCAGGACTCTGCCTTGGTCCCTGCGAGTCTCTGCCAACCACTGTGCTCACAGGCACGCAGAAGCCTCCGTGAGGCCAGGCAGAGAGGACGACCAGGAGTCCAGGTAGTCGCCGCAGCTCACACAGGTTTGGGGGGCTTGAATTCCGATGAACCCATGTGGAGAGACCTTATGGGAAGCCAGGCATGTGGCAGAGACCCCAGTGATGCGTCCTACAAGCAAGGCTGTTCTAGACTCTCCCAGGGGATTTGAAGACAAATGTCAAGATGATGAAACTGACTTGCAAGTAAATGAACTGCTTGTCAGGAGAGGATTCAACACTACAACACAATAGCCAGCATCTAATCAACAGTTAGCACACAGGCAGGTTAGCAGCGGCATGCAAGCTGTAGCCAGGAGAGAACAGTAGGCTCAGAAAAAGGCTGAGATGATCCACAGAGAGTAGATAAGAATTTTACTGTCAATAAATTAAAGGGTTTAAGAGAAAACATGGTCATAATTAAGAGAAGTGTGAAAATAATAAAGAAGAATCAAGCAGTAATCTGAGAATCTCAAAGGTAGTCTGTGAAATAAAGAACTTACTGGAAGGCTTTGGACAAAACTGACACAGTGAAAGAGAAAAGTCAGAGGCTGAGAACTTTCTCAACTGAAGCATAGCGCCGGAGCTGAGCAGAACGTGAGTGGCCCCTGAGGGACCCGGGGGGCAAGGTGCTCTGGTCTGACTCATGCGATTTATGTCCTAGGAAGGGAAGGTTGACAGAAACGATATGAAGAAATCATGTCCAAAAACCCTCCTCATTTGATAGGAACCATAAACGCATACATCAAAGAAGCCTAAGAAATTACAAGCGGGATAAACTCAAGTTCACATCATGGCATACCAGCTCACACTGCCGAAAACCAGTGAAAAAGACAAAAATATTAGAAGCAGCCAGAGGGGAAGTCACATAATGAACCAGGATGGGCAGAAATGATAGATGCATCTTCGTTGAAAGAAAACGCCATCAAGCTGCAGCATCGCAGCTGGAAAAAAACCTTCGAAAACCTCAGCTGAAGTAAAGACATTCAGGAGCCTCCACTAAGAACCATTAAAAAACAAACGGAACGTTCTTCCAGCAGAAAGAACATGATTCCTGTGGATTCTTAGGTACAGAGGAAAGCAGAGAGTCAGATATGGCGAATATGTGGATGAATATTAAATATCTAAAAAAATCTTAAAATTTAAAAGATAATTGACTATTTAAAAAATGGAGTACGATGGTTGTGGTTGCTGAAAACAATGGTTGCGAAGATTGTAATGGCAAGTAAAAACATCTACACAGAGCGCCTGGAAGCTGTGGTCGCAGCTGGGCAGGCGCACTGCCGTGGCAAGAAACCCCCACAGGATTATTGGGCGGGGGTGGGGTGGAGGGGGGATGGGCATATGATTGGTCCTTTTCTTCCCTTTTTATTTTACAAATCAGTTATTTTTCACTTAAGAAAGAGTGCCATCAGGGGGACTCTTGGCACCCCTTGGAGTCTGCTGGCGACTCCAGACACATGAGGGCCAGCAAGAATGAACGCTCAGCCCCCAGCACCATGGCTCCCACAGGCGGTGATGCTGCAGAGGCTCCGGGGGGCCTACCTGGCTTTGATTTGGGACTCTATCGTCCTGTTGGCTGTAATCTGAGCCTGCCTGGGGGGATGGATGGCCCAGGCCACCCTTGTTGGTCCATAATCTCACTTATGGTGAATAAGGGGGTTTGGTGGTGGCCATGCATGCAGACTTGACCAGGCTTCTAGGTGAGCTACAGACCCCCCCACAAGCAGGTCCCAGCTGCTCAGCACAGGCAAAGCTGGGACCTGCGTGGGGTCTTCTTCAGCCTTTGAAAGAGAATTGGAAAAACAACCTGTCCCTTCCACCTCGCCCCCCATATAAGCACAGGAAAGAGGCCCATATCCCTACAGCCCTTGCATTTCCAGCTTAGTTCTGCCTGATGCTGTGGTAGACACGGGCCTGGGCCACACAGGCAAGGACACGCAGGGCAGCCTGGGCCACATGGGGGGACACGCAGCACAGCCTGGGCCACGTGGGGGGACACGCAGCGCAGTCTGGGCCACATGCACGAGGACACAGCACGCCCTGGGCCGAGACGCTTCCTGAGTCAAGCCTTCTTCCTGAGGTTCCAGGTGGCACTGCTGTCCATTTGGCACGGTTATCTTGGTGTATAGTGGCTTTGAGTCCATGCTCGGTGCCACCAGTCCTGCTTCCTGAGGAAGTCATGTCATTCCAACCTCTGCTCTCTGCCTGGTGGCCTGCAGCTCCAGCTCAGACTTGGGTGCAGGAGCCATGTGGGGCTGGTCCTCGGGAGGGTCATTTCTCTGCATAGCTGCAGGAGCACCAGCCCTACCTGATGCCCGGTCATGCCCATAATCCAGAACATTCTGGTGTGACAGGATTCTGGAGGCCTGACAGTTTTATCTGGGTGAGAAGTTGGGAGTGCACTTCAAAAGGCCATCATCAATTGGCCCTGTGGCCCTAAATGACCTCTGAGTGATGCTTGTCCCTCTTGGGGTTCCTGCCTTAGGAGGTCTGGGAGAGGCCCCTGGAACAAGCATAATCTTCAAAGACTCCCCCTCTCCAGGTCATTCTAATGTGAGCCCAGCTGGGCGGCCCTGACCCAGAGAGCTAGGGTTCAACAGGGCACAGTTTTGGGGATGAAACCTTGTTTCTAATAAAGCAGCAGAAGCCCTGAGAATTCAGAAAAGTTGCCTCATGGGCATGTCATGCGGCTGTGCTCAGAGCTTGTCAGGCACACACTGGCTGTGTGTCCCTACTTTTTCTGTCCCACCCATCTGGGTGACCATGTTTTTAATAAGAAAAATGGAGTCTGGCATCACGTGCACGGCCACTGTGTGCTGAGGGGGTCTGATCTTTCTTAGCATCGTTGTAGTGTCTCATCTGAAGGAAAGGAAGAGATCGCACCAGCCATCTGTGTACACACTGTCTAGCAGAGCCTGGACTGTGCCCGTGGCGCACCATGCGGCCTGCAGGAGATCTGAATGGGGTGCTGGCCCCTGTGAGATGCACTGGGGTGACCAGAGCCAGACAAGCAGGAAGATGAGTGGTGAGATCTGGAATCTTAGGCCCAGGAGACACCGTAGCAGATGTTCTGGGATGATGTAACATGACCCCGTGGAGGGAGAGATGGGTTTTTGGAACCCCCTGCTGGGCTCTTAGCTTGCACCGCCTCAAAGAGGATACATGCATGCTCAAACGAGACTTTCTGCAGCCAGGAGCCCCAGGGCAGGTATCCTGAGACCCCAATCTGGGCAAGGCACTTAGGGCCTGTGGGTGGAACAGCCCTCTATGCCCAAAGCTGTGGGGATGGATCCACTGTTAAATGTCCCCAGGACTCTGGCAATGAATGTCACAGAGATTAGGAAGAGCAGATTATGGTGGGAGGTAGACGAGAATCTAGCCCGAGATCCAAGATGAGTCTCTGCACCGACCAGGAGCCCTTCACCTGGCGAACGGCCCGCGCTAGGCCAGGATGTCCGCCCAGCCCCATAGTCGAAGCCGACAGCTGCCCCCTCCAGGGTCTCCCCCTCAGGCTTGTGGCTTGATGGTAGGGCAGAGCTCTGAGGCTGGGGTGGTGTGACTCTCCTGTCACTTCTCACATGCACTTCTCCAAGCAGACAATGGACCCATGGCCTTGCAGAACCCTCTGGAACAGCTGTGTAAGCTGAGTGTGGGAGGACGTGAGATGCTCACATCCTCAACCCTCTCCTGAGGGAATGAACGGAAACAAACAGGAACAGAGATGCCTTTTGAGGTTGTGGGCGCTGCGTTTCTACACAGGCTGTCAGGGCAATTCGCAGACCCATGGAGTGCACCTAACACAGGCTGCTCCCCAAAGTGACTGGCACACCCCGTGCAGGAGTACCCCTGGCTGCTAGCAAGGGTTACAGGCCAGCCAGGGCTCCGTCCTCCAGCCAGCTCCAGACAGTTTATGGATAACCTGTGGTACATCTAGACAATGGAATATCATTCAGCAAGGAAAAGAAATGAGCTCTCAAGTCACAAAAAGACACAAGGAACCTCAGATGCATATTACTAAGTAAAGAAGCCAGCCTGAAAGCTTCCATCCCGGATGCTTCCAACTACATGACAGTCTGCAAAAGGCAAAACGATGGAGACAGTAAATAGACCAGTGTTTGCCCGGGGTTGGCGGGGAGAGGGAAAAATGAATCTGGACAGCAGAGAGGATTTTTAGGCCAGCGACGGTACTCTCTGTATGATACTATGATGGTGGATACACTACTTTGTCCAAACCCATAAAAAGGACAACACTCAGAGTAAACAGCAGTGTAAACTATGGACTTTAGTTATTAACAAAGTATTAATGTTGGCTCCTCAGTTATAACAAATATACTACAAGATGTCAGTGATGGGGAAACTGTGTATGTGGCGGCGGGGCGCGGGGGGAGCGGATAAAGGGACCCTCTAGACTCTGCTCAGTTTTCGGTAAATCTGAAACTTTAGCAGTCTATGAATTAAAAAGCAAAACAAAATAGGACTAAAATACTAGAGCCATGAAAGCAGGTGAGCAAGTAAAGTAAGGACAGAGATGGTTACAGCATTCTTAGGCCTGAGGGCCATCATGGCAGCAAAGATGGGGGTCAAATTTAGATTTTCAGTCAGTTAACTAAGCATGTACTCACTTGAAAGAAGCAGAAGAAAGTAATAGAATAAAAGGGACAAAAAAGAAACAAAAATGTGGAAATAAACCCAAAGACATCATTTGAGATACACGGACTTATTATGTAAAGGAGAATCAGTGTCAGCCTCAGTTTAAAAAGAATCCTACTCTGTGCTGTTACAAGAGCCACACTGGAGGAAAGGACACGCATTGAACAGAGAAGGTGACAAATAAGAGACATAAGAGAAACAAGAGAACATTATGACTTTTTTTCTGTGGCCACTAAATTTGAAAACAGATGAAATGGACAAATTCTGAAGAAAATGTTTGCCACCAAAACTGCCTCCAGAAGAAATAGAAACCCTGCAAGTCCGACAGCCACGAAAGGCGTTAATCAGTGGTCACGAAGACCCCTCAAGGCCAGGTGGCTCACACAGGAGCACTGTCTCTGTCCTCATGAACTCATTCCGAGAAGGGGGCCCGCCCTCGATGAATTCCATGAGCAGAGCCAGGCAAGGCCAGTGCAGGATGGAAAATTGTAGACGAATCTTATTCACTGACAACCACGCAAAATCTAAAACAAAATATTAGCAAATCATATCTGATATACACAGCATGACCAAACCGAGTTTATCTTAGGAATGTAAAACTGGTTCAACATTAGCAGTATTAATGCAATTCACCACATGAACAGGTTAAAGGGAAAAAAAGCGACCTCCTCACAACCGGTAGAGAAAAAACAATTAGTTAAAATCCAATATTCCTCCATGAATAAAAATACCCAAAACAAAAATCACAAAACAAAACTTCCTAGTACACTAGAAATAGCAGAGAACTGGATAAAGGTGGCCACAGAAACAAACCTACCAACCTACAGTCACATCCCACTAGGCCAGGGAGCATGTCCTTTGGAATTAGGGGAGGCCCCGCACCTGCTGCCCCTTACGCCTGCGACCTGGCACCACATACGGACCCTGGACAACATGGAAAAAAGACAGGAGCATGACTACTGAAGTCACACGGGCACCGCCATGACAGCATGCAGAGTTTATACATGATGAAAACAAATAATAAGCAGGACACGAATTTAAAATCCCAACTGTTTTTCTTGGGAACTGACGAGTGATGCTCACATTCATGAGTGTTGGTGGTGACTAACCTGGAATAGGATCTGCAGGGCGCCATGGAGGATGCACATCCGCCGTCCGAGGAAGATGAAGAAGGGTACCACAAGCTCCAGGAAGTGGTTGCTGAGGGTCTCAAAGCGATGAACCCACCATGGGGAGCGGTGCAGGAAGTAGGCCACAGGGTTGGGCACCGGCTGTGTCTGTGGGACAGGAGGAGGCTGTGAGCTGAGAACTGAGCCCCAACCCACAGGGAACCCCAGCCTGCCCACCTGACCCTGCCCGTGTGGCATCCACTGGCCAGTTGTGGAGGGTGGGGGGCTTTGGAGGGAAGGTAGTGTCTGTGACTAGCCTGGCTGGGAAATGCACGGGGGAGGCCGCTGCCATGGCCCTTCCTCCAACAGCTCACGTGCTGCCAAGATATGAGTTGCAGGGATAAGGACGATGGGGCCACATGTCTAGGCCTTCTCAGAGTGCATGCCAGGGGCACCTGTAATTCTGACACCAACCCCTTCAGGGGTCCTGAAGGCCTTGGCTGCATGGGAGCTCAGATGCTGGGGGGAGAGCCTGTGGACAGAGCCCTGAGCAGCACTGGGCACTGGAGGGCCTCAGGAGGACAGGTCCCTGGGGGAGGGTGGGGAGAGCGTGGAACCTGTCTCCGGCTCAAGCTCACATGTGCTTGCTCTCTGCTCAGAGGATGATGAAGGCTGGGGGAACGGGGTCCTGGCTCTGGGTGTGTGTTCCTGGGAACACGTGTTTTGGGCGGGCGGGCGCAGTGTGTCCCGGGAGGCCTGTGTGTTGACTCAGCCGTGGAGTTGGCTGCCCCAGGGCCCACCTGATAGGCCCTGCACCTCCGACCACAAGGCCCTGTCCTCCGCCAGCCCCTCATCTGTAGCTGAAGCTGGGAGCAGGCCACACGGAAGGTTACACGGCCATCCATATTCAGAGGGGCTGACAGTGAAGATGCTGTGTGGGGCCGTGTACATGCCCACTCATGAGGGGCTGGATGTGCCTAGAACTGGGCTTTAATTCCCCGTCAGGGAGGCCCTGTGTGACACCCAGCCGTCGGTGAAGGACACGGGTCTCACTGTGCACAGGAGCCCCCCCCACACTGACAGGACACGGGGCATCGGTGACCCCAGACCTGGGTGGACCCACTACATCTCCTCTAACGTGAACTGGTTCGCTTCCCCGTCTTCCGATCGTGCTGTGATTTGTGAAGGGCATTGGGGTACACTATGCCCACTTCCCCTCCCTTCCCTGGGCCTGGGCCTCGAGCCTCCTCATGCTGCCAAGCACACACAGGCAGCCTTCTCTCTCCTGGGACTTACGTTCTCCATGTACACGCATACGTCCCCTGCGGACACAGAGGTGCCATGTGGGCAATGATGGCTACTGTTAGGGAAGGGCTGAGCCCAAAAGACAAGTGGGTAGTAGTGCCAGCCTGGCTCCGATTTTGAAACTTAAAGATGTCCCTGATATAATTTAAATGGACTTTTCTTTGTCACACAAGCTTAGATCCCAAAGAAAGTACTTCCTGTAGCTGCCACTGGAGTGCTGACCCCAGCCCCTTGTGACCTGCTCCCTGGACACACGGCACCCCCCACCTCAGCTACACGGCCCCTCAGGCCCACCCCCCCGCCCCACGCCCCCCGCGTCAGGCGTGGCTGCAGCCTGCTTTTCCCTCTGCCCCGGGCATGTTTACTCTCAGATTTGCTATGGACACAAGGAAGCACCTGTCCTGCTGGACGCCTGTCGTGCGATGGGCACGGTGAAGTGACTGCTGTATATGCGGAGAAACTCATTAAGGCGTGACAGCCTGGGTGCCCTGAAGAGTGTGGACCTCCCTCCCGCCTGACATTCAGGGCGGTAGGAATGGATGAGGGGCAGCGGTAGAAGTCACGAAACAGCAGCTCCCCGGCCGTCTACCCCACAGCTCAGAGGCAGGACGGGTGCTAGGGAAGGGTTGTCCCATCTGGGACGACAGGTTACTGGGGGACCAGAATGGAACTATGGCAGCCTGTGTTCCTGCTAACTTTCCATTTGGACACGATTTCTGACTTATGGTAGGGATTAGTAGTCTGCCACGACACGTAACTCCTTGAGCTAAAGCTGACCCCTGATTTCCAACTTAGAGAAAAGTTACAATAGTTGAAAAAAAACCAACCCTGAATGTCCTAAATGTTTCCATTTTACCACCCCTTCCTCCTTTTCTGCCACTGCACCATTTGAGGGTCAGCTGAAACATGCTGCCTGCCACCTAAGTACTTCAGCGTGAATTTCCCAAAAGAAGAGTGTTCTCTCACGCAGCATGGCAGCGATCACAGCTAGGGACTTAGGGATGCTCCACTGTCTGTCACCTGTGGGTCTTGCTCAGATTCCTCCAGTTGTCCAAATAATGTCTTTTAAATAAAAGGAAATCCTAGGTCACACATTGCCTTCAGCCCCCATGTCTCTCTAGTCCCCTGACCTGAGTGTCAGGACGTTGACATTTTAGAGTACATGCTCTTTTGCGGGATGTCCCTCAGTGTGGGTGTGGCTGATGTTCCTCATGGCAGACTGGGGCACGCACTTGTGGCAGGAAGACCCAGTGGTGACAGGTGACCTTCCCGTGAGCCCAGGATGGTGATGTCTTAGCACGGGCGGTTTCTACCTGGGTCTCTTGGTTAAGGGCTGTCAGCCAGGGTCCTCCTCTGCAAAGCTACTGTTTTCCCCTTTGCAGTTCGAGGCTATGGAGAGAACCTGTTACGCCCAAATGTCCCAGATTCCGCACCCTTTGATGATTCTTGCCAGAGTCGGAGGTTCTGATGGCATCTGAATGGTGACTTCTGTGTCCACCACTCCTTTGCATGGCATTCCACTGTAAGGAGAAGCTGTTCTGCTTCTCCGTGTACTTCCTGGTGCTGGTGTGGGCACATGGGCTATTTTAGTCAATGGGATATAATCCTCCACTATCATGTGTTTTAATGGTCTATACCATTTTCTGAGCATTTTCCTACTTTCTGGCTCTAAAGATGCTCCAGGGTCATCTGTACCCCTTCCTCCCCAGCTCTGAGTGCAACTGTTTCTCCCAGGAGCCAGGTCCCTCTGACGGAGGCTGGACCCAGCCTGGCCTGGGTATCACTGTCTTTGGGCCACTCAGTGGGCAGAGCTGGGAACCAGATGAGTGACTATGTCTTACCTGCCCCTGCACCTGTGTCCATGTAGCTCAATAATCTCTTCCTTTACCTGTGTTCTAAGGGAGTTTCTACAGCTCTGGCCAGCACACAGCAGGCCTTGCCTCATTTCTGCCCCAGGGGCTCACAGAGACTAATCCTGTTCCCACCTGAGAATGTGGAGGGAGTGTCAGATGGAGAAGTAGGCTCCTATAAGGAAGTGGGCATAGGGCTGTGGGGGAAAAGACACAGGGGTAGGGGACAAGCAAGACTGTCAGGGGTCTTCCTGCCCTCAGGCCCGTGTCGGATTTGTCACATACCAGGTGATGCCTAAGCAGAGTGAAAGCCCCGCAGGCCTAAAGTTGCAGATATTCTGGTGGTTAGCAGCCAGTTCATTCAACAACAAAAAAAGGGCATCAAAATCAGTTCCAAATGTTTCAGCTTTTTTAAAAACAGCAGTTTTTTTCTGGATATGATGTGTACGTACATACACAAGTGCTGTATACACGAGTGTGCGTGTGTCAGCCCACACCCCAAGGTGTCCGTGGCCCTGGACAGGAATGTGTACCAGGCGCCCGGCGTCTGGGCCGGAGCTATGTTGACGGGGCCAGCGTGACCACAAATGAGTCTGCCCGGCGTGCAGGCTGCGGGCAGGCCCCCCTGCAGGAGCCGTCATGAGAGAGGACCCTGTTACACGGGCTTGTTCTCTGCTGGTGGTGCCTGGAAGAATGCCCAAACGGGCAAATGGTGACTGGACAACCACGCCTTGTTTCCCCCAAGTCAGGACGAGCCCCTCGGTTACATTTTAGAGTCCAATTTCAGAAAGTGGCCTGGCCTCAGGCCAACTCTTGGTGGTGCCGCAGGTAAGGGCAGCATGCCGCTCAGCCCTGTTTCTGGCAGAGGGACAGCTGGCCCTGCACACTTCTCAGGGCCGAAGGCCCTGCCTTTACCAACGGTCCCAGCCAGCCAAGGAAAATGAGTTTTGACAAGATGGCGGCACCCTATCCACGGTCAGGGGAGGCTGAGATGGAAGTCCCCTGGCCCTGGCTGCCCCGTGGGCTCCTGTCATTAACACACTCTGTAAGCGAAGGCATCGTTAAGCAGGCGGGATGGTGTGACAATGCATCCACAGCCACGTTAGTGTTGTCACCGCTCAAGGCTGAGCTGGCCCTAATCCACTTACTGGATGGAGTGGATTCCCTGAGTTCCGCCTGTGGGGACATGGCTGGCCCAGGTCTTAAGCATTATAGGGGAGGGTCCGAGGACCTTGTCTTCTCACTACCTACGCCCTGCGTTGAAAAGGGCACCATATTCCTCGGCTAGAGAGACTGACTTTTATAAAGCTAGTCCAAGACTGGCCTGAGGACAGGAAGGCAGGGAGCTTCGCTGGCTTAGAGGCAGGGTGGGGGTGGAGGGGGGTCACACTACACAGAGATGGGGGCCTGGGGCTGAGAGTGGCCCCAGCTGCCAGCCAGCAGGGAAATGTAGACTTTGAGCAAAAAACGCTCCCAACAGTTCCGTTTGTCTCCCCTCCCTCCTCAGTCCTGGAGAGGCCTGCAGGGACAGCCATGGGCAGGCTGGGGCTTGGGCGAAGTCCTGCTTGGTCCTAGGCCCAGAAGTGTGGGCTGGATGTGTGCAGGGCCTACCTGCCCACACTGCCGTTGGGCCTTATTTTGTCTCTCCTGAGGGTTCTGTTATGCCATGTCCCCTAGCCCTCCAATGCCAGCACCAAGATGAGAGCTGGGTGTCAGAGACCTCCTCCCAGAGGTGGCAGGCACATGGGCAGGGCTCCCTTGGCACCTGCTAGTGCAGGACACTGCACAGTCCCTGGACACAGCCTCCCTGTTCACTGTCACCTGGCACTGACTGCCCCTGGGGCCCCCTGGACAGGAAGGCTCTGCGTCCCTAGCCTTTCAGAGCAGGGTGACTGAGGTGGACTGATGAGCACAAAGGACTTTGCACCAGTTGTGCAGAAAGCTCTCTTCTGCGGGGGCCTTTCTGCAAAGCCACGTGGGGTGGCCCTGTGTCGGAGCCTCCTCGCTCTAGGCTCCCAGCTGGTGACAGGATGCTGATGTGAGGACAAAGAGGAGAGAGAGAAGCGTCTGCGAGGGGAATAAGCCGACAGCTTGGGGAGAGAACGTGTTTTAACATGACGTCCGGGGCGGAGCCATCCCTCGTGGTCACTGCACACCTGAGTGTCCTGGAGCACTATCCCTTCCCCAGGAGTCATGGGGCCTGTGTGTCCTGTGGGGGCCTCCAGGGAGCCTGTGTGGAAGTTCCATGTGCACCTCCCCGATGGGCAGCCCCTGCTACTTGTACAGTGCATATAAAATAGGAAAAATAAACAGAGTTCACTTGTTTGCTTGGAGCCGGGGCGGGAGGCCGGGCCCTTTACTGAGTGATGCTGGGAGGCAGAGGCCTCCGCGTGCTCTCTGCAGAGGGGACGGAGGCCGAGCGGCAGGACGCAGGCAGCAGAGCAGCAGGCTCAAGGACATCCCCTAAGTGTTTCCAACAAACAGTCTGAGTCCAAAAAGAATGAATCACTGAGCAGAGCCTGTGACCGGGAACCTGACACAGGCTGCATGTTCTCAGCCGCCACAGCCACCTCTAGGCAGCGCTTCTTACTTTCCACTCAGGTCAGTGGCGCATCCTGTCTCTCAGGAGCAGGGCACCTGGGGCAGGGCCTCCCCGGTCGGGGCTTCACCACTTTTTGTTTCCTGAACATAAATGCATGTTTCTGTGGTTGGCGCACACTTCTAGGAATCACATCGCGGGGACAGGGGATGTTTCCCAGGCTGTGCGAGTCATTCTGCATCCACAGACAAGCTCTCATAAGACACAGCTTCTCAGGATGGGGTAGGGCTGGGGACAGGGGGCTGCGGGACAACGGGCGATGGACTCCCCAGTCGTATTGCGGCCAACATGGCCTCCGAGTCGGTGCCTAGTCAGCGGGAGCCCAGCTTGTGGCCTTAGACGCTGGGTAAGGGACACACCAGGTTTGAACAGGGGAAGGACACGACCCACTTTTAATGGGCTGGGACGGCTGCTGGGAGTCCATGTTACCTCGGATTTGCCTGACGTTCATTAGCTCCCACAGGTGAGGTGCTGTGAAAGGGAGAACACCCTCAATGGAAGAACCGACCAGATAGCGCGGGAGGCCGCATGGGTGCAGTGGGGGAGCTAGAAGGCCAGCCACTCCCCACTCCTGGGGAGATGTGCTGCCGAATCTGTAGGTGGGCGCCCCAAGGCAGGCCCTGCGCCCTCCGCTCACATGGGGCTTTGCTGCATCATGTAAATGAGAACAAATATGGTGACTGTGACATTAGCCGTCCCCTACAACATGAAACTCCTTGAAAGGAAGGCTCTATTTTCTGGGGGCCCCGCTCTCTGGGGAGCATCGCAGTCGGGCTCCTTATGTGGATTTACGACCTGCCGGAGGCGGGAGTGTGCGGGCGGGGCCTGCTCCGTGTGCCGACCCGAGCCCTGCTGGTCTGAGCCGCACTGCCGGGAGGGTCCCAAGGCCTCCCTTCTTCCGCAAGCCCAGGACAGTTTTATTTCTGTTTGCATTGAGCTGGAAAAAAACACCATGTCATAAAATCTGGTTGTAAACCATGGAAGTGGTGACTGGAGCATCGCACCCCATAAAGCACGGGGAGAAGTGCCCGGTGCTGCCTGTGTCGGCTGCTGGGCCACGCTCACCGACACGGCCACGTGTCCAGAGCACAGACCAGCCCGGGTGCCGTGGACTGGCCAACCTGGACCCCTGCGACATTTTACAATTGGTTCCCCTAAAAAGAGACAATTTTAAATATGGAAAACATGAGGAAAATATAAAGAGTGATGAAAAGTGTGCAGGGATTTAGAAGGTAACGAACCTTTGGGGAGAATGACGTCACTTCCTGTTGGGGGACAAGTCCTCTCCTCTAACACCCACCCTCTCGTCCCTCAGTGAGAAGTCTACGAAGAACAGAAATGGTTTTTTCAGCTAGTTTCCCATTTTAGGGACTATAAATTATGTGTTTTGAGTTTTAATGAGAAAGGGAACACATGTGATTCTTGTCTGAAGAATGAGTTTCTTAAACTCTCAAGCTCCACATGTTCCATTTTAACAGAAAATTCGTGGGTTACACTTGCTCCCTACTGATCCAGGACCCTTGTCCCTTGCAGGGCCGGAGATGAGGTGTCCATGAAATGCCCTGTGAAGTCTGAGTTCTCAGTCTGGTTTTCAGAGTGGGGTGCCTGCACGCTGTAGGTGTTGATATGTGTCCTGGGGACATGGAGGTGTCTGTGTGTTGGTGGCTCCCTGATGGGAGGGGAAGGGGACATACTGTATACCTATCAAGTGAAGGTCTTAGGATAAAAAGGTAAGACCTACTATGTGTTCTTATATGAAGCTGGTAGCTGGCTCCCCCAGGGGCAGGGCCCTGATGTTGGGGCTGAAGGCTTCCCCCACGAGGCCAGATGTGCTGGGGTGTCCTCATGGTGCCCACCTTGTGAGCATGAGACTCCCCACAGCTGCTTCCCGCCTCCTACCAAGGCAACTGGAAATGGAACACGGAGAAATGAGTTATTACTGTGGGGATAAACGATAGTACACAGGGGCCTGGGACAACTGAAACACCGCGAAGGAAAGTGGACAATGTGCCGTCAGGACCGTCGGTGGCAATGGCTCCCTAAGAGCTGGCATCCGCTGCACCCCCAATGGTGCACATCCTGCCCGACCCAGGGGAAAGTCTGGGTCCCGGTGAGATGACAATGGAGCAGCACCCTTAAAGTACTGATAAACCTGTCAACCTAGCATTCTATACGCACCAAAAATCTCTTTCAAAACCCAAGGTGAAAGAGGCTCAGATAGAAGAGCTGAAAGGGCTCATCGCCAGCATACCCGCCCCACACACGCGGACTGAAGGAAGTTGTCAGATGTAAGCTGTGGGCCCACACGTGGGTGAAGAGCCCTGGGGATGGTGAGCACGTGGATAAATGTGTGAGGTTATCTTTCCTGTTTAATAAAATATCTTTAAATGGTAATTTGACTGTTAAAACTAAAATAATAACATGGTATGTAGTTTATGTAAAAGTAAACATATGACAACACTAGCAAAAAGGCCAGGAGGGTAAAGTGGGAGAACGTCGTTATCTAGTTCTTTTATCATTTATGAAGAAAGTATAGTTATCACTTGAAGGCAAGCTGTGGTGGATTAGAGATTTATACTGTAAACCCTACAACCACCACAAAAGTAAAACGACAAAGAGTCACAGCTAATAAGCCAAGAAAAGAAATAAAAAGGAGTCATAAAAACATTCAACTAATCCAAAAGAAGCAGAAAAAAATGAAAAAAGGAATAAAGATGAAACCTAACGTATCAAAGATCACGTTCGAAGCAAATGACCAAAATACACAATTAAAAGGCAGAATTTGTCAGAGTGGATAAAAAATAAGATCCACTTATATGCTACCTTCAGGAGGCACACTTCAAATATGAAGACACATGTAGGTTAAAAGTTAAAGCTTGTCATTATAAAACTAGTCATTATATTAATATCAGACAAAGGGACTGCTGAGCGAATAACATCGGGAATAAAAGGTCATTTCATAATGCTGAAGGGGTCAGTTCATCAAAAGGTCACAACACTCAAACATTTATGTACCTAATAACAGATTCAAAACACACAAAGCAAAAGCGAACAGAACTGCAAGTAGATATGACAAATCTATAATTTTAGTCAAAGATTTCAATCACCCTCTCTCGATACTTGATGAAACAAATAGATAAAATATAAGTAAGGCTATAGAAGGCTTGAAAAACACCACAGATCAACTTGAATCAATGAATATTTATAGAACATCGGGTATACATTCCTTTTTTAGGTTAAAATGGAACATTCACTAAGATAGACCCTATTTGGGCCCATAAAACAAGTCTGAATAAATCCGAAAAGATTCAAGTCACATACTCTGACAATAAAGGAATTAAATTAGACATCAGTAATCTGCCTGACAACCCCGGGGTTGTTATCAATTTAAAGTTGGGAAAACAGAATGTGAACAGTTAGGTAACTTGCTCAGGATCACATAAGCCAGAAGTGGGTGCTTCGAGAGGGCAGGCAACACAGGTCTATATAAAGGGCAGGGAATGAAGTGGACCTGGGTTCAAGTTTGGGCACTGCCATTCTAGAGCTCTCTGCTGTGACAGCAATGACCATCGCTGACCCTGAGGCTGTACCCCCCACCTTTCATGGTCTTGGCCTTGGTCTGATGGCCCTTCTACGTGCTCCCAGGGTGTGGGCCCCATCAAAACTGCCCCGTGGTCAGTCACCTATCTAGGCCATGTCCAACTTTGGACCTTGACATTCCCCAGGCTCAGCACTACCCCCCGACCTCCAGTCCCCAGTAAATACATAAAACACTTTCTTCCTACAAAATCAGTAAAATTGTCAGCGGGCAAAGCAAGTAAGCCACAATTCTCAACCTGCTGAAGGCACTTCAGTCACCGCTTCTATCACGTTAACATTTACAGCATTCACGGTAATGTCAACCTTGATTCAAATTATTTCCAGATTGGTAGACTCCTATATCTAAGGGTACTCAGTGACCCCCATCCAATTACATATAGCACAAAACATCCAGTAGTCCAGGTCCTGGGGTTGCAATTAAAAGCAGGACCCACTGGCCCGAGACACAAACAGAAGCCACCAGTACTAGGGGTGGGTTGGAATGCCCAGGGCTCAGGGACTGTGAAACACATCGGTCACAGGCTGCTGGGTCAGTGTTTTCAGGCAGATTACTGCAGCTCAACCCGAGGTTTAGCCAGTATTTAGTGAGCAGCCTCCAGTGATGCTTAGTACCCAGAGGGCAACCGGCTGCCTGGGATGAGGGAGGGCCCTGAGAGGGGCTGAGGCTCCCTTTGGCACTGCTGTCCTGGGCAGCAGGGGCTGTCTTTAGGTCTCCCCCATGAACACCTGGGTATGGCTGCCAGGGTTGCTGGAAAAGAATGCCTGGCCTGGGCCCTGGTGTCAGTGTGCCAAGAATGACCACAGCTTGCAGAGGGATGAACAGTATCCAGGGACAGGTGGCCATAGCAACCCTGTTGAGTTGGGAGACACTGGGATGAGGGACCATTCTCTACCTTGACAGATGTGAAGACATGCCTTAGATCACAAGAGACAGAGGAGAAGCTTCTCCTGGAAATGCCGGTGGCGGCTGCCCTCACACTTACGTCACGTTCCCTGAGAGAGAGCAGTCACAGGTTGTGCATCTTAAGTGTCTTCCTGCTGTTCAGCTGACCCTTGGGGGTGAACATACGTGGCAGCGCCTCGTGTGAACCACCTCATGTGCACCTGGAGAACTGTCAGGCAGGGAGCACACCTAGCAACAATGCTCCAACACCAAGGCTCTGGGGCAGATCCTGGAGGTACCCTGTGGGTCGGCTGTTCCCGCCATGCGCTTGAAACCCTAGCTTAAAAACTCAACTGACATGACACGACAGCCTCTTTTATGCACTGTGAGGCTGTGGGACTTCACAAATAATAGGAGTGAAAAGTGATTTATACCCCTGGATTAAAGGTCAGCTCTGTGAGCAGGACCCTGGAGCGGAACAACAGTGTAAACTTGTTTGAACTCACTTGTGTGACCCTGGGGGTGGGGGGGGGGAAACAGAGAAGGAAGACCTGCATCATGATCAAGCACGAGGGACTCCAGAGGGGCTGCAGGCGGGACCCACCGTGGGAGGCGGGACCCCGTGAGGCCGAGACACCTGTGGCGGCTCAGCAGCCAAAGCGCACAATCCCCTCCACCAGCGAATCACCAAATTAGAGTGGAGGCTGTTTTATGCAAGAGATGTGCCCGCTACAAAGGAATTTAAGGAATAAACTTGTGTGATCAAAGTATTCCGAAGTTAAAAAGCTCCAATTTGATGAATCTCTACAGAGCAGGGAGGTCCATATAAGAATACAAGTTCACTGCTAAGAGCATTTTCTTGCTGTTCCAGTGGAACAATGCATGTTTTAAAGGTAACTGGACAGGACATAAAACTTCTAGCAGGTGAGCTGCATTTATTTTTCTTCCTTCCGTTTAGCATTTGGCAGCTGAGGTGTGCCTGTGGGCATTTCCTGCGGATGGTTTCCCTGGGTGTTGGAGCAGAGCCTGTCAGTTCGAGGACGGAGGCTTTTAGGACATTATTCTGTCCCGGATAAGCTCAGTGACGCTGGCTTTGTGTGACTGCGGGTCCAGACATTACCAGATCTGTAGAAACCGTGCTCAGTGGTGGAGCATCCGTCACACAGAGACCACCTGTCTTTTCTCTCGCTGTGACTGACAATTTATGTTTGAAGACATTTGCCCAGTGTTTCTTCTGATTTGACTGACTGAACTCGCCAACAACCTCCTCCTCATTACCAGCAGACAGAAACACAGGGGCCCCCGTGGGCGCAGGGGCCAATCCCGCCCAGGCCGAGTGGCAGGCGAGGGCTTCTACCCACAGTGTGCGAACCTACCCAGCCTTACCCCAGGGGCACAAATAACCTCAAAGGGATGAATCAGACAATCTTTACTCAATGAATAGTGTTTGGGGAGGATATAGGTTCCAGCCTCAAACGTGGCGTTTGTCAGTACCCTCACTCCAATCCAGCTCACACAGAGGGTGCTGAAAAAAGACTCACTGAGGAAAGGTTTCTTCTGCCACAGAGTTAGGAGGTTCCATGCCTCCAAAGGGCCTGCCTGAAACGCCACGGGCCCAAACTCTCTGTGACAGCAGCACTGAACAACCAGGGCCTCGTGGCACCGCTGGGTTCAGCCCTGGATCCCGTGGTCATTGGTCATCACATTCCCAGTTCTTAATGAGCCTCGACTTGGCTTGTCCTAGAATGCTGATTTCAATGGCCCTGACCTCACACATGTGGATGGCATGGCCTGCTGGTACGTCCTCAGGACTTGGGTCACAACCCATGTGCACTGCCTGCCTGAATCCTGAGCAGGGCTGTGAGGACGGAGAGCCCTGGCCTGATGTGCGCCAACTCCACGACTCCCTGGGGATGCGCACCCAGCTCTGCCCTCTACTCACCAAGCCTCCTCCTGCTGTCCCAGGGCTGCCTCCATCCTGGCCCCAGAGCCACACGCACGGCAAGCACAGGCATTCGCACCATGGGGACCGACAGGCCCTGCCTGCTCACCATACTGACACTCTGCAGGGGGATGCGTGCTGATCAGGGGCTGAGGGGACTCGTGAGTGGGCCCAGGACAGAGCAGAGTGTCCCTGGCCCAGCTCATGAAACCCCATACCCACTCCTGCTAAGCTGGAAGCATTTCCTCTGGCATTTTGTGGAAAGTTGGATCTAGAACCAAGGGAGGGCCTTGTGGCACCTTGGGCAGGCACGCTAGGCCTTGGGCAGGCCTTGGAGGACACTCCAAGGCACGTTAGGTGGGCTGTGGGGTGATCCCTGGATCCTAAAGATAAAGCCTGACTTCCCGCTAAACACTGCACAAAGGGGACACCCCAGGCCTTGGCCGCTTGAAAGATGACATAGCCTGGAACACACACAGGAACAGCAATAAGGGGGCATGACCCCAGGCCTGAGAAGCAACGTCAAGCGCCAAACACACTCAGGACGAGTCACAGAATGCGCACGATTGTCTGCAAGCCACCTTTCAGAAGAAGAGCAGACAAAAACTGCTTTCCCCATATTCCACTGGGGCCACAAGCAATGAGTGGAGAACAGGGAAGAAAATATCCTGACAGGTGGTGCTCCAGGTGTGTCTAGATTTTTACTACCAACAAGAGGGACATGGGCCCAACATAAGAATGGGCACCCGACAGGCATGTGCGCTGTACTTGGGATGAGCCAATGTTACTGATAAAACAAAGGATGTTTCAATGCCAAATGCCCTCAGATTAATTCATAAGAAAATGCAGTACCAGCCCCCCACAAATAGGCCAGCGGTCAGCAGAAACAGGACTGTCTGGAGGGGCTTAGACCTGGGCCCAGGTCCCGAGATGGGGAGAGCGTGCCCAAAGCCCCAGGCAGAGCCAGGGAGGGGGCCTTGGGGATCCTCACACAGGAGGACTGGCACGCTTGTGCCCCAGGGAGCTGGGGAATTCCTGCACCCATGTTTGGCATGGCTGGGGCTGGGTACAGGGCAGACCAGTTCTCAACTCTGCACCTGCCCTGGGGGTGGGAAGGGCCAGCTTGGACTCTAGGAGGGAGGGTACCTGGCCTGATATCTAGGGCCTGAGCAGGACCGTGGACAGCAGCAGAGGGACCCAGTGCCCATAACTAGAAGGAGCCACTGGACCCGCAACCACAGTGGCTGGTCACCCCACTCTGCCAGCCCTGGCAAGTGGGATACTCCGCCTCCCAGAGAAAGGAAGCATGAGGGCACATCCAAATGAGCTGACGTCTGCCTCATCGCATCACCGTGTCTCCAAGCTACTCACCTCGTAGTGGAAGTCCATGCAGGTAAGGTCCTGCCAGCATCGGTCTCCCCGGATCTTGATCAGGCCCTGCCAAGGCGAGACAGAGAGGAAGCCACGTGAACCATTTCCCAGAATGGCAAGGGAACCACTGTCAGGGGCAGAACCTGCACTGAAAGGAACTATAAGGGAGCAATGACAGATTTTATCCTATACCCTGAAGAGATGTAAAGGGTAAGATTGAAACGGTGTTTCACAAAGGCACATTCGAGGCTTTAATGATGAAAAGTTAGCAAATGCTACAGGTAAAAAGAAACACTGGCTTCCTTGTTATAAAATCAGTTCCTTCTGCACTTTAAAACTCAGTTTTTAGAATGTGAGCATCATCACGACAGTGCAATTGTGAGGCTTTAAAAATGAACAAATTGGCAAAGCTCTACACACTCAACCTGACTTATACTTGTAT
Organism: Rousettus aegyptiacus; assembly: GCF_014176215.1. Lineage (NCBI taxonomy): Eukaryota > Metazoa > Chordata > Mammalia > Chiroptera > Pteropodidae > Rousettus > Rousettus aegyptiacus. The sequence goes on along the minus strand of NW_023416311.1, from coordinate 16,318,780 downwards.
AGAAGCCAAGGAGAAAGCGAAAGGGATGACGTTGAAATTGCTACGATGACGCACCATTTAGCAGCTCAGGTGAGCTGGATGAAAATGTTTACCCATCTCTTGGGATGGTCACTACCATCTCTCAGCACCCAGGAAAGCCCCGGTGCTCAGGCCCGAGAGTGTCTCCAGGGAGCTGCTTTGCTGCCTGGTCCCCTGGGAAAGAAGCTACAGAGAGAGGGGCTCTGCCAAAGAGCCTGTGGGTGAGCTTCTCAGCACCGGCCAGCTGCCCTGGCAGTCGGCTGCCCCTGTGCGGCTTCCGGGACGCCATATAGTGTCCACAGCATGGCTGGCCTGCAGTCACAGGGAGGACGGTCAACATGCCTGTCAGATGCACCCTGTCCATCCGCTTTCTCTGCACACGATTTCTTCATAAGTTGGAAACCAACTGTTCCCATACCAGGAATAAAAATATCGCTTGAGTTGCAGAGATTTGTTTTCAATTTGTCTCTTACATAATAGCTGGATTAGAAAGTGAGAAAGAAACTGCACCGATGAAGAAACAACCTTGGGACACAGCTCGGCTTTCCCTCATGAGCGGTTTCGGCAGCTGTGACTACAGCGGTTTCATCCGTCCATGCGCCCACCATCCACCCAGCCACCATCTAACTATGCAGCCGCCCACCCGTCCACCATCCACCGGCTTGTTCAAGATCATCTTCGGGGTGGCTGAGGGCTCTGAGCCAGAGACGGGATGGTGTGAGTCGATGGGTCTTCTGGTGGCCACGTAGCCAGCAAGGCAGAATGACCGTCCAGGATGTGAGACGTGTCTGGAATGTGGAGCCCACAGGATGGGCCAAGGGATTGGAGCGGGGAGCAGCTAAGACCTCTGGCCTGGGTCCCTGGCGGCTTGGATGCAGCGACACCCAAAGGAGTAAGGAAAAGAGATGGAGAGCGACATGCTTAGGCCACATGGTTTCCACGGGAAGGCCAGATGACGGAGCAGTGTACAGGGGCTGGACTGAGCTAAACATGCACCTAATCGCAGTTTACAAATGCATCCCAAAGGGACCTCGGCCTCGATTTTCTGAGTGCCGTAAAGACCCAAAGGCTATTCTGAAGCTGGTTCTAGAGAAGCTACTTCCTGCTTCAGCAGCCACCTCACCTGAGGTCTCACAGCCCAGCCAGGCCAAACCCACCTGGCCCTCAGCCGCACCTGCCACCCCCGATGTCACAGAGCTGTGGTTGCACTCCAAGTATAAAGACTCTTGGATGAATCACTTTGAAAAGTGGGAGTCATGTTTTTCTAGGAACTGGGCTTGCTTAGATCACAAAGTGCCAGATAGACAACTTCCAGTCTGAATGTGGCTGGAGTCATGATTGTGTGAATATAGCGCTTCGGAAAGTCAAACGTTTCCTGATGACCCAGACCTGAGCGAGCCCATACTGGCAACAGAAGAACCACCGATTTCTGATGAGAACGTGCCCCTCGCTCTGCAGAAAACCTCAGCCACGGGGCTACACGAGGCTCCCCTGTGAGGGCCGCTCCACTCCCTGAATCCCTTCAGAATGCGAGAGTGGTACTCTTTGGAGATTCAAACCAGGCGAAGAAGAAAAAAAACAAAATAATTAAAATGTCACTCAAATTCTAAGCTGATATGAGACACTTAAAAATCTGAGACATTCTTTCAGGAGCGGAGGATAATTATATTCCTCCCCATCTACTGATTTCTCCCTACAATGCAGATGTCAGATTTTCCACGGATTTTTTTTCTTCCAGAGTAAGTGTCAAAAGAACAAAGCCTTCTTTGATCCTTTTGCAGCCCCAAATTAATTCTGAAAAAAAATGGCACAGACAGGCCAGTAATACGCCAGACCCAAAGAAAGCCAAGTGACCCACAGATGTCCATACAACCCCTGCTCTCTGCTTGGGAACGGGAGAGTGCCAGGATGATGGAACATTCCAGGGTGGCTGAGGAAGCCCCAGGCCTTGCAGGCAGTGAGTGGGAGGCAGGAACATAAAGGCGAGCACCCGGCTCCTCTCCGAAGCGCGCAGGTCCCAGGACATGTGTCTTAAAAACTCCCATTTGGAAGGTGGAAAATCCCAGGCTTTGCAACACAGAACATCCATTTCTGTAACACTGTGCACGTCCCTTCACACCTGACGTGTGTGTGTGTGGGGGGGATGCTCCACAGGCCTGATGCCCAGCGAGAAGTGACGGCCTGTGAACGCCAGGGGAGGCAGCCCCCTTTCCTCAGAGGCACCCGCGCCACCGCGGAGAGCTGTCTGCAGCTCCCCATTTGAAACTATACTGGTTATCTCGTCAGAATCTCTGCCCTGCTCCAGACCCTCTTCCTCCATCTGCGAACACAGGGGTTAGTCCTCCGTCTGTTCCTTTTCCACAAAGGAGAAGCTTCGTGGACCCTGGAGCCCTGCGTGATAACAAATGTTTTGCAAATGCAGGAGGACAGGCCACTGCCCTCATGAGTAGGCACGGAGGTCTGGGATACCAGTCAGGGGCAAGGGGGGCGGGCGTTGGGGCTGGTGGAGGCCGAGGTACCCCGGGCTCTGCCCTGACTGCTTCTCTCCTCTGGGAGCTGAGCTGGGCCCACAGGACCCCATGTGCTCCTTGAGCAGGCAAAGGGGAACCCCATTTTTTAGGGCGTGTGGCGACTGCTGCATTTGCGGTTCAGCATCCTGTAAGTTATGTTAGTGGGCAAGATGACAACCAACTTGTCTCCATATTTGAAGGGCCCCAGCCAACCTAGAGTCACCACCTGGTCCTGTTACTTACTCTCCGGTGTCAGTTCGCTGGTGTTAATACTTCCTGACCCCAAGGTGTGATGAAACAGAAATGTATCACGTGACCCCCTAAATAGCAAGCATATGCGCATACAGTTAAGTACTGGTAAGATACTGGACATCATTTGGGCTGAAATATGTGGTTAGTGAAAAATCACTAAGGCTGGGTTTTTAAATTTTTTTTTTATTTTTTCTTATTTTGCCCTCTCCCCAAATCCTGAAGATCCTTTGGAAATTACTATGGTGACACCTGTCTGTGACAGACTTTGAAGCGGGCTGCATGGAGTGGGTGGAAAGAATTGTCACAGGTCTTCAGAAGCATTTAGGATTCGACGTCTTTCTAGGTCATTGGGAACGGGCGGTTCTGAGAGGTTCTGAGGCTGGAAACAGAGGCACAAAGAGGGCGCTGAAGGGCCAAGCCTGGGAGCCTGTGCTTAGCAGGGGGCTGCAGCTGGGGGCCAGAGGTCAGAGCACTGCAGACAAGTTTCCCAGAAATTCCCATGCCACCCTGGGGCTGGAGTCTGAGGTCTGGCCTCCGGGGCACTCCTGCAGGAAGGAAGAAAGCCCCTTTCTTCAGCTCTGCCCACGCTAATGCAATAAAACAAATTAGGATAATTGCTCTCCTTGTGGAGTGGGGATCCCAGGACGTGGCAGGCTAGCCAAGGAAACGACAATGACATCTGCTTGATTTGGGTCTTCACAGGGCATGTTGCATTCCAACATTTATTTCATTATATGTAATATGATTTTACTGGAGGCAATCTGACTCCAAGAAAGAGCCTCCGACTTCAAAGTTTCATTTTTCCCTTGGTGACTGTGCTCCTTGCTCTTCTTTGCTAACCTTTCAGTCCTCTCTGGGCCGCAGAGTCTCTGGGACATGCACGAGTGGGGCATGCTAACAAGGAAACAGCTCTTCCAATCACCTGCTCTAAGCAGTCCTCCGGCCTCCATGGGGAAGAGCAGAGATCCAAGTGCTGACTCACTGAGCTTCCTGGTCAAAGCCTCATCTCAGCCAGGAAATTTCCTTCCATGAGACAGAAGCCTGAGCCTCAGAATGGGAGACAGAGCTGATGGCCAGCCTGAGATCCAGGTGGGACCTGAACACTGCAGCAGCAAGCAGCTGTGCCCTGAAGCAGACTCGGATGGGCCTGCACTCGCTGCCACTCTGCCAGCAGGTGTCAGAGCCTAGCTGAGTCTCAGCAAAAACTTGCACAAGGATGACTGCCAACTGTGTCCCAGACATGGCTCCTGTCACAGGGAAGGTCAGCAGTCTGCATAGCAGCCCTTGGTCTCTGGGGTGCGGGGTGTCCAAGGACTAAGGTGGCGGCAACGTTCTCTGAACATCAGTTATGACCAACTCCCTTGTTATCCCCAAGGCGTGTGGAGTTTTATAGGGATGCACTTCACAGCAATCATTATATGTGAACAGAAAACTCACGATGGTCTTTTAAGTCCAAGGATTGAGCTTCAGTTTACATAAAACAAAACACACACATCCTAAGTATTCAGTTCAACGCATTCTGACAACTGTATACAATCAGGTATCTAGCATCTGAAAGAGGAGACAGATTTCCATCCCAGAGAATGTTCTCTGGGATCTCTTTCCAGGCTATTCCACGCCCCACTCACCAGGAAGCGATGCAGTCCAGCCCAGCTCTGCCTGCTCTGGGATCTCCAACAAACTGACTTGGGTGTCAGGTGCTCTGGCTGTGGGTCTGGGTGGGTGGCACTCAGCATGCTTTAGGATTTGTCTGTGTTGCTGCATCGACTTGGTTCCTTTCTGTGGCTGAGTGTGAACGCATCACAGTTTACACTGATGGGCTTCTGGTTGTTTCCCAGGTCTAGCAGTTATGAAGAGGGGTGCTGTGGATGTGTGTGGCCAGCTTACACCCTGCTAGTGATGAACCCCACTGGGAATTCCAGTTGCCTGCACACGACAGTGTTTTACAGTTGGCCCTTCTTGTGAGTTAAATGCTGTCTTAGAGCTTTTCACTGTCTCCATTCTTATACTTTCATTTGTGAAGTACATTCAAGTTCTATGTCCTATTATCATGATTTGCATGTTCGAGATGTTAATTTTTGGTCAGACCTATACACTGCAAATAGTTTTTCCAGTCTCTGGCTTGCCTATTCATTTTCTTAATGGTGCCTTTTGATAATGGAAAATTTTAATATCAGTGAAGTACAATTTATCACTATTTTTTCTTTAATGGTTAGTGCTTTTTTGTGCCCTGTCCAAGAACTCTGTGTTCACCCCAAAGTAACTGTCTATGTTATCTTCCAAAAACTTTGTGATTCTGGCTTTTTATGTTTGTAAAAAAAAAAAAATACTTTCTTTGCTGCACTGTTTTGACATAGTGCCTTGGCTGAAAATCAACTGACTATACCTGTGTGGATCTGTTTCTGGGAGATATTTTTATGTTTTCTTCTAAGAATTTTATGGTTTTGCTTTTACATTTAGGTCCATAATCTCTCTCTGAAATGAGTTTGGAATAGATGAAACCGCAGTCAAAACTCATTTTATTTTTCTATACTGATACCCAATGATTTCAGCACAGTTGTAAAAAATGACTTTCCTTCTTCCACTGATTTCACTTGGTTTAATATCAATTGACGGCGGAGGTTGGGTCAGTTTCTGGACTCTATTTTCTTCTGCTGATCTGTTTTTCTAGCTTAGATCAATTCTATTCTTCAGCTGTAATATCAAGAAATATAAGTCCTCCAGCTTTGTTCTTTTTTTTTCTCAAGATTCTCTGTATTTCCATGTAAATTTTAGAATCGGCAGGTCAATTCCTCCAGAAAAGCTGGGAGTTGGGCAGAATTGCCTTGAATCTCTGTATAAATTTGAGTAAAACAGACATCTTAACAATACTGAGGTTTCTGACCATGAACATGGTACATCTCTCCATTTACATAGGTCTTTTAAATTCATATCAGTAATGTTCTACTGTTTTAATGTACACATCTTAGACCTCCTTAATCAGATTGAGGTATTTGCGAGCTCTTGATGCAATTGTAGAATGTATTTTCAGTTTTATTTTCTAATGATTTCTTAACAGTTTATAAAGTCCAGTTATTTTTCATATTGACTTGTATCCTGCAACCTTGTGAAATTCATGCACTCATTTTGGTAGCCGCTTTTGATTCCCCTAGGGTTTGTATGTATACAATCATATTATAACAGCTTCATTTCTTTTTTCCCTAGTCTTTATGCTTTTATTTCTTTTTCTTGTCTTATTGCACTAAGACTTCCAGCACAGTGTTGAAGAACTGAACCAGCAACAGACATCCGGGCCTGGTTCCTAACTGCATGTGAAAGCCTCGTCCTCTCACCGTGAAGACAGGTGTGTGCTGAGGTTTCACAGACACCTTTGTCAAGTTGAGGAGGTTCCCGTCTCAGACCATTATGAGTGGGTACTGAATTGTATCATGTGTTTTCTGCAACTGCTGAGATGATAAAATCGTTCTTCATCTTTATTCTGTTACTCTAGTAAACTGCATTAATTGATTTTCAAATGTTAAAGCCACCTCGCATTCCTAAGATAAACTATGCCTTTTTTCATTGCCAGATTTGATTTGCTCATATTTGCAAAGGGTTTCTGTGCCTTTGCTCATGAGGGTTACTGGTCTATCTTCTTTTTCTGATGTCCTCTTCAGGTTTTGGTATCACTGTTATACTGGTCACATAAAGCAATTTGGGAAGTATTTCCTCCTCTGCTATTTTCCAAAAGAGTTTGTGTCGGACTGCTATTATTTCCTCCTCAAATAGTTGAGAGATTTCACGGGTGAAGCCATCTGGGCCTACACTTTTCTTTCTGGAAAAGGTTTTTGATTACAAATTCAACTTATTTAACAGGTACAGAATCACTGAGATTTCCTGTTTCTTTTTGTCTCAGTTTTGGTAAGCGGCATTTGTCAAGGAATTTGTCCATTTCATCTAAATTATTGAATTTATTGGCTTAAAGCTTTCATAATATCCCAGGTGACTCTTTACGGCAGGATCTCGGACGCAATTGCCAGAATTTCAAGGAAAGTGTTTTCTCATGGTGCCCTTCAATCACGGTCTGGCTGCAGCTCCCGGTTCTGCTGAATTTTGACATGAAAACTGTTAAGTCCTCTGGGCCTACATTTTCTGCATTTCAGACATGGGCTTTTCTCTTGCGTTAACAAGACAGTAGGAGAGTCTGCACACAAGAAGTGTCAGAAGGTCCCAGTGTGGGTGCTGTGGCCAGGTGTGAGCACAGAGCCATGAGCAGCACAGGTGTTTAGCAATAGAGCCCCTGCTGATTAATGACTAGGGATTTGAAGCCACATGGAAAAGGCACAGGCATCTTGTCACTGCTTTCTGCAGCCTGCAGGTTACTTGGGGGTCACCAAAACATATGGGCAGGAATGCTAATCCTCACATTAGCTTCTGAGAGGCTCTTGCTCACGTGTGAATTCTCTGGCTCCTCACCCTTTAAGGAGCTCTACAGAACGTAACCTCACAAGGTGATCTGATCGTAAATTCCCAACTGGTCAGTAGTTACGTCCCAGGCATATAACTTTTTAGTAAAAGGTTTATCTTTGCCTTAAGTAAGCCCTGTCCATTGTTTCTGTGTATCTAGGTTAACACACTTTTGAAATAAACATAGCCACCTTCCAGAGAGAATATTATTATCTCGTCAACTGTCCTGCGGTGTAATCCAATTCCACCTTGCTTTCCCCCATCCTCATGTACTACTCCTTAATTTCAAATACATAAAAGAAACTGGGAAACTGTCATTCTCCGGAGCATTTGAGATCTTGCTCCCTGCCCTATGTCATTGGTTCGGCTCAAATAAACTCTTATAACAGTTCTCTATAGGTTTCAAAATTTCTCATGTTGACAGCTGCATCCCTCCACTTACTTCACTTAAAAATAACCTGCTCCAGGATAGCAAATATGCAACTCAAATGAAAACTGTTGATTTTAGCTGTGATTTTGCTCAGTAAGAATTTATGGTACTAAATTCTTAAGTCTTAATATGTGAAGCAATAATAAAGTTAATATAAGGAGGAATGCAGTACAAGATGTTGGAAGAACTGCAGAAAGAATATGGAGAAAAATGAAAGCTATGCTAACATACCAAGGTAGCATTTAACATAACGAGCAGAAGCAGCCGTGTTGAAGAGACATAGCCCGGAAATGGAATTCATCAGCAATCCAATTCCTGACATCTACTCTCCTCATTCTGACGATGCTGAAGAGCGTACGGACACATTTTTTTACTTGCTTCTTCAGGTCTGCATGTTCTCTACAAGGTAATGCTTACACCAAACAGGTTTCTACAGAAAGAGGGAGACTGTAGCATGTCTGCTGTGGCCAAACACGACAGCCCGGTACACACGCCCCAGACGGGAGCCAGGCCTGAGGGGGTAGAGAGCTGGAAGGAGGGAGGTGCAGAAGCGATGGGGCTTTGCTTTCTCAATTCTCAGGGGGTCAAACTAAAACCGCATAGCCTCGCCTTGGTACTGTCCAGGTCTGAGAATTCCCGGCAACAAGGGTACTGGCTCAATTCCCAGAATTTTAGCAATTGAGAGATCTAAACCCTCAGCACACACAGTTCATCAGCCTACTACAGGATGACATAATCAAGGACAGCTTTGGCTCCAGAGCACCGTGTGGAAAATCCATCGTCTGCTCCTGCACGAGGAGCACAGAGGGTCAGAAGCAAAGGGCCCCGGGCTTCAGTGACAGGCATTTGATGTGCTCTGGGGTGAAAACTTTGGCTGTTAGAAACTCAGTCACACACACATATACTGTTTTGACAAAAACTGAGAGTGTGAAAAAAGTGAAAAGGATTTTTTTTTAAGCATAAGGGCAACCTAGTTGCCTTAAACACAATGACTCAAACACCCATACCACTTACCATGTCTGCAAGTGAAAAGGGATTCTACACCCTAATATGACTGAAATCTATGCATTTAGAGCAGAAAACTGAGTTGAAAATCAGAGAAACATTGCAGAGCTCTTCCAAAAGGAAACACCTGGCGTGTGTTTGCCCCAGTGCAGTGAGGAGGCACAGGTACGTGTCCTGAGCAGACCTGCGTCTTTGTTCTGAGGAAGGAAGTCAAATGGGGTCACCTGGGCCCAAGCCACTGCACTATCCCCAAAACTTGAGTGAGGACAGGGAGACAGGAGAGGCTCTACCTTCTCTAATGAGAAATGTGGTGACTTCATGCTGCTTACAGTCTGGCTTCAGGATGTAAATTCACAAAGTCGTGACTGAGAGTGGCTTGGAGCTGCACAGAGGGAGCTGAGGGAGATGCTCTCGATGCTGCTTGAACTCTGGCTCCAAACCAATCACATCAAGTGGGATGACTACCTTGTCTCTTCCAGGTCCATGTGGTGACAGTTCGGGACTGTCACATCACCTATATGTCAGCAGGCACCAATAATCAGGAAAGAGGAAACAGGACGTCCCACCCTGCACAGCCCAGGCCAGCAGTCAGCACACGGAGCTGGGCGGGAAGCTGTGTCCCATGGGACTGTCTCAAGCTACAGCTTCCGCTGAGCAAATGGTCTTTCCAGGGTTTGAAGGCACATGGTTTTTATCTGGCACTCAACAGAAGTACACTGAGGAAGATCTGGCTCAGTGGGTGGGGTCTGTTGCTCTCTAGCCCTGTCCACAAAGAGACGTCTCTGCTCTATGTTCGCTGATGGGTCCCTGGATGCTCCTCCTGCTGCTGGAGGTTTCAAAACATAATTTATCTCCTACCCTAAAGCATGCAGATGAGGAGCTTTGTGGATGTGCACGTCTGTGGGATTCTACCTATCAGCACACAGGACATTTCCACTGCCCTAAAAATTCCCACATGCCCTCTGCAACCCTCTCAATCCTCACCCCAAATCTCAGAGGCAATCACTTCCTTGGCTCTGCCAGCTCTAGAACCTCCTACACAAGGTCTCACGTGGTACCCAATCCTTTGTGATGCTCAGTCTGGCTTCTCTCAGCACGATGCCTGTGAGGTCATCCAGGTCTGTCGCGCGGCAGTATTCATTTCTCTTTATTGCTGGGTGGTTTCCATTTGGAGGGTTTAGCACAAGGTGTCCACCCGCCCTCCTGTTGATGGACTATGTTTGGTTTCTAATGCTTGGTGCTGTGGATAATGCTGCTGTATTTGTGTAAAAGACCTTTTTGAGCACATATTTTCATTTTCTTGGGAAAATACTGGGTAGTAGGGTGGGAGTAAATTAACTTTGTAAGTAACTGCCAAAACTGCTTCTCCAGAACATTGGTACCATTTTATACACCCATAGGAGGGCAATGCAGGGGAACTCTGCTTGTTCACATCTTTGCTGTTACGCATTGAATGTCTGTGTTCTTCCAAAATTCATGTTGAAGCTCTGACCTGCACACTCCCAGTGTGTCTGTATTTAAACTAAGGAAGTAAGTAAGGTTAGATGAGGTTATAAGCGTGGGGCCTTGATCTGACAGGATTTGTGCACTTATTAGACTAGACTTCCTGCTCCACCAGGTGAGGACTCCACATGAGGGAGGCCATCTGCAGGCCAGAAAGAGTCCTCACCAGGAACAGATCTAAGAATCAGTTCATCAATTTCTAAAAAGGAATCCTTCTAAGATTATGCCTGAGGTTGTATGAAATCTACAGATCAATTTGGGGACAACTGACAGTTGAGCAATAATGAAACTTTTGATTCACAAACATGGTCTACCTAAGTCTCTTTAATTTCTCTCAGCAATGTTTGGTAGCTATCGGGGTACAAATGTTGCACCTCTATTAAAATTTCCTATGATTTTGGATGTTATTATTAGTGCTATATTAAAATTTTTTCATTTTCTGAAATTTTGCTAGCGTATAGAAATATTGTTTTATATACTGGCCATGAATCCTGCACTCTGGTTAAAGTCACTCCTTGATTCTAAAGACTTTTATGATCTTTCACATACGTGACCTGCTCATCTGTGAATACAGATGATTTTACTTTTCTAATCTTCAGGCTTTTATTACTTTTTCTTGTTTTATTGCACAAGCTCAGATCATCGATACACTGTTAAACAGACGTGACGGGAGTGGACACCCCGCCTTGTTTCCAGTCTTACGGGAAAAATGTTTAGTCTCCCACCATTAAGTATGGTACTGGCTGCAGGCAGTTTATGCACTTAATCTTTCATCAGGTTGAGGATGTTTCCTTCTATTCCTACTTTGCTGAGAATTTCTAAAAATTGAATAATTTTGTCTAATGCTTTTCTTACATCAGTTGAGGTGATCATATCATTTTATATCTTTCTCCCTTGATTCATTCATGTCTAGCCAATCTTGCATTCTGGGAAAAACCCCATGTCATCTTGATGCATTATACTTTTCACGTATTGCTGGATTCAACTGCTAATGATTCCTTAAAAAATTCATGTTTGTGCTCTGTAATTTCCTTTTCTTGACATGTCCTTGTCTTTGCTGGTCTCAGAAAAATGAGTTGGGAAGGCTTTTCTCTCCTCTGTTTTCTGAATGAGCGTGTACGAGATTCATATAGTTTCTTCCTTAAATATTTTATAGAACTCATCAGGAAAGGTTTCTGGGCCACAAGTTTTCTTAGTGGGAAGGTGCTTTTTATTTGTGTTGTTAATGATCTCAGCTGATAGAATTATGCAGATTCCTGTCTCTTCCTCTGTCAGTGTTGGTAATCTATGTCTTTGAAGGAATTTAACCATTTCTTCAAATTGCCTGCTTTGTGTGCATAAAAGTTGCTCATACTATTTCTCTTGAACTTTTTTTTTCAGCAAAGAAAGTAAGGTTTGTTTAGAGAGTTGCAAGTCCTGAAGACACAGGCGAGCTATTGCTCTCAACAAAAGGGCTCCCCACGTGTCTCGGGAGTACAGAGTACACAGGGGAAAATCAGTAGTCATGGAAACTAAGGGAGTTGGGGTCATGGGTGCTACTGATTGGATGATTGGGGTGGGGAGGACGGTAACTGACTGGATGACTGGAGGGGGATGAGGTAATTGATCATTGCGTCTGGTTCTGGAATCAGTCACGGTGCCATCCTGTCTGGTCCCGTGGCCTGGTCCCGTGGCCGGTGGGGTTGTCCTGCTTCGATGGGCCTGGGACTGAAACACATTTGCTGACGGATTCATTCGCTCTGAACTCCAGTGCTGGGGCAGCAGCTTGAAAGGCGCCAGGAATATACGGGAGGAACTAAGTTGTCTGGCTTCAGGGCAAGAGCTGGTGGGGACACTTTCTCCCAGACAGAAGTGCCAGCAGAAGCCACTGTTTCTTTGTTGAGCCCTTCTTTAACGTTTTACTTTGAAAAATTCTTAAGACTTCAGGAAAGCTGTAAAAATAGTCTGGAGTTCCTGTACAGCCATCACTATTAATTCAATGCTATTAAACTACAAACCTTACTTGGATTTCACCAGTTTCCCACTAATGTCCTTTTTTATATCAGGGACAATCCTGGGTGCCACATTAACTGTTATGTTTTCTGAGTCTGACAATTCCTCAATCTTTAACTAAATCTCATGACTTTGACACTTGAGAATTCTGTCAGTAATTTTGAAGAATGTCCCTCAGTTGCAGTTTGTCTGATGTTTTCTCACAATTAGGTTAGAGAAATGCATTTTTTCCCCTCTTTAATTCCCCTCCCCCTACTTCCGCCCCTGACATATAGACGTTGCATTTCCTCTTAAGAACTGGATCTCTGAAAGTGGGGCGTCTCCTCCCACACGCTCGCGGCCTGGCACACCCAGGGTACAGTCCGCGGCTCCACCTGGGGTGCAAACCCAGGACCTTCTGCGTGTGAAGCAGACGTGCCAACCACTACACTATGGAGCCACCCCTAGAGCAATGCATTTTTGTAAGACTGCAACAGAGGTGATGCTGTGTCCCTGGAGCTCCTTTTGTGCGCCTCTGTGTACTCTCCTCTGGAATTCCACCAGCATTAGGGGCTGAGGGAAGCCTTATAGCCTTCCATCATCCTCCACTTCCAACAGCTGGCAAAGTCTCCCACCTCTGCCTGCCCCCGTCTCCCCACAGAGAGCCAGGCGGCCGAGGGGCTCACCTCATGTGTTCTCCTCTGGACCCATCTCACGCTGTCTATTGTCTATTGACATGAGAACAGCTGCGTCGTGCAGTGTGTTCAGTGTCCAGCTGTTTACAGACAGCAGGGTCGCCTGGGCCACCTATCCATTAATACCTCCCACCCCAGCATTGAAAGGGGTCAGAAGGGCTCAGGACACAGAAGCCCTAAGAACGGAGACCAGGCTGACTCCATCTCAGGCACCTTGGAAGAGCGGGGCTTCTGTGGGCACAGAGGTAAGGCGGCTTCCTTTCTTTTTGTTTGGGCACCTTTACAGTCCCCTCCGAGGCTGAGCTCTATAAGAGCCTGTCTCTCAGGGCATCTGAACCACTGCAGGATCACAAAACGACAGCGGTCTCTGAATATTCAGAACAGTCACCCCTTAGCTGATTCTGTGGCACTGGTTCTCATCCACAAACAGAAGATCAGGGGCTAGACTGGGGGGCTTCACCCATAGTCGCTTTAGTATCACTAGATCTGTTGTGATTTCTCTCACCTCGTATAGGAATGGACATTTTGGTGCTAGCGCTTTTTTGTCAAGTCAACTCTACTTTCTGCTTTCTACTGAAGGAAGATTAATAATATCCAACATACAGACTAAATCAAGTAATTATACCTTTTAGTGCACCTGATAATTTCTTATCCAGCTGGTGCTAACAGTCAATCAAAATGCCATAAAAGGCGCTTTAGAATGTGCTAACGATCCCCTGCACTCAGTCAGGCATGGTGGGGGTTTGTTCAACTCTTGGCATCACAAACCTTGCACAAAACAGCCTGACAGCTCTGCCACCCAGAGCTTCCATGCCCGGGTTGCCCCTTCACCGGGGGCTCGTCGCTTTATATGTCCCACCTAATGAAGCTGTCATCTCAGTGGGGTCCCCAATAAAGTCTTTTGCAACATTTCATACATTTTTATACTTTTCAAAGCTAGCTTGGGAGAGAATCCAAAATCAAGTCCTAGATGGATGAGGAACCACAGCCTGTGAAGAATATGCGTATAGCGACTATAGACAACTCACAATTTCAACATTTCATTAAAATGAATCACAAAAACAACTATCTTTCTAATTAATTAGGAAAATGAATGTAGAGGCATCACACTTTATTGTTGAACTTGAACACACAATAACTTCAACACAGCATTTCTCAGTATCTGTAGCTAGTCACACCTGCCCAGTCGAGAACCTTGCTACCCACACCAGCCCCAAACAGGGTGCTCTCCATGCTTCCACACAGCCCTGTCTGCCCCTCTGGCCAGCACTACCACAGCCCTGTGACCTGTTCACCACCCGAGCAAGTGGACATGGCTGGTCACGCCGGGCTCTGACCCTAGGCCTGCTGCCCCCCGGCGGCACTTGTCCCTCTGCACCCAGCCGCTTCCAGTGTCCCCGGGGCTCCAAGGCCGCCTGGCCACAGACGCAGCAGTTGACCAAACCACAGATGGTCATCATGCCGGAATGAACGATGCTTCGACATCCAAGAGCATTCTGAAGCATAGGAGGGTGGGCGCCTGACAGGAACAGGAGGAAGCGGGAGGGTGCGAGCCCTCAGGACTGCAGTCCCGCTGGGGGGCCGGCACGTCATCCCCTCACAGAGCAGATGCCCGTCAGTCGCTCGTTAAGAACTAGTGCTGGTCAATTCCTATGTATTGATGTGAAAGTTGAACAGTAAAATAGGCCGACAGGAAAAGATGGATTCCTTTGAAAAATGGTGTTGGAGGAGAGCTTTACAGATACCCCTGGACCGCCAGAGAGATGAACAAGTGGGAACTAGAGCAAATTAAGCCTGAAACATCACTGGAGGCAAAAATGACAAAACTGAAGCCGTCCTACTACTGTGGGCACATCGAGAGAAGGAAGACAAGAGTTCTTTGGAGAAGACAATAATGCTGGGAAAAATGGAAGACAGCAGGGAAAGTGGAAGACCAAATATGAGTAGATGGACACCCTAAAAGAAGCCACGGGTGTGACTACAGGAGCTGAGCAGAGCTGTTGAGGACAGGACACTGGGTATCTCTCAGGCACATGGTCACCAGGAGTCGGAGCTGACTTGAGGGCATATAACAACCGGTCATGATGCAAGGGTGACGGAGCACAGGATAGATACAAGGAATGAGGGCATCACATTATCAACAGCCACACAGAGGTGTGAAAATGCCATGCTGACCATAGGGCATGTGGGGAGTGTATGCTCACAAAGACACACGAATAAACTGAACACTTGATGAGAAATGGGAGAGCCGCATGATTTTACAGGACCTCACCGCAAAATATTAGTTACGCTGTGGAAAAAAGTGATTTTCAGAGAGGACCAGCCAGGCCCGCCTAAGTCTGTGACAGAACAGATGGATGCTGCCCCCGGATGCTGCCCCCGGAAGAGAGTGCGGGGCCTCCTGCCAGGGATGCAGCCCCTGAGGCTGGTCAGGTGCACACTAGACAGCCACACTGTGGGGTCCTGGGGCCGGGAGACTGAGGGCCATCTGGACTGGAGGGGCACACGAGCAAGGCGGGCCTGATGGATGGAGCAACTTGCTCTCAAATGGGTCAGGAGCAAGTTCTCTGCCCTGTCCCCCAAGTTTGTGATTATTCCCCAAGGGAAAACTTAAAGCAAACGGATACTTAGCACATCTGTATGACAAGGTTTCCAATGTAAAAGAATTCAAATTTTATAAGGATTTTAATGAAAAATTAAGATCTTACTTACAAAGGGAGAGAAGTGGAAGAGAGAGTGAGGGAAAGCTGCCAAATTCTGTCTGCAGTTGGAGGTCAAAAGCAACCACGTCACTCCTGACTTCAGGGCTTAGATAATGTTTTTGAAAAGCAGCGGTTAGTTAAATTAAAAAGACATATACTTTCAAAGGCTGTGTAGAAGATAGAAGCTGAGCAATCTTAGTCTCCAGGGCCTGGCAAAAGAGCCTGAGAAGAGGAGAACACAGGCGAGCAGCACCTGGGCCAGGCAGAGCACAGACTGCCATCACGGGCCACACTGGAGTAAAGGAGCAGCTAAACATACTCCCCAAACCCAATGGGCACGGGTCCAAAAGAAAAGACTAGTAGGCAGAGAGACAAAAAGGAAGCTGGTGTGGCTTTCTAGGGGTGAGAATGACATCATGTCCTTCTTTACTGATTTAAAGCGATGTGGAAAGCGATGGGGTGGTCCAGAGACCACCGGAAGGGCTGGCGAGAGGCGTTGAGAGGCTCTTCCCCGTGAGTCTCCATGTGAAGTGGACTCAGTCGTGGCAGGACGTGATCATGTAAAGGGCCAGGGGAGCCAGTGAAGTTTGCAGGGATCAAAAACAGGCCACTGGGCATCACAGAAAGAAGCGGAAGGGGAACAGCTGGCCTGGCCTGGCCAACGGGAGGACAGCGAGGCGAGAGACTCATTTTCAGTACATTTCCCCCCAAATATTACAAATAAAAGTTCTACTTACTGCTCCGAGCATGATTCTGAAAATCAGCCACCGAAAGCCCCACAGAACGATCTGGGGAGGGGGCGTCTTCCTGGGCAGTCGAGACAGAGTCCAAAGAGGGCACAAGAAAATCCCCAGGAACCCTGTTTCCAGAAGCTGGGACTCCCATCCTGAAATGAAGACGGGAAGAGAACAAACAGCCACGTTAACCAGCTAGCCATACTCTACAGGAATAATCCCACTGAAAGCAGTTTAACTTAACAGTCCTGCACACAGGACAGATGGAGTGGCTGAGGAGTGCATTTCAGCCCCCAGGGGGACTGGACCCCAGTGCCTGCGCCACACCCTCCGTGTTCAGACCACTGCCTCCCGTCCTTTGCAGTTGCTGCAGATGTAATAAGTGAGTCTTGGCGAGCACACCCCATGACCCACTCCCCCACCAGTCACAGACACGGTGTCACCCCAGAATCCCCAGGCACTGGGCAGCCCTCTTTCCATTCAGTAGGCCTGCACTTGAAATCATGGCTTTGTGTATTCTTCCTGGAGGACCATTCACCGGGATCGACAATGTGTATAGAGGCCAGATGACTTGCACAGAGGTTCTGAATGCAGAGCTGACTCTGGTCCCTATCTTCCCTGGATGAGGAAGTCATGGGGAGATATATAGGTGACACAGCCATTTTCCCCAGGTGAGGGAGGAAGCCAGGGGCAGTCACAGGTATAGGTGACATGGTCTCCAGGTGAGGAAGCCAACGGGGAACACAATACAGGTACAGGTGACATGGCCCCTATATACCCCAGGTAAGAGAGAAAGTCATAGGGAGATACAGGGCAAATACAGCCCCCATCTGTTCCAGGTGAGGGAGGAAATCACAGGGAAATGAGACAGGTACAGATAATACAGCCTGTCTGTCCCAGGTGAGAGAAGAAGCCAGGGGAAGAAGTAGGTGCAGGTGATGGTCATTCCAGATAAAACCACCTCCTGTTAGCCTGCATGGGCTCAGTCTGTTATGGCTGGCAGCTCTATTGGTTGGCCATGAGGAATGCCAGCTGATTCTTCCTGCTGGGAACTCCATGTGAGAAACGCAGGTGAGTGTAACACACTTGAGTTCTCGTTCTCACAGAAGTGGTGGTGACTCACTGAGTTGGCCCCCACTATGGAAACAACTGTTCACACTGCATCACCAGGGCACCTGGAATCCAGAACAGGTTTCAGGTGGTTGTCAACTGGGCCCTTCAAAAGGGACCTGTGCTCCATTTTTCAGATTGCACAAGTTCCTGTTAATCTCATTTTGACAAATCTCAAAAACATTATGCTGAATGAAAGATTCATTAGGAAAGGGTACATACCATACGCTATGGTTCCATTTATAGAAGGTTCTAGGAGGAAGAAAACTGATGCAGGGGAAAGAAATCTGAACAACGCTGTCTGGGGATTCTGGGGTGACACCGTCCGTGTCTGTGACTGGTGGGGGAGTGGGTCATGGGGTGTGCTCGCCAACACTCACCAGAGGCACCTTGGGGTTTCATTCTTTGTAAGTTTCTTCCTCAAACTTAAATGAATCCTGAACCCTAGTTTAAGGGCTGATGGACAGATCTTCATGTCTGCAACTTATTTTGAGGTGCCCTGAACACTAAGATGAGGAACAAATAGGCATATAATGAAGCCACCAGAACGAAAGACAAATTGCAGAGTCCAGGCAGGGGGCTCATGGGTTTCACTGTGCAATTGTTTCAAACTCCCTGTAGTTTGAAATTTTTTATAAGATGCAGGGGTGGGGGGGGGGGATTCCATTTGCTTTCACATGTTCTATGGTTTTCTGAAACCACAGTTCCAAATCAGTTCTTTTGGAGAGGGTGGGTCATCTGCTGTGAAGTAGTGCCTGAGAGTGGTGTGTCTGACACCAGGGTGACAATGAGACTGACCCAAAGGGGCAGCCTCAGCCTGGCATCTCTGTGGGCTCGCTGCCTCGGCAGAGCCATGTGCTCTGCGCTGGGAACACTGGGGCCACCAGCACGCACACTGCCCCCACTGGGAGATGATTCCAGAAGCAGAGAGAAGCCTGGACAGTGCTGGGGAGTGAGGTATGTGTAGGTGGAGCCACGGCATCATCAGGTTGTCGTGGGTCCTGTGGCTCAGCTGACAGGAGAGGAAGGCACTGAGCTGCAGGGCGCTCCGGCCAAAGCTGAGAAGGGGAGATGGCAGTGGCCTCTTCTGGAGACTGGATGAACAAGATGCCCACAACTCATTCTAACTCCTCCAGGACCCACCTGCACCCCACCCAGCACTGGGCACACACCTGACTTTCCTCGGATGTTCAAGAGGGAAAAATTAAGAGTCTACACTAGTTTTGTGAGATTTCAGACACAGGCCAACTGATTTCTTTGGGTCAAGGATTTCCTTGCTTGTGGTTTTAGAAGGCCTTTGCTTTACAATTTGCTTCAAACTCCCTTTCTCTCAGCAAGAAAAAAATGAACTTTGCTCTGTATGTGACAATTTCTCTAGTTTTATCTTGAGAGATAATTTTCATTAAATTTGGACTCACTTCACTTCGGGTGCATTTTATAATATATGTGATTTGATCAGCAAAAGATATGCAGGACATGGAAGTGGCAGTCACAGCTTTAAGTGGCGTACTTATCTATAGACATGTCCACTTTTTGAGAAAGCACCTCAAAGGCCACCTCTATCTGGTGGTGCGAAAACTCAGGAACCCAGAGGCCCATGCCCCTCGCAGCCCTGCGAACAGAGCAGGTGGTTCCGGGGTTCTGGGCAGAGAGCAAGCCAGGTCCGACCACCACCCGGATGCCTAGAGGAGCCAATGCACCTCTGCAGGTGTGGGGCCCTCGCTCAGCTCCACAGCGCAAAGCTTGCCTTGCTCTCACTCCCGAGAAACTCTTGTAAACTCCGAGACCCCACGTGGGCGAGGAGAGCCTTCCCCAGGCGCCGGGCCTGCCTTCTCTAATTGTCACCTCACTTTGCACAGATGTGATGAACGGAATTTTAATATGTAGTTTGAGTGACACCGATCAAAGTGATATGCAAATGGAAGAGCCCGCCTAAGTGCCAGGAAGCAGGTGATGGTGTAGGCAAGGGATGGGACATGCTGTCACCTTAGGGACATGTGTGTACTGGCAGAGGGTCACTTGGCCCTCCTGCCTCCTGAACCTATTGGAATATTCCTTACCCTGCTGGGGTGCACGGGAGAGTGGAGGCCTGCAGCAGAGGTATACCAGCTTCCTCCTGAGGGACCCCCTTCACCCGCCACCTCCCCGCACCCATCTCACTGGAGCTGCTGTCTTGCTGGCCGCTGGCCCTGCGGCCATCAGTGCTGGCCGATACTGCTGGGGAGGAAAGGGTTGCCTGCATACCCACCTGCTTCTGCTTTCTTTTCTTGGATCTTGTTGAATTTTAGCAGCTGTGCTGCCTGCATAAGGAACACCATTGTTCTCTGCTTCAGCATGGCGGGGAGGCGTCCCCAGAAAAACAAATGCCCAGTGCGCTGCCGGAGTGGCTTCCCGCAGCCCAGGCTGTCCTTGAGCCTGCGGATGGCACAGCACACTGCCAAGGGACGTGCTCATGACTGTGAGCAAATGCTGACCCCAACACAGTCAGCAGGCTTCACTGGGTGCCTCTTATCAGTTTAAAACCCCTACTCATGAGGTGCCCATGCCTTTCAACCTGTGCTCAGAGCTTTTCTGCGGGTGGGGAGTTACAGGTATCTGGCCCTTTCACTCGGTGTACAAATGCCTACTTAATCTCAGTTCCACGGTGGCCCTGGAAGGTTCTGCCCCATCAGCTGTCTTGAGGACGGTGCTGGTGTTGACAGTCCCACCAGTGGCTCTGGGGTGACGGTTGTTAGCAAATGCCCATGAGGAAGCCATAGAGTGTGAGTTGCACCTGCCTGTTTCTGGAACTATCCCTTCTATGGTTGTTGACTTATTTGGAATAACAGACCCACCCTGAACGAGCCATGTTTGGGAAATTTCCATATAAAACTGAAGGGAAAACACCTCTGGTTATGAGACTGAGGAGCTGGTGCTTCCAGCCCTGGACGCTTGGACAGAGACAGTGGCTGCTGGGGCGAAGCGTCCAGGTAGCGGGCAGCTCCCTGGGTTGCATTTGCCATTTCCCAAAAACAGTTTGCCACTCTCCCAGGGACATCCCCACACAGGCAGTGGGGGTGGCGAAGCTGCAGGATCATCTAGTCTGGTCCTGATGGGACAGTGAATCTTAATGCAGTATTGATCAGAGCTCAGGGCAAACAGTTGCCCATGGCCTCCACGTCCGAGGGTGGCCATAGCCCTTTGCCTCAGGCACCCTGCAGGCCAGGATCAGCTATGGCTGTGTAGACTCAAGAGGTCAGAACAGGTGGACACCCTCCTTCTCCTGGTTTTTATGTCTAAATAAAGCTTCTTGGCATGGGGCGCACGGCCCGTGTCTGCCAGGGGAGCTACATGTGCAGCCTGAAGAAAGGCCCCAGAAAACATGCTGAATTTGGGCACTTTGTCTCCCGGCCCAAGTTCTGACCTCTTGGGGTCCCCACTCCTCTGGCCCAGCTCAGGGCTCCTGCTCACCAAATAAA
Source organism: Rousettus aegyptiacus (assembly GCF_014176215.1). Classification (NCBI taxonomy): domain Eukaryota; kingdom Metazoa; phylum Chordata; class Mammalia; order Chiroptera; family Pteropodidae; genus Rousettus; species Rousettus aegyptiacus. The sequence goes on along the minus strand of NW_023416311.1, from coordinate 16,297,946 downwards.
ACTGACAGAGAAATGGTGCCGATGTTTCTTCTCTATCTACTTAGGAGCGAGTGAAGAGTAAAGATGCTCTTCTACTGAAGATCCAGAAAGTTCACCACTAAGAGGCCTGACCTGTGCCTGGCAACTTACAGCACGGGTTGAACGCATGGCGGACAATGTGCTTCCTTTAGAGCAAACAGGTATTGGGGGCGCTACCCTGGCTGCTCATCAGGGAGAGTCTCGCCGACTGCTCTGGACGGGAAGAGCAGAGACGGGAAGCCAGCAGATGTGCTCCAGCCAACAGGGGGGCCGCTGGGCTGAGGGGCTTGGAGGTCACTCAGAGTCAAGGTCAGCACAGCATAGGCTGAGCTGCCTCTGACCAAGGTGGAAAACATAATCTAAAACAACATTTTACAGGTGGAAGCCTCCAGATGGCCACTCCAGAAAGAAAATACCAATTGAGGCCTCATTACCTTCCTCGAAATTATTATAGTTACTTAGAAAGAGTAATTAAATTTCACATGTATGAATCCTTCAGAAATGACAGCCACCATCCATGTTAGAAGTAGGAACCCATTAGCTTCACGTTAAAATCAGGGAAAATGGAGAAAAGCGCTTCTCTCCTGACGGGCTGTCACTCCTGTACGAAGCCCCCGCCCTCAGCCGCCCGGGGCTCCTAATGATGCCCTGGAGACCAACTCGAGCTCTTAAAAGTTATTTTCTTGATCTTTATGGGTTGTATGCTAGGATGGAAAGTTCCAGAGAGGCACACCAGATTTTGTCTACAGTCACTGACATGGCAAAGATGGGCCTCAGGGATAAGAAAGCAGCCCTGACACAGATTGCAGGTGACCTTGCCCCCTCACAGGTATGGCACCTTGCTCTGTCACAGAGCACCAGACCTCTGCAGAAATGCAAAGCCTGCATTACCTGGGAGGTGGGGCTCTGGAGAGCCGATGCTTGAGACATGTGGTGCACACTGATGTGGTGGGGGCCAGCAGCAGGAACACTGGTGTGCTGGCCCACTGTCCCTGGCACCCTCTATGCTGGTGGACAGTTCTGGGTCCTGCTCACACCCCTAGCCTGGCCTCGCGGTAGACAAGCACCAACGTCCAATGGGCCAGCAGTGGCTCCTGGGGAGGGCTGGGCAGAGGGAACCCAAGGAGAGAGCGGTCAGCAAGGTGATGGGGATGAGGCAAGCAGCTCAGACTTCACTGTAACACCAGATGCTGCTCACTTCGGTCCCTGGGTGCCCTCTCAGCCGAATGTAAACGGTGAAAGGCGGCCACAGACTGCAGAGGATAAGCTACAGAGGGCCGCCTGGGTCCATGCCCAAAACACAGGGCTGGGCCACCCACTCTGTGGTATCACGAAGGAGGCAGGTGCTGGCCCAAGTCACAAAGAATGCTACAGCCTTGTCTGTGGTCACGAAGGTATAGCCTCTGGGCCCTACTTCTCTGAATGTCTCTGACTTCAGGGAAAGTAACTTCTGTGATAATGGCTGCAGAGTGTACTCTTCAAAGTGGGCTCTGATCTTGGTCTGTTCTTGGGAAGTCTTGTGGGCTCTCAGCAGCACATGAAGTCACAGTACGTTCAGGAAGGAGCCTTTCTTCTCGGGTGGCTCAGCGTTCAGTCTGTGCCCTCACAAATCCTGACCACTTCGAGTTGTGTTTCTGCCACTCTGTGTTCTCCCACCAGGTGCCTGCTCTGCAAAGCCTTGTTTTATTGTTAATTACTGTCACTCAGCATGTGTGATGGAAATGCCACTCAAGGAAAGTTGCATTTTGAAAGCAGGGCAGCAGTCAAGCACGGGTACCCTGCCTGCAGCCCGGCACAGAGAAGCAACCCCAAACCGGATCAGGCCCAGAGCACACTCCTGAGGGGGCCAGCTGGAGCCCCAACTCCAGTGGCATGGAGGCTTGGACTAGTGAGTAAAGAATAGTTTTGTTGTGGTATGTCTCCCTGAGAGCCAGGCCTGGGGTGGCAGTGGCTGCAAGGCAGCCTGGAGGAGAGTGGAGGGAAAGGAGGTCCCCAGTACTGTCTATAATCCAGCCCACCTGCCTGGCTGTCACCCAGGTTGGACCTGGGAGAGCCACTAGTTACTGTTGCAAACACTGCTGTTGCGACAGGTATGCTCCACCAACCAAATGCTAAGACACTTTTCTCTCATTGAGACAAAATACAAAATGAAATCAGGTGAAAAAAAAAAACATAAAAGAAGCTAAGACAAAATTTGAAAGAAAACTTTTGCCAGTGTTTAAAAATAGCATCCTGTTATCATTTTATAAACTATATAAATGTTTAACCAATGTACTGTATACTTGAAACTAATAATAAAATTTAAAAAAATAAAAATAGCATCCCATTACCAACTGTCCATCTAGCAAGTCATAGGGAAGATGCATTTCTGTATTTTCTTCACCTGTATAGGGCTACCTAACAGTCCGCCCAGCCTATCCAGCAGAGCTCAGGAATCCACACCCAGCCTTACTTTGTCCTTTCCATCTTACCTTCCCCTCCGAACACGTTCACCATGGCAACCGGCCACAGCCAAGAGGCGCTACATGTGTGCCTACAGGGGAGGGCACCGTTCGAGGGGCTTTACCCAGGCCCACTGACCCCTTCTGGCTGTCAGAACAACTTGGCAGTCACCCTTGCCCTAAGGAGACAGACTGGAAGCCATCCTTCATCCTTGGGGGCCAGGAAGCACTAACAGCTGTACACAAGAGATGAGGCCATGCTACTGCCCACCTCCCCAGCCTGGGCCTCATTACTCCTGCCAGGCCTGGTGTGGAGCCTCCCATGCTCCACAGGACCCACAGGGAGCCAGGTCTACACAGGAATCCTCCAGAACTGGTCTGATCTGGGTATGTCCCTTGGATATGTGCCCTGTCTACTCTCCTGGTTACTTCTCACAACAGGACAAAGTGGCACGTGAGGGTTAGCTGTTCTGCTGTTGGGCAGGCCATGAAAAGCACATGGAGCGAGCCTGACCACTAAAAGAAGCTAGCAATGGGGTACTTCACATTTCAGCCAATGGGATTTAAACCAGATCAGACTGTGAACAGAAGAGCATTTTCTAGTAAGTAGGTGTTTTCACAAGAGCAAGTTAAAGCTTTCGTGCTTTAAATAAAATCATTTTAAATTGCATGCTCCCAACTATGAGGGGTTTAGCAAATTGTTAATGTGTTTTAAGGATGTCCTTGGGCACTGCAGGGAACAGGATGTGACCTGTGTAACCCGCACACCCCAACCACGACCCTCCATCCACTGCACTTTGTCATGGTGCTAGCTGATACTCAGTTGCTATAGTAACCAGACTTCATAGCCCCAGGTGTCCCTTGTTGCTTAGATCCATACAGGTGTAACCAGCTAGCCCCAAAACAAAATTCGTAGTAATGACCTTAGCTAGCTCATAGGTTTTAGATAAATACGAAATGCTTCCTGTCAACGGAAATTAGACTTTAGCAACAGATTTTTTCAGGATTAATATATTCCTAATATTTAACATATATTAGGCTGAAGGGCATAGTGCATTACCATTTCTTTGTCTTTTGTTTTCTATGCATGAAAAGGAGCTGAAGCTTGTCTCAGAGCACCTTGTCAGAATCGCTGTTATGACCGGTATGAAGTGCTTGCTGGTCAGTGTCTCCGTGGGGCTGACAACGGAATGTTCTGGCTCTGCCTGTGCTGTCCAGTGCCCATGGGCCATATGAGGTTGCTGAGCCTCGAAACTTGGCTCGAGGTGAATGGAGTACATGTGGCCCTGCTCGTCAATCCTGGAAAGCATGTATGCTTGGAGGCACCATGTCCACAGGCCCTCAAGGGAGCAGTGGGTCCATTCCAACACTGCAGCTGGGGGAGCCCCTGTGCACACATACAGAGAGCTCCTGAGCCCATGGTAGTGGGGTGTCACCCTCATCTCACATCTGAGTGGGCTGTCAGCATGCAAGAGTCCATGTTCACAGAAATGGGGCATCACTCTCACCCCAAATCTGAGGGACTGTTAGCATACAGGTGTTCATTCAGTGAACATCTCTGGGCATCCTCCATGCTACCAATGAACACACCTGGTTACATGATGAAGGGTGGGGTCTGGCTTATGGGAGAAGCCAGCATGTCCAGTTATTATATAAACACACCTACTTGTAAGAAATAATAGAAAGGGTCAGCTCATCAGTAAAGTAGGAGGGAATCACACAACTCCATGTAGCACGTGCATCAATCAGAGGTCAGGGTGGCCCCCCAGCTTCTATCCCATGCAGACACCATCTCCAGTGAAGGTCACTGCACAGTCAACGTGCCAGCATTCTTCCTTCTCTTCCTACATTTTTTTTTGTTCACAGGTACTAATAAGTGGACGCACCTTGCTGACTGGTTTCATACAGCTTTGAAAGCTAGTTGATCTGGCCATCCAGCAAGGTCAGCAATGACAGGGAGCTCCTGGGTCCGGAGCCCAGGATGGCCATTGATGGGTGGCCTATATTACAGAATCACTCTGGGCAGTGTGTGCACACCACTGGGACAGGGAGGGGAAGGCGTGGACATCTTGGCCACAGAACCAGGGCCTGGTGGGCACTGCTGGCAACCACAGTCTCACTGAGAGGTCCCCTGCAAAAAAGCCTTAGGTGGTGGTCAGTGACTCACGGAGAGCCAGTGACACCCTCCGGTATCCTGTCCTTGATGCCACCAGAAGAAACTGCCAGAAATGCTTTCTTCTAGAAGGATCAAAGTTCAGTAGAGGATCAGGTTTCAGCTAAGTCAGCTGACATGAATCATCGCAGGAAAACAGCATGATTGATCCACAGAGAAACCCAAAAAGAGAGGATGAAGCTGACCAGTGCCCTACTGACCACCTCACCTACCTCTCTGCTCTGCCCTGGGGTCTTTTCCCTTGCTGGAGGCCCAGGCTCACTTTAAGTCACTGCCCCCAGTGCTCATCCCTATGGCCCTTTGTTAAGTTTCTGCTCAGATGCCACCTTCTCAGGAAGGCCTTCTCTGAACAATAACATTTATGACTGGGCCTCAGTCCATCCTGGCACTGCCTACAAAGTAACACTCTCAGCGCACCACATACTGCATATCTCATTTATTTCCGTTCTCCATTCATTCAGCACCCAGAACAGAAGCTCCAAGCAAACAAGGTGAAATATCCCTGCTAAGTAAAATCAAGGATGTAAAGGAAAATATACTCATAAGGCATAAACAGATAGGAAAACTAAGCAGAACCAAACAAATTCTAGAACTGGAAAATAAAATATCCAAAAGGAAAATTTTACAAGATGAGAAGATTAGAGGACAGAATAAAAGGTAGTGCACATAAAGATAACTCAACTGAAGTTATTCAATCTGAAGAACAACAGACTTATACTGGCAAAAGTTATCCAAATTTGGTAGAAGACATAAATTACAGTTTCAAAAACCTCAGGGATTCAGAAGCTGGATAATATTCCTCCCACCAAATGCCACATGTATGAACCTCATAGTTAAACTGCTGTAAGCCAAACATAATACCTCCAAAGCAGTCAGAGAATAATAAAACTTATATTTAGAGAACCTACAAGATGAGTGACAGCTGACTTCTTGTCAGAAACAATGCAGGTGTGAAAACTATGAATCAAATGTAGTCTTCCACCTGATGGAGCTACTCTTGAGATTAGAACCAAGACTCCATAAGCTTTTCAAACAACAAGGTACCCAAATGGTTTGCAGAGGAATAATGTTGAATATTACCAAAGATTTAAAGAGGAAATAAAGCATTTGAGTGATCTCAATATAGGTGTAAAGGGAAAAATCACTAACCTCAAACAGCAGAATGTATCAGGCTGTTTGCTGAAGCAAAGCAATGCAAGAATGCTGTTCATCATAGACTGTGCTTAAAAGGCACTCCATCAAAACACAGATTATTTTCTTTTGGACATAAATGAAAAAGATTGTGAGTTAAGTGCTTATATCAATAACAACAAACAGATGGAAAAAATACTACCAGTCATAAAAAATACAGTGTATAAATGAGAAAACAGGAGAATCTTCTTTAATATTAACCATCTAAGATCTGCTTTCATTTGGGGCATTTTGATTTCATTTTTCAGACATGCGGAATCCTCCACCTGCCATTCACACACTTAACTATGGGCCTACGCTACTAGGCACCAAAACTGAGGATCTCTTGTGTAGAATGTCGGGACATGACTGTCTTGCAGAGAGGCGTCAACTGAGCAAGGCTTTTGGAAAGTTAGCCAAGAATATCAGCATGAAGCAAACTTTCTTTCCTCATGGGTAGCATCAGATGCAGAAAGAGAAAAAGTCCTACAAGTTCTTACACAAACTCAATCTTAGAATAGAACTGATACAGTCTTACCTTTGCACAAATGGGGGCGGTGACTAGGTGGGGACATGAGGAAACTTCCTGGGGTGACTGTCATTTTCTATATCTTGATGGAAGTTTGGATTACGTAAGTGTATACATTTGTCAAAACTCTAAAAATGTATGTTTACAAACTATACATTTCATTGTGTAAATTCTGTAGCAAGGGAAAAACCTAAATATTCACCGAGCTTTAGTTAATGCTATGTACATTGCTATCTTTAGTGTTTAGGGGCAAGGACACTGATATCAGGTATTTACTTTGAAATGCATCAAAATGTATGATGGATTGATGGATAAAGAGATGACTAAATTAGCTATATAACAAAGGAAATCTAGTAAAATATAAGCTATAGAATCTAGGTGGTCCATATATGGGTTTTTACTCCATAATTCTTTCAACTTTTCTTATGCTTGAAATTTTTCATAATAATATGCTTTTAAAGGTCCTATTCAACACCACAATAGAGGTCTTATCTACGCAAAAATGAAAAAGAAATCAAAGTTATAAGGTTTGAAGTGGAAAAGAATATGATTGCCTACATATTTATATATATTATATGTAATATATATATATTTTTAATAAGAGAATCTACAGAAAATAAGCACAACTATTGAATGGTGTTAACAGAGTGACTGGGAACACTAAAGGAATCCTCCAGCATGCTTGGAAGCAAGTCATTCTGAAAACTGATAGGTAAAGGGAAGGAATAAAGAGTTTATTCTGACTTTCTCAGAGAAACTGGATTTAGAGCAACCAAACAGTTGATGAGGGAATGTTTACTTTGATTAACAAAAGAAAAATCCCAGGTAGCAAATGCAAACAGTGACAGAATTAGAACACTGCCACCTTGCAGGCCCTAGTGGATGAGTCTAAGAGTGACCACTGAGGCTTCCACGGCCCTTCGATGTGACTCATGGAGAACTTCCTAACGAACGCATCAGGCTGGCAATGCCTGGCCTCTTACTACTGCACAGAGAGCAAAGGCAGACTGTGCCTTCTGACCTGCTCCAACAGAAAGTCCCAGCACCCTGAAGCCTTCCTACCAAAGCCAAAGCTGACTCTGCTGCAGCCTGAAGCTCTGTCGCCAGCTCACAGGGATTGGGGACAAGGGATACAAGGCCTGCAGGGCCAGTCAGTCCAGTGCAGGTCGAGCCCACTGCTCCCTGAACTATGACACATATTGGTGGCAAGAAACACAAAGAAGGCTTTAAAGGGACTAGAAGGACACACCCATCAAATGTGTTGGATCCTTACTTGGACAAACCACCTCTAGAAAGGCTTTTATTTATGCGACAACTAGCAACATTGGAACACCAACTAAATAGTTGATAGAATTCGTCCTAATTTTCTGGTATTGTAGTTAGTTACATTGTTTTAAAAGACTCAATCTTTTAGGGGTCTTTAATGAAGTATTTGTAAATAAATGACATGATGCCTGGGGTTTACTCTGAACAACAGAAGAGGAGGTCAGTAAATGACAGATGGGGCACCTGCTGGGTAACTGACAGAGACGGTACATAGAGGTGCATGATGCCAGTCTCTTTAATTTTGTATTTGTTTGAAAATTTTCATAATCAAAAGTTAAAGAAAAATAAACAAGCAAGAAACTCTTCCATCTTCTCTTGGGATGTTTAAAACTGACCACTGGTATTATCATGAACCATAACAAATTGTGAAATGCAATTTTTTAAAGAAGCCAAATTTTGAGTGAATATAGTCTTTAAAAAAGACATTTAAAAGCTTTATGGAGAAAACCATTAAACATTATAGAGAAACACAAAAGATTAAAAAAGGAACAGAATGAGCATGAATTTTTATAGAAGAAACCATTAGAAGAGCTGAAATTATCTCTGAGAGCTGGGACACCATTGCCTGTAGTGGTGTCTAATCAAACTACTCGGGTACAACTCTAAAAACAATTAAATGTTTTTTTCCAAAATAACTTACAAAATCTCTTTTTCAGAGTGACTGGTTTCACCAAGGAGACTAAGAATTGGAGACTGAAATGGGACTGAGAGGAACTTCTCTGTGTTCTGATTTAGGGCTCACCAACCTCAGCCTGCAGTGGAAGTCACCTGCTCTGCACACCTGGGCCACGGCTCCCTGAAGCTCGGCCCTTCTGACAGAGTAGGGGGGTTATGTGGGGCCTGAGGGCAGGAAGGCAGGGACCCAGGATTCCGGTATGCAGTGGTCTCAAGAAAACTGTAGGGCATTGCTCCAGTTCAATGTGCACGTAAGAAAGAGGATGTGTCCACCCTGGACGTTCTGCTCCCAAACCAGAGGGCCCCTGTGTGTACGTGCAAAGCTCCCCTTCTTGTCACGCTGGCCACAGGTTCTGCTCGTCTCTGCCCACCGTATACCTGCTAACTTCACTTCCCCCGCTATCTCCCAGTTGTTATTTTCATTGAGGATTAGGACTATAACTGCTGATTTTGGCAGAATCAAAAGGAAAAAAAGGAAGAGAATTGTCTACTTATTGACAATGAACCAAACAGATTTAATGTCACCAACCTGTCCCAAATCCGGGTCCTGAAGACAAGTGACTAAATGGGGAAGGCAAGATTTCATCAGTGAAGATTGCGTAATAGTGTTCATTTTGAAATGCTGACATTTATCTCATTGTCTTATGTAAATGGGAACCACGGTGAGACTCATTCCTTCTATCACTGTAATAGGCAGCACTTTGACACCAAATTAAAACTGGATGATATATCGATAACCTTTGCATAAGTTTCATGACAAAATTTCTTTCTCTCTCTCTCCTCCCCCCGCCTCAGAATTTAGGAAGAAGGGGCCTGGGCCATTGACAGCCCAGAAGATTCTGAGGCCTGGAGAGGTCCAGGAGACTCACAGCTATTTGGCATGATGAGAATCAAGGTTTCTGTTTCCTGTGTCATCGCTTTTATCCCCAAGCTCTGTTGCCTTTCTTGAGTCAGATCAAACAGCTCTTACTCAGATGAAAGATTTCTTGCCTTCAAAAATACAAAACGCAGCATAAACATAGCGGGTAGAAGGATATTCAACTCACCAGGCCCTGACAGAGTGCCAAGTGCCTGGCCAGGTTCATTACCACACTGAGAGCAGGACAGGCCATCACACCTACCACCCAGAGGTTCTACAGACACATCCCCCAAAGTGTTCTCAGCACAATAAGAGATTGGTTAAAAAGTACTTAGCATGTTATACACTCCTCAGACTTACCCACTCTCGCTTTCATACATGTAGCTGGCTTCACTGCAGCTCAAATCTTGAGACCATTATTCCTCCTGGTTGATCAGCCCTCTCTCTGCCTAACAAGATGCCATCTAATAGCTGACCCCTCCTTGGACCCTCCACACTCTCAGTTACCAACTGTCTCCATGTCTCCTTGCCTGTGGGGTCCAGGCAATCAGCGTCCAGCGCCTCCTGTTAGGCAGTGGTGCAAGAGCAGATCAACCCGGGACTGGCCTATGACAAATCCATGGGCCCTTCTCAGAGGCTCTGACATCCTCAGAAGATCTCCACCCCTTCCAAATCCCCAGCACTGGCAGGGAGCCACAGACCCCAAGCATCCTGCATCCAGTTCCAGGGAAGGAAGCCCTTCTACCAGGCCAAAGCTCCCCTGTTCTGGCCAGATGCACTGGGCCAGTGAGCCCCACTGCCTCAGTAGGGCCCCCCCTCTCCACTAACTCCTGCCCGTCCCCGTCGCCCCCTTCCCTCCCTTTTCCTATCTGGGTTCTTAGACGTCTTCTGTCAACACCAGCTCGGCTCATATTCATTTACTTTTGATTTTATTAAAATTAATTAATCCTTAATCAAAGGCAAAAATTTTCAGTGAAGATGAATTGGAAATAGATGAGAAAGAAAAGAAAGTGATCTGATCACCCAGAGATAAAGATAGTTAATCCCTTGGTCATGGATTTCAAAACAGTTCTGATAAATTATTTTTTAAAAAAGGAATATAGTACACAGTATTTTTTTTTTAATGCCTACAGCACCTGGTCTTCCTAGGTGGTCTCCCATCTCAGTACTAACCAGGCCCGACCCTGCTTAGTTTCTAAGATTAGATGAGATTGGGCACGTTCAGGTTGGCATGGCTGTAGAGTACACAGTATTTAAAACCCATTTTAACACATCATAAAAACATTTTCATATTAAATAGTTTTGTAGTAATCCATAGAGAAGAGATATAAATTTATTTAATTCTCCATGGCTGAAGCTTTAAAGTATTTCCATTTTCTCCTCCCATAAACATGGTGATGAAGCCTTTGTGCATGTTCCTAAACCTGCTGTAGGAAACAGTGACCGCCTGGCTGTATAACACGAGGGTGTTAGCAGAAACTGGGTGAAGCTTGATGGAGACTCTCTGTACTATCTTTGCAACTTGGAAACTATGTCAAGATCATCTTTTGAAGTGCTTTTAACACCATTTCACCAGGTACAGCTGGGGCCTCCATCGGTACCTGGCTCGGCCCGGACTCAGCACAAGGACAGACTTGACTGCTATGAGAAGGACAGGGACTCGGAGGCTCTGCCCTGACAAGAGACGCCATGTACTCTGCCAACCTAGGAACAAAGCATGCCATGGCTGCTGTCAATTCTGCAGTCACCACACTAATGCAAGGACAGCAAACCTCAGATGGGGCCAGAGGTCTGCTGCCTCCCTCTTTGGTTCTGCTCCATTGTGTGTTTGCCTTTGGTTGGGTTCAACTGACGACAGACATTTTGCTCAGCACTTATCTGAGTTTGGCTCAGTGCAGAGGAGCAGGTGCTATGTTCCCATATCTGTGGACTGCCACTGAGGCCAAGGACATCCCTGAGCAGGGCTATGTACATGATCTCTCAGAAACACCAGATTGCACACTGAAGTTGTGCTAGTAGTTCTGTGTTCAGGAGACGTTTCATTGAAAATCAAAGACAACAACAACTAACCATGTTTCTTGATGCAGCGTCTCACCACCAAGCATGGCCTCCCAAGCAGCTGGTGGCTTTGAGAAGGTGTGATATCCCCTTTAAGAATGATGTAAGAGCATGTGGCAGCCACCAGACCATATGCCTTCTCGTGACACTTGCATGTCGACCCAGATTCCCTCAATTCCATGCACAGACAAGCCATGACTGAGATCCTCCTTGACCTATGCCTGGTGAGGACAGCGGGAGTGGGCAAAACTCGGGCCCTCAGGGGGCTGACAGCTTGGTGGGAGGAGTGGTAGTTATAGAGACAATAAACCGAATACATGTAAAGATCCACATCAGAGGTGGCAAGTTGGAGAAAAATCCAGGCCTGGGGCTGGGGCTGTAAAGGTGCAGGAGGTGGAAGTGAGAAGCACATGGCTTATGGGGGGAACATCCCATTGCAGGAGCAGCCAGTACACAGGCTGTCAGTGGTAATGGACATCACACAAAGATGTATCACTGAATCCTGTCTTCATGTCAGTCTTCTAAATGCTCCAAAGACATTCACTGAAGCTGAAACCAGACAGAAAATCAGCAACACTATGCTGTCAAAGGGATATTAATCTAAGACCAGTCACCATGCCTGTAATAAACACAGGGGATCCTGCTTTAAAAGGGGTATAAACTTCTTGATAAGAGGAGGACACAACCACCAAGAAGAGATTTGTTACACGCACTTAGGAACCATTAACGGTACTAAAGCTGCACCAGGATCTGTATTTCTATTCAGTGAATCCACACAGACAAGAGCTGCTATTGTAACAGCAACAAAGCATGGCTTCCTCATCTAAAATTTCTGTTTTAAAATATCAAAGCATTTACTAAAGAAACTGGCACACAGCTGCTACTCCAGGGCTAACCTAACAATGCTTCTCCCTGTTACTTGCATTGGCAAAGGTCAGGCGTGCCAACGCTGTGTTCTTCTTGCATCCAACAACGAGGCATTGGAGCCAGGAAGTTCCAGAGACACACGGCAGATTTTGGATTTTGGAGGTTCCAGGCCAGCCAACAGCTCTGATGCTGTCTGATGAGACCAAAAGCCCTTCTCTGGGCTCTGGTGCTAACTGCAATTTAGGACACATAGGTATTTACCTAGCAGAGAAGTGGGATTGGGTCAATGTGAATAAAATCAGCCTGGTTCATCTTGCCTTACTCGGGCAATTGCTAATACTGGAGAAGTAGAGACAAGGAACCATCTCACCAGATGCTTTTAGCTGTCCTTATATAAGTGGATCGAGAGGAGGGCTTAAAAATGACCCTCCCTAAAAATACTGCTCTAGAATACTGCATGGGGAAGAAGGTGGTAGAGTGTGGCAATGTCTCTGAGCCTTACCCAGCACAACTAGGTACCTGCCCCTGTGAACTAACGAGGATCCCTGGGATAGGGAGAGGGGCAAATCCATCAGTGGTATCCAATCTGGCAAGGGTTAACCTCCCTACGATCTCCAAATCCAGAGGCCAAAACGGCATCCATGCCAGGTGGTAACTGAGAGCTACCAAGCAGAAATCTCCATGAAACAGGTAGAAGAAATTAAGAGATTATCTAATGTGTTCAATTCACTAAAAACCAGTATTGGAAAAGGTCAAGAGGTCAAGCAGTACTGCTGGTGGATCTGGAATGAATTATTGAAAGATAAACAGAGATGCAAAACAAAGCAAACCAAAAAAGGAGAGGCAATTGTTAACTCCAGGAAAAACAAAGTTATTAGAAATAAAATTATTATACTTCACTACTGACTCAGCAGTCAACGATATTTACATAGTCATAGTCAACAATATTTATAGTTACTGAATATTATGTAATAAAATATTATATTTGTGCTATAGCTATATTGAGATGATGAGGGGAAGAAGCGTATTTGGGATATGGGAGAGTAATCCTTATTATTCATAACAGAAAGTATACAGATAATGTCTAAAAATGATACACCAAGAATCATACATATGAACCTATTCAGAAACAGCGATAAATACCAGGAGCACCAGAGAGACGGAGGAGCTACTGCGAAGAACAGGCGGGCTGAGGAGAGACGAAAGAAGGAGCTGCTATTTTTGTTACAAGCTGCGTAATATAATTTCACTTTCTAATCCATGCGCATGTCTAAGTTTTTAAAAAATAATTAAAAGAATGATCTTCAGGCCACGTTATCTGGTCATAGTGTGATAAAACCAGAAACTGATCAACAAAATTAACATATAAAACCCTAAGGGCTTGGGATTTTCGAAGCTCTTCCCTCGACTTGAATCAAAGAGGCATCAGCACCAAGGGCTATAAACTACACTATCTGCCACTGTCAGAGGGACACTGGAGTCTCAACTGACGGGGCGGGCCAGGGACAGTCAGAGGTAGTGGTCTCCTGCCTCCACGCTTTCAGTAGCAGATAGTAAGAGACGGAAAATTAATGAGTTAAACAATCAACTCAGGATCTTAGAAAAGAATAAACTCCTTCCTCTCAGAAGGAAGCAACCTATAAAAAGTAAAAATTAATGAGCTAGAACATTTTTTAAAAAATCTGATAAATAAAACTCGTTCTTTGAAAAGATCCATAATGGAGACAGCCTATGGCTGTTTTGAGCAGTCCTTAGCATGATGCAGGGGAGCAGAGACAGAAGTACAGCTGGGGGTAGGGGTGGAAAGGCCGCTCACAACAGTGTATGGCCAGGAGGCAGCAGGGAAGAGTGTGCCAAGGTTACAGACTCTCGACTACAGGGACTCGTAGTAAGTCTCTAGAACACGGGGTGGTGACTGGCACCCAGGAAACTCTCAACAGTCAGCTGTGATACTATCATTGATTATACTGTGAACTGAAAAGCAAATGCTAGTCAGAAAACCACATCTACACAATCTAATAATAAAAATAAGAGGTAATTTAGAACGTTCCAGACAAAAGCCACCCAGATGGATTCAAGACTGGAAGGATGAATTAAAGTAACAAAATGCTTCTTCAGTATTCTAGAATTCTGCATATTAAAAAGGTAAGTATTCTTTAGAAGTAGAAATAGGTAACTAGATGTGGTGGGAGAAATTTAGAACAAGCACAGTGTTAATAATCATGTAAATAAGAAAATAATGGTCTTTAAAATACATTTTGTTCCAGGCTCCACTAAGTAATTTTTACCAGATATCACTAAGTGAAAAAAGAGAAAGGCAGAAATGCATATACTATTGCATATACTGACCCCGCCCTGAGTACGCATGTGTGTCTGTTTGTGCACAGGTGCACAGATCTGAGAAGGTACAAAGGTAAGAAATGGCACAGTCTGGTTGGTGGTTAATTTGCAGGAAGGATAAAATTAGATGAAAAAGATGACACTAAAAACACACACTACGTACAGTGTGTGCCCACACATGAAGGAAGCAGCTCCCACACCATGAGAGAGAGTCTCTAAGGGGTCCCGAAGCCCCAGACCTGGCTTTTCTCCTTTGACATCTTGGTCCAAATGCCACACGTCCCTGCCAGTCTGAAAACCTGGGTGATTCGTGAGGCCTTGTGGACAACTGTGGCAAACTGCGTACCAGCCAGGAGCACCAGCTGCTCCCTGTCGGGAAGTTACCTTTGGTGTCTTCCCGAGCCCCAGTCCCAGCCCCTTACCTGTTCTGTCCTTCCCTACCAGCAATGGCAAGTCATACCCCTAGGCAACACGGTCTCCTTTTGAGACTTCACTGGTGTCCCGGTGACCTGAGAGGGAAGTGCAGTGTGGGGACAGAGAAGACAAAACAAGGTAGAAACACCTCTCCTGGATTAAGACCAACCCAAAGACCTTGGCTGAGAAGCACCAGAGAGCCCAGAGCACCAAGGAGAGGTCTCGGGCCAGAGGTGGATGGGCCACTGGGTGAGGAGGAAGTAGGGCCCCTAAGCCCCTCTCTCTGCTACCATGGCCATTGAGGGCCGCTCACAGTGAAAATGCTATTTGAGATTGTTTTTCTTACTTTGGAAATGACCACCTCTACCAGTTGAGATGGTTCATGCCCAGCAAATCACCTCACAACTCTAAATGCCACACAATCCAGGCATCTCCATCCTTCGTGGAAGGATGTGACCAGACATGAGACCAAACCAGACACTGCTGAATGGCCACTCACATTCCTGGGAGCAAGAAGAAAGGGCTCTGTTGTTAGTGTGTCACTTCTGGAAGGTGATCAAATCAACCCTAGAAGTACCTAGGACATGGCGGTGGAGACTCCCCAGAAAGGGCCTGTAGCCTTGGGTGAGCTTGTGGCACGGCTGCCTCTGATTATGGGAATAATCTAATTAAAAGAAACTGGTTTCTTGGACATGGGGGCTGGGAAGAAAATTAGATGAACTGTAATTAAAGCAGAGGATATGAGAACCAGGCGAAGCGAGGCCCTGGGGATGGTTTGGGGGGACCTGCCACGACCGAGGAGGCTTGGAGCTCCAAGGCGGCTAATCGCTTCCTGCAGGCAGGCTCCGCTCCAGCACTAATAGGTTTTAATAAAAACTTCCAATTGGGCCAGTAAACCCCTCATTAAGCTGTTTTTAAAGCATGAATTTAAGAGCAGCAAGGGCAAGGGGTCGCAGGGAGCATTTAATTCACAACGGCTGGCAGGAGGCGCTGCTGTGACAGACGACACCAGGTTCAAGTGTCCAGGTTTCATAAACATCGGACACTAGCCATGGACCTGCTTGGAAAAGACTTAATAAGGCAGAAGTGAAGTGTCCTATTCAGCAGGAACAGGGCAAAAAGCTGCTCTCAGTACAGCAACAGTGATGGAATTCAAAAGCAGCCCGTGTGCATGGTCCCAGCAGCGCAGGCCCTCTACTCCTGTACAGGTGCGGCCCATCCACACATCAGCTTCCCTGCCAGACACCTGACTGTCCAGGAGAGCGCCTCCCGGCCCCACCCTTGAGGCTCACCCTAAAAACTGCCACTATAGCCTTGGTGTGTTTAGTTTAAATGCAGCAATTCATTCCTCACACCCACGAAGGGGACATCTCTCCCCAAGATCTTGGTGCGTTCACAGCTCACAGAGCATGACCTGGATCAGCCCCCAGTGCCTGCTTTCTGGTCCTGCTCCCTGACTGCTGCTCCCGGCAGGACTCACTGATACCTGTCCGTCCCCAAGGAAGAATCTAGACTAGGTGACACTTAGTTTTCACATTAGAATAAATTAATAATTCATCATTTATGATTCTTATTGAAACGAAGGATCCTGAAATTGTCCAACTCTTAGCCAAATGGGCCAGCAGTAACAAATGGAATGCTCTTTTCCTAAAAGGGAATGTCCTAGGTGTGGGCCTTTCAGGATCCTTCCCTAGGATTCCCTCCAGACCCCCCACTCCATCCTGAGTGCACTCATGTGCTCAGACCCCACTGCTAACCCCTCTGCACTGGCCTACCCCCCCGCCCCGACAAGCCCCCCTGCAGAGGATGCCTTGCAGCCTCCTTGGCACCCCCACCTCCCACCCATTCCTTGTTCCCAACTGAGAACCCAAATCATGGATTAAATGCAGCCAATCTTGAGGCTCGATTTTACTGATTTCTCATCTTTTTGATATTGAAACAATTATAGTATATTAGAAGGATCAATTCAGAACCAACATGTAAGAGGGAAAAGTCCAGAACTCACACCACAGAAGCTTCCTGCCGTCAGCTGCCTCCTTTGAAGCCCACTTCCCCAGAATGAGTTCAGTCGTCTTGCCCTGGGCTCCCAGAGGCCTGGCCTGACAACCATCAATCAATACTCTTATGTAGCATATTGCGCCCCTTGAAACAGCAAGGTCCCCGGAGCTCCTGACAGAGAAACATCAAGTGCCTGTAGAGGTGGAGGCCCAGGAAGAAGCTGCGCCTTCACCTGCCTGGGAGATCACCTGGAGGTCAACACCTGCACTCACTTAGGTTCCTCAAGGTAAAAACACAAAAAACCTACAAAATGCTCTTTAGGGCAGAAAACACTCCAAAGCCTTAGGGAGCCTCAAAAGAATGAGGCTTCAGGAAAGTGCTGTCTTCCTTGGATCTGTCTGTCTGAACCAGTGTGGATCACCTATGCTGGTCGCGGGGGACCCCTCAACATGAGTCTCTCCCTGCCTGTCACATTCACGGTGCGGTAGAACCCACCCTGCCCAGAGCCTGCCTGCTCTAGTGTCGCCCTAGGCCTGGGAGGGGCCGGCTTTTGAGGGCAGGCTTCTCATAATCACGTAGGGGTGTCACAGGTCTCAGCCCTTAGAAAAAAACTGCTGTGGCTCTTGCTTGTCCTAACTTCACCAAATATAAGAAGCCAGGATCCCGCTCCTGGGAGCGCTCACTCCCTTAAGGTCAGGGGCCTCAGTGACATATCAGGAGGGCATGGGCCAAGAGCAGCCTCATCCTGGTGGAAAAGACCAGAAAGCCCTTCCTGGAAGCCCCCTGCACCGCCTGCCAGGTCCTGCACTGTATTAAAATGCACAAGAACAGCATGAAGTTCGAAAAAGGCTCCAGCCCAAGCTCACAAATATCGAAAAGCTCAGTTCCTACAGGAGAGCAGGAAACAGCACTTACAAGGATGCTGAATTAATCACGTTTTAGACCTATTCTTTGAAGTAAGAGTTACCAGACCAACAGCCTTCAAAGCACAGCCACATGTAATGCTTCAGCAGAGATGCAGCTGGTGAGGCAGCACTATCAGAAATGCTGTGGTTTTCCTGTGTCCTGGAGTCAATGGCCTTTGTTCACATGCCATTCCCTTACCCAGCAGTCACATCTGTGCAAACAATGAGAGACCCTGGGCGACAGGGCCACAGGATGGCAGTAGATGACACCCACATTGGAGAGGAGACTTCAAGAGCATGGAGAAATGTTGATAGAAATGCAGAAATCCTGGGAAACACCTAGTCACTCTGAACAAAGGGAAGACAAACAGAGAGGCCTCGGTTGGGCCTCCTTCAGGAGGAGAGACCAGCCTCGTGTCCCTACGCCCAAACTGAAGGGGTTACACTTAACCTGCCACATTGTGAGAGGTCAGAGGAGAGAGGTGGTTGAGCTCCATAGAAGAAAATAAATAGTGCCTGTTGGTAAAACAAAGGACACCCTCCAACCAGCTGTCCACAGAACTTTCTACAGAGATGGAGACGGTCCATGACCAGCATGGCCCAACATAGATATTGAGCACTTGATGTGCAGCAGGTGTGGCTGAAGATGACTGTACTGAACAGAGTAGCTCAAGAAGCCTTGCTCAAGTCAAGTCAGCAGGCTGCCCAGGGACTCTGCATTTTCTGAGAATGCTGTTCTGTGTGCAGGTGAGTATCTCAGTGTGTAATCTACAGAGTTGCTTTATTTTCATCTAAGTCTATTTTGCAAAATAAAGACACAATAGATAAAATTAAGATGAACATAAGAGAAATAAGTACTAAAAGGATAAGATGATTATTGTGAAAACTAAGTTCTCGTAGGAAACCCCCAAACGAGGCCAGTGGAGGGAAATGTTCCCAAAGGTTGAAAGTCCTTTTAGTTTGGCTGTTCTGAGCCCAGCACCCAGCAGTCACACCACAGTAACTGAAGGAGGAAATAAAGCAGGGGTGTTTAGCAGTCACCGAGTGGGGAGCCAGCTGCTGTGACTATTAGGGGTCTTCTGAATTTGTGCTCACAGAAAACAGCCCATCAAGTGCTACACAGAAAACAGCATGTGAAATTCAGTCCCACTCGGGGGCCTTCAGGAAGAAATGTAGTAGCAAGTAGGCAGCTGGGTTCTTGGTCTCCACCATTATTGCCTGCGACCAGCGAGGCAGTTGAACTTGTAAAGAGCACCAGATATATCAAGAGAAGCATAAATGGAGCACAGACTTGCTTTAATTCGGAGCAAAATGTAGCTATTAGCCCAAGTCTACTGTTAGCAGAGTCCCTCTTGTAGCCTACCCTCACAGCTCCAACAAAGGCTCACGTGCCACCAACTGGGACTGAGGGCCTGTGGCTGTGGCAAGTGGTTGGGGGTGTGGTGAGGGGAGCCCAAGAATTATCCTCGGTGTGTTGCCTTTCTGCGATTAACACGTGATTGAAGGAATAGCATGCATTCTTGCAGACTGTCCTTTGTGCAGTTCCAAGGCACCTCACCCCATTGCTTCCCCCACACCGTATTTACAAATGCCGAGTTTCACCACAAGCACTGGCTCCATGTCAGATACTCTGGGTCCCTGTCCCACCTCTTGTGTCACTACTGGTCTTATGATTCTCAGTGATCACTGAAATCTCTAAGTCCCTGTTGTCTCAGCTGAGACAGAACAGTAACCCAAAGGTATATAGCAGGAAGTCATGAGAGCATGTATTTGGTGTCGGTCACTTCCGCTGCCTCTGCAACTTGTACCTGTCCATTCACAGGCCTCACAGTGCGTGCTTGGTTTGCTTCACAAAAGCTGATTTTATGGTAGTTGCCTAGAATACACTGTGTCAAAAGCAGGGGCTTCTCCTACTATATAGGAATTAGGGTCTGGCAGGTTTGCCTGTAATAACAACTGGGAAAAAAGAATTACTGTTACAATTTTAGATAAAGCAAATAAAGCTTACTAAGACAAGAGGGTGTACCCAAATGTTGGACAAGGCAGGTTTCTTCCATGATACTTTTGATATCAAATAAAATCTAATTCAGAAAGTGGTAGCCCAGTTCTTTCTCATGTCTAACTTCACTCTCGAACTTAACGAAAGTTTCCTTTCCTTTGATGCAAGTGCACATAACTCACAAGTTATAGAACTGGTTATGATTAGGCCATGCTAGATTTGCAAATGGGAAAAAGAACATTTCCTAAAATAATTCCATTGCTTGCCTCTTCTTGCTTAAACAAACAAACAAACAAACAACTCCCCAAAACCTGAGAACAGAGAGTGAATATGATCACCAGGTCCTGACTCTCTAAGTGCAGCCACATCACTGGATGGCTCCGTTTGGAGGGTTAAGACGGTGAGCGACACAGGCTTACGACAGTCTGATAGCTTTTCTTTAAATTTTAAGTTAAATTTTTCGGTTACCTTTTAAGGTAATTAAAAATGAGGAAAAAAAAATTTTTATTTACCCTCATCTTAAATTCTGATGCTGTGCCTGAAGAACTTCCTTTAACATTTCTGACAGTGTACATCACATGAAAAAGACTTTGTTTTGTCCTCAAAGGACAGTTTTGCTGGATATAGAATTCTGAATTGACAGTGGGGTTTCCCTCCTTGCTGGCACTTTGTCACTCCCTTGTCCTCTGGCTTGTATAGCTGCTAACTAGTAGTGTGCTATAATGATTACCTTCATCCCTTTGTATGTGTCTCTCACCTCTGGCTGCAATTAAGACTTTCTCTTTCTCTTTGGTTTTGGCAATTTGACAATAACGTATCTAAGAATGTGTGTGGTGAGTGTGTTTTTCTTACTTAGTTACCTCTAAGATTATTAAATCTGCAGTAGTTTTCCTTTCATCCATTTTGGAAAATTCTTGGCCTTTATTTCTCAAAATATTTTTGTCCTTTCTTTCTCTCTTTTCCTCTCTTCAGTTACCTTGATGCTAAATTGTTTGATATTGTCCCTTAGCTCTCGGGTGCCCTTTTCTTTTCTTTTCTATTTGTTTTTCATTTTGCATATCTTCAAGTTCACTGATATTTTTCCCCCTCAACTGTGTCTGTTCTGTTGCAAAACCATGAAAAGTAGTCCACATCAGACTGTTTATTTCTAGCATTTCCATCTGGCTCATTTGTACAGTTTCCTGCTGTTTGCTGAAACAGCTCCTCTATTCTTATAGATTGTCCACCTTTTCTGCTAGACCCCCTGACATGTTCACCATTGTTATTAAGATAACTGAGAGCCCCTACATCTGGGTTATCTCTACTAATTGTTGCATCTCTCAACAATCCACTTTTTGGGGGGTGTGTATGTGTCCAGTGATTTTTAAAATTATGTCAGAGATTGTGTGTAGAAAAATAGTAGCTCCTGAGGTTAATATAATTACTCGGAAATAAACATGTCCAGTGAGGTTATTAGCTGGGGAGGGGTGAAGAAGAGACAGAACAATGGAACCAGAAAATGAGCTGGGTTTGGGTTTGTTGTTCCCTCATGACCCTCATGTTCCCTCATGACCACGGGCTGCCATTTCCTTTAGCAGGAGCTGTGGTCACCTGCTGTACTCAGTGTGAGGCCTGGGGTTTCTCACTTCCAACAGTTCCTGCACATCAGGCCTGGGAATGGCCTCACTTACAGCATGCTGCTGCCTGTCCTTGGGTGTTGGGTAGATGGTAGAGAAGGGACCCTCAGCTCCTGGTGCAGCCTCACTCTCAGCCTTGGGCCAGGACCTTCTCAGCATTCCTGCCAATTCTCCCCTTACCCCACTTGCTAACAGCCCCCAACAGCAGCAATACATATTCTGTATCAGACATGCTCTGGGGCCCCTCTCACAGATCCCCTTCTCCCAAAGATCTTAGTGTATGTGTTGATGCCCCCTTGCTAGTGGCTCAAGGCTTTTGTTTCTTGTAAGGAGAGAGTACAAAGAGTAGGTGAGTACGTCAGTGGTCAGTCACTTCCCATGTTGCACCACCAAGGAGACCCTATGTGGTCTCCCACCCTATACTAATCTTTTTCACAGGCCTCATTGAAGCCTGTAGACTGGAGCTCTGAGTAAAAACTCTGTGTCTGGGGACAAGCGGCCCTCTAAGAATTTGTCAGTGTGCTGGTGGCTTTCTCCTTATCTTCTCCCTCCTACGCTGTGCTGAAAGTGAGGTTTGGTCATGGGTCCATCCCTTCTCAGTGGGGCGGGCTGGAAATTCTGATGCCTTAGCTGCTTCACAAACTCAGTGTGCTGAGGGAGTCCAAAAAAGTTGTGGCTTTTGCAGAATATCCAGCTCCTGTTCACGATTCAGATGGGAGAGTCAGTCTCTCAGAAAAGCAAAATCTTTATATAATTTAATCCCTTTTCAATGTAATCCTTTTATATGGCTTGGCATATGGCTGTATAGACACCCTTCTGAGTGTTCCTGGTGGACAAACCATGTGCATATGAACAGAATGTGTCACAAGACAACAAAGGTAGGTGCCTCAGAAACACCCATTAGAACCAGGGGCCAGGCAGAGGGTCCAACCTTTACTGATTTTCAATCCAGGTGTTGTCAAATGAGGGGAGAGGGGTATTGAAATTCCTTCTGTCTCTCCTTTCAGTTCTTACTCTTTCATTTCATGTGCTTTGAGGTCTGTTATGGCTTCCTGTCTCTCTGTGATGACTCATCCTTTATCCTTGGTGATGCTCAGTCCTGAATTCATCTCCTAACTACTAATTCCAAATGGATATCTTTCCCATCCATTTTCTTTCAAACTTTCTTTATTTAATGTGCACCTCCTATAGAAAATTACATCTTACTTTTTAAATTTAATTTGTTCTGTCAATTTGTCTTTTAACTGGAATGTTTAGTCCATTAATCTTAGTGTAATTATAGATATGGTATTTAGGTTTACCACTTAATTTTAAATTTCCTATTAAAATTTCACTTTTTATTCCTGTGTTCCTCCTTCTCTGCCTTTTTGGGTTATTTGAATGTTTTTAGAATACCTCTTTAATGTATCTATTGGCATTTTAGCTGTCACTCTTCACTTTCCTAGTGCATACTCCAAGGACTGCAATACACATTCTTAACTTCTCAAATCTACTTAAAGTTAATACTGTGCCACTTCACATAAAATGTGGACCCTGCAGCCACATAGGTCCATCTGCACTCTCCACCAAGCTCCATGTCATGCTTGTCATGAGTGCATTACAAATCTCAAGAGACAAAGGATTCGTTTTGCTTTAAACAGTCATACGTATTTTGAAGGAAGTAAGAAAAGGAAAACCATCTTCGCATTTATCTGTGTTTTCTTTGTACTACATTCCTGTGGACCCGTGTTCTTACGTCCTGTAGCTTCCCTTGACCCTGGAGAGTTGCCTGTGGTGTTCCTGGAGTGCACGTCTGCTGGCAACATATTCTCTCACTTCTCCTTATTTTGCCTTATTTTCCCTCATCGTGGTACTGGAGGGTTTTCTGGGTACAGGATCCTGGTGGATGGTCTTCATCCCTCACCACCACTGTTGCTGTGTGCCAGGGTCTGACCAATATTCTCCCTTCCCCTTTGGTTTTCGGTATTGATTTCAATGATGTGAGTGGTTAGTTTTATTTGTTTGGGGTTCACTGGGCTCTTGAATCTGTATATTTAATGTCTCCCACCATATTTGGACACTTTTCAGCCATTCTTTCTGTCCTCCTCCTAGGGCTCTGTCTCAGCCTGGGCGATATCTAATGATCTACTTTCTTTTCATTGCTGGGTCACCTCTGCCCTGCTATCCAACCAGCCAGTGAATTTCTTATTTCAGATATTGTATTTTTCAGTTCTGAAATTTCCTTGATTCTTTTTCATAGTTTCAATTTTTTTCTGCTGTGACCTCATTTTTTTTATTCATCAAGAGGCCATTTTCCCTCACCTTGGTACGCATAGTTTTGACAGCTGCTTAGACCCTGTCTGAAAACCCCAGCATCCAGTCATCTTGGGCTTAGCCTCTGTCGACTGTCTACTCCCCGTAGAATGGGCCTGCTGTTCCAGTCCTCTGTTTCTTGTGTGGTGGGGGACTGTGTTCTGAGCTATGTTATGCTGGGGGGTGTCTGAGTTTGGTTATACCTCCCCGGAGAGTGCTGATGTCTTTGTAATGGCACATAAGCTGGTGAGACCCAAATGTAACCTGTGCCATGTCCGGCCCTGTCCAGTCCTGTTCACTTGGGGGCTGTTTTCTTCTCACTCTCCAGCCAGCAGCCATGGTCCCGCTGTCACTCATCTCTGAACTAAAACCCTACTCTACATACTCACTCTAGGTGCAGTGTCTCCCTTAGAGCACAGGCTTAGGGGACTTGGAATCCTCCTCCTACCAACAGAAATCTAACCACCTTTGGGGTACTCTTGCCAGTGACAATGCCAGGTGAATCCTCCTCTGTGTAGGGTGTCCATGGACTCCTGACCACTGGGGACTTGGTGCAGCCTGGAGAGGGGAGCACACATGTCATAAGCCCTTTCATTCACCTAGAGTTAGGGGGTCCATAACAATGTGATGGAGCCATCAACATTTGCTATCACTGCTGTAGGATTATTCTACCCAGTAATATGGAGAATGGTTCTACACGCATTGAATCTGAAAATACATGAGTTCTCTCATCTGCATTAGTCTACCACTCTGGGCAAGGAGGCCGGCTGTGGGTAGGAGTCCAGGTTAGATAACAAATATGCTATCAGAACAACACGGTGAAACCCGTTGACTGATTATAGATGCTCAAACAATGAGAAAGCCAGGAAAAAAAAAAAAAAAAAAGGCATGAGGATACATACCCCAACACATAATATTAACTCTTGCAGAGTTTTTTTCTAAATGATTTTCACTTACCAAACGAATACCTGAAAAACAAAAGGAGAAAAATGTATTAA
Source organism: Rousettus aegyptiacus (assembly GCF_014176215.1). Taxonomy (NCBI): domain Eukaryota; kingdom Metazoa; phylum Chordata; class Mammalia; order Chiroptera; family Pteropodidae; genus Rousettus; species Rousettus aegyptiacus. Next base: position 16,273,268 of record NW_023416311.1, on the reverse strand, counting down.
AATTTTGGGATGCTTTGCCAAAAAACTTATAAGATTAAAGCATCATGTTACCTCATTAAGTAGAGCCCATGCCAGTGGTCCCAGGACAGTGTGGGATCAGGGCACAGAGCTCACAAGCATTAGATGCAGCACAAGGTGAAGGTAGTTCACCAGGCTTCTTAAATCTACCCTTGGGTACTCTGAGCAGAGATTATGGAGGACAGGAGACCTGTCCTTGGGTACTTTGAGTGAGGAATTGGAGCCCCAAGGCTGGCTGCCTTGGGGGACAGGACCCTTTTCATCCATTGTACCACCCTACGCAGTCAGTAAAGGACCACACCCATAACAGTCCAATCAAAAGATATTTTGAAAAAAAGTAAATGTAATACTTGGTTTTCTTGCAGTAAATAATTTCAATCAAATACCATGAAAATGTCCTGCCCTAGAACCAGAAAATTTAAAGGATACTTTGTTACCCTGAGCACATATTATTAGAAAAGTGCCCTAAATGAATCCTCTCTAAGGATTTGAGAATACAACTAGAACTTTATGAGTCCTCACCCTGACCCAGGACTTTCGTGTTGCAGACTCAATTTGCATCCTTGGGGAAGGAAAACACAAATGTATAAAGAGTCCAAATCACAGACTGTAAATCCCTATAATATAAAGGAACAAAACTGGGGTGAGGGAGTCACATGTGGCCTTGTGCAGCTCTGGCACCTGTCTCCTAGACTGAGTTAAAGACAAAATCTAATACTTGGACTCGAGAATAAAATGACCACACCTGTCCTTACAAACATCATGACCTATTTTTTAGGGGCAAAAAGGAATGAAGCATTGACACATGCTACAACATGGATGAACCCTGAAAGCATCACGCTATGTAAGAGAATCTAGAAACAAAACGCCACATAGTGTGTGACTCCATTTATGAGAAATGTCCAGAACAGGTGAATCTAGAGAAAAAGAAAGCAGATCAGTGGGTGCTGGGGGTTGGGAGGGGAACGGTGGTGTGTGAGGGCTGATAGGTATGGGTTTCTTTTGGGGGTGATGAAAATGTTTTACATTTAGTGGTGATGGGTGCAGAATTCTGTGAACATATAAAATCACTGACTTGTATAATTTAAACAGCTAAATGTTATGGTATGAGAATTATACCTTAATAAAGATGTTTTTAAAAATAGTTGCTTAATAAAACATGTATGAATGAAAGGATCAGGTCTGAGATTTGCAGAGAGCTCTCAGTGAGGGGAGGGCAGGGCCCTTGGGGAACAAAAAGAGGGTCAGTCTCAGGTGTCTGGAGACCAGGTGCAGTTCACAGGGCTCCTTACGCTACCCACTTTTGAACGGGTGTGTGGTTTTCCACAGTGAAAAGTTCAGATGCAGACTCTGTAGGCAAGAGTAATACAGGACACTGAAGCAATGGGGGGCACTGAGGGACTGAGTGTCAGATGGCCGTCTCAGAGCTGGGGGTGCTGGTGGCCTGGCAGCAATGGTACTTTTAACAACCCTGACGCATCAGTGATGCATACTACTTACATGTAAAATAACACGATGTGGGATTTACTCGTATTCCACAAAAGAAAAGTAGGCAGGAGAAGGGACAGATGTTTGTTATGAGGGTTCTTTGCATTAGGCTCTCTACTTTTGAATAGGTTTCTAAGTTTCCAGAATAAAAACTTTTAAAACAGCCAGTGTACTCAGTGGCTAATGCAAGAAACAAGTTTACCCAGTAAATTCTCCCAGTAAATAACCTTGATGATGGAGAAGAGGAAAGGGGCTGATTTTCACAAACTCACAGAAAATCAATGTTTTACATTTTTATCAGATCGGACTGAAAGACACTGAAAGCTGTCAGGTCAGAGCTGGCCTCACATGGCTCCCAACTGCAGCGGGCCACCAGAACACAGGGTCCCTGTGGAAACCAGGGACAGGCCTGCAGTGTTACTGCCATCACATTTGTTGAAGGTATTTAAAAATGTATTCATCTATAACTTCACCTGCTTTGAATTTCAAAGCTGCCTAAGGTTTTTAAACCTAGGTAGTTATATCTAATTACATTAAACACTAAAAAGTCTTCATTATTGCTATTGCTTTTATTACATTTTTTAACAGCTGGAACTTATTTTAGAAGAGATGGCCATCCATAGAGCTATTTTGGGGATGTTCTATTGTTTTGTTCTCTAAAGAAATTCAAGGCCTTTGTTGTTCCAAGAGACCTAGATTTTGCTCCCAAATGGTCTGTGTTAATGCAGTACCTCTGCCTGCCTGTTAAAGACAGGGCCTCTCCACAAAGGGAGGCGCGCCTTTGTGTGAAGGAAGCGCAAGAATCAAGGAGGGGAGAAGCCCTGCAAAGGCCACTACGTCTTGACCAGAATACCAGCCTACCATACAAAGCGGTTTTGTCCATAGCCCCTTGGGCCTCATTCTACCCCAGCAACTTCTGTATGAGGCTTCTATTTTTACAGAAGGCCTCTGATCAGAAAAGTATATCAGGCTTCCAATGCTTTTTCATTTTGTAAAAAGGCTTCATGGACAAATATTTGTGAAATTCTGGCTCTCCTGGCTGTGAACAGGCAAGCTGTGAATTTGTAAGAATTCCCCCACGTTTTTGCCTGGTATAGAGCTCCTTGAAGGCCCCCTCAGGAAGCAGGTAGACAGGAGTTGGTAATAAAGCGTGTTCTTCTAAGCCACCCTCAATTACTGATGCATGTCTGTGGCTAGTCATGCCATCCACACTGAAATCCCTGTCACAATCCCTGTTTGGCCAAACAGAAGCAGCTTAAGATGAAAATGCCACAGGAACTAAAGTGGCAGCCCTCGGTGTGCCCACGCGGTCAGTGGGCGTCTGCCCGCCCCAACCTCTGCCTGAACAGTGCATCACAGGACCGTGAACACACTCATATGACAAGGGAAGGGCTGGCTGATCAGGTGCAGGCACCGCAGGGTACAGCGCCTATAGCCCTGCCTTCCTCCCTTGCCACATGGCACTAGGCCCCTGAGTGGCACTGGGTATCTGACTCTTATGACCACAAAATGAAAACTTCACCATTCTGCTTCCTGGAACCTCATAAATCCAAAAAAGGAATTCATTTTTATGCATCAACTGTATCTACACCTGGTGAAATCAACAGGCTACGGACCAGGATAGGGGCAGCCATGGAGCAGCATTTCGTTTAAGGCCCGGAGCCAAAATCAGGTTTTCATTCTCAATAGTCACAGTGGCGCCCTGACCCTGGTCCCCTCCACAGCTCCCGGGCCCGCGGGCATCTGCTCTCGGCACTCTTTGAAGTCGATACCCTGTCCCTATGTCAGAGAGACGTGCCAGAGGCAGCTTCCTCCACAGGAAGGGACCCCCTGAGCTGCCCAACCTTGGTCCAAGTTTCTAGAGATAATCCTTTCTTCTTTTTGGGGAGCCAGGAAGGTGGGGAAGAGAAGGAAGATTATACAGTTATCCTTAATAGCAACAAAGAAGCCCTTTAGGATTATTGCCAAAGTAAAGCACAGATAAAAGGATGAGAAATCTAGCTTTTTGGAAAAGCTGATGCTAAACTAACTGGAGAAACTGGGACAGAAGTCGCAATTAGGGTTTCTAATAGCATTCCACTGTTTTCAATAGGACAGTGCTAGTTGTGGTAGGTGCAGTAATAGGTACTGAACTCTGCCTCTCTGAAATGTTGCTGACCTCCAAGATGTTTAGACTCTTGACACGGAGGACAGATACTCAAAGTACCAAAATAGATGTATGCGGGAATCCATACTGATCAAGACTGAATAAATAACATGGGGGCGAGAGATGGGTCTCCATTTGGAAGAACCCACATAACCATGCCGGTGCCCTTGAGGGTCCCTGAAGTGTAAGCTGCGCTAGTGACTCCTCCAAAGAGAACATGTGGAGTGGACCCGGGAGGAAGGGCGGATGTTCAGTGGAGACATCCAATAGACATGACCCGGCTGAAGAGCAAGGTCAGGATGAGTTGTGTCGATGGCACGGACCCCCGATATGATAATTTACAATAGCACTGTACTTCTGTGGTCTTCTCCCCAAACCCACAACCCAGGCCATGATGAGAAAACATCAGACAAGTCCCAACAGAGGGACACTCTATAGAACACCTGACCAGTCCTCCTCAAAACTATTGAGGGATCAAAAACGAGAGAGTCTGAGACAAGGTTCCAGCCCAGAAGAGTCTAAGGAGATGTGATGACCAAATGTCATATAGGTCCTGGCAGGATCTAGAGATAGGAAGAGGGTGTTAGGGAGGAACTGAGGAAATGTGAATAATAATGTGTTGATACTCGTTCATTAGGTGTGACAATGTAAGAGGGTAACAATAGGGGAAACTGGAGTGGGGTACACAGAAACTCTCTGCACTGTTTCTGCAATAATTCTGGAAATCTAACATTGTTCTAAAAAGTGAAGTTTATTAAATTAAAAACAAGTTGAGGTACATAGGGAGCTCCAGAATCTGTGCCTGTCAGGAGAGCCACCTCCAACCTTGCCCACCCCTCACCAGCACACAAAACAGAGTGCAGGCCAGGGCCCCTGGGAGGGACTGGCCACCCACTTCAAGACAGTATACACCTCTTTCCGCTGGATGCTATATCTGAGGGCCCTGGGCAATGTCTAGGCAGACAAACTCAAGTTCTCAGTAAGAACAGAATGAGCACGACTGGAGTTCTCAAAGGCATCCCTAGCTCAACCCAACCCCATTTGAGAAAAAGGAGATAAAGTTCCACACAGAACGCTGCCTGCCAGCCATGCACCCTACCACCCAATCTGAGGCACCCTGTTGCCCAATCCAGTCCTGGGCCACCTCCTGTCTCCCATCCTGAAAGATATCTTTACCTAACGAGGCCTCATTCATTAAAATATGGAAAGGAAGCAAAAATGGTCATTTAACTACTCCTCACTATTACCCTCAGGAACAACTTTGAATGACCTGTTCTCACTCTTGTCCTTGAACATTATCAGTTAAAACCTATTCCAATCACACCTGATTGCTAATGAGAATGGGCTATTGCAAAGCTGGGGCCCCTAAAGCCGCCTGGTACCATTTTACTGTGTCCTCCTTGGAAACCCTGAGCCCCAACATGGGCTCACTCTGCACCTTTACTGTGAGGCCTGCTGGTCTGGTTGGGTTCTAACTGCCCACTCACAGTAGCTAATATACAGGGATATCTCACCACCTGGCACTGGGTCATTTTCCTATTTCCTCTCTTTTAGAATATAGTCCCAAGTCCAGTCACCTTTCCCATTTCCAGAAGAAAGGACAGATGACAGAAAGGCCTGCCCAGCTGTCTACTGCAGCCTATCTTCAGAAGGCAGAGCTGCTTCTCAATCAACCAAACAAGAAAATAATCGCACCCCAAGAAAATGCCACAAAGAAAGTAAATTTGCTCCTCTTTTTCCCTCCCACCTGAAAAGAAGTCTAAGGAATTCTCTCACCTACCCCTAAGCTCTGACTCACTCAGGCCCACTTTTTAAGTCCATCTACTTGAACCTGGATCCTACAGTGTCTGCTTTCCCAGGGTGTGGGGCCGCCTGTATCCAAGGACATGGGTCATTACCCTGCAAAGCATGGAATGCATGATTAAAGCCACTCCCCCGAAACAAACATCTTCTACCACCATCATATGAAGTGGATTCATTAGGCTACTGCCTGCCTCACCAACTATTAGGATACAGGCAGGAGAAAGGAGGAAGGGCGATCATGGCTCCAGAACATGCAGAACTGTTGTATACAGCTATTTGACTCTGCCCTACGACACTGGCCTTAGAGACTGAAAGTGCCACTGAGCTCAAGGTTTTACCTTCCTCACATGGCAGCAGGGGAAGATCCCCATGTTTACTGCGACATTCATTTCCAGCACTGAGAAGCTGTCATGGACACTGGTCTGGATCAGGGAGAAGCTGAGGACACCCACTTATGAGAAGGGAGAGAAAGGCTCCAAGTGAAACAGTGGCCGCTGCATGCATGCAGCAAAGCTGAGCGGCCTGATGCAGGGCTGCGTGCCGGTGGAGAAGTGCCACGTGCACCTGCCCGGCGCCTTCTCGCCCCATGGGGGCTTCCTGCCCCTGCCACAGGACGCCAGCTGGACAACACTTGAAAGAAGTTCCATCAACGGTGTCCATTATCTAAGCATCTCATCCTAAACAAATATTCTTTCCTCTCAACTTAAAATAAAGGGGACATAAAAAGAACAGATTGTGTCTAACTCTCATTTCAGGGTATGGAGAAAAAGCAAGCCCATTTTCCATTTAAGAGGTCCTTGTGCTCTCAGTGAGCTTTCTGACAACCCGAAAACTATCAGCCACCAGGGAAACACGAGTCAAGAGCTGACCTGAGACACTGTCGGGGTTGAGGGCACTGAATTGTGCTAACTACCCAGCTGCATTCTCATGGAGTCCCGCCCCATAGCCCCACGCCTGTGCCAACGAGACCCACAGTTCAGCTGTGACCATGGATGTCTGGCATGAGGAACATGGTGAATAAACCACTGGTCTCCACTGATAGATGCTTTTTTCTTTTACATTTTTTCGCCTAAAACATCTCAGGTGTCATTTATTTTGCTTTAGTGAGCTTAAATGTTTTTTTTTTTTTAGTTTTATTTTATTAGTTTCAATGAGCTTAAATTAATTTGAATCAAAATTTTTAAACAAACCCAGCATAGGTGAGCAGAATATCTTTCCCAATGAGAAAATACAAGCCTCTATTTTTGGCCACACGTGCTCGGACTGGTTTTCAGAAATTTAAATATGGGGTTAATCTTTCCTGATAGCGTATTTTAGACATGACTCGGAAATACTTTTTGAAGAAAAACTTAAAGTTGCCTGTTAGAGATGGAGCACGTTGTCTCCAGGCACGACACTGCAGTGGGGTTCTCTCACTCTCTGTAACCCCCACTGCTATAACAGGACAAAGGTACCTAGAATTCTTCCTCCTCTGGCATGGATTAAAATCACAGGTCTCAAGTAACAGTGGCCTCTTGGATATCACAAAAAACCCAGCCAGAGGCCTCTTATGCTGGTAAACAACTACTGGCCAGGAGACTAGAGGCACAGAGTAACTGCCTGTGGCTGCCACGGTGGTCAGACGCCCTGAGGTGGCAACACCCATGAATTCCATGTGGGAAGGAGCAGATGAGAGGGAAGGAAGTATCACTTGCCTTACAGCTGCTTTGCTCAAGGAGCCCACTTGAGACAGACAGATCTAACTGTGCACCAGCCCCTATTTCTACCCTCACTGTTTGGTCCTTCAAAAAAAAAAAAAAAAAAAAAGGAATAAACCACATTTAATATATCCCCTCTCTAGGAAACCAATACAGTTTCTGTACAGAATTGAACACATGGTGCCTGAGCCACAATGATATGTTGTCGGTCACTCGGTGGCTGGTGTGAACACCTCATAAAGACATGCCCGCAGTTGAGTAAGCGGTGGCACAACCCTTGGCCTTTTTTCCCTGATGCACAGCTCATGTCACAGCTGTATATACCAAAGTTTCCCCAAGTCTTTCCTAAATCCCAGGCTCTGACTGCCACAGCATTTGCTCTCAACGGTAACTTGTCGACACAAGACCCTAGGAGTGGCAGAGTGGAGGGGATTTTAGCTGGCTGGATATGGGGGCGATGCATCCTACATGCATGCTGTCATTCACACTTGCCCCAACCCAAGCCCAACACAGATCAGCACTTCCCATGGCAAGAAGAGGCGTGGCAAGATCCAGCCCAGACTCCTTCTCACGGCAGTGTGCTGGGGACCAGGGCATACATCACAGAGCTGAGGGGGACTGCCACACGGATCCCAGCCCATACCACAGCAAGAGGACCATGCAAAGTAAACCAGCAGGAGGAAATGAAGGGTCACGTCCTCATGCCCAGGAGTTGGACTTTCTGGATTAAAGTTCACTCTCTGGGAAGTGTCACTGTCATGATCCAGGACCCAGTGACCCTCTCCATCCTGGGCCAGGAAGGAATAGACTGTTGGGGCACCGAAAAAGCTTTTTTCCCAGAAGACAGATAGCCCCTGGAGGGACCATCTCAACAGTCGCCTCAGATATACTGAACCTCCTACATGTCTACACAACCACCCTCATATCTACTTCCTGTATGTCTAGACAGACACCAGCCTTACACCTACTTTTTGCATGTCTACACAGATATCCACCCCCTTTCCCAGAGCCTACTTTCAAGCTTCACCTTTTCTTCTGTGCTTCCTCTGACAGGTGATTCTTACCTATTTGTGGAACTCAGAAATGGGAAGAAGAGTGGATCCCTCTCCTCTGACCAGTTTAAACAGACCACAGCACCTCAGGGGCCCCTGACTTTGTCCAGGCCTATCCCTGGCTACAGGCTGCCATGGCAAGTTGATGTGCCCTTTGTGTGTTCCTATAGGACTTCTCCAGTCTTCTGGCCTCCATGGAGCTCCATCGCCACCTCTGATCTGTTTGGCACTAGAGCTCCAGCAGAACAGACCAGGTCTGTGACCACTGATACTAGCTGGAAAAGCTTCCTCTTGACAAGAAAGGAGCAGGAGAGGTAGGAGCAGCAGGTGTAAGCCTCAAAGTCAATGCTGCCACCAGATGCTCCCAGAAGCTCACCCAACAACTTCCACCTCCACTTCATTGTCTTGCTGGCTCAGGAGGCTAGCCATGTGTTGGTCTCAGGTGTGGCCATGATATTCTCCAACGATGGCGATTATTCACAAAGAAGAAAGGCCCCTGCATTTTGCTTATTGGCAACTAGCAGTCTCGACCATGGCCTAATTAAAATGATGATATTCTTCTGAACTAATGTAAGAAGAAAGCCTCCTCAACCCCTCTAGCTGCTAGGAGACAGGTTTGCTCTGTGGTGTGTAACATTCCCAGGATGCTGAATTTCAGCACACCTGGATCGCGTGTGGCCAGTTCTTCCTACTCACCAGATCTGTCCCACGTTGACCAGGGACATGTAGAGAACCCAGAGCACAGCCATGAGAACCATATTAGCACAGCCGGTGACTAGGATGAAAAATGAGATGCCCAACCCAAGCAGTGCAAGGGCATCCAGGTTCGAGTCCATGTGTGACCAGTCCAGCAGCCAAAGGATGGTCGGGGCATAGCTCACAGCGTCCCAGCTGACCCGCCCCTGGAAGTGCTGCTGCACGCTCTTCAGGTACGCTTTGCAGGGCAGCAGTCCTCTGTCTCCAATCAGCTGCTTGTTCTGATGGAAAGCCACCAAGAATGCCACAACTGGAAGAAAAAGGAGAGGATAAAATGTATGTGAGCAGGAACGCACCATCTGTGGACACCACTGGGTGCTTTTCCAACTCGAGGAGACTCGGCTGATAAGAAGACAAGGCAGAGTCTGAGCAATGACTTGGAATCAAAATATGGACTCAGGGGTTCTGAGTATTTCTCAAAATCTCGGAGGAAATATTATAAGATCCAACCTGGAGAAGTCACACATATATGTATGTATACCTCTACATGTTGTATCTACTTATACGCGCTGTATACACATATATAAGATAGACATACACACATATAAAATACATGCCTGGTTACATGTAAATGGTTAGCTAACTATCCCAGATTGCTCTCAGCATTCCCATTATAAATACATCCTGATAGCTCATGGGTCCAGTCTATAGTGCTATTCCCAGAACATGCTACAGGGTTTAAAGCTTATGATGGTGCTTACATGTGAGTTACAATTACCCTCCATTCAAACCACAAGTTTCTGAATTTGTTTCTAACAATTTCCACTTCTACAAGAGCATGTTCACATCCTCTGGACTTCAGGGTTTACGCAGATATGTTTGCACAAAGATGTTACGGGAAAGCACAAGCCACCAAGGGAGAGGCAAGTAAAAGGCAGCTTGAAGCAGTTCCATACAGACTGCTGGGCAGAAAGCACACTCACACTGAAGGAGACACGAGCTGCACTTTGTAAAAAGCTAAACAACACTATGGGTTTCCACAGTGAATAAAACTGCATCACAGGCAGGGCTGAGTTTGAGATGGAGAACATGGTTGTGGGTTAGGGTCACCGGTTTGTAATCATCATCTGTCCCTTCCAGAAAGTGAGCAACCCTGGTCCAAAGTAAGCAGTAATGATGAACTATGTGTTTACAGCATATGTTAAGCAAAATATATGAGAAAACAGCACAAAGGATAGAGGGAGATACTGGAAATACATTCTTAGAAGGACCTTACACTACATAGAAAGTGGTAGACTATTATGTGAAGGTAGACCCACATTGACTTAAAATGTATGTTGCAAGTCCTGTAGGAGAGCTAAAATCATTTTTAAAAATAAATCTAGGGAATAAATCAATACAGATACTAGAATAGAATCATAAAAAACTGCTTGTTTAACCGAAGAGAAGCCAGGAAAAGAGGGGAAAAAAGAACAGAAGGAACAAATAGAAAATAGCTAGCAAGGTGGTAGATTTTAATCCATCGTTTTAAATGGAAATGTTCTAAATGCACCAGTAAAGACAGAAATTGTCAGATTGAATAAAAAACAGGGCCCAAATCTATTCGGTTTACAAGGAATCCACTTTAAATATAAAGACATAAGTATGTTACAAGTAAAAGTACAGAAAAAATCATGCAAATGCTAATCAAAACAGCTGGATGACTATATCGATATCAGATAAGACAGATGTAAAAGGAAGGGACAATACAAGGGACAAAAAGGACATTGCCTAATGATGAAGGATGCATATAAACTGACCTAACCTAACACATACATACATACATATATATTCTCTACATATTAACCTAACCTGACACTCAGCTTGCCACGTAGCATAAAAAAGCAAGACACAACTATATGACATCTTTAGAGCACTCTACTCAACAGCAAAATACATATAATTTTCAAGTATATGTGGAACATTTACTAAGACGAAACCATAGTGTGAGTCATATATCAACATATAGAAGAACTGAAATCTGAAAAATGTTCCCTGACCATATAAAATTAAACTAGAAATCAGTAACGGGATATTATCTTGAAATATATCCAAATCTTTGCAGATTAAACCACATCCTTCTGAATAAACCATGGATTTTTTTACAGGCACAAGAGAAACTACAAAATATTTTTCACGGAATTAAGAGTTGAAAACACAACATACCAAAAATTGTGGGATGCCGGAATAGCCATGGCAATCTTGAGAAAGAAAAACGAAGTTGGAGGTATCACACTACCTGACATCAAACTATACTACAAGGCTACCATAATCGAAACAGCATGGTACTGGCATAAAAATAGACACATTATCAATGGAACAGAATAGAGAGCTCAGAAATAAATCCATGCCTATATACTCACTTAATATATGACCAAAGAGGTAAGAATATACAATGGGGTAAAGACAGTCTTCAACAAATGGTGTTGAGAAAATTAAATAGGTATATGCAAAGAAAAAAAAAAAGAAGAAGAAGAAACTGGACCATCTTCTTAGACCGTATACAAGAACAGACTCAATATGGATTAAAGACTTAAATGTAAAACCTGAAACCATAAAACTTTAAGAAGAAAACATAGGCAATAAACTCTGATATTTCTAATAGGAATTTCTTTTCAGACATAGCTCCTCGGGCAATGGAAAAGGGAAACAAAAGAAAAAATAAACAAATGGGACTATATCGAACTAAAAAGTTTTGTACAGCAAAGGAAACCCTCAACAAAACCAAAAGATAACTGACTGGGAAAAGATATTCGCTAACGATACATCTGACAAAGGGTTAATATTCAAAATCTATAAAGAACGTATACAACTCAACAAATAACAACAACAAAAAAACAAACAATCCAAGTAAATAATGGGCAGACCTGAACAGATGCTTCTCCAAAGAGGAAATACAGATGGCTAGCAGATATTATGAAAAGATGCTCAAGGTTGCTAATTATCAGAGAAATGCAAATTAAAACCACAATGAGATATCACCTCACACCTGTCAGAATGGCTGTCATTAATAAATCAAAAAACGGCAAGTGTTGGCAAGGATGCGGAGAAAAGGGAACCCTCGTATATTGTTGGTGGGATTGCAAATTGGTACAGCCTCTATGGAAAACAGTATGAAGGTTTCTCAAAAAATTTAAAAAGGATATACCTTTTGACCCAGGAATTGCTCTTCTGGGTATTTATCCAAAGAAAACCAAAACAATAATTCTTAAAGATCTATGCACTCCAATATTCATGCCAACACAATTTATAATAGCCAAGATACAGAAGCAACCTAAGTGCCCATCAACAGATGATTGGATAAAGAAATTACATTTCATATATGCAATGGAATATTACTCAGCCATTAAAAAAAAAAGTGAAATCCTACCATTTGCAACAACATGGATGAACCTAGAGGTTATTATGCTGAGTGAAATAAGTCAGATAGAGAAAGATAAATACCATATGATTTCATTTATATGCAATATCTAAGGAATAAAAAGAACAAACTAATCAAAAACAGACTCACAAATATAGTGGACAATTTGGTGACGGACAGAGGGGAGAGGGTTAGGGGGCTGGGAGAATGGGATGATGGGTTAAAGAAGTACAAATTAGCAGTTGATAGTTGGGTACGGGGATGGGGAGCACAGCAGAGGGAATGCAGTTAGCATTAATATGATGGCTAGGTGGAGGGCCAGGGGAGGGAGGGAGCAACTGGGGGGATTGTTTTATGAACAATATAGATGTCTAACCAATGTACTATATACTTGAAACAAATTTAAATAAATTGTAAAAAAAAATAAATTTTAATTAAAAAATAAAGAGGAAAGTAAAAAAAAATTGTGGGATGCTACTGAAAATTTACAGTAAAATGCTGGTCAGAAAAACAGGTCTTAAATCTAAACTTCTATTTTAAGAAATCAGAAAAAAAGAACAAATAACAAAACAAGCAGCAGGGAACTTTTTAAAATACAAGAGCAGAAATCAAAAAAATTGAGAACAAGAAAAAAATAGAGAAAAAGAAAAATCAGAAGTTAGTTCTTTGAAAATATCAATATAACTGACAGACCTCTAGCCAGACTAACCAAGAAAATGAGAGAAGACACAAATGTCAGGAATGAAAAAGGGAATGTTGTTACGATCCCGCAGACATTAAAAAGAGAATAAAGGAACACTACACTTTCTTTAAGATCATAAATTTGACAACTTGAAATAGACCAATTACTGCAAAGACAGAAACTACTAAAACTCATAAAAGAACAAATTAATATATTACAACCAATTGCATCTCAGAAATGCAAGGCTGGTTCAATAACCAAAACTCAATCAATGTAATTCACCAAACTAACACTAAATAAGAAAAACCATATGATAACATTAATTGACATGCAAAAAAGCGCATGACAAAGTTCAACATCCATTCATGATAAAAACTTTCAGCAAATTATGAATAGAATGGAACTTCATCAACCTATAAAGAGTAGCTATGGAAAGCCTACATCTAAGATCATACTTAAATATGAGCAACTAAATACTTTCCTCTAATAAACAAACAAACGAACAAACAAATAAATACTTTCCTCCTAAGATTTAGAACAAAGCAAGGATGTCTCTCTTTCTAATCCTATTCAACAGTATATAGAGAAGTCCTAGTTAGTGCAATGATGCAAGTAAAAGAAATAAAAGGCATATAAATTTAAAAAGAAGATATAAAACTGTCTTTATTAACAGATGACATGATCATCTATGTAGAAAATCCCAAAGACTCTATTAAAAAAAAAAAAATCCCTCAGAACTAATAAGTGAATTTATCAAGGTCACAGTACACAAAATTAATATATAAAAGTCAAATGTATTTCTGTATCAGCAATGTACAACTATAATCTGACTTTTTTTTAAAAAAAAATAGCAACCAAAAAAAAGTGCACAGATAAAATCTAACATTTTAATAGAATCTGTATGAGGAAAACTATAAAACATTGATGAAAGAAAATATAAGTAAATGGAGAGATACATTGTGTTCATGGATTGGACATCCTATTCATGGACTGGAAGAGTCAGTATTAAGATGTCAGTTCTCCCCTGTTTGACCTATAGATTCAATGCAATCTCAACCAAAATATCCAGCAAGCTTTTCTATAGATATTGACAAGCTGATTCTAAAACATAAATGGAAAAGCATAGGAACTAGAATAGCTAAAATAATTTTGATAAAGAACAAAGTTGGAGGACTCATATTAAGTAAGCAACATCAAGACTACAAAGTTACAGTAATACTGGTAAAGGACAGGAACATAAATCAATGAACAGAACAGAGAGCCCAGAAATAGACCTACACAAATACAGTCAACTGACTTCTGACAAAGGTTTAAAGAGAAGTAAATGGAGATAGGCTTTTCAACAGATGGTGCTGGAACAATTGAACATTTATATGCAAAAAGATGAACCTTGACACATATCACACACCTTACACAAAAATTTACCCCCAAAAGACCATGGACCGCAATGTAAAATATCAAAGTATAGAACTTTTGGAAGAAAATACAGAAGAAAAGCTATGTGACTTGGATCTGGCAATGAGTTTTTAGATAAAGCATGATCCATGAAAGAAAAAACTGAAAAATTATACTTTATCAAATGAAAAGACAAACCACAGATTGGGATAAAATATTTGCGAATCACATATCTGACAAAGAACTCGTATCCAGAATATTTAAAATACTGTTAAAACTTAACAATATGAAAACAAAAAATTTTTTAAATGGGCAGAAGATCTGAACAGACACTGAAGTCATCTGTTTCACACAGATACACAGATGTCAAATAAACACATGAAAAGATGCTCAATATCATTTGTTACTGGGGAAACGCCAATTAAAACCACAATGTATTATCACCACACACCTATCACAACAGCCAAAATCCAAAAAACTGAAAACACCAAATGCTCCAGAGGATTCAGAACAGGAACTCTCATTCATTGCTGGTGGGAATGCAAACTGATAGAGCCACTCTGGACAAATCTGGCAGTTTCTTGTAAAGTTAAACATAGATTTACCACATGACCCAGCAATTATACTCTTAGGTATTCACCCAAGTGAACTGAAAACACATTTACCAAAAAACCTGCATGCAAATGTTTATGGGAGCTTTGTTCATAATGGCTAAAACTGGAAAACAACATCAATGTCCCTCAGTGTGCAAAAGGATAAACAAACTGCAGTACATTCATACAATGAGATAATATTCAGAGAGAAAAATGCAGGAGCTGTTGATTCATACCACATCATGGACAGATCTTAAGTGCATTTTGCTAAGTAAAAGAATCCAGACCCAAGGCTACACACTGTAGGATTCTATTCATACAACATGCTGGAAACAGCGAAACCACAGGGACAGAACACAGGTCAGAGCATGCCAGGGGCTGGCGGGGGGAAGTCATGATTGTGTGCACAGGGGAATTTTGGGGGAACAGAACTGTTCTGTAGGGTACTGGGTGATGGATAACTATGCATTTGTCAAAACCCATAGAACTGTACATCACAAAAAATGAACCTTAATGTATACAAACTATCAAAACAACCTAGCCAGGAGGTCAGGGGATGCCAGGATGGAATGCAGACTGTGACAAATGAATTGAACTCTGCAAATGTATAACAGATCACACTGAACTGGAGGGTAAGGGAGGGCTGGCCTAAGTAATTTTGGAAAATGTTTTGAGTGAAAACTGTAAGGACAAAGACGAAAGGAACTGTATATAAACACTGGAATCTAGTTGGTTTTTCTCATGGAGGTAGGTGAACAAGTCTGAGACTGCGCTGCACATGCACTGGGGGTAAGCGAATAAACCAACAGTGGTGGGTGGTGGGGTAAGATTTCAGAAGCACAGAAGGAAGTAACAGATAAGCAAGAAGGGGAGGCCAGCACATACACATGCACTGACCTTCCGTTTACCTGAGCGTATATTTAGGATACTTGGAGAAGCGACCACACGTGTGTACAAACACATATGTAACCTAGCTCTGCCTGCTAAGAGGGTCTGGAAGCAACAACACCCCGTAGCAATAGGTACTCCCGGCACCCAGATGTGGGTTCCTAACACCACTCTCTGATAAAAGGAACCAGGGCTCCTGAAGAAATGGCTGGTTTCACGGCTGGGAAATATGAAAGGAGCCTGTAGCATCCTGTCACAGAAAGGAGGGACATGCTCAAAGAATAAAGTATGGAGGCCTGTCACAGGGACATAGGAGACAAGCAGGAAGACCCACTATTGACCAGAGCCAGACATTTGATACCATAATGAGTAATAATGTTGGACCACAACCCAAAGTGAAACTAAATGTGATGGTTGATAAATAAATGGGGAGAAGACACAAATCTTCCTAATAGAGGAATTCCACATAATACACAAAGATGCCCGCTCTGGGGGTGGCGCTGAGTTCTCCCTTCCCCTAGCACATTGGTTAGACTCAGTGACCAGCTCCTAGAGGACAGAAAATGGATGGGAAAAGTAGCAGCTGACAGAGGAGACACCAGCAGTCCCGGACATCATGAGTAAGGTTGGAGGGGGCCGCGCCTCTGCAGAGGGTCAGATGGGAGGGCAGCAGAGAGCTCCCCATAGCAGTGCCTGCCGTGTGTGCGAGTGCGCGTGCGCCTTTCCTGATTCAGACAGCTCCTGCACACACCAGAACCTGCCTGGGCTCTTCCACATGAGGACTTAATTAACAATAACTAAACAGCTGGATGTCCTTCCGCCCCCAAACCACAATTCACACTCCAATGCCATGGAAGAAAAACGAGATCTGTTCTCACCAATTAAATAGTTTAAAAAGTAATTCGAAGGCAAGAAGCATAGGCAACTTCCTACCTTACTTATCAGAAAAAAATAAAGATAGACAGGATTTAAATTTCAGAGAAAAAAAAAAAACTATTTCAATTTCTACTCCTGTTACAGAAATGGCCAAGTAGAAAGAATAAACAAAAATCTCAAAAAAAAAAAAAAAAAAAAAAAAAAACCACCAACAACAAAAAATCCATAGGATTTCAAAGCTAAACCAACCAACCTTAGAAAGGCTCATTTAACCCCAAAACCCCACTCTAAAGCCTCCCCCTGGGAAGGAAGGGGTCAAGGCATGGAGACTCTCTCAGCTGCTCACTGTAGGGTAGCCTAGGGTCTGATGTAGGAGTGGTAACCAGGTCACCTATTTATGCATTATCAAAGATGTCTACAAATATTCTTTTTAAAAAAATTAGTTCTCTCTCTTTTAAGACAAATCACTATAAAATTAAAAAAGAATCTGCCCTCAAATGTCATTTCTGGGTGGTTTTTATTGACAGTGGTTAAATTCTGGCCTTGGCACAATAGCCTCTGACACTTTCTCTTTAAAGGCTTGTGCTGCAAAAGCTCAGAGGTAGGGCAGTGGGGTTTGTTTTTTCAACAAACTGGAAGCATTTTACAGAGAAGCTTATAAAACCAAGCAGAGCGTTTCATTAGAATTCGAGTGGCCTGGAGGAGAGAACAAGAAGGAATGTCCCAGGAACTTTCAGAACCGCTGGAAGCTCAGAACACAGAACTAGTCAAGATTTCAAGGATTCTTTTGGTTCCATTTTCTCCTCAAAATTTCCAAAGAACAGCTGAGTTTAGCAATCATGGGTATGAATGGTTCTGCTCTGTTGCTTCAATCCTGCGCTCAGGTACCATCTCAGAGCCAGGCTGAGCTACAAGATCCAAGAAGTGATTTGTCATGACCAAGAGCATAACGAGCTACCATTTTTAAAAAGTACAACTGAGATTCACCTCAGAATACAGTACTCAAATAAGGAGTGTTAGTAACAAAACTCTCTACTACAGCAGTCCCCAACCTTTTTAGTAGCAGGGTCTGGTGTTCTTATGAGAATCTAATGCCTGATGGTCTGAAGTGGAGCTGAGGCTGTGATGCAGCTGGGCAGCAGCTGCAAATGCAAATGAAGTTTCGCTCACTCACCCGCCACTCACCTCCTGCTGTGTGGCCCAGGTCCTCAGAGGCCATGGACTGGTTCTAGTCCACGGCCCAGGGGTTGGGGACCCCTGATCTACTATATGTAATATAAGGAAAGAGGATAGAGTAATTGCACAAAACACACATGACAAGCATGGTATCGCACAATGCATCTAAACCATAACAAGGTTCTCTAAGCAAAACCAGGAATTAGAGTTGGGTTGAAACTAGCTTTGAGATACTTTCAAAGTTGGATTTTTAAAGAAATGTTATTGCAGAGAAACTGTGGTAACAATGTGAAACTGCTTAGGTGTCATAAGTCCTCTGTTGGCTCCAATGCTCACAGCTCCTTCTGGAGATCCCCACGGCACAGTCACCATTACTTAGATGGTCATGGAAGTCACAGAAGTGGGTTCCACATGTGGGCACAATGCCAGGTCCTGAAAGGAGCCCATCTTCTTCTCCGTCAGATCATCACTTAGCTTCATAAAGAGGCTTTTCAGGCTCCACCAAACAGGGAGGCTTACTGGGTCAGTGGTTTCCCAATGGGGTATATCTGGGTGTCCCATAAGGCCTCAAGTCAGCAGGCTTGATGGGGCCAGAGAATTTCATCCAGAATAGGCCAGGAATCTTGAGATTCGCTGAGGCCACTCAGAAGGAACAAGGAAGGGATCTCACATAGACCTGCCATTAAATAACAAGGACCCAGAGTGATGATGGGGAGGGGATAGCAAGGCAGCACAGCCTCTTAAGGCTTCCAGGGGAAAAAATAGGTCTCTGTGATACCGTCATATAAGAAATATTTATTTGGTCCTCATCCATGTTCCTGGCACAGAGCTCCTAAAACTCTAGGATTTCCTGCATGACGGGGTAAGAGGAGCACCTGTTCTTATTAACAAGCCCCTCTCAATCTTACCTGAGTTAAACTAATGAGGTAACTCTTAGAGGATAGGGACTACTAGCCAGAGGAACCCACCTTGTAACTAGGGGGTTGGCACTTTCAGCCCTGCCCCTGATCTCCTTGGAGGGGAAGAGCCTGGAGACTGAGCTGTTGGCCGATGACAGATGACTTAATCATTCAGCCTGCATAACGGAATATCCATAAAAACCTTAATGAGGGGGTTCGGACAGCTTCTGGATTGAACATGTGGAAGTGCTAAGAAGGTTGCACTTCCAGAGAGGGCATGGAAGCTCTGCGCCTTTCCCACACCTTCCCTGTGCGTCTCTTCCATCTGCAGTTCCTGAGTTGTATCCTTTACAATAGACCCGTAAACATAAGAAAAGTGTTTCCCTGAGTTCTGTGAGCCCTTCTAGTAAATTATAGAACCTAAAGTGGGGGGTTGCAGGACCCTGATTTATAGCTTGCTTGTCAGGACAGGTGACGACTTGGACTTATGATTGGGGTCTGAAGTTGGGGTGATCTTGTGGGACTTAGCCCTCAGCCTGTGAGGTCTGTGCTAATGCCAGGCAGTTAGTATCAGAATTGTTCATTGTGAGAAAACCCCACACATTTGGTGTCAGAAGTGTGTCCGTAGAAGAAAGAATTTCCACTTAGTAACTTGTATAAGAGCATAAGTCAGATTGCTTGAAGAATTCTCAACACAAAGTTCTAAGGAAAATTGCTTTGATAGTTTGAGAATTGTAGACCCAGGCAATTCAATAATTTCCACACATGCAAAAAACAACATGGAAAGTTCACCTTCTCTATACTCTTTCTTGAAAAGTTGTTTGGGGATACATTCCAGCAAAAAGAGAGAATAACCCTAAAAATAAAAAGACATGAGATCTAAGGAATTATGAATACAACTAGAGAGAGAGAACCAGGGGACCTTGTGGGTGTGCAGTCTGTGAAATGAGTATCTACACACAGGGGCTGAGGGTGACTAGGGGGGAAGGAAGTAGAAGGGAACACAGAAAAGTATCCCACAGAGACACAAAGCAATGATAAAGATTGTCTGCAAAGTCAAGATTTTAGGAAGCAGGAAATACCCCTGGAAGACAGAGACAGAGGTATAAATGAAACACCGTACCTGGGCTGCAAGGAGCTCACAGGTGAATAGACAAGTACGTTAACAACACCAAGAATTCTACTAAATGTGCAGAGAGTGAAAGAAGCATAGGACAAGGATCCATTTTTCAGCCTTGTGATGGAGTTTAGCAGTTCACAAAAGCAACTATAAAATTCAGCATCAAGTGAAATGTGTGGAAAGCCCCTACAGCGCTGTGGACAGTCCCTGGGACTTAAGGGACTCAAAAATGGCTCATGGTCCAGTGAGACCCAACCCTCTAGAAAGAGATCAGTGCAGGATGACTGCCTACTTGCCCCCCACCATCTCAGCCAGAGAACCTCATCCCTGGAAAATTGGAGACTGGTTCCTCTATACTGTTGAAAAACACTGATTCTACCCCCAAATATACTTGCAAGGTAGGAAAAAAAAAAAAAAAGTGTCTGCCAAAACAAATCACTCTGTGCTCAGCACCAGGCTTAAAATATCTGACTGACCCAGTGGCTCAAAACTGTTTTCTTCTCAGTTGAACAGAGAATCCCCATGGAGATCAAAGGCAGCCAGCCCACTCATTTGAAAGCCATGAGCCAGGTTTTATAAAGCTGTGCTCTGCAAACGAAGCCACTGGGGTTTTCCCCCAGTTATAGGCTCCCTTTTTAAAGGTCTATTAAAAGTCTCACAGATTAACTTTGTCTTGATTTCATCTTTTGCTAAGTGACATTTCAAACGTTTAGAATGACTTTAATCCTGTGGAAGATAAAGCAATACTGTAAGAACCATTTTTTATGTAACTTAAAAGAGAGAAAGCTGAGCTGAAAGCCTAAATTGGCAATCCTGCAACAGAATCCCTCCAGAAAGTCTTGCAGTGACGACTGAGTGTCCACTGTGCACCAGGAGATGGCCTGAGTTATCCCAGGAAACAGGATGCTCAGCCTTATCCTCAGTGTTTGTGGAACGCCACTATCCAAAGAGCTGTAATTCTGTGTTCTTCCATGTGAGAGGGCAGAGATTTAGAGATGAAGCTGAGCCATTCAGTGCCTACGGCACATAATCACTGTCAGGGACCAGCAACCTCTGGAACCCTCTAGAAGTTGGCTGCTACTCACCCAAGCCATCTCAGCTTAGGTCTGTTCCCCATTCCTACTGGTCTTCCCTCACTTCCAGGTTTGTTTGAGACTCTGAGTTTGGTTTTATAGTCATGACTGTAGGTTGGGCTTATAAAGTGTGTTCTTGTGTGTCCACTATTGCTCCTGCGCTCTGGACGTTTGTATCCTTCTGGGTGTAGGTATTGGGATGGGGGAGGTAGCCTCTGCACTGGCTGCCAGGACAAGCATGGACTGACTTCTCTTGGGTTCCGCAGGCTGGTGGGTAAGCCCTGCCTGCATCAGTGCGGGCTGAGCAGTTCTCAGCCTGGTCAGCTGTAGTTCTCAGCGAACCCCGCAAATAAGGCGCAGGGGCTGCAGGCGGGTTAGGAGGCGCACCGAGTGGACACACTACTGCGGTTAGGTGGCAGTTAGGTGGCTCCGGGGCCCTGGGCAGGGATGCTGCTCAGGGCGCTGAATGTCCACGTCTCCGCTGCCCCTAGCCCGCATCGGACTAATGAAGTGGGGTTTCTGCAGCGCGGCCCCAGCACAGCCGAGGTCCTGCGAGGGGGTCCTGCATCCCCTCCCTCAGTCTGTGGGCCTGCCTCGGATGGCAGTCGACGGCCGGCCGGCGGCCGGGACTGGGAGAGTTGACGTGGGATCAGGGGACCAAGTGCTAAGTATCTGCGAGAACTTTCACCCCACCCAGAGCTCACCCAGACCTCGGACCTGGGGTGGGAGGAGAGGCGCGGAGGGGAGCGTATGGCATGGGGTTCCACAGTCTACTAGCCGGAGGGGCTGCCTGGGGGCTAGGCGACGCAGGGTCACAGGCGGGGTTCGCGGGCGCGCGCGGAGGGGCAACACCAATGGGGGCTCGGACCCTGCAGACTCACAGTAAACGAAAGCGAGGGCTCTCAGGAGCACGATCCTGGTCAGCCAGAAGGTGCCCGCACGAAGATGGGCCGGGCAGCCCGCGGGATTACGCTCGGGCTGGGGCGGAGACCCATGCCCCGGGCTCCAATCCCTCGCCTTCCGCCTCCTCACTTGCTCCACAGGCACCGCCATTGCCGGGCAGTCAGGGCGCATGCGCGGGGAGGGCGGCGCGCCAGGACGCCCCACCCACACCGAGAAAACACGCCCTTTTCGTCTGTTCCCGCCCATACCTGGGGGATACGCCCACTTGCGGGGAAGCGCTCCTCAAGCCTGAGCGCCCGTGCGCCCCCAGCAGGTTAAGCAGGGCACTGCAGCAGTGAGGGCAAAGAGGTGGATACCTGGGATGATTATAAGCATCACTCCACCTGGAAGGGGTTGACCCACTCCATTCGTTCATTCATCTATCCCTTCATCATTCATTCATTGACTCACTCATTCATCAGCCTAGGTTGCAGAGGCTCCCTGGTGCACTCCCCCACCTAGGCGCCTGTGCTCATGGACCCCCATTCTAGGGACCAGGTAGAAGGCACTCCAGAAGTAGAAATCCAGTGGGAAGGAGACTTGGAAAGGTTATGTCTAGCTAGTATCAGAGTGGGCCTGATTAGTGTTCAGGGCAGCTGGGCTGTGGGCAGCAGAAGGCTCTGGTAGGTCCTGTATTTCCTCTGTTGCTCCTGTAATGTGTGAAGCTACAGTCTTGCAGAGGAAAGGCCAGAGCAGTGGCTCAATCCAGGGCTCCTGGCTATCACTGCCTGCATGGAGTGTGTGGCCAGGTGCCTCACAGATGTCTGCTCCCTGACTTCTCATCTCTGCTGTGTAGGGAGGATGCTGGGATGATAGTCACACAGCTAATGTGGAACAGAACAGGCCTTGAAATTCAGTCAGATCCTCCAGCTCAGGTCAGCAAAGCCCTTGTTGGACAGGCAGAGTTCCTATGGGCTCTCAAGAGGACCACCAGCCACGGTGGAAAGAGGTGCATTGAGGACTCAAAGGAAGACAGAACTTTTTGACCAATGACCCCAGCAGAATCCCAGTGAGGACATCAGCAATTCTACATTCTAAGAATAGAGCAGTCCAAACAACTGCTCAGGAGAGGTGGCTCCAAGAGGGTGGAATCACAGGTGTTCCTTAGAGGAAAGAAAGGGTGTGACGGACAGAGGCCTAGGGGTCATTGTTAAACTGTGGGACACTGGGAAGCAAATCATTGAGGTAGGTATGAATTTTTCTTATTCATTTGTCAGAGCTCTTTACATATTAAAGATCCTATGCGTGTGCGTGTGTGTGTGTGTGTGTGTGTGTATTGCAAATGTTTGTCCTGGTTTTTTGTTTTTAAATCTTGTTCCTAGTGTTTTGACATATAAATTATCAATACTTGTGCAGTGAAATGATCAGTCTTTCTTGCTTAATTGTATATTCACTACCTGTAGAGTGAGCTCCATGAGGGCAGGGACTGGTTCTGGACATAGGATCCCCTAAATCTAGGCCAGACCAGCAATTTCTGGAACCCTCCCACCATTGTTGCCTCTCCCCTCCACTGCTGTTGGAATAATAGCATGTATTTGCTTCTTACAATGTTAATTTGTTTTTAAGTTTCCTTTTCTTTCCCATTAAAAACCCTTCCTTTGGAGCCCAACTCTGAAGTGGAGCCTGTAAAAGATGTTGCAAACTTATCTTCCATATCCTGGCAAGCCCCCAGCAGGAAAGCATGTGCCCAGAGGGCTCATAGCCTCGGGGTTCAGAGGAACACAGCCTTGGCCCATGCCCTGCTTCCAAGTCCTTCCACAGGAACCCACAACCTGTACCTCTCCTTCCCGTTGTCCAGGTACAGCTCTTGGGATGAGCCAACACAACTGTTTGGGGAGAGGAGGGGGAATCCAGCACCCTCAGCCCAAGCCAGCCCAAGCTTCCTTGGGTCCTCATCTGGATTTGGGAGCTACTCAGGGGACAAAAGTCAAGGAAGGACAGTTCTGCCTTCAGGTGTGACACTGGGTGCTGCTTTTCAGGTGGGAGCGAGTGTCACAAAAGGCCCTTTGTCTTCAGTTTCCCCTGGCCAGGGCTGCATTGTTCTCCCAAGAGAAGAGCACAATGAGGCATTGTGCAGAAGAGAAAGGGACCCTTGTCTAGCCTCTAGCTCGCTGGGCTCTGGGCCCCCTCTCTGGGTTTGCCCAGGGTGGGCGAGGCCATCCAAGAGGTCTGCTGGGGAGTTAATGTTCTCATGTTTCCTCCAGGGTCCTCCTTCCTGGGAGCTGACCGCAGGGTTCCAGGCCATCTGAGGGTCCTAGCAGGAGTGGACCCCATTGACAGGGTCAAGAACGGGCTGGCCAGCCGATCAGTTCTTGTCCATTCAGCCTGAATTTAATCAAAAGTGTGCTGGTGTATTATCCAGCCATACAAAGGTGTGAAGTACTGACACATGCTGTAACATAGATAAACTGCAAAACCATCATGCTACGTGAGAGAAGCCAGACACACAAGGGCACATGTCGTGTGATTCCATTTATATGAAATGTTCAGAATAAGCAAATTCACAGAGACAAAGTAGATCTGTGGTTCCCAGGGACTGGGGGAGGGGGACAAAAAGTGACTGCTAAAGGGGTACAGGGTTTCCTTGAGTGGTGATGAAATGTTCTAGAACTAGATAGAGGTTGTAATTGCAGAACATTGTGAATGTACTAAATACCCCTAAACTGTACACTTAAAAATGCTTAATTTTATGCTATGTGAATTTCACCTCAAAAAAAAAAAAAACTTAAAAATAAAAACTGCCCTGGGGTTGTTTCAGAATCACCTAGAAGGTACTACTTTTATGGTCAGAATAGGTCATGTCATTCACACCAAACTTACCTCTTCATTTATATTAGGGAGCATGGAACAATTTTAGAAATATTTAGATGTAAGTGCATCTTACAGCTCAAGAAAGTGTTTCACTTAAAAATACACAAAACCTTTTCTACAAAGCTTGGGCCAGCCACGGTGCCTGGAGCTGGTGTTGGAGAGGCACCAGGATGATTTCCTCTCAGCCTGCAGCTCAGTGCCTGGACCACAGGCACGCTGGGGTCCACCGAGTAGCCTCTCACCAGCACCAGGGGGCTGGGGCGCGCGCTGCTCCTGAACGTACATTTTCAACAAAACTACTCCAAGAGAAAAAGTCAAGTTGATACAGGAGAGGCCGGGAGGCACTGAGATGAGGCGCAACTGCTTGGAGCTGGTTATAAGAGAAGCTGGGGCTGAGCCCCACTTGGACAGAACCAGAGAGAATGCTGAGAAAAGGAGAAGAAAAGGGGGCTCCCCTGAGAGGAAATGTCAGCTTAAGCCTGGGGCTGGTGTTGTGGAATCCCTAGGTGGGCCCGTGAGTCCCTGGTGGGCCCTTCCGCAGGTCTTCCAGTGTGGCCCTGGAGCCGGGGCCCACACAAGCCTGTGGGCTGGCAGCATTCCCAGCAGCTGCGGTACGACTTTACAGAGGAATGAGCCCCGTGTCAGCACCTCATCCAGCTGTCTCCGGGCACCCAGACCTGGCAGCCCCCACTGCATCAGGGCAATTGTCCCTGACATGCATTTGCAGCTGTCTCTGGCACCCATGAGAACCCAGCTTGGGTGCGAATCTAATCGTGCACCCTCCATTTACCCCAATTTTTCATGTGTTGACATCTGTTGATGGGGAGAGCAGGATCTACTGGTACTAACATCTGTCGCTTTCTTCTGGAGGGTGGTCAGTTTGGGCCCATCCTGCCATAACTGTCCAGCAGCCAAAACCTCCTGGTGAGGCTGGCAGGTGCGGGTGGGGGTAGGCAAGCAGGTGCTGGGCCATTTGCTGGTTGTTCTGGTACCGTGACTCATTCACAGACGGCTGTTCTGCTTGGCTCGCCCGGCTCTTCTCCCAGCATCCTTGGCTCCAGGCTGTGAGCACTCCTGTGCCTGCACCCGAGGAGACTGGCCTTGAGTGGCCCTGCGAGCTGGTGAGCCATGACTGCTCCGCAGAGTAGAAAGCAAAAAAAAAAAAAAAAAAAAAAAAGTCCCAGTGTGGTTCTATTCTCTGGTTGCAGAGCCCCGTGGTGGGGAAGAATGTGGTTAAGTTTTTTCTCTAAGAATCACATTCTGAACTGGAAGAAATCTTGGGAACTGCCTAGGTCTGTGGTCACTAACAGGAGGCCTGTGGGCTGAATTTTGCTCACAGGGCTGTATCAGTTACTGATCACCACAGTAAGGCTGTATAACAAAATCAGTCTCAAAATTACAAGTCCTTGTGTCAGCCAGCAGTGCTAACTGTCTCAGGTGTGCAAGCTGAGATTTGGGTGGCAGCAGAACCCTGGCAGGCCATTGGGATGACCAGGGCCTCTTTCCAGCCATCCACAGGTCCCACACCTTAGTTTCACCTATAGCAGCTTCCACATCTCCTCCCCAGCTGGCTCCCCAGTTGAAGTCCCCTGATTTGGCCCAAATCTCTTATTTCATGGGTGGAGGGGGTTGAAGGCTGGGCTGGGAGAGCTTGTGCCCAATGCCATCCATAACTAGGTATTCCCTTCCTGTGACCCTCCCCCCAGTGATGAAAGCAGACAAGCCATTTCTGGAAAGAGTGGGCAGCCTTCCTGTTACATGTTCTCCTTGAAGGCATGCCCAGATGGGCCCACCCGCAGAAGACGAGCCCTGAAAGTTGCTAGCTTGGAGTGATGATGAGTTCACAAGCAGAGAAAATCAGGTGTGGCTACTACACACCCAGCATCCTATATACCTCAACCAAACAGGCCTGGCAGTGCCCCTACAGAACAGATGGAAACTCCAGACCCCTCTGCTGCCTAGTGACCCCCATAACTTGTCCAAAGTCAAAGGGCCACAGAGGTGACAGCAGTTCCTGTGACCTCAAACACCCTCCTTTCTGGAACCCCAACCTCTTCTTAGGGGAGCCTACAACCCCCTCCCACCCCTTTCCACACCCCAAGGGCAGGAGGCAGCGGCAGGGAGCCAGCATGCAGCTCCAATCAACAAATCACTGGGAGGCACCTCATTTCACAGTTTATTAGAATGCTTTACTGGTGTGAGCTTCTAGAGGGCAGGGCCCTGCAGGTCATCACCCTCTGTCCCAGCACCAGTGCAGACCTGGCATGGCATAGATGCTCCAGAAGTGTTTGCAGGAAAAAGCTACAGAATAGGAAACAAACACACCCTCCAGGATTTCATGTCATAGATCCATGTGGCGGCCATGTGAGGCACTCTCTCCATCTCAGGACTGCCAGAAGTGAAGTTGAAAACCTCCAGAAAGGTGCTTCTAACCCCCTCAGAATGTGTCATTACTTCCAAAGGATGCCGAGGAAGCTTTAGAGTTGGTTAATGCAGGCCACCTCTGCAAAGCCCACTCAGCACCCCTCTGTTGGAGGGAATTTGGAGAGATGGGAAAGGAAGCCACAGACCCTCAGCCATTAGGAGGCCCCAACCTGCCTCTGAGGTCGCAGCTACCTTCTCTGATAACCAGCTAGGGCTGCAGCCCAGATGATGGGTGCTCCTGCTCTCGCCCAACCAAGGAGCCAGTTTTCTCTCAAACTGACACCAGATGTGACTGTGTAGGACTGTCAGTGTGAGCAGCAAAGTTGGCCCATATCCTTCAGTCCTCAGGTCCTCGGGTACAGGGGTGGGTGGCTGCTGGGTCCTGTTCCACATACACCATGTCCGATGAAGGTTTACAGCCAAGGAACTTAGGGTTTGTACTAGCCAGCTACCTGTGTCAGGCCCTGAGGGACCAATGCTAAAAGGACCCAGCAATTTTCTGCATCTCTGGCCCTAACCTAGAGCCTGGGGAGGCAAAGTTTTGCTACGCTCATATCTGAGCCTTCCAGAGGCCAATTTCTTCAATAGAGCAACTGCCATGCATTGAAGAAGAACCATGCAGCTTCCTTCCACTTTGCAGAATGTTCCCACCTGAAGGTGTCTTAATTAAACTCTCCTTCACCACATTCAGAAAAATAAACATTTGGGAGACAACAGAAAACTGTTGACAAGGTGTGTTTTAATTTGCCTGTGGTGCTAACGGGTCTCTGGAACCTCCCATCTGGCAGAGGTGGTTGGGCCCCTCACTGAGAAAGGGGGGTTCCCTCTCTGATTTGTTCATTTTCAGCCCTCATCTACCTTTCCCATTTGTATGTGGCTCTATTTCAGAGGGGTTCACACTTTGACATCTTGAAAAAGAAGTCTCGTTCAATCTGAAAGTTGAGTTTGGAAAGATGAACACAGTTCTTGGCGCTTGAGTTCAGAATGATTTTCTGGAGAGTCGACTTCGATGTCCTGGCTGCCCTCCTGCATGTGGGCTGAGAAAGTGTATCCTAGCCCTCGTCACTTCTCAGAGGTCAATGCTCAGAAGACAGAAGAGCTTGATGCTCAGTCCCAGGGACTGGTGAAGGTCAGGGGACCAGAGGGTAAGGGCCCAGAATAAGAGTGGGGTCCAATGATCAAGGATCTGGAATGAGGTTGGCGTCCAGGGTAGGTATGGCCTAGAATAAGGGTGGAATCTGGGGTCCAGGGATCCAGAGATCTGCTGTCACACAGAGCTCTTCTGCATGGGCAAGGAATGGATTTTATTGGCTTTGGAGATAGAAACATCTAGGGGAAGTCATAGTCTGGTCCAAAGTCTCTAACGCCTCAGCAGACTCAGTTTCCTCTGCAGATGCTGCTGGCGCCTTGACTGGACCTCTGCTGCTGTCTCTACCCAAGAAGGACTGTGTGTTAAGACCCCTGGGACTTTGCCTGAGAATATTTTTTGGCCTCAGAAGCACCTTCTGCTCACTGTCAAGAGATGTCGCACTTAGAGCTAACGGCTGCTGGTGGGGTTAGTGCCCACAGCCTAGGGAGAGATGGATGGGCACAGCCGGGGGCTCAGGGACCACTCCTAGCAGGAGGTGAGTAGAGGCCAGAACCCAGATCACAGCTGTTCCTGACACATTTGTGCACAAACATGACACCAGGCAAACAATCACATTGGGGCTCATGGCCTGTGCACAAGACCAGTGCCGAGAATGCCCTGGTCCAGCAGGCAGAGAGGGGAGGAATCCAGGCATCATCTAATGTCTTCTGCATGCACGGAAGGAGGAGGAAGAGACACAGCCAGCTCCTGAGTGGATACCAGCCCAACCAAGGAGCTGGCTTTGACCCTAGACCAGAACTTCCATACCATCTGGCACACTAAGTGAGGGAGGGGGTTTCAGCAAAAAGCTTGGCCCAGGGCTATGTGTCTGTTACTGGGGGACACTGGACTCCTGGTATCCCTGTGAACCCCTCTCCTCTTTCTGGAGACCCAGCAGGGCAGGACAAGGCTGCCTTGATGGAGCTGCTGCTCAGAGCCACTTGCCCATCTCTGCCCCTGACGTTTGGTTTCTGTAGACCTGCCAGTAATTAAATGCACCAATTAACGTCTAAGGCCAAGCTGGGGTTCCCAGGATATGATGCCAATCGCCTCAGGCTGGATTGTAGAGAGGCCCAGGCCAAGGCTGTAGATACAGAAGATATGCTGGCCCTTGGGCTCCTAGGCCCACATGGCCTGCCTCCAATGTCTTTCTCTTAAAGACCATAAAAACTAGACATGGCCTCCCTGATTGTCCAAGAAAAGGACCAGGCAGAGGATGGGCAGGGCAAAGCAGGGAGTGATAGCAGGGCACTCTCCTCCAAGGTGGCATTTAGCTCTCAGCAGCCCCCTCCTTCCCACTGAGCCTCTGCAGCAGCCAGCACACATGGGCTTCCTGAGCCAGCCACCCCTAAAAGATACAGGTGGGTCTCTACTTGGAGCTCTCCAGGCCAAGAAGGGCCAGACAGCAGGTCTCACTGGCACAGGGGGAACCCTCCAGCACACACCTCCTTCTTTGTAGGTGCCCTGGAACCTCTGCCAAGGGGTGTGGGTACATTAGCTGTTCCAGGGCTGACTGTCCAGGGGCAGATCTAAACTTGGCCAATCACATCACCCCCCCCCCCCCAGGGAACTACAAAGTCATGTGGACTGGGGCAAGTGGGGGCAGGAAGGAAGAGCTGAGAGAAGATGGGGGACAGGAGGTGGATTGAGACAGGGTTTAAAGAGCTGCCCCTTAAGTTTTAAGTTACTGTGGCATTACTCTGTTCTCGAACACCCCGTGGTTTCTGCTGCCTCAGGGCCTTTGCACATGTACCCATCCCCAACCCAGGAATGCTCTTTCCTCTCTCTCTGAGAAGTTGGAAGCTTCAGGTCTCAGCTTAGTTGTCACTTCCTCAAAGCAGCCTTCCTGGTCTCCTGCTTCTGTGGCATCTCAGCCCCTTGGTGTGCCTGCTTTTGGACTCCTCTTCAGTTCCAGCATCTTCTGGGCAAGGACTTTGCAGTGTGGTTCTACACTGGGCTGCTCAGAAAAGCCCCTGGCACAAAGCAGGACTTCGTCAATACTAGTGAACACAAAAACCAACTGTAGCCAGCTCCTTCTCTGAAGGCCATGTCCTGGTGCCCATTCGGGGCATGCCTAGTAACTGAAGAGATGAACCAAGGTCAGCATTAATGGAGCATGAAGCTGGGCAGCACAAGGCAAATTTGGAAGCCTTAAAGACAGCCTGGGCACCACCCCATATGTCAGCAGCCTGTCTTGGGCTGTGGGGGTTGCACCCTGAGCGTATCCCTCCAGGAAGTGCATGCACATGCTCTCATGGCCTGGGCCAAGCCTTGATGGGGATCCTACCCTTCACACTATCCCTTTGGAATGTGGTCTGCACATATATGAGAAAGGCTGCCCACCAGCACTCTCCATCAGCCCTGAGGTGGTCACTGCAGCCTGGTGGGGCCTTGGACCACACATGCAACACCACTGTGTGACCTGGGTCTATCACTGGACTCCCCCAGCTCAACCTCTTTCCCACCAAGGGTCCCAGTGATCACCTGTGTCCTAGGAACTTGGGGAATTGCTGTGTGGTACCCCTCGCGAGTCAGTGGGGAGCAGGGAAAGCCTGCCTTGCCTGATGGACCCAATTATAGCCTGCGCCTTAACTTTGCTATGTGAAAAAAAGCTCTTACTGAAAACTCAGACCTGGTGCCTGAAGACATGCTCAGCGCAGAAACGGGGTGGGATCTGCTTTCAGCAGGACAATTTGTGTCAGGTCTGTCATCAATGCCCCCTTCACTTAAACCCTGCTTTCAACTGTATGGGTCTCAGGGTCAGTAAGTTCGGTGGGTGTTCCCAGGCAGCCCCACTTGGATGGACATCCTCTCAGCGTCCTTCAAATGCAGAGTGGGGACCCCAAGTAGAGGGCAGGACCTCCAAAGTGGGGAATGCTGTTCTTTGGCAGATGACCCAGCAAAAGGAGGCAGGTGGCAAGTAGGGAGGCAAGAAGGCAGGCCACTCTGGAGGCCAGCTCTCCGTCTCAGATAGGGGCCTCCAAGAGTGCCTTTCATCTTAAAGAGCAAGTGTCCCCCACTCCCCAACACTATGGCCTTTTCCTGGAAGGTGGAAAGTCGGGTTCACTGACCTCTGGCAAGCGGTTTAGCCTATGAACAAAGACAAGAACCCTTCTGGTCACCCCGCGGGTGGCCGGAGACCTGGGCCGGTGCGTTCCTGAAGCAAGGCTGCGGGGTCCCTTGCCAAGAGGTCCGCACAGAACCGGCTCCAAGTTCTAAGTGAGCAGAGTCTCCATTTCTAAGGAATTCACAGCCGCGGGCTGGGGAGAACCATCGCTGGGGTCACGTTCTCCCAGGGTCAGAGTTGGGGAAGGAGGCAAGTGCGCGGTCAGAGGCTGGGTGCCCGTCCCTGGGTTGGTAAAGGTGCAGCGGAGTCTTCGGCACCATCTTTCGATTTGGAGTTTTCTAGTAACAGACCAGCTCCTTCTGCTGCCAGAGACGGCGTCACTCCTTGCGCTCCGGCCGCCACTCGTCCGTGACTTGGCGGGAGGTGAGTGGTTGGGGAGCCCGACACCCTTGCTTGGGGTCATCCAGGGCGCGCAGACCACAGGCTCGGGGACGCGCGAGCTCCGAGTCGACCGACCGAGGCGGGGCATGGAGAGGCTTTGGGCGGCCGGTTCGTCGCCTCTCAGCGGGTTTGTCAAAAGAATGCGAGCCGCCCGCGGGGACCGCCGGGCCCAAGGCCAACTCGCGGGGGCGGCCTCGGGCGGGGTCTCAGAGCTGCGGCCCAGTGCTGGCCTCCGGGGAAATGTCCCTTCCTCGACCCCATCGCTCCAACCAGGGTGGCGCACCCCGCCCCCTTCCCTCCTCGGCAAACGCGCCCACCTCCTCCACCCCAGGCGCCGGGGGCAGCCTCCGCCTCTGCCAGACCACCCAGGACCGCCCAGCCGGACGGCTTCCACGCCCCCAGCCCCCAGGTCACGCCCGGAAGGCCCTGGGCCCCCGCGTCCGGCCACGCCATCCGTCTCGTAGCCCGAGGGACTCGACAGCCAGGGTCAGTCCAAGCCCCGCCCAGCGCTCCCGCCCCTCTTAGCTACCCAGACTCCAGGGACCGCGCCCCCGCCGTGCTTTCCACACACGTACTGGGACCAGGCGGGGCACCTAGGCTCATCCGGCTCAGAGCTGTGGCTCCTGGGCGCGCGTTACCTGGACATGAGCGGCGCGCAAACTTTGGGCGCACTGGAGATTCCCGTACGTCGCGCCAGCCCTGTGGGCGGGGAGCCCCGGCTTTGAGGCTAGGCAGCAGAGCAGACCCTCCCCTGGGCCGCAGGCTGGCAGCAGCTGACCCCGGCGCCTCTGGGCTGCGGGCGAGACGTCGGGGCTCAAGACGGGATGATTGGGGGGAAGCTCATGAGGACCCGCCTCCTTGCAGAGCCGGCTGCCCGAGGCTGGGCGACGGGACCGGGGGCGGGTCGTACTGGAGCCAAGACGCGTCCGCAGAGGGAGCTGGGGGGGAGCCCCCGAGAGATACAGGGCACCCCCGGAGCGTCCCATCGTTCCCCTTCTCTGACCCCATTTTCCTTCCCGCCCCTCCTGGAATGGGAGCCCGCGGCGTTGGGAGGCGATTCGGCGGGCGGGTGTACGGCCGGAGCTCCGGTCCTCAGCTGCCGGGCGCGCCGGGACCCACGTGGTGCGGCGCCGGGCGGGGCGCGCGGGGGCGCAGCGGGAATAGCGGCGCCTTCTTTAAGGTGGGGGGAGGGGGCCGGGGGGCGGACAAGCTCCGCCCCCGGGAGCCGCGGGGCGCGTGTTGGCCAATGAAGAGCTTGGAAGGGGGCGGAGCCTTGCGACCGCAGCTTAAAGAAACTTGTTGCGGGTCCCTCCGCTGGGACGCAGCTTCGGCAGTCGCAGCAGTGGCGGTAGGAGGGGTGGTGGTGGCGGCGGCGGTGACAAAGGTCGAGTCACCGCGCGGTGACCTCGGGTCCCAGAGCGGTCGCGGCGCAGCCGGGCATCGGACCCGGTGCGCATCCCCAGTGCGCGCCCCTCCGCGTGCAGCCCCGATGCTGGACATGAGCGAGACCCGCGCCCAGCCGCCCTGCAGCCCGTCTGGCACTGCCAGTTCCATGTCGCACGTGGAGGACTCGGACTCGGACGCGCCGCCGTCGCCCTCGGGTTCCGAGGGCCTTGGCCGCGCGGCAGGCACGGGGGGCGGTGGCCGGGGCGACGCGGCCGAGGCGGCGGACGAGCGCTTCCCGGCCTGCATCCGCGACGCCGTGTCGCAGGTGCTCAAGGGCTACGACTGGAGTTTGGTGCCCATGCCGGTGCGAGGTGGCGGCGGCGGCGCACTCAAGGCCAAGCCGCACGTGAAGCGGCCCATGAATGCCTTCATGGTGTGGGCGCAGGCGGCGCGCCGTAAGCTAGCTGACCAGTACCCGCACCTGCACAACGCCGAGCTTAGCAAGACATTGGGCAAGCTGTGGCGGTGAGTGTCCCAGGCAGGGGGCGGGAGCTGCGAATGAGTTGTGGGGTGCGTGGGGGCTCGGGGAGGTGGCGCTGCGCCCGGCCTCGGCCCTGCTCCCAGTGGCTGTTCCCAGGGTGAGTCTTAGTGGAAAAACACCTTCTGGCTAGCAGGGACCAGATGCGGGGTACTCCAGGGTCTGGGCCCTCAGCGGGCAGTGGGAAGAATGTGCCACCCCTGCCACAGTCCTGGAGCTTGGAAGGGAGCAGCCTGCTGAAGGCAGTGGTTGGCATGCTGAATTGGGGGCCCCAGCTGTAAGTGGCCCTGGAGCCTGGAAGACTATCCCTTTCCCCAGGAAAGGTGGCCTCTGTTTGGGAGCAGGACAAGCAGGCGGGCAGCATGCCGCTGTCTGGAGGTGCCTCTCCTTGGAAAGTGCAGAGGGAGGGGTGCCTGTCTGCCCGGTTGGCACCTTCCCCACAGCTGCACACTTTGGTATGGGGAAACTGGTGGTTTTGCAGAAAGTTGGACAGCAGCAGGGACAAAGTTGCTGCTCAGGACAGCCCCTCTCACCAGTCTCTCTCTACCTGGGTTTAAAATGGATAGCTTTTGGATTCCGGGTATTGGTGCCCTGTTTCCTGCTCTTTACCTCATAAGGGGCCCTGGGAGCTTGCGAATACGTCTTCTGTGCTGCTTCTGTCTGGTTGGGGCGTGGTGGATCTGAGCTTCTGGGCCCAGATATCCTGTCTGTTAGAAGTGAGCTATTGGAAGTGTCTGAGGGGCTGGTGTGTGTTCTAAGCCTCAGTGAGGACCACTGTTTTTTGCCAGTGTTTCTGGAGGTCTGGGAAGTCCAGCTGCCGGCAGAGTCCCGGCTTGATTCCAGCTTGATTCCCAGGAAACTCGCTTTGTCCATAGTGTATTCTCAGCTGGATCCTGCCCTCATCCCCCCCCTGCCTTAGAAGGGAGGGGATAGGCACAGGCTGGGTGGGGCAGGGGGTGTCAGAGGAGGAAGTTGGTGACAGGGTTTGCGTCTTGTTCTGGTTCCTTTGACCCTAACGAGCACATGGAGCTTACCAACCAGCCACCATGGCTGAGAAAGGGGGAGCGCTGTCTGGTGCCCACAGAGGTGTCATTGCATGTAGGCCTCTCTGGTCAGGGTCATCATAGTCCCCTCCTTGCACCTCACCTGGGACACCGTCCAGTTCCCTAGGGAGCAAAGACCCCACTGCTGGCCTGAATGCTTTTGTCATCCTGCTTGTGCCTTTGGTTCTGCAGATTGCTGAGTGAGAGTGAGAAGCGCCCCTTCGTGGAGGAAGCAGAGCGGCTGCGGGTTCAGCACAAGAAGGACCACCCGGATTACAAGTACCAGCCGCGTCGGAGGAAGAGCGTGAAGACGGGCCAGAGTGACTCTGACTCAGGCGCGGAACTGGGCCACCACCCAGGTGGTCCTGTGTACAAGACCGACACAAGCCTCAGCGAGGCTCACCACCATGGTGACCACACAGGTAGGCTCCTGGGGCCCCCAGTGTCTGAGAATCCCCAGTGGGAAAAGAAGGGGTCCTCGCCATGGTGGAGAGGAGCAATGGGGCTGGGAACAGGGGCTCACTCCCAGAGCAGGCATCTATAGGCATATGGTGTTTGGAAAAAAACCCCTCAGTGGCTGCCACCTCTGATGTACACTGTGGTGGTGGTGGTGGTGGTGGGGGTGCCTTGTTTAGCCCCTCTGAACTTAGCTGGTCTCACAGCTTTGCCTAATTGGTACCCTGTGACCTGGGGTTTTCTGTCTTGCCTGAAGGCATCTCTGCCTCCCTGGGCTTTTTTGCTAGTTCTGACCCAGGACTCACTCCTGCTGCTGTCATGGTGGTCAAGAAGCCCAGGTTCAGGTTCAGACTACAATGGCACAGCCCTGGCCCCCAAGCAGTCAAACTGGCTCAAGCCATGAGCCTTGGGGAGAACAGGTTTTGTGTGAATTGTGTTGCTGTCCTGTGCATGAGGCTGGGTGTTTGTGAGCGCTTCCTAAATGTGGTTCTCTCTCCTTTCCCTACTGTGGCTTTCATGGTGGGGCCTCCTTGGCCTCACGTCTTCCAGTAGAACAGTGCTTAACGGAATTTTCTCAGCCAAGGAGTGAGGTTTGGGTCTGGCTTTGCTGGAATTTCTGGGAAATGTACAGGAACAAAAAGCTGTTGATTCCTACCTGCGGCAGTTAGCAGGCTGGTTTTCCTCTCATGTGTATGTCACCAGCTTGCCAGCCCTGCCAGCCCCACCTCGCCCCCCACAGTAGGGGCATTCATCCCTGAAATGTTCTCCGTCCCTAGGGCAGACCCATGGGCCGCCCACCCCGCCTACCACCCCCAAGACAGACCTGCACCTCGGGGGCAAGCAGGAGCTCAAGCTGGAAGGCCGCCGCCTGGTGGACAGTGGGCGCCAGAACATCGACTTCAGCAACGTGGACATCTCAGAGCTGAGCAGCGAGGTCATCGGCAACATGGACACCTTTGACGTCCACGAATTTGACCAGTACCTGCCCCTCAATGGTCACTCAGCCCTGCCCACAGAGCCAGGCCAGCCCGCTGCCACTGGCTCCTACGGGGGTGCCTCCTACTCACACTCCGGGACGGTGGGCATCGGGGCATCCCCCGTATGGGCCCACAAGGGAGCTCCGTCAGCCTCCGCATCGCCTGAAGCAGGTCCCCCTCGGCCACACATTAAGACAGAGCAGCTCAGCCCTGGCCACTACGGTGACCAGTCGCATGGCTCTCCGGGCCGCACCGACTATAGCTCCTACAGTGCCCAGGCCAGTGTCACCACTGCTGCCCCTGCTGCGGCTGCCAGCTCCTTTACCAGCTCCCAGTGTGACTACACCGACCTGCAGGCCCCCAACTACTACAGCCCATATGCCAGCTACCCATCCAGCCTGTACCAGTATCCTTACTTCCACTCATCCCGCCGGCCCTATACCTCACCCCTGCTCAGTGGCCTCTCGGTGCCACCCGCCCACAGCCCCCCCAGTAACTGGGACCAGCCCGTGTACACCACCCTGACCAGACCCTGAGGGTGCTGTGGCCATATGGAGTGGGCCGGTGTGGGCGGAGGGCAACCTTTATCTTGTGAAAGACAGAGCCTCTCAGGTCTCCTGGGAGGTGTTGGACAGCAAGGGGAGAAGAGGCAGCCACGTATGCCTGCTCCGTCAAGTGCCTGCCGACGTGTGCGGGAAACCATGCTTGTAACCGAGCCCCTTTGCTTCCGGATCTTCAAACTTCTGTCAGCGGACAAAGCCCTGTTTTCCTCCTCTCTCTCTCTTTGTGGTGACTGGCAACTTCGAAATGAAGGACGGTCTTTGGTGTCTTCTTTGCAGACACCAGTGCCTTGGTTTTGCATCTCCGTGGATGCAAAATGACAGCACAGTAAAAGTACAAAAGTAGGGAAGCGGCACAGGGTCTCCAGGTCGCCTGTGTTCTGAAGTCCTGGCTAGCCTCAGAACGACTCCCAGGACCAATGGATGACATTCCCGCAGGGAGAGGGCACATCTGCAGCCCGATGGGGATGCATCTGCAGAAACGCCTCTTGGGACCAGCTCATTAGATCCGAGGTGTTTCTTGTAGTTAGCATTCTTTTGAGAAAGGTTTGGCTGTGATTAACACTTCTCTTTTTATTTTATTTTAAAAATTTTATTTTTGAAGCTTAAATGTGTTTGATTTGTTTTGAAAGCTGTTAAAGTGTATTTATGTCCTGTATTATTTTGTCTTTAACTAATGAAGTAATTTGTGCAGAGAGTAGAATTTAAGACAAAATGGAAGCCTGGGAGCTGTGGGCTTGGGCCAGGAGGGGAGATGGCATTGGGGCCCTTGCTCTGGGCCATTTTGGAGCCCTGCTGCTGGGAGGGGTTGAGGAGGGCCTGAACTCCAGGTCCCTGGGAGACAGAAAGGACCTTAAGGGAGAAATGATTTGCCTTGTAGTATCTTAGATCAGGTTGGGTTATCCCTGGCACCAGGTATTAAGGTGAGGTTTAAAAGACAGGGATGTCATTCAATTTCTTCCCTGTCCACAACTGTGCCAAGTGACAGAGATAGGAATTTCTTGGGATGCGGTGGCTTTAGAGACGCATGAATCTTGGCTCTTAGGAACCAGATGCCACCTACAAGCTGTGAAACTAAAACCTCCACTAAGCGTTTTTAGATTCTTCAGTTTAGACAAATAACACCTGATTTACCTGTATTGCTTCCACTGTATGCTGAGCTATGATAACCACCCACTTCATGGAAACTTGTGCCTTTAAACTTTGTAAATTTAAATACATTGGAGAAGTTGCTTCTTTTTACTTTTTCTACTTTTTCCTACCTTTTCTAGAAAAAGTCTTTTTTTTTTTTTCTTTTGCATATCTCTTTCTGGGGGTGGGGGTGGGGAACTACAGCAAACTCATTTTTATGCAATCTATTTTTCGGTGTTGAGTTTGGACTTCTGCTGTCACTTACCTGCTGTGTTTCACTACTTTCTGACCAAGCAACACTAACTTTTGTACAGATCAATTTGATAAAATTAAAAAAAAAAAAAAAGGCTTTCTATCTTCCCGGGCTGCGTTTTCTGTGTTGCTTTCTCTAAGCCTGGGGGATGTGGGACTCCAAGGTCCTGTATCCTGCTTCAGAGAAGCTTGTCCAAGGCAAGGGTGGAGCTCTGAGCCTCAAAAGACGTGGACTATCAGAGCCCCTGGGCCCACCTAGGTCCCCATTGGGGGCGGAGACATCTCCATCCCAGGGAGGTGGCCACACTATCCTCCCTCGCTGTGTCTGAATTTGAACATGACATATTTCCAAAACCTTTAGGAAGCCCGAGATTCAGCTTCCTTCCCTGGGGGATTCTCCTCAGTGGGCCAAATGGGTCCAGATGGGCCAGATTCTGGGGCCGTGGTTTCCTCCCAGGCAAATTTCAGAGCTGGTTTCTGGGTGGCTGACGGCATTTTTCGGGCACTGGCACAGGGCCAGGCTGGGAGCAGGATAAAAGCTGCCTTGCAGGAGCCAGGCAGGATTGTCTGGTTGGCGGAAAGTGTTTCTAGGGGAGAAACAGTTGTGGGGAGCGACAGCAATGAGGGCCACTCTCACCTCCTGGCTGGCCCTCCCTGACACACGTGGCTGATTCAGGGGCTTCTCTAGATTGGGGGTGAAGTGAAAAGAGTATGCTTCTCAGAAGAACCCAGATACACAAGGCAGCTGCCTCTGCAATTTTAACAGGGTAGGCTGGGTAGCTGGGCACCCACCCCAAACCCTTGCCCACCCAGCCACCTACATGGCTGCAATCCACAGCACGTCCCTCGCCCTGTGCTGGGGAGCCACATCCAGGGCCTGGCAAGAGTAGTGTTTGGGAAGAGCTGCCCGGATTTGTGAGGGTTGGTACCTTCCAGGATATGCCAAGCCTCTGGAGCAAGGTTGGGTATGTGGGGGTGCTGCTGAAAGCCAGGCTCATGGATGCTGTTGACCTTCACAGCCTGCTACCCGCATGGAACTGGCCCAGCCCATTCTGTATCCAGCCAAGGGCTGTCCAGGCCCATATGGCCCTCTGAGCTCACCCACTGACGCCCCAAATCGAGGAACCCCCACATCCAGCTTGCTGACAGGGCTAGTGAGGTCGCCCCTTGGCTGCTCCGGGTTTGCTCGGGCTTTGCCAGGCTCCTGAGGGCTGGATGTTCTGCAGTTTTGTTTGGACTTGGTGGGGCTCCTGCTATTAACTCCTAGAGGCCCGGCCCTCCTTTCCACCATCCTGGCATGTAAGCCCCATGGTGTGGGGCTTTCCTATCTCTGAGCTCATGAAACTTCAGGGAGAGAAAGAATGGCCACCACTGTCCTAGGAAGGCCATGAGTTGAAGGCATGAAGATGAGATGCCCTGTACTTTGTCCCTGAGCCTCCCTGGGCCTCCTCCCCTCTCTGGAGGCCAGGCTAGTGGCTTCCCCTCTAGGAGCATTCTCAGGCACTCAGGGTCCCCATGAGTCATGAGGTCTCTGTCTCCTCCAGTTACACTCCGAGGAGGTAGCCAAGGTGGACACCTTGGGCATCAGGGCCTCTGGGAAGGGCCCTGGGGGTGGCCCTGGTCCTCTGGATATTGAGGGTTTTTGGGGAGCTCTGAGCTGATGACATTTCTTACAAGGCTGACCTTGGCCCCACCTTACCACAAATCCAAGGAAGCATTTGCACAAGCCCCGTTTTCACTGAGAGCGGCCCATCCCAGGGATGGGCTATCGGGTAAGTTCCTCATTTTTTATTTCCTCACCCAGAACAGAGTGTGTTGCCTCCGATCCCAGCTGAACAGAATGCCTTTTCAGAGAGAAAGGGGAAATAGCATACATGATGCAGCCCTGCTCTGATAGACTAGAAAAGCCCCTTCTAGTCCCAGGCACAATTGCTCTCCCTGGGATGATATCAGCTTTCAGGAGTGGATTTTCCGTTTGGATGTGAGTTCAGGGCCAGCTTGGCTGGCAGCTCTGGAGAAAGCCTATGTCATCCAAGCAGCCGCCTGGGAGAGGCCCAAGGCTCCGCTCAACAGGCCCATCTCAGGGGTCGGCACGCTGTGACTTTAGGCCACTTTTAGTGGGACAGTGCCAAGGCTGAGAATCACAGATTAGGGGTCCTGGCCTGGTGCTGGACCCCAGTCTTTCTTCCCCAGGGCAGAGATCTTTATGGACTCCATCTCTGGCCAACCAGGTTTATAGGGGCTGCTGTCCATCACGGCTGTGGGAATGTGTTTCCCAGTGGTGACATGACAGCTACCAGACACTAGATAAGCCCTTGCCACCTGTGTGGGTGGCCTCCTTAGACACATTCTACCAGGCTTCAAAGAAAACCTATGGCAATTAGGACCCAGTCTTAGGGCCACGGAGCCAGCAGTGCCAAATTCCTCACTCTCACTGCGAGATAGTGTGGACCCCAAGACAGGGAAATGGGGCTGCTCTCATCAGGACCAAGGAAGGAGACTGTAGATGCAGGGTTCCTCTTCCTGGGTCCCTGCTCCCCAAAGCCTGCTCTGTAGCCCTGGCCCATCCCAAGGACACAGTGGCAGCTGAGCTGGCCAATGCAGGTAAAGGTGCTGTATCTCCTGACCACCTGCTGCCCCTGGCCAGGACATGCTTGGGAGCTACAGGGACCTTCCCTGGTCCCCATTACTCGCTGGGAACCCCAACGTTTTGAGTTATTGGGATAAGGGACGAGCATCATCTTCCTGTCTGCGTTTTTGGAGACTTGGTACCTTAATGCCTCCTGCTTCCAGTCTCACACTGGAGGAAGCCTGCCTACTTTTGGGGTCCCTTGTATCCTGGAGGGAGCAGATTTGTAGATGACATCTTCCCAGGATGGGCCTATGGGGGCCCTGGTGCTCACTGGGTGCTGTGAGAACGTTTGAAGGAGGAATGTTGGGGAGGGAAAGGGCAAAAGGGGGAGACACCCCGGGGCTTATGCCTGCCTTCATGTGAGGACTGTCCCAGAGCAGAAATGAGCTGAAACCTGGCTCTGCCAACACTCATCATATGCCCTTGCATCCAGTCTTCTGCTTTGTCTGGCTGGCTTTGGGGCACCTGCCTTTTCTCTGGGAGCCTTGATT
The DNA here is from genome assembly GCF_014176215.1 of Rousettus aegyptiacus. Taxonomy (NCBI): domain Eukaryota; kingdom Metazoa; phylum Chordata; class Mammalia; order Chiroptera; family Pteropodidae; genus Rousettus; species Rousettus aegyptiacus. Next base: position 16,231,986 of record NW_023416311.1, on the reverse strand, counting down.
TCCCCACCTGTAAGGTGAGAATTTCTCCCCTCCCCCGCAGGTGTTTGCGGGGATTCGGTGAAATTAGGACCTGCTATGAACAAGCACTTCGAGCATTTGCTGAGAGTGACTATTGGTGGTATTACTACTACCTTCAATCCATAATGCTTTAATGCTTCTTTTTGCTTATCTGCAAAATAGTGTGGGTCTGCCAGTAAGAAAACTGAGTAAAAATGAAAGAGGCAGAAAATGTGCATCTGAATCAAGGCTGGGGGCTTTGATGCTACCTCTCCCGACTCTGCCTCTCAGATCTTCCTGTTGCACTGAGGTGGCCCCAAGGCTTCCACAGGAAGACTTGTTGGGCCAGTGTTTGGAAGCTCTGCTAGTTGACCTTTCTGTGCCTTGGTTTCTCCCATGACCATGGGATAGCAATGGCCTTGCCAAGGTTCCCTGAGGATTAATCGGATGTGGCCAAGGCTAGCACATGGACTCATGTGATAGGCACCTTCCTGCCCCATCCTGCTGGCAAACTTGTCCATGGACTCCTGGGACCTTCCTCTCCCCTTGTCTCCTCCAGCCTCATGATGACTTGTTGTCTTGCCCCACCTCAGCTAGGTCCTGAAATGACTGGTGGGGGCTTGGGAAGTCTCCCTGCCTTTTCTGCCCAGGCTAGGCTGTCCCCAGCAGGGTCCTGTGTGTATGTGTGTGTGTGTGGCAGAAGCCCTCTCTGTATCTCCCAGCCCTCCCTAGCCCCTGCCTTACTCAGGGGACTAGGACCAGAACCTGAGCTCATCTGGATGTGGCTGCCATGGGAAAATGCAAGATGCTTTACGAAGCCTTTCCAGGAGGCTCTCTAACCAGCTCAGGTCAGCAGGTTCTTCCCTGAACACAGTAGCTGCAAGAGCCCCAATTGCCTGCTCCCCAGAGGCCAATGTGGCTGGGACCCCAAGCTGGGATCCTGCAAAGGGTTAAGGGGCTCTAGGCCTGGTGGGGCAGAGCAGCCTGGCTGGTGCAGGGCCAAGAGCTCCAGGGAAGGCGCTGCATTTTAATGAATCATCATTGCCAGGAGGCTTTTGTCTTTCTTTATCCGGTGCACAATAAAAGAATTAATTAGACAGAAAATGGCAGGGCAAGGAACTGACAAGTCATTAAGGGCTGCTGAATGACCGATGAGATGCACGCTGGGGTGGATTTCGGCTCCGGAATGATAATGGCCAGGCTGGGTGCTTTGTATGCGCAACCAGATGGCCTCTGTGTGGGCATTGTGGGCGCTGCCATTGTGGCCGGCCAGAACGGGCTGGCCTGACTTTCCAAAGGCAAAGTGGACAGTGGGAATCGCCCAACAAAACTGGGGTATTAATTTTTGTGTGCAGACACAGCAGTAAATATTTAGAGGCAGAGGAGACTTTGGGTGGGGGTTCTGGCCCCCGGACTCTAGTTTCCCGCTCAAGGACAGAGGCCAGCAGTGGGGGTGCGCCCCAGCACTGTGAGAAGCAAAAGACAGGGGTAGGCGGAGAGGGGAAGAGGGGGTGGAGAGGGAGGAAGAGTGAGATGGAGAGGAAAGAGGAGGAAATAGGTGAGGAGAGATGGGAAGAAAATAAAAGAGAGGAGGGTGCAGGAGGGGAGGAGAGAGGAGGGAACAGGAGGGGAGGGAAGTGGAGAGGAGCCTTGAAGACCTAGAAGGAACATCCCAGGGCCAGGCCCCACCCTCCTTAGCTGCTGCTGTCATGGTTATTTAGACGTCATCAGGAAAAAAGTGCCACCCACAGATCCGGTTCTCCCACTCAGAAGAATTGAGCTCCTCTGGGGAGGGCAAGATCGGAGAGCCTGTGAGTTGGGAGTGGATGGCGGGGCCACTGCCCAGGGCTCCCGGCCAGTGGGAGGCTCAGCTCATCCCATCCCTATGACCCCACAGCTCCTTGGGGGCTGGATTTGAAAACTGCCCAGAGCCCCTCGCTCCATGGTTTCCTGCAACTTCAAGACATGTCCGTTCCCTCCTGTGGGTACTGTCTGAGGAATGGATGAGTGGCTGTGAAACCCAAAGAAGGTTGGGAGAGGGGTCTCGTCTGCCCCGAGTATGTCAGCCAGTCGGTCAACAACACTTTTGTTGGCTGGATGTCGAGGGATAGGTGACACTACCACTGGGACCTTGCAGAGCCTGTTCCAGGACTTGAAACTGTGCTGGGTGGCACTGCTCTTGGGCCCCAGAGACATTCATGGGGATGGGGCTGCTCTGTCCACAGGACCACCCCTTGGGCAGGCAGAGGGCAAGTGCTGGGTGTGCCCCGTCCCCCACCAACGGAAGAGGAGGCTCCACCCCAAGTCAGGGATGCATGGAGCAGAAACCACACCTGTTTCCAGGTAACAAGTGTCCAGACAGGTGGCAGGGCGTCTGGATACCACAGGGAAGCACTGTTGATGTTGTAATTTGCCATCTGACAACTGTGTGTATGTGTCCCCTCTTGAACACATATGTGAAACTAAGGCAGGCCTGGACAAACTGGGTGTCACCCCTGAAGAGGGGGAGTCTCCCCTCCCTTCTCCTTCATGCCCTGGGGTCCTAGGGCCCTCTGAGAAACTTGTTTACTAAAGGAGGAGGGATGAAGGGCCAGGGTGACCCCGGCTCTAGAAACCTGAGGCGTCTACCTTTTCCAAAAAAAGGAGGAGATGTCAAGCAGGATCTGAGGCTCGGTACCTAGTCTCTGGGAGCCTGGGCCCCCCAGAGTGCACTCTGTGGATGAGATACTGGTCTCTCTGATTTCAGTGGTCCATCTGTGAAATGGGAATAACAGCTCATCTTCCCAGAAACAGTGTCAGAGACATGGGAGATGCATATGGGCAGGTGCTTAGCACAGGATTTAGAAACCCAGCCTTGCCTGGCCCCTGCCACCATGAGGGCCAGCCCTGCAGAAGCCACAAGAATGCCAGGTCACCTAAGCAAGGGTGCTAGCTGGAGTATTTCCTTCCATGAACACCAGCTCCAGCCCCACTTCAGGCAAATGAAGGCCACAGGCTGGCCAGGCAGGCTGAGTAGGGTTCTCATCCTTTCGGGAATGTGAGCAGTATTAGGAGTTAGTGGGCGCTGTCACTGGAGGAAGACAAGCTAGAGCTGCTAGGAGGTGGGTGGCTTGCTCCCATCTGGCAGGAAAGTCATTTTCTTGCAAAGCGAAGATGCAGCCGGCTCGGTGCCTTTCGAAAGGAGACAAATCACATCTCAGTTTGAGATGGGGTTGCAGAACCCTGGCCCCCACCGCCCACTCCACACACCCTGGTGTGAGCTAGGCGGCCGACTCCCCTTTCCCAGGCACTCCATCACCTGTTCCTCCCATTTTCGTGCTGATTCCACAGGGTATGTGGGCGGCAGGGCACAGCAGATCCGGAGTGTGGGTGCGGCAGCTCCCTCCCTTATTACAGAACAGCCCCAGCAGAGGCTCATTTGCATGAAGCCCCCAGAGAGTCTCCACCCAAATCCGCCTTTATTCTGAGTTTCTGAAGCTCAAGTCTGCAAAATGTACTATAGCACCCCGCAACCTTGGCTCCTCAGGTGCAGTGTTAGGTGGATGGAGGGCCCCCAGCTAGAGGCAGCTACCACGGTCGGTCCCTGCTGGTCACCCCCAGCCAGGCACATCAAGGGAGGCTCAGACTTGGCTTACCCATATGGGAAATGGGCTGCTGGGGGCTGCCTGCCTCGGGGGCTGCCACCCTCAGAAGGCCGAGGAAGCCAACCCAGAAAGAGACGGTGGCTTTTCCTGTAGATGGCCAGATGCTCAGTTTAAGTGAGAAGAGGCTTGGACCTTGAGGAGCCTAAGCAACAGGATTAAAATGGGAGATGCTGCACGCAGCCATGGGATGGAGAAGCCAGAGTGCTGAGTGCTGGAGCAGTGCTCTGAGGCTGGGGTGGCTCTCAGAGAAGACACTTCAAAAAAAGACATGTACATCCAATGGCCCTAATATCATCCCTGGTCATTACCCAGAGACCCTACCCCTCAGGGTCTCACACAGGAGGACCTGAGCTCTGGAGCCCTGAGGGGGTTCTGAGGTCACTATGGGGTAAGTCTGGGAGTTCCTTGCATCATTCAGAAACAACATACTACCAGATATGGATACTGGCTCCTGGCTGGGCTTTGAGCTGAACTGAGCCTGTGAGTGGCAGAGCTTTGTGTGTGCAAATGGCTGGTTCTCCAAGGAGACAACCCTGGAGACACCATGACCCTGTGGGCGGGCACTACTCCTGGGGGGAGGCGGGGTTAGGTAGAGGAGAAGGCAGAGAGGGAAAATGTTAATGGAATAATCAGAGCTTGGGGATGGGATGGGACCCGATCCAGGACAGGCAAAAGCAGCACTCGGCTCCCTACACTCAAGACTGAAAAGAGAGAGAAAAAGGAAAGGACACCACCTGGCTTGGGCTGGGGCAAGCCAGCACAGGCACTTGCAATTTCCCGTGTCCCACGAGGCTAGATGGGGCCAGAGTGGATCATGTTTGTCTCCAGTGTGGGGAAGGATGGGGAGCTGGCCCCAGTAGACCTTCCTGGAAGTCACTGCTAGAAAGGAACATCTCTCCTCCTGAGAGGAAGGGCCAGTGGTGTCCACTACCCCATGCCTCAGGGTGTCCTTGGCCCTAAACGTGCCTCCCAGCTTCTTATCCTTGGCTCATATGCTTCTTCCTCTGAGAAGTCTTCATGGACTGCCATGAACAATGAACTCGTTTGATTATTTCCACTGAAGCCCAGGTCACCATCGGCAATCACCACAACGGGTGGGATTGTGTGGGTCCTAATTGTCCCTGCCCACAGACCACGAGCCCTGGAAGGGCAGGGGTAGGCTCACTCTGGAGATTGCTCACCCCAGCACCTCATGCCAGACACATGGATCTGTCCATCAGAGGCCGTGACTGGCTGATTGGCTTCAAGCGACAGAGGGTTAGTGGGGACTTTGAGGCACTGGGTGGGAGCACTTGGTGTCATCCTGGTCTGACCCTCTGGCCTGAGCATGGGACACTTGTCGGGGCCCCATGTGATATCTCTCTGACTCCTTGCTGTGTGGGGGGTGGGGTGGGCGTGTCTCCCTATTCTGCTCATAGGGAACTGGGGCCTCATGGGTTTCAAGGTACTAGAGATCATGAGAACTTTTGGGGTGTTCTCCAGCCAATGTGAGGAGGTATGCAGACCTCCAGAGACCCTCAGGAGCAGGAGGCACTTTTTCCTGTGACTCCAGACCCAGGAGGCAGGAAGGTCTCCCCCATGTGCTCCCCAGGACCTCTGAGAGCCTAGCCCGAGAGAGTCAGCATGAACCCTCAGGGGTCTCCTTGCCATGGACTCTGGGCATCTGGACCCTCCTTGCTACTTGTGGGCTTGGGAACTTCAATAGAGGTGAGCATGGCCAATACCTCTGACCTCAGATGGGACAAGCAATGAACCACCTGCTCGGGAGGGCCTCACCACTGCCCACGTGCGCAGCTACCCCAGAATCCTTCCTGCTCAGGGAAGCTCACCGACTTGCCAGGCAGTCCCAGGCAGGATGAGGCCCCTGACATCCCTAAGTCACCTGGCCCAGGGACTGGGAAAGGGCAGCTGTGACTGATGGGGTCTGAGATCTCTCCCGAAGGCCCATGGGGTCAACTCTTCCCTCCATCCAAGTTTCTTAGTGACCTTGACAAGTGGTCTGTCTGAGCTCAGAAAGCTGCTCTGCCCAAGGACAGGGGAGGCTGGGGTAGGAGGTGCAGTACCCTTGGAGAGATGCCCCAGGCCCTGGAGAGAGGCCACCTGTCAGCAGCTCCGCCCAGCTGGCTCCAAGACGCACTCCCTGACGCTGTGTCTGGGTGAGAATCAGTGAGACTGGCTCTCAGGCCACGTGGGCCGATCTGGGGGCCTGAGCCTGCTTCAGAAAATCAAAACCATATTTTCTCTCCTGGAGCTTCCCAAAGTGTTTTAAAGCAGACTTGGAAAGCTCATTTGGACAGATGCCTTTTGCCCCCAGAGGATTTGCTTTCCCCGGAATGCCAGCAGGAAAATCAGCTGGAAGTTGGGTAAGGGAGAGCAGAAAGAGAAAGCAGAGGCCGGGGCTCCAGTGCTGGAGCAGGCCGGGGGACATGGCTTCCCTGGCCTGTCAATGTGCAACCATGGGCACAGACAGCTCTCAGTCTGTCTGGGAGGCTGCTTCTCATCTCCCAACAGGGCTCTAGGGGATTGGGATGCAGGACACAGGTGGCCCCTCATGCCAGGCTCAGAGTCTACTTCTAGAGTGATGTGGGTTGTGCTTAGAGGGGACAGTAGACATGGAGTGACCTCTGTAAACAAGGAATCAATGTCTCTGTACAGAACAGGCAGCTGGTACAGGTCCCCAGGCCCCTGACATGCCACACCTGGGCTGTTTAAAATTAGTAGCATCTAAACCGTCCTTGGATAGCCCCATTGCCTAGCTTCCTAGTGACACTTCCAGGATAAACCACTGCAAATTGATGCCTGGGTATGCGGTGGCTAGACTTGTGAGCTGAGACCAAGGGTGGATGTTCAGAAATGCTCACTCTTGTGGTCCTGAGAGAACAGGGTGACAAGGGTCAGGCTGAAGGCTGGACAAGTGTGGTTCATCCACACAGTGGACTATTACTCAGCCGTGAAAATGAGTGAAGTACTGACACATGCTACAATGTGGATGAACCTTGAAAATGTCATGCTCAGTGAGGGAAGCCAGTCAGTGAAGGCCACGGAGCATATGACTCTATTTTTATGAAATATCCAATACGGGCAAATGCATAGAGACAGAAATCAAATTAAAGTTTGCCCGGGGCTGGTGGGGGATGGGGCGGATGGGGAATGACCATTGATAGGTATAGGGTTTCCTTTCAGGGTGATGAAAATGTTCCAAAACTCAGCAGACGTGAACTAAATGCCACAGAATCACGTTCTTTGAAATAGTTAATTTTATGTTATATTTCATCTCACCTAGATAAAGACAAAAAATTAAAATGGAAAGATTTGTAGCAACCAGGATGACTCAGGTCGAAGGTGACTCATCCAGAACATTTGCATGTGGTCATTTAAAAAAAATCTGACCTTTTCTAAAAAGCTGGAAGACCAAGGTAGGGAACAGATTGGAGAGCCCAATGGCTGGTCTCCAGCCAAGGCAGGAGATGAGCAGTAGACCCAGGCTTGGCCCTCCAGGTCAGGGTAAAGATTTGACTTTAGAGGAATGAGAGTCCTGGTCAGGGCTGGGCCAGCAGGGTGGGGTCTGGGGCCAGGGTCGGACTGGGGGGATGGGGCAAGAAGCTGAGACGGCCTTTGCCTTTCCCAGGAAAGGCCAGCATGGAGATGGATGCTGCAGAGGTGGCAGAAGTTCACATGGAGACGTGGACAGCAGCCTAGTGAGCATCCTGGGGACCCTGCCCAGAGCCAAGAACTCCATCTCAGAATGAGGAGCTAATGCTGGATCCACAGCACCCCTCCTGACCCCCTATGTCCAGGCCCCATATGCTGCATGCATCACAGACACACTCACCCTGTACTCATCCATGTGGCCCCAACTTGGTCCTGTGAGCATTCGGGACCAGGGCCCAGGGGGTGGAGGGTGGGCCCAGGGGTGCTTCTAACACAGCAGCAGGGGGACTCATTCCCCTTGCTCCATCCCACTCCCAAGTCACATACCACTCTGTGGAAAGGACAGGCCTCAAAGAGATTTTCCAGGCTTTATGGAAAGTTCTGCCCATGGCTGGAGTCGGGGAGGGGCTCTTCACACCGCCTAGCTGGGCTGGGAGCCGAGATGTGGTCCCAGAAGAGGCTGGAGTGACCATTGATTGCCCAGAGTCCCACATGCCCCACACTCCCCCTGAACAGCAGCACCTGGATGCTGTACAAGGCAAACACCCCTCCCCCCCAGAAAGTCTGCCCACATAATATCCCTTTTCATTATTTGTCGGCTGTCAGGCCTCATTAACGGGCAGTGCCTGCCGGCCTGGTCATTTCACCAAAGGCTGGTGGTCTTGGTCTCCCTACCCAGCGCTGGCCCCAGGCAGTGGCCCCTGGTGCCCCAGGAGGCTATGGCTTCTCAAGCAGGCTTCTCCATGGCCAGGCCCCAACTTGGCCCTGTGAGCATTTGGGGCCAGAGCCCAGGGGGCAGAGGGTGGGCACGGGGTGCCACTAACACAGCAGCAGGGGGTCCCTCAAGGAGGGTAGGGGAGGAGAGTATCCAGGGCTCTGGGTGCTCAGGCCTGTCTGGATGCTGCCTATGGCAAGGGCTGCACACCCTCTGCCCACCTTTTTTCCCTAGATGTAATTCTCCAGCTGTGCCACTGCTGGTAGCAATACTAGCTGCCACGGAAAGAAAAATCACATGTGCGGCCTCCAGGTAGAAACTCTGTGTTCATTTTACAGGTGGGGAAATTGAGGCTTGGCGAGGTGATGCACACTAGGAGTGCTGAGAAAGGGAGAGTGAGTTAAAAAAATTACCTCCCAGCCTCTCCCCACCACCCTACAGGCCTTTATGCACCCAGAGTTCCCCATGGACCTAGGCCCAAGACCCTTAGACAAAGAATATGTCTCTTCTGTGCCTCCCGGAGGTTGTAGAACTATGACCTCATCTCCACGCCCTGCCCTGGGGTCTGGGAAGTAGGGGAGATAGTTGGTGCCCCTCCTGTGGTATTGAAGGGGATAAAAAACCTGAAGATGTTTGCAAATGGCCAAGCTCTGAGCAGCCGGGTGGTGGGTCTCATTTTCACCCTCGCCTGGGACAATTATCAGAAATAAAAACTCTGATGGGCTGAGTGTGTATCCCAAAATTCTTTTGTTCACGTTTTAGGCCCCAGCTCCTCAGAATGTGACTATGTTTGGAGAGGGGGAGCTTTAAAGAGGCAATATGGGTAAAACGAGGTTGCTAGGTTGGGCCCTAACCCAACGTGACTGGTGTCTTTAGGAGATTAAGACATGGACATGCATAGGAAAGACCATGTGAGGACTCAAGGAGGAGATGATCATCTACAGGCCGAGGCTGCTGGAGGAATCAGCCCTGTTGACACCTTGATCTTGGACTTCCAGCCTCTAGGACTGGGAGGAAATATATTACTGTTGTTTAAGCAGCCAGGTCTGTGGTGCTTTGTCATGGCAGCCCAAGCAGAGAGAAGCCACTAAAATATTTGCAGGTCAAGTGCGGTGTGACATGAGGCAGCTCGTGGCCATGTGCCAGGAGGGGTTCTAGAAGCTTCTGTGCCACTCAACATCTACCCACCAGCTCCTTACTACCTGTGCAGAGCCCCTTTGTAGGACACACAATGTGGACACACAGGGCGGCTGATCTCCCAACTGGCCCTTCCCCAAACCAAACCTTGGCATGGAAACCCCAGGCAAACCACCGCAGCGAGAGAAGCTGCCTGAAGTGTTCTGCCTCTGGCTCTGCGCCTGCTCAGGCCGCAACGAGCACAAGGGTGAGCTTCACACTCCTGGGAGGTTTTAATCCCAAGACTCCTTTCCCCTCCAGAAGCCATTAATGAACATTTCAAGGGAGGGGGGAGGAAATCCCTGTTATTTTTCCCAGTATAAATGTGGACGCCCTGTGTGGAGCCCAGGGTGGTTCCCAACCCTCCACAAACATTTCAGGAGTCTGAGGAGCATGGCAGGCGCGTGTGAGCGGCACTGTGGAACCCCTGTGCGCCACTGCCCCCCGCCCTCCCCCGGCTAGGTCAATATTGATACAGAAGAAAGGTGGCGCCGGCTGGGCCTCCATGGTGGAGGGAGTATGCGGGGCAGCTGTGGGGCTGCTTCCAAGGTCCCTGGCCTGGGCTGGATGGGGGCCCTCGGGCTGAAGCAGAGATGGGGGGCAATGGGTAGAGATGGGGGCTCTGGGCGCTGAGACAGGGCTCAAGCACCTGCATGCGTACTCCCCCCCAACGCACATAGTAGGTCAATTCCTTCGTTTGCCAGAACCGAATAGGGGAGAATTTCCCTTGCTTATTTCAACTAAGACTCAGCTTATAAAACATCTATTTCCAGTGGGCATCCAGGAATATTGAAGACTATCCCCATCTCGTAGGACAGGCCTGCTCCCCAAGTGCCCTGCTTGTCCCAGATTCTGCTTCTGTAGCAGCCTCTGACAGCTGATGGCTGTGGCGGGACCGGCTCTCTAGGGTATGGTCATCTAGGCCCAAATTGTGTGTTGGAGCTGAAAAATCATAGTTTCAGAAAACCCAGGGTGGGGCCTTCTTGGTGAGGGGTCATGTCTCCAATATGGACAAATGTGAGTTCAAGTTCCCATCTTCCTGGGCCCGGTCACCACCTCCTTCCAAATCCTTGTCATTGGCAGGAGGAAGCAGGCTGTGCCCAGTGGCTGCAGACCTTGGCCCATGGGAGCATGCTTGCTGTTTCCGAAGGGAAGGATGGGGACTTCCTGGGGAGGCCCCAGGTTTCTGGCCCAGCCTATTCTCTGGGGCATCCTAAACTCAACAGCTTCCCAGATTCTTCTTGCTCACATCTGGAGATAGCGGACTCGCTCCCTGTGAAGGCAGCCCATGCTTTGTAGGATGGATTGAAGTGTGGCAAAGCTTCTCCGACTCCTCTTTTTCCTTTAGCTGTTCCTCCAGATTTCTGGGGGCTACAGAGCTGGACACATTATGAAACTCTCAACTCACCAGCACCTTCCCCACCACATTAGGGCAAACACGGGCTGGGGAATGAGCTGGGGGTAGTATCTTTTATGGTCCTGTTTAGCCATAACAAGCCTGGCTAAAGAAGGAAGTCGGCTGTGAATGAATGAATGAATGAATGAATGGATGGATTTGCTGCAGAGACCCGGAAAACTTCAGAACTTTTTCTGTGAGGAGCCGGCCAGCAAGCGAGCCCACCCCTGCAGCAACTCCGATTGGTGGATTTTCTCCAGTCTCCAAAGCTGCCTTGCCAAGTGTTGTAAAGTACATTAGAGTATGCCAGGACGCTGAGCGCCACACTTACTGCCTTGGGGTGAGAGGTTAAACAAATTCCTCCTCAGAATTTATTGCGCTCATTTTTGCTTCAGAGCAGGGTCCTGCCGACGGGAGACATATTTCATGCAGAAATACCTCCCCTAAGTGTTCGAGGGGGAGGGTAAGCTTCTAGATTTTATAGGAACAAAGGTAGCTATATAAACTCGCCAAAAACAAGTTCTTTACAGAAAGCCGTTTGTAAATCTTACTTTCCAGTAACCAGTAATCAGAGGGTAGGAAAGGAATTGCAATTTGAAAGAAGCGGGGGTAATTTTATTTTCTTGATTCGGTGCTGATTTGAATTTTTGGAAAGTGGGGAGTAGAAGCGAGGTGGCACTGGAGGCCTGAGGGCTGCGCTGACCTGCCTCTTCCCCCCGGTCTGGGGTCCTGGGACCACTAATGTGAACTCACCCTGGCCCCAAGGTACTTAGAAACATGGCTGGTCTTTGGTCTCATGTCCAGAAGCATGAGCCCAGGTCAGTCTCAGTGTTGTCTGACCCTCCCACTGTGGCCATATCCTGGGTGGAGTGTGGGCAGCTTGGGAGGCGAGTGGGTCCCTCCTGCCCTTGTCCACAAAAAACCATCACCCAGGGTTGTTCCAGAATTCTAGACAGCAATGTAGGGGCTTCGAGACACTTGCCCAGAGCAGGATGGTGCAGAGCAAGAGGGCAGGGTAATGTGAACCTCAAGAGGATGGTGGTGCCAGTCTGAGCTCCCTTTTCTGGGTGAGGACGTGCCTTGGTTCCTAGGGGCAGAGGCTGGTCTTGCGATCCTGAAAGGAGAAGCCCTATGGCCAACCCATCACATTAACCCTAGGCTACCAGGCGAACTTCCAGGTCAGGCCTTGTGCCTAGTGGGGAACAGATGTGCAAAGATGTTTATTTGGGGGTTGAGGGAGCTGCTGAGGGGGCTGGAAGAGGTATTTCTAGGCATAGGCTCCTGGCTGGCTCTCTGTAGGGCACCGGCACTGGGTACTCCTCACTACTGGGGCCGCCCTGCACTGAGATGGCTGGAGGCCTAACGGCGGGTGTGAGTCACTACAGTATGCAGGGCCAGGGCGCCTGGCAGGGAGGGCCCAGTGGGTGGGGGCCATGCCCCTGTCTGGCCAGACGGGTTGAGTCTCTACCAAGTGCCTGAAATAGTTCTCAAGGCGTCCAGCATAAGGAGGAGGGTGTGGACATCCCACAGGATGGATGTGCCCTGGGCTGCGGGTAGCCGTCAGTCAGGCCAGGTAACCAGAGGTTGGCCCAGGGACACCCCTCCGGCCTAGGTGCAAAGCTGGGGGACAGCTAGCTGTCCCCACTCCTCCCTGAGGCTCCAGGTCCTCCTCTTGCTCCTGCAAGTCCTACTAGGCCCTGAAGGGGAACCTGGCCAACTCAGGCCCCAGTTCTTACAGTTCCCTGTTGCCTCTTTTCCTGTAGCCCTGGGGGGAAGGGGCTCCTAGAACCCATGAAGTTCTTCAGGTCTCTGGTGCCCCTCCCACCCAGGCCTGCAGACTCTTAGCAGGGACTTCCAGCCTGTTCCCCACAGACCCTGTAACCCAGTGCCTGACTGGGACGTCCTGGCTGGCATTCTGGCCTCACTTCTCACCTCCCTGACCAGCCCGGGGGAAGCCAGGATGTCATCGCTGGTACTCACAGACAGTCCTTCAGGGCGAGATCACAGAGCCGGTGGATTCTCGATCCCCACAGGGTATGGGGCAATAATGAGGTGCCTGTGTCAATGTCCTGGGGTCACTATAACCATTCCACACAAACTGTCTCCTCTTCTTATAAAAACACGCGTCATTGGATTGGCGCACATCCTAATCCAGGATGACCTGTTCTGACTTATTACATCTTTGAAGACCATTTCCAAATAAGGTCACATTCTGAGGTTCTGGAGAACATGAATTTGGGGGGACACTATTCGGCAACACTCATTTGTAGCTCAGGCGGTTGAGGCCCAGAGAGGTGGTGTACCCCAGACCCAGTCTAACTCCCGGGAGCACAGCCAGATCCACAAGGGTGAAAGCTGTTCTGGGGGTGGGGTGGGCAGAGGGGCCTGCGGACACAAGGGAGCCCCTAGGTGTTGAGGGAATGACCCAGTTGGAGGTGGATGCCCAGGGAGCCAGAGCTGGAGTTGGCCAGACGGGGAAAGAGGCAGCCAGGGACGCTGCCTCCTAGGGAACCGCCAGATGTCTGGGAAGCAGGGAGGCTAGAGAGGTTCAGAGAGACCAGGCCAGAAAGGCCACCCCAGAGCTATATTCTGAGAGGTGGTTTGGGTTATGATTCTAATAAAAGAATGGGTGAACAAGGGAAGAGACCTTAAATTGCAGCCTCCCCCTGGGATAATGGCAGTTCACAGGTCCTGTTAGACGGGGAATGGAGGCCTGCCAGGCAGCAGAGAGGGAGAGTTCCGGGGTGGGGAGCGTGCTCGGCTGGTCTGTGGGGTGTAGGGGCCCGGTGTGGGCAGATCGCACACAGTAGGTGTTCAGAGAATGCCCATAGAAAGGGCTTTGTGGAAACAATACAGAAATGTTAGTGGGACACTGGCAGAGGAGGGCAGGAGGCCCTCAGTAGCTGCTGCCGTGTTTCTAGAATACTTGGCAGGTCACATGCCCATGGCTGAGACAATGAATGCTTAGCCCACAGGTGCCCTTGAAGGGGCAGGCCAGGAGGTAGTGTCTACCAGATAGGTCTTCTGGTCTATCAGCCAGTGGTGCCCTGTGTGAGGGAGGAAGGTGGGAGCTGTACTGGCTTTGGGATTCACTCCTTGGCCCCTGGCTGGCCTGCCTCTTCCGGCCCCATTCAGTGCTTCCTTGGCCAGCTTCTGCTTTAGCTATCGCTGTTGGCCCTCAAAGCCTGGGCTCGGTTACGCTTTTGCAGACTACCCAGCACCCCCGTCCTGTGTCCCAGTCCAGCATGTCCTCCCCCACCAGCCTCTCTGGTGTCTCAAATGTGAGGCCATAAAAAAAAGGTGGCCAGAGGCAGCGGCAAGCACAGAGGTACCTGAGAGGACTTCCTGCTGTAAATGGGAGGTGCCAGACGGCCAGACGGTAGTAACCCCATATTAAAACCGCTGCCTGTCAACAAGCGGGGACAGCCGTGGAAACATGCCTGGGTTGTGACACTGAAACTAGACGGCTTACAGCAATACCACTGGGCGAAGTGGAGCGTGCATGAGGGGAACCCTGCCATACACGTGTGGGGGTGTGTGTGCAGGCCTCAGGTGGTTTCCATGACACCGCTGGGTGAGGCTGCTTCCGCTTGGGGTGACCAGCTGTACAATCATGTGGCCTTATCTCCCCAAAAGAAGAGGAATGAAGAAAGGTGAGGCAGATGTTCTCAGGCCCGTGCATATTGCAGCTTCTCCCTTAGAGCCTCAGGGAGAATTCAACTCTGCTGACACCTTGATTTACAACTTTTGGCCTTCATAAAGAACTATGAGAGAATAAATTTCTGTTGTTTTAAGCCCCCAGTTTGTGGCCTCGTGTCATGGGGACTTGATTCCCATTAGTTTCCTGTAGCTGCCGTGGGTGTCAGCAATCCTTGGCAGTCTCGGTTGGTGGCCACATCCTCCTGATCTCCTCCTCTATTGTAGGCCCCCCGTCTGCCTCCATGTCACATCCTCGGCTGGTCCTGTCCCATGTGGGTGGGGAGACTTCTGCAGGCATTGACTTTGTCCTGACTCTCACCAGCTGGCATGTGCCTGGAGCAGAGAGAAGCTGGTGGGAAGAGTGAAGGGGAAAATGATCTCTGTGGGCCGAGGAAAGCCTAGGAAATGCACTTGTTGTCGTGACCAAGCTGGGTGTCAGTGAGGCCGCGAACGTGGCTCCATCCCCCTCCAGACGGCACCGCTCCCTTCTTCCCGCTAGGATCACATAACCCAGGGGCTTGTCCTATCTCCCCAGCCCACCTATCCAATAGGGTCACGGCTCCTAGGTGAAAAGGGCAATGAATATTTTTCTGCTTGAACCTATTTAGCCAGAGGCATAAAGTTGGGCACACAGTAGGAGCCAAGAGACACAGATTAATTAACCTGATAACTCTCGCTAAGCAGGAGATGCCACACTTGAGGGAGGGGATCATTCATAGCACTATTTGCCTCATTGGGCCTATGGCCACCTGTGCTACTAGTGACCTATTTTTCTTCAAAATAAATCAATTTTTGAGTTTCAAGTCTGTTTTGAAAGGAGACTTCCCATGGCGGATTTGTGATGCTGGTGGGTTCTCTTTCTAGCATGTGTTGGAAGAACCATGACCTGCCCGTGGAAGAACTCTCATCTGAAGTCCTGAAAACACCCAGAGGACCTCAGTGTGGGGCCCATTTTCAGGGCAATGGGGGAATCACACTGTGTCCCCTCTGCTGCTTACATCCAGGAGCCCCCGCAGGCAGTTAGGGCAGGGTATGGGAGAAGGGGAGGCCCGGAGCAGCTCTAGTCCCCCAATCCCCGAG
Organism: Rousettus aegyptiacus; assembly: GCF_014176215.1. Taxonomy (NCBI): domain Eukaryota; kingdom Metazoa; phylum Chordata; class Mammalia; order Chiroptera; family Pteropodidae; genus Rousettus; species Rousettus aegyptiacus. The sequence goes on along the minus strand of NW_023416311.1, from coordinate 16,216,628 downwards.
GTCATTTTGGGGGCTGTGCTGGGAGGAACAGGAGCTGGTTAAATCGGGTGGAAAATCAGCCTTCAGGGCCCCGGGTGGCCATTTATGTCCCCAGGAAGGCAAGGATTACCCCGGCACTGCCAGGCAGCATCTGTCTGTGTTTCCCAAGGCGATCTGATAGCTAAGCAGCTGCTCTGGAATCCTTCCATTTGAAAAGGCAGCCAGAGTCACTGCAGCGTGCTGGGATGGGGCTGCCCTGGGTCCTGAGGCACGTGAGCTAAGACAGTCTCCTGGTCAGGGCTGTCCAGCTTTGCAGCCTGGGGACAAGTGTGCTTGGTCCCATCTCCTGCCTCTGCCAGTGCTGTGGCCCTGTCTGGCATGTACTACTGAGTCACAGAGCAGGAGTAGGGGTGTCTGAGGTGGTGAGAGCTGAAGGGTCCACTAAGCCCCACCCCAGGCCCTGGTCCAGCACCAGCATCCAAGAGAGGGCAGATGGCTGCGGCCCACAGGATCCTGGGGCCAGGTTGGACCTCTCATGGCTCCCAAAGCCCTCAGGGGCGACCCCCAGGTTAGATGCACATATAAACACATACATGTGCACACAGTCACACATATATATGTGCACGCACATACTGTCATCCTCACACACTTAGGAAACACCACAGAGACACATGTGTGCATACACATGGGGACAGATATGCACAAGTAGTGATCATATACACAAGTGGGTTAGAGACCAGCATACCCAGTCCGTGTGTGTCCTCTTTGTCCACTAATCTGCCTGTGAATCGCCACAGGTGTCAATCAACACAAGAGTGCCAGGTCTTCCTGCCTGAGTGCCCCATCTTTCCTCAGCCCACTCAGCATCGGAACCATGTAAGCAGCTCCTGCTGAGCTCCAGGTGGCCCAGCGAAATCCTAGTCTGTGCTGGGGACATGGGCTGCAGGAGGACCTGGCCTGGCACTCGAGGCACAGAGGCTGGTGGGGCAGAGCCTAGCCCAGGGCAGAGGTCTAGAGACTCACAGTGGCTGGGCTGAGGGTCAGGGTCCAGATGCTCCCACCCTGGTGGCAGCCTGAGCCCGGTGAGTGTCTAGTTCTCTTTGACTTTTCCTGTGTTCTGTCTGCAGAACTGGGTAAGCTGTCCCTGAAGGGTTGGGGTCCAGGTATGGGCTTCGAGCTGCTGGCCCCTGGCCCCTCTGAGCCTTAGTCTCCCATCTGAACAGTGGAATAGCACAGAGCATGGCGCACACTGGCACCGACTGGTATTTAAGGACAATGTTTGGTGATGGCATGACCCCGACCAGCCTCAGCACGAAAATGACGTCCTGGAATGCTGGAGGCTACTCCCTCTGGAAGGGTGCTCCTGGCCAGAATCTAGGGCTGTGTGTGTTGGGGCTGAGCCCACTCTCTGTGGCCACGTCTGCTCAGAGCAGCTGGCCACTTCGGCTGGGGTCGGCAGAGGACAGAGGCCTCCAGGGTCTGGGGTGAGACAGACGGGCGCGCCTAGCCCTGTTGGGGTCCCACAGGCTCCTCACAAGCCCCAGGGCCCCCAAGGAATCCCCCAGGCCAGAATTCCAGTTACCCTGTCAAAGCCTGCGGTCCTTCATGGAGACAGTGCGTAGAATGTGGCCTTTCTCAGGCATCAGGTTGTGTGGTGTCTGTCGCGGGTGTGGCTGCGCTGTGTCCCCCTGTGGAGCCCTCCTTAGCACTTGACCAGCGTTTGATCAAAAGCTTCTGTGGCTGATTTGCTGGATCCTCATGGGCAGCAAGAAGCTCTAGGCCTTGCTCCTGGCAACCCCCTGTTTCCATGGAGGTTTGGGGGATTAGTTTCTCATCATTGTTATGACAAATCACCACAAACTCAGCACCTTAAAACAGCAATATTTTATTCTTTGATAGTCCTGGGATCAGAAGTCTGACACAGACAGAGCTAAAAGCCAGGTGTCAGCAAGGCTTGTTCTTTTCGAAGGCTCCAGGGGAGAATCCATTTCCTACCTTTCGGCTCACAACCCCTCCTCCATCTTGAAAGCCAGCAGTGGACTGTCTGGTCCTTGCGTTGCATCTCTGGCTCTCTCTTCCACTTCTTGAGGACGACTGTGATGACATTGGGCCCACCTGGGTAACCCAGGATCCTCCCATCTCGGGCCAGTTATTGTCAAGCTCAATTCCATCTGCAACTTTAATTCTCTCTGCTATATAACGTAACATGGGCCCCAAACAGCAGGACCCTAGAAACACTGTCTTGTGTTCTTTGCTCCCAGTACAGCTTATTAGGCTTCTACACCCTGAGAAACTGCTGCCCTTTTCCCCAGACAAGCTCCAGAGACCCACCCTCACTCTGAGTAATGGTGCCCAGGCCAATAGTGTCGTTGTGTGCAGCCCACTTCCCAGCACATATATTGGCCTTAAACGAGAGCGCTGATGGTGGAATTTCTGGCAGGCGGTGTTATAGGTTGAATTGCATCCCCTAAAATTCTTTGTTGATCTGTTGGCCCCCAGTACCTCCAACTCTGAACTCGTTTGGAAATAAGGTCATTACATTGTGAAGGTAAGGTATGGTCCTACCTGTTCATTGTGAAGGTAAGGTATGGTCCTGCCAAAGTGGATGGGACAGGACTGGGGTCCTTATGAGAAGGGCAATAAGGACCCAGTACACACTCAGGAAGAGCTCCTGTGAAGACTGGAGAGATGCCGCCACAGCATAGGCACCACCCGCAGCTGGGGAGAGGTCTGGAGCTGATCTTCCCAGCTCCTGCGGGGGACTCCCTTGCACTCCTGTCTGCCCTGGGGCCCCTTTCCCAGAGTGGAGTGATCCTGTTTGGAGCTTTGCCATTGTAGGCCAGGGCCGGCCACTTGTCTAAATGTCAGATGGGGACACTGTGGGAGTGATAGGTGGTTTGCACCATGAGCAACTTCTCCCCCGGGGGTTCAGCAGAAGGAGGTGGGGTGCAGGCAGTGATGTTGGTCCCTTTGGCAAAGAGCCTCAGAATTTGCAGGGTTGAGACTCTAGGTCCTGGAGTGCAGTTGTGATGCCGGATGTTTAAGAATCAGGCAGAATATAGTATGCAGGATTCCGGGAAAAGAATGAGCAAGATATAGGTTGCAGGGTAGCTCCATTCATGCCCAGGAAGCCAGGACAGCCTTCCCAGGAGTGAGTGCTCAGCGGAGCTCCCCTAACCCTTCCTCTCTGGTGGAGCCCAGAGCCTGCACTGGTCTGTGGGAACTGCAGTCTCCCAGCACCCGCTCGACCTCCCCAACTTAATTCCAGGGAAAATCAGAGAATAAGGGGAACACCCCTGAGACTACAAGCTTAGAACTATCCAGGGTCCTTGGAGAGATAGGTCACATCTGGAGAGCTTACTCAAATCCCTTGGATGTGTGTACTGTGTAGATGTCATGGACAACTGGGGCCAATGACCTTTGGGGGCGAAGGTCTCCCCATCCAAGGCACCAACAAGGTCCCAAACTCAATTGGGAATGGGCCTATACTTTATAGAATCCTCATGGCTTGAAACATGTTTAAACTTTAGTCATGGTAGTGGCCAGAAGGGGCCTCTCTGGCCAGCATCCTTCTGTGATGAGCCTTGAGCATTTTCCCCAAGGCTACCACAATCCTGCCCTCTGTCTGCAGGGGACACCTGGCTGGTCCTGGTGTGCATCACCCTTCGGGGACATTGCCCTACCCTGCACTCAAGAACAAGTTACAGAACAACCTTTGGAAAGACCACGAATGGCTGCTGGTGGTGAGTGCTCACATCTCCTCAGACACAGTGGGCAGGTAGGGAAGCAGGGGTATGTGGGGAGCACTGGGTACTGTCTGGGTTCTGCCATTTGCCAACCAGTAACCTTGGGCAGCCTGTTTCCTTATCTGTAAAGCTCGCCTGCTGCCCGTGCTTGTGGGGATGAACTTAGTTGACATCCGGGTATGCTCTCTGAAAGTTTGGTCTCTTTTGCCATTCCTTCTTCCCTTGTCCACTCATTATTTATCTTTTCTTTTCTATCTTCATTCATTTTTAATAAATTTGTAATTCATTATATTCATTTAATAAATTTCCTTTTTCTTTTCTTAGATATAATTTACATACTATAAGATTTTGCCATTTTAAAGTGTACAATTTGTTTTTAGTATATTTGTTAAGCATACTGGACTCGTGCAACCATTGTCACAATCAATTTTAAAACATTTATCCCCTGTAAAGCAAACCCCGTACTCCTTAGCCATCACTCTGTAATTCCCAGCCCTAAACAACCACTAATTCACTTTTTATCTCTATTTCTTATAGGGGTAATCATATAGAACATGCCTTTTTGTGTCGGGCTTATTTTGCTCAGCATAGTGTCATAGCATATGTCAGAATTTCATTCCTTTTTATGGCTAAATAATATTCCATTGTATAAATGGACCATGTTTTGTTCATTCATTTGTTCATTGATGGACATTTGAGTTGTTTCTACTTTTGGCTTTTGTGAATAATGCTGCTGTGAACATCCGTGTACAAGTTTTAATATAGATATAGATTTTTATTTCTCTTGGGTATACACCTAGAAGTAGGATTGTTGGATCACATGGTAATTTTATTTTTAACCTTTTGAGGAACCACCTGTTTTTCACAGCAGCTGCACCATTTTACATTCCCACCAACAGTGCACAAGGATTCCACATCACATCCTGTCCAACACTCATAACTTTCTGGGTTTTGTTTGCTTGTTTGTTTGTTGATAACAGCTATCCTGATGGTGTGAGGGAGTATCTCATTGTGGTTTCGGAATGCATTTCCCTGATGACTAATGATATCAACCATCTTTTTTTGCCTATATTGGCCATTTGTGTATCTCCTTTAGAGAAATGTCTGTTCAGATTCTTTTTTGATTTTTAAACTTAAGTGATTTATATTTTTGGTTTGTTTGTTTGTTTGTTTGTTTGTTTTAGTGCTTATAGCAACTGGTCTTCCTAGGTGGTCTCCCATCCAAGTACTAAACAGGCCTGACCCTGCTTCGCTTCCAAGATCAGACATTGGGCTTGTTCAGGGTGGCATGGCCATAGACCATGGACTGTGTGGCTCTGCTGGGACATGAACCCAGGATGTTCTGCGTGTAAAGCAGACACACTAACTACTACACTATGGAACCACATCCAAGTGATTTATCTTTTTATTGTTGAGTTGCAATAGTTCTTTATATATTCTGGATACTAGTCCTTTATCAGATATTTGATCTGCAAATATTTTCTCCCAGTCTGTGGGTTGTCTTTTCACTTTGATGATAGTGTCCTCTGAAGCACACACTTTTTAATTTTGTTAAACTTCAATGTATCTACTTTTTTCTTCTGTGATCCCTGATTTTGGTATCTTTATTCATTTCTATCCTACTGTAATGGATACATTTTGCAAGGTGTGAGTCCTTCATGAGCAGAGGATGGGAGGGCACACTCAGCGCTGGGCACAGACTGTAGTTATCAATGGAGGAAATCAAAAAAGACTTCCTGATGGAAGAGACTGGTCCTTCACAGTGTGGGTTTGGGGACTTCAGCCTGGTGGGGGCTCCTTTGTGGGGAAGTGAGACCCTCTCCGTGTGTGGAGTTGCCTTCTTTCCTTCACCTGACTGCCCTCCAAGCCCCACTTTCTGGCCTCTGGAATGGTGAGTGGTGAGCGGAAGACTGCAGGGCTGGAAGCACATAGGGTAATTAATTTTGACTTACAGAAGCTGTATTAAATTGGATAGAAACTGGTGAAAATAGGATTAGGAATGAAGCTGAGCCAAGAGCAAACAGAAGGAAAACTCCCTGAGCCAGGCGGCTGCACACTCAGAGGAGAGAGAGCAGGAGAAGGCACTGGACATTTCTGGGCGATCGCGTCATGTCCGAGGCTCGGCCCCCCCATGCCACTGGAGGGGCAGCCAGCTCTGGGCTGGGGAGATGGGAACTCGGCAGCTCCTCTCCCTGTGACCAGCTTATCTGTGCTGAGCTCACTTGAGTCCAAGGATTAATTTGGAAACAATTAAAATTCTGTGCAAAACAAGCAGTGGGCTGGGCCGCCCGCGGGCTGGCACGCACGGGGGCCCTTTCACTACCAAAGCAGAAATCTAATTAGTGCAGGATTAGGGTGGCCACAAATCAGCAAGCAGGGAGGGCAGCCGAACCCTGGAGTGGGGCACGCCCCACGGAGCCTGCGACAGACACAGCAACGGTCTGCCCCAGGCTGGCGTCTCGGACCGGCCGTCTGAGCGGAAGGCTTCGCCCACAGGCATCGCCCTGACCCCTCTGTTCTCCTGCTGTCCCCGGCCCACAGTCCTTTGCCATTCACATTTGCATAAATGGCAAACCCATCTATGTCCATCCCAAGGAGGAAGGTTCTGGGAGCGGCTGAGGTCACTGCAGGCTGCGCCCGCTCACACTGGAACCTCACTTTTGCAGCTGGGCTCTGATGTAGTAAATTGCTCACAGTCCTCTATCTTCTTTTTAAAACTTTTTCAGATTTCTGGAGACCCCGTCACTCCTTATTGGGCCACTGAGACACTCGTAGCTGTTTGGCTGGAGGAGCCAGGGTTTGGCTGAGACACAGCTGAGCTGAATGCACCTCGGTGGAAACGCAGGATGGGTCCTCAGGGTCACCTGTGGTGCTTAGTCAACGAAAGTATCCTGGTTCTGAAGAGGGTCCGCTGTGCAGACCCAGCCAAAGGGATGGGCCCTGGCGGCCTCCTGGGGCAGTGGCTGCTGTTCCATATGCCCTGGAAGTCCTAGGTGTGCCCAGTGCCTGCACCTTGCTGCGTTTGGATGCATCATGGGTCCAGGTCTGGGGGACATGGTGCTCATCCCTTTCCATGTACGAGAATCGCACACAGCAGCATGCCTGCCCTGCCAAGGGGCGCGTGATCCAGACAAAAACCCTCCGAAAGCCACAGACCCTCCTCCCAGAAAAGCACGTGAGTGTCCGCGGTGCTTCTGTTCTGTTAGGATCTCCACACACCTCCTGGGTGTCTTTGGGCCTCAGAATGACAACCTCTCCACAAGGACTGGTAAGAAGTAAAAGGACATTGTTCGAGGCCATTTGCAGCTCTTCTCTCACCCTGTGCACAAAGTGGGCATGTGCGCTCACGTGTGAGCATGTGACTGTGTGAGCTGCCCGTGCTGGGGGACCAGGCAGGCCGAAGGCTGTGTGCAGATGTCTCCCTCCCACCACGGGGTCTGAGAGCACCATCTCTCAGTGGGTCTTTCTAGGCACTTCAGGTGGAGACAGAGGGCAGGGGTAGGGAGCAGGGATGAGTAGTAGGGAGCCTGGGGCACCCATCCTCTTTCCTGCTTCCTCATCTGCCAGGGACCACAGAGCTGATGAGGGGTTTGTCCCACCCTGTGGTGTCCTGTTCTCTGCTCACCTCCAGGTGACCACATAAAGCCACTGGGGAACAGCGCTATGGAGGGAAACCAGGGCCTAGTGATGTCACAGTAACCAGAGGGGAGAGAGGGCCGGTGATCCTTCACTGAATGAAAGACTAGAGGTCAGAGGTTGAGGGGTTGAGAGGTCAGGGCTGTGGATGTCTTGTGTGTGCTAATGAGTTTGAACTCTGGCCCTTGCTCCTCCGCTTGGAGGGTTATCCTGGGAGGGGCTGTGTTATCAGCTCCTGAAGACACCATTCAACTTGTCAACTTGTTCCTCTGCTGTTTGTAGACAGACACAGTCCAGCTGGGGCCAGGGCAGGGGCACATGGTCCCAGCCCATACCAGGAACTGAGAGATTAACTCCGATCGGGCAGGGGAGCGAGGGCAGACCCAGCAGACACTGCCCGCAAGTTGGGAGAGAATCCCAGTTAGCTGGAGTTTGTAGGCAGCCAATGCGGAAACTGGGGCGGCCAGGGGCTGGGCCTGCTAACTGCCTCCTCCAGCCTCGATCACAAGGAGGAACATGACCACATGTGACCTGGTGTCCCCCCGCCCCCACACTGTGAAAGAAAACTGGGCTGTGCCATCGAGACCACCAGGTTTTGCTTTCAAGCCAGGGTGTTAGGGGTTCTGAGGGCTCTCCGAATTTCCACAGTGGCTTCTGCCTCCCGGAAACCTGTGGAGGACTGAGATGTAGGCTACATGTCCCTCACCTGCTGTGACTCTTTGGGGGTTTCAGGTGATCTGCTTCTGGGTGAATTCCCAGCAAAGTAGGGAAGCGGGGTTTTCCTGGCTACAAAGGTCATATGTAGGTTCTGGTGGCCAAGGGCTGTGCCAGCAGAGGTGGCCCTGAGTGACTGGTAGGCTGCAGTGGGGGGCAGTGGGTGTTATGTTGAGTTGCTTCGAGCCCTCTGCATCCCTTCTAAGTCCCAGAAGGTGGCTCGCACTGACCAGGGCCTGCAGTTTGTCCTCCATCCCAGTGGGAACTTGTTCATCACTGATTCTTCCTCAGAATTAGGGTCTCTGCACGTCTCCTGGGGTCTGACATACAATCTAGCCTTGCCTTCCCCGAGGGCCTCCAGCTTTGGCTCTGGTGGGGACAAGGCCATACACTTGAAGGCATCTTTTCCTTCCCCTCTGGGGCTGGTGTAGTGGGATTAATGACTATCCAGTATCACAGGGAAGTTGGCTGTGTGTGGGACGATGAAGACTGGGTCCTGGGGTTCCGAGTTAAGGGCAGTGTGACCTAGTTTCTCTTTCCCAGGAGCTGATTGCAAAGATACTGCTCTTTCTACTGAGAGCTCGTGCTGGGGGCCCCTCCCCTGGATGAAGGGGTGATTCTACTTCCTGATTTGCCTGGAAAACACCGTTGGAATCCACTTGGCAGATGGCTGAGGTACCTTCGCAAGATGTTCCTTCTACTTCCAGAGAGAACAAACACGGCCGGTGGCCTCACCCTGCTAAATACATGGGTGGAATTCCCTGGAGTAACTCATGAGTACCTGGCTCTGTGGGGGTTGGCGGTGGGAATGCAGATCCGATTGGTCAGGCAGCTTTTCCCACGGGATGAGGGCTTATTGTTGCGATGTGCCAGGCCAGAGATGCTGGTTCTTGCTTTCTGAGGGGATGCAGGGCAGCTGGGGGAGCCTGAGTTCCACTGTGGGGAGGGGATGTCAATTGAGCAGGCAAATCAGAGAAGGCCCCTTTTCCTTCACTCAGCCCTGGAGCTGGAGTCTGCTGACCCCGTACACTGGTGGGCAAAGTCGAGGCCCAGCCTGGTGGGTGAGTTGCAGGGATAATCCTGAGCAGCGGCTCAAGCAAAGGTGCAGAATGGCCGGCTGCGTGCTGTGTGACCAACAGGAGCTACAACCTGAGGAGCTTGTGGGGGATTGACAGAGAATGAGCCATGCTCCCTCCCTAAGCCTCAGTTTCCACCCTATGCGATAAATGCTATATCACTTACATTAACTAGGAGTCAGAAAACCCCACTGAGTGACAAGCGGCCTGTTGCTCTGTGCCTCAGTTTCCCCTTCTGTAAAGGGGCTGTGTCTACAATCTAGAAGGATAGGGGACCCAACCCTGTTCCTCCCTGGTGGCTGTGCATGGCTAAGGGGATTGTGGCAAGTCCAAGTGCCATCAGGATGTTGTCAGTAGAGAAGTGGCTCCCACTGATCTTTCTCCCCCTGGGTCTCCACTTCCTGGCCGGGCACCAGGAGGAGATGCTGGCATCCGAAGGTGATCCCACCGGTGTGAGGGCTCAGCTGGAAACAGCTCATGGGCCAGAAGCCTGATAACCCTGAGAAGGCCACCTTTGCCACCATCATCGAGCTAATGTTGTCATGGAGATGGCCGCTGCCTGCCACAAAAGGTGCCCTCAGATGTGGGTTGGGATGGTGAGGTCAGAGAGGAGAGCAGGAAGTGTAGGGCAGGTGTCTGTGTATTTGGGAAGCAGGACAGTGGGCTGCTGGCCAGAGAATGCAGCCCAAACCTGTGACCCTGCCCCTTTAGAGCAGAAGTGTAGTGATGATCAGGGTGTGCTGTACCACGCAAAAGGATGTGACAGGTCTTCCCTCCCACCCTCCCCCAAACATTCGAAGAGTTCTCATGTTGTGTATGCTGTCACAGGGATGTTCCACGAGCTATTTTCACATCCCCAGTGGTGGGGCACCAAACTTCTGTGACTTTATAACAAGCTATGACTTGCAGTGTGACAAGGGGCTGAGGGGCTAGAGCAGAGATGAGGGACAGTACCTCAGGGAATCTGGGGGACCTCGTTGTCACCCTGCTCCCACACAGGGCAAACCTGGAAACTTTTGGAAGGCTAGGCTCCCTTGTCCCATAGGTTTAACGAAGACAACAGGGACAGCCCATATCAACCAAGGCAGAGTCTGTCCAGCCTAGCTGCTATTGTCATTTTTCTATTGCTGCACATCAGAGCGCTGGCTGGTTTGCAGAATGCCCCACCTGGGAGGGCGGGTCCCCAGGCCACGTGAGGAGCAGCCCCAGACTGTTTGCTTGACAGAAAACAGATGGCCCTTCTTCCTCTGGAGCCCGCGACTGGGAGCCTGGGGGATGCTCTGCGCTGGTCTGAGGAGGCCAGGACCCCCGATCTGCATTCCGAGACATGCAACTGCTTCCTGTCACTGTTGATGAGCATGTCTCAGCCCCAGGAAGGAAGTCTGCAAGGCCCCCACCTTCCCACCTTCCCGCCAGACATGCACCCTGCTGCTCACCTCAAACACAGCTGCCTTCTCGGTGGACCCTTCTCTTGAATCTTGATCCCAATAGGTCCCTGGGAGGCTTTGGCCCTTCATCCCCACCCCCACCAGGGAAGCCCAGCTGGCCCCTTGCTGGCTGCCCGAAAGGTAGACACAGCTCTGCCTACACTCAACACCATAGACATCGTCACCTGGGAAGGCTGACTGTGGCCACTGAGTGCCCCAGACATGTGTCTGGTCCTGGGGATGACTCTCTGCACCTCCCCTCTAGGCTAGCATATGCCCCCCCTAACCTGCCCAGGTCCTATCCCATTTTCTCCCACGTGGAGCCTTCTTCCTTCCATGGTCCTGGGGCCCCCTTTCTCCTGGTTGCTCCGTGAGCATCTACTGACTATGAGTTAGCTGCAGGGACCCAGTGGGGTCCCAGCCCAGGGGGTCCCATCCCTTCCGCTACCCTCTATTTCCAGCCTGCCCCAGCCAGGCCTGCCCCAAAGCCTCCAGCCTGGTGTAGGACCCCAGCACCACCTCCCTTTGGGCCTCCATGTGCCTTGAAGATGGACCCTCCCTCCCTAGACATCACCCACAGTTTCGACTGAAGGCTTTAGCACCTCCTAGGACTCTGTACTGGGTGCCCCTAAAATTCATATCTACACAGAACCTCAGAAAGTGACCTTATTTGGAAATAGGGTTTTTGCAGACGTAATCATGTTAAGATGAGGTCAGACTAGAGTAGGGTGGGCCCTGAATCCAGTGACTCATGTCCTTATAAAAAGAAGAAACTAAGACATAGACACACAGGGGAGAGGATGGCATGTAGTGACTGGGGTGCAGACTGGCGCGATGCAGCCACAAGCCAAGGACTGCAGACGCCACCGGGAGCGGGAGGAGGCAGGGCGAGTCCCGCCCTAAAGCTTCTGAGAGAGCGTAGCCTTGCCACATCTTGGTTTCAACTTCTGGCCTGCAGATGCGAGAATGAATTTTCGTTGCCATCTGTCTGTGGTGCTTTTTTACGGTGGCCACAGGACTAAGATGCTGCCCACTCTGACCCCTAGTCTGTCCACGTGGCTGGCCTTTCTCCCAGGACCCAGCCTTGATGGGGGCCATTGGATTGAATGTGGTCACTCCACACCAGCCCTGTGACCACTTGTAAGACGAGATGAGGGTGGGGTCTGAGGGCCCAGCCTGGGGGCATGTGAGGTCTCAGGATGAAAGGTCTGCCCCTGGGACTGGCAGGGTGTCACCTCACATTGGTGTCAGCCATCCGTCTGCCCAAAGGCCACCCTCACGCTTGTAGGTTTGCCTTGATCTGGATGAGACTTCTCTTCCAAGGGTGCCCAGCAGACCCCAACAGCCCACTCCCCTGGTGGCCACCAGCTGTGCTTCCTGTTTTAAATTGCAACCCAGTAAGGTTCCCACTGCCCCACTCCCAAAGCCCCCCTTGACTTGGCAATGAGGTGTCCTGGTCTCTTTTTCCAGCAGGCGTGGGCTGAGTGGAAAATGACCTCAGAGGGTGGGGTGGCTGAGGAGGCCTGGGGGAGTTCAGAGTGTATCTTGGGGGGTTGGGGGGCTGCTGGGTAGGAGGCCTGCTCCCAAACACTGTGCCCAGAGCCCTCAGGATTCTGTGATGAAGGAGGCACTCCCATTTCCAGTCCCAATAGGAGACCCCTTGCTGCTGTGGCTCAGCCTGGCTCATGTCCTGTCCTGTACCTTGGAGGCTGATAGAGGCCTGTCTAGGAGGAGGCCAGGAGGGGCCAGTGGTGGGCTCCACTTCCACAACCTGGACACCTGAGCACCAACTGTATGGAGCAATAGGACTCAGCCAGGGCTGGGCATGAGCACTTGACTGTGCTCATTGCCTCAGTGGGACTACCTGTGAGGTGGTCACTTAGGTCAGGCAAATGATGGAGTCAGAAGCTGCGGCTCTGGGCCAGGATGGGAGGCAGATGTCTAAATGATGGGATGATGATGCCAATAAAAAGGCCCCCTCAATCAGTGGCCTTCCAGGAAAGACACCCTTTCCCCAAGGGGTTTACACAAGAGGGTGCTAAGCAATGCCATGATGGGGGCACAGAGAAGAAGTGAGGCATGCAGGGGTGGCCAGCGATTGCCATGGAGGGGCAGAGAGTGTAGGAAAGGGTGCCCTAGGGGTCTTAGGCTCAGGCAGTTTGGAGAGACACGTAACAGATGCCTGAGGTATGGCCAGAAGGTGAACCCAGATGGCCAGCCACAGCCGCCAGGGACCCCGGCTTGGTAGGCAGGGGGCAGACAACTCAGGTGGGGGTCCAAGTCCCCCAGATAGAGGGAGTGGCAGTTGGAGTGGCAGTTCACAATCCTTGGTGTCCCTTGGCATGTGTCTGCATCACCCTGATCTGTGCCTCCTCTTCTGTGTCTGTATCTCTTCTGCCACGTACAAGGACACTTGTCATTGAATTAGGGCCAGGATGAACTCATCTAGAGAGGCATAACTTAATCACATCTGCAAAGACCCTTTTGCTAATTATAGTCAAGTTCACAGGTTTTGGTGAACATGAATTTGGGAGGAGACTGTCCAGCCCACTGCAGTCAGGCACACAGGCAGGTCCCAGAGACGATAGGGATTGGACTCCACATTCAGCTTTCCAGGTTGGTTGGAGTCCTGTCTGCAGTGATCCCCAGTGTCACTGGATGGGGGTTGATACCTGACCTCCAAGTCTTTGCAAGAAGAGCCCAGAGAAAGATTTTGGGTTCCACTGGGTGTGCCCACATGTAGAACCATCCACCAAATTCAAAGAGCAGAGGCAGGGGGATTCAGGGTTTGTGTGAGCCCCTTGGGAGAAGGCCAAGGCTGAGCTCAGCCCCCAGCTCGTTACTCTGTTGAACCCCTGATGACCAAGAGAAGGGAATCGAAGTTTCCATTTGCCCTCCCAAGTTCTGTTAACTCTGTCCATCTGTCTGTTTGTTCGTCCGTCCATCCATCCATCCATCCATCCATCCATCCATCCATCCATCCATCCACCCATCCATCCATCCGCTCATCTAGTAATCTATCCAACCATCTATTTGTCTGTCTATCTATCTTTTCATCGCTTCATCCATCCCTCTTTTTGTCTGACCTTGAGTGAGTGATGAATGGGAGGGGAAGTGAGCCCCAGCCAGGCACCTAGTCACTCACAGCCCACCCTCCTGCCCAGGGTCTTGGCCTCTCCACTGGCCGCCAGGCAGGCAGCCCAGCCTGCAGCTGTGGGCTCCGGGTAGGAGTCTGGACTGGCTGGCTCTTGTCACTGTAGCTGAGAAGTGTTTCCAGTTTATAGTAGTGTAATTACTCACCCTCCTAGGGGAAAGCTCAGGGAGGGAAGATGCTGACTCTGAGCAGGGGGAGAACAGAGAAGTTGGACAAGTGTGGTCTGGGCAGAAGTGGGAGGTGCAAGGAGGTGGCTGTGAAAGGGTCGGGGGGTTAGGTAGAGGCAGCTCCCCATGCCCCCAGCATCCCTCTGTCCAGACTTTTCAAAGGCCAACCTTGGTGGGAGAGGAGGAGCAGGGAGGGGACCTGGGGGAGTGGGTTTGGCTGAGGAGAAGAAACTGCTGGCCAGGGTGGCCAGGCTGCCAGGACCCTGGGAACCCAGAGAGTAGGGCACCGGGCCCAGTGTGGGCTTGCTTCACGGGGGGTGGGGCACATAACTGGGGCATCTGGACAGAAGCTTGGAGGGGCCTGGCCCCAAGTGGGTGATGCCCAGAGTGTAGTGACCGACACCCTCCGACCTGATTTGACACCCCTCCCTCAGGCTAATGTGGATGGTCTGAGGCCACTGGCCACAGAGGTGAACTTTAGGGTGCCTGGAGGGGACAGCGGGGCAGTGGGAGCAGGGCTGGCCACAAGCAGCTGCCAAGAGTCTGGGGGCCTTGACTTTGGATGAGACCCTGGTTCAGAGAGACACAGGGTGGGAGGGGACCTTGGCAAGCGCCGGTCTTGCTCAGCACAGCCCACATTGCCTCCCTCAAGTTTCCAACCTTCTCTTGAGGTGCTGGTGGTAGGAGCAGGGGAGTCCAAGGCTCAGTGCCACACAGGTGGTAAGTGGTGGGGCCCACGTAGTTAGCTGGCCTGTGCTGCCACCGTGGACAGAGGCCAGTGAGGAGGTGGGGGCAGTGGGGCTAGCCAGAGCCCTATCCTGGAAGCTCCCAAGCTGGCCACCAGCCCCCGGTGAGCGGGCAGCAGTGTCTCTGGGCCATCCTGCCAAGAAGCCCACGTGTGCTTGGGGCAGTGGCCTGACTTTTCCCCTCCCTGCACTCTGCGTGGGCCACAGTAGACAACTGGGGCCCTATTTGGAGCTGGATGAGTGGGCACTGGGGGGAGGGGAAGAGTCCTAGGGGTCAGCAGGGGTCAGTGAGGAGGCTTGTCTGCCTGCCCATCATTAACCCCTAAAGGCCAGGGCCAGAGGCTTGGAGGGGTGGGTCAGCTCTCCAGTGCTCCCGGGCACACAGCAGGTCCTCAGGTGGCAGATCTTAGCTTAGTGCTTACTGTGTGCAGTGCAGTCCTGTGCTGCATGCAGCTAGGGCCATGTCCCCAGGACAACGAGTGTCTCCACAAGGCTCTTACTACCTGTGCTGGGAGGAGAATGGGTTTCCCTCATTCATTTCACCTCATGCTCCCAGGAGGGTGGCTGCTTTTATTTAATTGCCTCCTGTGTGCCAGCTGCTTAGGAGTTGTCCCCTAGCTCTCTGGATGCTGGAAGGCCCCCAGGAGGTAGCACCTAAATATCTAGCTTCTTACACTGCAAGTGGAGCACCAGGAGCCCCCGGCTGATTGCTGCCCTGGCTCTGCCTCCTCACGCCCCTGCATGCAAGCTCCAGGCACTACGCCTTGTCTGAGGTCTGACTTTAGATGGAAGGTGGGGCGCTTCTTTGGGACCCTCGCCTGTTTGCTCACAGGGCCAAGTGGGAGTCCTCACTGGCCCCTCATGGCTGCTCATCAGCAGGAGAGGGCCTGGAAGCCTTGCCTTGCTCTCCCTCCTGCCTGTGGAACTCCCGCCCCCCAAGTTCGGGGAGGGGTGTAAGAAACAGGGCTTGGTCCCGGGGACTTTGTCTCACCCTCATAAACCTCAAAGCTGAGGGGGTACAGTCCCGGCTGGGAAGGGAGTTATCAGTTCCCGGGGCCAAGAGCCATGTGTTCAGCAGCTATCCCCCGCAGAGGGGACCCTCAGAACCGAGTTTTGAGGCGTAAATCACCCAGTGGCCATAATTTATTTCAGATTGCTCATCTGCTAGCATCGCCACCCTCCCCCACGCCCCCTCCCCCCAGCATGTAATCATCACATTTCCGGTGACCCAGCCATCCTGCACACTCATAATTAGGAGAGTTCCCTCCCTCACCCGCGCCAACCTCAGGCTCCAGCCAGCAACTTCCGAAGGAAGCCCCTAGGCCAGCCGTCTGCGGAACAGCTAGGCTTCCTGCGTGATAGCCAGGAATCCTGGAGGCGCCTAAATGAGGAGGGGGCCGGAAGGCAAGGGGATTGGCCTGAAGATGCCTTGGGAAAGGTTGCCACTGCTGCCTCTTGGGGGGGGGCTCAGGAAGGACCAGCAGAGATATCCCGCAGCTGAGAGATGGGATCTGCCTCGAGACAGATACTTCTTGATGGCAGCCCAGCCCTCCCCACACATGGTTTGTGCATTCGTTCTCTGCTTTGGGGATTTGGGACAATTACATACAGTCATCTGTGGGTTTTCTTTGGTAATTGTCAGTTATGGCCCGTGACTGAAAGGGACCAAAGCCAGAGGCAGGATGATCCCAATTCCATTTGGGGAGGTCCCAGTTCAGGCCAGACCTCAGCACCATGCAGGTAGTTTCTGCTGCAGGTGAGGCTCAGCCCAAGATGTCCCTTGTCTCACCCCAACTAGCCGGGTGACCTCAATAAGCCCACCTCTATACACGGACATTGGTAGAGGTTCTGAGAGCTGCTAGGGTGGTGGCAGCAGCAACACACCTCGTTACACAGCTACTGTGGTGGGTTCAAAGGAGACGATGTGCTCACTTTCCGGTTCTGCTTTCACGTCTCCTACAATTGTGACAGACTTCTCCTCATTTGGCCCCACTGCAGCTCCCGTGGTGGGTTTTGTGCCTCATGGAGGAGAAGGCCACACTTAGTCCAGGTGTGCCCAGCTCAAAGCCTGGCTCTTGAGCCCTCACAACAGACGAACCTCTTTCTCCTGTTTGCCACTTTCACTGGGAGTAGGACTCAGTCAACCCTTCTAAGTACAAACTCACCCATGTGCCAGCAGAACCCACCAGCGCTGATTACCTTAACAGTGAAGGAAGACACATCCACTGACTTGTGGTGGAGCTTTAGCACAGGACGATGGGAGTCCGATTAGGTGGGACCAGAATTCTGCATTTTATGATCTCTCGCCTTCTCCGGGACTCTGGAAGGAGTGGTCTGATCTGCCAGGAGGCCTTCAACGTCAAGGTTTGAACTTGGAAATCTTTGGTCTTGCTCATGTTCTTTCTCTTTTGCATAAAGTTTGATGAAGACATCCTTTTGCAAAACCCTTAGAACATGCCCATGGCAACAGGAAGAATGCAAAGACTTCCACTGTGACCCCAAACTCACAAATCATATGATCCCAGGAAACACTGTGTGCATGTCCCTCAAGATACTTTTCCTATAAATGCAGGTAGAATCCATTCATTTACTGATTGTAAAATCTCACATAGCAAAATGGAAACTGAGGCAGAGGGGACAGAGTGACAGTGCCTGATGTTAGGACCAGAAAGCAATAGAGCCAGGTTCAAACCAGACTGCTGGCGAGTCTGGGGTCTTAAGCTCCTTATGCTAAACAAACTCCCAGGACTATCTCTTGGACTATGTGCAGAAGCTCATTTTTTGCGGGTTGAACCCCACAATGAAAGCTGCTCCTACGTCCTGGGAAGCTCTGTGCCCGAGGCCTGCTCTCCCTCTGTGAGATGGATGACTGAGCATCAGGTGCCCCTGCACCACTGTGACTTTCTCCACAGATCATGGAAAGGCTGGAGACAACCCAGAAGAAGGCTCTCTCCCTGTGTGATGCTGCTGTTTGACGTGGAGTCCCAGCCCTCGGCACAGAGGTCCACACTCCCTTACCAGCTTGGGGCAGGATGGCGCGGTGGCAGCCTCATGGTCAGGCACACGATGTGACCGTTGCTGCACACACATCCTCGCTCTCAATCCTCATGGTGGCCCCCACAGATGAGAGTATTATCATTCCCATCTCAGATGCATAAACGAGGCTCAGAGATGTTAAGTGACCTGGTCAAAGTCACACAATTGGGAGCTAAGGTGGACATCGAATCCAAGTCCAAAAAGCCCATTTATTAACCGAGAACCGTGAAGACTCCATCTTTGGGTCTTCAGGAAACAGAACCCTTGGGAGAGGAAACCCAGCCAGCGCCGGTGGCCTGGCCTTGGGACCTCGTGGGGTGCAGACATTTCCACTCCACAAAGGGTTGCGTACGTGCTCCACGCCACAGCTGCCCGGGAGCCTGGAGGATCTCAGGTCTCCTGGGGCCCTGAGGCTGGAAACTGCTTCTGGAGTCAACGGCCAGGCCTGAGACTGCCGCCAGGCTGGCCCCACTGAAGTCCCAATGTGTAATTAGGGAAGTGGGCTTTCAGCTGGGGCACCACAGAGCCCTGGGTAGGCCGAACAGCCTAGAAGTCCTGGTGTCATAAGCTGAGGATGACGTCAGGCAGCCTCCCTGCCAAGCTGCGAGCATGTTTTCTCCAGACACCCATGCTAAGGAGTAAGTGTATGGCTAGGGCTCGGCCAGGGGGCCTAAGGACCTGGGTTTCCTGTGACTGCGAGTGCCTCCATTATAGCTCCTTCTCCTGTCCTGGGAATCCCAAGCCCCTACCTTCTCCCTGAGAAACCTCAGCCCTCACTTTCTTCCTGAGGGACACTCGTCTTTTCCCTGAGGATTCCCCACTTTCTTCTTAGACCTCCCCTGCCCCTCATTACTTGTTCCCTTTATCTTCTGAGGTCTCCTTTTCTGGGCTTTCTCCTTGCCCCAGGCCCCCACCAGGAGGGATGGCGAGCCCTCCACCTGGCTTGTGGCATGAGGAGGTGTCAGTAGCTCTGGCTGTCATCATCTCCAGAATGTGTTCATCTTCCCAAACTAAAACTCTGTCCCCATTAAACACTAACTTCCCATTTCCCTACCCCAGCCCCCAGCCTACTTTCTGTCTTTATGAATTTAGCTAGGTACCTCATAGAAATGGAGTCATATGGTATTTGTTCTTTTATGACTGGTTAATTTCACTGAGCATAGTATCTTCAAGGTTCATCTATTGTCGTAGTGTGTATCAGAATTTAATCTTTTTTTGAGGCTGAATAATATTCCTCTATATAAATGGACCACATTTTGTTTATCCAACTGCTGCCCGGACATCTGAGCCAAAAACACCTCCTTCCTGAGCCATGATTCTTCTATTATGAGGCAAATGTTGTCCTTACCACCATTTGTCGGCTAATTTTAAACCTTACCCAGTGCATGTTGCCATGTAGCACCAGAGATATTTAATGTAGTTGTGAATAAACTATGATCTTTTCCTCGATGATTTTTGGCCTTAGTGTCAGGCTTACACAAGATTCCCCACCACAAGTTTACTTGATATTTTTGAGCATTTAAATGTTTTGATTGTGTTAACAACTTCCATCCATCTGTAATTTATTTTGTGAATGGTGTGAGGTAGGGATCTGACTGCACATGTGTTTACGGGAAGGCAATTGTTGTCAGAGTTGTTGGAGAGTCCATGCTCTTCTTCCACTGATGCCCTGTTCGCTAAGTTCTCTCATGTTCAAGGTTTGTTGCTGAACTCTGTTTTGTTCTGTCAACTCAAGTCAACCTACAGAAGTGAATTTAATCAGCCTGGTTATGCGTGACTCCAAAACAGCTGGTTGATTCAGTGAAAAGAATCACACACCAGATGTTGGCAGATCATGTAACCGAATGGCTGGTTCTCTATTTTCATTTTGCTCCGGGAATTCTGATCACTGCTTGTTCACAGTTTCACTTGGCAGTATGTGTTGAATGCCTCTGCAGTGTCAGGCACAGGACTGGGCTGTGGAGGCCATCGGCAGTGAGTAGAGCTTCTGATCTAGACAATCTAGAAGGCAAAGATGGACAACTAGACAGGCAGATACACACACGAGGTCACTTCCATGAGGGACAGTGCGCTGGGAGAAGATTGCTGTGTGGGCACAAGTGACTGGTCAGGGAGGGCTTCTCAGAGGATGCTATAGACAGAGTGTTAGTGTCCCCCGACCCTCCCCCGCAAGATTTATGTGTTAAACCTTAACCTCCAGGGTTATAGTGTTAGGAGGTGGGAACTCTGAGAGGTGATTAGATTATGAGCCCCATAAATGGGATTAGCGCTCTTACAATAAAAGAGATCCCCAGAGGTCCCTCACCCCATTCCATGAGTTGGACACAGCAAGAGATCAGCCCTCCACAAACCAGAAAGTGAGTTCTCACCAGACACCACACTGCTGATACCTTGACTTTCCAGCCTCCAGGACTGTAGGAAATAAATCTTTGTTGTGTGACCTCCACTCCATCCCCAGTGTATGGCCATTCATTGTAGCAGCCCGAATAGACTAAGACAGAAGGATTGGCTTCTATGTCTGGAACTGATAGACAAGATGGAGCCCACGTGTAAAGACCTAGGGTGGAGAAATTCCAGGGAGAGCAAGCGCAAGACCCTGTGGCTTTATATCTCCGCTGTGGTCTGTGGTCTGTGTAGCTGGATTGAGGACGGCATGTGGTCGGTGTGGCTGGAAGGGAGGGGATTGTGGCAAAGCAAGAGGTGTTGACCCTGTGAAGCAGAAGACCTGTGACGGGTGGGGAGGGTAGCGAGATTGCTGAGCCACCCTATTAGCCCGGTACCTTCCCGTGTGTGGCGGTACTGGCAGAGCTCCTCCTCCATAGACGAGGTCAGAGGTGAAATGAAAGTGGTTTCATGAACCCGAGTCAGGGGGCTCATTCCTCGAACAGGTGAGTCCAGCAGCCCCCTCTAGCTGCCCAGTGAAGCTGAGCCTGGTGTTCTCAGCACCCTCAGTCGGACCCCACCCCACCTCACTGATGCACCCCAAAATAACAATGTGTGGTTTTCCAATGCTGCTGTCTGGCCCCAGGACGTTCACCGGCCTCCTCAGTGGAAAGCCAAATCCGACACTCGCCCTTCACCCAGAAAAATATTTTTAAAATTTTAGAAATGGGGACAAGCCAAATGGCATGTCACTCTGTAGCCATAAAGCCCCACCTTTCAAGGAACACTTATGCTGTCTGCAAAGACACACGTTATTCATCTGGAGCTGGAGCTGATAATAGTGTGGCGCCCTCTCTGGCCCTGAAGCCATCGGGGCAGGCAACTCTAGGCCTACAGACTTGCCTGAGGGAGGGGGCTGAGCCCAGCCCTCAGTGGGACAGTGAGGTCACTGCTCTGGGGGTACAGCTCTCGCCTCTCCTGGGCACAGGGACAGTGGGCAGCTGGCCACCAAGCTGTGGTCAGCAGGGCTGGGGCACCCTCCAGCCTTTGGAGCTGTCAGGCCACCCCTTGCCCCTGTGGAGCCACAAGGCATGATGAGAGTGGGTAATTGGGCTTTGGCTGTGACTTGGGCTCCAGGGGGGTGGGTTTCTACGGCATTAAGCCTGGCTCCGCTCTGCCGGCTGTGGAATTCCTTGTCTGATCTAGCTCCAGATTGGCTCATGCAGAAATTTGGGGAGAATTGATTTGTGCCACATCTAGGCAACCCTGGGTGGGGAGTCCCCATCCCATTCCCCTCACCCTTCCCTCTCCCCTCCTCCAGCCAGCTGACGCCATGGAGAAGTAGAGCCAAGAGTGGTGGCTGAGGCCTGTCCATGAGGGGTCCCATCACCCCCCAGAGGTGGGAGCCCAGCAGGGTCTCTGGGAGCAACATTCATTACATGGGGGCTCGATCTGCCTGCGGGCATTGTGCCAGTCCTGAGATACCCTGAGGACATGAACACTCATGGAGAGGCTTCAGAGACCAGGGAGCATGGTCAAGATGCCCTGTCCCTACGCAGGGGAGCCAAGGTGGGGACAGACATGCAGCTCTAGCCTCATTTCCCTTTCCTAGGCTCTCTCAGACAGAGTTTTGCTACGGCCTGCTACACAGAGGAAAGGGTGGTCCCAGGCAGGCTTCCTGCAGGAGGCAGCCCTGAGCTAGCACCCATGGTGATGGGTGGGGCTTGGTGGGCAGGGCCAAGGAGAGAAGAAGGACACCCGGCAGAGGGTGAGGCCCACGGAGCCTTGGACAGGACCATAAAGTGAGACAGATCTGTGGGCCAGGCCCTGGTGGGGAGCCCTCCCTTCGCCCTGGAGCCCGGCTCCAGCTTCAGTGAATTAAACGTGCTCTTCTCACGAGCCCTGCCATGTCTACACCATCTCACGCCTGGCCGAGCGCTCTCAATCACCTGGAACGTCTTTCCCTGACACCGAGCTTCCCTGAACATGGGGAGTCAGCTCAGTGGGCTGCACCGTGTGCAGAGCCCCTTCCTGGAGCACCAGCTCCAGGGGGCCTCCCTGCCCTCCTGGGCCCAGGGGCAAAAGGCCAGGCAGGAGCCCCATGGGAGTCCCTGCCAAGATGCCAGGGAGAAAAAGGCACCAGGAGAGCTTTGACTTTTAGAGCCAAGTGACTCGCCTGCCTCTTGGGTTGGCAGGCTGGGGTGCTCTGCAGAGATCAGAGCTCCCTTGGGCAGTTGCAGATACAAACACAATAAGACAACTCTGAAGGGACAGTTTGGGTCCCCAGAAGTGCCCTCCTTACAAGGAGGCTTCAGTGAAGCCTAGTCTCAAATGGGCCTTCCAACACTGACCCTGCCAACAGCACCCCTGAGACATTGTGAGGTCTGGGCCTCGGTTTTCTCATCTGTGAAATGTGGCAGTCTGCTCAGCTTTCAAAGGCAGTTGTGCAGAGCTCATGTGGGGCAGGCGGCCTCTACCTGTGGTAGGTACTCGCAGGCGCGCTGTGGGGCCTTCCCTGGCCCTCATTCCTGTCTCTCCACCCCACAGCTTTGTGTCCAAGACAGGGGCTAGGCTGCCCGAAAGCATGACTTAGCATCATCCACGGCCTTTGCAGTCCCAGGGGAGCCAAGGCCCAGGGCCAAGTTTTATTTTGACTCAAATTCTGCTGTTGGGGCCAACTGTTCCCGCCTTTCATTTCGGTTACATCCTGTACATTAAAACAGAATTAACTCGAACCTCTTGTTTTGAGGAGCAACTGCGCCAATACCAGCCATGAGGCCCTTGGTGGCACCAGGAGGGAAGGCAGCCTGTTCTCCGGTCTTCCCTCCTTGGGGCATTCGTTTTCTGACTATCGAGATGGGTGAGGAGGGCCTGGACTAGGCCCCCAGGTTGGCCATGGAGCTGCACTGAAACTGGCCCAGTGTCCAGTTGCCAGAGGTCTGCCTGACCGTCGGGCTGTCTAGCCTCCCTGGCTGGCTCCAGCTGTCCTTACCTAATGCTGCTGTGGGGAGGGAGGCAGGGCGTCTGCCCCACATGTGTTCCCTGGACCAACGTGGAGTGGGGGGCTGAGTGGGGAGCCAAGCCCCAGCCTCCTGCCTTCACTGGGGTGGCCTGCCTAGGGTCCAGGCCCAGGGGTTGGGGGCAGGGCTTGGAAAAGAGTTGGGAACAAGGATGGAGACCCTCCAACTACCCCTCCACACCAGCTGTCGGAAAACGGGCCCACTAGAGGGCTTCCCAGAGAGGCCGGCGAGGGCCCAAGGGTGCAAAAGGTCTTTCAGCCTTGTGCGTTGGCTCTGAGAGGCCCGATGACCAGCCATGGCATGACATTTAACCAGGCTGAACCTGTCCATAAGTTGGCTCTTGTCATCCTTCCTCCCCTCCGCGGACGGAGAGGCACAGAGGGGACAGGAACTGTCTGAGGCCTTAGGTGGCTGAGTAAGGGTGTGAACCTCGAACCTGCACTCAGCACTTTTCTGAGAAGCCGTCCTATTGCCTAAAAGTGCCCAGCAACTGCCCTGTCTTATCTGGCCCCTGGGGGCGCTCCCTCTTGTTCTGGACTCTGCTGCTGCCCACTTGGCTTTCCGTGCCTGTTTTATGCTCCTTATTTTTCTTACCATCTCCAAGAAGCCTCCTGGACTTCCCTGCCCAGAACCAGACCTACATTTCCAGCCCCAGCCCTTGTTCAGGCCATAGTGTTGGCATCTGAGGCCTGGGTGTGGCCAGGCGCTGGCTTAGGGCCCATGGTGGGATGGGGGCCACCTCTCTACATGTTGTTCAGGCTGAATGGCCAGGGCTGGGGTTAGGAGAATAGGCGCCTTCATGATGCAGCCCCAGCTCTGTGTGTGTCGAGCCCTGTCCCAGCCTGGCTTACCCGTGCCCCTCACCCCGCCGGTGCCTGCCGTGCCCTCCTCCGCTCGCGCGGCTGGCAGCAGGGCCTCCTCGTGTGGGACCGGGCAGCCACCTGCTGCCCACAGCCGCAGCCACACAATGAGACCCTTGTGAGCAGGCGGGCGGCGGGCAGCGGGCAGTGCTTCCCGGCCCACCCCGGGCTCAGAGCTCCGTTGTGTGGGGCGGTTGCCCTGGCTGGGCAGCACGGAGCCGGACAGGCTGCCTGGCCTGCCTTGGGCCACAGCAATGCTGGCCCCAGCCCCAGCCCCATGCGATTCTTGTCCCTGCACCTAGCACCAACGTTGGGGGGAGCCTTGTCTCAACTGAGAGCTCTGTGCCAAGGGCCCCTTCCTTAGGCATCTTAAGCAGCCTGGAGCTGGGCACCAGCTGTGTGCCACTGTCCACTCCTGGCTTCACCTCAGCCCCTGGACTTCGGCCAGGGCGTGGCAAGAGATGCACTGTGGATGCTAAAGCTGTCTAATGCATTTTCCTACTGCTCTCAGGGGCCCAGGGTAGCCCGTGGACACATCCTATTGAAATGGTGATCCTCAAAGAGGCTATTGGGTACTGCTTTGGGGACAGCCGTCAGACTGGGGAAGGCTGGCTGTGTCCTATGTGGGGCCATTGAGAGATCTAAACACAGCCAGCCCAGGACAAGGGGTTCAGGGGTTTGGAACTCTGTTGCTACTTTTTGCAGCCCCAGTGGCTGCAGGGAGCTTGTGCTGGGATCCTGCCAAACACCCAGGGTGGCCACCTAGGAAAACTAGATGTCTCTGCTACACAGAGATGCACAGTCTCCAGGATGGTTGCCGACAGTCTTGAGTGTCAGCCTTTCAGCATCAAGGTTTTGGAGGCTCAGACCCTGAGATCCTATGAGGGGTCACAGGCCACTCTTCCCCTGGCCACTTGGGCTCTGCGAAGGTGGGCAAGGGGCTTTAGCACAGAGTCCTTTTCCCATCACGGATGTGGCATGTATCCACAGGTGAAACTGAGTTGCCTTTGAGCTGGACAGGAGGGCCTCCAGTCCTCAGGAGCTCAGTGCTCTGAGGAGCCCATCTTCCCTGGGAGAGTAAAGGCACAGAGAAGTCGAGCTGAACAGGAACAGAGAGGAATGCTGAGCACCTGGATCCGGCCATGCCTGAAGTCATACCCCAGCTTCATGATCCAGAAACTTGCGCTTTTCACTGCAGTCAGGGAGATTTATGTTTCTGCTGTTTGCCTTAGAGACCTTCAGGTACTGGGTGGCTCCTGGGAAAAGGGAGGAGCACTGGAGACCAGCTTAGGGCCTGTGACAGATGAGCCCCATTCCCTTCCTTTCTTCCCCTAGGGAACCAAGATTCACCTCTGCTGCCCGCTGCTATGTCCACATGTAGCTCCAAGGGGCATCATCGAGCCTCTCTGGCCTGGTGGATACATTAAGTTGTCTTCTTCCCTCCCCTGCTGTGAGGCCACCAAACCGCCTCCTCCTTGGGGACTTGGAGACAAAGTCCCCACCCTTCTGGGCAGCATGTCCTGAGCAGGCAGATGCTGTGGTTATGAGGGACTCTGTGAAGACACCTTCATTCAACTGAAGGTGGGGGCCTCTGAGCAGATCATTAACCGTTCGAGTCTGCACATGGTCACTAAGACCCATACCTGACCCAAGGCCAGTGACTCCAGGAGTGTTGTCCTGTGTCTCCTGGTCATACTAGATCATGGGTGGCCCCCCAGGACAGCTCCAGGGGCAGCAGTGAGAGAGCCCCACATTCCTCCCCAGGCTCAGCACCCCACAGAGCCCCTCCTGTCCTACCTATCCTTCTTCAGCTCCTCACTGTACCCAGAACCCTGAGTGTTGTGGGGGTAACTTGGTGACACGAATTCCTAGGACTTAGATGAAGTTATTTCATCTAAATAGGTTGGGGGTTGGGGGCAGGGCTCTCAGTTCTACCACATTCAGGAGGGACTACTCCTGCTCAGAGGTGGGGACGGCCTGGGGCCCCGTCTCCCGTCTGGAGCAGCCCCGTGAGAATGGTGGCCCCACCTGGGAACACTGACACAGGCCCCACGATCCAGGTCTCGGTGGTTAGGGGGAAGATCTCTGAACTCGGGGGTGCAGGGTCCTGGCAGGGGGTCCCTGAGGAACAGCCCTGACCCCCACTTCAGCAATGGTGCCTAGGCAGCCCATGCCCGGAGTGGGAGAGCAGGCCAGGGTTCCCATCGGCCACTCCCTCCCAGCTGTTCCAGGCAGTTCTGTGTCCCCCGGGGCCTGTGCGAAGCTAAGGATTTCCTCTGGCAGGGCCACAGCTGCGAGCACACGTGTGAGAGGAGATGAGGACTGAGCCGAGGCTGCAGCCTGAGTCGGGGGAGGTGGGCTGGGGCTGACACAGGTCCCTAAGCCCCACAGCCTGAGGACCTGCATCTGTGGGGCTGAGAGTTGGTATGCCCAGCAGCCTGGGGACATGTGCCCAAGTCTGAGGCAGAACCTGGTATTTACTGTCTGTGGGACTCAGCTGGGCGTGATATAGGGACACTCCTTGAGGTTCTTAACCATTTGTGAACATTTTCATTTGGCACTGGGCTTCTTCATTCTGTCCTGGAAATGGGAGTCAGGGGTCAGGAAGTGCTTCCACTAGCTGCCCAGGGTCCTGGGGTGGTTACAGCCCCTGCAAGCTCCTCCTCAGTGTCCCGCCCTGCATCAGTGTGTGTGATGCCTAATACTGTCAGGGTGCCAGAGACAGGCTGCAGCCACTGCTGTCTCAATGGGGCCAAAGGGGAGTCCCCATCATGTCACCCTGATAACCACGGCCGCACTCCTGTCTCTGGAATAGCTGACAGAGCCTAAGACGTAAGGGTCCACACCAGCCCTCCTCAGCCACTGACATGCACCTCCTGGGTCCCCATATCCTGAGGAGTCCTTCAGGGGGTCCTAGGTCCTATGAGGCTGTCTGTCCAGTCTGCCAGGACTCCCCAGGCTTTGGGACACAGGTGGGGAAGGAAGGCCGGGACCAATACTAGGGCCCCTCAGATCTGCCCTGGGGGATCTGGGTAGGGCTGGGAGCAGTCATCCAAGGTTGAATTAAATTAAGCAGGATCCCTGAAAAGGGCCTAGTGAGCTGGGCGCACAGAGACCTGCTGCTTGGAGCTTGCTGATATAATTTTAATGGCAATCAGTCAAGACGGTCACAAGACAGTCACAAGACAGGGCGAGGCTGGCAGGTGGAGGCCCTACAAAGGGGACGACAGTTTCCCCAGCCTTCTCTGCTCCATAGGGTGGTGCATATCTGGGAGGGGCACGCCTGGCTCCCCGGGTATTCCCAATTCCCCTCGGTCAGAGGGTTTTCCTGAAGTCACCTCTGAACTCCACCTACTTCATCAAAATCTACCCCTGTCCCTGCCTGGCACACACGCTGAGGCCAGCTGTGAGGTGAAGCCACCATGTACGCACCATGCACCTGCTTCTCCTGCCCACAAGCTCGGGGCCGCTGGATGGGCGCTCAGCCTCTCTGGGCCTTGGTTTCCTTGTCTGGGAATGGGATAATGATCCTACTAGGTTGGATTATGGGGTAGAGAACAGAGCACAGGTTCATGCAGCATTTTGAACAGCATGTAGTGTACGGGAACGCACTAAGAGTTTTTAAAATAATGGTCACCTGTCGGGACCTCATGCCCTATCAGAAAGGGGAAAGCCATGAAAATCAAGTTTAGAGATAAGGCAGAACACAGTAGGTGCTTAATGATTGCTCATTTTTCTTTAGAGTTTTCTTGATGGGCACCAGCCCTGGCCAGAGCCAAGACTCCAGCAGCAGGGTGGTGGCCGCCTGAGGTCTGCTCTTAGGCATGGTGAGATGCCCAAGGGGACAATGGGAGGTCCGGGCTTTACTCCCAGGAGTGCCCAGCCTGAGTGTACATCCAGCACCTGAGCTGCGCCTCGGCTGGCATTTTGAAGCCGACCCGCCACGGGTGTGGTCAAGCCCTGTGGAGCTGCCACTGGCCCCGGACAGCTGGGCCCAAGACGAGGAATGGTAGAACAATCTAGCTGAAATAAAGATCTTAATAGCAAAACCACTTCTTTCGAGGGAAAACATGATATGTGGCCAGTCAGTGCATACACTTGGGGGTCTGGAAAAGAAGAGAGATCCGGAGAAACAAATGGCTCTGTGCGGAGCCGCCCCAAACCTACTGCTAAGTTATTAAACTCCTGCGTGGGGAGAAGTGATAAAATAAACATCCACCGCTCCAGTCTCCCTCAGAAGTGAAAGGTTCCCGGAGATGGGAAATCCAGACCATGCGGAGAGCTGCTTCATTGAAATAAAATCATCTGATGTTTGCTTGAAGATGCTGGAAAGAAACAAAGCCCAGATAAATTACCTGCTTAAAGCCAGCCAGCCACCTTGCTGCTGGGTCCTCGGCTAGAGGAGCCTGTGCCTGCAGGGGCGGCTGATGGATTGGGTGCCAAGGGGATGGGGGGCGCAGTAACTGATGCTAGGAATGCCGGAGGCTCAGAGGGGGCCTGGGGACTGAGTCTGTCTGACCAGTCATGTCTGGCCAAGGCCTCCTGTTGCAGGGGGCTCAGGAGAGGACCAGGCTGGGGTGGCCAGCATGCTCACTCTGTCCTGGTCTTGGCAGGCAGCCTAGGAAGTTGACTGGACCCCAGTCGAACAGCCCACTACAGTATAGACTTCTGATGTTGACCTGGAAGAAACTGCCTCCAGGAGTAGCCTGGAGCAACCTTGGCTCAGGGCTGTTCAGAAGGATCTTTAGAGATTGCCTGGTTTCTCCTGTGCCCGCTCAACCGGCATGGCAAACATTGGCCTGCATTACACCACTGTCTGGTGCAGTTCCCGGGGCAGACATCACTAACTGAGCTCTGCAATCTTGCAGAAATGCCCTTTGTAGCACATCCCTCCAGGCAGCCAACCAGAGAGGATCTAGTGGCTTTGGCCTGAGAGATACATGAATTTGCCCCCTCTGCACCGGGAGGAGCAGTGGGTCTTTCCTCCACCTCAGAACTCCCAGCCCTAACCCTGCAGCTACCTCCAGGCCGATGCCACCTCCTCCTCACTCTTGGAAGGCCTATGCCCCTCTTCCCGAGAGCTCCTGTTCTGTGCCCAGAGGTCAGCGCTGTTGGGGGGCCTTGTATGTGTTGGGGGGAGGATGGGGCTGAGGCTACCACATGCCAATGTCAGGGGACTAGGAGGGCTGGTGGAGTGTCCAGAAGTGGGTCTGCCAGGCATCCCCTGGGCACTAGGCACTGAGGGCACAGCTGGGCCACTGCCAAGAAACTGCTCAGAAAGTTCCCTACACCCCACACCACATGCAGGCCTATACTAGCATCCCAGGGTAAAAATAACGAATGTTCTCTAAAGGCAGTGGGGCTTAAAACAACAGGAATATATTCTCTCAAACGTCTAGAGGCCAAAAGTTAAATCAAGGAGTTGCAGAACTGAGCTCTGGAGGCTCCAGGGGAGGCTCCTTCCTGCTTCATCCAGCTCCTAAGGGCTCCAGTAGTCCCTTGGCTTGTGGCCGCATCACTCTAGCCTCCACCGCCATTGTCACTCAGCTTCTCCCCACGTCATCTCCTCTATCTTCTAAGGATATCAGTCTCTGTGCTTAGAACCCACTCTACTCCAGTCTGATCTCATCTGAACTTAATTTCACTTACAAATAGGGTTATGTGCTAAGGGTCCAGGTCAACATGAATTTTGGGGGGACACTGCATCAAGGAGCAGCCAGTCTGGCTCACACCCACCTGTGGGGGGAGCCCCCTCTCAGATCCTCAGCCTCTCCTCCGTAAATGGGTCAGTTGCTCTCGGGGGTCCCCCAGCTGGCCCTCCCATGCCCTGTGTCCTAATTGGGAGCTGCTCCCTGTCCTTGGAGTCTGCACTAGTGGTGGACCTGGCACAGATAGGAGGGGCTCCAAGGGCCAGAGAGAAAGCATGGCCGCAGGCAGGGTGCTGTGGGGGCAAGGAGGGCACCTCAAGTTGGGGAGGCAGGTGCAGAGGCCCCAGAAGAGATAGTGTCCAGAGCTGGCACAGGGTGGCAGGAAGGGGTCCCAGAGCGCTCCCTGGTTGGGAGCCTCAGGCTCCTCTTCCTGTGGCCATGGATGGCTCAGGAAATGAGCAACCAGACTGCGTGGAGCAGGGCCAGACACCTGTTGGAGGCACCCCAAAGGGAGGGGGGGTTCACCCCTTGATGAATGTTCACAGGTGGTCTCGATAGCTCAGGGGCCCCCTCTCCTGGAATCAGAGTGGACAGCAGAGACAGGTTTCAGGATCAGGGAAGACACTGGGGCCTGGAGGGAGGGGAGCTCATGCAGCAGGGCCTTGGCCAACTCTGGGTGGGGAGTAGGGGTGGGCTCCCTGGGCTGCTTGCTGCTACTCACTCAGGTGGCTTAAAGGGAGGACCTTCCATGTTCCTCGGGGAAGCTGACCTCCCCGCCCCCTGCCCTGGGCATCTTGGACAAGGCGTCCTGTCCAGTTTTTTACTGCTGGCCTCACAGGGTCAGGCGAGTGTGACTGGTGTCAGGGTCCCTTCTTGGCACTGGCTGTAGTGAGAACTCAGTTGAACTTGCCCACAGACGGGCCACAGGGGTCCTGGCTTCTGCTGCCATAGGCTTGAGGCTTGAGGATCCTGAATGTCAGTCCCTCCCTCCACCGCCCCCGCCTCAAGGCTGAGCAGATGAGGACAAGGGGCCTCGATGCCCCTGGAAATGGCCCTTGGCAGGCTAGGTTGGGCCATTGGGGACACACAAACTCCACGGTGGGTGGGGAGCTTCCGGGCCTGCAGCTGTTGGTCCCCAGGACAGACGCAGCCTCCCTAGCAACAGCTGGGCCGGAGGCTGGAAAGCCAGGAGAGCCCAGAGGCTAGGCCAGCTCTGCCTGGGGATCGATTACAGGGGCTGCAGATGCTTGGGGGACAGTTAAGGGGCAGAGGAGAGGGTTGGGAGGGAAGGTTGGGTGTGGGAGAGAGCATGGGGGGACGCTCGCCCCCAGGTGTGGTACCAGTGCTCTCCTGGGTGGGGGGTCACATAGACATCGCTCCTGGGGCTGCCACACCCTCCCAGGGTCGTGTTGCTCACAAGAAACTGTTCCCTTAGGGCTGACAATGCCCAGCCCCCCCTGGTCAGGTCTGAATCAGTCTGACTCAGTGACTATGGTGTCCACAGTTCTGGGTGCAAGAACCGCCCCCCCCCCCACACACCCAGAAGCTGCCCTCCTTCCTGAGGCTGACATCCCCCAATGAGACCAGAGTCCTGGAACTGAGCAGAAGTGGGACAGGTCAGGGGGCAAGGTGCATGCTGTGTGGTCTCATTGAGGGACATCACAGGAAGGAATGGAGGCAAGGAGGAGGCCACCTCTGTGTGGCAGTTGGTGTCAGGATGCGTCAGCATATAGTCGGTGCTCAGTAAATGCTCAAGGAGTAATAGCATCGGCATGGTGAAGGGCTAACTGCAGAGTATTGTGAAGTTACTCCTTGGGTGCCTGTCTTGTTTCCTGCAGCCTGAGATTCGGGGGGTCACGGCCGCACCCACCCCCACCCAGGCTCTGGGTGGGTGCTCTGAACAGGTGGGGAGCAGGGCCCACCCCAAGCCTGGCAGCAGCCCAGCCATAGGGTGCTTCCACAGTGCTGTGCCCTTTCCCCCCCACCACAGGGGCCTTGAGGGTCCCCATTGCCACAACAAACCAAGGCTTCCCCAGTGTCTGCTTGACTGCCCCAGGCTCACCCACCTTTTGGACCAAAGCAGCCAGGTGGTGAGACTTGATTGAAAGTCACCATTACTCTTTCCACTGAAAAGTGAGTCTGAAGACTTTTCTGGTTCACTCCAGCAATGGAACACTCCCACCCCAACTGGGGTCTGCACAGCCTGGCCTGCCGGAGGCCCCCTGGAATCCCCTGGAGCTCTCCGCCTGGCTGCTTTGCCACAATCTTGATTTCTAGTTCAGTGAAGGACAGGCCAACCGTCAGGGCCAAGGGCTCCCTGGCTTGGCAAAACAAGGCTGGTTTGCAGGATTTGGGGATTTTGAACCAGCTGCTGTGGCAGGTGTGGCCGGCCTGGCTGAGCGGAGTCCACCCGCCGCCGGGAGGGTCGCCAGCCAGCTGCTGGAGGGTGTGGGACAGCTGGGTTGGCCACTCGCCCAGGCAGCAAAGCCAAAGAGGGTGGACGGGGCTGGGGGCCGCAGGATGGCCCCACACCCCACGTGGTTCACACCCCAGCGAGACAGAACCGGCAACGCCACTCTCCCAGGCCCTATGGCAGGCTAGGGCGTTTGGCCAGACCTGAGTCTTGGCTTGACACCTCAGGTTCTCAATTTGACGTGGGAAATTCTAACCATCAGGCGAGGAGGAGGCACAGCGAAGACCTCCCTGCCCCACGATCTCAGCCGAAGCTGATCACGCCCCGCCACGCCCCTTTTTGTGTTGGAGCCGTTTGTGAACTGCCTGCGCCCCCCAGTGGCAAGTGCCTGCTTTGTTCCCAGTGATTCGCAGAGGCTGATGGGGGGCCTAGGGGTCCGGGAGAGGCAGGGAGACGCTGGACTGTGGGCCACTGAGAGCACAGGATCGGAGAAGATTCTGAACTCTCCCTCTGTGGGAGCTGAAGTGGAGGAGGGGACCAGGAAGAAATTGTCTCTGTTGGGGACCCCCAAATCAGGCCTCGAGACAAGTGTCTTAGTGCCAGCAGGAAGCCTGAGGAGGGTGAGGGGCTTAGAAGTAGGCCCCAGGGGCACCTGGGCAGGAGCTGGTGTCACACACCCTCGGGCCTTGTGTCAGCTATGCCAGGTTTTAACGGCCCGCGACCTGTCAGGTTGGCGTTCCCAGCACTCAGGTGATTGTGCCCCAACTCCATCTCAGGCAGGAATGGTGACAGCCTGCGGGAAGGGCCTGGTCCTTCACAGGTAAGAGTCAGGTTGCTGCCAGAGGAGTGGACATAGACCCACAGGCAAGTCTCCCAGCAGTGGGCAGAGGGGTGACATCCTCAAAGAATCCCCCACCCCCTTCTTTCCTGTCTACACCACCCAACCCCTGCGGGCTCTGGAGGCTGTTACCTCAGATCTCCAAGAAAAGGACTCACTCACGGAGGGCTGTGGGACAGGGAGAGGCGCTGTGGGGGCACTGGGGAGGCATCTTCCAACCGAGGGGCCCCCAAGGACCACAGCACAGGCTGTGGGAGGTCTGAGAGGGGATGCGCTTGGGCCTGGGGGCAGGCCCAGGGTAGGCCTCTCCTAGAAACTTCTGGAGGAGGGGACAGGAAGGTCAGAAATTATGATCCCGTGTTACCGAGGAGGACACTGAGGCTCAGAGAGGTTGAGTGACCAGCCGAGGCCACACAGGCAGAAGAACTGCTGGGAACAGGATCCTTGCCAGGCCTTGGTTGGGGCCCTGGGCGGGGGCATGGGAAGGACTGTCAGCGGGGTCCCTTTTGGGAGGAACTGTAGGCGACTGGGCCCAGGTACGGACTGTGAGAGGCCATGGGGACTCTGAGCCCGGTTCGCCTAACTCTGCCATTGCCTTGTTTGGGAAGGACTGTAGCAGAGGATGGTCGTGGTGCCTCAGTGCCCACCCCAGCCTCCCCTGCGCCTTCTGCCCTTCTGTTTCCCGCAGTGACCACGATTCCCAGCAGATGTCGCCAGGGACCGGCAGATGCCCGAGGCACCGCATCTGATTTCTACCCCTATCCAGCACGTCCCCCAGGGGTCGGGGCCTGGCGGGGGAGAGTTAAGGACCTTTCAAAGAAGAAAGGATGGAGGAGGTGGGAGCTGGGGGGGAGGGGTGGACAGCCCCTACTTGGGGGCCCCGTAGTTCAGGGATCAGTCCCTGGCCCCGGCACCCCCGACTGTGCTAGCAGCGAGGTCCGTTCCCTTGGTGCAGGGTAGAGTGAGGGGTTGACTTCTCCCAGAAACTCCAGCGGGGAGGGAAGTGGGTCCCGAGCATCCTTGTTGCCTTCCCTTCCACTCTCCACTGCCTCACAAGCTACCATTCACTGCCCAGGTAGGGGTCCAGGCAGGGAGAAAGGTGTTGGGAGGAAAGGGAGAGCTGGGTGGTCACGCCTGGGGTCTAGGACAGATCAAGGATACACCTCAGCGGACATAGGGATCCCAGGAAGAGGACCCGCCAAGGGGGATTGGTGGCAGAGGAAGGGACAACAGGATGCGAATGCCCTTGTAATGAACTGAGTGAGGGTTTGAGGAAGGGGGCGGGGAGGCGGTGGGGGTTGGGGGTAGAGGAGCCCTCGACCCCCTGCGTCTATGCCCCCCTCCCTTCCCCCTTTCCGCATCA
Source organism: Rousettus aegyptiacus (assembly GCF_014176215.1). Taxonomy (NCBI): domain Eukaryota; kingdom Metazoa; phylum Chordata; class Mammalia; order Chiroptera; family Pteropodidae; genus Rousettus; species Rousettus aegyptiacus. The sequence continues at coordinate 16,182,423 of NW_023416311.1, read as the reverse complement.
TCACTGGGCTCAGATAATGGCCCCTTCCTCCACCCCACTTTCTTTCCAGCTGTGTTGAGAGCCTCTAATTTGTCCTTGGCTAATGCCTTAATTTGTCTTTTCAGCCAATTATCGCAATGTCAACTTGATGCTCTGCAGATCCATGTGGAAGCACAGGCTGGGCCCAGGAGGTTCTTGGCGGCTCTGGACATTTTCTACTGAGGTCTGAGTCCACCCTGGTTCCTACATTTCGTTGTTCCTACCCACTCCTCTGACTGCCTAGTGGGAAGGGGATAGGTTCAAGGCCAAAGCCCAAGAGAGGAGGCTGCTGACTCTGGATGGCCCGCTCTGCCCTCCCTGTCCAGGAAGGGGCAGCACATGACATCCCAGTGGCAGCTGCCCAGTCTCACTACCAGGGCCTTGAGTGTGTGTGTGTGCGTGTGCGTGTGTGGAGTGGGATGAGTTGGCCTGGTGACATTGGTAGCCACTTCTCAGAAGCCAAGACCTCCTCCCCAGCCTGAGTATTTGAGAAAGGGAAGGGTTCCAAAGTTAGGACAGATGGGGATGGGCTGGCAGGGAGTGCATGGCCACCTGTGTCCTTGACCCCACACTGCATGGAGGGCTCTGATTCCAGGCCACCTCTGGGCCAAAATGCCCCTGACAAAGTTAGAGACATGCCTCCAGGAAGCTGCTGAGAGGCACACAGAGCTGATGTGCAAATGAATTATTTATCAGTTTCCAGGGACACCCAGCCACCCAGAGGAGCCCTCCTAGTGCCCTGCTGGAACCCGGAGCTGATACCTGGTCGCCCTTGACCACCAGTGCAAGGCCTGATGGCCCATGTCTCAGGGGCACCCTCAGATCAGCACCCCTGGGAGCCCAGCAGGGGGTAGGTGGGCACAGCCACTCCCTACTCTGTCTCTCTGGGGGCAAGTTGATTACACCCTCCTCCTAGTGTTCTAGGCAGTCCCTTCAAGGAGTGGCAGGGGGACCAGCCTCCAGCTCTGGGGAGGAGCTTGCCAACGAGCGCTGCAATCCAGTGGTTACCACAGCCAGAGGCCCTGGTATTCAGGAGCTGGTGGAGAGGGTTGAATTGTGTCCCCTGAAAAGATGTGTCTAAGTCGTCTCCCCAATAACCTTATTTGGAAGTAAGGTCTTTGCAGATGTGATCAAAGTAAGTCATGATCACACTAGGGCAGGGTGGGTCCCAATCCAATGCTTGGGGTCCTGGTAAGAAAGGGGAGATGGCCATGTAATGATGCTGGGTCATGCAGTGGTAAGCTAGACACCAGGAGAGAGGCAGGAAGGAGCCTCCCCCACGAGCCTGCCCACACCTTGATTTTGATTTCCATCCTCAAGAACTGAGGGAATAGATTCCTATTGTTTTCAGCCTATTTGTAGCCCTTTGCTACAGCAGCTGTGGAAACATAGTAACACAAGTGACTGTGGACAGGTGTGTAGCCCCCAGCACCTTAGTTTCCCCATGTAGCATCTTTGATACAGAGGTGACTGAGATTCAGGAATGGCGCTCGGGGCTAGTCCTGCCCAGCACCTTTCGGTCTTCACTTTGGCTGGTAGGGAAATCTGGTTTCAGTTTGGGTGCCTCCCACCTCCACTCCAGCCATCAAGGCATCAAAAGGCAGCTGGACCCTCTGCCCACTAGCCACTGCTGCTAAGGCCTCCAGTCACCACTCAAGTTCTGATTGAATTTGGCCAAATATTAGTTACCCTTTAAGAGGCTGTGTCCTTGATGTGTGGAGCTAGTCAGTGACTCAGGCCTGGATGGGCACAGAGCTGATTCCACTGCCACTTGGAATTGCCCGCGAAGCGCAGCTGCACCCATTGGCCAGACATTCTTCTGTGGCCCATCCTGTCCAGGCCCTGGTGCCAGGTTACCAGCCATGGGGTCTGGAGGTAGGACATGTTTGTGGCCTATGTAGGATCTCAGGGTCCCTGTGATGTGAACCTGAGTCCAGAAGTCAGCGTCCTCATGGTGTGGTCTTTGATGCTGCAGTGATTTTTTAAAATAAGTTTTTTTATTTTTAATTACAATTTGCACACAATATATTGGTTTCAGGTGTACAACACAGTGATTAGACATTTATATAACTTACAAAGTGATCACCCTGATAAATCTAACACTCATCTGACACCCTATATAGTTGTTAAAATATTATTGACTATCTTCCTTATGCTATACTTTATACCCCCATTTCTATTTTGTAATTACCAATTTGTACTTATAAATCCCTTCCTTTTTTTTCACCCAGCCCTCCAACCCCCTCCCATCTGGCAACCATCGAAAATGTTCACTGTATCTATGAGTTTGTTTCTGTTCTGTTTCTTATTTTGTTCTTTAGATTCTACATGTAAGTGAAATCATATGGCATTTGTCTTTCTCTGTTTGACTTACTCCGCTCAGCACAGTACCCTCTAGGTTCATCCATGTTGTTGCAGATGGCAAGATTTTATTTTTTATGGCTGAGTAATATTACATCGTATATAGGTACCACCTCTTCTTTATCTATTTATCCATTGGAGGACACCCAGATAGCCTCCATGTCTTGGCTACTGTAAATAATGCTGCAATGAACATACAAATTCTCATGTCCCTTCAAAGTAGTGCTTTGGGTTTCTTCAGATAAATACCCAGAAGTGGGATAAGTGGGTCCTTCTTTGTCTCTTGTTATAGCTTTTGTTTTAAAGTGTATTTTGTCTGATGTAAACATTGCTACCCGAGCTTTTTGTTTGTTTCCATTTTCATGAAACATCTTTTTCCATCCCTTTTAGTCTGTGTGTTTCTTTGGATCTGAAGTGAGTCTCTTGTTGGCAGCATATATAAGGGTCTTGTTTTACTGTCCATTCAGCCACCTGATCTTTGACTGGAGCATTTAATCCCTTTACATCTAAAGTAATTATTGATAAATATGTAGTTATTGCCATTTTATTATCCATATGTTTGACCCTATTTCACCCCTTTTTTCTTCTTCTTAAAGAAGTTCCTTTAACATTTCCTGTAATACCGGCTTAGTGGTGATGAACTCCTTTAGTTTTTTTCCTGTCTGGGAAGCTCTTTATCTGTCCTTCAATTCTAAATGACAGCTTTGCTGGGTAGAGTAATCTTGGTTGTAAGTCCTTGCTTTTCATCACTTTGAATATTTTGTGCCAAGCCCTTCTGGCCTGTAATGTTTCTATTGAGAAATCAACTGACAGTCTTATGGGAGCTCCATTGTAGGTAACTGCTTTTCTCTTGCTGCTTTTAAGACTGTCTCTTTGTCTTTAACCTTCAGCATTTTAATTATGATATGTCTTGGTGTGGGTTCTTTAGGTTTATCTTGTTTGGGGCTCTGAATTTCCTGGGCTTGTATGTCTATTTCCTCCAGCAGATTAGGGAAGTTTTCAGTCATTATTTCTTGAAATAGGTTTTCAAATCCTTGCTCTCTTTCTTCTCCTCTGATATCCCTATGATGCAAATGTTGCTATACTTGATGTTGTTCTAGAGGTCCCTTAAGTCATTGTTTGGATTCTTTTTTCTTGTTGCTGTTCTGATTTGCTGCTTTCTGCTACCTTACCTTCTAAATCACTGCTTAAATCCTCTGCTTCATCAGACCTACTGTTGATTCCTCTTAAGGTATTCTTCATTTTGGTTATCGTATTCTTTATTTCTGACTGGTTCTTTTTTTACGTTTTCTATTTCTTTGTTAAAGTTTTCACTGAGTTCATCCACTTTTCCCCTAAGTTCATTGAGTATCCTTATAACCAGTGTTTTGAACCTACATCTGGTAGATTGCTTGTCTCCATTTTGTTCAGTTCTTTTTCTGGAGCTTTGTTCTGTTCTTTCATTTGGGACATGTTCGCCTCCCATTTTTGGCTGCCTCACTGTGTTTGTTTCTATGTATTAGGTAAGGTGGCTATGTTTCTTGGTCTTGGGAGAGTGGCTTTATGAAGCAGGTGTTCTGTGGAGCTCAGTGGTATAGTCTCTCTGGTCACCTGAGCCGGTACTCCAGATGTGTCCCTTTTATGGGTTATGTGTGCCCTTCTGTTGAGCCTTGGTTGCTGTTTGCACATGAATGGGCTGATTGATTGTGAGGACAGACTGGTGACTACAGTGGAGAAGCCACTGTGTAGGAGCTGAAACTACAGAGCTTTAGCAGGGCTCTGATGTCTGCCCAGTCTGCCCTTTGGGTGTGTCATCCTTGGCTGTGGACTGAGGGTGTGTTATGGCTCAGAAGGAAGCTGAACACAAGGCATATAAGCTGGGACCTCCTAAGAGGGGCTCCGTCACAGACCAAATTCAGCCACAGTCTGTGTTCTGCCTGGGGCCACCTGGCATGAGCCACCAAGCAATCCACAGATGGCCTCCACTCACACTGGGCTTGGATGTGCTTCAACGGGCCAAGCTGCAAACTGGATGCTGGCTGCCAATAGTGCTGGGCTTGAGGCTGCTCAGCAAGAGGTATGGGGCACACCAAGGTGAGATGCTGCTTGCTAAGGTCTTGTGAACCTTTGAGAGATTTTAGGAAAGTCTGCAGCATGAGCCAAGATAGGCCATTTGTATAGAAAAGCCACTGGAAACAGCTTGGGTGAGCTTGCAGATTGAGTGGGGCACGGTATCAGGGAATCACCAGGGTAGGGCAACCTGTGTTAGCCAGGTTGATGGAGACTCAAACATTGTGGCTGTCCGTGTCTGCATGCTGGGTTGGGGAGGGCTCAACAAAGGAACAATGCCCTCTGCCAGCATTTCTGTCTGGGAGAAAGCTGCCCCTCCAACCTTTGCCCTGAAGCCAGACTATTCAGTTCCTCCCTGTCCCTGTGACTTTCAAGCTGCTGCCCCAGTGCTGGATCTCAGAGTGAGTCCATCAGTGAATAAGTTTGTGTGCAGGCCCTTTAAAAAGAATGTCTGTGACTCCAGCCACCCTCTGTCTCACTCAGCCACAATCTCTGCTGGTTTTCACAACCAGAAGTAGTGGGGACTTTTCTTCCTGGCACTGGAATCCTGCACTGGGGAACCGAATGTGGGGCCAGGACCCCTTGCTCCTCAACGGGGACCTCCGCAGCTGAGATATTTCTCCAGATTCTCAACTGCCACACATGGGTGTGGGACCATCCCGATCCACATCTCCACCCCTCCTACCAGTCTCGAGGTGGCCTATTCTGTGTGTCCTCGGTTGTAGGATTTCTGTTCAGCTAGTTTTCAGGTGACTCTCAATTATGGCTGTTCTGTAGTTTAGTTCTAATTTTAATATGATTGTGAGAGGAGGCTAGCACAGCATTTATCTACTCTGTCATCATGACTGGAACTCATTGAAAGTGATGATACTTGAATAAGCTATTCTCTCTCCAATATTTGCAGTCAGTGTAGGAGATGGAGACACTGTGGAGATTTGATGTTATTAAAGAGAAGAGAGTGCTGAGGTGGCCAGTGTTGCAGACTCCAGTGGAGGTCCAGGGCCAGGCCATAAATGTGCAGCAGACCTGTAGTGATTTCTTGAGGCAGAATTCCCTCTTCTCCAGGAAAGCTTAGTTTTTCTTTTATGGCCTGCAAGGCTTGGATGAAACCAACCTACCTCACGGAGGGTCATCTTTTTTACTTAGTCCCTTAACTATAGATGTTAGCCACACTCACAAAGGCCTTCTCAGGGACATTTCCATGTGATTCAGTAACAGTCACTAGAGCCTTGCAAAGTGGACACAGAACGCCAGCCAAATTAGTATCGTTATTGTTAATTTTCATTATTTTTATTATTCCCACTTTACAGATAAAGAAGCCGAGGCTCAGAGGGTGCCACTGTCTGGGGTTCACAGCTGGTCAAGGTAGAGCCAGAGTCCCCCACATGTACCCCTACCTGGGCCACTCCTAAGAGACTAGGCTGCCTGGTCAGGTATTGGGGAGATGTAGCTACTGAACCAGACCCTCAGATTGGAACGTCTACATAGGCCAGCTGGCTCAGACGGAGGGTGGCCAGCACTCCTGGTGTTAGGGCCGCTGCACAGGCAAGATATAAACAAACCGGGCAGCTTTGGTGCCTCTGCTGGGCCCATGGCCTGGATAAATGTCACTTGAGTTTGATGAGGACATGTGTGAATTAGTCAATGCACGTAAAACTGTTTCTGCTTAGAAAAACAGAAGTTCTGACAATGCTGGGCCTGCATCCTTAAAGAACGGGATAGAGCTGGGGGTGTCCCTCACTCTGACAGTGGACTGCAGACAGCCCAGCCCCAGCCCTCCACTTCCTGGACTCAGAGGTGCTGTCCCTCTATGAGGATCTTGTCCCTCATCTAATTACCCCATGTGGTCTCTAAAGATGAGGCACTGGAGAGCCTCCACTGGGGGCTGGGACACTGTAATGAGCTGAGCTGGGGGCATCTGACCCCCCACCATCACTGTCTCCTAAATCTCAAGCACCATGCTTTGCCACTAAGGCAGAACACTGTTTCGTTCTGCATTTTCACCTAACTTACTAGTGACTTTTTCCCTAATGAGGAATTCTGTCTCCAAATGCTATTTGATTTTGTTATGCCAAGCGGAATGAAGTACATTGGTGAATCACTAAATTCAAACATATTAGAAAAGGTAGCATTCCCTGGCATCTGATGAATGAAATGGACTTTTTAATTGATGTAAAAGTTGATCGATGTGAACAAATCAAAGAAATGAGCTCCTTTTGATTTGCCTCCGAGTAGGAAATTAAGTGACTTAAATGAGCTTTGAAAGAGTCAACATCAAAATGCACTAAATGTGGAAAGGTGAAATTCAAAAGTCGCAATAATGCTCTTGTGTTTGGGAAAAAGCAGAGGAGGTGAGGAAGTACAGGTGGGCCTCTCTCTGCCCCTCAAAATGCAGCCCTTTCTTCCACCCAGGGACCTGGGGCTACAGAAGACCCCAGCCAGGCCATCGGGACATCTGGCCACAACAAGGTCTTTGAGGGGAGACCAGAACTCTGGGAAGGCACATGGGATTAGCCCAGGATGAGGGGCTCTAGAGGGTAAAACAGGGAGAGAGGAAGGAAGGGTTCCTGTAAGGATCGAGCCTATGCTAGTGTCCTGGGGCCACCAGAACAAATGATCACAAACCTGGTGGCTTACACCAACGAAAATTCGTCTTCCTACAGTCTGGAAGCCGAAAGTCAAAATCAAGGTGACACAGGGCCTCGCCCCCTCCATAGGCTCCAAGCAAGGACCTTTCCGCCTTTTCCAGCTTCTGGGAGCTGCAAGCGCTCCTTAGCTTGTGGGCAAATCACCCCTGTTTCTGCCTCTGTCTTCACATGGCTTCTCTGTGTGTCTTCTCATGAGGACACCAGTCACTGAATTTAGGACCTACCCTAACTCCAGGATGATTTCATCTTGAGATCCTTTATTTAATTATACCTGCAAAGACCTCATTTCCAAATAAGGCCACATTCCAAGGTTCTGGGTGGACATGAATTTGGGGGGAACACCATTAGGACCGTGCAGTGTCCTGCTATGTGCCATGCCCTTGAGCACTCGAGAGCCTATGATGGCCACAGAGCTCCAGGAGGAGGGCTTCTTGGAGAAGGTGGCAGGGCCGTGCTGCCCAGAGAGCTGACACGTCTACCCCTTGGGCTCTTAGACCAGCATGACTTGGGGCACAATTTAAAACTTAGGAATTATTTATTTCATTTCATATTATTGGTCCACCGTTGACCGTGGATAACAAACTGTGGAAAGCCAAACCATGGACAAGGGGAGACTACTGTACTAAGTGAAAGAAGCCAGTCTAGAAAGGCTACATCCTGGGTGATTCCAACCCTGTGACATTCTGGGAAAGGTAAAACCATGGAGACAGTAAAAACATGAGTAGCTGTCTGCAGTTGGAGGAGTGGGGGAGGGATAAACAGGTGGGGCACAGAAGATTTGGGGGGCAGTGACACTATTCTGTATGAGGTTTATAATTAATAAGAGTGAATCTTATTATAAACCATGGATGTTAGTTAATAACAGTGTATCAGTATTACCAATATCATTATAACATCAGGAAGCAAGATGTTCCTAATAGAGGAAATGGTGTGCAGGGGGAGAGGGGTACATGGGAACTCTGTGCTAGCTGCTTCATTTTCTGTAAATCTAAATTTGCCTTATAATATAAAGTCTATTAATTTTTTTTTTAAAGACGAAGGGCTAGTTTCTGAGTTTCAGGCTGCGGCCAGGCCTCTGCAGTCTGGCCACAGAGGTGTCTATGGGAACCACTGCCCCCGGGGCTCTGTTCTGGCACCCCGACCCCTCAGACCTCTCTCTCTTCTGGATCCTGAGGCCTGTGTGTTGTCGCCTTCGATTCATAGCCAGAACTTGCACCTCATCACTGCCCCCGAGTGTCCCACGTCACTCTGGCAATCAGCAGAGTTGATTACATTACTTCTGCCCACCATTGGCTTATTAAATTGCACTTGATTGAAGCACCTCCAAGCAAGCTCCCTGGCATCCTCAAGGGTGGGGGAGGAGCCAAGAATCATGTGGGGAGGGCACTGATCTCGATTCCCACCCAGGGAGATCCAAGTAGAGGCAAAGATTAACTTTAGCCCAGGCCCCTCATAGAGTAAGGGCGGGTCTTGCCTGCTCCAGACACTGGCCAGCCCATTTGGTTGATCTTTCAGCTTTATCCTTTTTCTGAGGTCCAGCTGAGGTCACCATCTTGCCTGGGAGGGATGGTCACTCTTGGCCTAGCGTCTCCTTCCCAGATAACCTAGACTGTGGGTGAGGTGGTGATACCACTTATCTAGTCACTGGGTGTTGAGGATACAGTGCAGGGGGGAAAGCACTCACAGGGGCTCAAGGCCATATTGTGGCTGACATCCACTGGCACCAGGCCCGCCCTGGACAGAATCCGTTTACTGGTCAGGGGCAGTTGGCATGTTGAAGGGGTATGTGTGCAGCTTGCTTTGGGGCTAAATTCTCTGCTCATTTGCTTGTTTTGGTTTGCAAGAAAGACTAGCTCTTGCTAAAGCACTGTTTGGCGTGACAAGAGCCCGCACGTACCAGGCAGTGCCCAGACTGGAGATGCACCTGCACCTTCTCTCTGTTCTCTGATCAGGGATCCTCTTCCTCCTCACTCTCATCTTTCTCTGGATTAACTGGCCACACAATTTGTCAAGGCCCACGCAAGATGAAAACACAGGGCCCCTTATTCAAAGATCAGTAATAATGCTGAAAATGCTTTCCTTTCTTTAGCCATCTCTTCCAACTTGTGAGGTTTTCATTTGGTTATTTAATGTTCTAAGTAAAGGAAAATTGAATATTTAAATTATTAGCATGAATTTTATCATTCATCTGTACAGTGTGTGATGTCACCTATAAATGCAACTCTAAGAAATTTCTGTGGTCAGCGAAATCACCCAGTTGCTCAATGTGTATGTTATGGGTAGTAGATACACATGTATTTTGTTGTTACCAGATCAGTAGAAACTTGATACAATTCTACCACAACTGTTCTAATTTTACTTCTTGATTTGCACATCCTACAGCTCTTGACCTTGGTGAGTAAGGAAGGACTGGGGGGACAGGGCACTGTGGTGGGTCATCATTTCGGTGTAACTGGCTCCTACAGGAAGTAACACAAGCAAGAAAGGATGTGAAGGGGTCCCTGACCATATGTTTCTTAGAACACTGCTTTCTTCCTGCATGTTCTGGTTCCGACAGAGATCATGGTCCCTCACTATCAGCTCCCCTTCCTCTCCCTCTTACTTAGTCATAGACACAACACCCTCACCTGTGTACTGGTGTACTGGGTTGAAAAGCGTCCCCCCAAAATTCATGTCCACTTAGAACCTCAGAATGTGACCTTATTTGGACATAAGGCCTTTGCTGATATAATTAAGGATCTCAAGATAAAATCATCCTTGGTTTTAGGGGGCCCTACCCTCAATGACTGTTGTCCTTAAAAGAAGAGAGGATGAAGAGACACACAGAGGTGACACACAGACACCCAGAGGAGACAGCTGTGTGAAGATGGAGGCAGAGGTAGGAATGATGTGGCCATAGCTAGGGATTGCCCCAACACCAGAAGCTGGAAGAGGCAAGGAATGAATTCTTCCTTAGGGCCTTGGGAGAGAGCGAGGCCCTGCGGACACCTCGATTTCAGACTTCTGGCCTCCAGACTTCAAGAGGCTACACCTCTGCTGTGTTAAGACTCCAACTTGTGGTCCTTTGTTATGACCACCCTAGGATACCTTAGACCAGAGGTCCCCAACCCCTGGGCCGCAGACAGGAGCGGTATGTTAGGAACTGGGCCGCACAGCAGGAGGTGAGCAATGGATGAGCAAGCGAAGCTTCATCTGTATTTGTAGCTGCTCCTCAGCACTAGCATCACTACCTCAGCTCCACCTTAGGTCATCAGGCATTAGATTCTCATAGGAACGCTGGTCCCTGGTGCCAAAAAGGTTGGGGACTGCCGCCTTAGACCTTATACTGGTCTTGCTGAACTCTGTGCATAGTGGGTCCACCAGAACTGTGTGCTCAGGGGTACGCTCATGGATACTACTTGCTCATGGGGTGTAGTGGACGTGCGTATCACTTGCTCATGGGGTGTAGTGGACGTGCGTATCACAGTGTGCCACTGTGCCATCAGATGTCACTTACAAAACACTGGCAGAAAGGTCAAATTATCAAGAATATCAAGATGGTCACATGAAAGCATTCGACCAAGTGAGGGGCCTTGGTTGACTAAATGGGTCGCATGCTATATGGGAAAACGCAACTTCTCTACTGCAACACTCTGCTCTTGGAATACTCTCCGTGCTTCACTTCTGACGCCAGATGTAGCTACACATCAGGCAATTCTCAGGCACCAGCTGGGAGTCCTACAACTCCGTTCTGACAGTATGTCCCTAGAGATAGTATTGGATACTACAGGGTAAGGACTCAGTTTCCAAAGACTGCTCATACAGGAAGCAGCTTCAGATGCCAGTCACCAGTCCAGGTGGCTCCCTGTACTTCTGAGCAACCAGCTACGGACTCATGCAAAAATAGAGAGGATGTTTATTCAGAGCTCGTTGTAGCCAGGAGCCAGCCACCATTATCTCATTTGATAGAGACTTGAAGCCAGGTCGGGGAGGGAGAAGCTTTAGGATGGAAAAAGAGCTGGCTGCAGGAGTGTTCTCAGGGAGCTGGTCCCCTATGTGACATGTTTGAGAAGCATATTAGATTTTCTCTTACTGGTCCTGGGTTGGAAATGGGGGCAATGCACGGTAGCTGCTATCATTGACCAAGTCCTGATCATTCTAGGCAGAGGTTAAGGTCTGACTTCCTGCTGGTTGGTGCACATGGGGGTCGAGTCCATTTGTCACATGTGGCTGGCCACTGTCTGTTTGTATATTCAGTCTCTTATCCCTAATGGGCCATCCTCAGACCCCTGGAAAAAGGACACTGTTGATCAGCTTCTCCCTGTACCTGGAGGTCCCCTTCTGGCCACCTCCTTTGGACATTTCCTGTCCCTGTCCCCTGGGGGTTCAGCATGATGAAGGAGGTCACCACTCAGACCCACCAGCCCAGCCGAGGGCCGTAGGACCTGCCCTGACTCCTGTAGCCTGTACCGGGTGGGAGAGCCACGGTTCCGTCTTGCCACATTGAAAATACTGGAGCCATCTCCTGGCTGTGTTGTCCCTTTCTGTGTCACAGCACTGCCCTCTCCTCATCACCTGGACTTCAAACCTCAGGTTACCGTCAACCCCCTCCACCTCCCAGGGTTGGATGTTTCTTGTCTGTGCGCTCAGGAGGGCAGCACTTGCACATTTTCTCCCCGAGTCCCAGTTCCTAGCAAAGCTTGAGCTCAGGGCAGGCACTTGGCAAGTCTTTGCTGGATCAATGATGCTGTTTGCAAATGGGGCAGTGATAGAGCCATTTCATGCTGCGGCTAATTATGGAAGCTCATCACCTTCTTTCTCTCTTTCATGTTCCACTTTCACACCCCACTGCTAGGTCAGTGATGAGGTACCTGATGCCACATGGCCCAAGTGCCAGATTTAGCCCTGCTTGACGGGCCAGTGTCTCATACACAGGTGGGGTGGCCCTGGAAATGGTGCTGCCTGTGAGGATAGGCTTCGGCTGCTTTTCCCACCCTGCCCAGGGTGACCCTGTAGCAGTGGCCCTCAGGCCACCCAGCACAGCCAGTGGGGAGGTAAAGAAGACCAGTCCCACCTTATGGGGGGACTGCAATGTCACCCTAGAGGTCTCTTTTGGGATGATCCAGGCCCTGCCACATCAGAGGCTGGGCCTGGCCTCCCAGGGACAATCCATCTAGGACGAGGCAGGTCCCAGCTAGGCTGCACAGGGCCACACCCAGCACACCCCAGCTCACCCAAGATTGGACAGCATATGCCTGTTTCCACCTCACCCCTGCAGAGCCCCTCCATTCAAGGTACAGCAAGGTGTCCCTAGCAGGCCCTGGCCTGGGTGTCCAGAGACTCGGATCCAGCCCACTTTTGCTTTCTACCCAGCCCTTTGCCCTCTCCAATCCTCAGTTTCCCCCATCTTGAACTAAAGATCTAGGATCTGCAGAATTCTGCTCTCCTACCCCTAGGCTGCAGAGTGGGGAGAGGTTCAGTATGCTGGACAGTTGCGCTAGTCGGTGTAAATGCACCCCCACTTGGTGTCTGGCCTCTCTCTTCCTTCTCATGCCCATGTCTGATGCCATATGCCGTGTGCCTGGGGGTCTGGCCACTGGACTCTGGGTGTCTTGACTCTCTGGAGTGCCCAGGAGAAACTCACTAGGGAGTGCACATCTAAGAGGCCCTAACCTGACAGGCTCCACCTCCTTCTCTAGGCAATCCCCAACTGAGCCAATCAGAGTGCCCCCAGGATACAGACTCTGCCCCCTCCAGCTGAGCCAAACAGAGTGCTCAGGATGGATCTAAGGCCTCACCTGAGCTGTACAACCAAAAAGTGAGAGAAGAGAGCTTTGGAGAGGGTGGGGCCAGGTGGGGCCAGGTGGGGGTCCCAGCCATGCCCTGAGGAGTACAGGATGCCAAGTCTCCTTGGGTGCAGTCCACCCAAATTCCTCCTTCTCCTCTTCCTGGGGCCAAGCCAGGCTTTTGGCCTCTTTACCAGGGTTTGGGTCTCTGGTCCCCACTCCATCTTCATGTCTGCACAGTGCCCTTGTAGGTTGAGACTCATAGCACCTCACCTCCAATTCCGAAGGCTGGGTAGCCTGGGAAGCTGCACTTTAATGTGCCTTTATTTTAAGGAAGTGCCCAGCGAAGCCCGAGACCATGCCCAGGAGGGTCAGCTCAGTCATATCCAGGCCCCTTGGTGTTCAGACTATGCAGAAGGCCCTATGCCTCCCATGAGTCCACAGCAGCTTCTGCAGGGTGGTGGGTGGTGGACACTCGCTCACCAACATTCATACCTTCTGCAACCACAGCAGACATCACCAAGGGGATGTAGTCTGGGGGTAGGAAGTGACTGAGGGGCAAAAATCTCATGTGGGGCAGCCAGGGGAACTTCCTGGAGGAAGGGGCATTTGAGCTGACAAGTAAATTAACTGGGGAAAGGGAGGCGGGATGCACCAGGCAGGGGTACAGCCAAAGCAACGGTTCAGTGGTGGGAGGCAGCATGGCCCATCTGGGGGGGGTGGAGGGAAGGCTAGGTTGGCCATAGGACAGGGAATGCCTAATAGCCTCCAGGGCACGCCCCAGCCTGGGGGGACCTTCTTAGAGACACAAACAGGGGGCCTCTGGGTGTTTCCAGGTGAACTGGAGTCAGCTTCTGTTGCTTTTGAATAATCATAGGAGACTCAGCACCAGTGGCGGAGCCTGGTATGGGCGGGAGCCGGAGTGTCTGGGTGGGGGAGAGGGGCAGACTTTGTGTCCAGCAGCCACTGGCTTTGGCCTCCGGAAAGGGGGGACAATAGGTGACGGCAGTGCTCATAGCTGGGGTGGGGGTATCCATGTGAGGGGTCCAGGGATCCTTCCTGGGGAGTCTATCAGGCCACTGTCATGTTTCCATGGCTACCAGCTGCTGCTAATCCTTTCCCTCCCCACCACTCATGCTGGTGTGACCTCTGCAGAATGTCCCCAAGCTTCACCTCCCTTGATCCTCCTATGGCTCATATCCAGGGCTGAGAGGTAAGGGGGCTTCTGCGAGGAGCACAGGGCAACAAGGGTAGGTGGCCTCATGGTAGACAGGCCACCTGTCCAGCACCCTTTCTCCTTTCTCAAGGATGGCCCAGGTGAGAGCATTCTGGGGTTAGGGTGTTGCGAAGACCCAGCCTGATGCTGGGCTATAACTGGACCAAGCACCCATCTACGGGGCTGTGTCCCTGCTGTGCACCAGGCACTGACTCCCACACGGGACCCTGTACCCCCAGGACAGTGGAATTGCAGAGGCTGCTCAGGGAACCCTAGAACTTGATGGAGGCCTCTGATTCAGTGGGTGGAAGCTGGACCAGCAGAGCTCCTGGCTCAGGTGTGCACACAGGCTTCCCTGCCCCGCCCCCTGGGTGGGCAGCCATGTGGCCGGCTCACTCACCTTCTTCATCAGTGGTCCCAGAAGCAGAGCCTGGGGCGTCAATTCAGGAGGGACCCTAGGAAACAGGAGAGAGGATTGGGGTGTGTGAGACCGGACAGAGTGTGACTTGTGCACAGCTCAATCCAGGACACATGGCCTCCCAGAATGGACCCCCCAAAAGACGAGGCTCGGCATTTATACTAGCTCTTGTCCTCAGTGGTTGGGGTTGCCTTGGGAGGATCAGGCTCTTAAATTTCCCGGCCGGCTTCTCATGGGAACATAGCTTCCCAAGAGAAGGAACCGCAGGGAAAACATGCAGGGAGTAGACCCCGTATGAGGCAAGACGGGGTGAACCCAAGGAGCCAGAGCCCACAGGACTGCCCACAAGTGGGCCATCAGGCAGATGTGCCTGCCTCCACGGGCTCACCACACCCCAACCCAGAGACACCTTGAGCCCCATGCTTATGAAGACAGAGCTGACCACTCAGGTTGGAGTGGCCCATGAGTGTGTTCTCAGGAACAAGTCCTGTGGTCCCCACTGTGCTCAGATCCCCAAGTCCCTCCCTCCTTCACTCCCAAGGTCAGGTCACACCCTTTGTTTGGCCTGGCCCTACAATTTTGGCCCCTTTCCCACGGGCCACCCCATTGCCCAACGTGTGCTGCTTCCTCTGTTGAGTCTTCCTTACCTGGTCATCCTCCCTGGAGTCAGGCCCTTCCTTAAGTGGCTGTCCCTGGCATTTCTGTCCCACACCTCTCTCTTTCTCATAGTCTTTCTTCTTTCCACACGATATTTATGACAATCTAAAAGTACCTTTGTCTACAGCCATGCGACCCTGAACAAGCCCAATCCTATCTGATCTTGGAAACTAAGCAAGGTTGGGCCTGGTTAGTACTTGGATGGGAGACCACCTAGGAAGACGAGGTGCTATAGGTATAAAAAATAAAAAAAATAAGGGATTGCAAGTTCCTTGCAATCTGTGAGGTCAACCAAGTATTGCCTTGCCTAAAACAATAAAATAAAAGTACCTTGTTAAAATTTCATTTTATCTTATTGCCTCTGTCATTCTCAGAGTTCCTAGAGCAGGCCTTATGTATTTCGTCCACAGTGGTAGGTGCATCAGCTAGCACAGGCTGGGCACCTGGGAATTCTAGGAACTGTGTCTCCCACCTAAACACATTGAGAGGGTTTGTGTGCATCTGCTGGGTATGTGACAGGCCACATGAGTGTGTGCATGCAGAACCCCTTCCCAGCTAGCAAGCCATGCAGGACATGCAGCCCGGCCTTAGCTTGCCACCTCATCCCACATGGCCACCCACTGGGCCCAAAAGGCCTCCTGCACCAGCCCATAAGGACATCTGGCTTCAGCATGGACGATGCAGAGGTTCTGGATGGCCAGCACAGCTCAGCCTGCTGTGGCTTCTATTCCCTGCAGGATATCAGGAAAGACGTAAGCCCCCTTGTGGTGGCCAGATGGGCAGCTCCCTCTCTAAAAGCCAGTGGGGCCCCTTGTCTGCAGATGGAGCTGGTGGGGGCTGTAGGGGAGGGCTGCAGCCCAAGGGGGCAGTTTTCCACTCTCTCACTCCATTTTGTCTTGACTGTGCTCTGGCCTCGTGTCCATAGGGGTGGACTCCCTTGGGGAGCTGGGAGACCCCAAAGGGATGGCCTGGATTGGGGCTCGGGGAAGCTTGGTGACTTCCTGAGCATGGGGGTCCTAGTATGGCTGGGGAGGGTTTATTGTGTGCTCCAGGGAACAGTCCAGCCTCCCCAAGTGGAGCCAGCATGAAAACAGGCATTCACCTCCAGGTTGGCCTCCTTGGTTCTCTAAGAGCTTAATCTGTGTGCTTTGAAGAAAACAATATCTCAGAAGAGCGTGAAGGAGAAAAGAAGGCGGTCCAGGAGCACTGCCTCTCTGAGGGACTGGCCAGTACTCCATATACTGGTGGGGTTGGTGTCACTGTGACTCTGTTCCTGCCTGTCAACACGCAGCTGCCCATATTCCCTAGTGGGAGTCTTGTGCTGTGGGGGTTCTGGGGTGCCTCATTTCATTCAGCCAGTGATTGGGCTCCGGGAGCTGGGGATTGTACCAGGTGCAGAGTTATTCAGGCGCCCACCCAGCTCTGCCTAGCTCAGCAGAGGCGCTCAACAACAAAATCGATGGCTCTCAGAGCGGGGTCCTGGACCAGCAACACGACCATCACGTGGAACTTGTCAGAGATGCAGCTTCTCAGGCCTGCCACCCTCCTGAGCCAGCAACCCTGGGTGAGAGACCAGGCATCTGTGTTTTGATGTGCCAGTGACTCTGATGCCTGCTAATGGGAGATGCCACAGAGCATCCCGGGAGTCCCCAAACCGCCAGCCAGCGGGGCCACCTGCTGACCCTCTGCAGTCCTGATCCCCACCTCTGGCACAGACTCGCCCCATCGGTCAGAGCGCTTTTCCCTCAGGGAGGACCCTTCTCCAACCCTCCTCAGACTTTCAGAAGAGCGCTACCAGGATACCCTCCAGCCACTGCTGCGAGCAGGACCCCCCAACGCCCAGGTCTGAGCCAGAACTGAAAGAAGAGAAAGAGGTGGGGGCGCCCTGTCATCTTAGTTGTCGCTGAGGGGACAAGAACTGTAGGCGAACATGCGAAGGCTTGGAGAGGGAGCATGGACAGATGGACGGACATACGGACTGAGCTTGGGGCTGCAGGAAGCCGAGTGCCCTCGCGCACCTCCGCTCCGCTCCTCCCCCAGCCCCGCGCCCCCCCGCAACCCGCTGCGGGCTCGCCCCGCCCGGCCCCGCCTCCCCGCCGGCGCCCCAAGCCCCAAGCCGAGAGAGAACCGCTGCGGGCACTCGGCTCCCGCCGGCCAGAGGGCGCCGCCGCTGGGTGAGTGCCGCGCCCCTGCCCCTTCCTCACTGCCCCTTCCGCATCACTGCCCGAGACCCTCCCACCCGCTCACGCCGGGGTCTCGCACAGTTCTCTGTTATCCTTTCCGGGGGTCTCATTACGCTGCGCCCAGGGTACCGCGCCCCCCTCCTGCGCGCCCTGTCTCCTCACGCGCACCGTCTGCTCACGCGCCCCTTGTGCATTCTCAGGGTTCGCTTACCGCCGCCCTGGGTCCTTACCTTCCCCAGTCTCGCAGCTGCATCCCCACCCACTCCCTCTCTTCCCTCACCGTCGCCATCCGCTGGCCTTGGACCCAGTGTGCCAGGCACAGGGCAGAGGGCCCCACGGAGACTGCCCACTTTGCCTCTCCCTGACCGACCTCCCCATGGTGGGTGTTGCCGTGGGGCTAGCCCTGGAGCTGGCGGGGGCTGGCGGGGGCTGGGTGGCGCAGCTGGGGAGGGTTCGCTTGAGGCTGTAGGTGTGGAGATCAGAACGCGAAGGGAGTAGGAGCCGAGGCGTACGCGGGGCACCTGCGGTCGCAGTGGGGTTTGCTGCTGGGCCGGAGGGGAAGCGGCCAGTGGATGGAAGATTGCAGGCAGAGCGGGTGCTTCAGCTTGGACTAGGGAGGCTACAGGTTGCCACTCCTGCCGGCTGGAAACGGAGCCTCCGACTCTTCTCGTGGCGACTGTGTTCTGCAGCCTTCCTGCCTCCTCCCCAAAAGGGAGCACACAGGCTAGAAGTCCACCTGTGTGCCATCTCCCCACCCAGGGACCAGAAGGGACCTCACCTGCCCACCTGCCTGGCCCATTGTTCCTGGCATGCCTGCTGGCCTGGGGTCCTTAGCAAGGGAGAGAGCCAGGAGCTTATGTTGCCCAAAGTTTGAGACAATTCTGGCTGCAGCTCAGCCTCTTCTGAAGAAAATAGGTTCCTGGGGACACTCGGCCACTTGAGAAGAGGACAGGGGGCCTCCAGGGAAGAAGGTGGTGGACAGGCACCAATGACAATGACCTATCATTGGTTCCTGGTAAAATAATGACCTAGATTTCTGATAAAGTGTGCTGGGGGCAGAATGCGGTCCTGGAAACACCCTGCAGGGCATGCAGACCTCACGGAAGGGCTCCGCCAGCAGATCTCCCTGTCAATGAACCCTGTGCCAGCCCACCTTAATGTCCTTCCCACGGGGAAGGGATCCTAGCCCTGACCACAGGCTGCCTTAGGACAATGGAGCATATCTGGGGGAAGGCAGGAGCGGAGTTGTCATTGGCTGCCCTCCGGAGGGGAGGCAGGCTGCCATCAGCCTGCCCTCTACACAAGATGAAGCAGAGGTCTGAGAGCTTGCCCTGGGGGAGGCAGGCCTGCGTCAGGGGCCCCAAATGCTGCTGGAGCCTGTCCTCTTAGCCAAGATGTCCCCACATTTGTCCTGCCCCGCATTGGTGGGGGCAGCACCTGTGGATCTTTTGCCTCCCAGGTGAGGAGTGGGCCCAGAGATGAAATCTGGTGGTTTCCACAACCTCTCTACACTGCAGCTGTCCCATCCAGTGGAGGATGCATCTCCTTCCCACTGACTACATGGCAGGCTGGCCTGAAAAGGGTTGGCCAGGTGCAGGCTGAACCTCGCTGGGGCATGGATAGCTTGAGCACTGAGGTCAGTCTCTGTCCCCAGGCCCTTGGGAAAGCTCTGCCCGCTTCTCCGTGGAATCCTGGGCAGGCACCTTTTCTGACACTGGGAAGGAGATACTGGACCATTTGGGGCAGGTGAGTAGCAGCAATTATTGAACACCCACTGTGTGCCAGGCACTGTACTCAGCACCTTGCATACCTGAGCTTATTTCATCTGTTCAGAGAGATTGCATTTTGTAGGAGTTGCCTATCATAGGAAGTCAAGGCTCAGAGAAGTGATGTGATTTATCCAAAATCACTCAGTCAGTATGTGGGGGTAGGCTGGGGCAGGGGGTGAGGGGCTGGGGTCTTTTCCATATGCCACATCAACGGGTGGGTGGGCTCTTCCTAGTGGAGACTCTGAGTCAGAAAGCCCCCAGCATTAGGTCATAGTTGGCTCCACAATCCCCCTCCCCCATCGAATCCCCCACCCATAAGAGAAAGGGCCCTAGGGACAATTTTCCCATGAGTGTGTAATTTCTATGACTAAGAAGATTGCCACTTCTGAATAATGGCTCTTGCAGAATTATGTTCCAAGAGGCAGGCACAGTAATAGTGGCCTAATTTTCTCTGCTCTGCTCTGAAGTCTCACTCAGGAGGTGGGGTGTCTGAGGGAGATGGCAGGGGAGCCCTGACAGCCTCTGCCCACTCTGGGTTCTGGGCAGCCTGGGTGCCTGGCAGGGACCTCAGAGGAGCCCTGAGCTGCCAAGAGCTTCATGAAGACAAGATGCAGATCTAATTTAGAATCAAACGTGCATTCAGCCACACCATGCTCAGAACCCAGGCCCTGGGTGCATCTGAGCACCTCTCCCCTCATGGACCAACAGAATACTTTCGGGGGGCTCCTTATTCCCCACCCTGCCCCTTGGGTCCCATTCAGAATGAGCCGAAAACCCTTTCTGAGGTATTTCTTTTAAAATGTGAGGAAGGTTCCCTCTGCACCAGACATGGGGGCCAAGACCAGCAGGCTGACTCCCCTGTTGCAGGAGTAGGCCTGAGAGT
Source organism: Rousettus aegyptiacus (assembly GCF_014176215.1). NCBI lineage: Eukaryota > Metazoa > Chordata > Mammalia > Chiroptera > Pteropodidae > Rousettus > Rousettus aegyptiacus. Next base: position 16,162,456 of record NW_023416311.1, on the reverse strand, counting down.
GGCCCTTCTCTGAGGGTCCTGGAGACTTTCCTCCCAGATAGACACACCTGGGAAGCGTGGGCTTCCTCAACACAGGAATACCCCTTCTGACCAAGGGGCCCCAGCTTAGTTTTGAAATGCAGTTGTCCCCAAATACTTCAGCCTTTTTAAAATAGGGTTTTTGTTGCATGTCTCAGACCAGCTCACAACACACAGCAGGGGGCGCACTCCCAGGAGCAGCAAATCCAGGAAAACAGAAAATATCTCTTTCCTCTCATGGTGAGGAATCCAGGTGACAGTTTCTCCCTCTGGCTCCTGTGGCTCCCATAGCTGAATGAGCCTGTCCTCGTCCTCACTCCTTGTGGATTTCCTTTTGTCTCCCCACTAGCATTCTTTAGGATTTTCTTCTGTCCTTGATGCTCTGTAGGTTAACTCTGACACTATTTTATGTTTATATTTATTCTGCTATTTTATTCTGCTCAGGACAGGTTCACGCTTTTGAGTGGTGAGTGGGTGGACTCTTTCTGGTGGGGGCTCTGAGTCAGAAAGCCCCAGCATTAGCTCATAGTTGGCTCCACAGTCTCTCTCCCCCATTGAATCCTCCACCCACAAGAGAAAGGGCCCTAGGGACAATTTTCCCATGAGTGTGTAATTTTGATGACTAAGAAGATTGCCACCTCCAAATGATGGCTTTTGCAGAATTATGTTCCAAGAAGCAGGTGCAGTAATTGTGGTGAGTTCCATAGGTGCCCAGCCATCTTCTCTGAATAATGCATCCGTGCCCTCTTCCCGGTGCTCAGAGCCCTTGCATCCTCCCCTCTGCATCATGCTCTGAGGGACTCCCTAAGCCCCTCTTCCAATTTGTTGATTCTCTCTTCAACTATACCAGACTGGAGTTGATTCTGATTTTTGTGAGGTGTTTTTTTTTTTTTTTTTTTTTTTTTTTTTTTTTTTTATGGATGGCTTTTCACACCAAGAGTTGTAATTTTCAAAAAAATAGACACTTTGCTCATTTACTTCTTAAACAGAAGCCAAATGTATTTCACGGTATTTTTATTCATGCCTTATTGAGGATCCTAAATACATAGAACATATCTTAGGCATGCTTGTTAAGTCATAATATTTTTATTTCACCTGAAACGAATCCATCGGGGCACCTTCCCATTGTTAATTTTCTAGGTCATGTTTCCTAGCATGGGTTAGCCAAGTGAACGTGGAAATTCTGGTGTGCCCACCCATCAGGAGCAGAGGGTTTCTTTCCGTCATTGTCATTGTCATTTATCCTGGGCTGTCCCACCACCACTTGTCCACCAGATTTCAGTTGCCTTCCCCAACCCAGGACTGACAGCTGCTGGGCACATCCTCTGTTCTGAGATGACTAAGAAGCACTGTGGGTCAACTGAACAGGGCTCTAGGGGGCCACTGAGCTTAAGTGACCCTGACAAGGTTATCATAGCCCTTTCCAGCCTCTTTTAGGCCCTTGCCTGGGAGCCCCCAGGGGCACTTAGGCTTCCTGTTGAACCCCTATCCCCTGAGTACTGGGGCCCCACCTGTTTTCCCTTTCTTCTTTCCCTCTTGTCAATGGAGGTGTTTATTTGCTCTTGAGTGTCACCATTTTTATGAACTATTTCAAACATAGAAAAGTACAAAAACTCTGTAACAAATATACACGTGCCCATTACCTTGAACTACAAATGTTAATGTTTTCCTGTCTTTGCCTCAGCTCTTTCTCCACAAAACCCTTTGCACAAAGCTAAAGTCGTTCCTTCCACCCGCTCTCCCCAAATTGTCCCGTTTCACACTCCATCTCCTAATGTCTGCTTCTCTCTCTTTCTCTCCCTCCACAGAAACGTGCACGCATGTATACACGCATTTTCTCCTGGTCTGTGGCACGGGCTATAGTTAGCTGTAATTATTCAGTCCATTTTGTGTTCCCTTATTTACTATGTGTGTGGAGTTCCTCTTTGCCTGTTCTTGCACTGTGCCTTCTGCCTGGGACTTAAGACATATTGTCATTGCCGTGGAGGTGATGGACCCCACCACAGAGCCATGCCAGAAGTGTGTTCCTCAAAGCTGCAATTACAGCACATCATGCCGCAGGTGGGCTGGCTGGCAGCCGTAGGGGGCAGGGAAACCAGCTCCTCTTGGCCATATGGCCAGGGCCCTGCCTCTTACCAGGGGACGGTGTTCCCGGGAGCCAGGTGGACACTGGCAAAGCCTCTGCAGCCTGAGGTCTGGCACCTTGACCATGTGGAAGGCCTGGCACCCTCCTGATGGTTCCAGGAGGTCAACCAGACTCTGGTTTTGGGGTCACCCAGGAGAGCGGGGCTCAGTGGGCATTGCCGCTTTTCCGACTGGCATCAGTTGGTTGTGAGGGGCCCATGTCTCGGCCTTCTAATCATTCTCCCTGTCCCTTTCCACCTGTCCTGAGGTTCCTCGGGGAGGTGACTGACTCCTGCTGTCCTCAGTCCCTTACCTGTGAGGTCGGGATCATGATGTCACAGTGAGATAATGCTGGCCTCAGACTCGAGGACGCCCCTCACAACCAACTGATGTCAGCTGGAAATCTAGTAATGCCCACTGTGCCCTGCTTTCCTGGGCGACCCCAAAGCCGAACTCTGGGTGACCTCCTGAAACGATCAGGAGGGTGCCAGGCCTTCCACATGGCCAAGGAGCCACATCTCAGGCTGCAGAGGTTTTGCCAGTGCCCACCTGGCTCCCGGGAACGCCGTCCCCTGGTGAGAGGCATCTGTGTCACCCTGACAGAGCCCTGGCCATGTGACCAAGAGGAGTTGGTTTCCCTGCCCCCCACAGCTGCCAGACAGCCCACCTGGTGCAGCATGGATGTTGCTGGGCCAAGGAAATGACCCGGGAAACAGCTGCATGATGTGTTGTCACTGCAGCTTTGAAGGACACATTACTGGCCTGGGCTCTGGGGCAGGGTCCATCACCTCCACAGCAATGACAGCATTTCTTAGTCCTGGGGCAGTAGGGAGTGTAGGGATGGTCAGGTGTCTGGAAGCCACCGTGGTATCAACAGACGTCTCGATGTCTCGACTCACAGCAGCTGTCCTTCTGTTCCTTCCTCTCTGGGCTTGTTTTCCAAACAATTTGTCTAATGTGATTTCTAGCCTAGTCGAACATGAGTGATCCTGTTTACCCTGCGACGTGGGGTAATCCTGTGCCTCCTGGGGCAGGCGGGGCCCAAGGCAGGAAGTGCCGGGCCATGCGATTAATCGCCCGCATCCTCCCTTCTCCTCTTGCAGAGAGGACAGGCCCTGCCCTGAGATGGAGACTCTGTTCCCCACTTCCACGTCAGTGGGCTGGAACACCTCCTTGGTGGCCACCAGTGCAGGCGGTGAGAACGGGACGATGGCGGGGCCGGTGTCCTCTCCAGGGGCCCGAGCCGTCGTGGTGCCAGTGCTCTACCTGCTGGTGTGCTCGGTGGGGCTGGGTGGCAACACGCTGGTCATCTACGTGGTGCTGCGCTACGCCAAGATGAAGACGGTCACCAACATCTACATCCTCAACCTGGCCGTGGCCGACGTGCTCCTCATGCTGGGGCTGCCCTTCCTGGCCACACAGAACGCTGTCTCCTACTGGCCCTTTGGCCCTGTGCTGTGTCGCCTGGTTATGACATTGGATGGCATCAACCAGTTCACCAGCATCTTCTGCCTGACGGTCATGAGCGTGGACCGCTACCTGGCCGTTGTCCACCCCATCCGCTCCTCGCGGTGGCGTCGCCCACGGGTGGCCAAGCTGGCCAGTGCTGCGGTCTGGGCCTTCTCACTGCTCATGTCTCTGCCACTGGTGGTCTTTGCAGATATCCAGGAGGGCTGGGACACCTGCAACCTCAGCTGGCCAGAGCCCGTGGGCCTATGGGGCGCCGTCTTCATTATCTACACATCTGTGCTGGGCTTCTTTGGGCCGTTGCTGGTCATCTGTCTGTGCTACCTGCTCATTGTGGTGAAGGTGAAGGCGTCGGGTGTGCGCGTGGGCTCCACACGGCGGCGCTCGGAGCGCAAGGTGACGCGCATGGTGGTCGTGGTGGTGCTGGTGTTCGTGGCCTGCTGGCTGCCCTTCTTCATCATCAACATCGTCAATCTGGCCATCGTCCTGCCAGAGGAGCCTGCTGCCGCTGGTGCCTACTTCTTTGTGGTCATCCTGTCCTATGCCAACAGCTGTGCCAACCCTGTGCTCTATGGCTTCCTCTCTGACAACTTCCGCCAGAGCTTCCGGAAGGTTCTGTGCTTCCGCAAGGGCTATGGCACCGAGGATGTGGATGCCACGGAGCCACGGCTCGACAAGAACACCCGACTGCAGGAGGCCACACTGGCCGCACGCAGCTCTGAGGCCAACGGGCTCATGCAGACCAGCAGGTTGTGAGAGTCACAGGTAGGCAGCACCTGGTGGCCCCTGCCCCTGCCTGGTCTAAATTTCCTGCCAGCCCAAGCCCTCCCCTGAGACATGGGGGCCTACTGAACCGCTCCTCAGCAGCCTGGATGCTTTCCATGGTGTGAGGACAGCCTGCGCCAGCCTCCCAGGCCAGGGGAGTTAGTGTGAGCTGGTTACCACCATGAGCCCAGCCTCCACCATCTCATCACCTGTGCTCCTCCTCAGGTCAGCCCTGTGTCACCTGGTCAGCATCGATTCACCCGGTCAGTGCCAAGTGCTACTCTGTGAAATTAAAGACAATGTGCTACACTCTGGCCTGGGTCTCCGCACTCCCTCTACCTTTTGGGACCTGGAGTTGTTGACTTTGGAGGTGGCAGGTGTGAGGGACAAAGCTGCAAATGCTCCCAGGGCAGCTAGGTTGATGGATGCCAGAGGAGACTCCAGCAGTCTGCCCACCCCCTGCTGTTGCATCTCCCTTCCTGTTGGCCCCTGTCCCCTGGTAGGGGGAACAGACCATTGATTTCACAGTGGGAGTGGGTGCGGAAGGCACCAAGCACCGAGAGAGAGCGAGAGGCTGAAGAGTTTGGGGTGGAGAGTTGGCCCCCAGGCTTCTGAGTAGGTAGAGGGCCACAAGTGTCCGAAGGGGCCCAGTGCAGGGAGCCTGGGGGACCAGGAGAGGCTGTCTTGGGGAGGAGGCAGGTGAGTACATGGGAACCTACAGCCATCTCTTCTGCTTTCATCAGGGGCTCTGGTCCGGAGAGGGAGGGGTTCAGAAGCAGAAGAGGAGAAATAGTCAGACAGCAGTTGGGGGAGTGGCCTCTCAGTACAAATAGCAGCCGCTTGGAAAGGCTGTGTGGGTGGATGTAAATGCCAGCAAATGCCAGGCCCCTAAGGAATTCTGTGTCCCCCAGACTAGAGTGGTTCCATCCACTCCACCCCCCCACCCCCAGAAATGCCGGCAATTTCTGCAGCCCCAGGCCCACAATTGAGTCCCAGAGAAAATGCCTACTCAAGCCTTGCTGCGGTTCTGGGTGCCATGGGCCTCTATTCGAGGCTGGAAGGAGAAGGACCAGGGTGCAGGGACTCACTCGACCTGCAGGCACCCTGTCTGAGACAGCCCTGACCAGTGCCACCTTGTTGGAGCTTCCTCTGTCAGCCCAGAGCTGGACCCCAGCCCTCAGAATTGCAGAGGGAGCAGGGGTAGCCTTGCTGGGCAGGGGAAAGGATGCTCAGCGCTGCCTGGGCCTTGGCACCAACCCCAGACAGAGGCCAAGCCCTGGAAACCCAAAGGCATAATGAGGGCGCTAGTGTTTGACAACAGCTCTCCTGAATAAATTAAAGAATAAATGTTTGACTCTTTCCCAAAGCAAATATTGTCCCTGGAGCCGATCGAAGTTGGTGCAAATCGGAGTGAATAGGAGGCAGCAGGGTGGGGGTGGGCAAACGCCCAGCTGGAAGTGGTCAGTAGGCACTTAAATGATAACTCAGTGGAAGGTGCAAACAATCGGAATTAAAAGAATTGATGGGCATTTGCCTTGGGGCTGGGTGGGGGTGGCCTAGCTCACTTCTGGGAGGGGTGGGATCAGGATTTGGCCTCAAGGGCACAGGGGTCAGCTCTTTCCATGGCTAGTGGGTGCGGACAGTGGGAGGCTAGTTTAGGGCTGTCCTTGGATGTGTGCGAACCTGGCTGCCCCCAGGACCCCAGGCTGAGCCTCTGCAACTCCTGGTCTCAGTTCTAGGGGGTGGAGGTGGCTCCTCCGCGTGGGCCGCATAAAGCCTGGCATTGGAGCTGTTGGCCAAAGCCATCGCCACCTTGCCCTAGGAACTAGCATCCGGAGGAGGGTGCCCCAGGAGAAACTGAGGCCCATCCAACCTGCTGCCCCTACCCCACAGTCATGCAAAGTATGTCCCCTCAGAATGGCTTTGGGAGCAAGCAGATGGCTCGGAAATCTCTGCCTGGATCAATTTCTCCCAATTGATTTAATAGCGGTGCCAGCTGAGAGAGTACACTGTGGGGAGTACAGACACCAGCGGCGCCCTGATCTGTTCCTGCCAGAGAGGGGTGTGCGTGTGCGCATACACACGTGTGAGTGTGTGTGTGTGAGTGTGTGTGTGAGTAGGAGGGAGCACCTGGGGTCTAATGGACCCGGTAAGCAGAAGAGCCTATGGAATGTTCCAGGGGATTCCAGCCAGCCCCACCACAGGCTGGCCCGGAGCTGGAGAGAATCTTGGGTAGTGTGAACAATCTCTGATACTCCAGAAGAGGGTGGGCCACTGAGCAGGAGGGAACCGTGACCCACCCTCAGGGCTCAGGGGCAGAGCAGGAGTGACCAGGAGAAACGTGTCCTAGGAGCCAGTGGGCCTGGCAGGGTAGGTCAAGGACATAGCCCGGCCTGGCTGCTGCCCTCCTGCACCCAACACAGGCTAGGGACAGCTGTGGAGACCACAGAGCCACCACACTGCTTGCAGGTCCTGGTTCCAGCCCTGAGTGGGGAGGGGGTGGCACAGAACTCACGCCCTCTAGGGGCGGTGACCTGTTTTATAAGCGCTCTCTCCACATCGATGGGTTTTATTGGCTGGCAGGCTCCAGTGGCTTTCACAGTGACCTTGTTCAGGAAATCCGGCCCCTGGGGACAGGACGAGGCTGCCTGGGATGGGGCACACAGACAGAAGGAGTCTGTTTGCCTGGCAGGGCTGGGGACCTGCGGTGTGATTGTAGTGCGGCCCCCACATGCGGAGCAGTTGCTGCATTCCCAGCATGAAGGAAACTGAGGCCAGCCCACCCTGGGGCTGAGCAAGGCTATGCTCCCAGCCCAACCCCCATCAGCAGGAGCTAAGCTGGGATGCCTGGGTAGGGTCCTGAGGAAGGGTCAGGAAGGCTCACTGCTCCCCGCTCCCCGACATCAGCTGTCCTGGGGCTAGATGGACGGACACCTGGTAGACACAAGGAAGGGCTTCCCACAGGAACCTGAGGCCACAGAGATATATGATGTCCTTTAGGGGCGACAGGGAGACTGAATGATGAGAAGACTAGGATCTTTGCTGGTGACTTATCAGCCCCTGCAGAACCTTCCAGAACTCTACAGAATGCTGAATCTCAGGGCTGGGTGGAGATGAGGGCCTAGAGAGACAGCTCATTCATGACCCCTCTTCTACCATGGCTGGCTGGGGTCCCCAAGCCTCACTCTGCTGCCTCCCCTCTGCTGAGGCCAAGGTCACTGACCTGTCCTACATAGACCAGCTGATGCCATCCTGGCTCCTGAGGGCTGGTCCGGCTACCACAACCCAAAAAGGTGATGAATAAGTAACTGAGTGTCATTGAGGGATGGGAGCTCTGCCCAGGTGGGGCCTTACCTTGAAGGTCCTGTGACTGCCCAGAAGCCTGAGGGGCATCATCCTCCCTGCTCATCCCTGCCCTGGGGCTCAGCCCCCTCCAGGCCCCTGCTCTTCCCTATGCCAGGCCCACCTTCTCTGTCCTGAAGATGGCATTGCAGCTATGTATTTGCCAGATTTGTGCTGATGGGGTGGGTAGGGGTGGGTACAGGGGCACCATCTGGTCTGGGCACCTGGGTACATCCCAATGTTGGGCCGCTGAGCAGGGGTCAGGTGCTCTGCCTGAGCAAACCTCCCTCCCCTGGCCCCTGCCTCAGGAAAGGGCAATGAGGTCCTGTCCCTGAGGATCTCTTCTCTGACGTTCACACACATAGGCAAGGGCTAGGGGAGCGGTCATGGAGTGATTGCTAGTGGGGTCAGGGTTTCTTTGGGGATGATGGGCATGTTCTAGAAAAGGCAGTAGTTGCACAATATTGTGAAAGTCACTGAACTGTTCGCTTTAAAATGATAAATTTTATGTTATATGAATCTCACCTAAGTTTTAAAAACAGTTGTTTTATTGGAATTCCACTAAACAAATCAACTAATATGAATAAACTGACTCCCTGACAGGATCCCATCTCTCAGGAGAAAGTTGTAGGTCCCTGTATTCAGTGATTTTCCAGCTTTCTTCTCATGACCCACGCATGTTCATCCCTGATTACAACCAAGTCACACAGCAGAGAAGCTTCCTCTTTGCTATTCTGATTGGAATCAATTCCCTTCTTATCTTCTAAGTGGACAGGGCAGCAGTGGGCCTCATTAATTTTTGTGTCTTCAGCCTCTTACCAAGGGTGCCCTTTATTGCTTTGCAGAGATGGTGACTGCCTCATCCTGGTCCCCACTCTGCCTCCACCTCCCAGTTCTTATTCATTTTTTAAAATAAATAAACCTGAAGGGTGTATAGGAGAATGCCTTCTTGTCCTGGACCTACCAGCAGAGTCCCCTGGCATGTCCCCCATCCTGCACAGAGGCTCTCAGTGAGGGTCTTAGCCACACTCAGGGCATGCCCCATCAGCCCCTGGTTCTCTGAGGATGTAGTGGCCTTTGTACTGGAGGTTGTCAGACACCCTTCTTGGCCTGATCTGCTCTGCCCTCCTGGGTCAGCAGCTGGAGCAGGACCTTTCCCTTAAGGCTTGGCCTGGTTGCCTTCGTATCTCCCTGTCCAAGCCAAGTGGATGGCTGGATTCATTCCTTGAGGTGTAAAGAGGTGGAGTGGCTGCCAGGTCTGCAGACTATTCCTGCTCAGGGCAACTGCCACTCCCTGCCTGCATTCTAGGCCTCTCCACCGCTGCTATGGGGGCCCTGACAGAGGCCCTTAGCGCACAGCAGGCTGGAAAGAATGCAGGCTTGGTTTGGAGCTGGCAGAAAGAGGTTTCCCTCCTGTCCCTCCTGGCCAGGCTGGCCAGAAGCACACAGGGCGCCAGGGAGTCTGAGTCAGGGTAGAAGGGGAGTCCAAAACCTGGGGAGACAAAGGGAGGCTGGGGTCCTTCCAATGTCCCCACAGAACTCTCTTTCTGTTCGGTCACCTTTGTCCCTACTACAGAACCCTCTCTACCACCTCGGCCCCTATTAGCACTCACTCTTTGATGCTTCTGCAGGTTGCCAAGCACCCTGGGCATGTCTGGCGATCCCAGCTATAAAAAGACACAGGCCAAAGGGCCAAAGTTCAGATTGAGGCTCCACCCAACTCAGTGTCCTGGGCCTCCTCCCAGCCCCCCTCCTGTATCTGGTGTATCCTGTATGTATGCGGCTTTTCCAGCCCAGGACATCCTTCCCCCGAGTCCTTGACCATAACAACGCTCCCCCCTCCTCCCCGCCAGAGTCCTGCTGCCATCTGCCATGTACCACAGTGGGGCCTGGTCCAGCCTTCGCATTCCTGGGGGGCAGGTATCCTTTTTAAGTCCCCTGAGGAGCTAGGTCTCAGGGGACAGATCCACGCCTGTCCCGACTTTCTTGTCTTAGCTTTTTCAGGCCAAGGTCCTTTTTCGTCTGAACCCAGGACACAGAAAGGGGGTCCAGGGCTGGTGCTGGGGGTTTGGAGTCACGGCCTGGCCCAGATCTGAGCACAGGAACCCATAGCCCCTGGGTTTCAGCTTCCTGTAGATCCTGCACACAGGGCATGAGGGTCTCATACGTAGGACCCCAGGAGCCCCTGCCCTTCTCACCCAGTGCTGGCCTAAGATGGCAGCCCAGAAGGGCAGACCCTTACGACCCTCATGCGCCAGGCCGTGGGTGGGAAGCTGTGGGTGGACACACATGGGGCAGGGTCCGTAGTGTGCCCATTCAATGTGCCCTCTGCTCAGGAGGCTGCAGACCTGGGCAGCTGGCAGAGAGCCCATCTCCTGCAGATAGGCCCTGCATGGACAACAAAAGGGGGGCCCCCTTTACACTCCTCCTCTGTCCAGGCCACACTTAGATGAGAGAGTCCAGTCCATGGGGATGCCAGATCCCAGCACCACACACACTTGGGAGTTCTGTAGACCCCTGCAGGCCTCAGTTTCTTCATCTGTCCAGGCCTTTGTGACCAGGTTCCCTCCCTCGGCCCTCAGCCTTAGAATGAATGTGGAACTACTCGTTCAACCTCAGCTCTGGGTTGCCTGAGCTCCATGGTAGTGGGGAGGGCCATCATGTTCCTGATTCGTCCCCACCCTAGCGCAAGGATGAAGGGGTGAAATGGATGAGGAGGTTTCTATCCCCTTTCCACTGCCCCCATCAGCTGACTGTCTGAGGAAGTATCCTCAGCCCCAGAGTCAGGCAAATGTGGAGCTCATCTTATGGTGGGCTGGGGTCCTGGGGGGAGGGGCAGAAGAAGAGGAGGGCAAGCCAAGTCCGGGTGCTCTGTGGGCCCTGGGCCCCAAAGGTGGATGAGGACTGAAGGAGGCCTATGTCTGTCTAGCACCCGGCCCTTGGTGGGCAGCCTGCTCCTCAGGCAAGAGGGGCCTGGGGCTACCAGCAGCCACCTCCTACCACCTCCTGAGCCCAAGTTGGTGGCCTATGGGCCCTCCCTCTATGAGGCCTCCTACTTCTTTTGCTCAGGTGCCCAGCCTGCAGCTACAACCAGCTTCACATGGCTCAGGGCCTCAGCCAGCTCGCCAGGCTCTGGTGATTCCAGACTCTGCTCCTGCCAGGGCCCGAACACCTCATTGGCCCAGGGTCTTTGCTCAGGAGAGAGCAGCCATGGAAGCAGATGCTAGGGGAGGCCCCAGGGAAGAGGTGGCAGTGATGGGGCCAGAGGGGCTAGGCAGAAGCTTCTGGAGTGGCTGGAAGACATGTGGCAGGAAAGGAAGAGACTCAGAGTGGACTTTAGGGTAGGGCAGCCTGATGGCTCCAACCCATGGGGCAGATTGAGGCCTCTTGTGGAGTGAGCATGGCCAAGCTCTACTTATGCCCTTGCCTGCAGGGACTGGGTATGGCCCACTGACTGCTCCATCACTGCCAGGCCCCAATTTCAGCTACATCTAAGTGTGAGGTGACATCATGGGGGTGTGGGGCTTCCCTGGGCTCTGATACACATTGAGATATAGTCTTCCTCCACCACCCAGCCCATTCCAGACAGATGAGAGGACACTGGGAGCCCCAGAAAATCAGCCCATCAGAGCTGGACTGTGTGTCCATCTCAGGACACGACTCTCATCCCCACCCCATTTGTACCCCTGGAATTTGGCATGTTTTCTGCTAGAATCAGCTCTGAGAAGACCAGGATCTGCGTTTGACCCCTGGCCTCCCCTGTATCCAGCCCAACACCCAGTAGGTGCTTTGCAAATAATTCTACAGCCCTTTATTAGCAGAATAATCACTCAACCAGGAGGCAAACTCTATACCACGCAGAGGTGCTCCGCCTCCCCCCCGCTCCCCCCACCACCAAGCCCATGCCAATGGTCTTCATCCTGAATTTCTTGTGTGAACATTTGGTCTATGCCAGTCCCCGCCAGGGCAGGCCCCAAGTCTGTCTTGTTCCTGCTACACCTCTGGAGCTCAGCTCAGCACCTGCACACAGTCGGTGCTCAATCACTACATATTGTCAGTACTCGAGCACTGCTGGCATCCATCCTCAGCTGTGAGGGTAAGTTTGGGGGTGTCCGGGGAGTCCAGGGAGTGAGTGCTGTTGAAGGGTTGGGCATGACATGGGGGCTCCTCTGCAGCAGTTAGAGCTCAGTGGCTGGCTTGACCAGGTGGCCACTGAAGGTGATGTAGAGGTCCCCGCGCTCCCCATAAATGGCGTTATCGCGGTCACGCTGGAACATGCGCACCCAGACGGTGTCACCGGCAGCCAGTGGCAGCAGCAGGCTCTGGGTCTGCATGACGCTGCGCTCGCTGGGCTGTGCATACAGCACGGCTGTGGCCTGCCTATTGCACATGATGTGCAGGTAGGTCTCCTTGTAATTCCAGGTATGCACGGTGAGGCTCAGGAAGTACACACCGGGCACAGCACAGAAGAAGTGGCCGGAGGCCAGGTTGAAGGCACTATCCAGGTTCACCAGCTCCGTGTCGAATGGCACGGCCTGGAAGGCATCAGCGCTGTGCAGCCCCTCGCGCCTGCCCACAGAGAATGCAGCATAGGCGCGCTGGCATGGAGCGCCTGGTGGCCCCACCTGTCCCTTCTGGCCCTTGCGGCCCTGGAGGCCCCGGAAGCCTGGTGGGCCCTCCTTTCCGCTCCTACCAGAGCGACCTCTGACCCCTGCTTCTCCCTTCTCACCTGCAGGGGAGCAAGCAGAAGCCTCTGGTCAAGGCTTGGGATCTACTTGCTGGCCACGTGGCCTTGCAAGCGACCTCGCCTCCCCAAACTTCAGTTTCCTTGTCTGTAAGGCAGGTGCTAATCTGCCCCTCACACAGGGCAATTAACCACAACCCAAAGTTGTGGTTGTTTTGGGGCCTGTGCAGATTGTCATGTGGGGACCAGCGGGACAGTGGGAATGACTGGGTCCAGGCAGTTGCCAAAGGAAAGGCCCAAACTGGGCTTTAAAGGATGAGGGGACTGGGAAGTTGGTATCTAAATCCAACCTTCATGTGGCTGCTCTCTAGTCCCCCAGGGTGAGGCCTTCTTGAACTCAGCCTCTCTTGCCTTCTCCCAAGGGGGACCTAGCCTTCCCTTCCCTACTTCTTGTGGGAGCTTGGCCCGGGAGGGTCACTGCAGGGCAGGTGAGCAGGATTAAAGGGAATCTCAAGTCTCCCTCTCTTCACTGCCCCCTCTCCAGGCCAATTTGCTTCCTGCTTGAGAGGGTGGCTGGGGGGCAGACAGCCTTGACAAAGCTGTCAGGGGCAAAGAGTCACAACTCAGAGTGTCCCATCCAGGCCCCATGTGCCTTCCCAGAGCTACTCTGACTAAATCAGGGCCTCGGGGCTTTGACCTGCTCTCCCGCCCCCTCTTCCCTATTCCCCTCAGTGTGGACGTCCCTGTGGGGTGTCCCTGCGGAGACAGGAGACAAGGTGGGGCCACACCTCTCCATGACACTCACCTTTGAGGATTGAGATGTCGATGGTGGGCCGAATGCGGGGCAGCTGCATCCACTCCTCCCCATCATTTTCAGGAGCATACGAACCAGGGGCAGCCGGGGGCCAGGCTGGGTGGCAACAGTGCACGCACTGCCGCCGCGGCAGCCCCAGGCCGGGCCAGGTTTCCGCAGGCAGCACCAAGAGAAGCAGGAGGGCAGAGACTGCCATCTGGGCCAGAGCCTAGAAGATGGGAAGAGGTGGGGAGGACATCTGAGTAGGAGATGCCCTTCTGAGCCCCAGACTTCACAGCAGGCAGCTCTGCCTCTTTGTCTGGAGAGACGGAAGATGGGACCATGTGGGGTACACAGCTGGGGTTCTTTGAGGTGCTGCAGTGGGCAGGGCCAGAGCCTCATCCTGAACCAGAAAGAGTACCTGACACACCCCTCTGTGATGCTCAGCCCCTGCCCCTGACTAAGGATCCCTGTACTTGAACCTGGATGTGCCGTCAGAATCCTCCTCAACCACTAATCCAAGGGGCCCACACGGGGGACAATTCACATCTGCCCTTCCAGAGCCTCCAGCAAGAGTGGTTGAAGCAGCCCTGCCCCATCTAGGCTCCTTTTCAGGGGCTGTTCCCTCTGTGAGTTCCTACCCCTCCTGGGGCCTTAGTCCTGGGCTGTAGCGGGCACCCTAACTGCCTGTAGTCAGGGAGTCCTGGACCCTAAAGCTCTCATGGCTGGGGACCCCACTCCTGGCAGATACAGGGGTAGCTGCCATGGCCAAGGGGACTCTGAATCAACCCTTCAAGGACCCCACCCTCCTGTGGCCAGGCAGAATCCTTGGGGAGGGGCAGCTTCGAAGAGTAGTGCCCCACCCCGCAAGGCTGGGCCTGGGTCCCAGGTTTCTGCCTGCTGCTTAGCTGGGCAGAGGGTGGACACCAGGAGACCTGAGATCCCAGGAGAGGGAAAGAGAGCAATTTAGGAGGCTAACCATGTGAGCCCTACCCCCCAACGTGGAAAAGATGGTCTTCAACCCCCACCAGTCCTAGGCCTCCTGCCTCCACACCTCCTCCCCCAGAACACCCTGCACGATACCTGGCCCATCTATACAAGGTGGGGGCACCACTTCCTGGTTCAACCAGAAGCTGCTGGGGGCTCCTGGGTGAGCCCTGCATGCACGTGGGTGTCAGTTTCCCCTGGCAAGTGGTCTCCCCAGAGCCGCATCCAGGAGGCTCAGCCAGGGCAAGCATGTGAGGTTGGGGTCCTCTCTCTACTCTGTAGCCCAACTCTGCTGCACAAAGACCCAGGCCCCCCTTCTCCAGGGAGCCCTCTGGTACTGCAGCCCAGGGCCAGGTTCTTCCTCTTGCATGGTGGGTCTGAGACCCACTCCTAGGCCCCTGGCAGATGGGAACCCTTCTCTCTACCCCACCCCCAAGTCCAGCAGACCCTGAGTCCCCCCGCGCCCAGCCTCACTGGATCTGGCTTCCTCTCATGGAGGGATCTGACAGGAATGGGAGTCTCCCAGGGATCCTACCCAACAGGCAGGCCTGTGCAGCTGGAGCCCCACCTCATCCCACTGGAGGTCTGGAGTCCTAGGCATCCTGGCTACCTGGCCTGCCCAGAAGGCAGTCTGGGCTGAAGCCTCCCTCCTGCTGGGGTCTAAGGAGAGCATAGACCCCTGCAAGCCCAGCCTGCTCAGGATGGCTATGAAGACCACCACCCATGATCCCTGTTACCATTTCGCAGTGGAGCGCTGCTGCCTGTCTGGACGTCTCCAGTATCACTGCCCAAGCAGCCTGTGAAAGAGCCCTTTCATGCCTGCCCCAGGCGCCCACGGCTTCCTCTGGGCCATCCAAGACCAACAGGCCTCAGGCCAGCTTCAGAGCTCCCGGCAGGAGGATCACAGGGCCCTGCTGTCCACCTCCAGCCTGCCCTTCACCCGCCACCTGCCAAAGGGTCTGCGTAGCCTTGCCGTGTGGGCTCCAGAATTCTTCTGCCAGCTCTATGCCATGGTATGACTCTGGGGACCTCGAGCATCTGGGCCTGGTGAGTTGTGGGGTGGTGCCATGGGTCTCCTCCATCTGGGGTACAGTGACTTGGGTGAGGAATAGGGGAGGCTGAGAGGAGACTGGTTAGGGGTTGGAGGCCAAAGTGAGGGGGAGGGCAGACCATGGCCACTGTGCCTGTGACCGGCCCACCTGGTAATCGTGACACCCTCCTGTCTCTGACTAGGAAGTAAGGACTGAGGCTGGTGGACGAAACCCAGGAGAGCAGCGTCTGGCCAGGCCCGTGGTGTCTGCTCCCTCATCCCCTGTGACCTCTCAGGTCATGGTGCCCAGCGGAGCAAGAAGCTTGTCATAATACCCTGTTGGGAGTGGCGCCTCTTGACATCAGCCCAGCTTTCCAGTGGATAAGGGTTGTGTCCCTATTATGCCCACCAGCGGGAATGACTCATAGGGCCCCCCCACCAGGCAGTAGCAGGCAGGGGCTTTGCCCACTGTGAGCCTAAAGCTGAGTCCACACCAGGGTCTGTCCTCATCCCTGTTCTGAGTCTGGACAGCTGGGCACTGGGCCTAGGGGCAGAACCTGGCACCTTTGCCTCTGGACCTGGGAACATCCAATTCTGGGAAACATACCCACACACACCAAGCCAGGCCACTTGTCGGGGAGGCACCAGCCATGGCCTGGAGAACCGGCAGGCTGTGGGCAGCTGATGCTGGCTCACCCATTTCTGCTATTCCAGGTCCAGCCACAGGCCTAGTTCTCTCCCTAGCTGCCCCACACCAGCTCTCCTCATTGATAACCAGGGAGGGACAAGGATAGGAGGAGAGGCCCGCCTATGTGTGTGTGTGTGGGGGGGGGCTTCTTATGCCAGGCTAAACATGAGTGGAGCTGGTAAAGACTGTGAGCAGGGGCTATGCCAGCTGGAGCCAGTTCCCAGACTGGCCCCATCCCCTGGAGATGACAGCTCACACTCCAGCAGGCTCAGCAGCACCCTTAGGGGAAGGCTGTCTTCGTCCCTTGCTGGCGAGTGACACAGATAGAGGGAGTGTGAAGACCCGAGATCCTGAGCCCTGACTCACTCCCCTGCAGCCCCTGCAGGCCGCATGCCTCGTGATTTGGCTCTGAGACAGAGGGCAGCTTGGCAGGCGACACTCAGGGTGATGAGTGGCCCAGGCCCCTGCCTCTCACACCACATCCTAGCTAAGCTGGTGGACCCAGGTAAGGCCAGGGGCTCCTCTCTGCCACCCCATTATTGCTTCTTGGGCTCCCAGAAAAAGGCAGACAGACACCCGAGCTCTGCTAGTCCCTGCATTTGAGCTTTGATTTCCCGCCTGGGCACCAATGGGCTCACAATGGTGGGAGTATCCCCTCTGCTAGGTGGACAGGGGTGAAGCACGGCCAGTGGGGCATGCTGCAGGCTTCACCATGCTGCACGCCTGGTGTCCCTCCCCGTGCCTCCTGCTGCCCACTCCCTGTTGCCAGCAGGCAGAGCAGCCCTCCAAACGAGATGGGCATTCACTGAGCATCCCCTTGGGGGAGGGAACAGTATGTTAAATGTGCCTTGCATTTAAGTTGCCTCTGGGCACTGAGCTGGGGTATGCTTGCTGGAGTGGGCTGGAAGGCAGTGCTCTGAGCAGAGGTGGTCAGCAAACACCAAGGGTGACTCAGCAGGTGGCAGGAGAACGAGGCTCCTGGACGGAAATAGCCATCGCTTAGACATGCCGCCTGGTATCTCCATGTCAACGGGAGCCTGGCTGAGCCTCGTGGCCCCATAGGGTCACCACCCACCCTTGCAGGGACCAAATCCCTGCTGGTGGCAACTGGCCATCCTGGGCCTGCCAGAGAAGCTAATGCTCCTTCGAGCCTTGGGGTATTTGATGTGTGGCCTGGAGCCACCCCTCATTTGTCTCCACAGGTGTGTCCATCAGACAACTATAGACAATGAAGCCCAGCCAGGTGGTCCCCTAAGACTGTGCCCACTGCCCTCCCTGCCTGGTGCCATTACCAAGCTTCAGAGATAATAAGCTTCACACAACACCCCTCATTTAGCTCCTATCAGCTTCCACTCTGTGGGGGGCCTGGATGAGGAGACCCTTAGCGCCAATGAGAACACCGCCTCTGCTATGGGGCAATGATGGGGGTCTGAGCGGCAGGAGTGCTCACAGCGGGAGTTATTATCTCCCAGTCCTAATGGACACGTCCCTGGGACTCCTGTAGATGAGCTGCCGCTGGGAAAGGAAGAGCATCCAGGAGCTCGTCTGTGGCGGAGTACGGGGGCAGAGCGAGAGGGGCCTCACTGGCACCTGCCCCTCCACAAAAGTGCCTGGTCCTCCCTGGGGACTGCATTTCTGCCCGAGATGTGGGCACAGGGTGCAGGGTGGTATGAAATCAGGTGAGCAGCAGGGACTCTCCACCTACCCACGCATTTGACTCACTCACTGGCTAAGGAGGGGGCTAATGAGAAGACTGCCCATCTGAAGGTGGCCAAGGTGTCTGGGTGTGGAGCCCCTCTAACCTGGATTCCCCCGCTCCCAGTTCAGGGACTGCCCTCTAAAGTGCCCACCTCGTGCCAGGTGGGAGTAGCAGAGAGAGGTCCCATGGGCTTCCCGGGTGGTCACTACCCCAGGCCTGGGCTGGTGCCCTGCAGGGGCATTGAGGTGCTGCTTGGATGCCTGCAGCCCCCAGGGCCAAGTCCCTTAGGGGAGAGCCAGCCAGGCCAGCAGTGTGTCCTGACACCTCTGCCCCAGGTTTACTTCCCACTGAGAGGAGAGCCAGCCAGCCGGCCTCGCCTTGGCAGTGTCCAGGGCACATGGAAGAAAAAGAGCAGGTTATCACTGTGGTGACCGGAGGCTATGACGACTGGTGTGGCTTTTGTAGGACAGGAGGTGATACTTCTTCTAAAGTATTTTGTAGGTGACCCAGGTGGGCAGAGAAACCCATCTGTGCTTTGGGTGCAGGAGAAGGGCTTGGAGCAGGGGAAGGGCCCAGGCCGCCAATGGTCTGCTTGAGCCATGAGGTGGGCCTTCTACCATCTTTGACTGACCCCTCTCCCCTGGTGGTAACTGGGAGCACACTGTGCAGGAAGAACTGCTTTGCAAATGCTCTGAGCCCTCGCCTCCCACGGGCTAGAACAACAGGGTCCATAGGCGAAGCCCACTTGCCCAGGCAGTGTCATCTAGACGCCATCCTGAGCCCAACGCCACGAGTGTAAAGCTAATAGGCTCTTTATTTGAGGGTTAGAGGATGGGACCCTGCCTGAGTCTGGCCAAGGCCAGCAGACCTGCCCCACTGTGGCGCTAGCCCTGGTCACTGGTAGCCAGCCAACTGGAGGATGGTGGGGTATCGGGTACGGTGGGTCATGCACTTCTGGCGGTCGATGAAGAGGCTGTTGGTTTTGACGGCGATGTCCTTCTCCAGGCTCATGCGTGTGTCTTCCAGGTTGCGCAGTGACTGCTCTGCTTCTAGAAGCTTATCCCTCAGTGCAGCAAGGGACATGTTCAGCTCTTCCACCTCGTTCACTAGCCTGGGGGATTTGGAGGAGAGAGGTGTGAGCTGAGTTGTCACGAGAACACTGAGCTTTTGGGTTGGGAGGGGCGAAGTTGGAGATTCAAAAGATGAGAACCCTGGCGAGGGGTCCCAGCCAAGATGCTCAGCCATAAATAGACCCCAAAGTTCCCGAAGGGATGCCCACCAACCGAGCTGGAGTGCCCTGGGGCCAGGGCTCCACTCAAGCAAGCCCCATAGGCTCCCTAGTTCTATCCTTGGCATTTGAAAGCAGGATAGAGTGAGGCCCCAAGTTTCCCAAATGAATCAAGGGACAGGGAAGGAAGAATGCCAAGGTGGGCTTACTTCTGCTCACATGGGCGGCTGGGCACTCGGTAAGTTAGAAAAACAAAAACCGTGATCCCATCAATGGCTTCAGCCCAGGACATGAGTCCACCATGACATTAGAGGTATAGACAGCTTCATGATGCCAGTGGACTCAGACCCCAAAATTCCTCATGGGGAAGGCTATACAGCATGGGTTGAAGTGGGAAGTGCCCTGCTGTCCCTGGCACTTGAAGCCCTGACGGTCAGTGCTCCTCAAAGCCTGTCCAACAATGTTGGATGGGAGTGGGAAAGTGCAAATGCCTGCTCGTGTGAACTGCGCCAGCATGAGGCCCCGGTGTCTTCTCAACACATTTTCAGGGTGGTGTGTATGGTGAGGATTGTTCATGGGAGTCCCAGAGGCTGAAGGAGGCCTGTGCGGCACCTGGGTGGGGGGAGGGGCCGTGACCTGGCCTACCCCCGGTTCGTACCTGAACTGGGCGGCATCGCGGCATAGCTCCACGTTGGGCCGGTGTGAGCGCTGATACAGGCGGGTCTGAGCTACCTTCAGAGGCACCTCCTTGTCCTTGATGGCCTGCTTCAACGCTGCGACATTATGCTCCTGGTCCGTGATCTCACGAAGCGTCTGCACACAGGACAGTCCCCATGGGTCCCAGGAAATGCAGGCTGCCAGGATGCACCTGGCCTCCTCCCTGAGCCCTGGGCCTATGTCCAGCGAGCGGTCTGTCTGCTGGCTCTGGAGGAGGCATGGAGGCAGGGAGGACGTGCGCGGCTACCTCGGCCCTTCCAAAGGCACCCAGATGGCTGGGGTGAAACAACAAGCCTGTTGTCCAGCAGCTCTGGTCTGAAAGCCCTCCAGCCCTGGTGGTCGCTAGCCCCCAATCCTGGCCAAGAACGGGCGAGACTTGGAGGCAGCAAAGGCCACCCTGAGAGCCTGGAGTCAGAGCCTTGCCAGGCCTGAACTTCCTCCTCGCATCTTCCCTCTTGCTCACACCTGATAGCACCTCCTGGTCAATGCCAATAGACCAGGGTGGCAATGTTAGTAGACCACTTCCGATGTCACCTGGATTTTCACAGGCTAAATGAGGGTCCAGGGAGGAGTGGGGGCCCTGTCTTTGGGGTCCTTCAGGATGAGAGGGGAAGAGTAGGGGGGAGAAGTAAGGCCAGGTAGTGACCAGGGCATAGTGGCGACAGGAGGGGGAGCGAGGGATCACAAGGGGCCTGGTCTCTCTCTAGTTATGGGTTCCCAGACCCCAGGACTGGACTGAGAGTGGCTTGGATGTGTCCTGGGCGAAGCTTCTGCGAGCCTGAACCTACCTTCTCCAGGTGATGCCCCAGCTTGTGACGTGCATCCTCCAGCTCCTCACAGCGGCGCCCAAAGGCCAGGTTCACAGCGTCACACTGCAGCCGCAGGTCCTCGGCGGTGTCTCGCAGGATGCAGTCAATGAGCTCCCGCAGGTTGACCGAGGCCAGGCGCTCCCGCTCTGCACGGTTCAGGTTCTCCTGTGTGAACTTGGCCCACGACTCGGGGGTGGAGGCGCTGCGGGTGGGCAGCGGGCCAGCACCGCGGTCGGTGGGGGCACCTGCCAACGGCTCCGGTTCCCACCAGGCCCTCCCCGCGCCCCCGTATCCTCGTGTCCTCCGCGCCCTAGCACAAAACCACCCCCAGCTCCAGCGCCGCCTCGCGGCCCTGCACCCCGTACGTCCCGCGTATCTCCTGCGACCATTACCCAAGCTCTGCACCGCGCTCTTCAGCGCCGCCTCGAGCCTCTCTGTGCCTCCTGCGCCGCCCAGGGCTGCGCTATGGTGGGCGAGGGCCTAGCGCCCCTACCGGCCGCGTATGGAGCTGCAGGTCAGTCGTCCGCGTCTGGCGCCCTTGCCCTCTGCTTGCGGGGATCCCCCATCCCTGGGTCCTGTCTCCCTGTGAAGCCCCCGGCCAATCTGGTGAACTGTATGGGGCTGCACACTTGGGCAGGGGTCCTAATCGCTGCCCATCACCAGGAGCAGAGAGCTGCAGGAGGGCCATCAGTGGTGAGGGCCTCAGAGGCCAGGAGGACTGTAGAGGACCCTCAACAGAGAGACCAGCAGCTCCAGCAGGACCTGGTAAGAGGGAGCTGTGAGGGCAAGGACTGGGAACGGGGGAGTGCTGGGACAGTGTGTCTGCGTGCAGGATCCCTTGGTGAGGCTGGGGGGGACCCACCTCTCCTCGAACTTGGTGGAGTGCGGGTGGAACTGCACCTCAGTGCTCTGGTTGTGGTAGCGGGCGCAGGTCTCGTCGATGTTGTAGGCCTCCACCTTGTCAGACCAGTCCATCTCACACCTCTCCTTGTGCTCCCGGTTCATCCTGGGGGCAGCAGACAGGGCTGCATTCGCACAGAGGGTGGTGGGGAGCTGGGCCCACCAGGCTTTTGGGCAGGTCAAACCCCAGCAGCAGGCATATTTCATCTGCCCAGCATCAGGTGCCCCGGATGCCCAGGCCCACCAGGCCAGCAATGTCCAGGAGCAGCTGCCCCTCCTCCTCCCCTGATGTTGTGGACACCCAGGTCCCCCGGGCTATGCAGGAATCTGCTACCTCCCACTACTACCTGGTACACTGGCTTACGTTCCTGGCTATGACCTGAGGCAAGCCTCCTAACCCTGGGACTCAGGGCCCGGTCACCCTGACTTTCTACCAAAAGCCAGGTTGAGTGGTGTGCACACGGGTCATCCCATGGCCTGGAAACCCACCGAATCTGGGTCACGGCCTGCATGATAGTCCTTTTCAGCAGCTCCTGGATGTTCCGGATGAGCTCGGCCTCCTGGGGGAGAAGACCCCATCCTTGGTGAGACTCTGATTGTGGGGCTGCTGTGGGCCCACAGTCAGCCCCTTAAACACCCAGAAGGAACTGAGATTTGGGGCAACACCCGGAGATGTTGAAGGCTCAGCTGGCACTTGACCCCTAGCTAGTGGCGATGGACCTTGTTACCCTTGGTCTCTTTCCTGGAAAATGGGGCATGAGCCCCTCTTCTCCTTGTCAAGTTTATTCTGGGCTTTTGAACATTTTGTTCAGTGTGGTGCATGGGGTCTTTTCCTCTGGGGGCTTTTCCTGGGATTCTGGGAGGGTTACCCAGTGGCAGCTCTCACTTGTCCGGCACCCGGGACCCTCTGGGTTCTGGGGGCTGTCCTCGTAGCCTGCCCAGGTCACCGAGGGCTCCAGCCTGCCCACTGGCCCCTGGACAGCCAGGCCAACAGCCTTCTGGGTGGGGCTGCCCCTTGGCGCCATTGGCAGAGAGGCCTTTTCCACAGAGAACGCAGAGGGTTCCCCACCTTTCTTTGTGCTATCTCAACAGCTTCGTTTTCTGTGTACCAACAACCCTTTCCCCTGATATGAATTTTCACCCCCAATCAGTCACTAAACATACATGTGTCCAGGCCTGTCCCTTGGTCTGTGTCACCATCTGTGTAGCATAATAGTAGTCCATGCACTACTGGGCAAGGGGTCTTGGCTCAGGGCAGAGGGGCTACACTCCAAGGGTGGGCAGGAGGGAGAGGTAAGGGACTCAAGCTTCTGGCCTGATCTTGGGGACAGGTGCAGGGGATGCCCTGAGCCCTTGGGTGAGCTACTTGTTTCCCCAAATCTCTCATGCATGCCTATGGCCTGCAGCCTGTTCATAGGTGAGATTCCCAAGCTCTGAGAGGTTTGGGAACTCTGCACACCAGTATCAGGGGCCTAGACTGAGTAACTCCCCTGATCTTTATGGGACTGCCCTAGGACAGCTCCTGCCAGGTTTGGATCAGAGGCTCTTTGTGGGATGAATGTGGCCTCCACCCCATTCTCATCCTATCCACACTGTACTACTGGCCTATGCCTGGATTTTCACCACAGGTTTCCAGAGGGGCCACAATGGTGGGCTCAGCCTCTGGGAGCTCAGGGTCAGGCTTAATTTGCATGATCAGGTGACCTGAGGGGCTACCCAGAGAGTACCAGAACTCGAAGTAACCAAGGGACCGCCCAGTGGGTGCAGGTGTTACCAGGACCTAACCAAGAAGGGCTTTCTGGCTCTGCACATACCCCAGACCTCAAGCGCTACCCCTGGGATTCAGCTCAGGTCCTTCCCCATCCCCAGGGTGTGTATGGAGGGGTGCTAGGGCTTGTGGGGTGGACTGGCTGGGCCTATCCCTGCCTCAGTGGCTTCTGACTGTCTCATCCTCAGGCAAACATCCCAGTTGTAAACCCTGTCATGGCCCGTGCCCTGCTTCACCCCCAATGTGAACCATAATGGGGAGAGGGGGAGCGCAGGGGCCCTAGACATGCAGTTGGGACCAGTGGACAAGCCCCGAGGTTTAGGCCCAGCCCCCATATGCTGAGCCCACATGCTGCCTCCAGGCTATGGTGCCCTTAACCCAGCATGCTGTACAGGGACAGCACCTCCCTCCTGGGTGACCCTGTCACAAGCCTGGGCCTGCCTCAGCATCTAGGACCCAGGATTCTGTTCTGGCCCTTGATCTACAAACAGCCAGCTTCTCTGCCTGAGTGTGCAGAGGGGCATGGGCACAAAGGCCTCTGCCAACCCATGTCATGGGGTCACACTGTGTCTACCCTTGGGCCCCTGTGTAGGTCATGCTCCCTGCAGAAACTTAAGGGTGGCCCAGGTCTGCCAGCCCCTGGGAGCCAAATGAGCCCACACCTTCAGCAGCTCCATCTCCACGTAGTCACGCACGAGGTCAGGGTGCTGGCGGCGCTCTCTGCACTGAAGGTTGTCAGTGGCGATGGAGAAGGGCACGGCTGTGGCATCCAGGGCACGTTCTATCCGCTGCTTCTGGGCCAGCAGCAGGTCAGTCTCAGCACCCAGCTCGCCCACCTCATGCTGCAGCTCCGACTTCCAGCAATGCATGTCCTGCAGGCGCTCGCCCACCTTCCGGGTCGAGTCCTCCTGTGTTCTCTGTGCCAGTGCCTCTGTCTCAGCAGCCAGCTGCCGGCTCTCATGGCGCTGCCGCTCCGAGTGATCGCGGTCGGCAAAGGCCTGGTGGTAGCGAGCGTAGCAGTTCTGGAACCATTCATCCACCAGGTACTTGGCCGTGCGGAAGCCGCTGGTGGCCAGGCCTGAGGACGTGTAGGCACCCGTGTTGCGGGCCACATCGTACTGCTTGGGGGGCAGCTCGCATGCCGGTATTGTCTGTGGGACAGGCTGCTTGGTCAGGAGCACGTCTGTCTGCGCCATGGTGCCACCAGCCCAGGTATGGGTTGGTGGGTGGGGCACTTGCCACAGTCAGCAGGGCAGCTCTGGCCACTCTGTCCCCAGAGCAGAACGTCTCCTGGTATCCTAGTGACAGGTATAGGCCAAGCCCTCATGTTGCTGGGCAACAGGGACCCCTCCCTCAGTGGCTTTCTTAAAGGGCCAGGCCCCAACCCTACCCATCCTGGGCTGTGTCTGGCTGGAGGAGGCATTGCACCTGCGACCAGAAGCCCGAGGCCAGGCCCTATCGTCTCCTGCTTGTCTTATTTGTCCCAGTGAGATTTGACCCTGGGCACACTGGGGTGGACGTGTCTTTGATGGGAAGTTGAATTTAGCCTCCCATGGGTGTCTGGAGTCAGATGTCCACATTTGCCCCACATAGGAGGAGGCAGGTCCTGTTCTGGGGATAGTGTCTCCAAGGTCTTCCAGGGCTCACGAATGAGACCCCCAGGGGAAAAAGGAGATAGGCAGGAAGTATGCCTGCCTGGTCTGGGGCACACTTTCTACTCATTCCTCGTCTTGGATGGGGAGCCCGAGCAAGAGAGTGATGCCCCACACAGGCAGCAGAGGGCGCAGCTGGCCAAGAAATGTGGTGGTGCTGGCGCAGCCCCCTCTCGGTTCTCCCATCTCAGTCAGCTAAAACTCTGGCCTGGATGGCCCCCAGCCCCAGCCCCAGCTTTTTACACAAATTCTTTCCCCTATGGCCAGAGCAGGGCCAAGCTGCCTGGGGTCCGTCCCCTGGGGACCGGCCAACTTAGGAACCCTTGGGAACACACAGGTTGGAGCAGTGCTTGGTGACCTTGGATGACCCTGGGCTGGCAGGGGGTGTCCTGCCTGTGCGAGCGTCCCACTCTAACTCACCCTGTGGCATGGTCCCCAAGGTGGGGGCTCCGAGACAAACTGGCCTATACTGAGGCTGGACCAGCAGGACTTGGCCTGTCAGGGGGCTGGGTACCTGTCCACTAATGGCAGACCCCCAGTCCTCCCTGGGTCCAAAGGTGGAGGCACTCAAAGGGTGAAGACACCCAGGAAGGCTCCTGGGTTGGGATCTTGTCCCACCCTTGTCTGCGATGTAGCAGTTTCTAAGCCTCAGTTTCCCCATCTAGGGAGCAGGATTATGCCAGCCACTATGTGGGGCCGTGGTGGCCACAGTTGGCCTGATGCCCAGTGTTGAAAGTGACCAGTGCCCCCTTGACCCCTTCTTGTCCGACATAGCCTCCCAGGCCTCCTAGAGTCCCTGGGCATGAATCCCCAGTCGGGCCAATGGCAGAGGCCTCAGTGAGTTCGACTTCTTGGGCAGCATGTCTATGGCCGTGTGTTGGGGTAGATACTGCCCTGTGTCAGCGTCAGTGCAGCCAGGACAGTGACTGAATAAAAGGCAGTGGGCAAACGTGTTTATTGGATTTATTTGTTTCCAAATTGCATTTGTGACAGGAAAATTGAGTCTCAGGACACATAGAGGTTCCCGGGGCCAAGGTCCTTGCCTGGCACCCTTCCCCCCAGCAGCATTCAGACAGTGGCTTGGAGCTGGCGGTGGGGTTAGGAAGGCCCTGAGGCCCCCACCACTCCCCTCCAGACTCTGTTTGCGTACCCCCGGGGACAGAGTGCCCTTTCCTTCCAGGGCAGCTCTGGAGGGATGCCCACTGGTTGCCTCTCCCTCTGGAGTCGTCGGCCCATCTCATGAACCCACGCTTACAGGGGGCCTGGGCCTGGGCTTCCAACCACTGCCCTGACCTTTTAACTGAGGTAGGAAGAGGCAGATGAGTTGGGGCTGTTGGCGGAGTAATGATACCTGACCTGAGAGCTTGCGTGCTGGCCCTGTACCAGCGCCCTCAGGCTTCCTGCACCTGACTTTCATGTGGCCCTGGGTGGTTACTCTCCCTTTGCATAGAGGGACACTGACTGACTGAGTCACAGACAGGCCATGCAACTGGGAGGCAGCAAGCAGGATTTGCATGCAGGCCTCAGCTCAGCCTCAGCCCCAAACCCCAGCAGGGAGTAGCAGAGAGGATGTGGGTCCTGCCATTTCTTGGAAGTCCCTTGAAGGAGGGGACAAGCTTGGGTCCCCATCTTGGGCCCTCTGTGCCCTGTGGCTGGACCTTCTGACCCTAGCATCTCTTTTATGCACTTGGAGTCAGACAGGTCAGCTGGGCCTCTAGCAGCTGGAAAGTTGGTTTCCAGTCAACTGGTGGTCATAAAGGGCACTCTACCCACCAGCCCCAGACACTGAAGTGCAGGGCCAAGGTCACTTGGGATGCTGTTGGGCTTCTCAGGAATGGTAGGGGTTAGGGGCATAGCTTCATGATGGGCATCCCTGTGGTTAGGAGGGAGAGCACCTGACCAGGGCCTGAAGGACTGGCCAGAGGCTGCTCAGGCCTCCATCCCGGGCTCCCAGGGGGCGTCTTGTGGATATCTGGCCTCAGGCCAGCTAGGAAGCAGCTGCAGAACCACTGATCCTGGCCCAGGAGAGGCACACCCCATGCCTCATAGCATTTCAGGATGACCAGTGACCCAGCCAGGCCTGGGGCTCTGTTCCCACCCAGAGCTGCCACATAGTGGGGTAATTCTGGAACAGCAGTTACCCACGCCATGTCACCATCTCTGGGGCCCCCTGCAATACCATTCATGAGTGAGCCTGATGAGAAGGACCCTCCTGCTGCGTTCAGCCCAGCCCCCTCAGGCCTAAGGCTTTCCCCTCACTTTGTCCCTGGTCTAGAAGTTGCCAGATGGGGAAACAGGAGCCTGTCATTTCTGCTCAGCTTCATAGCCTTCGGTACTCCCCAGGAGGCCCAGGTGGCCATCACGGGCCCAAGGTCACAGACTGGAGGGTGGAGGGACCTAGAAGAGCCCAGAGGGGCCCCAAGGCGGCCTGAGATGCCTGAGCAGAGACTCAGCCGTCTGGCCCCCTCAGACCCCAGCTGTAGTCTCCCTGCTGTCCCACCTGAAATGACAACTCAGTGAGCTATCTGGCCTCCAAGCAGACTCACCTGCTGGGGCAGGGCCTGAGGCATGTCCCTGGCTGTCTCCCCCAGCACCAGCAGAACATTTTAATAACAGGAGGATTTTATGTGGCTCAGACAGCCCTGAGCTGGCCATGGTCACAGCGGATGCTGGAGAAGCCAGGAAACAGGGAAGGGCTGGTGCTGCTACATTCCACAAGCAGGAAGAGAGGATGAGCACCCCATCCTCCACGTGCATCAGCCCAGAGCATGGACAGGAGGCCAAGGAGGCTGACTCAGGGGAGGGAGTTCCAGGAAGGCTTCCTGGGGGAAGAGTTCCCTTCACCGAGGCTTGAAGAGCACACAGTTCAGATGGGGGTGGGGCACCTCCAAGGCTGTGGGGAGGGGAAAAGGGTGGTCCATTCCCAGCTGGCCCCAAGGCAGCCGTAGAAGCCCACTTCTCTGGGGAGGCATCAGGCTTAGCAGAACTGGACAAGGAAGCAGAGGACATGATTGAGGGCAGGTAGCTCAAGCAGGAAGTGAGGATGTAGCCAGAGGCCTGGCCCCCAACCGAAGCAGGAGGGAGGCTGTGGGAGACTGAGGACTTGCTCTGCTCAGCTCCCCAGCCTGTGTCCCTAGTTCATCTCAGTCCATCTACCAGGAGGTGGACACTGCGTGTGACTTCTTGGCAGCTGTGTCCACCTCCAGGACTTAATGAAGGGAGTGGGGCTCTGCTCAGCCCCTGGAGGCTGCCAACAACTTGGCCTGCTCACCCAGGATGTCCCACGCTATGGCTCTGGAGGCCCAAGGCATGGGCAACAGATCTAGACCACAGCACTGGAGGCTGCGTGGCATGGAGTCCTCAGCGTCTCCATCTATGAAGAGGGATAGAGTAGTCCCCTCCTTGTAGATGTTTGAAGATGAGGTGAGAAGGTATGTGTGCAACTCCTGGCATGGCCAGCTTCTCAACCCCTGGCCTCATCCTCACTGGAGGACATCCTGGTCAGTGTCGGCCCCAGCATGATGTCCTTTCTGGGCAATGTTCAAAACCCATCCAGGCAGAGAGGCTGAGTGCAGGTGGGAGAAAAGGCTTGGAAGGTCCAGAAACAAGTGGGTGAGGAGCACCTGCCAGGCTCCTCATCCTGGGCACCCACCCAGAGAGGGTCAGCAAGGAGGGGCATTGACCTTCACCACCCCTCAGAACCCTCGCCCTTCACATCTAACTCCAGATATGGCCAAGTGAAACCATTTTGAGAAGAAGCTAAAAAATTCCAGAATTAAAGGAAATAACATGAAGATCTCAACATTGGGAGGCAGATAAAGGTCAGACAATTGACAGGACAGGAGGAATCACTGGGCACAGAATTGGACGAGCGTGTAGGTATAAAACTGACTTTACAAAGAAAATTCTGCCCAACAACATGGAGCAGGACAGAGATGGGTGCGAAAGAGGGAGGCCCAGAGGAGAGCCTGGCTTCCAGTGAAGCAGGACTATCAGCTGTTCTCACCCTTGGCCCGGGAGAGCGCCCCCTAGTGTCCGTTGCCCATTATGTGAACAGCAAAGGTGAGGCCACCTTGAGAGGTAAGATAGAAACAGCACCTAGGGCAGTGACTAGCTCGTAGCAAGCCCTGTAGACGTGTTTATTATTCTCACTACTCTTCTATTATGGTATAACATACATAACACATTTTCTGTTTTTATCATATTAAGTGTACAATTTGGTGGTGTTTAGTACATTCGCAGGGTTGTGAAACTACCATCTCTATTTAGTTCCAGAATTTTTTCATCACCCTAAATGGAAGCTGTGACTCCATTAGCAGTCACTCTCCATTCCTTCCCCCCCCCCGCCCCCGCCCCCGCCCAGCTCCTGACGTCCACCAATCTGCTCTGTGTCTCTGTGTATTTGCCTGTTCTGGACATTTCATGTAAATGGAATCACACAATATATGGCCCTTTGTGTCTGGATTATTTCACTTACAATAATGTTTTCTAGGTCCATTTATGTTGTAGGATATCAGGGCTTCATTCCTTTTCATGGCCGCATACTATTCCACTATGTGTATGGACTACATTGTGTTCATCCACTCATCCATTGATGGACACTTGGGTTGTTTCCAGCTTTGGGCTACTGTGAATGGAGCTGTTATGAACATGCTATACATGCTTCTGTTTGAATACTGATTTCAATTCTTTGGGGTATGTTATTATTTTTATTACTCAGATACAATTTGAAAAGGCTCAAAGACCATGACTTTGAAAACATGGCAATGCAGTGAGGGACTTTCAAGTTCCACCTTCCTAGGGTCTTAAAAATAATAAAATCTAAAGGACTACTTGCCACTATCACATCCCCATCAAACAAGTGTTGAGGAGGGAGAATAGAATGTTCTAGATAATGGGAGTGTTGGCTAAGTGGGGCAGAGCTGCCAGTGAGGGCAGGGACTGACACCACATCCTCAGAGGAAGGCACGACCTCAAGAAGAGGGTGCAGGGGGCAGCTGAGCATCAATAATGCCTCCCATGCAATTGAGTCCCCCCAAGTTCTAACAGTGCATGGACCCACCTCCTAATAGTGCCTTGGGGTTCCTTGGGGTCTGACGCCCATGCATGTCATGCTCACCTTGGTGTCCTTCATGCCCTTCACCCTGGAGAACCTGATGACCTGGCATACTGTAGATTGGGGTGCATCGAGGGGGGGGGGCGGCTAAGCCAGGCCCAGCCGAAGGCATCCTGGGCCTGCTGCCTGCCTCCTTGTCCAGGAGTTTCGGCAAGAACAGCCAAATCCCCGACTTATCAGCTCAGCTTTATCTCCAAAACCTCCCACAATTTCCCAGAGAACAAAATTAAATACAGGATTTAGGAGAGATTTTGCGTCTGCCTGAGCAGGGCCAGGAACAGGCTGACATGACAAGGCCGCTGACGCCTGAGCCATGGGTGGGCGGATGGACAGAAGGTACCCAGCCCAGCCCCCTCCTGGCCTGGAGCTCAGCAGCCAGGAGCAAGGACAACCCACCTATAGGGCCCTGTGTGGGAGTCATCAAGTCCCTGAGCCATGTTCCCCTTCTCCACCTCTACTTTGTCATTGCCGGATAGCCTTTCAGGACCCCACAGAGGCCCTGTCACCTAGGCCCAGGCCCGGTGGTGTAGACACACATGGTTCTGCTGTGGACAGGGCAGGATCTCACCTACCTCCCAGCTAGCCTTTTCACAGATGAAAAAACTGAGGCCTGGTGAGGTCATGTTGTTTCCTGACCCTCGACCCTAGGCAGGCAACTGGGGGCTGGGATGTGTCCTCATACACAACACTACCCTGGGGGACCCAACCATGAGGACAAGAGAGAATAGCTCAGGATGGTGGACCCCAAAGTGAGCAGAGGGCCAGCCTGGGCCGGGAGGGGCAGGGTCCCATCAGCATCATCTCTGGGTTCTGGGGGTTAAAGAATTTGCTTCTATGACCCATTCCATGAGACTCTGAGACCAAGGTGGTCCCCTTGCTCTGCAGACGGCTCCAGCTCTAAATAGGAGAAGCCACAGAGCCTTTGAAAACCCTCAGGAGACTTCCAGCAGCGAGGGTCATGGATGGCACAGAGAAAAGAAGTGCCATTTGGAGTGGAAGGCCCAGTGGGCTTTCAGGGCCATCAGAGCCTCTCTTGCCCAGTGCCCAGAGGAGGCAGGGTTGGTACCAAGAGCCACAGGACACAGAGACCCAGCCCTCGGGTGGCCTCCATCCGGAAGGGCACACAGTGATACAGGGCTCAGAGAGGCTCTGAAGGCCCCCTTAGCCTGAAGTTGGTGTCAGAAGTAAGGGTGGCCTTAGGCATGTTTCCTGAGGGCCCAGCACCTCCTCCTCCCCCTCCTCCACCTGCTCAGCCTGGCCACCCACTGCTTGTAACTGCCTGCCCGTGTCCACATACCTCTTCCCTTAGGCTGGTATCCTGTCACTGAGTGGGCTCTGCTGGTCTCAGAAGGACCCAAGAGGCTCTGGTGCCTTCACCCTACATTCCTCTCTCAGCCAAGTGGGACCCAGCAGATCTCAGTGAGAATGACTGGACTGAGGGGCCAACCCCAGCCAATGTCCATATCCACATCTGAAAGCCCTAGTCTCAGGTGGCCTGACCCAGGGGGTCAGGGTGAAGGCAGTAAGGTTGCTGGGCAGAAAGCAAAGGGTGTAGGGTCTCCTCAGCCCCAGACAAGTTTCCTGCTGCCTCTGCGCCCATCCCACCTGTAATGGGAATAATAAGGTATGTAGGCCCTTTCTTGCGAGCCAGGTGGGAGTGAGTCAACGGCGTGTGGGGCTGGCCTGAGGAGGGTCCTGGGCAGCTCGTGGCTTGGCCAAGGTTATTTTTAGCCTCACTGACTGGTGGCAGGTCAGGCCGCATCCATGGAAGAGAAGGACCATCTGGACCCTATTAGTGTTGCAGCCCGAATCCCGACTCCACCCTTTGTCTCAGGCCTCAGCACTGGTTATCCTGGCTGCCCTGATGCTGGATCCAGTCTGGCAAGTCTCAGGAGTGCTCACTACCTCATCTCACTGCCCCAGCCCCAGGAAGAAGAGCTTGGAGTAGTCTGGCCCAAAGATGAGAGGGGTCCTGGGCAGCCTGGGGCGGGACCCACTGTCCCAGCCCCCGAGCAGTAACAGCATAAATCCAGGCTGGCCCTAAGTACAGACTGCGAGATCCAGGAAACAGGGCCTAGAAGGGACCCCTCACCTTCACTGTGGAGGGGAAACCTGGACTATAGCAGGGGGTCCCTGCCCCTCTACCCTGACCTCGGCCAGCCTGCCCCTGGGCCCCTGGCCCCTCCAGGATGGCCCCACTGCCCCCTGCCTCTGGTTCTCTGGCACCCCTGGTGAATCATGGCCCTGGTGACCTTGGACTGTCCTAGCAAAAGTGTCAGGGTGCTTACAGCCGCTCCAATGTTAAGAGACCTCACCCACATCATCTGTAGATGCTTTTGTCTGGAGATTAGGGGGATACAGGCTGCAGATAAGAGCCTGGAGGGTCATTTAAAGGGCAGGCACAGAGAATGGTAAAGAACATGTTCTCCCCATCCACCCCCTGCTGCCTGCCTGCCCCCTCCCTCTCATCCTGCCCCTCTGGAGGTGCTAGTCAAGGGCACTGAGCTGTCCTAGAGGCAGGCCACCCACGTAAGCCTCTCATCCTACTTGCAAACTGCGTGACTTCTGGCAAACCCCTAATCTCTCCGTGTTCTTGTCTACAAAATGGGAGCCATGGAGTATCCTGGCTATGGAGTATTCAGCCTTCAACCTATTGGGCTTCAGGGCCATGTGAGCCTGAGCGACTTTAGTCTTTGCACTGCTGGCCTCTCAGTCCCAGGGATTCCTGGAGCCCATTAGGGAGATGGATAGAGAAGTTTGATGCTCCCCAACCCATAACCCGACAGGCTGGAAGTGGGGTTGGAGACCGCAAGGACCTGGGATGTGGGGCCTTCCTCCTGGTGGGGTGGGATGGGGGCTTGATGCTTCCCGGGCCTAGGCTGCATCTACGATCCCCTGCCAGACAAGAGGAGTTGGGGGTCCCACATGCAGTGTGATTGGGGGGTCTCCAGTCTCCAAATACCCACCCGCACACAGGGGTCCCTCACATCATCTTGCTGTGGTCACTCTAAGCCTCATAGGACCACCACCTACCTCATTCTTCTCCCTGGAAGTGACTTTGGCAACATCTAGAAGCATTTTGGGGTGTCACAATTGCAGGGGAAAGGTGTTCCTGGCATCTTGTGGGTGGAAGCGTGAGATGCTACTCAGCACCCTACAGTGTTCAGATGACCCGAACGTCACCTGTACCAAGGCTCAGATACCTGTCCCAGGAGGGGTGCCTCAGCTCTTTTCTGCTGGAGATCCTGGGAGAAAGTTCTGTGTTCAGACAGTCTCTCTAAGACAACACTGGCAGCAAGAAAGAGGAGATAGTCTTCCCTAGAATCGCTGGCTCAAGTGTGTCTGCAGGACACCCAGATCAGCCCCCAGGTGCCCTTCAGCCAGAGAATGCCAGCCCTTAGAGGACCCGAGGCAAAAGGGCTGGAATCTGCCCAGCACTTAGCCCAAAGAGGCCCTGAAAATAGACACAGAGGCTAGATGTTATGCCACACCCCAGACGGTCCTCTCAGGAGCAGCGGACGTTATATGGAGCCACTTAGCTGGTGGAACCAGGGCCACTCAGTCTCCACCAAGAGGGAGCAAACAGCCAGTTAAGTGCTTAAAGGAGAAGTACAAGGTCACCTGGAGGGCCCTGGGCAGCTGCAGCAATTAATGGGGAATTGGACAAGCCCTGACCCCACTAGCCCATTGGAGACCTGCTTTCTGCCCACCAGTGTGCCTCACCTCCTAGTGCTCTTGACCATGGACCTGGCCATCATCCACTCTACAGGAGCCCTAGAATGGCAGGGAAGTTCCTAAAATTGGGGTATTCTTTCTGGCAAGAGGTAAGATGCCGATATGGCATCCCCCAGGGAGGAGGTATCCCCACGATCTATGGAAGACCAGTCCCAGGAAGGATGAGCTCAGCCATGGGGATCTGGGGTGGGGAGCAGCCTCTGCCCCACATCCAGCACCCCATCAGCACTGCCCCTCTTTCATGGCCCCTGGAGAGCTCTCAATAGCTGTCAGTCAACTGAGTATATGATTGGCCTGCAGGATGGGCTCAGACTGCCCTCCCCACTGCGAGCTAATGTACTTTGCATTATTGTAAATCTTGCTTTTCTTGGGAAGAGAGAGAAGGGTGCTCTGGGGACTTGATTCTGTAAGGGAGCTGGTTCCTCATACTAAGAAACACCATTTGCTCAGATTTATAGGAAGCTTATTCCTAGGGGGCTCTGTGTGCTCCTTACGGCCCCTGCTAGCCCCCCTGACACCCTGTTCCACCTGCCATAGACTCACGGGGCCCTTTCTCAGTCAGGCTGACCTCAGAGATCCTGAGAGCCTGGGTCATTCTGCCTGCAGGGCCTCCCCTAGGCCACTCCCTCCCAGAGTCACCTCTTCCTCCCATTTCTCTTCTGTCCTCAAGACCCTGCCTGACATCTTCCTCAAGGAAGCTCTCCTGCTGTGCCTTTCAACTATGCCTCCGCACCTCTGCCTCCTGTGGAGAGTGGCCCCATGAGCACATGGGCCTGACAGAACAGATGGACCTGCATGACTTGTGGGACTGAGATGTGGTCTCCACTGTGCTGAAGAAGTGTCCCTCCTCCAGGTGAATCATGACGACTGCCAGAAGAGGCTACTGCGGGCAACTTGAGTGGACCAGTGGGCGTCTGGCATGTCAAGGCTGGAAGAGCTGCCAACCCAGCCCACCTGGCAGAGTCCCAGCCACCCTCAAGGCCAGCTGACCAGCCACTCATGAAAGAGACCCTGGCCAGAGGCACCTGATCATCACTGCTGGCCTGGAGGTCCCGGAGGGACATGGACAGCTAGAAAGAGTTATCTGGTTGGAATAGGGTGGGGACTGTTTTCAGTAGTGTTTCCTTTGTATATTGCAAATAAAGAAAAGCAGCAAAAGATCTAAAGATGCATTTATACAATTTTACATAAGACATTAACTGTTCATATTAAAGATTGCTGTGATAGTCATTATTCAAAGTAGTGTATCAGTTTCCAAGAGATGTTGTAACAAAGGATCGCAAACTGGGCGGCTTAACACTGAAAGGCATCCTCTGACAGTCTGGAGGCCGGAAATTCTAAATCAAGGCTCTAATGCTTCAGGGGAGGATCCTTCTGGCCTCGCCCAGCTTCTGGTGGCTCCTGGCATCCCTTGGCTTGTGGTTAATGTAGGTCCTGAGGCTGGGATGGGCTCAGGCTCAGCCTGCCCACTGGCCAGCTGGGAGCTGGAAGCTGGGGGCCAGCGTGGCATCTGAGGAGGATAGGGGAGGCCAGGTCACGGCAGTGCAGGGGGCCCCCAGGATTTGATTCCTGCATGACGGGAAGCTGGCACAGGTGGGGGGTTTCAAGCAAGGATCTGACACTATTTATCCTATTAACAGATCCAGGGAGGAGGGGCCACCCATCCCCACCCACTCCCAGCCCTGGCCAGAGAGGTACCCAGATGGCAGTGGTTTACTCTGAAACTATGGTTGTTTCCCTGATGATTAGTCCTCCTAATCTTGGTGGAGAATTGTTCACTAGGCCTGGGGAGTGGGGATGAACAAGGCGGACAGGCTTCCCACTGGGCCTGCCTGTTTGTTGGGCTCCCTGGTGCCCTGGGCCCAGAGGCAAAAATGTCCTAGGTCCCCACGTGGACCCAAACTCCCAAGTGGAGACCCTGCCCCTTGCAGACAACCCTGGAAGACAAAGTACTTCTCATTTCGGGGACCAGATTTGCAATACCTTGCCCCTGTGCCAAAGGTGGTAGGCACCTCTGTACAATCAGGCACACAGCATCCTGTCCTGAACTTTGGCCCTCTGGTGGCATCGGTGATAAATTGTTATTTTTAAACTCTTTAATGATGTGTAAGTACATAATGGGGTTTGCCATCAGGTAATTGTTCTCAATCAATAGGGAGAATCAGGGTTTAGTGGGGCCACTGCCAGGCTAGCTCCATCCTTGGTCCCTACTCTCTGTTCCTCTAACTCAGCCCAGAACACTCATAGGCCCCGGAAATAATTTCTGGAAGGATAGAGTTGTGAAGGTCAGGAGGAAGGGATGCTTGGCTGTGCCCCAGGGTCCCTATGAGGGCTGGGGGGCTGAACATCATGGGCCTCTCTGATTTTCCTGGAGGCATAAAAAGCCTCAGAGTTCCCACAGAAGGCAGCCAGTGGTAGGTGAAGACCCCGGAGTCCATGCGGGTGCTAAGGAGAGGAGGAGTCACATGTCCCCTGCCTCGAGATTTCCTCACCGTACAGTCTTTGGCACCAGACCCTTGACAGCTGCATCATGTATTCACTAAACATTTGTTGCGTGGATGAATG
Organism: Rousettus aegyptiacus; assembly: GCF_014176215.1. Classification (NCBI taxonomy): domain Eukaryota; kingdom Metazoa; phylum Chordata; class Mammalia; order Chiroptera; family Pteropodidae; genus Rousettus; species Rousettus aegyptiacus. Next base: position 16,126,369 of record NW_023416311.1, on the reverse strand, counting down.
AAACCCCACAGTAGCCCTGGGTTTACACAGAAGGACATGCTGGGGGATGTGAGCATCCTCAACCCAGGGACCAGGAGGGCTCCCCCCAGCACAAGGCATAACAGAGCAGAGCTGTCTCAGATGCAGGTGGGAGGGCCAGGGGAGGGTAGCACTGTCCCAGGCCCGTGGGGAGTCCTGGCTGCAGGACAGGTGGCTGTGATGAGGGGCCCCAGGTCTAGGCCACAGGTCCAGGCTCCAGGCTGGATTAGCAAGCAGGGTGGGGCCTCCTCTCCATCAATAAACCCCCAGCTCTGATGGGCATCTATCAGCTGCTGGCACTTGGGACTAGACTGAAAGCACATTTTGTACTTGGATATCTCATGCACTCAATTTATGCTCAATAAAAAGAAATCCAGAGCCTATTTGACTCAAGTGTATAAATTTGCACATTTGCAATGACTGCACCTCCTAATTGCTGCTAAGCGTGTCCATCTGCTGGTTTGGGCTGCAATTCCACTGGTCGGGCAGTGTCTCTCCTCCCAGGAGATGTGAGTTCTCAAGCCTGGGGAATCCCTGGATCCCTTGATGGGGCTCAGCTGAGGCCACCAGCTTCTAGGGGGTGCTGAGGCCTGGGGTGTCCTGGCGCTCCAATGCTCAGCTACCCTGACCCATGGGGAGGAGCTGTGCCTCCAGGATCCTTTGAGGGAGAGATGGCCGACTCAGTTCCCTGGGCACTCAGAGACTGCCTGGGGACACCCTCAGGCCAGGAACGCCCTGGTTTGCATGAGGATGTGGAAGTGGAGGGAAAGCAGGGAAATGAATGGTGGCCCAGGTGTACAGCCATATCAGCCCAGGGCCCAGGGTGCAGAGTTAGGAGGAGCGAGGCCTAAGGGACAGGTGAGGAGACTGAGTCTCGATACTGCCTATAGTTTGGGGGAAGGTGTCCCACTAGGTGGGTAGAGACCCACAAAAGATAGGGTCATAGCCAATAAGACCCTTCCCTCACGAGTGGCCTTTTCCTAGCCCCTGACTCATCCTAGCAGGTCAGCAGGAACCACCCCCGCCCTGGATTGGCAGGAGACTTCATGAAAGAGGAAATAGAACTACAGAAGGTGCTGGAAAACCTGGAAGTTCAACAGGGTCCCAAGTGAGCCCAGGTGGACCATCCAGTTCACCTGGCCAGGTACTGGGGTTTGGCCCACGAGAGATGGACCAGCAGTGTCCACATCCTGTTGTCTCCATGCCTGGCTGGAGACACTCACTGTCCCTTGCGCTCACCCCAAGGAAGCCTGTTGAGGGGTCAGTGTCCCACGACAGTGCTATACCTCCAGGGAGAGGCTGTCTCTGCCCATGCCTTCTCCAAGGCCAATATCCTCTCTCCTGGAGCTCACAGGGATCCCCAGTTCTCTGACCAGAAGGGGCCCAGGGCCATGGATCACCCAGAATTGTAGGAAGCAACCAAGCACTCAAAATACCCAATGCGCTTATAGGGAATCCAAGGCCTAGATTTCCCTATTCCCTCGCAGTCTGCAGAGGTGACTCAAAAGACCATACAAAGAAGACTTTGCTTGTGTGATCCTTGCCATTGAGGACAGCTGGGAGAAGTTGGACCCCAGGCTGGGTCTTTCCCTCGCTTTGGCCAGGCAGAGGGGACAGGCAATTCCTGGTGTCGTTTTGGGTTCAGCAGGAGACCCTGGGCTGGAATTTCACCATCACAGTCTCTCTGCCTCCAGCTCTAAGACCCTGGGAGAACTTCGCCAACCCCTATCCTGAGAGCAAAAATGGCGGACATGGGGCCCAGTGTTCTCCCCATCCAGGGACCAGCAGGTACAGCCCCTGCCACCCCAGAACAAGGGGCTCCCAATGCTCTGTGAAGGATACTGTCCCTTCTTACCATCCAGAGCAAAAGCTCCTTAGCAAATGGCAAAGTGTAAATATTGGAACCAGTGGCTCCTCCACCCCAGGGAGCAGACTCGGCCAGATGCATGTGGCGGTTGCTTGGCAACCCCCCGCCTGCACCACCCGAACCCCTGTGCCCACGCAGTCTGGTCCTGCCTCTGCTCAGCACCTCCAGCTCCTCCGGCCTGAGGGGGGACTGCAGGTGGAGGACATCGGGCATCCTCTCCTCTGTCTCCTCCCACCCCCACCCCAACCCTTGCACTTCCACTAGACTGGATTCTGTGCTGTGGGCCCCAGGGGGAAGGGTCCTGGGCTGGTGGGGGGCATCTGCTAGTCAACCCTCCATGCTCAGCATCTGGTGCCTGGGGGTGCCCGATTCCAGGAAGTGGAAGAGAGAACGAGCCCCAACCCCAAGAGTGTCCTGGCCCCTCTCAAGGCTCTGATTGGTCCTTGGCAGTCAGGCCTGTGGGAGGTCTTCAGACCAGGAGACCAGGCAGAGAGTTGTGCTGGCTTCATCAGAGGCTGAATTGGCTTTTTTTGGGAAGTAGAAACCCAATTTTAGGCCATGGGTAAAGTGCCCCCACTATGAAGTGTGACGTGAGGCTCACTGGTCGGGTGCGATCTCCCAATTAGAGGTCAGTGTTGTCATCAGCTGGGTGAGAACTCCACATCCACTTTCACACTTGGAAACAGAGGCTTGTGCTCTGCATTACCTGAGGTCACACTGCTGAGCCATAGCTAGAACTGGAACCCGAGCCCCTTTCCCACCCCAGAACTTGTCTGGCCTCGAGAGCTGCCTTTGCAGTGTTTTATCTCGGCAGTGGTCTCCCAGTCCTGGATGTAGGCAGTGGGTACCTGCCAACTCAGGGAGACCTTGGGTAGCCCTCTAGGGCCCCCTCCACCCCAGGACCTGCAGCTCCCCCTCCTTGCACTTCTGACTGGGGGGGAGGGGGAGGCTGATCTTTTTGCTGTGGTCCTACCTGGTCCTACCTGGAAGCAGGCCAGCCGCAGACATCAGCTTTTCCCTCCATGTCCCAAAGCTGGTAAATGGACCTTCCCAGCATCCTGTGGCCCTGTGTTCCTCTGAGCAAGGAGGCACCAGCCTGGCCCTCTCCTCTGGGGACCACACTGGCTGTTCTGTAGGATGGTGGGCCAAGTGGGAGGCCAGGCCTGGGCCCCTCCCCTGCCATGAGCCCCTGCCGCCCCGTGTTGGGAGCATGTACCCCGAGTGTCCTCAGGCTGAGGGGCAGGAGGCCCTGCTTATCATTCCTTCTAATGTCCAAGCTCTATTGATGGCAATCAAGGAGCCACCTAGGCTTAGCCCTGGGTGCTGCCTTGGTTGTGGCCAGGGGTGTGGAGAACTCCTGAGTGTGCCCAGGGAAGCTTCCATGCGGCCGGGAGAGGCCATGCCTTGGCCCAAAGGGAGGCCGGACTGCGGGACCTTATGTCCTTCTCTGCAAGGGCCTGTCCTGAGGCCAAACTGAGAATGGTGTTTCAGGCAGAAGCAGGGCTCACACAACTGCCCTGAGGGGAATCTGGAATTTTCAGGAGCCCCTCCCTCCTCGCAACCTGGAGAAGAGGGGGTCAGGTGAGGTCTGCGCCTCTCCCCTGCCCCGCTCCGTCTCCATGCGCACCAGCTGTGTCTGGACCGGCCTGGGCAGTTTGGTCATCACAGAATCTCTGTTTCATGTGGCAGGAACCCCTCCCCATTATAGGGCACCCACCTGTCTGGCAGAAGTTCATCCTTACACCTGCCTAAGGATCCCCTAGTCTCCTTTAGAGGAAATCCTGTGGGTTTTGCCTGGAAAGCTCTGTGCCACCCTGCATCCTCTCCAGCAGAGCCCATGAGCCTGAGCATCTGAGGGTTCATCCACGCGCCGCTCCTCCCTGTACCGCACTGTTCGGGTGGCGAAAGGAACAGAGAACACAGTATACCGCATGTCGGTGCTGACATCAGAGTGACATGCTAGGCAGAGGCCATGACGAGATGGGGAGACGGAAGGCCTTTGCATTCTTTGGGCCTCTGTGCCCCCTTTCCACCCTGTTTCCCAGTGTAGACCTCAGGCTTGTGTCTTCTTTGATTCGGCAATGGGCCGGCCTCTGGGTCTCTGGAGGAGAGAGGGGTGTGCGGGGGCTCATTTCCGGCTCCTACCTGCCCAGTCACGTGGGCCGTGCTGCACCTTCCTCCCCCAGGCAGTCTCTCCATGTCCCTGTGGCCTCTTCAGGCCCTGAAATCGGGCTGGCATTGTGCTATCATCTGTGGGTTCCCATACCCTGCCCACTTGTGAACAGATATGTTATCAAATGTCTCTTCTGATGTAACTGACGGGAAGGGACCTCTGACTGACCAGCCAGGCGAGCAGAGGAAGCTGGGGTCCAGCCACACTTCCAGCTGGGCAGCTGTGCCCTTTCAGCCCCAGCATGGGGGCCCCTCCTAAGAGCCTGGGAATCCTCAGGTGGACCTCAAGGTGCCCAGGCTGGTGCCACCCACAACCAGCCTCTGTTTCCTCACTCATAAAACCAGTGGTGGGAGTCCTGCACACACTTCCCAGTCATCATGGGGGCAGAAGGTGCCACCCTGAGTGGCTCCCTCAGGGGCGGTGGACGCTTGTTATCTTGGCCAGGAACTAAGACCTCCAAGAGGCCCAAATGCGGCTGTTTGTTAGAAACAGAGAAGCAATATTTGCATTTCAAGGCCATCAGCCCTGGAAACCAAATATTTTATTTTGGGATCAGGCCTGGAGCCTCGAAGAGCAGACCAGCAGACCTGAGCAGATGCCCTTGCCTGTTGGGGGAAGGAGGCAAATGAGGACTGAATCAGGGGCCCTTGTTGCCTTCATACACTCACCCCAGAGGATAAGGGGAGATGCACGTGTGCGCACGCCCACACACACAGACACACACACACAGACACACACACACACACACACACACACACAATGGCAGGATGGTGCCTGTGGCCTTTCCCTGGCCCACCCTGGTGCCTCATGGGACTCTCTACCCACACACATGAAAAACAGAGGCCCACGGCATGGTACACTCTAGTCCATCCCCTGACCACGACCGTCCCTACGCAAGCACAAGTCCCAAACCCATTCTACAGGTGAGAAAATCAAAGCTCAGAGTAATAAGTCACACAGCCAGGTCTTTGCTAATCTTCTGACCCTGGAGCCCACATCAGCTCCTAAGTGGCCAGAGAAGGGCTGGGTGGGGAGGGGGAGGGCTGCCCTCTCCAGAGTGTCCCCCATGGGAGTCAGGCTCCATCTCAGCCTCTTCCTCCCTGTTCTGTTTCTCTTTCAGGCCTTGTCACACCCTTGCGTCCAGCCCCGGACCTGACCAAACTCAGGAAGGCAGCCTGGCCTGAGTGTGAGCTGTCTCTCTCTGTTCCCTGGGTCTGCAAGACATCAGAGGGGCTGGCCACGCTGCTCACTTCCTCCTGTGCCGAGCTGACATTCTGCAGACCTGGCTTGGTTCAGCCACGTGTGTGCTGTGTGTGAGAAACTGCCGCCACAGTCACGGGGCCCTGCACTGGGCAGTTGGAGGACAGGGACTCAGGACACCAAGGGCCCCTCCCTCCTCATCCCCTGCTACAGGAAGGCCGCCTGGCTGCCCACTGCCCACGGGCTGGAACATCTGCAGCCGCCAGTGGACCCACGGTGTAGAGGATGCTTGAGATTCAAGGACACTTGGGCCATGAGGTCTTAGTGTCCCATGCAGAGCTGATAGAGGCCCTGTGAGTCAAGGGGCTTTGCTGAGGGCCCCGTGAGGACCCTGGGCTCTGTGACTGAAGAGTCCCACTCACCATCCAATCCTCCCAGTGCTCTGCTTAGGGACACCGTTCGGGGGAGTTGAGGGGTGGGAGAGGAAGGATGGCGCCCTCTTTCTGGAAATTTTAGAACAGCACCCCCCACTCTACCAGTGCTCTTGTGGGGTGGGAAGAAAAAATCAAACATTTCCAAAGCTTGGAAGGAAGAATGGTAGGGGGAGAGGGAAATGAGGAGATCAGTAATTCTTGGACTATGCGGGGGCAGGAGGTCTCAGATCAATGTCTGATCATCTAAGGAGGGTTTTGGCTCTCTCCAGTTCGAAGCCCACTCCCCGCCCCCACTCCTATAGGCTCAGCTCCATCCATGGACTCAGAGTTGGGAGCCACTGACCGCAGGCTCGGCTCTGCCTGCCCATCTATATCAAGAGACCAGACTCAAACTCTTGAGGGGCTTGAGACTACCTAGGGACTCAGGCATCAGCTGCAGAATAGTGGTGAGACCCTGAGTCCTGCTCACCACCTCCCCAAGCCCACCCCTCACACTCCCCACTTGGCTAGTGGGTCAAATTGTGCCCCCCCCAAAGATAAGTCTATATCCTAACCCCTAGGACCTGTGAAAGGGATCTTAATTTGAAAAATTAAGATAATCAAGTTAAGATGAGGTCATTGGGGTGGCCCTGATCCAATGGCTGGTGTCCTTGTAAGAAGAGGAGTTTTAGAGAAGCAGACATACAGGAAAAGGCCATGTGACGATGGAGGCAGAGACTGGGATGATGTGGCCGCATCCCAAGGATTGCAACACCAGGAGCTGGGCGAGGCAGGAAGGATCTGCCCCTGGAGCCTCCAGAAGCTGGCAGCCCTATGACACCTTGATCTCAGACCTCCAGCCTCCATACATGAGAGGATGAATTCCCATGGTTTCAGGCCATCCAGAAGCCCCAGGAGACTCATATACACAGACAGGTCCTCATCCAGCTCCCTGTGACTGTCCTTTCAGCCGCTTGCCCCTAGGCAGCCTTCCTGGCTTGGACAGCACTGAGCAAGTCTGGCTCCCTCACCCCAGAGTCTCAGATACCTGCAGGTCACAGGGGCTTGAGCCCAGCGACCCTAACTCAGGCCCTGCTCACAGAAAGCTGGGGAGCTGGGAGGTTTTGGCAACTGGGCTTTCCTCATATCCCTAGGCCAGGTCACCCCATGCTGTCTGCTGGGAGCCCCAGGCAAGGCAAGGAGCCTCTCAGTCAAAGACAGGCCTGGAGTACCCACTGGCATGCAGGGTGCTAGCTACATTAAGACGGCCTCTCAAAGATCCTTACAAATGACATAGGTGCAGGGGACATTCAGGAGGGTAACGTGTGTAACGGAGGGCTGGCCCAGTCCAGCCAGGCTTCCTGGAGGAGGCAGCACCTCAAAGCCTCACAGGAGCACTTGTAAGGCATTCCCTTCCCATCAGCCCTGCTTGGCACATAGTCGGTGCTGAAGAAATGGTCCCATGGAGGGGGCTGGATAGGTCCTCTGCACGCCTCGCCGGCAGACAGCAGCAAACTCCTCTGGTCGGCCCTGATAATTGGGACCAAATCATCCTCTCTGAAGAGAACTTCTTGAACATCTGCTGTACACCTGGAAGGCAGTCCTGGGTATCTGAGGCTCTCCCTCCCAGGTGAGTGGGGCTTATCCCCCATCTTCAGGACCTGTCCCCCGATCTCCCCGATCTCCCCGTGTCACCAAGCTCCCTGTCAACTTGTCCTGTTTAAATATTTAATCCAGTTAAATATTAAACTTCTTCCAAGTCCCAATTACAATCGGATCGATTCTTGGCTGTGGCTGTGCTGCCAACCTGGCGCTCTGCCTTTCTAAAGCTCTGATCAGCTTGGGAGGACGGGGAGGGGGCCTGGAGGCAGGGCAGGTAGGCCCAGCACACAGCAGGCCAGGCAGGACCAAAAGCCTGTTCCCCTTCCTGGGAATGGCCAGAAACACAAGAGAAGGTTTTTCTATAGCCCAAAGCAAGAGTTTGTCCTGAACTCCAGCAGGTGAAATCACCTCAATTCAGGCACCATTCCTGCTTTCGGGGCCATGGTAGGAAGTGGATGAAAACATTCCCTCGAGGTAGGAAGTGTGGGCATCCCATTAGGAGGGGCGACCCTGGGACCCAAGACCTAGCTCTGTTTAAAACCAGTTTTCAAAGTATGCTGAAGAGTACAGAAAATAAGTGCTAATGGTAGACCCTCCTCCAAGATTAAACGCATGCACACATCATATGCCCTTAAATGTTTTTACGTTCATACAACTGTGGCCTCCTTTACACATACTTTGCAAGTTACCATTTCACTCTGTATGAGAGTCACCAGGTGGTATGTAAAGTGTCTGTGTTTATATATGTACAGCAGCAGCTTGTTATAAATTTCATGGAGATAAGGACATACGACACATGGTTTACAAATAGAGATAAAATATGTGACATTCTCTATTGTACAGCCCACATGACCAGCTGATTCTTGTGGAACTCCTTCACTGACTTTTGCTCTTGTGCTGGAGCCAACTGGAGGTGGCAGAGGGGCACCCCAGGCCACCCAGTGTGTTGTCATGAAATCTGGCATGGGACCCTCCGTTCATCTATTTCTCATGCTGGTACGAATTACTTCCATTAAACTGCAGCTACTCTCACTTCAGCACTAACTGAAAGTCAACATAATTTAGCTTTTCCTGGTGGCTGTTTTTAACAAGCTGCTCACCGTATTCTGGTCTATATGAGCAGATCCAAGTCAGCTCCGGCCACGCAGACACCTGCTAGTCCTACCATTCCACTTTCCTGGTGGTCACCCCATGGGTCCCCGCGCAGGCTGTTGGGCCCGGTCTATGGGGACTTCTTTCCAGATGTCCGTTCTGTCCCCCTCTCCTGCTGTCTATCTCCTGATGTTCTAATGACTTTAGGTTGATGGTAAATCCTAATAGCTGGCTGAAGTACTCTCTCCCTTATTCTTTCTTGAAATTGGCTTTGCAACTCTTGGCCTTTTACTCATCCAGAAACATTTTAGCGTCGCCTCGTCAAGATTCAAGAAAGAGTGGTTGGGCTTTTGATGGAAATTGCATTGAATTTATAGGTTGATTTTTGGAAAATTGCCATCTCTGCCGTATTGAGTCTTCCCATCACAGATATCATAGTTCTCCATTGATTTCGATCTTTTATATCTTTGAAAAACTTTTTAAAGTTATTTTCCTTGTAATCGTCATGCACGTCTTCCTTCCTGGTCCAGTTCCTTCTTCCCGACTAGTGATTTCAGCAGGAGTCAGGGAACGGAAAGCCCCTCAGTCTGGGTTGGGCTGCGATGTCTTCCTATCTCCCTCGGCGCTGGCGGTGTCAGCAGAGAAGCAGAGAACTTTTGGTCTCCTCCCTCCACACTTGAGGGACACAATTCTGTCATCTCCTGGCCTCTCATTGCCCAGACGCCTGTTACATGTCTATTTGCCATTTGTTGAAGCCATCAGACTCTTCTCTCTATTCAGTTCTAAGATCTTTCCTCACCTGGGATCCTGTATCTTCACCTAGCTGAGCCCAAGTGGCATTTCTCTTATTCATCAAATTCACTCATATTTATGTTTGAGATTTGTTGTGTCCTCACATGGTAGAAGGAGCAAGGAAGCTCTGTGAGTGTCTTTTAATAGGACACTAATCCAATTCATGAGGTCTCCACCCTCATCATCTCATCACCCCCAAAGGCCCCACCCCCCAATACTATCATCTTGGGGGTAGGTCTCAACATACGGATTTGAGGGACACACAGAATGAGGAGATGAAACCAGTCTCTGCATCCATGGCATCTTACGGGTTGGAGTACTGGGAGCCCTGTCTCTTAACCAGGGTTTTGGGGTGTTGATAGATATGGAGAGACCTTAAGCCCAAAGCCTTGAGCCAAAGTAAGGCGGGACTGGATAAGTGTCCTCACCACCATGCTGGCCCCTCTGATCTCAGACTTCCGGCCTCCAAAACTGTGGGAAATAAATGTCTGTTGTATATGAGCCTCAGTCTGTGGAGTTCTGTCACAGCAGCTCAAATGGGCTAAGACAGCCTCTTCATCATGGGCTAAGACAGCCTTTTCTCTCCTTTCTGTTGACGCAGTCCAACACTTACAATGACATTTGTCACAGTTTATCCAGCATTTCTAGGTGCTATTGGTTGGCATTTTCTCCTCACCGCGGCTGCCCAGGACCCCCCGTATCCATCCTGCATGTCCCTGCAGAGCTCTGGTTTCCCACTGGAGACCCACAGGGATGAAAAATCCACAGCCTCAAATGTCGCTGGGCACCCCGATGCCAGTATAGACTCCAGGGACTCAGAGCAAGCTTTGTCCTTGTCCCTGTGGAGGTGTTAAACACTAACAAAAGTGTTGTCTGCCTTCCAGCTGAGGAGAAATAAAAGAGAGAGAGAGTAGACATCAGTCCTGGCAGTGCAAGGAGGTCACTTGCCAGGCGGCTGCAGCTCCAGCTCGATAGAGCTGCAAGGAAGTTACAACAAAGGAGATCCATACATCAGTGGAAGGCATTTCCCTGGGAAGCCTGAATCAGCCCCAGGCCTTGCCCGAGGACACACGAGGCTCTGTGGGAATGGTGCCAGCTCTCTCTGATGAATTGGCAAAGAAGGGCTGAATGAGGAGGGGCAATTGGTGGCTGGACACTATTTTCAAACAGCTTTCAATGGTCAGGCAATGCACTGCCTCATGGGAAGGGCCTCAGAAAGGGCCCAGTATAGTGCTCCCAGCCTGGGCTGCATGGTGGGGTTGAATGGTGGCCCCCTAAAAGACATGTCCACATCCTAATCCCCGTAGCCTGTGAATGAAACCTTATTTGGAAAAAGGTCTATTCAAATGTCATTAAGTTAAGGAATTTGAAATGAGATCATCCTGGATTATCCAGGTGGGCCCCAAATCCAATGACAGTGTTCTCATAAGAGAAAAGAAGGGGAGAAGACACAGACATATAGGGAGGAGGCAGAGACTAGAGTAATGTGGCCACAAGCCCAGGAACGCCAACGATGGCCAGCAGCACCAGAAGCTACAAGAGGCAGGAAGAGTCCTCTCCTTAAGATGCTGAGGGAGCCGTGGCCCTGTCACATCTTGATTTCAGATTCCCAGGCTTCAGAACAAGGAGAATAGATTTGGGTTGTTTTAAGTTCCCGATTTGTGATGCCTTTTCTGGAGGACTCCTGACGCTCGTGCAGGACACTATTCATGCAAAGGCTGCCTTGGTGAGCGCTCAGACCTAATGCAGTTTAGGGTGCTCACCACGCACCTTGCGGTTCATACTAAGATTCCTCAATGTTCCAGTGACCCCACAGGGGCCAGTGACTAGTATCCCCACTTGGCAGAGGGGAAACCCAGGCTCCCAGAGGCCAGTACCTTGCCGCTAGTCACAAAGCTCCAGGGGATGGAGTCAGTCTCAGTTCTGTCCCCACACAGAGTCCTGGGCAGTCCAGCAGTAGCATTGTGGGGGAAGCTTGTTCATCAGTCTCTAGGTCGAGGGGATTGTCTGGCCCCTAGACGTAAGGTCAGCCTGCTAAGACAGACACCGGGGCCCTGGATGGCCACCGGGAGGGGCTCTGGAGGGGTGAGGGCTGGGGCTCCCTCCCCACTGCTCATGGCAGCACCACTGATACTTCCCCTACTGTTGGAGGAGGAGAAAACCCACTGGCCCTGGAAGGTGGGCCCTCAGCACAGCATGGCCACCACCCAAGGGCCTCCCTGGGACCCTTGCCCACCACCCACCTCCTCTGGGGATTGGGAGCCTCCTGGAGGGCTGCACCCACCCCTCCCTCAGCCATGGAAGCACGAGGCTGGGAGGGTGTGTGTGGGGGTGGGGACCCACTGATAACTTGGAAGGGGGGGGAGTGGATGCCAAAAATATCCCAAACGTGTTGAGAGAGCACATTCTGGGAACAGCAGCGGCCTCGGCCCAGAGGAGCCTGGAGCCCCTGCTCTGGACATGGTGACGTCTCTGGCCCTTTGCCGCCTCCTCTGCCTGCAAGCAGAGAATAGAACCGGAAAGGAGAAGACATGAGCGTGTGAAGAGGGAGGATGCGTGTGGTCTGAAAGGAAAACATTGCTGGAACAGGCTGTGCTGGTCTGGAACCTCAGCCACATCAGGCCAGGGTCACTGCAGCCTCTGTGCTCAGGACCTCAGAGCCCCGATAGGGCTGGAAGGAGCGGGGGAGGGGTGTCCCGGAGATGGCACTTCAAACAGCGATGGGGTCAGCCTTTCCTTTCTCCAGGTCACTGCACACGCGAATCTGTCTTCCCGGCTCCGGCTCTATTACTGAGGACAATTCGACATATAGTGAGATGTGCGGATATAAAGTGTACAATTCATTGAATTTTGAGGGATAATTATTTCTGAGCGTCTACATTCTCAAACGGCTTTAGTGAGGAATGATCAACAAGCAATAAACTGCACACGTTAAAAATTCAACCTGTGTACATGCCTGTGAAGCCATCACCATAATTAAGACAGTGAAAATATCAATTGCTCCAAAAGGTGTCATTCCTCCCTCTCCACTGTCCCTCCTCACCTCCAGGTAACTACTAATCCGCCCTCCGTCACTACAGATAGTTGATTTGCATTAATAGAATTATATATGAGTGGAATTACAGAGTGTACACTTTTTTTGTCAGCTTCTTTCACACAGCATAAGCTCTAAAGCTCCATCCGAATTTCTGCCTCAAGTTCACTTGCTCCTTTGGTCTCCAACTTGTGCTCCGTGGTGTCCACGGGTTGTCTATTCACTGGTGAAAGGCATTGGGGGAAGTTTCCAGTTTGGGGTTTGCTGTGGTTTGAATGCTCCCCACCCCAAATTCACATGTTGAAACCTAATCCCCAATACAATAGTATTAGAAGATGGAGCCTTTGAGAGGTGCTTAGGTCATGATGGTGAGGTTCTTGTGAGTGGGATTAGTGTCCTTATAAAAGGGACTCCACAGGGCTCCCTAGCTTCTTCCAGCACTAGAGAACACAGTGGGAAGACACTGACTATGGACCAGGAAGTGGAGCTCTCACTCTTGGAGGGCCCGCCACCCTTCAGAGTGTGAGAAATGCCTCTCGTTTGTAAATCCCCAGTTCACGGTGTTTTGTTATAGCAGCCTGGACGTACTAAGACAGGGCTATTCCAAGGAAAGCTGCCATGAATCTTCATACAAGTCTTTGTAAGAAACATGCTTCTGTTTCTTGAGGATAAATACCTGCTGTAGAAAGACCAGGTTGCATGATGCATGTCCGTTTAACTTTTAAGAAACTGCCAAATTCTTTTCCAAAGTGGCGCACCACCTTCCAGTCCCACCAGCATCGAGAGCTCTGGTTCTACATTGGCCAACATATGGCGTCATTGGTGTTTTAATCCTGCGAGTGTTCTAACAGGCGCGAGGCATCGGGCCTTGTGGTTTTGGTTTGCGCTTCCCTAGTGACTAGGGATCCCGCGCATCTCTTTATGTACTTATTTGCCATCTGTATGTCTTCTTTGTTGACACATCTATTCCAATCTTTTGACCATTTTCAAATTGGGTCATTGTAATATGAATTTTGGTTCTTTACACATCCAAGCCCTTTGCCATAGATCGGAACTGTGAATTCTTGCTCCTCGTCTGAGTTGTTCTTTGGAGTTTCTTAATGGTGTCTTCTGATGAGCAGAAGGTTTGAATCGATGAAAACTGATTCATCATTTTTTCTTTCATGTTAGTATTTTTGTTTTGCTTTTTGTTTTAAAGAAATATTTGTCTGTATTAAAAGTGCAAAGATATCCAAATTATTGCATAATTTCTATGGAAACTTCATGGTTTTAGTTTTTATGTGAAATCTATGATTCATTTCAAATTATTTTGTGTGTGGTGTGAGGTAGGGGTTGAAGGTCATTTTCCCCCAAGGATTTGCCAGATTTCCCAGGACCACTTGTGGAGAGACTTTTCTTTCTCCCACTGAATTAACTCGACACCTTTGTCAAAAATCAATCAATCGTTTAGGGCTACATCTGCACTCAGTTCAACACCATGGACCTATTGGACAGCCATACCACACTTGGTTACTAAAGCTGCATAGTAAACACTGTGAGTCTTCCCATAGTGTTAGGTTCTTCTTTTTCACGTTGATTTAGTTATTTTGTGCTCTCTGTATTTCAATATATATCTTGGATTAAGTTGGTTAATTTCTACCAAAAGAAAAAAGAAAAAAAGACTTTTGGGGTTTTGTTTGGGATTGCCTGAATCTCACAAAGAAATTTGGGGGTAACTGATAGCTTAATGACATTGAGTCTTCCAATCTATGAGCATATCTGTGTCTCTGTTTATTGAGGTCTTGAACGTCTCTCAACTTTTTTTCATCCAGTTCATTACAGAGGACTTGCACATCTCTTGTTAAACTTACTTTCACATATCTTATGGTTTTTGCATGTATTTTAAATGGAAGTTTACCAAATTTTATTTACAATTGTTTATTGCTGGCATATGCTTCCGTATGTTAATAAAGTATTAGTTCTAGTTGATTTTTGGTAGATTCCATAAGATTTCCTATACGGTCCTGATGTCTGAATATAAAAACAGTTTTGCTCTTTTTTCCTCCAAACTTCTGGCCTTTTATTCTTGCCCAATTAAAATGGCTACACCTCTAGGACTAGCCATTCTAATTCTGAATAGCAGTGGAGAGAGCAGTGTTCTCATCTCGTTCCTGATCTTTGAGGGAAAAGCTCCCAGTCCTTTGCCATTGAGCATGATGGTCGCTGCTGTGAGATTTTTACAGATGCCTAGATCAGGTCGAGAAAGTTACTGCTACTGTGTCCCTCATGGAGTATCTGTGGCCACACAGCCTATTGGGGTGACCAGCAGCCCTGGATGCTGACCTGAGGCCTGGGGGTGCTGTGGGACTCTCCTGCCACTCTGTGAAGGAATAAATGGCATCTGTGTTTTTCTGTAGGGCTGGTTGCACATCCTGAGTGCAGCCTGACAGTGATGAGCTCTGTCCTTATCTCAGTAATAAGGCCACAGAAAAGGCCATAAATCCAGGGAAATTAAAGCATTGGCATCTGCTGGACAGAAATCCCTCTGCTTCCTACAGCTGCCTTCTTGCCAGGTGAGGTGACAGGAGCCTGACAAGTTTCCTATTAATCGAGCGAGGGTGCTGGGAGAGGTCATGCTGTCATTGCTTCCCAAGCCCTGACAATGACCCTCCCAGGCTCCCATGTCCAGGGGCCTTGAAGGCTTTGCCTGGTCCCCGAGGTCCCGGCATGGAGGGGAAAGCCTTGTATGGGGCTTCGAGGACCGAAGAGAGACCCTGAGGGGCTAAGCTCCCAGGACAAGTCCAAAGCTCAGTCCCAGACTCATCCCCTGCCCCCTAGCTACATCCAGAATAAGCCCAAGTGTGCTGGTGCCCATCTGCTCCCTGAGACCTGGGCAGCCAGCTGCTCTTGGCTGAGGCGAAGCTCCCCTTTACTTTGCAGTCTCCTCGGAGTTTTCTCTCCTGGAAGCACTTTGCTCCTGGCTCCAAATGGACCCTCTGCACGGCCCAGCCCATCTCTGCTGCCCTCCAAGTCCTCATCCTCTAAAAGCATCCCTAGGAGGCCTATTCCCACCTGGCTCTGTGCCCCTGAAACTGACCCAGCCTCTAAGCTAAGGGGGATCTTTCCTGGGGCTGGGGCAGCTGAAATCTGCAGACTCAAGCCAGAGGGTCCCATCCTTTCTGCTTTTTCCCAGCAGCCCTTGCTATTCTTTCCCACCATTGTCACCTAAACCTTCTGCTCTCTCCTGTTGGCAAAGTAGAAAGGACTTGGGAAAGAAATTTATACTAAAATGTCAATTGTTGCTATAGCTCAATACACAGCCCCTCCTGGAAAGGATGTGGACTTTAAAAAGAAGAGCCCAAGGTCAGCAACACTATGCCCAAAGGTGGGGCTTCAGGGAAAGGCCCTTCATGGGTAGGGGAGGCTTTTCTGATACTCTGTACCCATGTCATGGGTCCTACCCTAAAAGTCGGGGTGAAGCACTCATGGGTCTTCTAGGGGCTGCAGGCTGGTGCCCCTGTGGTGGTCAGGTTTGACTGACTAAACAAGGACCACCCATGGACCTGCAGGCAAGGAAGTGAATGAGATAAACGAGGGGTGCGTGTATCCCCAGAAGTGGTGGGGAACCGCGTGGCACCTTCATGACAGACGTGCCTTATCACAGCTGCTGTCAGAAACACGCTTGTAATAGCGGCAAAAAGGCGCCGTTTTCTTTTACCTTCACCTTATCTGCCAGCAGAAGATGAGCTACTAATAAAAATAGGAAGAAAAAAGCCTCAGGTCTCTCCTTGCTAGAGACCTGAGAGAAGGGGCGGTTGCACTGTGATTGATAGGGCCAGCGCGGAGACATCGCTCGGATACGTTGTTCTTCGTCAAGGGCCAACAATAAGGCAGGAAGGAGACCTGATATCTACGGTAGCACTTTCATCCCTCCCTTGCCCTAGGTTCATGGAGCTCCCAACTGAGAACATACTGTGAGCTGGCAAGGAGGGCAGAGGTCCAACACCCGGCCCCCGAAGCCAGAGGCATCAAGGGGATGAAATGCAGTTTAACAGTGTTGAGGTGGTCACATCTGGATTCAGCTGCACCTAGTGCAAAGCCAGAGTCACACCTAGAGCACAGCAGATGCTCAAGAAAAGGATGGATGAGCCCAGGAAGGCTTTGGCTGAACAAAGGCAGAACCTAGGTCTTCAGAGAGGGGGTTAGAAGCCCCTGAAGACCCAACCGGTGAGGACAGGAGCAGGTGGGCAATGCCGCCCTCCCTCGCCCCTCAGTGCGATAACACTGTGGTGTGATCCACATAATCCTGTGGGGTCCCCAGCAGGACTGAGTCCCCACTGCCATGGGAATTCCAGCTGCCCAGAAGCAAACCCTTCTCTCAGAGTTACCTTCTGGGTGAAGCCAGCCTAAGGTGGAACCTATCGATTTACATGATTGATTTTCAGGTCTTTTGAACCTGTGAGGCTGCCTCGTCCACTCAGCATGCCTCTTCTGCTCCAGCCATTCAGTCTCCTCGCCCGTCCCAGCCAGATACCTGCAGACATTCTAATCCCACCCCCCTCAGTCCCTCACCAAATGTCCTGAGCACATACAGATAGAAGATATGTTTGTTTGGCCTTTAATCTTGGGCCTACCTCACAGTTGACAGCCCCTCCACATTCTGTGCCCCCAACTAAGCCAGCTTCTCCAGGACCCCTTCCCCATCCCCAGCCTGGCATTGAGGTTTGAGGTAGAGTCCTCCTTGTTGAATGCAGCTCTCCCTCCCTAAAACCGTGAACTGCCTGCGACATCTCAGGCCAGCGGGCACTGGGGAGGCTAGTTCTAAGTGGAATCAACAGAACGTTAAACAAAGGAGGAACGATTTACAATAAATTATGGAAAGACCATCAGAGCCTTAGCCTCTGCCCAGCCTAAGTCCTGGTGTCACATCTGTCATCCCAGTCCCCTATGGGAGGTTCCCGACCTTCGTCACAGCTGGGGAAGGCCTCCCTCAGGGGAGCCTGTTAAGATATGTGGCAGCTGAAGACTTAACTCGCTTAACTGTAAAGACAAACAAAACATACCTTGGGAGGTGAATGTATAAAAGGAGACAGGAATCGGGTGCCCTCGGCCCCCCAGTTGAATCCCTGCAGTCCATGTAGAGCTTCGTCCTGCTCACTGCCTACGGCGGGCGCTCGACCTCCCCCACCCCCGCCCCGCTACCTCAGTTGGTGTCTCTCCCTTGGTTCTCTCCAACAGAGAACAGATGTAAGGTGGGGAGCATCCTGACTCCCGCAGAGCCTTTGCACAAGCTGTTCCCTGCAGCACTTGGCCTCGCCTGGGCTGATCACTTATCCCTCATACGTTACCAGGAGAAGTCACCATGTCACTGGACAGGCGACCGGTTTCTTGACTCTAACGACCAAGCAGCCAGTGGCACGTGCTCTTGCGGCCCTGGGTCACGCTCCCACCACTTCCCTTCACGCTGCCTGTGTGAAGATCTGGGGAGAAGGCTGGCATGCAGACTGTATTTGGGGTCCTCACTGCCCCTGGGTATGCGCCACCTTTTCTGGGCTCCAGGGAGAGCCACACCTTTTCAGGGACATCATTGAACTGCCAGGGTGCGGAGGAGGCTGGGATCTGTGGGGTGGCAGTGCTGACCTTCTGGGGCTTCTCTCTGATAAAGGATGTGTGAGTGAGTCAGTGGGGAGAGAAGACAAGCCTGATATCTGCCTCCAGCCACCCCCCTTCCCATGGCCCCTTCGAATTCTCTGGAAGGTTCCAGCTGGGGCTCACATGCTCCATTTCCTCACCCAGATCAACCTATATCACCTTCCCTCTCAGGGAGTGTTTTTGTTGGGGGGCTCTCAGTGGCTCAGGCAGGAAGGGCTGCACCCCAGACTTAAAGCTGAGACACAGCTCCCCCGTAAAAGGAGGCCCCACTGAAACCATCCAGGAGGCTGCCCTTCCCACATGGTTTCCCCCTGCCTAGTTGGCAACGAAGCCTCAGCCCAGGCCAGATGTTGCTACGGGGTGGACCCCAGGACCCTAGAGTCCCTGAGGCCCCCCGAGGGAGGGTGAGCACCCTGAAGGATGCAGGCTGAGCTCCCCCTGGGCCCACCCCATTGCAAGCAGCAACTTCCTCAAGGCCCGCCCAGCTCCGGCCCCCGCAGGGGTCTCAGGCCCACCTTTGCCGCCTTCACTAGTGCCACCTTTGCTATCACATCACAGCTTTGTTGAGATCTCATTTACACACCGCACAATTCACCATTCAGAGTGGTTTTCACAATATTCACAGAGTTGTGCGACCATCTCCTCAATTTTAGGACATTTGCATCACCCCAAAAAGATAATTCATCTCCATTTCCCCCTCGCCTTACTTCATGGCAATCTATCCACTTTCTGTTTCTGTGGATTTGCCTATTCTGGACATGTCATATCTCTGGAATCATATCAGTGTGACTGACTTTCTTTCACTGAGTATCATGGGTTCGAGGTTCATCTATGTTGTAGGGTTGTCAGTGTTCCACTCCTTTTTGTGGCTGCATACTATTCCACTGCATACACATATCACATTCAGTTTATCTATGTGTTGAATACTTGAGTTGTCACCACCTTTGAGCTCTTGCGAATAATGTTGCTGTGAACCTTCATGTACAAGTTTCTGTAGGTTTTCATTTCCCTTGAGCACGTACCTATGAGTGGAATTGCTGGTGGTAAGGTAACTCTATGCTTAACTATTTGAGACTAACAACCAGTTCAATATCTCTTTTAAACTGATGCAGGTTTTATTTTCCAGAGGAAGAAATTTAAGGCTCAGAGAGGTCAAGATACTTGTCTGAGGCCACACAGCCAGAATCGGTGGAGCTGGGATCTGAATGCACCCTATGAGGTAGTGGAGCCCAAGAAAGACCCTGAGCCTCTTTTCCACCTTGTCTTCTGGTGACGTGGGCCACACACCCCAGGCTCTGTGCTCCATCCCAGCCTCTTGGCAGTCTCCAGGAAAGACAGGCACTGAGCCGAAATTGAAGAACACTCTGAGTGCTCTCCCCACACAGCCCCTTTCCCATTAAACCACTTCCCCAGTGACCTGGGCTAGCACTTCCCTTGCCCTCCACCCACAGGTGGTCTAGGTACAAGGTCAGGGCTGGGAAAGTGTTCCAAATCCCTCGGTTGGCTTAGACATGTGGTCCCCTAGACCCACAGTGGTCTGCATGCCCCTCCAGAGCATGTCCTGGGCAGGAAAGGGCACCTCTTAGTCTGGGGCCAGACCTGGGGCCAGAGGAGCCCTGCGGCCCTGCGCTGGCTGCACCCTCCAGAGCTCAGCCTATCAAATGACAGCGAAAGTGAGAAAGAAGGCAAGAAAGGGCAGGTTCCACATAAAGTGCTGGTGGAGATGTCTAGATGCCACCGGGAGATGGTATGTTTAATCCAGCTGCAATAAAGTTTGCTGAGTTAAGACTCTAGACAATATCTGAAATGCCATGAGCTACATGAGTCTCCAGGGAAAGGGCAAGCCCCCCCTCTGCGAGTTGAGGTGCTAAGGTGCCCACCAGCTGGCCAGTCATCGGGACCCCAGGGTAGTGGGGTCACCCTTCCCAGCACAACATGAGGGTGTGTGGTTCCCCAAATTCCCTCAAGTACAAGCACAAGCTCCTCCACCCATCTAGTCAACACATTTATTTAGTGTCTACTGTATGCCAGGCACCAAGCAAAGAAGACCTACCTGCTCCCATCTTCCAGGCTCTTGTAGTCCAAAGCCCCATGGAGTCTGTGCAATTGCAGAATGAAGGTCTATAAGCTCCTGTGCTTCTGGGTGACCTGTGATTCTTTCTCCTGCTTTTGGAGTCTGGGGGCTCAAGGGACATTGCCAAGACCACACCCCACATGACCTGAAGGGACCAGAGCGGGGTTTTAGGGCTGGGACTGAACCCTCTGAGCTTCTAGTGAGAAAGGCAGGTGGGTGAAGGCCAGGTGCAGGATGCTGGTCATGCAGGAATACTCACTGCGGATGCCTCCCCGACCCCAGTTCAATATCCCCTTCTCTGGGCGCCTACTATTTCAAAATACACTGACTCCCTGCAGCCGGCATCGCTAAAGGGGACATTAGCTTGTGCTGTGCATCTTCCAGAGGTTGCCTGCAGAGGGCACCTGGCTCAAGTGGGGCCTGGCCCCCTCTCTTCTTCCCAGCCCCTCACAGGCCACATAAAATACAGGGCACCTCCTTAAATTTGAATTTCAGATATAGGCAACATTTTTTTTTTAGTTTAAGTATGTCCCAAATATTACACACGATATATTTACACTAAAAATTAGTGATTGTTTGTCTGAAATTCAGAGTTAAATGGGCTACCTGTATTTTTATCTGCTCAATCTGGCAGTCCCTGAAGCTCTGTGAGCAGAGTAGATCGGGCCCATCCTGCAGCCACAGGCTGGATGGACACCTGAGGCCTGGGCACCACACTCTTCTTGTTCCTCGTCCAGCATCACTCTTTGTGGACCCAGGAGGCAAAGGAGCCAAGGCCAAGCTGGGGTAGAGTGAGTACGGTGGAGTGGCTTGTCTGGGAGAGGGGCAGGGACGGTGTGAAAGAGGAAATAGGACACCAAAATCTAAGGAAACCACGGCATTACACCAAACACCACCTTCTAGATACCAGCGTTGATGGCCGCTGAGAGTTTAAAATAAGACTTCAGAAAAGCCCCTCGTTTAGCTGTTGCTTTGTCCTGTGGGCCGGGGAAAGAACATCAGCAGGGATGCCACTGTCCAGCATGGCCATCTGAAATTTTGGGTGGTCCTTGAGTTGAGGTGACCCTAGATAAGTGTGGGACTGAGAGTGAGGTGACTGTCACTGGAGGCGCCCCGGCTGGGCAGGAGCCCAGGCGTCTGTTGGTTCATGGCCCTGCTGCCTGCCCTGAAAGCCACTACCTCATGGAGCCTGGCCCAGGCGGGCCTCCGGCTCCTGTGCACGCTGAGGGTAGAACCTCTGGGCCCAGTTTCTAGGCCGCAAGGTGTTAGGCCGGCTCCCTGGTGACTTTCGCCCATCCAAGAGGTATGAGGTGGGGTTGGAGGAGCTCAGAGGAGGCCAAGACAGATCTGCCAGCTTCAGCAGGCCCAGGACCCCTCCTCTGAGGCATGAGCTTCCAAGGGGTGTGGGGGCCGAGGTCTGCTCAGTGTCACTGGGAATGCCCAACAGGCATTGTGTGGCTGCAGTGTCGGGACTGCAGCCCAACATGCACATGTGCTGGGTAACCTGCGTCTCATCTTTTGAAGCCTTGGCTCAGGTCACCACTCTTACCACTTGCACATTCACTAAGCATTTCCTGTCTACCCACCTGGGACAGGCACTTGCCAACCATCACAGGCACATTAAATGTGACACTGTGGCTGCCCTTGGAGAGCCACACTCTGGCCTGAAAACAGACCGGGCCAGCAGACAGTGAAGTGAGTGCCTCAGAGGAGAGCACCAGGCGGAGATGTGTGGGGTCAGGCACTGCTGGCAGGAGGGAGTTGGCTAATACGGTCCAGGCAGGGGCATTCCAGCAGTGGCACTGCATGCCCAAAGCTGGTGGCCTGCAGGGGCTGCTTGGCTGGCGGGTCTATGGTTCGAAAGGGACAGCGGGGGAGGACGGGCTGGAGACAGTTCCTGGAAGTGGGACCACACCAGTTCAAGAACACTTGACCCAGTGCCCAGAACCATTGGGGGCTTCAGGAAAGAAGAGAGTGCGTGGAGGGGAGGGGTATAGTTGGAGAAGGAAAGAGGAGACCACATAAAGGGCAGGACAAGGGACCGACATGGAGCTGGGAGCCCACTTTTCCAGCCAAAGGATAGATGGGGTGCTCTGGACACAGAGCAGTGTGGCTGGGTAGGGGCAGGTGATAGAGGAGCCCTCCAGGCCTCTGAGCTTGGGCTGGTTGGTGCCCACAGTCTCTGACTGAGGTGGCCTGAGGGGCGGGGTGAGAACCAAATTTTCTAGAGGCCTAAAGGATTAAAAAAAAAAAAAATCTGAACACACTATATGGTTTAATTGAACAATTTTAATGTCAATTTCCAAATTATCCCATGCTTCATCTAACATTCCTTTCTAGCGATATGTATGTATCACAGTTTTATTGTTTTTATGCCATTTTCTCATTGTATATCAACTTATGACCTGCTTTCCATTTCCCTTCTCAAGAGTGAAGCCATCCCCCACTTCTGGGCAGTACCCTAAGATGAATGAGTTCAGGCTTCAGCTGCATTACCGTGAGCCCAATGGAGTCCCCCAGTGCAGCATGCCAAGCCCCTGCATATAGGTTGGCCCCACTGGAGCATCAGCCCAGGGGACATGGAGCCCTGCAAGGACAATTCTGGCAGTTCCCAGCTCAGTCAACTGGAATGGAAGCTGGTGGGAGTAGGTCTCTTTCCAAGACCTTGAAGTGGAAAATGCCCCTCCAAGTATCTGAGAGGCCCCATCAGTCTGTAAATGGGCCAAAGGATGCCTGAAGGCTACAAGCTTTGTCAGGTTTTAGATACTATCTTTAAAAAATAATGTCTATTTTAAAAATCCATGGCCTTGTCCCTGGAGGACATCTGGAGGACAGAGCATGACAGAAAAGGGTGACAATCGCAGAATGACACTCATCTTCCTCCTTGTGCCACTGGGCCCTATGGGAACCCTGACCTTCTCCACCCCTGCCCACAGCATGGGCCCCCAGGCTCTCTCTGGTTCTTTCCACTCCTCAGCTCTCTCCCGTCTGCCACAGAGCCTTTGCACAGGCTGCTCTCTCTGTTAGGAGAATCCCCACTCCTCTTCTAGCTGCTTTCTTGGCCCCAAGTAGGCCCCCTGCCCCTGTCTATCTTGGCTATCTGTGACACTTAACCCAGCTTGTAAATGTTTTCTTTAACCAAGGACTTGTTCATGGCTTCCTCCTTGCTGGAATGACGCTGCAGGGAACGAGTACCGCTCACCTCCCCTATAACCCCAATTCCACCCATGGCCTGTCATACTGTCCACCTCCCAGTAATTTTTGTCCAGCAAAACACTAACCAATCTTGAGCTTCATCTTAACTTTTAATGAGGCAGGTAGAGTGAAAAGGATCAAGGGGCTCAGGTGACCCCATCCCAGGATCCTGCTGCTGTTTTCATGTCTGCTCCTCCCTTCCCTGCAGGTCTTCATCTTTGAGGACCTTAATTACCAGCTGTGACCCTCCACCACTAAGCAGTAACATTACAGTAATGTTTTTTTTTTCTCGAAAAGTTATCATATACAAATGGAGGTGGGGCTGAACAGTGAGTGTCCTGTGCAGGGCACCAACTGGGACCTGCGTCGGAGCTGCCATAGTCTTGCAGCTCTAGTACATTCCTCACCCCAAGGGCTAGTGTGCCCTTCCCAGGGCTTGGTGTGTGGGGAGCAGGGCAAGGATGCCCCCTTCGATCTTCCCTGCTCCCTGCACAGGTCCGTCGTTTCAGGTTACATTCTCCCCAGTGCCACCCTGCAGGTGGGGAAGCCCAGGCTGGCAATTACCACCCTTCAGGTCTGGGAACCCCCCAGGTGGGCCCTTATCCCCTATCCAGTACAGCAGCTGGTGAGGCCTGCAGGCCACTGAAGCCAGTATGTAATGATCAGCCTTTGTCTAGGGGAGGTGGGGTCTCCCCTCCACCCTGAGGGTGGGCTGGCTGGAATGTGGCAAAGCCATGCACCCCTGAGCAAGTCCACTGTGAAGGAATACAGGTGGTCCTGGGGAAGTGAAAAGCTTGTTAGAACCTCAGGGAAGGAGTGGGGTGGGGGTGGGGAAGCAAACACTGGGGTGGGGGAAAGTCGGAGCCAGCCCCAGCCCCCTCTTTGCTGACACCTCAAAGGACAGTGATTTGACTCTAGGATAGGCCTTGTTAGCCTTGGAATCTCAGGTGGTGGTCTTTCTGTGGGTCTGGTGGGGGCCTTCCCGATCTGGTCCAGGCCCTAAGGTGCCGGCCAGACGAGGGGAATGAGTCCCACCAGGACTCCTCCAGGGAAGAACCCCTGGAGCACAGAGGCATTGGTGCTCTGTCCCTCCTGTGCTTAGTGTAAGAGTAGGGGACTGCGGGAGGGGTTGACCCTCCCGCAGGGTACCATAGGTCTCTGTAGAGACCCAGGAGAGGATGGGAACCAAGTTCGTAAAACCTGGTGTGCACGCGCACGCGCGTGAGAGAAAGAGAAAGAGAGTGTGTGTATGTATGTGTATGTGTTGGGGGAGATGCACATGCAGGGGCATCCAGAATCCCACCCACAGATACAGCAGCACATCACACGCGCACGGTCACACCCGGGACATACAGGGAGAGGGGGAGGGACACACAGCTCGCAGTCACAGCCGTGGCACACCGCCCACGCTCGCCAGACCCCGCCCCCTGCCGACCCCGGCCCGCGTCGCGGTGGGGGCAGGGGCGGCTCGCCGCGGCGAGAGGGGGCGGGGAGGTCCCGCCTCCGCAGCTCGGGCCGCCCCCGCAGTTGGGGGTGGGGAAGACGTTGGCGCTGCTCCCCGCCCCCCCCCGCCTAGCTACCCCGCGAGCGCCCCCTGGTGCCCCGCATACCCGGGAGGGGGAGGGGGCGCCGTGGGGTGACGGGCGGGGTCCAGCTCCACCCTCCCGGACCTTGAGGAGGCGGGGCACCCTCCACAATGGGGGAGGGGTCGCTCGCCTGCGCACGCCTCAGGACTCCGGCAGCCCCTCCCGGCGCCCTCGGCTCTCCCATGATGGGGGGCGTCCCAGGGCCCCGGCTCGCTACCGCCCGCTCCGCTGCCGGCCCCGCCCCCGATCTGGCCCCGCCCCTCCCGCCCCCGCCCCGCCCGCGGCTCACTCCGAAGTTTCCTGCGCCGCGCGCGGACACGCTCCAGGCTTGCTCCTCGCCGTCGCTGCCGCCCCCGGCCCGTGCCCCTCTCCCGCGCCGGTCCGCCCAGCAGTACCCTCCGCACCGGGACCGCCGCCGTCGCTGGGCTAGTCGGAGCCGGAACCATAGCGGGAACGGGTGCAGCAGCCGGAGCCAGCGGGTCGGGGGCGCGGGCCGGGGGCGGCGGCGTTCCAATAGGGCCGAACGCCGTTCTGGGATCGCGGTGACCGCGCCGCCTGGGCAATGCCCGCGGGGACGCCGCCGGTCGTGGTAGCGAGGTGAGACGCAGCGAGGACGCGCGCTCCGCTGCGCGCCGGGACCCTCTCAACTTAAGAGCAGCCGGCAAGGAGCTCCTTGGGCGCCAGCCCCCGCCCCGGCGGTGGGGGAGGGGCAGCCCAGCCCTCGCCGGAGGGAGGGGGCGGGGGGCGCATTTGTCTCTAATAAGAAAAGACAAAGACATCCCGGCGGCCGCGCCTGTTCCCGCAGCTCCGCTCCGCCTGAGGCGGGGGAGACTGTCGTTCCTGGGGCCCGGTCATCGCCTGTCCCCCGCAGGTGCTGCCCGCCGCCACCATGACCGAGGGCGCGCTGGCGGCGGACGAGGTCCGAGTGCCCCTGGGCGCGCCTGCCCCGGGCCTTGCGGTGGCGGCGGGGGCGTCCCCAGCGAGCCCTGGGGCGCCGGGGCAAGAGGCGGAGCGTGGGTCTGGGCTCGGTGCATCGCCCCCCGAAAGCCCGGCAGCAGAGCGCAGAGCGGAGCTGGGCGCCGACGAGGAGCAGCCCGTCCCGTACCCGGCGCTAGCGGCCACTGTCTTCTTCTGCCTTGGGCAGACCACGCGGCCGCGCAGCTGGTGTCTCCGGCTGGTCTGTAACCCATATCCTTCTCGAGCCGCCAGGGTGCGGGTATTCTGTGCGTGACACTCACTCAGCGTGCGTCCCCGCGCGCCCAGGCTCTTTGGACCCGGCTCGGGCCGGGCGCGCGGGGGCGCAGAGTAGGGACGCAATGGCAACGCTTCTCCAAGAGAGGTGGCCCGGTCCACGCTTTGGAGGACAGCGGGGCATCTCTCCACTCGAATGGGTGTCCCCGGTCCAGAGCCAGCTCAGTACGGGAAGGGATGGAAGAGTAGCAGCGAGGCTTGGAGGGGAGAGGAGTCGTCAGGTGAGATAGGAACTCCCAGAGCGTTCGTGGGTTGCGATCAGGAGAGTTTTCACTAGGCTTAGAGAACTTACGCCCTGAGGCAGGACCCTCGCTGGGGAGGGATAGACGGGAAGGAGCTAGTGTAAAGGAGGCAAAGTTTTCAGCTTGTGCCTTGCGCATCTGAGCGCTGCTGCAGGAGACCCGTGGGAGCCGGGAAGCTGTGCTCGTTCGCCGGCCTTGTGCACGTTCCACGGAGAGAGGCAGTGACGTTGGTTGTGAACTCGCTTTTTCGGGCTGAACTCAGAGATGGGGCCGATTTAAGTCATGCGCAGCTAGGGGTGGGGGGCAGGGAGGCAGCTGGCGCGGCACCCTGGAGCCCCTTATTCAGGTACTTTCTCTGGGTGTTTTCTTTGGCTTAAAAGAGGAAGGGACCGCTTTTTGTGTTTCTGGTCAGAGTAGCACAGACTTTGAAGGTTCCAGAGCAGAGCTGGATCTGTGCAGGAGGCATTTCTGGGATACTGGCATCAGATCTGCTGTCCCCCAGCAGGTGGCCTTTGGGGAGTGTCAGCTTTGGTTCATCCTGCCTCCTGGCTAGTTCTCCACACTGGTCTGCTGGTAGAGCTGGTTGTCAGGTGGCTCCGCTGTAGGTGCTGAGCCTTCCCGCACGTGGACCTGGAGGGAGTTAAGGTCCTGGACGGACTGCTGAGGAGAGGAGGTTGCCAGAAGTGGAAGCTTGTACATAAACTTTTCTTGTCAGAGTTGGGGAGACAGAGGTGAAATGAGCAATGTGTGTATATATTTTTCTTACCTTGTGTGTTTAATTGTATAAATATTGAATACAAAAGAGGAACCTGTACCAAAAAAAGTAATAAAACCCGTGTTTCTTTTTCTCAAGTCCAAACATGGGCTGAGTCAGAATCACTTTCTGGTTGTGAAGGAGGTAGTGGCAGTCCAGGATGGTGGCTCCAGGATGCAGGGCCTGCCCAAGGCATAGCAGCAGGCTTCAGCGCCTGCCTTAGTCCTTACAGCCCATGGATGGGTATCCTGGGGTGTTGGGGCTTGGGTCTCTGAGCAGCAGTCAGCCTGACTTTTCAGGGTGACTGTAGGTGTGTTTTTGTTTTCTCCAGAACCCGGCCTGGAGATGGCTGGACCACTTTGTTTTGGCAGGAAGGTGGCATGGCTGAGTGTGGTGGTGGGCAGCTCCCGAAGGCCCTGAGACAGACAGAATAGGAGGCCAGCCTTCCTTACATGTCAGTCATTTCCAGCACAGATACTAGATCGGGAAGGAGCCTAGTAGGGCCTGCACTTTCTCTCTCCTGACAGCCTCTGGGCCTGGCTGCTTTGTCCCCTCGAGGCTGAGGGAGTTTTTAAGCCTGATCCTGATGTTCTGGGTGTTCAAGGCGGAGTTATGTCCCTGAGGATGCCACGTCTGACAGGGTTGTTTGTGTTACTCAGTGGAGGGGAGCTCCGGGGGTGCTCCTCGTGCAGGTTGGGTGAGGCCCAGAGGGAGCAGGGGATGGGGCTGGTTGGGCCACTTGCTGATGTCCCTGTCCCTGGACATACTCATGACCTGGAGAAGAAAGATGCCCTGTGGCCCAAGGAGCAGGAAGGTGCTGATGGCTGTCAACTCGGGATGAGAACCGTCCCCTCTGACTGCCAGGGGGTTGAGGAGCTTAGATTCTAGGATAGTTTTACGCCACAGTCTTTCGAAACACCATATCTGTCAAGTGGGGTGGGCTTGTCAAAGGCCCCCGCCCATGTGGGAACGGCTGCTGATCTCCAGCAGATGCCAGCCCCTGGCTCGGGGTGTGTGTCAGCCACAAGGAGAACCTAAAATAAGCTGGCGTGCTTGGACAGGTGGGGATCAGCTCCCTTGGGGAAGCCCATGGGGCCTCAGCAGGGACTTCAGATTCCTGGGAGTCAGGGGGTGGCCTTGGCAGCGAACACCAGGGGATTGAGGTCCGTGTAGCTGGGTTTTCCAGGGATTGTGGAGTGTCCCGTGGCTGCATGGTGCATCTGAAATCTCAGTTATCCCTCCCTGCAGGTAGCTGTCATGTCAGGACACTCACCGTCCTTCCTGGAGCCTCCCCTGCTGTAGAGGGTAAACTGGGAGCCCAAAATAGGATAATGGTGTTTACTCTGGGAACCTACGCTGTGTAAAACAGCACCTTGCTTCCTAAATGCTGGCAGAGTCTCAGCCTGTGTCCCCGAGCTGGGATGCCATTGGCAGTCAGAATGAAGGAACGGGCCTGCCTTAAGCCTTGCACTTTTCTGAAATCCCTAAGTGGAGGGCCTTCCCGCACACGTGAACACGCATGTTCTGTTTTTGCCTTTGGGAGACTGATCCAAGGTGAAGGAGTCTGTGAGGATGGCCCCTACCTTCATTGATTTATTTTGCTGTTTGAAACTGTAATTGTGGTGGAAGTTTTGGGGCAAGTGCTGTTTCTCCTACACAGGTTTATTTATAGCAGAAGGTGGGTGGGATCTGTGTTGTAGCTGTACAGCTGGGTTACGTTATGGCCGGGCTCCCCTGGGGTTCCTGACTAGGCACTTGACTGCGTCGCAGCTGCTGCATCCCAGCACCTAGGCTGGGCGGAGTCCCCCAAGGATGTTGGCAGCTGGGAAGGGGGCCTCGCTCAGGTTCTCTTATGAGTGAGGGAGACTGGCTTTGGCCTGGCCAGGGTGTTTAGGGACTAAGAGGTGGCCGAGAGGGCACTTGGGGACTCAGGGATGATGGGCAGCTCCAGGAGTGTCTCCCACCTTCTCCCTCCTAGAGAAGGCAGAAGACAAGCCAAGGTCATGTGGCTGCAGAGGGCATATCTGGGTGAATCCAGCCTGACTCTCAAGTCCACGTGCTTGTCAGAGCCATGCCTGCTAGGGAGGTGAGATTGGACGAGTTCAAGTCCTTAAAAGCATCTTGTAAAAACTGATGCTCTGAACCATCATACTTCTTTGTGGTTGCTGCCAGTGCCTGGGGATCATGGCAGGCGTGGCTGTCCCAGTGAGGACACGTGGGGCAGTGATCTGGAAAAGGACAGGCCCTAGGCTGTCCTCACCTGCCTCCCTGTGCCCTCAGCTCTCTCTGCCTTCACAAACCTGATGTGAGTGAGTAGGTGCCATGTACTCACCTTTCTGACCTAATGGCCCTTGACCTCTGAGCACTTCTGCTGTAGGCACAGGGCTTTCCTCACATGTTCTGAGCCCCAGCACCTCATTCCTGGTCCTTTTATCCTGGCACCAAGGTGTCTGTTTCCTTGAACTCAGAGGCCCCAGGCTGCCCTTTGGGGTGCTCACAGGTAGGCACTAGGCGGCCTGGGCAGAGAGGAAGGCCATCAGGCCCCCATAGAATTGTGGAATGTGGGAGCAGAGGGACGAGGGCGGGGACTCGGAAGGTCTGGGCTTGGTGGCTGATGCTCATGGCACTACCGTGACTCCCTCTGACTGAAGATGGAAGGAGTTACAGCATGTGTGTCTCTGCTTCTGAAGCCGCCACTGTTACCTCATCCTCTGAGGGCTTCTGTGTTCATGCTGAGTGCTGATCGTGTGTGTGGAGGGGAAAGGCATGTTCCTGGCCTCCAGGGCTTGGCAGGGGCAGGGTGTGGAAGTAAAGACATCTTGGCTAAGAGAGGAGTGTCTTGGTGTGGTGCTTTGTGAGGAGGAGGCATTTCCCCTGAGAGCTGGGGAGGGTGATTGACGGTGGGTAGATCTCTGAGTGCCTGCAGGTGGTGGGGTAACCAGAGCCCCATTCCTGGGTGGCCACTCCTGGAGGGACTGGTGGAGGGGCCTCTGGACAGAAGCCTGAGCTCCCATTGACCCCTGAGTGAGAGCAGGGCTGTGTGATGGGCATCCTCCTGGGTTCCATGGAATGTAATAGGGCTACTGGGGGTGGGGGGGTTCCCAGAGGGGGTGAGGCTGGGCTGGGCCATGTCCTTGGATAGGAGCTGGTGGTGGAGAAGGAACGGGAAGGTTCTTAAGGGGTTTCTAAAGGATTTGTCTCCGACAAGAAGGCAAAAAGGCGCGATTGTTGGGGACCTTGCTCTGGTTACAGGTTCAGATCTGTGCCTGTGTTGCCCCTTGGGGTGGGCGGAGTGTGGGAGGGGGAATTAATATGAGCAAGTGCGAGTATGAGCAAGGTTTTGTCTGCCTGAGAGGAACCTGACCTCCCTGTCTGTCACTTTCAGTGCCTTGAGACTGCCCAGGAAGAATCCTGGCTGAGCCCCCACTCTCTCTACAGTGGCCTAAACTTCTGGCCTTGCCCACTTCCCCACTCAGGCACCCACAGGGCCCAGAGCCAGGCAAGCAGTTGGTGCCCCTCGAGCTTACTGGTGGTCTGATTAGTCAGCGGAGACTGGGAAGCTCTGATTAAGTGCCCTGTGCGTGTGGCTCAGTGAGGCTGCGTGTAGCCCCTGCCCCCACATCTGCCGCTCAGCTGAACTCTGGGGAGGCTCTGTGTGCCGGGGTGGGGGGGGGGTGTCAGAGAGAGATACTTGGAGGACTGGTGCAGAGCAGGACAGTCTTCTTCGGACGCACTTTAAAAGGGGGCCTCACTTAACAAACCTTTACCAGCCAGAGCTTTGTGCTGGTCTCTGCGCTGGGCCCACCGTGGGTTACCCCTATGGGCATGCAGCAGGACTCTGTGAGCTCCTACTGTGTGCCCAGCATGTCCAACTGTTGGCTGTTCTACAGTAGAGTGAGGTTGAACTGATCTCCGTGAGGGTGCTCGGGAGGGTAGGATGGGCTAGATGGAGACCATGGGGTTGAGACCCAGGGAGAAACTCCATCAGCTCAATGGGCACAGGAACCTGTGTCGGGGGAGACATGGGCAGGGGTGGATTGGACATAGAGCAGGAGTGTCCGAGGCAGAGGAATGGTATATGCAGAGGTCCTGGAGCAGGGGGAATCTGTCCATGCAGCTGGGGGTGGGGTTGTGCAGTGAGGTGGAAGGTGAGGTGGGGGCAAGCTAGGCTGTGGAGACAGGCCAGGAAAAGCCTGTGAGCATGATGGGAGGGCGATGGGCTAGCCCGGGGGCTCAGGGAATGGGTCTGCCTCCAGGTGGGATTAGGGCTGGTTCCACGAGAGGGGAGCAGTATTGGGACCAGACTCGGGGGGAAAATCAAGGAGAGGTGGGAGCGGAAGGGCAGGTGTGGAGGGCGGCACTGCAGGAGCAGTGGCTGGGAGGCGGGAAGGTGCTGGTGCTCCACCTGGCCATACCATGCTTTTGAGGTCTGAGGTGAGTCCATGGCTATGGCCGTGAGGAGGAAGCTCTTGGCCCTGGGGGGGCATCATATTTGGACCACCCAAACGCCTCCTCCCTGACTGTGGGCACCCTCTCTGGCACTGTAGAACACTCAGGTGGTCCAGGGAGCTTCCCATGTTGAAGTGGGGTGGGAGGCAGACAGCTCCCCCTGAGTTACTGGCCAGACTCCTTGTTCCTGGGTCTGGATGTGAAGGAATGTGGGGGATGGGCCAACCTGTCCACTATTCTAGGGATGAATCCAGGCAGCAGTTCTGCACAGTCAAGGTCAGGCGGGAGAGATGTCACCTTGATTTACCACATGTCACACGTTTCCCTCTCCCCCCTTGCTCCTTGGAGCCCGCCCAGGAAGGGGGCGGGGCGGTAGCCCTTCAGGCCATATTAGGGATATTTTTCTTTCTTCTCAAAAGTGGGTTTTTAACTCTGTGGCTCAAAAGACTAATTACTCTGTTCTTCCCTCAATGGTTAATTTTGACACAACTGGGAACAACTGTAAGTCACGTGGGCCTGGGTTGAATTTCTAGGCGGGTAATTAAACTTGGTCCTGGGCAAACATGAGGAGGGAAGTCAAGCTGTCAGCCCACAGCATGATTTAGGGTCTGGATCCTCAGAGGTGGAGGGGCGTGAAGGAAAGCAGTCCGGCCCTCGTGAGTTGGCAGTGGGTTCGGGAACCTAGGGCACTGTCTGCCGTGGATGACATAGGGGGGCCTCTGCTGCGCTGCCTTCACAAAGCTCGTGGTTTTGTTTAGAAGGGGCCCCACTGAACACATATGTGCCTTCCCAAGGGAGGCAAGGGTGTGCCTCTCCACGTGGCCTGGCAGGCAGGTGGGCTAGTGAACACCCGTGTCCCCGCGCCCAGGGCACCTGTTCCCCTGCTGCAGGGAGGAGCAGGATATTGGTGGTGCTGTCAGCCTGGCGTGCTGACTAGTGGGGATAGTTGATGAGTGTACTCGGAGCTCTGGGTGGGTTCGCTGCCACCTCTAGCTCCTTAGGATCAGTGGGGAGCAAGGGGCCTCATGCTGTGAGTGGCTGCCTCTTTCTGCCCCAGCACACTTCTTGGACGTGGGAGGATTTTAGGGGCACCAGGAACATTCCCTTCTGTGTGATGCCAGCAAGGGCGAAGGCCATGTCCCAGACCAGCCGCGCACTAGGCAGAGCTGGCAGAGAGGGGATCCCGGACCCCACCCCACCGGCCAGGCTCCCGAAATTTAGAGGTCGCCAAGGATGAAACTACCCCAAGCCCTGCCTGGCCTGGGCCTTGACATTGGGGGATGCCTGGCAATGCAGGGAGCGGCTGGGAGCCCCCTGGAGCCCCCTGGCTTGCTGGGTGAGGGAGGGGGGACACACACAACTAACTGTACACAGTCCTGGGCGGGTACAGCCCCCACCCCTGCCTGCAGAGCCCAGCGCTGGCATCCGTGTAGAGATCTGCTTGGCAAGCGGCAGCTGGCCTGTTTGATCATGATGTCCTCTTTCTGATCTGGGTGCTTGCAGTGGCCCCCACTTCACCAGTGGGCCCCCAGGTGAGGTTGGCCCTGGTGTGATGGAGACAGTGGCCTGGGAAGTAGGGGCTCAGTGCCTCTTTTCTGGGCTGCAGTGGCCTCCAGTTGCGAGCCCCAGCCTTTCTTTACTTGTAGTTTTTTCTCTCTCTTCCCTTTTTTCTACCTGTCTTCATCTGTTAGAACACCTGGTGGGAAGTGGTTTTCTCTTAGCTCCTCACTACTGTTGAGTGAACTGTAGTAGGGATACCCCTACGCCTCTTCAGGGGATGTGGCCTGAAGTCAGTTGTCTCAGGAGTCAGTGACCCCACTTAGGGAGGCCAGGGCCGGGGTCTCTCTGGGCACAGGAGTTGGGGCTAGCAGCCCCCTCCTCCAGCCTGGGTGGTTTCTCCCTCATATCACCTCTGATCATCCTCCATTGTTGACAGGGTGAGATACACTCTGATTGGCTGGCGAGAGGGCATGCAGTGGAGACTCTAGGGGCCCAATAGGGACACAGACCTCTGGCCCTATCCCCAGCTCTGAGAGCAACCCGGCCTCCCCTGGGGTCCCCCAACCTGGCCTGCAGGGAGGGTGTGGGGCATCTGACCTATTAACAGAGGGAGGGAGATGCTGAGGGGGCATTTTTCCAGAAAGTGGCAGAGGCTTTGGACAAAATGTGTGTTTCTGAGGTCCAAGGCAGCAAAGTGGGGTGGGCTCTGAGCTTGGGGTGCCCCTCCTGCTACTGGCCACGTCAGGCTGGAGCCTCATTGCCAAGGTCACTACCCCAAAGCCACGGGACCTTAATGGATGAGGTTGTGTTGTAGGCCTCGTTTTCCTGATCTGAACAGGCTTATGCCCTTTGAGACCTTTAGTCATGGTAATCTGTAGACAGCTGGCCTGCCAGCCAGGTGTCTCTGCTTGGAGCAATGGCACAGGGTCTTGCCCAAGGGGAGGTCAGGTGGTCGGGACCATCTGTTGGACTGAGGGCTGAGGTTCTGAGTGTTCTCTGAAAGGACACCTGGGGAGGGACTTTCTCAGCCTCCTCTAGCTACTGACAAGCTTCTCTAATGGTATTTGGGGAATGGGGAGTGCCCGTAGGAGCAAGCTGCCTTCATGTTCTCAGATGTGAGCACGGGACGGGGCATTCCCAGTGCAAGGCCTGAGGCCATATCCTAGGTTGCCCATTTGGTGCCCTTGGGGTGACCTTTAAATGCCGCCTGCCTCCCAGGTACTCTGGGAGCTCTGAGACCAGCTGTGTCTCAGCTGGCTAGCCATGGGCTGGCCCCGGGGAGCTCACAGAGGAGCTAGAAGCAGATGTATGAGGGATGGCAGCACTGGGGCTTGACAGAGGTGAAACCTCAGCCCCATACTGTGGACATTACTGCAGGGCTCATAGAGCAGCTAGGCTGGGTGCGAATGCCAGGAGTGGCCAGGGACAGGCAGGTGTACAGGGGCAGGTGCACCATGCTTGGAGGTGGAGTGCAGTATCCAAGAGTGTGGTTGTGGGGGTGTGAACATTGTCCACACAGTCTGGCACGGGTAGGCCAGTGTACTGGCTTGAATAGCATTCCCCAAATTCATGTCCACCTGGAACTTCTGAATGTGACTTTATGGGGAAATAGGGCCCTGAGTCTGATGCTGGTGTCTTCATAAGTGGAGGAGATGAAGAGACA
The DNA here is from genome assembly GCF_014176215.1 of Rousettus aegyptiacus. Lineage (NCBI taxonomy): Eukaryota > Metazoa > Chordata > Mammalia > Chiroptera > Pteropodidae > Rousettus > Rousettus aegyptiacus. The sequence goes on along the minus strand of NW_023416311.1, from coordinate 16,091,833 downwards.
GGAGAAGCTACATGAAGATGGGGGCAGACGGAGTGATTATCCGCAAGCCCAGTGACACCAAGGGTTTCCCACAGTCACCAGAGCTGGGAGAGCCTTGGAATGCACCCTTCTTCTTGGCCCCCAGAAGGAACTAGCCTATAACATCGTGATCTCAGCCCTTGGTCTCCAGACTGTGAGAGGACTCTTGCGGTTTAAGCCCCCATCTGTGGCGGTTTGTTTCAGTCGTCCCTTCCCTTGCCCCCACACCCCAGGCATGCCCTTGCTGTCCCCAGAGGTGCCGGACCTATTAATGGAAGGTAGGCTCTTCTAGGATAAATCTCCATCAGCCACCAGATCAGGCTCTCTGACAAGCAAGCAGTGGAGCCACCCGGTGAGGGGAAGCCAACTGAGAATTGGTCATTCTGAGCCTCACAGAGGGGAGGTCATATCACACCCTGAGCAGTTATGTTCGCCCAGGTGGAGCCCAGTGCCATCCCCACCCCACCTAGGGGGCTTCCCCAAGGAGGTGTCCATGACACTGGGCCTTCAGTTATCTTTGTGCCGGACTGACCTCTTACCCCAGGATGAGCCCCTGGAGGCCCCTGCAGGAGTCTAGGACCTTCACTCAGCAAGTGTTCCCCTTACGCCTTTGGGAGCTTTTCTGCTATCCCGGGGGTATAGTTTGGGTGCAACTGCCTCAGTGAGAGCCTTGCTTCGAGCCCCGCCTGGCTCTGTCCTGAGACCCCCTCAACCAGGTGGAGGGCTTCCTGCAGGGTGCAGTGTGGGCAGCAGGGCCAAGGGCTAGATTCCCAGCTGGGGATCTCTGTGGCAGCAGAGGCTCTGGGAGGCATCTGGGCTCCAGCTGCTGCCACATCCTGTTAGCGGTCACAGAGAGACACTGCCCACAGGTGGCCAGAGAAGAGAGGCTCGAGTTCAGAGCCGGGCTCCCAAAGGCCCCCCACCCCACCCCACCCCCCAGCTTGGCTTTCTTGGATGATGAGGGTACACTGCCTCAGGCCCAGGCTCTCTGGAGTTCCCATGGTCCCAGCCCAGCTGGGGAGTGTCTGGGAGTATCTGAAAGCCATGAGGTGGCTCCTCGGTGATCCCTGGGCCCTTGTTCAGGGCTGTGGGGCAGTGCTTGGCTGTGTGGTTGGGGCAGGAGACATGCAGATGGCTGAGACCCTGCTGTGGCCGAGGCCAGCTACTGCTTCCTGGTGTATAGTGTTCAGGGTTGGAGGGACCATCCAGGGTGTGGGTGAGCAGAGTGTGGGGTGCTCTCAGGCTACTAGAGATGGCTGTGGCCAGGTGGGCTGGCAGGTGTTGGATGGGCCCCAGGGTGCCTCTCTGATGGGTAGTGGAAGTTAGTGATCTGGCATGGGAGCAGGGAGACAGAGGTAAGGGAGCATTGATGGAGGGCTGGGTCCTAGAAACTTGGGTTCTAGAAATGTTTTAGGTCTTTTCTCTGGAATGCGGGGGGCCCGGGCCTCGATGTGATCTGGGAGGATCCTCTAAGTAGCTGGCCTGTAACCACTGCTTTTCCAAGCCCTCAGCCTGCCACAGGAGCACAGGGGGGTGGCTGCCACCTGCCGGGAAGGTATGGAGGGTTGTGCTGGTTTCTCCAGGGCAAGGTGGCCACACGGCATCCTCTGCCTGTGTCCCTTTGTCTTTGTGAGCAGTGGCTAGTCGTGGCCGCAGTCTGATGAGTCAGCCTGCATTAGTGCCTCATCGAAATGTATGAGGACATGTCCCGGGTCCTGAGCTGCTGGCAGGGCAGCTGCCTGGCTCTGGGCACAAAATAGGCCTGCTGTGTCTGTTACAACAAGATGGGACCACCTGTGACGCATCCTTGGGTGCGGCAGGCTGGGCGCTCCTACAGTTCTGATGTTGTGAGAGCACCCTTCAGGCGGTTGATCTTAGGTTCAGTGGGGGTTTGAGGATCTGAAGGATACCCCCTATGGGGAGTTTGGGCAGGGGCTTCAGGTGGGCCTCTCCCAGTGGGAGTGGGAGACACGAGAAGGTGCCGGCAGGTGGTGTATCTGGAGTGGGATTGAGGCAGGAAGGAGGCCCTGAGTGTTGGGACACAGGGTGGGGGCCACCTAGCCTCCCATTAGCTGAGCTGGATGCTACAGTTGATGGGAGGGAGCAGGCAGGAGGCACATGTTGCCATCCCTCAAGGAATATTCTGGAAGCCAGCAGCAGTGTGGGGGAAATGACCTGCCAGTGGGCCTGGGGCACAAAGACTCAGAAATGGTGAACCCCAGACCATAGTTCTATGTCTTAGAAGCTAGGATTACTGACACTCATTCCTTAATATTCCAGAGCCTTTTTTTTTTTTCAATCTACATTTGAAATCTGGGTCACTTGAGCAAGGAGGGGCAGGCGGAACTGTCTCAGGGAACATGTAGGCCCCAGTGGGTGGGCTCAGGGAAGGGAATTTGGCCTCGCTGCTACACAGGAGGACTTCTAGGCATTGGTACGAGGGAAGGGGTTGCCTGGCACTGGGGCAGAGGGAAAGGGGGCATCTGGGCCTAAGGGGGTTCAGGGAGTCCAGGCTGCCCTTGAGAGTCCGCAGTGGGGCTGCCATCCCACACCTGGCTCCGAGGTCTGGTTGGTGTCCCAGCACTCTCCTGCCCTGCCATCATGTCTCTTCTGAAGTTCAGGGACTGGACTGTCCCATCCTGCTGTGTATAAAAGGGCAGCCCTGAGTTTGTGGCTCCTAATTGGGTAGTTGGTTGTCACCCACATGGCGGGCGAATGGCGAGCACTTGGGTTCGGAACATGCTGTATGTCCTCTGATTACAAATCCCACGTTCCTTTGTTGGGACTGCCCCCTTGGATGTTTTGTAGATGCTACCAGGAGATGTGTCCTGTCCACAGATTAAAATCGAGTGACCACGACTTCGTAGCAGGGATTGTCCCATTTGCATGTTTCCTCACTGGGACGTCACCAGGACTGGATGATGGAGGTGGGACAGGGCTGGGGGTGGCCAGGTCTTTCTGGGAAGGTGGTGTCCCTCACCCTGAAAGGCCATGCTGGGTACTGGGCATGTCGTGTGGGTCTGGTGCTGGTCAGCTCTGACCCTGGAGCACGGTACCCGTGAGGAGGAGGCTCACCTGCATTTGCCGCAGGGAGTCCCTCATTCTGTCTCAGCCCTGGAGGGCCACCTCAGCACCTGAGTTTTGTCTGCCAGTGAGGAAACAGGCTCAGAGTGGGTAGGTCAGGTCCCTGAGCGGCCCCCAGGATTCAGAACCCAGGCAGGCCAGCTCAGGTGCCCACTTGTTCTAAGTTTTGCCAAGATGTAATACAGCACACAACTCACATAAAATGTACAATTTGGTGGTTTTATTATAGTCACAGAATTGTACAACTGTCACTACAATCAATTTCAGAACTTTTTCATCACCCCAAAAGGAAACCCATTCCCGTGTTTCTCAGGCACTCACTAGTCCACTTTCTGTCTCTGGGTTTTCCTGGTCTGGATAGTTCATGTGAATGGACTCACACACTGTGATCTCTGTGTGTCTGGCTTCTCTCGCTGAGCATTATTTTCTCAAGGTTTGTCTGTGTTGTAGTGTGTATCAGTGCTTCACTCCTTTTCGTGGCTGAATAGTACTCTGTTGTATGGATGGGCACGACCGTTCAGCTGCTGATAGACACTGGGTTGTTCCCACCTTTTGGCTGCTGTGATTCATGCTGCCATCATGGTCATGTACAAGTTTTGTCCGAATCCCTGTCTTCTCCCAGGAGTGGAGTTGCTGGGTCATAGGAAAACTGTGTTGTGTCATTTGAGGAGCGGCGCCTACTTCTTAACCTCTCACCCACTGGACTTGGATCTCTGAGCCACTGCAGCAGCCTTAGCAGTGGTTTCAAAGGAGGCAGCTGATGGGCATGGGACACCAAACCCAGTCTGAGCCCAGTGCGGAGCCCACCTACGCGAGTAGGGTTCCCCCCAGCTCCCCTCTGCAGACACTTCGGACAGCCCCTTGGGTGCGAGCCGCTCTTCTGATCTGGATCTCCATTCAGTGGTCCATCCTGCAGGGCATGGCCATCAGAGCCATGTGGCTTGCTGGGCACCGTGTCCTGGCGCACATTAGGCACATAGGTGGGTGGGGCATGTGTCAGCAGGAAGCTCTGGAGTGGGGTGGTACTGGGCTTCGGGTGGGAGTAGCTGGCGTGTGTGTTTGCTCGGCATCCAGCCCTCTGTCAGTCCTCTGGAGAATTTCAACACCCACAGTTGGCATAAAAAATTATTAATGAGCTTGGCATGGTTGCCATGGGAACCTGTTGCTAATGAATCTCTGGGGCTTCCTTTTACCTTTGCCTAGCTGTGCCAGGCCTGAACTGAGATGCATGTATCCGACTAATCAGGTTGCTGTGGCAACGCCTGTCACTAATCCCCAGCTGGGCTCCTGGTTTACCGGCCTGGCCCAAGTTACATAAAGTGATTTATTGAGTTCAAGGCTGCTCCTGGATTAGAGACCCCTCGGCCCCCAGCTCTTTCACTTCCAGGGTCCACACATGAGTCCCTCAGACACAGAAAATGGAGGCCCCCGAGCCCATGGTGCTGGGCATGTGACTAAAAAGAGAAGTCCTGGGGGGCAGGGAGAGTGTCAGCCTTTGGTTGGTTCCCCGTGTCTGCCCACGGCGTTGGCATGTAGTAAGTAAGTGCTCAGTGGTACTTAGTAGATGAGTGGGGGAAGCACTCAGATCCATGGGAGCTGGCATGTTCCTTGGCAGCCTGTGGCCCTAGGGCCCTGAGAGGTGGCTGCTTATCTCTAGGGTTGGGGCCCATGCCTCTGTCTGCCCCACACCTGACAGTGGAAGAACTTACTAGGAGTGAGGGCACCTGAACCTGAGAGGTGAACTAGAATTAGAATTCTCAGGTGTGGAGGTGGGAGGCCAGAGTGGATTTGGTGGTCCCACCCATCCCGTGATGGGAGGGAGGCTGTGTCAGATGCTGCGGTGATGGTCTACAATCTTGGCTCGGTCCAGGAGCCCACGTGATCTAGTCAATTCTAATGCGGCTTGACACCTGTCTGCACGTGGTGGGTGTCTGCAGTGGGCATTGATGGCTGTCTCCTCTTTGGTGTATTTGGCTCAAGTACTTGAGGCCCTACTATGTTGCAAACTCCAACTCAGGGATCTGAAGCAGGTGGATCCCACTGTCAGAGGTCTGGCTGTCTGCCCCTGGGCCTGGCTCTAGGACAGGGTCAGCCATGCTAGGAGGTGCTGTAGGGCTGCCCTGAGCCAGGCAGGGAGACTACTGGACTTGAGGTTTTGGCTCGCTCTCCAGCCACTCTGGGATATCCTCCAGCTGCCTGAGTAGGTGCTGATTGGGAAGCGGGTGGCCCCCCATAGGTGGGGCAGTGCAAGGCCGCAGGTGAGGAGGGCATCCTGGAGGAAGCCGGCTCCATGTGGGCGTCTCTGAGGGTGAAGCCCAGCATGTCTTGTGGACCCCAAGAGTCCTTCACTCATTCAGGATGATCTCTGCATCCAGCTCAGGGATCTGCTTTGGGCACAGAGCCCCCTGGGCATCCCCAGACATTGCCTCCTCAGTTATTCTGCTGGGCTGCTGTAACAAAACACCACAGACAGGTGACTCAAACCACAGATGTTTATTTCTTCTTAGTCCTGGAGGCTGGAAATCCACGGTGACTATGTCAGCAGGGCTGGTTCCTTCTGAGGCCTTTTCTTTGGCACGTAGATGGCTGTCTTTGCCCTTTGTCTTGATCTGGTTAACTATCTGTATTCCAATTTTCTCTGTTTATAACAACACCCATCATATTGGATTAGGGCCTACCCATGGTACCCCCTTTTACCTTAATCATCTCTTTAGAGACCCTGACTCCAAATGCAGTCACATTCTGAGGGCCTGGGGCCTAGGGCTTCAATGCAGGAATTTCTGGGGGAGGCAGTCCAGCCCATAGCACCTCTCTGAGCCCTTCACACTCGGGCTGGGCTCTGCCTCCAGCTCTGGGGTCTCTGGTCTTTCTGAGCCCCTAGGTAGCCCCCCTGGAGCATGAGCAAGGCTCTAGTAGTATAGCTCCAATCCAGCCAAACCTTTCTACACCCTCCTGACATGTGCCCTCATGGGCTCCTCCAGCCACATTACCTCTGTCAACTCCCTACTCCCCACCTTGGGGCCCCCCGGGTAGTAACCCCACCCTGAAATAGCCTGGTAAGCAGGTGTCTAAGCTGTAGGTCTAAAATAAAGCTGTCAGAGGCAGCCACTGGCCTCTGCGTGACCATGCCTTGGGCTGTCAACAGACCTTGCCCCCTCGCAGGGTCCTGATGGCCACTGCACAGTGTGCGGAGGTGGGCCCAGGCTGGGGTCTTAGGCCCTCGAGAGCCTGTTGCCCACCCAGGATGAGCTGGGGGGAGGGCACTTCTGCCTGAGGCTAGTCACTTGGGGTGGGGTGCTCATTAAATATGCAGAGTTGGGCAGCTAGGAGGATGGAGAGAAGGTTTTAAACCCAGATCATGGATTGATGATCTGATGCCACAGGTCTCAGTTGTGGGGTTTGCTGGTACATGGCTGAGACCAGAGAGGGGAAGGAGGGGGCTAGGACTGGATGGCAATTCTAGGTTCAAGGCCTCAGCTTCGTACCTGGCCAGCTGAGTTCCCTGGCCTGTGGCTACGTCAACTTTCTGGTCCCACCAGGCTGTCCAGGGGGCTGTGGGTCATTTGAGAAGAGAGGAGGCCAGTCTATCTAGGGGGCTGCAGGCCATTCGTTTGAGAAGAGAGGAGGCTAGGGTCCTACCCCAAGGACAGGGATAAGGATGGTGGTCATCTCATGACCCACGGGGTCCTGGGTAGCAGTTGGAGCCCCCCTGGAGTATGAGCAAGGCTCTAGTAGTATAGTCTGAAAGTTGATCCAATCCCTCATGGAGTGGTGGACAGGTGAGTGGAAAGCTGAGTGGTGCCTTGTCTCTGTCACCAGTCCATCTCCCACACAGGGTGTCCCTTCCCTGGGATGACACCATGGGCTCTAGGGTCAGCTATCGAGTCAGAGGATTGCCCTCAGGAGCCCCAGGCCACCTGGGCTGGTCACACATCCTCGCCATACTCCCTGGAGCTGCTGAGCCTGATAGCTTTTAATGCCTGGAATGACCAGGCCCACCCCCCCACATGGAGCCAGGAGTCTTGGGTTATCAGCACCCACTTCCCAGCAGCTCCCAGGGCATGTATGGCCCATTCCTCTGGGTGACTGCTGTGGTTTTAGTCCAGCTGCTCCAGCACTGTCCGGTTTCCTTCTTGAAGGAGTGTCAAGTGGAACCTGCTAATGGAGGCATTCACCAAAGGCAGAAGGGGCTGGGCAGCCATGACGCTCCCGTGGCCAGGGGTGTCCATGCACAGACATTGAGCAAGTGGCCAGGCGTAGTAGGGGTGTCTCCAGGGGGTTCCGCAGGCCCTCCCAGCCTGAGGTGGGTCAGGCCGAGGCAGGCTGCTTGGTGTTTGGGGCCAGAACCCTAGTGTCCACTCTGGCCATCTGGGTTCTGTGGGTCAGTCCCCTGGTCCTCTCTGTCCTTCTCAAAGTCACTGTGGCTAGCATGTGTGGCCTGAGTCATGGCTGCGCTGTATCTACTGGTTTTTGTGGCTGGATGTAGGCTGAGATTTGTGGCTGTGTGGTTCTGGGGGGTGAGAGCCAAGAGGGACAGGGACTTGAGGTGCCGCACACCTGGCCAGTGGTCCACTTTTTGTAGCCAGAGTGGGCAGATATCTCAGCCACTGTTACCAGACACAAGCCCAATTGGGAGTGTCAGTGAAAGCATTGGAGCATGGCTCCCCTCATGGCAGCAGATACCCCAGGAAGCATCTTCTCCCTGGCCTGGGGCAGACCCAAATAGTGTCCACATTGGGGACATTGTAAAGGGAGATGGGTTTCAGGGGGATCCTCACTTTGGTGCCCCCTCCCCACGCTGATTTGGCTTTCCTTGCTCGCAGCTCCCAATGCACTGTCTTCTCCCACCTTGGCCTTGGCCCTAAGTCCTCTACCTGAACTACCCCTTAGTGTGAAGGTAGCATTCTCTGGACTAGCTTAATGCCCTGTCTCCTGCATCCTGGCCCACAGGTGACCCTTGGTAGAGCGGGCAGCCCTGGCACTGGGCCAGGCGTCTGGAATTTAGGAGGAGGGGGTCAGGAGACATAGCCATCAGTTCCATTGACTGATGCCTGAAATTACAACGCAGAGCTGCCTCTGTCCCAGCTGCACTCTGTTCCAGGCAGCTCCCCCTCCCAGGTCCTGGGTGTGGGTGGGCAGGACGCCTGTCTGGAGGAGCCCTGGAGCACAGGGGCGGGGGGGGGGTTCCTGTAGTCCTGCTATTTGCTGGCCCCATGCAGTGTCTAGGGATGGACATTCTCACCCAGCACCATGGTGGCCTCTCCCTGGTTGAGAGGCCGGGGCAGTAAGGAGGGCATTCACTATCCCCGATCCATGGTCCCAGGACTGCGTGCCCTCTTCAGGGGCTTGCAGGAGATTGGGCAGGGCAGCGTGGCCCCAGTGGGCACTGGGGACCAGGATCTCAGCCCTGCGGCCGTTGGCTCACAGAGTCTGGCCCCGGGTGGAGCGGGCTGTGCCCCAGCACAGACTTTCTCTTCTGTACAGCTGGACCCCGCAGAGTCACGTTAGCAAGTTCTGAGGCCACGGTGGCTGGGGTGTTTCCTGCACGTTTGAAATACAGCCTGCCGGCTGATGGGAGCAAGGGATGTTTTAATTCCTAATTTAGACTGTTTATCTGCAGAGCTCTGGAGGCTGGGGCGGGAAGAGACAGTGGCCCCCGCCCCCCTGCCACGGTGCCTCCCGCCTCCAACGCTGCAGTGCCTGGTGGGCACAGAGGTGGGGGGCTTGCCTGTGGACCTCAGCCAGCCCTGGGGGCATCTGCACGGTCAGCTGGGCACCACTCAACCTCGGAGAGGGGCAGCCCCCTCCCCACCCTTCTGGACAGCAAAGTCCACCGGTGGGGCGGGGCTGTGGGCCTGGGGAGTTGTGAGGAATCTGGGGCAAGGCTGGCAGACTCAGCTGTGCCCTCGGGTCAGAGTTTTATGGTAAAAGAACATGAAAACTGGGGCAGGGGGTGGGAGAACATAGATGGGCAGCCAAGCCAATGAAAAGTGAATTTGACCATCTTCCGACCAGGGCAGAGCATCCCCCCCCCCCCCCCGCTGCCCCCACGTCCCCAACATCCTGTGAAGGACCAGTGTTGTCTTCCCAACTTTAATTAGAAAGTGTGTTTCCTCCAGTGCTTAAGGTCTGGTTGAGGCCCAGGCTGGCTTCCCAGATGCTAGGCCAACTGGGTTTACACCCCTTCTGATATCCCCCCGGGACATCCTCTACAGAGGGGCCTCAGTGGGGTTTGTGGCAGGGAGAAGCCTGGACCCCTCCTCATGGGGGCCCAGGGTGAGACACACTCTCTCATCTGTGTGCCTTTTGGGCACCCGTGACATGCGTGCCACTTGAAACTCATCACCAGGAGGGTGCTGGGCTGAGCAGATCCTTCACAGCCATCAAAGGCAGCACATTGACAAACAGAGGGTAGGAACCTCCAATTCAGAGGATAGAGGGACTCACCAAGGGCCTTAAGCTCTGGTGCTGACCGTGGGGAGTCACCTTGGGACCTCAGTGCTGCTAGCACAGGTGCTTCAAGGGCCAGTGCTCACCAGGTCCCCATGTCCAGTTCTGCCCTCTACCCCCTGCCCAAATTCTCCCCAGTGCAGAGGCCCGGGCCTGTCTCCCTGCTCCCTTCACTTACCCTCTTCTCTGGCCGACTAAGCCCTGTCGTGTTCCCACACAGGCCTGTCCCTGCTGACCAGTGCGTGTCCCCATTCTCCTTGGGTACACTCCAGGGAACCCCTGGTTACCAAGCAGCCTCCTTGTGGATGGATACCTCTTGGGCAGCCCTAATCTTCGGGATGGGAGACCCTGGAAGTCTGGAGGCCTGCACGGAGATAGGCTGTTAGGGACATCTGTCCAGCAAGTCATCATGGGGGTTTGAGGGTGTAGCCTAAACAGGGAGTGATGACAAACTCTCCTTGGAGAAGCTGCCTGGACTGACAGCTGGTTCCTGGTCTGCTAGAAACTTTCTGGACCCCACAGCTTCCCCTTGTGGGTGGCAAGCCGCCCTTAGCCCATCTACTGGCCGCAAGCCCAAGGTCCAGCCTCCCTGGTACTCCCAGGCCATCCAGAGCCAGCAACCAAATTGCAAATCTTCATACCCCTAAACCCTGGCCTCGTAGAAGATTCCAGAAATGCAGGGGGTGGGGGAACCCTTAAATGTGCCTTCTATGTCCATTTGCAAAGGTCACGCCCTGGGGCAGCAGGCACAGGTGTATGGTGCTCCCCAGCAGCTTCCTCCAGAGCTCTGTGCCTCAGGCTCTGCCCAGCCTCCCCCCCCCCCGCCCCCGCCCCCTCAGGCGGGCATGCTGCACCGGGAATCCCTTCCCGAGATACAGGAACAGCAGGTAACCTGCGTGCCTGTCCTCAGAGCGGGATTCCCTAATTAAAGGATTTATTATTAAAGCGCCCTGCTTCCCCAGAGCTGCTTTCCTGACGGGCAGGCTCCTGAGCAGTGAGGGCAAGCTGTGGGGGACCCTGCCTCAGGAGGGGTCACTTTGAGGCCTTTCACATGCGTGCCCATGAGAAAGGGTAGGCTTTGTCCCCCAAGAAAGGCCTTTTGAGCACTGTGTTGCCCCAGTTGGCTTCATGGGGTAGGGGCCAGCCCTATGATGTGCTCGGGCCTCTGGCGGACATGAGGGGTTTCTAGAGGGAAGCATGGAGAGGGGCTACTGACCTGTATTCAGTGGGGGGCATGGGGTGCTGTACACAGGGAACAGCGTTTGTGTGGCTAAAAGGGCCCAAAAGCGCTATCATCCTTGTGAATGCTGGGGAGCGTGTTGAGGTGTGATGGGTACTAGGGGGCAGCGGGACTGAGGGGGCCCAGGAGGGAGTCTGTGGGGGAGTGGGGACTGGAGCTCTGCTGGTATGGGTGGGGCCGGCAGGCCGTGCAGTAGGTCTGAGCCCCTGGTGGGGGAGTGGGGGACATCCTCTGGGGTGTAGGAGCCCCTGGCCCAATATGACAAGCCCAGAGTTTGCTGATGACAACCACCCAGCCTGTTCCCCAGTCCAATAGACTAGGTTCCAAAGCTCCAGGCTCTCAGGACCCTTGGTACCTGGGTTAGTTGAGGTCCCAGGAGCTTCTGTGACAGGACTGTCTCAGTATTCACCTTACTGGAATTTAAAACAGAACTTTATAAGTTGCTGCTAAATACTTTGTTTAAAGCAATAACAACCCTCTTACATGTTAACAGAGCAGCTTATGAAAAATGATTGTATTTTCCAAAACAAAAATGTAGCAAGAAGAGGGGGCGTTTTGTGGTTTTGCCAAGTCTCACTGGCCTGATGAGAGACTCCAGAGACAGTGGAATGCTTTTTCCTGCATCTGCTTTGGGTCAGATCAGGTGGTCTCTGGAGAAACCCAGTGTAACAAGCAGGGAGCGCGTGAGGAAGGCATCACCTCAGGAACCTCGAAGGGTTGGGATCCCCAGCCCACCTCTAGAATTCTCTAGGTTCCTTCTGAAACACCTTCTGACGTGAATGTGAGGCCCAGGGTCCTCGTTTTCTAGATGAGGTGACGTCTGCAGTGCTTTAGGAAGTACATGGATGGAAGCGCAGGTCTCCTGGGAGTCTGACTTACCTGCTCTGGCCCTGGGTGGGTGACAGCCTTAATTTGCTGACCACTGTAACAGGCAGTTGGGCCCAAGAGTCTGGGGGTGGGGGTTGCCCTGGGCCCTGTAGTCACCATCAGGCCCGCCTCCCTCCTTCGGGCCCTAGTTCCTTCCCAGAGCCCACCCTTGGTTGGGACTGGAGGGGCTGCCAGCATGAAGAATTTCCCAGGCTGGAGCAGGGAAGGACCAGGCCCTGTGATGCTCAGAGAGAAGACAGTGCCTTGTCAGGCTATGGGGTCCAGTGTGCCCACAGCCTCTCCCCCTTGACACCCTCAGGCGCCTTCTTGGATGCAGTGAGAACGGACAGCCTGCTGTGCTAGGGAGGGGAGAGACGCCCCATTGTTAGTTTAAAAAAATGACTCAGACAAATTATAGAAGCCATCCTTTTCCTGCTGGTTTCCAAGAATTCTGCTCAAACATAATGGATCGAGTTATTAGGGGATCGATTCAGACACGAGTTGCTGGAGAAGAGCCAGGATGGGCCAGTCGGCATGCTGCAGGGCTGCAAGACTCCCCAGGGCCCAGGCTTGCAGTGAGCTGGTGGGTAGGCAGCCAGCCAGTGGGAGGCGCCCACCCCCATCAGCTGGGGTGGGCCACCAGCTATATGGTAGGAGGCAGGGATCAGGGGCTTACTATGTGTGTAGCCCATACATGTGCATCTTCTTCGGATGAGGCTTAGCTTGTTTTATGACTCGCCAGGCAAGGTCCTGCTATGTGCAGAGTCTGCCATCCGCAGTCCCACCTGATGTGGGAGGCCCTGGTGAGTATGTGCAGTCCTTTGAGAATTCCTACTGTGTGCACAGGACTGAACCTAAGCCCCACATAATTTAAGGTCCTACTAAGTGTGATTTCATTGAATGAGGTTCTACTTTGCGCGCCAACCCAAGTGTACAGCTCTATGTAATATGCAGCTCTTTTGTCTGTGTGATCCATTGGGAGGGAGGCCCTACTGGGTAGTACCAACCAAGTGAAGCCTTCTGTGTTCAGGGAGTGAAAAAAGGTATCCTCTGAGGAGGCCCATGAGGGCACCTCATCCTCCAGCAGGTCTGTGCCTGCCTCGAGTGAGCCATACCATGCTGTGCCATGAGCTACCCCAGTTGCGGTGTGGTTGGGTGGATCCCACAGGACCCTCGTTCTTCATTGTCCAATGCTGTGAGTGGGGTGAGGAGGGCACTGGGAGGGGTTGCCTCACTCACTCGGAGACTGTTGTATTACTGGCCACCTCCCTTCCTGCCAGCAGGACCCCCTGTTCCTGCTGTTCTGTCAGCACTTCACCCCACTCACCGCAGGGCCTGGAGTGCCCCCAGCAGCCAAGAGGTTGGCCCTTGTCCATTACACACACGTGTAAGGACCTGGAGTGTTCCTAACATACAGTGAGTGCTTGGTTAATGACAACAGTGGTGCTTCCAGGCTAGGTCAGGAAACTTCCTGGAGAAAGGTCTTGGTGTGGACTTGAGGGATGAGTAGGAGTGTTCCCAGGGCAGGAAGGTAAACGGGCATTGCAGGCATAGGCTCATCGAGACCAGACACCAGCCAGGTGTGCTCCAGTGACTGTAGCAGGCCGAGTCTGGCTACCCCTCCCTACACTGTAGCCACCCAGGTTGGTCCTCCATCTATACCTGGCCTAGGGCTACGATGCTTCAGGGACATCATGGTGGCCTTCAGGGGTTGGGGCTCCTGTGGCCACTGCCTCATTTCTGGTCACATGGGTGTGCCGTGTTCAGCCAGCTCTGCATGCAGTGTTTTCAACTTCTCTGCAAATTGGCTGGCATAATGGCCCAGCTGGGTTCTCAGCTTAAAGAATTTTAGTCCATTAAACGCAAATAGTATGTTTTTTGAAATGTTTGTGCCAGGGCTGCCCTGACTGTTGGTGTTGAGTGTGCCACCACACAGAGCTCTAATTAGCCCTGAGGGGAGCTGGTGTCACCATCAGAAGGAATCCCTACCTTGTCTCGGGCCCGGGGTTCCGGGACTGAGCGTGGTCTTGGCCTGTGGGAAGACATGGCACTTGCCCCTGCCCACCTGTGCTGGCGGCTCTTCTGGAAGGTCCGAGGGCCTCGCTGTGTGCTACAGGGTCAGGGGCTTGGGCGTGAGGCCTGTACCTGCAGAGGTGGTGGACGGCTTTGGGCAGCACAGGGAGCTCAAACAATAGATGTTTATTTCCTGCCAGTCCTGGGAGTTGGAAGTCTGATAGCGGGTGGTCCTTCCTGGGGCCTCCCTTTAGGATGTAACTGCCGTCTCCTCTCTGTGGTCTCACATTGGTTGGTGATCATGTCTGTGTCCCAATCTTCTGTTTTTGTAAAGGATACCAGTCGGCATTGGATTAGGACCCACCCACGTGGCCCCATTTTACCTTAATCATCTCTTTAAAGGCCTTTCTCCAAATACAGTCAAATTCTGAGGTCCTAGGGGTTAGGACTCCAATGTATGAATTTGGAGGGGGCACAACTCGGTCTACAGTGGGGGTTGGGGGGAAAGGGATAGGAGTGACTTAGAGGCAATGGCCCATTGGGAGTGGCTAAGCAGGGAAGGTGACCATGGCCTGGACAGAAGGGTGCGGGGGGCCAGTGTCCCCTGGGCCTGGCAGCAGGGACCCTTTGCACGTTGGCTCCAGGATTTCTCAAGTTGAGCGTGTGCTGCCCGCCAGGGCCCGAGGCCAGAAGGTGACCCTGAGCTGCAGAGATCTATTCATCCTCCATGCAGAGGGCCCTTGACCCTGAACTTTGGGCAAGCTCTCCAAGGACACCAGCAGTGGCATTGTGTAAATGCCAAGTCCGGGTGCTGGTCTTGGGTGGTGGGCATCAGGTCCTAGAGGGCAGTGGCTGCAGAAGGCGTGAGGCAACGATAGTGCCGGGACAGTGGGCCCAAGTTCAGCTCCTTTCACTTTGAAGTTGACATTCTGAGGGTCTGGACTGTTCTTTTTAAATGTCACTGCTATTAATAACATGGCTGGTAGAGGGATGGCTGAGGCTGGATGCCTGGTGTCCCAGCCTCCGCAGCCGGAGGGCCTTTGGGGTTCAGAGGGGGGTGGGGTGGTGAGTGGGGTTGGCGGGGGGCAGCTTCCATTGAGGATCAGGCAGGCTGCCTGGGCCTTCACAGGGGAAACAGCATGGGTGGGGCAGATGGGGGCTGGGAAGAGGTGCCCAGGGGAGGCAGGGGGCCCCACTGGGCCTTGAACTTAATGCGTGACCGGGAGTTTTTTCTCCCTGGGCCTCTGTGTCCGTTTATAAAACAGGCCACCAGAATCCACGGCCTCCAGTGCCACTCCTGACTCCCGCTGTCTCCCACCCACCTCCCAGCCTGGGGCCACAGAGCACAGGTCCTGTCTGTGGGTGGGGGCTGGACTCTGGGGTCCCTGACCCCAGCAGCCACTCCCTCCTAAATCTCAGCCGAAAGCCCCGTAGTTCTTCCTCCCATGGCCTCTCCCACCACAAGCCTCCCCACCCCAGGTTCCCGTTGGGGGTGGTTTTGCACTGGTCATCTCCCGCTCGCTGCCCTGCTGAGTTCCCCACCAGCCCACACGCATGCCAGCACTCCCATTGTGCGATCCCAGGCTGGCCGGGTTCTCTAGTCAGCGGTGCCCAGCTGACATTCTTCTTGCTCTGTGGCCAACTGAGCCTGTGCCCCACTCAGGTGGGAGGTTTTTCCTACTGTGGGAGAGTCGCTGCCTTGGTGGGGCTCTTGGGGGTCGAGAGTGCCTGGGGGCAGCCTGGCCTGGCATCCGGCGGCACCAGTGTCCAGTATCTAACTGGGCGTTTTTCCTTCAGCAGCCAACCAGGGCCCGAGGTTGCTCTAGAGGATGGGGGCCACCTTAATTCCCAGCAATGGAACTTATCTGGAAGGTTCTAGATGCCGTCCACAGGGGTGGGGCCTCTGCCCAGCCTTGGGCTCTGTTTGAGCATCCTGCGGGGGGGGGGGGCAGCCATGTCCCGTGGGGCCTGTTGTGACAATGGTGCCCTGTTAATGGTGGCAAGCAGATGATCAAGTGGGCCCAGGCTGTGGAGGGCACTTGACCCCCTAGGCTGGTTCAGCTTTCCTCTGGCACATTGTTTCCCAAACCTGCCTGGGATGTAAAACATCATGCCCTAGGCTCCCAGCCAGCTGTCCCCACCACTAGCAGAGGGGACTGTATTTTTATCCAACACCCTGGGGATTTTTGAGCACACCAGAATGTTCAGAAAGTGCCCAAGGGCCAGTGGGGAGGGTGTCTGGTCCTGTCTGTGGGTGGGGACTGGACTCTGGCGTCCCTGACCCCAGCCTTGAGGCTCTTGAGGCCCCTGACCCCCGTTATCCTACCCCAGAAGGAGACCCTAGCTGGCCCAGCCCTTGGGGTGGGGGTTGAGCAGTGTGCGCATGTGCCGTGGGGGAGCTTGTCCTTTGTAATAAACACCTGGTTGCCAGGCAGCGCTTTGGGGAAAGGCCTGGTTTGCAGGGGCAATGGCCAGTGTGGGGTGAAGGCCGTGTGCCTCCGTGTTGGGGTGCTTGTGCGGACGTGCATGTCTCTGCAAGGTGCATGTCCCTGTGCGTGTCACCACAGTTCCTGTACATCCTAGCTGTGAGCTAGGTTTTAACACACAGGATGAGACCACGAGCGTTACAGTAAAGTTAAGAGAGAAGGACTCAGGCCGCGTTGGGTTCCCACTTTGGGGGCAGAGCAAGGGAGGCCAGGGCTTACCCATGGGGCTCTCAGCCCTGGGATGAGGAGGACACGTCCCCAGGCCTGTAGATGTCCTGCCCTTGCCTCTGCAGCACCCGGCCAGGCTCATGGCCAGGTGGCTCACCACCACCTCTACCCCCAGTTTTCTTGCAGGAAGCAATCTCCTTCAGCTAGCTTCTTGCGGACCCTGGGCCCCCTGTCTGGGGGCTGCCTGCCTGCCGTGGGGGCAGGGCCAGCAGCGGGGCACTCCAAGCCATGTTCCCATAGAAGGAGCATCCAGTCCCCCGGGGTCGCTAAATCAGGCCTCAGGCAGCTGTGCAGTGGCGCTGAGGCAGTTATTTCTGGCCCAGAGAATTCCTGCCTAGAGCAGGCCCTTTAGGCCTGTCCCCATGGACGGGTGGTCATCTTCCCCTGGGGCCCCTCTTGGCTCTGTGCCCCCTGCCCATGCTTTCTCCTTCCAGAGTCTGGGCGGGGATGTGCAGAACCCCCTAAGAGGGTCAAAGATGGGCAGGGTTGTGGCTGGGAAGGAGGCCTTCACCTGGCAAGGCCAGTTCCTCCCGAGCTCTCCTTTCCTAGGCCCTGTCCGAGTGGTTCTGAGCCCTCAGCCGCTCCCCGTGGGAACCGCGCCAGAGATTCGTCAGGGGAGCCTGGAAATACGGGAGAGAAACAGGGCTGGGGGCTGGCTGGCTCCACTCTCAGGCCGGAACATCCCCTGGGAGAGAAGCAAGCCAAGGCACTTGGCGCACGCCACCACCAAGTGGCTAGTGAGGTCTTCATGAGGCCGTGGGCTGCACAGCCAGACTGCAGGCGTGGTGACTGGAGGTAGAGACAGGGCACTTTTCCACTCAATTATGCCTTGAGTAAAATCCAGAATCAAGGTCTTTATTAAGAGCTAAGCTGAGACGTTAGCACTCTTCCTAATTAGCACGGTCTTTAAAATGTGCAGTTAGAGGGAGCTGTGGGCATGTGCTCGGCTCCACAGTGTCTGTGTGAGCAAGTGTTTTGTTTAGTCCTGGGGGTGGGGACCTTCCTGAGTAAAGCCAACCTCTACCTCCTCTTCTCAAGGACAGTGCATTGAAGGTGCACACCTGAATATATGTGAGTGTGTGTGTGTGTGAGGTAGTGTAAAAGATTGTGTGGTGTATATGGGCGTGTGCACACGCACAGTTCTCAGATGCGTGTGCGGGGCGTGCGAGGCATGCCGGAACAGGCAGAACGCTGGGCTCTGTAGCGCCCAGTCACATGCTGTGCCCCTGCTACCACCGGCCCTACCTGGCTGGAGTCAAGGGGGCTGCCCGCCTTGTCCCCTCCCTCCCATGGCAGATGGGCAAGGACACTACTGCCAGGGTGAGAACAATGCACTGCCCAGATTAGCTCAGTAATTACAGAGGCGGGGAGGGGGCATCCGTGTCATGAGCTGCTCAGAACGCTGTGGCAATTTCCACCCGATATCTAGGCGCTGAGCTCTGTCTGGGCAGGAGGCAAGCTTCAGTTGCCGGAGCAGCCCCTGGCTGTGTGGGAGCTGGAGGCCCAGGTCCTGGCCTCCCGGGGATCTGACAGTGCTTCTCTGTCCTGTGGGCCTGGGGAAGGGGTTCAGTATAGGCCCAGGTCAGAGCTGGTTTGCCAGGGCGCCTGTGGGCACCAGGAGAAGTTCTCAAAACAGACATTTGAGTCCAGGAGGAGAAAGGATGTTCTGGCAGTGGAGTCACCCACTGGTAGGGTGAGGAGCTGGGTGGCTCCTGTGGGAGGTAGGCTCCCAGCCCCTCAACTTCCAAGAGGAGGTACGCTCCCAGGGGCATCCCAGCCTCCCTGAATTCTCCCCCCCACCACCACGTGACCCCAAGCCACCAGGGAGAACAAACAGCTCCATGTTTGGCCAGCTGGCTCCCCACCCCGGCCAGCCCAGTGGACTGAGTGTGAGTCACGCAAGGAACAGTAGGGAAGGGCTGAGGGGGGAGAAGGGCTCCCTGCCACAGGGGTCCAGCCAAAAGGAAAGCTCCGAGAAAGTTGGAGCTCAGAGCAGAGGGAACAGTCTAGGAGAGGCCAGTGGGATGCAGACTGGCCAGAGGGTCAGGAGAGCCTGCAGTTCGGGGGACGCCCAGCTCAGTACTCATGGCTGCTCCTGACCCAGACCCCACCCAGCTGCCCCCACCCTATGCAGGCCGTGGCCCCGTGATAGAGCAGGGAGGGGAGTAGGGCACCGCTGCACGGTGCAGTGTCAGGGCCTGGGAACAGGCGGGCAGGCCTGTGGTTCTGAGGGGCATGAGTGGCTCGCTGCTGGCTGGCAGTCATCTATCCCCACAGGTACGGATGAAGGGGCAACTTGGAGATCTCCTTGGAGACCAGAGACTTCCCAGTGCACAGAACCTGTGTGTTTTGGGGGCTCCTAGTGACTCCAGACAGGGCTATTTAATTTCTAACTTCAAAATAACCAGACTTGCAACCCCACCAGCTGACACCTGCCCTCCTCTAGTCTCCGTACCACCCCTCTCTGGCCCCCCTCTTTCACAAACACTAAAGTAACCCTTCGGGTACCACTGCCACCCCCAATTAAAGCCCTGTGGTGCTGGCTTCCCGCAGTGTGGGTGGGCTGGGAGGCTGAGCCTTGGGGATCCCCCACTGGCGAGCTTCCTCAATGAGGAGTAATGGTGGGCGGGCTGGGGGATCCCCTTCTCAGAGCCCCTCCTCCACCCCCAGAGGCCTCTGAGGGCTGCAGCAGGTCCTCCTCCCCAAGTCAGCAGCTTGTTGCCATGGCAACAGCCTCAGGAAGGAAAGAAACTTCCTTCAATAGTGGCCACCTCCCCCACCCCTCAGAGGCCCTTTTGGGAGACTTGGCTGAGTGCCCATCTGGGTATCAGGGTTGGAGACGTGCTCAGGCCCTGCTTTGGGAGTTCCTTGGGCACTGTGCTCCCACAAGCTATTGGATGGGATTTCTTTCACCTCCCCCATAAGGCCGGGGCTCCCTTGGACCATGGTAAGTCTTAAGTGGCAGAGTGGGCTCAGGATTCCAGATGGCTGGCTTTGTCCTGAGCTCTCAGGGGCCTGATGCCTGCTTACCCCTCACCCCCGGCCTCTGGGTCAGGGCCCCTCCATGTTAGGGGGAGTTGATGTGCCCACCTGGAGACAGGCTCCCTCCCACATTCCTGCAGGCAGCGCCTGCCCCTGTCACCCCCAGAGGAGGCAGTAGGGCTGCAGTTGAGCGGTGTAGCTGAAGAGATGTCTGTGTCTGCTTGGGTGGCTGCTTCCAGCCCCAGGGTGTCCCAGTGGACCTGGCACAGCTGTAGTGGAGCCTCTTCTGCCACCCGGGACCCCCTTGTTTCATCCCACCGCAGTCACCTCCTGTGTCCAGTCTTCTGAGAGGAGGTGGCTGAGGCAGCAGTTCAGTCCGACCTGACGGGAATCCTGAAGCAAGGGTCAGGGCATCTGAGCCACATGGGGGCGTGTGTGCACATTCGTGGTCGCATGTGCCAGGTGACGCCATGCCTGTTCTCTCCCACTATCCAGAGGCCCCCAAATCTACAGATGAACATCCTGCCCCTGGCTAGGCCCTGTCAATGCAGTTAAAGCCTTGCTTAATTAATTACCTCACTAATTAACCAAGAGTGCTTATGGAATAATTGGCCCCAGCCACCAGGGAAGGCCTGTCTAACCTGGAGGGCTGTGTTAGTGCTTAAGGTGAGGCTAGGTCCCCCAGTTTGGGGCAGAAGTGGTAAGGCTTCAGGGGGCTCTTCCTGGACCTATTGGTGGCAAGGTGGAGCTTGGCAGTGGGAATGGGCAGCAGCCCACCCTACAGGGTATAGGTAGGGTCCACACCCTCTGCTCGAAGGGGAGCCTTTCAGAGCTTCAGGGATGAGAACCCCCCAGGCTGCCACACAGATGGGGTCCCTGAGACCAGGAGCAGATCCCCGCCTGAGGCTCCAGCCACAGCTGACCCTCCAAAGGCTTTCGGCATCATTTATAGAGAAAGAAGTGAGACCTACGAGGCCCCGGAGTGCAGGCTGGAGCCCCGGACCTGCTGGGACCAGGGGGCACGTTGGGGGGCCAGGCCTGTCTGGTGTCGGGGAGGATGCCAAGTGGCATGGCCTCAGCACCTTGCCTAAAGCTGCAGATTTGCCTTCGAAGGTACGGAGGGCCTGGCTCAGCCCTGCCTGGTGGGAATGAGCTGCGGCCCCAGCTGCTCATCACACTCCTGCGCCCGTCACCTTGGCTGGAGGCTGTTGAGCTCTGGGACATGTTACTAGATACCCTGGGCCCTGGGCCCTGGTCCCACCCTCTCCGGGCATCTGGACCCCACAGGTCAGAGGCAGATTTCAGACGGTATCACCCAAGGCTGCTTGAGAGAGGCTACCAGATCATGTTGGGGAGCATATTACTACCACCTGAATTGGGGGGTAGCTGTGCCCCACAGGGAGGCCACATGGCAGGGGAGCCAGGGCAAGGCCCCACCATGCCACCCAGTGGCTGGGTCTCTGAGTCTCCATCCTAACCGTGCTTTGAGTGATAGTGGTGGCAGGCTTGGGGCTCCAGCAAGACAGAGTTATTGAAAATTCCCAAATAATCATAGCGATTATAGAAGCAATATTCACATACCATGCAATTATCTGTTTTGAAGTGAACACCTCAGTGTCATTTAGTACAGCCACAATGTTGTCCAATCTCCACCCCCATCTAGCTCCAGAACATTTCCATCACTCCAAAGAGAACCCTATCCCACAACCCCAGGCAACCACTATCCCTGTCTCTTGGGATTTGCCTATCTGGACATTTTGTTACGGAATCATTCAATGCTTGGGAATCATACCATGCTTGTCCTTTTTTGTCTAGTTTATTTCACTGATCACGTTTTCAAGGTTTTTTCACGTTACAGTGTGTGTCAGTGTTTCTGTTTTATGGCTGAACAATATTCTGTTGAATGGCTAGACTGTGTTTATTTATTCATTTGTGTGTTAATGAGCATGTGGGTTGTTTCTACCTTTTGGCTGCGGTGAATTGTGCTGCTGTGAGTACGTGTATACGTGCATCTGTCAGAGTATGCGTTTTCAGTTCCTTTGGGGGTGTGTACCCAGGTGTGGCATTGCTGGATCACGTGCAAACCCTAAGTTTAATGATTAGTTTCCAGACCGTGGTGATGCATCCTCCCCCTGGACTTGGACAAACCTCCAGGTGGGAGCTACACTCAGACAGTGTCTGTGGGTCCAGTCACCTGAGTTCTGTGTGGAACTGGCTATCCACAGAGGGCCCTGCTGCCCAGCTCTGCTGTCACACATCTTACCTGCCCTCTTGGGGTTCCCTGGAGATGCTCAGAAAAGCCTGCATGGGGTCCACGAGTGAGTGCATAGAAGCGGAAGGCAAGAGCTGTCACTGGGCCAGTCCTGGGTCTGAGGTGTGTGCTGCCTGCCCTCTTGCAGGGTGCCCGCAGGTGTGGGTCTGGTTGGGGAGAACCCCCTTGTTAGTGGTATACAATCTCAGCGCTCTGTTCAGATGCCTGGCCAAGGGAGGAGGCTGGTGTGAGCCTGTTGCCATGGCAACTTGGAAGCTGCAGGTCACCAGCTGGGGCGCAGAACAGAACACTATGGACACCTGCCGCCCCGCAAGCAAAGAGCTAAGTGTGTCAGCTCTGGGTGGGTAGGAAGCCCCTTTGAGCTGGGGGAGCCAAAGAAGGGATGTCCCCCATCCCACTTAGGCTGCCAGCCATTTAGACCACACGGCCAAGCTTCCTGACCCCTCACTTTTGTAACTGCACAAACAACGAAAGGCTACACTGTACAAAAACCCAGACTGACAGGGACCACTCACCTTCTCCTGCGCCCACTCTGCCCACTTCCCTGAGCCCTCATCCTGCCCCCTCCATGCAGGAGCCGTGGTTCTCTGCATGAGGGGGTCTTCCGGAACTTCCTTGCACCTTGTACACACACATGTCAGCATGTCCTAGAGAAGCATCCTTCTGCACTGCGGTGTTTTCTTAAATGGGGTCACCTGTTCTCACACAGCCGGCTTTTCTCACTCCGCCCTCCCAGGATGTGTTTCCGTGCTAATGACGAACAGCGCTCATGCCTCCTTTTTAGCTGCCACGTGGTGCCCTGTGGCCTCGCACACTGGGATTAGAGACGTTCTGACATTTTTAACCTTAAGAGATCGCAAATGGTGCTGCCGGGCTCACTGACCCAGACTTCAAGTGGTTGGTTCGCAGCACCCCAACAGGTCCCTGGAACTTCCCTGGTACTCAGTGGACATGTGGACCAAGGGGCCAGGAGGGTTGGGGGTTCAGGAAGGCTGTGCTGTTTTAGAGGTGGGCCACTTCTTGGGGTTTCCCCACCGAGTGCTACCCAGTGAGCCCCCGGGTCTGTGGCTAGGGTGGCCTCATGTGGGTTACCTTTTGGGGCCATAGAGCGGCCATTCTTTCTCCAAGTGGCCTGACCCGCTCACCTGCATGAAGTCAGCCCGTGTTTCCTCTCCAGTGGCTCCGAGTCGTCTATTTCTGCAGGATGGACTTTCTCCCCATGAATAAACATGATTTTCTCCTCGAGCAAATTGGAAAAGCAAGGTTGAGTGCCTGTTGAGAATGAAAGCGGGGGTGGGGGATGGCAGCAAGCATGGGCATGCAGACTGTGGGGGTGGGGGGAGGTGTGGCAGGCCCCATGTGCAGAGCAATCGGACAAGCTGACCCAGTGCCCCCTTCCCTGGGACAGGAAAGGGTTTGCCCACCAGGGGGTGTGGGATCGAGCAGGGATGCACTTGGCTTAGGGTGCAGGGGCCTCAGTTGCCAGCTGGTTTTTTTCCTGGGTGCAGGTGTGCAGGTGTGCATGTGTGCGGAGACCCTGGACCTGCTGGGTGTCCTTTTGAGCTCACCCTTGTACCGCCCTGCCTGTTGGGCCACTTGGCCTCACCACATGAGAAGACCCGAGACCAAAAGTCTGAAGGTTGGAGGCCAATCTGTGATTTCAGGCCCCCACACACTGGTTCCTCCCTGCATGTACCAGCCCTTGAGGCCCTTCTTGTCTGCAGTGGATTGAGATGGCCTAGAGCCACCTCTCTGGTTTGTGTGTCCTGGGCTTGGGGGCTCTGGCAGTGGGGTGAGGAAGGATGGGTACGGGCCTGCCGTGGGTACAGGACAGGTAGCAGGGAGTGGAGGAGGCTACAGAAGGCCCCCAGCAGGAGCCAGCACAGCTTGGCCAAGGTGTTCTGAGTGGCGGGCTCTGGGCCACCCCACCCTGGGTTTCCCCTCCTTACCATTGCATGCCCTGCCGCCCGCAGGGGCTCAGGGAGCTCTCATCAAGCTGTTGTGGATTTGGCCTAATGGAGCTTAGCTAGCTGAGCAGATTGCTCTGGGGTGGCGGGGGGCGGGGCAGCTGTAGGCAGCATAGGGTAGGCAAGGTGGGGGGGGGGCAGCAGTAGGCGGTATAGGGTAGGCAAGGTGGCGGGGGCAACAGTAGGTGGCATAGGGCTGGCTCAGGCAGCTAGTGCCTTCTCCCTGCTCCAGAGTGTCTGTATGATCTCATCACAGCCTGGCAAAGAGCTGGCCTGTGGGATTGGGGCCTCATACCCACACAGTCCTGTGTGGGGGCCTCTTTTACCATGAGGGGTTGAGCAGCAGCCATGCCTGGGGAACCCCATCCCATGGCCCTGGGGCCTGGAACTGCATCTCAGTGAGGAACGCCCAGCTCACCTGTCTATTATGCTGGTGAAAGTGTCTCTCCTGTCCTGACCTTCATCTTGCAGACAGCCAGCCTGTCACCCAGTGTACTCAACTTGGGGAAAATACCACATCCCCTCCCTCCGTGTGTCCAGGGCCAGTAGGGAGAGGCCAGGGCAGCATTTTTGAGGACGAGGAACAGGATGGGGAACTTGGAGCCTGCCGGGCACTTTATAGAAGGGAATCTGGGTGAATTCCTCAGCACTTCTCATCCCCAACTCACAACTAGGCAGTGTGAGAACCCACTGGCTCTATGTATCCTGAGCCAGCAGGTCTAGGCGGGCCAAGGGGAGCTGCCTGTGAACGAGGATTTGATTTGGAGGCCAGGACCACCCTCTGGCCACACTGTCCTGCAACGTGAAGGCCTCCCTGGGACCCCTGCCCTGTTCTAGGACCCCGGAGGCCACTGCCATTGGTGAGAGCTCTTATCATAGGTATTAAGGTCCCCCATTGGCACTGCTGCCAGTGAGGGGCTGACAGCTCCTAATGTGTACTGAGCAGCCATGAGCCCCTTCTCCTGACCTCCACAAACACTCCGAGCAGCCCCAGGCTTTGACCCCACTTCCAGGTCTTTTGCACCAGATGATAGGCCGTGGACCTTGTGGCACTCAACAGGGTAAGCCGTGTGACCCTGGGATTTCCTCGTGCCCATGCCCAGGGCCAAGGTGTTTGTGGGTCAGCGCCATCTTTAAAGTGGCCTTCGGCGTGTTTTTTTTTTTTAACCAGCTGAGTCTAGGAATGAGGAAAAGTGGTTGACAGAGTGTTTTTCCTTAAATCCTGGGTCAAGGTGAGCAGTGAGTAACAAGGTTGCTAAGTGAGTGCCCTTACCCAGTCCTGAGCATACCCAGCACAGGGCTGCTTCAGCACCATGGACAGTGGTCACAACCCATACTGCCTCTGGCCATCAATTTTCTCCAGGCCAAGGGAAGCCTGGCGTTGAGGGGTTAATTTGGGGTAAGTTGGAGCCATGATCTGAGAGGGAACATGTCCCCTGGAGAAAGTCACTCCAGGTCCCTCTCTGCCAAGCTGTATACCAGGGACTTGTTAGGCTGGGAGAGGTCCCCATAGTCCCCTTAATGTTGGTCAGAGAAAGGGAGAATCAGTAAGGTCCCTGGGGCCTGAGAGGCTAGGCCCAGGGTGGTCAAGGAACGTGAGTCAGGGGCTTCAGTGCCATTCTTGGGGTCTCCAGACTGGAGCAGAACCTCCCTGGCTTTGGGATTTCATGGGAAAGGCCATTTCACTGAACTGTGGACCCAGACCCATGGCCCCTCTGTGGCCAGGCCCCAGGCGGCTCTAGGGCCCTCTCTATGCAACCAGCATGGCTACCGCCTCCTGACTGCATGTCAGCCTGGCTTTCTTGGACCCACAGTAGAAATTGATTCTAATTTGTAAAACTTGGTTCAAAATCTAAAGGATTTTTAATTAAAGGCCAGAAAATCCATCTGTGTAATTAAGCCTCCAGAAGTCACTGGGCTTCGTGCAATGAGTGGCTGGTCGGCACTGGCTGTCCTCAGCTGCTCACCAAGGTGTGGCCAGGAGACAGCTGTGATATGCGTGTGTGTGAAGACGCAGTTGAGCCCTCTCCCTCCATAGACAGGACCTGTGCACCCTGGACTGGCAGCCCCCAGGGCAAGAAGGGCTCCATTGTACTTCTCTTGAGAGCCATGCATATGTGTGTGCACCTTCACCGAGACAAGGTCAAGGGTGCAGGACCCCAGGATCTTGTCTCTCCTAGGCACGTGTTTTGGGTGCTGGGTGGAGAGAGGAAGGGGCGTGTCATAAGGGTAGTAACTCCATGAGGGCAAATGCTCACAGGGATGGGTGGGGAACTTGCCAGGTGCTGGGGCCTTGCTGACTGGTTTGGTTATTCTGGCCACCCCGATGGTGTTCCCACATCTCAGGTAAGCCTGTGTTCATGGCCTCCCCAATGGGTCCTTAGTCACTAGCCATAGTTGGTTGTCCTGAGCCCCTAAGGTGTGCCTGAAGGGCAGGGAGCTAGGCTGGGGCTGGCAGGGTCAGGAAGAAGCCAAGGATAGATTGGATTCTGCTTGTCAAAGGTTTGGGAAGGTGTAGACTCGGGGACCCCAAGCCAGGCTGTCTTTTGGAGTTGTTGGGGTCCTAGATTGTGGTTCCTGCTGAGGAGTTGACCTCCACAGTCCCTGACCTGAGTAGCCTCTCATGGGTCCTGGCCCAGACCACCCCGGAACTCCAGAAATACCCACTCCACTATTGAGGACCGAGATCCTTGGCTTTGCCCAACAGCAGCCCCAGGGTCTAGGACAGGTCCCTGCAAGAATCCCTCAGATCAGGAGATGCCTGAATCCGTTCCTTCCATCTTTGCCTAGTGCCCAAGGACCAGCTCCCACGTGAGGGCTCAGGATCCTATGACTCCTTAGGCTCCTTACGCATGTCATCCAAGTCCCCAGTCTGTGGTGGAGCTGGACAGTGCCGGCCTCATGGGCTCTGCAAGCTTAGAGATGGAGCCATGCTGGTGTGCAGCGGGTATGACATGGGTAGTGCACCTTTCAGCCACAGCTCTCTCCTCTCCTTCCACCCCGCCCACAGAGACAGACACACAGCAGCAGGCAAGGCCTCGCAGTGCCCCAGTGCTGGCTGGCCCTGCAGGCCCTGACCATGGGGAGTCACCCTGTCAGTCCTCTCAGCCAGTTCCCCTTGGATGCCTGCGGGGGCTGGGAGGTCGGGCCCACAGCGCTGCCTTAGCAGGATGCTGATTTCTGTTTTTCCACAGCCAAATCACAGCAAAGGCACTTGTTACTGCTGAACCCATTAAGTATAATTATGGCACTCTTGGTGGGAATGTGTAATTACACTGGTGGCCCTGTGCCATGCAGCACGCTACACCATGGGCCAGGGGCTGCCAACATCAACTGTTGGCCCCCAGCACTCCCCGCCTTTGCCTGGAAAGCTCAAGGGAGAGGGGTCGAGGCATCAAGGCAGGCTGCGGGGGTCCTACAAAGAAGGGATGCACAGTGGTGGTTCCCAAGCTTCCCTGTCCTCCCCGCACTGGCTCCAACATGGGCTGGGGGCCCTCGCTCTCTCTAGCCCTAGCAGGGCGGCTGGCAGCCCCACAGAAAGCCCACTCGCCTCAGGATGGGAGTGGTTCTAAGTAGGGGGGGATTCTGACAAGATGACGTGTGGGGTACATTAAATTCCCCCAAACCCCCAGGGCCCTCTCAGCCACGCGGGGTATTCCTTTATCCGCATGGTTCAGGAGAAGCCTCAGACCCCGGCTAGGGACCACATACACACACACAGCTCAGCCTGCATCCAGGCAGCCGTAGGCCCCTGTCTGCCTTTACTGGACTGGTCTCTGGACCCTTCCCTCTTACCTGACACGGCTGGCCCACCACAGGGCTCCCAGATCTCTTCATGAATCAACAGGTATAGCACCCCTTCCTGAAGGCGGCTGGAGTGGGTCAGGGCCTGCATGAAGTTATGGCGCCACCTGGTGGTTACTCCTGGAACGGGTGGGAATTCTCACTAAGGTCCTTGGGTGGTTTCTTGTCCTCAGGGCCAGCAGCAACCTGGCAAGGTGGCTGAGGCACCCGTGCTGGATACACACAACACATGGGATGCGGTGCTCACTGCTGGCTCAGCAGTCTGAGGCCCCATGCTAGGCTGGACACCTTCCTGCCAGTGGGAAGATGCTTCTGGACTTACCTCTCACAGACAGGCAGCCTTCCCTCCCAGGACTGACTAGTTGGTGGGGGTTGGAGCAGGTAAGGGGTTTCCTCCCTCGCTTATTCATCCATGTCCTGTCCCCTTTCACCCAGGTGCACAGTAGGGCTTCAGATCTCCCGGCCCAGTCACCGGACTGATTTGAAGCTCACGTTCTCCTCTCCATTGCTAAAATTGGGGCTTCCTCTGTCTCCTAGAGTCACATGGGGGAGGTCAGTGCAGGGCCACAGGGTAAGGTTCTGGGGTTCCCCTCACAGTCTGTGGGCATCTGTGACACCTGTTGGAGTCCAGGCTGAGCAGTGCCCCAGAGATGCTCATCTGCATGTGCAGCTTTGGTTTAGGCACTGGAGTTGGGAGAAGCCTGTGCAGGGGTAATGGGCAGCCTCCAGCCTTCATCCAGGGTCTTGCTCTGTGCTTTAGATCCTCCTCTGTACACGGGTGGCAGCCTGTGTGAGGGATGTGCTGATCCTGTGTGTGGTGGTCGGTATTGAGGTTCTATCCCTCAACTCTCAGCTGATGGGGCCAGTGCAGGGGTACAGAAGGCTTGGGAACCTGGTTGCTGTAGGGGACGTCAGAGGCAGATCATGGGGTCCAGCTCCCCTCCTGCTGCCTTGCAGCCATCTTGCCTCTCATATTGATCCTTAACTCAGCTGCCTGTCCCCACGTGGTTTGAGCACGTCAGCATGTTGGTCATCATGCTCAACTGCGTCACCCTGGGCATGTTCCGACCTTGCGAAGACGTTGAGTGCCGCTCCGAGCGCTGCAGCATCCTGAAGGTGGGGATCTGGGTGGGCAGCAGGCAGGGCCAGAAACGCAGCAGGGGCCTGGGTGGGCGGCGGGCAGGGGCCGGAAACGCGGCGGGGGCCTGGGTGGGCGGCGGGCAGGGGCCGGAAACGCGGCGGGGGCCTGGAGGTGAGGGCCGGGCCTGGGGGGACCTGGGTTGGCTCACTTGCCATGAATGACTCTAAGGGACACCCCCTACCCGGATGCGGAGAGCACAGGTCCCACTTTCAGGCCTCCCTCTCACCAGGCCTTTGACGACTTCATCTTCGCCTTCTTCGCGGTGGAGATGGTCATCAAGATGGTTGCATTGGGGCTATTCGGTCAGAAGTGCTACCTGGGTGACACGTGGAACAGGCTGGACTTCTTCATCGTCATGGCGGGGTACAGCTCCTTGCCGCTCACAGCCCAGCTCTATGAAGCTATAGCACCGGGAGTGGTACCTTATCTGACCAAGCCTGGCTGGGAACCCTGCCTCCTCAGACCCCGCAAGAGGCCTTGGGTCCCTAAGGAAGAGGGAGGGGCAGGTGTACTCTGGAGGTGCAGCCTGGTTTGGGAGGTGGCTGGGGTGGGAAACCAGTATGGCCTTTGCTGGGGATGGAAGTTTGTCCTGGGACTGCCTGTGCCAGCAGCAGGGTTGGCGGGTGGACACGGTGTCTGGGAGGGTGAGGAGCACCCACTAGTGTGACTCAGGGTCCTGCTGCTCCTGCTTAAGGGTCTGGCCTGGCTAGGTGCACAGCTTAGGGACCAGCCCTCCAGCGTATGGTCACCTGCCCACCATCTGAGCCTCCCTTCTTCTGCCCCTCCCCCAGCATGATGGAGTATTCCTTGGATGGACACAACGTGAGCCTCTCGGCCATCCGGACAGTGCGTGTGCTGCGGCCCCTGCGTGCCATCAACCGCGTGCCCAGTGAGTGACCACCCCATCCCATGCTGTCCTGGGACAGGTCTACATGTTCCGCCAGCCCTGCTGAGAGCTCGTGAGGGCCCAGTGGGGTACAGGACCAGGAGGCCACACTGCCCATATGGCTTCTGGACACTCTGGCCACAGCACTAGGGGAAGAGGGGCGGTGGGCCCTGAGCATCTGCTGCTGCTTTTCTGGCAAGGACAGTGCAGCCCTGGACCAAGTTGGGATGTAATGAGCAGGCTGCGAGGTGGGGTCTGGCTCCCCACAGTGCTGCTGAGTGACAGGGCCACTCTGAACCTGCTCATCTACATGTGGGTACTGGGTGAGGGCATGGGCTGTGTGGGCCCTGGTGGCGTCATCATCTGGCCCATCCCTGTGATTCTCACGGGGGAGCTCTGCCCAGGCTCTGGTGCTACAGGAAGCACAGAGAAGCTTCCAGGAAGTTGCTTGGCAGCTTGTTGGGAAGATGTCCTATCCTCACACTGGTTATTTTCCCATAGGGAAATGGTTGGGGATTTTTCTTTCTTCAGAGTGTTCAGTGCTGTGGCTGAATTCAGGGGCCATGTGACTGTAAGGTGTGTGTGTACGTGTATTGGGGGGATGCGTGTACCACGTAGCTGTGTACAGTCTCCTAGTAGCCTTAGCACCCAAACTGGGTTGTTAGGACTTGTCCTGCAGCCTCTATGAGAAGTGACACACCTGCAGGGCGGCCACTCCGTCCCCCTGGGGTGATCAACTTCATCAAAGGACAGGCGGGTCAGGGTTGTGCTATGGACCCCTGGGCTTGCCTTCCACCTTCCATCCTGGCTCCACTCTGGGGTGTCAGACAGAGCTCAGATGTTGTGTGACCCTGAGCAAGTTACTGAATCTCTCGGAGACTCAGTTTCCACAACTGTAATGTTAGGGCCCTAGTGGTACCCCCCCCCTCCCGCCCAAGGATGGCTGTGAGTATGAAGTGAAGCGACGTGTGTGCAGTTCTCGGCTCTGCCGGGCAGACCCACTGCACATTTGGTCTGCTCGCCTGGACCTGCCTTTCAGAGCAATCAAGTGGCGGCCCAGCTCCCGCTTGCAGATGTTCATTTTTCAAGTTTAATGCCCCCAGTGGCCAGAGCTGTCACCAGCAGCATGGCCTCCCTTTGAGAACACCCCCCTTTCCCAAACAGGGCGCCTCCCCCAGACAGGATTATATGTTTTTCATAATGAGCTGCAAGCGCTCATGTTCGGAGCTATGTCTCACTGTGGCTGCCTGAGGTCCACTCTCATGGCTTCTCTGTAACCTTTGAGCCAGTTATCTGGACAGGGAAGTGCTCACTTTCTCTGTCCCTGATGAATCTTCTCCTCAGCTGTTTCTGAAACTTCAGTGCCCCTCCTGATTGTGATTCACCCCGTGACCTCAGGGGCTCATTCTGCCATCTGCCACCCCCAGAGTGCTGCTCCATGAGGCCTTGGCACTGCCCCTCCTGGGGCCACTGGCCCAGGCCTTTGTCTGAAGCCTTAGTCCAGCCCTTGCTCATTTTGGGAACTGCGTCTTATTCTCATTGTGGTTTGGGAGTAGGCAGGCGCAGGGGAGTGAGGGTAGCTAGGACTCTGGTAGTGGGGAGTCTGCTGGCCACTCCCTGGATTAATTTGCATTCATGTGGCCCACAGCACCTACTAACAAGGACTTCAAAACTGCCTCTCAAGAAGGCACTGCTTGCCCCGGGGGTCTGTGTAGCCTCCTGGCCTCCCTCCAGTGCAGCTCTGTGCTCCAGCATGATCACACAGGAATGCAAAGATGCTGCTCCCCCAACCCCACACCAGCTGCGGGACCCCCCAGGCTCCTAAGCAGAGCATGAGGGCAGATCAGAGCCCAAGCTGCTGGGGGCCCCAAGGCTGCTACTGCTGTGACAGAGCTGGACTTCTGGATGCCCAGGCAGGCGGTCCCCCTGAGGACCTGGATGGGGCACAGTCCTGGCCATCATTCAGAAGTAGGAGGTTCGCGCCTGCCCTGTGGCCCTCCTGGCCGGCAGCCTTGCTCCCCTTGGTGCAGGCCTGACCCAGGGGCGTCATTGTTCCTTAGGGTCCGCTGGATGTGTAGGGGCCTGACACACATCTCTGCAGAGCTGCCCTACCCGTTTGTGAACGGCGGGAGGGCTGACGGGAGGGGCTGGGGGCCCAGAGGACGAGCCAAGAGTTCCCTGTGCTGACATCCACCCTGTCACCTGCAGGCATGCGTATCTTGGTCACGCTGCTGCTGGACACCCTGCCCATGCTGGGAAACGTGCTCCTGCTGTGCTTCTTCGTCTTCTTCATCTTCGGCATCGTGGGCGTGCAGCTCTGGGCTGGCCTGCTGCGCAACCGCTGCTTCCTGGACAGTAACTTTGCCAGGTGCAAGGCCCCACCCCCACCCAGCAAGCCATGCCCTCCCCCACCCCCAAAGGCTCTTCTGGGCAGCCCACAAGCAGAGGCGCCTCCTCTCCAGTCCTCACACCCCTCCCCCCCAGCAGGCTCTTCCCAGTTAGCCCCAAGGGCACTCTGTGGAATACCTCTAGTTTGGGCCTGAGTTTTTGTCTCTTATCTTTGTTTTTATGTGTTTCTATCCTTTTATGTTTTTCTGTCTCTATTTTTGTTTCTTTCGATCTCCCACTGTGTCTCCTTCACCCTCCCTTTCCTTTTCTTTTTCTTTGTCTCTGTTCCCGTTCCCCACACCTTTCCCCACACCGGGTCACCTGCCCCCAGGAACAGCAACCTCACCTTCCTGCGGCCATACTACCAGACGGAGGAGGGCGACGAGAATCCCTTCATCTGCTCCTCGCGCCGTGACAACGGCATGCAGAAGTGCTCGCACATCCCCAGCCGCCGCGAGCTGCGCGTGGAGTGCACGCTGGGCTGGGAGGCCTATGGGCAGCCGCAGGCTGAGGGCCTGGGCGGTGCCAGCCACAACGCGTGCATCAACTGGAATCAGTACTACAACGTCTGCCGCTCCGGCGACTTCAACCCTCACAACGGTGCCATCAACTTCGACAACATTGGCTACGCCTGGATTGCCATTTTCCAGGTGGGCTGCAGCTCTGGGCTGCATGGCCCGTGGCCTCGGTTTTCCTATCGCGCTGGGTGCTGAGTGTGCAGGGCTGGGGTGGGGTGCCCAGGCAGGACTTGACTTGCTCCGCCAGCTTTGCCAACCCCACAGAATAACCCCAAGGGGACGCAGGTGAGGAAGTTCCCTGCTACCCACCCAGGGCCATTCTCCTAAGGCTATCTATGTGTCCACCTGTCTGTCTCCCACCCCAGGTGATCACACTGGAGGGCTGGGTGGACATTATGTACTACGTCATGGATGCCCACTCCTTCTACAACTTCATCTACTTCATTCTGCTCATCATTGTGAGTATAAGACAAAGCAGGATATTCGAAGCCATTAGTGGGTAGAGGTGTGTCTGTCGTAACAGCTAATCTCAGATCCTTAAGCTCCATCTCCAAGCTCCGTAATGGATGTCATCCTGGCCCCTAGGGCCCATCCTGAGCCTACTTGTACCATCCTGGCCTTTGCTGTCCATCATGGGTCCTTAGGTTGGCTAAGCTACAGGGCAGGGGCAGCAGAGATCCAGGACTGCCCTCAGGCTGCCAGGCAGGCTAGTGGGGGGACCGTGGTGGGGCAGGGGGCTTCTATGCAGCCCCAGGTGAGAGGAAGTGGGTAGGAGCGAGAGAACAAGTCAGAGTGGGTGGGAGGGGAGAGTCCACTTCCAAGAAGCCTCAGACGGCCCTGCCATGGCCAGGTCTTAATTGGGAGACTGCAGGAGAATTAGGACCCTCTTTGAGTCATGGCCCTCCACATTGTACGTGGCCCCAGGTGTGGCCCTCACTCAATCCAGGCAGTCTGCACGGACCCAGCAGTGCACAGAACAGGCAGACATCCCTCCTTGTCTCAGTTATCACGAGCAGAGGAGAGTGTTGCATGGTGACCCTGCCACAGAGGAAAGCGTAACTGGGGTAGGGTGGCCGAGTTGAGACGGTCCCATCAAGGGCAGACCTGAGGAAGAAGGAGCAAGCCGCACAGATGACGGCAAGGAGGCTCTCACGTGTCTTCCATCTGCCCACGAATAGGCGAGAAGCACCTACTATGCCCCCGCCTGTCCCAGATGCTGGGGCTCAGCATCAAATCAGCAGGGACCCCGCCCACCTTGCGGCGCCCATGCCAGCCACACTCAGGACTGTATCCCTGGTCCTTGGAATGGGCAGCACGTAGTAGGCCTCGGTGTTTATCTCATCGGGGACTCGATCGCTGTCAAGTAGAAACCGCAGCCGCTGCCCCGGTCTCCAGGGTGGGTGGGTCTCCATGTCCCTCTTCCCCGGTTCGCCGGGGCACACAGCTCGGTGAGCACAGCTGTGCACGGGCTGCCGGGAGGCTCACCACCGTCTGCCCACCACAGGTGGGCTCCTTCTTCATGATCAACCTGTGTCTGGTAGTGATCGCCACACAGTTTTCAGAGACAAAGCAGCGAGAGAACCAGCTGATGCGGGAGCAGCGCGCCCGCTACCTGTCTGATGACAGTACGCTGGCCAGCTTCTCAGAGCCGGGCAGTTGCTACGAGGAGCTGCTCAAGTACGTGGGCCACATCTGCCGCAAAGTCAAGCGGCGCAGCCTGCGCTTCTATGCCCGCTGGCAGAGCCGCTGGCGCAAGAAGGTGGACCCCACCAGCACCCTGCATGGTCAGGGCCCCGGACACCGGCCGCGGCGGGTGGGCAGGCGCACAGCCTCCATCCACCACCTGGTCTACCACCACCACCACCATCACCACCACCACTACCACTTCAGCCACGGCAGCCCACGCCGGCCCGGCCCCCAGCCAGGCGCCGGAGGTGGCAGGCTGGTGCGGGCCGGAGTGCTGCCCTCGCCACCGTCCCCCAGCCACGGGCCGCCTGACGCCGAGTCGGTGCACAGCGTGTACCACGCAGACTGCCACGTGGAGGGCCCGCAGGAGAGGGCCCGGGCAGTGCAAGCTGTGGCCACTGCTGCCAGCCTGAAGCTGGCCACAGGGCTGGGTGCCATGAACTACCCCACCATCCTGCCCTCAGCAGTGGGTGGCGGCAAAGGTGGCACCAGTCCTGGGCTCAAGGGGAAGCGGGCCAGCAGGCCACCCGGAGCCGGAAGGCACAGCCCCCTCAGCCTGAGCAGCCATGACCCCTACGAGAAGATCCAGCATTTGGTTGGGGAACACGGTAAGTACCCCAATCTCACTCTGCCGAGAGTGAAATGGGATTCGGGGACGTCCCCACCCACGTGCCCTCTGGGGAGGTCATGGGCACCCTTGTTAGTCCAGCTTTCTGCTTTTGCGCCCTGGAAGTGGTGGCTGGGGAGGGGCTTGGGTGCCTCAGGCTGTGATATGGCAGAGAACGGGGGAGGGTTCCCTGCCCTGTCCACCCTGTTGTAGCCCCAAATAACTGTTGCTCAGTGAAGCGAGAACGTTTATCACGTGACTGTGAGAATTCTGGAGCTGGCAGGTGTGGCCCCCATCTGACTCTGAGAGGGACTGTCTCCTCTGTTCATGCCCTGGCCACTTCTGAAGGATGGTCGGCCCCCCTTCGGGGTAGGGAGGAATCAAGATCACAGTGCCCCTAAAGGTTGGGGAGGGGTGCCGGGTGCCCCTCACCATTCTTCCACCTGGGACCTCTGCTTCACTCACCTCAGACGAGTGGTTGAGGGGGAGAGACACGGGGCCCCATGCAAACTGAGGCCCTCCCAAGAGGTGTGTCAGGTGTGTGGACTGGTGCAGCTGGAGTGGGTAGGGATGTGCGCCAGGGCCACTGTGCATGCCCTCGTGCACCATGCCTGGGCTGTGTGAGCTGGCGTGGCATGCATAGTGCATATAGTTTTAGCTCTGCACTACCTATTAGGTGGGCCCGGCCTTACAGGCTTTCGAGGGGTGGCGAGTCCAAGCCAAAGCTCTGAGGACAGAGTGTAACCAGTGCCAGAAACTGAGCACGAGGAGACAGTGCCCAGCACTCCTCAGTCATCTCGTGTTTGATCCACGTTGGAGTGATGATGGTTTTCACGTATCGGGTTACGTGCAACGTGGAAGTTAATTTCACCTGCTAACGTGGCTGCTAGAAAGTAGCTCCTGTTACATCTCTGGACAGTGTGGCCCCAGGATACACCTGCTTCTTTGCCCCTCTGTGTCTCTGCCCATGAGTATGAGCCAGGCACACCTACGCAGGGCATGTATGAGTGTGCCCACAGTTGTGTGTTGCTTCAGTATGAGTGTGTCCAGGTGTGCACATGTGCACTGTTCACAACAGCCTCTCAGTGGGTGTGGGTCCCTGGTGCCCTAGATGTGGCCACTGAGTGGTCTGACCCTGCCCTTGCCCTTCTCCCCTCAGGACTGGGCCAGGCCCCCAGCCGCCTGTCCGGCCTGAGCGTGCCCTGCCCGCTCCCCAGCCCCCAGGCGGGCACGCTGACCTGTGAGCTGAAGAACTGCCCATACTGTGCCAGCGCTCTGGAAGACCCCGAGTTTGAGTTCAGCGACTCAGAGGGCGGAGACTCAGACAGCAACGCGGTCTATGAGTTCACGCAGGATGTGCGGCACGGGGACTGCCGTGACCCCATGCAGCCTCCCGCAGCGGCAGACACGCCAGGCCAGGGCAGCGCACGGAGGCGGGCACAGCGGCAGGTGGGCTCTGGCGAGCAGGGCGGGCTGACGCGAGTGTGGGCCGCCATCAGCAGTAAGCTGCGCAGGATCGTGGACAGCAAGTACTTCAACCGCGGCATCATGGTGGCCATCCTCACCAACACGCTGAGCATGGGCGTCGAGTACCACGAGCAGGTGAGGGGCTCAGGGACACCTGCACTCAAGGTGGATCGGGACTGTCGTGATCCGAGGGAGCACGTAGCCTTTTGTGGACCCGCGGGGTAGGGCACAGGGTGGTGATGGAGCCAGATACTGCTGTTGAGGGAATTCTTATCAGGTGCTCAGCAAACGCTCCTCTCTCCTCCTTGGGCCGGGTCTCTGCTGAGTGGTGAACACAGACACTGGGGCTCCTGCTCGGAGGTTCTCGCCGTCTGGGGCGGGGGCTGAGACTACAAACCCAGAGGCAGCAGGGAGCCAAGGGCATTTATCAGATCACCTGGGGGGTCTTCTCAGGAGGGGACCCTCCTCTCTCTCAGCTCTCTCAGAGGGCATACCTCCCTTTACCTTAGCCAGACCCTCTAGCCAAACCCACTGGGGTGCCCCTTGGTGGCCGGAAATGGCGGCAATACAGAAAGGCCCCGGGAGGAGGAATTGTGGGGTGGTGCCCGGCCCACGAGTCCCCTGGATACCGTAGACCCAGCACACAGGGCCACACCAGGGAGGGGCAGCAGTTGGGTCCAGCAGGGAGACCGCTGAGTGCGGGTGTCCCTTCATCTCGGGATGAAGGCCAATTCACGTGTAACAACCAAATTGACTTCCTCGTCTCCTACCCTGTGGGTTTTCAAGTCACTTAAGCCACTTTCTGTCATCTTGGAGCAATTTAGGGAAGATCTAAGCAGTACCAACTTTACGCAAACCCTGGGCAGGGAGGTTCTTTTTGTGAGGGTGAGATCCGGGGCAGGGACAGCAGGGGCCTCGGGGTACTACTAGTAAGGAACAGCCTCTGCCACATGCACATGTGGACATATGCACATGCACATATGTAGACATACATGATCATACATGTATGTGTGTCCACAGTTATAGATGTGCAAAGCTTATCTGTGTAGATGTGGACATGTGTGTAGATGTGCACGTGGGTGGTCACACATATACCCACACCACACGTGTGCAGCGTGTGTGCAGGCACACATGCACAGAAGCAGGTCAGCTGGCACATGCACACGTGCATGGACACATGCAGGCAGTTACACTAGTGCAGGTGTTGTACGTGCACACATGCAGGCACACACAGGCAGGTTAGAACGTCCCCGGTAAGGATGGGCCTCTGGGACCTTTTGCCAACAGGGAGGGTTGTGTAAGGTTTCCAGTGACCAGGGCAGCTGTCAGAGGCATCGTGCGTGCCGTCTGCCCCGAGCACCACCACACTCACTCTGAACTCGGGTGCTAATACTTTGGTCCCTGTTCCTGGGGCCTGCGCTTAGGAGCCCAAGAAGCCTCTTGAGCTCAGATGTGTTGGTGGTAAGGTCAAGAAGGGCCTGGGGGAGCCAGGGATAGTGAGGATGGGAGGGCTGGATGGGCTAGGGTCCACCGGGAGGGGACATCCCTTGGGGCCCAGCATACTCGTCCAGATGGCAAGTGATTAGGTTCCTGAGATGCCCACCGTAGCCTCTGGGCCTGTGGCCCCACGATACAGCCTTACCTGCTCCCATCTGTGGGGAAGTGACCCCTCGCCCCTGACAGTCCCTCTGTTGCCCGCAGCCAGATGAGCTGACCAATGCCCTGGAGATCAGCAACATTGTGTTCACCAGCATGTTCGCCCTGGAGATGCTGTTGAAGTTGCTGGCCTGTGGCCCCCTGGGCTACATCCGGAACCCCTACAACATCTTTGACGGCATCATCGTGGTCATCAGGTAGGTCCCTATTTCCCACCCAGTAGGTCCCCAGCTCCCACCCAGGCCACAGGGTCCCTGAGGCCCCAGTGTCGGGTGAGCACCCGCACAGAGAGCAAAGCTCCAGTCAGAGGGAGAGGTGCTGCTGGTGGCATTTTCCGGCGAGCGACAGAGCTGGGATGTCGAGTAGAGTCTCCTCTCAGGGGCTGAGTCCTCTCAGGTACTGTTGGGTACACACGGGTTAGCTGCATATCAGAGGAATGTTTCTAGAATCTAGTGGAGCTGTTCCTTGCAGGAATAGTGAGTGGTCAGTGGCCCTTCAGCCTCTCGGCTGGACTCCACTTAGGGCTTGGCCCATGCGAGGAAGACCAGCTTACCCCTGGTGTGTCTGCTACAGCAAAATCCACACAGGAGTGGGAGAATCTGGGGGAAGTTTCTCTAGCAGAAGGAAGTGGGGCCTCACCCTTGCAGGGAGGATGCTGAGCAAGAACAGACGAGTCAGGAATGGTTGTGAAAGGCACAGGACAGGAAGGCCCTCCTCGCCTGAGAAGCTTCTGTCCAGGCCAGAGACGGGGACAGCAACTGGTTAGGTGGTTTTAGCAATACCGCAGTCCCTCAGCTCCTCTGGGCACTGCTCCCTGTCATGGGGTTGAGTGCAGCCCATGGCTCCCAGGCTGGCATTCCTGCTTCCAGAAAGAGGAAGTCCAGAGTCAGGGCTGGTGCGGGGATCTGCAGTCAGAGAATGGCCCCTGCTGACCTTCGGCCTGGCCCACAGTGTCTGGGAGATCGTGGGGCAGGCGGACGGCGGGCTGTCGGTGCTACGCACCTTCCGGCTGCTGCGGGTGCTGAAGCTGGTGCGCTTCATGCCGGCGCTGAGGCGGCAGCTGGTGGTGCTCATGAAGACCATGGACAACGTGGCCACCTTCTGCATGCTGCTCATGCTCTTCATCTTCATCTTCAGGTGGGCCTCCCAGAGGAGGACCCCTCCCCACCACGCTGGCCCTGTGCTTCTGGCCTTGGGGCCCTGGGGCCCTGGGGTAGGGGCAGGTTCCTCCATCCAGACAGAACTGATGGGGTGACTTCTGTGTGCAGGCCCGAGGCATGTGGGGCCCCAGACCCTGGCTCTGCGCTCATGGGCTCACAGCTGAGTAAGGGGATGGGATGAACCCCCCCCCAAAAAAATAGATTGGGTACTGTGCCCAAAGAAGAGCAGAGAACAAGGGGATGGGAGAAGGGATGGGAGCAGCTGGGCTGGCGTTCATCATTTGCTGAACCCACTGTGCCAGCCTGGCTGGGGCTCAGGCCTTGGGGAAGGGCTGGGGTGGAAGGCAGCCCAGAGAAGCTAACGTAGGCGCCCTAGGTCCTGGCTGCTGCCTGGAGCCAGAGTAGCCTCTGGTTGTCCATCTGCTCCCTGGCCTTAGTCTTCCCATCATGGACACTGGCACTGGGAGTCCCCTGTGAACCAGAAAGCTGGAGGCCAAGCAAGGGGAGGCGTAGAGGAGAAGTTATTGGGTGTGAGGGTTACCAGGCAGAGTGGCTCCCCTCCCTCCCTCCCTTTGTACCTCCTCCCCTGCCCACTTACCACACCCCTGCTGCCTCCCTCCCTCAGCATCCTGGGTATGCACCTCTTTGGCTGCAAGTTCAGCCTGAAGACAGACACCGGTGACACGGTCCCCGACAGGAAGAACTTTGACTCCCTCCTGTGGGCCATTGTCACCGTGTTCCAGGTAAAGCCCGGGCAGGGGCCATCCCCTGATGTAAACAGATGCGGCCCCCGAGAGCCGCAGCCTGCTTTGAGCTGTGAACAGCGGTAGGGACAGCGATTCTGCCCCCCAGAGAGGTGGGGGTGTGTTCTTACTGCTGCAGAGCTCCTTCTGGCGCCGAGGAGTTGCCAGCATGTCCACAGCGGGTTAACCCCCAGGGCCCTTCTCGCGCCAGCATGTCGGCCCCACCCTTGGGTCTGGGTCCCACTCTGCCTCACTGCCCGTCTTCTCCAGATCCTCACCCAAGAGGACTGGAACGTCGTCCTCTACAATGGCATGGCCTCCACCTCCTCCTGGGCCGCCCTCTACTTCGTGGCCCTCATGACCTTTGGCAACTACGTGCTCTTCAACTTGCTGGTGGCCATCCTGGTGGAGGGCTTCCAGGCAGAGGTGAGGGGGACTTGCAGGGGATGGGAGCCCAGCACGCTGGGCAGGACTCCGGCATAGACTGACATGTTATGGCCTCGTCCTTCGCCCACCTTGTTCGCCAGGCCTTATGCCGTGCTTGCTTCCATGCCAGCCCAGCCTGCCTGTGGGGAGCTCCGTAGGGGGGTGCTTGGCACACATGGCTCCCATCCAAGGAGAGCCTCAAGTGTGCCTTCTGCTCTGTGGGGCACAGGGTGATGCCAACAGGTCTGACACAGATGAAGATAAGACATCCACCCACTTGGAGGAAGTTTTCGATAAGTTCACAGACCTCCGGGCCACAGGTATGTGTGGTGACGATGGGGGCAGGGATGGAGGGGACGCTGCCCGTCCTGTCCTGGCACAGCTGGGATTCCCATGGGCAAGTCCTAGGAGGGTGGATTTCCTTTCCTGAGAGCCTTGAGGTATGAGCGGCCTCCTCCCCCTCCAGAGATGAAGATGTACTCCCTGGCCGTGACCCCCAATGGGCACCTGGAAGGCCGAGGCAGCCTGCCTCCTCCTGTCATCATGCGCACCGCAGCCACGCCCATGCCCACCCCGAAGAGCTCCCCGAACCTGGACACGGCCCATAGCCTCCTGGACTTACAGCACAGTAGCAGCAGCTCTGTGGACCCTCAGCTGGGGGACCAGAAGTCTCTGGTAGGGACCATCCCCTGCCTTGGCCTCAGGGCACCTTCAGGCTCTTCCCCAAAGACAAGTGAGGGTCCTGCACACCCCCTATCGTTGCCCCATGAGCCCGTGGCCCAGAGTGCTTTAATTTTTGCGAACAGAGCAGGAATTGCCATGTTTATAGGAGGAGCACAGAGACTAGACGTGGAAACCCATCTCTAATCCTTTTCCTCTGGTAGAATGTCAGGCAGGAAGTTCATCTTTCAAATTTCAATAAAAAAAATAAAAGTTGGCAGAGCACAGAGCATAAATCAGGAGAAAAAACAGAAAGGAGCTGGAAAAATGTTTTAACAGCATTTGAAACAGATATTGGAGGCTGGGCCCCCCTCCCCCAGGGACACAGACAATAACAGCTTCTCAGAAGGGCCAAGGAGGGGTGGGCAGAGCAGGACGAGCTGACAGCAGAGGGGGAATGGGACATGAACTTGGGTCAAATCAAGCCAAAGTTCATTGAGACAGGATGATGTGGTGTCAGTAACAGAAAGCGAGCCTGGGTGGGCCAGGTAGCTTAGCAACAAGATGCGTTGTAGCCACGAGGGAGGTGGAGGGGGCTGATTAGCAGGATTAAAGCTCAGCTCCTGCTAGACCCAGGAGATAAGATAACATGAATCCTGGCATTGCAGGATAAGTCCCTGCCTCAAAGTCAGTTTAGCTCGTGAGAGTGCCTCTTTACAAGTCCCCAGAGCCCACTAATTAGGAACTGATTCAAGGCCCCACCCCAGAGATCAGGGTCAGCAGCTGGGGTGGTATCTGAGGCTGGTGGGTAGCTGGTCCCAGGCCCAGTGTTATCTGTGCCTGCCCTCCCAATCTTGGAGCAGGTCCAGCCCTGGCACTTGGCCAGCTGTGTCTCCAGCTTGTTGACCCACTCTGTTGCGGGCACCCCCCTGGAATAGCAGTGTTGCCAGCCTCACCCCAGCAGGATGGTATAAATCCCACGTATAAATCCCACTCACACCAGGCATTAATAGTAATGGTGTTGATCCATGAACCAGTCCCACCCATGGGTGTTAATAGCGATGCCACCGGTGGGGAAAGGCTCCTGTGGCTGGGTGCCCTGGAGCCTAGGAAGTTTGGGGACTGGACCCGCCCACTCCATCCTCCTCCCCCACAGTCCAGCCTCCGCAGCTCGCCCTGCGCCCACTGGGGTCCCAACAGCGCCTGGAGCAGTCGGCGCTCAAGCTGGAACAGCCTGGGCCGCGCACCCAGCCTCAAGCGCCGGAGCCAGTGTGGGGAGCGCGAGTCGCTGCTGTCTGGTGAGGGCAGGGGCAGCACGGACGAAGAGGCCGAGGACAGCAAACCCGGGGCCGGGGCCTCGCCGGGCACACATGCCACCGCACTGCGGCGTGCTGAGTCCCTGGGTCACCGGGGCACCCTGGATGTGCGGCCCCTGCCGCCAGACACCTTGCTGCCTCCCAAGCTCCATGACTGCAATGGGCAGGTGCTGTCCCTGCCCAGCGAGTTCTTCCTGCGCATAGATAGCCACAAGGAGGACCCCGCCGAGTTTGACGACGACATGGAGGATGTGAGTGAGCAGCGGGGCCCATGCCTCCGTCCTCTCTTGTGCTGGTTCCCAGAGGGGAGCCTGAGCATCATTCTTGGCGAGGAGGGAGCAGGACAAGCTGAGCAGGACTTGACCTAGCTGGGAGCTGTGGAGTGGGGTTGGCCCCAAGGTCAGCTCCACCTCCAGCTGAGGGCCATTCTGAGCCCAGCGTTTTCAGCCACTAGTGGCCCTTCAGGGGTGGAGGGGAGAGGAGGGCAGGGCCACCTTCTCCGTTGCCCAAGGCAGTTCCACAGCAGGGGCCAGCTGAAGGGCCTTTCTGGGCAGGGATCTGAGAATGTCTTCTCATCTGGCTACATGAATTCCCAGCATGGGTCACATAAGTGGCTTGGGAGAATGGGCTGAGACAGGTGGGACCCCAGGGGCAGAAGGGCAGGGCTGGGCCTGGAGGCAGGTGAGGCTGGGAGGGACCTGAGGACCTGCCCCTCTTCCCAGAGCTGCTGCGCTCGCCTGCGCAAGGTGCTGCAACCCTACAAGCCTGAGTGGTGTCGGAGCCGGGAGCCCTGGGCACTGTACCTCTTCTCCCCGCAGAACAGGTGAGGGGGCGCTGGCTGGGGAGGGCTGGCACTCCCATTTGGTCCTGATTTCCCAGCCTGTGAGTGCCCTGGGCATCAGGGTCTTGCACCTGCCCTCTGGGGACTGGGGCAAAGCATGGGCTTGGGCAGGGCTATTCTCGGGCCCCTCATCTGGTGCCCACGACCTGCTCCCCAGGTTCCGCGCCTCCTGCCAGAAAATCATCGCTCACAAGATGTTCGATCACGTCGTCTTGGTCTTTATCTTCCTCAACTGTATCACCATCGCCCTGGAGAGGCCAGACATTGATCCGGGAAGCACCGTGAGGCCCCCTCCTCAGCTCAGGGAAGGGGTGGGGTCCTGTAGGTACGGCCGGCCCCTCCCACCACCCTGTCCCTGCAGGAGCGCGTCTTCCTCAGCGTCTCCAACTACATCTTCACAGCGATCTTCGTGGTCGAGATGATGGTGAAGGTACAAGCATGTCTGGGAGAGCCTCTGGGTCTGCCCTCAGGCGTCATGCCCCTGTCCTGCCCAGCAGTCCCCACCTGCTATGCCCCTGTCCCCTCCCCCCACCCCTCACCCCCTTCTGCAGCACTGCCTACCTGGGCTCCTCCTCCTCTGCGCCTGGACAGGTGGTGGCCCTAGGCCTGGTCTCTGGGGAGCACGCCTACCTGCAGAGCAGCTGGAACGTGCTGGATGGGCTGCTGGTCCTGGTGTCCCTGGTCGACATTGTTGTGGCCATGGCCTCAGCTGGTGGT
Source organism: Rousettus aegyptiacus (assembly GCF_014176215.1). Lineage (NCBI taxonomy): Eukaryota > Metazoa > Chordata > Mammalia > Chiroptera > Pteropodidae > Rousettus > Rousettus aegyptiacus. The sequence continues at coordinate 16,048,210 of NW_023416311.1, read as the reverse complement.
GCCAAGATCCTGGGCATCCTTCGCGTGCTGCGCCTGCTGAGGACACTCCGGCCTCTGAGGTGGGGAGGGCTGGGCCAGGGGAAGGGACTGCCGAGGTGAGGGCGGGGACAAGGGGTGGGCTTGGGACCAGGGTAGACCAAGGTGGGGAGTGGAGTGGATAAGGAAAGGGGTGGGGGTGGAGCCAGGGGCCTGTTGAGGAGATGGGGCGGGGCCTTTGGGCCAGGTGTGACCTCTGCAGTGGCTCGCTCCCTGGGCGGGCCCAACAGCAGGCGGCCTCTGCCCCGTGCAGGGTCATCAGCCGTGCTCCAGGCCTCAAGCTAGTTGTGGAAACCCTGATATCATCTCTCAGGCCCATTGGCAACATCGTCCTCATCTGCTGCGCTTTCTTCATCATCTTTGGCATTCTCGGGGTGCAGGTGGGCAGCCCCACTCATCCTTAGGTGCCCCGTGCAAGGGATGATGGCCTGTGGTCAGCAGCTGTGTGGCAGCCCCAGGAAGGCCCAGCCTCGTCCCTTGCCCTGCTGTCCCAGGAGACTCCGTGTGGGGAGCTGGTGTGCCGGGGGGCGCAGGGTCGGCCCTCTGTGTGACTGCCCCTGCCCCCCGTCAGCTCTTCAAGGGCAAGTTCTACTACTGCGAGGGTGCCGACACCAGGAACATTTCCACCAGGGCCGAGTGCAGGGCTGCCCACTACCGCTGGGTGCGGCGCAAGTACAACTTCGACAACCTGGGCCAGGTGGGCGGGGTGAGGGCAGGCAGGGAGGGCAGGGTGGGGGGGGCGGCCAGACCTGGAGTCCTTTGAGGTCGGTGCTCCAGTTGATCTTAGATGTCCTCGCTCCGGTCTCCTGAAAGATGGGGATGGCAGGACCCCAGGGCTTGGGAGCCATGGGTGGGTGTGCAGTGCAGGAGGCCTGTGGGGGGGTCTGGAGCAGGAGGCAGGGTGGTAACTGCCCTTGCTATGTCCTGGCAGGCGCTGATGTCCTTATTCGTGCTGTCCTCCAAAGATGGCTGGGTGAACATCATGTACGACGGGCTAGACGCCGTGGGCATAGACCAGCAGGTGCGAGCAGGTGGTAGGCAGCCCTGGTTCTCTAAGCCAGGGGTCCCCAAACCCCAGACAATGGACCAGTACATGTCTGTGGCCTGTTAGGAGCCGGGCCACACAGCAGGAGGTGAGTGGCAGGCAAGCGAGAGAAGCTTCACTGTATTTGCAGCTGCTCCCTAGAGCTAGCATCACCGCCTCAGCTCCACCTCAATCATCAGGCATTAGAGTTTCATAGGAGCACCGGTTCCTGGTGCCAAAAAGGTTGGGGATCACTGCTGTAGGCATACCCTTTGGATATCCTCTGGGTTATCTCAGGGAATTCCTCCAAGAGGATGTTTTTTGGCTTCTGCGAACTTCCGGAGTTCCACATCACCGGGCCCCTTCTCTGGCCCTGCAGACTGTAGCACAAAGGGCCCTGGGGTACGTGGCTGTTGCTGGGCAGGGCCCTCGTGCAGCGGGAACCCATGCACCCTCGTGTGCCACAGCCGGTGCCCAACCACAACCCTTGGATGCTGCTCTACTTCATCTCCTTCCTGCTCATCGTCAGCTTCTTTGTGCTCAACATGTTCGTGGGCGTGGTGGTGGAGAACTTCCACAAGTGCCGGCAGCACCAGGAGGCCGAGGAGGCGCGGCGGCGAGAGGAGAAACGGCAGCGGCGCCTGGAGAGGAAGCGCAGGAGTAAGGCGCTGCCAGTGGCGGTGGTGGGTCGGTGCCCGCGCGCCTGCGGGAGGGCGGTGGGATGGCAGGGGCAGCAGGGAACCGGCCAGGACGGGTTCTGAGGCTGGGTCTCCCTCGCACTTGAGTGCAGTGGGTGCCCGAAGCTGCCTGCCTAGCCCTGTTTTCCTCAGCCTCCCGGGCCTGACCTTGCCGAATGACTCTGCACGCTGCCTGCCTTGCCTAGGCCTGCGTGGCGGCCAGGCCCTCCAGGGGCCGGGCAGGGGAAGGCAGCTGCAGCAGGAGGCCAGGGGCTCCTTCCAAATGCTGTAGGAGGTGAATGAGACCCCCAGTTCTCATCTCCCATCTATACCGAGGAGGGTTTACTGAGGAGGGTTTACCTTCATGAGTTCTCATGCCACATGGGGGAACAAGTAAAACTGTCCGAGACAGAGAGAGAGAGTCTTAGGGAGGCCTCCCCCAGCTTAGGAGCAAGGAGGGCTTCCTGCAGGAGGGGGCCGCTGAGTGTCCCACCCACCTCAGTCAGCTCAGACCATCTCCTTGTCTTTCCAGGCACTTTGCCCAACCCAGGTACCTGCCCCTGTCCCGCATGCCTAAGCCCCTTGCTTTTGCCGGCCCTTGCGCAGGGCTGTGAGCTAGTTTGGCCTCCGTCTTTCTGCTGCTGCCATGTGGAAGGGCAGACACTGCAGGCGGGTACCAGGTTCGCTGGGGTCCGCTGCAGGATGGCCATGGGACAACCGGGGTTGGTTGCCAGGCGTCAGTGGGGGGAAGAAATATTGCCCACTCCCCTGCCTGGTGTCCATGCCACTGCCTGTGAGCTCGTGTGTGCCCCTCTGCCTAGCTTGCATGCTTCCCTGCCATGCTCTGGGACACCTGCTGGCTCATGGCTGCTCCATGTCCTCAGTGCTGGCCTGGCCTGACTGATTGCTAGCCCCTTTGTCTGCTCGAGCGGAGCTGAGCTTTTAGTGACTGCATGCCCAACCCAGGAGCATGAGGGTCCCAGGGCGGGGTCAGTCCCATTGACCCTGTTTTCCCAGGCCCTGGGATAGCCACAGCTGTCATCTCCCTGGCCCCCACCAATGCATGGTTCTGTGGCCAAGGCAAGTCCTCATGTGCAGTGGTAGCAGCCATGTCCGCATCCAGTGGGAGCTCAGTGGGCACTGACATGCTCTGAAAGGGTTACTACAGGGAGAGCATTAGTGCAGACAGACCTGTTGGGGGTTGCATGATGCTCCAGGGGATGGCCATGAGATGGGCTGGAAGCCAGGCAGACCCCAGACAAGAAGCAGGGGCCACTGGACCCTTAGAGGATCAGGGAGTGAGACTCTGGGCCTGGTGGCCAGAGGGTAGAGTAGCTCATGCCCAGACAGGGAGACAGGACCCGCTCCCTGAGTAAACGCCCATCTGCCTGTCTGTCATCATCAAGGTGTCTCTGAACCCCAATGCCAGACCACAAAAGTATACCATAAAGACAGGGCAGATTCTGAGCAGCACCTAAGGACAGAGCCAGGAGGGACCTTAGCTTCTAGGCCCATTCCTGGGGGGGTTGGTGGGTGGCCTGCCCTCAAGGCCCACTCACACCCAGTCCCCAGCCCAGGTTTTCCATCAGGCAGCAGGAGCCGCACTCACAAGGAGCCAGTGCTCACCTAGAATAGGACTCGCTTCCTGAAAGAAACCCCCTCCATCGGCCTCCTGCAAAGCTCCCACATCTGAGCTGGGGGCCCTCCCCCAGCCACACCCACGCTCCAGCCTGTGCAGGCAGCCTCAACCCCAGCAGCTCACCCTGGTCACAGGCGCCCTCTCCCTGCAGAGGCCCAGCGCCGGCCCTACTACGCCGACTACTCGCCCACCCGCCGCTCCATCCACTCGCTGTGCACCAGCCACTACCTCGACCTTTTCATCACCTTCATCATCGGGGTCAACGTCATCACCATGTCCATGGAGCACTACAACCAGCCCAAGGTGGGGCTCGGGGCCACAAGACCCCACCCGCCCTGCCTCCAGGACCAGTGTGGGAGATGAGCCCCTAGAGGACCATGGGTGGGGTCAGGCACCTAGTGGGTGGCCCAGATCAGGAGATGCTACCTCGAGGACTGGGGAGTCTTAGGTCTACAGCCCTGGGTGAGCCCTCACTGGGGTTTATGGGGTGTGGTATGAACAGAGGGTCCTCTTTTTAACATCACCTGAAAGTCCCAGGTCACCCAGGTGCCCTGGAGGGTCCGGCCCTCCCCACCCCACAGTGGTCCCATCTCAAAGTGCCAGCTGTGGAAAAGTCTCTGGGTCCAGCTTCCCAGGCTGTGGATTTCACAGTCCAAGAAGAAGCCAGACAGGGAGCTGGCAGGAGACGTGCGGGCGTAAATGATCAGCTCTTTTTCCTCCCCAGTTACATCTGCATCACCATCATTTCATTAAAGAAAGGACACCTTCCCCACCCTCTGCCGTCCTCCACCATGGGAAGGGAGGGGTCTCGGTAGCAGAGCCTTTGAGTCTGAACCCACTCAGCTTTGGGGGAAGACGGGCTCCAGCCAGCATGGGCCAGCCCCTGCCCTGAGCTGCAGATGGGAGCCTGGTAAAGGCAGGACCAAGACTCTGGGCTCTGAGGGGCAGGTTCCCCCCAGCCTGAGGGTTGTCCTCAAAATGCTGCAAGGGTCAATCCATGTGAGGCCTCCCAGACCTGGCTCAGGCCCACATATAGTAAGTGCTCAATAGCCCAGAAGCACCCAGTTGGTAGAGGAGCGAGATGGGGCCAGGACCCAGGTGCTGGGTGCCCAATGCTGCGATGGGGGGTAGGGGTGGAGGAAGAGGAGGGCGGGGCAGCCTAGGCAGGATGGCCTCCACAGCCTGACATTCTGCCCCCAGTCGCTGGACGAGGCCCTCAAGTACTGCAACTACGTGTTCACCATTGTCTTCATCTTTGAGGCTGTGCTGAAGCTTGTGGCATTCGGTTTCCGGAGGTTCTTCAAAGACAGGTATTTGGGACAGGGCCACCCAGCGCCTTGGGGGACCTGTGGGTCTCTTGGGAGTGGGGGCAGGAGAGAGCTACCACCCTCCTCGGTGGTCTCAGCCTGAGGTCTGCCAAGGTGATTGCTAAGCAGAGGTGTGAGATGCAGCCCGTGACACCAAGACATGTCTGTGGGTGGCACTAGAGTGTTTCCAGAGTGATAACAGGATAAACCCCTGGGTGATACCAGGACGTTCTCAGAGTGACACCAGGATGTGTTCTATGAGTTAACATCAGGACACTAGGGTGACAATGAAGGGGACTCCCACTCTGAAGGGCTGTGAGTGGGGGAAGGAGGCAGCACAGCCCTGAGCCTGCCCGGCTGCCCAGGTGGAACCAGCTGGACCTGGCCATCGTGCTGCTGTCCATCATGGGCATCACGCTGGAGGAGATCGAGACAAGCGCGGCACTGCCCATCAACCCCACCATCATCCGCATCATGCGTGTGCTCCGCATCGCCCGAGGTAGGCGCCTGCCCACCCGTCAGGGCCCAGGGCCTCCCCATGTCCTCCTTCCCCATGCCCCGAGGCCTCTGCAGGTGGCTGGCGCTGCCGATAGGAGTGTAAGGGATGAGGCTGGTCCCAGGTCTTAGCCAGCGGGGGGAGGGTCAGACTGGACCTGGCCCCCACCCACTCCTAACACTCACTTCCTGGCCCTAGTGCTGAAGCTGCTCAAGATGGCCACAGGCATGCGGGCCCTGCTGGACACAGTGGTGCAAGCCCTGCCCCAAGTAAGTGGAGAGCTGCCCCAGGAGCGGGCGCTACAGATGCCCCCAAGAGGACAAGGCTGCAGAGAGGGCCTCAATCACTGGCATTCATTCATTTGTGTGGTCATCTGGACTTGCAGATGAATAACTTGTAGGGTGATAACAGCTAGGCCAGGAACAGCTGTGCAGGGAAGGAGATGGCTGGCCGCCTTCTGGGCCTCAGTCCCTCCGGGGAGGTCTGAAACCAGCGCCCATCTCCCCTGATCTGATACTGGATGCAGTGGGATATGGGCAGAGGGCATGGCCATGGTGGGCTTCTCTGAGTGCTGAGGACCACATCCAAGGCTCAGGTGTTGGCTGAAAGCCTCATACCTCTTTTGGAGCCAGCTCAGGTCCTGTGCCCTCACTTCCTTTGCCCACATCCCCCACCCTGATCCTTTGTGGTCCCTTGAGCTAGAAGAAACTCATTGTCCCATCTGTGCAGTATCCAGTCTTTCTGCCAACGAGCCTGTTTAGCCATGTATCCATCTGTCCGTGGTTCTAACCCTCTCAACTAGCCATCCGTCCACCCAGTCACCTGTGTATCCATCCATCCATTTTCCAGCCCTCCTGGCTGGCTGGCTGCCTTCGCAGCCATCTGCTCACCCCACACAGCTGCCTGTCTACCTAGCACTTCATCTCTCTAACCACCTACTCATCCACGAGCCTGTCCATCCACATGCCCATCAGCCCAGTATGTACCCCCCATCCCCTTAGCAGCATTCCTCATCCTTATCTGAGTTATAGTCCCCAAGGTTCTTTGTTCCTGCCCAGTGTCTGTGGGAGTGACAAGAGGGAAGCCTGGGCCCCAGCATCAGGGGTGCTGGTGGCATGTAAAGACAGGGTGCCCTGCCCAGAGGGGACGTATGACAAGTGCTAAGAGGGTGGGCCATCAAGATTCATGGTAGAGCCTCAAATGGGGGTCACTTAGTGTGAAGAGCTCAGCCTTGGCCTCTGCTTAGGACTCCAAGGCTAAAGGCTGGCCCTACATGGAGTCTTCCAGAACCCTGGTGAGCAGAGACGCTGGAGGCAGGGGTAGTCCTGGGTGCTGAGTGTGCGTGAGGAGCTGAGGGGGGGCCTTGATTTCCAAACAGAACAAGGAGCCCCTAGGGACCACAGGGCCAGGGGAGCGGGTAAAGGATGGGACTCCAAGGCTGACTCTGGGAATTTGACTCTTCGCCTGGTGGGAAGATGGGGCGAGGGTGGCTGGTGGGGCACCAGGCGCTACGTGCGCAGCAGGCGGGATTGAGGCCTGACCTGGTTCTGCTTCTCTCCTGTGTAGGTAGGGAACCTCGGCCTACTTTTCATGCTCCTGTTTTTTATCTATGCTGCCCTGGGAGTGGAGCTGTTCGGTAGGCTCGGTGAGTGAGGTCCAGGAATGTGCAGCCTCACCCGTGCACACGCGGCCCTCGGACCGCTCAGGGTGCTGGCCAGGCCAAGGCAGGGCCCCCTGCTCCCTCAGCCTTTCACTGCACGAGGCAAGCGTGACAGCAGGCACATGCAGGAGCATCTAGGCACACACAGAAGTGCGGTGCCAGACCCATGACACACATGCATACACATACATGCACAGACGTGTCTGTAGACATGCACGCATGTTCATATGCCAGCCAGGGGTGCAGAGTCACACGTGAGCCTAAGCAAGTGTGCGCGTGCAAACAACCACATGCCACCCCGAACCACCTGTGACAAATGTGGCAGCACGTCCTTTCCTTAATAATTATCACCAAGTGTTTCCCCCAGGCCTGAGGCTCTGGTCACTCTGGGCAGGGGGCCGTCGGGGATGCTCTCTGGCAACCCAGTTCCTGTAGGGTTCCCCTCCCCTTCCTGCCAGAGTCTCCCGAATATTTGGTGTTACTGAACACTCGGTGGCTTCCAGGAGCCACCAGTGACCCTGTCCATGAGGTGGCTGAGGTGGTTGTCTGTTAAGTGTCTGCCCAGAGGGGGCTTCTGGGACTTGGCAACTGGTACCCCAGAACCCAGGTGTGACTCTTGCCCCCTGGTCCAGCTTCCTGCCCCAGAGTGACCCCATTACTCCACCAAGGCCTAAGGGTATACTGACTAAGAAGGGGGCCTGGGGAGCAGGCGGTGCCATTTCTAGGGGCTGAGCCAGATCTAGGCTGGCACCAAGGGCTTGGCCTATCCATCCAGAAAGCCCTAGATGTAGAACAAGCAGGACTCCAGGTGTCTCCTGCGGGTGCCCTGCACTTGAATTAGGCCACCGCCCTGCCCCCCAGAAGAGCACGACTCCCTCCCTAGGGGAGAGGCAGGGCCCACAGCAGGTCCCAGGGCCTCCTGGGCCATTGTGCACCCTGGCCCAGCTGCACTGCTGACTGGCGGGTCTCTGCCCTGCAGAGTGCAGCGAGGACAACCCATGTGAGGGCCTGAGCAGACACGCCACCTTTTCCAACTTCGGCATGGCCTTCCTCACACTGTTCCGCGTGTCCACAGGGGACAACTGGAATGGGATCATGAAGGTACTGGCTTGAGTGAGGCAGGCAGGGAGGTGGATTCAGCCTGCGCCGCCCTGCAGCTACCCCTCTGCCCACAGGACACACTTCGGGAGTGCGCCCGTGAGGACAAGCACTGCCTCAGCTATCTGCCGGCCATCTCGCCCATTTACTTCGTAACATTCGTGCTGGTGGCTCAGTTCGTGCTGGTCAACGTGGTGGTAGCTGTGCTCATGAAGCACCTGGAGGAAAGCAACAAGGAGGCCCGCGAGGATGCCGAGCTGGACGCCGAGCTTGAGCTGGAGATAGCACAGGGACCCCCCGCTCACACCAGGCCCATAGCCCCACAGAGCCCAGGTGCCGGGCCCGATGCCCCCAACCTGCTGATGGCACGCAAGGTGTCTGTGTCCAGGATGCTCTCACTGCCCAATGACAGCTACATGTTCAGGCCTGTAGCACCTGCCTCAGCCCCTCACGCCCACCCACTGCAAGAGCTGGAGATGGAGACCTATGTGGGCACCACCCCCTCCGGTAAGACCCATGGAGGCAGCGGGAGGACACGGGCGGGAGGACTTGGGTGGGAGGACTCTGGCAGGCGATAGACAACTTTTTTGTTCCAGGCTTGGTCACCTCTGAGCACTCGCCACCTGCGGAGTCCTGCGCCTCCCTCCAGGTCCCGTCGGCCACATCCTCCCCTGCCAGGGGCAGCAACACCCTCCTCACCCTGCCCCCGCAGGGCACAGCCCGCTCCCCTAGCTTTAGTCGCCTGCTCTGCAGACAGGTAGGAGAAGCCTTCTCTGATTCCCATAGCCAAGGCTTGGGGACTCTTTAGGGGTTTCCTCTCTCCATTTAAAGGATGAGCGACAGGGACACTGGGTTGGGGGTTCTGTGTCCTGGAGCCTGTGTATTCTAAGCCACTGGTACCACGTTCCCTCCTTGAGTGTCATGGCCCCACAGCGCTCCCTGCAGTGGTTCTGTTGGGCCTCACTTACGCCCACAGACTGCCCTCCGTGACCCCCAGGGTGCCAGGCTGGGCAGATGGTGTGCAAGGTGGCTTTAACTCAGCTCTGTGGGGTCTCCAGGGCCCATGGCAGGCTCTCCCTACATTAAGGCCCCAGCCCTCTGCTCCTTATAGCCCCTTCCTAGTGTGACTGGCACAGGTGGTTGGCACCTACACGTAGGGTGGTCTCCAGAGCAGCATAGGTGGAGCTGGAGGACAGTAATGTCCCCACCAGGGGCCCCCAATCCCATCTCACCTTAGGTCCCTAACCTTGGGGAGTCGAGAGCCTACCCTGGCCCAGGTGGGCAAAGGTTCCTGTTCCCCTGCTGGGTGGGCTTACCCCGGTTTACCTGACACCATGCCTTTGCAGGAGGCTGTGCACACCGACTCTCTGGAACCACAGGCTGATGGACCCAGGGACTGCAACCTGGGCTGGGGGGAGCCTGGCAGGAAGACCCCTACGAGGCAGGCCTCCCTGAGGGCCTCCCTGCAGTCCCCACCCTGCTCCCCAAGGCCCGCCAGCGTCCGCACCCGCAAGCACACTTTTGGACAACGCTATCTCTCCAGCCAGCCACCGGCCCCAGGCAGGGAGGAGGTGGAGGCCCCAGACCCAGCTGATGAGGAGGTCAGCCACATCACCAGCTCAGCCCGAAGCCCCTCACCCCCAGCCCACGAGGTGGTGGGTGATGAGCCAGGCTTGCACAGGCTCTATGATGTGGACGCCCAGGGCTTCCTGGACCAGTCTGGCCGAGTGGACGAGCACCGGAGGCCCTTGGTGGAGCAGGGTGGAGGGGACGGCCGCCTAGAGACTGGAGAGGTGAAGGTCCGGGCCCTGGAGGCCGAGCCAGCCCTGGGGGCACGCAGGAAGAAGAAAATGAGCCCTCCATGCATCTCTGTAGACCCCCCTGTGGAAGATGAGGGTTCAGCCCGGCCCCCCACGGTGGAAGGCAGTAGTACCACCCTGCGGCGGAGAACCCCGTCCTGTGAGCCCATGGAGGGCATGGGGGTGGACCCTACCACCAAGGGGGAGCGGTGGGGCCAGGCTCCCAGCCGCTCAGAGCACCTGACCATCCCCAGCTTTGCCTTCGAACCATTGGATGTGGGGGGCCCCAGTGGGGACCTGTACTTGGACAGTGGCCACAGGGTGGCCCTAGAACCCAGAGCTTCCTCCTCGGGGGCCACAGCACCTTCCGAACCCCACAAAACACAGTCTCTGGTGGCCTCTGGTGACCCCCCAGAAAAGGGGCGGGGACTCTACCTCAAAGTCCCCCAGAGTTTTGCAAAGAAAGCAGTATCTCTTCCAGCCAGCCCCACCCCAGATGACAGTGTGGACGAGCCTGTGTAAGCTGAGGGCACAATGCTACACAGGCTTGGCACTGGGGTTGGGGTATACCCGGTGGGGTGGTGGCCCAGGCGAGGCCATGCATGGACCCTGGCTGGGCCCCCATTTCTGGCAGAGGAGCCGGGAGGATATCCGTCCAGGGAGATGGAGGCAGATACTATTCTGGGCGAAGAAGAACAAGCTAGCTCCTCGGCCTGCGAGCCTCCACCCATCCATTCAGGTTTGGGTGTTTCCATGTTTTGCCACTGTGGTCCGAGACTCTGCAGGTGGCCTGGCCAGCAGTCTCGGTAATGAGAGAGCTGCAACCACAGGACAAGGACCAGAAAGTGACCAAAAGCAAAAAGGCAGAGGATGCCCAGCAGAGCCCTGTTCTCACGTCCACTTATTTTTATAGAGAACACTCATTGGGGCCACTTGTGCCCTCTCGGGTGGCAGCTGTCTCCAAAGCCCCTGCAGCCATGCTTCACTGTCACTCAGTCTGAGCTCTCATCCATTTATCCCAACCCCCGCCCCTCCGTTACTGTCTCTCCATCTTCCCTTTCTCACCCCCCTCCACAGCATCCTGTTCAGAAAAACACCCATTAACTGGTCTCTGGGAAATGCCACATCACCAGGAAGTGGGAGCCTTGCAATAAAACGCCCCCACACCAGTGCCGGGCACCTCCGATGGCAGTCCCGAGGTCTGGGCTGAGCGTTTCCTGCTGAGGCCCCTCTATTTTGTTTCATTTCTTCTCTAAATTCAGGTTAAAAGTTGCAATAATCTGATGCAGAAAATTCAGCTTCTCAAGTTTGGGGATGAGCAGAGCAAAGCGGAATAAATATTAACTTATTAAAGGAACAAGTCGGATGACAGAATCAGTCACTCCACGTGGGAGGAAGGGAGGGCTATGTGATGGTGGCCACCACGGCAGGGCCACGGGGTCTCCTTGAGGACCAGCCCTGCTGGGGCTCTCCTGCCTCCTACAGTTCCCCCATTCAGGCAGATCCACAGATAGGAAGTTCTTCAGTGGGAAAACTTGAGCTCGCCATAGCGGAGTCCACATGGCATCGTTCACATACTGGAGAAACCACATCTGACAACGTGGGAAGAAGTTGTTGCCTGGGCTCCTGTTAGGGATAGGTTCTGTGTGGGCAGAGGTGGGGGCATCCCCACAGTGAGAGCTTCCCGGCTAGATGGTCAGCCTAGGGCTTCAGAGGGCATCCCACTCTCCTGTCTCTGCCCTGAAGTCTCCTATCCCCAGCCTTTGGCAGTGACCGTGACCCCACCCCACGTCCTGGCCTTTCAGGGACCAGACCCTGTTTGTACCCCCTTGGGACCCTCTCTTTGCCCTCTGGAATCCTGGTGTTGGCAGTTTCTTTGAAGGGTCTCAGCTCAAGCCCTAGACTGAATTTGGCTGAGACAGCTCAGGCCCCATGACCAGAGTCTCACTAGTCCACTCTCCCCCATGTCCCTGTCCCCACACCCACACCCAGGTCCCGTGGTCGCCACCGCAGATCAGATAGGCACAGCACTAGCTGCCCAGTTTGGGGCAGCCCTTCCTGACTGTCCTCTGTTTGACTTCTGATGACTGAGCTGGTTATGGGCCTCTGGGGGAAGCAGGGACTTTTCTGTCCCCACCCACACCTAGCTACCTGACCAGTTCCAAATCCCAGGCTGGGTGGGAGGGCCCCTTTAGGTCAGCAATTCCCTCTTAGATGTAGAGAACTGAAACAGGAGGAGTTTGCCTGGTGACCCACCAGGACTCAGCTTCTCAGCAAACAACTTAACTCACCGGCAGCTGGCCCAGAGCCTCGACTCGAAAGTGTGTGCACATGTTTGATCTGATGATGAACAGGGGTGACACTTGCACCATCTTTGTGTGCGGAGCCTGCGCTGAACCTGTGACAACCACACAGGGAAGGGGACCTGCCCTCATTGAACCAGCTTGAGGAAGCGAAGTTGGAGCTCAGGCCACCCCTTCCAGGCTCCCAAAGGTCTGATGTCACCCATTATGGGGTGGGGCATGGTTGGGGGCATTGAGGAACCCAGGTCCTCAGCCTCCTGGATCCCCATGGGCCTTCGGGTGTCCACTGGGAATTTCAGGGCCCTCACATGTCCCGGCTCAGTTTACCCCCAGTGTTGGGAACCCCGTTTCCCACATACATGGCTCCCTGCAGGGTCTTCGACAGCCCCAGGATTCCAGGGCTGCTCTCGGAGCGAGAAACTTCAAACACCATCCATGTGGTCTCTAAAATGACTGTGACACAGACTCATTTCTGTGCCCATTTAACAGGAGAGCAAACCGAAGCACAGGGAGGGATGTCCTGCCCAGGACTGCCCTGCCATCATGGCCTTGGTGGTATCCTGCAGTTCAGTGAACACGTGCTGTGTGGGCCTGCATGGCAGCCCCTGCAGGAAGACCCCAGCAGGCACGGAGGGAGGGCTGCCCTCCCCCAAAAGACAGCCCCACTGGATAAGTGGAAGGTCAGTTGGACCCTCCCTGATAAGCCAACGCTCACTTTTATCTGTCACCTGCCACATGGCTGAGCTGGCTGAGTTCCTCAGGATTCAGGGCCAGATAAGGAGAAACTGGGGGTATGGGGCTTCCTCCCTGCTCCCCCCAGTGGGGGTCTCATCCCCAGTCACCGCCCATCCATCTTTCCTTGCCCCACCTCCACCCAAGGGCTTCTTGTCCCTCAGTGTCCCCCAGCACGATCCGCGTGTAGCTGGTCTAAATGTGCTTGCGTAAGGTTAGCAACCCGGAGAGGGCACGCGGGAGGAAGGAGGCACAGGTCCAGTCCATCCGTCTTTCACGTTCGAGGATGGGCATGCGTTACAGCTGCAATGGAATAACTAAAGATGAAGGGACAATGAGGAGGGCGAGCGCCTCTCCCACCACCGTTTCCACAGCAGTGAGGGCGCAGGGGGAGTGCGGGCGGAGCCCCTTCCCGCTCAGATCCGCAGAGTCTACACCACGGGGAGCAGAGCTGCTGGCTTATGGGAATCTGTGCCCAAGAGACAGGTGCACTGCAAGGCGGCCTGCTGCAGGACACGCCCACCCAGCGCGCTGACGTCTGCAGTGCCGGGGAAACGTGTCCGATGACGGGACATCCGGGAGGGCCGCGTCCTTGGACTTGGGGCCTGGGGGCACCGTCCCCGGTATTGCAGGTGGACGGCTGTCCCCTCTCCTGCCAAGGGCGAAGCCTCCAACTGTGAAAGGGGCTCCCAGAATCAAAAACGATAAAAATGCACATTAAACCGTAATGAGGAGCCACACTCGCCAGAATGGCAGATTAAAGGGAGCGACATGGTGCCGTCCCTGTTGCTGGGAGGGGACACATTTGACATCTAGGAAATGGAGGGTGCCTCAGCCCCCTTACTGGCACGTGACGCAGTCATTCGGGGTGTGCGCGCAGGAGTGGCCTGGCCACCTGGTCCTAAGACCCCAACTGGAAACACCCCACGTGCCTGTAGCAGCCTGGACATCAGGCTCCCCTGGGAGCTGACGTGGCAGTGAGAAAATGTGGCCTCACTGCATTCAGCGCCAGGACAAAATCGGCGTGGTGGTCAGTGAATCATGAGGCTCAAGCGTTACAACTGGTCAGTCACAAAAATGTGAAAATGAGGCAGACGACACTACCCCACATGCACGTGGACCGTGTGGCCTGAGAGAGCAGGGGGACGGTGTTGTGGAGGGAGGAGCGAGGGGACCGCGTGGCTGGAGGGACACAGGGCGTGGGGCACGAGGCTGCATATCGTGACCCCATTGCTGGGTACCTGGGCACCCTTAAAATCATCTCTTAAATGGTCCGTGTTGCTTTCTACATCCCAAATACACGTGACCTCGCAACAAACAGACACAGCCCCAGGCACCAGGGGCTGGGGAGGGGGCCATCCCTACAGTAACACCCAGTTGCCAGGCCCAGGGCCCCACAAGGACAGTGGCTGGCCCAGACTCCCCTGGACTCCTTTCCTCCCTCACTGATGCCCACAATCAGAATCATGGCCACAACGTGTCTTCTCCATGCTCTTTAATGAGGATCAGTGCCCGCTCTGAGAAGGGAGGGCTCAGGGCAGGAGACAGAAGGTGGGGAAGGTTGCCACCTGGGCAGGAAGCAGTGGTGTGAGGCCTGGAAGGGGCTGGCTTCTCCAAGCCCCAGGTGGCAGCCCCAGGGACAGGCTCAGGGCTCCTCGGGAATGTACCGATGGATCCAGTCTAGGTAGTAGGTGACACGGGTGTAGATGCCGGGCCTGTTGGGTAGGGCACAGCCATCGCCCCAGCTGACCACACCTGCCTGCAGCCAGGTGCCATTGACCTTGCAGACCAAGGGCCCTCCGGAGTCACCCTGGGGAAGAGAGTGGTCAGCAGTGGCTCACGTGGTGGGGGCTGAGGGGGAGGACATGGGCCCACCTGGCAAGAGTCATGCTCCTCATTCCCAGCGCATATCATGTTATCCTGGACAATCCGGACACTGTCCCCCGTGTACAAGCCAGTGTGATATTTTAGGTCACAAATGCTATTTTCCACGATGGGTACCTTCGCCTCCTTCAGGGGGTATGGTGGTGGAAGACCTACTATGGAGTGAGAGTGAAAGAAGGGTGGAGTAGGCTGAGCTGGGGGAGCTCAGGTAACCCTGTCATCCAATGGGTGCAGGGCAGGGGCATGATGGCAGGAGAGTTGCTGGTGCCTCCCCTGTCCCTGGGCCTGCAAACTCAGAGACATGCAGCGGTGAACGCTGCAGAGCCAGCCCCTTCTCTCCTGAGGATGGACCTGGCTCCTTGACCTCATTTAAGCCCCATATTGGGTTGGGAAGGGGTGGGGACCAGATCCTGGGTTCCTCCCAGCTCTGCCTCCTGGCCAGCCCTCGCTCCAGGACTCGTTTTTCTCCCTGTGTTTGGGGTGGTTGGGCAGGATGTTCGGTCTCCACTGGTCCTTGGGCAATGACACAATCAGGTTCCTTGAGTAAGGCCCAAAAGACAAACTACAGGGCACCTGCTCAGGCCAAGTGTCCCTAAAGCTTTGCTCTGAATTGTGGATAAGATGGGAACAAGATGGTTGTGCTGGAAAGGTCAAACTGAATTGCATCCAACCTGACCCAATACCCCTGGGCAGGACCCTGATTTCTGGTACCTCTGTCTGTCTGTGGGCACAGGGAAAAAATGCAGGTCAGCCTGACAGCAATCGATATTATTCTCTTTCTCTTATTATTAACAATAAGATACCTTTTTGCAAGATTTCTCTTTCTTCATATCATATTCATGAAATACCGTGACTGTGCCCTTTCATGTAAGGGGAAACTGAGGCACAAAAGTGCTAAGTGACTTGTCCAGGCACCAAGTCCGTACTCTCAATGCATCCTGCCTCTGCCGCCTCTCCCTCTCCTAGACTCGCCAAACTTCCACTCCCTGAGCCCGCCCGTGGGAATCCCACTCCCCAAAGGGAACTCCAGAGCTGGGTCATGGGTGTGACTGGTCCCTGCTCCCCTAAGCCCTCCAGCTTTCCCTGATGCTTACCTCCTTTGTCTACATTACCCCAGCCTGTCACCCAGCATGGAGTCCTTGGGGGGAAGGTCTCCGAGGCAGGGGCCAGAGTGACCGGCTGGACTTGGCAGGAGATGTTCACAGGGTCCTCGAGCTCCAGCAGGGCAATGTCAAACCCCGCCTCGATGGCATAGTACTCAGGATGCACAATGATCCGGCTGACGGGCAGTAGGTCATCATGGTAATACAGGTGCTGTTCCCGCAGCTGCACCCCGAATTTTGTGAGATTTCTGACTTTCCTGGAGAGAGATGGTACCTACTCAGGGGGTGGAGCAGCCTCCTGGACACCAAGGAATGTGGGTGGAACCCCAGGCCTGCCCTCACCCACCAGGCCCCATGGTCACTCATGGTCCAACGCAGTGTGCCGCGGTCAGCACCCACTGGGGGTGGATGAGGGAGCCCCCACAGGAGTGTATCCAGTATTGACGCTTAACTCTCAGGCTCACTTGCCAGGGCCACTTGCTGCCAGGGGCTTCCTTCCCTCCCACGATGTTCACTCGCTCCAGGGCCTGGCGTGGGGCTGGGGCAGGAAGCACCCTCAGGATAAGACACAGCCCCGTCCCACACAACCCTGGACTTCTGTGAACCCACCCACTCATCGTGGGACTATTGGGGTACAGAAGAAGGGGCAGGGGCAGGGCCAGCCAGGGTTAGACCTCACCAGGGGCCATGCGGACCAGGCTCAGCAGGAGAGGCAACACCAGCACCAGCAAATTCAGCATCTGGAAAGAGAGAGGCTGGGGG
Source organism: Rousettus aegyptiacus (assembly GCF_014176215.1). Classification (NCBI taxonomy): domain Eukaryota; kingdom Metazoa; phylum Chordata; class Mammalia; order Chiroptera; family Pteropodidae; genus Rousettus; species Rousettus aegyptiacus. Next base: position 16,031,690 of record NW_023416311.1, on the reverse strand, counting down.
CTGGGCCAGGCCAGAGTCTACAGCGTGTGGGGTGCAGATGGAGTCGGGGAGCCCGGGATCAGGGATCAGTCCAGGCCTGGGGTCCGAGGTCTTGCTTCTCCAGATCTGAGGATCAGTGGCTCACTGCACGGTGACACCCAGATGCTGGGGTCTGGCGTGGGGTGCTTACCTTGGCTGGTGCCTGCTGCTGTTGCCGCAGTCTGCTCTCCCCTCCCCATTTATCCTTCCAGGCCATCAGGGGGTCAGAGGTGGGGGGGCACTCTGTCCTCCAATCCAGAGTGGAGGAATTGGATGATTCAGACCCAGGGCCCAGATGTGCCTTCCGGAGATGGCAAACCTGATTCCTCGAGTGGTCTGACCATGTCCATCTCCGGGCATTATCTGAACTGTTCTGCTGATCACAGTGGTACCTTGTTATCTTGGCATTTGAGTGCCATCAGCAGAGGGACAGGAAAATGGAAGTGATATTGAGACAAGTAGGCAGTGCCAGCTCCCCTTGGACACTTGCCCACCCGCTCCTGACCTCCATTGGCCACGGCTGACCACTGTCCCATCCACGTCATCTCCTCACTCTCCCCTGGACCTGCTCGTCACCAGGGCCTCCAGGGCACCTCCCCCCTCACAGCCTGCTGGACCACTTGCATTATCCCACTGCCATCTGGGTCTCCCCTCCTGTGCCTCAGCCTGTTCCCTCCCCCGCCCAGACACCAGCCTGGATCTGGGGCCTGCCTGTGTCTGGCTGGCTCCAGCAGCATCTTTTCCAGGTGGTCAAGTGCTCAGTCCTGTTCCTCTCTGTAGTTCAGGTTAGCTGTCTGTCCCGTGACCTCAGTTCTCTGGTGAAGTCAAAAAAATACGTTGTCTTGCAGTTTGTCCAGCAGTATAAGTGATGCTCTTTCCAGCTGTCTAAATCTCTGAGTCAAACCAGGTCTTCTATATGATGTCAGGTCAGGCCCAATCTCTGATTTTTCCATAGAAGTAGCTAGTATTTCAGCACATTTGTTGATAGACCACCCTTTACTCACTAAAGTCCATTGTCATCTGTCTCGGAACTCAGTGGGCTTCATGTAGTTCTACTTCTAGGCTCTCTCATTGGTTCCATTGATCTCAACTTCTCCTTATAACTATAGCATACTGTCACAATTAATTTGCTGAGAATTTCTGTCACCACAAATGTGTATTGAATTTTGTCTGTTTCTCTTCTGCATCTAAAGACATGACAATTGTTTTTCTTGTTTCATTTGTCAATATGGTGAATTACCTGGGTTGACCTTCATATGTTAAACCAAACTTGCATCCCTAGAATGAACTGACCTTGGCTGCGATGTCACCATCTTTTCTGTATATCAAGGAATTCTATTTTGTAAAATCAGATTAAGGATTTTTGGCGTCTCTTTGCAGAAGTGACACTGGTCTGCAGTTTTCTTATAAGGTCTTTGGTTTTCTCATCCAGACTTCTCTGGGTCATGATGTATTATCTAGATCATTTATATATCCCTGGATTCAATTTACCAATATTTCATTGAGGATTCTTGTGTCTGTGTTGATGAGGGGTATTGGTCTGTAGTTTCCTTTCCACATAATATCTTCGACTAATTTTGGTGTCATGGTAATCCTGACTTTATAAAAGGAGTTGAGACATGTTCTCTCCCCTTCTGTTTCCTGGAATGGATTATGTAGATTTGGTGTTATTCCTTTCTTAAATATTTGGTAAATTTGGGGAAATCGTCTGAGTTTGAAATTACCACAAACTTGGTTGTATAATGACACGTTTATTCTCTTATGGGTCTGACATGTGGGGCTAAAATTCAGGTGTGGGCAGGGCAGCATTCCTCCAATAGGCTCCAAGGAAGAATGAGTTTCCCAGCTTTTCCGGCTTCTAGTGGCCCACGAATTCCTCAGCACCTGACTACAACTGGGAAAAATTGTCCTCCATCTTCAAAGGCAGCCATGGGGCATGACCCAGCTTCCATCCTCACAGCTCCTAACCACAGCGGGGAAAGTTTCTGTGATTTTAAGGACCCATGTGAGGATATTGGGCCCACATGGATCACCCAGGAAAACTTCCCATCTCAAGGCCATCACCTTAATCATGTCTTCAAAGGACCTTTGCCCTGTGAGCTCCATAATCATAGGTGCTGGGGGCTAGAATAGGGACATCTTGAGGGCCATCCTTCTGCCTCCCACATGTATGATGGGCTGCAATTGTGCAGAAGGGGAGTCCTAGTACCGGAGGCTAATTGAGCCAGGACAGCTGAGGGACATGAATTTCCTTCTCATGTGAACCAAGGGATGGTACTGGGGGTCCAGGAGGCAGAAGACCTAAGTTCCTGAAGACCCCCCCCCCCCACATCCCTGCACTGGGCAATATCAGGCCCCCTGGAGCCTAGAAGGGAGTGTCACTGTGGACCTTACCCATCATCAAGGCAAATATGGAACTCTCACTTTTTAGCCACAGCTCTTGGCCACATGCTGGCAGAAAGGAGATAAGTCCGTGTCCCAAGAAGCTGTGTCCTGGTGGATCATCGGGCAACCCCCAAGTGCCTCAGTTTCCCCCTATCTAAGAGGAGATCGCTGACCTAGAGGGACTTTCCTATGATTTGGAGCTGGGGGAAGCAGGCAGGAAAGTACCAGCCTCTCCAGACTCCCCCTAATCAGCTCAGTCATCAGGCCCTGGCTGGACAGAGGACGGTTAGGAAGAGCTGGCCCAGTCTGGGCATCTGGTGCTGTGTCTGTTTGTGGTAGAGACCACGGGACCCAGGATTGAATGTGGGGACAGGGACATTGGGGAGGGTAGGTTGACATGGAGACTCTCGTCATAGGGCCCGAGCTGCCTCTGCCTGGCTTAATCTGAGCCTGGAACTTTATTTCTATATTTCTTTTTTTTTTAAATATACTTTTAAGTTTTAGACCAAGTGTAGATTTATACCCCTTGCCCAATTTCCTCTATTATCAACATCTTATAATAGTATAATTTATATGTTATAATTAATGACCCAATAAGAGGCATTATATTAACTAAAGTCTGTGGTTTATTTAGATGGCCTTACTTTTTCTCTAATATCCTTTTTCTGTCCCAGGATCCCATCCAGGCCCTGCATGACATTTAATAGTCTCATCTCCTTAGGCTCCTCTGGGCTGTGACAGCTTCTTAGACTCCAGGCTCATCTCTTGTATGTTCATGTCCTGCCTCAGTTCTAGAATCAGCCATTTATCCAAGGACTTTGGTTCCTTTTTGTGGAGACGCTGTTAGAAACCCCAATCTGATGTGCTGGTTGCGCTTGGGGTGTCCTTGCTTCTAAGCCCTCAGCTGACAGAACAAGGCAATATGTGTGCACTAACTGGTGTGTAGTCGTATCTATAAATATTTTCATACATATCCATCTGTATCTATATTAAGATAAACATGACTTTGAACTCATGTCTCCAGCTCTAATCCATCACCATAGGGATCACTCACTCTCACCTCCTCCTGCTCGTCTGAACCCCCCACCCCAACAGTGAGGACCTGGCTCCACCACCCTCCGTCCATTCACTTCACTGTTCACTTTCAGTGTACCTATCAGATTGTCGCCCTGTACCCCTGTGGGAATTAACTTTTCCAACTACAACGCCATGCTGTGTGCAGGCCCTGTGCCTTTAGTCTTACAGTTGCTACTCATTACCAAAGTAACTTAGGTCAGCCATACCCCCTCCAGGGAGCTCGTGTCACACGTTTGTGATACAGGTAGGTTGTTCTGTCACCTTCTGCCTTTGAGTTCCTTCTCTTTTTTTTTACAGTATGATTCAATCTTTTATTCTTAAAAAGTATTTTAAGTCATAAAAAATAGACTGGGGCTTTACTTTCCACTTACTAATGATTACTCTCAGGTGATCGGATTAAAGTAAGTGATGTAAATTCCTTCTTTGTATATTCTTCAATAATTTCTAACTTATCTGCAGGGAACATGGATTTTTTTTTTTATGGTGAGAAAACAGTAAAACGTGTGACTATTTCAATGATATAAAAGTACTTTTTCAAGAGTAGAGCCAAAGATGATGAAACGAGCTGGTACAACAGGCTGTGAGAGTGGCCTGTGTCCAGCACACAGAGCCTAGTGGTTTCGTTTGAGGCCAGGTTGTGTTTCCAGGCCTCTGACACAGAGATGGAGAGGTGAACATGTGGCCTGAAAAGCACTAGGTCTGCCAAACCCTTGGTCTATAATTTTCCACAAAGAATTGCCACAGCCCAGAAGTCCTCAGAGTCCTGGAAAACCACGCCAAAGTACCACATGCATGCTCGGCGTTTACAACAGTGGCTAAAATCTGCTTGATTCGTTCTTTTCTAACCAATAACCTGGATGTTTGTGATAAGTAATGTGCATACTAGCATGCTCAGGGTAAGCGTGCTGTCGGGGCATGTGGCTCTGAACTATAAGAACATATTTGTCTCCCTGCTTGGGTTTCCCTGACCTTTGGCATAGTCAGAAAGGACTGGGCATACTGATGCGACAAGGGTGCATGGCTCTTACAGACAAACATTGTACAGTAGTGATAGAAGGAGCTCAGTTGTGGGAGTCAGGAAACCGAGATCCTGGCCCTAACCTTGCATAAATCATTTGTGTGACCCTGACCAAGTACCTTGACTCCTCTCTTAATTTTGTTTTATTTTTGTCTCTAAAATGTAAAACATTCCCTATAAAAGATCTCATGCAATACATAGGCCAAATCCATATTTTGGCTAGCAAAGAAGTTATAAAACATGCAATTAAATGATTTTAGGCAGGCTGACATTGAACATCCTACTAAAAATACTACCTCCCACACCACCTAAGTGACCTCTAACTTAACCCCACCACTCTCTGACATATTTCTTTCAAAAATTTTTTGTTTTAATTTTTCAATCACAGTTGACATTCAATATTATATTAGCTTCAGGTGTACACCATAGGGGTTAGACATTTATATAACTTAGGAAGTGATGCAGTAAGTCTGGTACTCATCTGGTACTATATATAGTTATTACAATATTGACTCTGTTCCCTACAGTGTACTTTATATCCCTGTGACTATTTTGTAACTGCTAATTTGTACTTCTTAATTCCTTCACTTTTTTTACCCAACCCCCAATCACCCCCTTTCATCTGGCAACCTCCAGTTTGTTCTCTATGAGTTTGTTTCCATTTTGTTTGTTTGTTTATTCTGTTCTTTAGTCTCCACATATTAAGTAGAATCATATGGTATTTGTCTTTCTCAGTCTGACTTATTTCACTTAGCATAATACCCTCTGGGTCCATCTATGTCATTCATTGCAAATTGTAAGATTTCATTGTTTTCTATGCCCAAGTACTATTCCATTGTATATATGTAGCACCTCTTCTTTATCCAAATGTCTATTAATGAACACTTAAGTTGCTTCCATATCTTGACTGTTGTACATGAAATGTCCTTCCTTGTCTCTTGTTATAGCCATCGTTTTAATGTCTATTTTGTTAGATATAAGTATTGCTACCCCCACTTTTTCTCATTTTCATTCAGATGCAATATATTTTTTCATCCTTTTACTTTCAATCTGTGTGTGTTTTGATGTAGAGTGGGTCTCTTGTAGGCAGCATATGTATGAGTCTTGTTGTCTTATCCATTCAGCCACCCATGCCTTTTGATTGAAGCATTTAACCCATTTACATTTAAAATAATTATTTGTATGTATGTAATTATTGCTATTTTATTATTCATATTTTTATCTTTTTTTTAATTCTTCTTCAAGAGTCTCGTTAACATTTCTTGTAATACTAGTTTGATGGTGATCAACTCTTTTAACTTTTTCTTGTCTGGAAGGCTCTTTATTTATACTTTGATTCTAAACGATAACTTTGCTGGGTAATCTTGGTTGTAAGTTCTTACTTTTCATCACTTTGAATATTTCATGTCAATCCCTCTGACTTGCAAGGCTTCTGTTCAGAAATTAGCTGACAATCTAATGGGAGCTTCCTTGTAGGTGACTAACTGCTTTTCTCTTGCTACTCTTAAAGATTTTCTGTCTTTAGCTTTTGGAATTTTAATTACGATGTATCTTGGTGTGGGCCTCTTTGGGTTCATCTTATTTTGGACTCTGTGCTTCGTGCACTTGTGTGTCTATTTCCTTCACCAGGTTAGGGAAATTTTCCATCATTATATTTTCAAGTAGGTTTTCCATCTCTTGCTCTCTGTCTCTTCCTTCTGGTACCCTTATGATGTAAATGTTAGTACACTTCATGTTGTGCCATAGGTTCTTTAAACTATCCTAATTTTTAAAATTCTTTTTTTTTTCTGTTCCAATTGCGTGTTTTCTGTTACCTTTCTTTCCAGATTGCTTCATCTAGTACTGTTGATACCATTTAACATATTCTTCATTTCGGTTATTGTATTTATCATTTCTGACTGCTTCTTTTTTATGATTTCTACCTCTTTGTTAATGTTCTCACTGAGTTCATCCATTTTTCCCCTACATTCATTAAGCATTCTCATACTCAGTGTTTTGAACTCTGTATCTGGTAGATTGCTTGCCTCCATTATTATTTAGTTCTTTTTCTGGAGTTTTGTCCTGTTCTTTCATCTGGAACATGTTGCTTTGTCCCCTCATTTTGGCTGCTTCCCTGTGTTTGTTTCTACATGTTAGGTAGCTCTGCTACATCTCCCAGTCTTGGCAGGATGGCCTTATGTAGTAGGTGTTCTGTGGGGTCCAGTGAAGCAATCTCCCTGGCCATCTGAGCCAGGGGTATCCCTCGTGTGAGTTGTGTGTACCCTCCTGTTATAGTTGAGCCTTGATTGCTATTGGCATGTCAGTGGATGGGATTGACCCTCAGGACTGGCCATGACTACAGCAGATGAACCATTGAGTGGGGGCTGAACTCATACAGTGGGGTTCACTATAGTGGGGCTCTGGCACTTGCAGAGTCCACCCTTTGAGTGTATCATTTGTGGAGCTTATTAAGTGGTACTCTCTGGTGTGATCTGATGCCAGCTACTGTATTAGTTCTGGAGTCTCTTGGGAGGAGCTTTGGTGCAGGTCCAGGTCAGCCGTTGCCTGTGCCAGGCCCAGAGCCACCTTACATGAGCTAAACAGCAGTTGTTAGCTGCCTGTGCTGGGTTTGGAAGAGCCTGGGAGAGGCAATGCTACAAACTGAGGCTGGCTACTTCTAGTGCTAGGCTGCTTAGGGAGCTGTTTAGAAAGAGGTTCAAGCAACACCGAGGCCAAGCACTGGTTGTTGGGGGTTGTGGACATTTCTGAGAATTCAGGGAAGTCCACAATGTGGACTGAGGATGGCTGCTTGTAATAGCCACTGAAAAAAGTTCCAGCCTGTGCATGAGTTGGATGGGGTAGGTTCTCAGGGAGTCATTAGGGTGGGGCAAGTTTGATGAAGACTCAGATTTGGTGCCCACCTTCAGGCTTTGTCTGGGAAGGGCTAAACATAGGGACAAAGGTGGCTGCCAGCAGTTTGGTCCTGGAATGAGTTGCCCTTCCTTTCTGTGTCCTGAAGCCAGATAGATCAGTTCTTCCCTGGCACTTTTTGGGCTGCTGCCCCAGTGTTGGAGCTCAGAGCAAGTGAGTCCATCAGTGAGTAACTCCATGCATGGGTCTTTTAAGAAGAATGCCTGGGATTCCAAAAGCCCTCCATCTCACCTGGACAGAATCCTCGCTGATTTTCATCAGTTGTTAAGCGGACTCCTCTACCTGGCACTGGTGATTTGAGCTGTGGATCTCACTGTGGGGCTAGAAACCCTTGCTCCTTAGGGTGGGACCTCTGCATTCAAGATAACCTTCCCTATTCTTAACTGCCACATGTGGGTGTGGGACCAGCTCATTTTTGGTCTCCACCCCTCCTACCAGTCTTGATGTGGCTTCTTCTTGATATCTTAAGTTATAAGAGTTCTGTTCAGCTAATCTTTAGGTGGTTTTCAAAGGTGATTGTTCTATAATTTAGTTATAATTTTGATGTGGTAATGAGAGGAGGTGAGCACAGTGTTGCCATCTTGATGGGAAATCCACTTGTATTCTTTTTAATTGCCAGGTAGTATCCCATTGCAGGAATGTACCACAATGTTTCTCCATTCACCCATTGATGGACTTCTGGTTGTTTTCTGTTTGGATTCTTATAAATAAAGCTGCTGTGAACATCATTGTTTAAGTCTTTTTGTGAAGGTCTTCATCTCTCTTTATTTCTGTGCACAAGGTTATTCCCAGCCTCTCTGTACTTTCCTGTTCCAGACACTTCTCTAGGGGACCCAGCTCCTCTCAGGGGCAAACTATACTCAGACCCCAAATCCAGTTGAAGGTGCTGTTGCTTGCTCTAGGGTTTCACTGGGGCAGAAGTAGGGAATGTGCGTGCACACATGCATACTCACACACATGCACACACACTCGCACACAAGAGACACATGTGAACATACATATCCATACTTACATGTGTGTACACAATGTACATACAGAGAGTACATGCATGGACATAGTAGTATGTGCACACACACACACACACACGCACATACACACACACATACCACATCTATAATTCTGTATTTATATTGAAATGTGAGCCTTCCCCAATCCCAATCCCAATCCCAATCCCATACTACAGAGATTATTCCAGTTTCTTCCTCTCCATATTGGCCTGCCCTCTAGGGCACGTAAGACCTGGTTCTCATTCTTAATTCATTGACTTATTTGGCCAATTCCCCACCAGTGGACTCTAACCCCAGCTTGGGCCAGCACAGCCCCCAGCACCACTCCCAACCAGGCACCTACCAGACACCTACCAGATCTCACCTACTCTAGGCTTTGGGCTGCTTGGTTCAGAAGGAAAGGCAGAGAGAGGAAGAAGAGTGGGCAGAGCCTGAAACATTGTAGCCATTTCAGTGGCCCTTCTAGTCTGCAGTTTCCTGATGAATAAGCAGGATGAATATCTTGTCATGAGCTTCCTGGTCATTCATACAACTTCTCTGATGAACTGTCAGCACAAATCTGTCGTCCACTTTTTAATTAGGTTGAGTGTCTTCTTGCGAGTTATGAATTTCTTTTCTTTTTATCCCTCCCTCCCTCCATCCATCCTTTCCTTTCCTCCTTCCTTAATTTGGATGCAAGCCCTTTATGAGATACATGTATTGCAAATATTTTTCTTCCAGTCAGTAGACTGTACTTTTGTTATCTTAATAGTGTCACTCGGTATAAGTTTTAAATTTTGATAAAGTCCTATTTATCATATTTTTCTTTTCTTAGTCCCCTCTGCATTCCTTCAGGTTGTGAAGATTTTCTGCTGTGGTTTCTCCTAGATCTTTTATAGTTTCAACATCTACATTTAAATTTATGATCCATTCTGAACTGGTTTTTTGTGTGTATTATGAGGCGAGTATCAAGGCTTATGTTTTTTCCTATGCATATTACACAATTGTTCCAGAAACTTAAGAAAGTTTCTCTCTTAAAAATAATTGGTCATTTATGTGGGTCTCTTTCTGGACTATTGTTTCATTAATCTATACATTATTCTATACTAATACCACACTCTCTTGATTATTGCAGCTTTATATTAAATCACCAAAGTCTCAGCATATGATCCACATGTGTAAGGTCACCATGAGAGGGTTTATTTCTGGGGAACTCCTACAATAAAGGGCTGCTGCCCTCACTTCTTCTGCAGCCTGTCCCCCTAGAGTCTCTGCAGCCTCCATACATCCTGCAGGAGGTGGAAGTCCACCATCGTGCACACAGAGACCTGCAGTCAGGACTACCCTGACCCAGGGGTCTGGGGATGCCTGCCAGATGAGCCCAGAGGGGCAAGGTGGAGGATGGGGTCTCCCTAACTCCCTGGCATCTTGGTACTCACTCCACTCTGAACCCAGGATGACTCAAGAGGGCTTCTTGTCTGCCAGGTGCACAGGTTTTGGCTGCAAGCTGGTATGGTAGGCTGGGATGGGACTGCAACTTTGTTGCTGCCTCTGCACAGAGCCTGGGTCCACTTTCCCTCCCTCTGCCCCTTGATTCATGACCTCCTCTCTCCTCCTGAAAGGGCACCCAGGGCACAGGATACATGCTGGGCCTGAAGGAAGAATCGTTGCAGCAGCCCTGACCCTGGCCCAGCTCAGTGTTTTCTGGTGGGGGATCTGAGGTTGGGGGTTGTTACGGTCACTTGCCATGGTCACACTCAGGAGTCTGCTAACCCAGCACTCCCAGTCCACCCTGTTCTCACCCCATGCCCACCCTCGTAGGGCCTACCTTGACACTCAAAGGGTCACAGCCCCAGGCCTGTGGTCCCAGACAGACCCAGGCTCCGTGACCCTGACCCAGTGGTCAGGTAAGGAGTAGGTGGAGGAGGCATCCCCCTCCCTTCCCCATACTGCCCAGCTCCTCCCAGAAGGTGCTAAGGGGAGTACCAGGGCTCCCTTTGGTGGAGACCCAGGGAATTGTGGGACTCTAGAGGAAGCTAGGCTCAGGCAGAAATAAGCCCACTTTATTCATGGGTGTGATTATGCACATAGAAAAGCCTAAGTAGTCTACCAACAAAAGAGTATGTAAATTCAGCAAGGCCGTGAGATACAAAATCAATACGCAAAAAATATTGTACTTCTAAATATCTAGCAATGATTGGAAAATAAACATAACACTGTTGGCTGAAGAATTAAAAAAATCAAACATGAGACATGAATTTAATGAAAGGTGTGCAAGGTCTCTACACCAAAAACTACGAAACATTTCTGAAAGAGACAGGGACTGTAAAGATATCATTTCTCCCTATATTGATTTATAGATCATGCGATCCAAATCCCAGCAGTCTTACTTTTTTGCAGAAATTGACATTTTGATTCTAAAGTTAAAACGAAAAGGAAAAGGACTTGGAATAGCCAAAAAAGTCTAGAGGAAAAAGAAGAATGATGGAGAACTTATCTTTTCCAATTTTAAGACTTACTATAGAATAATAATAATTAAGACAATGCATTATGGGGGCAAGCTGTACATAGAGATCAAAGGAATGGAACAGAGTCTAGATATACATTCAAAAATTACAGAATCACTTGATTTATGACAATAATGTCACAGAAATTGAAAGGGTAACCTGTGGCCTTTCTAATAAATGGTACAAAACCAATAAGGTAAGTATATGGGGAGAAGTGAAACTTGGCTCCTATTTACATTATACACAAAAATTAATTCATGATGGATTTGTGTGAAATGTGGGTATTGACACTATGAAGCTTCTAGAACAAAGCAGGAGACTATCCTCATTATAGTGGAATACTTCTCAGCAATAAAAAGAGAATGAAAAATTTTAAAAGGGAATAAAGTACAAATCACAGAACAGACAAGAACAAACAAACAAATTCCTGGGACTAATATGGTACTGTAGCAAGGTTTCAGGATATAAAGTTAATGTTAAAAGTCAATTGTTACATATATATTGCTATATACCAGCAATGAAGAATTGGAATTTGAAGTTAAAAACAACACTACTTACATTAGCATCCTCCAAATGAAGTACTAAAAAATAATCTAACAAAATAGGTACAAGTCTATGTACATAACTCTGCTGAAAGAAATCAAGGATCTAAATAAATGGAGAGATATCCATGTTCATGAGAAGGAAGATGATATTATTAAGATATAGTATCTACCCAACTTGATCAGATTCATAACAGCCCCAATCGAAGCCCCAGCAAGTTATTTTGTGGGTGTCAACAAACTGATTCTAAAGTTTATGTGAAAAGGCAAAAAGCACATAATAACCAATGTGATATTGAAGAAAAAGAACAAAATTGGAGGACTGATACTACCCAATTTTAAGACTTACTATAAACCAATGATATATTGATGAAAGAAAATATAGGTCAATGGACTAGAATAGAGAGTCCACAGGTTGACCCATGCAAATAATCAACTGACCTTTGACAAGAGGCAAAGGCAATTCTATGTAGAAAAGATTGTCTTTTCAACAAATAGTGTTCAACAACTGGATACTCACATGCAAAATATGAATCTTGACATAGACCTTTCATAAAAAAAATTAAATCAAAATGGATCATAAACCTAATTTTAAATGCAAAACTATAAATTTCTAGAAGATAACATAGGAGAAAACCTAGATGACCTTGGGTTTGATTATAATTTTTAGATTGAATACCAAAGGCATGATCTGTGAAAGAAAATTTGTTAGTCTGACTTCATAAAAATTATAAATTTCTACTCTTGAGAGACACTGTTAAGAGAATGAAAGGTGTGAGAAATTATTTGCAAAACACACACAATGATGAAGAACTATTATCCAAATACACAAAGAATTCTTAAAACTCACTGATAAGAAAGCAGCCAACTCCAATAAAAGTTGGCTAGGAGGAACATGAAATATTCCCAGCACTTTGTGGGCTCCAAGAATCCTTCTACCTGCTTCTATTAGATGGTTCTTGTTCCTGACCATGTCCTTGACCTCATTTTTGATATTGATTTGGATGGCAGTTCAGGAGGGCCATGAATAGGGAGGTGAGCTGTAGGTCCCAGTGACCAGCAGGCCCAGAAGAGAGTGAGGAGATGGGGTGGACAGACAGGCAGGGAAAGTGGTCAGCCTTGGCTATAGAGGTCAAGGGTCAGAGGTGGTAGGGCCTGGTGGGGGCAGTGTCCAAGGAAAGCTGGCACTGGCTACTTGTTATCTCACTGTCGCTTCCATTTCCCTTGTCCCTCTGCTGATTGCACTCAGATACCGAGATAAAAAGGTTCCATTATAATCAGCAGAAGTGCTCGGATAATGCCCGGAGATGGACATGGTCAGACCACTCGAGGAATCAGGTTTGCCATCTCCGGAAGGCACATCTGGGCCCTGGGTCTGAATCATCCAATTCCTCCACTCTGGATTGGAGGACAGAGTGCCCCCCCACCTCTGACCCCCTGATGGCCTGGAAGGATAAATGGGGAGGGGAGAGCAGACTGCGGCAACAGCAGCAGGCACCAGCCAAGGTAAGCACCCCACGCCGGACCCCAGCATCTGGGTGTCACCGTGCAGTGAGCCACTGATCTCAGATCTGGAGAAGCAAGACCTCGGACCCCAGGCCTGGACTGATCCCTGATCCTGGGCTCCCCGACTCCATCTGCACCCCACACGCTGTAGACTCTGGCCTGGCCCAGCCCCCAGCCTCTCTCTTTCCAGATGCTGAATTTGCTGGTGCTGGTGTTGCCTCTCCTGCTGAGCCTGGTCCGCATGGCCCCTGGTGAGTTCTAACCCTGGCTGGTCCTGGCCCTGCCCCTTCTTCTGTACCCCAAAAGCACCACGATGAGTGGGTGGGCTCACAGAAGCCCAGGGTTGAGTGGGACGGGGCTGTGTCTTATCCTGAGGGTGCTTCCTGCCCCAGCCCCACGTCAGGACCTGGAGCGAGTGAACATCGTGGGAGGGAAGGAGGCCCCTGGCAGCAAGTGGCCCTGGCAAGTGAGCCTGAGATTGAATGGTCAATACTGGAAGCACTTCTGCGGGGGCTCCCTCATCCACCCCCAGTGGGTGCTGACCGCGGCACACTGCGTTGGACCGTGAGTGACCATGGGGCCTGGTGGGTGAGGGCAGACCTGGGGTTCCACCCATATTCCTTGGTGTCCAGGAGGCTGCTCCACCCCCTGAGTGGGTACCCCCTTTCTCCAGGGACTTCAAAAATCCCACAGACATCAGGGTGCAGCTGCGGGAACAGCACCTGTATTACCGTGACAACCTACTGCCCGTCAGCCGGATCATTGTGCATCCTGAGTACTATGCCATCCAGGCGGGGTTTGACATTGCCCTGCTGGAGCTCGAGGACCCTGTGAACATCTCCTGCCAAGTCCAGCCGGTCACTCTGCCCCCTACCTCGGAGACCTTCCCCCCAGGGACTCCATGCTGGGTGACAGGCTGGGGTGACATAGACAATGGAGGTAAACATCAGGGAAAGCTGGAGGGCTTGGGGGAGCAGGGACCGGTCACCCCCAGGACTCAGCTCTGGGATTCCATTTGGGGGACAAGGTCCTCATGGGCCAACTCAGGCTACCAATAACCAGCACCCTGATGTTGCATGCTCTTGTCTCACCCCCAGAATCCCTCCCACCTCCGTTCCCCCTGAAGCAGGTGAAAGTCCCTATTGTAGAAAACAGCATATGTGACTCAAAATATCACACTGGCTTGTACACGGAGGACAATGTCCGGATTGTTCGTGATGACATGATGTGTGCCGGGAACACGAAGAAGGATTCTTGCCAGGTGAGCCTGTGTCCTCCCCAAAGCCCCACATGTACTGGCCTCAAGAACGGCTACTGACCTGTCTCCTCCCCAGGGTGACTCCGGAGGGCCCTTGGTCTGCAAGGTCAATGGCACCTGGCTGCAGGCAGGTGTGGTCAGCTGGGGCGATGGCTGTGCCCTACCCAACAGGCCCGGCATCTACACCCGTGTCACCTACTACCTGGACTGGATCCATCGGTACGTTCCCGAGGAGCCCTGAGCCTGTCCCTGGGGCTGCCACCTGGGGCTTGGAGAAGTCAGCCCCTTCCAGGCCTCACACCACTGCTTCCTGCCCAGGCGTCAACCTTCCCCACCTTCTGTCTCCTGCCCTGAGCCCTCCCTTCTCAGAGCGGGCACTGATCCTCATTAAAGAGCATGGAGAAGACACGTTGTGGCCATGATTCTGATCGTGGGCATCACTGAGGGGGGAAGGGAGTCCAGGGGAGTCTGGGCCAGCCGCTGTCCCTGTGGGGCCCTGGGCCTGGCAACTGGGTGTTACTGTAGGGATGGCCCCCTCCCCAGCCCCTGGTGCCTGGGGCTGTGTCTGTTTGTTGAGAGGTCACGTGTATTTGGGATGTAGAAAGCAACACGGACCATTTAAGAGATGATTTTAAGGGTGACCAGGTCCCCAGCAATGGGGTCACGATATGCAGCCTCGTGCCCCACGCCCTGTGTCCCTCCAGCCACGCGGTCCCCTCGCTCCTCCCTCCACAACACCGTCCCCCTGCTCTCTCAGGCCACACGGTCCACGTGCACGTGGGAGTAGTGTCGTCTGCCTCATTTTCACATTTTTGTGACTGACCAGTTGTAACGCTTGAGCCTCATGATTCACTGACCACCGCGCCGATTTTGTCCTGGCGCTGAATGTAGTGAGGCCACTGTTTCTCACTGCCATGTCAGCTCCCAGGGGAGCCTGATGTCCAGGCTGCTACAGGCACGCGGGGTGTTTCCAGTTGGGGTCTTAGGACCAGGTGGCCAGGCCACTCCTGCGCGCACACCCCGAATGACTGCGTCACGTGCCAGTAAGGGGGCTGAGGCATCCTCCATTTCCTAGATGTCAAATGTGTCCCCTCCCAGCAACGGGGACGGCACCATGTCGCTCCCTCTAATCTGCCATTCTGGCGAGTGTGGCTCCTCATTACGGTTTAATGTGCATTTTTATCGTTTTTGATTCTGGGAGCCCCTTTCACAGTTGGAGGCTTCGCCCTTGGCAGGAGAGGGGACAGCCGTCCACCTGCAATACCGGGGACGGTGCCCCCAGGCCCCAAGTCCAAGGACGCGGCCCTCCCGTCATTGGACACGTTTCCCCGGCACTGCAGACGTCAGCGCGCTGGGTGGGCGTGTCCTGCAGCAGGCCGCCTTGCAGTGCACCTGTCTCTTGGGCACAGATTCCCATATGCCAGCAGCTCTGCTCCCCGAGGTGTAGACTCTGCGGATCTGAGCGGGAAGGGGCTCCGCCCGCACTCACCCTGCGCCCTCACTGCTGTGGAAACGGTGGTGGGAGAGGCGCTCGCCCTCCTCATTGTCCCTTCATCTTTAGTTATTCCATTGCAGCTGTAACGCATGCCCATCCTCGAACGTGAAAGACGGATGGACTGGACCTGTGCCTCCTTCCTCCCGCGTGCCCTCTCCGGGTTGCTAACCTTACACAAGCACGTTTAGACCAGCTACACGCGGATCATGCTGGGGGACACTGAGGGACAAGAAGCCCTTGGTTGGAGATGGGGCAAGGAAAGATGGATGGGCGGTGACTGGGGATGAGACCCCCACTGGGGGCGGCAGGGAGGAAGCTCCATACCCCCAGTTTCTCCTTATCTGGCCCTGAATCCTGAGGAACTCAGCCAGCTCAGCCATGTGGCAGGTGACAGATAAAAGTGAGCGTTGGCTTATCAGGGAGGGTCAAACTGGCCTTCTGCTTGTCCAGCGTGGCTTAGGGGGGAAGGGGCCGCACTCCCTCTGTGCCTACTGGGGCCCTCCCATGGAGGCTGCCATGCAGGCCCACATGGCTCATGTTCACTGAACTGCAGGAGACTCCCATCAGGGCCAGGATAGGGGGGCACTCCAGGGCAGGACATCCCTCCCTGTCCCTTGGTTTGCTCTCCTGTTAAATGGAGACAGAAATGAGGCCATGTCAGAGTCGTTGTAGGGACCACGTGGATGGTGTTCGGAGTTTCCCACTCAGAGACCAGGCCCGGAATCCTGAGGGTGTCAAGGATCCTGCAGGGAGCCACGTATGTCGAAAGTGGGGTCGCAATGCTGCGGGTGAACTGAGCCAGGACATGTGAGGGTCCTGAAATCTCCAGTGGGTTCCTGGAGAAGGCCCTCGGGGATCCAGAAGGACCTGGGTTCCTCCCAACCGTGCCCCCATAATGGGTGACATCAGACCCTTTGGAGCCTGGAAGGGGTGGCCTGAGCTCCAACTTCGCTTCCTCGAGCCGGTTTAATGAGGGCAGGTCCCCTTCCCTGTGTGGTTGTCACAGGTTCAGCGTAGGCTCCACACACAAAGATGGCGCAAGTGTCACCCCTGTTTATCACCGGGTCAAACATGGCGCACACACTTTTGAGTCGAGGCTCTGGGCCAGGCGCTGGTGAGATAAGTTGTGTGCCGAGAAGCTGGGTCCTGGTGGGTCACCAGGCAAACTCCTCCTGTCTCAGTTCCCCACATCTAAGAGGGAATTGCTGACCGAAAGGGACCCTCCCACCCAGCCTGCGATTTGGGTGGGTGGGGACAGGAATGTCCCAGCCCCTCCTATAGGGCTATAATCAGCTCAGTAATCAAAGGTCAAATAGAGGACAGTTAGGAAGGGCTGCCTCAAGTTGAAAAGCTGATGCTGTGCCCATCTGATTTGTTGTAAAGACCACAGGACCCTGAGATGGGTGTGGGACAGGGACTCTGGGGAGGTTGGTTGGTGAGTCCAGTCACATGCCTGAGCTGTCTCTGCCAGGTTCAGTCTGGCCTTTGAGCTGAGATCCTCCTGAGGGACCCCTAAGACCAGGCTTCCAGAGGACAGGGGAGGGGCCAGTGTGCCCACAGGAACTAGGGAGGGCTTCCTGAAGGGGAGAGCACTAACCATCATCCTGCCTGGGTGAGGAGAAGCCTCAGGTTTGCAGTTAGGATACCTGGGGTCAGGAGTTCCCTGTCCTGGTCTGACTGTACACCCCTGAGCCAGCCTCTCACTACCTGGGCCGTAGGGTCCACATGGGGGGCAAATGGTGATCACAAGCCTTCCCTTCAGGGTGTGAAGATGGGGCAGGTAGGGCCTGCCAGTGGAGTTTAGCCTTCAGCTCCTCCTCTATCCTCCCTTCCTCACTCCTGGGTCTGCCCTGTCCTCTCCCCAGCTGGGGTGTGGGTCGAGATTGATTGCTAAGGGATGGCGCAATGTTGTATAATTTGACTGTGGAAGTGGTTATGTTACTGTATGCATTTTTCCAACACGGATTGTGGGATTAAAATTGGCGATATTTAATTACGTGCATATTCATGTTATATCACAATAAAGCTAATTTTTTTAAAAATTTAAATTATAGAAGTCATTTTCTAAAGATATTTGTCTTATGCTCTCTGAATACCAACCACTTCTTCTCCCAGAAAAATGGTTAATTTACTGTGGTCAAGCTTTGAGCACATACCTTCAGCCAATGAATATTCCCAAAGCCTGTGGTTGTATTTCCCACTATATGATCCTAGGCCAGAGAGCAAATCTTCCTGAACCTCTCAGTGAATCTCACCTATGAAAGCGCTGCTTCTTTGGAGTGTGGTGGATGAGTGTGCCCGCGTACAAAGGGTCTGGAGCAGTGAGCAGTCCTCACACTGGTGGATGTCCCTTTCTTCTTCTTAATTTCTAGACTTTCAGTCTTAGACTGGCCCTCTACAACCTTGGCCCCACCCAGAAGAAATCCTTCAGGGTGCTTAAGCCATCCTCACTACTCCCTCTGGCTTGCTCCTGGACTTCTCCCAGGCCACCCCCACCAGCCATCCTCATCTCCCCTTCCTTCCAGCCCTTGCCCAGCTCATAACAGCAATTTGCTCCCAAGAAGGGTGTGGCCAAGAAGATGGGAGACACTCACTTGCAGTGCCTATGCCTGCACCCTAATGATGACAGGTGACCTGAGTGACAGCAGTAGCAGTGTCTCAATGGGAGCCTGGTTCCACAGGCTGGATAAGGAGACCCCAGATCCCAAAGGGTGCAGGGTCAGAGACAAACTCTGGGCAAAGGGGAAGGCCTGGGGCTGGCTTTGCCCCCCATCTCCTCTGTTTGGGGAAGTGGTAACATGGGGGAATCCAGGTGTCTCATCTCCTGGCCAGATCTGTTTATATTAGGTGCATGAATGCAAGTGTGTAAGCACCTCCCTCTCCTACTCCTCCTCCCTCACCTTCTCTCATGCAGGCTCCCCTCTTGGACTGAATGAATTGTAGGGATTTGAGTTGCACTAAGAACACAGGGAGGAGGAGCTGGGGGTTCAGGCTAGATCCCCAGGAGCTAAGTTAGAGCATCTAGCCTGCCATCCTTGCATTAACAGGAAGATTGGGGACCAGGGGGGAAGGTACCTTTCTGAAGCCACACAGTAGACAGCGGGAGCAAAGGGATGGAGGTGCTCAGGATCCACAAGCTTCTGACCCAAGAACTACCTTCAGAGCACCCTCATTCTCACAGCTAATCAGCAAATGTTTGCACATGGGATGCCCAAGGTTAGGCTGGCTGTTCAACCATGTGTATCCTTGCCTCTCCACTACAATTTTTAGGTTTGGGGTCAGGGGGTATGGGGTCCCAGAGGGTCTTCAATAAAGATCCTAGAGATCCCATGATTGTGCTATGATTTTAGCAAACAGATAGCTACATTTGGAAAGAACTATGTAAGTGAATATGAGACTAACAGACATTCTTTACTATATTTTTTGGACAGCAGCTGACTATGAGTAACTGAAACTATGGATGGTGGGGACTACTGTACTGTAATTCGAAATAGGATACCCAAGAGAGAGGAAACCACGTGACTGTACAAAAACTTGTACATATTGGAGGGGAAAAAATGGCATAGATGATAGAGGCTCTGTTCATCCCTCTGGTGACCAAATCAAAGTTGTAATGGAAAAGGAGTGAGCAGTAAGGAAAAATCGCCTGGGATATAGATGAACAAGCCATACAATTAGGGAAAAATCCAAGAAAGCACCTTGCAATGGCAGAAGGTAAGATGGGGCGAGGACAAGGGCTACCCAGTCCGAAGCAGCTGAGTGAGAAGGAGGCTGTGGCAGCGGCCCAGCAGACGCCTCTTAAAGGTGCTGCGTCTGTGAGTGGATTTTTGCGGTGACGGAACTGCTCACTCTGAGCACCAGTGCCTATTCGGCTATGTGCAAGGGGCACCAGGGACTTACAGAGAGACATTGTCGGAGTGAGGGCCTAGGTGAGACTTACTCTATACAGAAGCACCAAAGCTATCCATTGTTCCCTGTTGAGCTTTCCCACTTCCCAGTGTGCCGACACAGCACCGCCATAGCCCTGACGTCATCAGACTGGATAACAGAGGTCTCTTCACCCAGAGGAGTCCCTGAAACCCTGCCTCCCCCAACTCACAGCCCCACCCAAGACACATCTAGGTATAGCCTCAGCAAGTCAGGTGCTCCTTGCTGAGTAGCGCCTATACTCACACTGGAGGCAGCTGGCCTCAGTTTCTGGTGTGGCCCTTTGAGGCAGCTATAAGCTAGCTCAGCATCTGTGGATTGCTTGCTGAATCTAAACAGGTGGCCCTGGAGAGGCAGAGGCTTGAGCTAAATTTGGCCTGCAGCGAAACCCCTCAGGACTGTGCCACTGGACACCTACTTCACAAATCCATACAAATAAGACCAGGAGACTTAGGAGCTTTGCTTAGTACATAGAAACATATGCAGAAAGGCAGCCAAAATGGGAAGACAAAGAAGCAGAAACCATATGAGAGAACAGAACAGAGATCCAGATATAATGGAGTCAAGTAATCTAACAGATGCAGAGTTCAAAACACTAGTTATAAAGATGCTCAATGAACTTTTGGAAAGTGTAGATAAATTCAGTGAGAACTTCAACAAAGAGATAAAAAACATAAAAATGGAAATGGAAATTATAAAAGGGAACCAGTCTGAAATGAAGAACACATTATCTGAGATGAGAAGTATATTAAATGGAATAAACAAAGGAATAAACAAAGCGAATAAAGAAAAGGATCAAATGCTCTATCCAGAGGATGGGAAAGGAATGGCAAGGAAAAAGAAGCTAAGACTATGAAAATAATTTAAGGAGCATATGGGACACTATTAAGGGTCAAAATATCCATCTGATTGGTGTACTTGAAGGAAAACAAGATGTTGAACAGCTGTTTTAAGAAATAATGATGGAAAACTTTCCTAACCTGGTAAAGGAAATGGACATAAAATCCCAGGAAGCTCAGAGAATCCCAAAAATCAGGGATCCAAAAGAGGCCCACACTAAGATACATCATAATTAAAATGCCACAGCTTATATACAAAGAAAGATTATTAAAAGCAGCAGGAGAAAAGCAGATAGTTACTTATAAAGGAACACCCATAAGACTGGCAGCCAATTTCTCAAAAGAAACTATGCAGGACAGAAGGGCTTGGCAAAAAATATTCGACAGGATGGAGATCCAGGATCTACACCCAAGAATACTTTATCCAGCAAAGCTATCATGTAGAGTTGAAGGACAGATAAAGAGCTTCCCGGACAAAAATAAGCTAAAGCAATTTATCACCACCAAGCCAGTATTACAGGAAATGTTAGAGGGACTTCTTTAAGAAGAAAAACATAAAAAAATAAAAATAAAAATAAAAGACCCTGTAAGAATCCAGGGAGGGGAGAGAGGCCTGCCCATGCCGAAATAGGCCACTGGAGCCAGGTGTACCCCCTGCAAAGGTCGCGGGGCAGTAGAGGGAAGATGAAACACAGACAGGAGATGAGCGGAGCCTGGAGGTTCCAACGGTCAACTCCAGAGCCGCAAGTCCCCACCTGAAGCCCCTTTCGGCCTTGTCTAGACTCAGGAACCTGGGGCCCCTAGTGCCCACCCCCCAAGATTTAGGAAGGTCCCCTTGGGCCCTCTTCCTAGTCTGTGCCTGGCAGAAGCATAGGAAATAAGTACAGAGGTGGTGAGAGCCCCAGCACCAACCCTCAAAACCCGACCCTTGGGCCACCTGAGCTGTGAGCCCAGACACATGGAGCCCACACACCCCCATCCTTTGCACCCTGGCCTGTGGAATCAGAGGATTCCAGCTGAAGGCCTGGGGACTCAGAGAGCCGAGGGCCCCTGGGCGGAGACCCCAGCTCACAGGAAAAGCGGCCCCATGTTGTCATCGCGGCCTGCAGTCAATCCGAGCTGCCCTCCTTTCCGGGCCGCTAATGGGAAGGAGTGGACGCACAGACGCGGAGGCCCGCGACCGCCTGCGACCAATCAGGAGTGGTCGGCGAGCGCTAGCCTGGGCTCCTTGGATGGTTCCCAGCGCACCCTAGCAGATTGCCCAGCTCAGCACCCAGGTTGCCAGCTGAACTTGGAATCCTGCACCAGCCCCTGGCGCTGGTGGAGGAGTCAGGCAGGACCGCTGACGTGAGCCATGCGAGAGAGGGGGAGAGGCATAGGAAGGGGGCGCTAGTGGCTTTGTGAGCATCAGGGGCCATGCGCCACACGGCTGCGGCTGCGGGTGAGGTTGGTGTTGGGAGTTTAGGATGAGCTATGCCTGGGGGCGCCAGGGTCTGAGCCGTGAGTGGCCTGGAGCAGGGCCAGCGTCACACGGTGTGAACAGGCCCCCTCCCTCCCCCTGCTCAGGAGGGCTCCTGTGCTAAGTCTTGAAAAGCATAATCCTTGTGTCTGAGGGAGGTCCCGGGTAAGGAAGGCCTGCTTCCCACTTGCCTGGCTGTGCTCTGGGCTCCGATTGGGGCTGGACCCCAGGCCAGGGGTGGGAGGTGGGGGGTGTTCCATGCCCTGGGGAGCCAGGAGAGAGAAATTCTAAAATAACGGGAAAAAGTTGTTTCCTGCCTTTTAGACAAGGGACCCTGCAAATTACATAGCTGACCCTGCCTAGGGGGAGTGTTAAGCTTCTGCTTTGAGAGCAGCCCTGGCCACACCTGCCCCCTCCCTACATACACAATCCCCACAACCCACACCCTTCCTCTCCCTGCAGACCCCCAGCATGCAGCGCACCCCGCGGGGTGTCTGCTGGGACAACTGTGGGTCCTGTAGCCCCTCCCTGAGGGTTCAAATGAACAGGCGGGAGGAGCGGGTTAAAGCATTTACTCTTTACAGGTAGGGGCTGACTTTCTAGGATCCCCCAACTTGTACTTCCATCCCGGCCCCAGCACTTTGCCTTAAACAGGTGCAAGTCAAACTGGCCATCCTCCCACATTCCTTCCCCTAAAGCCAGGACATGGGCTCCGGCTCTCTACTTGCCAGAGAGGGCTGGGATTGGAACAGGAAGCACAGCCTGGTGGGGTAGGTGGGAGGGAGAGGCAGGGACAGCAGGATAGGAGAGAGGGGTTGCACAGAAACAGGCAACTTGGGAGAAATAATACAAGAATGTCACATGGAGGCCTGGGGAGGCATCAGCTCCTGCAGAAATACCCCAGCAGAAGCACAGGATCCAGGGCTGGTAGGCAGAGACCTTGGGGTGTACCCCAAGGGGTGTACCCCAGGAGTCCAGGCTCAGCATAGCCCTGCTGAAGTTCACAATTACTGCCTGTACCAGCACCAGTCCTGGAGCTGACAGACCAGGGTCCCCTGAAATCTCTCTGAAAGAAGCAAGAATAACAAAGAGATCCAGTAGGACTCAGGTCAATGCTGCAGGAAGTGGGAGCTCTCACTGAGACTGAAGTCAGGGAGCATGGGGACCAATGGGGCTGAATGCTAGGGCAGGCCCTTTGGGGCTTTAAACAGCCAGGCTTGGTAGACAGGCCGGGTCTCCATCCTTGATCTGTTCCCCCCAACAGCCCTGCATATCAGCTGTATCAGCCTCCTTTCTGTTTTTACCAATTGAAGACTCTGAGACTCAGAGATGTCATGCAATTTGTTGAAAGTCACACAGCTAGTAAACAACAGGGCTGAGATTCAATCACTTTGTTATTATTCCAAGCCCGAGTGCTCCCTCCAATGCCTGCTGCCTCCCTTATGAGTCGCATGGCATCTTTGAGCCTGGATTCTGTCCCTCTGCCTTGCAGCACCTGCTCGTGTTCCCGTGACAGCCAGAGTCAGGATGACCCTGGACTCATTCTTACAAGAATTCATCAAACTCCAGCTCTGAGCCACCACTATTGTGTGTAGTGTTATTTGGGGATGAGACAGAGTCCCCAGCCTCATGCAGCCAGATCATAAGGTGCTGCCCCTGTCAACAGCCCAGTAACCAGTAACCTGCCTCGTGGACTCACTTAGGATTAGAGAGGTGACCTGGGAAGCCCTTTGCTAAGCACAGAGGAGGCACATCACAGATTCCCTGTGAACAAGGCTCTACTTTCTCACCCCCACTATACTAAAGGGGGAAATGAGGCTCAGAAGGGTCCAGTGGACCAGGCCCCTTGGTGGATTAGGGACAGAAGCACAGGCCAGAGGAGACTGACCTTGCAGAAGCCCTTTTGGCCTTGGAAGAAGCTGGCGCACAGCATCTCTTTGGTGATAGGCTCTAGGTCATAGAACCTGTGACAGCTCTGCAGGCCCGTGACATGTACATCTGCCTCCTGCAGCCTCTGGGGCTCAGGAGGGGCCACTGTGGGGCAGGATGGACAGTCAGGGTAGGACAAGGGATGGTGTCTTAGGGACCCCTTGGGGACCACTGTGCAGTGTGTTTGGCTCTGCCTGCTCTCTGTGAAATAGACAGGAGCAGCAGGGGTCCAATGGGTTCCCTCCTTGGGGTGGGGCAGTTCATATGTGGACAGTGAGGCAGATGCCTGTCCAAAGCAGGCCCAGGTGGTACAGAACAAGGCCTGGGCCAGGCCTGTGGGGGTGGGGTCAGGGACACAGAGAAGACTGGGGTGGCTCATGCACCCCGGCAGTGCCTTCTGCTCTGCATCGGGGCATCTCCCTCTGGCCCTGAACCCCAGCCCCTCACCCACCATTCTGCCCGACGTCCCCTCAGCCGGTCAGCCATCGGAGGGTGCCCTCGCGGAAGCGGGAGCTGGGCCAGGCCAGAGACTGATCTGACGGGGAGAAGGGCGCGGGGGTGCCAGCTTCAGCAGGGCCATGTCCCTGCCCTACGGTGCATTCCTTTTGAAGGACGGGTGCCAGGTGACACAACTGCCACAGAAGCGGAGTCCCGGGCATTGCTGTACAGGACGGACTCTCCCAGCCGGACAGTCAGGCCCTGTGGATTCACAGAGCTGTTCAGGAAGCAGGAGGGAAATGACGGGCTATGAGGACAGAGTCCGATGGTATGGGCCACACCCAGACTGGCTGTTGGTGGAAGAGGGCAGTGGGCTGGGTGCTTCCTTCAGTCCCATGAGGATCCTCTGCTCAGCCCTGGCCCACTGAGGCAGATCTGGGCATGGGAAACATAGTGCCAGCCATGCTGTGTGTCCTTGTTCCTGAGAAATGCAGTATGGCCGGGGAGAAAGCATAAAAGTCCAGCTTCGTGTGATAAGACGCTTTATCCTTTCACTATCGAGAGCCCTCCAGGGGCAGGGCCTGTGCTGCTGAGGGACAGAGTGGACAGAGCCCTGATCTTTCTGGCCAGATAGATGGCCGGGGAGGCAGTGCTGAGCCTGAGAGGACAAAGCCAGTGATGGGTTGCTTATTACACAGCCTGAGGCAAATTACTTACCTCTCTATGCCTCATTTTCCCCATCTGGAAAGTGGGAGTGATAATATGGACCTACAACAGGAGCTTGTCATGAGTAAAACATAACCCACAGAGTGTGCTTGGAACAATGCATGCCTGCAGGAAGCCCTACTAACTATCGATCATTATTTCCAGAACTTTCTACCAGGAACATTCCAGAAAAATCTTGACACCAACTTAATTGTGAAAGGTTTATTTACTCCAAATTACACTTAGGATCAGCTGATAATATATTAATTATTACACCTCTTCAGGTTAAGCTGGCATTGTAGTTCAGTCTTGAGAGTGAGTATCCTTGGTTGAGAATTATCTTTGTGTGGAATGCAGCACTGAATTGCTTTATGATGGTTTTGTTTTGTTTTTAGTTTTCAAATATTGTCAAAGGGCATTTACTCTTTAAAATTTTTCTGCTTTCGTGTACACAAATGTTTACAACATTTGACTATTATTCCTAATAGTCAAAAGGCAGAAACAACCCAAATAGTCCATTGATGGGTGACTAGATAGGCAAAATGTGGGCCATCCATTCAATAGAATATTATTCAGCCATAAAAGGAAGAAAGTGCTGAGACATGCTACAACGTGGATGAACCTTGAGAAGGTTATGCTAGGTGAAATAAGGCAGACACAAAAGAACAAATACTGTATGATTTCACTCGTATGTGGTCTCTAGAGTCATTAAATTAAAAGAGACAGGAAGTAGAAAGGTGGTTGCCAGGGCCTGAGGGAAGGAAGAATGGGGAGTTAGTGTTTAATGAGTATTAGAGTTTCGGTTTTACAAAATGGAAAGTTATGGGGATAAATGGTGGTTGCACAACAGTGTGAGTATATTTAATGCCGCTGAACTGTGTACTTAAAAATGGTTGAGATGGTAAATTTTATGTTATGCATATTTAACCACAATAAAAACAATTGGGAAAAAAGTCTCTACTTGGAAAAAAAAAGTCTCTACTTGTAAGTATTGTCAAATAATTAAAATTCAGTTTTTTCCTGGTTTGAAGAAAATGGCCAGGGTCTGAGGCAAATTCCTGAGGAGAGAATGAGGTGCTAGAGCGACTTCAGCCCTCAGAAACCTGAGCCACCTGCTGGGGTTATAAAGGGCTAAGGCCTGTGAGGATCAGGGCTGTTCTGGGTGCAGCTACTCTCTTTCCCTTCCAGCTGCCCTGGGAATCTCACAGCCTGGGGCCTCCATGAGTGTGGGAAGCAGAGCTTACCTGGAGATGCACTAGGTGGCACTCAGCACCCACTGGTGGCTGACGAGGCTGGCTGCACAAACATGCTGGCTCCACTCTCTGAGGCTGACCTGCCAGGGCTGCTGCCAGGGGATGCCACCATGCCCCCGGTGACGCAGGCCTCAGGATTAAAGCCATTCACTAACAGAGACACCAGACTCAGCCAGCCCAGCAAGCTCCCCACCAAGTGGGGCCTAGAAAAAGAGGCTCTCCGCCCACCTCTACCTTTAGAGTCTATCACCTGTGGTCGACTTTCTGAACCACAAACAGTGCTGCCCAGTGGACCTTTCTATGATGATAGGTGTCCTCTGACCTGCTGTCCAATGCAGTAGCCACTGGCCTCATGTGCCCACTGAGCTCTTGAAATGTCTTCGTGCAACTGAGAAGCTGAATTTTTAATCTTATTTAATTTAAATTAACTTAAATGTAAGTGGTTCCTGTGTGTGATAGGTGGCTCCCAGGCTGCAGAATGAGGCCAACTTTCAATCTTCACTAGTAAGTACGATCTCCTTCACTGTTATTTTGAAGTATACATGGGTGAAACACGGGAAAGCCTTGAATGTGGTTTCTGGCATGTAGGGGTGTTAGAACATCTTAGTTCCTCGCTTTGGGTCTCAGTTTCCTCCTGGGTTGTGCACAATGGGAAGGACTTTGAAAGTTATAAAGGGTACATGAGTGTGACATTACAAAACTCCAAGAACGAATTGGATTAAATGTGATCACTGCCACCCCAGACCTGTCTCCTGGGGGACAGAGTTGTGCAGGAAGGAGCCCAGGACAGACCTTGGAATGGGGAGTTGGGTACAGAAGGACCCCTATATCCCTGCCAGAGACCTGCCTCATTTAAAAGGGGCCACGGGCTGTGTCTAGAGGGTGGACTTCTGGGTTCTCAGGCACCCCGGCCTCAAGACTTACCCCTTTCTCCCAGGAAGGGAAGGATGAGGAGCACTAGAGTGAGCCACATCTGCCAGCAGAGAAGAGCAGAGGGTGTTGGAGTCCCAGCATCCAAGCCTTTCCCCATGGCCATGGCCAGGAAATGCTGTTACTACCCACGCTGGGGTTCCTTCACCCAGGTATCCCCCACTATAAAGACCAGGGACACTGGAGAAAGCACGAACCTGGATGCCACCCCACACACAGGCTCAGAGCTAGCTCTGTCCCTGCAACCTCACCTGGTGGGGGTCCACGCCACTCCAGTCCCAGGAATAACCACAATGG
Source organism: Rousettus aegyptiacus (assembly GCF_014176215.1). Taxonomy (NCBI): domain Eukaryota; kingdom Metazoa; phylum Chordata; class Mammalia; order Chiroptera; family Pteropodidae; genus Rousettus; species Rousettus aegyptiacus. The sequence goes on along the minus strand of NW_023416311.1, from coordinate 16,004,211 downwards.
GAGGCCTGGGCAGGTCAGAAGGTGGAGGCCTGCCCTTCCTGCTCTCCAAAGACATCTTCACCTGGAGAAACATCTGCTAAGGGCTCAGCAGGGACTCCAGGTTCTCTTTGCACCTTTGTGCCATCTGCCCCTGGTATGGCACTGGGTTGGAGCTGCACCCAGATCTACCCACTTAGCCTCCTACCTGTGCCCATCCTCTAGAGGTCTCAGAGGCATGGAGGCAGGGAAGGAAGCCACCGGCTCCTGGGGTGGGGGCTATGCCTAGAGACCTGGAAGTTTGTATAGTGATGTCAGGGTGGGGGTCAAGTAAATGGATGGATTTGGGGGATATGAGGTTCTCCAGGTACTGGCAGCCAGCCACAGTGATTGCTTGATTTTTGATGTTCTAGGAATGCTCTTTATTCCCTCACTGCCCAGCCAGGCTGTAGATAAGGAAGGTGAGCCCCAACCTACCACCTGGGCCCTGCCATAAGCTGAGAGCCTGTCTGGTCAAGGCTCCAGGTTGGGGTCCGCTGTCTAGCTCAGGACTGCACATTCTAGTCCTGACTCCTCCCTTGGCTCCCCACTCCTGGGCAGCTGCAGGTAAATCTGTCCTGGTCTGGGTTTAGCTCACATTAGGACCAAGCTCTGTCTCCTTTACCAGAAAGTGATCATAGAGTCCCCTGAGCAGGAGACACTACCCTGGCCACCTCACACTTCCTCCCCTAGAGACTGTCACCTCTGGTCAGTGGTGGGGACCCCCTGGCAGGCATAGCCTTCCCCTGCTTCCTCTCTCAGCGGAGCTGTTCAGGTGTCGTGATTTCTGTGACTTGGGCTCTGACTAGAGGGGCTCCCAGCCCAGCCTCCATCTCCTCACCAGGCTCAGAGTCAAGCCTCCTGAGGAATGCAAGACCATGCGGTCAGGCCTCAGGGAATTGGGTGGAAACTGAGGCCAGAATCCCTGACTGCATGTCACTTTAAACAGTTGCCTAATCCAGGTGCAGAGCAGACAGGAAGGAGGAGGGCCAGAAAGTTCCAGGAGGTTCCAGAAGCCACCTGGCCCTGGAAAATGCCCCTGTGGACTCTGGCCAGGGCCTTGCTGGGCTACCCTTTACATGCAGTAAATGTGTGCCAGGGACTCTGTGTGTGTGTCGGGGGGGGGAGAGGTAAAATACACACAACATAAATTTACTATTGTAATCATATAAGTGTATAATTCAGTGTCATTTAGCACATTCACAATGCTGTGCAACCATCATGGCCATCTACCTCCAGGGATTTTTCTATCTTCCCTGAAACAGAAAACTGTCCCCATTAGCAGTCACCTACTCACCCCAACCACAAGGGTGTTTGGATGTGAGTGTTTTAATGACATTTTGTAAGCACATTTTCTATAGTTTAAAAACCTAATCAGAACATTTTTTTCTTGGAGGCTTCCAGTCAAGATGACAGAGTAGGTAAGTGCTGTGCTCGCTTCCTCTAACAACCACATCAAAATTATAACTAAACTACACAACAGCCATCAGAGAAAGTCACCTGAAATCTAGCTGAACAGAAGTCCTACAACTGGGGACACATAGAAGAAGAGGGCACCTTGAGACTAGGTAGAAGGGACAGAGATGCTAAATGGGCTGGTCCCACACCTGCGTATGGCAACTGAGAATCAGGAGAAATATCTCAACTGTGGAGGACCCCTTGAGGAGCAAGGAGTCCCAGCTCCACCCCAGGCTCCCCAGCCCAGGGCTCCAGTGCCAGAAGAGAAGTCCCCACAACTTCTGGCTGCCGAAACCAGCGGAAATTGTGGCTAGGTGAGACAGAAGGCTGCAGGGCTTTCTTCTTAAGGGGCCTTATTCACTGATGAACTTATTCACTGATAGACTCACTCACTCTGGGCTCCAGTGCTGGGGCAGCAGCTTGAAAGAGACACACAAGGAGGAACTGAGTTGTCTGGCTTCAGGGAGAGCGCTGGAGGGGCAGCTTCTCCCAGACAGAAGTGTGGGCAGAGGTCATTGTTCCTTCATTGAGTCCTCCCCAACCTGGCAGGCAGGTACCATATCTGAGTCTCAATCAACTTGGTTATCACTGGTCACCCCACCCTAGGGATTCCCTGAGACCCCGCCCCTCTCAACATATGGATCCACTCAAGCCACTTCCAGTGGATTTTCCTTACGAATGGCCTGTCTTGGCTCATGCTGCAGACTTTCCTAAAATCTCTCAAAGGTCCACAAAACCTAAACAAGTGGCATCTGGCCTCGGGCATGCCCTGTACCTCTTGCTTAGCAGCCCCAAGCCCGACACTAGTGACAGCCAGCCTCGATTTGAAGCTTAGCCTCTCAAGGCACTTCCAAGGCCTGTGTGGTGATGGCCATCTGCATATTTCTTGGTGGCTCATGTCAGGTGGCCCTGGGCAGGGCACAGGCTTCAGTTGAACTTGGCCTGTGGCAGGAACCCTCTAAGTAGGACCGGGCCTGCATGCCCAGTGCCAGCTTCGGACTGAGCCAGACCACTACCTAGTGTCACATCTGAGGATAATACACCCAAAGGGTATACAAAACAGGCATCAGAGCCCTGCTAAAGTGAGTCTTGCTCTGTAGGGTCAGCCCCCGCACAACGGCAAATCCACTGGTCACAGCCAGTCCTCACGAACAACCAGCCTGAGGGTCAAGCCCTCCCGTTGATGCGCAAACAGTAACCAAGGTTCAACTACAACAGGAGGGCACACACAGTCCATACAAGGGATATAACTGGAGCACCTGGCTCAGGTGACCAGGGAAGACTGTGCCACTGGGACCCACAGCATACCTACTACATAAGGCCACTCTACTAAGGCTGGGAGGCATAGCAGCCCTACCTAGTACATATATACAAACACAACTAGGCAGTCAAAATGGGAAGAAAGAGAAACATGTCCCCAGTGAAGGAACAGAACAAAGTTCCAGAAAAAGAACTAAACAAAATGGAGACAAGCAATCTATCAGGTGCAGAGTTCAAAACACTTATAAAAATGCTGAACGAACAGGGAAGAAGTGAATGAATTCAATGAGAACTTTTAGCAAAGAGATAGAACATAAAAATGGAGATAGAAAACATAATAAATAACCAGTCAGAAATGAAGAACATAATAACCGAAATGAACACCGTAGGAGGAATTAAGAGTAGATTAGGTGAAGCAGAGGATTAAAGCAGTGGTTTAGAAGATAAGGTAGTAGAAAACACCCAAATCAGAAGAGCAACAAGAAAAATGAATATAAAAAATGAGGGTAGTTTAAGGAGCCTCTGGGACAACATCAAGTGTACCAATATTCACATCATAAGGGTATCAAAAAGAGAAGAGAGGGAGCAAGCATTTGAAAGCCTATTTCAATAAATGACTGAAAAAAATCAATAAGAAACAAAAATAATGACTGAATACTTCCCTAACCTCAATGAACCTAAGTAAAAAAAAAAAAAAAAAAAAAAAAAAATAGACATAAAAGCCCAGGAAGCACAGAGAGTCCCAAACAAGATAAACCCAAAAAGGCCCACACCAAGACATGTCATAATTAAAATGTCAAAGGTTAAAGACAAAGAGACAATCTTAAAAGCAGCAAGAAAAAAAGCAATTAATTGCCTACAATGGAGCTCCCATAAGACTTTAAGCTTATTTCTCAACAGAAACTTTTTATGCCAGAAAGGATTGGCAGGAAATATTCAAAAGGATAAAATGCATTTTCCTACAACCATGATTACTTTACCCAGTAAAACTATCAGTTGGAATTGAAGGCAAATAAAGAGCTTCCCAGACAAGAAGAAGCTGAAGGAGTTCATCATCACCAAGCCAGTATTATAGGAAATGTCAGAGGGACTTAAGAAGAAAAAAAGAAAAAATATATGAATAAAATGCCATAACTGCATATCTAGCAACAGCTACTTTAAATGTAAATGGATTAAATGTGCCAATCAAAAGAGAGTGGCTGAATGGATAAGAATACAAGACCCTTACATGTGCTGCCTACGAGAGACTCATTTCAGATCAAAAGACACACAAAAACCAAAAGTAAAGGATGAAAATAGACATTTCATGAAAATGGAAACAAACAAAAAACATCTGGGGTAGCAATACCTATAACAGACAAAATGTACTTTAAAACAAAGCCTATAATAAGAGACAAAGAAGGACCCAGTTATCCCACTTCTGGGTATTTATCTGAAGAAACCCAAAATACTACTTCAAAGGGGTATGTGAATCCATATGTTCACTGCATCATCATTTACAGTGATCAAGATATGGAGGCATCCTGGGTGTCCATCAATGGATGAACGGATAAAGAAGAGTGGCGTGTGTGTATACACACACACACACACACACACACACACGCACGCACATACATACACAATGGAACATCACTCAGCCATAAAAAAAGAATGAAATCTGGCCATCTGTAACAACATGGACGGACACAGAGGGTATTGTGCTGAGTGGAGTAAGTCAGACAGAAAAGACAAATGTCATATGTGGAATCTAGAGAACAAGATAAACAAACAAACAACAGAAATAAGCTCATAGACTCAGAGAACATTTTTGATGGTTGTCAGATTGGAGAGTGGGGGAATAGGGGAGGGAAGAGGGGATTACTAGGTACAAATTGGTAGTTACAAAATAGTCTTAGGAATGTAGAGTATATCATGGGGAATATAGTCAGTAGTATTATAATAACTATGTATGGTGTCAGATGGGTACTGGATTTATTGGAGCGATCACTTCATAAGGTAAATGAATGTCTAATCACCTGAAACTAATATAATATTGTAAGTCAACTATAATTGAAAAAATTAGAATATAAAAATTAAAAAGGAAAAAGGAAAAAAGAGACTTTCTCTTGTCTTCATGATGAAAGTAATTACTTTTTTTCTGATTACAAACATGATAGATTTCAAAAGAGAAGATAGAGGTATTTGGAACGTTACAGAGAAGAAACTAAAACCACCCCAAGTCCTATCACCTAGTGCTGCCCACTCTTGGTCCTGATTCTCTGCTATAATCAAGGATGTTGTAACAAACATCTTGAATCTTCATCTTTGAATGTTTGTCACTAAACTGGCAAATGGACATGGTCCAAATCCAGGAAGTTTCTGCCCAGGAGAAGCTGCCCAGGCACTGACAAATGTCGCTCTCTTGGGGCGCAGGGCCTGCATCTCTTCTTATCCCCTGAGCAGAGATGAGAGGCGGCCAGCTCCACGCAGAACAGCACTGAGGTCCAGGGCACTCCCCACCCCGTGTGCAAACCCCAGCTTCATCTCAGATGAGGTTTTGGCGCATTTCTATATGGCACACTCACACACTGAGAGATAAATCCAGCCATTCTAATTTCCACCTAGGCAGTCACTCATTCATTCATTCATTCATTCATTCATTTCTGTAAAAAAAAAAAAAATCTAGTTCTACTGGATGCCCAGACCTGTGGAAATTACAGACCTATAGTACAAAAACAGAGCCTTCCTGGGATTCAAGCCAGTAGTTCTTCTGGACCATTGGCAAGGCTGGAAAGGCTGTGACCTATATCCCTGGAGCCAGTTCCCTCACACCCCAGCCAAGGGGATGAAAGAGATGCAGGCTGTGCCCCTCAAGAGGAAGAAACATGTCTGCCAGTGCCCGAAATGCTTCCCCAGGGCAGCTGCCATGCCTGCTCTGGGGCAGTCCAGGAAAGCACACTCACGCCTGGCCTCCTCTCGCCACTTCTTAAATCCTAGCCCACCCTCACCCTCTGTTCAAACATCACCTCTATTGAGACAACTCCCTGATTCTTTTCTCAGTCTCTAGCCTGACAAATAGCTGCCTGAGGGGTAGTTTCCTCCCAGATGCTCCCCAGACATCTAAACCTCATGCCTAACCAGAGAAGGCACCCTAGGAGGGTCAGTGAAGGCTCTCACTGAATGCTACCCAAGCGAGTCAACATTATCCTAGAGAAGAGGTATTTGCAACTTAATGAGGTCACTTTCACATGGCAACTGGTTGATTCAGAGAACAAACTCTGCCTCACGGAGAAGTTGGATGGATGGATGGATGGATGGATGGATGGATGGATGGATGGATTGCTTTAATCTTGGGACTCAGATAAATTCCCTTTGGAACTATCCACAGTATCACACGGTAAACTCCAGTACAGGAGGACAGAGCAAGGGACTGTGGCCCCAGTGGAACTGACACATCTGGAAGGGCATTGGCTCCAGCTCAGCCCTCTGCTCATCAGGGCTCCAGGACCCCCTCCCTCTGGAAAGCCACTTTGCCTATGGTCAGCCCATTCCACAAAGACTGGTCACACTCCGGTCACTCCTCAAGATTTTTAATCAGATAGAGATGGCATAGCAAGGCACTCTTGAGCCTTTGGGGCGTCTCATTCCTGCACTTCCCCACAACTCCTTGCCTACTGCATTTAACAGCAGTCAAAGAATCCTAGACACTGAGAAAGCCAGAAGAGAATGTGGGGCTGGATCCAGGGACTGTCCACAGAGGCTGAAGCAGCCAGCCCCGGCAGGAGAAAGATGACAACTCCTCTGGGCTGGCCCAGGGGGAAGGTCAGCAGGGCTATTCAAGGACACCTCCAGATGTGCTGTGTGATCCAGGGCACGTAGGTCTGAACATGCATGTAGACCCCATATTACACAGGGTTCAGTCATAGCCTCAGATGACCACTCAACCCAAGGTCCAAGAACCTCTCACACTGTAGACCAGAGGGCCATCAGAGTTGCCCTGAGGAAAGAAAGGGGTGCTGAGCACAGCCGATGGTCAGCAAAGGCTGAGTGGGGGGTGGAGACATGACGGGACTCACATAGCAGGAGCCCTGGCCTTCACTCCCGGCACACAGCATGTCGTTCTGGGTGATCCTCCTGTTGCCATGGCAGTACCTGGAGGCGTACTGCTGGTCACAGACCTTGTTCTCCACCACCTGCATGGCCACCGTAGTCAGGAGGGTGCCTACGGTGACTCCACACACCCATCTACCCAACCAGCCCAGTCCTGGGTGTAGCAGATGGCCCTGGGCCTCTTACGCTGCCCTGTCCGTGAGCCTCCCCTTCTATGCTGGGACTCAGCCCTGGGGGACCCCAGGATGCAGGAGGGCCCCTGTCTACCTCTAAATTCCTAAGGCTCTATCAACAAATTCTGTCTTTACTTGGAAGGGCTAGGAAGGAAATGGAGAGATTAGTTTTTCTGTTTTTTCCTAAAATATCTTAAGTTGGAAAAAATAAGAATAAGCATTTCTCCATCACGGTATTGAGTTCCGAGCTTAGTCTTGCCATCAGCAAATCATGGAGCCTCCAGCCTCAGTCGTCTAACCTCCCGAGTGGAGCACACGACGCTGCTGGAAGGTGACGCAGAGGCGCCAGCACATGAGCACGCCACGTCTTCCATCTCTAGAACCTGCGGCCACCTGCCTGCCAGGAGCTCCTAAAGTGACAGGTTTTGGTAATGCCTCACCTGGCCCCTGACATGCATACGATGATGCATCCTGACAGTGAGTCAGCCAGTCGCCCAGCACTGGTGCCCTGGGGTGACCTCAAGAGAGGTGGATGATAACTGGACCAGCCTGACGTTAGCAGCGCATCCCACAGAGTCAGACAGCAGGGTGATGTACGCACCCAGATCGGCAAAGACATATTTGGGATGGACAAGGATGCAGTTCACGTTCAGCAGTGTCCTGCCCCCGTAGAGACACACATGTTCCCAGAGTGGATACGGTAGGCTGATAGGCAGCACCCTTCCTGGGGCCAGAGAGCATCCACAGAAGCGGGTCCTGCTCAGGCCAGACTCCCATGCACCATGGGGAGGAGCTCAGCAATTCCAGGCAGAATCCCACCTTGAGTCTCCATGCCCCCCAAGTCACCCTCACATCCCACCCAAACTGGATGGCAGCCAAAGGGACTCCCCGGGACACAGCAGGCAACAGTCAGCACCCACTGAGAATGGATGAGGGAACCCCAACAGATGTGCATCCATGAGGCCCAGTGATAACTGTAGATCCTCAGGCTGACCTACCATGGCCACTTCCTCTGGGGGACACTGTCACTCCCAATATCCAACAGCCCCTTCTTGGGTATGGGTGCTAAGGAAGCAATGTGAGGGGTCAGGAAGACCAAACCTCCAAGCTCCAGAGCTCAGGCCTGCTGCCCACACTCGGGCCTTCCCAGAGCTGCAGAAATTGCTGGTCATGCACAGGTGGGATGCCAAACCCCTAGCCCTCAGGGCTGGAGCCTAGATAGGGGGTCACAGGGGCCTCTGCAGAAGGGAGGTGATCACATGAGGTCAGGACTCTCATGGGATCCCAACAGTGGAGCTCCCCAAGAGGAGAGAGCTGGGAACAGCAACCACAGCATCTGCTCGGGAACAGAAGAGAGCCTGGACTCAGGCCTGGGCTCGAGGATGGAGAGGCCGGGAGCCACCCGCAGGTGTCTAGGAAGAGACAGTGCCCTTAGCTTGCCAGGACTCTAAGGCTCTCTGCTTCTGGGTCTCCTGAACCCCTTTAACCTCTTAGCCACAGGAATTCTGCAGGGCAGCTTGGTCAGCCTCCACTGGGGTGGGGTGGAAAGAAAGGGCAGTTTAACATCAGGTAGAGCCCCCTCCTACCCCTTCTTCCAGGTTCCTGAGGCTCCACAGGCCCTGAAGCCACTCTGATCCTAGGCGGGGCAGAGTCAAAAGGGAGGCTGTGATGAGCGAAAGGATGCTGCTGAGGGCCAGAGCTCACAGAAGTGCCAGCAACCCCTGAAGGAGGCAGGCTCAGAGCCAGCAGCCAGAGTGGACTCTTTTATCACCTCCCAACTCTGCGCACAGGTCAGCAAACTCCCTAGAGGCTCGAGCCTGTGATGACATTGTCAGCATCGTTGGGATGGCACAGTTTATGCCCCCTGGCTCCATGGAGGCTCCCAGCTCCCAGGATCCTCTCCCAGTTCATGTGGTCTCTGGAGAGGGGTCCTCACTTCCTTATGGAAGGAACAGAGCTTCAGCAAAGCAGAGGCTACATTTCCCATCACCCACCTGGGTGACTGAGGCCCAGGGAGCCCCATGCTGGCCATGGTACACAGAGCTCAGGTACCACAGCTCACCTAGGCTAACCTAACTCTGAGCAGTAGACTCCCGAGAGCCCATGACAGGCCCAGCTCTTCCCTCCACCTGCTTACAGCCAGAGTAGACAGATCCTATTTTCCCTCAGTGTCAGCTCGACCTGTCTCGGCAGATGCAGTTTACTGCAAGGGGACCCAGGAGTACTTTCCTCACTTGAGGAGGGGTCCTGAGGTTCTCAATCTTCCGGCCCCCAACTGGGTGCCCCAACTCTGTCTGAGTAGACAGATTCCCTCCTTATTCTGGCTAGAGCCTTCAGGCCTTCATGATCCCTGCCTTTAGGCCCCTCTCCTGCTTGTCAAGAACACGCTGTGCCCCACTTTCCCCAACAGCAAATGAGGAAGGTGGTTACTGAGGATGCTCAGGGCTCCCTGCTCCCTGAGCACAAGCTCCAAAGCCACCTCTGCAGTGTTTGGTGCCAGTGATTCTGAGTGGCTGGAGCCACTGTGTCTTGGAACCTGAGGAAGGTGACAGGGGAGGCAGCGTGCCTGGAAGGACGTGGAGGCACTTCCAGTGGGGATAGGGGAATGGAAAACCTCAGGCCATCAGAGAGAGCTTTGCTTCCAGCAGCTGGGAAGAGAGGAAATGGACTTCAGGAGAGGCCAGGAGGGAGCGCACACGCCCTGCCTCTTCCAGACTCAGTCAAGGCTAACGGGCAGTTGTCCTCCTGCCTCTGGCCTGCTGTCCACACCTGAGATAGACAGTACGGCACAAGGAGTGACACCAGGGCCATGAGAGAGAACCAACTACATAAGAAAAACACCGGTGTTGTGCTTTCTGTTCCCATCATGCGGACTGGAGTCCCTTATCTAGGAAGGCCCAACCTCAGACCATCGCGGCCTGATGGTCCTGCATCAGCTGTTAAGCAACCGGGCCCAGGGACAGGATATCAGTTGCCTTAATAGAGTTATGACTAGATCAACATCAAAGCTCAGCGATAGGATCAGAAGAAGGTCTAGGGGCTGCAACTGTCAGGACCAGGGCCAGAAGGGACTGGCCAATGAGAGGTCAAGTCCAGGCCCACAGCCAGGATGCAGGTTCAGGACCATCATTAGGTAAAGGATGTGGCTGCCGGGGCTGGTGTTGCAAAAGCACGGGTTGGTCAAAGATTGGGCCAAGGGGCCAAGCACAGGCAGTGCTATCTTAGAACTCAGGGTACAGAGAGCCCGAAGCCATGGGAGGGAGGAAGGTCTTTGACAACTTCATTTCTTCCACGGTCCCAATCATAACCCAGTCTTTGGGAACAAATGAACCACATTAGAAATAAGCACAAGGTTCCTATCATTGGCACAGTTCTTTGGCAACACATGACAAGTCGTCCCCAAAGTGTTTCTGGGAGTCCTCACAAAGAATCTTACTTTTGCTCAAAATCAGATCTTCTCAGCCTCACATGGCGTCTGCTGGAGCTCCACAGCCTCTGCCAGTTCCCCGACACAGCAGGCATCCCTGCTGCATGTGCAAGCCCGCCCTCGTGACTGGGACCACCACCCCACCTGGGGTGGGGAGACGGTTTCCCAAGGCCATTTTGATGGAGTCATTGACATGCTGTCAGTTATAAACAGCTATTTTGTGAGGAGTTTAAAACTCACCTTGTCATGGCTTTAAAAACCAGAAAACTCTCTTCCATCCACATGAAAACAGTTATTTTTATTATGAAAATAATGTAAAAGACTCAGACTACAGGAAAAAATCAAAAGTACAAGTTCTCCATATTCACCTACCGCAGTAACTATTGCGGCCGCACTCGACCCCTGCCCCACCCACACACACACACACATGTTCATAGAGGGGGTTGTGCACACCATTCCCCTCACCACTGCCCATCTACAGAGAAATTCATCACTTTTAATGGTGCACTGTGTTCAGTTGTAAGGATTTAGGGTCACTTATTTAACTAGTTCTCCAGGGAAGGACATTCAGGCATTTCCAGGTATTAGCTGTGATAATAATGATCAGATAAACATTCTTGCACATATATTTGTCTCTCCTAATTATCTACGATGCTCAGTCAGATGTGTCTCAGCCCAAAATGATATCCAAGCTGGCCCACTGAGCCATTGTGATCTGTCCATCCCTCCCTCTCTGTTCAGCCACCCATCCATTCCTTCCTCTAGCCATCTACCCGTCCGTCATTGCTTCTACATCCATCTATACCTCTATCCATCCATCCATTCATCCATCCATCCATCCATCTGTCCATCTCTTCGCCCATCCTTCAGCCAGCCACTGATTATCTGACTTGTCCATATACTCTTGGACATTCAGATGTTTACTCATTCTCCAATTCACGCTATCACTCATCAATTCATTTACTTCAATATGGCAAAGACACAGCTCTCATCCCCATTTTCCAGCCAAGGAAACTAAGGCTTAACCAGCTGACTGGCCTCGAGTAAGCACTGGGTCTGATTTTAAGGCAATGACTAACAGCTGAGTTTCTAGCTTAGTAATTAAAGGAAAAAATATATGTTATATTAACACTTTGTATTCAAAGTTGACTAAGTCAGTGTGAGTTTGTATAATATGCCTGTTCAGTAGCTGAGTAAGATAGAACACAGGCTGAGTGGGAAGTGGAGATTCTCTGCTGGATCCTTCAGTGTCCAGAGGTGGCTGAATATGACCATGGACCTCTGAGGGGAGGTCTGAAGCCTGGGGAAGGGATGGGAGGGTGTGTGAAATGAGCTAGGCACTGGGGGTGTGACGTGGCTGGAGTAGCCCCATCATCCACTGACCAGCAGCCCGGCCCTCGCTCTGGCCTTGGCCCTAAGCCAGGGCTCACTGGTGCCACTGGATCCAGGCCACATGGCTCTGGATGTTTGTGAAGATGGTAGGCGGCTCCATCATGGAGCAGCTGACGCCCCAGCTGATTATTCCCACCTGGACCCAGGTGTTTCTCTTACTGCAGACCAGGGTTCTCCAGAGTCACCCTGTGGGGAAAAAGGACAGTCACAGAGCATGTCAGGAGCTAAGGTGCCCAACCACAGCGGGCCAAGGCCAGAAGGAGACCCTTAGGGCAGGGCTGGCCTAAGCATCTCACCATGCAGGGATCTGTCCCAGGGTGTCAGCACACAGCCTGTCTTCTGAAATGACCTTCATGCTGGCTGTGGTGTGCAGGTGATTCTTGTAGCTCTACTCACAGGCCTCGTCCTCGTCCAATGGGATTTGCACCTGCTGCAGGCAGTAGGGGAATTCAGTGGCTCTGGGGTGGAAGCAGAGGAGCCAGGGGTCAGGGCCAGGCTTTCCCCCACACCACACATCACTCAGCACTACCAGCACCCCGCCATCCACACTGGCCACAGAGAGGAGCCCTAGCTGGCAAGGCAAGGGCCTCTGCCACCCTAACCTAGAACTGGCCTGAGCCTCATCTATCCTGAGTGCACTGTGACCAGAAGCCATCAATATAGACCGCCCCTCTGCTGTAATAAATGGGTTCGGATTCCATAAACAGACACACTGGGCGTGTTGGGGTAAAAGCATCGCCCCAAAACTCATTCCTGCCCCTGAACTTCAGAACGTGAACTTATGTGAAAATAGAGTTAAGATGAGGTCGTCCTGGATTCAGCGTAGGCCCTAAATCCAATGGCTGGTGTCCTCGTAAGAGGAAGGAAAGGGAGATTTGAGACACAGAGACACAGACACGAAGGAGACGGCCATGTGAGGACAGACGCAGAGATGGGAGGGATTCGGCCACAAGCCAAGTACACCAGGATCTGCCAGCGGCTGAGCGAGGCAGGAAAGATCCTACCCTAGAGCTTCCAGAGGGAACCGGTCCTGCTCACACCTTGATTTCAGACCTCTGGCCTCCAGACTATGAGAGAATAAATTCCTGTTGTTTTAAGTGGCCCCTTCTCCACAGGGAGAGGCCCGACGCTCACGTTCTCCGCAGTGGGGCCATCACAGGCAGCTCAGAGCCAGAGCGCTGGGGACCCACAGAGGGGAGCTCACCCACGCTGCAGAGTCCCCAGACCTGGTTTCAGGAATCCCTTTTCATTATATGCCAAACTCGGATTGCATGCAGGGCGAGGGTCCTCACTCCGGTGGGATCTGAGGACTGGGGACAACATCCCAGGAAAGCCAGGTCCCCGCCAGCCCATCCACCTATCCCCCACTCCCACCCCGTACGGGCTCCCGCCCTGTGGTGCAGGGGGCTGCAGGGGACCGAGGCCAGCACATTTCTCTATATGACTCAGAATTCCTTGAAGGTAGAGACAGGCAGAGTCTGGACCTGCTGCTATGAGAGGCTCTGTGGCCAACCCTGCACCCACCTTGTGCAGAGAGGAGAGAAGCCTCTGGAGGCACACATGAAAATGGGCCTGGAGGCTTAGTTTTGGTGACGCCTCTGGTTTCATACAATGGAGAATGTGGTGCGAAGAGGGCAGCTCATCAGAGGTCAGGTGCAGAACGTGCTCGGAGACCCCAGACCAGACCTCCTGCCCTGATGGCCTAAAGAGGAGGTAGCTAAGGTAGGAGGTAGGAGGTAGAAAGGCAAGGACAGCAGCCAGTTAGAATAAGGTTTATGCTCTGACAAGAGCACAGGCCATCAGGAGCAGTCGAGGGCGCCATCACCATATGTGCAATCTGGGGCGTCCTGGTTACCTTGACGCCTGCAGTGGGATGATGTTGGGGGCTGCCAGGGATGTGGGAAGGTGGGAGGAGCCCTGGACCCATGTGAGGTCCAGATTTTGGATGGCGTGAGCTTGTCCTGCACAAAGGCTGGGACACTGGTTCTCATAGGATGGATGGAGCTTACATTCTTCTTTATCTTTTATTCTATACCAACTTGGAGTCAGGTGTGAGGTCTGGGTAAACTGGGCATTTTCATCTGGAGAAGGCTAGGGTGCTGCCCAGCCATGAGTTCTCACCTGAAGGGTTCTCTATAAGAAGTACACATAAAGGAGAAAGATAAATAAACCCAGGAAGAAATAGCAAAGTGGTGGATAGGATTGTGTCCCCCCCCCACCCCCCAAATGTCCATGTCCTAATCCTTGGTACCTGTGAGTGTGGCCTTATTACAAAATAGAGTCTTTACAGATACAATCAAGTTGAGGATTTTGATAGGAGATAGTCCTGAATTTAGGATGGACCCTATATCAAATGATGGGATGTCATTAAAGGAAAAAAGAAAGGGAGATTTGAGGCACAGAAGAGGAAAAGCCCGGACGAAGACAGGGACAGGAGCGATGTGATCACAAGCCAAGAAAAGCCAAGGGTTTCCAGCAGCCAGCACAAGCTGGTAGAGAGGCCTGGACAAATTCTCTCTCAATGCCACTGGAAGGAACTGATCCTTCTCACATGTGGGTTTCAGGCTTCTGGCCTCCAGACCATGACAATCCTTCTCCGTTCTTTGAGCCACCCAGGTTGGGGCACTTTGCAATGGGGCTAATACAGCCGTCAAGAAGCAGGAAGAATAAAGAAGCCAGTAACACTTACTGTTGAAATTAAAGTGCAGGTTGCAGGCATGCTCACTGTCTGGTGCTGAGTTTCCAGTTGAAAGGAAACCTGAAACTTGGTGAGGTGGCAGAGACCAACGAGGAGATGAGCTGCCCACAAAGTCTCTTGTCAGGGGGGCCGGACATTAACAAGGTGCACATGTACGTTTTTCTGCAGGTGCCTTCCCTCAAGATCCAGCTGTGACTCTGGGCATTAGTGACTGAGTGGCCAGCACCTTTATAGCTTCTCCTTCCTGGACCCAATGACATGGCAGCAAAGAGCAGACAGCGTAGGAGGGAGGTGTCAATAATTGAGAAGTTTCAATAAATTCTTGTGGGACAGAAGCAGATGGAGGAGGGGGACTGGCAAAAGCCTGCTGAGGGGTCATGTTCCCAAAGAGGGCCCTTCAGAACCACAGAAATGCTCATGACATGGACGCCAATTTATCAAAAAAAGATTTAGGCAAGTTCACTGTAAACATTATGTTCAATGAAATAAGCCAGACACAGAGACCACACTGTGTATAATTCCGTTTATGTGAACTGTCCAGAAGAGGCGAATCCATGGAAACTAAAAGTGGGTCCGTGGTTGTCAGGTGCTAAGGGAGGAGGAAGGGGGTGCGGGGAGGGGGCCGAGAGGCACAGGGTCCCTTTGAGGGTGATGAAAATATTCAGGAACTAGATAGTGGTGATAGTTGCATAACCTTGTGGATGTACTAAAACCCACTGAATTGTGCACTTTTAAACAGTGAACTTTATAGTATGTGAATCATACATATATCATTAAAAAATGTTTTAAAAATATTACCTGGAAAGTCTAGGTGATTGGGTGCAGGAAGCTCATTATAAAATTCTTTTAATTTTATCATATCTTTAAAAGTTTCTATGATGAAATATTGGGGGAAACTGAGTCAATTATGGATTAAATTGAATTTCCAATGACAAATATCATTTCTAACTCTAAGTGAACAAACGCATTTTTCTCCAATAAGCATGGGAACAAATATAATTGTTAAAAACAAATATTTGAATAAGGTTCACATAACCTCGAGATTAGATATTATGACCTCTGTTGTTAGGATTTACTTATTGCAGACGCTCCTCACTCTTAGTTCATTAACATTCAAGAGGACTTTTTTTAAGAAGCAACCATATGCATCTAAACTCCATTAAGAATTATGTTCTTTTGGCTTATGACCAAGAACTTTTCGTCCAGAAGGCAATTTGATCTTGTTTCTCTTAAAGTCATGTGCTGAAACCGAAGGCACTGGGGAACGAGTGAGGGGGGGGGGTACTGAACAGCGCCGGTCTAGCTCTCAGATTCCCCAAGTGTTTGTGTTAATCAAATATATTCCACTCAAGAGTTTTCTTATCAAATATGATTGTCTTTTAACCCAAGGTTAGTTCTCTTTTTAATCAAACCAAAAGAGTTGAACGAGAGTTTTTTAGTCCCACAAACCTGTCATCAAACTTAAAAATTAGCTTGTCAGTTTTCCCAAAAATGTTGTTAGTGTTTTCAATGGAATGGCTATGAATTTACCAGACTTTGACGTCTTTATGACGCTGAGTTGTCCTATCCATGGTCATGATATATCTGTTAATATATTTAGATCATATGCTCTTTCGTTCAATTGCATAATTTACTCCGTAACATTTTTCACATGTTTTGTTAGATTCCTTTCTAGGTGATGTATAAGTGTTATTGAGAATCTTATCGTCCTGATTACTCTCTGCTTGGTCGTTGCCAGTGTCTAGAAGCCATGCTGGTTTTCAGCATATTGGACTTACATTGTTCTTGTACAGAGCTGCCTTGCTGCACTCACATTAGTTCTAACATTGTCTGTAGACAGTCTTGGCTATTCTTTGTAAAGCGTCATGTTGTCCCTGGCAGTCTAGTTTCTTCCTTTCTAATCCTTATACCTTTTGTGTATTTCTGTTTATTGTGTGCTCTCTGGGGTCACCGGAACTGTCTGGGCCTCTCTGTTTACTCCTTGGAGTTGGGGCTTTCAGCATTCACCGTTAAGCAGGATGTTTGCTGGCTTTGGGAGATCCATTTTATCAAATTTAGGAAGTCCCCTCTGGCCCAAACTTGCTAAGAGTTTTATCATGGACAGTGGCCGAATTTATCAACCAAGAGAATCAAATGCTTTTTCTTGATCTATTGAGATTATCACATGGCTGTTCACTATATCTGCTCTGTTAATGTGGTAAATTGTAATAGGTTTTTCTGGTGTTACACCATTCCAACTTAGACCCTCTTAGGTTTTTTGGTCATTATTTTAAACATCGTTGGAGTTGGTTTGTTAATGTTTTACTTTGGATTTTTGAATCTATGTTCACAGTTGAATTTGGTCTGAAATTTTTCTTTATTCTATCTATCCAGTTTTATTCTCCAAGTTATACTAATCTGATAAAAACGTGCCAGAGAGTGTGCCTCTTTTTTTATTCTCTGAAAGATCACTTAGTCCTCGAAGGCTTAGTATAATTCTCCTGTGAAACCGTGCAGGATTAGTGTTTTATTTTGTATTTTATTTCTGGGTAGATGTTCAATCACCCAGATATAGGCCTTTAAAGATTATAGATCTAGTTTCCTTTGTCCTCTAAAGTCAGTTTTCATGAGTTATACTTGCCTAAAAATTATCATCTGATGACAAACTTAATATAGTTGTTCATAATAACCACTTCCAATTTTTAAAAATCTCTGCTCTGTTCATGCATATGTTAACCTCGTTGTTACTAATAATATTTGTATACCTTTTTTCCTGCCTAATAATCTTGCCGGAACTTTGCCTGTTTCATTAGATTCAAGTTACTAACTCTTGGCTTTTCAACTCTATAATCTCTTTATTACCCGTTCCATGTATTTCTTTTATTTATTTTAAATTACCTCTTACTTTTTCTTTAATTACTGCACCATTTATCCTATTCCTTAGGCTATGTTTGGGTTTCCTCTGACTTTATATTTCTCACTTCTTGACTTGAACATGACATTCTCTACTGCTCTATCTGTAGTAAACCCAGGAACGACTGGTCATTTCCCTCCAGGTACCGATCACTGTGTCCCTGTGAGTATTGGTAGGTGATATTTTCACTGTTGTTAGTTATAAATATTTTGTAATTTCTATTATGACATTTCTTTGACTCGGGAATTCTTTAGAAGTGTATTTCTTTAATTTCCAAATTTAGGAGGGCTTATGCCCATATTTTCATGTGTGAGCGATTTTAAAATAACAATGCAGTCCATTCTTGTTTTTGAATACAAGGCAACTGTGAGCTCTAAGAGCAGAAGTTCAGGCTCAGTATTTACTAAGGACGTTGAAGAAGGCAGTGAAATCAAATATCCCATATCAGCAACAAAAGACGAATTTACAGGACCCTCCTTAGCAAATTTAGACAATTGTGAATTTCCTGAAAACGGCCTATTTGCATGGTGTTTAGCTGCGATCTGCTCCTGTCCACGTCTATCAAAGTTGTATGTGACCACACATTTCATTTCTATTGCAAATATTTGGATCTCCCCAATCCATACAAATGCGCACACACACACACACACACACACACACACACACGCACACGCACACGCACAGCCGCACACGCACAGAGGGTAGCCCTGAGAGGCTCTGGGTGCAGGGAGACTAGCCTGGGATCGAAAACACTGCTCCCTAGTGTGATGGTGGGGCCTCCAGGCTTTCTTCCCAGCCCTGCCAAGGACCAGATGAAGCAGCCAGATGAAGGCACATGAGGGCTTTGTCTGGAAAAGAATAACCTCAGGGGAAAACAATCAAACTAACAACCAAGAGTGTCCTACAGAGAGATGGCTCAACCTCCAGCTGCAGCGGTGGCCCGTTTAGTAGGAAGCCAGGATGACCAGTAGGCAAACCCCAGTGAGTACAGGGGATTCTGGTCAAGATTGCAACCCTGTTAGAACACGGCAGATGCCAGGGTGCCTGAGTCTTTCTTGAGGAGGGAGAGTGGAGAGTGGAGAGCAAGCAGGAGGAAGGAACAGTGATGGTTGCGATGAAGCTCAGGATGGGCCCGGGTGTCACAGACTGGCACCTTGATGAGTAGAACTGAGGGGCTCACCGTGAGAGGACAGACATCAGGGAAATGGTTTCTGGGAAGCAGTAAGCAGAATTCACTGACCCTCTCCAGAGCCTCAACTGTCACTGTGTAATCGGGCATTGCCTGGAAGATGGCCAAAGGCAATGAGGATGTTCTCGAACCTGGTTGGAGACAAAACTTCTCTGTGGGCCTACGTTCTGTAGGAGCAGATCAGGACAGAGTGAGTGAGATTTGAGTTTCATCGTCAAAGTGACTGTGCTTGCTCCTTGGTTTGGTAGGGCCTGGAAGGGGCAGCCAGTGATGTGAATGAGGGCCTCCACCAGCCATAGCTGTCCCTGCTTCCAGGACCTCTGACCCCATGGAACTTTCATTGTGACACATGGGTACCCTGGTGGATGCTTGTACACTGCTACCAAAGCAGCACCCCCACTCCACCCTGCCCCTGCTGCTCCGGCTTCCATCGCAGTGCTGCCAAAGGGGTCTGTTAGGTCATGGGCAGCTGTACCATTCCCCCAACCTGCCCTCGGCTCTCCACTATCAAGGCCCCAACGTCCTCATCACAGCACCAGCATTGAGCCTGTCCCTGACGCCCATGGGGCCCCGCCCTCACTATGTGTCTCTGTTTCTATCAGACATGTGGGGGCCCCCTCTGGTCCAATCGAGGAGCCCAGGTATCTATCCAGCCTCTGTTTGGGCCATGGAGATTCTGTCTGAGTGGGAGAGAGAGACTTTGTAGGGAGGAGCAGGTCCTCTCTGCCTCACTCATGAAGGTGAGAGAAGGGCCCAGACTCCAGGTGCCCTTCCCCCCACCTGACCATCTCCAATAAGTCCCCTTCTCCCTCAGCGAGTGGGCCATAAACCAGCCCTTCTGGCTGCTCAGGGGTTTTTTGGTCTCCCATCTGGCAATCACCTTGCGATGATTGCAAGGGGAAGAATGGAGGAATCCATGCCTCCGGCCTAGGCCTCCTGGTGCTCCATAGCACCCCCAGCAGCCTCAAGCTGGCCTAGTACCTGTTCCCAGAGCTCTGCTCTTTCTCTCTCTCTCTCTCTCTCTCTCTCTCTCTCTCTCTCTCTCTCTCTCTCTCGGGCTTCCAAAGTGGTCACCAGGTGGCCACATTTCAGTGGAGAAACACTCCTGTGCCCACAGCGAACAATCGAGCAATTGGAGAGAGGCAGAGTAAGTGATCCTGCTAATTCAGGATATAAATTCAGCCTCCCTGCTTCTCGTCTGGAGATTAGTTCTAGGCGTGTGTCAGAGTGCTGGTCATTTCTCTCAGGGCTTGTAGAGTGGCGTTGGTTTCAGAGTACTTAAATGGGAGGGAGCTAAGGAGGAACTTTGTGGAAGCCTCCTCCCAGAGAAATGGCGCCAGGAGACCATCAGGGCAACTCAGAAAGCAGCCAAAAGGCCTCAGGGGCCTCAGCAGACAGTGTGAGGATAGGCCTACCCTGTAGGGCAGAAAGGGGGTTGAGGAATTCCTGTCTCTGCGGCACATCCGAGAGAGGAAGTCTGCTCCAGACCCGGTGCCCTGCACCCCAAAATGATGGCATGAGGTGCCCAAAACCCCTGCTCAGAGCGGGGGTGTAGGGCACAGCCTGCCCTCCCATACACACCAGCTGGGCCCTGCCCGAATGACCAAGTACACTGTCTCTATCTTAGCATCCCCTCTTCTTTTTTTAAAAAAAAATTATTTTCAGATATATACCACATTATAGAAATCATGGCAGCTTTATTTTTTTTCTCTCATTTTTAATTTGATTCTATTCCTGCACCCTCTCCCCTTGGCAGCCACCCACTTGTTCTCTGCATCTGGGGGGTCTATTTCTGTTTTGATTTGTTTATTCATTTGTTTTGTTTTGTTTAGATTCCACACATAAATCAGATCATATGTTATTTTTCTTCCTCCGTCTGACTTATTTTACTTAATATAATACCCTCTAGGTCCATCCATGCTGTCACAAATGGCCAAATCTCATTCTTTTTATTTCTGAATAATATTCCACTGTATGTATATACCACATCATCTTTATCCATTCATCCATTTATAGACATCTAGATTGCTTCCGTATCTTAGCTATTACTAGTTATTCTGCAATTAACATAGGAGTACATATATCATTTTTTAAATTTTTTAAATTTTTTTTTTTTTTTTGGTGACATTGGTTAACAAAATCCAGTAAGTTTCAGGTGTACAATTTAACAGTAAGGCAAATATATATCGCATTGTGTATTTTCCTCCCATAGTTAGATTTCTTTCTGTCACTATGTATTTGACCTATTTTACCCCATCTACCTCTGACCTCACCTCTCCCCCGCTACCCTCTGGTAACCACTAGTCTATTGTCCATGTCCACGAATCTCTGTTTATCCTGTTCGTTTGTTGCTTTTAGGTTTATATCCCACATATAAGCGATATCATGTGGTTTTCAACTTTTTCTGTCCGGTTTATTTCGCTTAGCATGACTATCTCGAGGTCTGTCCATGTTGTCGCAAATGGCAGTATTTCATCTCTTCTTATGGCTAAATAATATTCCATTGTATATATGTACCACAGTGTCTTTAGCCAATCATCTATTGTAGGACACTTCGGTTACTTCCACGTCCTGGCCACTGTGAATAATGCTGCTATGAACATTGGTGTGCAAATATCTTTTCGGATATGAGTTTTCAAGTCTTTGGGATAAATACCCAGTAGAGGGATTGCTGGATCATATGGTAGATCAATTTTTAGTTTTTTGAGGAACTTCTATACTATTTTCCACAGTGGTTGTACCAATTGGCAGTCCCACCAGCAGTGTATGACGGTTCCTTTTTCTCTGCATCCTCTCCAACATTTGTTATTACTTGTCCGGTTGATGACAACTATATTAGGTGTGAGATGGTATCTCATTGTGGTTTTGATTTGCACTTCCCTAATAGCTACTGATGATGAGCATCTTTTCATATGTTATTGGCCTTTTGTATGTCCTCTTGGGAGAAGTGTCTGTTCAGGTCCTTTGCCTATTTTTTGATTGGATTGTTTGTTTGATTTGTTGTTGTTTTTTGATTGGATTGTTTGTTTGTTGTTGTTGTTGTTATTGAGTTGTATGAGTTCTTTATATATTTTAGATATCAGGCTCTTATCAGAAGCGATGCTTGCAAATATGGTCTCCCATTTGGATGGTTATCTCTTTAATTTGTTGATGGTTTCCTTTGCTGTACAGAAACTTTTTAGTTTGATGTAGTCCCATTCATTTATTTTTGTTTTTACTCCCCTTGCCTTTGAGGTCAAATTCATAAAATCCTCATTAAGTTTATGGTCCATGTATTTAGTTCCTATGTTTTCTTTTATGTGATTTATTGTTTCAGGTCTTATATTCAGGTCCTTAATCCATTTTGAGTTAATTTTGGCTTGTGGTGATAGACAGCAGTCTAGTTTCATTCTTTTGCAGGTGGCTTTCCAGTTTTCCCAGCACCATTTATTGAAGAGGCTTTCCTTCCTCCACTGTATGTATTTGGCTTTTTTTGTCAAAAATTATTTGCCCATATAAACATGGGTTTATTTCTGGACTCTCAATACTGTTCCACTTGTCTGGTGTGTCTGTTTTTCTGCCAGTACCATGCTGTTTTGATTATTGTCTCTTCGTAGTAAAATTTGAAGTCAGACAAAGTGATGCCTTTAACCTCGTTCTTTTTTCTCAGGATGGCTTTGGTGATTCGGGGTCATTTTGTTCTATTTCTTAAAAAAGTGCCAATGGGGATTGCATTAAATCTATATAATGCTTTAGGTAATAAGGTCATTTTAACTACATTAATTCTTCCAATCCAAGAACATGGAATATCTTTCCATTTCTTTTTATCTTCTTCGATTTCTTTTAATAAGGTCTTATAGTCTTCATTATATAGGTCCTTTCCATGTTCTGTTAAATTTATTCCTAGGTAATTTATTCTTTTTGTTGTCATTGCAAAAGGAATTATTTTTTCCATTTCTTTTTCTGACACTTCTTTATTAGAGTATAAGAACGCTATGGATTTTTAAACATCGATTTTGTATCCAGAAACTTTACAGTATTTGCTCATTGTTTCTAGCAGTGTTCTTGTGGAGTCTTTAGGGTCTTCTATATAGAGAATCATGTCATCAGCAAATAGTGACAGTTTGACGTCTTCATTTCCTATTTAGATGCCTTTGATATCTTTCTCTTGTCTGATTACCCTTGTTAGGACCTCCAATGTCATATTGAAAAACAGTGGCAACAGTGGACAACCTTGTCTTGTTCCTGATCTTAGAGGGAAGGTTTTTAGTTTTTCACCTTTAAGTATAATGTTGGCTGAGGGTTTGTCATATGTGGCCTTTATTATGTTAAGTTACTTTCCTTCTATACCCATTTTGTTAAGTGTTTCGATCTTAAATGGATGCTGTATCTTGTCGAAGGCTTTTTCTCCATCTATTGATACGATCATATGATTCTTATTTTTTAATTTGTTTGTGTGGTGTAACAATTAATCAATTTGTGCATGTTGATCAAGTGAGATGAAGCCCACTTGATCATGGTGTATAATCTTTTTAATTTGGTTCACTAGTATCTTATTTAGGATGTCTGTATCTGTGTTCATGAGAGATATTGGCCTGTTGTTTTCTTTTTTTGTGTTATCTTTACCAGGTTGTGATATCAGGATAATAGCTTCATAAAATGAGTTAAGAAGTATTGTCTCCTCATTGATTCTTTGGAAGAGTTTGAGGAGAATAGGTATTAAATCCAAATTCTCAAAAGGGAATGGAGATAAGGCATACGCAGAAGAAAATGGATGACTGTATGTACGTATATAAAACTATCCTCTACATATTCATAATGGTAACCACACACCGAAGATTCAGAACTGAAGTATATTGTGGGTTTTTTTGTTTTCAATTTCATTTATTTCTGCTCTAGTTTTGATTATTTATTTCCTTCTGCTAACTTTAGATTTCATTTGTTCTTCCTGTTCTAGTTTTTTAAGATGATGTGTTAGATTGTTTATTTGCCTTCATTCTTGTTTTTGGAGATAGGCCCGTAATGATATGAACTTTCCTCTTACTACCACTTTCGTGGTGTCCCAAAAGTTTTGATACGTTGCACTATCATTATCATTTGTTTTATGTATCTCTTGAACTCTCTTTTTATTTCTTCTCTGACCCAGTTATTCTTCAGTAGCATGTTGTTTAATCTCCATGTATTTGTGGTTTTCCTGCATTCTTTTTATACTTGATCTCTAGCTTCGAAGCATTATGATCAGATCATATGGTTGGTATGATTTCAACCCTCTTTTATTTGTTGAGGCTCTCTCTGCATCCCGGTATGTGGCTAATCCTTGAGAATGTTCCATGTGTACTAGAGAAGAATGTATAAAGAGCTGTTTTGGGATGAAAGGCTCTGTAAATGTCAATTATGTCCAGTTGATCTAATGTGTCATTTAGAATGTTATTTCCTTATTGATTTTCTGTTTGAATAATCCGTCCATATCCGACAGTGGGGTATTTAGGTCCCCTACTATGATAGTGTTTTGGTCTGTTTCTCCCTTTAGTTCTGTTAGTAATTGCTTTATATATTCTGGG
Organism: Rousettus aegyptiacus; assembly: GCF_014176215.1. NCBI lineage: Eukaryota > Metazoa > Chordata > Mammalia > Chiroptera > Pteropodidae > Rousettus > Rousettus aegyptiacus. The sequence continues at coordinate 15,980,077 of NW_023416311.1, read as the reverse complement.
GCTCTCTGATTGGGAGCATAGATAGTAAGTGTTATATCTTCTTGGAATATGATTCCCTTTATCATTATGAAGTGTCCCTCAGTATTTTTCTTTATCCTTTTTATTTTGAAGTTTATTTTGTCCGATATTAGTCCTGCTACTCACTTTTCTCTGAATGCCATTTGCTTGAAATATCATTTTCTTCTACCCTTTCACTTCAAGTCTATATTTTTCTTTGGAACTGAGATGTGTCTCCTGGCAGCATATGGTTGGGTTTTGTTTTTCGATCCAATCTGCAACTCTGTGCCTTTTTATTGGTGAGTTCAGTCCATTAACATGATTACTAAAATATGAGGTTTTCCTGTAACTATTTTATGTTTCGCTTTCTGGTAGCTCTATGTTTCCATTGCTCCTTGCCCTTGTGTGTCTGTTTTGTTTTTGTTTTTGTTTTTGTTTTTTTGGTTGGGTTTTGTGGGTTTTCCCTCTGGTCCTTCTTGTTTTATGTTATATACTTCAGTTCTGAATCTTTGGCATGTGGTTACCATTATGAACATGTAGAAGATAGTTATATATGTGTATGTATGCATTTTTGTGTGTATGTATGTATACATACATGTCCATTTTCTTCTGCGCATGCTTTATCTCCATTCCCTTTTGTGAATTTGGATCTTTGAATCCTCCCCTTTCTGTTATTGTTGTCTACATTTGTCCCTATGTATGCTGAACGTTCATTACTATATTGTTATAGCAAATTTCTTCTTATTGTTTAAGCTTATAATGTCCTGTTCTTAGTACGGGTTGCACTCCTCTGCTTCTATCTGCCTGCTGCTAGTCACCTTACTCATAGCTATGTATTTTTTGTCATTTTGTTTTAGGCGAGCCGACCTCTTTCAGTATTTCGTGTAATGCAGGCCTCAGAGTGGAGAATTCCCTCAATTTTCATATGTCTGTAAAGGTCTTTATTTCTCCTTCATATCTAAAAGACAGCTTTGCTAGATACATTATTCTTGGCTGGTAGTTCTTTTTATTTAATAGTTTGCATGTTTGATTCCACTCCTTTCTGGTTTGTGTGCTGAGAAGTCCGACGATAATCTAATGGGTTTTCCCTTATAGGTTGCCATCTTCTTTTCCCTGGCTGTCCTGAGAATTCTTTCTTTGTCATTGATTTGTGATCATTTTAATGCAATGTGTCTTGGAGAAGGCCTTTTTGGGTTGAGATAATTGGGTGTTCTGTTGACTTCTTGAATTCCAAGCTCCAGCTCATTCCTTAGATTTAGGAAGTTCTCGTCAACTATTTGTCTGAAACTGCTTTCTAATCCCTGCTCCTTTTCCTCCCCTTCGAAAATGCCATTATTCTTGTTTCTTTTCCTGTTGGTATCAGCTAGTACTTGTATTTCTTTTTCATTATTTTTCATCTTCAGTTTCTCTCTTCTTCCTTCTGATTTATTTCTAGATTTCTGTCTTTGATATCACCGATCCTTTCCTCCATTTGGTTTACTCTATTTCCCAAGCTTGCTATTTCATTTTTCAACTCTTTCAGTGTGTTTTTTTTTTATCCCAAGAAGTTCTATTCTGTTCTTTTTGAGGGTTTCAGTCTCTTTGCTAAAGAACTGATTCTGCTGATCTGGTTGTTTTTTCGGTTCCTGAAATTGTTGATATGAATTGCTTTGGATCTTATTGAGTTTTTTTCAGAAGTACTATACTGAATTCTCTGTCATTTAAGTCACATATTTCTATGCCTTTAAGCTTATTTTTGGAGCTTTTCCTCTTTCTTTCTGAGCTGCCTTGTCACCTTGGTTGTTCATGGTGTTTAATGGACTATTTCTCTGCTTGGGCATTAATGGAAGTGTATTCCGCTTTTTTCCCAGAAAGAATGTTTATTACATAAAGATCTCTCTTCAGCCTGTTGCAAAGAAAGTGTCTTTTTTTGGTTTCCAGTAGGTGGTGTCTAAGCCTCTTGGATCCCTGCTTTATATAAAGTCTTAATAATGCCTTTTTTCTTATGGATATTTAATCATGCTCGCTACTCTCAGTCTCAGTCCCTGTCAGTGTTAGCAACTCTTTGGGTAGCCCTTGCTCAGATTCCCCTGGGGCTCCGCAGTGTTCAGTCTTGGAAGATGCAGGAGGAGGGGCCTTTTGGGTTGGGGGATGGGCGCTGTGGCTCCACCTTGCATTTTGCAGCCACAGCTGATAAAATTCAACTGTTGTTTCTCTGCCATCCCTGCTTCTCTGCTGTCCCCACTTCTCTGCTTTCTGCCCTGATCCCTGAGCACTGCCCCTTCTACTCCATTTCCCAGACCCAGGGGACACGTGGGCATCTTGTGTCCTTCTCCCCAGTCACACCCCAGCCCACACCGACTCACAGCTGCAACAAGACTTTTATGCCCAACGTGAGGGAGATGCTCGGAGGCTGATTCAGCCCAGGAAAAAAAAAAAAAAAGCCCAGTACCCCACCTCAAGGAGACCCAGACAGCTCTGTTCATTTTCTCCTGAGCTGGTTCTTCAAACAGCACCCAGGACCCCAGGACTCCTGGCAGGAGGCACAGGTAACTTTATTTCTCCCATCATGTTCCCTGAAACCAACAGGCACTGCTCTTTATCCATCCTCCTGCAGGCTGTCCCCAGGTTTTGCTCTTAAAAACAATGTAACAATGAACATAGTCATGTAAACCTTGAGTGAATGAGGGAGTGTTTAGGGTATGAACTCAAACTCCAGAAGGCATTTCCAGGTGGTATGAAATGCTTGGGAACTGCACTAGCTGTTTTCAAACTGCTCTTGGGAGGATGCGCATCAACACTATTCCATTTGTATTTTTTTATTTTTTTCTCCAATGAGTACGAAATTGTATTTCCTTTTATTTTCCTCTGCATTTCTCTGATTATGGAGGCCGATCCATGTTAATGGCTATTCAGGTGTGTCTTCTGAGATTGGCACGCAGGGTGTTTTGTTTCCCCATAAATGCTTTGTTTGTCCCACGTTGTTCCTCTGAATTCATATTTCTTCTCGTTGTAATAAATTCTTAAACAGTTCTTCTAATGAGTGTCTGTAGGTGCTAAACACTTTTCATGTTTTGCGATTTGTAATATCACTGTTTTGCCCTCAATGTTGCATGACAGTTTATCTGGGAACAAAATTTTATAATGACGATGATTTTTCCTCACCACTTAAAAGATATTGCTCCAGCTTCTCCTACCATCTATTGTTGCTGATCATAAGTTGCTGAGTCTGATAGTTATTTCTTTTTCAGTTAAACTGTCATTTGTCTCTTCTGGCTTTTAATATTTTATAGTTTTACTAAAATGGGTTTTGGTATAGGATTCATTTCTATTTATTCTGCTGAATAATCACAAGGCACTTTCAGCTGAGGATTCACATTTTTCTTTGATTCTGGAAAATTCTTGGATATCTATGTACAAATGCTGTTTTTTAGTTTTTCCAGTTTTTTGAATTTCTAATAAAGGGTTCTAAATCTCTAATAAGCCTCTGAAGTTGGAGGCGCTCAAACTATCCAACCATACCTTAAATGTTCCTTCATATTTTATGGGCTTTTATTTTTGCTGATGTGTTAATGTTGAAAATTGAACAAGCCAACATTCTGATCATAGCCTTCCCCCCCTTCACCCTCCAACCCCTCACATTCATTCCAAGCTCACTCCTCTGCCCTCACCACCTCTGTCTCCCTGCCTGGAGCACCTTCGCCCTCATCCTCATCCTGCTCTTGCTCCAAGAGCCGGGCCTGGCTTCCAGTCCTGTCAAACCCTCCCCAACAGGTCCAAGCTGGAGGGACCACATCCTGTGTTATTCCAGCTTTGTTACAGTATTCACTTCCATGCCACATCCCACACTCACTGCAGCTGCATGTTTACATCTGTCCTCACCTTCCTGTGGGTTCTAGGAGCCCAGGAACCACCTCGATAAACCCCTTATTCCCAAGACCTTGCTTATACTGAGCACATTTGAAAAAGGAAATTAAAGGAAGGAGAGAAAGGGGAAGAGAAAGGTAGGAAATGAGGGAGAAAGAAGAATAGAGAATAGCAGGGAAGAGAAATAGAAAGAAGGGGAAAGGAGGGAGGGGAGGAAAAAGAAAAAAAGAAAAGTGAAGGGAAAGAGAAAGGGAGGGGTGAGGGAGGAAGGGATGGGAAAGGAGGGACACTGGGGCGAGGACCTGAGCCCCCAGGAATACCATCACATAGAATGGTACCTAGGAAACCTCCCCACCCCCAGTAATGGAGCCCTGGAGCCCAGAGACCCCTCAGGGAGGCCCCCACTGCTCCCTCAGCCAAGATCACAATGAGTCCATGCCATTATCCCGAGCCACAATCTGAAGCTAACTTTTCCAAGTTTAATGGGAAACAGAGGGCGAGCAGGAGACCATGGACCAAGGCCTCTTACCCCTGGTCCACCCCACTGTGAGAGACACCAGCCTTTAGAGTATCTTTCTATCTCACCTGAATGTCAGGGTAACTGAGGGGCTAAGAGAGGAGGAGGGCCTTAGCCCTATGGAATGAGAGGTGAAGGGTGAGGAGGTTTGGGAGGACAAGCCTGAAATTGAGAAAGAAGCAGAGGTGTCGAAGAGAATTATGGGGGGTCTCGTCATCATGTGGACCCCACCTGGGCCCCATCTAGGGTCCAGGGGAAAGAGGGACGTACTGCTGGATCCAGGACATGTAGCTCATCACTCGGGTATACACCCCAGGGAAGTCACGATGACCACAGATATCTCCCCAGCTCACGACCCCCACCTGGACCCAGGTGCAATTCCAGCTACACACCAGGGGGCCCCCAGAGTCACCCTGTGGGGAGAGACAGAACTCAGAGGTGCCACTGCAATGGAGCTTCTGCGTCTCATTCCATGGGCCAGAAGGGGACAGAGGATGATTGGCAGGCCACAGGTCTCACCTGGCAGGAATCCTGGCCCTCACTCCCAGCACACAGCATGTCGTCCTTGATGATCAGGCCGATGTAGTTTGAAGAGTTCTGGTAACGCCGGTCACAGACTTCATTCCCCACAATGGGGACCACCACCTCCTGCAGCTGGTAGGGTGGGGGCAGCGGCACTGTGGGGAGAGGCTGGCTGAGAATCGGGGCTGGTCTGGGCTCCTGCTTCTTCCCAAAATCACAGGTACTCCTTCCATTCTCGCTGCCATCAGTGGAGGGCACGGGGAGCCCCTCTGTGGGCCCTGACCCGGGCATCCACACCACCTACACCTAGAACTGGGACTCGGCTTCTGTACACACACTAAACCCATTTGGTTCCAGGACGCAGGACTTCATTGGCCAGAGCCCGAGATCCTCATACCTGAGGATAGGCACCAAGGAGACTTTGTTCTCCCAAGCATTTTTTTCCTAGAAAAGGAATGGATCAAGGACCCACCCCCAAACAAGTGCAGGGAGTAAACGATTCTAAGCTGATGAGTTTAGGTTTCCATTCTGATTCTGCACACCGTGAGCTGTGGCAGACCCCAGCCTTTTGCTCCTGGGTTTACTCATCTTCAGGAGGACAACCGAGGTCCAAACACCCCACCTCAGCTTAGGGAGGTCCCTATTAGAGTCATGGGAGGGCCTGTCTGCCTGGCAGAGAGCAAATGCCACGTGTCCCCAGTGTCCATGAACCTGATCATGAAATCCCAGCCCTGCAAACATTCAAGCTCACAGGAGAATTCCCCCTCAAAAATCAAACAGAATTCACACATGACCCAGAAATTCCGCTCCTAGCATATGGCATAAAGAATTGAAAACAGGTACTCTAACGGGTGCTTGTACTCAGAGGTTTACAGCAGCATGATTCACAACAGCCAAAAGGTGGAAACAGTCTATCAATTCAGGAACTGATAAACATAATATTCCATCAGTACAGTGGAATGTTATTCAGCCATAAAAAAGGAATAAAGTTCTGACACATGTTATAATGTGAATGAACCCTAAAAACACCATGCTAAGTGAAAGAAGCCAGACATACACACACAAAAAAAACCACACATTGTATGACTCCATTTATATGAAATGTCTAGAATAGGTAAATTCATAAAGATGGAAAGTAGGTTCATGGTTGCCAGAGGCTGGGGGAACGAGGAGTTAGTGTTTAGTGGGGACAAAACTGTGCGGGAAGATGAAAAAGTTCTGGAGATGGATGGTGGTGATGGTTGCACAACATGGTGAATGTACTTAATACCACAAACCTGTACACTTAACAATGGTTAAAATGGTATGATTTTGTCATGTATAATTTGCCACAATAAGAAGGTGAAAGATTCCCCCAAATTGCAGAGAATACAACATTTTCAGCAAAGCCACAACCATTCATCTAGGGGGCCACCCTGCATCTCCACACACCCCAACAGGTGTCCTTGAACCTTACCTCCAAGTCTGAGGTAGCCCCAGCCGGTCACCCAGCACATCGTCCTCTCAGGGACTGTTAGAGAGGCAGGTGGGAGGGTGACCAGGTTGACGTGCTCGGAGAGTGTCACGGGGGCCTCCAGTTTCAGCAGGGCAATGTCTGCGCCACCCTCAGCGGACAGGCTCGGGTTGAACTTGGGGTGGCAGATGATCTGAGTCACCTTTGTCAGCTTGTCGTGATCATAGAGTCTCAGCTGCCCAACTTGGACCCTGAAGCCATAAGCCTCCAAGTCCTCCCTGGAGGAGAGAGAGCAGGAACTTCTCAGAGGAAACCAGGGCACAGGACTAGGCTTGGCACAGCAGCAAGAAATGAGCCGGCTACTAACAGAATAGTCGCTTTCCCTGGCACAACACACTTCCTGTCACCCCTCTGTGTTCCTTGCCCCCGTTCTCCCAGTCAAAAGGGCATGGGGCTCTATGACTCACTGTTGGGTGCAGTGGGCAGCAGTCAGCACCCACTGGTGGTGGATGAGGGAGCCCCCGCATACGTGCTGCCACAGCTCAAGCTCCTTCTTGTATCTTCGGATACTAACCTGCCATGGCCACCGCCCAGCAGGGGCATTGTGTGTCCCCACAATGCCACCTCTCTCCCTCTCTGGGTCAGGATCTGGGAAGCAAACAGGGAGTGCTATCATAGACTCTAGCACGGCTTCTCACACTTAGTCCCTCCCAGGAGTGGATCTATCAATCCCACCCTGAGCTGGTGCTGAGGGGTCTGAGCAGCCTGAGACAGAAGATGGAGATGGGGAGTCAGGACTCACCCAGGAACAAAGGCACAGAACCCCCCAAGCCTGGGAGAGTCAGGAACAGCAGCCACAGCATCTGCGGGGATGGGCAGGGGCTTGGGTGAGGCCACCAGGGGCCAGGACCCTAGGGTGGGGATGGAGAAAGCCGGGTCTGAGCAGGGGCATCCTCACCTTGATGGGATGCTCCTCCCACTCCTCTCCGGCCTCTCCAAGTCCTTTTATCCACCAGCACAGGAAGCAAAGCTCCTTTCTCAGGTCCTGAGGTTGGTGAGTTGATCAACAGGCACTGAAGAGCTCCTGCTGGGCCAGCACCCTGCTTCCCACCAGACCTGCCACTAGGCTGTCACCTGGCAACAGCCGCACCCTGGCTGCAAGAATGTCAACTGCAAAATAACCAGGCCGGCGGAAGCCAATGTGTCGAGAGGATGCATGTTTGCTAGAAGAAGCTCTGGCGCCCCGGGCCCAAGTTGGTGGAATGAGGGGGGCAGCAGACACTGGGTACCAGGCCACTCCAGCCACGGGGAAGCCCTGCAAATCCACTGAACTCTGTGAGGCAGCCTGGAGCATGCCCCCCTCTGATGAGAGCATTGCGAGCCACCACCTTCACTGCCGCCATTGGACTAGAATATTGCAGGCCGCCACCCTCAGCCTATGGCCACCCTCACTGACACTAGCTGGCGGACGCAGCACACTGTTTGCTCTAAAAGCTGATCTCTCCACTGAGACAGGGTGTAGTATGCAGGGTACAAACTGGGGAGAGGTTTTTGGATGGAAGGTGGATGAAGCAAAGCTGAGCAGAGGGAAAGGCCAGAGCATAAGGCAGGACTGACAACACCCTGACTGACCCACGGGGAGACGCAGTGTCACAGCCCCAGCCCTCACTGGAACAAAACGCCGTCCCTTACGACCTCTTGGGTCAGCCCAGAGGCACAGGCTGGGGTGAGGTGGCCATAAAGAGCTTCTGGCCCTCCCAGATGCTGGTCAGCAAGTCCTGCCCCGGAGGGACACCTGGAGGCCCATCTCTGTGTCCAGCACAGCCTGTCCTCCTCTGCCTCGTGTGCTGGGGACAGCTGCTGAAGGGCTACAAAGAACCTCTCTGCCTAGGAGAGCTCAGAAGGAGAGGCTCAGGGTACAAATGCGGCCAACAGGCCCCCCTCCACTATCGATCTCGGTCCTCCCTTGGCTACCACCTGTGGACTCTGGCACTCACCTGGTGGCAAGACCCGGATCCCCATCCCTGAGGGCTGAGCGCTGTCTGATCACATGGAGTTCTCAGGCTGGGTGCTTCTCAGGCCATCACAATTGATGAGGGAGTACCAGGAGACGAGCACGTGCCTCTCATCTCTCTGCCCCCATTGTGACACAGCAGCCCTTCCTCTGCCTGATGGTCAATGTCATTGTCCCTACCAAGATGGGGACACTTCTTGCTCACTAGCCTCTAGACACAGGAACTCAGTGTGCCCAGGCACAAGATGTAACTTACATCGCAATAATATTTCTCGATGCAGGTGGCATAGGCCTACGTTGTCACTGTCCCCTTGGGGCTTGCCCACCACGAATACCTTTAACACCATCGTGTCTGCTGGGTCCTGTGGTGCAAGGGACAGCCTGGACCTGCAGCAGAGCCCATTCTAGCACTGGGGACCACTCAGAACTGGAAGCCCGTGTCACCTGGAGCAGGCTGGAGCAGCACTGTGAGGCACGGAGCATGCCGCTTCGTGTGAGCGGTGCGAATATCATTGTTGGTTTGTTATTTGGAAGGAGGTGCCCCTATGTGCTGGACTGTGGGACCCCTAAATATTTAATGTGGCAAGTACTTCTCCAGGATGGATCGCCCCTTCCTGGGAGCACACAGCCTGAGTAGCACGTACTCTCACCAACGTGGCAGATCAGATCGATGTGGACCAGCGAGAGCCCGAACCTCGGAAACTGACCTTATTTGGAAATATGGTCGTTGCAGGTGTAGTTAGCTAAGACGAGGTCAGATTGAAGTGGGGCGGACCCTAAAACCAATGACAAGTGTCCTTGTAAGAAGGGGTGAGGACACACAGAGACACAGAGGAGGTGGCTGTGTGACAGGGAGAAGCTGGAAGATGCAAGATGGATCCTCCCCACCGGAACCTAGAGTGGGCGTGGCCTCATGACACCTCGATTTCCGACTTCTGGTCTCCAGACTGTAAGAAGAGGAATTTCTGTTGTTTTAAGTTCCCCCCATCCAGTCTGTGGCCTTTGTTACCATGGCCTCAGGACAGTAGCAAGGTGGGAAAGCATGATAGTGACTCTGAGGTGTGTTTTTCCACCTCAAGGGAAAGGCATGGACCTAGATAGAATCTTCTTTAGAACCTGTATGGAATCTCCTTTACAAGCTGGGAAGACATCTTTTGCTCACCGCAGAGAAGGGGAAGAGGTCCCCCTCTGGAGTCCCCATGGGCACTGACCTGGCCCTGGAAGGGTCTCTTTTGGGGAACAAAGCACTGCTGGGCCAGCACCCACATCTGCTGGCCCAGGTTTCCGTCATAAGACATCTTAGAGACCAGAGGCAACATGCCCATTCCCCTGCCCCCATCTCCATCTCCATCTCCATCTGGGCATCCTGGCCCAGCGCACCTTGCATCTCGGCTGAGCCCGGGAGATGGAGGTGCTCTGGCAGTGATTCCAACCAAGTTAAGAGGGCAGGAGCCCCGTGCCCAACCTCAGGAGGGGGAGTCCCAGGATCTCCCCTGCAGCCATTCCTATGGACACAGCCCCAGGTGCAGGTTGTCTCCTTGGGGAAGTGGTCCCCACCTTTCTTAGCCCCGAGCACTTCTCTCTTAGGCCCACTCAGTCAATTCAGCACTGTCATACAGTCCTGCCCCTAAACAGCCAGTTGCCCCAAAGACCCAGCCCTCCTTCCAACACTAGATCTTAGGACCCTTCTCCCTCTCCTAGGATCCCTGGCCCCTGGGTCTCTCAGACCCTCATTCTTAATCCTGAAAACACTAAAGTTTTGACTACATCCCTCATCAATAGAGGAAAGCCCGTTCACCGGCTACAAAGGGATTTGCAATCCCACAGAATCCAGCTGCAAGGCAAGCACACCAGCGCCCACTCTAGCAGGCAGAAAGTGGACTAGATCTACATGGATTCCAGAGCAGCCACCTGGCATCCCCGTTAACATGGCCCCATTGACAAGGCAGGCACTCCCTAGAACATGTGCCTGGATTACTGAGAGGGGTATCTCTAGACTGGGCTTATGTCAGCCCCCCTCCTTAATCCCTGGGCCAGGCAGACCCCCAAGGAGGGCTATCGGCAGAGTGGTGCATTCCAGCTGAATCTTAGGCCTCATTTTCCCAATAAAAGGTCATCTTAGAGAGCCCCTGGCTCCCAGGAAATCCAGACATCAGTCCTTGGACACATGGGGAAGTGGTTCCGGAGCCACTGGCTTTGACCTTCATCTAAACCTTCCCCCAGGCATGCAGGTCACAGGCAGAGGAGAGGAAGACTGCTCTCCCCCTTGCCTCAGGGAGACGTGGTCCCTTAAAGGTCTGAAAGATTTTTCACATGCCAGCCTGTCTCTGAAGGGTGTGGAGCCCCCTCACCCACAATACAAAACTGCTTCAGGCACAAAGGGCTCCCTTGTGTCCTGACCCCGAACCGCAGGTGCAGGAGCCCACCTCAGCCATGCACCAACAATTCCTTCCAAATCCTAATGCACGGTGAAAGAACACGTCACTGCGTCAGGATAGGGGGCGGCCTTCACGACTGACTTCTCACTTCCTGAATTCAAAACAGAGAAGCTTTGCAGGTTCCCTGGAGGCCCCTCCCCGCCACTGGAAGAACTGATGAGCCCTGCAGAGGATTCAGAGGATTATGCCACACAGTCCTCCTCCAGCAGAGGACGCCAACACTGGGAGAATGATATCAGTGGAGGAAGAAGTTCTGCCTCTTCATCTATCCTCTCTGGCTGCCTCCAATCAATGAGGACCCAGGAACAGAGAGAGTGGGACAACTAGGAAGGGAAGAAGGGGAAGCTGGACTCGTCTCTGGCCCCCTGCAGGTTCTGCCTTGTCATGAGCTGCTCAGAATGAGAGATTGAAGTTCTATGTTGGAGCAGATGGACATTCCGCCCCATCTTTGATCAGCTCAAGAAGTTGGTCAAATTGGAAAAAGAGAATTGGGCACACTGGTCAGAAAGAGCAGTGGTGACAATGAAAAACGATGCCTTCTGCTTTTATGCTGCCAAGTCCAGGTTATTTAAAATTTCAGTTACATACTGACTGCAATCAGAGGAGGAAGGATGAGAGGCAGGAGTCCTAGGCCTGAAACCGTACAGTCCTAAGAGCAGTCTTCCATGCCCTGGTTTCAAACTCCGGGCAGAAAATTCATCCTGTACCCCAGCCAAGAGAATGCACCCACCTGCCCTCTGCCAGGCTGCAATCACAGTTGCCCATGCCCCCGCTACGCACCTTCCATAGCCTGGGTATCCCCACCAGAAAGATCCTACCCACAAGCTTCTTTGGCCACACCCATAAGTAAGTACACTCAGTCTAGAGCTTGCTTTTCATGCAGTTTAATGAGCTACACAGAACAGTCAGGAGGCAGGGGGTCCCAGGATGCTCCCTCTCACCCCAGCCCCACTTCAGGGCACAGTACCTCCTCTCTCTTATGGCTGTCAGGGAAGAGACAAGATGCTGAGGGAGGTTGTGGGAGCAAGAGAGTCTCAGAGCAGGGAAATGGAGGAGGACACTAGGGGCAATGAAGAGCTGGCATTGGGGAAGGAGCAGTAAGGGTCCCCCAAACACCCTGGAGGGCCTGCCTTCAACTCATGCAGACAGCATCCTTGTCTCTGCCCGTATCTCGAGGAGAGGTTTGGACATAGCAGTAGATCCAGGACAAGTAGGATGTCACTCGGGTGTAGACTCCAGGAAAGTTGGGAAGACCACATTCCTCCCCCCAACTCACCACTCCTACTTGGATCCAGGTGCCCCTCCAGTTACAGACCAGGGGGCCCCCAGAGTCGCCCTGTGGAGAATAGACAGATGATCAATAATCAGGGTCCCTGCAAGCAGGAGTGATGGACAGAGGCCATGGTCCGAGAATGTCTTACCTGGCAGGAATCATGGCCCTCGCTCCCTGCACACAGCATATCGTCCTTGATAAACTTGTTGCCGTATTGCTGCATACAGAACTCATCCGACCTAATTGGGACCTCCACCTCCTGCAGGTGGTAGGGCTTGGGCAACGGCACTGTGGAAAGAAGTCATGTGAGCCTTTGGTCCTGAGGGGGCAGACAGTCACAGGTCATGTGCTCTAAACCACGTGCTGAGCCTCAGTGCCCCCAGAGGTTCCCTTTGGGTTACCTAAGCCTCTGGTTCTCCAGGTTCATTCCAGGCTGACAAACCAATAATGTCTATGCTGACAGTGTGGGCACCAAGCTCAGAAGAGAAATGGAGGCATTGAATATTTTACCCCCAAATATTTTTATCTGGAAAACCCAGAGCAAATTCTTTCCCCCAAGAAGTGCAGATATTGGTGTCAAATTTGACTTTGTCCGTTTAATAGTGGATCCTTGAGCAAGGGGCTCAAATTCTCTTGCTTCATTTTCCATCCCTCCATCAAGACCACACGGAGAATGAGAGATCCACAGAAACAGGGGACCCACGAAGAGGGCCATGCAGGGCATGGTGCAGAGTAAGAGCAAAGAAAAGCTCATGGCCTGGCTTCGCTCTTCTTGCTCTGCTCTCTGCTCCTTAACCAAGTCCTCTTGAGCCACTCACCTGCCACATCCAAAGGAGACCCCAAGAGGAACCCCAGCTGATGCCTCATCTACAAAGCTTGGCCCACGCCCCACTGCATCTGTCCCCAAACTCGTCATCCTGATCCTTACCTGAGGAATTGATGTCACCCCAGCCAGTCACCCAGCACTTCATGCCTGGGCATGCCATGAACGACGCTGGTGGGAGGGCAACCCATTTGACCAGGTTAGACGGTGTCACGGGAGCCGCCAGTTGGAGAAGTGCCACGTCCGCTCCACCAGGTACTTCCTGTGAAATGTTGTACTTGGGGTGGCGGATGACCTTAGCCACCTTCACACTGCCATTGAGTAAGGGTTGCGCTCGTCCTATTTGGACCCTAAAGTTAAAAGGCACTGGGTCTTTCCTGAGGAATAGAAGACCAGAAGCTTCTCAGAGGCCATGGCAGAGGAACAAAAGTAAGCCAGCTTTTCTCCAGAGGGCAAAGTAACTCCAGGTGGCTGAATCCTACAGGGAGTCTGCAGCTACCATGTCCAGGAGGTGCCCACAGCACATATCACATGCTTCCCAATACTGTTCACCTCCCACTCCATGCCAGCAGGGTGGGCACTTACCCTGAAATGCAGTGAGCAGCAGTCAGCACCCACTGTGGGTGGATGAGGGAGCCCCCACAATGGAGTGTCCACTGGTCACCTATTCGGTGTACCCACAGGCCAACCTGCCATGGCCACTTCCCAGCTGGGGCATCATGTCCCCCGACAATGCCAACAAGGTCAGTCCCTGGGTCAAGATCAGGGGAAGCAGAGGAAGAGCCATCAGGGACCCAGGCATCCCTGCCCAGAGCTCAGCTAGGCCCTCATGCTCAGTCCCTCCCCAGGGCCACCCTCATCTAGGGGTCACCACTGCCTCCCAGGGCTGGCCTCTGAGAGATCAGGGTCAGGGTTTTGGAGACATGGCAGGCTTGGAGGTCAGGACTCACCTGAGGTCACAGGAATGGAACCCCCCAGGCAGGGAAGAAGGAGAAACAGCAGCCACAGCATCTGCAGGGGATGGGGGAATAGGAGAGGGCCAGGGTGAGGAGAGCTGCAGCAGGGACCCCGGGAACTAGGAATAGAGGGTGGGGGTCTGAACAGCATCCTCACCATGCCAGGTCCCTCTGCCTTCTGCCTCTGAGCCCCTTTATCCTCCCAGCCCAGAAACTAGGCAAGGGGGAAAGCCAGCCCTCCTCTGGGGTGGGGCATGGGAGGAGGCGGGTCTTATTCATTCAGTAGGACCAATGCTGACCAGCAAGTTATCTGTCAAATAAGAAATATCCAGTGTCTTCCTGAGCCCAGGGGAGAACCCGGTGCTCGAGGTAGATCAGTAGTGAGATCGACAAAATGCGTGTGGAAAATTAAAAATAATAATAAGATGCTCTGAAACAAAGCAGAGAAAGGGCATGCATGAATGGAACAGAGGCAGGGGGCTTGCACCTGAGCCAAGAGCTGAGCAACAGGAAAGCACCAGGCCCCACATTTCCAATGTTCCTCTTCTACTTTTGAGGCACACATTGTCCTTAGAAAAAGACAGGCTCACTGGACCTGGAGCCAAAGTTTACCACCAACACCAGAAGTTGGAAGAGGCAAGAAGGATCCTTCCCTGGAGCCCTTGGAGGGAGTGGGGACCTGCTGACACCTTGATTTTAGACTTCTGACCTCCGGCACTGTTGTTTGAAGCCCCCAGTCTGTGGGGAAGCCTCTGGCTGCCCCAGGAGACCCATGTACATTTGCTCAACTGTCATAATAAATCACGTGCATGATCAAACATTGTCAAAATGCATAGCAAAGGATGAGAGAGGAGCCAGTTTAATGCTAGTTCCCATCACCTCTCCTCACACCCCAGGGGTGGCTTCAGCACATTCCTCAGAGACGAGTGCCATCCCCCACAGCGCTGGATTCAAGCTCCACATCACACCTCCGGCTTTCCGGATGGAGCCCTGTCCCCAGACTCTAGCCCCAGGCAGAGGCCACCCAGCCAGAGACAGATTTTTCTGTCCTGTGATATTCTGGGAATCATTGTCCACCCAACCTGGGATAGGGCCAGACGATGGTTTGAGAAGAGAAGCAAAGGGAGCAGGAAGGGTCCACATGCTCCTGGACCACCACCCTGTCCCCAGGGAACCAGGCAAGGAGGCTGTCGAGAGGTACTGCTAACAGCACTCAGAGGAACTCAGATCTCTAGAAATCTGCCATTCCCTCTTAGGGGCAGAGTCGCTGTCATCCTTGCTAAGATCCTGGTTACTCTGGGGGCACTCAGAATCCCCAGGAGACACTCGTGTCTCTATAGGAAACAACCATGATCCAACATAGCCAGGGGACCCCATCGGGAAGAGAAGAGTGGGCATCCAGAAGGGGAGAGGCTGGGCTCACAGATCCAATTAGTCCTGCCGGCCCAAGGGCAAGACCTCTGGGTGGGAGCGGGGGCTTCATTCCCTTCCTCCTCTTCACTGGTCTGGACAGTGGATGTGAGTTCAAGGCTTATTCTCAGGGCCCAGCTGACAGGAGACGAGTCACAGAGGTGTCAGCGAGAAGCTGAGAAGCCACAGGCCCCAACTGATGCTAGACCCAGACTTCCTGTGCCCCAGCCCCAGGCTAGGAGATAACCAGTTTGGCCAGACCTGGAGATAGATGGGGTTGATGGCAGACATTGGTTCTGAGAAGTCCCTGGGGACAAAGACAGCGTTTGAACATGACGAGCACATCTACCAAAAACAGAAACAAGAGGTCTGAGGGTCTTGGGGAAAAGTCTCATGGGCATTATTGGAAGGTAATATGATTTTCTTCCCAGAAAAGCCAAAGGCTCAACTGAAAGTTTTAAGGTTAAGTTTCCCAAGGTGTCTAGATGTCTTAAACATGAATACGGAGAAGAAGAAGAAGAAGAAGAAACTCATTTTTAATAAATGATGATTAATGAGATGCCATAATGGTAGAGACTCATTTCACAGCAGCATCCGTACATTCCTATCGATAGTAGCTAAGAGCAACCTCCACCAGGAATGTTCCAGAGTTTGTGACAATCTCAACACTCTCCTGAGAAGGAAAATTGCATGAAATAAAATGTCATTCAATGTTGCTGAATAGAGACGTCATCAAATATCAACGCTTCAAAAACCCCAGTGGATCATGAACTGCAGGCAAATCCGATCATTTGAATGAATACTCAAAGTGATCTCCTAGTTTGTCTGGAGGAAAACACAGGTGAGGAGGTCCAAGGAAGCCACAGAGCAGAGTGTGGGACGAGCTAAGCAGCTGGTATCATAAAGTCAAAATAGAAACCAGGTGGCCTTCAGGCGAAGCAGGGTGGGTTGAATAGTCGGGCCTACGTGCCCATCTTCCTAAACCCCAGCCACAGGGGAGAGCACAGCAGAGGACAAACAAATGGCACCAACTCAGAGCAACGAAAGAGGGAGACGGCATCAATGATGGACCACTGAGAACCAGATGGAGGAGATGAAGAAGTAAGGCATGGGGAGGAGAGCAACTCGCTCTTCTGGTACTTGGTTTAAAACTGCCTTGCTGTCTGTGGCCATCCCAGCCTGAACAAGCCCAATCTCCGCTGATCTCAGGAGATAGGCAGGGTCGGGCCTGGTTATTATTTGGATGGAGGACCACCTAGGAAGACCAGGTGCTGTAGGTGTTAAAAAAAATTTTTTAAATTTAATTGCAAAATTTTAAAAATAAAAAATAACTACCTATTCTGCTAGGAGGACATCTGAAGATGGGGCCACTTTATCCCCGAAAGACTCAGGCACCTCAGATCTTGGCAGGCACTGAAAAGGCGGTATTGACAGAGGGTCAGTGAACAGGGAGGCTGTTGAAAGTCTGGACACACATCTCAGAGTCCCCTCAGGCTAGATGGTCAGTTCACTGCCCCACCCACCTGCCCCAGAACACAGGCCCAGATCTATTCTCTGAAGAAAGCAAACCAGAGACTCATGGCTTAGGACGAGCCAGCACAGGCGAAGGGGAAGGAGAGGCATGCGGCTGGAAGCAGAAGGATCGAGGGAAAGTCTGCCCATGAGCGGGACCTGGGCCCTCCTTTCCCACCTGCAGTCAGCATCACACCCCCAAGAGAAAGCTGAAGGATCTGTCTCTAGAGGAACCTTGATCCCAGAAAAGACCAACAAACATAGGAATGGCATCTGGGAAGTCCAGTTTCTCACCCAATCATCTTAGAATAAAACCAAATAGTCCACCAGCCCAACCAGGCTGACAGATTCGAATGAGCATTTCAGAACCTCACTCATATTTGAAATGTTATTAAACACAGGTGTTCTTGTCCATTAGTATACATGAGTATGGAGGCAATTTTTGACACATGCTACCCCAAAACCTAGAGATTTGTTCTTAAATATAAAGAAAACAGTTGGAGTTCATCAGGGAAACATCGAATTAGAAAGTTAGAAACCAAGTAAAAACAATCGAAAAAAAGTTATCAAGGCTATTCAATTAACGTGGAGAGAATTCGAAATATGAGGAATTTTTCAGGGAGCTAGGAGAAGATACTGCATTCGTGAAACAAAAATTACAGAGTTTTTTTTTTTTTTTTGAATCTCAAATAGATAGCCAATGCCCTTGGAGATTAAATATTCAATAGAAGAGATGGAAAATCAATTCAAGGAAATTTCTTGTAAAATAAAACAAAAAGACAAAGAAATGGGCTTTCCTGTTCTCTTGACACCACCCACCCCACAAAAAAAGTGTGCTCAAGTAGGCCCACTAATGAACGCTTCATGGAGCCATGCTACCCCAGCTGCTTTCCCTGCTACCAGGTGAGCATGAGGCAGCTGTACAGAGAAATAAACATCTGGGACTCAGCTTGGGAGCCAGCTTTCAGAGGGTGCTTAATAAGACCAGCTGCCCAAAGCCCCAACAAACGGAAAACTAGAGGGCAGCACAGCCATGCTCTCGAAATGCCAAAGGAAAAGGGCTTAATTCCCAGAAGGGTTGATGGTCAAGGGTTGTCTGTTGGGGGATAAGCCCTCATTCTTGAAAGGGAAGCTGCCTGACATATCTAAGAATCCACACAGTCAACTCCTTGGGCCACGTGGCATCACTTCTCCATTTATGTCCTGGGAGCAGCTCCTCCAGGCTTCCAGCAGGCTGCTCATGCTGGGGAAACTCAGAAGAGAAGGGCTAATGGATAGACAACAGCCCTTGCCTCTGCAGGGGTGCCCACTATGTATTCCAGATTTCCTTCCCCCTCAGCCACCACCTCTGCTGGCATGGCCCTGACTCTCGCCCCACAGAGATCTAATTCCTGTGTCCCAAGCCCTTCGAAGGTCTTGCTTCCTACACTTGTCCACTTACCATCAAAATAGGGCAAAGAGGCATGGTACGCCCTGAGGGTCACCTGGACTACACACATTCCTCCTGCCCCATTGTGGCCACAGCCCAACCTCCTCCGGGGCATGAGGGTCATTCACCTTACTGTTATGGGTTATATGTGTCCCTCCAAAAGGTGGACATCTAAGTCCTAACCCTTGGCCCTTGTGAATGGGACCTCTTTTGGAAATAGTCTTTGCAGATGTAATCAGGTTTCAATGAGGTTGACACTGAACTCAAGGGCATTGCTGCTTGGGGCGCTCCATTCAAGAACAAGACGCAGTTGTTGTCAGGTAATTCTACTTACTTGCAGTAAAGTAGACAGAGGATTCGCATTCAAAGCTCTGTCTCCCCAAAGGACGGGCTTAGTCTTGCTTATACAGACTATTTGGTTAATTACATGTTGATTTCACCTTTACAGTTGGCTACACTTATCCTGATTTGGTTAATTTAGTTGCCTGCTCTAACCAGGTTGGGTTCCTATCAAGCTCATCCTGTTTACAGCTGAGTCTGCAAAATACTGTGCTACATTTTAACATTTAGCAAGAATAGTATTTGGTAAAAACTGCCCAGACCTTGAGACTTTTGTCCTATCTAACATGGTCATTAAGGTGGAGCCCTAATCTAATATGACTGGTGTTCTTATGAGAAGAGGAGAAAGAAACAGACACAGATACAGAGGGAAGACCACGTGATGATAGAGCCAGAGATTAGAATTATTCAATATGGACCCAGGAACACCAAGGATGGTTTGCGTCCTCCTGTAGCTGGGAGAGAGACCCAGAACACATTCTCCATCGGAGGCTCACAGAAGAAACCAGTCCTGCTGACACCTCATTTTGGACCTCAGGTCTCTAGAACTCAGAGAATAAATTCCTGTTGTTTTAAGTCCCCCAAGGTTATGGTCATTGTTTACGGCCACCACAGAACACCATGACACCCTGCCAAGATGGTGTCTCTGCTTCCTGCCTGTCACACCCTTGGCACCTGGACCCCGAAAAGGCAAGGTGCGGCTATAGATGTCCAGTGGGACTCTCGTCTTGTCCCCTGGCTGAAACAGTCCCCCTTTGGGAACCAGGACTTACACACTATGTGCCGGGAGGCAAAACGCCAATACCCGCCACTTCCCGGATCAGGGCAGTGATGGCAGGTGGGACTGCACCTGCTTCCAGCCGTTTGCTCCCCCATCCACTGATCCAGCCTCTCGGGGATACGGCCCTATATGATGGTCACTGATGGAGAATGTGCTCTGCGAGTTGAAGGGTGAAGTCTAACGCTCAGAGAGAACCATCTTTGCAGCTTTAGCTGTGCTTTTGAATTACTGCCTTGAGGGTATAGATGTGATACTTCCACTTGGCCCCACTGTGGACGCTCTCACCCCACAGGCCAAGGAACCAATGAGGTTTGGGTGACCACTAATCATGTGTGCCCTCAGTTTGGAGACTGGGCAAATGACCACCAAGTGGGCCTTTTGGCCTTCTGCCAGCAGGAAGCTCATGGTGAGATGGCACCTCTCGCCATCAGCTCCAGCCAGCAGAAGAGAACCCCATGCAATGACTAGTGGTTCCAGGCCCTCTCACCGGTGCATTCCTTAGGGTTCTGGTGAACGCTGTGTGCCCTGACCCATCCTGCGGCCCCTGGGCTCCGGCAGGTTTTCAAGCACCATTCCCTTGGGTCTCATTCCAGGGCAGGGCTTCCGCCCACATCCAGCCATGGCTCCCGCTCTCTGGATCGCCTGCCCAGCATGTGTTTGCATGACTCCTGCAGGAGCATCTTGGCCGGATCCTATAGCTTCTTTGGAACACACTAACTTTCCTTTCTCACCAGGCCCTGCAGATTACAACTATCCCTGGTTACAGACTAGTGTTCAGAAGAGGAGGGAGCAAGTCTTTTCAGGGAGAGGCCTCTGCTTTATGGAGGGTATTGCAGAAGACAGAATAATGACCCCCAAAGATATCCACGTCCCGATCTCCAGAACCCATGAACATGTCAGATTACCTGGAGAAGAGGAATAAAGGAAGCAGATGGAATTAAAGTAGCTAACTGGGTGACCTTGAGATGAGGAATCACCCTGGATTGTACAGGTGGGCCAGATGTAATCGCTGGCCCTTTGGCTTTGAAGATGGAGAAAGGGGCCAGGTGCCAAAGAATGCCGCAGCCTCTAGAAGCTGGAAAGGCGAGGAACACATTCTCCCTGGAACCTCCAAGAGGAACAGCCCTACCAACACCTGGATCTAGCCCATGAGAGCCATGAGTCTCCTGACTACAGAACTGTTTAAGATGATCGATGTGCAGGTTGTGGCGATTTATGACAGTAGCTACTGGCCACTAGTCCAGTGTGGGTAGGCTGGCTCTTGATAAGGGAGTGGGCCAGAGGAGGCTCAGGAGTTCTGGGGACTCGAAATTTCGCAGGCAGCAACCCAGACGTCGCCTTCCCACGTGTTGGGCTCCACTTTATCCAGCCAGGCCCTGGGCCTTGGCTGGTCGCTCCGATCCGCTTAAGGGAGCATCTCTGTCGCAGGGCTGGGCCACTGAGCCCCTGGGCAGCGCTCACTTTCTCTGCCCTTACGGGGTTGCCCAGGCGCCCCCCTGCTCTCACAGTAGCATTCACTTGCCAGTTAATCACCCTCAGCTTTTTGTCATTTTTTTTCCAGAGCCTCCACTGAGCTGGATAATCATTGCCAAGTTCCCTGCTCTTGAGCCACCCGTCTTCAGTGCTAGGTCCTTGTGGCCAGCCGGGCAGCAGAGTCCAGCACCAAAATCCCATCCCAGAGTAGCCTCCTTGGGTCACACCTGATTCCAGCAGACCAGGCTCCTCGGTAGCCCGCACTCTGGTGAGTCCGCACACAGGACATTTATGAGAGCAAGTGCCAGGACCCAGGCCACGAAGTGGAGGGAAGGAACAGACCCAGGCAGGGGGAAAGCTAGGCTGCCACAGTCAGCATCCCCTATGCAGCGGTCCACGATCAGGAGCAGGAGGACCCTTGGGAAGGGGGAGCCAGGCCCATGCCCCCTCCTGTCATCGGTTATCAGGCGTGGATGCCTGGGAGGCGGGCATGGCCTTGGTGAGCTGGCTCGCCCAGCTGTCCTTTAGAGCCTGAGGGTGAGGTTCCAGAAGCGGGATGTGTCCCCTCTTTCCTGCGGGACATGTGCGGAGTTTATCAGCTCCCACCAGTGTGCCCATTCTCAAGAAGCCACCTCTGAGGACATACTGTATCCTTGGCCAAGGAAAAGTAAGCCAGCCGCTGGCCTTGCTTCTGTTCCTCCTGTGGTCTGGACGGACCTTGGGGCCAAACCTGGTTCTCACAGCATTGAGTGCACACCCACTTTGTGTGTGTGTGTGTGTGTGTGTGTGTGTGCGCGCGCGCGCGCGCGGGGGACATACTTGGGAGTACAGACTGCACTGATCTGCAACATGTCTCCCATGCGCCAATGAAGAACAGAGGAATGGGGTTCCAGAAAGGAGGGGAAGCAGCGATGGAACATCTAGGAGGAGGGGAGCCAAGGAGAGGGGAGCAGCCGCGAGATTTGTGGTCTCAGTGACAGTGGCTGCACACCCGGTCTTTGCAGGTGGAAGAATGCCCACCAGCCTGGGTGCCCAGGCCCTGCCCTCAGCAGTTACTCTCAACTGTCCCAGCAGCAGCACTAGCTCCTGGCCCTGGAGGAGACAGGAAGAGAAGGACAGGGGTACTTGGCAGAGGCCAGGCTTTGCGGCCTCCTCCCTCTGAGGGTAAGGGCGAGCCCCCGGGGAGGAAGGGGAGAGTGCGGGTCCCTCCGTCTGCAGGGTTATCAGCACCTGTCATTGTCCGGTGTCTGAAACATCACAGCCTGCCTGATCGTGCGGCTCTGGGCTCAGACACCGGTGTCCACAGAGGGGTCCCCACTGGCTCAGCGCTGAACGCAGCCCAGTGGCATCTGCACTTTCATCCCTACGCCCCGCCCTTGGCCGCTTGCCGGCCATTTCCCCCAAAGCACCAGGCAACCCGGGAGCCCTTCGAGGGCAAGGTTGTGTCTCCGGTTCGTCTCTGAGTCCTGAAGGCGAGTGGAAGGGCGCCATAGAGCAATGGGCACTCAGCACCCCCAAACGTGAACGTGAACGGAAAACTGTCCGAGTGAGTGCGCCCACAGACGCAGCCACCGGGAGACGACAGAGAGCAAGGGTGGCGCACCTGCCGGGCGGGTCCTGAGCCGAAGCACCCAGACCCCTGGACAGGCTTTCTCTTTTTAAATTAGTTCAAACGTTTTCTCTTTAAATTAGTTCAAATGTTTAATGACACCTGGTATTTTTAAAAATTCTATTACTGTCAGAATGGAAAGCCCGTATGACATCTCATGAACAGAAAACAAAAAATTATTTTTAAAAAAATGAAAACAAAGCACTAATTGTTGGTTTGAGGAAGAGGCTGGGGCTGCCGGCCTCTCCACTCCTGGGTGGTGCTGTGTCTGGATGGAGAGAGAGAAGAGAAATTGCCTTTACTCTAAGGATGAAACCTCTCTTCCATTTGGGCTCCAGCCTCCTGGCCAAAGGTGTCCCTGGACAGAGAGGCTTCAGGGCAAGCCCAGCCTCAGAACTGGGGAGCTGTGGGGCCTGAACAAGTCTCTAGACCTCTCTGAGCATGGGCATTCCTATCTCAAAATGAGGAATGATATCTGCCTCTTGTGGTGTGGGACCTTGAGTGGGCAGCACGGGTCCTGCCTGGCCAGGGCCAGAGCTGGGGAGACCATTTGACCTGATCTGAGCCTGTCACCAGCCTCGCAGTAAGCAGGATGATGTCAGCATCCCCCACAGCAGAAAGGCTCTGGTGAATTTGGGGTGTGGATGATGTGAGCCACCTGACATGAGCCCAGTATTTGGGTGGTGACGTCCTACCGGGAGAGGAATAAACAGATAATATGCTTTTGGAATGGATGAGTCTATAAAGAAATAAAACAGGATAATGGGGTATGTTGGAGTAAAGTTTGCTTCTCAACCTAAATCTTGGGATATGAGCTGAGAACCTGCCAGATGTCATTCCCACCCTTGCTGGGGTCTGGAGCCCAGGGCCCGGGTCCCCCATGGACCACATTGGCCACCTAAGTTCCCCTCTGCCTGCACAACCTGGGTCAAACCTCGTGTGGGCCCAAGGCTGGAGGCTAAAAGGGGACATGTGGCCAGGAATGCCAGGCCACATGGGGCTCCCAAGGCTCACACAGGCCCAGAAAGACCTTACCATTGGAGTGTGTGGTTGGAGACCCCCAATCCTGACTTTCGTTGCCTTTCTTTATACTTTTATCTACACACATCCCTAACCTGTGTGGTTTGCTTCTGGAATCACACAGGGCATGTTCCTTCTTAATTGTGCCTTTTGATTCATTCAATATTGGTGAGATCCATCATGCTTCTTGTTGCTCTGTAGTCATCGATCCTTTACATCCTCCAACACTGATGCTGGGGGACCCTGCATGTGTCTCCAAGAATGGCCATGAATGGCCAGCATTGCCTTAGATGTGATGCTGCCTATCTCCTGCGGGGGGACCCGGGCAAGAGCTTTTCCACCCAGATGTGGACCGCGGGGGTACACTTCCCCAGGCGGCTGTTCCAATTTCACTCCCTCTAGCAGAGTGAATCCCCACCAAGCCAGCCTCACCCGAACTTGGTGTGCTTGGGCTTTTCGATGTTGCCAATTGGTTGTCTAGATCAGCGATTCACAACCTTTTTAGCACCAGGGACCAGTGCTCCTTTTAACATCTAATGCCTGATGATCTGAGGCAGAGCTGAGGTGGTGATGCTAGCGCTGCGGAGCAGCTGCAAACACAGATGAAGCTTTGCTCGCTTGCCCACCGCTCACCTCCTGCTGTGCAGCCTGGGTCCTGAAAAGCCACGGACTGGAACCGGTCTGCAGCTCGGGGGTTGGGGACCCTGGTCTAGATAATGGGATCTCCATATGGCTTTAATTTGCTTTTCACACCAAGTGCTTTTCTTACTTGAAAGAAAAATGAAACTTCTATTGCAGGCTGGAATTAGTTGCCATTAGATAAGAAGAAAGAGTTGGGGAAAGAAAGGGAGTGTTCTGAGAGCTGGCCATGTGCCTTTCGAGGCCTCTGCAGGGAGTTCACTTGGTCTCTTCTTGGAGAGAGACGTGGATCCCCCCACAAAGCCTGAGTGCGACTTTTTAAACAAGTCACTCTTCTATAATCATCAGGTTGGAATTTTCTGAGAGAAAAGCATTCCTGGGGGCTGCCATGGTCTGATGGGAGCATGCCTGGTGGGGACATCAAAAGAAAGATTTAGTTGGATACATGTCATTATACATTTGACATTAGATACATGTCATTATACATTTGTCAGAGCCCACAGAATGGAGCAACCCTCATGTGAGCTGTGGGCTTTCGGTAATAAGATTATATCCATATCAGTTCATCAAATGTAACAAACGTACCACTAATGAAAGATGTTCACAATAAAGAAACTGTGTGTATGGGAAGTGGATTTTGTACACAACTTTATATGAACCTAAAAATGCTCTAAAATAAAATCTATTTTCTTTATTTTTTATTTATTAGGAAAAAAAAGAAAATCTGAGACTGGCTTAAGGCCAAGAGGGAGCCAGCTGATGGAAGCGGCAGATGCAGAGATGGCAAGGCAGCGTCAGGCAGGGAAAGAGTAGAATTCAGAGTGAAGGCATCTAACGCCATCAGAGGGCGCTGCTGGACATAGGATGTCCCTGGGAGACACTGGTACTGCACTTCTGATCACTGGGAGGAGCCATTACAGGGAGAAAGTGGCAGAAGCAACCCTCGCCATACAGTCCACGGCGAATGCATGAGAGAGAAGAGGACCTCATCACATGGCTGAGATGCAGGACACCCTGGTGAGTGGAGTCTGCAGGGAGAGAGGAAGGTGAGGACAGTCTGGTCTCTGTGAGGACCCCCTGTAAGTCCCAGGGTCATATCCACTGTTTGTGATGAACAACTACAAATGTGGGGAAACCAGGGCAGAGGATATGATGGGACACATGACCCCCACTGACCACACAGCCAGGTTCCCGGCCTGCAGGAAGCCGAGTGTCAGAGACATAGATGTGCAGGGACACATGGGTCAGATGGTATGTATCGGCCAGGAGCCAGGCCGAACCTGCAGGATGGGGGAGGGTTGGAGGCAGGTCTCTTGCTGAGCTCTCACCCATCTCACACCCGACCCATGTGTGACCCTTCACTGTGCCCATGTTGGGCCCCTGACCACATCTTCTGCTGACCCTGGGCATGAGGCCACAGACAGAAACTCTGGCCAACTGCTGTAGAAAGGTGTATTTCAGGAAAGGATGCCGGGGTGCAGCTTCCACTCACCAGGACATCAGTCCATGTAGACTCCCGGCACCCTTTCCCAGACACAGAGGTTTGGAATAGCGTCCCCTCAAAATCATGTCCATGAAGAACCTCAGAATGTGATTATTCAAAAATGGGATCTTTGCAGATGTAATTAAGTCAAGGTCATAGTGGATCTGGTGAGCCCTAAATGCAGTGACAGCTGTCCTTAGAAGAGAAGAAAAGGCGGAGAGGGGAAGGCCATGCGAAGACGGAGGCAGACAGTAGTGCGATGGGTCTACAGGCCAAAGGACACCAAGGGTTGCCAGGGGCACTAGAAGCTGAGAGAAGCATGGAACAGATTCTCCCTCAGAGCCTCTGAAAGGAAGCAATCTGCTGACGCTTTGATTTCAGACCTCTGGCCTCCATAACTGTGAAAAAGTAAATGTCTGTTCTTTTAAGCCTCCTCCCCTGGTACTTTGTTACAGCAGCCCCCGGAATACACCTCCCTAACCGCAGAGTCCAGGAGTGAAAGAATGTGTCAGATAGAGGCTGGGATGATTCCCCTGTGACAGACAGGAGACAGCAAAGGCCCGGCGTTGAGAAGAGACGGCACCAAGGACACTGGGACAGGGAGAGGATGGAACAGAAGTCTGAGTTGCTCCCTATTTTCTCTGTCACGTTGACCAGGCAGAGCATGAAGTCTTACAAGACCTTGCATTTATCAAAAAAACTCATCACATCATACACTTAAAATTGGTGAACGTTATCAAATTATACTTCAGTAAACTGCCTTTAAAAAAAAAAAGTGAGACTTTAAAGTTACTGAAATCAAATGTGATGCTGGTGCGCAGAATAGGCAGAATTCTAAAGATCTCAACCATCAGAAAGGAAACATTAAAAACATAGGTAATACCAAAGGTTGGGGAAGGTAGAGAAGCAGGAACTCTTGTGTTCTGAAGGGTTCGTTTGTTTCCTGGGGCTGCCTTAACAAACTGCCAAACTTAGTGTAGGAAAACAACAGAAATGTATTTATTTTCTCTCTTTTTTTAAAATTGGAATGATAGCCCATCACTGCACTCTCTGCCTCCACATTCACATGGCCTCTGTGTCCTCTCTGTTTGTCTCCCATAAACACATGGGCAGTTTTAACACCACTTGGGAACAGAAACTCCAACCACTAAAACCCAACACAAGGAGCAGACTGTTGGTAGTTTTCTCTGGGTCTCCATTCACCTCCCCTGAGGCAGATAGGAAAAGACCCATCTTCTCAGCCAATGGCCCTTCTGTCTGTTCACCAAGGATCTCTCCCACTGTGGACAGCCCAGCAGGCTGCCAGAGCATCCCAACGCCTTCCCAGAGCGGAGGAACACTGGAATGTTAGAGGACAAGTGTGCAGATGTAACCAGCAGCATAGTTCACTACTACAGGTGTCCGAAAGGACCATGCATGCAAAAGTGAAACTGTTTTATAACCAAAATCATTATTTTTCCCTCTCAAGTTCCTGGTCTGTTTGAGAAAGGCAACTCAGGGCGGACACTTTCAGTTAACCAGTGAGGGTTGGCTCATTCATTCATTCATCCATTCATTCGTTCTATAAATACTTACTGAACAACCACCATACACCACTAAGCACGGGAATATGCAGTGAGTAAATAGACAAACATCTCTGCCCTCCCAGAATGTGAATAGTCTAGCGTGGAGGACTAAAAACTAAACAAGATTAACAAGAAAGCACTGCTGGAACAGATTTCTTAACCTCAGTTACCTATGCCTTCGAAATGTTGTGGGCATTTTATGCTCAAAAAAGGTCTGCTCCAAATGAGCATGAGCCTCTCTCTCTCGCCCTCTCCTCTCTCTCACATACAAACACACACACCTCTGCACACAAATGTAAGTTTCTGTAGCTGCTAATGCCTAAGAAGCTCGAATTTAAGTAATCGGTGGGTGGAGTCGTAGCAGCCCAGCCCACCTGCAGGTGCGGCTCCGAGCTCAGACCCCAGTTTCCTCCGCGGGGTCCCCACTAGCTCAGCGCTCAGCCAAGCCCAGAAGCAGCTGCACTTTCGTTCCCCCAGCCTCTTGCCCGCCATTTTCCACAAAGCACCAGCCGTCCAGGAGTCCTTCAGGAGCAGGGCCGTGTCTCTGGTTAGTCCCTGAGCCCCGGGAGCGTAGGGGAAGGGCCCTGGGCGCGGAGTTTGCACTCAGTTTGCATCCGCAAACGTGAACAGAAAACTGCCCAAGTGATGGAGCCCGCGCGGAGGACGGGGCCACCAGGGGGCGGCAGAGAGCAGAGGCCGACGCTCCAACAGGGTCGTGATCCCGAACGCCCAGACCCTCCACCCAGGATTCCAGCTCCACGTTTTATCTTTAAATGTGTTCGAATGTTTAATTAAGACCTGGAATAGAAACAAAAACTGTAAAGTGCTACCAGAAATGGAAAAACAGTGTGTCTTGTCACAAATAGAAATACAATACAAACGTTTCAACAGTGGAAACAAAGTATGCCGCCAGATTCTGACTGCACCGCTGTGGGTCAAGGGTTGTATCCACTGAAAAATAATATCGACTCGGTGTTTCATCACCAAACAGAATTTATTCGGGGGGGCGGGAGGTTGCAACGTAGTGCGTGTAAACATGGCAAGCCGCGTGCATACTCTAGCCTGTGTCAAGATGGAGGGGTATTTAATGAAGGGGAAAGGAAGGTAGAACCATAGAGCTTCATTACAAACAATTTTTCCTGTAGGGTGCTTGTAGTGTGTGAGAACTTCCATAAGCCCTAACTCCTCCCATGGACCCTCCTGACTGATTATGTTTGCTTAAAGTTCCGGTTAGTCTTCATTAGTTGACTAAAGTGTTAGGGACCCATCCCAGGACTCAAGGGAGAAGAGAGAGAGCAGTGAGCCTCTGATTTTCCGAGAGGGAACTCTCCATCCGTTCTGAAGCCATTATGGTGGAAAAAGCTAAGTAACAGCTCCCAGAAATGCCCCTCCTCCCCTCTGGCCGAGTCTGTACATAAGAGGCAACATGACATCCAAGTCAGTCTGGCAAAGATAGTGCCACGTTCACATGTCAGGTACAGTGGAGGGATGGGGGAGGAGTGTCCTCATCATAGCCCAGTGAATTCACCAGTAAAGGCCCTGCAAACATCACATGGGTCCTGGTGTATAGTGGTAACTTCAACCACAGATGCTGTGCTGGCACCTTGGAAGTGACTCTATCTGGTGACTGTGTTCTCTCCAATCCACATTAGAAGAGAGGGTCAAAGCAGTTTTCAGTCACCTGGGAAGGACACCAGTAAGCACCCACAGCCTTGCCCGTGATCACCTAGCCATCCTTCAGGGCATTTTGTTCCTCCACATTAATGACATGATGATCATTGGACTGGAGAGGTGAGTCTCTGGGAAGCCTGCGTGGGCATGACTCATTGATGAAATATTTAGGGTGCAGTGCTTGGGGCAGCTGAGACATCTCTTTCAAGGTAAAGGATAAGTTATCTATGTAGCACCCACTGCCAGCAAAAAAAAAAAAAAAAAAAAGCACAGTGCTTAGTGGCACCTTTGGGTTCTGGAGGCAGTGTATACTCCAGGGAATACTACTTCAATCCAGTCATCTGCAATTTTGAGTGGAGCCCAGAACAAGAAGAGGATCTGCAGCAGAGTCAGGCTAGTACAACTGCCCTCGAGCTGTGTGAGCTGGTGCTATAGGGAGCATGATCTTCCTAGGGTCCCCCAGCCAGTCAAGGGAGAGCTGGTCCTGGAACTCTGTGCCCCGTGGCTTGTGGCCTACCCAGACTCCCAGAGCATTCAGCATGCAGGATCTTGAAGGATGGTGCACTGGCTGGGGTTTCTCTCACCTCACACTCCCTCCCCACCACTCCACACCCCCACCCAGCCAGAAGACCGGTCTCAGGCCAGGCAGAATACCCCCATCAAGCTCCAGGCATCAGGGGTTACAAAACACTCTTCCTCTCTGCTCCAAGTTCCTCCCCTGCCTCCCAGCTCCGGGAGCCCTGTTCCTTCCTGGGAGGCCTTGATAACAAATCCTCCAGGCTCTCTGACCTCTGAATCCTCCCAGGTAGACCCCTCATTTCTGAGAACCCCCCCCATATCATTCATTCATTCATTCATTCATTCATTCACTTAACATGCCTCCCATGAGTTTCTTGCAGCATGCTAAATGCCTGGTGTGTGAACCTAAATAAAACATCCCCCTGCCTCAGGGCTGCTGCTCGAGGATGTTGCACTAGCTTCATGGATCTCTCCAGCCCCTCTGCATCCTGCCTCCTGCTCCTCACCTGGGCAGGCAGGCACCCACCCCTTGGCCCTCAGCCCTCTGCTCAGACTGAACGGCCAGGTTCTCTTGCTGTCCTCATGACAGGCCACCAAAGGGGCCATTTAAAGAGCAGCGCCTGTGGTAGGTGGCCTATAGGCTAGACACATGGAAAGACAGTTGACAGTCAGACAGTCCTGTGTGTTCTGAGGCCTCAGAGAAGCCTGGATGATGTCGTAATCCACTATAACAAATACCACAGACGGGGCTTATAAACGACAGACATTTATATCTCGTGGTTCTAGAGGCTGAGATCAGAGTGCCAGTATGGTCTGGTTCTGGTGAGCGTCTCTTCCTGGCTTGCAGATGGTCATCTTCTCACTGTGTGTTCATATGGTGGAGAGACAGACAGACAGACAGACAGACGGTGACTTCTCTCTCTTCCTCTTCTTATAAGACTAACAATCCTAGTGGATTAGGGCCCCACTCTTATTTCATTTAACTTGAGTCACCTCCTAAAAGTCTCATCTCCAAATACAGTCACATTGAGGGTGAGAGCTTCCACATTTGGACTTAGGGGACACAGTTCAGTCCAGAGCAGATGGAGTGAGAACTCAGGCCACTGGCCACGGACTCTGATAGATCTTGGAATGTGGGCACTGCCCCTCTTCCTGAGCAGGTTGGCACCTCAAGGGGCAGCAGGGTTAGGATCCAGGGCTACCACTGAACCTGGGTGGGCGGGGCATCCCGTGGGGTGTCCCCACCATCTGCCTCATATCTTTGGTCCCCAAACTCTCCTGCTCACACATGCACCCCACAGAACTGATAAAGAGGCTCAGCAAAGCCCATGGGGATTCAGAAACACAACAGGGGTGGGCACCCCACTCTGCCCATCCCCCAGGCCCTGCACAGTCCCGCCACATCTACATCTCAGCCTCATCTTGGGCAGGCCCCATTTCCCCTTCCGCTTATCCCTGACTTTGGTTCCATGTCTATGAATCTCTAGTCATCCTTAACCAACTAGCTTTTCAGGTTCTGGTGGTTTTTGAATTGGTTTTGGTGAGTGCTTCATTTATTAAGATCTCCAGGTTTCACCCTCGATCTCTCCTGCTCTCCTACCCTCGCAAGTCCAAGTCCTAGATGTCCCTCCACTCATCTACTTCTCTCCTCCTCCTCAACAGAAAAGCCTGTCCAGACCACCAAATGCCCCCATCTCCAGTTTTGTCAAGAGTCAGCTGCTCTCTCTGCTGGTCTGAGCTCTCCAAACAGTTGTACACACTCCATGATCTCACTAGAATACAAATCCACCCACATTACTAAAACCCTTCCCACCTTCCCTTCCCACAGGATAATATCTGAGTTCCTAGCTGAACCCCCAACCCCGTCTGCCCACCCTGGCCATTCTGAGTCACTCTCCAGCCTCTCCATCTCTTACTGCATCCCTTGCCATCACTGTCTGGAAAACTTCTCCCTGCCCTCGTAGCACCTGCCTCCAGGATGACCGCCCCAACCTGTATGTGAGGCCTTTCATCTCCCCCCTCCTCCCTCACTCACTGTATGACAGGCTCCCCTTTGCTCAGCTGTCTCCCTGATGGACTGTTGGCTCCGAGGGTGGCAGGGATGGGTTTTGAATTTTGACCCCTTGTACCCTGTTCTGAGCTGGGCACAAAGCATGAACATATGCTGAGTGATCATCCCTTGTCTCAAGGGGCACAGAGAATAAATATGAAGTCGGAGGCCCATCAGCGGTTTTAGCTCATTACCTAGAGAAGGCACACTGGAATTGAGTCAGCATTGTCGCCTGCCAGGTGGAGAGCCGGCAGGCAAGGCCAAGGAAGTGGCAGACATAGCTACCAGCCCCTGAGACAGGCCCTGGTGGACAGGGCCCCAAGCGACAGGGAAAATGGTGGGACTAGACCTGTGGCAGGGGAGTCTCTGACATGGCTGAGATGCACCCCCTGACTCAGGGCTCTGGGAAGAGTGTCTTGCCCCTCCAAGACTTCCCTCCTAATCGGGACAGGCAACCAGGGACCAAGACCTAGCTTGGCTTCAGGGACACACACCTTTGGCCTTGAGCATCACCAAAACCTGGAGTCCAGGACACGGAGACAGAGCACCAGGAAACTGGGAGGGGATGTGTCACGATGGCCTTGGAGCATGTTGGTGTTCCCTCTAAGCACATCGTTCAGAGTGGGGACATGGGGAGCACATGTCTGCATGAAATAACATTGAATTACAGAGTGAAGGAGCCATTCCCATTTCTTATAAAATCCTTCCGATTAAAACAAAGAGAAAGGCACCACTTTGGGCCAAGGTGGCCACTTTAACACCTCTCCAAGTTTTGGAGAAAGAACCCACCAGGTGTCAAATCTTGGCAGGTAACACTATCTGGGTACAAATGAGTAGTGTGGCCAGGTTTGAACTGTGTTTCTATGGGTGCAAAGTATAGGGTCTGTCCCTATCCAGGTGTGACAGAAAATATCCTTTTAACGTATGCTTATTTACGCATATGAGTGAGCAAACAAACGAAGTCAGCTGGCATGGGGCTGCTTGCCCTGCGGCATAACAGGGCGATGCCTGCAAGGGGTTGAACCTGCCTTTCCTGCCTCCGCCGCCATGGGAATTGCGGGCGCTTTGCTGCCACCTGGTGGCCCAGGATTCGCTGATGCCGCATTAGAATAAACGGAGCCCAGCAGGCTTTGACTTCCTGCATTCTTCCACCCGGCTTATTTTGAACTCCCTCCCCATCTAGGTGCAGGCTGAGAGGCAGACCCCCGAACAGGTGGTCATAGCACAAGCTGGGAGGGCTTCCGGGAGCCAGGGGAGGGGGCTGGGATTAAGAGCAAGTGGAAGGGAGCCACCTGGCTGCAGCGTTGGGGGAGGGGAGGGCATGCTGGAGACGGGGATCGCAGGGGGAAAGGCCTGGAGGCAAGAAGGGGTGCAGGTGTACAGGAGCGGGAGTGGAGTCGAGGAAGGGAATCTTAGTCTCCGCGTTTAAGGCGGTATTGGCTGCAGCAGCGGACAAAGAAGAAGGGACTTGACTTGCCCTGGTGGGCAATGAGGGTGCTGGCAGCAGCTCTAGGATCCTCAAATGCCTCGTTTAGACGTAGGGGGGGCTGAGTCTGGGGCACTGTTGGTGGAGATGCTGGACAGAGGCTAAGGCTGAGCTGAGGGCGCTGGAAATGCCACCGTGAGTGTGCGCACCTGTGGGACATGGGCGCAGGTACCTCCAGGTGTGCCCAAAACACACACACTCTCTCTCTCTCTCTCTTTCTCTCTCTCTGTCTTTCTGTCACTCTCTCCATTGCTCTCTCTCTCTCCCTCTCCCTCTCTCTCTCCCTCTGCTGTAGCAAACATGTTTTCCCACCTTAAAGTAAAGTAAAAATAAACCCTTCCTTGGCCCCATGCTCAATAAATAGGGAGGAAATGAATGAATGCATGAATGAATGCACACAGGCATGCATAACCAGGTGGCTGGAAGGAGCCTTGAGAGAGAATGCAGACCACCACTCCATGCATCCTGCTCCATGGCCTCTTCGCTCTGTCTCAGGAGTGTTGGGGGCTAAACCGTTAGTGCCAGGTTCTTTCTGCGCAGTAGTAGAGGGGACGTCCCAGCTTCACCAGGAGGTCCTTTTATTTTCTACTTTTAGTGAAGACACTCAGATACTTCTAGTCCCAGTGGCTCAGCTATCTGATCTCCAGGGTGGAGCAGAAATGGAGATGGCCTCCCCTTGGTTCCCACCAGCAGCAGCAGCAGCTGAAAGGACGCATAGCAGGAGGTCCGCCACCACCAGATTCTGGGTGCTCAGCCTGGTCACGTCCTCTCTCTCTCGTGATATTGGCGATTTGGCAGTTGGCAGTGATAGCATCCAATGACCTTTCTCTTTTGGGGTGTGGAGGAGCAATCAAATCCACAGTCATGGCACAAGCAGGCCGAGCTGGTGCCAGACTTTGCTCCTACTTCTTCTGTTCTAATGTATGGGATCCAGCAAACTTGAGACCGAGCTGGTGCCAGACTTTGCTCCTACTTCTGTTCTAATGTATGGGATCCAGCAAACTTGAGACCGCTCACCAGGTTCACACAGATGCGCATAGATATGAGAGCATAACACCTTCACGTGGCCCCAGCAACCCAGCTTGGGACCACTAGAAGGCACTCCTGTGCCCTGTGGGGCCAGGCCAGAGACTGAGGAGCCAGGCAGGGATCTGAGGGGTGCCCTAGCCCTTTGGGGTGAGAGGGTTCCCTTGGGAAGATCGCAAAGGGAGCTCCTTGGAAGGGGGGCAGCAGGACCAGAGTCACAGCCAAGTCACTGCTACATAGGAACATTTTGTGAAAGGCTCAGCCTGCCTAGGCTGAGCTGCAGGGCAGGGGGACCCCCAGGGACCCAGGGTGTGTCCTCAGTGTAGCTGGAGCAGAAGGAGGCAGGGGGCACCAGGGGACAGAGGAGAGGGAGGTTTCAGGGAGGGGACCATGGGCACCAGTCCAGTGCCTCTCCCAATGCCCCCCTTGCAATCCGCATGCACCCCCCAGAGTAGAATACGGGGCTCCTTGTCTTTCAAGGATGGTTCCCAAGCTCAGGGAGATAGGTCTAGCTCCTCCCAGCCCCCCAACCTTCCCTCCTTCCAGACTGTTCCACAGCAGCGGCACCATTTTACATAACCACCAGTAATGCACAAGGCTTCCCAATTTCTCCACATCCTCGTCAACACTCGTTATTTTCCATTTTTTGATAACAACCATATAATCGGTGTCAAGTGGTATCTCATGGTAGCTGTGATTTCCATTTCCCTAATGACTAGTGGCGTTGAGCATCTTTTCATATGCTTGTTGGCCATTCACATATCTTCTTTGGAGAAATGTCTATCCAGACCCTTTGTCCATATTTGAAATGGGTTGTTTTGTTGTTGAGTTGCAGGGGATTTTTATATATTATAAATATATATTACCTCTTATCAGATATATAATTTGCAAATATATTCTCCCATTGTCCATTACCTTTTTACTACTGTTAAAGAGTCCTTCGATGCGTGAAAGTTTTTAATCTAATGATGAATTTGATGAAGCCCAATCTACATATTTTTTTCTTTAGCTTCCTGTGCTTTTGGTGTCATTGCCAAGAATTATTGCCAAATTCAGTGTCATGTGTTTTCTTCTAAGAGTTTTATAATTTTGGCTCTAGTATTTAGGCCTTTCAGTTAGTCTTGTATATGGTGTGAGGTAGGGATCCAACTTCATTCTTTTGCATGTGGATTTTCTTCCTTTTTAACCCAGCCCCTGTAGCAGCTGCCCCTGTACACAAACCTACATGCCCACAGCTTGGCTGCCAGCAAGCACCCAGAGGAGCTAGGGGTCCTGCCCCTACTCCATGCAGTACCCAATTATACTTACCGTTCTCTCCCCGCCTGGTGGTCACATGATTGGCACAATTAGCCAGAATCCTTCCCCTGAGTTTTACACTGATTCTGCACAAAGCCTTCTGCAAGCCTGTTTCTCCTTTGCACTCAGGGAGTTGGACCCAATCAAATCCCCTTTCTCCCACTGGAGCTGCTGCATGTTAGACACACAGCAAACTTACCAGCATACTGGAAATGTCATGCGAGGTCTGCTCCTTACTGCTTGTTCTAGCCGCACCCATACCTCCACCCGTCCCTGCTCCCTTGGCCCCCCTCCTCACTCTGCCCCAGCCACAGGGCTTTTCCCCATCTCCAGCTCCTTCTGCCTAGAAGGTTCTTCCCCCAGTTTCCCAACAGCTGCAAGCTGCCCCTCCTTTGTGTTTCAGTTTGATCACACCCTCAGAGACATTCCTGACCCCCTTGTCTAAACCAGGTGTATGTTAACTATTACCATGTAACAAATCACCACACACTTACTTAGCAGTTTTAAACAAGACACATTTATTATCACAGGTCCTGTGCATCATGAGCCCAGGCTTAGTGGGCTCCTTTGCTTAGAACCTCAAACGTCTGGCTTTGCATTCTCCTGTCCTCATCTGAGGCTTGGGGACCTCCTGCAAACTCATTGTGGCATTATCCAGCTCCTATTGAAGGACCAATGTCCCTGCTTTTGTGCTGGCTGTCAGCAGCGGGTCATTCTCAGCTCCTGGATGCTGCCTCCTGTGATTGGGCACTGCCATGTGATTCCATCTACAATATAGCAGTGTGCTTCTTCAAGGCCAAAATCAATACTGGATAAATGTCTGTGAGCTAACAGATGAATGGATGACCCAGAGGCCATCACCAAGAATATGTGTGCCAGGGTGCAGGCTGCTCAAAGAAGGCTCCTGGGCTGAGGATACCAGATCTGAGGTAGTCTTCTGCCCGCCCCCTGCCCTTCTCCAACCCACCCTCCAGGTAAACATTCCCTCTCCCTCCGCCAGTCCCAACACTCTCCTTCCAGTATGAGGGCCTTTGGGCCTCACACCATTTTTCACCAGGATGGAAGTTCTCTCTGTTGTTTGGAACTCAGCAACCAGGGCTGAAGGGCCATGTCTTTTCCATCTCCAAATATCCCCTCAGCACAAACATGGAACCCTAGGACCTTTTCTTGGGTCTCCTGCTCTACAAACTTCCATGACTCCCCATGGGCCACAGGATCAGTCCCAGGCCCTCCACAACCACATGCCACATCCAGTTGTCTCCCCAAACTATATCTACCCCTCATTACCCCTCCAGGCTACCCCTACCAGGACAGCCATGGCCTCCTCCTGCCCCTTGGCTATGCTGAGCCCATTTGGGCCCCTGGTTCTCCTCTTTACTCCAGCAATGGCCGCCACCTTTTACTGGCCACTGCTATTTGTTGGGTGTCTTCCCCAAAAAGCCTCATGTAAACCTCCTGGCATCCAAATGAGAAAGATGGTATTGGAACCCAAGGCCCATGTGCCTCAGCAGGAAGCTGGTTTAAGTGTAGCTTAGCAGCCATGCATGGCAGGTCCACTTGGGGCACTTGCTATAAGGCACACTTCTAGGACCACTCAGAACTAGTGAACCAGGGATTGGGGACCAATAAATGGGTATCTCAGACAAGCCCTTGACAATGCTGGCACCCTGAGATTAAGAACTGCAGCTGCCTAAGTGAAGGGGCCCAGAGGCACCTGAGAGGCAGTTCTCAACTTCAGCCAGGCCAGGCCCACCCTGAGCCAACTGTGGGGATCCAGGAGTGGGCAGCCCCTTTG
Organism: Rousettus aegyptiacus; assembly: GCF_014176215.1. NCBI lineage: Eukaryota > Metazoa > Chordata > Mammalia > Chiroptera > Pteropodidae > Rousettus > Rousettus aegyptiacus. The sequence continues at coordinate 15,943,135 of NW_023416311.1, read as the reverse complement.
GAGTTCAGAGTCTGGGAGGAATTTCGAATGCTCATTTTCTGCTCAAGGGGACTAGATCCTCTGGCTTGCCACCTGGGACCCTGGTCACTATAGCCAGGCCTTCTTTCTGGGCCACTTGGTAACCAGGAAGTACCCTAGGCAGACACATTCCCCAGCCCAGCAGAGCCAGCAAACCCAGTAGACCTCCAGCCTCATTCTACTCCCCAAAGTAACAGGATGGCTGGCAGCACATGGAATTCATCTACTGAGCATCCGCTGAGAGCACTGGGTCAGATGTGGGCCATAAGACACCAGACGCTTGGTCTCCGCCCCTGGGGAAGCCAACAGTCTCAGCAGGACCAAACAGGGCCTTTGGTGGAAGGTGGGAGGGAGAGAGCAGCTTGATGGAGGGAAAGAAAGAAATAGAAAAGGGAGGGATAGCAGTGAATGAATGCACGTCGCATCCACAGTCCAGCGCCCCTCACCACAGAGCTTGGCCTAGGAACCCTCTACACCCATCGCTGCCTGATTCCAAAGCTCCCACGGGCGGAACGGGCTGACCTTGGGATGCGCCCTCTACCTACTCAAAGCTGGGGTCTGGCTACCAAAGCGGGCCCGGGGTATTGGGGCTAGGGGCGGCCCGACGGGGAGGCGCCCAGCGAAGTTAGGAAGGGCCAGCATTCGTACTTTGGCTGGGGGTGGGCTCCAGGCCCTGACCGCACGCGCGCGGTGGATTGGGGAGTCCCCGCCTGCACCCCTGCTGCCGGCTCACAACCCCGGTGCCCCTCCCCCCTCGGCCAGCCCCCGGGTTAGGGAGCGTCCGCTTTTCTTCTCCCGTCGGTCGGGCCAGCTCTCGAGCGTTTGTACGGAGTCAGCTCACTGGGCAGATTCGATGGACGCCCCGCCCAGGGCCCCGAACTAGCCAATTGCAAGGGGTTTAACAGAGAGCGGTATTCGGGGATAGTCACTGTGCTGCGACGCTTCTGGGGATCCTTAGGCCTCGGTGGTCTTTGTCGCCCGTCCCCGGGCCCTAGCCCCAAGGAAACCAACGAGACCCCTGGCTGGAGAGATGCCCACGGGGCATCTGGGGACCCCTTGGCGATCTCGGTCTCCTCCTTTCCCCGCTGCTGGCCGGCGTGTCCTCGAGTGAATATGCCCATCGCGAAGGGAAGTTTGAAGTTTGCAGACGCTCCCTCATTTCGAGGACGCGGCTCCTTTAAGGACGCAGCTGTCCAGGTCATCGCCTGACTGGAAAGCCGCCCCTGGGGTGGGCTCCCAGGGCGAACCCGGGGCGCTGGCGCGCAGCAGCAGGGCGCGGGCGGCGGGCAGCGCTCCGCGGCAAGAGCCGCGCGGGACGCGGGGCGGCGACTACAGCGCGTGGAGCAGGCGCGCAGCGGGCAGGCCCCGCAGGCCCCGCCCGCGCCCCGCCCGCACCGGGGTCCTCGGAGCGCTCGGGCTGCGCGCGGAGCGGGCTCGGGAGGGAAGTCCCGAGACAAAGGAAGCGCCGCGCCGCCACCGTCGCCGCCGCCTCGTCCGCCTCGCTTGCCGGGCCGCGGCCGCCCGAGGTGAGCACGGGCAGGGGGCGCGCAGGAGGTGGTGATGGGGTGGGGCTGGGCCTCGGCTTTGCCGGGCCTGCGCTGCCGTCGGGCTGGGCTGGGCTAGGCAAGCGGACGCCCCTCCATCCGCAACCTTCTGGGCCCGGACGCCTTCCCTCTGCGCGCCCCCCTCCCCGCGCCCGGGAACCGTCCGCCTCGGAGCTGTTGACGCCGCGGGGTGCGGCCCGACCTTTCTAGCCCGGCCTCGGTGTTGTTTGGCCTCCCTTCTAGGGCTCCCGTCGCTTTCCCTTGTGAAAGTGGGGGCATCCCTTACAGCATGAGCTCGCGGTGCGGCCGGGGAGCCGAGGCGGGGTTGACAGGAGCTTCCCTCCACTGAGGGACGTGCGTTTCCGGGGTCACGGGGCTGCACACAAACCTGTGGCGCTCTTCAGCCGAGGGTATAAGGCCCGGCAGAGAGAGTTGAAAGTCTTGAATTACAAAATCGCTGGCTGCTCGGGTGGTGGTGGTGGTGGTGGTGGTGGTGAGAATGTTTAAAAACCAAAACAAGTTTGAATATTTTTGCACCTCTAGAGAGCTCTGCTTACCGTTGATGGGACCTCGAACATCAGCGCTTCGCCGGAGGGAGAGTTTTATTTTTAAGATCGCTTTGTACCAGTGGAACAGAGATTAGAACTGGTAGTTTCATGAGTAGGAGGCAGGGAAGGAAATGATTAGCTGGGCTCCCGATCATGGCCTGCAGTTGCTCCTAAATCACAGTGTTAACTGGTTTGGTTTGTATACTGCGAAAGTATGCTTGGTTTCTGGGTTTGCGAAGTTACTGTACTGTTTGAAGTTAGTTTTTTTGTTTCCCTTTAAAGAGTAGCCAAAAATGTTTCTTGCTATTAAGGAAATGTTGCCTTTATGTAGAGAACCAACCTATCCAACAGAAAAGGCCTATGGATCCTAGTTTAACCTGATTTGCTTGCAGCCTGTTGGGTGGTTTTCGCGGTGAATGCATACCGTTTCGCTTTTGTCTAGTTAGTCTCAGTGTTTGGGACTTTGTTTCAGAAAACAGCCTGCGGTCCTGGGATGTATGTCAAAGAACTGGGGAAGTATCAAGGGTGTCCTGAGTGCTTGGTGCTTGATTTAGGCAAGTGAATACCTTTTCTCTAGGGGAGTTTATTTGGGTGGAAAAGTCCCATCCAGGGCTTCTCATCTATTATCTATTTCATCCTGGGCAAACCTGTGGGGCTAGTGAACCAGTCCCCCATTTTACAGATGAGGAAGTTGAGGTTGGAGGAGTTGAGCAGTTTGCCATACTCAAGTCAATGAGTAGCTCTGAAGTCTGTGCTGTCAACCAGCAGAGCTGATCTGAGAAGATTGGGTTCAAGTACTGCCGGCTTCAGGGCCCTGGAGGCAGGTGGAGGGCAGACCTCCCCTCTTTGCTGGAGAACCCAGCTTTTGTCCTGCAGAATGTCTCTAGTAGTTCATAGATATTTTACCTTTCCTGCTCTGAAGCATCTCCTAACACTTAGCTGCTTCCTTAAGTGCCTCTCTCTATGTTAGTTGGGGAAGGCAGATTCCATTTTAAGTAAGATTCTAAATGAGCAGTTCCCTAGTGTTGTAATTAAAATGTAACAAATTGTCTGCTTTCTCCTGGACCCTGGGAGGCCAGTAGGAGTGGAAGCACCATCTTGGAGGCTAGGCCTCTGCCTAGGTCAGTGCAGGTGAGAGCACCTGTGGCTCTTTGCCTTGATGGCAGAAACAGTCTTATTGGTGCCTGATCTGGTCCATCAGCACCTAACGGGGCAGGGGCTGCAGGAGCTCCTATGGGACCCACCCCTCATTAACTTTTCACACCTGGGACAACCACAGCTAGGCTCTAGGACAGGGCCTCCATGAGCAGCTTTGTCCCCTCTTCAGAGCAGAAGAGGCGGGGTCTTGGCACTAGTTAGCAGGCCTCCAAGCAGGCAGGATCACTCTACTGGCCTCTGCTGAGTCCTGGGCCTGGCCCGGCCCCTCTGGAGCACTCTGAGCATTGTTTTCCCCGGCAGGTATCCATGACTCCTCAGTGTTCCCAAGCTGGCCTGGGGCTTCAGAAACCTGTTTTGATGCCTGGCCTAGCTCAGACTCGCCAGGGACCTTATGCCTCGCTTAACTGCTTATCAGGCTGCTTGCCTTTGGTCACTGAACTTCTGTGTTCATTAATTCAGCAGAAGTGCCCTGCCAGCCTGTGCTGTCTGCTTTGCCATGGCAGAGGGTGAAGGGCATTCCCTCCAGGGGCTCTGCTGGTGGGGGAAGCAAGGGAGCAGGAGTTCTTTGGAGGCTACTTTGTGCTGTGCCCCCAAGCCTGGGGGTGGGGGTCAGGAGGGCACGTCTGCTGATGTTGGGGATGGCTTTGGGTCATTCCATTTAAAAGAACCAATTGAAATATGAAGGCTTTGAGAAACTTAGAAATGAAGGATTTTCAGACATCGGGGTTTCTGCCCTGCTTCCTGCAAGCTCCCATCTCCATCATGCAAGCCCACCCTTCCTGTTCTCCTCAGGCAGGCCCACGGGACCCTTCTGTTCCTGGTCCTGCTGCCTGGAACAGTTTCCTGTTGTATTGCTACAGACTCTGCCCAGGTAGCCTCCTGGCTACTATTTAAAAAAAAGCAGGTGCCTCCCCATCCCCATAGTCCTGCTCTGCATCTCCTGGCACCTAGCATTTCCCAGTACATGGCTTCCTCTCGCATGAGCCCCCGAGGGCAGTGTTCCTACAGGTTTGCTGTGAGCCCCTCAGTGGTTTGATCAAACACTCTCTGGGTTGGGGTCCATGGATAGGAAAGAAAGGGGCAGACCAGAACTTGGGTCGTGTGGTGCTAATGAGCAGTTCTTTTGGGTACAAACCTGGTGTTATCTATTTTGGACTTAATCTCGAGATCGGGTAAGGTTGAAAAGTTCATTCTAGGGTTAGGGTGCTGGAGCTGGGGACCACAGCCTAAGGTGGCACATCTGTCACATGTCACCCTGACGGCCATACTTCTTGACTGGAGGGCTTTGATTTTTGACACTCATTTTTCATGTGATGACATATGTTTACCTTTCTTGAAAATGTGCTACATCCAGTTAGTCTGGAGGTTAGTAGTAATTCACTCAGCGTCCTGAGACCTGGGTGGCACTGGAGGCAGCAGTGCTTTTCTGCAATGGAGAGCCCAAACCCCTCCTTCCACTGTGCCTACTTCTTGGGAAAACAGTCGTCCAAGAGTTGCCCATAACTCAGAGCATGGGGTCCCACCCAGAGTTCCTGACTCTGTAGGGCTGCTGGATGTTGAATGTTGGCCTGACACAAATGGCGTGAGCCCCAGGGCAGTGTTTGTGTTGGGCGGGGCGGTGGGGAGGGGGAGCCAGGTGGGATGGATGCTGGGGTGAAGGGTAGGACTTGGGTGCTGAAGCAGTTGTGGGTCAGCTGGAGTCTAGGCTGCAGGAGCAGTGGGGGAGAGCCGCAGAGGGAGGGAAAGTAGCCCTTCACCCACCACAGTCAGAAGATGACACCTGGGTTTACGTACAGGCTCAGCCCTTAACAGGTAGATTACTCTGGATCTTCCATCCTGTATGTAAAATGGGCTGGGTGTGGTCCCAGGCCTGTCTGTAGGCTAGAGCAATGGGCCAGACTGGGCTGAAAAGCAGTATCGTCCATACCAAAAGAGTGTTCTTCCTCACCAGGTTGAGAGCCCTGTTGTAGTTGTGGAGGGCACCCCACATTGTACTCATGAACTTGAGGTGCCGGATCTTTTCCCAACAGAGGAAGAGAAGAGTCCTGTTCCCCACATTCCAGAGTAAGCCTGAAGGCTTGAGGCAAGCGCCTGTCACTCACTTCTAGGAGCCACCTCCTTTGCCTTGTTAAATCCTTGTGTGCAAGGTATCTTCTGTGTTTCCATGGACTTTGAAGACCAGTGAACACACTTACGGTCAAATTCTCAGGCTGGTTTTGTGACCTTATCACCTCTGCATCTGCTTTTTTGTGGACAGCTTGGGATGAGGTTATTATGATCCTGTGCCCCACCATCTGGTCTGGTGTGTTGGGCATCTGGAGATGCTGCTTTACCTGAGGGTTGCAGGCCACTAGTCTGAACAGCTGAAGGCGCTAAGCCTTGAGAGTCTGAGGTCCAGTCCTACAGAGGTGTCTTTCTGCTCCTGCCTGGTGTGCCCAAGGAGTCCCTAGGCCCTGTTAGCCCCATCCCCTTTTGTTGCCTTTCTCAAAGGAAGTGGGAGACAGGCCTTTATTCATTAGTTGTTTGTGGAGTGCCAGGATGGGACTGTAGGATGGAAAAGTGGAGAGAACAGAGGAAGGAGCCTTGGGCTCTGGTGGCAGGTGGGTCTGTGGATGCTGGGGATGGGTGTTCTGGCTCTGGACTTGTCTACAATGCAATTATGCTGCCCTCTGCCCTGGGGCACTTTTCTACTCTCTTGCCTTCAAGAATAACAGTCATCCTTCAGGCCAGGCCCGAATCTGAATTCTGAGCCCTGATTCTAAGCCGGGGGTGAGAAAGCACCCCCACTTCCCTGTACCAGCAGAAGAAAGCACTCCATTACTTCTCCCAGGTCTCAGGCCAGTGCTCTGGACATCTCCACCTTGTCCATGCCTTCTCTATGGATTCTGATAGTGGAATTAGGATCCCTGTCACTCCATCCCACTGCTAGGTGTAACTGAAAGGTGGGAACAGGTGCCAGGTGTCTGCTGGAAGTGTATAGCATTTGTGTGCAGCAGCCACTTAGCAGTGATGACCCGACCCGGGCCTATGGCTTCGCCTATCTGAACTTTTGCATCACCATAAAATGGAGACCGAAGAGTGTGCTGTGGGGTCCTGGGGCTGAGCAGTTTCCAAGAAAGGTGCTCAAATGTTGGTATCTGGGAGGTCCAGGTCTCTTCCCTGGTGACCTGCTTGCAGGAGATAGGTTGCCTATGGGAGTCTGATGCCCATCCATACTCTGGATGGAGCAGCTTGCTAAGAGTGAGTCTCTGCGTGCCAGGGGAGAGCCTTCGCTTACTGGATTCTTAGAAATAAGCCTGCTCACCGGTCAGATGTGAGGGGGAAGGGGAAGGAGGAGCCAGGGTTCCCTCCTGATCACACCTCTGCTGTCTCTTGCAGGACTTTGAATATGTCGGGGATCGCCCTCAGCAGACTTGCCCAGGAGAGGAAAGCTTGGAGAAAAGACCACCCATTTGTAAGAAAAGCTTTATTTCTGCGTGTAGCACAGTGGTTTGTCTTCCCACTGATGACACTGCCCAATCTCTGTGGACGGGTCCCTGTTGGCGAGCCCTGTGCTGTCGGGCAGTGGGAGGTACAGGGTTGGTTCTGTAAGCATTTAACACGAGCTTTCATGGCGCTGATGTGCTTGTACATGGTTTTCTCTCAGGGTTTTGTGGCTGTCCCAACAAAGAACCCGGATGGCACAATGAACCTTATGAACTGGGAGTGCGCCATTCCAGGGAAGAAAGGGGTAAGAAAGACCTATGTTCGTGTGTGGGGTGGACTGCTGGGGATGCTTTGACCCTTTGATCACACAGGCTGGGGGACGTGGTTGGGGGACATACAACCCCCTCCAGCAATCAGCAATTTTAATTCAGAAAGAAAGAAAGCTGAACTGCGTCAGGAGTGGAAGACTTAGACCCATCTTTGGGAGAAAAGGGAGCCTCGGACAAGGTGCTGGATTGCCATGAGGGTCTTCCGGTTTGTCCTTCAGGATGTACTGAGGCCAGAGCAGCCCAGATACAGCGGTGCTCCTTTTGGGTCTGAGCCTTGAATAGCTGCAAATGCTTGATGCAGGGGCCAGGCATCGGCCACTTACGATGGCTTCATGGGGCCCCATATGTCCTTCACAATCAGTCCTCCCATGTTGCTCCCTCCTTAGCTCCCCCTAGTGTACCAGGGCCAGTTAGGACCTTGCATTTGAGGCTTTAGGGAGTAAGAGTCTCCAACGACCCCAGGGTACATCTCTTCCTAGTGATGGAGGGAAGGAGGCATCTAGATTGTGCTGAGGCCTCATCATGTTTATCTCCTCCCACCTATGGTCTCTTGTGAGAATCCCCTGTGCTTAGTCTTCATGCTTTCCATCAGTCTCCCTGTGCTGAGGCAGCAGGGTTAATTCGAACTTGACTTTTTCTGCAAGAAAGCGTATTCTGGGTTTTCCTTGTATCTGAGGCTCTGTTGAGGGCCCAGTGTGTACCCCAGCCCCCACTGAGCTCATCCTTGATCCTTTCCTTGGCCAATGCTGATGGGCTACAGCCATCTTCCTCCCAGGGAAGGTTGGGGAAAAGTGTTAGACTATGGAGCTGGGATGCAGTGCAAGGACAGGTGGGACCTGAGAGATGGGGTCCTCACTTGAGCTCACTCAGGTTTACACTGCATCTGCTCAGGTGTGGACCCTGACCTCCATCCTGGGTTTGGAGTGGGCAGCTGCCAGGAGCTGGCTGTCTGCTCCTGTCCAGGAAGAGCTCTTTCCCACTCACCCTCAGGGCTCATGGAAGTTCTGCCAGTCCTATTGTGGAGACATTGGACTCTGGGCAGGTCACTGGGGCCCTCACAGTGCTGGAGGGTAGTGGTGGCAGCAGCATGCTCCTCCTTCTCCTCCTCCTGGGCACCTGCAGCAAGGGCCAGCACACAACTAATCACAGCTTCCCTTCCCAACAGACCCCATGGGAAGGAGGCTTGTTTAAACTACGGATGCTCTTCAAAGATGACTATCCATCCTCACCGCCGAAATGTAAGTACAGTCAATGAAGTCCTTGAAGATCTGCTTTGGCCATGCTGCCAGCAGAGAGATGAGTCCTCTTCAGAGAGCCCGGCTTCCGGGGGTGTCAGTTATGTCACACTCTGCTCCATGCAGGGCAGTCCCAGTGCTCTAATCCCTGCAACTGGCCATAGATCTGAATGTTTCTTGCCCAGTGATAGGAGGTGCACCTAACATGCCAAGTCCTGGGTCCCGGATTTATAACTGGAAAGCTCCTGGGCCATGAAGGGAAGGATCGTGAGGTCCAGATGAGGCTCTTGGGCCCTGAGTGCCTGTCAGGGATGAAGCCACCACCATGCTAGTCCTGGATGGGGATGGACATGACGGATGGACCACCATGCAGAATACCATCCCTCAGGGTTGGTAACCCCACCTGTCCTCTGTTAGAGCTCGCAGCTGCGTCGCAGCTGGGATGGATAGCATACTTAAGCCTTCAGATAAGGCAGCAGGAAGAAAAGGCCAAGGTTGCATTTGAAACAGTGTTATGATGAGACCATCATAACACATTTTAGCAAAATGCAGGATGGAGAAGGTGACACCAAATCCCTCCCCTGTGGCACCTGAAAAATCAAACACTGTCCATGACTGGTCCATTAAACAAGTTAACAGTGTGCCCCCGCATGTGGGAAAGTACCCGTGATCACATAGGAGGGTAAGACTATACATAACTATTAACAATTGTGATTAGTGATTCAAGAGATAATGTTTTCCATTATAATAGCATCTATCAGAAGAATTTTTTAAATTAACAATTCACTGGGTAACCACTGGGATGGCATCTTACTTCATTTGGGGTGGTTCTTTGCTGTTTGAATTTTTTTTTTGCCATGTGCAGATATTATTTTAAATAAGAAATGAAACAAATTGTAGCTGCTTTCATCACTTCTGTTCAGCATTGTATTGGAATTCAAGCAAATGCAGCAAGGCAGAAAAAGAAATCCCAGCAGAGGAATGGGAAAGGAAGACTTAGAACCATAGACCATCTTTCTCTAAGTGCTGATTAAAAGGTTAATATACAAAAACCAATTTTTAAACAACTGCAGTAAATGAACGTTTTTAAACTACCCTTTACAATGGCATCAAATATCTTGGAATAAATCCAACAAAAGATGTTTAATATCTCTATACTGAAAACTAAAACATTTTTGAGAGAAATGAAGGACAGACTAAGTCAGGAGACCCCCAACTCCCAGGCCATGGACGCGTACCAGTCTGCCTGCCGCCTGTTAGGAACCAGGCCGCACAGCAGAAGATGAGCAGTGGGCGAGCGAAGCTTCATCTGTATTTGCAGCCGCTCCCCACTGTTAACCATCACTGCCTCAGCTCCACCTCAGATCATCAGGCATTAGATTTTCATAGGAGCACCAGTCCCTGGTGCCAAAAATGTTGAGAACCACTAGTCTAAATAACTGGCAAGATAAGCTGTGTTTAGGGATTGGGAGAAACACTTATCAGTTCTCCCCAAGCTGATCTGCAGGTTCAGTGTAGTCCCAATCAGAATTCAAGCAGACTTACGGAAATTGTCACGCAGGTTCTAAAATGTAGAAAACACAGCACCAAAGATTGCCAGGGCCCTCGGGTTGCTAGTAGGGGGAGGATGGTGAGGCCCAGGCTGGGGCTCATTGGGTAAAAAGTACCCAGACTCATTAGCAGGATGGGCAAGACGGGAACCAGATTGAGTCCTGCTTCAGAGACGGTGGTTGAGACCCAGATCAGAGTCCAGAAATAGCACAGGTGTACAGTAGCATGGTTTATGACAGGTCACGCTGCAATACATGGAGAGAGAATAGTCTTCCAGCGCATGGGCAGGCTCAACCAGGTGTCCCAGTAGAAGAACAGAGAACTCAGAATCTCCTTCCACCATAGACAAAAGTCTTCCAGCTGGGTTATGGTGCCCAGTGGAAAGATGAGTAAGACAGTACAGTTTTTAAAGGACAGGAGGATGTCTTCATGACTTGGATAGGCAACGATTTCTTAACCAGGGAAGCATGAAAAGTACTTTTCCCCCAGAGGGGAAAAATGATCAACTGAACTACATTGAAATTAAGACCATTTCTTCACCAAAACATACCAGTAAGAGTGAAAAGGGGAAGAGATTGTGTATGTGTATGTATATGTCAGTACTTACCCTGAATGTTTCAAGAGCACTTAGAAATCAATAAGAAAAAGGCAAACAATCATTTGATGGAACAGGTCTTGCACAAGAGGTTCTCCACCTGGCCAATCAGCACAGGAAGAGATGCCCAGCTTCTTTACCAGAGAATTGCAAGTTACAGGCAGACAATCCAGGCGGGAGAGGCTGCCAGAGCAGCAGGAGCCCTCAGAAGCCTACCAGAGAGTAAATTTTGAACGTTTGCCTTGGAAAGCTCTCTGCCTTATCTACTAAAGCTAAACTTAGACCTACCCCTGGGCCTGGGTGTTCCACTTAAGTAAAAAGTCAATAGAAACTGCATACAGGAGATCACCAAAAGGCATGGACAAGCATGTTTATGGCAGCCCCATCCGTAAGAGTTAAAAGCTAGAGGAAGCCCTAGTGTCCATTCACAATAGAATGGTTAGGTAAGTACAGCAGCAAGAGTGAAGGATCTACAGGTATACACAACACGCATCAATCTCCCAAATGTGATGCTAGGGGAACAGAGCCAGACACAAATGAGTTAGTTCATGTTGGAGTCCTTTTATGAAGTTCAACAATGCCAGGCAGTGGGTGGTATGAGAAGTCAAGAGGGTGACTTCATATGGAAGGAAGCCACCCAGAGACCAGAAAGGGGGTGAGGGTCTTGGGGATGCTAGTATTCATCATTGGTACACTTCTAGGTAAGAAACAAGATCAGTAAAGCAGATTAAAATTAAGAACTCTGTGCAGCAGCAGGAGCGAGTATCCACCACTACCTTTGATGACGAACATGACCCAGGGAGGTCCTTGTGCATGCAGTCTGTTGTACAGTCTGAGACATCTTCCCTGGGGGTTGCAGGTCAGGTTAGTGGGTGGTTATATGAGTGTTTTCTGGGAAGTTGTTGGTGTTAGTGAATGTTCATTTTTGGCAGTTTATCAAGCTGTACTAGTCTGGTTGGACTTTTCTAGGTTTTAATGTTTTGAAATAGAAAGGAAGAAAGTACCCAGAAAAAAAGATTAAAAATATGCTAAAATGTCAGCTGTAATTAACTGTCCCTGGGTGAAGCTCATGGCATTTTTTTTTTCCTCTTTTATAATTTCAAGTTTTTACATGGATACATTTTAAACAATATGAGGTCCTAAAAACCTCTGTTTTTGAAGCTGAATGAGCTGATTGGAAAATGGCCACTCATTTGGAATGGCCTTGGCTGCTTTCCCAGGACCCTTCTCACCTGATGCAGTGATCCCTTTCTGTCTTGCCACATCCAGACTGTCTGGGGAGGGGTATGAGGAGGCTGCTGGGCCCTTCTCTGATTGCCTGAGCAGGGTCCTGGGGAGGGACATGGCTCTGCCTCTGAGTCTGTTGGGAAGGCACACACTTGCCCCTTTCTTACTTCCTCCCACCTTGTGGCTAGTCTTATTTTTTTCAACAGTTCTTTGCCAAATGCAAAGGTGCCCTAGTTTGGGGAAGGAACGTCGTCAAGGCAGGACATTATTCTGTAAGACAACTGCCACCAAAAACACGTTTTTTTTCTTCTCTGTGGTCCAGGCAAATTTGAACCACCATTATTTCACCCAAATGTGTACCCTTCAGGCACTGTGTGCCTGTCCATCCTCGAGGAGGACAAGGACTGGAGGCCAGCCATCACGATTAAGCAGGTACGCAGCTCGAGGGGCCAACCGTGACCTTCCTTCACTACCAGAGATTTGTGGTCCTTCCCACTTGCTGAGGATGATGTCCCAGAAAAGTTTGCCTTTTGAACTGCTGAACTCCCACCCATCTTGCTCTATTTTTGTCTTTTACACAGATCTTATTAGGAATACAGGAACTTCTAAATGAACCAAATATCCAAGATCCAGCTCAAGCAGAGGCCTACACAATTTACTGGTTAGTAGTGATCTGGTCCTACTTGCTGTGACCTTACTGGCTTGCACAACCTTTCCTGGAAGTCCAGTGGAGACTGTCTGTAGGAAGTGGAGCAATAGGCAAGCTGTGAGTGGACCTTGGAGGCAGCTGGGGTCAGTGCTGTGAAATAGGGACCATGTGAAGTGGCTGTGGAGGTATCTGAGGAGGAGCTGTATATGCAAAGGGCCTATAGTGGCAAGAATAGGTGGCCAGAGGGGGGTGGCGGGGGATGGCAGAGTCAGATGACATGGGCTCTTGGCCACTTTATCCTTGATGGGGTGTGGCCAGGGAAACCTGTTCCTCCAGGAGCCTTGGCTGGCTTGGAGGATGTGGACACCAGAGGAGGAGGTGTGTCTAGCAGCCCAGCTGTCACAGAGGCCCCAGACCCCCCATCTCTGCCCCGCTGTGGCTCTGCCTGGGTGCTCCTGACTTTCTCTTGGTCACCCAGGTGCTGGGCATCCACTCCACATCCCAGCCCTTCCCTGTGGTGGTCCCACATCCGACTGTGCTGAGAGAGGAGGGCCTGCTGTGGCAGTGTGAGCAAATGGGGCTGGCCAGGTGGACAGTGGGGAAGACCCTAGCCCTGCTTGCCAGCTTGTTGGGCCGGTCTAGGAGGGGCCTTATGCCACTTTGGGGGCTCTGACTCCCACTGCTCCATTTGCCCTTGTTCAGAAAACTGGGGCCTAAGGAGCTGGCCCATAAGGAGAGGCCAGGCGTGGGCCTGTTTCTTCTAAGAGGACATTTATGAAACTGGATCAGGTCAAAGAGTAGGCTCTTCTAAGCAGCGGCGGCCACACAAGATGGCCTGAGTCCCTGTTCAAGGAATAGTGCCTGGTTTCAGGAGATGCATTTCCCACCCCTCACCCGGCAAAATGGCTTCCTGTCCCTGTGCCCACCCCAATTGTTGGCTGGGGGTGCCCCCTGGTGGCTGAGGGCAGCAAGACACTCCCAGATGGGGGCTAAGGTCCATGGACCAGAATTTGCTATATTCCCCAACCAACCTCCTCATACTTTTAGCCAGCCCTTGCCCTTGACCTGGTAGCCCCTACTTCAGATTTCAGGCTTATCTCCTCCCCAGCCCTCAGTGTGTTGCTGTGATTCCAGTGGAGCTTAGCTTGAATTCACTCATGTCTTGTTGGCTGCTGTGCACCAGCGGCTCTAGGAGATGCATTCTCCCACCTTGACCTTTGAGCTAGGTGTTACATAGTGTTCACAATGATAACCATTTGGAACAGCCTCCGTTGCCTGTGCCTCTTTGTAAATCGGGTCATTTGGGTCTGCATTGTCTGAGATGAGCCATTGCGATTGACCACATAGCCCACAAAGCCAAAATACCTCCTCACAGGCCTTTAGAGAAAGTTTGTCAGCCCTGGCTTGGGTACAGTGTGGGTGCGATCCCTTGGGCAAGTCGTCCAAGTGTCTTGATGGCGTACCTCTGACCTGCAGCCCCCATATTTTGGTGTTCGTGGCAGGAATGTGTGAGACCACTGTTGTGTGCCAGCAGGTGCTGAGGCCATTGGGTACTCCCAGTTCTATGGCCCCCAGCCTGCTCAGGGCTGGACTGTCTTCCGCATACCCTGGGACCCTTATCTGCTGGATGATGTCATACACTCTAGGAATGAGGCATTCTTTCACCAGTAGGCATCCAGTTTAAGAGCACCTTTTATGAAACATACTTGAAAGTTTCAGATCTTTTTCTCATATTGCTGGAAGGCCACGGGGCATTTCTTGTACTGGTAGGCACCCCAGAACTCCAGGACAGCCACCCTCACCCAGCCTTACTTGGTAAATGGGAGGGCTAGACTGGGCTGTCTCTGTCATTACTTCCGGCTCCTTCCAGAGCCCTCCTACTCAGCTGCCTCTGCTCTGGGGGGATGGGCCTTTGGCCGGGGTGAGAGTACAGACTGCCTACAGCACAGCCTGGGGGCAGAAACTTCTGTGGCCTTCACTCCCAGCTGTGCAGGCATGGTGCTGACACTGGCCTCCGAGGACTGGTGTGCTCCTGGGCACCATGCCAGCTCAGCAGGCGTCATTCTGAGCAGGTTTCTGCCTCTCCTGATGCTGGCACTACAGCCTTTCCCCAGAGAGGCTCAGAGCGGAGGGCCTGGGGCATCAAAGCCTATCATCTGCTCTTGGCAGAAATGAGAGAAATCTTTGCAGTAGGCTCTCTGTCCTTCAGCCCTGGGGCCTGTGCTTTGGGCTGGGACCAGTGCTCTGAGAGGCTACACATACTGAGAGCATGGCGTGGGAGGAGCACTGGCTTGCTCCTTCGTGCGAGTGTGCGGAGTGCACACACTACTCCTGGGCTTCAATGAGAGCTGCTGACTAGGCCCCGAGGTATTGAAGGAGACCTCTGGCCTGGGGTGTCAAAGAACCCTGTTCATAAATGTCCTTGTATCCCCATGGGCCCCGAGGTCACATTGATCCCCTGGTAGCAGCCGGTCTCTCCCCTCTGGCATTTTTACTGCCATCCCACCCTGCCTGTCACCTTGGCCTGGGCAGTGCCCACCAGCCCGCTTTTTCTTGGCAGCAGTTCTCTCACTGAAGTCCCACACGGGGTCCTTCTCCAGCAATCAGAGAGCTGCCCCCCACCCTCCGTACCTTCACACTTGGGACCGAGAGCCCACGGAGAAGCCCACCAGAAGTCAGTGTGTTTTTGAAGACTAGTTGAGCAGTCTTTATTTTCTCTCCATAATGATTAACGCTATTTCAAATTTAGAAGAAAAATTGCGAAGATTCTGCCCAGGCTGTACCCTCATAGCTGGCATCTGTGCTACAGGCTCATCTCTCAAGACACCCTCTGTGACCTTGTTCCCTTCCACCGGGCCCCGACTCTGCGTTGGCCCAAAAGCCATCCCGTCTTGTTCTGGTCTTCCCGTAGGCCTCCGTGCTCAGCAGCTAATAAGCACACCCTCAGCCCACACGCAGGGCAGCTGCACCTTCTAATGTCTGTCTCTCTTGACCTCCTCAGCCAAAACAGAGTGGAATACGAGAAAAGGGTTCGAGCACAAGCCAAGAAGTTTGCGCCCTCATAAGCAGCGACCTGCGGCAGGCAGCATCAAAAGGAAGGGATTGGTTTGGCAAGAACTTGTTTACAACATTTGCAGATCTAGCGTTGCTCTGTACAATTACTAGTCACCTAGGGGAGGCGGGCGGGCGCCATTTTCCATTTCTGCCACTGGTACACAGTTCTCGACTCGCTGAATTGCCCAGTTTTTCATACAGGGTCTCTTCCTTCAGTCTTTTGTATTTTTGATTGTTATGTAAAACTTGCTTTTATTTTAATATTGATGTCAGTATTTCAACTGCTGTAAAATTATAAACTTTTATACTTCGACGAGTCCCTGAGGAGCTAGTTCCCTTTGCTCGCAGGTGCAGGCATGCTTCCCACCATCAGAGCTACATGTAGCCTCCAGCTGGCTGTATGAAAAAGAAATCGGCCTGTCCCTTGCCCTCGCGCCTCTGTCCTTTCTCTCTGCAAAACCCAGGTTGTGTTGCTATGAGCCTCAGATCCAAAGTCAGCCAGCCTCTTGTTTTCCGCATCACTTCCTTTGTGTTTCTATGGCGTTTTGTCTGTGTTGCTGTTTAGAGTAAATAAACTGTTTATATAAAGGTTTTTGTTGCATTATCGTCATTAAAAGTGTGAGGAGGCAGCCTTGGGGTGCCCGGCCCCCTCCCCTCAGCTGCAGGCCCCACAGAGCACCAGCCTCGGCCCCAGCATGTCTTGCTGCCTATGCCTGGGCCTGCGTGGCGCTTGTCCTGGTCCTTTGTAAATAGTTCTGTGTCCAGAGACAGTTTGTGTCCAGGGTTTCTGTCCCCCCTCCGCTCCCTCCGGTTCTTTGAGCAGTAGAGCGCTAGGGTTCAGAGCTGGTCAGGTTGGAATTGGCGTAGAGACCCTTTTGAAGCATGTGCTGCCCAAGCCATCAGGAGGATGAGGTACCTATACCCAGGCCAAGGCTGAGCCTTAGTTCGGACCGCATCCAAGCTACTGGCTCTCCTTAGGGGCCAGTGCAGTCTGGCTGAGGGTAGCTGGGCCACAGCAATGGAGCCGAGGCCCGTGGACAGGGCATGTGGCCTTCACTTCTGGCAGTGCGTTGCCCGCCCAGGCCTCAGTGGCTCTTCTTGGGCCTCTGCATGTAGCGCCCACAGCCCTCCCACTCTCACTTCATCAGCCCCTACCCCTGGGTGTAGGTGGACCCAGTCACCAGGATGCTCCAAGGGAGCAGCTTTGAGGGCTGTTGCCACATGCTCTTCCTTTTTCCTGAAGCGTTCTGAATCTGGTCACTCAAGGAGTCCAGTCCTCAGAAAGCACCCTAGAGCCTGGGCCTGCAGCCAAGCTTCCCAGAGTTGGAGTTGACTGCTGTCTGCTGGAAAGCAGGCCTAGGTCCCAGCTCAGCAGGGAGGTGGCATAGATGGGGACGGGAAGTGGCAGAGGGAGTCCTGGCCTCTGGGTCCCAGTGAACACAGTGCTGAACAGACCAGAGACCTGGAGCTGGCCCTATGCCAGCCAGCCTTGCCCTCCCACCCCAAAGACCCTCACTGTCAGAACTAGTTTGCCTACGGCTCCAGCTCACAGACTGAAGTGGGGACGGTCCCCCAAAGGAATGGGCAGCAAAGGGAGAGTTGGTCATCGAGCCCTCAGCCACGAAGGGGTGCCTGCATTTGTCCCAGGAAATGTAGCCCCCTCAGCCTACAGCACCTGCATGGCCCGAGGGCCCAGTGCCTTGTTCACTTGCTTAGCTGGACATCTGTTGGGTTGCTGAGCTCTGAGCTCTCGGTGTGATGTTTGCAATTATTCCTAATGCAAAGGGCCTTACAGGGGGGAGGGGGGATGTTTCAGCGGGTCGTGTGTGTATAGCCCCTTCCAGAATGTCTTATTTTGTAATGACTGAACTACACTTAGTAATAGTTACACATGTATATGGTTAATATATATGGAAATGCAATATATTTTCTAGTTAAAGCATTCTAAAGTAATCGATGTTTCTAGCAAATTGTCGTGACTTTGGCTAATGAAATGTCCTTTTGTGCCACAGTCCTTGGCTTAACAAAGATGTGAATCTTGTAACATGAGAACTATGAAATGTGATCATTCTATTTCTACTGTAAGGGAAGAGAGTGTGTTCCCAGCATGAGGCGCCTAATTAGTGAGGAATTGTGGGCAATAGATTAACCACTGTATCTAAGAATCCTCTAATTAAAATATTTCCACAAACTGCTGCCTGCAGGGTGTGTCCTTTTCCTGCCCGCCTCCCACACAGGCCACCCCCTGCTTATTGCTGTGCCCCAGAAGTCCAGGCCTCATCCCCCCTGCCTCCCGCATCAGACCCTCAGTGGCCCTTATGGTCAGGGGATGATATCCCCTTGAGCTTTAGTCAAATCATCCTTTCTGTCCCTTCTGAGAACTTGGCATGGGCAGCAAGGCTAGCACACATTCTGTGCTGGCCACTGGTCCTGCCTGGTGTCCATCTGGCCTTCTGGAGCAGGGTTTGCCCTCTGGGGACCTAGGGCTGTTTTCACCACCTGGATGGACCTCCTCAGAGTGGGACTTGATTCTCACAGCACCAAGGTGCACGCAAGCCCTTGTTTCAGACCCTGATGGGGCTTCTGTGACAGTGTGGGGATGGTGGGGGCTTGGTGTAGCCATTACATAGGTACAGAGCAAAGAGCCTGGGCTTGGGGCTCCCAAGGGAGCCCAACAACAGATAGGATGGGCTAGGAGCTCTCAGCCTCCATCTCCTCAGTAATGACAGTTCAGAGGCCTGAGTTGTATCTTGGCCAGGCTGTGGGTACCTGTGAGTCCCCCTGGTCTCCCTGGACTGTACCAGCCAGGTCAGCACTGTTCTTGGGCATACCCACCCACACAGGCTACCTTGCTCCCTGACCAGCAGCCCAGGGCCCTCCCACCACATCAGGCTCTTGCCATGGGCAGCCTCCAGTTTGAGGTTACCATGACAACGAGTTGACAAGTTGGAGGCCCAGCACTGACTTGGGCTGGCTTGAACCGGTCTGAGCCAGCTCCGGCAAGAAGACCAGAGGAGCGCCCATGCGATATGTGCCCCAACCACCCTGCTGCTGAGTCTGGGGGGTGTCTTGCTGCAGGGGCCTGCGAGATTCACAAAGGCTTCTAGACACTGTGACCCCATCTGCCAAGGCTGTAGGCCCCACAGGGCTGGAGAGCTGGAGTCCCCTTCACCCACGGCTGGTTTCAGCAGGTTCACCCAAAGTCTCTGTTATTTGTCAGGAAGCTGTTTCCCGTGAGCTCCTTGAGGAAAATAACAAGGAAGCAACAAAGTCACAGGGCACTGGCCTGGGTTCCTCCCTCCTGGAATCTGCCCTTCCAGGTAGCCACCTTCCCCTTCCTCCAGGATGCCCTCCTGAAGAGAGAGACCCACTGGATTCTAGTGCTGCTCTTCCTAGTCCTCCCAGGAGGAAGGAATCTGGACCTCCACCCCCACCCCCAGAGCCAGGGACAAAAATACCTCTGTCCCCACTTGTAAAAGAATGATGCCTGTCCTGTGGAGAAGCCAGGCTCTGGGCCCACCTGCAGCTCTGTCTCCTGGTGTTGCCCTCGCCCCACAAAGGGTGAGGGTGAGAGCCGCCCTTGGGGGAGGTGGCTCCCGGTACACCAGCCCCTGGGCCAGAAGCCAATGGGAAAGTCAGTGGACAACAGATTGTGCTCTGCTTCCACATTCTGGGCCCCACACAAGCCTCAGGCCTGAGGCCCAAGAGCACCTGGGCCTGGCACAGGCTCCACCTGTACAGGTGCTGGCAACAGAACCCCTACTGCACTTTTGGTGACTGCACCTCAGGAACCAATATCACAGGCAAGGGACTATCTGGGCCAGAACCCTCCCACCTGGAGCCCCCTCTTCTGGCAGAACCACCCAGGATGGCACTGGCAATGAAATTCCTGCAGTCCTCAGATTCTTCCAGCCCAGAGCAGACAGTAAGCCTGGCTCAAGCCCCTGAACTCTGCCCACATCAGTTCTCTGGGGACCTGCCCCCTTCCCTGCCTTTGTCCTCCAAAAGGGCTGAGGATTGTAGGGTAAGTAGGAGAAGCCTGAATGCCAGGAGGCTGTGCCTGCAATTCCAGAGAATACCACCAGAGAGCGTGAGCTAGTGCGTTCTTAAAAGCCGTGTGAGTGGCTGGACTCACTGAGGGGCCCTCACGGCCTGTGCTCCCCTTTCACAGCATTGCAGCAGCCAGCGGAGTATCCAGAGCCTGGTATTTTTCTCCTGGCCCTAAGGAGGAAAAACCTCTCCCCCCACCTGCCAGACCCTTTCCTGCCAGAAGCCAGGAGGGTGTGAACCCCACCTCCCCACTGGCCCCACAGAGCCCTGACCCAGTCTAGGCAAAATATCATGTGCCTGAACTCCAGCTGTGACCCTCACCATCTCTGGAACAAAGTGGCTGCCTCCACTGCTCAGGACCACTGTTGGGTCTAGGGCAGAGGGGCCAGGGTGACACTTAATAGTGGGGTCTAGGGCACAGGCAGGAGGAATGGGGCAACACTTTCCCTGCCCACTCCCTGCTGTGGGATCAACAGGATGGGCTTCCACCCTTAACCTGGAGGCAGAAATAGTCCCCTCCCCAGGTCACTGGAGTTCTGATGGGATGGTAGGCAGTTCCTGTCTCCTTGGACTGGAGGACCGTGCAGCAGACACTAACCAGCACATGCTTTGCACTGAGATCTACCCTCTGAGGTCCCCTACCAGCCCGCAGAATGGGTGCTGCTATTTTACAAATGAGGGAAACTAAGGCCCAGGGCAGCAGAAGGGAGTGACGGGGCAGGAGTCTGACTGAAGTGGGCCTGATTTCTGTCTCAGAATGGGTTGGGAGAATGAAGGGATCAGGCACAAATAGGACCATCACTCCTGGCCCTAGAAGTGGTGTAGAGGAAAGTCCTGGGAATCATCTTTTCTGGGGAAACTGAGGTTCAGGGATGCACTTGGGACCCAGCCTGTTGCTTTGTGGTCCTAGACAAGCCCTTTCCCCTCTCTAGGCCTCAGTTTCCCTATCTGTAGGAAGAATGATAAGGTTTCTGGGGCCCTCCACCAACAGGCTAGTTAGTCAGTCTCAGGGCTGGTGCCTCTGATGCCACTCACTGACCCTGCCCTAGGCTCCCGCAGGGAGTTCAAGCAGAGGTCCCCTCCCTGGGCAGCAGCCCCTCCTAATTTCCTGTTTACAGCAGCTGCAGAGTCTCATCTCTTCACCCCAAGCCATTATGATCGCCATGGCAACCAGACCCAGTTTTTGTTCCAACAGGTTGGCAGAACCTGACGCAAAACTGCAGGGGTGGAGGGCATCAGCTCAAAGATCCTGGCTCAGGACTGCCAGTCCCCCAGGAAGGACAAGCTGCCCCTACCCCAGTTTCTATCCCCTGCAGAAGAAAAGCCGAGTGGCAGCTGGTGGCACGGGGTTCAGGTCCCCTCCCCTACTTCCCTGACTCATTTCTGTCCCAAGCAGTTGATACATTTCCAGAGCTCCCCTGCCCCCATTTGCCTGGCTGTGCTGGGTCAGAATGAAAGTAGGGTCTGGGGGCAGCTTCTCGGAGAACCTAACCAGCAGTCCTGTCTTCGCACCCTGCAGTGCTCTCTACAGTCCCTGCAGTGCTGTCACAAACACACACGCAGTAATTCTTTCTCATTCTACACAGATAGGTATAGGGTAGCACAGATGTGGATGAGTCTGGTTCTGGAAGCTGAGACAGGTGGTGGCCCCATCAGAACAGTGTCCATCCAACCTTGTGTGAGGCGGGAAGCACCCTGTAGTGGGCAGCTCACTGAAAGGTGCAGTTGTTCATGCATGGGCTGCCTCCCTGCATGGAACTCTGTTCTGGAACCCTGTTCTCCAGCTTTTGGCCCTCCCCTCTGCTCAGGTGACCCAAGAGAGAACTGTCCTTGCTTCTGGGACTGAGCTGGAGTGGGTTCCAGACCCATCTTTCTGTCCCCATATTGCCTAAAGTCCCATCATGAGAGACGATGTCCTTTGGGGTGAAAACCCCAAATCTCAGTTTGGCATCCAAGGAAAAGGTACTCTGAGAGTCCAGCAAGATAGGCTAAAGACAGGAGTGGGCTCCAGGGACCCTATGCACCTCAGACAGATCCAGAACCTCTGCTCAGCCCCCATGGCTCTCCAAGTGTGGTCCCAGGATCCCCAACAGCACCTGAAGCTTGTTAGGAATGCAGATGGCCCACCCCAGCCCAGACTTTTGAAATCAGCAGGTTTGTAGGGAGCCAGCAATCTGTGTTAACAAACTCTACAGGTAACTGGAACGCTGAGGGAGACGTGGAGGAGGAGGGCTTCGAGAGGAACGCTGAAAGCAGCCTGGAAATGAACCGGAGGGCTCCAGTCCAGGCCCCGGGATTTCACAAACTACGTGACCAGGCACGTGGCCCAACCTAGGGTACCTAGGCCCTTATCTGGGCCATTGGGAGAATCACCCCAATAGGTCATCTGGGTTGTCATGGAGCGTCCTGGGTTAACTGCAGCAACCCCTCGCCCCTGGTGTGTACTGTGCCCCCTGAGAGGAGGGAGTTGTTAGGCTCAAGGTGGTGGAGTTCCCAGACGCAGGCCCGCTCCAGGTTAATACAGGACAGTGCGGCTGGGAGGACGACTCCGGAGGTGGCTGCGCAGCCCTTACAGAAAAATCCGCGCTGCGAGCCAGGCGCGTCTTGTTTGGTTTGCTCTGCCAGCCGGGGGCCCGCGGGGGTGGGGCGGGTCCTGCCGCAGAGCGGAGTCTTCTCCTCTGTCTGCACCCACCTGTAGGTTGACTGGCAGCCCCTTCACCTCGCAGCCAGTGGAAGGGGGCTCTCTGGCCAGGCCTTGGAGGCGCAGGGACCCTCACTGGGCTTGGCTGACTGTAGAGGGAAAGCGGGGGCCGAGGAGGGGGTGCGCGGGGCGGGGCGAGTAGGCCAGGTCCCGCCCCCCGCTGCCGCTGCCGCTGTGGACCTGCTGCGCTCAGTTGTTCGCGCCCGAGGCGGCGAGTGGTTGCTGTCCTAGGCGTCCCGGAGCCTGTGTGAGTGCGGCGCCCGCAGAACCCCGACCCCGTCCAGCCCACGGTGAGTGCTGCGACTCCGTCCCGCGCCGTCGAAGCTCAGCCCACCACCACCCGGTCGGACCTGGGACGCCACCAACTCCGGTTCCTACGCACACCCCCGGGCGGCTTGGGGAGACCCCCGAGGCGGTGGGTGGCGGGAGGTAGCAAAAACACGCCCCCCGGCCCGCGGGAAACTGAGGCCAGTGCATTCTTGGAGGACATTTCTTCAACATTTCTGCTGGCGCCCGGCTGTGCGCCCTTCCCTGGGAGCGCAGAAGCGCTGGGAGGGGTCGGGGGTACCGGGGACTGGGCCGAGGACCCCGGAGGCGCTCGGTGATGTTTCTCGGGCAAACCCCAGGGGACGGAAGACGCCCCCAGATCCCCATCCCTCTCACTCTCCTGTGGTCCCGGTAGGACCCCAGCCTCCCTGAAATCCGTGGCAGTGCAAGCCCCGCCCCTCCACTTCATCTACCCCAAAGGTCCGAGGTGGGTAAAAAAATACACACTCTCCAGACTGTCTTCCGAACCGCCGGGACCACTCGCCCTCCATTGAGGAAAAACCCCAACAGAACTGGCGGCCTCGGGCTCCTGTGGGGAGCATCAAGAAGGGGGGGGAGGGGCGTCAGTAAGAGAAGTGGGAGGGAGGAGAGGTGCGTGAAGACAGGTGAGTAAAGACAGGTAAGAGGGAATCTGGAAGGAAGAACGAACTTACTGGGATAAAATCATTTTCATGGGTTCATTTTAGAAGCATTTAGCTAGTCCTTCTAGCTGGTCTCAGGCTTCCTCACATTCTAAGTCCACCTACAGAGATGGTTATAATGCACATTCTCAGGCCCCTCCTTGGGAATTAGGTTGGGATGAGACCCCAGGGAGCAGCATTTGTAATAGGCACTGCCACTCACCGTGTGCAGGGGAGCATTGTCTGGGGAGTCTACAGGGCCATGGAAAGATGGGAGCTGGAAATTCCGAGGAAGAGTGAAGGGGTTGGTGGGGGCCAGATAGGTGGCATGGAGAGCTAGCATGTGGGGCCAGACATGCCGATACACTCCCACTCCCCCCACACAACCAGGGCAGCATCCGGGGACCCCCTACCCTGGGCTGTGAACTGGGACAGTGCTACTCACTTTGCAGAATTGTCATTTCCCATTTGACCTGGGGCTTGGCCCCAGTGCTGGCATGGCCACCCTCAGCTTGCTCATTGGACCACTGGGAGCTGTGATTCTGGTCCTGGTGGCAGCTAGGAGTCTTTTGTGCTGCCATCCAGAACAAGGAGAGTCGAAGATAGGAACAGCTCCTGAAAGAGTCCCATCAGGGCCCATCATACAGATAGAGGGCCCCTGTAGCCCTGTGCTTGGCTTACTCCTGCCCCATTCAGGCTAAGGGGCCCTGGCAGCCGGTGAGTGCTTCCTGGGGGGATAGCCACATCCACATGCCCACCGTTGATGATAGCTCTGGGTGAGGTGCTGGCTGGCTCCCAGAGTCAAGGCTGTTTGGTACAGTGAGGTCATCAACTCCCCAGGCTTCCCAGGATAACCTGAAGAGTTTCTGGGCACCCAGGAGGAGCCATCTCTCCCAGATACCTGTGCCCAGAAGCCACTGTTGCCCCCATCCTAGGAACAGGTCGAAGGAGGGAGCATAGAGGTACTAGTCAGCCGAGGGGGAGACCAGCCCACCTGGACCCTAGGATGCAGGACATGCCAAGAGCTTAGTGCTTGGACACGGGAGCCAAGGAGAGCTGGACTCCAGCCCAAGCCACTTGCTGGCTCTGTGGCCTTGGGCAGGTTCCTCACCCTAGGGCCTATTTCCTCATCCACATAGGGCAGCAGAGCAGCCCCCTCTCCAGGGCTGGTCTGAGCATTATCTGGTGAGATGTCGAGTAAAAAATGCAGGTAGGATGCTGTGCCTCCACCACCTTGAACATTTAAATTCACAGAAACCCCATCCCTGCAGCTCAGGCCACTGGGCTCCTGCG
Source organism: Rousettus aegyptiacus (assembly GCF_014176215.1). Lineage (NCBI taxonomy): Eukaryota > Metazoa > Chordata > Mammalia > Chiroptera > Pteropodidae > Rousettus > Rousettus aegyptiacus. Next base: position 15,918,810 of record NW_023416311.1, on the reverse strand, counting down.
TCATGTTTGTCTCTGGGACCGCGAGCCCCTGTAGCCCCTGTCACATGCAGTTGCAGTTGGCGGTTGCCCTGGAAACAGCTCAAGCAGCAGCTGCTTCCTTGGCTTTGGGGGGTTGCGGGGGGAGCAGCCCCTTTCACTCAGCTAGAGAGGGGAAGGGGGGGCCTGTGACGCTGGTCCCCGGAGGAGCTCACAGTTGTCTATATGGGCAACAGCTTCTGGAAGCGTGTGCTGAAGCTTGCTGAGTCCCTATCTTTGGAGGTAGGCTCCCAGGAGCAGGCACTGATAGGTGTAAAAAAGGTGTGGCCTCATTTCTGGCACCTCTGTAAGGGGACAAGCTGCTTGCCCCTCCTGTCTGGACATGGTGGCCTGAGCCAATAGAGGATATAGACCCAGAACAGCAGCCCTGGGCCATCAGGAGACAGATGAGCAGACACAGCTGGGAGCAAAGTTAATTTAGGCTCCACCAGGTGCCCTGGCCCCAGCTCTCCCAACAGAACTTAGGATTCTAAAGAACAGGCAGCAGATGTTAAACAGAGACTGTGCAAATGTGGGTGTGGTTTCTGAGCAGGAGCCTGGCCCCAGGACTGGCCTGGGATGCAGGGCAGAAGTGGTCTCACCTGGCTCTCCTGCCACTAACTGCCTATGACACCCAGGCTAGTAGGTTAATCTGGCTGAGTCTTCATTTCCTGTTTTGTCAAGTGAAAATGACAGCAGCTCCCTGCTTAGGCTGATATGCCTGGCCTGGAGGCTCCCTCAGTACATAGAAGAGTTCACATCAGCTGGGAAGGCGGACCTAGGCAGCCAGTGCAGAGGCCCCATGTTGTACTGAGGGGAACATGGTGTGTCCTGTGTACCAGAGGCCAGCAAGCCTGGGCAGGCAGCCAAGGGGTGTGCACCAAGCAAGCAGAGGTGGCCTGGCAGGGGGTGCACACTTTGCCCTGATAGTTTTCAGGAAGAGCAAGAAGAGCACCCTAGAGTTTGGGGGAGTCACAGGGCTGGTTGATACACAACAAGGGTAGAGGTGGGTGCCTGGCCAGGCAGTGCAGTGGAAAGGGCAAGCTGTCATCTTACCCTTCTTCGTGGGGTCTACAGGGGACAATTGAGCCCCCCTGGAGGAGGCATGCAGGTGTCACCTAGAGCTGGACCTTCTCCCCTGCCACAGTCTAGCTTGACAAGGGGGAGTCTAGTGCCAGCAATCCATAGGAGCAGCAAGGCTTCTGAGGAGAAGCCTGGACCCTGCCACTTGGATGGAAGGTATCGCCATTACTCCCAGGGCTGCAGACTAGCTCAGTCTGAGCCTTGTCCCTCACACATGTTCTGGTCCCACAGAGCAGAATGACCAAGACTGAACTGGATTCAGGGGACTCGGGCAGGTGGCTTCTGGGCCCAGGCTCCATTACTCCCTTGGCAGAGCACCTTTCCCTGCCCTAACTGTGACATCTGAGCTGCTCCAAAGTATGATGCTTTGGTTGCTATGGCAACATGGGGCACTGGGAGCAGGACAGGGAGATGGGGTTGTGGCCCCATACTCAGCACCTTCCAGACAGGGCAGAGCTTGCTCTGTGTTCTCATTTCCACTGATTGAGAAGAGCAGGCTCTGCTTTGAGGGGTGAGGATGGGGCACTGGCCCCACTGCGCTTGATGGATAAAGACCTTCAGAGGCCCTTCCCATGTATCCTGGCCATGCAGGGGTAAAAGCACAGACTTTGCCAGGCACTACCACCACTTCTTACAGGCTTGTCCCATTTCCAAAGCCATCCTGCAGGGGTCTCCCATTTTGCAGATGGGGACATGAAGGCTTAGAGACCAAGCAACTTGCAGTGTGTGTGTGTGGGAGACAGGGCCTCTTCCTTCCCAACTTCCTGCCTCCGTGGCCATGATGGTGCCAGGGCTCTCTACCAGCCACCATTCCCCGAAAGGTGCCCCCTCCTCCTGCCCCCTTGGTGGTCCAACCAGATTGTTCCCAGGAACACAGTTTTTGTTGGGTTTGGTTAATTCAATAATAGCTCAGTGCGACTGTATGGCACTGCTGCTGAATGAATGAATGAATGAATGAATGAATGAATGGGCCACAGCTGTGTTCTCTGTCTGCAGGTTACTCACCATGTCCAGCTTGCTGGAGATCAAGAGCAGTGTGCTCAGGCAGGTGCAGGCCTGCCCCTCTTTCCGTCGGAAGACTGAGGAGGAGCCGGGGAGTGCCAGCACTGACTTGCAGGAGCCTGCTACAGGGGCCTGGTGGGTTCCCCACATCCCAGAGAGAGCCTGGGAGGGTCTGAACCCAAGGCTGTGGGGTACACTGTGGACCTTTTCTCTGCCCCAAGATGTGCCCTCAGTAGTGTGGGCTATTGGCTGGTCCTGGGTGGGGTGGCACATGCTGTGAACCCAGAGCTTCAGGGAGGTTCTGCTGACCTTTGAGCCTGGACTTCTTTTGCAGGAAACCTGGAGATGGTGTGGAGTTCTTTGCCCAAATTCGACTCATCCTGAAGAAGGGGGAAGGCAGACGGGGCCTGCCATGCCCTGAGGTGAGGACAGGGCTTGGGTGCCGCTCCTCGCCTGTCACCTCCAAGTATGGCCTCTACTCCCTGACTCATTCCCTCCCCAGATCCCTCCCAAGCCAGCTGCAGGATCCCAACCTTTGGAAACCCTCACCTTAGCGCTCCCCTCACAGGTCCTCTTGCGCAGCAGCTCACCAGCCCCCGCTGAGCCCGTGGACCCAAACCGTGGCCTGAGAGCCCTGACCCAGGAAGAGGTAAGAGGGATGCAGGTCTGGCCCTAGGGTGAGGCTGAGAGCACCTACTGTGCGCTAGGCCCAGTAAAGGTAGGAGGGGTGGTGGACCAGGCCTCCCTATGTAAGCAAGTAAGGAGCAGAGGTGAGGGGTAAGTAGGGGTCCTTGGTGGAGGGCTGGGCAGGTGCAAAGGCACTGAGGCAAGGAGTCAGCTCTGCCAGTGGGAAGAGCTATTGAGGGCTGGGGGCCGGGCATATAGAGGGTGGGCCCAAGGAGTCTGAGCGGAGAAAGGGTGCTGCGGCAGGAGACTCAGGGTGTGTTCCTCACCCCACCCACAGGTAGAGATGCTCTATGAGGAAGCCTTGTACACCATCCTTTACCGTGCAGGGACCATGGGCCCCAACCAGGTGGATGACCAAGAGGCCCTACTGGGCTACCTTCAACAGGTGAGCCCCCTTAGACCTGCCCACCCTGCTCTGGGAAGAACTACCCCGAACCTGTTCCCCCACCTGCCGATGTCACTGTCACCTGAACAACACACACAGATTTGCCCCATGTACACAACACATGAGTGTGTGTGCCCAGGCAGGCACACATACAGGCTGACAGGCAGGCCCAGAAGGATGAACAGACAGACAGACACACACACACACACATGCATAGAGCATAAAGACTAACAAACTGATGGATGGGCAGACCCACCTTTCCTCCTCACTTATGTGTGTTCCCCACAACCTGCGACATTTATAGTCAGGCATCCCTGGCTAGGGCCATACCTGAGGTCCCCAGGATGATGGCCAGACTCACTCTGGGGGTCACTTGGACCCTCACACCTGTCCTCCCTCTGCAGGTGTTTGGCACCAGCCCAGAGGAGCACGCAGAGGCCATTGAGCGTGTGAAGAAGGCCAAGGTAAGGCTGCTGCCTACCTGGGCAAAGCTGACCAGACACAGTGCCCATGTGTAGGAACTTGGGTGTGGTGGGGGTACGGGGAAGGGGCCTATCATGTCCGCACCGAGCCCCTAGGGGCCCCTCATTACCTCTCTGCCCACAGGCCCCCACGTACGCCCTGAAAGTATCTGTCATGCGTGCCAAGAACCTGCTGGCTAAAGACCCCAATGGTGAGTGGGGATTGGCCGGGACCTTAGTTGTGCCCAGGCCTGGTGACCATGGAGGGGAGGATGGCCTGGGGTTGGGGGCTGAGGCACTTGCCATGTTCCAGGCTTCAGTGACCCGTATTGTATGCTGGGAATCCTGCCGGGCTCGGGCAACCCACAGGAGCCAGGCCCGCACAAGGAACAGCGCTTCAGCTTCCGAAAGGGTGCCAAGCGTGGCAGCCCACTGCCAGCCAAATGCATCCAGGTCACCGAGGTCAAGAGCAGCACCCTGAACCCTGTCTGGAAGGAACACTTCCTCTTGTAAGGCCCCTTGCCCAGCCGGGTGGCAAGGTGGTAGGGCAGGAGATTTCCTGTGGTGCCAAAGCCAGTCCTAGAGATACATTTGGGTACCTGTGACCAGAGGGTGACAGCTCATAGCTATATGTGGTCTCAGTGCTTGCCCCAGAGAATTGAAGGAGTCTGGTCACATGCCCACTTTCCAGAGGAGGAAACAAGCTCAGAGAAGGGCATCATGTTCCCATAGCCACACATTCATGATTTAAACCTAGGCAACCTATCATGGAACCCTCCCTGTAGTTCCTGAATTTGTCCTAGCCCCAACCTTGGGCAGAAGATCACCATGGACCCTCATGGGTATCTCTCTGTTCTTGTAGTGAGATTGAAGATGTCAGCACAGACCTGCTGCACCTGGACATCTGGTATAGGCCCCTGTGCCCTGCAGGCAGGGGGTGTGGGTGCCTCTGGTCTGGGGGGAGTAGGGTGGGACAATCAGGGCTGGGCTGGGTTCCAGACAAGCCAGGTCCTCTCCCTCACTCTGCCCCCAGGGACCATGACGATGAGGTGTCCCTAATGGAAGCATGCAGGAAGCTAAATGAAGTCATCGGCCTAAAGGGCATGAGCAGGTATGGCAGGTGGGACCCTGGTGCCCCCCAGACGCTCTACCTGCAGTTTGGCCACAGGGACCAGCAGGTGGTGGCTCCCCAGGGACCAGATGTGTGATGCCTACCCTGCTGTGCCTAGGTATTTCAAACAGATTGTCAAGTCAGCCCGTGCAAATGGAACTGCTAGGCCCACGGAAGACCACACGGATGACTTCTTGGGGTGCCTCAATATACCCGTCTGGGTGAGTGGATGCAAGGGCTTCACTCATGGGTGCTTCACCAGCCTGGAATACTACTGCCTGTGGCTATGTCATCCCCCAAGCATTTCCCATCCTCCTTGAGCTGGTGTGGGGGGATCATGCTGGTGGGGAAATGGGACAGCCTTCTGGGCCCTCTGGGGTCCAGGCACACTTGAGCGCTCACTCTATGTTAGTCGCCCATGTTCAGTGGGAGGTGGAAGTCTTTGTTCTCTACCTAGCCTCACAGTATCTGTGTGAGAGGGAGGGAGTGGCCCGAGAAATAGCCAGTCTGAACTCTTTGCGCAGGAGGTGCCAGTGGCTGGCGAGGATCGCTGGTTCAAGCTGGAACCACGCTCCAGCGCCTCGCGCGTGCAGGGAGACTGCCAGTTGGCCCTCAAGCTGATCACCACGCAGGTGGGGAGCGGTAGGGAACATGGGGATCGCCGTCCTGCACCCCAGCCGGAGCAGGACTGGTGACGCACGGACCCTGCGTTCCAGAGGGACACAGGCATGAGCCAGCGTGGGCGATCAGGCTTCCTGTCCTATCTACTGCTGCTCAGCCGTCTGCTGCAGTTCGAACACCGAGCCCAGGAGGTAGCGGCACTCTTGGGACCCCCAGGGTGGCCAGCTATAGCCTGAGGAGGGTGAGCGGTGGGGACTGGGGGCAGAAGGTGCTGGGGATCTTCCACCTCCACCCACGCCCAGCCCTTCCTCCAGCCTAACTCGAGCAGCTGGCGGGGCGAGCTCAGCGGGCCAGCGGCGACCGTGCTCTGCCTGCATGGTGCACAGAGCAATCTTTCAGAGCTGCAGCTGGCGGTGCTGTGAGTGGGCGGGGCGTGCGATGAGGGGGTGGGGCCGTGAGTGTAAGTGGGCGGGGCAACGAAGGGGCAGAGCTGTGAGTGGGCGGGGCACTTAGTGTTCTTTGGAGGTTACTGCTAGGTCTGAGACCGGCCCAACGCTGCTGCCCTGGCTCTGGGCCGGGGCCCCACAGGCACTGGCAAGTCAGCAGTCGACACCATCAGACCTGCACCCTGGACTACGGCTACCTGCTGGGGCTGCTGGAGGACATAGAGGCGCACTGGGAAGAGGCAGCCTCCCTGCCCCAGGAGCAGGTGGGCTTGGCCTGGTACCCTGAAAATGCTGTTCCACGAAGGTGTGCTGTGGGCCTGCTCGGGCTAAGGCAGGCAGTGAGGGGCAGAGTCCTGTCCTCATGGGGTACATGGCCCGCAGGTGCAGTACAGGGATGAAAACAGCCAGACTGCATGATGTAGGAGAAAGCAAGTGGTATATAATACTGAGATAGGGATGTGATAGAGGGAGGTTGTGCATTTCAATTGTGAGCAACAGAAGAAGTGGGTACTGCAGAGACAGAGCAGAGGGAACACAGCGGGGTGCAAATGTCCTGAGGCGTCTGTGCTGCCAGGGGGAACTATGGAGGCTGAGGTTGGAGAGGCCAGCAGAAGGCACATGGGGTTGGAGGCTGCTCCTCGGGGCAGAGCTTTGCTGACTGCCAGCCCCACCATGAGGAGGGCCTGAGCGGTCAGCTCTGAAGAGCCCTGTGCCCCCAGGAGGAGAGTCTGGCTGACAGCTTCTCTGCCTTCTCTGAGTTCGTGCTGCGGCTGCTGCGCCAGCTCCGGGACTACTTCCCTGCCACCAACAGCACAGCCGTACACCGCCTGGAGCTGCTGTTGAAGTGGGTGTAGCTACTGGCACCTGGTAGGGTAGGGGCCTGCGTGGGGCAGCCCCCAATCAGCTATGGCTCCTCACCCAGGTGTCTGGACAAGCTGCAGCTCTTCCAGCCTTCTTTTGAGATCTGCCCCTTCGAGACTGAGCTAAACATGGACATCGCTGCTGCCCTGAAGGTGTGTCAGGTAGCCTGGTCTGGGCTAATGGCCCAGGCCCTGCTAGCCCTGAACTTGCTGTAGCACACACCCTCCACCCTCCATTGCTCTTCTTCCCTCCCACCCACCACGCTGCACTGCCTTGGTCGCTTCTCTTGCAGAGAGGTAACCGAGAATGGTATGACAGGCTCCTGAACACCAAGAGTCCTCGAGAGCAGGTGCAGCTTAGAGAGGGCATGGCCATGGGGGGTGGGAGTGGGTTAGGTGCAGGTCAGTGTGAACAGTATTTCCTTGTAGTCGGGGTTGAAGCGCCTTGCCGGGCTGGTGGAGCTGGTCGACACCGTCTATGAGGACCTGCAGTCCTGCTATGGCATCTATGCCAGCCTCTTCCACAGGTGGGACCCAGGGCTCTTCCTGCTGCCCCTGTACCCAGCCCCTCAAGTGCTGCCACTAGGGCCAGGGAATGGGGGTGAACAGATGTCTGAGATGTGTCCTTTGCAGCATCATCAAGATTGACTTCTTCACTCTCACCTTCCGGCAGCTGGAGCGTCTGGTGAGGCCGGGGATGGGGGGCGGGGGTGGGGAGAGTGGGGTGGGGACTGTCCTCCTGGCTGGGAAGGAGCCTAGGTTTCTTTGTTGCTGGCAGCCTGACTCCACCCTTCTGGACAGGTGGCTGAGGAGGTGTGGGTGCTGACAGAGGAGCTGAGCCCCAAAATGACCCTTGAGGTGGCCTCACAACTCTTCGAGCTCTACCTAACCCTGGCAGACATCCAGCGCTTCTGGAGTAGCATCCCGGGCCGGTGGGCGTACAGCCCCACCTGTCCCCTCCACACCTGTCCCTTTCCCCAACCTGTCTCCATCCTATCTGCCCCTTTCCTCCACCTTTTCCTCTACTCCCACCTGCCCTGCTCCCCCACATGTTCTCCAGCCTCTAAGAGGGCTCTTGAACAGGAACCCAAAGGCCCTACACAGGAGGCTTTCCTGGATGCCCTTTTGCCTGGGGACCCTGAGCCATATTGGCTAAGGGTGTCTGAGTTGGGTGTGCTCTGATGGTTTCTTGCTGTAGGGATAGCCACACCCTGGCCCTGACTGGCATCCATGCCCCATTCCTGCCCGCTGTGAAGCTTTGGCTTCAGGTACTAAGGGACCAAGCCAAGTGGAGGCTTCAGGGAGCTGTGGATGTGGACACGGTGAGTAAGCACCCAGGCCCAAGGGTACTGGGGTTCATCCAAGGCCCCCCAAAACACAGGTCTCCTTCTGCTTTCCCAGCTGGAGCCCTTGGATGCCTCCTCTAAGCACAGCAGCTCTGCAGCCACCGCAAGTCTCTGCTTCAGCCATATCCAAGAGCTATGGGCTTGCCTGGCATGGCCAGACCCTGCCCAGGCCCAGGGGCTAGGCACCCAGCTCAGCCAGGTGGGGACCATGGCCCAAGAAGAGATTGGCATCTGGAGGGGCAGCTGGGCCAGGGGATGTGGCCCAGAGTTCCCAAGCGTCCATGTCCCACCAGGATCTGTGTGAGGCTGCCCTTTTCTATACTGAGCTCTTGCGGAAGAAGGTGCATACTCAGCCCAGGGCCACTGGCGAGACAGTGAGTGAGCCGGTGAGTGGGCTGGCAGGCAGGTGGATGGGGGCAGAAGGCCAGGTGGGGCCACCACAGGAGCACCAATCACCCCCATCTGGCACATCTCTCCAGCTCTGCGTGGTCCTCAACAATGTGGAGCTCCTGCGCAGGGTCGTTGGCCAGGCACTGCGAGGCCTGGCATGGTCGGAGGGGGATGCAGGGCTTGAGGGGGGGCTCCCGCGCCCCCTGCTCAGCTGCACACAGGCCCTGGATGAAGACCTGCAGCGGGAGGCCCGCACCGTGACAGCACACCTGACCTCCAAGGTGGGCAGGGAGGGCAGGGTGGGGAACTGACTGCCTAGCCCTATACCTCCAAGTCCATTCAGTGCTGAACACTGCTCTCCCTCAGATGGTGGGCGACATCAGAAAGTATGTGCAGCACATCAGCCTGTCGCCTGACTCCATCCAGAATGATGAGGTGAGTGCCTGACCAGCTGAGGGTTCAGCCTGGTAGGGAGTGTGTGTGATGGGGCCCAGGTGCAGGCCGGTCCTGAGAACCCTGCCCACAGGCTGTGGCCCCGCTCATGAAGTACCTGGATGAGAAGCTGACTGTGCTGAACTCCTTGCTGGTGAAGGAGAACTTGAGCAGGTAGGTATGGCCCAGGGCAGGTGGAGCAGGGTGGGCCGGGGTCCAGTCACAGATGCTGAGTGTCCCTGCAGGGTGCTTGAGGCCCTCTGGGAGCTGCTCCTGCAGACCATTCTGCAGGCACTGGGTACCAACGTTGACGTCTCTGCTGACTTCTACAGCCGCTTCCACTTTACTCTGGAGGTAGGGCCCAGTGGAGGAGGAGCCCTGCCAAGCTCCAGGGGGAAAGCTGCGGCCTCTCTCCTTGGCCCTGCTGCCAGGGTGCCTGGCCCGCCCAGCCAGGATGTCTCCTCTGGAAACCCACAAGGGCAGCATTTCTTCCCCACCAGCCCACCTGTGTCAGAGCTGGCTACCTGTTAAGATAGCTGTCTGGCCTCAGGCCCTGGCATTATCCCAAGCTTCCTGGGGGCTTCTGATGCACCTCCAGTGTGCTCTTCCCTGGGCTCTCCAAAGCCCGATGTTGCTCGAAGTTCCACCTGTCTCGGCCTACTGTCCCCAGCACATGCCATGCTCTGACACCTCTCCCTTCTTGCCCTGCCTTAGGCCCTGGTTACGTTTTTCCATGCAGAGGGCAAGGGTCTGCCCCTGGAGAACCTGAAGGATGGAAGCTACAAGGTGAGGCCTGGCCCCAGGGCCTCTGACAGAGGGGGATGGCATGGATGCTGCAGACCTGAGTCCAGCCACTGCCTTGCAGTAGCCCCTGTGCCTTCAGGGGCCTGCAGCTGCGAGGAGTTGCACTCAGTGGGCAGTCTCACCAGGTGCCCACCTATTTCCCTCCTCCCCCTGCAGAAGCTGGAAGAGGAGCTGCGCCTACACAAGTGCTCTACCCGTGAGTGCATCGAGCAGTATTACCTGGACAAACTCAAGCAAGTACGTGGGCCAGGTGTGGGCATGGGGCTTTGCTCCAGAGCCTCAGAACCCCTGAACTGGGCTTACCAGCCCATGGGCCTTTTTGTAGAGGTCTCTGGAACAGAACCGGTTTGGGCGCCTGAGCATCCGCTGCCACTACGAGGTAGCTGAGCAGCGGCTGGCAGTGGAGGTGCTGCACGCTGCTGACCTGCTCCCCCTGGATGCCAATGGTAAGAAAGAGAGGTATGGCAGGGCAGAGGCTGGCTGGTGGGAGGGCAGTGGAGTCTGCTCATGGCCCTGCCCTCGCCAGGCCTGAGTGACCCCTTTGTGATCGTGGAGCTGGGCCCACCACACTTCTTTCCATTGGTCCGAAGCCAGAGGACCCAGGTCAAGAGCAGGACACTGCATCCTGTGTATGATGAGCTCTTCTACTTGTGAGTGTCATCCCTACCCACCCTCTGTCTGCCTGAGCAGGGAGCAGGGCTCCAGGTGACTGTCGTCTGCTTGTAGCTCTGTGCCAGCAGAGGCATGCCGCCGCCGTGGTGCCTGTGTGCTGTTCACAGTCATGGACCACGACTGGTTGTCGACCAACGACTTCGCAGGGGAGGTGGCCCTCAGCCTGGGCAACATTGGCGGCATTTTGCGGTCCCAGGTGGGAGGGAGCACTAAGGCAGAGCAGCCCATCACCCTGCACCTGCGCAGGCCCCGAGCCCAAGGTGAGTGGAGGTCCAGGGGCAGTAGATTCAATGGCCGGCAGGGCCTTATGCTGTCCCCACCCCCCTGCCCACAGTGAAGTCCACGCTGAGGATGCTGGAGGGCCGCACCAACAGGGAAGCGCAGGAGTTTGTCAAGAGACTGAGGGAGCTGGAGAAGTGCATGGAGATGGACCCCTGAACCTCCTGCAGCTGCCAGCCCCAAGCCTTCCCCAAGTCCCTGTGGTGGTGTTATCTCACTGTGGTCAGCTTTGTGCAGCCAGGGCTTGCGGCGCCCCCTCCCTACTACGTGGTGTGCGTGTTGTGGCTGGATGCCCCAGCTCTCATCTGCCTTGGTGTGTCCATGTGGTGTGTGCTGTGAACTCCTTACACCCAGCAAGCCCTGCCCCCAACCCTGGATCTAGGTGGCCAACTCGGCAGGGCTTGGCTAGCAGGTGCCTTCCTGGATGCAGAGTGGAGCAAGCCTGGTCGCCAGGTGAGCTTGCCCACCTGCTTCCTCAGGATCCACAGCCCTAGGGCAGGCCAGTAGGAACAGGATTCTCAGTGGGTGACTTTGTTCCCCAGGGGACATTAGGCCGCATCTGGGAACATTTTTGGTGGTTATAACTGGGGGCTGAAGAGGGTGCTACTGGTACCAGTGGACAAAGGTCAGGGATGCTGCTTAATATCCTGCAATAAACCAGACAGCACCCTCTCCCCAACAAAGAGTGGTCCATCCCCACTGCCCATTGTCGCAGCAGAGCTATCTTAGAGGTATCTCTCTATCTTTGTCTTTCTTGGGATGGGGGCGGGGGGCGGCAGCAGTAGTTCACTAGGCTGAGAGGCAGGAAGGTGAGGGTCTGAGTCTGAACAACCCAAGCCTTGGAGAGAAGCAGCTCCCAGGGCCCCAAGTGGAGGGAGAAAGTAAGCAGCTACAGTGTTCTCACCCTCTCTGGGCTCCAGAACCCTACACCCACAGAGGCTGTGTGGTGGAGAGGTTTGCAAAGAACTGCATAGGCCTCCAGTCCTGGTCCAGGACAGGGTCCCCTGGGCCACTCTCTGAGGCTGGTGGGTCAGTGTAAAGGGCTTCATGCTGATTGGTCACCTGTCTGGCTGCTTTCATGCCACACACACGTCCCCACAAGACCTATTCCACAGCCCACCACCTCTACAGCTCAGAACCTTCTAGGCAGGGTCTGTCTCCCTAGAGGCTGAGAGTCCCTCCAGCCCCTAGACCAAGTACAAAGAAACAGAGGCTCACACTGGAGTTTTCTTGCCTACAGCTTCATTGGGGGCTCTGAGGCAGGACCCAGAGAAAGGCTGTGGTAGAAGTTTTGGGAGAGAACCCGACAGAGTCCAGTGCTGCTTGGAGCTGCAAGGGGCCAAGGCTGCCAGGCCTGTCTGTTCCCACAAGTCCCACTGCTGTCTCTAGATTTCCTCATTACTCCACTTCAAAAAATATACATGTCTGGAACTTTCAGTGTCTCTGACGTTTCTTGATTCCTTTCCAACCTTCGGTGGGGGCCCTGGCCTCGGCCCTTTGCTCCAGAATCTCCTCCTCTTCTGGGCAGCTGCTGCTGCTGCAGCCGCCTCCTCCATCCTTGGCTTCAGGCTCGTGTTCCTCAGACTCATCTTCACTGTCACTGTCACTGCTGTCTGTGGGTGGCCTGAAAGGAGTGGTGTGTTCACTAAAGGTGCTATCCATGGCTAGAGGCAATCCTCTCTGCCACACTGACCCACTAAAGCTCCCAGGCTGAGGACAGATTTCTCCTACTCCTTGTGCTCTCGAAACAAAAACCTCAGTGAGACGTCCATGTCCCCTTTTCTACAGTCAGGAAACCATAGCATTGGTGTTCAGGAGCCCCCCCCCCCCCCACACACACACAGCTGGAGGGGCAGAGGCAATGGACAGCCCTGAGCTGTCACAAAACTGGGAGCCCGAGAACCTACCTCATGCTAGCCACAGGCCTGTTGAGGTTTGCAAACTCTCGCCCTGAATCTACATCAAAGGGATCTGAACAGAGGGAGAAAAGAGGACAGTGACCTATAGGTGAGCTTACAGTAGAACCCAGCTTCCCACTCCTGGAGCTTCTCAAAAGGAGGTGGCAGGCCTAGAGGGTCCTGGCTCCCACCCAGGCAGGTTACCGTGATGCCTGGCCTCACCGATTTCCTCCTTGGGGCACTCCTTAGCATGAGCCAGGAACTCCTGCTCTGCCTGCAGCACCTCCTCCGGGCTGCTGCAGGCTGCATACTTCTCCAGGAGCTGATGGTTCAGGTCTAGGAAGGCCTTGCCCCACTTGAACTTCCGCAGCAAAATGACGGCAAGGTCTGAGAAGCCTGAAGCCACAGAAACAGAAAATCTGAGAATGTCAGCAATCTTCTAATCCTGAGCATGTTCCCAGCAGAGTCATTGCTGTCCCAGGAACTAAAAGTCCTTGCCAGACACCATCCTACAGTCCAGATAGCCCATGCCTACTCACCAGCCTCCACCTCTGCAGCCCACTAAGTCCCTCTGTCCACGTCGCACAGAGCCACCCTTCTGGGTTTCTACTAAGAATATAAATTCTCTGAGGATGAGTTGAGGGGGGACAGAGGGCTCTCAGGGCAGTGGTGCCACGATAATAAGGCCAAACATGAGCGCTTACAGGCCAGCTATTGATTTTGCCACCACCTCAACTCCACAGGGCAAAGACTTTAAGTGGAAGTTGAGATTAAAACCCTAGCCTGTCCATATCCACCACCTCCCCGCATATCTTCACATTCCTGTTGGGGCTTGCCAGTAGAAAACACACTGCAGGAAGCACAGCTATACCTCTAGGCTGCCAGACCCCAACACTCACCCAGGATGCAGAAGGTGGCTGCAAAAGCCTCTACACAGGACAGCTTACAGGGCCGGCCATAGTTCACAGGGTTGGCCGCCACCAGGTGAGGCAGCAGCCGAAAGTGGCTCCCCCGCATCTTCCCAAACGGTGTCTCTTCCAGTCTGGCCCAGGAGCAGTCGATGACAGCCACCCCTGACTGTGCAACCAGCTGTCTGCCAGGAGCAGCAAAGGGCTAGGTTCTGGGGGCCAGCACTACCTTGGTGATGGCCCTAAGGCAGGTATGTCCTTGGATACTGGCCTCACTAGGGATACAAGGACATCATTCCCCTACCGCAAACAACCCCCAAAGGTCCTTATAGCCCAAGCTTTTCAGGCTGAGGAATGGGGGCGTTCTGGAACAGGCTCATTTATTCACTCAACAAACGTTTACTTGAGACCTGCTCTATCCTGGACTGCGTTAGGCAATGGGGGCAAATTAGACTGATAGGTACAATTAGGTGAGTCTTGAAAGGAATAATGTGACAGAAGCCAAGAAAGACCAGACTGGCCACCCGCCAATTCTCACCCCACCCCTGGTTTCTCGCGCCTACCTGTCAGCCGGGGAAACGTACTGAGAACCCATGGGGCTGAGCACTAGGCCGCTGAACCTGTGGCCCAGGCGTAGGCAGCGCACCAGACCCAGGCGGGCCAGCTTGCGGCCGGTGCAGCGCCGGGGGTCGCAGTGGCCCAGTTCCCACATGGCCAGCGTGCAAGGGAGCCGCACAGGACCCGAGCTGCCCTCGTCCTCCGCCGCCTGTGGCTCCACGGACGCTGCACCGAGCAGAAAAGGGGACCAGGCCTCAGTCGCGGCTCGGCCCGCAGGCCATGGGTCTCCGACCCCAGTCCCACTCGATCACGCCCCACTCACCGCGCAGCGCGGCGCCCACTTCCTCAGCAAAGGCCTCCAGGGAGCAGCCCGCGGGGCGCCGGGTACGGGAGCCCTCGGCCCCCGGTCCACGCGCTGCCCTCCTGCGGCCCATCGCGGGAAGCAGAATCCCCAGGACCTGCGTGGGGACCTCTCCTCCGGACGACGCGCGCCTGCGCCGGGAGCCACTCCCAGTTCAGGTACTCACGTGACCCGGAGGCGCTCACGTGACCGCACGCCCGGCTTGCGGCGAAATGATGGCGGCGAGGTTAGCGCGGTTCTTGCTGTTGGTCCGGCTCGCGGCGCGCGGTTAGTGCCCCGTCCTCCTACGTCCCCCGCCCAGGCATCTGCGACCCTAAGCTCCCTCCCAATCCGTACCCGCGCCCCCGCTCCTGCTACCTGTCCCCCGCCTCCTCAACGCCCCGTTCCCCGTAGGGCCCGCGTCCGCAGGAGCCGCCAAGATGAAGGTGGTGGAAGAGCCTAACACGTTCGGGTGAGCAGCCTCGCGGGGTGCGGCAGGGTGGGCTGAGTGGCGGCCCAGGGCCCGAGTCCCCCTGATCTTTCCGCTTCCCGTAGGCTCAACAACCCGTTCCTGCCCCAGACCAGTCGCCTCCAGCCCAAGAGGGATCCTTCACCTGTGTCTGGTGAGTGCAGGACCCTGGCCGTGGACGTGGTGGCGGGCAGGGAGGGAGCAGGGAACTGTCCTGGATTCCCGACTGAGGTGGACCGGGTCAACACTTGAGAGCCTGCTCGAGTGGGGCTGGAGAGGGAAGGACGGCCTTGGATGAAAGGATGAGAGGCCCTGAAAGCTCATGGAGGACCATGCATTCGTTTGCCAGCCATTTAAAATTATTTTTGAGTGCATGGTGATACTCCAGAACGTTCTCGTACCAAGTTAAATTGTTACCTCCGGACTTAGTTCTCTATTTCCTTCTGTAAAGATGATTCTGTTAAAAGTTTGGTATTTGTCTTTCTAGGCGATTTTGATGCTTTTACGTGCATGGGTATACAAGTAAAAAACGTGTAGCGATTTTTTGGTTGTCTTTGCCATCTATTTTTAAACAGTGCTACTACACAGGTTTGTGCATTTGCTGTTGTCACTGTGTGTGGAACTCTTCATGGTGGTGGATGTAGGTCTTCATTCTTTTCACTTGATGCTTAGTATTTAATCGGATGGTTCTGTATTCCTTTATTGTCAAGCATTATGTTGTTTATGTTTTTTTGGCCATCAGAAACAGTGCTGTGAAGAACATTCCTTGTAGAGACTCCCTCTTTATAGGCTCATGTGTGTGGTTTCCTAAGGTAGGATCTCAGAAGTGGAATTGCTCAGTTAGTGAATGAATATTAAATATATGAAACAAAATCCAAGAATTATTGGATACTACTATGTGTTAGGGTCTGTGCTGAGAATTCAGAAAGAACAAAAAGCATACAGTGCTTGTCCTCATGAAGTTGACAATTTAATAGGGTGGGTAGGCTATAAAGTAGGTAAAATGTAGAATGCTTGATGATGAAAAATGCTGTATAGGTATGGCAAGAGTATATGTGTGGGAGAGTATCATTGGGGCAAAATGCCGTTTTAAATAGGGCATTCAGGAAAAGACTAAGAAGTGACATTTAGGTAAAAAGCTGGAAGAAGGGGAGCAAGGGACATGGATTCAGGGTGGGTAAGAGGAATCCAGCAAAAGGAGTGGTCAGATAAGATTGGTGGGCCAGGGAAGTTTGGTGGGGGGTAGGATGAAATCAGAGAGAGGGGAAAGATGCGGACTTTCACTCTAAACAAATCTATCCCAGTTTTATATTATGAAAAGTATTGCATAGAAAAATAGAGGAATGGGACATTGAACACTAGCATACTTTCTGCCTCTGTACAGCAGTTAACATCTTGCCAAGCTGCTTTATCTTCCTGTTTTCATTTTGAAAAAAGTGAACTTTAATTTTGCTGTACCATTCGAAAGTCAGTTACAGACATCATGACACTCTTATCTCTAAATATTTATTTCCAATATAGATCTCCCACCCCACCCCCCAAATTAGCAATAATTCTATAATATAGCCAGGCCACATTCACATTCCCCAGTTGTCTCAAGAGTGCCTTCTGTAGCTGTCCCACCATGCCCAACACCAGGATCCGTCAAGGGTCAAACACACAGTAGACTGCATATGACATCGTGTCAAAAGGCTGTGCTTGACTGAAGTGAGTGCTGCTAGGGTCTGTCCATTATGGAGGCAAAAGGGTTGGATTCAGGAGTTGAAAGCATAAAGACAGAATACGTTTCTCTCTGCTCTTAGCAAGCTGTCTGCAAATGCCTTTGGCTCCAGTGAGTATGCTTTCCTCAGTAACCTCACGTTCCAGCCTAATGGGGAAAGAGTACTGACTTTCTGCTTCTTTAATGTCTCTGCATTTATTAGCTAGTGGTCTCTGGTAAAGAAGAGGATTCCTTTTTTTCTTTCTCCTTTTTGAGTCTCATTATTGGCTCCGATTTACACCATATTTTTATTGAGGTATAATTGACATGTTCAGTTTGATGAAGTTTGACGATGTGAGCACATCTTTGTAATTGCCACCTAAAAAGGTAAGGGACAATTCCATCTCCTAGAGAATTCCTCTGTCCCTTTCCAAATTCTCCCATCTATCACTTTCTGTTTTCTGTCACTATAGAGTTGTCCCATTGGTGCTTAGACTTCATGGAGGTACCTAATGGAGGTACAAAGCACACACTCCCATGTCTGGCTACTTTTTCAGCAGCATGTTTTTGGGATTTATCTATGTTGCTGTGTGTACCACTAGTTTTTTCTTATTGTTGAGTAAGTACATACAAAAACTGTGACATCTGTGTATAGTCTGTAGTCTAGTTAATTGTATTGTACCAATGTCAGTTTCCTGGTTTTGGTGATATGTTAACATTATGTAAGGGTTTAGCATTGGGGGAGGCCGGATGACGGTGTGTGGACCTCTCTGTAACTGCAGCTTCTTATAAGTCTATAGTTATTTCACAACAAAAAGCACACACCCTGTGAAATTCTTGTGATTTAAGTTTCCAATTGAAATGTAATATTACAGGATTTTTTTCTTTATTTCCTATTCCTTGTCTTTCTCTCATACTGAAAAGCTGGATTCCTTAATCATATAAATATATTTATTGGCTTTCTCCTATAATTTATATAAAGTTTCAAACTCAGTAATATTAACCACAAAGTGACTGAGTGAGGTTTAAGCATTTTTTTAGTCTATTTTAGAATGTATCCAAGCAAAGATGGACATCGAAGCGCGAAGTTGACCACGTCATTGTTTTCTCTGTTTGACTTGCAGTTTGGGCCATGTGTTTCTGCTTATGCTTAGATTTACTGCTTATTACACATATTTTTGACGTTTAATTTTTTCTTAACCTTAAAATATTTTGTGTTATGGATATTTTCAAGCATATATAAAGTGGAGAGAAGGGTATGTGAGATACCCAGCATCCTCACCCAGCCTCAACTCTCACCCTACATTCCCCCTGCCAAGCCTGTTACTTTGAAACAAGTATTTCACAAGTTCTTTCCTTTGTCAATATTTTGATATGTATCTCCTAAGGGCATAGCCACGATAGCTTCATGATGCTTTTTAAAAAGCAGTAATTCCTTACCAGTCAACAAAATCCCTACAGTGTTTTAGATATCACTAATCGTCTCATAAATTTTTAATAGTTGGCTTGTCCATGTCAGTATCTAAGGTCTACGTGTTGCATGTGCTTGATGTGTACCCCCATGTACTTTAAGCCTCCTTTATTTATTTATTTTTATGAGTAAGATTAGTATTACTTCTTTAATATTTGAGAAAAGTCACCAGTGAAGCTGTCCGGACTTGGTTTTTTCTTTGAGGAAAGATGTTCAGTTACTAATTCTCAAATTTTTTTCCTTCTATTTTTTTTTTTTTGTCCCTCCACCATTTTTTAAAATTCCCATTGCCCCACCTCCTTCCTCTTTGTTGACTATCAGTTTGTTCTCTATATCTATGTATCTGTTTCTTTTTGTTGTTCATTCATTTTGGTTTTTTAGATTCCTCATGTAAGTAAAATCATATGATATTTGCTTTTCTCTGTCTGACTTATTTCACTTAATGTAATACCCTCTAGGTTCATCTATTATGTTGTCACAGATGGCAAGATTTCATTATACAATGGAATAATATTCCATTGTATATATATACCACATTGATGAACATCTAGGTTGCTTCCATGTCTCTGCTATTACTAGGAATGTTTCAGTGACCATAGGGATGCATATATCTTTTTGAATTAGTGTTTTTGTTTCCTTCAGATAAATACTCAGGTTGGAATTGATAGATTGTATGGAAGCTCTATTTTTAATATTTTGAGGAACCTCCATACTGTTTTCCATAGTGGCTGCACTAATGTACAATCCCACCAACAGTGTACAAGGTTCTCTTTTTTTCACGTGCTTGCCAGGACATTTTTGTTGTTGTCGATTTGTTGCTGATAACCATTCTGACAGGTATGAGATGATATCTTATTGTGGTAGTCTACGGCTATGCTATGCTGAACATGCCCGATCCCATCTCATCTCGGAAGCTAAGCAGGGTCAGGCTTGGTTAGTACTTGGATGGGAGACCACCTAGGAAGACAAGTGCTGTAGGCTTAAAAAAAAAGGATAGGTATTCTTTGTTTGGTAGAATTCACCTGTGAAGCCAGCCATCTGGTCATGGACTTTTATTTGTTGGGAAGTTTTTTGATTATGGCTTCAGTTTCTAGTGATGCATTTGTTTAGAGTTTGTATTTCTTACTGGTTCAGTCTTGGAAAGTTATGTACTTACAGAAATTTATTCATTTCTTCAACATCATTGAATTCGTTGGCATATAATTGTTCATAGTGCTTAACAATTTCTTTGTATTTTTGTGGTGTTGGTTGTAACTTCTTTCATTTATGATTTTATTTATTTGGGCTCTTTTTTTTTTTCCTTGATGAGTTTGGCTAAGGGTTTGTCAACTTTGTTTATCTTTTCAAAAAACCAGCTCAATTTTATTGATCTTTTCTGTTGTTTCTTAAATTCTCTTACATATTTCTACTCTGATCTTAATTATTTCTTTCCTTCTGTTTACTTTTTTAAAATTTTTTTTAGTGCCTACAGCACCCTCTATTCCTTGGTGGTCTCCCATCCAAGTACTAACCAGGCCTGAACCTACTGAGCTTCCGAAATCAGGCACGTTCGGGGTGGCATGGCCATAGACTTAACTTTGGGTTTTGTTTGTTCTTCTTTTTCTAGTTCCTGTAGGTGTAGAGTTAGATCGTTTATTGGGATTTTTCTTGTTTCTTGAAGAGAAATACTTGAAATGATCTCAGTCTTCTTGAATTTATTGAGTCTTGTCTTGTGGCCTGACATGTGGTCCTGAGGAAAATGTATATTCTGCAGTTTTTGGATGAATTGCTCTATACGTGTCTAAGTTTATCTGGTGATATTTAAGGCCATTATATCCTTATTATTAATTTTCTGTCTGGATGATCTGTCCATTAACATGAATGGGGCGTTAAAATTCTCTACTATTATTGTATTACTGTGGATTTCTTCCTTTATATCCATTAATAATTGCTTTGTAGATTTAGGTGCTGCTCTGTTGGGTGTGTAGATATTTACGCTTGTTATATCCTCTTCTTGGGTTGACCTCTTTCTTATTATAGTTATGCCATTTTCTCTCTTTTTTTTTTAAACTTATTTTTGTTTGTTTTAAAGTCTATTTTGTCTAATTAGCATTGCTACCCAGCTTTCTTTTTGTTTCTTTATGCATGAAATATCTTTTTACATCCTTTTACTTTTGCTCTATATGTGTGTTTCAATTTGAAGTGAGTCTCTTTTAAGGAGCATATAGATTGGTCATGTTTTTTAATCCATTCAGCCACTCTGTGTCTTTTTATTGAAACATTTAATTCATTAATGTTTAAAGTAATTTATTGAGAAGTATGTATTTATTGCTATTTCGTTAGCTGTTTTTTGGTTGTTTTTACAGTTCTCTGGATCTCTTCCCTTGTGGTTTCTTGGTTTTCTTCAGTGTTTCCTTTGTGTTCCTTTCTCTTTGTTCTTTGTATATCTTTCGTAGGTTTTTGGTTTGTGGTTACCATGAGGTTTGTGTGTATCATTTTATATCAATAGCAGTCTATTTTAAGTTGATAGGTGTTTTAATTCAAATATATTCTCTATTTTTACTCTCCTCCATGCTATATGTTATCGATGTAATGATTTAGACCTTTTTGTATTATATATTCTCTGAGAAGTTATTGTAGTTTGAGTTTGATACTTTTTAAAACCTTCCTAGTAGCTTTTTACATGTCTGACTTGCTGTTATTTATTAAATATTTGATTTTACCTGTGATATTTTTTTCTTTTCTCATATTTTCTTATTTCTGGTTATGGACTTTGCTTTTATGCTTAAAGACAAATCTTTAATATTTCTTGTAAAGCTGGTTTAATGGTGATGAACTCCTTTAGTTTTTGCTTATCTGGGAAACTATTTCTACTTCAATTTTGAATGATAACCTTGCTGGGCAAATTAATCTAGGTTGTGGGTTCCTTTCTTTTAGCACATTAAAGATGTCCTTCTGGCCTGTAAAGTTGCTGCTGAGAAATCAGGTGATAGCTTTATGGAATGTCCTTTTTATTAATTCATTGTTTTCCTCTTGTTCCTTTCAATATTGTCTCTTTAACTTTTGCCATTATAAATACAGTATGTCTTGATGTGGGTCTTTTTGGGTTCATCTTTTTTGGAACTCTCTTCTTCTTGTAACTGAATGATATCTGTTTCCTTTCCCAGGTTAGGAAAGTTTTCAGCTATTATTTCTTTAAATACTTTGTTCTTTTTTCTCTTTCATCTCCTTCTGGGATCCCTGTAGTATGAATGTTTGAGTACTTGATGTTATCGCAGAGGTCTCCTAAATGAGTCTTGTTTTGAAAAATTTATTTTTTTGCCGTTCTGATTAGTTGATTTCCACTAGTCTGTCTTTTAGGTCGCTGATATGTTTTTCTGTATTTGCTAATCTGTTAATTCCTTCTAATATATTTTTCATTTCAGTTACTGTATTCTTCAGGTCTGCTTGCTTTTTTATACTTTCTAACTCTTTGTTGAAGTTCTAAGTTCCTCTATTCCACTCCCACTCTCACGTTTGGTGAGTATCCTTATGACCATTTCTGTTAATTTTTTATGAGGCAAAGTATCTCCATTTCTGGAGATTTTTCATATTTCTTCATTTAAGAGATATTCTTCTGTTTTTTCATTTTGTTTGACTTTTTATGTTTGAACATAGAGATAGCTGTGTCTCTACCAGCATTGAAAAAGTGGCCATATGCAGAAGCGGTCTCTGTGTAGGCCGTGTGTGCTGGGTGGTTTTGGCAGGCCTGTGGAAGCTGAGCAGGTACTGAAAGTATCTGGGGCACTGGCCTACCTAGCTGGAGCGGCTTCAGTCGGGGAGTCCAGTACGTGTGAGTAATGCCCTATGGATCCTGCTTGCTCCCTTTGTTGGGTGTGAAATGGGTGATGTGTCCAGGAACATGGTGCAGTGACCTTGTAGGTAGGCCAGAGCACCTGGACCGAGCCTCTACCCACCCTGTGGAGGTGGAGGGGATGCAAACAATGGCGTCCACCAGCACCTCTGATCCCAGAGAATTCCCGCGGTCCCCGGAGAGCTCCCGCAACTTCCCAGACACCTTTATACAGTCTCTTGTTTGTTGTACGTAAAGTGGTCTAGTGAAGAAGTGACCCTTGTGTAGGCTTTATGTGCTGGGTAATTTCGAGAAGCTGGTTGGAGCCAGGCATGCATTTATGGTGTCTGGGGCACTTACTTGTGTTCCTGAAGCAGGCTCTGGAGGGAGGCCAGGTGCGCTGTTGGTCTTGCTTGCTCCCTTTGTTCAGAGGCAAAAGGCTGGGAATGCCCTGTGGTGACTTTGGAGGTAGGCCAAAGCGCCCAAACAGAGCTCCACCCACTAGAGGAGACGTAAACAACGGTGCTTACCAGCTCTTCTGGCCAGAAGGGATCCCACAGCTCCTGGAGGGCTCCCGTGGCTCCCCAGCCTTCTGCTTGGTCTCTTTCTCTTGTTTGTTGTTCAGAAGCTATTCATTCAGCCCTCAGTTGTCTCATCGGAGGAATTTTTTCTATATGTTTGAGTTTGTTCATGGGAGGGGGCAAGCTCAGCCTCCTCCTTTGGCGCTGCCGTCTTGGATCTCTAAGTCTCTTTTAAACTATAGGTCCCATCCTTTTGCTTCTTTGCAATATAGTTATTAAAGAAACTGTTTTTTTCCCCCACCACATTCTGGATTTCGTTCATTGCATTCCTGTGGTGTTTAATATTTCTTCTTTATCTACTAGCTCGAATAAAGACAGTTTTGTTTTTTCCTTTCCAATCCGTGTGACTTTTATTTTCCTCGCCTGTTGCACTGCACTGGCCATGCCTCCTGTGTTACTAAGAGAAGTAGTGAAAGTACGTGTCCCTACCTTACTCCTAATCCAGTCTCCTACTGTCAGTCCTGCTGAGGAGGGTTTATAGCCTGTTGTTGATAGAGGAAGTTCCCTGTTGTTCCTGGTTGCTGAGTTTGTACCATGAATGGGTGTTCAGTTTTGTCAAATGCTTTTTCTGCACCTATTGAGATAATCATAGGGTTTTTCTTTTTTAGGTTGTTTATATAGTGGGTAGCTTCGATTTTTGAATGTTAAGTCAACCTTGTATTTTGGAGTAAACCCCACTTGGCTTTAACTTGACTACAGTTGACCCTTGACCAATGTGGGTTAGAGCTTTATGGATCCACTTACTCTGGGACGTGTGAGTGAACCTTCACAATTCCAAGGGTGAGCTGTACATATGTTTTATATATTGCTGGGTTTAAATTACTTATTATTTCTGACTTTTTTCATTTCTAGAATTTTCTTTGGTTCTTTTTTCTAATCTCTGCTGGAATTTCCTATCTGTTTATTCCTATATTTTACTTTATGCTCTTGAGCATAGTTGTAATAGGTGCTTTAAAATCCTTTGGCTTCTAGCAGGTGTGTTGTGTTGGGTGAATCTCTAGTAACTGCCTCTTAGGTGTGGGTCGCATTTGCCTGCTTTGTGGTAGGTCTGATTCTTTTGGAACACATCTTGATATGAGCTCTGTTGTCCTCCCTTCAAGAGCATTATTTGTTCAGGCGGTTAGCCTGTGTGGCTCACACTGACCCTGCGTGGTCTCGCAGCCCTCACTGGACTGTGCAGTCTTCTCCAGGCGTGTGTGCACAGGGCTTGGCCGGACACTGCCCCCGTGCAGGGTTTATGTGCAGTTTGGGGACTCCCTCTGATGCATTCATTTTTGATATTGTCCCCGACTTTGCAGCTGCTGTCATCTCCCCTGTCCCAGTTCCTAATGCCAGTGAGACTGGTGGGTTCTGTCTGGCCTTTGCCGTTAAAATAGCACCAGCTGGGCCTCCCCTCAGGCGAAGCAGCACAGACAGTAATTGGTGCTGTTCTCTCCTTCCAAGTACTGGCCCCTGTACTCCTGTCGTTCCTTTAGTCCTTTCCGCTGCCATCAGGCATTAAGACATTTTCCCCAAGGTTTCCTGGTTCTGTCTCCTGAAAAGTTGGTCTCATGTCAGCTGATAGTGTTCACATAGCTATTTGCTTTATTCTGTAGTATACACATGATGGTTTCAGAACTTTAGGATGGCATTAGTACTATTAACTTGTGAAAGTACATATTTGCAAATCACTGAGAATGATTCTCCTCCCTGTGATGTGACTAGTTGTACATAGTTCAGTTCATTTGCTTTGATTTCAGCTGTAGGGTCTTATGTTGTCCTGTGAATTTTACCTTTTAGCATGTAAACATGTTCATATGCTTCACATGTAAAGCCCTCGACATAGGCATACTCAATACTCTCGTACCTGCCTCATCCCATCATGTTGTGCTCCCTGTGAGGGGCTGTCAGTTCTTTTTTATGGAGGTATAATTGACATATAACATATTAGTTTCAGGTGTACAATATGATTCAATATTTGTACATACTGAGTCATTAACATCCATCACCATAGTTACAGTTTTTTTTTCTTGTGATGAGAACTTTTAAGATCTGTTCTCTTAGCACTTTCTAAACATGCAATGCAGTATTAACTGTCGTTACCATGCTGTACCATGCTCCCCATGACTTACTTATTTTATAACTGGAAGTTAATACCTTTTGAGCCCCTTCACCCATTTTGCCCACCCTGTACTTCCCACCTCTGGCAACCACCAGTTTGTTCTCTGTGTATGAGTCTGATGTTTTGTTTTTTAAATTCCACATATAAGTGAGATCATATGGTATTTTTCTTTCTCTGATTGATTTCACTTAGAATAATCAGGGTCCATCCACGTTGTTGAAAATGGCAAGATTTCCTTCCTTTTTATGAATAATATTCCATTGTATGTATTCACCACATCTTCTTTATCTAGTCATCTATTGGCTATTTCCATATCTTGGCTGTTGTAAATAATGATGCAGTTAACATGGGCATGTATGTCTTTTTGAATTAGTGTTTCGGATTTCTTTGGATAAATGCTCCAACGTGGAATTGCTGCATCATATGGTAGTTCAACTTTTTTGAGGAACTTCCATACTGTTTTCCATAGTGGCTACACCAATTTACATTCCCATCAACAGTGCATAAGAATTTCTTTTTCTCCATATCCTTGCCAACATTTGTTATTTCTTTTTAGTAATGGCCATTCTAATAGCTATGAGGTGATATCTCACTGTGGTTTTGATTTGCATTTCCCTGATGATTAGTGCCGTTGAAATCTTTGCATGTGTCTGTTGGCCATCTATATATTCTCTTTGGAAAAATGTCCATTCAGATCCTCTGCCCATTTTTAAGTTTGATCTTTTTTTTTTTTTTTTTGCTATTGAGTTGTATGATAAATTATGTATCAGATAAATTATTTACAAATATTTTCTCCCATTCAGTAGGTTGCCTTTTTATTTTGTTGATGGTCTCCTTTGCTGTGCAGAAGCTTTTTAGTTTGATGTAGTCCTATTTGTTTACTTTTGCTTTTTTAAGTCAGATCCAAAAAATAAGTGTCAAGACTGATGTTAAGGAGCTTATTGCCTCTGTTTTGTCCTAGGAGTTTTATAGATTCAGGTCTTACATTTAAGTTTTTAATCCATTTTTAGTTAATTTTTATGTATGGTGAAGGCTGTATAGTCGTTTAACTGATACCATTTATTGAAAAGACTGTACATTCCCGCATCGTATATTCTTGTTTCCTTTGTCATAAATTGACCATATACGTGTGGGTTTACATCTGGGTTCTCTCTTTTATTCCACTGACCCATGTGTCACTTTTTATGCCAATATCTTACTGTTTTGATTCTGTTGTTCTTTGTGATTTGACCTGCTGGTGTTTTGTTTGCAAGTATAAGGAAATATGAATTTCCCCCTTTTTCATTGTGGTAAAATAGAAAATTTACCATTTTAGCCACTTTCAGATGTGCAGTTCAGAGGCATTAAGCACATTCCCACTGTCATGTGACCCATCACCGCCATCTCCACAACTTTTTCATCTTCTGAAACTGAACGTGTCTCCATTAAACACTCCCCGTTTCCTTCCCCCAGCCCCTGGCACCCACCATTCTACTTCGTTTCTATGAATTTGACTGCTCTAGATACTTCTCGTGGTCTGTGTTCCCCCCACATTCATATGTTGAAATCCTAACCATCAAAATGATGGTATTAAGAGGACGTGGTGTTTGGGGGGTGCTTAAATCATGAGAGTCAGACTGTCGAGAATGGGATTAGTGCCTTATAAAGAGGCTCCAAAAGAGATCCCTAGCCCCTTCCACCATGTGAGGACGTACTGAAAAATGGCCTCTGTGAACCAGCCCTCACCCATGCTGGTACCCTGATCTTGGACTTCCAGCCTCCAGAACTGTGCAAAATAAATTTTTGTAGTTTATATATTACCTAGTCTGTGGTATTTTATTATAGCAACTTGAATGGATTAAGACATTACCTCATAAAAGTGGCATCATATAATAATTTTCCTTTTGTGACTGGCTTATTTCACTTGGAGTAATGTCTTTAAGATTCATCCACATTGTAGCATGTCAGAGTTTACTTCCTTTTTAAGGCTGAATACATATGTACATTGTACATACATACTACATTTTGTTTTATCTATCATCTGTCAATGGACACTTGGGTTGTTTCCACTTTGTGCCTGTTGTGAATAATGCTGCTATGAACATGCGTGTACGGTATCTGAGTCCCTGCTTTGAGCTCCTTTGGTATATACTCAGGAGTTCGTTCACTGAATCATGTAATTCTGTTTAGCTTTATTAGGAACTGTCAAACTGTTTTCAGCAGCAGCTGCTGCACATTACATTCCCACCAGCAATGCACAAAGGTTCCAATTTCTATACATCTTCCAACATGTAACTTTGTATTTTGATAATAGCCATCTTCATGGGTGTGAAATGATACCTCATTGTGGACTTGATTTCTATTTCCCAAATGACCAGTGATATTGAACTTATGGGCTATTTGTATAGCTTCTTCAAAGTAATGTCTAGTGTATCCCTTTCCATTTTTTAATTGGGTTACTTGGGGGTTTTTGTTGTTGTATAGGAGTTCTTTATATATTTTGGTATTGCTCTCATTAGAGATGTGATTTGCAAATATTTTCTCACTTTCTGGGCATTGTCTTTGCACTCTTTTGATAGTATTCTTTGGTGCATAAAATTTCTAATTTTGGAGTCCAGTTTATCTATTTTTTCTATTGGTGCCTTTGCCTTTGGTGTCTTTTCCAAGAAATCATTATCAAAGCCTGTGTCATAAAGATTTTACCCTATGTTATCTAAGAGTTTTATAGTTTTGGTCTCTGATCTATTTTGAGTTCATTTTTGTATATTGTGTAAAACAATGGTCCAGCTTCATTCATCAGTGTATGGATGTCCCATTTCCCAGCACTATTTATTGAAAGACTGTTCTTTCTCCCCATTGAATGGTCTTGTCAAATCATTTGAATGTATAGTCAAGATTTTATTTCTGGGCTCTTTTCTAGCCATTGGTCTATATGTTTGTCTTTATGCCAGTGCCACAGTTTTAATTACAGTAGCTTTGAAGTCACAAACTGTTGAGTCCTCCAACTTTGTTCTTTATCAAGGTAGTTTTGGCTATTTGAGCTTCCTTGAGTCTCCATTTTAATTTTTGGATGGGTTTTTCTATTTCTGCAAAAAAAAAAAAAAAAGTCGTTGGGATTTTGATACGGATTGCATTGGATCAGTAGGTCAGTTGGGGATAGTACTGACATCTTCATTTTAAATCTTCCTATCAGTGAACACAGGATATCTTTCCATTTATGTGTGTCTTTCATTTCTTTTAGCAGTATCTTGTAATTTTCAGTGCACAAGTGTTTTGTCTCCTTGGTTAAATACGTTCCTAAATTTTTTTTTCCTTTTTTTGATGTTATTGTAAATGGAATTGTTTTCTTAAATTTCCTTTATGGATTGTTCATTATTAGTGTATAGAAATAAAAATTGGTTTTTGACCATCAATTTTATATCCTGCAACTTTGCTGAACTTATTAACTCTAATAGATTTTTGTGGATTTTGCAAACATGACTAAATAATTTTACTTCTTCCTCTCCAATTTGGCAAATTAATCCATTTGCCTTTTCTTTCTTTTTTCCCCTAATCGTTCGGGCTAGAACTTCTAGTGCGATATTGAATAGTTACTGGCAGTGCTGAGAGCATCTTTGCTTTGTCCCTGATCTTAGGGAGAAAACTTTCAGTCTTTCATCATTCATTGAGTATGATGTTAGCTGTGGGTTGTGTATAGATGCCACATGGGTTATTGTGTTGAGGAAGTCTCCTTCTTCTAATTTGTTGAGTCTTTTTACCATGAAATTCGAGTGTTGTTTTGTCAAGTGCTTGCTTTTCCAACAGTTGAGATGATCTTGTGACTCCCACCTTTGTTCTATTAGTTGGCTGTATTACATTGATTTTTGTATTTTGGACTGTCCTTACATTTTAGGAATACAAAAATGCATTCCAAAATACAAAAAAATGTACCACTCGGTCATTGTGTAGAATCCATTTAATGTGCTGTCGAATTCAGTTTGCTGTATGTAATACTTTGCTGAGGGTTTTGCATTAATGTTTATAAGGGATGCTGGTCTCTAGTTTTCTTTTCTCATAGTATGTCTTTCTGGCTTTGGTGTCAGGGTAATGTTGCCTCAGAAAAATGAGTCAGGAAGTGTTCCCCCCCCTTTTTTTGGAAGAATTTGAGAATTTTTAAGCTTGTGTTTCTAGGAATTTGTCCAGGTCATCTAGGTTATTAATTTGTTGGTGTATATTGTTCACAGCATTCTTATAATCCTTTTTCTGTAAAGTTGGTAATGTCCCTCCTTTCATTTCAGATTTTAGTAATTTGAGTCATCTTTCTTTCTTAGTCTAAGTTTGTTGATATCGATCTTCTCAAAGAACTTTTGGTTTTACTGATTATTTCCTTTCTGCGCTTTGGGTTTAGTATGCTCTTTTACTATTTCTTTAAGGTGTAAGTTAGGTTATTGACTTGAAATTTCTGAATGTCTTTACAGCTATAAATTACCCTCTTAGCATTGCTTTCACTATATCCTGTAAGTTTTGGTACCTTGTGTTTTCATTTTTGTCTTCCAAGTATTTACTAATTTCCCCTGTGACTTCTTTGACCCAATGGTGATTTATGTGGATTTATGAAATTCTTACTTTTGCTGCTATTGATTTCTAGTTTCATTGTGATCAGAAAAGGAACTATATGATTTCAGTCTTTTTAAGTCTATTAAGAACTAATAGACTTAAAAAAAATATGGTCTAACATATGGTCTATCCTGCAGAATGTTTCATATGCGTGCGTGCGTGCGTGCATGTGTGTGTCTGTGTTCTGCTGTTGTTGAGTGAGGTGTTCTGCATATGTCTGTTAGGTCCAATTGGTTTAGTGTCATTCAAGTCGTTTTTTTCCTTAGAAGCAGAGTATTGATGTGCCCAAGCATTGTAGTACTACAGCAGTCCCCAGCCTTTTTGGCATTGGCGACCAGTGCTCCCATGAGAATCTAATGCCTGATCTGAGGTGGAGCTGAGGTGGTGATGCTAGCGCTGGGGAGTGGCAACGAATACAGATGAAGCTTCGCTTGCTCACTCGCCACTCACCCGCTGTGACCCAGTTCCTAACAGGCCACTGACTAGTGCCAGGGGCAGCCTGGGGTTGAGGAACCCTGTATTACTACTGTGTTTCTTCCTTCAATTCTGTCAGTGTTTGCTACATGTATTTTAAAGCTTTGACGTTTGGTGTACATATAATTGTTATCTTTTGGTGAATAAGTCCCTTTTATCAGTATATGTCCTTTGTCTCTTAACAGTTTTTGACTTAGTCTATTTTGTCTGATAGCCACCCCAGCTCTCTTGGGTTGATAGTTGCACGAGAGATCTTTGTTCCATCCTTTCACTTTCAAACTGCTTGTGTCTTTAGGTCTAAAGTGAGTTTCTCATAAGCAGTATATAGTTTAATCTATGCCTTTTGAACAGGGAGTTTAATCCATTTACATTTAAAGTAACTGTAGGCATACCTAGGAGATGCTGTGGGGTTTGGTTGCAGACCAGTGCAATAAAGTGAGTCACCCAAATTATTTTTTCTCTCAGTGTATGTAAAACTTATGTTTACTGTAGTGTACTAAGTATGCAGTATAGCATCATATTTACAAAACAATATAACAATATCCTAGTTAAAAAAAATTATTGCTAAAAATAACCATCATCTGAGCCTTCAGTGAGTCATTCTTTTTCTGGTGGAGGGGCTTGCCTCAGTGTTGATGAGAACACAGTATCTGTAAAATGCAATGACGTGCAATAAAATGAGACGTCCATATTGATGACTTACGGAAACAAAAGGGCAAATTTGTCTTATAGCTTGTCTCTCATTCCCTCCATTAATTTTTGTTGACTTACTATTCTGTGTGACGTTTGATGTCCTCATCTTTTGTGTATATTCTATGTATAGCTATTTTCTCAGTGGTTACCATAGGGATTACATAACATACTAATGTTATTAAAGTCGAATTTGAATTTATACCAGCTTTTCAATTACATATCAAAACTTCTATACAGCACCATTTCTACACTTTTATTTTCACAAATTACCTATATTGTGCACCCACTAACATAGATTTATAATATTTTTGCATGCATCCATCTTTTAAGTTCTATATATTTACAAGTCAGAATTACAATACTGGCTTTGTAATTTGCCCATGTATTTACCTTTACTGTCTTTTTTATTTGAAGGACTCCCTTCAGCATTTTTTGTACGGCAGGTATATTGACAGTGAACTCCCTCATCTTTTCTTTACCTCATTTTTGGAGAGTATTTTTCTTGGATAAAGAATCCTAGGTAGACATTTTCTTTCATCTCATTGCTTTCTGGCTTCCAAGGTTTGTGCAGAGAAGTCAGCTTATCGAGGATGTTACTTCTTGCTGCTTTCAAGACTTGGTTTTTGACATTTGTCTCTTGTGCCTTGGCATGGGTCTGAGTTTATCATACTTGGAGCTTCTTGGATTTGTATGAAATTGGGAAGTTCTTAACAATAGTATCCTCAAATAATCTGCCCCTTTCCCTTTCTCTCAAGGACTCCCATGGGTCCTATCGGTCCCTTAGGCTCTGTTCACTGATTTTTTTTTTTTGTCTACTTAAATCTTTTGAAGTCATCACATGATTTTTCATTTCAGTTGTATATTTCAGCTCCAGATTTGGTTCCTTTCTATAATTTTTAAATTTTTGATCACATATCGTTTTCCTGAGAGTTTCTTTTTCTTTTTTCTTTTTTTTTTTTTGGTGTGTGTTTTCCTTTAGTTCTTGGAGCATATTTAAGGTAGTTGTTTAAAAGTCTTTAGTAAGGCCCATATTCAGGCTTCTCCTGGGGTGGCTTTGTCAGTTTTTAACTTTGAATAGGCCACGTTTTCCTGTTTTTACTTCTTGCAATTTTTTATTGAAAACTAGACCTTTGAAAAAACAGACACCTCTGCCAGTTTGTGTATTTCCTAGAGTCTCACCCCAGCTTCTTTCCAGGACCTTACATGGTCTTTTGTGTGTCTGATCTCTTGCCCCAAACTCTGAGTCTCTAGGCTCCCTGTAGCTTTCACAAGCAATGCCCACTTTCTGCACCTGAGATCTGAGGCAAAACAGACCAGTTCTGGCAGCCCCCAGCCAGGTTGCAGTGTTGTGGGTAAGGTCTGCCTGTTTCTCCTGACCACGCTGGGGAGCGGTGGCACAGGGCAAGAGAAAATGCCACAGCCTTGTGTTACAAACTTGAAGGTGTTTTTGTTCTTGGTGTCCACATGGTTGCTCAGACATTTTCTAGAATTCCTCTTTAGATGTTTCACAGGGAATTGAGCTTGGAATTTCACCCAAGATTTTGTGTTTCATTTTAAAGTTTCAAACCGCCTGACTTTTTCCTGAAGGGCCCCATTCTGTAGGTTGTTGATCTTGCACTGGACTCAGCATTCACATTCTCTTCTAGGGCCTGCGCATCTCTTCAGACTTTCTGGCAAGTGCTTCAGCCTGGTGGAGTCCATGTGAGTGAGGGGAGGGGTGGTAGGGGTGGGATCTGGGACACCCCTGACGGCAGTCGTAACCCCCAGGTACAAGTATGAGTTCTGCCCCTTCCACAACGTGACCCAACATGAGCAGACCTTCCGCTGGAATGCCTACAGTGGGATCCTGGGGTGAGCTGGAGAAGGGTAGGTGGCTATGGGTTCCTTGGGATGGTGTTCCCCAACCTAGCCTCACACTCTGCTCCTCTCCAGTATCTGGCACGAGTGGGAAATTGCCAACAACACCTTCAAGGCCATGTGGATGAAAGATGGTGACTCTTGCCGTTCCCGGAGCCGGCAGAGCAAGGTGGGGCCATGTGGGAGGGGGCCCCTGGCTTCCTCTACCCACCTACCAATCAACCAAGGTTTCCCTCCCAGGTGGAGCTTACCTGTGGAAAAAGCAACCGATTGGCTCGTGTGTCTGAGCCAAGCACCTGTGTCTATGCGCTGACATTCGAGACACCCCTTGTCTGCCATCCCCATTCCTTGTTAGGTAGGAGGCCGAGACCAGTAGGGGTGGGAAGATGGGGGGCAAAGGGGCTCAGCTAAATCTGGTTCCTACTGGATTTTAGTGTACCCAGCCTTGCCCACAGCCCTGCAGCAGCGGTGGGACCAGGTGGAGCAGAACCTAGCTGATGAACTGATCACTTCCCAGGTGAGTTGCTGGGGCAGGCATCCCCCCTGGCTGGGTGCAGCACAGTCACAAGCTGAGTGTTCTCTCTTCTTCCCTGACCTTCAGGGCTATGAGAAGTTGCTCAGGGCACTTTTTGAGGATGCTGGCTATTTAAAGGCCCTAGAAGAAAATGACTCTGCACAGCAGGAAGGAGGTACTCAGGGCCTGGAGTTTGAGACCTTGGAGAGCTGCAATAAGGTACAGATTAGTGGGAGGAGGCTGGGTTCCCAGGACAGTGACGGCCTCCTGCCAAGGGGCCTGACTTTCCCTTCGAACTCTTCTGTTCCAGGCACATAAGGAACTGTCAAAGGAAATTAAAAGACTTAAAAGTGTGCTGACCCAGCATGGCATCTCCTACACCAAGCCTGCAGGTAAGTCATGTCTGGTCAAGGGGCCAAGCCCACCTTGGGACCTGCTGCCTATGAACAAGGTCCTTACCTGTTGCCTCCTGGTGTTTTGGCAGAAACTTCCAGCTCTGAACACTTGGGCTCCAAGACACCCACACACAGGACAACAGAGCAGCTACGAGGTGACCTGGGGTTGCGTGGAGATACCTTGTGAGAATCTGGTACTGGGCCGGAGACAACCAGATTGTGGCATCGTATAGTAAAAAAAAGAAACAATGGGCCAGGACCACAGTGCAGAGCAAGAAGTCCTGGGAAAAGCTGTGCCTTCTGGGCTAGTAGCTGTGTCAGGGTTGTGCTCAAAGATGCAGACAAATAAAGATTCAAAGTTTTAATTCCCATACTGATAAAAATAATTCCATGAATTCTGTAAACCATTGCATAAATGCTATAGTGTAAAAAAATTTAAACAAGTGTTAACTTTAAACAATTCACTACAAGTAAATGATTATGCATTATAAATACTACCTTCTGGGTTAAGAAAATTCCATTCCAATAACATTCTCATCTAAATATTCAAAACAAAACATACAGATTGGGGGTTTCCATAAATTAATGCACATAAAGCATCCACACTGAATTGAGGTCTGCTGACCAGTTACATGAATGGTGTGACGATATTACCGCTAATGTTGAACAGGAGAGCTGGGAGAGGACACCCAGCACCCCTTGCTCCTCACCCACAGATGGGACAGTGGTGCCCTGAGAGGCTGAGCCTATCACCAGCTCAGCCTATGAAGCCTGCACAGGGCTGCTCCCTCAGAAGACCAGGGCCACTGCAAGGGTGGGGAGGACCTCAAGGAGCAGCCCCCCCGGAGCATGCCGCAGTGATGGCCCTAAGCGCCTGGGCACCTGGTGAGTTCTGCTCTGGGTGGTTCTTTGGTCTTCCCACCGCATACCTGTCCTCAGAGCCAGTCCTGACCTGAGAAGGGCAAGTGCTCAGGGCTATTCCCCCAGCCCCGGCTGTAGGGCACCTGTAAACACTGCACCTCCAATCCCCCAAATTCCACAGAACTGACTGGAATAGCTTATAAATAGACCTAAAGCTTAATAGTTCTTGTTTATAATTTGAAAATGTCTAGGCTAGATATCAGTCATAAACACAGTCCTGTTATCCCAAAAAAAGGCTAAAGGCCTGAAATGGGAAACAAGTGCATAAATATTAATAAAAATAGTCTTAAACAGTGATAACAGTAGCACAAAATATACGTAATTTCTAAGAGCTAATAAATCATTATCACTATATTTAAAAACAAATAGATTCACTAAAACCAAGTAAATAGTTACCTTTAGTAGCGGACTAGCTGCGGAATGTCATGGATCCACCTTTAAAATGACAACTTTTCAATCATTTTGTCTTACATTAAAAATGTTTTAAACTTACTATAGTAAATACATTCTAATTTGGTCACTGATAGAAATTTTTACCTAGTCACTTCGCACTTTAAAAAATGCTATTAAAAGTCTTTGGCAAAGCCCCAGGCAAGTAGAAATGTGTCAGTGTTCATTTCCAGGCCAGAAGGCTAGTACCTGCTCCCGCCCCCAGCGGCAGGTTCTGGAAAGATTTTCTCACGGCAGTCTAGACCTGTTTTGCTGAGGGCAGAGTTTGGGTAAACTACAGCCATCTCACTTTTCAGATTTCTAGGCAAAATGACCCACTGCAGACCAGAGGAGATTCTCGTCATCACTAAAATTAGACCCACTCTCAGGACTGTTTCTGCTACAGTCCTGAAGCTAGGCTGCCGCCGAAGGGCCGAGGGACCTACGGTAGAGCCAGGTCCTCTGGCATGGTGGCCAGGTCCTCTCCTCAACCTGCAGTCTCATGGATGATTGACAATACCTGGACATGCCAAAGTTTGGCAAGCCTGTCCCACATGGGCAGGAGTCCTGGTGGTCCCAGGTGTGGGGAGTGACTGTGGCCTAGCTGGGACACCGGGCAGCCAGCTCCAGGAAGGTAGGGAGCACCACTACCCATCCAGAACACGGCTCTGTAAGATTAACCTCTTGACTGCACTTTTCACTAGTATCAAATTGTCTTACAAAGTTTCAAGGAAGAAAACTGAATGAACTGTTTTCCTCACTTCTTTTGCAAGGCGCAGGCACTTAGAAAAAGTGGCCACGGGTCATAGATGCGTGATCGAGCTCCCTCATGTCACGACATTGGGATATAAAACTCTAATTAGTGTGCACATGCACGTGTTTATTAGGAAGAGTTCCTTTCATAAAATTAAAAACTTCTAAATGTATGTCTTTCAATAATCACTCTGCTATAAATACTATTTGTCTGCACTTAATTTGAAACCGTAAAAATCCTAGGCATTTCTCACTACTAGATAAATGCTCATTTCATAAGTACTAATTTCAGAATATGAAATCTCATATTTACCATACTATATGAATTAACAATAAACTGATAGGAAATATTTTAAGTTCACAGTACACATATAAAGCTTCATATTATCGCATATTAAAAAAAAACAAAAAACAAAAAACATGAACCTAGAAAGCAGCTTATAGCAACTTAGACCATCCATTTAAATTCTTCAGCTTACAAAGTGCTTGGCCGGGACCCGAACTCCCAGGATGTGGTCACAGTAGTGTCAGGACCGCAAACCCTATGTAATTACTGTGCCTGCCCAGACCCCCTGTGCGGCGGGCATGGGCGTGCTGTGGGTTTGCTGTTAAGAGAATACTATGAAATCGTGGGTGCAGCTCAGGGCCAGGGTCCCGACGTCGGTGGCACCAGGAAGTGAGGCCGCTGTGGCCACTGTCACCACTGGAGGGGCTGGCCCTCACAGTAAGGGCACTCAGGCGCGCTGGCCGCACAGGGCTCGCAGAGCACGCGGTGCTGGCAGGGCCGCAGGACGGTACCACGGGCCCGTTCCCCGCACACCACGCACTGCTTCGCTCGGAGCTGGAAGATCACCTGTGGGCAAGATAAGACGGGAGGGTCATGGGAGGACCCTCCCTACCACCGGCCCCCCGCCTTCCCAGAGGCAGTGTGAGAACCCTTGAGGACGATGGCCCTCTGGCTACTGCAGTATAGCTCAGGGCTGGAGTGGGACACCTGTGCCAGGAGCTAACTGGGGAACACAAAGATGGGGGTGGGAGCTGTTTCTCCATAAGACCCTTAAGCAAGCAGAAAACTGGCTCTCAGGGCCAAGCTACCACACAGACATGGGGAGGGCCAGGCCAGGATAGAGGACTGTGACCTGTGGCTGCCAGGATTTGGGCTTAGCATGACCTTGATTCGACACTCCGCCCCTGGCTGAGCGAACAGCCACAGCCCGGGAGATGACTACTTGAAGGGGAAACAGCCAGGTACGTGCGCTGCAGCCAGACCTTGGCCACAGGCAGCAGAGAGGGGGTGTGTGATGAGGCAGGGCCATAGAAACCTCCAGATGCTCTAACAAAAACGCCCTGGTGTGAAAGGAGTTTCTACCTGAACTGAGGGCAATGGCTTTTATACTACACCAGAAAAAAAACAATGAAATCAGGCAAGAGGTAACCAGTGACCCTGGAGGGTGACCTCAATTGCATGCCCCAGACATACACCATGGCTCCAATGGTGTGCGGTGAGAGCAGTGTCCACCCTGTCCATGCGGGCATAGCCAGCAGGGAGAGGGGGCAAACGTGGAAGGTCCTGGAAAGGGAGGGCGGGGCCCGCCTGGCAAAAGAGGTGGTACACATACTCCCTGAAGCAGAACGTGAGCAGCCACCTAAGGACCTGGGGCAGGACAGACCACGCGGGGGAAGCAGCAGCGCCAGGCCTGGTCCCGGCTGTCACCCTCTCCTTCCTCTCCCCACACGTTGGGCCAAGGACAGACAGCTGGTATCTCAGAAACAAACAAGGACTCACCCCATCCACGGCCTCCAAGTCCAGGCGCAGCTGACTCTGCAGCGAATGCAGTTTGGGAAGCGGGATGGTGCCAATGTCGCCGCAGCCCCTCAGCCCAGGGAGCGTGGACATGCCCCGGCTCTCCAGCTCTTCCTGCAGCTGCCTGAACTGGGCCTCCACCTCTTCCTTCTTCTGCAGTGCCAGCTGCCGGGCGCTGTCGGCTGCCAGCGCACGCTCCTTTGCCTCCTTGGCCTCCCGCTGCCATGCATCACAGGCCTGAAACCCACGGGGCTGCAGTGGCCAGCGTTGGGGAGGGGGTACCCTACATGCACATCAGTTTCACCTCAGTGCTTACCTGTTTCACCTGCTGCCAGGACTCCTCCCACTGCCTGATCTTCTTCTTGGCCTCGTCCAGCTGCCGCCTGACCCGTGCCAGCTCTGCACCATTTGGACTCGCGCTTGCAGAGGATGTGGGGCCGGCATTCAGAATGGGGGATGGGCTAGGAGAGAAGCTGCCAGAAACAAAGTCCCAGATGCTCCCAGGAACGCTGGTCAAACCTGAGTGAGGAGGAGACAGGCGATGTCAGCCCCAGGTGCGCTGAGACTTCATAGATGTCTTCTGAGCAGGTTCTGGGACCTCTGGGGCTCCACTGACAAGGCCATTGTCCCTGACTTTCTGACCAAGATTTAAACAGAAAAGTAAATAAATTCGAAGTTTCTGTGACTGCATTGTGTGGCGTAGCAGTTCTCAAACTCTGGTCTCAGGAACTCTTTACACTTGTGGAATCTTCAGACTCCCAAAGAGCTTTTGTTTACCTGGGTGACACCTGTTGTTATATAGAGTCACGTGGCACTTAACGAGGGATACTCTGAGCAAATGCATCAATCATTAGGTAAACATCACAAGAGTGCACTTACACAGACCTAGATGGTCTAGCCTGCTACACACCTGGGCTCTACGCTATAGCCTATTGCTCCTAGGCCACAAACCGGTATAGCATGTTACTGTACTGAATACTACAGCCAGTTGTTAACATATGGTATTTGTCTATCTAACACAGAAAATGTTCATAAAAATACTGTATAAAATATTAGAAAAACAGTACACCTATTGTATAGGGTATTTACCACGAATGGAGCTTGCAGGATTGGGAGTTGCTCTGGGGGAGTCAGTGAGTGATGAGTACCTTCAGGCCTGAGACATTACTGTGCACGACTAGAGCCTCAATAAGCACTGTCCCCAAACCCTCCCCGCTGCTTCCTTCTAACAGCATCTGAAATGCTCCATGAACAGAGATGTGGGGGTGGACTGATTGGAAATATCGAAGAGAAACTGACCGGGAAAACATCACTGTAATAGTGACTGTCAGGAGGGAGCGAAAGGTGGCCTGAGGATCAGTAGGAATAAGAAATCAAGATGGAGAGATAAAGGAACATAGGGGATTGTCGTGGAAATGTGGTTTTGGCCACAGCATGTTGGAGCAGTGGTTGGGTCAAGGAACTTTGTGGTATTCATTTAAAAAAAAAAGGTGTTTAACACAGAGAGGTTATAAAACTGAGGAATCAATCTTTTGACTTTGGAAATTTATTTTTGACTCCCTTCATCCGTCTGGCAGAAAAGGCTCTCTTTGGCATTAAATTAATGGAAGAGAAAAACCTTACTTACTACGCTTCACGTCATTACACCTGAAAATATTTCCAAACTACAGGGACAGGTTGGCTCCACATTACCACAGAAAGCTGCTTCTAAAGTCGCAGTGGCACTTAATATTTATTAAAGTTGCTCCTGTGTGGAACTGTGTCCTTGCACAGGACCTTAGCTCAACAAAGAATTTACAGCAGTGTATTCTGGAGACCATCAAGTTAGATCTGAGATGGCTACGGTGCCCTCTGAATATGTAGCACTGTGGGGACAGGAGCCTCTGTGCTGAAACAGTTCAGTGGCTGGCTGACTGAGATGTCATCTGCGTATTCAAAATTGAAGTGCTGTGAGTGAGAGGGAATCTATTTGCCAAGTCCCACAGATACTGCTCCCATTAGAGATAAAAATTCCACCCAAACCACGCATCATTTCCATTTCTCACAGAAAATTCGGCTCCATTATTATCTTATAGGATCGCCATTGTACATACAGTCTATCACTGACCGAAAAGTCGTTACATGGTGCATGACCGTTTAGGAATTAAACAGATGTTTTAAAACATTCTTTTAAGTATAACAGACTATATAAGATAAGTAACATTTTTCAATGAAAAAATAATGCAAAATAAGAAATGGCACTGTTTTCTGTTCTCACAAATCTGTCCGCTCCTGCACGGGGTCCCTGGTGACACTGCACCTCTGCAGCCTCAGAGATCCCAAAGCATGTGTGAGAAAGGCAGGTCACGCCGCAGTGTTGTCACGACTGTGTCTCAGGATCCTGGACACACTGAGACCCCAAGAGAGGCTGGCATGCAACACCCCATCTAGAACCCAGGGCACCTCCAATGAACCAGCAGACACATGGAACACGGGTTGGCCTAAGGTAAGTGCCAAGGCCCACACCACAGGGAGTGTGGAGGGCGGCATGGGGAAGCCTTGGTTTAGTCAACTGTAAACCGTCACTATAGGGCGGCCCTCCCCGCAAACCCTGGCTCACCTAGGGAGTTGTAGGACGAGGCTGAGGAGCCCAGCATCCTGGGCTCCGACTTGAGGGGTGGCGGCTGCTGGGGGGGCGTCATGGCCGAGGAGACGAGCGGCCCCGACAGGGACTGGGAGAGAGAACTGAGTGGGGAGGTGGACAGGGACGACGAGGAGTGCAGGGATGGGGAGCGGGCCAGGCAGCCCGGGATGGTGACGGGTGCGGAGCCCCCAGGCAACCTCTGACCTGCAGGGGGACAAAGAGGGGCGGCTGCTAGGGGGCCCAGGCATGCAGCCACCACGTGAAGATGCAGAGCCAGAGCTCCCCCCAGGCTGAGATGTGGCCGCCGCCCTCACCACTCAGACAAGTATCGAATGCACAGAAAGCAAAGGGGTTCAGTGGGGTCCCACAGAGGCCAGACACCCACAAGGCTCCGCCCACTGACCTACCCGCCCTCCCCCCGGCGTGGTGGTCCCAGTAATTTTAGAACCCCCATAAATGGTTTCATTTCTTTTAACATCAGAAGAAAACAATGAACTTTTAGTCAAATAAAATTATTCAATATATGTCAACATATTCATCTTTATGTCAATGTAGTAGTTAAAACATCTAGAAAACTATGAAGGCCGGCCATCCCTGTCCCCCATCCCACCCTCACCCATTTCTGCAGGGCCTCCTTTGCTTAGATGGAGGTAAACTGAGGAAGTGGGAGGCTGACCCAGCCCAGGCTGCAGGAACCTGAGGCAGGGGGAAATGGGACCCATCCCAACCTAGGACCACTTAAGAATTCTTGAAAGGCCCAGCTGCCCTGGCTGCCCTGACAAGAGCTCCAGGTGCCAGTGCTCTTACCTGTGGGTCCCAGATCACTGCTGTCCTGTTCATCCAGCTCCTTATCTAGTGTGGCAAGGCTTACATCACTAAGGTGGAGATCTAAGGCAGAGCCTATCCAACCAGAAAGACATCGAGTTAGCACTCAGAAACATGTAGAGCCACAACGAGGAGAAGGCCTGGATCTCCGGGTCGGGGGAGACCGCGGCCTCAGAGACGGGGGCCGAGAAAGGGCCCCCTGCCAGTCTCCCAGTTAGACTTGCTCTCTTCTTCTGCAGAACCAGAGCACCTTGGCGTCCCACATGTGGTCCCCGCAGCATGGCCTCGCTGAACTGCCGTGTTTCTACGTTTACGTTTGTAATCACTGCGTGACATTTGACCAAGCAAATATACTTCACCAGTAAAAAAAAAAAAAAAAAAAAAAAAAAAAAAAATTCCACAAGGTTGCTGTCCATGGAAAACCAGTTCACAATGGTACAAGGTCATAGTTGTGCTGTGTGCTGACGCGGGGATGCTGACCTCCATCCACACTGGGGTCATGACAGGGAGACCTGCAGCTTGTTCTTCCTTCAAACACTGAACAGGGTTCCATTTCCACCCTGTTCCACCAGGGACCCCAGGGTGGCCCAGGCATATCTATTAAAGAAACAGGGGAATAGAAAAACACAGGTCCTTGAGAGCTGGACCCCCAGCTCCCCAAACTTTTGCCAACCTGGAGTGGAGCAAGAAGAAGCCTTGGGGTGGCTGAGGTCAGGCTAGCCAGCCTCCAACGCCAGAGCCCATCTTGTAAGTTCCCGAAGTCACACAGAATCAGCTCAGGGAAGGGAATGCAGGAGCTCCTGGGACACACCTCATGGGCCTGTGCCACCTTCCCAACTCAAAGTCAGGCAAGCTTGGTGGCACTGAAGGCACAGCACGGTTCTGCCAATCAGTGCCTTTCACACCCCACCTCTGGGGGCCCACTTTGCCCTGCCACAGTACCCCCTCCCAGAAGCAGGGGGGCCTATCCTGTGTGGCTGAACCCTGTCTCCCATATTAGCTCGGTCCCCCATGATGCCTGGTCAGATGTACCAAGTCCCATTTTAAGAGACCACAAAGTCACCCTGTCCCCCGCTCCTGGGACAAACGTCTCTGCACAGGCCAGGGGATGCACTACAGAGACCCTGGTCAGACCTGCTGCTCTGGGTCAGAAAGATGGGCCAGAAAAATGGGCTTCTAGAGCCCTTTGCCTCTGCCCTGCCCCAGGCTGCCTGGTTCCAAGTGTTGCAGAGTCTCTGGATCATGTGTGAAGAGCAACATCAAGTGAGAGCTGCCCTGGGAAAGAGGCCACTGCCCAGCTCTGACCACATCCCACACTTGGCTCAGCCCAGACTCCTGGCTGCATCAGAGAGACAGCCATGTCTCCTGCACAGGGTCATGCCAGGAAGCGGCAGGGCCTAGGCTGCAAAGAGTGGCCAGGCTAGGGTT
The DNA here is from genome assembly GCF_014176215.1 of Rousettus aegyptiacus. NCBI lineage: Eukaryota > Metazoa > Chordata > Mammalia > Chiroptera > Pteropodidae > Rousettus > Rousettus aegyptiacus. The sequence continues at coordinate 15,877,089 of NW_023416311.1, read as the reverse complement.
GTTTTAAATGACTGCATTTGAATCCAAGAGTCAGTTGAAGGCTAAGCCAAGGAAGGAGACAAAAGAGCAGCTAGGGGAACAGAGGAACCAACCTGTGCCATGGTGGGCGGGTGTGGGGGGGCTGCTGTCTTTTTAAATGAGACACATTTACTGTATCGGCGGCATGAAACGTAGGACAAGAGATATGTGACTTCCAAAGATCATTAAGTCCCCAGCACATGCAGATTCATGGAGAACTGGCTACAGGACGCATGTAAAGCGGACTTGGGGTACAGGCCCAACAGGGTCCCACAGCTGCGCTGTCCTTTCCCCATTCAGCCCTGGTTGGGATCATGTGGGCTGACCACAAGAAGGGCTCCTCGCTGATGCTGGGTGCTAGGCTTGCACATCTGTGAGCCATCATCGGCTCTGGCCTCCGTGGTGTAAGGCCCGTCGAGCACAAAGGTAGGCAGATGCAGAGGGCTTGCTTCCGGGACATGAGGGAGCCGCCCTGCCTGGTGAGGCCCAGGGCCTGCCTCTTTGTTTCATCACTGCTGCCTATGTACGTGATCCCAACCTGACCCTGCTCAGAAACCAAGGCCAGGAGCACAGAGTGAGTTGAGGACCATGCTCTCTATTGGCCAGAGAGAGTGCTGGAGGGCCTCTAACCCTGGAGCATCAGGGTCAGACTGCCAAGACACCTGAAGAACCAGTCCTGTTACTAGGAGCAGTGGGGAAATGCCCAGGCCCTGCCTATCTGCGAAACTATTCACACAAAGGTGTTAAGGACTTTGAAGATCTTATCTGGAAAGGTGAACACTCAGGGGTACCACTGATCCCTCACACAGACCAGGACCCCAGCTCTGACCCTCTCTACAGCCCCCAGATTCCGACTCGTTGCTCTGGAATGTGAGGCGGGAAGGTGCTGAGCCTGTGACACTGGCCCTGCAAACACCTAACCCTACGAGGATGTCTGTGGGGAGGAGCAGACAGCAGGCCCCAGGCTGGCAGCACTGCAAGCTCTTCAGTCCCGGGGAAGGTGACAGCATTCCTCATGGTGGCCTCCTGTGACAACAGCAGCAATGAGATGCTGCCCGGCAGCACCTGCACAGCCGGACCGGCTTCTTCAACAGGTTCCCCAATACACCCAACACCATGGCCAAGGACCAGCTGATGTGAAAAAAGTCTGATGCCACAGTTGTGACGAAAGACCCTCAGGGAGACCCTGAAGGGGAAACCTAGGGGAGCAGCGCCCACCTTGGGCCTGCACAGGCTGATAGTCCTCCTGCGGAGTCCCTCTGTGGGTGCCCTTCTCCGTCAGCTGTGCTGCTCAAGCCCTTCTTCGCAGCAAGCTCCTCTTGCTCCATGGGCAGCTTCTTCCTAACATCCAGGACCATAGGGGCCTTCGTGTCTGGAGGCTGCTGAAACCAGGCACCACATGCCAGGCAGCTTCAAACACCAAAAATCCATTCGACCAGTTCTGGACCCAGTAGCCGGGATCAAGGTGAGTGGGGCTGCACTCCCTCTGGAGGCTCTGGGAGGCCCTTCAAGCTTTGGACATTGCTGCCAACCCTTGGCCTACCTTGGCTAGTGGATACAACACTCACCTCTGCCTCCCTTGTTACCTGGCTGTCTCCGCCCCTGTGTCTGTTATCCAAATCTCCTCCTCCTTATAAGGACAGCAGTCATTTTGGATTAAGGCCCATGCTAATGACCTAATTTTACCTTGATTACATCTGCAAAAACTTCCCAAATAAGGTCACATTCCCAGGTGAGGGGCAAGGAGGTAGGACTGAGAAATATCTTTCTGGGGGACATATTTCACCCTGAAACAACGAGGACCATCTGGGGACAGCCCCCACCCAACCTATCCCCTCCAGGCTGTGTTCTGGTGCTTAAATGGGCACCTTCCACAGACCCGGCAACCTGCTACCAACAGACCTGTGTCCTGTTGCTATGAATTTGCATCGTGGGTCCAGTCTCTTGCTCCCACCTGCTCCCTGCGGCTCTGCAGCCCGTCACTCAAGCCCACCCTGTCAGCCTGCCCTTTACTTCTTGCCATCCTCACTTTCTGTCTCATTCTTCAAACTGCTCAGACCTTGCTCTTCAGCGCTCAGCCATTCCCCAAAACCCCTCTGGTCAAAGGTGGCCCCCTGCCCACCTTTCTCTCCTGTTCCTCCTTCTCCTCTGCCTGGGGCCACTTCTTGGACCTCCCACCCTCCTTGGAAGCTCAGCAGCCATTCTATGCCCAGACACACGTGGATTCTGCAGCCCTTGCCTCCAGATGCCCCGGATTCCCCAGCATGGCCACATTGCCTCCTTCTACCAGGGAGAGGCCCCACTACTGCATCAGCTGTCTCAAACTGCATACAGGTGCCCCCCTCAAGCTGGTGCACCTAGGTCCACTCACTCAGTAGAAGCCCTTAGCTCCTCCTCCTCTCACGACCCTCATCAGTAAGGACACTAAGCTCCAGCCACCTCTGCAGGCTGCCCTTCACAGTGACCTGCACTATCCCAGGAGTGACCTTTCTATAATGCTAACCCCATCATGTCACAATTCCTGTCTCCCAAAAAGACTGCACATCTTGGCAGGCAGGTCAACACTTGCTGGCCCGACTCTGCCTCACCCTGCCGCTACCCGAAGCAGCCTTCTCATCCCAGGAATGACTCCCTTTCTATCCTCAAAGGACACTATGACACTACTATAGGCTGCAGCCTGACATAGCTTCCATTAGCCTCATTTGTCATGGGAGAACTCCTGCTCAGCCTCCAAAACCTTTCTCAGAATCTCCCCCTGCTCCATTCCTGAGCCAGTGCTGACCAATGTGCAGACACCCTGCCCCTCCCCTTCCCCCACCTCTCCAGGCTCTCTGTGCTGCAGCCAAAAGAATGGAGGCCCAAACCTCCCCTTCATGAGCTGGCCTGGCACATCTACTCAGCCTGGGGTCCCAAGTCTCTGTCCTGGCTATGCTACTAAATCAGACCTAAGAACACAGACTCAGCCCTCGGAATCAGCAGTTCTGAGATCAGGTTAGGGATGGTCAGCTTCAAAGATAGTGGAGTTTCAGAAGCAATTTGAATAATAAAGGCGCAATGAACGAATGACTGGGTGGATGGGAGAAGCAAACTGGACTGCGGGAGCCTTTTCCCACCTGGAAGTGACTTATCTCACCATGCTCCCCTACCCCATGAGTCAGCACACAGGTGTAACGGTGCTGCCCCCTCAATCACAAAGTCAGCACAAGAGGGGCCAATCCCTACCTGACAAACCACAGCCTGCGTTGGGCTTACAAGGCAGAGACAGCTGCTCCCAGGATGTGTCCTGGCCCACTTTCTCATTAGCAGTATTTTCTCATCCTACCACATCTTGCTTTTCCCAGAGATTAGACTCAGGTCTCCTGGGATACTCTCTTAAAAGAACTGACTTTCAAAAAGGCTTTAATACTCAAAATCCAGATGAATCCAGATGCTTAAACTGTGCCATCTGACTCAGAACCGGCCTGGCCAACATATCAGGAATCGCCCAGATGTTAATGATAAATTAGCTGAAAGCTGCTGAGTAATGGCTCTGGCAAAGCCCTGATCGCGACGTGACAAAGCACATTCGAGAGGCGCCGCGGTCCCCTGGGGTCAGGGGACACACGGGGACAACACACACAGTGCAGAATTAAAGGCCGCATTGGAGGACCCCGAGGCTCCCCGCACCCACCGATCCAGGCAGTCCTCCCCCAACTTCAGGACGGAGAAGCACCTGGCATACCCGCTCACCCTTCGGTCTGAGTTTTCGCAGGCGGCGATTCACAGCGGGACGAGACAGGAAATAGTCCTCTCGGGAGCAAGAGACCCACCTCCGTTAGGTAATGCAGGCTCTCCTGGAGAAGCCTCGCGGCTGGCGCCCCCCAAGGGAACAGCAGGAGCCTCTGCAGAGCAGGCTCCTCAAGAGGACACGTCTGCATTCACCTCATTCCGCAGCCCCTAGGAAACGCGGTACCAATCCCTGGCTGTCACACCTGGTCCGGGAGCGGGCACCGCGGACCAGTGCGAGGAGCACCTGGAGGGGAGGGGAGGCACACCTAGAGAGGGAAGTTGGCGGTACCACACCTGAGGGGGGCGCACGGCCCGCTCCGCAGCTTCGCAGAACGACGACCGGTACCTGACAGTGCAGGGCTGAGGATGCTGACTCACCCTCCGCCGCCACCACCTCGGATTCAAATACGGCCCGCGGCCCGCGCCCCGCCCACCCCACGCCTGCCCCGCCCATAGGTGACGCAAGCCTAAGACAAATCCTGCCCCTGATTACGCAAGCCTTAAACGGGCTCCGGTCCCGCACGCACCGGCCCCGCCCCTGATGACGCAAGCCACAGACGTGCCCCGCCCCCAGCCCCGCCCTTCGGGGAACCAAGGATCCCACCGCCTTTTGCTGCGGGTCGCTGCGGGTCACTCCCGGCAATGAGCTCTGCAGGTTACTAGTTTAATGGTCACTATTTTAATCAGAAACCTGTTCGTATGAAGTGAAAAGCAAAGAAAATCTGTCAAGCGGCCCCGAAATTATTCCACTAAATCCATTAAATACGGAATAGCTGGGAAACAGCACCCATTTTAGTTTAAATAAATGACTGAATTTAAAAATGGATTATTTTGACTCAATGCATTAGCAACAATATAATCTGAATGAAACTGCACCTGTTAGCCCCAAAGCAGGTAGGGTGGGCACTCCAGGTCCTTGGAGTCCTCAGCAATACAAAGACTGCCCAACTAGGGCCTTCCTGGGGTCAGAAAGCAGTTCTGAGGTTCCATTATTTCCCATAACCCCAGGCACGAGTATTTGGGATATAGCCTTATCATGATCTCAGGAGGGAGGTCAGAGAAAATAGGAGGATCCCACAGACAGTTGAGACTCATTATTTTAACAACAGCAATAAAAACGTATTATCTGTAAATGGAGGTGATGTTTATCCTGGAAAAACCACACCTCTTCACCTCCCTGTAACTGGTTCAGGAAATATTTAAGTCATTGAAAGAACACACAGCAAGATGGTCAGTGACATACTAAAACACGCGGAGGATGCCCCTCAGTTGTTAGATAATGGCTAGAAAAATTACTAGAAATATGCTAACTCCAATCTTAAGTCATCACTCCCATTTTCATTCCCCTAAAGCCTCCATCTCTGCCTTGCACTTCGGCTGTGCAGCTGCCCCAGCAGAAGGAGGACTCATCCAATCTGCAGCCCCAGGCTCCTGGTGAGGCCAGTGTTCCCATGACCATATGCAACACAGCCAAAATGACAGATGACCAAAAACACACGTCTGGCTTTTCCACAAAAATTTACATTCTGCAACATGTCTGAAATAGATTCTTACAGAAACATGACAATGTAAGTGCTAAGAGAAGTCAGGGAGATGAGGAGAGTCTTGGGCTTACCTGGGACGGACTCCAGGGCACCACTGGTAGGGTCAAGCAGGTGGGCACGGGCCGGGAGTGCAGGCAGAGTGGTGGGGGAGGAGCCACCGGAGCCAGTGCTGGATGCCAGGCTGGACGCCACGCTGGAGCTCACACTGGGAGCAAGTGGGTGAACCACTGCAAACACCGCCAGATGGTTCTGTGCAAAGACACAAACGAGATGAGCAGAAGCACCTGCACAGACAACAACAGCATGACCTTAAGGCGGAGTGCTGGCCAACTTCTAGTCCGAAAGCAAAAAAATAAAGTAGACATTTCCCCTAAATGTCTACTTGCTTACAATGACAGCAGCAGGCAGAACTGCAAGCTGCCGATCACCCAGGGATGGGAACAAATGCATTTAGAAAGTGTGTCATCTAATGAACTATTCTGCAAAAAGCAATTTTCAAAAGCAGGCATACGGCAATAGAAAACGACCCACCAAGAGACATAACTAGAGAGCCGGCCCCCTTCTGAAAACATCAATGAACTGGTCCTATGACTTCATTACCCAAAAAAAAAGTAAAAAATGGAGGCAATTCACACTACTTTTATTTACTAGATAACAGATTTAAAAAACAAAGAACTAGCACAAACTTGATGAAGAGCCAGTAATGTGGAAGGCTGTGTGCACAAGAAAAACACTCAATGAAAATGACACGGGACAGGGCTGCAAGCCAGACCTCAGGGCTCTGTGCAGCAGCTGCATCTACACAGCAGACTCCGGGGTCACTAGGAAATCAGGACGCAGAACTATATCAAGGTAAAATGGTGTGATGTCTGGGTTCTGCTTTAAAATAATACCAGAGAAGTTAATCTGAAGGTGGGGCGGCTACAATAAGGCCAGCGACAAGGTGAGGTTACTATTTTGTCAGCTTACGGGAAGGTTTTCATAATGGTGTTACTGTGCATTGTGTCAGACAAAAATCTGACACAGGACAGTTCTTTGGAACAAATGTGTCCTGGCTCTGAGGCCTCGTTCTCTGTGTTCATGAGCTCCCAACCCCCTCCTGGCTTTGCTCAAGAGAGGCGCCCGTGACAGACCATCATTCCACGAGTGCAAAGACCCTAGAACTGATCACCACTGCATGTTTGAGGTTAAAATTTAAAAATAATTCAAACCGCAGAAGTCTGGAGAGCAGTGTCCCCCAACACTTCCTGGGGTCACCCACAAGTGGGCTTCCCTGTCCTTCCATCTGTGGAGGTGGGATCACAGGCCTCCCATTCCTCTCACCCTCTGCTGGGCTACGTGCTATCTCCAGGTGGGCCAGGGACCACTGTAACCCACAGATGACACTGCATATGCCTCAAATTAAACCCCGCACACTGAGCCCAGCTTGGAGCCACCAGACTGAGGCACTTGCTGTGACTTCATCCACCCACACAAGTCACAGTGCAGGAGGATGTGCCCCCTCAAAGACACCAGGTAACACTTTGTCCTAAAAACTGACAACAGCATCCTAGCTGGCCCTCTTCCTAAGGCCACAGTAGTTATGGATGTACCAGGACAGGTCAGGAGTGGAGTCCCCATCATCAGGGAAATCAGACACACATAGCAAGATGGGGACTATGCCCCCTCTAATGCCAGTTTTGTCTACCTGTTCTTTTTTTATTTCCTTATTATGGGAAAATATACATGACATAAAATTTACTACTTTAACCACTTTTAAGTGTAAAGCTCAGTGGCATTAAGTACATTTACACTGTTGTGCAACATCACTACCAGCCATCTCCAGAATGTTTTCATCTTCACAAACTGAAACTTACTCCCCATCCCCACCTGCCCCAGCCCCTGGCAACACCATCCTCCTTTTTGTCTGTAACAATCTGACTCTGGAATCATACAATATGTGGTCTTGTGTAGCTTAATTCACTTAGCATATCTTCGTTATAGACTGAATATCTATGTCTGACACTCCAAGATCTGAATGTTGAAGCCCTAACCTCCAATGTGATTGTATTTGGAGACAGTTCCCTTAAAAGAGGTGATTAAGGTTAAATGAGGTCATAAGAGTGGGATCCTGATTCGAGAGAAGTGGTGTCCGTGAAGATGAAGAGACACCAGAGATGTGAACACACAGAGGAAAGGATGTCAGCACACAGCAAGACGCGCGCCAAGGAGAGAGGGCTTGGAGAAATCAAACCTGCCCACACTTTGATTTGGGACTTCCAGACTCCAAAACTGAGAAAACAAATTTCTATTATTTTAGCCAGCCGGTCTATGGTACTGTTATGGCAGCCTGAGCTAATATAGTCTTCAAGGTTCATCCATGTTGTAGCATGTGTCAGAATTTCCTTCCTTTTTAAGGCTGAATAATAGTCTACTGTACACACGTACACACGTACACACACACACACACACACATTTTATTTATCCATTCATCTGTCAGTGGGCACTTGGGTTCCTTCTACTTTTGGCAATTTTGAATAAAGCTGCTATGAACGTGAGCGTACAAATATCTCTTTGAGATCCTGCTTTCAATACTTTTGGGGTATATACCCAGAAGTGGAATTGCTCTATCACATGGTAGTCCTATTTTTAATTTTTTAAGGAACCAGCATACTGTTTCCCAATGCATAAAAGTTCTAATTTCTCCACATCTTCACCAACATCTGTTATTTTCTGTTTGTTTGTTTCTTACAGCAGCCATCCTAATGAGTGTGGAAGTCGTATCTCATTGTGGTTTGATTTGCATTCCCCTGATGACCAGTGGTGTTGAGTATCTTTTCATGTGCTTGTGGGCTATTTGTGTATCTCTTTTGGAGAAATCTCTATATAAGTCCTTTTGACCATTTTTCAATTGTGTTGCTTTGCTGTTGAGTTGTAAGAGTTTTTTTATAAGTCTCTGACATTAACCCCTTATCGGACATGACTTGCAGATGTTTTCTTCCATTCCATGGGCTGTCTCTTCACTCTGTTGAGTTTTCTTTGACACACACACAGTTTTTACTTTCGATGAAGCACAATTTATCATTTTTTCTTCTGTTGCCTGTTTTTGGCATCATATTCAAGTGTCTGCCTGTTTTTAGTAAGGCTGTACAAGAGCAACTTCCACCAACACTAGACACTTGGCCACAGGGACCCTGGGGTAACTTGGGGACCCTATCAAAGTGACAACTTTGAAAGCCTGCGTTGTTAACCAGGAAATGACTCCACGAGGTACTCAGGATGATGACTCTGTGCCCAACCTTGCTACTCTCACAAGGGTCATGTGCTCTGGGGCTGGGGGCTGGCGCCTGGCTGCCTCACACTGGGCCTCTCAGGTGGGGCAATAGTGAGTCTTGGGCTTTGGGCAAAACGCGGATGGGTTCTCCGCAGTCTCTCAGGGTGCATGGAAAATTGTGTGGACCACAGGGGCGCCTCGACTGAACGATGGTGTAGCCATCAGCAAAAGAGATGTTTTGCTTGGCACATTCTGCCAAGTGTTGCCTAGTGAGCAAGAGGCTTCTGAGAAAGAAACCACTCAGGAAGGAAGACAGAAGTTGGGGAGTAGACTGTACTAAGCAGGAACTAAATCACCCTAGTTTATCAAAGAAAACTCTGGAAGAAAAGGCACCAATGCTCCCCATTCCCACCCAATGGCTGAGGCCCCCCAAACAAGGGCTACTACAGGGGCCTGAGGACACAGAGACCCACAGTTACAAAGAGGAAACAGGAGGTCCCAGGGATGGAGGAGCTGGTGCTATCCCCTGGCCAGGGTAGATGGGCTTCCACGTGCAGGGAAGGGATCCCCTGGGGCAGCCGTCAACCCGGCAGAGCTGCCAGGCTGGCCTCAAAGTAACAGTGCTCCCTTGGTTTACCCTTCGGCCCTTCACACTGAACAGGAACCTGGAGAAGGGTCCTGGAAGAAATGCTGGGAACATTAACCTGGCCTAGGGACCCTCGGAACTGGCTCTCCGATCCTGCTTCTGCCTGGTGCTTGCTGCCCCTGGAGCCCGGCTTTGGGACTGGACAGCCTCTGGGCACAGGTGAGAGCTGGCTGGTAGACGAACCTGTCCAGATTACTCACAGCGCCAGAGGAGCGGGGCTGCCACCACAGCGTGAGGATGCATCAGGCAGTGTGGGGGGCAGCATGATCACCTCAGGGCAAGTCATATAGCATGATGTCCCCAGGCTCCCTCTCCTGGGCTTCTGGGCCCTCGGCTGGTGTGGGATCCTGCTGGGGGCAGCTCCCTGAGCATTCCCTCCCACTCCTTTCCAGGACGTTCTTCTACGGCCCAGAGATAGGCAACATGCCCATGGGTGACCTTACTGCTAACATTTCGTGTTTCGGATTCTTAATAAACATCTTGTCAATTTGGATTTCTTAAGAAGAAAAAAATCACGAAATAACTAAGTTGAATTTTTACTTTCAACTAGCCTTCCGCTGATTTCAAACACGTGCTTCAGACGCTTCTACTAGAACAAAAATGACTAATTTGCTCCAGACAGCCATTTGGGAGGTGCCCTCAGTGGGGATGTCCAGAAAACCAGGAGAGAAGGAAACAAAAGGTGTTACACCTATATAGGAATTTAAAAATTAAGATCACAGCAGAGGCAGTGACAACTGGCTGAAGTCTTGGGCCAGAGAGGTGAGCATTCCCTGCCTGGCACTCCACACCCCCAGGACTTCTAAATGTTTACAACTCTCTGCCTTTTTTACAGTGGAGAAAAACAAGGGTTTAAGGTCCTTAGGGCAGCGGTGTCCAGAAAAAAACATTGCTTCTCAAAACAAACAACTCGGTTTGAACAAGCATGTGGGAAGCTGGGTTTTGCTGAACAGAAAGAAAGGCCTCAACTTTGCTGAAATCTCAGGACAGTCAGGGGGTGGGGAGGGCGTCCCTAGGATGGGTTAGTATTCCCAGCGTTTCTCCTGGAACCCCTCTCCAGGTTCCTGTTCAGTTCGAGGGGACACTGTTACTTTGGGACCAGCTTGGCAGCTCCCATGGGTTGACAGCTGCCCCCAGGGACCCCTTATTCTGGCCAGAGGACAACGCCAGACCCTCCATCCCTAGGACCTCCCGTTTCCTTTGTCAGCAAGAAGCCCCCCACTCGGCCTCACTGAGAAGGGGAAAACAGTCAACAAATGTTGACCTTGCAAATGTTGCCTTTTTTACAAACCTCAGCGAACACACTAACCATTATCTCACATGTGACAATTAACTGTGACTTAGAGAGACCAAGTCAGGCTCATCTTATACACTGTGGTGGCCTGAACTGTGTCCCCAGAACCTCATATGTTGGAGTCCTGACCCTAGAAACCGCCAAGTGTGACCTTACTTGGAGACAGGATCTTTACTGAGGGAACAGAGTTAAGATGAGGTCATTAAGGTGGGTCCCGATGACTACGACTGATGTCCTTTTTAAAAAGGGAACATTTGGAGACAGACACAGGAAGACAAGATGGAACAGGGAGAAGACAGCACCTACAGGCCCAGGACAGAGGCCAGGGACCTCTGGCCTCCAGATTGCAAAAATTAACTTCTATTGTTTAAGTCTCATCCGTGGTGCTTTGTTACGGCAGCCCCAGGACATTGACAAGGACCGGCTAGTTCTTATTCCTCCGTGGAGGAAATTCTCAGAGGTTTGGGTTTTGTTGCTTCCAAGGTACAGGCAGGCCTTGTTTTATTGCGCCTCGCAAATGTTGCGTTTTTTACAAACTGAAGGAAAGACCTTCCACCAGCAAAAGGATTATGACTCACTTCATTCCCATATTTGCTTTATTGCAGCGGTCTGGAACCCAACCTGCAATATCCCCAAGGTCTGCCTGTACGACACAAATTTTTTTAGACATTAAAACAAAGGACATATGGAATACACAGCTTTAAGAAGAATATAAGGAAAAACATAATTAACTTACACATGGACATTAACCAGGTCACTTTGTGAGTCAATAGTGAGTGAGTTAGAAAGCCATAACATGGCAGGTTCTCCAGACATAGAAATAACATGAAATCCTGCCTCAGGCACACGGTACCTGCTTACTGTCATGCTCACTGGCTTTCTGGCCGCCTTCAGCAGGTGAGTCCCTCCGCTTTGCCTGCAACAGAGAAAGCACTGATGTTGGAAGAAAAACTCAGTTGATGAAAAATATATAGAGACCTAAGTTTTGCTCAGAATGTAGAAAATGACAAGTACTAAAGTCTCATACAATGGAAAAGGCATTCAAATCAGCTAGCTCTTCATCAGTTCTCCTGAATTCCATTTCTCACACCTACACATTAAACTCTGACCTCCAAGCTAGTCTGTGTGAAGGCTGCATGTGACCTCCATGCACACTGAACCCACAATGTGGGCAAACCCCAAACAAAGCCTTTTACTGCAGGGCTGAGCCTCCAAAGCTGGGGAGTCATGGAAAGACCACCGTCTGAGGCAAAGCATGATGTAACACAGTTTTCTACCACCCGCCTCTCTGCATTTCCCTTTGTGAAGGTGTCCTCTCCTTTCCCCTCCCAGGAGGAGGACACCTCTTAAACATTAGAGACACTAATCACCTGGGAGACCGCAGGAGATTGAATCTGCATAACACATCTCACTGAAATAACCCTTATCTTCCATTATTTTCCCTCACAGATTTGCTTTACCACAATTTACCACCCCCAGAAGCAGAAATCTCTTTGTCTTGTCATTTCCTCACAATTTATTGCTTTGTTAGAAGGGCACAGAAGCCCCCAGATCTAACCAGGTCTTTGGGTTCTGACTTCTTTTCTGTGAAGGCCGCCATATGTGTAAGTAATAAGCCTTTTCTCCTGTTAATTTATCTTTCATCAGTTTAATTTGCAGGGCCTCAGTCATTGAACCTAAAGGGGTAGCAAGAAAAGATATTCTCTCCTGCACATATAAAAATTCTGACCCTGCTGAGTCACCTTCTGGGATAACTGTGCCTGATGATGGCTTTGGCCACAGAGAGCTCAGAGACCATACTCCTCCCCAGGTCAAACGTAAGCACGTGAACTGCAGACCAACATGTCCTTCAGAACTAAGGAGCAGCCTCATCTTTACACCTGTTATAAGTGTACTTGTAGCAGTGGCTTAGGTCATCCCGACCCCTCCTCCTCCTTTTTTTGGTTTCTGGATTTGCTGAAGGACCAAGAGAGCTCACTGAAGACAGAAGAAAAGGTGTCCAGGGAGGTGCTGACAGGGGCCCCTTCCTCCATCCCAACACTCAGCTGGGGGAAGCCTGTTGGGCTTAGCCCTGAGGTCATGCTGGTATGCCTGGCTTCCCTGCATTTCTCTTACCTGGAAGTGACCTCCCACCTGCAGTTTTGTGTGAGGGCCTCCAAAGTCACTGACCTGGGTATCAAACACGCTTTAAGGCTAAGTTGTGAATAAAAAACACAATTATCCTGAAATAGCTCTGCTCACCTTCAGGAAACAAGTACCAACTCTGGGCAGGCCCAAAGAGCTGCCCTGCAGTGAGATGTCACCCAAGCATCCAGGGCCCTCTCCTGCTGTCCCTGGCCTGTCCCTGGCCTGTGCCTTAACTCTGCTGGGGGAGTGGGGGCAGCTCGCACTCTGTGTGGTCAGCAACCCCCCATCACACAGGCGCTTTCACCAAAAGGTACATGAAGCAGTCACCTGTGTGTGGAACATTCTAGAATGAGACAGAACAAAAGCAGTGAGAGCAGCGTGCCCCAGACAGGGCATTGCATCCTCTTTTGCTTTTATGTTTAGTTCTGTCAAAGGTGATTGAGATTCAGAAACACTGGAAAGGGAAGCTGCCCTCCATGGAAATGACTCGTTTGGGACAGTGAGATCCACAATGAAGTCTGACATTCTCCAAGTGTCCCAATCAATCTGTTCCCTTAGAATCGTGCTGGAAACCAAATGTCCCCCATACCAGAGCCCAGAAGGGCGGCCCAAGCTAATCCCGAGTGCCTCAGCTCCTGACAGGCTTTCCTACATGTTTGAAATTCATCCAATTGTCTGCTGAAAATGTCACCAAAAAGGACTAGCCAATTTCAATGCCTTGGTCGCCCAGAAGTTGTCTTGATGTTTCCTACTGAAACAGTTTGCTCAAATCCTTTTAATCAACACTTCTGATAGAATTTTAACTTCTCCCTCAATTTCTACTCTTGGCCTTCAGGTCCACATGTGTTCTGTCTCACAGAAGGATGACTAGTTCTGCGTCCGGGCTAGAGCAGTGGTGATCCCATGCTGTGAATGCAGGAGATGCCACTGTTCACTTTAAAATAGTGTAATTTGCACATGTGAGTCTCTCCTCAGCGTAACTAAGGACCTTTGAGGTGGCATATCCAGGTGCAGCCCTGCCTAAGTGCTGTCAGGGCTCCGAGAGACGCCCCCAGGGCCCTAGTATCCTACCCCAGGGGAGGATGACAGGCTCACCTCCGAAGGCAGCCCAGTTCTCCACCTGTCTGAAGGAACTCAATTCCTTTTGTAGGTACATAGCCACTTTCTCGGTGACTCCAACATGACAAAAGAAAATGCTCCCATACCGGAGTCACCTAGCATCCCTGAGGAAGGGAGGAGGTCATTCCCACTCTCTCGAAATACCTGACGTGAGGGTACACACAGGGGGCACTACCACACCAGCGAGGGTGGGACACAAGGTCTGAACCCTGTCCCCACTGTTTTACTCTGCCCTAGATAATACTGGCTCCCAGAAGTGACCCCCCCCCACCCCATCTCTCAGTGCCCCAGCAAACCTCCAAAACCACTCCGACTGAGACCCTCGGGGGCACTCACTTGCCTACACCCACCCTCAGTCGGTCTTGCCCAGGTGTCTCCCCACTCACCTGGCTGCCAGCTCTTCGACCCCACCCGGAAATGGGGCCCCTTCTCTATGGTCAGTCTAACACTGTGCCTTCGCACACGGCTGGTATGTGTGTGTCTGGCAAACTGCAAGGCCCAGGCCAGGACTCGGCCAGACTCTTCAGTCTCCTAGAAGAAGCTGCCAACCCACAGGCAGACTGCCTTCAATTGCATCACCCAGAAATCACAACCATCTGCCCCTCACAGCTGGAATAAAACCAAAGGACAGAGCAGGCCGCCCACTGGCACCGTCCTCAGGACACCGTCCACTTACGTTTCCAGGCTGGCCGCTATTGGCTGAAGAGCTGCTGGCAGAGGCGAGATCTCGGCAGCCCCAGTCGTTGGCCATTCCCAGGCTCTCTGCCAAGAAAAGGGGGCAGGAGGCTTTGAGCAGCCACTAGCTGCACAGAGCCTTCAGTTAAAGGAATCCCCCAAACTAGGGAAAGGGTGTGCACTGGTCTCGTGACAACAATCTTCCCTGGTGACAGGGAAAGGGGGAGGCTGGAACATCGCATGAGCTGTCGGGGCAACGTGACCCTTGAGTCTCAGGTATAAGACTCAAATGACTTGAAAACCAGAAAACAATGTAAAATTCCAACAAGAACAGCCATCCTCCCCATTAAAATAAAGTAAAATGGAATTGGCAACTACACTCACAAAACTGGAACGCAAACTCAAAAGCATTTAAGAGGAAGCCCTCGGGGACACCACGGAAAGGCTGAGTCTGTATGCGTGTTCCCGTCACTGAGGTTCATTCCTGCCTTCAGGAACATTTTATGGGTCCACCTGACCATCAAAACTAACCCATGCCAGTGCTCAGCCGCTGTATCCAAGACCTCAGAACGCCTGCAGGCAGGGCCACTCTGAGCTCTGCAAGGCCTGGCGCACCGCAGGTCCCACCCCAGGGGCCCCACCATGACGCTGAGCTCCGCCATCCTCAAAGCCTGCCCCAGATGAATAGAAAGTCCTGCGTACAATGGTGGTGGCAGAGAAGGAGGCTGCTGGGCATTGTGTACTTACTTTCCACGTGTGCAAAGGCACAGAAAGGACCTCGAGGGCAGTAGCCAGTTTGGCGCATGTCATTGCACTTTGTAGATTTGTAGATCTAGAAAACAAAAAATAAAATAGAGAGGCCAGATTGGAAATGGGTTTCCATGGGAAAACCAGAGCTGGCTGTACCACAATGTGGAGAACCAAGCTCCCAATCATAATGGGGGGGTCTCCTGGAGAGATGGCTGTGGATGCAGCCCTCTTCCGGGCACGCCCATGGCCCCGAATTCCCTCCTCTGCACAGGGCTGGTCAGGCTGGGGGACATGCACCTGTCGCACCTGTCCTTAAAATCACACAAAGTCAGATTTTCCACTTGGTGTTTTCTGAAAGATGCACCTCATTCAGTGCTTGGTACACAGCAGGTGCTCAAGAAATGCCTGTTAGCTGAGTAACTATGGTGTGTATCTGAAACTAATATTATATGTCAGCTACATTTTAATTAAAGTCTTTTTAAAAAAAGTTCACGCCCCCCCCAAAAAAAGTAACTGTGTCAAATGATGGATACTTGATGGTGAGAATCTTTTTACAATGTATACATATATCAAATCATCACAGGTACCAGACCTGATCTGCTTCACTTGGGCCAAAGACACTCTTCAGTCAAAAACACTGGGGTCTGGCCCTGCAGCACAGCAGGATCCAAGAGGGACAGACAGGCCTCACGCCCTCAGTTGCCCCTCATGGGATCTCTGCGCTCCAACCCAGATCCCAAATCAACACCTCACCACCCCACCTTCCTTCCCTGTCTGAAGTGCCATACAGTCTCCTTGGTTCTTCAATTGTCCCCTCAGCAGCCATATCAACAAAAGCAATTTCAAAGGATTTCAAATTCACTAAAAATATCAGGAAGCTAAATGCCATTTTATGTGCATTTTATTAAAGCACAGAATTTCTCAATAGAACACACTTTCAAGAAATGAAACGCAATCACAAGCCTTTGGACGAGGTGCCCACCCCTTCCCAGAGTCCAAGGTGTCTCAGTTGGCACAGACGTGTGCTCCCTCACTCCAGCAGCTGCTTTCACACCCAGGGCAGCCTCAAGCACACACATGCTGGCCTTGCCGTCATTCAATGACCCCTGAGGGAAGGATATGTTCACTATTCTGAGTTTTGTCTTGCTCAAGCATGAATGAATGTATGTATGCACAAAAGTGTGTGCATACAAAAACAGATGGCAAACACCCCAGAGGACAGCCACACATCCACGTGGCTGCAAACACCGCTGGCAGGCGTGAAATAAAACCAGGTGCAAATGTGCCGAGGGGCCACCGTTCATTTTTGGCTTCTCTATTAAAAGTCACAGCTGAAATACACGGCGTTAAGAACACAGCTAAAGTTAAAATTCCTTACTTTCTGTGGGTTTGATGTCCCAATTCTGCACCTACATGACCCATATCAAAAGAACATCAGTTTGGGAAACGGGTAAGAACCACAAGTGATCAAAGAGCCATGGAAATGAATGGGACAGTCACAACCTCAGGGTGCAGAGCCAAAGGAAAGGTGAGATTTTTTTCTTTCTTTTTTTTTTTTTTATTAAAACATGTCTGGTGTGAACAAGCACATAGTATTTCCTGAGTTTCAAAAATTGAATGAGTGAGTGAATGAATGATCACGTGACTAGAAGAGGAAAAAATAAAAAACATAGCTGGTGGGTGTAGGACCTAAAAACCATGGGTGGGCTTAAGAGAGAAGGCGCAAGAAGTGAAGGCCAAGATTTTATCAAAGTTCACTACCAGCCTGATGGCCAAAAGCATGCTTCAAGAGGGGCGGCAGCAGTTTGCCCAAGTAGGACAATTCTTGCTCCTGACCAGGCCGTGCAGGCCACAGAGTTGCCCTCTACAATGCCTCGCTGGCTGTTTCTTGACTAGACTCCTTAAGGACAGCAAATGAGCCTGCCTGAGTTCACAGGAATCAGCACAACCCTCATTACCACTGCAGGAATATATCCCCGCTCTCCACCTGCCCAGTCTTCATCACCCACCCTCCCTGGTCCCTAGCTCTCCCACTGTCTCAGGGGGGCTTGTTTGCTTGTTCATTTTTAACACAATTCCAGGTGAGCTCTGGTTGGCTCAGCAGGCTCCAGTTGTCCAAAGGAAGAACTGGCCTTCACTGGATCCTGGGAGGTGACCTCTGAGCCCCAGGAATGGCCTGCTTGTTAAATGTCTGTTTACCTGGCCTTGAACCATGCAAGACAGTAACAACACGATTTATGGTGGGGGCCCTGAACCTCACGGCATTGGCTCAACCTAGGTCAGCCACATCACAACAACTGACTCCCAATAAAAACCCTGGACACCAAGGCTCAGGTGACTTCCCTGGCTGGCAACTGTGTGTTTTGTCATACATGGTCACTGGGAAAAGTGACTGCTATCCATGATTCACTAGGAGGGGATGGCTGGAAACTCAAGCCTGGTCTTTCCAGGACCCTGTCCCATATGGGACTCTGCTCTTCGCTGATTTCAATCTGTATCCTTACAGTGTAATGAACCATAACTGTGGACATAATGACTTTACCGAATTCTGAGTCCTTTTAGCAAATCGCTAGACCTGAAGGTGGTTTTAGGGACCCTCAAACATAGCAAAAAGGAGAGTCGCCCAGACCTGTCCTCTCCCAGGCTGTGACACTGACCATCTGGCTGAAGCCCCCCCGCCTCGCTTGTACCTCAGGGTGGAACTGCTGCTCCGTGCGGGAATGGCAGTACTGACAGCTGTCCCCGCTGTCACACCTCGAGGGCTCGCCCCACTCATCGCCATGCTTCACGCTGGGGCACGGAGTGGACCTGGGGTACAAGAGGGAGTCACAGGAGGTCATGAGAGAAGATGTCCTTCCCATATGCCTTGGGGTGTTGGTCTATCCACTTACCACTGGGCTCACCTCTCAGCATGGTGTACTCACACCATGAGGGACCATGGGAAAATGTTCCCTGAAGGACCAGCCTCTTTCCTCACGAGGACAGGCAAGAGCCAGAGAGTGCCATCTGAACCCAGAAAGTACTCAAGAGCCCCAGGTTTATTTTCCGCAAAAGTTAAGATGAGTCTGAGTCAGGGCCGCCCATGCCGACATGAAAAGTATCTTGGAGAAGAGGCCAGATTTCCTGCAGCCGGGAGATGAGCCCAGACCTGTCGTATCTTACAACAGCACATCTTCTTGCAAAGAACTGGATCTGATACTTCTGATCCTACAATATGAAAATCCTAACCAAAATCCTCTATTTATCATGTACTTGGCAGCTTTAGTGTAACTTATTTAGGTTTACAGAAAAAACTACCTAACCAGTGGTAAACAATTTTTTGTTTGTTGCTTTGGTCTTCTTATTTTACAATTTTCTATCCCTTCAATATGCAGTAAATACATTCTGTCTACTCAGGCTAATATCTGGTGACTAAAACTTAGAGACTACCAATTTAGGTTCTCTGTTCCTTAACTGTGAAACACCTCAGAGAAAGAACAATGACTGTAATAAACCAACTCTTTCTACCTGAGACAGGGGTTCCCTTGGGCATATGAGGCATTAGCAGGTGAGTAGAGACAAATTCTTTGCTTAAAGAAAAAGCAGGACACAGAGCTCAGTGTCTGAAGGAGGATGGCGGTCAGGGCCCAGGTGCCCATGGTCCCAGGGCTCACCTGTATTGGAACCTCCTGGGGTTCCGCCGTCTGTCCCTGCTGTTGTGGTAGTGGGGACACGCGTAGCCCTGGCGACACAGGCGCGGCGGCTTTGGGCACTGCTCGGTCTTGTAGCTTCCCAGTACAAAGTTGGTGTCTGAAAAACATGGGTCCACATGGACACGCATATACATGTGCTTATAGCATATGTGCGCTCACAGCGGCCCTAGTCACACAGCCAAAAAGAGAAACAATCCAGTGTCCACCCATGGGTGAATGGATAAACACAATGTGATCCATCCATACAGTAGAATATTATTTGGCTATAAAAAGGAATAAGCACTGACATATGCTACAGCGTGGACGAACCTCAAAAACACTATGCTCAGTGAAAGAGGCCGGACACAAAAAGACCACACGTTGTGCGATTCCATTTATATGAAATGTGGAGAATAGGCAAATTCACAGTCAGAAAGTACACTAGCAGTTGCAAGTGGAAACTAGATAGAGTTCTAGAACTAGATAAAGATGATAAGTTATACAACATCATGAATACAACTAAAAACCACTGAAATGCACACTTCAAAATGGTTCATTATAACTCTGGCATAAATGATGGACTTTGGGTGACAATGATGTGTCAGTGTAGGTTCCTAACTGTGGTGGGAACATTGGACCTACGGGCACAAGGTATATGTGGGCTCTCTGTTCTTTCCACTCAAGTTGAACCTAAACTGCTCTAAAAAAATAAAGTCCATTGTTTTAAATGGCAATTTCATGTTTCTGAATTTTAGCTCAAAGCAAAAACACACAAACAAAAAGCCACCAGAGGTCATTTAAAAGCGGTAACCGATGTGAGGATTCCTAAAACTCTCATCTGTTCTTGGGCTGGTTAATAAGTGACACTTTATTACATATGCTGTGTTTTTAACTACATCTGCTCAGCAGGCTGAACATCAGGATGGAAGGAGAGAGCCCCGCCCCATGGCAAGGGCAAGGACAGGCAACCCTGCACACAGCGGACCAACCGTCCATTCACACCACATCGAACTTCCAATAACTTCTTATGCGACAAGTGATGTTAACCACACAGCAGGGCATGGAGAGAACTGAAGGCATTTGGACAAGAAGAAAGCCAATTTTAAGAAAAACTGTTAGACATTTGTTTACAAATATTGACCAAATGCCTCGAACAGATATGAGGTCCTATGGTAAGTGACACGAAATGAACAGAAATGAGATGCATGACAATGACCGTGAGACACAGAGGCTCACAGATGTCCTTTAGCAAGCGAATAGATAAACTGCAGTCCATCCAGACAAGGGAATATTATTCAATGATAAATAAAAAGAAATGAGCTATCGAGCCATGAAAAGACATGGAGGAACCCTGAATGTACATTACTAAGTGAAAGAAGCCAGTCCGAAAAGGCTACATCCCAGATGATTCCAATGCTCGTACATGCTGGAAAAGACACAACTACGGAGACAAATCTAAGAAATAAAAGATCAGTGGTTGCCAAAGGGTAGTTGGGAGGGATAAATAAGGGGAGCGCAGAGGGTTTTTAGGGCAGTGACACTACTCTGTGTGACGTAGTGGTGGATACACGACACTGTACATTTGTCCAAACACACAGAACGCACAGAACCAAGTATGACCCCTAGCGAACTGTAGCTGTTAGTTAATAACAACGTATCGACCTTGGTTCATCGACTATAACAATGATGGTGATGCACCACCATCAACGCATGTTCACGTGGCGGGGAACTGGGAGGGGGACATGGGAACTCTACTATCTGTGTAAGTGCAATTTTTCTCTTAAAACTTCCCTATAAAGTCTAATTAACAATCTAAATAACTACCTATGTATGAAAAACAAAAATGTGGAGGAAGCACAGTCTAAAATGGCCCTTCTGAAAAAAAACTGGATTTCAGCACCGCTGGTGTCATCTAGAACATTCAGAAAACGGAATCGAAGCACCTGAACTAGACATTCCTGACCTGAACCTGGGTGCAGGTGCCTGCAGGATCCTACAAAGCTGCGGGCCCCACCTGTCCATCACCTCCTCCCCCTTTCCTTCCTCAAGTTCAACCCTGATGGCAGCATGTGGACCCTCGCACCCACCCATGCCAAAACAGAGGACCAGCTTGCACAGGTGGAGGTTGGAGATCCTCCAACCAGGGAGGCCTACCATGGCGGTCTACTGGCTAGAAAACAAAAAGGGATAAGTTCTCAGAGACGTTTTCCAGAAAAACAAAAAAAACCCTGAGTGAAGCACTTGTCCTCGACGCTGGGAAGCAGGGAGCTGCACACACAGCTCTTCTTTTGTGGGGGGACTTTGTCCCAAGCTGTGACATCGCAACATGTGGGTGGAGCACAACTGCACAAGTGGGTTTCCCTGAAACCTGAAATGGGGTCCTTGGGCCCCTTCCTCACCCCAGACGTGACCAACGGCCATGGCCCTCAGTACTGCCCCAGGTAGCGCCCACTCGGCCCGAGGAATGAGAGTAGAGTACTCGACTCGATGAGCTTCAGCTTCCCCATCTGAACTATAAATGAGGGCGATGGGGTCCACCGTGTCGGTCACTTTACCAACAGGGATGAGGCTACCCCAGCCCACCTCCCACAGTGGCCGCAGGGTTACCTTGCCACCGGGGGTCCTCGCCCAGGATTTTCTCAATCACGGCCTGGCTGGCCAAGGCCCCGGGCTGCAGATCAGGAACACCGTCCCCGCCGCCGAGCTGGCCGTTCTGCAAGGCTTCCTGGGCCTGCAGCTCCCTACGGACAAACACATCGGTTAGGGCTCTGGGGTGTGTCCGAAGCCCCTCCAGAAAGTGGGAAAATCACTTGGTTCTGTCACTTTATAGAGCCTCTCACACGTCACTGGAGAGGCTGGCTGCCTGAAGGGTTCAGGACAGGTGTCCTATTTCCCTTGGGTGCATCCCTGTCCTGGGACAACAATCTTGACCCAGATGCCAAACACTTCAGAGCTGCATTATGTTAAGTAAGGATTCACTCATCTCCCTTCACCCGCTGTGAGCTTCCGTGGCACACGAGTCAAGAGGAAGGAAACGTTATTTCATTAGACTAAAAGCATGGGCCAGAAAAGGAGCTGCTTTAGACCAGTGATCCCTGAAACACTGGGGAGGTGAGCTGGCTCCCCGCCCAGCCAGCACATGACGCCCCACTCACCTGATGTCGCACACAGGTGGCCGCAGGTCCAGGGGGCCATGTGCGAAGGCGCAGTGCAGCCCATTCTTCACACAGTGGCCCCGGGCATCTGTCTCATGGATGCATGTGCCTGTCTTGTAATAGCGCAAGTGGTATTTGCGTTCCGTGTCTCCAGTCGTTCGGTGCAGGTATGGACACCTGGGAAGCACAGGGGTGACACGCGCCATCTAGGCCTTAGGGTCTGGGGACAACCCTAAGTGTCAACCTGCTCCTCTTCTCGTTAGCACCTGGCCAGCAGCTGGTTCTATTTTTCCTTCACCCAAATATCTGCTTTTACTAAAGGATTAACATCACCGGACAGAGCATCCCTCCCATGATTTGGAACCCTCCCCCAAGGCACTCAGACCCCTACAAATCCCTCAATTATACATGTTAGAAAACCACAATGCTCAATTTCCCTGAAGAAATCATCCTTTATCATTTTTTGAATAAAGTGTAGAAAAATAAAGTTAATCTCCAGGACTCAGCTGTGTCATTCATGTTTCCTGACAAGCGTTATTAGATAGAGTTGGCGGCCTCGCCCATCTCTCATCCAGGTACTTTTGGGAACCCCTCAAGGAAGGGAGGGAAGGAGCCTGGGGAGAAACACAGGGGCCTGGATACGTCTGGAGGAGGACGTTAACAGGAGATGGGCCAGGAGAGAAGCAGATGTGGGAGGGGGACAGAAGGTGTAGTGTCACACAGGCTGTGCACAGCCCAGAGCCATGCGCTCCCTAGGAGAGTCACACGTGGCTTCCCACAGTGACAGTGGTTTATGCTGCAGTGGGGCGGAACTGCAGAGATGGTTTAGAAGGTTCCAGTATGTGTAGAACATGGAAACTAAGCCTGCTTCAAGGTCAGTCCCTCCAGACAAGAGACACAAAAAGAGGTGAAGAAATATGTAAAAGACTCTGAATGTGACATCCCCTTGAGCAGCCTGAGAAGGCAGGGGCCCATTGCTGCAAGTCCCCAAATCCAAGGACAAGGTCCCTCAACTCCAGCGACAGCCTGGAGCACCATGCGAGGCTTGGGAAAGGCCCACTCCCACCCTGCTGTTCAGCAAGCTGTGGACCTGGGCACTGGGAGCACCTGTGGGAATGGCTCCCCACACAGGTCACAGATTGGTGGCACTTTGCAACCTGACGGAACGCAAAAGTAAAATCAGAAACAACTTAGTAATCACTCAGTTTAAACTCTTATAAGTTGAGGAAACAGAGGCTCAGAGTTCAGACAGCTCACACCAGATCTAGCTGAGCACCTGGGGTGGGCAGGACACAAGGCGGAGGTAAAGGACATCATATCAGGTGAGTCCCCAGTCCCCCCAGAGCCAACCAAGCAAAAGTCAGATCAGAAGCCCGCTGTGGGCTCAGATTTGCACCCAGAAGAGATAGAAGCAGGATCTCTAGAGATGTTTGTGCACCATGACCATGGCAGCATAATTCACAATAGCTTAAAGCTGGAAATGACTCAAATGTCTATCAGAGGATGAACAAGTAAAATGTGGTCTATCCAGGCAATGGAATATTATTAAGCCATGAAAAGGAATAAAGCACTGACACATACTATGACGTGGAAGGATCGTGGTGAGAGATGCCAGACACAAAAGAACAAATATTACATATTTTTTCTTCTATGAGGTCCCTAAAGCAAATTCAGAGACAAGAAGTAGAGTTTACCAGGGGCTTGGAAAGAGGAGAAAGAGGAGGGACTCTTTAATGGGGACAGTTTCTGTTTGGAGTGATGAAAATAAATTGGAAATAGAGAATGGTAATGGTTGTACGACACTGTGAATGTAATCAATGCCACTAAAATATACAGTTAAAAATGGTTAAATTTTATGTTTATATATTTTATCACAATTTTAGACAGAGCCCACTAGAGATAGATGGGGGGAGGGGGAGGAGAGAGAGAATCTTTTCATATTTGTACTGAAATATAATAGACCTACAGAAAAATGCACAGGTCATACCTGGGCAGCCTGTGGCATTTTCACAAACCAACGCACCTGAATAACCACACCCAGAGCAAAAGGACAGAATACAACCAGGAACCTGGGACCCCATCAGATGAACACACAGGGAAGAACGACAGCACTTTCTTGAAATGACAGAAAGTAGAAAAGAAACAAGGCAAATGGCCACCAAGAGGCAAATCTTTCAATAAATGTAATGAACTTCAGTGGAATACCAGCAGTTATGACAATCACCAAAGATCCCTTAGAAAAAGTGGAAAACGGAGAAAGGTTGCAAGACAACTTGGCCCTAACATAAACAATATATAAATACGCGTACAGCCCTCTACGTGCCCACATACAACTGTTTCCCCTGTGTTCCTGACAAGTTCCAAGAAATGGTATTGGGAGATTTAAGTAAAATGGTCAAATATTAGGATATTTACTATATTAAGCACTGATAAGCCCTTGTCTAAAATCCCTACTACAAAGTTATATTTACATTTCAAGCTCTTCCAAGCCTTTCTCTGCATCTTTGAACAGCACGGGTAAGTAACTTAGTTTCTGGCACCCAGGGAGTTGAGGCTGTTGTGGAGAACCCTCTGCCACGCTAGGGAAACTGATCTAGAACACAAGACCCCTTCCTCGCTTTTCACGTAAATATACAGACTAATATCACTAATAAAGAACATGAAGAAATTAAGAGACCAGGAAATCACAGAACTACAGGCTAGAGAAAGAAACAAAGAATTTACAAAACAGAAAATGCAGATGGATCTCGACCACTGAGAGGTCCCCCTGCTCTAGGACATAACCCCAGAGTGGAACTGTGGAGTAGCAGACACTGTTGCCAGGAGAAAGACAAAGTGTTGCAACCTCTTTGGAGGGAAATCTGGTGATACATAATAAACTTTATAGCTGGCAAATGCCTTCACTCTCACCTACTAATCTCATTTCTAGAGACCTGCCCCAGACACAGCTGGCGAAAAGAGGAAAAGACATCCACACAATATGATCACTGCAGGACTGTTTGTTATCGCCCAAGGCTGGAAACCACCAAAGTTCTGGAATAAATGACAAAGGAGCTTGGTGCAGCTCTGAGGAGTGCGAGGATAGGTATGGACCAGGAAGGTGAGGGGCAAGGATACATATATATATCTGCTTCTCTCAATACCAAGAATGATGGAAGAAGGAAGCTACTGTTTAATGGGGACAGGATTTCAGTTTAAAGATGGAAAAGTCCTGGAGACAGATGGTAGTGACAGGCGGACAACAATGTGAATGGACTTAATATCACTGAACTGTATACTTAAAAGAGCTAAGATGGTAAATTTTACGTTGTCTGTTTTACCATAATAAAGAACAAAACAATTTACACTTATAAGAAAGCCACCATTTTACAAAAACAGTTCCAATTTTCAGAAGTACTTCTTGACTTACTATAAGTTAGGCACAAGAATTCCAGTCTGGGGCGAGGATATTTACTATATTAAGCACACCAGAGCTGAAGCAGCTGGCAAGTTTCTCTACAGAACACACTGTGCACAGCTGTGGCGGGCAGGAAACCACCACCCCTGGCATCGCTGGCAGGCAGAGGGCTCCCAATTTCCCTGATGTTAAATCTAAATTTTCACTTGTTCCTTAGTGGTCCTTCAGGGTAGCCTAAACATGATTTTGTTTCCTCTCCAGTACCATCGCCATGGCAATCAGAGCCAGGCCAAGGCCTCTCTCTCCCCAGCACTAAGCACCAAACGGGCACTACTATTTCACTCAGGCCATGTCACTTCCTGCTTATTACATGACCTAAAACATGAACTGACCTTTAAATACTGGAGAATGTTTAAAGGGAAGAGAATAGCTTCACCTTAAAAACATCTAAGAGGTGGAAGGGAAAACCTCACAGAGAAAACCCAGTGGTAGGGCCAGGGCGCCCTCCTGGGGCAGGGAAGGGGCTGAAAAGCTCTGGAAAGTTACATCACATAATGGGGAAGGCCCATTTTTTATTAAAAACAAGAACATTTTAACTCTGGGAGTCGGGGATAGCATGTCTAGGGCAAAAGGAGGATTAACAGAGAAAAGAGGACATTTACTTCATACACATATTAGTTGGGTCTGCTTGAATTGTTTTCCAATAAAATAAATCCTGGGGGGTGGCACTACTCAGGCACCTGCGAGGGTTTTCTTCTTTTTAAATGTCAAAACCGACAGCTGTAAACGCCTGACCAGCGTTAAGAGCTGCACAGGTGCGGTGTCATGTAGCGGCAGGTGCAACCACACCTGGGTTCCAGGTGCGAAGACCAGGATCGGCCCTGACCACTGCCTGCGCAGACAGCAGGACCAGAGGGGTGCCTGGGGCCTTTCACACCGGATACCTTTCTCAGAGCAGCTTTCAGAATGTGGCTGGACCCCCAGAAACTTCCCGACGGGAGTCGCTTTCTTGGAATCCCCAGCCTAATACCTAGGATGGATCCACACAGATGGGAACACCGACCCTGTGGCGCGGGTCCGACTCCAAGCTCCAAGGCGGTTGCCTGCACCGCCGACTCTCTCTGGCAGATTTAGGGAGTGCGCGCACTGAGCAAAGGACCCTAGCAATACTGCTGCCCTGCTGGGAGACCAGTTCCCACGGGGGCGGGGCTGGGTGCACGTGACCCGGACAGCCAATAGCTACCTGCGCCAGGGAAGGGGCGTGTCCCCCAGAACAAAGGGCAGTGGGAAAGGAAGGACCACCGGGCGCCAGCGCAGAGAGGACCTCCCTTGGCCAAAGGGGTGCCCGCTGGACGAGAAAAGGAGGTGACAGCGGGGCCATGACAGCAGGGGAGGAGACCACAGAAGGGTGGAGGGAGAAGAGCGACTGCCCGCCAAGGAAAAAGGGTGACAGAGGAGTGGGGGGATAACAGCAGGAAGCCACCCAGAGGTGACAGTGAAGACTGACCGTCTGCCAGTAAAAGGGGTGACAGTGGAGCAGGGGGCCATGGGAGAAGGGGTGACAGTAAGGGGGGAGGGTGACTAAAATGCCTGCCAAGGTAAAGGGGTGACAGCGAGGGATGCCCACAGAGAGGGGCAGATGACAGAGGGGGCTACCCAGAGGTGACAGTGGGAGCAGGGGGGTGACATCAGGGGAGAGGCCACTGGGAGGAGGGATGATAGTGAAAGGGGGAGGGTAACTACCCACCAAGAAAAAAGGGTGACAGTGGAGGTGTGACAGCAGGGGAGGGTCCACAGGAGGAGGGTGATAGCAGGGATCCTGGGGTCCCCGTCCCCTCCTACTCAGCCCCATGGTGCCCCCAGCCAGGGCCAAGAGCAACACTGGATGGTTATGTCACCTGACTGAGGGTTGTCTGAAGGGTCTTTGTTACATATTCATGTTTTAAAATAATAGGTTGGTAGTACATATGCTCAAAAGAGAAATTTCAAGAACCAATGAACGGAAATAAAAGGAAGGCCCCATTCTTGCTCTGAAAGGTTGTATCTATTTACAAATTCTATGACAACCCTGTGTGCACCAGAACATGTAATTTGACAGAAATTCCAGGCCATTCGATTTGTGGGAGATGGGATAGACCCTAACCCATAGAATGAGTGGTAATTACTAAGGAGAGATCCCCCAGGGAGATGGCTGGCTGTCAAATGCATCCTAAATGGCTGAAGAAAGTCATCTTGTGCTCAGCAGAAGTTACAAACAAAATCTTTAGTAAGACACATGACTTTCTTACTGTGTATAGATGTACACAGGAACAGAAAATAGCAAACATCTTGGTTCCACTCACCCTGTTACTCAATGATAACATGCGTGCCATTTAGACATGTTAATAGTTTTATAATTAATAACTGCAAATCATCTAATTACTATTTGAGCCATGTTAAAATGACCACCTTCAAGAGTGCTGCAGTGGCAGCACTCTTCACCCTCTAAGAACTGGACACCACCCACAGGCCCAGCGGGACATCCAGATCCCGGGACCAGAAACAGCTATTAAAACAGGCTTTCTTCTCATGCATTAAAATCATCATTAGTGAATACTGCCACTTAGGCCCCCATACTTGACTCTGGGAAGGGGTCCGACAAGTCACTGGATTCCCACACCAGGGTTAAGCATCAGGAGCCCCCCTGGACAACTGGACCCAAGGTCCAGAGAGGCTACTGACATGACCAAGAAAATGGGAGACCTGACACCAGTCCTCGCCTAGGCAAAAACATCTTTCTTCTGAAGACCCATTTGCAGAATAGGGCACTTTTCAAACTTTACAGAAGTATAGCAATCTTAACCAAGGTGGAGCTGGCTACATTATTTCAACAGGTTTCAAGCTGCCTTAACAACAACACTATGTAATTAGCTGGTGTTCAACTAAATATCTTTCAGTAAGTGTATAAAATTTAGAAAATCACCACAGATTAAAAGTTGACTCCCTGGCTTAAGCATTTTGGACAATGAAGGAAAACAGACTCACACCTATCTTTGTGTATGGTGGGATGAAAACTGTCTTCAAAAGGGATCATAGCTGGAGAATCATTTCCCTTCAGAAGATCAGGGGATGGACCTGAAGACTTCTTCCAAGTCAGACCCTAATCCTGACAGAAGTTGAATAAGTTGTTCTCAGAGGGCTCTAAAGCACAGTGATGCCATTCCACCTCATGGCAGGAATGGACAACCCCTCCTAACCTCAAACAGCCCACAGAAAAAAAGCAAAGCCTCCTGCTACCAATTTCTGCTCATTATATGAACATACAAGCTGACTGTCCTTCCCGTTTTCCCATTCTACATCTTTGAAAATAAAGACATCTGTTCATAACACCATTAGGAAACTTATATATATATGAAAAGGTCTACCCAAACAAAACCTTGATTTCTTAAACTTTAAAAGTGCTACATGATAGTCTGCAAATAACTTTCCTATAAATTATTTTTTAAAAATTAAACATATAAACAGTATGAAACAGTCCATATACATTTGCATAGTGTAAACAAATGTTCTAACAAGCTCTCTTGTTACAAAACAACTGACAACTACAAAAATAATCCTAAACCTGGAACCTGTACCTCATTAGGGCCGGTTCTAATGCAGGAAATTTGGAAAACTCTGTGGCAATCTAAAGTGGGAAGTGAATCAAATGTGGTTTAAGCCATGCAAGGGTTATTCCTGAGACACACACAGTCCTTCTTCCCACACTGGTCTAAAGATAGGGAAATGCTCCGCCCCCACCACCACCACCAGTCCTGGTCAAGGAAAAACTTCAGAGTAAAGACAGGATCCCCTGTACAGGTGTGCTAGGTGCTGAAAAGAACCAGGGGTCTGACCCCCGACCTCCCGCAAGGCAGATCGAGGGGCAGAGCAGTTGGCACTGACCACCCCGACCCCCTCCCCTCCACACACACACACTCACTCGTCGCCGTCGGGGCACACGCCGCTGGCCTCGTCGTACTTGGAACAGTACACGTCCGGGCTGTAGTTGAAGGTGCCGTCGCGCCTGCGGAGCGGTCTGCGCCGACGCTGATTTAGGAAATGCCAATGGAAACAGGTAAATGGCCTGTGCTGGGTGCACTTGTGCTGCACAAACAGGGAGCACTGCTCTGTCCTAAACTCCTTTAGATACCTAAAAAGACAAACAGCGTTGCGGGTCGCTTCCGCCGCCACCGCCGCCGGCGGGCGGCCCGGGGACTCGTGGGTGGGGGCCGGACACGGCGGGCCCAGAGCGACGCGACCCCAGGCGCGACCCCCACTCCGAATCCAGGTGGCCCCAGGCTGCCGCCCCGCCTCCCCATCCTAAGCACAGGCGCGTTTCCCGCACCTCAGGCGCGACACCGCTACCCCAGGCACGCCCAGGATCCCAAGCCCAAGTGCCATCCCCGACCCCAGGCGGTTCCTGACCTCGAGCGCAGCAGCCCCCCATTCCGGACCCCAGGCACGACCCCTCATTCCAAGTCTAGGTGGCCGCTCCCTCCGCCCCCAGCAAAGGCGCGTTCCTTGGATCTCGTGGTTCGCTGATCCCAGGCACGGTCCCCGACCTAGGTGCAGCCCCTCATCCCCTACCCCAGGGGCGACTGCCACTCTGACTCCAGATGATCCCAGACGGCCTCCTCCCCTCTCCGAATCCCGGAGCGTTTCCCTGACCTCAGGGGCGATGCCCCAGACCCTATGTGTAGCCCCCATCCCGACCGCAGGCGCGATCCTCAACTTCAGGCGCGACACCGAGACCCCAACTGCGTCCCGTCCCCAAGCCCGGGAGACATCTCCGACTCCAGACGGAGGCAGCCCTAGTCCAGATGGTCGCCCTCTCCCGAGCCCAGGCGCGGTGCCTCCCATACCGGACCCTAGGCGCATTGTCCGCACCCTCGGACCTCAGATGCTGTTCCCCAACACCCCGCGTGTTCCTCAGCCCCCAAGCCCAGATGCCACCCAGACACTGGGCGCAGCCTCTCGATCTCAGGCAGCGGCAGCCAGAGTAGGATGGTGGTCCAGCCGCCCCGAGCCCAGGTGCTGCGCGGAGGTTGGGTGTGGCGGAAGCCTGGGGTAGCGCGGAAGGCGGGCGGCGGGGAGGGGGGGGCGGGAGACGCGGAAGGTGCGGGGCCCCAGGCCGCACCCGGCAGCGGCACCCAGGCCCAGGGGCGCGCGGGCGCAGGCGCGCGGGCCAGGGGCGCACGGGGCCGCCCCCGCCCCGCTCCCGCCCCCGCCGCGGCCGCCAGGACACTGACCTGTAGTGGGTCGGCTTCTCAGTCTGCGGGGGGGACCCGCTCAGCGCCGCCGCCGCCGCTTTCGAAACCGACGGCATTTTCAGTCAAAACAATGCAGCGCGCATGCGCCGCGCGGGACCGCCCCCGCCCCTCCGGATCTCCCCCCGCGCGGAGCCCACCCGCGCCCCCGGCCCGACAGGCCACGCCCACCATCCCCACCCCTGCCACGCCCCCAGCTGGCGCATCGCCAAAAGGGGCGGTCCTGCGAACTCTAGGCGGCTAGAGAGCACCCTGCGCGCCCCAGCAGACCCCAGACTCGGCTCCGCAGGGGCACACCCCGGGCACGCCGCTACTGCCACTGCTGCATCACTGGTGCACGGCGTCGCTCCTACCCCCGCGGGCGCCGGGTCGTCCACACCCATCATGCACTCTCACGGCTCCCACCGACCACTGCTGCCCCGCGAACTCTGCTCATCCCGACAGCGCCCTGTGCGACCCGGAGCTGGGCCCTGGGAGGAGACCAAGCCGACAGGTCTCCCGTGTTGAGACAGCCTACACAGGCTGCTCACAGTCGCACTTCACTCATTCATTGGCTCTGACTTCGTGCTCGGTGCTGAGGCCGCAAAGAATGGGTCTAATTGCTTATGGCTGGATGTGGGAAATATGGGGAGACACAGGGCATGAGAGCTGTGGGCGCAGACTTTCTTTTAGGGAGTATGAATATGCTATAAAATTAGATTGTGGCGATGGGTACCCCATGCGTATACTAAACATCTTTTAATTGTGTATTTTAAGAGGTGAATTGAATACCATGTGAACTATTCATCAATAAAGCTGATATTTAAAGAATCCAAGAGGCTCACAGTGAAGGGGAAGACACATACCTATCACCAACCGGTGGGAACTCAGGGAAGCTGGCAGCAGCTGCCCCATCTCAGCTGGCCCTGGAGGAGGGAGCAGGGTGTGCATTTCAGGACAGAGTCCAGGCTCAGAGTACATTTTTTAAATATGTGGCATAAGTGACATTGTAAAAAAATGTTCAACCTTGTTAGTAACCAAAAACGCAAAGAAAGCAAGGCAGAGCCCTGGAATAGGCAGATTTTGTTTTGAACAACAACCTGCAATATTGGTGGCTTGCAGCAAGACAGGCCCTTGAAGAAGTGTGGCTGGGAGGGCAAACGGGTGCTGACCTTCATAGAAAATAATCTGTTCCATTTCTAGGAAGTCTGACCTAAAAGCGAATCAGATTCAGACAAAGGTTTACGTACAAAGATAATTATCAGAGCCATTTTGCAATAACTTGAGAGTACCTAACAGCCCAGTAACTGGGAGTTCCGAGTGCTATGCCATGATTTAATGATAATGCTATTGAGAATTGTGACATGAAAAATGCTATTTAGGTGAAAAACAAAGCAAGATCTAACAGTTTCATATATTTGTTCCCAAGTATGTAAGTTATTTTTTTGAACTACAATATAGTAAAATAACAAAAGCTATAACTTGCTGGTGGGGTGAATGATTATCTTCATATTCATTTTCCAAATGAATTATTACCTTTACTAACATTATATTTAAACCTGGAAATTAAAATGGCAAAAAGTCAGCATGATATTTTCTAAGAAAATAAAGCAGGTGAATGAAGCAGGGTCTACGAATTGGAGGGATATATAAAAAAGAAACAGGTTTGGGGAGAGATGAATTGCATTTTGGACCTAAGGTGTTTGAGAAACCTGTAAAGTCCAGTACAGATGTATTGAGAGGTGCTTTGAGCTCAGAAAAGGAAGTTGGGGCTCAAAATTTAAAAATCTGGAGATCTTTGTTGTGGAGGTGGGAGTAAAGACACCTACTGTTCATCCTCAAGCATGAAGCATCTTCCTTAAAGATCAAAGAGAACTGGCTAGGCTGTAAAGATGTACCATCATTTTTCGTGCTTTTGAAAACTGTTCTTAAAAGACTGAGGTAGTACTTAGACATATAAAGTAACACCAGAGTTCTCGTTGTGAATTTAGAAGTGTTTCTTTTTGGCGGGAAAAATGCAGAGCACTGCCAGAATCTTCCAAGATTGCTCAGTTGGTTGGAAGATGTGAGACTATTTAGTTAACCTCCTC
Organism: Rousettus aegyptiacus; assembly: GCF_014176215.1. Lineage (NCBI taxonomy): Eukaryota > Metazoa > Chordata > Mammalia > Chiroptera > Pteropodidae > Rousettus > Rousettus aegyptiacus. The sequence continues at coordinate 15,844,318 of NW_023416311.1, read as the reverse complement.
GTCCCTAAATTTTCTTTAAAACAATTTTCTCCCCCTCTGCCCAACATCTCATCTCATGAATTACCACGACTGCTTCTGCTCTAGCATGCTTACACTGGCCCTCTCTCTCTCAAATCCGTATTGGGTACTTACCTAGAGAAGTGAATGTGCCAATCACCCTGGGAACAACAAAAGCTACAGCCCAATTGGAGAAATAAGAGCATACTTAAATAAAAGTGAGCATACTACAAAACTAGTTAAATTAAAGGATTTCAGTAACAGTTCACCTGCCACACCTGCTCTGTTGCCATCCCTGTGCAAAGTTCAGGTGTGAGAAGGGCCTACCCACACTTGCCAGCAAGCTTTGGGTCCTACTTTTGCTCATGAAAAAAACCTGGAAAGCCCTCATAAATAGCTGCCCTGGAGGCACTCAGGATCTGTTGCATGTGATATGCTGTGTCATCAAAAACACTACTACCCCCTCGTGTTTTAGAAAAACTGTATTTGTACACACACACACACACACAAAGTCTGGAAAGGTAAACAATAAAGTATTGTTTAAAATAAAATAACAGTGGTTATCTTAAGTGGTGGGATTATCAGTGTTTCCGATTTTATTCCTTTTGCCTATTAGTGTCTACTTTTCCAGATAAATCACCTTGCTTTTCTCATGAGTTCATTTTAATTAAAACAAAAATTCTCATTAGTTCTTTTTTTGTTTTCCTGCAGGAGCTAGCAAGAGTAAAGTAAGGGTTCGAGTTTAAATGCCTGTTGCTCAAAAAACAAATACTTCACAACCAAAGAGACCACAACCACACTAAGCCAGAGAAAGGATGTCTTAGTTCTTTGCTCACTGGGACTGACAAGGTGACCTGAGTTATGATTAGGTCAATCTTTCCAAACCTTGGTCTCTCCATTTTTTAAATATGCACATACTTGTATCCGCCCCACTTCCCTGACAAGCATAACTTATCAAGGTGTGGCAGTATTAGAGCACTTCAGTAGAGGCCTTGTGAGAAGCCAGTACACTACCAGCCAGTGGTTTTCAAACATCCTAGTGAGAAAAACTTTCAATTAATATCAGCACCATAGATATGCCAAGAAAAAACCTTCCACTAGAAGCTTAATGAAATCTTTTTGCATCTTGTATTAAATTCAGAATTAAACATGTTTTCTACTAAGTAGTATTTGAAAAATATATCATTTAGATACCCAAAACTCTATATTTTGTCAAAAGAAAAACTCATCAGTTTTATTCTACTCCGGTACCATTGAATGACATATTTCACAATTTACATTTAGGTTTCTTTCCTCAATTTCTATTCTGGAAAAAAGAAAAAGAAAGGAACTAAAAGAATTAAAAGGCTTCCTTTTAAAAAATGAGATGCAAAAAAAAGTGGACTGGCTTAACTACACATTAGCAAATTAATATTACCAATTTGTTAGTTTGTAAAATATCAACTTATACACACCACAGTACATTATAAAGTAACAGGTTTAACTCTGCTGCCAGTTATTCTGTCTCTGAAAGCAAATGACCTGCAAACTGGATAACACTGATTACGAGTGTCACCAGAATTACTTTGGAAACATGATAATGTACAAAACCACAAATCCAACAACACACACTGCAAACAAAACCTTTTCTAAAGATCTGAAAAGTCTTTTGGACGTATTCGTTGGGCATCAATTATCAGGCAAGGGGAGAGGCTCCGATCTGCTGATATTCTGCTCTTTCCCGCAGGTCGGCATGGCCAGACGCGCCATCCAAGTTTTTCATTTTGGTAACGCGCATAACCGCGACATATACGGTCAAATATGACGTCAAAGCCTGGCTGCCTGCTCTGTGGACATCCTTTTAAGTTCTCGCTCCGTGGGCAGCCTGAGTTCCAGTTTCCTCAGAAGGAAAGCTGGGCTCTGGTTCCTCTTCTTCTAACACCTGTCTCAACCATCCGTCCGCGCTGGTCTCCTGCCTAAGGAAGCACCAAATGACTAGAATCATGAGGGACAAGCTGAAGGGCAGCACCTTCCACCATGGCCGCTGCTGATCCCTTCCCAGGGAATGCTCCACCGTCCAGCGAGACGGGTTGGCTTTGCTACAGGAAAACAGAATGGGGCGGTTGGGGTCATCTTCTTCCTCGCCCTCAACCTGGGTCTTGGCCCGAGCCTGGCCACCGGGCGGCAGATGCAGGCTTCGGGGAGCCCAGAGCATAAACTTCAGCGCCTGGAAGGCCCTGGAAGAGAGAGAACAGTGAGCGCGTCGCTATCCGCGCCCACCCTAACACCGCCCGGACCCTGCCGGAGCTCACCGTGCTGGGGGAGCACAGAGGACACGGCTCATCACCACTCGGACTCCGCACTGCGCCCGGCGCACTGCGATTTACCACTTCCGTCGCGCGAAACCGGAAATCGGAAGCCGTTCCAGATCTGGGCTCACGACTACAGAACGTGGGTTCACTTGCGCAACGGAAATGACACGTATGCTCTCCGCGGCCTCTTCTGTCGTAGACCCGGTCTCAGCGGGTCACGAGGGCATGCTGGGAAGTGTAGTCCCACACTGGCCCAAGGGGAATTAATGGGCAGGTTTCTGGGCTGCTTTCAGCTGACAGGAAGGGGAAGAGGAGTGTTGTCCTCCTGATCAGGACAGAGCAAATGTCCAAGAGTAGGAGGGAGACTAAGCTTTGCACCTAAAGAAGAAGAGGGTCCTTTGGTGGAGAGTGTGGAAAGAGTTCAACACATACGTCAAAGTTAGAGTCAGAAGAAAAGTTTATTAGAAAAGGGATAACGCTCCAGAGTGTGGTCTCCTCTCAGAGGCAGAGAGTGAGAGGGAGAGAGACAGAGTAAAGACACTGAGAGGAACATGGAAAGGCAGTGAGTAGGGGCACTGAGAGGGACCCAGAGAGAGAGAGAGAGACAATAGAAAGGGGACAGTGAGAGAGACAGTAAAGGCACCGAGAGGGACGCTGAATGTTCAGGGAATTCAGTTTATATGTCATTCTTTAGTTCATGTGAGTTATAGTTTAAAAGACTTTGTTTACCCATTCCCTTTGACATGAATGTACAGTGAGGAAGGGGAAGAGTATGTAGCGTGAAAAGGTAAGAATGTGTAGAGTGAAAGGCCTGCTGGCAGTTACCAGCCTTTAATCCGTAGGTTCCCCATGGTTTTAGCCGTAGAGAATGACACTGTTGATTCCTGTTTCCCCTTCTCAGGTGTGGATAATGGATTGTTAGCAATCCCAGAAGAACTCTTCCTTTGTTCTGAAGGTGTCCTCCTGGCCTGGCTTCAGGGTCGATCAGCATATTGCAGAGAGAGACAATAGAGAGAAGGAAGCTTGTGGCTTGATTAACCCCTTAATACTCTTGCCTCCTCCCTACATTACTCTGACAAGGTGGCCTCAGAGTGGGCTCCCCAACGAGCTGGGCTAGTCCAAGAGATCGGCTCCCACTGCCCACACCCTGCACCTCTCATACTGTGCTGGCGCAGCCCCGGGATGCCTTTGCGGAGTGGCCTTGCAATGCCCCGTTTTGCTCCCTTCATGGGACTTTAAGCCATGGGAATCATCTTGTCCTCTCAGTTAGTGTTCCCCACTAGGATGGAGCTCCGTGAGAACAGAGCCTGCCTGCAGGTTGTCCCCACTCCGGCATGAAGCACTATTGCACCCCAGGACCAGTGCTGCTCTGTGACCACAGGCTCACACACACAGCCTGGTGCTTTCTGTTGCTCTGTGCTGTGCACGAAATGATGTGTCTGCACTCAAAGCCATTCAGGCTGTGGGGCTGGCCAAACCGCTCTGCGGGACAGGCATTTTCCCTGCACTGCTGAATCACAAGACCTTAATCTCTCGCCCCATGCAGCACAGCAACCTAAGCCTCTCAAGGGGAAACTGTCTTGCACTCAGACGTAGCTCCCTCTACTGGCCAGCAGAACAACATGTGCACAGCCTAACGCTCTGTTTGTCGATTGAGGCTGCAGTGTGCTCCCATCCACCTTCAGGAGTCAGGCTGGGACGATGTACCTCAGGCTGTACTCTGATTCCCTGCTCTACCTTGTTCCCCAGTTGGCTTCACAGGAAAGCTGCTGGAGCCTTCTCTCCCTGAATCTGCTGGGCCATCCTGTCTGAGGACCACGTAGGGGTCCAGACATCATCACAGACTCTGTGGAGTTGTGTGTGTGGGGTGATGTGGAGACAAAATTGGATCATGAGGTCACCTTATCAACTAACATGCTGCCTCCACAGCTCAGCATCTTTGCTTTTGGGGTGTCCCTCTCCTGTGCCTGGTTCCTGGCAGGAGAAACACCAGACTTGGGACCAGTTCTGTGACTCCAGGAACTCCTGAGACATAAGAACAAGGGTGATGGGCTGAACGTATTCTGAACTCAGCAAGATCTGGGAGTCCTCTTCACCCCAGGAAGCCCAGCCCCAGACCCTGGGCACCTGCTCAGCTCCCAATACGGGAGTGTTCAAAGTCGATATGTCTACAGAGGCACCTGTGTGCCCAGATCCTTCTTATTGGGCCCTTCCCCACCAGTTCCACTCTAGTACACCACCTAGAATCACTGCCAAACCAACTTGCCCACAGGGAACCCCAGGAGCACTCACTGTGGGTGGGAGGAGGGGGAATGAAGTGCAGGGAGGATGGGTCAGAATCATCCTGGTGTGTGGCCTGGAGGGCTTCCTGGAGGAGGTGGAGATCAAAAGGCCCTGAGGTTAGGGGTGGAACTGTTGACTTGGCTGATGCAGCCACCTGGTTGGAATGCTTTGAGGTATCAGGGCATAAGCTACCCTAGGGTATCAGAGTGGGGGCAGAGCTGGGAGGGTTAGGCAGGATCTGGGGCTTCACCTGGGAAGGGGCCACTATGCCATCTTAGTCCTGATGTCTGCCTTGAATGGGTGAGAAAGACAACGTTTTGGATGGGTAACTTAACTCCTCGAGTCTTTGCTTCATCAGCTGTGAAATATTGTGCTTCCTTAGCAGGCTGTTGCTAGGATTGGTTCTCTGTCTGGGACACCTTTGATGGGTTCCGGGACAGCTGTTATAATTGATAACCAGATGACATGGAAACGTCCATTCTTCCATCCTGAGGCAGTGGAGGGCACCTTTACTGCCACTAGGTTCTCGGGGCACTCCGAGGCCAGGGTCTGGGAGGAACAACAGTACATGACCACAACAAGAATGAGCAAACCCATGTGTCCAAAAGTGCTTTATCTGGACTCAGGCCCTGCTGTCACTTGGTCTCCATTGTAAATAAAGGCATGATACAAAGGACATAGGTTTGTAGTCCTAAGAGGAGGGTGGCATAGTGCTCACAGTCGGGTCTTGCATTAGACATAAACTGTCAGAGGACATCAGCATTGGATCAGGCTGCTCCATGACCATGATGGCTCCAGAAGAAACATGACCCCTCTGTAATCACATCCGAACACAGACATACATGGACACGACCCTATCCTCAAAAAGGACCAAACAGCCATGTCCCAGTTGAAAGAGGGTCAGGTGTCCTTTACCATTCATGTGGGAGCCTCACCTCACTGGCCTTCCTTTTGATGAGGTAAAATGCTGTACTAGGATGAATAATGTCCCCCCAAATTCACATCCATCCAGAACCTCAGCGTGTAACCTTATTTGGAAATAGTCTTTGTAGATGTGTATAGGGTGGTCCCTAAACACAACGACCAGTGTCCTTATAAGAAAATAAAAAGCAGAAGCACATAGGGGGAGAGGCCGTGTGAAGAGGGAAGCAGAGACTGCAGTGATGTGGCCACAAGCCAAGGAACGCCAAAGATTGCCGGCAACACCAGAAGCTCAGAGAAAGGCCTGCTGCAGACTCTTTCCCTGGGGACTTCAGAGGAAGCACGGCCCTGCCTACATGTCGATTTGGGGTTTCTGCCCTCCAGAACTGTGAGAAATCAACTTTCTGTTGTTTTAAACCACCCAGTTTGTGTAATTCGCTGTAGTGCCAGGAAATTGAGAAAGGCACTCAGTCAGAGTCACATTTCTTCCTGACAGCACATGACACAGGGAAAAACCCCTTGCCCAACACTGGCCTGAACCCACAGCCCTTTCTAACACCTCCTACTGAGATACCCATGTCTCTATGCTGCATGTTCTTCATGGCTGCAAGGAGCATAAAGGCACCTTATTCAACCACAGGTGTGTTCCCGTGACTTTGGCTGGAGGGCAGCATCAGGCCCAAATGCTATGGTGTATTTGACCCTGTGTCTCTGGGGCCTTCCCCTCCCTGATCCCTGCGAGCCCAGCTGGGCACTTGGTGACAGGTGCCTGGCACTGCCAGCACTGCCTACTCTTGTCCGAGCCTCCCTCCTCCCACCAGGACATAAACTAACACCTCAGCCTTCATTATCTCAAAGCACACAGAGAAACCTCACATGAGGCCTAATGTCCCACTAATGGGCAGAGAGGCTTCAGCCCTTGTGTGCCCAGTGCTGGGAGTAATTCACTGTAGCGCCACTTGAGAGCTGACATATTGGAGCTATTGATTTTCCCTGGGAAGATCAATATGGGATGCGTGGGGACAGGCAGGTCTACCACCTTCTGCAGGGCAGAGCCTTTTTCCTGGGGACTGAAGCCTAACAACAGGGGTGGGGGCTGGTGGGGGTAGGATGGGCACAGAGCTCTGAAAGGCCTGATGCTGCCCTAAACAGGAGGCTGGCTGGGACCAGATGCTGAGACATATGCTCAGGCTCCAGGCCTGGCAGCCTGAGTGCCTCAGCCCCCAGCCCCACTCCAGGGGCCCAATGGGCAGCAGGGGGCTTGGGAGACTCACCCCACCCAGCATCAGCTGGACACGTGTAGGCAGTGATTCTAGCAGTGATTCAATGTATCTCTCTACCGATCCAGGGTCCCCCCCAGGGTGCCTCACCAGTAACAAAAGCCAGAATTCAGCCTCCAACTGCCAGACTCCAGGGTTCATCATGAACATGGCTCAGAGACAAGGAAGAGGATAATTCATTGACACCTATGAAGTCCCCTCATCTGCTTTATAAATCCCTCTCACGCCTGTGCTGCACTTACACCCTCAGATGGTGCCTTGTTGGGACCCGTCATTGATTTCTGGGACTTGTGCAAGAGCACCCTCCCCGGTCTCTGGTCTGAGGCCTCCCTTATCCAGATGCCTGCCCTACACCTATGTGCTCTGGCTTCTCCCCCATTCTATAAGTCTCTGTCCTAGATGGGGGTTTCCTCCTTGGTCTCTGGTCAGGCAGAAAAAAGCACTGCGATTATGACAGTAGAAAAGGACAAGGATCTGGCTGTCTGTAGACAGTATTCCCATGGCTGGCACGAGTGAACATTTCTTCAGTGGGCCACTTGTGGGACCCAAAGCCCCTGACAAGGCCTTAGCATCACTGACCCGGGCCCTGAGATAGAGGCCAGGAAGGAAAAGTAGACCTGTGGGGTAGGGTGTGAAAACAAGAGCCTTCAGGAGGGAGTGGGCCTTGGGAGTGATCACCGTTATGGGCCCTCCTCCCTATGAAAGCTCCATCCTCAGATTTGGTTCCAGTGACAGAGGGAAGAGTTGAGTGTCCTGGCCTCCTGTGGCGTGGAGAAAGGTCCAAATTCCACAGCCGAGATATGAGGTCCTGCAGGCCACCCAATCCCACCGTCCAGCCAATGGTTCCAGCTGTGTTTCTTTTTGCTGCTAAAACAAACAAACACAAATTGAATGGTTTAAAACAACACTGATTTATTACAGTTCAGTCCAAAATGGGTTTCCCTGGCTGGAAATCAAAGTTTCTGCTGGAACGTGCTCTGGAGGCTCCAGGAGAGAACCACTTTCATGCACCTTCTAGATTCTAGAAGCTGTTTCATTCCTTAGTTCAGTGGTCCCCAACCTTTTGGCACCAGGGACCCATGCTCCTATGAGTCTAATGCCTGATGATCTGAGGTGGAGCTGAGGCGGTGATGCTAGCGCTGGGGAGCGGCTGCAAACACAGATGAAGCTTCGCTCACTGGCTGCTCACCTCCTGCTGTGCAGCCTGGTTCTAACAGTCTACACTGTTACTGACCCATAGCCTGGGGGCTGGGGACCCCTGCCTTAGCTCATGGCCCCTTCTGCCTTCAAAGCCAGCAGTAACCCTGCTTCTGTCGCCACATCTCCTCCTCTCACTCTGACCTTTTTGCCTCCCTTTTATAGGGATCCCTGTGATGACATTGGGCCCTCAACATAATCTAGGATTATCTCCCATTCAGGGTCCTTACCTACATCGCCTCTGTAGAGTCCCTTTGTCACGTGAGGTGACATATACAAATTTCCCAGGGATCAGGGCATGGATGTATTGGGCCATCATTCAGTCCACCACAAAGGTGCCAGCCAGCTCCTGGAGATATGGGTCTTTTCCAGGTTGTCCCCTCTGCAGGAACACCTTCACTTCCTACAGCTCGGTGAGCTCCTGCTCCCATCAGTACTCCACAAACGACCTCCACTGGTCACAGGGGCCAGGACCTTCTTGAGGGCAGGGCTGCATCTCATCTTTCTCAGTGCATCTACGCCCAGTGCCCAGCCAATACCTGGCACAAAGAGGGCAGGAAACCAAGCCTAAATGCCCTCCTGGGGCCTCCATCCAGACTGTACTTCCCTCTGGCCCCTCAGCTGCTGGGCTGAGCAAGGTGGAGTCCCTAAGCATGCAGACCCTTGCCCTTGGCCTTTCTTGACCAACAGCAGGGGGCGCTGTGGCCACAGTCTGGGCAGCTACTAAGGGAACCCTAGGGTCTAGGGACAGGTCATGGTTGAGGAGATCCCTGGGCCAGCAGGGGGCAGGAGCAGTACCTGGGCAGGGAGGGAGCCTAGGGGGCCTGAGCAGCCCCAAAGCTACCTGGGACCCAGACTCAAGCCTCCCCTAGGTTGCAGCTGACAGCTAGGCTACGCTGGGTCAAGGAGCCAGCAGCCACGGCTGGGGCAGGGCCACCCCACAGCCAGGACCTGAACAACAGTGTCACTGGACCCGAGTCTCAGAGCAGAACTGTGGCCATGCCTGAGGTCAGTCTCTGGGAGACCAAGGTCCAATATAGATAGACTCATAGGACTGATGCCAGCCAGATGCCCCTCACGTGGGGCATGGCCTCACCCCAGGGTAAGCTGAAAGGGCCTTATTGACCAATTGTATCTATAGGCCTTATGGAGGCCTGGCCTATCACACATTCATCCCCTCTCCCTGCAGCCTTCCCCTTGGGCCTGCAGGGGCTCTACCCCACTACCTTCTCCCCAGTCCTACCCCAGGCAAACAACATCATTAGCCTCTGAGACCCACTCACGGCAGGTCACCAGCCTAGCTCAGAGTGGGTCCCATTCTTGGGAGTGGAACTTTTCATTTTCTTTTCACTCTTCCAAAGATAAGGTTCCCGACTGCAGGCCAAACATTGAGCGCCTGCGTGGGGCCCTTCGGATGCCAGAGAAATGACTAGCAGCAATCAGCAAGGCAGCGCACACTTGCAGGAAAGGCCTAGGTATCACTGGGCGGGTGAGGAGTCATCCCGGACCTGAAGCGGGTGGAACCCGGAACTGAAGAGCAAGGACCCAGGAAGGGGTGAAATAGCATCTGTTACCGGTGGAATAGTAGTCCTCATAGGGGGGACGGAGATCGGGGACCATGAATGACAATGGGGCCAAAGGGGCAGACATCACACTGGGAGGGGGCTGCTGTCCTGTCCTCAGAACTTAGACCGCAGGGGATCGGACTCGCGAGTCTCCCAGCTGGCACCACAGGGGCTGTTACAGGGGAGCAAAGCACCCAGCAGTTACCATAATGAAGTGGGTGCCATAAATGGAGGGCCCTTACTGGCCTGAATAGTGTTCCCCAAACTCAAGTGCACCTGAACATCAGAGTGTGACCTTACGTGGAGATCAGGGTTTTGCAAATGTGATCAAGTTAAGGGTCAAGAGTCAAACTAGAGCAGGGTGGGCCCTGATCTAGTGACTGTGTCCTTGTAAGACGAGGGAGACATGGACACAGACACTCAGGGGAACGGCTAAGTGACCACGGGGCAAAGGTTGGAGGGATGCAGCTATAAGCTAAGGAATGCCAAGGGTTGCCCACTGATGACACCAGATCCCAGGAGAGAGGCATGGGACTGATTCCCCCTAGAGCCTCCAGGAGGAACCAGTCCTGATGACCCTGGATTTTGGACTTCTGCCCTCCAGACCGTGAAAGAATCCCTCTCTATTGCCTTCAGCTGCCCTGTTTGTGGTGATTGGTTATGGCAGCCCCAGGATACTCGTGCAAAATCACGGGGCTGGGCCATGCGGGAGGAGGGAAGCCGGGGAGGAAGGGGGTTGGCAGGGGCAGACCCTCTGGGGTTCTGCCTGTAGTTGTAACCCATCAGAAAGCGCAGTGAGGAAAACCCACCCCCACACCAGGCAGTTTCCACAAGGCTGGGGGTGGGATATCAAGTCCCCCAAAGGAAGGCAGTGGGAGCCAAAAAAGGAACCAGAGAAGGTGCTATCTCAGTCTGGACCCTGGGGACAAAGCCCTAGGGGCGGGGGGTGGGGAACTGGAGTTCAATTGTAGCTCTGGAATGGGCAAAGGCTCAGAGGTCCCCACTAGCATGAGCCCCACACCTGGGCCCTGGCTGGTGATCCCTGGCCTCCCTCCCTTGGCCTTCTCAGATGCTGCTGCTGGCCTAGAGTCCCGTTCACTCAGAGCACTGCACAAGCAGGATGTCCTCTAGAGAAGGCTACTCCAGAAGTCAAAATAGCATGAAATTTAATTTTCCGCCTATTTGACAAAGCTTGGTTGGGGCCCCAATCAGCGGGGGAGATAAGGGTCCTCTGCCGAGTGTGAGCCAGCTGGGCGCTCCGCAAACACTCTACGGTCCCCAGGCAGGCTGAGGCTCCCCCCGCCAGGCTCTGGTTGCCTGGCGCTAAAGCAAACGGACTCTATTTGCCCAGTCTGTGATGACAATGCAGTCACCAAATATTTGCCAGTCCAGCCGGCTGCGGAGCCTGGCTATAAATGCTTGAGCCCAGGTGGAGGTGGGCCTGCCCAGCCGAGCTGGAGACCTCACAGGTAGGAGTCGTGTTGGGTGGCGGTCAGGGAGGGTGCTGGCGATGGGGTCTAGCCTCCTCCCCTCCTGGGAAGGCTGTGGGCCCTTCTGCCCAGGCAGTCTTTGGGGACCCACTGGGAGGGGTCACCAGCAGGGCTGGGCAGGGCCAGGCTATTGAGACCAGCGACAGGGAAGTCTTGGTTCCCCCTGAGCGACCACCCCTACAGCCCACCACTGGGGCCACTAGACACCCCTGCATGGAAGAAGGGGCCAAGAAGAGATTGGGAGTACAGCATGGTGGGCGGCTGCAGGGAGGAGGGGAGGCCTGTGCACTCCCCAGCTCCACTGGACCCTGAGTGATGCCTATGGACTTGCCAGGCCCCCAGGGGGTGTTTTCTGACAAGCTAGGATCTCCCTCTCCCTCCCTCCACTCTCACACTACCTTCCCGTCCTTTCTCCCTCTTCCCTAGGCTCACCCACCTGCATCCCAGCTGCGAAGGGGCATGCTGGTTGTGTCCTAGGGTGGGGGACACTCTGGCATTCAGAAATCAGCCCTCACTTGGCTGTGGGCCAAGGGGAAAACCAGCTGAACCACTGACAGTGTCCTCCCCAAATCCCCTCCTTGCCCTCCCGAGTCCCATCCACACTGGCCTTCCCTGACTCCAGCTGACCCTGCCAAATCCTGGGGTGTTCTCTCATTCACCCCTTACCCCCCTCATAGGTAACAAAAAGGAAGCCTGGGAACGTGGCTGCACTTATTAGAATTAGACAGGATGGGAGGATGATACCCGGCCCTGAAGTCCTCCAAAGCGACAAAGGTTCTGGGTCTCGAGGAAGCCAGACCCAGCTCCTGGGTTCAGCATGAGCATCTCAGGGACAGTGGGAAGCTCCCAACCCGAGACTCCTATGAGGGGGCCAAGGGCTCCCCAACCAGTGAGGCTGTTTATTATGAGCCATAGCGACCCCCACAGTGGGACAAGAGCTCTGCTCTTCAGGGCCCCAAACCCACTCGTGTCCCAGCCCCTGGGCGGCTTGCCTTCCCACCTCCCCTGTTTCTTTCTCCTGTGACTTCTCTCCCCCAGTGGATTATCCCAGAGGCACCACTCCATCATGCACCCTCCCTCCCTGCTGACTGTTCTCCCTACAGGACGGGATACACAGCTTGTAGGGCTGGTGGTCATCCCACAGGCCACTGGCTGTTCTAAATCCCTCGGTCTATACTCTGCAGGCCCCCCCCCCCGCCCCACCCCGTCCTGCCACGCCCGCTGCCATGGTGCCTTACAGCCCTCAGTCTCTCTCCAAATCTCCCCTACTTCTGAGCTCGGTGCTCTTTCTAAGGACAAGTGGCCATATTAGCCTGCAGTGGCCAGTTCTGCCAGGAGGGCTTTGGGACCTGACTGATGATAACCTGTCTCCTCTCCACCTCCCTCCTCAGTGGGTATCTGCTGCCTCAGAGGCCCCAGAAGCTCTGACGTGGAGGAGATGGCCACAGGTGTGATCCGGCCCCTCTGTGACTTCCGGCTGCCCCTACCATCCCTTGGGCCCTTCCTGCCTTCAGATCAGGAGCCCCCAGACACTTCTGAGGAAGAGGAGGAGGGAGAGGAAGAAGAGGATGAGGAGGAGGAACTGGAGGGTGAGGAGTCAGGGAGCCATAGTTCAGCTCCCCAGAGCTCAGATTGGGCCATGGCTGGCCCAGAAGAGGCTCCTCCAGGTCCGAGCAGCCCCGAGATGCCACTGCAGCTGCTGCGGTTCTCCGAGCTCATCAGCGGCGACATCCAGAAGTATTTTGGTCGCAAGGAGAAGGGGCAGGACCCAGATGCGTGTGACATCTACAGCGATAGCCGCCTGGCCGGCAGCTCAGCCAGGGAGCTCTACTGCGCAGATCTGATGCGTCTGGCCCAGGGTGGGTCCCCAGGTGACAACGAAGCTTCCAAACCTGGGGTCCACTTGCCCAGGGGTCCCGAGAGACAGGTGTGTAGGACAGGCCTTGGAGGGGACAGTGCACAGCCACTAGGGCCGTTGGCTGAGCTGTTTGACTACGGGCTGCGACAGTTTTCAGGGGCCAGGACGTCAGCTGGCCGCCGGGTAAGGCTGGAGCAGAAGTATGGCCACATCACCCCCATGACCCAGAGAAAGCTGCCCCCCTCTTTCTGGAGGGAGCCAGCACCCAGCCCCCTGGGCCTGCTGCACCCTGGCACACCTGACTTCAGTGACCTGCTGGCCAGTTGGTCAGCAGAGGCTGGCCCTGAGCTGCCAGGTGGGGGTGCCCAGACCCTGGAGGGGGGGCAGCTGGCCGAGGCCTAGTGATGGGGTAAGGGTCAGTGGGGGTGAGCTGGAGTAGCAGTGCTCTGGACTCTCCTTATAGCTTGTCTTGGGAGGAGCCCTAGGGTCCTCCAGTATAGGTGGCCACCAGACAAACCAGCTCAAATGGGAACTTTCCAGGCCCAGGAAGAGACCAGGCTCATCCTGGGACTTGGAGCTGCCACCACCAGAGGCCACCAGGGCAGGAATGGGCAGAGGCCAAAGTCCTTGGTACCCTACCCAGCCACCCTGGCCCTTGGCCCTTGGAGCTCTGCCCATAGACAGGGAGGACAGGGCAGGCGCTGCAGCCCCTCAGAGGCCATAGGCTCTAGGGGTCTATACTGTGCCTACCCAGACCAACCCCTGAGAGTCCCAAGGGCAGCCCTCCCACTGCCCGCCGACCAGCTGGTCCCAGGTGGCCCTTCCTCAAGGCCCCTAAGCAGGTGGGCGGGCCAGCCACCCAGATGAGCCAAGCGTTTTCTTGGAGAGGCAGGAGGAGGGGTTGCTTCTGAGTGCATGAGCAAATACACTGTTTGCTTCCTCGATTAGCGCAGGAAGAGCTGTTTCTCTGGCAGGGAGCCCCTCAGGTGTGAAGGGCAAGACTGGCAGCCATGGATCCTGAGACTAGCCTGGCCTGGCTCTTGGGGGAATGGGGGGAAGCCAGCCAGAAATGGGTGGGTGGGGGTCCCAAGCCACTGGGCCTGTTGGCAGGAAGCCCCAGGAAAAAAGTTGGGCCTGGGGCTCTTCTGGGATTGGGCAGGAGAAGGGAATTCTGGGAGTCTAGGGACGGGTCCTCTTGGTCACTCCTACTGCCCAAGCCTTCCGACTCCCTAGAAGGAACTCCAGGTTCTGACAGGTACAGAAACTGGCACATTTATTTCTGGAAAGGGGGCAAGGATATGAGCTGGTGGACAGGCTCCTGGCCGAGGGACCTCTCCAAGACTGCTCTTGGTTTCTGCTGGGCCACCAGATTCATGAGGATCGCCTTCCACTGAAGCCACCTGCCCAGAGACACAGCTTATGGCCCACTGCCCTCAGGACCTGCCCCAGCCCTGAACCCAGACCTGGAGGGGTCTCCAGAAGGCAGCTCCCCACTGCTCACTTCAAGGCCTGATACACGCCCCAGCGGTTCACAGGGACCACCTCGCCAGGGGCCACATCCTTGATGAAGAACTGCTGTCTCACCAGGGACATGAGGACCTTTCTGCTGCCTAGCGTCAGGGCCCATGGGCCCTCTTCACTCCACAGGCGTATCAGGCTCTCCCTCAGGGTGGCCATCTCCTCCATGCGCTAGGACAGAGGCCGGCGTATGTGGGGGAGGGACTGATGTGGGAATGTAGGAATAGGACTGAGGGGCTGGGACAGCAGACGGGATTATCTCCCTCTGGGCAAACCAGGCCCTTATCTGCCTGGAAACGCTGCCCAGGACAGACACGCAGACCGACAGATGGACAGCTGAGGAGACCGAAAGCTAGAGGGGTGGGCAGGCTGGGAGAGGAAAGGAGGGCTGGGAGTCAGGCTCTGTATAGAGAAAGTGACCCGTCCTCTGGGCCTGGGAGCCCCCAGAGCCTTTGGTGTAAGGGCCTGTCCCACCAGTCCAGGGCCACCTCTCACCAGCTTGGTTTCCGAATTAAACTTGAGGTTTTGGATGGTCTTGTTGTCCTGGACGTTGTTTTCCAGTTTCATTATCTGGTTCTGAAACTAAACATGCCCCCCACCCTAGTTCATGGGCATAGAAGCAGCTCCTAGGCCAGGGCAGGAACTGGCCTCTGACACTGGGGTCCTCCCCTCTCAATGGGACCTGGGGGCATCGCTCAACCCAGTGATCAGGTAGGACTTGGCCAGTGCTTAGGACCACTCTTCTCACCATGATTGCTGATGCCTCTAGCGTTTGGGGCTCTAACAGTGCCCCTACTTGGAACTTCCTTCCAAAGGTTGAGACAAGGGGAGCCCCCCACCCCAAGCAGGACGGCTGGTTCTGTGAACCTTCCTGGGGACCCCTCTGCAATGGCTGCCTGCTGTCTGAACCAGATGGCCTCCCCTTCTATTGAGCGTGACAGGCACAAGGGTGCGAGGTGGGTACCGTGACCAGCTTGCCCTGGATTTCAGCGATCTTCCGCCCAGGGTTGCCCTCCCTGAGCAGATGCACGGACGACAGCAGCGCAGCCAGCTCCTGCCGCATAGCCTCAACCTCGAACTCTCTGTGGGCACAGGAGGCTGAGGCTGCCAGGCTCTGGGGGAAGTGCCTGGGGGTGGGGGGCAGGGGAGGTAGAAGGAGAAGGCCCTGGGTAGAGCAAGGGGCACTCCACTTTGCCACCCCTCCGCTGGGGGTTCCCAGCGATGACAGAGGGACAGCCTCAAAGATCTGTTCAGGCTGCCCCCAACAGGGGCCAAGCCAGGGCTGAGGAAGGGATGAGGCTGCCATAGGTGCCGGGAGCTCGTGGAAGAGTGCCCATGAGAAGCCTTGTTGGTACAGCAAGGTGTTTCTGAGATAGCTGTACCTTCTCAGGGTGAGGATCAGCTCAGCCCCTGATGGTTAGCTCACTGGAGCCCACTCCCCTCCCCAGGGCTCACAGTCCTGCCTGGCTGAGGCTGGGGGGCAGGCCTCACCTGGCTTTGCCCTCAGCAGAAATCTTGCGGTCTGAGTCACTTTTATGCAGGAGGCATCTGTCAGAGACAGCTTCTATCTGAAATGGAACCAGGGTTGGGGGTGGGTAGGTAGCTAAGGGCAGCAGGGAGGAGAGGTGTGCCCTCGGCCCCTCACCCACCTGCCGAGGCAGGCTGTCCACTGTCTCCTGCACCTCCCGCAGGTGCGCCTGAGCCTCCTTTCGACACTGTGCCAGGCCCTCCAGCGATCTCCGCTCCACACCTTCCCACTCACTCTTTGCCTGGGAAAAGGATACCCAGTGAGGCCAGACAGGGACGGTGGACAGACAGACAGACTGGGCACACCTGTTTCAGAGCATGTGCACACAGGCCACACACAGCCCGGGACGGCCACATACGCTCCGGGGACCCAGGTCCTCCTGGGAAGGGCCATTAGGCTGAGCAGAGACACATCTCTAAGAAGCAGGCCTGGCTTAGCCCTCTCCAACACTCCCCCCACCCCCGCCCCACCCACCAACCCCAGCTGCCCACCCGGAGTTAGTAGGGACAGGGACAGAAAACAGATGGCCTGCCCACACCTGCAAGAGAGGGAATACAGGGCAGGCCCAGAGAACCTGGCCCCAAAGCCAAAGGCTGTACATGAGTGTTCATAGTAGTGCCATCCACATCACCAAAAATGGCAGCAGCCCAATGTCCATCGGCTGACAAATGAAGAAACAAACTGTAGTCCATCAGATAGTGGAACAGTACTCAGCCACGAAAAGGGATTTGGAGCACTGACACATGTTACAACATAGATGGATCTCAAAACGCGTCATGCTCAGTGACAGAAGCCAGACACAGAAGGTCACATAGTATGTGACCCCATTTCTCTGAAATGTCCAGAACAGGCAAATCCAGAGATAGACAGCAGATAGTAAGTGCCAAGGGTTGGGGGAAGGGGATGAGGAATGACCGCTAATTGGGACGAGATCTCCTTTTGGGATGATGAAACCTTCTAAAAGTGATCGTGGTTGTGGTTGTACAACTCTGAATATGTGAAAAACCATTGAATTATATACTTTAAAGGGATGAATTATATGGTGTGTGAATTAAGCCTCAATACGCTGTTACAAAAAAAGAGAAAAAAAATAAGCCGCCTTGGAACCCCCTGTGTGGTCAGGTCTCTAGGGCCTCTGAACATTTTCAGTAGCTGACTCTGGGCCGCTCTGCCCTGAACAGAAGGTCTCTGCAGCTCAGGGCCACCATAGGCCTTGTGGACAGTCACTGGGTGGGCTTGAGATCCATGGGTCAGGTCTCTACCCTCAGAGGGCCAGAAGAGCACCAGAAGCCCACCTGTCTAGGCTGCGATTCCCCCAGGTAGCACTGCAGCCTTACCTCATGCAGCCTCTGGATCAGCGTCTGTTCCTGTAGGTCCAGCCTCCAGCTCAGGGCCAACATGTGGTCACTCAGGTCCTTCACCTGTCTGACCAGCTCGGCCACGGACACCTCCAGGGCCTGACTCTTCTCTCGGAGCTGTGGGAGGCTGGGCTGAGTGTGGGTGCCTGTGTAGGTGGGAGACCCCCGCGAGGAGACCTGACTAGGCCTCTGTTGCCCTCACCAGCTCCAGTGCGCTATGCGTCTCCTGCCGGGCCATCTCGCCGGCCAGCTGCACAGCCTCCAGGTTCTCCCGCAGGTAGGTGGTCAGCTCCCCAGCCTGGCTCTCCTCCAAGTGGTCCTTGGCATCCCTGAGGGTTGGGGCCACTAAGAGGGACTCTCCCTCAGCTGAGGCTGGTCCGCACCTCAGAGCTGGGCCAGGGAGGGGAACCTGGCTACTGGCTCCAGAACCTTCCAGGGAGCAGTGAAGGGCATGTCATTACAGGAGCCACCAAGATGGAGCTGTGTCTATCACTGTCATACAGAGTTCTCTCATGAGGGGCAGGCTAGGAGCAGGCAGCTACTCTGTCCTGGGGGCCCCACTGGGCTAAGCACTGAGCTCAGGGTCTGGGAAGAGGGGCCATTCTTATCCACCTGGCCTGACAACCCCCATTCCCTGCCTGTGGCCCCATTCAGACACCTACCGGGCCTTCTGCTCAGCCAGTAGGACACGGTTCAATGACACCTGGTTCTGGCGCACGAACTTGGTCAGCTGGACCACAGCCCTGTCCAGGCCCCAGCACTGCTCCAGGAAGTGAGACTCTTCCTGCTGTGGTACAGAGGTGGCCCTGAGACCCATGTTCCCTCCCTCAGGTGCCCAGTCCATGCCCCAACTGCACTGCTCACCTTGCACTGCCCCCGCAGGGCCCGCACTCGCTCCTCTGCCAGCTCCTGGAGCTTCTGCCACCTACTCTCCAGCTCCTCCCGCAGGCTGCTCTCTGCCTTTAGCCGCGAGCTCTCTGAGGCCTTCATTCTCTGCAAAAGACCCCACTGGTCACGGTGAGCCAGGTGAGCAGGGGTCACGGTAGAGCCCCACTGGCTAGTAGGCTCCCACCTTCTCCAGGGCCAGGAAGCTCTTCTGCAGGAAGCCGCACAGCTTGGCCTCCCTCTTGAGGAAGCGGAGGCTCATCTCCTCACCGAGCTTGGTCACCTGGGCCTGCGAGGGGTGGGGGCCACATGGTCACCATGCTGCTGCCTGTGCTGGGCATCTATCTTCCTCCCATAGCTGCCCCCTGCCCACAGAGCCATCAGGGACTCCTTTTCTTGTCCAAACATCTTCATCACCCAGAAGGGGTTCTGGGTTCTATGTCCCTAGCTATCTGGGAGCCTAGCAGAGTTGGGCTTACCACACTCTCAGGAGGAAAGGCAGGCAAGGACCACATGTGTCCCCAGAGGATCAGGCACAATGATTGTGAAGGGTCTGCAAACCGAGCTCACATAGGTTCAGAATATACTTGGTGCCCACAGTAGTGACCACCAGATACTACCCAGGGAAGGAGGCACAGCAGCCGGCAAATCACACCCCAAGTTGGGAGTCTCAGGAAGGGAGTATATGCATGAGCACATACTTGTGCACTCATTTATGCACACATGTGCGAACACACACACATGTACACTCATGCACATGAGGGCACGCATAAACATAGCACACTCATGCACACATGCAGTGTACAACCATGTGCAATACATGCTTACGTGTGCACATATGAACACAATGCACACATGCACATGTGCGCACACATGCAGTCACGCACACACACCCTTTACCCTTACCTCCAGGCCTGAATGGGGCCTTTTCCCCACTCTCTCTCCCTTCCTGCTATATCAAAGGTCTCGGGGGATAGGAGACAGGGGAGTTAAGGCCCAGCCCAGCTCTCCCTCCCAGCCTCACACATCCATGGGGCATGCAGGGCTCTAGCAGGAGGCACCTTCTCAGAGGCCATAGAGCCCTCTGGGAGATCTCCCATAGCCCACAAGGCAGGTGTGCCCCAGTCCCCGCCAGCCTCCCTGCCCCATGCAGGGTGATGTGGAACAGGGCTGGGCAAACTTTCTGTAAAGAGCCGGAGAGTAGATATTTCAGGTTTATGGGTCATAGAGCCTATGCCACAGCTCCTCAGCTCTGTGGTTCTAGCATAAAAGCAGCCATAGACAATAGTAAACAAATGGGCGTGGCTGTGCGCCAATAAAACTTTATTTAAAAAACCAGGCAATGGGCTGCAAGTTGCTGATTCTGGCCCTAGAGTGTACTTCAGGAAGAGGCAGTTGCCTCATGAGGTGCCTGGCACCTTGGGAATCCCTGGACCCAATGTCTCTGGAGCTCCTGGCTGGTGGGCAGCAGGCAGCCTCTCAAGGGAACCGAGAAACTAACTTCCCAAAGGGCAGCAAGAGAGAACGCCACCAAAGCTGGGCAGCTGAGCTATGTGGGCAGCAGCTGGGGCCTCCCTTGTGTGCAGCTCAGTCCCCGGTCTCTATTTGCAGAGCTGAAGAGGCTGCCTAGTCCCCCACCCCACCTCCTAAGGGCCACATGCACGAGGGGAAACCACACCAGCCTAGGAGTAGGACCACTGGGACACATGTCTTCAGGAAGGTAACTTCCACTTCACATGGTGAGAAGACCGAGGTTGAAAATGGCTAAGGAAGGGGCTTTAGGCTACGATATTCTATTTCTCGATCTGGGTGCTGGTTACATGGGAGGGGGAAGAGGAGGAGCAGCCTCTGAGAGAGCGCTAACAACAGAACTTTCTGTGATTAAGAAGGTGCTCTGTCTTGGTGCCGCCCCACCCATGGCCATTTAGCATTTGAAATGTGGCTGATGTGACGCAGTAACCGAGTTTTCAATTGTCTACTGTGATAGCTAATTTCAATATATAGAGCCGCCTGTGGCTTGTGGCCACTATATTAGACGGCCTAGGATTTGGGGGTTGCCCCCCAGGACTGATTACATGGACAGAACTAAAACAAAAGCTGGAGCAAGGGAAGAACTGCAATAGGAAGGACATGGGCTGGGCTAGACTGGGAGTGCTGGGGTCTCTTCCGTATGGACCCTCTTGTCAGCAGCCCAGCTGGCAGCCCAGATGCCAGGGTCCTGCCTGGGTACCTGCATCCTGGCCACCTCATAGTCCACCCTCTGGCTGGCCTCCTCCTGGCTCTTCTGCAGGGCACTGCAGGCCACCTGCCGGTCTTGCTCCTCCTGTTCCAGCTTCCCAGCCAGCGTGGCTAACCTGTGGGCACCGGCCAAAGGTCACAACAGCCCAGCCCATTGAGGGCCATGCTTGGGAGCCACAGGGAGGCTGGCGGGATCCCTGGACTTTGAGAGTCCTTCTCAGGCCAAGGCTGGCATCTGGGGGGTCTAGGCTGAGCTACAGGTCTGTGGAGCAGAAGGTACACAGCTTGCCTGGGTAAACAGAGGAGGCAAGATGTTGGCTTCCCTGTCTCTACCTGGGAGGGTGAGAGCTGGTCCCCAGCTAGCCTGACCTATGGGAAAGGTGAGGATCTCTATGTTTAAGTCTTTTTTTCCCACAGAGGGTCCACAGGGGTCTGAGGCTCACCCATTAACCAGCAACTTGGCACTGAGGGCAGGGGAACACCTGCCCTGACTTGGTGATACCCAGATGATCACATACAGAAGGCCCAGAACAGCCCCTGGGAAGGGAGGGAGAAGAGCCCACCTGAGGTTGGCTTCCTGCTCGGTGCCCTTTCGTTCAGAGTCCTGGAGCGCCTGCTTCCTCCTGATCTGGGTCAGGGACTCCCGGACCTCCACCAGCCTGGCACACAAGAGCCGCTTCTGCCAGGGGCCTGCCCAGGTCACCCTCCTGGTGGCCAGGAGAAGCCCGGAGCAATCTGGGCATACTTTAGGGGTTATGAGTCCAGCCAAGGGGTCCCAGTAGCAAGCCTCCTGCCCCTTTCCCAGGCTTCTGCTCACGTAAACCCAGACCTTTTGAGTTGGACCACAGGTGTGTACTGCTTACCTGAGCAGGACAACTCATTGGGGAAACAAAATCCTAATGTCCCAGTAGGTTCAGCACCAGTCACTGCTCTCCCAAAGCCCCCTTCCCTCCCACTCAGCCCTTTGCCACAAGGATACCTCTTGTCCAGGGCCTGCATCTGGTTCTGGTTCTGGGGACTGGGCAACTGCAAGGAGGAGGGTATGGGCTGAGTGCTGGCCTGGGGCCCTCACAGCCCAACTGGCACAGACATAGCCTATGGGGATTCTCTGGGCTCCCAGCCTGGGCAGCAGGGAGTGAGCTGGGCTCAGAGTCCAGGAAACATCATCAGCCCTGACACCTAGGAATGAGGAGGCCTGGCCTGTGGGTGGGGACAATCTGCCTCCCAACCGATGGTGGCTCACCTCCAGGATCTCCTTCTCAGGGGCCCAAGCTATCTGTTGCATCTCCTGCTGCAGCTGCTTCAGCTCTGAGTCTTGCAGCCGCACACTGGCCCGCACCTGGCACAATTCCTGCAGCAGCCTCAGTGTGGTACATTCACAGCGGTCCTTGTGTTCTTGCAGGGACACCACCTGGGCCTGCAGGTTGACGAACCTGGCGGGATGAGGAGTAGGCTGGGTCAGCACGCATACCATGGGCCTGACATGTAGGGCTCTCCCGCCCTGCTCCTCATGGGGCTCACCATTGCTCTAGTTGCTTCCAGCGCTTGGGGTTGTCCTCCTCCAGAACAGAGGCGGTAGACGCCAGGTGGTTGGACTCATACCTCTCTGAGATCTCATCTGGACTCAGGGGTTCGGGGCTGGCCAGCTCTTCCTCTAGGAAGAGTCCCAGGTCCACTGGGGTGATGGTACTCAGCTGGGATGGGGGCGAAGCCCCTGATGAGGGGTTGCTATAAGCCAGCTCTGCAAGAAGGCACCTTTGAGCTCACCACTTGTTCTGGGCTAACAAGAGGTGCTGGCTCTCAGATGGAGCTTAGGTAACAGTACCCAAATCAGTGCAGCAACTGTCACTGGCTGTGCCCACTAAGCTTACTGCAACTCATTCTGCTGAACCACACAGACTGGCCCAGGGAAGGCTCAGCCCTCATTGCTTCTCAGAGGAAATCTCAGGTTCAGAGAGGTCCAGACTCAGCCTAAGAACACACAGCACTGGGCAGCAGAAACCAGACAATGCCCTGTCTGGCCAACTCCAAAAGGAGCCCCCAGGCTGTGAAGTGACCTGGGAGTCAGGAAGCAGAGCTGTCTCCTGGGGTCCACACCCCATGTAGGCCCCTCCCTGCACTGTCCTCCCAGCTCTGGCCCTAGTCAGCACCTGGCTCACCTGGGCTTCACCAACAGTGTCTTTGGCCACTGCCAAGAGGCCCTGGGCCTAGAAACCAGTGGCTCCCCAGAGCTGGACACCAGGGTGGCTGGAGGTGGGGGATGGCTGGAGGGAGGCAAGGAAGTCAGAGCTAAAAGGCTCTAGGGCCTTGGGGGAGCATGTTATCTCCTTTCCTCACATCTCACCTCCTTCTAAGACAACACCAAGGTGGGCAAGACAGCTGGGGCTCTTCTGGAACCTTGTGACTTCATGACCCAACTGCCGGTGGAACCTGAGCTGTCAGCTTCTCCATTCCTGCAAGGCCTCCCCAACTGCCCATTTCTGGAAGGACTGAGTGGGCACTGTTCAACTAGCCAGAGGTTGGTGTCAGGAGGCCTCTGGCTTGGGTGGCAGAGAGATGCAGGAGCAACTACTGGCCCTCTGGTCATTAAACCTGAACAGAAAGGCTGGGATCTCCACATAGGCTGAAAACAGGTAGTCTCACACCTGAGAGAACAGAAGCCCTGAAGGACCATCTGAAAGAGGGCGCTGCCACCGGTGTGGGCCGCACCAGTGACATCAACCTTCCTAGCAGCCACAGTAAGTAGACAGGTGGAATGAATTTCAATAGTCCATTTTATTTAACCCAGTATATCTAAAATATCATTTCAACATGTACTCAATACAAAGGAGATGCTTTCTCCACAATGAGTCTTTGAAGGCCAGTGCATTGTTTTATGTCTCACTTTGAGCCAGTGGGGACACTCCAGTCCTGTGTCCTCCCCATATGTTACCCAGACCCCTCACCAAGGGCTGGCTAGGGGTTTCCCTGTGATGAGATGAACGCTTCAGTCAAACCCTTGTCCAGGGGTAGCCATACCACATGCCATCTGAGCAGGTCAGGGATAGACCGACATGCAGAGCCGTGTGCAGATGGAGAAGCCTTTCCTGCTGAGCTCTATGGCTGTCCCAGGAGCAACACTGCTTGGGTATCCAATGAGGAGGCAGTGGTTGGTGTCCACAGGGCCCCTTCCTGTGGTATGTATTGATAGCCACAGCTGTACCCCACCTGCAGGTTTCTGTGTCCCCCTCCTAGGGGTGTCCACACTGGGGTGCTGCCCACCTATACCACACACTGAAGAGGGCCCCAGCCCAGATACCCCAGCCCCAGTGGACCTAGAATCCCAGACTGGTCCATGCTGAGCAGGAACAAGAAGCTGGTGCTGGCTGTCTGGGTATAATTCCTTTATTTCTCCCATTCAGAACCCCACATTCAGACCTTTGCTCAACCCACAGAAGGCTCTCCACCAGGACAGGACTGGTGATTGATGGCTCCACACCCCTTGAAAGGGGCTATAACCGAGGGGCAGTGCCCATTAGCTCACCATAAAAGCAACTACATCGCCTCAGCACAGAAAGGGACTGGGGACTCAGGAATCACCTTTAAAAGAGGTCCTGTAGGACTAGCTTTGCCCAGCCTGGGAGAGACACAGCGTCCCTGCCCGGGGCTCACCAGCCCATCCCACAGCCCACCCACCACCAGGGCTGGAACAAGATATTCCCCAGAATATCGCCATGGGCCAGGGATCCTCAGAGGCCAGTGGCCCGCCCCTCCCTGAGCCAAGACCCGCCTTCCCAGCTGGTGTCCACATGGCGGCAACAGCTGTTTGTCTGGACTCCAGTTCTGGAGGGCTTGGGGTGACAGAGAGGCCTGGCAGGACTTGGGGGTTCAGCCTCACGGGTGGTTCTCAGCTCTCCTTTGGCCAAGACTCCAGCACAGAGCCTGTCGCAACCTGAGTGGGGGTGCAGCCCACAGGGTGCACGTGGTGAGTCTGGGAGAATAACCAGCTTCCAGAGTCTGTTCTCCAGGGCTGTCTTGCTGCTCCAAGCCCTCACCTCCATGTGTCCAGCTGGGCCTTTGCCCAGGCAAGTCCCTGCGGCAGTGGTCCATCATCTCACGGCCACAGAATGAGCCAAAGGGGACAAGGCCTAAGGCCTCTCCTGTAGCCTCACATCAACCAGATCTCTAGCTGGCAGTGCACAGGTGGCGTGGTCCTTCTGGGCTGAGACCCAGGGTAATGAGGAACAGAGAAGCAGCAAAGGAGCCCCTCCCTGGGGGCCTGTAGCACTTGGATCCCTGGGGCCCAGTTTGCTTGCTTTCTCACACAGAGGTGAACACAGACACACATCGAGATGCACAGGAACATGCATCCTCTCAGGGCTCTCAGGAAGAGAGCACTTGTAAAAATGTCTGATCCCTGAAGGTGAAGAAAATAGCAGGATGAAGAGTGGCATCCAAGGAACTAAGTAAGGCAAGGGGAAGTGTGGAGAATGTCAACAAGGTGCCCACAAGATGGTCACGTTCACACGCCAGCCGGGCCATCCCCAAGGTCTGGAGGACACTGGATCTGCTGCTGCCCGAGGAGTGAGGTGGGGACCTCAGGTTAGGTGCCAGGACTTCACGTCTGGGCCAGTGAGAGCTCCTCCAGACCCCCCTTCCCAAGCCGGTACCTGGCCAGGTCCTTCCTGGTCACCAGCCCGACCACCTGTGGGAACAAAGCCAGGTAACAGGAGTCCCGTATATGCCTCCACCTCTGTAAAAGTGTGTGGGGGAGCAGCAAAAGTTGGGGAGGACCTGGAGGTAGGCACATGGTCAGTCTGAGTCCTGGGCCTCAAAGTCCCCTGCAGGAGCTGAGAGCAAGTGTGCACCTGTAACCACGGCAGACAGGTTGGGAAGCAGAGGGGCTCTCTGCCCTCCTCAGCCACTCACCTGATTGTGATTGTCCACGACCACCAGATGCCTGAGACCCAGGGCCCGGAACAGCTTGAATACCCTTGGGAGAGACGCTTCCTGCAATGTGGGCATGGCTTCAGCTCACCTGCCAGCCCAGACTAGCCCCATCCAGGAACAGAGGCAGGACCCACCAAGCTTGGGGTCCGCTGTCTCCCATCACAGCTGCTGCTACCTTTCCCCTCCACGTCAGCTAACCCTGTCTCAGTTGTGTTGCTGATTCTGGCTCCAAGGCCACCCCCACCTATCCCTCACCCCCCATCCTCATCCTGGATGTGAGGATGGAGTCTCTCTCCCTCTTCCACTGACCCCATCCCAGCCCCTCCCGGGCTAGCCACTGAAGGTCATCTTGAGACCTTGCAAGTGGGCATCAAGCTCCTTCTGCCACCCCACATCCCCTGGCGGGCACCTGGGGCACTGTGTAGGGGGAGGGGTTCATGAATTCGGAGAGGTCCATGGTGCACTCTCGCTCATCCTGGGACACGTGGATCGACTGGATTGGGGGAAAGCGTGGGTAGGCATCCCGGAAGTCCTTTAGCCTCAGTCGTCGTTGTACCAGACCCCTGTTGGACCGCTCAACGAACACCTGTGGGCAGCAGGTAGCAGGTACTGGACAGGGTGCATCAGAACCCTAGCAACTAGCCCAGCGTCTCCCACCACCTGGAGGTGCCTGAGGCTGAAGGGCCTACCTTGTGCTTCAGGAGGACAATCAGCTGGGAGCGCAGGATCAGGCCCTGGAGCCGGGCCAACTGCAGGAGAGACAACAGATGGCCTTGTCTGCATGCAGAGCCCAAGGCCTGTGACTCTGCCTGCCGATGTCTGCTTGGGGACATTGATTGAAGCCAGGTTTCCCATCGATGGGTGCTGGCCTTGCCACAGGCATTTAACCTGTAAAAGTGTGTTAACTCCCAAACACCCAGGAGGCACAGTGGGACGCACAATGTAGAGCAAGAATCAAGATGCCTGGGTTGTAGCGTGTGCCAAGGCGAGATGCAGACCCAGCCATGACAAAATTCATCCCAAATCTTTGGAAACATGGTACTGGGAAGGCTGCACATTCCATCAGGGCCACGGCTACACGGCTGACAGTGCATTTTGGGGTATGAACATGAGATATGTGGGTGCGTCACTAACCTAATCTATGTGGTCAGTGCTCACACAGCTGAGTGACTCAACTCCCTTTGTAGCTGGCAGAATTACCATGAACCCAGACACAGGTCCCTACGTTCCTATAACCATACCTCCAAATATGCCCTTCTTGACAAGTACACAGGGAAGAGTATGGCTTCCCATCAAGGTGGGGGGAGGCAGGAGCTGACCCGAGGCCACCGGCTTGGCAGGACGGTGGCCAACCCATGTTCACCCGCTGAGGCCCTGGTACCTGTATGTCGTCAGTAGACTCCACCACAGGGAATCCATTGTGATTGGACGCTGTGTTGCTAAGTACATCCACAATGACGCCCACCTTCTCCCTCCTCCGCAGGCAAGTGACCGGTGTGCTCATCACCTCCCTGTGGAAGAGCGCACACCTCGTCCACTGTTGGCCACATGGTGACTGACCACATGACAACTGACCATATCGTGACCAATCACATCTGACAGACCATGAGGCCATGAGGTGGATTCCTGAACATTTTCTCTTTCTATCAAAGCTGAAACTCAATAGACACAAAACTGCTCGATGTGGGAAGCCTGGAGATGGGGACACAGGAAGCCCTGAGGCAAAGCCGGGAGGCTGCGGAGAACAGGTGTAACCCTGGGAGAACCAGCCCTGGGTGATACCTGCAGCCCTGATGCCCTGACAGTCTCTCAGAGGCTCAAACATGAGCATGCTGCCTTCTTCCTGCTGCTGGCCAGCCACACCCACCCTACCAGACTGTTGGCACCACTCGCTGCCTACCCCTAGCCTGAGAGTGGGGAGGAAGCTCTAGGCCCATAGCCCTTGAGCCTGAACCAAGACAGAAAGGTAATACCTGGCGGTAAGAGAGTGCGAGGTGACTGGGGCTTCCCAGTGCAGGAAGGGCACACTCTGCAGCTGGATGTGCATGTCGTACAGGCCCTGAGGAGGAGGCAGGAGTCATGCACAGTGCTGCCACGGGGGAGGGGTCCCGGAGTGCAACAACCGGCCACTGAGGGACGGATCCAAGGAGTGCACTGTGCCTGCCACCGAGGGAGGGGTCCCTGGCAGACTGTGGAGGCAGAAACTGCTGGGGGAATGGCTTTCAGGGCTCTCTATCCTTTGCTGCTGTTTCGACCTCTAGTCCCCACAGTCTCAAGCTCTAAGACAAGGTCATGGGGCTGGAGCCCAGAGTGAGGGTGAGGGATGGGCAGGCCTCTTCCTGCCAGGTGCACCTCGATGAAGACGTCTCCCACTATCTTGGCAGTCATCAGGACCAGCATGATGGGGAAGCCGTAGGTCACATTGCTGGTGGCCTCCATCATGATAACTGTCAGGCTCAGCGTCATCCTCACAATCCCACCTGCCCAGGGAGGGAAAGGTGGCGTGAGGTGAGGTGGGGGTGGTCTGGAGCCTCTGCAGGATGCTCCGCCCAGCCCCTCCTTTCACCCCTGCCTGGGTTCTCTGGGAAGAGCCCATGCCTTGTCCATTCACCCTCAGTGGTCCCTCCCCCCATGCTACACTAGGTGGGGACAGTGATCTTACCCAGCTACATCTGTAGGGAGTAAGCAATGACACTAAAATGAATACCCAGCCTTTGAGCTCAGTGAGGCATCTGCCCCTCCTGACCTTGGGATGCCCACACGGCAGACGAGACTCACCCAGCTGGGCAGCTGCTCCCATCAGGGCATACTTGCCAGGGTCTGCCCAGATCTGCAGGAAGGACACAGAGGTGATGTTGGGGGTGGCAACCTCCTACCCAAACCCACCCAGATGCACTGACACCACCAAGAGGCCACCTGGGATCAGCAATTCCACATATAAGAGAGTTCGTGCATACACGTGCAAAATGCACTGGAACCTCCTCAGTAATAAAAGTCTGGAAATACCCAAGGAGCGGCCTACTCAGAGATGCCCTAAATGAACCATGCTGCCTGCATATGCCGAAGAACTCAGCAGCATGAGACAGGACGAGGCTCTCTGCGTGCTGAGAAGGGAAGAGCTACAGGTGAAAGCAGGGATGGAGGCTAGCACCACGTGTGCAGCGAACACCACCTGTGCAGAAATGCTTGTTCCACATGACAGAATGCAAAAGGGAGTGAAAATCTAACACAAGCTACAACACAGATGAACCCTAAAAACAGCACACGAGAAAAGCCAGATATAGACAGCCACAAGTGTGTGTAACTCCACTCATATGAGACGTGCAGGACAGGCAAGTCCACCGAGACAGAATGCAGATGGCTGCTGCCAGGAGCTGGGGAGGGGCATGGGAGTGAGTGCTGATAGGGACAGAATTCGTTTTGGCATGAGGAGAATGTCCTGAACCTACATAGTGACGACGGTTACACACTCTGAACATACTAAAGTATCACTAAATTGTACCTTCAAGAGAGTGAATTCATGGTATGTGAATCATATTGTGATTAAAAAACACAAAACATCTTGTCTGGAAGGAAACCTGAGACCTGAGAAATGCCTTCCCCGAGTCCGGCGAGGAGTGGGTCGTGGGGCAGCTTGGGAAAGACTTGCCTGCCCCATTTACAGTTTTTAAAAAATCTTATTTGAATGACTAAAATTATAAAAGGGGAAATACATGACATAAAAACCAAGCTAACCATGAAGGCAGGGAAGAGAAGGGAGGCCAGGGAAGTGGTCACAGTGGGGCAAGGCCTGTCATACACGTAGCTCGGTATTGCCTCCAGTGGCCCGAGTGCCTATCTCAGGGCATCCCATCAATCCTCCCATGTCACCTTCCCTCACTGATAACCACTGAGCATTATTCCCCAACGCTATCTCTGCAGACTACAAGCATGGAGAGCTACGCTAATGGCACATTCTTATCAAACAGCAGCGCCAGAAAACTAAGGCTAAGTAAAATGACCAGAGGCTCCGATGCACCCACCACCTGCACTGGGAGCCCAGTACTCTCACCCACAGTGGCCCCGGAGCCAGGGCACCAGGACTGCCCCTTGACCTTCTAGCCTGGCTCTGGTCCACATGCTTGGTGTATGGAGATCCCCACTCACCGCAGCCCCCGTGACGTAGGACAGCGAGATGCCGAAGAGCCGGCCCCAGGCAGCCCCGATGAGCAGGGACGGGATAAAGACACCAGCGGACACTGTCAGCCCGTAGGTCCAGCAGGCCAAGAAAAAGTAGACAAGGGTGAAGAGGCCGAGGGTCATGGGGTTGTAGGAACCTAAAAGAGAGGGGCTGGCCAGAGCTTGCCATGCGAACTTGTGCCCAAGCAGGGCCACCCACCCAGCTGCACGGTCACCACTTCTGGGTCACATCCTGACACCCACACACTCCAGTGGGCTCCCAGAAGTCTCCACATTTTCAGAGGCCAGAGCTTAGGTCCTCGGAAGGTTGATCCTCAGAGGTGAGTGAATGGCCACCTGCCCCAGGGGCAGAGGAAGCCGGGATAAGAGGGGCCACCAGTAAGATGGTGGCCTGAGGTTGAGGGAAGGTACTAGTTAAGGTATGTGTGAGAACAGGTAGCACTGATGTGCAGACCACTAGGAGTCAGGGGCGGGTGACCACTAGCCATATTCCACACCAGATGACTTCCAGACATAGGAAGAGGCCACTCAAACCCTGAACAAGCACATTGGGAGGCTGTGCCCTACATTTGAAAGCCTTTCTTTTAAATTTTGTGTACTCTTGCCACATACACAGAGGCATAAGGACCAGAAAGGTCCTAGTGGCCTTGTGACAGGAAACATTAGAGAAGGACTCTAAAATGGGAAGAAGGGAGACGTCATGGAGCAGCTGCAGAATGAATAATCTGACTCCGACTACTCTGGCTTTCATGTGAGAGAGGGAGGGAGGGAGAGAGGTAGTGCGACCATGGGCCATGTGCTGCATCAAGGTGAGGCCGGGGCCCGAGGAACACCGAGAATGATAAGGTGGCAGGTGCACACTGGAAAACACTGGACTCCATTCCGAGCCTGTTTTTTACTAAAAATGTATGTGGCTCAGCACCTTGGTGCTGGTGTGTGTTACCAGCTCTGCCCTCTGAATGAGAGTGACTCATGAAAGCAGAGCCCAGAAGGAAAACTCATCCTGGAGATGAGTCTATGAATGAGGCAGAGATGTCCCGTGACCTTCCTCCAGGAAGGGAACGAGACATGTGGGGAGCCTGCTGACTTCTGGGCTACCAGCCCCTGTGCTCCAATGCTGGCGAGGGCAGTGACCTCTGTCCTCAGGGCACACTTATACAGAAGTTGTCACTCAGGCTCAGGCCTGTGTCTGTATGTGGTTGCAGACCAGGCCATGAGAATGTGCATCTGATAGCACTGAGCACAGGCACGCACCTGGGGGGTCATGGAAAAGGCCGACCACGCTCTTCTCTGGGGTGTTGAAGAAGGCTGCAGCCATTGAGTTATACTCGCCATCTGCACAGAAGAGCTGCAAGGTTGGGAGAGAAGACAGGCCAGTGCGATGCAGTAGTCCTGGCCTGGACAGCATCAGGTGCCAACCACAAAGCAGGATGGGGTTGGGCTCCTGCCTCAGGGAAGGCAGCGTGTGTTTCTCAGCTCCTTACCTATAGCCCCCAGTTCTGCAGTCCCTGTCAAGCCACTGCTCTGGGAGGAGGACTAGGGCAAGACTCCAGCCTGACAGAACACAAGCTCTCCTGGGCCCTGACAGGCAACCTAACCTTCTGTGAAGCTCCAGCCTGCTCAGCCTGGAGCTCTGCTGTGCCAGCAGCCCTCCCTCTGGGAGTGGGAACAAAGTGTTCCTCAGAGGGCTCACCCTACACCCCACCCCGCCCCCCGCCTGGTGGGCTGGCCTCCTACCTGGAGGGGGTAGGACACAGAGCTGCCCTGCAGGGGTTGGCAGTCCCGAGAGGAGTAGATCAGCACAAAGGCAACAGTGGCTGTGACAGCAGCCACCAGCATGGCCTCGATCACCTGGAGGCAAGGCCGATGGATGTACCTAGAGCAAACACTGGAATGGACCAGGCTGAGGGACACTTGGGCGGTTGCCATGGCAACCTAAGACTGTGACTCAGTGAGAGTCAATGATAGGACACTGATTAGGAGGATGACAGGACGTTTAATCATCAATCTACCCAGATTCCTGCACGTCCTCAGATTTTCTCCTAGATACTCCCCAACTGCATTTAAGTTGGTGTAAAGAGAACAAAAAGAAGCGCTTCCCCAAGCCCAGGACCCGCCCCCCGAAAGCTCCAGTAATGGCTCTCCTAATGGCAAAAAGAGCCATCCCAGCCAACTGTCCCAAAGGTCAAGATGGCCCTGGGCTGACCAGGCTAAGGCTGGGAAGACCCTGACCTCAAGGCTGCTAGAGCCACAGGTA
The DNA here is from genome assembly GCF_014176215.1 of Rousettus aegyptiacus. Classification (NCBI taxonomy): domain Eukaryota; kingdom Metazoa; phylum Chordata; class Mammalia; order Chiroptera; family Pteropodidae; genus Rousettus; species Rousettus aegyptiacus. Next base: position 15,812,544 of record NW_023416311.1, on the reverse strand, counting down.
GTGCCTCCCCTGCGTAGTGGGCTACCCACCAGACCTCCCGTAGCCTAATTCTACTTGTCCTCTGACCCTATAGTTGTCTGTCCTCCACATGTAGAAACTGTTGGCACGCGGCATTCCACGTGGTTCTGTGGGCAAAGAGCCCACAATGAGTCCATTTTCAAAGGCCCTGGGGACCACATATGTCAACCCGGTACACAAAGAGGTTTCTCACCTAATTCGAAACATCGTCAGCCAGTAATTCAAGGCATTGAACACAGCCCCAAGCACACCACCTGTAACCAGGAAGGAGCTACATGTAAGGGACTCAGAAGAGTGACGGAGGCTACCCAGGCAGCAAAGGGAAGAGGAGAGGACAGGAGAAGACAGGAGGGGATGAAGACAACCGCTCTCTGTCACCACATCCCGATGGACAGATGGGCTTATTTTTGAAAGGCTTTGCCTTCCTTTCAGGGAAAAGGTTTTCACAGAGTAACAGATGCTGTCCAGGGCCCAGTCTACTTCTTCGTGGGGTTTCCCAATGGAGAAGCAGAGCTCTGGTCTCCCTGACAGGTACCTCCCCTCCCCGGGTGGCCCTGGAACAGCAAACAGAGTGTGGGGGGTCACAGCCCTCTCTGGCTATTTCGAAGCTGGGCCAGGCCCGGAGTCTTGCAGGCCCTGACCCCCCACACACTCTGTTCCCACTGGGAGGCATCAGCTGTTGTCTTTAGTGTGATGGGGATTCATGGGGCCAGGCGGGTCGGTGTCCTGTGAGGGATGGCCCTTACCCACCACGCCCATGGCGATGAAGATGGGAATCTCGTGGATCGTGTACACCATTGTCTGTGCAAAGAGGGAGAGTGGACATTCTGTGAGGAAAAGTGTCATAGGCTCTTTTCTGCTCAGACTCATGGACTGGACGTTATATATAATTTGCCCACGTTTATGGGAACCTTCTAGCATTTTCCTACAGTGCTGTGGAGGTCCCATAGGAGACACGCTGGGAATTGGGCAGACTGTGTGACTTCTTGCACAGGCTGGTCTGGGAGGTGCTCAGAGGCCTCGTGAGGCTTTATTTTTCTTTCACCTGCTCCTTACCCAGGTGTTAGTCTATTTGAGAAGGTGGGGTGGCCTGAGCTTTTGCCAAAGGGGGAGTAAAGAGGAGTAACACAGAGCCCTAGAAATGCATCTAGTGACCCGGGTGATCCAAGAGCTCCACTGTGTCCATGTGTGAGGACATCCTGGGAGCCAGTTCCCCATGCAGTGTCTGGCAGTGGCAACGCGTGGTTCAGGCCTCCCTGTGGACACTGGCCTGCACCTACTGGCCCTCCATAAGCTGTTGCCTGAGCACCCCAGGCCCCATAGGTCTCAGTGGTATTGTCCAACAGTCCGAGAACAGCTGAGACAACCCTAAAGGTGGCCCCCGGGGGGCCGGGCATCCTAACCTGCACAGCCAGGTCAGATGTGCACTTTCCTAGAACACTGTAAACAAGAGCTCAATCTCACAGTGAAGAGACTGAGTTTTCCAGAAGCCCAATTCCTCCGGCTAAACGCGCGTGGTCCCACACCAAGAAGAACCAGAAACAGCGAGGGGGATAATGCAATGTTACCTCTGTGTCAAATCTTCCAAAATTGATGAGGCCCGGGCTGGACAGGTCCCAGATGTTCCCATGGTAAATGCTTAGGACAAAGTTCAGGGTGAAGGTGGAAATCATGGAAGCAAAGAACTGTGGGCAGAGAAATAAGTGCCATCAGAACAACAGTGCCCACCCAGATGAACCTCCAAAGCTGAAGAGGGGGCTGCAGGAGGAGGGTCTGATTCCCCTCCTGTCATTCAGGGGGAACCTGGAGCCCCTCCCAAGGCTGAAGAGAGCCAGAGCCTCGCAGGCTGGGCTCCTCAAGGTTCAGTAAGCCAGGTGAGTGTGGGGCCAAGCCAGTGATGAACTGATGGCAGGAACTGTGCAGGGTCTGGGGCCTCCCAAGGAGGAGGCAGAGGAGAACCAGGGTAAGAACAACAGCCACGATGGACAGGGGAAGGGCAGGTAGAAAGAGGAGAGAACAGAACTGGGCCACAACAACCCAAGGGACAGAGCTGGGGCATAACAACCACAGCTCGACAGGAACCTCAGGTGAGCACAGAAAAGTGGGCTCAGAGTGTGGTGTCCACCTGACCATGGAGGCCATGGAGGCAGGCATGGACGCCGCCTGTCCTGGGGAGAGGTGCTGTCCATGGGCACTTACGATTCTCCAGGTCAGGAACTGGTTCCAGAAGGATGCGCCTTCCTCTAAGCTGAACAGGACTCCACCTAGAATAGCAGCGGCCCAGCCCTGAAGTTCCCATCCAGGCATGAGGAGCCCCAGGTGCAGGGAGCCCACGCCCATAGCCTCTCACAACCCAGATCCAGGGCACCAAGCCCATGTCAGAGTCAACCGTGGGGCCTCTCAGGAGACACCAGACATCTTTACCCCCACCCAGCACTTGAGTCTGCAAACACCAAGAATATTCCTTCACATGACAGGGACAGTCTGGCTTCCCCAACACAGGCAGTTACTCATCAAACCAGGCAGGACCCCTACTCACCCACGGGGGCCCCAAATGCAGCAGACACTCCGGCCGCAGCTCCTGCTGAGACAAAGTCCCGCTTCTCCGTATCCCTGCGGAAGTACTCAAAGATCTGCAATGGGAACAGAACAGACAGAGACAGAGTCTTAACCAGCTTCTCCAAGGGCACTTCTCAGAAAAGAAGAAAGCTGGCTAGAGGCCACTGAGACAGGGGCCAAAGGGAGGGGGGTAGGAAGGGATGGTGAGAGGGAGGTGGGAGGAGAAGGGGTTCTCTAGACAATTAACTCATCAACTACTGAGTTCACAAAGATGGCAGAACTGAAGAGGCAACAAAACAGCGAGAACTTCCTGTCATACCAACAACCACAAGAAAATAAAAAGACTCCATCACAACAAGAATTAAACTTTATGGTCTGTGCAACAAATATGTTAAAAAACTCAAAAGTCCACCAAAATATCTAATGAAAATGAATGAATGAAAAACTTAAATGTGTTCTTGATTTTAAAAGACTTCTGTAAATTCATATATAAACTCAATGCAATACCCATTAATTTGCTAGTGGCTTTTCGGAGAAACATGACAAAACTGTTCTAAAATATATCTTCAAAATAAAGCATCTTTAATCTGTATACATCATTCCTGACCTCTTTCTAGGTCACACAGTCCTTTGAGAAGCTGTTCAGGGCTATAGGCCATTTCCATAGAATGCACATCCACATGAAACACCAAGAATCAGGCTCTGAGCAGACTCCTTGCTCAGGCCCCAGGAGAGCCCCCAGGACAGGACACTGCGGAAACCCCCAAATTTGATGTCAAGGACGGTCCTGGCAGGGCACGCCTATGCAGAACAAGAGGGACCCCTTTCCCAAGGGACATTCACAGTCACCTTCATTACTGACATCTCTATCAGGAGAGGACTCACCTTGAAATCTCGCTTCAGAGACGTTGACCTCCCCTGGGAAACCCCAGCAGCAATCACAGAGCCCGAGTGAATCATTGGCCCCTCCTGCAAAGCACAGGACAACTGCATCAGGCGAGCTCAGAGAGGATAGAGTGTAGTTGGACTCAAGCCAAGGCAGTGCTCCTCGAGCTCTGTTACCTTTCCTACAGCCAGTCCTCCCACCACAGACAGGATCACACCGGACACCTTGATCACCAGTGTCTGGAACACAAAATGTATCAAGTCTCTGATTAAAGGCCACATGAGGTCTGAGAACCTGAGCAACAGCACTGCACATGAAGTGATACTAATAACACAGGCAACCCAGCATTCATGAGCAACAACGAGGGCACGCGGAGGAGCCGGCATAGCCCTCCTCTTGAGGCCACTCTGCTCTCCAGTGTGTCCACCACCTGCCCCGCTCCTGGGCTGCAGGACTCCAGGCCCCTAGGAGCACCCGTTCTTCAGAGAGGGGCAGGAGAAAAGCCTCAGCGAACCCCAGGCTGAGACGCCCTGACCAAAACACTGGAAATGGCCATGGGAGGAAGCCCGACTTCCAAGCCCCCTCAGAACCAGTGTGTCATCTAGAATATTAAACATAATGAGCATTACGAAAAATTTTGACAAATGGAAAAAGCTCACAGCAGGATTCCCACTCCAACACAGGTACTCTCATGCTGGAATGTTAATCACGGTGCAGAACTTACAAACATGTTCCACAAAGCTGTGATCACAGCACGAGCACCGTTTAAGCATTTTCGTGTTATTTAAAATGTAAAAAGAAAGTTTTTGACTACTTTCCAAAGAAAATGTACATAAAATCTGCCAGCACATCCATACACATGCTTGTCAGTGGCATACGAAATGGGTCTGGGTGAACTTTAGAGGTTTAGGTGGACAAACGAAGAGCTTCTAACCCAGCAAAGAATCCCCACGCTAAGCACTGTGCTCCCAGCCAAGGGTCACCTCACCTTGAGCCGGACCACGTGGGGGATCTTCACCCCGTTGAGGAAGCACTTGATCTGGGGGATCCCACTGCCAGCAGCGACTGGCTGAGAGGAGACAGAGGTGAACATTGAGCTGGTCACGCTGAGTGAACTGACACAGCCAGCAGACCCAGGGAGACTCAGCCTCGGGGTTCCCAGGATGCAGGGTGGCAGGGCAGGGGTGACAATGACATGGGACGGGATGGGACAGCCGCCAGGAAAGGGGCTTCCCACTTCTCCCCACCCCAGATGCAGAGCGACCACTGTGAGGTACAGATGCTGTGGGGTGTGGGAGGGGGTTGGAAGTGGAGACTGAAGGAGGCAGGTGGGGAGGCTCCAGGACGGACGGGAGGCATACCTCATGCACCTGCTAAGAGGGGCCAGAGCTCCTTGCACCCACCCTCTAGGGGGATACCACACTGCACTCCAGACAGAAGCTTCTGGATGCTGCCCCCTCTTCCTTCAACACCCCATGACATGGGAGAAGCAAAGAGGCAAGCCACAGGACAGGCTTCTAGGAGAAGTCCCTGAATGAATGGACACCCTAGGAAAATCCGATCCTGTCAGGCGGTCTCCTCCACCTGAACCTTTGGGCTGGGTTGGCCCTGCTCCTGCGGCTCCACGTGACCCGGGCACCCCCTAGATATGGGCTGTGCGCTCCCCCAAGTCCTTGCTGTGTGGGGCAGGCATGGGGCAGGCTCAGGGCCTGTGTGGGCGGGTGAGTGGCAACACCTCTAGGGTAAGGGGTGAAGAGGCCCAGATGCATCTTCTGTTATGACTGAACTGTTCAGCATGTACACGGGTGTGACCATGCGAACCGCCTGGCAGAAGCTATGGTGGGTGAGCTGAAGGGGCTCCCACCATTCGGGGCTCCCACCATTCAGGGTTTCCTTGAGGCCATACCTCTATGAAGGCAACGATCATGGAGCCGACCAGCACAAACGCAGAGTTCAGTGTGGCCCACAGCAGGAGGGAGAAGGACAGCCCCCCCTTCTCCGTGAACTTGTCGATATCTGGGCTCATCAAGGAAGACTGTTGGCTCCACCATCAAATGTGCTGCATCCCCAGCCTGCCACAACCCTGGTACAAGCATGCCTGGAGCACACGGGAAGGAGGGGGGGCCCACACGCGGCCTGCACATCTCAGAAACTTTCAACAACCCAGCTGTGACAGGGATGCCACCTGCCTAGTGTCAGTTACCCCAGCTGGAGGGCAAACATCTGGACCCAGGGACATCTCCTGCTAGGCCTACTCTGTGCTGCATGGTCACTCGTGAGACTTCATCATGGGACCCTCTGTTTTGATCTGAGCCCTACCCTATCTGTGCTGGGCACCTTCAGACAAGGATACTATCTTTGACGACCTTGTATTTCAGGCCAGCCAAGTTTTCCACCATGATGTCGATGAAGCAGGCTACAAGCCCTGTGAGGATGCCAATCATGGCACAGATGACCCAGCGCTTGATCTCCACTGTCCGGAAGGCCTGCGGGGGAGACACAGCTCAGAGGTGAGTGCACTGTGAGACTCCAGTCAAAGGCTGCTCTGGAGACAGTATGCCCGAGCCTAGTATGCCTTTCCATAATGCATAGCTTGCAGCTTGCTGCACTCCACATCCCCAAGTCAGTGATGGCAGCCTTCGGTCAACATCTCAGAGACAATGGAGCATCGGGATTGGGGCGGGGATGTGGACCTTCCCAACCAATCCATCATCAGTTGTTGACATTCTGGTCACTGCAACTGATATCTCTAAGAACAACTTTGTTGTATCCGGGATGTGACGCACAAACCTTTTCCTGTATCGGGCATTGGGTGTCTCCCGCTCCAGAATATAAACCAGAACCTGAGGCATGAGGATTGAGGACAGGAGGGAGATGGAAGGGGACATATCACCTCACCCAGGTGGAAGAGCAGCACCAGACCAGCCCCTGGGTCACCAAGGCAGTGTCCAGGCTTCCCGGCCCCAGACTCACCATGTGGTTGATGCGCCTCTCCTCCTCCAGGAACAGCTGGTTTTCACTGTTGTCATAGTCCAAGCTCTGCAGACCAGGGTGGCACAGACAACACAATGACCAACCATGTCCTGGATTCACGTCAGGCAGCAGGCGGGGGCAGGGTGGAGAAGGGATAAAGTGCCCAGGACTGTGTGGGGCAGGGGCACCCAGCAAGGAGGCCCACCTCATATTTGAGGGACAAGAGCTTCTCGTTGTGTGGGATCTCCTTGGGGAAAGGGTGAGGCGGGTCCACCTCCTGGAAAAGAAGCAGAGCCACAAAATGACAAATCAGCACACCAAAGAACAAAGCACAAACGAGGATAGGATGGTGCATGTGCCCACTTGTCTCACGAGGTCGCTATTGTCCTGACCCCAAAGCCAGACAAGGATACCACAAGAAAGGAAAATCATTAGACCTATACCCCTTGTGAACATTAACACAAAGTTCTCGACAAGAGGCCAGTGGGTTGCATCCTGCAAGACCACACCAGGAATGTAAGAGTGGTTTAATATCTAAAAGACAATTACTATAAGATGTCTGTGGTATGACGGGGAATATATTATTGGGCTTTGTACCAATTCCTGGCACCTTGCTCATTAAATCCTGGGCATCTCTGAGTGATGAGTGTCTTTTGTGAGCTAATAAGATACAGAGGGTGGCTGGAAGCCTTGAGGCTTCGGGATGGGGCCTGGTCCCCAGAGAGGCCAAGGCTTCATTGGAGGGTTGGAACTTTCAGTCCCAACCTTTACGGAGGGGGAAGGGTGGAGACTGAGCTAATCACCAATGACCAGTGACTTAATCAATCGTGCCTGTATAACAGAACCTCCATAAAAACAAAAACCCTCAATGAGAGGGTTCAGAGAACTTCTTGGTTGGTGAACATGTGGAGGTGCCAGGAGGGTGGTGCTCCTGGAGAAGGCGGAGAAGCTCTACACCCTTCCCACACGTTCCCTGTGCATCATTTCCATAGGCGGTTCCTGAGTCATATCCTTTATAACGAACCAGTAAACAGAAGCAAAGTGTTTCCCTGAGTTCTGTGAGTCCTTCTAGTAAATTGTGAAACCCAAGGAGGGAGTTAGTCAAAGGAATGCTGATTTATAGCTGGTCAGTCATAAGCATAAGAGACAACCTGGGATTGTGACTGGGGTCTGAAGTTGGGGTGCTCTTGTGGGACTGAGCCCTTGGCCTATGGGGTCTGTTTTAATGCTGCGCAGTTAGTATCAGAATGAACTGACTTGTAGGACACCCAGGGGATAGCTGGAGAAATAGAGAATTAGATGGTGTAAGAAAAACCCCCCACATTTGATGTCAGAAGTGTTGTGAGTAAAGACAATTTAACAACAGTTCAAGAGAATAAAAGACAAAATACACACAATCATTTCAAGAGACATGCACAAAAAAAACATCTGACAGTATTCAACCCTCTTCATAATATAAACACTCAACAATTAGGAATAGAGGGAACTTCTTCAATGTGATAAAGGTATTTATCAAAAACCCAAAGGTAGCATTATACTCATTGGTGAAAGATTAAGCTTTGCCCCTAAGATCAGGAACAAGACAAGGATACCTGCTCTTGTCACTGCTATTCAGCACTGTCCTGGAGGTTCTACGAAGGCAATTAGGCAAGAAAATGTCAGAATTAATAGTGTGCTCAGTAAGCCTGAAGGATACAAAATTGGTATACAAAAATCAAATGTAGTCTACGGCCATGCCACCATGAACGAGCCCGATCCTGTCTGATCTCAAAAGCTAAGCAGGGTTGGGCCTGGTTAGTACTTGGATGGGAGACCACCTAGGAAGACCAGGTGCTTAGGTGTAAAAAAATAAAAATAAGGGATTATAAATTGACAAGGTCCTTTCAGTCTCTGAGGTCAATCAAGGGTTGCCACACAAACACACACACAAATCAAATGTATTCTATTCACTGGTAATGAACAATCTGAAATAAAATTAAAAACATAATTCTATAATAGCATCAAAAATAAAATATATAAAACAAAATTTATTCCTAAAATATGTTTAACAAAAGCGTAAGACTTGTACGTTGAAAACTATAAAACATTGTTGAAAGGAACTGAGGATCTTAATAGATGGAAAGATATCCTGTGTTCATGAAAGACTTTATATTAAGATTTGACGCAATCTCTGTCTGGATTCCAGCTGGTATCTTTGAAGAAACTGACAAGCTAGCTGATCCTAAAATCCAGATGGAAATACAAGGGATTTTGAAGAGCTAGAACAAGCTTGAAAAAGAATGAAGTTGTGGGATTCAAACTTCTTGATTTCAAAACTGACTACAAAGCTACAGTTGTCAAGACAGAGTGGCACTGCCTCAAGGACAGACACAAAGACTGATGGCAGACAAGCGAGTCAGAAATAAACCCTCACATTTATGGCCAACTGACTTTGACAAGGGTGACAAGAAAATTCAAAAGGGAAAGCATAGGCTTTTCACAAAATAGTGCTAGGAGAACTGGACATCTGACTGCAATTTATGAAGCTGGAGCCTAATCTTAAATCATACCTAAAACTGGTGAGAAAGAGGTCAAGATCTAAAACTAGAGGTCTTAGAAGAAAACACAGGAGTAAGTCTTTATGATTTTAGACTAGGCAATGGTTCGTTAGATATGACACCAAAAGCACATCAAAAGAAAGTAAGATGAACTGGATTTCATCAAAAAAAAAAAAAAAAAAGCTTTTCTGTTTCACAGGACATTGTCAGAAAGTGAGAAGAAACCCACAGAACAGGAGAAAGTTTCTGCGAGTTATGTATTTGGTGAGAAAACTGATGTGTAGGATACATAAAGAACTCTTAAGGCTCAATTAAAAAAAAATGATTAAAAAATGGGCATAGGATCTGAATAGACATTTTCCTAAAGAACATACAAATAGGCTTTGGCACGTGAAAGATATTCAACATCACTGGCCATTGGAGAAATAAAAATCAGAACTACAAGATACCTGAGAAGGAAGCCAAATGAAAGTCTGGGGGCATGGGCTCAAGAAATGTTCCACTGGCAGCTGCTGAAGAGTCCAGGCCCGACACAGGAGAAGAAGAGGACATCACCACTGTCCACCCCCACCCCCCACCTTAGATGCTTACTCTGCCCCCAGGGCCTTCCTCCTGTACCTACACACAGCATGCTAACTCAGTGTTCCACAACTGACATACATTCCCCCATCTCTGCTCATCTGGGTCGGCCTCAGGGAACATGGCCCGCGGAATGGTCTTCTTTGGTCACTCAGGCTCTGAGGGCCCCGCCATGTGCATCTCACTCTGTCTCTGAGCTCCGCACAATCTCCGAGCTCTGCATAACCCTGCCTACATCTGTCCCTGCACCCTGCACAGGACTGTCTACATTTGCCCCCAAGCTCTACACAGAATTGCCCACGTCTGTTCCTGAGCCCAAACAGCCATGCCTACATCTGCCATCCTCTGGTTTGATGTTTACTGTCTGCCCTCTGCTGGGCAGCAACTCCACAGAACAGGCCTCATCCTGCTCAGAGATGAACAGGAATGACGCCCACTCACCGGGTCCAGAAGCTCATCATCCAGCTCCACGTTGCTCATCTGTCCAATCCGGAAAGATGCTGAATGGGGCGACTAGAAGAAGAGAAATGACATGGCATTTAGCCACGGGGCCAAACTGCACTGGGCATCACCACCCCATCCACATGGCTTGGCCTCATCTGGTCCTGCCCACGGAGCACAGACCCACACCTACAATGTAGGGAACGCCAACTGGGCCAGCGTTGGACCCAGGCCTGCCCCCATGACCCACAGCCTGTCACCAAGAAGTCTCACCTTCAGATGGGAAGCCCAGGCTGTCCCTATCCCACACACCCCGCCTTCCCTTGTTCTAGGGTGCTTCAGACTGGAGATTAGAAACCCGCCAGTCACCACCAGAACCCACGGCTGCAGAAGACCACGCTGGCAACCTCCTGGCCCCGATCCCTGGCCTAGAAAACCCAGGAGGTGGCCAGGCGCTGGCTGTACCCCTACTTCCCAGACAGGACATATGTGATCTGAAAGTATGCACTGGCTGCGAGCCCCACCACAACAGTACTGAATAAACTTCCCTTGGGGATATGTCCACACATGCGGATAAGCCAAGGAGATGGACAAACCCAGCTGAGCAACACCCAGGCAGCACTGAGAGTCAGATTGTGAAAGGAAAAGGGGAACACTGATATTGCCAACTGACCTGATGGACAGAGCCCACAGAAAAAGGCAGTCTGGTTATTTTTATCTTAATTTTATCACTGATGGTGAAATCAGCTCAATTACAGCAGGCACTCATTCCCATCGAATCAGAGTCGGACCCCACAAAGCATTTCCTTTGACATCTGAACGGCTTCTAGTTCTAAAGACTAACTTTAAGCAAACAATAATCAGTCAGGGTCTACAGGAAGAGCTAAGGCTTATAGAAGTTCTCACTCTGTAATCATGAGAACTGGTTCCTACACGTGAGAACCCTACAGAAAGAACTCTGTTTATAATAAACCTCTATGGTTTTAACTTCCCCTTCCCTTCTATAAATACCCATCCATCTTGGCATACAGGCCAGAGTGTGCACGTGGCTTGCCATGTCTGCATGCAGTGGGTTGCAAACCTTTTTCCCAAATAAATTTTTGGTGATCAAACACCTAGTCAATATTATTTTTCAGTCAATACTGGGGGCCAGGCTGCAATCTCACATTATGGCCTTGGGAGAGGAGGAGCAGGACTCACTTGTTCAGGTGACAAGAGGTCCTCAGGAACTGGCCACGAGGACACCGGTTGAACATAGCAGCCAGGAGGGAAAGGCTGAGTGGGAGTGGTTGGGCCCTGTCCCTTTTCCACACCTTCATGTTTTCATCATCTCTTTTCTGAGCTTTATGGGCATTTTTTAGGAACTATCTTTTGTGATGAAAAAAGCCATTTACTTGAAGTTTAGCGATTGTTATGTCTGTTTCTTTCTCTTTTCTTAAACACAAGTGAAATTGTGTTGTTCCTCGAACTACGGATATTCACAACAATCTGGCTGAAATCTTCCAGGGCAGGATAGCGAGTGAAAGCAGCCGACTTCAAAGATTTATGTACTGTGTGGTTCTACTGACCTGACATTCTTGGCATGTCAGGCCTGGAGAGATGAAGAAATCAGCAGGGGGAAGGGGTGTGACTTTAAGAGTAGGACAAAGGGATCTTTGTGGTAATGGGCATGTTGTGTATCTTGACTGCAGTGGTGCTCACACAGGTCCACATGCGTGACGTAGCAGCAGAGAACCACATACATGCACTGTGCTGATGTCAACGACTGGTTTCCACACTGTGCTTTTATTACATAAGATGGAACCATTGGAAGAAACTGGAGAAAAGTACACAGGCCTTCTCTGTACTGTCTTTTCAATTTCCCATAAATCTGTGATTTAAAAAATTTTTGAGTTTCTGTGCAAAAGGGATTTTATTAAACTGAAAAACTTCTGTGCATCAAAGGAAACAATTAACAAAGTGAAAAGGCAACCTATAAAATGGGAGAAAATATTTACACATCACAGATTTCATAAAGAGTTAATATCCAGGATATACGAAGAATTTATACAACTCAATAGCGGCAGCAGCAACGACAAAAACTACCTGATTAAAAGATGGGCAAAGGACCTGAATAGAGATTTCTCTAAAGAAGACATACAAATGCCCAATAAGCACATGAAAACATGCTCAATACCACTAATCATTAAGGAAATGTAAATAAAAACTACAATACCATCTTACACCTGTGAGGATAGCTAGAATTAAAGAACAGAGAATAACAAGAATTGGTGAAGCTGGAACCCTGCGCATTGTGGGTATGAATGTAAAATGGTGCAGGTGCTGTGGAAAATAGTATGCAAGTTCCTCAAAAAGTTCCTAAAAATGGAACTATTGTATGACTCAGCAATTCCACCTCTGGGTATATACCCAAAAGAATTGAAAGCAGAGTCTCGAAGAAATATTTGTCATTATTCACAATAGTTAAAATGTATCAGTAACGCAAATGTCCACTGATGATGAACAGATAAACTAGATGGGTATATACATACAATGAAATATTACTAAGCCTCGAAAATGAAAGAAATCTTATAATATGCTACAACATGGATGGACCTTAATGACATTATAGTATGAGAAAGTAGCCAGTCACAAAAAAACCAAACACTGTATGATTTCACTTACAAAAAGTCCCTGGAATAGTCAAATTCATAGAGACAGAAAGTAGAATGGTGGGTGCCAGGAGCAGGGGGAAGGGACAGTTAGTGTTTCATGGGCACAGTTTCAGTTTTATAAGACAAAAAGAGTTCTGGATGGACGGTGGTGATGGTTGCACAATAATGTTAACGTTCTCAACACCACTGAACTGTACACTTAAAAATAGTTAAGATGGTAAATTCTGTTTTTACCACAATTAAAACAAATTTTTAAAATAACTTAAAGGTTTGCTGTCCTACTCTGTTCTGCATTCTAAGATCCACCAGGCTCCATGCTTACCACTGAGGACACAAGGCTGCCACAGTCAGGGGCTCACAGTCAAAGAAAACAAGTTGTCCACAAGCAGGTGTAAACTGTGAGACTTGCACTCGCTGGGTGGGTGGGTGGGTGGGTGACGAGGAGACTCTGAGGCTGAGGACTAACCGAAGAAAAGGAGTGAGACGTGCGAGCAGAGTGAATGGGGTGAGAACAGCCCCACTGCTGCCTCCTAGTCGTTGCCCACGCTATGGCTTCTGTGGGTGTTGGAGGGAGAGGCTCCCAGGACTCTTTGACTAGGCCCAGGCCTACTCTTGTCCCTCAGCTCTCTGCATTGTCAGCGTCATTGCCTGCCTCTCCAGACTTGAACTTCCTGAGGGTGGTGGCTCTGTCCCACCCATACTGGCCCTGGCCAGGAGCCCTCAGGGAAGGAGCAGGATGGTCGGCCTGGACCCTACAAAATTGGGCTGGGGATGGGTGGACAGAGAGGAAGGAAGATAGGACAAGGACGCTGAGGCAGAGGACTTCCTGGAGGTGCTCCTCTGGTGCTGGCAGCCACCTACAGAAAGAACAGGAGCTCGCTTATGACCAAAGCTCAAGGGATGACAAATGACGGACCTGCACCTTCTCTACAATCTCTCAAGCTCCCTGGCATGCTCAGATATGGTCTGCAGGCTCTGGGTTGCCAGGGCAGGACACAGAACCATGGGGTAACCCCAGTTCCCAGAGAAGATCCCCAGAAAGATTCTAAACACCTGCTGGTGGTCATAGGTGGACTTTAGCCTAGGTCCCCAGAAATGTCCTGCATTTACAAACACTGCAAATACCCAGGACCCCCACCCCAAGTCTGTTTCTGGCTTAGATTTCCCTCTGTAAGTTCTCAAAACACTCTACTTCCTACTGCCCACACACATGACCATGATTTGCTGGTGACCTCACCCTCTCTGTGTCCCAGGAGTGCTCTGCATCGGGCACTTAGCAGTCTGGCAGGGCAGCCATTCAACCTCACTCTGTCTGGAGCAGCTACTCCAGGTGCTTGGTAGGCTGTGCCCATGCCGAGGTGGCAATGACACCACTGTTCAACTCGGGACATCCTGAAACAAACCAAAAAGCACCAGGAGCCGTGAGGACAAGCTCTCCTGTCTAGTTCACCAGAACAGTCCTATAGGGCGGTTATTGGCCAGGGTCTTCATTTAGTTAAAATGGCCCTGGACTGAGAGCAGCTTATAAGCTGCCTTCTGCTGCAGCACTGGGGTGCCTGAGCAGATACTCCCTGCAAGAAAGCCAGTACCAAGGAGTCCATCACCTGCCAGTGGAGTTTCACCATGAATGGCAACTGAAAGACAAGCACTTTTGTGCTGCTGTTTTTAATGTTACTGAGAGTGACTAATGTTTACTGTTTGTGACCACTCTGGGCCAGGTGCTCCAGGCACTGTGTTCAGTGTTGTGTATCTATTAACTTCTTTACACATGAGGTACCTGGAGCACCTGGCCCAGAGTGGTACTCCTTGCACAAATGCCTCTAGTCTCCACTTTGCACCAGTCTGCACAAGGCGAGCTAAGGATCCATTAAGACTAGAATCTCCAGGTTCCCATAGGTCTCACCTGGCCTCTCTCTCCACTCCACTCACCAGCCTGACTTACTTTCAAACTCTCGCAGGCACCAAACACACACTTCCTTATCCTTTCCCATCTGTCTGCCTGCCAGCCTGAGGACCCTGTGCTCTTCAAGACTGGATCCAAATGTGACCTCTCATGCCCTTGGGGTCCCTCACACAGTGCTCACAGAGTACTGGCTTGTTCCTTCCTGAGTCTGGGGCTAGTAGGAAGCTGTTTCATGCATCTGTGTCCCAGGCAAACTGCATTCAGCCGGCACAAAGTAGGTACACAATAAATTATTTTTAAAATTATTTAAGAGCAGCTAATCAGTTATTATTAAAGGCAATGAACAAACAAAAACACTTGAAGAGATTTATTTAAGGGAATGATTTGTAGGGGAAGAGATCGACAGCCTCCTTCAAAAAATCCCACTCGTATATCTAGTTGCAAAGAGAAGTAGAAACTCCAACATCATTCGGTTCAGAGATAAACCCAAATTTGACCTCAAGGTTTCCAATCTCGTTATCTGTCAACCCTTAAAGCCAGTTTTACACTTCTATTTTGTAGACTTCAGATAACTTTCCTTTTTTTTTTTTCATGAACAGTTAAGTTTATTTCAACAGCAAGTTTGAAACTCTTGCTTTAGGCAAGTGTACGACAATAATTATATAGGGAATAGACAATTTCCTACGCTGTCAAATATATAAAGAAAATTATGGAATGCTTCACAAATGTGCATATCATCCTTGCACAGGGGCCATGCTAATTTCTGCATTGTTCCAATTTTAGTAATACATGCTGCGAAAGTGAGCACCAGGTAACTTTCTTTTAAGAGGAAAAAAAAAAGAACACAAATGTTCCAAGAAAATAACAAATCACGCACATCCCTACCACCTCTTATTAGCTGCTTCACACCCAACACAGAAAGCATTTCAGCAGATTTCACTCAAAAAGAGCTGGGCAGCAGTGTACCAGCAAAAGGCAGACTCTGACCTCCAGTGTTTGATGAATTTCCAAGGGACCTGGGAAACCTAACTATATGTTCTAGGGAAAGGGCCCGATGTCATTCCTAACCCTTAAACACTGTACAATTATTTAAAGGCGAGATCTTCAACAGGAGGTGAAAATGTAAAGAATAATCACAAAACAAAATAAGACCAATCAACAAAAACATTTCCTCAACTCAAAATTAACACAACATATGGAAATTCATTTAAAGACACAAACTGCATCGCTGACACACTGAGCACATTTCAACCACCCTGACTTGTTGCTTAGTGTGTCTGGCTGCACACTACGAATGCAATTAACTGCTAAGGGACACTGAGTGCAAATACTTGTCATTCCTAAGATCACCTGAAGTCTGTATTGATCCCTGTAGAGAAGGGTGGCAGAGAGAGTTCCTAGATTACTCACTGCAAGAGGAAACTCTGCAACCTAACCTGTCAGAATCTCCTGGGAAATGTTAAAATAGTTGCTCGTGTATTTATCACAATTTTAGGAAAAAAGAAAAGGGTCAGAACTCCATCTGCCTTTCCTCTGAAGCCATTTTGAAATAAAC
Organism: Rousettus aegyptiacus; assembly: GCF_014176215.1. Lineage (NCBI taxonomy): Eukaryota > Metazoa > Chordata > Mammalia > Chiroptera > Pteropodidae > Rousettus > Rousettus aegyptiacus. The sequence continues at coordinate 15,796,439 of NW_023416311.1, read as the reverse complement.
TGTCAGGAAATTAATTAGCCTCATGCTGTCAAGGATACAACAGCAAGCGTACTTATCCGAACATCTCGGTTCATAAAACACCTGACTGTAATGGCGAACTCCACCTGCTCCTCGATCCTTGTTGAGCACCTGGCCAGAACTTCCTCCCAAGACTCCAGAACCCAGGGCCTAGGTTCCGATGCTAGCTCGGCCATTTGCCAAGGGATACACTGGACGCGTCCCCGAATCCATCCGCGGCTCAGCTTCCTAGTCCTTAAAAAGGGATGAACCACCGAGCACGGATTCACCGAGTGCCCGCGAGGTTCAGCTGGGACCGCGCACTGTGCAGCGCACGCCAGCACCGGCCTAGCAGAGTGCCACCACCGAATGATCCTTGGCCTGTCAAGAGCCCAAGACCCCCGACTTGCAGCGGCCCACGCTCTTCCCGTGTGCGCGCCGCCACGGAGACACCGGCTGCCGCGAGAGGCAAGGCTGAGGCGCAGACCCAGGGGTTGCCCAGGTCACCAGGAGGCCGAATCTTTCCACCCCTCCACCCGGCCCCGCGTAGGGAGCGGAGGCTTTGGGAGTCTCTGCCACCCATGAGATCGGGCGCGAAGCCTCAGTCTCCCCGGGGCTCCTCACCCGGCGGGCTGACGCGGGCCCGGCCCCGTTCAGCAGCGGCGTGCCCTCGCCGGCCGGCACCCCGGGCCGTGCCGCCCCCCGCAGCAGCGGCGCCGCCTCGTCGTCGTCCAGGTCGCGTCCGGACCACGACACCTTTTTGGAGACGTTGGCCATGGCCCGCCGCGGACGGACCGGCGGAGGAAGCGCCGGGGCCGGGTGTTTGTTCTCGTGACCCGCGCTGAGGCCACGTGACCCCAAACAGTGGCCGCGTGACCCAGTGGCATCCACGTGACCCAGGCCGCGGGCCACGGGGAAACCAAGCGCGCGGAGCTTTCTGGGAGTTGTGGTGCGGGCGCTGGGCGCCATGTGGAGGCATGCTTGGCCTCTGCAGCATCCAAGGTCGAGGAGAGAGGTTCGCCCCAACTCTGGTGGAGGTAGGAACCCCCTCGAGGGCCTCTAGTCTGTCAACATACCCCCGGTCCGTCGGAACCAATCACGACATAGCGAATGGAAAAAGAACCCGGAGTCCACACTGATAAAAAGTGAAAGAGGGTGGAGGCGGAAGATGAGGGGCTCTCCTCTTTCCAATAGATTACCACCAACTAATAAATGTGGAAGGAAAGATGGAATTGGAAACATCACCATTTTGCACAAACCGTAGTAATAACTAATTCAGGCCAGAATCATTAATGCGAGCTAAAGCCATTGGGTTCATGTTTGCTGCGAAATAGCATGTACGCAGTCTCACAGTGTTTTCCTGCAGATTACTCACAGTGAGGAAGAGGAAAAATCTACTGCGGGAAACCTGCTGTAAGAAATCTGGCAGATTTCACCTGAGCCAAGGACAAGCTTTTGTATCACGATGATAGGCTGGCATTGGCACAAGCCTCCAGATGTGCTGCACTGGGTAGAACACAACAATGCTCCTGTAGTACTTCTGCAGAAAATCCTTCTCTGAATCCCGTCACTGTGTGTGTGTGTGTGGGGGGGGGATCAGATAAACCTAAATTGACGGAACAACTGCTAACAACTAGTCAGCTCTGTTTCATAATGTCAGTGTTGTGAAAAACAAATGCCAAGGAACTGCCTTCGGTGAAAGGAGCTGAAAAGAGATTAAAGAGACAGTGCAACTAAAGGCTCTTCCGTTACTCTGGCATTATTGGGACATTGGAAAAGAGTGGCTATGCACTATCATCAGGTAGTAGTAGTATAGCATTGTGTGATCATTTTGGAGGTCATATCAGAAAAGGTCCTTGTTCTCAGGAGGTACATACTGAAATATATAAGAGAATGCTGTTGTCATGTGATTTCTGCAACTCAGGCTCATATGATTCACAAGGTAATTATAACCATAACATGTAGTTACCTACAGGGAAAAAAATGTGATGAAATGTTAACACTTGATGAAGTTAGGATATTTATGACATGCAATGTATTTGTCTTGCAACTTTTTTTTTTTAGATTTGAAACTTAAAAATAAAAGGATTTTGAAAGTTCTTTAGAGACTCAGGCTGAGAAGGTAAGGGAGTCCCTCCCACCACATAATTCAAAATAAAATTAAAACTAAAACTAAAAAGGAAGTAAGTTCTACTGAGTTGTGAATTTCCCCCATGATTATTGGGCAACACTTTTCAAGAAATACTAAAAACTACATTCTTTCAAAAAACATGTTTCTTCATCAGTGTGACCTATCTTTGCTCTTTCTAGCGATGGTGACAAGAATGTGATAACCCCCAATTGGTGGACAAGGGCATTGGAGGCTAGGACGGGAAGCTGGCTCACACAAGGTCCTGAGGAGCAGGCAGGGTCGGACCTGGTTGATTTGACTTAATTGAGTGAATGAGCAGGGTTTGCATGAAGATGCCTAGGTAGGCAGGAGAGCTGAGCAGAGCACTAGGGGAATGAGAACAGTCTATGGGATGACAAGATTGTGCGGAGAGCATGGACCATTTCTGTGGCTAAGCAGGGTAGGGCTGATCCCAAAGGTTATCCTTGTCAGACAAGGAGCCTGAACTTGTTCTTTAGCTGGACAAGTGAATTTGTCCTTTTGTTGGACAAGTGAACTTGTGCTTTTGCTGGACAAGTGGCCTTTTTAGAGGACAGATAGCCTAGGGTGGGTGTTGTGGGGAAAGGGAGAACCCATCCTAGGTTCCATGTCACGACCCGCTCCTGCAGCAGAAGGAAGGCTCTGGGTTGTTTTGTCTTTTTATACAGAAACCAAATGGATCAGGTCAAAGGTGGAATTTGATGAAATTGGGGTGGATGTGGCTCATGCTTCAAAATGCATGTATATTTTGTTGCTGACCCCACAGGGATGGTGGTTATTTTAAGATGCACATTCAGACTCCTCTGCTCCAAAACCTGGACTGGCTTTCCTCGTCCTGCCAGAAAGAGCTCAGACCCCTTAGCTGGACAAGCTGCCTCTTGCCAAACTAACAGCCACCTGAGCTCCCACCAAGCTGTCTTACTCCCACTCCAACCCCATGCCCTGGCTGCTCGGTGATCCTGGAGGGCCCCCTCCCTAAAAAGTGACCCAAATATGGCAACCCACAGTGATGCCTCCCGCCACCAAACTTCTGTGGCTTTAGTGTCTTCAGACACAAAGCAGAATGCTGCTGTGCACAGTGACACATCCTGGGTCCCCCAGGACTTTATAAGCACCCAAAAGCAGAGAAGTGATAGGAAATAACACCCTATATGATCTTTTTTATGCTCGAGACATTGCTGTCCCTGGAGAAATATTTACTAATCAAATTGCCAGTCTTCCCAAAGGAAAGTTGTTATCCCTCCCGCCTCAGTGGCAAACTGGTATAGAGCAAGAGCTCCAGAAAATGCAAGAGGAAATGGACAAAGCCTGGGATGTGCAAGAGGAAGCAGAAGCCAGTTACCCAGAAAGGCTTCACGTGGCCACCTAGGGGGTTTCCAGTTCTAGAATGCCTCTTCTGACCTTGACTCATGGAAGATTGCATTGGGGAGATGCTAGGCTGAGTCTTCCAGCTGAAGGCCCGGAATTCTGGGGCCACAGACAGCTCTGCAGGGATAGGAATGCCACTAAGGGACCCACAGGACCAATTTAGGGCACCTCCCCCAGGGGGCGGTACCTTTGGGTCTTCTCGATGAATCACCAGTATTATAGGGTTAATTTACATCACACTGAAACTTAAAGTAAACCCTGCCTGTAGTAATTGTCAAGGCATGTTTTTTACATGACAATTCAAAATTCTAAAAAAAAAGAGGTTGTCCAAAAGACCGACAGACTATAACAAGTGCTGGCAAGAATATGGAGAAATGGGAACCTTCATATATTGTTGGTGGGAATATAAAATGATGTAGCCACTGTGGAAACCAGTTTGGCAATTCCTTTGAAAATTTAGACATGAATTTACTATACAATCCAGCAATTCTACTCCTAGGTATCCAGTTAAGGTAAATAAAAACATATGTCTACACAAAGATCCATATGTATATAGTAGCTTTATTCACAATAGCCCCAAACTGAAAACAACCCAAATATCCATCAACTGCTGAATGGATAAACAAAATGTGACCCATTACAATGAATAGTATTCAGCCACACGAAGGAATGAAGCATTGACACATGCTACAACATGAATGAACTTAGAGAAAGTTTGCTAAGTGAAAGAAGGTAGATGCAAAAGGACAACTCCTATATGATTCCATTTATATGAAATGTCCAGAACAGGAAAATCCAGAGATAGAAAGCAGATCAGTGGTAGCCAGAGCTGGGGGGAGGGGCTCGGGTGGGGATAGACTGCTAATTGGCATGATTGTGTGTGTGTGTGTGTGTGTGTGTGTGTGTGTGTGTGTGTGTAGGGTGCAATGGAAATGCTCTAAAATTGGATCATGGCGATGGTTGCACAATTCAGTAAATTTACCAAAAATCTTTGAACTATATACATGAAATGGGTGAATTTTACAGTATGAAAAATCATACCCCAATACAATTGCTTTAAAAGTATTTGCTTTCCATCATTAATGTTTATTTCTGAATAGATTGTGCTCTTTGTGAGTTCCCGTTCCTGGAAGCTCTGGCAGCCTCACCAGCCATCACAGGACTTTGAGGGAACCCCCTGGGCTCCTGGTGAATGGGGGCTATAGTGTTGAGGACCAAGAAATGGATTCTCCAGCCCTTTTCATGAGATGTTGGAACAAGGATCACCCAAAGGGAAACTTCCGTAAGCCACCGTGAGAGAGGGCGATGACTGTTCACATGCCACCCACGCAGTTTCAAGGAAAACAGTTCTCCAGGAAGTAGCTCATAATAGCCACAAGAGGAGGCCCTGTGAGAATCTAGTACTCCCATTTTGCCAGGTCTGATCTTGTTGAAATGATGTCATATTACAGACTAGGTGACTGTAAGGATGCTTTGGTGAGGGAAGGAATGCAATTCTCAGGGACCCCGATTCCCACCTCTGCCCATTGCCCTCTCTCTCTACACGATTCCTTGACACACACACCCCGCACCCCCATGGAATGCGCATATTCTATGTTAGACAGCAGGTGTGCCTGGCCCAGGTTGGAGACAGCATTCTGCCCTTCACTTCCCAGTCTGAGTGGGGGTTCTCCGTGGAGTGTGTTGAGGTTGGGGTGGCCGGGCATGGCTGGAGACTTGTTCCCCTGCCAGCCCAGAGCATGACCACAGCTCCCAGGTGATGAGGTCTCAAGGACACAGGTCTAGGCAGGTGCACTTCACCCTCCGCACAAATCCACCTACTGATGTGGCATTGGCCAATGTCAGGATGGCGCCCGGAGGGAGCTCCTTCCCAGTGGCAAGGTGTGAGACTTCCCTGGGAACCAGTGCACGGTCCCATATGGCCAGACCTGCTATGCTCCCCACGAAGGCCTCAGAGCTGTCAAACCCACCCCCTATGCTGTCTTGCTCCTGGCCCAGCACCAGGGACCCACCAGAAGAGATCTCATAGCCCTCCCTGAAGTGGGAGCCAGTGGCCACTAGCCTGCGGTCCACGTGGAGCCAGTACCTGCCCAGGATGGATGTCCAGATGACACACATGTGGTGCCACTGGCCGTCCAGTAGCAGCTGCAGGGGTAGCTCCCTGAAGGCCGGGTCTCCGATCACAAAGTGGATGGAGCCAGGGGACAGGGAGTCCCGGCCGTGCAACACCAGTTTGTTGTCATTCTCCTCAGTGGCATAGGAGAGCAGGGTGCCCAGGTGGCCTGAGGCTGTGCGGACCCAGCTGCAGACAGACAGGGCCCGAAGGCCCAAGGGGAAGCCAGGACTGAGGAAGACCACATTCTCGGTGGAGGCATTCGGGAAGACAAGTGCAAGGTCCACGTTGCAAACTAGAAACAGAGGGGAGACAGTCAGCCTCTGGACCACGAAGCCACCTAGAAATATCTAGAAGCTTCCAGAAATATACAGAAACACCCATGCTGCAAGCACTGCGCTTTGCCCCAGGCAAGTGGGCCTGAGACCCCAGAAGCTGATCTTCATCAATCACTAACTATGAGGTTCGTGTCTCATTATCTTCACACACAAGCCCCATCTGGCAGGCAGGAAGACTGAGAACCAGGGCAGTCACATGAATTGCTAAGGAGCAGGTCTGAGCCGACACCCTTTACCACCAGCATAGCCTGTGTGTGTTTACTGTGGCAGCTGTAACAAATCTCTGCAAACTCAGTGGCTCAACACAACACAGATTTAATATCTTACAGTTCTGGGGGTCAGAAGTACAACATAAGTCTCACTGAGCTAGCTAGAATCATGGTGTCGGCAGGGCTAGTTTCTTCTGGAGGCTTCAGTGACAAGCCCCTTCCTACCCTTTCCAGCTTCTAGAGATGCCCGCATCTGTGGCTTGCAGCCCTTCCTTCCTCTGACCTGTGCTTCCTCGTCACAGCTCTGATCCTGACATTCCTGCCTTCCTCTTACAGGGCCCGCTGTGATGACACTGGACCATAATCCAGGATCATCTCCTACCTCAAAATCACATCCTCAAAGTCTTTTTTGTTACATGAAGTGACACATCCACAGAGTCCCAGGATCAGGACCTGGACATCTTTGGGGGCCATTGCCCTGCTGACCAGATGTCCTGCCAAGTCTGCCTGACAGAAGGGTGTGTGGGGCAGGCGTGGGCCTGCAGCTGCTGCATCTAGTCCGAGGTTCTGATTGGCAGGCTGGGGGCAGAGCCTGAAAATATACTTCCATAGCCCATCGGCCTATTGGGTTCGAGGATGCAGGGTGTTCTATGGCCAGCCCCAAGCTTCTCTTTCCACTTTGGGGGCTCCTGTCATAGGGCAGTGGTTCTCAACTGGAGGTAACTGTGCTTTCAGGGTACTTCTAGCAATGTCTGAACACAGTTAGTTGTCAGAGCTTTTGGGAGCAACCCTATAGCCATTCATTTCTTGGGAGTCCTGGTGGTTTACTTGGGGTCAACTAACTGGTCCTGTCTTATTGGTGAGGCCACCAGAGCCCCTGGGAGAAAAGGAAACACTGCTTAAAATTAAGAGGCCCAGGGGGCTGCTAAACCAGACAGAGGGATCAACCTATCAAAAATGAAAGTTAAAGATGAACTGGAATCTAGTGGGTGGAGACTGGGGATGCTGCTAAACACCCTAAAGCGTCTGGGTCGGCTTCCACAACTAAGGACCGCCTGGACCCAAATGTCAGTAATGCTGCAGTGGAGAACACCTCACCTGGGATATCAGAGCCAGCTTTACAAAGCCCTGGGAACCTACGTGGGTGGGCACAAGCCCCACAGAGGTGTTGGCTGAGTAGGGGTACCGCAGAGAGGGCTCATGCTGGTGAGGGCATCGGTGGGATCCTGCCAGTCCTGATGTGGCCAGTCTCTGACTTGGAGTGGGCATGTACTGACCGCTGGGTGGCACCCTGTCATATGTGCACATTCACTCCTAACTCCCAGGCAGAGGGGTGGCCTGACCTGCTGGGGACCTGAAGACTGTTTTTCACCTGGATGGCCCCTTTCTTCCAAGTGGAGTATGAGGGGTGTGAAGCCAGTATCCTCTCCACATAGTCCCAAGCAGAAGGCTTTTTGGAGGGGACTGGAGACCTAAGGAGGAGTGAGAGGGAGAAATGGAGGCAGATGGGTGAAGGACAGTTCCACAGGACTTACTCTCTCCTGGTGTTTCAGGAGGCTGCGTCCTCTGACTGCCTGGGTCTGGGGGCTCCCGTGATCCCTGGAGACGGCCAGCGAAGTCCTGAGGTGGGTCCCTGGGCTCAGGCAAAGCTCTGAGCACCTGCCTGGCCCCCTGTAGCTTTGGGGAGCTTCGGCTTGGTGGCCCAGGCTGGGCAGGGGGCCAGGCCGTGTCTGCAGTACCCAAGCCAGCCACCTGCAGCCACCCCTTGAGACCAGCCAGTCTGGCACCCTGGCTCTGGACAACGTGCATCAAGTGAGCCAGTGTGTCCTGCAGGGCCCGCACGTCCAGGGTCAGGCTGGACAGGGCTTCCCTCTGTGCCTCCTGCTCCTTCCTCTCCCGGATGTGCTGCTGGCTTCTCTCACTCAGGGCGGCGCTCAAGGCCAGCAGCCTAGAGTCCACCTTCCGGCTCCTGCGCTGTGTCTTCTTCATCCAGGTCTTGAGGTGGCTCAGGTCACCCTGCATAGCAGCCTGTGACTGGTTGACCACCAGAGCCATGGCCTGGCTTTCTTGGGCCAGGCTCTGGAACCGGGCATCAATGTTGAAGGACAGGTTGTAGTTGCTGGCGATGGCCTGCAGGTATGTTATGGTCACCTCCCGGAAACTCCGAAACTGCAAAGGATACACAGTAGCCATGGGGGTCAGGGCAGGGAAGGGCAAGGAACAAGCCTTCCCTGCTGCACTTCTGTGGTGCCTACTGAGAGCCAGTGGATCACTTTGACCAGCCCCATCACAGATGAGCTCAGAGAGGCAGGGCACGAACCCAAGGTCACTCAGCAGCACTGTGCAGGGTGAGGCCTCCAGGCCCACAGCCTGGCCTCCTGCTCTTCACCCCTGACCCTCCCTGTGAGTGGATGGATGCCAGAACGAGCTATGTGAGCTATTTGTGGGAGTCAAAGTGGGGAGTACTTGACATAGGCACATTCAGGGTGCTCGGGAACTGGCTATGAACCCTCATGGGAGCATCTGCTCCATGGTGGACATGAGACCTTACCCCTATGCCCAGTGTTGCTGCCCCGTCTGTCTGCCATGGCCCCGGCATGCCTTCAGTCACACCCCTGGGGGCTTCCCACCCCTCCCAGCCTCTGACTCCCACCCAACCCTCATGTGTCAGAATCTTCATTGTCTTCAGAACGGGGCCTAGGAAACCTTTTTTGCTGGGTTCCAACTATAGGTGAAATTAATGTCGGCTGATAAAAAGAACTACAAACTCCGCATCTGTGGTCACAGAGTGCCAATACTATTTCATTTCTGTAACATCCATCCTTCCTCTTTTGTCAATTAAAAAAAAAATCAACTGCCCACAGGGTAGGTATACTTACCTGCTCCTCCAGTCGGCGGAGCCTCTCGAAAAATGGTTTTCTTTGCACTGCAGGGCCAACTTCCTGGGACAACGCGCCATGCAGATAAATAGGTAAGAAAATAAGGAAGAAAGACAGGGTCTTCCTGCCCACGCAGCCCATTCTGAGATAGACGAGGAGCGGTGTCACCGCCGACTATGGGAGGATGATTTGTGCTCCTGCCTTAGCCCATGCTCCTTCTAGCTCTAAGTGGAAAGGTTTTCCTTCTTTGACTCTGGCTGAGAGTCAGGTATTTCCTGCTACCAGTTGAAAGGCATTTATCATCCAGCCCACGGGCTCTGGAGAGTTGAAGGTTCCTAAGGAGACAAGCTTAAAACAGATCCAGTTTCTTTAGAAAATAATTCTACAGGGTGGAAGCCCTGGTCTGGCTGGCTCAGAAGCAGAAGGGGGTGATTGCTTTAGCAGGGGCACATGGACTCATGTTCCCACAAAAGGAAGTTGAAGCAGGACAAGGAACCTGGCTGAAGCCAGGGAGTCCTTGGAGCCAACTCTGCAGTGAGGCCCAGCATCCCACCATGCGCAGTGTGTCCTGTGATGCCATCTCTCCCTTAGGTAAGGCAAAAGACATGAGATTGGGAGCCACCTTAATTTGTTTTGGGGAATAGATTATGTAGTGGGCTGAATTGTGACTCCAAATAAGGTAGGTCCAAGTTTTAATACCTGTGAATGGGTCTTATTTGGAAAAATGTCTTTGCAAATGTACAAGCCCTTCTTACCTGTCCCCCTGTATACTGTCTCCTGCTTAATATGAAAACTCAGCCAGGAATGATTAGACACTCAGAAGCTTCTAACAGGAATGACAAAATCTTCCCAAACAGAAAAGGAACCTAGGAAACAATGCTGAGAGCCAAGGAAAAGCTCAAAAATGTTCTAATCAATACCCTCAGAAAGACAAAAAAAGTTTTATGTCTACAAGGCAAGGAAAGGATGCTACAAAAAATGGAATACTCAGATAGAAAGAAGTTGCTCTCAGAAATAAAGACTGACCCACCCCATCCCCCAAATAAAAGGTAACAGAAAAGCCAAAAGGCAAAATTAAAGCAACTGGCCAGAAAGTAGGGGAGAAAGACAAATAAATGGAAAAAAGTTGAGAAAACATAACATTTGAGATCAACAAATGAAACTGTAAAGAGTGAGACTAAAAAAACAGGGTGGAAAAAATTGTTAGGAAGATTACCCAGGAAGGTGTTGCAGACTGGGACATCTGTCGTTTAAAAGACCACATGTCAGAGAGCACTGGATCAAGGAAAGGCAACTGACCCCAAGGTTCCTCTCATCAAGTGTCAGAACACAGCAGACAAGGAAGAGATCCTAACCATGTCCAGAGAGAAAACCTGGTCGCATGGGAAGGATTGAGACTTTCCCCAGAGAACTGTTGGCCGTCTCAGTAACAGTGCTGGCTGCCAAAGGCCTTAACATTTTCGAGTGAAAATGATTTTCACTTAAAATTATGCATCTAGCTCAAATGTAAATTGACCTGGAGCAAAGAATAAAGGCATTTTCCAGATATAAAAAGGCTTAAGAAACTTACCTTCTGTGTACTGTTTTGTGAGGTTACTGGATAATAGGAAAATAGGGGAATAAAGGATGATTGCAGTAGCTCTAATCCAGAAGGGGACTGGGAGGAATTCCCAGAGAGTCCCAGGAAGGCGTCATCCTCAACTCCTTGCTCTCTATCACACCACACATCAGCTCTAACTTTACGGAAACATCCCAGGTCAGGCAGTCTGTTTTCACCACCTGGCCCACATCAGTCTTTGCAGCAGGCGGCCCAGCGGGACTCCTTGCATCTGGGAGATACCCGCTACTGCCCGTTCTTCTAACTGCACCCAGGTGGATGGCTTAAAATGGGACTGCCCTTGATCACTCATTTTCTGACCCCGCCTAATTTTTCTTATACATATTTGCCATCTGGCATATTGTGCACGTACTTCATTTGTCTGCTTCATTCTCTGCCCTGAAGAGTGCTTGCTGTATGCAGCAGTCATTTAATTAATGTATGTCGAAAGAAGAAATGTTTCCCAGATTTCCCCACAAGGACCGTGTAGGCTGAGATGGCACCTCTTTGCAAGGTCTTCCCATATCGCTCCCTGACGCTGCCAATAGGAGCTTCTGCAAGATGGGAGGTTCCTATTTGCGCTGCGCATTTTAACAGCCACTAGCCACAGGTAGCTACAAGCCCTTGGAAAATGGCTGGTGCGACCAAGGAGAGGACCTGTTCCTTTCATTTGATTCCATTTTTTTTTTTCCACAGCCACCTGCGGTTGGTTGTCACGTGCTGAACGTGCAGCTCCTATTCCAGAACCCTTTCTCATTTACACTGCTTTATTCATGAATCCCTGAAACCATCCCCGTTGATGCGGTGCGTTTCCCTGCAGGGCTTGTAGCTTGGGGAGAGCAGGTTCTTGCCTCAGGGATGGGGGGGGGGGGGGCGAGGCCTGGCACCCGGTCGGCGCTCAGCAGGTATTGTGGAGGCGCGCACGCGTGGCACTTGGGAGAGAACTGGGGCTCCGGAGCTCAGGGAGAGATGGTGACCACTCTGGGAAAGATGGACACTTTGGCAAACGGAAGGCTGGCCCCTCAGAGTCTGAGCCTGAGGAACCGAACTCGGAGCCACGTGGGGGAACGCAAACCAGACCATAAGCCGGACTACGCGCTGAGGGTACCCTCCCCGTCCAGCGCAGGCGCGGATGAGGCCGCCCGCTCCCGCGCCTCTTCCGGCTTCCCGGTTTAGCCGCAGATTCGTCACGATCGGCCAGCGGGGACTAGCCCAACAGGCTCAAAGAAATTAGCGGCAGCTCTCTCTCCTGGTCTGCAGATTTCGTGATCTGCGGGCGCGCGAGCTGAGAACCCAGCGTGGAGCTGGGCCTCGCGGCCGTAGCGAATCGACTGTGGGTCGGCAGCGGCGGGGCGGGGTCTGAGCGCGCCGCAGCCACGCCTGGGACCGAGCGGTCGCGCTCCGCTCTGCGACCTCTGCCCTCCACTGATACCCCTCCTCCAGTCCCCGAGACCCGCCCCCGTCCCACGAGGCCCCCCCTTCCTGCCACGTCGCGAGGTGGGATCTGGGCGCTTGCTGGAGAGGGAGCGTGGGACGGGCCAGTCGCTGGCCTCCGCGCAGCGCGTGCGGGAGCGCGCGTAGACCGGGCTGGTCTGGGATCCCCCAGGCTCGTGAAGACACTCTTAAGACCCCTAATACAACCTTATCAAGTGGCTGAGTGCACTGGTGACAGATGCCTACTTAATGATAGTCAGGTCTGCTGGGGCTTGTGACCTGTAAATACTGTCCACAGATGGTTGTAGTTTCTGGGAAGGAAGGGAGTTTGTCTAGGTGAATCACAGATGGGTACATCAGGGAGTAGGAAGAGCATCTGATGGGTGCCTCTAGACCAGGGTCTTCCTACCTGGGCCTCTGCACTGTGGCACTTGGTTTGTATAGTCCTTTCTTGGGGGGAGGGTTGTTCCGTGCATTATGGGATGTTTACAGTCTCCTAGGTCCCTGCTGTTCCTAGTTGTGACAACTGAAGATGTCTCTACTGGGAGATTGCCTTGCTGTGGAAGGTGTCATGGAGGGCCTCAGGCCCTGAACAGACTTCTAGTGGAAACAGTCACAGATGCCTGAGGGGGAGGATACTGCTGGGTGACAGCAGGGGTGGGAAGGAATGGGATTTCCAGGTTTCCAGGAAGCTTAATAGAACACCAGAGGTTTCTGAGAGTACATGAAGAATGCTTTCTTATCTGAGACTGACTCCTGTGTGGATGCCCATGGCCCCTTGCATTTCTCATGTCCTTTCTTATGAACAGAATGGATCCAGTGCTTTCTTCTGTCCGGCTCACGGTCCAGGAAGCTGTCCACACTCTTTCGTCTTCTGAAGATGGTGACCACATCTTCTCCACCCTGAGCTCCCTAAAGCGGTATCTCAGTAAAATGGAGAATCCAGCCCTTCCCCGGGAACAGGAGTTTGCCAGGGTCCACTTTTCTGCCTTTCTCAGATGTCTTGTTGGCAAGCTGAGCCCTGACTGGCTTGAGCTGCTGCCTGGTGGCCAGTTGGAGGAGCTGTGGGCTAGCTTCTTCCTGGAGGGCCCAGCTGACCAAGCCTTCTTGGTACTGATGGAGGCCATTGAGGGCGCTGCCAGGTGAGTGGGGGTGGGTCTGATTATGGAGTCAGTTGTCACATCTGAAGCATAAGCATGGCCTGAAAGATTGCAAACCAGTGGTAGAGCACCTGAAAATTAAAAGCAGTTTGTGCTAATCTCTGCAATGGGAAGGCCCTTGCTCTCTGTTCTGTCTGTGATGTGTAGAGAAAGAGAGGGAGCAGGAGTGTTCATGTCCCAGTGTCTGAGACCGTGGGTTAGCTCCAGACTGAGGTGACATGGGTAACAGTGGGCATTGTCATCCTCCTGGGCCCTCTCCTTCACCATGTGGTTTGAGCTCTCCCGTGAGGCACCTGGGTGCTGCAGCAACCTCACAGGGTGCCAGTCTTGAGGTGGTTCCCATATCCCACACCTGGGCACATGACGGTCCTTGTGAGGACACCTCATCATTGCGAAGCTGGGTTTTCAGCGGTTGCTGTGATTTAAAAAAAAAAAGCAAGCACCATGTGAAAAGCACCGTCAGGAGAGGGCAGTGTGATTCCGAGATGGGAGGCTGCGCTGGACTCAGCAGGTGCTTGTGTCCGACTGGTAATTGTTGCTACTTAGTAAGATTTAAATACTCTTTCTTTCAACCCATGAATAGGATATAAGCGCTGATTAAGTGGTTGGAATTACCTGTTTAATGATGGCTGTTGCTATTCCTTTTGGCTGAGGGTGCTGCGGATGGCGATGCTTGGGGGCTCTGCTCATCACACCTGCTCTTGGTTCAGCCCCAGCTTCCGTCTGATGAAGATGGCGCAGCTGCTGGCTCGGTTCCTGAGGGAGGGCAGGATGGCTGCTGTGATGGAGGGGCAGTGTTGGCAGAAGACAGAGTTGGCCTTCCCCCCGCTCCAGGAGGCACTCCTCACCAAGGTGGTGAGCTTGCCTGACCGCCTAGGCAACTGTCTGCAGCGTGAGAACCTGTCCGAGTTCTTCCCTCAGAACTACTTCCTTCTGCTGGGTGAGGAGGTCGTGCAAGTGCTGCAGGCAATTGTCGACTCTCTCCGAGGTGAGGACTCCTTTGAAGTGTCTTCTTCCAGCTGTTTTCTCAGTCTGCGTCCCCTCCTTCCCTCTCTGGCCTCTGGGGACTTTGCAGTCTCTGGGCAGTGCTATCAATGAGTCAGAAGTTGTTTCCTGTTTGGGGCGGTAGCAATCCACATGATAAAGTTTTACCCACTTCTCAGCTGTTGACCTTGGAGGTGGAGCTGACTCTTGATTTCTTCAGTTCTTGGGTGGACATAGGTGAAGCCGGCCATATATTTCTGCTCACTACTGGGTCCTCACTCAGCATCAGCAAGAATGTCCACGGTCTGAAAACCGGAGCTTTCACCTGATGAGAGTCCTTCTCTCTTGGCTGTTGGCCAGGATCCACTTGTCTTAGTTGTCTCAGGTGTCTGTCACTGGGCATCTTGGGTGCATGGAGGGGCTCTGTGGGAGCAGCTTCTTACTCATTTTTTCATCACAAAGTCTTTGGGGCATCAATCGTGGAGGCAAGTGTCTTGCCTGGATGTGTCCGGTGCTCCCAGCAGCTGAGGCTGTGGAGTGGGCACCATGTCAGGCACCATGTCGAGGCTTTTCACATGTGTTGCTTCAGATAGTTCTGGGACCATGCTTGAGAGAGGCACTATCGCTGTCCAGGGGGAGGGAGCCACATCGAAGTGAGGCTCCTGCATTTAACTGACCGGGCCGCCCAGCCCCACTGTTTTGTGCTGGGTAATGCCCGCAGGATGTTCTGAATAGCCAGAATGTATCTAGTCTGCCTGTGCAGTGGCTGTGTGTGGTCTCAGATGCCCCTCTTCAAATCACAAACATGGTGTTTCCATTGTGTGTGGGTCCTGTTTGAACCCTGGCTCTTCTGGTAGAGTTTGTGTCACCCACTCTCTCCTTATTCCCATGTCCTTATATCTTCCCTTTGTCCCTATGGGCGGCTCAGAGCCCCACCTGCCCCTACCTGTAGCTGGCCACCTCAGCCAGATCCCTCTCGGTGCCTCTCCTCCTGGTGCCGCCATACCCATCCTTGTTTTGGAGGATTGTGGTGATAATTAAGCGGGTGAATATGTGTAAAGGTTTGTAAACAGTTATTATTGATTTTTCAAGTTAGAAACAATTTTATCAAGACTTCAGTTGGATTGATTGAATGAATTGGCATTTTTACAACATGAAGTCCACCTGCCTAGGAATGAGGTCTGTCCCCACTTGTCAGTTGTTCTTTGATGGCCTTACTGCCATTCTCCTTTAAAAGCTCGTTTTCCTTCTTGTCTCAGGTGGCTTGGACTGCTCTGTCTCCTTCGTGTCTCAGGTCCTTGGGAAAGCCTGTGTCCATGGGAGGCAGAGTGAGTGTTTCCTTTCTGGGGAGAAGCCGAGGTGCATTCTGGCACTCTCCCTGTTTCTCCTGGCAGCTGTCCTGGGAGGGGGCGTGTATTGTGGTTCTCTGGTGGAAGGTGGGAGCCTCTCTGTGTGTCCCAAAGCAGCAATGGTCCCCTTGCCGGGGCCTGGCCCTGGGTGAGCTGATGCCAGCTGTCCTGGGCCCCTTGGTGAGGGCTTGGCTATGCAACTAGTGGACCGATGGGGCGCAGACACCAGACAATCCATGGCCCCAGGCTCAGGGCCTCCTCTGTGTGCTTCTTAGAGGAGATCCTGGGTGTGCTGGTGCCCCGGCTGACAGCACTCACCCAGGGCAGCTGCCTCTGGCAGCGGGTCTGCTGGCGCCTGCTGGAACGCGTGCCTGACCGGGCCATGGAGGCTGTGCTGACGGGGCTCGTGGAAACCGCTTCCGGGTAAGAAGCAAGGCACCCTTCCCAATGGAAACGCTTCTCTTCCAGGAAGGCGGGAGGTGGGATTCAGACGATCCATGCCTGCCATCCGTTTGTATGTAGTTGGTTTCTGGTCCTTCACAGGAAAGGCTGGCCGCCCCTACTCCAGGAGAAGCATTTAATCCTGGATATGGTCAGAGCAGGGAAGGGATGATATCCTCTTGAGTTGAGGTGCAGGGCTCTTCCTGGCTTCCACATTTACTGGGAAGAGGGAGCATCAAGAGTGACTTGGACCTGAAGCACTTGCTGAGGCTCCCCCGTGGCTAGTGTGGAGTCCTGGATCCAGCCTGATCTGTTGAGATTCCTTCTTTTCCCAACTGTGCCTTGCAGGCCTGAAGTCCTCTCTAGACTGTTGGGGAACTTGGTGATGAAGAGTAAGAAGGCCCAGTTTGTGATGACCCAGAAGCTTCTGTTCCTGCAGTATGGATACACGGTGAGAGCCAGTGAGGGTGTGGGCTGCAGGACACCTCAGGTCCCAGAGAAATGACTATAGCAAGTGGAACTGCAGTTCCGTTGTCCAGGAAATGTCATTGTCTTTCATCCCAGACCCATTCCTGCTCTGGGACTCCTGGGCAGACGGACCTCGGTCCCCTGGGCTCCCCCGGCTAGGCAGGTGGCAGGTGGGTGGTGTCTGCCTGGCAGACAATGACAGGACACCCAGCTTCTGTTGCAGACACCTATGCTGCAGAGCCTGCTAGGGTACCTGGCCATGGACAGCCAAAGGCGCCCACTGCTCATACAGGTAAGTCCTGTCTGGTCCTCAGTCCCTACGATGTCCCAAGACCACTTTCTGGTAGGACGGAGAGGGATTACGTTCTTGCCTGGGATGGAGGGGAAGCAGGTGGGGCTGTCTGAGGAGGCCGGGGTCGTGCTGTCTGCCAGGCGCTGAAGGAGCTCCTGGAGATGTGGGGCAGCAGCAGCGCGGTCCGCCACACACCCCTGCCACAGCAGCGCTACATCAGTAAGGCTGCCCTCATCTGCCTGGCACACCTGGGGGATGAGGAGCTCCAGGACAGCCGGGACGGTGAGCAGGTGGCAAAGGGCGCCCCGTCCCAGTCCCTGTACCCCCGATCCCTCCCCTGCGCTCATCATGCATGCGTCGGTGCTTCCAGAGTTGCTGGCCAGCCTGATGGCAGGAGTGAGATGCCGCCTGGACAGCAGCCTGCCTGCTGTGCGCCGCCTGGGCATGATCGTGGCCGAAGTGGCCAGTGCCCGGATCCACCCCGAGGGGCCTCCCCTGAAGTTCCAGGTGAGCAAGGCTTGTGCCTGTGTGGTCTCCCCAAACTGCTGTCACTCCATTCCCTTATGTCACCTCATCTTTCTGGGTCCAGGCCCATGGAGCATCTGTTGGCATCAAGTCGGCCTTGGCGGCCCTGACGAGGGTCACGGCTCAGAGGGGAGTGGAGATATAGCCCATGCCTAGACCCTGGCTGCTGTCTCTGCCATGGTCAAGGTCAGAGCTGAAACTGATCCTCCAGATGGATCCCTGGGTGTTTAACTCTCAGGCCATTCTAGGCATCCCCAGCTCTGGGACATCCTTGGGGCTGCTGCCACATCTGCTCTGTCCCAGGGGATTCTCTGGCTCCCTCAGGAGGAGTGGAGCCCTCTAGCCTTCAGCGTACCCAGCGCTGCTCTCTGCCGAGGTGGAGACTTAGAAAATCACTCTCAAGAGGTTCTGGCTGCCAGAGGCTGGTGGCGTACAGACTGGGGGCTATGATGGCAGGGCCTCGGAGGGGCCCCAGCTCTGCCACTCCTGTCTCAGCCAACTCCAGCTCTTTTTCATTGTAGTATGAAGAGGATGAGTTGAGCCATGAGATGCTGGCATTGGCCACCCTCCAGCCTGTGGCTGACAGCCCCTCAGAGGCAAGGTGAGGTCTCTCCACCCTGAGCTCTGGGCATGGTTGGCCAGGTGGGGGTGATTCCTATGCACTTGTTAGATTCTGGCTTGTCATCCCGGAATCAAATTGCTGAGACAGAAGCTAAAAAGACGAGGGTGGGGTAGGAGGAACATTTTTTTAGACTCTGGGATTAGAAATTCATTGTGGGGTGTCCCTGAAGGGTTCCTTTCTCCTTGTTTCCCAAAAGCCCGCCTGTCACTCCAGTTGCTACAGAGACCCCTGACAAAGAAAATGTGGATGATGGTGTCCCCCAGGCACAGCCAGAGGGTTCTGACTCTGAGCTTGACAGGTAGGGTGACAGGAAGGTGCTGAGGAGGCATGGGGCAGTCCCTTGCTGGCATCAGAGCCCACCAGGTGATTGCGAGGGCTGATGGGCCTGTCTTGTGATGGGGAGCTCGTGCTGCAGGGCTGTGCTGGCTCTGAGAACTCTCCAGTTTTTTCCCGATGTGAAAACCAGTGCTCAGGGGCTTAGTTCCACTGCAGCCTTAGCCTGTCAGCTGTTCTTGAAGCTTCAGACACAGGAATTTTGGTGACTCAGGAGTTTGTCTTTGTGGCAGAGGGTGCCCAGCTTCAGCTCTCAGCGGCTTCTACTCTGCCTGTTGTCTGTTCCTGAGCAACCAGCAGGCCCCATGTGCTTCTTCCATAGCGATGATGAGTTTGTCCCCTATGATATGTCGGGGGACCGAGAGATGAAGAGCAGCAAGACACCCATGTACGTCCGGGACTGCGTGGAAGGTGGGCCTCTTTTTAAGGTGTGAGCCCTGCTAAGTGCCCTGAGGGGAGGCCTCAGCCCCGGGCACAGCTGGGCACTTAAGCCCCTGGGGCTGCTGGGCTGTGGGACTTGTCCATATCCCAGGAATTCACCTGCCTTCTGCTCAGTGCCTAGATCCTGGCTGCTGTCTCTGCCATGGTCAAAATTAGGGTTGAAACTGATGGAGGCCCGTGTGTGTTCTATGCAGCCCTGACCACGTCTGAGGACTGGGAGCGCTGGGAGGCAGCCTTGTGGGCCCTCGAGGGGCTGGTCTTCAGGAACCCGGCTGCCACTCGGGAGGTGACTGGGCAGGGGAGCTGGGATCTCAGGGTCATGGTTGGTGGGTGATGTACTGGGAGGAATGTGTGCAATGAGGGAATCCAGTCTGGCTCATGCGCGTGCCTTGGTGGCTTTCTGTTTCCTCAGGAGGCCCATCACTGGGACCTTTGCTGGGGTCTCTGAGATGTGTCTGTTCTATTGTAAGGAAGGCTGAGGGCTGTGGGGGTGTCTGGGGCATCTTGGGGGCACTGAAGTTTCCCTGACCCTTGTGTACAGGTGAGCGTGGAGCTGGCCAAGGTGCTCCTGCACCTGGAGGAGAAGACGAGCGTGGTGGGATTTGAGGGGCTGCGCCAGAGAGCCCTGGTGGCCGTCACAGTCACAGACCCTGCCCGAGTGAGTCTCAGCAGCTGTGTGGTGCCGGGGTTGTGCCCCCTCCTCCCCAGGTATAGTCCATGTTGGGGCCCTACCTCCTACCTCTGGAGTTGTGAACCTCAGCGGCCTTTCGTTTGCCTGGCTCAGGTGGCGGAGTATCTGACCTCACAGTTCTATGCTGTCAACTACAGCCTCCGGCAGCGCATGGACATCCTGGACGTGAGTGCCTCTGGGTCCCTGTCCCATTTGTCAGGTGCAAGCTACCTTAATTCAGGGGCCAGGCCGGGTGCAAAGCCCCCAAAAGGAGAGCAGGTGTTTGCCAAAATCTATGTGGGCAGGTCCAGAGTCCTCCTGAGTCCCTTGTTGCTAGGCCTCAGAGGCTGAGACCAGTGTCTGTCTGATAAAAAGAAATGAAATTACGTCTGCAGCCATACCATCCTTAACAAGCCCCATTCCGTCTGATCTCAGAAGCTAAGCAGGGTTGGGCCTGGTTAGTATTTATTTTTTACAACTACAGCACCTAGGAAGACCAGGTGCTGTAGGTGTAAAAAATAAAAAATAAGGGATTGTAAACTGACAAGACAAGGTCCTTGCAATTCGTGAGGTCAACCAAGGGTTGCCTCACCTAAAAAAAAAAAAAAAAGATATTATGACACTTGCTACAATGTGGATGAATCTTGAGGGTATTATGATAAGTTATTTTTTGTCTGGCTTGTTATGACAAGCCAGACAAAAAATAAATACTACATGATTCCACTTACATGAAGTCTCTGGAGCAGTCAAAATCACAGAGACAAAGTAGAATGGGGTGTACCAGGAGCTGGGAGGGGGATGGACGAGGAGTTAGTGTTTAATGGGTTCAGAGGTTCATTTTGAGAAGCTGAAGAAGTTCTGGCAATGGATGGTGGTGATGGTTGCACAACACTGTGAACGTACTTAATGCCATTGAACTTAACAGTAGTTGAGATGGTATGTGTTAGGTGTATTTTACTAGAGGAAAGCAAAGACTAAGATGATAGTAAAAAAAAAAAATTCACTGTTTTTGTATTTAAATTTCGTGGCATCTGGTACATTCATAATGTTGTATAACTGTCACGTCTGTCTACTTTCAGAACATCTTGCAGCACCCTCAGAGATAGCCTGTGAGCATTCACTTCCTCTCCCCAAGTCCCTGTATCTACTGTTGGTTTCTGTGGATTTGCCTGTTCTTGGTACTTCCTATGCAGAAAGTCATATGTGTGGCCTCCTGGGTCTTGCTTCTTTCACTCGCATGTTTTCAGGGCCCACCCACACGTAGCCTGGGTCAGAACTTCATGACCTTTTCCTGTGAGGCAGGGGGCAGGATTGGACCAGCTTCAGAAAGAGAAGCGACCCAGGCAAGGGGAGTGGAGCACGGACTAGTCACCAGGGAGCGTGCCCACTTTTCCTTCTTGAACACCCACAAAATGAAGTGTAATCCTGAGATGCTTGGAACTGACTCCCTACATGGGTCTCTGAACCTCCCCCTCAAAGACAGTGAGGGCTGTTGATGGGGCACTTGGTTTACCTTGAACTTAAAAAATGTCATTCTTCCCTAGAGTGATGGCAGCTTCCTTGGGTCTTTCTCTCCTCTAGGTCCTGACTCTGGCTGCCCAGGAGCTGTCTCGTCCCGGGCGCCTCAAGAGGACCCCCCAGCGCAGCTCCCTGGACCCCACCTCCCAGTCCGGCTGCACTGTGACTCCCGCCTGGCGGGCAGTGGTGGACGAGCGGGTCAGAAGCAAGACCCGGCACTTCTCGAAGGTCAGCCAGGACCCTGCTCAGGTCTTCATGGGTGGGGATTTTGGACAGGCTGGCCAAGCAGTTGGCCACCTCTAGGCACTGTCTGCTTAGAGGGGGCAGTGCCAACACTGGTGGTGGTCTGTGAAAGGAGAGTTTTGGGCACAAACTAAGCTGTATCACATATGTTGTTGCACATCAGACTGAAATGGTTTTAAGACATGAGTACAAAGGTAGGGGTGAAAAAAGCCCTAAGAATTCTATGTCAGCAGCGGATGACCTGGTGTGGGCTGTGCTGTTGGGATCCGTCTAGGCCAGGGCTGATAAAAAGGAAGGAAAGTCTGATCTTGCCCCTCCCTCCCTGAGACATTTAGGCCCTTCTGGAGACGTTCTTGGTTTTCACTGGGGGTGGGTGCTGCTGGCATCCAGCTGGTGGGGTCCAGGGAGGCTGCTCACCATCCCACGGCACACAGGACATCCCCTCCATGAGACTGTTCTGCATGGGGGAAGGAGGGCTGCGTTCTGCACCCAATGTGGTGTCCTGTGAGCCCTGTGTGTTTGGCAGGGCTCTCCCAGGCGGGGACCAGCCGGCAGCCCCAATGAATTCAACTCGGTGGCTGGCTACTTCTTCTTCCCCCTTATTCAGCGTTTTGACAGGTGAGTGGGAGGCCTGTGATTTGGGGAACATGAGCCATGGACACTTTGCAGACAGGAGGCTTTCCAAGTTGGGGTCTGGGTGGGACTTTGGTCAGCAGCAGGGCCACCACCTCAGCTTTGGTTGTTCGTAGCTTTCAATTAAATGATGAGGTGAGGGTCACGGTTTCTGTCACGGATGTCAGGTTCGTGTCAGGGCCTCAACCTCGCTGGTGCCTCGATGCTACACGTGCTCTGCCCACTCCTCCTTTGCCTCCTTGTATAGCCTTGGCCTGAGTGGGTTATAGATGTCCCCTCAACATCTGCCACACAGGGTATGATGCTCTGGTGACAGTGGAGAGGGGCAGAGCCTATAGTCCTTCCCCACAGAGGCAGAGTTGGGGGCTGCCGCCTTTGCTGTGTGGCCCTTCAGGTGGTGGCCTTGGTTCCCCCAAATGCCACCCAGGCCCAGGCTTGGGCCAGGTGGCCTTGCAGAGTGACTGAGTATCTGTCCAACACCTTCTCCTTATGACTCTGAGTGCCACAAGGAGGCAGGTGGTGAGGAGCAGCATCCAGGGGGCTGGGGTGTCCCTTGGTGGCCCAGGAGGGAGTTGGCCCTGAGCGCCAGACCGGCATCATTCATCGGATTCTGTGTTGTAGGCCTCTGGTGACCTTTGACCTTTTGGGAGATGACCAGTTGGTTCTCGGGAGACTGGCCCACACCTTAGGGGTCCTGATGTACCTGGCTGTGAACACCACGGTGAGCTGAGAACTGGCAGCTAATGGCCCCCCCCCCTTGCGTGGATTATGTGCCAGTGGTTTGTCCTCCCCATGGGCCTCACCTTGGCCCTGTGGACAGGAGTGTTGGGGCCTGAAGATAGTGTCCAAGGTGGGGACTCTTGGGTGCCAGGACCGCAGCCCACTGGCCTCTGCTATTTCAGGTGGCTGTGTCCATGGGCAAGGCCCTGCTTGAGTTCGTGTGGGCCCTTCGCTTCCATGGCGATGCGTGAGTGGCTGAGGGACTGGGGGCAGTGGTCCCATGCAGATGTGGTGGGGGCGGGGGGGGGGGGCTCTGAATCCTGGCAAGTGGACATTGGGAGGCTGGTGGTGGCTCCCAGGGGTGGCCGAGAGGCAGCTGGGTCTGGCACTTCTAAGAAGGAAGGGGACAAGGAAGGGGGCTAGGCAGGGCCAAGGGCGCCTTTGCTGCCAGTGGGGCTGCTGTGCGGCTCCGCTGGGGCTCAACCCTCCGCCCTGCTTGGCAGCTACGTGCGCCGGGGCCTGCTGTCCGCTGTCTCCTCCGTCCTCCTCAGTGTCCCAGCTGAGCGACTGCTGGCAGACTTGCCAGACGAGCTGCTAGAAGCCCGGTCATGGCTGGCAGGTGAGTGCCAGGTCACGGGCTGTGGTAGTGAGGTGGGTGGGAGGCTGGCGCAACCTGGAAGGGTCCCAGTGGCCATCAGAGTATGTAGACCATTGTGGCGATCCCTTGAGCTGAGTGAGGCCCCGTCCATAGGCTAGCATGAGTGTCATGTCGCTCCTTGTTTACACACTAAGTGTCTTATAGGGGGACTTGAAAGAAGGCACTCATGCCGGAAATGGCATCTGTATTCCTTCTAAAAGTTCTCACTCTTCAAAAAGGTTACAGGAGCCATACAGTGAGCACCGTGTATCCTCACAAGAGTCACTGATCCTTAGCATTTTGTCATATTTTGTTCTCATCCTTCCACCTACATATACTTTTTAAAAACTTTGTTGTCACCAGTATGTAGCCACGTGAGCCACCACACCCACTTCCACCACTGGAGCTCATGGCTGGGACTGGACCATCTGCAGCTGCACTTGAAGGCCCAGTGGTCCCGTGATGGCCTTTCCCTTTCTTTCTGCTGGATCCCGGGTCCAGTCAAGGCTCCTTCGGGACCCTGACCCCCGCCGCATTCCTAGCTCCTACTGTCTGCTTGCCCCTAGTGTCTCATTTTGTTGGTGCGCAGTGCACCCCACCACATAAGTTTCTCTATATCTCAAGTTACATGTGTCAGGATAGCTCTGGGTGGTCCTTCTCGGGGCCTTGTGCTGCAAGTGTGTGGAATCCAGTGTCTCCTGTTCCGGGATGGGTTTCATTGCTTTGGGGTGCAGGCACCTTCCCTGAGGTGAGAGTGGTAACCATGGATGGAGTGACTCTTGGGGGCATGTGTTTACCTGTCCCAGCCTCCTTCCTGTCGCCATCACCTGACCAGAGTTCCTAGCCCAGGTGGAGGGGAGCATCTCCCTCTCACAGGGATACAGTAAATGACCCTTTCTTGGCATCTGAGGTGCTTCTGTCATTAGGGGCCGCAGCAAGAGAGTCTGGTTCCACATGCCTGAGGCCCAGGACAGCCGGCCATATCAGGCCCCCGTGAGAGCTCCTTTAGGAAGGCCTAAATGAAACAAAACTGAAGAGGGCTGCCCTGCTCAGTGCCATAGATGCCGCCTGTAGTCTGGTTTTATTTTCCTCTTTGGCAGATGTGGCCGAGAAGGACCCAGATGAGGACTGTAGGATACTGGCCGTGAAGGCACTGCTGCTCCTGGAGAAACTCAAAGACAAGCTTCTTCCACTATCTTCACCTTAGTACCCTGGGACCAGAAATGGTGCCAAGGGAAGAAGGGAAGGCCAGGGGGGCCAAGCACAAGGCCGAGCCAGGCCAATGTTTGGGCTTTATGGTGCAGCCACTCGTGGGGAAGGCCGTCCATCCGGTACTGAGCGTGCAAGCAGGAAGGCCCCCGCCCGCTCGGCTGTTTATAGCCCAGCAGGTCTGAGTGCTCACCTAAAAGTCCACTCCAGGGCCTCTGAGTACTGCCCCCAATGGATGGAGCACCTGAACGCTGGGGAGGGGCGAACCTGAGCGGGGATCCCGGGGAGGGACATGGGGCAGGCTTTGCGGGCAGCTGGAGGGGAGGAGCGAGAGGGTGCTGCTGCTCAGGGCCTGGATGTTCTCCCATGGGAGCCACCAAGATGGGCAGACTGGTGGGCTCCTGGGCCCGTGGGCTTCTTAGCGTCATGTCCTTACCTAAAGGCAGGTGATGTTATAAAACAAAAAAAGAAGAATAAAAAGGAGCTTTAGGTGTGCATCCCATGCTCTGTGGTTCTTACTGCCCAGGGAGGGACCTCAGTGCCTAGGTGAGCCCTCCAGAGGGGAGACATGAAAACGGGGCCAGGGTAGGAAGGAGAGACGCGCTTCTGAGGAAATAAACTTTATTAGGAGAGTTTCAGCAGCCGGTGGGTGGAGCTTGCAGTCTCCCTCCCCTCCCTGGCTTGTTGTGGTGCCAGCCCCTCCCTTGCAGTGAGAGCTGGTGACAGAAAGGGCACAACCTAAAGGACAGAGCCATCAGGGCTGCTGTGTAGTTGCCTGAAGACCCGCCCCCTACCAGCTGCCCTTGTGTCTCAGGAATGGCCCTGCGGTTGGGAATGGCGTGTCCTGCTGAAAACTTGGATGCGCTGTTAAGCAACCCACTCGGGTGCTGGGATGAGGCGCAGTGTACCATCCTCACTTCGTGAAGTTCTAGAAGTTTCTTAGGCTTCACAAGCTGTACTTGGGAGAATGCCATGGGCAAAATGAACCAACTCCCTTGACAATAAAGGAGCTAAACCAAAACTCCACAGGGCCAGGAATGCAGAAGGGGTGTTGTAGAAATGCACGCTCTCCCCTTCTAAGCAGGCCTGTGGCTACACAAAAGTTTTCCTTTCAACAAGAAAGTCAGGGTCTTCTACCGATGACCAGAAAGTACTAGAAGAGCTTTTGCAGCAGTAGGCCCTCAGGAGTCGTTCTCGACCTCCTCCATCACCTCCTCGTCCACCTCCTTGGGGTCCTCCATGCTGTTGTGGCGGATCCGCTCGGGCATGATGCGCACCAGAGGGATGCCCAGGCCTTGGTGCACGGCGTCCACGGCCCGCTGGTTCACGTAGTAGGACACGTTGGCAGCGGGAAGTCTCCTCCGCATCTCCTCCAGATACTTGTAGGCCTGCGTCACACACAACAGCCATTATTAGGTTAGCCCATGTGAAAACCAAGGGCCCAAGGCTTTCGTCTGCTGCAGTGTTTCCTGAACGCATGCCCCCTGAAGTCAGAGGAAAGCAGGCCCTGCTTCTCAAGTGAGCAGGAGGAGGATGCCTTCATTCAAGGCACGCGGGTGCAGTCTGGAACTTTGTAGCCTATCGTGAGGTGGTGGTGTCTGAGGACAGCCTGGCTCAGGCTCCGGTGGTCAGTGCTGTGAGCTGTGATAAGCGCTACCAGCTGAGTAGGTACAGCCACTTCTTTGAAAACCCTGGGAGCAGCCCATGTACGAGCACCCATGTGTGTTTTGGGACTCTGCTCCCTTTAGGATCTGTTTGCCTTGGAGGCACACAGGGAGACCCCAAGGGAAGGACGGATTCACAGTTCCATCTTTTTCATGTACTTTGAGGCATATGCTTGTTGAGTTGGAGAGCAGTCAGCAATATGTACATGGTTTGTCCTAATTTTGACCAAGCATCCAATGTACCCCAGTTAATTGGGCCTATGATTAATTTGAGTCTCTTGTGTCCTTGATCCTAGGCTGGTAAATTATGGAATTGTCAGCAATTTCCCTTGGTCCCACCAGTGGGAATCTGGGAGAGCACTGGGGTACCACATAGAGTAGCTCAGGGGTAGGGGGTCTGAGGCAGGACAGGCATGCTTACATCTGCTACGCCTGCTACACCTGCTCACGGTTGCTTTGCCTGCCCACACCTGCTGTGCATACCCACACCTATCCATACCTGCTATGCCTGCCCATACCTGCCCGTACCTGTTACACCTGCCCATACCTGCCTGCCACGACTGCTGATACATGCTACACCTGCTTATAGCTGCCCATACCTTTTACGCCTGCCCGTACCTGCTTCACCTGCCCATACCTGCTTCACCTGCCCACACCTACCCATACCTGCTATGTGTGCCTGTACCTGCTCGTACCTGCTACACTGCCCATGCCTGCCCGTAGCTGCTGTGCCTGCCCATACCTGCCCATGCCTGCCTACACCCGCCATGCCTGCCTGCACCTGCTAACATTTGCTACACCTCGCCCATAGGGAGGGCCGCACACAAGTGTGAGGGGGAAGGAAGAGGGCCTCATGTGGCTTCTAAGGCATACCCACAAGATACACTTCATATCAATTCAGAATGTGACCAAAATTTCTAGGAGTTTCTAGTTTTCCTTTTGAGGAATAATGAGCAGATCTCAGTATTTCTTAACGGTGCTAAAAACTTTTAGAACAATTTTATTTTGGACAGATATAACTTAAGATACGAAAAATAAAAGATAAAGATTATAAATATAAAAAATAAGATACGGCTTTTGGAGGGATGTGATGGGCACAGCACAGCCCCCCAGGAGTTCTCACACCAGAGGGAGAGGAGAGAGCCACATAGGAGGAGGCTTCCGTGGACGTTTACCACGTACCCGCTGTGGGCCAGGCGCTGTGCTAAGCACACAGGACACAGTGCGCTAAGACCAAGGCTGGCCCAGTGTAGGAGCAGCAGTGAGGGTGGCCAGAGCTGCCAGTGGAGAGGTCTGGCAGCAGGCAGAGTTCGGGGAATACTGACACTGGGGGCGGGGGGGAGGGGAGGAAGGGAAGCAGCAGCCGATGCAGGAAGACCCATGTGGTCAGGAAGGACCCAGTGGTGTAACTTCTTGGTGTGCAGAGCTGGTTTCTTTAGTAAAAGGCAGGAGCAGAGTTTCCAGAAGGAAGACATGGTCACCAAAGATGGGTGAAGGACAACAAAGAAACATTACTGGATGTCCTGACCACTGAAGATACTCACTGTCCAACATCAGGAGTGTCGGAATTGGACTCTGCTGACAGGGCAGTGAGAACTGAGTGGGTGGGATGAAAACAAGGTGAGGAGTTTGGAGGTGAAACGGAGGAGGGACAGCAGAGCGGCAACAAGGGGCTTCCTTTGCCCACCAAGAGGAAACGTGGGCATGCCTAGCCTTTCCAGATGTATAGATTTAAAAAAAAATTAGAGTTACTAAACTCCATAGGCTTCCAACAAGGGTCAAGAATGTGGTGGAATACTCAAGATATGATTTTTCTGTTAATTTTGAGGATACAGTGGTCTGGGCATCTCTGCAGTCCAATTGTGTTTTCATTTATTTTCTTTTCGCGATCAGATTTAGAGCTGTTTTCTCCCAACAAACACATGGGTCAGTGAGTGCACATGGTGGGGGGCTAAGAGGAAACAAGTGCTCAGACCAGGAAATCTGGGTTTCATGGTGCTGACCTTTCACACTGTGGGGAGCTGCTGATGGATAACTTTCCTGTGAATTCGGAAAACCACAGTTTAATGGGGCTGGCATAGTTCACTAGCAACATTTCTGAAACTAACTTGTCAATACTCAGTTAGGGAGCTGAGAGATTCCTTGGGGTCGCTAGTCTCGCCAGAAACTATCTGTTGGTTAACTGAACCGATGGTTGAAGGAGACCAATGTAGGCAGAGTATGTGGGTTTGGCAAAGTCTGCATGACACCTTTTGGAACACAAAGGAAAAATGCAGCCAGGTGCAATTTTTATGTTGGTTATAAGAAGATTATGATTGAGAAGAATGAGAGAAGCTTCTGGTAATAACCGAGTAACTCATATTAGATCAGCCCTCTCACACACAATAATAAGCTGGGCAAAACATAAAGATACCAGAGAACAACTGAGACAGGTGGATGGGAGGGAATGGACATTGAGAAGGAGGGAGGAGCAAGGGGCGAGTTTCTGGCTCGTTGTAACTTTTTCCACAAGGGAGGCCCCAATCAGCGCTACTGTGAGAAGCTAAAAGGTATATACAATAAAAAGGGCTCATAGAAACCCACACTCTTACTGGCTTAAAGACTAGAATCAGAATTGGGGTCAACCATAGCAGCTGGAATGTGAGAAAATATTGGAAAAGAGTCATCGAGGGAGAGCCCAAATTCTGAGTATGAACTCTGCCCCGATCTCTGGTGGATCCTGTACTCTTCGTGTGGTGGGGATAGTGGCAGACTTCAAGGAGCCTGACCAAAGCTAAAGTACTAAGCCGAGATTATAGCTGCTGCCCACCAGAGGGGACAGTTTAGACTCTGAGTTGAGCAAAGATGATTGCAGGCAGGCAGGCAGGAAGGAAGGAAGGAAGGAAGGAAGGAAGGAAGGAAGGAAGGAAGGAGAAAGAAACAGTAATACTCTTTGGAGGAACATAACAGAATCTGGAGTCTCTACAATGGTTTATCCCATTGGATAACATTGTATGTCTAGAACACACACACACACACACACACACAATGCTAGACATAAGAACAGAAAAACTTGACCTAGACCCCAAAGAAAAGACATAATGGAGACTATCTTGACATGTTCCAGATATTGGAATCAGCAGCAAAGACTTTAGAGCAGCAATTATAACTATGCTCATATATAAAGGAAAATAAGTTTTTAATGAATGAATAGGAAATATTCATAAAGAAAAAAACTAAGTTTTAGTTTTATATAGTTTCAAATAATAGAGGGAAAAGATAGAAAACAATGAACAGTAATTATAAATGTCTGTCCACTTAGTATAAAAAAGACTAACATTTAATTCAAGTCCCAGAAAGACAGAATGAGGCAGAAAAAAATATTTGAAAAAAAAATGACAAATTTCCCAAATTTAGTGAGACATAAAGTTACAGATCTAAGCAGCTCAGTATCACTACAATGAAAATGACATCATCATCAAACTGCTGAGAACCAAATATAAAGAGGAAAGTCAGAGGGTGGGGAAGAAGGGTAGCAGGGAGAGTAAGAGAAGGAGAGAGCATGAGCATGAGTGCGCGTGCTTTGGAGACCTAAAGAGAGTCCTAGCTGCCTCTTCATCTGACTAATGACCAGTGCATGTGAGTGAGGAAAGCACCCGAGGCCACAGAAAGACCATTAGGAAGGAGTAGGCGGGGCAATCCCCGAGACTGACCACACGGGCCAGGGCCAGGAGTAGTTCACGCCCCACCAGCCTTGAGGGAAGACCTGCCAACACGCTAGGTATCAAGAATTCTTAAAAGGGTATTGCCTTGGTAGTGGGGTGAAATTACCCCAGATTCAATGCTATTCTGGACCCATCTGATGAAGATAAAATACAGCCGCAAAAGGATCAAATTGTTTCTAAGTAACTTACTCTTATCCCAGAACAAAGCTCAATAATATTTATAAGAATACACTCACAGACACAATATTTATAAGACTACACACACACAGGACTCCATCACTCAACAACCTAAAACATTTAAAATGTCTGGAATCCAATAAAAAATTACCAGGTATGCAAAGAAGCAGGAAAATATGAGCCATAGTAAAGAATTGATAGAAATAGATCTAGAATTGACACGAGTCAAAGACTTTGCAATAGCTTTTATAAATATATTTCATATGCTCAGGAAGGTAGGGGAAAGAATAAGCATAACAAAAAGACATGGAAGACAAAGAGAAAAGAACCAATATAGGTCACCAGGGATAGAAATTATGTCAGATGGAAAATATGGGTGGGAGTAATGTCTGAGTATAGAAAGAAGACTGATGAACTTAAAGCAATAACAAAAGCAACTGCCCAAAATGAGAAACAGAGAAAAAAGTCTGGAAAAAAGACAAGAAAAAATAAGTTGAACCAGGAGACAACATCTGTAAGTAATTGGAGTTCAGAGGGGGGAGGAGAAAGGAATAGAAGGCAACTTCCTACAGACTGTGAGAAAACACCAGCAGCGTGTATGTCCGATCAAGGAAACGTATCTAGAACGTATAAAGACCACAACCAACAGTAAGACAAACAATAGTAAATGATGGTAGAAAGATAGTAAAGGATTTGAGCATTCGCAGCAGGAGACAGCCAGTGAGTCATTAGTCATTAAGAAAAGGGACATTAAAACCACAATGAGATACCACTATCCATCCACTCACCAGGATGGCTGAAGTGAGACGGATCATACCAAATGTTGGCAAAGATGAAGAACTATACTCGTGTGGATCATGAGATAAATTAGTTACTTACATGGAACACTTTTTTTTTTTTTTTTTTTTGTAAAAAACGACTTAAAGACAAACTGTGGTTATTCAGATTTGGGAATGCAGCAGACTTTTTTTCTCAAAAATGAACAAAGCGAGCTTGCCACTTTAAGGAAAATAGTAACTAACAGTATTCTTGCTAGGGATAAAATTTAAGCTTTCAAACAAAAGTTAGAATTTCAGAAACCTAATGTAGTGGGCACCATGAGCTAGACATCTTTCTAACACTTAAAGGCTTTTCTGACAAGATCAGTGGTGAGTGATATCAGCAAATGAGGTTTTTTGATATGCGTAATGAAATGTACATTTGCATAACTCAGTGAACCGACATTTTCCAAATGACCAAACGATGTTACCAAATCACGTGTGTCTAAAAGATCCAAGATAGACCAATGGGTTTGATGTAGCAGAGTACAAAAAGACGCTGGTAGGATTTCAGATTCCTCACTGCAACTAACTGATGAAATAGCACTTGTTGGTGCAAAATCAAAAAAGATCTACAAATATCTGAGAAGGCTACGATATACTCTCCCATCCTCACCTACATATTGGTGTGAGGTTGGATTTTCTTTATATGTTTCAACTGAAACCACCTATTTTACTGAATTAAATGCAGAGGCAGAAATTGAGGATCCAGCTGTCTTCTATTAAGTCAGACATTAAAGAGATTTGCAATAATGTAAAGCAATGCTATTTTCCTCACTAAACTTCTTTGTTTTGGAAAATAGTTGTTTTTAATGAAAATGTGATTTATGTTAAGATACAATGGGTTATTTTATTTTTAAATAACTTAACAAATATTTTTCTAATTTATTAGTTTTATTTCTAATATAGTAAATATTGGCAGATATAATCTACATAAATAGAGTCCTCAATTGCTTTCCTAGTGCAAAAGGGCCCTGAGACCAAAATGTTTGAGAATTGCCCTGTTAATTGAATTATCAAAAACCTTCCACAGAGAAAGTTCCAGGACCAGGTAGGTTCGCTTACGCATTATGCTTTCAAACAGTTAAGCAACGACATTGATCTTATATAAACTCTTTTAGACAATGTAGGAGGTGGGCACACTTCTTGGTGTGTTTTATAAGGCTAAAGAACCCTGATATGAACCATGAAAAAGACACTACAAAACAGAAAAGAGAGAAAAGTTTGGTAGTTTCTTAGAAAGTTAAGCATACACTCACCATATGACCCAGCAATTCCACGCCCAGGTGTCTACCCACGTGTTAGCAGTCTAAGGGGGGATCGGGCAGGATGTCTGCACCTTTCAAATGGCTCGGAAAAATACCCATTTAATGTATAAAATAGAAATGGAAAAACATTTATACAGAATGAATAAATAAATGTGGCAAAATGTTAAAAACTGGTGAATCTGGTAATGGGTACACTTGGGTTCTATTATTCTTGTAACTTCTCAGTTTGAAAGTATTTCAAAATAAAAAAGACTAAGAAATCAAAAACAAAAACAGGAGAGGCACCTCCTCCATGGTAAGCTCGCAACAACTGCGGGCAGAGGGCAGGGGTGCTGTGGGCGGGCCCCACCACGGGAAGCAGAGCCCTCTATTATGCTGAACCTCACCATCTGGAACTCCTCCATCTGCAGGTAGTGCTCCACCAGGAAGCCATAGACATCCCCAATGCGAATGGTGCTGTCCAGGTCTGGCTCCTCCAGAAGCAGCTCACACTGCTTGACTGACTCCTTGGGGTCCTCGCTGTATGTTCTGCCGAGAGCATAAACAGCCTGAGTCGGAACCCAAGACACGGGCTGGGTGTCAGAGGTCAGAGCATACCCTTAGCCCCAAGGAGGAGCTCTTGGGAACTGCAGGACGAAACTTTGGTGAAGGTAATTGTTGTGAATTAAATTAATTCATGAATGAGTTAGTTCATAAATTCACTCCTTTGTTTAACAAAAACTTACTGACTGCTCACTGTGCCAGTACTCTGCTAGAGCAAAGGTTTGTCAATCCTAGTCCCTGCCCAGGAAACAGTCTAGAGGGGTACAGAGTGAAGTGGAGGGGAACGTGAGAGCCTGAGACAGTCAGGCAGGGCGTCAGCATGAACAAAGACCAACACAGTGACATGCTTAGGGTCTGTGGCAGAGCAGCAAGTGGTGTGTGATTGGGGTAGGACCAGGAGGGCCTCCTGAGCCTGTGCAGAGCAGGGCTTGGTCCAGGGCTGGTGGCTGGAGCCTCGAGAGGCTCAGGTTCTCAATTCAGGAGGACCAGCTTGCCTGTTCCTGCTGAGCCCTTGCTTGGTTTCTCCAGGCAGACTGCCCTCTGGCCCTCATGGGTCCCTCCCTCCCCCTCCCTCCACTACACCCTGCCCTGTGGCTACATGGTCCTTGCTTCCCAATCTCCTCCCTTCTCCCTCCTGCAGCCCAGGCTCAGCAGATACTCCAGAACTTTAAAGAGCCTCACTTTGCACAAGTGTTCAAAATATGTTTGGAACTCTTCTTTCGAAAGCCTGTTCTCAGATAAGAAAAATGCTTTCATTGGTTTAGGCAGAAGCTGAGCTGCTGCCTACAGAGTGGGCTCTTGGAAAAGCTGGATGAGTTGCCAAGAGATAAAAACCGGTGTCACGTACAAATTTAGATTCGTGGCCTCTGCTAAAAAACAGAGATAAAGTGCTGCCCGAGCCTCCTATCCACAGGCTCCCAAGTCACCTCCATAGAGATGGGCACAGGCGTACAATGGCCCCTTCACTTGGACCCACCCTGCTTGGCCCTGCACATAGCTAAGCAGGTTCCAGGCACTCCTCAGACACACTATCTCCTGACCCGCATCTGCCATCACCCCTGCTCACACCCCATCACCCAATTTCTCTCTCAATGTTTGTTTCTGGAACAATCTTCCCAAGAGCGTGCCCAGGTTCTGAGGGGAACTCCAAGAGGAGCTCAGGCATGAATGAAGCAATAGCAACGCACCTTGTGTTCCTGTCTAGTCATCCAGGGAGTTCCTTTGAAGAATGTTCATTGGAAATGGAAATTGGGTCTGGTCCCTGGCAGGGTAGGAGTGCAAGCAGGGCCTTGGGGAGCTCCACGAGGCCCTCCACCCTGGGGGGCTAGAGGCACAGTGCACCTCACCTCCCACCTTCCTGTGGGAACGCACCTGCGGGCCTGGATAAATCGCTTCACCAGCGTCATCTTGCTCTGCAGCTGAGCCAGCTTGGTCTCCTGGTCCAGGGGGCTCTTGGCCTTGGCCTTGGACAGGCACTTGTAGGCCTCAGTCAGAGCCCCATGGGCCTTGTCATAGTTCTGGTATTCATCAATCTCCACCTGTGCAAATGAAACTGTCAGGACCCGAAAGCCCACGACCTGCCCCGGGGCCCCCAGAACTGCAAAGAGGGGCTCTACCTGGGCACAGGCATCGTAAAAACCGGCCAGCAGGTCCAGGGCCCGCCCCTTGGTGTAGAAGCTGATGATGTTCTTCATGGTCTCCGGCTCTTTCCGCCAGTCCAGGGACTGCAGGTAGTTGGCGGCCATGATGTAGATTTCCTTTTGCCTCGAGACACCCGCGAAGAACACTATTTTCTCCGTGTCCCCAGACTTGAGCAGAGCTCTCATGGCCTAGACAGAGAAAAAGCCAGGACCAGGCTAGAAGCTCACAGAGCGAGTTGGGTCACTGCCCCGCTGCAGCAGACACCACCTGCGGGGTCCAGGAGTGAGCTTAGGACTCTGCCCTTCAGAGCCTGGGCTGGGAAAGGTCACCCTTGCTGGGTTAAACTCAGAACAAATGGAAAATCATTGCTGCGGGCACATGTTCCTGCAGGCGGTGCAAGAGACTGTACCGGCCCGCTCACCTTGAGCTTGTTCCCGGCCTGCGTATACTTCTTGGTGGCCAGATGGTAGTTGCCCTGGCGCATGCAGCAGTTGGCGATCTGTTCCAGCAGCTCACGCCGCGACTCTTCGGACAGGTCTGTGGAGTCCTTGGACACGGTCATCTTTTCGGCCATCTCCTCGGTGATGGTCATGTTCTGCTCCAGGCAAAGCTGTAGCGCTTCCTGATACTGGGAATGCACCACAGACAGCGAGATGGGCAGTTACTCTCCCAGCTGCCTCCTCAGAGGAAGCCAGGCCCAGGGGTGGCGTGTGACTTTCTCTCACGCTATTACCTTTCTGCAATGCAATGAAGAAAATGTGGAGCTCAAAAGAATCTTATGTTTGTTGTGGGAGGAAAAGGAAAACAAGTCAATTTTCTTCTATAATTCTTTTCAAACTTTTTAATTGAGGATTTTAATTAATTTTCTTTAAAAATTTTAAGAAAAAATTTATATTCTTCACTTAAGAATATGTCTTGGGGAAAAAAAAGAATTATGTCTTAGAGACAATTCTATCTCAGAAGGAGGTGTACTTTCTTTTTGATAGCTGCATAGTACTCCACTGTACTGAGAACCACAGCTTATTTAACTCGTCCTGTTGACAAACATGGAGGTGCTTGTCTTGCTGGTAAAGCCCTTTGCCTGTACGTATCTGACGTGTATAAATGTGTTGTTAGGACGAATTCTGAGGACAAAAAGTACTGGGTCTAGGGAGATATAACTTTACTTGTGATAAGCTGTTCCCACCCACAGCCTGAGTTTATCTATTTCCCATGACAATCTAGAGGGTTTCCTAACTTTTTCACCTTTACGATCCTAATTCATGAAAAATGGAATCTCCTAGAGTTTAGATCTGTATTTCTCTTATTATGAGTGAGACTGAGTACATAACTTTCAGGAACCATCCATGTTTCCTTTTAAAAATAAACCGTCCATATTATTTGTTCTTTCCTTTTAAGTCTTTGGTAACTTTCTTCTTGGATTATAGGAACTTTGTACATATTCAGAAAATTAGCTTTTTGGAATATATATATTTTC
Source organism: Rousettus aegyptiacus (assembly GCF_014176215.1). NCBI lineage: Eukaryota > Metazoa > Chordata > Mammalia > Chiroptera > Pteropodidae > Rousettus > Rousettus aegyptiacus. The sequence goes on along the minus strand of NW_023416311.1, from coordinate 15,760,818 downwards.
CATGTTATTATTTATCTTTGCTTTGTTTATGGTGTTTTTTTCCATGTGCTATTTTCAAATTTGTATTTGGTTGAATTGATCAGTCTTTCCCACTATGGCTTTCAGGTTTAAATGAAAATGCCTTCTCTCATTTAAGACTGGATAGTAAGAAACTCCATGGCTTCTGGTAGAACTACTTCTGATTTACTGACGTGCTTAAATCTTCGACCCATCAGGAATTTACCTGGACATAGGAGATGAGTAAGATTTAACTTTTTTTCCCCCAGTGGCTACCTGGTTATATCAACCCCAATGATTCATCTTCTCTCCACTGTTCTGAACACTCCTGCATCACGTGCTAAATGTGCATTCTCCTGGATCTTCTAATATTTCCCACTGATCTGTAGACCTGATCAATCGCCGGGTGCCCATTATTCTACTTTTGATATACTTTATGATCTGAGAGATTTTATCACCTCTTGTTAGTCTTCTTTTCCAGATTTTTCCTGGCTATTCTGGTTTGTCTGGTTTTCACTGTGAAACTATAGAATACACTTATCTAGATGAAGTAAGCTCTGTGGTGTTTTTCCTGGGGTCAGATGAAGTCTGAGACTGACTACTTTAGGCAGGATCTGTTGAGTCTTTCTAACCAAAAACATGGTGGGTGCCTTTTCCTTTGTTCAAGAATTCTTGTATCACTCAGTAACAAAGGACAGAACTGCATAATTCTGGCTGCAGGAAGAAAGATCTTTCCATTTAGATAGGCTGATTTTTATGATTAATAATTTCCTATATCTCCATCTAGTTTCTATCAAGGGGACTTGTTCTATTTTAAAAACAAGTAGTGCACATACCTATGAGAATGACTACTGCCAAAAACTAGAAAATAACAAGTGATGGTGAAGATGTGGCGAAACTGGGACCCTGTGCATAGTTGGTGGGAATGTCGAATGGTGTAGCCACTGTGGAAGACAGTATGGCAGTTCCTCAAAAAATTAAAAGGGAGTTATCATATGGTTTGGCAATTCTATTTCTGGGTAAATACCTAAAAAATCGAAAGAAGGGTTTTGAAGAGATATTTGTATACTGATGTTCATAGCAACATTATTGACAACAGACCAAAGGTGGAAATAACCCAAGTGTCCAGCTATGGATGAATTGATAGACAAAATGTGGTCCACACATACAATGGAATATTATTTAGTCTTAAATAGGAAGGAAATTCTGCAACATGCCATGACATGGATGAACCTCAAGGATCTAATGCTCAATGAAATAAGCCTGTCGTGAAAGGACAAAAACTGGATGATTCCGTTTAGATGATGCCCTAGAACAGTCAAATTCATAGAGACAGAAAGAAGAATGAAGGGCGCTGGGGCTGGGGGAGACGGAAGGGGAGTTGTTATTTAACAGTTTCCGTTTGGCAAGATTAGTTTGGAGATTAGTTGCATGACAATGTGAATGTGCTTAATGCTACTGAACTGTATACTTAAAAAACAGCTAAGAGGGTAAATTTTAAATTTCATGTTATGTGTACTTTACCACACGCAGACAAGATGAGCGAAACTCCCTAGTTATAATTTGAAGACACTGGTGAAATGAGCAGTGAGTCCACACTCAGGTTGGCTGTGATGAGGTGAGCTTGTCCTCAGCCCCTTTACCCCAGGCAGGTCAGAGCCACAGCCTTCCTCATGAAATTGTAATCAGGAGAGACAGTGAAGCTGCGTTCACTGTGTTTGTGGAAAGTGACCCCACCCACCCAATACCTTCTTGGCGGCCAGTAGCAGCTCCACCGCCTTCTCATACTGACTGTGCTCGAGGAAGAAGTCGGAGCAGCGGGCCAGGAGGGCAGGGTCTGACTTCTCGTCCAGGTCTTCTGCGATGAGCTGCAGGGCCACAAACTGCTGGGTGGCAAAGGCCAGCTCCAGGGCCTTGGAGAAGTGGCCGGCCTGTGGACAGCAGGGGAACTCTGAGCAGCTACCCAAGCCTCAGGTCCCAAGACCGCTTGAGTGGTCCCCTTGCACACAGGTAAGTGCCCCTCGTGCTGTGCCCCCTCAGGTCCAGGGCAGGACCAGACCCTTACCTTGTGGTACAGCATGACCGCCCTGTCCATCTGTTCGCCCTTCTCCTCATAGTAGCGTGCCGCCTCGATCATGTCCTCGGGGGAGCTCAGCAAGGCCAAGTTCATGAGCTGATCGTCCAGGCTGTTCTCCTGAGGGAAGGAGGAGGTTCCTGCTAGGTCTGTGAACAGTGCCATGGGGGGGGCCCACCTCCCTCATTTGACATGCGCTGATCCATACTATTGTGGTTTCCAGCAAGTGTCATAATGTCTTACTGGGTTTGTGTACCAGAATTTCCTTCTTTTCCTGTTATACAGAACATTATAGGAACTATCTGATGCGAGGGCTTTCCACGTTTTGGATTTTTCCAGAGGTGAGGGGCTGGGCTGGAACATTTTTATGGATGTAGAACGTCCAACAGCTTCCTGCGAAGGGACTGCTCTTTACGAGGCTATAAGCAATGAGCCAGCCTCAGTGTGCGCTTGGGAGCCCTGGATACTAGGTGTCATCGCAGTGACAACTCTGTGATTTACAAACACCATCAGGGAGGAGACGGGAAAGGAGGGTTAGAGATCCATGCAGCAGGCAGAGTGGTAGAAATAGTCCCAGGTGTAGGATGTGACGAACATGATAGAATTCTCTAACTTTTCTGTTTGGAAATCTCTTAATGGAATGTAGGAAACGGTAACGAAGCACCATTTTCCACCAATGGGTTTAGCCAGCAGAGGCTGCGGGCCCCCGGTCACTGTCCCGTGAGTGGCGCGTGCAGCCCCCTACCTTGCACAGACGGATGGCGTTGTTGAAGGCCTGAGCCCGCGTGTAGAAGTGCACTGCCTGTCTCACCTCCTCCTGGCTCTCATACTGCCGCGCCAGGTGGTAGGATGCAGCCCAGTTTCCAGTCTCATTGGCTATTTCAGCAGCCTAGAAAGATACCAGAGAGACCCTGGGGACTCTGGCTCTGGCTCATTTTCCCCTGTCCCTCCTCCCTCCCTCCCCAGGCCTGACTCCTGGAATGCGCCTTACCTTCTGAATGTTGCCCTGGAAGCAATGAATGCGGACTAGGGAGAAGTAGTCCTGTGCCAGCTCGTAGTAGCGCAGCGCAGCATCCATCTCTGCCTGGCTCTCCAGGTACTGGGCCCACCACCTCCACAGGGACCTGCGAATAAGCCGAAGTTCTCCCTCAGGTCCCTACTCCTGCTGGAAATGAGCCCCCAGGTCCCAAACGACACCCTCATAGTGCACTTCCCATGACCAGCAGTCAGGAGACATGGAAGCTGGATGGATAAGAGTGAGGTCCCCGGGGTCTAAAGGAACTTCATTCAGAGGAAGAGCTCCCCATCTGGCACCCCGAGGACCGCTCTGAAGGACTGAAAGGACACCTCACACTCTCGCACGTGAAGCTTCGGAAAGAGGCTTCCCAAGCAGCCACAGGTCCCTGGCTCCCAGATGCAATCCCAGCCTCCACCTGCCATAGCCCCTCGCCTAGTGGGGGACACTCACTTGTCCTTCATCTTATTGACATACAGCTCTAGGGACTGCAGGTCCTCTGAGAGCATCCTGGGCACCTCGAAGCGGTGGGTGTCCGACTTCTCGTAGCTGTGAGAGGAGAGAAAGACCAGCTGGTTTCCACTGTCTCAGCCTCAGTGCTGACTGCGTGGAAACAGGCCAGAGCCTCGCTCCCCCGCCTGTAGCTCTGTGGCCCATGGACCCACTGTTGGGAGGCACTGGGGCTTCTGTCTTGCTATGGGCCTGCCCTGGAGAGGGGTCAGCTGTGGCTGGGCCCCCGGAAGCCACCATCAGCAGTGCCATAGGTAGCACCACGCCAGATTGGGGCTGTGGCAACACTAGCTGCTGATCTCAGGCCTCGGAGAAGACTTTCCTTAATATGCCCAACATCTGGAGCCAGCCCAGGTGGAGTGGTGGCCCCATATCTGAGGTTCTCCTACAGCAACGACTCAAGCTCCCCTTGAAAACCTCTCACTGAGGAGGTTACCACCTGTTCCTCCGTCTAGAATCTTCCTCTGAAAACCTCAATGGCTACCTCACTGGGCAGGAGAAAAAAGCAAGAGGCGACCAGGGCCCGTCCCAAAGCAAGTCCAGAGGGGCCCCTGCTCACTAGCTGAGGGCTAGGCTGCAGTTGGTGCTGGCCTCCAGGTGCTTGGCGTAGTTGTAGTAGGTGGTGCGCAGGTGGACACGGTCATGGAGTTCAGCGACTTCTATGGCTTTTTGCCACTGACCAGAGGCCTGGTAGAGCTTGTTGAGAAGGTCGTAGCGCTTGCATTTCTTGTACAGATGCTCGGCCTCCTCCTGAAGAAGCGAGTACACGTGAGCCCAGCCACCGCTCTGGCTACCGCGGGTGCCACATGTGCCATCAACCAGCCCGTGACAAAGATGCATAACACACTGAGGACATATGGCTATTTCAGGACACGTTTGGAGATGTATGAGATGAATGCCACGTACCAGTGTGGCAACCCCATCCCCAGAAAGAGCTGACTCCACTCAGGCCTGTCTCTGGTGGGAATGTCGCTGTGTGCCACGAGGGAGGAGACCCCGCCTGATGCAGCACCCTCAGAGCGACCTGCTCTCACCCCTACAGACCAGGGGCCGAGGGCTGTGCTCAGGTGTGCTCGGATCCTCCCTGTGCCAGACATGTGGGTGACTCCTGCCCTCCTCTTAGAGGGTCTATCTCCCACAGCCCCCATGTGGCCTCGGGTCATCTGAGCTATACTGGCCACAGCCCACCCTGCCCACCAACTCAGCTCTGCCTCCCACGTTCTATTAGCCTCTCTGGGCCTCCTGGAGTACAATGGTCAATAAGCTCCATAAATGTGCAGTGGACAGGGAGGCGACCCCATGCAGGTGAGACTGGCCTTACCCCACTTTTTGGCTTAAGTTGGTTCAAAAGGGTTTGTGTTCCCTGAAACTAACTGACCCAGACAGGCACACACCACGCCCTCCCTTCTGAGGTTGGCCGAGCAGGACTTCCTCCCCTCGCCTCCCCGAGAAGACCAGTAGTGGCCTCACCACCATGGCCAAGGTCTCTGCCCTAGATCCCAGCTGGCCAAGCAGCGAGGAGCTCCCTCTTAGCAGGGGGCCCTTCCATTCGCTTTCTGACTCACCAGCATGCCCAGCTGTATGGCGAGCATGGCCACGTGGGCCTCCACCTCTGGCTCCTGCTCAGCCTCCCGCAGTGCGCGGGCTCCACGCGCATGGCCCATGTTGCCCAGGCACACCTTGGCTACGTCCAGCCGCTGGGTCTTCACACACACGCGCGCCATGTTCTCCCACACGGTTTCACTGTGGCAGAGGACATGGCAGCTCTGTTAGCTTCCAGCCCCTCAACCTCAGGCCCCACCGAGACCATTGCCAGACAGTGCAGGTGACCCAGGCAGACATCTATGGTCACCAAGGAGGAGGATGTGTGGGAGCTTAATGGGCTCTCTCCATAGAGCAACACGGCAAGCCAGGGACCACGTCATCCTCCAGAAGAAAACACACATGTCCCCTGGGTCCCATGCCTGGAGTTCTGCCTCTCATGGCCTCTGCTCCTAAGGAGCCCTGGTTCCCTCCCATTGCCCTAGGTTTCCAGTCGACCATGGACAGGGCCTATTGAGAGAGAGAAGAGCCTTCTGTGCAGGTTGACAAATGCCCATGTCTCTTTCTTGCCTCAGTAGGTCCATCTGCCCAGCAAACACTGGCTCATCTTCACCACACCTACAGGAAGGTCAAGGACAGCCCCTCCTGTTCCAGAGCTTGGTGGAGGCGAAGGTCCAGGGGCCTGAGGAGCATGCTGAGGAATGGGACAGAAGAGCTGCCTCTGCAGGTCCCCAGGACTCCTATGCTCCTTGTCCACCCCCGAGAGCCCCTCAGTGTCGCCAGGGCACATGGCTGGGTGCACCCAGTCTTACAAAGGGGTGCACAGGTTTTCCCTACTTGTAAGGTTTCTGGAGTGTTCTCTCTCCCTGACACTGACATAGATTTGTGTTCCTTGCAACTGAATGGCCCACTGTGCTCCTGCCCCACCCCTTCGGCAGATCTCAGGCTAAGTGTGAGCCTGGAATTAATCTCAGACCCTGAACAGCCACCTCCACAAAACTCAAGTGTCCTTGAAGGAGCTGCCTGAGAGGATGCTCTCTAACCCCTCCTCTGGGCCGTCCCCAGGCCCATCGGCCTTGGCGCTGCCTGCCCTGAGCTCAGACCCAGGCCTTTTCCAAACAAACATCTCAGTGTGAGCTCCACGCATGAAGACAAAGCGAGCTCACTGCATCATTTGCCATTTACCAAATAGATGTCTTCTTATCATAAAACCTGCAGCCCATGCACATGCACACGTGCTTATACATGTGTGTCCCTGGGCACAAATGTACATACATGCACCCTGACACACAGGCACAGGTAGGAACAAGCACACACTCACACACAGAAGACCCCCAGGTCCTTCTTCTTGCATCCGTGGCTGCTCCCCTGGACCCAGCTTCAGCCAGGGCAGTCCCTGGAGCAGATAGGCTAGGGCTGCTGCTCCCCACCTGGCCTCAGCAGAGCAGTGCAAGAGACACTTAGGGGACTCCGTTCACTGGCTCAGCACCAGCCACCTCTGAGAGGCTCGGCGAAGGTCTTGGTAAGGGAGGGTGTGCTCCAGGCACATGCGGTGCTACGGGCATCTTCCTGATGGCCTTGCCTGAGGATGGACGAGGGAAGGCGACATTTTCTGAGAGGATGGAGCTGGCAGGGCCCAGTTGCCCTGTGACCCACAGTTGAGTTCGGAGTATGGGGGACCCCGGGATAAATGGGTGCCCTCATCTCAGGTTTCCCAACACATATGGAATCAGGGTGGACAGAGATAGGAAGCACCGGGACCGAGGCTCAGCGTTTGCCCAGTGGGATGGAATCACTGTGGTGTCTGTGGTCCAAATGCTACAAATCTAGGTGCCCTTTCCCGCAAGCAAACGTGTATTTTTGTATATTTTTGGCTTTATCTAGGTCCTGCTAGAACTTTTTAAAATTTGCCAGATATGGCTACTGAGGGACAGACGAAAGTGCCATGGTGACTGGTATGTTTTAGCAATATCCAGCCCCAGGCAGCCATGGCCTGTATGAGGTAAGCCCTGGTGAAAGAGGCCTGTTGGGGCTCAGTCCTCTTTGCTGTCTTTGCACTGGGACTTCCCACAGCACTGAGCAGCACAGATCAGTAAGTAATTTCTGGGACATGAGCCACTGGTGGGCCTCCTGCTTTGTCAAAGCCACAGGGAGACTCCAGCCCTTTCCCTTGGAATTTGATCATTAACAAGGGCTGAGAGAGCAGAAGCCTTAAAACCCTCCCAGCTCAGGGATAGCAGCTCTGTCTCCTGCCCTGGGCCAGCTGTGCGCCAGAGGTCTGCAGAGTCAGGCCCCTTCTGCCCCTTATCCAACCATTGCCTTCAGGCAAGGAATCACCTTCTCTGCACCAAACTCCCTTCGTTATGATAAGCAGAAGATCGAAGCCTGTCTTTCTCTCATCCTCACATGCTGGTTGAAATGCACATGGAAGCAGCGTGGGTGTGAAGCCGGTTGTCTAGGAGCACACATTTGTATGCAGCCCAGATGCTGCCCCTGCTGAGGCGGGGGTTCTCTGGAGCCACGAGGGTCTTGGGGGCAGACTCAGACCCGGTGAACAAGGCTGAGAGAGCAGAAGCCTTAAAACCCTCCCAGCTCGGGGGTAGCAGCTCTACCATAATACTACAGGTTTTAGAAATGACAGTGAGCGCGCGGAGTCCAAGGTCAAATCTGGAATTTCAAAGCAGACACCCTACTCTCACCCATTTTCTAGTCAATTCTATGTAACTTCTCTCTTTCCATGTGCAGAACTGATGGAAAGTCATCAGTGCTCCTCAGAGACTTTTCATTCCTTTAAACACATCTCGACACTTTTGAGGCCGGGCCCCAGAGCAGGCGCGGGCCAGGCAGGGCAGCGGATGGTGGTCTGGGGCATGGAGTCACCAGGCCTTCCCAGGCCTGCAGTGCAAGGCACTGGTTAGACACGGGGCCTTTAATTCTCCCGTGCCAAACAATTTCCAGGATTGGAACCCTCTTTAAAATGCTCCATACCCACAGTGTAAAAGACCAGTGTGAGGGTGAGGGTGTGAGGGTGAGGACGACTGCTGGGGATGGCCTCGTCTGTCTCTGCTTCCTCTCCCTTTCCTCTGCCTTGTCTTGAAGGCAGATGGCTGATATCTGCACCCAGTTAAAGTGGAAAGCAACCTGAACAAGCAGAGAAAGCCGGGAACCGCGTCTCACAACTCTTCCCAGTGGGCAAAGCTGGGCTATGTGTCTCCCTATGCAGATGGCTTAGTGTCTGGCCAGCATCAAGTGCTCTCGGGGGTGGAGGATGGAGGACCAGGCACCGGACTGGGCTTGCCACTTTCTGGGATAAAAGCATTGGGCATACCATGTGGACAAAGGTTTCTGTCCACCAGATCACTGAAAAGCCTGGCTATTTTCACATCACTCTCTGCCCTGGGAATTAAGTCTCCACCAAATGGGGGTTGGGGGAAAAAAGCAGGAGCTGGAAGCATACCCTTGGGCAGCCCTGCTGTGCTGAGGCTGCCTGAGTGAATCACAGTGGGGGCGGGCGCCTTGCCATGCCGCTGAGTGCAGAACTGCCCGAGGGTAGAACCAAGGGGCCCCGGCTCTGTCCTTGGCTGGTCTCCACATCCAGCCACCACCACGGCATCAGCGCTGTGCACAGCTCCCATTCTTCTCTCCATGGGCAGCTTTAGCTCCAGTGTGCACTTCTGGGGTTTGTGCATCCCACACAAATTCCAAGAAGTAAACACCGCCTAGTCTCCATCCAAGTCTTGAGAGTTTCCTGTTGTCCAAGCCAGTCTCTGGACAGCACTCACATCTGCACTTCATCAACTCGGAGAGGCGCCTATGCAAGAAGCAGATGGGGCAGCTGAGGGGCCAGCCTGAAAATGGCCCCGCTTTCTGGAAAGCCCTGTCCTCTGAGAAGTTGCTGGAACCAGTATCAGAGGCCCTTCTTCTCGGGCCTAATCTGTGGAGACCCTGTCAGAGCATGGGTGACCGGAAGATGAACAGCTTTGTGTTCTGCCAAGCTGCATTACAGGCTGTGGCCAAATCTCTTGCGCTTCTCTGCTCTAAGATAAATGTTTGTCCCTGTATGGGAACAGGGAACCCCATAACAGGCCCCAAGACCCAGAACGCTGATGGACAGGAAGGGTCCTTCAGGTGGTTCAGGGAGCAGAGCCCCATGGCCTGGCTTCCATTCTCCTATGGGACCCTTACGTCACAGGATAGACAAATGGACATGGAAGAGGAGTCCTCTGAGGATGGGGTCAGTTGTAACTCAAGTTCAGCTACGAGGCCTGCTGCCCACACCACTCCCTTGCTTTCCATGCTGCCACGAGCCAGAAACTGGGGAAATGGCTGAGGGAACAGGGCCTGATGACCTGACAGGAGCCCCCCAAGGACTTCGTGGGGGTCCCGAACCTCTCCCTGCCCAGCCTGTGAAGAGAGCTGGATGTTTCCAGCTCTTTCTGGGATAAGCAAGAGCAGATGCTCCAGTTTCTGAAACCATGTGCTTTTTACCAGAAATTAGCCATTTAAAGAGTACCTAAGAATAGTGATTTACATAAATAAGGAGAGGAGTTGATCTTCTAATGGAGACTTGGGAAAACTTTTTTTCAAGGCCTCCACCTACTGCACTGTGGGCTCAGGAACTCGAGAGTGTTTGAACCCCTGGCCCGTCTTCCTTAGAAAAGGGGGCCGTGTGGGGGAACAAGGAGGGTGGACAGGAACACCGGACCCTCCCCCACCCAGCTCCGGGTGCCAAGGGAATGGGATCACAGGGAGAAGAGCAGCTTTTCTCCTGGCACAAGCTAAGGAAAGAGGGAAAGTGGGAAAAATCCTAAAATAGGTCAAATCCCTCAGGGAACCAATGGACAGCTGTTTCTCAGGACCCATGATTCTCCAAAGAACCCCTGCCTTTCTGGAACACAGGCCTGGTGATACGGGGAACCTCGCCTTGCGGGCTGTATATATAGGCCTTGTACAAATACAGGATTGAAAGCACTGCAGGCCGGGGCTTCTGGGGCTGGCTGGGCCCCCGCTTGGTGTCCACACAGGCTGGGAACTCTCTGGAGTTCTAGAAGCGGGAGGTGAAAGGTGATGGCTGAGGAGACCAGAACCACCTGTGCTCTCACTGAGGTCGTCTCACCCCTACACCTTGGGACAGCACAAGAAGACAGGAAATAGTCAAGGGCAGGTGCTGCTACTACCTGGAGCCCCAGGGGTTTCACCTCTTAACATCTTAAATGCATTTTCACCGACCTACGAGGTACCTGCGAGTGCCTTTTTATTCATTCATAGCTGTTGTGGGGTGAATGTCCCTGTGCTCCGAGGTGGTGGCACAGACCCTCCCACTGTGTTGTTCTGCTGGCTCAGAGGGGTTTGTGCAGAGCACATGAAGGTCTGCTCAAGCCCCCAGTAGCTTAACGAGGTACACCTGCACGCCACAGTGAAGGGCTTGGTCCCTTATTAGCTGTGCGGATCGACAGTGCCATCGGCAGCATACAGCCCAGGCCAGAAACCACATTCATTCTCCTTCACACCATGCACACCTAGAGCCCCATCTTCTTGCACCTCAGGGCCAATGCCCTGGTCTGGCAGTTCTCCACGTGGGGCCCCTGCCCTGCCAGATCTAGGCAGCAAGTGAGTCTGAGCTGGGAAACGAAGGCCCATCTAAGGGGGCCCTTCCATCACATCCAGCCCTTCTCCACTGCCCTTCCCCCTAGCTGTATCTCCCTGTGACGAGGGCAGGCCCTGGCACGTTGTGGGCTGGCAGTACTTCTGTGCTGGGGGAACGACCGAGGGCTAGATAGATAACTGGTCACAAGCATCCTGTCTGCCCTGGCTTCGTGCTGCTGTCCCCAGGTCCAGACCCAGTGTAGACTGCTCGAAGCACTGTGGGCAGCATCTGCCTCTTCAGCTGCTCCGCGGTACCCGAATGCCCAGCTGGCTGTGTCCAAGACAGACAGGTGGGACTGTGAGTCTGTTCTGGGCCAGCATCCCAGGCCCTCCCTTTTGGAAAGGAAGATGGGGAGGAGCCAGAGAGGAGGGTCCGGGAGCAGGACTTCAGAGGCCCCCCTGCCTTTCCTATCAGGAAACACATCCTGTTAGTGTCTGGCTGCTGTGGCCGGCAGCTATTTGTTGCAGTTGGCTACGCCCTCCAGCTCACCAAAAACAGCCTCGAAAACAACCATTTCCTCTCTGCTGAGAGACAGGGGGAAAACGAACTTGTGGCTAGAGGGACGGGGGCGCGCGCGCGCACACACACACACACACACGCACACACACGCACACACGCACACACGCTCATTTCCCTGCAGCAGGCTGTCTGCTTTCCAGGACCAGCTGTTTTGTGGCGGAGGCACTAGGCAGGGGCTCAGGCAGCACAGAGGCCTCTGAACCCACTCTGTTCCCCGCGGCCCAGCTCAGAGCCTAGCTACCTTGCTGGCTTTGCTCTGAGGGGAGCTGTCAGCAAACTGAGGCGCAGCTGACGTTGACACTTGCCTCTCTTCTCCAGTTACCCTCTGTTCTCCCGCGAGGGAGAAGAGGCTTCCAGCGTCCCTGGGCCTCTGCTTCCCAGGAAGACGGCGCACTCAGGACGCTGGACTCTTGCTGGTGCCCTGCTGCCTCCCTGGGATGGGCCATGCAGCTGCAGGAAGGAGGGTAAAGAGGACTGTGAGGTGGGCTCCCCTGCACCTGTCACACGGGCCTTCCCGACCTTCCAAGAATGAGCGGTGATGTCCTCTAGCCGCCCCTAGCAGTGTCTCAGTTCTCCCTGGCCATAGCAGCTGACCAGGACTGGGACTTTCTCCACGACAAGCAGACAGCACCGGCAGTCAGCGATGACTGTCCAGAAACTGGTGGCCACAGCCGTGCTGGTGGCCCTGGTCTCTCTCATCCTCAACAACGCAGCAGCCTTCACCCCCAACTGGGTGTACCAGACGCTGGAGGACGGGCGCAAGCGGAGTGTGGGGCTGTGGAGGTCCTGCTGGCTGGTGGACAGGGCCCGGGGCGGGCCGAGCTCCGGGGCCAGGCCGGGACAGGCAGATGCTCGGGACTGCGAGGCCCTGGGTTGGGGGTCCGAGGCAGCAGGCTTCCAGGAGTCAAGAGGCACTGTCAAACGTAAGTCTGTTTTCTTTTCTGTTTTCTGTCTCCTTTAGAGTGGCCAGAGCCTACTAGCCCTACAAGGCTCTCGGCAGACACAGGTTGTGTGTTTGCTGACAGGTGAGGGGTAGCACTGGCTTTTGGGGAACATTGGGAGGTCCCAAGCTCCACGTCCACCCTCTCCTGGTGAGCCACAGGCATGTGTCAATCCTGCTCAGCTCAGACCTGTCTCTGCTCCTTCATGAAAAGAGGTTTTCTATGCAGCAGTGGGCTTTTCTCTGCCATTATGCATAGCTAAAAGACAGATGCATTAACCAAATCAAGGAAAACAGATTTTCCTGGTGGAGATTAAGATTGTTAATAAGAAAAATAAACAAGAAACTTAAGAACACGTGGCTGAGTTCTGACTTCCTTCCACAGTTGTCTGAGTGGTTAAGGTGGTGAGCAGCGCAGGGGGAGACTTACTGGGACTGAGCGTATGTGGGACCACTGATCAGCAACAGAGACCGGCTCCGGAGGGCAGAGCCCTAACCCCATCCGCTTCGCTGCCTCATCTTGGGCCCTAGTTGGTCACATTGGGCACCGGGTCTACCACTATTCTGGAAGCTGGGAACTTGACTTTGAAAGTAGTCAGGTTTATGAGTATGTGAGGGAAGGGTTCTCTAGTATGAAGATGCTTGTCATCTAAACATTCATGGTGGCTGATGGACAAAGGTCTCCCCTTTAAATTGATGACCCTTTAAACCGCTCAGGGTCTAACTCGCAAGTAGGTCTCATCTGTTCTGAAGACAACGCTAGTCTTTAAGGAAGCGTGATATACATGAAGCTACAGCATGGTCTTTGCTAGATGCTGTCGGGGACGCCCCAAAGTCCTCAAGCAATACCACATGTGATGTGCTCAGTGTGTGACTGTCCCCAACTGCCACGGGCTCAGAAGAAATGCAAGGGAACCCAGGGTGGCTGATGCTGCGGGAGGCATAGTGGCTGGGGGCATGCGACATGCTCTGTGCACTCAGAGCCCCTTGCTGTAGCTTGAGGAGGGTCTTCTGTTGTAGGGTGGCTATGACTGTCTGTCCCTCCTACTTCCTTTGAGAGCAAGGAGTGAAAATCTCTCCTTAAGAGATCAAAGTGCATGAGTGATTTCAGAATTTTCTATGAGCTCTCAGAACCCAGGAGCCTATGGGAAACTGGATAAATGCAGCTGGACTCGAGTTTCTGTGTGACTTGCTGCTTGAGAGAAGTTCTGGTTTTGGGACTGTCCCCAGGAGACATGAAAGCCCACACCTCTCCTCCTCCCCCAGCCTGAGGTTTCCCCCATCTCCCCTGTCCCCATGCTGAGGCCTGGTCACCTCAGGCTAGGAGAACACACAGGGGTCCTTCTGACTCCCACACAGCTGGCCCTTGCATTCCTCCCACCATGACAGGTGTCTCGTGTCCTGAGCAGCTCCACTAACTTGCCCTCGTTTGCCATCCCTCCCTGACCACTTGATAAGCTCCCTGACCAACTTTTAAAATATCCTCTCACCATTAGCATGACATTTGTGGTAGCTGACCTTTCATGAATTTCTGAGCATCAAATATTTGTCTAGAACAAGGGAAATGTCAATAGAAGCTTCTCTGAGAAAGACTGAATTGAGAAAAGTGAGCCAACTTCACACCAGCTCTGTGCGACTGAACACAACATGACCAAGGAGCAGCAAGTCGGTGTCCTGGGACTGGTGGTCTGGAGCTGGGGCTGCCCTTATGTCAAACCCGGCCCAGGCTCATTAACTCTCACGCGAAACCCCAGCCCAAGCTTCGCCTCCGATCTAGCCAGGCATGAAGACTGGGATGAAAGAGCAAGATGTCCCTGCATAAACACTCTCCACACCACCCAGCAGTGACATGGAGATGGGGTCTGGGTTATAGGGCTAATGGTCCTGGTGGGAGTCACAGTTCAATCCCGATCACTCATCTAGGGGCACCAGGGAGCGTGGCATGTCCCTCGTCGTATGTCACTCATCCTGCTTTGCTCAGAGAGCCAAGCTGTCCTAGAGATTCCAGACATCACAATAGGCAGCCAGGGCAGCAGTGTGGGGTCAGCAGACAGGATCATGCCAGCTCTGTGCCTTAGGTCCTGGCAATCCCGTTATGAAGCTCAGAGTTGCTCTATGTTCGTCGGTGGCAAACACTGAGATGGGCCATTGCCCAGTAGTCTCAGCTCTGGTCAGAGCCCTGGACATCCTCAGTGTGCTGAGTTGGGGCATGGGAGCCAGTTCAGGTTCTCCAGCTGTCCCCACATCATGCTGGGTCCTGTCCCAGAGGATGCTTACTGGGCAGCGTGCAGTGTTTCTGACTTTAATTACTGATCAGGTGGCTGATTCCTCCCTGTGAAGTTTGGATGGGGGGACTCAGGGTATTTGAAGTACCCCCTCTGACTCCCGAAGAGATCTCACAACCTAAGTCCGGGGTTAGCCTTACTCTGGTCCTTGTTTTCTCTGCCATTTTTCATCTTCCCCTATTTCATGCATTCTGTCAGGCTCCCGAAGTTCTCTTTTCAGGTAAAGTGCATCATGAATAAACATAATTAATTCTTGGGCAGATGGTTGGAGTCCAGTACTCCCTGAGGAAAGTCCCCTGCCCTATCCATAGGTGACTGGCTAGGTGGGTGGCCTGAGCGTCACAAAAGGCAGGCAAATAGGATGTTTGGGTAGGGACATACATAGTTGTACCACATGCAGCCTGGCCAGAATACATTCATGCCATATCCTCAGTGGACTCCTTAAAATCCAGGTGTTGCTGCCCAGGCTACGTTGTATATAGGTAGTGCAAGAACGTGTATGCCAAGCATGGTGGATACCAGCCAGGACGGGTCTCTGGGTGGCCGGGACGGGAGTATGGCCCAGAGAGTAGAGTCAAACAGAGAGGCGGGCCTGCAGGCATCACTGATTCATCCTTTGTACCATCTAGACATCTTCAACACCACACAAACCTGGTGACTTGGCCAGAAGCCCCTGCACGGCGGCTTGTCGGGTAGGGATGCCACAGAGTTGCTGCTGGAGTGTGTGGCATAGGACGGTGTGCTCAGAGCCACCAGGAAGGATGGAGCTGGGCCGAGGAGGATGACCGGGTGGGCAGGGCAGCAGGCATCATGTGGGGAAGAAACAGCTGGGACCCTGGCACTCTGTTCCTGGCTCCTGGTAGCCTTGGTCACGTGGCCTCGCTGTGCCAACACATACTCCCTGCGGCCATCCCCTGGCTCTTGTGTCCACTGCAAGCCACGCCCTTCCTTGGCCGGCAGTTCATTCAAGTCTTCCCTTGCCTGCAAGGCTGAGCTCAGGAGACCGGACAGACTCCTCCGGGCCAGGCTGCAAAGCTAGCACTCCGCTCTCTGCGCTGTTAACCTCCACACGTTTAACACCCTCGTTTCTAGGGTCACTTCCACCTTCCGAATTCCACCATCTTTTAGAGAACCAGAGCCTCTGTATGGTCATGTAAATGGTAAAAATAATTGCAAAGAAAAGCAAATGTGAAGAAGACAGAGCACTGTGAACAGCAGCCTCCGTGGGAAGTTAGCGACTTTTCCTAAGCAAAGCGGAAAGGAAGCATCTGGGCTCACCCCGTCCTGACAGGAGGCCATCAGGCCGCCGGTTGTGCCTTCGGGTGCCCCATGAAGACTGAGTGAGCAGCCAGGAAGGTTCTAGCAAATCGGCCTGAACCTAGGCTTAGCCTCAGCTGACATCCTCAGCCTTGGGGGAGGTGAGGAAATCTCAGACCTGAGTGAGCACAAGCACATGGAGCCACCTATGCTCAGGGTCAAAGAGCACTTCTGCCACTCTCTGGAACCCCTAGTTTCCGCTCCTTTATCCCCAGAACTCTGGACTCCCAGTCTCACCAGGCCTGGCCCTGCTCACACTTCTGGGGCTCCCTCCCATGACTTCGTGCCGCCCTTGCCTCCTGTCTCCTGGAGCTGTAAAGGGTCAGAGAGGAGTGTCAGGGAGATGACAGTTGTCTCTGTGGTTACTCTGAAGACCATAGATCACGAGCGCAGTTACCAAGGAGTGGGGCCCACCTAGGAAGGCGACTGGGCCTTTGGGAAAAATGAGCGAGGGCAGAACCCACAGCACGCAGCTTGGTCTACACCGTCAAGCTCGTCTCAGGAAGGAGAAAGTTCATTCAGTGACAACTGTCATTCGTCTAGTGGCCTGTGCACACTCTCTCTCATGCTCCTTGGGTGCTAGGCTTCCCGTCCAGAAGCTGCTCTGATCTCCCCGTAGCTGGGGCCTCTGCCATAGTCCTGCCTCATCCACCCTGGCCTCAGAGCTAGTGGTGCCACCCGCAGGCTGGAGCAGGCACTGTGAAGAGGCCTGGGATGCTGGAAGGGCGAGATTCTTCAGGCTCTGAATGACAGAGGGACAGCAAAGCAGCAGCTGGATGGATACACAACGGGCAAGAGGAGTACACCCTCCGCGGCAGGAAGTGGCACTGCTTGGGCTCCGCAAGCACTAAATATGTCTGGCGGTGTGGAGAGTGAATCACAGCATTGCAGCCTGACACTGGGTGCGGGATGGGGGGTGGGGGCGGGCAGGAGGCCGGCAGTCCTCACTGGGCTGTGGTGAGACCACTTTAACAGTCTGGAAGGACCGAAGGGTCTGACTGCAGGCGCACGTGCTCCTGTGGGACCTGGGGCACCTAGAACGCGGGGAAGTCATTTCTCCTCCTGATGGCACAGCCGCTGCCCCTCGCCTTTGAGTTTCATCCACGGGGCTGCTCTATCCTCCCGCTGCCCTGTGCTTCATACTCCCCTGCGCCTCGCTCCTGGACCAGGTGTGGTAGAGGGAGCAGAGTACAAAGAGCCCGGGTTGGCCAGGGAGGGAGATCTGTCAGGTTCTGAGCCCAGACAGAGGAACAAGCCCCAGGAGAGGGGGAGCACCAGCCCAGAGTGGCCCCGCTCTGCACTGACCCGCTGCCTTTTCTCCCTCTCCGCCCCTCACAGTGCAGTTCGACATGATGCGAGCCTGCAACCTGGTTGCCACAGTGGCCCTAGCTGCAGGCCAGCTCACCTTCATCCTTGGGCTGATGGGCCTGCCCCTGATGTCGCCTGATTCCCAGTGCTGGGAGGAGGCCATGGCCGCTGCGTTCCAGCTGGCAAGTAAGTACCTCTGGGCCCCCAAGAGGGGCAGACAGAGAAGCGCCACCCTCAGCTCTCATTGGGGCTGAAAGGCGCACTGTGGCTTTGTAATATCATGGTGACCCCATGGGTCAACCTCCTGCCCCACCTGTCACCCCACTTGTCACCGTAAGCAGAAATGAGACAGAAACCCGTAAATGGTGGAACTGAGCAGGGAGAGCACTGAAAATGCAAGTAGCACTGGCATCGTATATCTGTAGCCGTGACTCCTGGCCCTTTTCCATTTTGAGACAAGGTGCTGACAGGCAGGTGACATCCTTTACCTTCTAGAGTCTTAGGCATCTTGTATTTTCTGTCCCCTGCAGCCCATGTGGCAGGCAGCCAGGGTTTACACCCTTCTGAGAGGGCGTAGCAGCCAGGAGGAGTGTTAAGCAGCCTGCCCCGGGCAGAGGGGTGAACCCTGTCTGAGCCCATGCAAGGCGAGGTGAGGCAGTCCCGCTTAGCCACAGAGCAGCCAGGCCCAGGGACATCTGGAAGTGAACCTCTTCAGAAAAATCTGGAAGCCACCACAGCCTCTGCGGGCAACTGTAGGGTGAAGTGGGGCAGGGCAGAGTGGTAGAAATAGTCCCAGGTGTAGGATGTGACGAACATGATAGAATTCTCTAACTTTTCTGTTTGGAAATCTCTTAATGGAATGTAGGAAACGGTAACGAAGCACCATTTTCCACCAATGGAAGGGTGAGAACATCATCATGAATGATGAATGGAATTGTTCCGGGAGGTTCCATGGAGGCTAAAAAGGCACTATGACTCCCAGACACAGGAGGGCTGCTCTGCCAGTTTCCTTCAACCTCTGTTCCCTTTTGGCCAGCTCAGGGTTAATCGTGGACACTTGGGGAAGTTCAGGTTTTTTGCTCCCTCCTGGGAAAAAGTCAGGTCAGTGATTCAAAAGGGACAGAGACTGTTGAAGTGGCTAGAGAGAGGGTGCCTTAGCAGCCGACTTGCTTGGTGGGGGAATGGCAGCATGTCTCAGTATTGAAGGTAAGGTTCCAAAAGACCTAGGAGAAGAAATGACAGGAAGTCTGAAGTGTATCATTCCTGGCCTTTATCCTTCTGGAGAAATACAATTTCCAGAATGAGGCTGACAGACTGGCAGAGACTCGTGTGCTGCAAGCGCCTCGGTGGGAATTAGAAGGTGACGTGGTCCGGGGTCGGGTACCTCCCCACACGAGATAGATTTTGGAGGGGGTAGCCAAGGGCCGACCAGGGGAGAACACAGGGTTTGGCATGAAAGGGACAGGATTGCATCTTGGTTCGATCACTTATTAACCATGTGACCCAATTCATACCTCGGTTTAACCAACTTCAAGGCAGAGATGAAGTTTGCCTCTCCCTGGACTGATTTTGAGAATTAATGAAGCAGGGGGAATGGGATCTCAGCTCACTTCTGCCTTTGCCCATTCTCCATGACTGTGGGTAAAACCCTGGACATTCCAAGCGGCAGGAACATGTTTAAGAAAAGTACCCACATGACCTTAGAGCCATGGAACAGAATCAGTTTCTCTGTCTCACTGAAACCACTTGTCTACATCACGGGGGATTATCTGAAACTCTATCCCTTTAAGAAGGAGGTAGAAGATTTTGAAACATGACTGGAAAAGCTACATTAAAAACAGGTATTTTAGTGGTGTTAAGGAAATGAAAGTAACAGTTCTTGATCTGAAAATAACTCCTAGTAAGATCATCAAATCAGTCATTGTATTTCCCAAGAAATTTCTTTGAAACACTTAGTATTTGGAGAAATATGGGTTTGTGTGAAACTGACATCTTATTTCCTGCAAACCCTTATTATAGAACAAGATAGTGCTGTTTACAAATAATGGTTGAAAAAACTAGAAAGGGGCGGGGAGCCCCATTAACTAAAATCAAATTGTCTTGCAGCAACCGTGGGAGTGGGGAGCTGCCAAAGGTCTCTTGAGGGGGCCGGGCCTGGTGAGGTGGGGGCAGCAGGGGTACCATGCGCCTCTCCTGAGTATTTCTAGGCCCGTACAACCTCTGGAAAGATTGCACCAGTCTCTATTTAAAAAAAAAAAAAAAACACCAGACAGGCAGAGGCTAATGGAAAAAGCCAGAAGGACCGAAGGGCAGCCCATGTCATTTCAGATGGTCCCCCTTGCCTCCATAGGCTGCCTCTCCCCTTGGTGTCTGACCATTACTCCCAACAGGTCTGTTTTGCCCAAAAAGGAAATGCATTTGGCCGTGTTTAGACTTGTTTCATTGACAAACAGTACAGAATGCAGCTATGTGCCTTTCTTCTATCATGCTGCTAATTTTAGAGTTAGGTTTTTTCCTGTGCTCCGGTCTGTTTAAAACAGTCAGGGAGAGACTGAAGGGCGCCAGGATATCCTGTCCCAGGAGGGGGAAATGCCTGCTAGTACCTGTTACGCAAGCCAACCTTGAGTCTCCAGTGCCTGGGCCAGAGGGTGGGCAGGGGGAGAGAATGAGGAAGGGAAAAGCACATGGTGTTAACCCGAGGCCGAGAAAAGCTGGAACTAGCCAGAGACAGCAACGCGCTGACAGGAGGGTGGCCTGGCACTGCAGCCCGAGGAGACGGGAGTCTGCCCGCTTGCTCATTCATTCCACAATCGTTTCTGGGCACGATCCTTGCTCACACGATGCCTGGCCTGGGCCTATAAATGGACAGTCCTTCACTCCTGGCCTTCGGCTTCAAAGGATCCCGTTACGGTGACATTGGGAGACCCTATGAAATGGCCATTTTCCATTTTTGTAGGTCCAAAACACGAATATCAGCCATTACAACTGGTGTGCCCTATTGTATTCAAGCCATAACATGCAAGTTTCCAATTTTCTTTGCAGAATTTTCCAAGTGTAATTTTAATTTACCTTACAAGTGAAAAACTTCCTTTCTGTCCCTTATTTCGCCACTAACCCATAAGCTGCTGTGAATACCCTGCATTTTCCCTGTGGTGAAAGCACTCTGCACATTAGGGACATGGGCCCAAGGCACCCGAGTTCACTCCTTGTCCCGCACTGGGTGTCCAACAGACTCAGGGGCCGCACAGTGGCCAATTAGGTGGGTGCGGTCACCGTGGCGTGGCTCTGCACTGTCCCCTGGGCTGCTGTCTTCCCCACCTCTCCCCACCCCCTCCTCTCGGTTCCTTGTGTTGTAACCAGTACAAGGCAGGCGCCAACTCTCTTCTTTCCTCCTTGAGGCCTCTCAGCCTGTCACTCAATTTGTCAGCCATCAAACTTCGAGGTGCCGGAGCCCTCTCTGGAGGGCCCAGAGCAGCTAGACTGTGACCACGCGCTCCTTGTGTTCCGATGACATCAGAAGCGCAAAGTGGGTCTGCAATGGGGACCTGTGGTGTGGGGGCCAGTGGGCCGTCCAAGCCCCAGAGCCAGCAGCTATGGTGTGTGGGCCTTGCCTTGCTGGGCGTGAGCGCTCCCTTCCCACAGCCTCGTGCCTGCATGAACTCTGATCTGGTTCACCATAGACCTTTCTTTCCTCTTTGACTCTCCTGGTTCCTTCTCTTGCTGCCTCTCTTCTGTTCCTTCAAATCTGTGGTCTCACTGATAGTCACAGGAAGGCACAGGCAGAGCAGGGAAAGCAGTGTTGAGTGGGAGTCAGAGAATGCCACCTATGAAAGGCGAAAGGTTATTCCCGGCCTCTGATTACTGTAGATGCCAACGACCCACATTGGACGCCTGGAGCAAAGGAGAAAGCCAAGGTGACCTCTGCAGGCAGCTCAGCTTGGTGGGCAACTTGGGGTCCTTGAGAATGGCTGAGCTTTCCCAGGGGCATCTGGGTGAGAGTGGGCTCTGGGGCAGGCCACCTGGCTTTGGATGAGTCACTTCATCCCTGTGTTCTTCGGGCAGCAGAGAGAGCTACCGCAGGCCTGCAGGGCCATCTTCAGTCACATTTGCTGCTAACATCCTTCTGACTTCCTATTACTGTGCTGCTGGACAACACCACACTGAAATGGTATCAGTCCCCAGACACGTCGTCTGTACTCTGTCAGGACTCTCCACCTGAGCCTGCTGTGAGTGCCAGAGCCCTGCCAGACCCTCCCTTAGCCTGCCCCATGGGTAGATTATGTCCCTGCACAGAATACAGGGTCTCTAAAGTTTCCTAAGTGTGACCCCGTGTAGCCCCCCTTGTGCCCGTGGTGGCCCCTTGGCCCTCACTGTTGGCTATGCAGGACTGACTGGCCATGTGTGGCCTAAGGCTGACATTTTTAGGAGGGACGGACGATCTCGTGATTACTTGAGGCTCTAACTTGGGGCAAGTTGCGTCTTTGAAGGGCAAGCCTTTGGCCATTGATGAGCCTCCAAGGCAGTAAGTGCATTCTCTATCAGAATCCAGCCTTAGACCACTGTGGCCATACTTAGGCTGGTGACATAGCTAGTGCCCTCCATGGCTTGCCATCCCCTGTCAGTATCTGCTGGGGTGAAGGACCTTTGCACCCCACTACTGAGAGCCCTGGGCCAGTAGGCTTTCTTCCTTGAGACCCAGTGTCTAACCTGAAATGGAGTCATGGGACAGGGGACCCAGGGCCAGGCTTCTCATCTGCTCTCTCTCCTAAGCCTCCCTTTCTCATTCCCACTGCTCATTAAAGTCCATATATGTGCCACCTCTGATCCTTTTTGGAAAATGCTGGTGTATAAGTGAAAAAATTCCCTAGCACTGCATTCAAGGACTCTAGAAATGGTGCCCCAGGCTGTGCCCATCTGTGCCTTTGACACCCAGGAACATTCTGAGAAAAAAGCAGTCCCCTTTGCAATGTCCCAACGCGGAGCTTTTAGCCCAAGTGTTCTGCGTCCCTTTAAACACTAGCTATGGGTCTACTAGCCACAAATTTATCACAATGTGTTTCTTCTGAACCGCCCGGCCCTCGCTCTCAGGTATCCATGGATTTTTTTCTTCTTATAATTTTTTCTTCTAATATTTGATATTATTCCTAGTTTATCAGCTCTCATTGTAAGTAAGCCTCACCCTCCATCTCTGCAGAAGTTTTAGTCTAGCCTCCTCGTCAATCATGTGAATGGCCCTTGACCTTTCTCAAATGTATGTTTTTTTCCAAGTAAAATAACCACAACGGATTGACAGTTAAAGAACAAGTGTACAATTATTTTTGTAGAAGTCAGCTGTTCCATGGTTCATTATGAACTGCTTTCATAATGGCCTTAGGCTCTCCTTGGGGATATTCTCTGATGATTCCTCACCTCCTTTGTGGAGCTGCCCAGCAGGCTTGAGCCCTTGCGCTTTTTTCTAAAATAAGAGAACCTTCACTTGTCCATTTCCGGCCACTAACACCCTAATTTCCGCAGCCCGGTACTTCAGAGTTCAGTGTCATCTGCAAACTGAGTTCTTCCTCACATACATACTCTGCAGCTGATGGACATCAGTCCTCCCCAGGACCACCTCTGGCGCCTGGCTCTGGGCTATCCTCTATCTCTCGCCTCAGCCAGTCCCCTCCTTGTGACAGGAAACCTCTCAAGCTTAAGCAGGATGACTAAGAGTGGAGTTTATTGTGGAACCTGGTCAAAAGCTGCTTTAAAAGCCTCACATAGCTTCTTGTCTACTGGCTTCCTCTTTCCACTTCTGGTAATCATTAGTTTTTCTTATGATGGCAAAATCTATAAACACACGAAAGGCCGCTTACTCCTGGCCCCTGAGAATGCTAATACTAGTCCTCAAAGGTCAGTAAGGGTGATGAATGGTAATCGTCTTGGCGTCTCAGGAACTGGTGGGGATTCTGCAGTTTTTTAAGACTCAGGGACCTTCTCATAGGAATATATGTTTTTGTTTCTTACAATAAACTAGTATGTTCGGTATATTGGACAATTTGCTTTTCTGTCTTCTGCACCTATGTTCTAAGCCCCAGTCTGTCCCAACTGCACCTCTCACTTCTCCCTTCTCAGCTCGGCACTGGTGCATCAGGCAGCAGCGGCTGCTGTGGGAGTGTATGATCCTAACAACTGGACCACCTTCAGCTTTCCTTTTCCAGAATTCCTCCTTCTAGGGAGAACATTGGCTCACCACTGTTTTTCTGCTCACAGTGTTGGAAGATCCTAACCATGGACGTGCCTTGAGTAGGCTCATTAATTAGTTTGCTCCGTAAATATTCTCTCTAGAAGCTGTCATACCAGCTCTAAGTTGCC
This sequence comes from Rousettus aegyptiacus, assembly GCF_014176215.1. NCBI lineage: Eukaryota > Metazoa > Chordata > Mammalia > Chiroptera > Pteropodidae > Rousettus > Rousettus aegyptiacus. The sequence goes on along the minus strand of NW_023416311.1, from coordinate 15,737,316 downwards.
TGCTTTGTCAGTTCTGCCACTGCGCATGCTGAGGCAGGTGTGCTGTGTGAAGAGCTCAGGGGTCAGCCCCACAGTCTTTCCACTTATGCCACCTGCATGTGCTGACAGTCATTCAAAAGGAAGGCCCCGTGACAGACACCGACGCCCTAGGATGCAGGCAGGAAGGAAGGGAAAGGAAAGGGCGCTCTGCAGGCTGAGCTGTGAATCACACTGCCCGCTCGCAGTCAGCTCACAGGAAGGGGCTGCTGGCTTGGGAAACATAAATTCATGAGGATGAAACTGACTCCACGTGCAGAATTCGGTATGTTTGTTAATACTCTCCCTTTAAATTTGTTTCTGGACCAACATGTCACTGAAAAGTCTTGGGAGAGAAGTTTTCCAGGGACAATTCTAAGAGAGGGAGGTCTGCACATAAGGCTGTGACAAATGGAAAACCCCCAGGTTGAGGCCAGTGCAAACCTGTGTCTACTTCCTCCACACCGCTCCTCTTCCCACAGCCACAGAGCTCTCTGAAAGTCAAGGCTAGTTTAACTTCAGAAGAATGTCTGCACACGGCAATTACTCCGCAGTAGAGCTGAGGCCCTGAGTCCACATGGGGTCCCTGCCTTTTCATGTCTCTGTGGCTTTTTCCTGCTGACATGTAGCACCCATGGAAGATCCCTGAGTTCTCTGGTTCTGTTCAGTACCTACTGCCCCCACTGGCCATCGCTGCTCTCTGGCATACTGCCACCCCCTTACTCCCACACCACGCAGTCTTAAATGCCTCTCTTACAAGGCAGACCATGTTGTACTGATTAATTTCACCTTCATCCCTTCAAGAATGCCAGTTCCCCAAGGACAAATCGATTGCACCTTAGCTCCCTGCACGTATTCGAGTGGAATCTAAACAGGTCTGCTGAACATGTCACACATTAACTAATGCAAGATACCATGTTGAGTGAGATCTACTCAATCACGGCTAACGGGGTCCTGCCCCTCTGACAGGTTTTGATCATTAGAGAACTTGACTATGGAAGCTGTCATTCATCATGTCTCCTTTCCCAGACACCGTGCCGCATTCTGCACTGCATTATGGGATCTATTTGGATTTGTCTCAAATAATTCACTTAACAAATAATTACTGGGCAACTCTCTGGGAGGCCAAGATCAATGGGTGGGCCACACTCCAGCCACAGGGACAACAACTGGAGGCAGGGACTGTGCTATGAACCGAAGGAGGCTGATATGTGACTTGACCAAAAACCTGAGCACTAAGCAATCAGGGACAGGAGAGGAGGCAGCCCTCCTCCCTGGGGCCGATGAAGCACAGGGACAGCAGCCCTAGGAAAGGCCTGGAAAGGTGGAACTTGGCATCTTAGAGGCACGGAGAAGCACCAGTGTGGCTTCAGTGTGATGGAGACAGGGAAGCCACAGAATGGAGGAGATTTGAGGTCAGGCTGTGCTGGGCCAAGGTGCATCCCAGGGCAACAGCTGCCACAGGGGCATGTTGTACGTGGGGCACATGTGACAAGTGTCTTACACGGCTGGTGGTGCAGCTGTGGGAGGAGCCTGGAGCGTGCAGTAAGTAACACTCGCTATGAGGTTGACCGGCACGGTGTGGAAAGGTGAAATGTAGAGGCCTATCGCTGGGGTCATGATGAACCTCAGGAAGTGCTTGTTATTTAAGGAATCTAAAATTAGTAACACTTCCAAAATATTCTGAATGTTTTACTGTGAGGCATGTATGCAAAGGGCTCAGTGAAAGATGCATGTCCTGCGAAAGACGCGGTGAGGTGAACCCTGAGAAGCCTGGGGCGCCTTTCCCGCTGCTCCTCTCGAGCCCAGGGCTGTCAGCTGTGCCGCATCCGTGTCAGCCACTCCCCGGTTTTTTATATTCCTTCTTCAAGTTTTCCTAACAAGCGGCCCGATGGCGAGCTTGTGTGAACTGTGCACCGAGGAGCACATGTGTCATAGCTGTGTCCTTGTGACTTCCTCTCGGGCACCGCTGTTTCTGTGGCTCACCCGGGTGCAGCGCTGCCCACACCACTGCGCACCTGCCCCGCTGCCGGCTGCCCGCAGCTCATTGTCTCCTGCGGGCGGGAGTCTCAGGGAGTCTCAGACGTTGCTGATTTGGGGCTGTGGTCACGTTTCCTGGGATGAGCAGGGGTTTCACTTGCGTGCAATCCTGGGAGTAGAACTGCGGGCCCCGGGGCAACATCGTGCCGTCCTGAGCTCCGACTTGGTGAGGACGGGTCCTTCTGCCTTGTACCTGGGCCAACGCTCAGTGTTTTCTCCCTTTCTAATTCTGCCAGTTTCATTAGCGAGTACGTTTGAATCCTTTCCAGTTTAGGGTCACCTCTTTCAATACAGTTCTCATAATTCACAAGTTTCCATGGAAATGTTTCGCCATGATATTCAAAGTCCTCTCTCTTTATTCATCAGTGGTATAAACCAACCCCAAGACAGATAACTGAGCTGTGAGAGGGGGTTGCCCTGAAGGCTGGGGGAGGCAAAATTCTTTCACATTGTTCTAAGGAATGATAGTGTAGAATTGGAGCTGAGGCCATATAAGAACTTTTAAGAATGTTTATATAACACACACAAACTGAAAGGAAGCTTAGCAAAGGGGGAAAACAGACTTCATCCACAGAGGAGGGTAAGCCTCTGTGTCCCTCCTCGGGGTGGGCGCCTGATGCACGCCAGCTGCTGCTGTTTGGGTAAATTCCCTCCAAATGCGTTGGTCTTTGATACTGCCACTGGCCTTGTTGTGAGCACCCGTCAGCCAGGGCCTTGCTTCTCTCATGTCAAACATAAGCTGGCATCCTAACTAACTCTCCCGAAGTTCCTAGCCTGCCCATCCTTCTGAGTCTTGTTGCAACCAGGCATGACAGGGTCCCTTGACTGACAAAAAATGCCCAAAGATACAGTAAAGAAGGGAACACAAAATATTTTCATTTTCATTACACAAAACACAAGCTATATAGTTCCTTTCCCCACTAATACAAAACTTGGTTCCCCACTAATACAAAACTTGGGTCCATAAAATTGTGAGCAAAGAATGTACCACCCTTTAGTAGGAGACAGAAATGACAAGTTTCTTTTTATCAGTACATGACAAACAGAATTAGTTCTTTTCAAGGAAGTTTTCACAGCTTTCCACATATAAAAAGCTCCACGAGCACTTTAGAGAATTAACATATAGATTAGTCACCATCACCATTGTTTAGGACATGACTGAAGTAGAAGACTGTTAAATTCGTACTTTCTAGAAGAGACGGTGATGATGAGACCATGATGCTTGTGTTTTTAGAAAACTTCAGGCTGTCCACCCCCACCCCACCCTGGCACTAACTATAACACAGTTACTAGGACCATCAGGTGGCATCGCTGCTGCTCTTTGCTCTGGGGCCACGCTGGTCGTGCATGACCTGGTTTCCTGAGGAAAGCAGGGGAGGCCATGGGGAGTGGAGGGACCAACAAGAACAGACATATGGATGTCACAGTGTAGGGCAGGTGGGGGACCACAGCAGCAACAGCTCAGCCTGGCCAGAGCCTGGGCAGGGGATATGGACGAGCCCGAGTGGGACTGGAGAGTCCCATCTGGACCATTCTGGGTTCTAGAGAGCCTCTGTCTTCGTCAGCATTTGCGGGTCCAAATAACAGATTCACCCTGGTCACCACATCAGAGGGCAAGGTGCTGGTGGAGTAGACGAGGTTCCCTGGACTGCCCAGGCCTCGGCTTTTGCCTGCTCTCCTCATTTTTACTGGCCACAGCTCTCACTCAACTCCAAGGCCTTCTTTTAGTTTCCTCTGCCACGCTCAGCTCTCCCAGCTGAGGGGCATGATGATCTTGGGATGAGGAGGGCCAAGGCCATGTGGACCAGCTTCCTTAGCAGCAGGACAGTGGTGGCCTCTCCTCCGTCCCAGCCGTTGGGGTTTCTGGCCCAGATTCAGACCCGAACTCAGCAGATCCTGGGTGCAAAATCCTGGCTTTCCTATTGTAAAGACTAACGAAACCAAGTCTTTGGAGTGCCTTAAAGATAAAACTATCAAAGTAATGATGCTGTGGTATCAGCTACGAACTGAATGTGAACAAATGCTTGGGAACTATGGTCAGTGCAGGACTCTGGTCACGATCCCAGCACGGCCCCCTTCTCTTCCCTACTGTCAGAGTTTGGAGAGAAGGGTATGGAGAGGAAATAAGCAGAAGGGAGGCATGGAGGTGAGAGAGAAATTATAGAACTAGATGCATCCATTCAGAAGTGAGAGGAGAAACGAAATGTACCAGCAGGAGACTCGGACGCCTCTCCAGTCTTGGCTTCTGCCCCCTCCCTAAGCGTGTAGGTTCTAGGTTGCCTTGCGTTTTAAAGAAAATCCCTATTTCCTCTAGCAGCAAATGCTAAGAACAAGAAAACTCTTAAGAACAGGAATTTGGACTAAGTTAAATACCAACATGAGTTGTTTCTAGATAAGTTTAGGAAATTTGTTTGCTTTCACTTTGAACGAATTAAGCATTTATAAAAGCCAGAGAGGACCTTACACCAAGTTGCTCCTGGGTTGTCTGGGGTGAGGGAAAGCGAGTGTCAGTGCCACCTCCACGGGGAGGGCGACTTAGAAAATAGCCTGACACCTGGAGGATTCCAGGAAGAGCATGCGGGACCAGACTGCTTTCTCATGAAGCCCCTAGAAATTATCCTGTGCCACGAATGAGCAGATGCCCCACCCCCCACCACCAAGTCACGAGCCCCAAAGGTCACAGAAACCCACACAGGGCTGATACAGAGCAGCTCAGCACCAAAGCACCAGCACCCTGAATCGGGCTCATTGCCCACTCGGGGGGCAAAGACAGTCAGTCAGGGAGGAAACAAAGCTTCAGTTCCATGTGGGCTCCGTGTGGGCTCCACGTTTGGAGTTCCACAGGCCTCTTCCTGGCTCTGAGTAAGGCTTTCTCAACACTTGTCTTTCATTTGCAGGTTTTGTCCTGGTCATTGGGCTGGTGACGTTCTACAGAATCGGCCCGTACACCAGTCTGTCCTGGTCTTGCTACCTAAACATTGGCGCCTGCCTCCTGGCCACCCTAGCAGCGGCCATGCTCATCTGGAACATTCTTCACAGGAGAGAGGACTGCATGGCGCCCCGGGTGATTGTCATAAGCCGCTCCCTGACTGCACGGTTTCGCCGTGGGCTGGACAATGACTATGTGGAATCACCATGCTGAGGGTTGCTGGAGAGAGGCTCTGCTAAGGACTTTACCCACTGTAACGAACAATCTAGAAACCAAGGGACTGCCTGTGAGGAGGCGGGCAATTCATATGGTTTCCTATATATGCATATGTACGATACACAGGTATGTTTACTGTTATATATAAATATATTATATGATCATTTATTGTCTGTGCCAGCCTCCTCCTGACACACTCACAACCTGGCTTCACGCTCACGCATGTCACAAGGAGACTAGTACCTGAGATGCACGTGAGGAGCGGTGGCCACCCTGCTCAGCACCCTGGTCTGGGGTTAATTTATTCTATGTCTGCCAAGAGGGGCATCTGCGGCCGCCTTTACTTTGGTGAAGTAGAACACCAGGGAGATTTTCTGGAACTGGCCGTGATCTTCCTCGAGTGGCTCAGAGTTTATAACCAGATGGTTATGGCTTTATGACAAGATGGAGTTAGTAACGTCTGTTTGCACCTGATTATTTTTCTAAGTTAAAATAAAATGCAAACCTCTTACCACTGTCTAAAATGTGTGTTGTATCCCTCTACACTGCCACATAGTGAAAAGAATCTGGTCTATTTTCTGTCATTTTCGTGCGCTGGCAGTAAGAGAAGGGTTAAGATGTTTTTAAAAATCTGGTGGAAGCATGGCTTCGGGTCATTCATGTCCTCAGTCAAGTTTCCATTCAACTAAGCCTCAGAAGCCCACATTCCTACAGACTCTGGACACTGTGGAAGTATGACGGCAGTTCCACAGTTGGCGGATTAAGAGGGGGAAAAGTCTATTTGTTTAAAGAAATTCAGAGATTGTTCACTGTTTTCCCTTATAAAATCTTTAGCTTATTTTCAGCCAAATGCTTGGTAGCCTAGAGAATACCTTCACGATGCTACACTGATTTCAAACAACCAAGCTCCAAAATCTGTGAGGTGAATGGGCGTAACTCCCCGAGGTGAACAGGAAACATCTAAAAAGTGGCCGCACCCCTGAGGACCTGGGACGGGGGACAGGGACTGTCTGACCACATCTATAAGGACAGATCTCTAATTGCCGCACTGCTTGAGCTAACGCCACCTAGAGGCGGAATCACTGTTGCCAACCTCTGGCCCAAGAAACTGACTGACTGATCCTGGGAGCTGGCAGGTGCTGAGTGGAGCCAGGGTAAGACACCAGCCATTACAAGGCTGATCCCCAAGAAAGCAGCTTTGCAGGTTTCAACCTTCCAGAGAAGTGAGGAGACCAGTCTGGAATTCAAAGCCACATTACCGCAGGATAGTCAGAACAAATGGTGGACTGGAGTTGGTGCTTGAAAAAACACGAAGCAATTGAGAATGATTTAAAAGCATCTATGGCCTGACCATCTACAATAAACAGTATCCGGTGTAGAAACAGCCAGATTTCTGTCCCACAATCACTACCTCGTGGGGACATTTAGGTCTGAGCTTCTTCTCTCTGAACTTCTTTTCTACAATGGATTTTCCCCCAAATCATATGCTAAAAATAATTGTGTTTTTTTTAAAGAATAATGGAATATTTAAGATGTATAATTTTAATAATATTATGTATATGACTATATAAATTACATTAAAGTTTTAAAGTTGGCCATGTGATTGACTATGGTCTGTGATCATGTTTATACTAAATGAAGAGTGATTGGTGAAAGGTTGGGCTATGCCAACAAGTCACTCTAGTTTACTTCCCAAACTAAGGGTCCTCCTGTCCATGTGGCCAGTATGGAAAATTTTAGTCACACAGTTTTAGAAATAAGATAAAGGACTAGGGTCATATGCTAGTTTGAAAGGTGCTTCCATGTTACAAATGAGGAGAACCTGGTCCAGGCAACTTAATTTCCCAGCTTTCTCTTCCCACTTCAGCTACATTCTTCAATAATTTTCCCACCCTTTTGAGATTAACACCTGTCAAATGCTCTTGGAACAGGGAGGAAGCCATTTGCAGACAGCTTTTCATAGAAAACTTCTTTTAGATCGATTTTAATGCATTTTCACTGTACTGTTTTGTTTGCTTATTATAAAACTCTTTTTTGTTCAGCAGCAATTCTTCCCGAAGAGACAGATATAATGACTATTTAATAATTGCAGAACTTTTGATTAGGAAGTATTCAGATCACTATAAGATAAATCAAAACGACTAAATAACAGCTCAAGAGGCTCTGAGCATTGCAGAGGCCAAGAGCAGGGCTCACCTGCTTCCCACGCCCAGCTGTGCTACCCAAAATGCGCTACTATGTGGTATAACGTGCCAGGCGGGTCCTGGCATCTGCAAGCGCAGCGGCATTTCATTGAGTGAAATGCAACACGACAGAGTCACAGAAGAGTTAGTGATTCTTAGAATCTCAGTTAGAAGGGGAAGAGAGACACAGAGAAAGTATTCTAAGAGTGTGCGCGTCCCTTCAACACCCCAGTCAACAGAATCCTCACCTTTTGATGAGCTTGATAGATTTGAAAGCTTCATCCATGTCTCCGACGGTGACGAAGAAACTGAAGTTTAGCATGGCGTCCCGGGTGGGCTTGTCACAGTCCTCCAGCCCCACGAAGTCTCGCAGAGGCCTCCTGCCCACCACTTGGGGGATGTAGTGGTGCCCTGAATCCACCTGATCATCTCTGTCTGCTTCTCCTGGCTGAATGACAAAAGGGCACCATTTACTTGTAGTTCATGTAAAACTAATGCCTACCCTAAGACTCTTCCTTGAGATGTGTCAGCTATGGGGGTTCCTCTGCAGACAGAAGCAGACATTCAGCAAGAGGCCCTGCCAAATGCAGTGAAGTGATCAGAGGCTCTGTCCTCATTTCAAGTTATGAAAACTTTTGGCTATGGTTTCAGACAGTGGATAAGCAAAGGCTGTCCATGCATAGTGAACCCATTTTCCAGCCTCTGACTGCCTAACCAACTTTTCAGCAGTTATAAACCAGCTGCAAAAATCCTCACCTCCCAGGTTTGTCTTGTAAACCAAAAGGAGTTTTTACTATCAAGTCAGACACACACACACATATGCATAAGGTCTTAAAATGGTGTGATGCCAGCACGATTTCAAGTGGAATCTTCCAAAATGACAACCTGGATTAGTGGAGTGTGCGCCACTGGTTTTTCTCAGAATCGTCGACCTGGTGCAGAGCTCCCTGAACAGGTGCGTGGAAAGGAAGAACAGCATCTGGTCTAAACACAAGCACGAATTTACAGTGTTCTGATTTAAGGCCATTTTATATCCAGCACCTTGAAATACAGCCTACAGAGGGGACTGGTATCCTCAAATGTCAGCCTCCTTCCTGCCTGCTGGTTGCCCGCCTGCTCTCCTCTGGGCTGGAGCCCACACACACCACCATGTCTTCCGCATTGGCTGCTTTGTTCCCTCTGCAGGCTCCATTCCTCTGGTGTACACGTATGCTCCCCCTTGTAAAGGGAGATCATGATCCACCCTGCTGGGACCAGGGCCCCCCGCACTGGCTAGCCTCCACCACTGGCCTCCAGCTCAATTCCCAGCAGCTCCTCCATCTCACTGCTGCTTCTCAAGTTCAACTGAGGACCCCAACTTCAGGGGGTGCTAGACTGGGGCCTTGAGACACTAGTAGAATGTGTCAGACCCAGGTGTGGAAGGCAAGAGCCTTCCTGGCACAAAGTAGAGCATAAGCAAAGGCCCTGAGTCAGCCCACAGTCCATGGCAGCTTAAATTCGGGGTTTATGGCCATGTGTAGGCTGTGTCACATGAGCAGGAGGCTAAAGTTTGGACTGATTTTGTGCTGAGTGGGAAACCTTCAGAAATGTGCATGCGGAATAGCGACCAGGGCACTGCTGCCTACTGTGGTTTACCAGTCACCTGGCAGTCACCTGACATCCATCAGCCTTACTGTGTTCTGTTCAGAGTCCTGCTTCTGCGAGCACATGTGGGACTTCTTACAGAAACGTGAGTGCATGTGTGTCCTGCTTTACTTGCCACCTGCCCCAGCACTTGCCAACTGCTCTCATCATTGCTCTTCGAGGGAGGGATTAAGTCACCAGCCCCGGCCGCATGCAGGAGCCTGGGACTCAGGGCAGTTGACTCTCATCTATAGCCTCCTGTGTGTGAATGGGAACTGCTAGGATGTGGCTGAGGGACATGAAGACAGGTCAGTAATCAGAAAAAGGGCAGCTTTTAAAGAAACAATGCTTATGGCCCTTCATCATAAGCACCTTAGGGTCAAATTCAAAAGACTTCCCACATTGCGAATGCAGGCAGACAAACTATTTCCTGTACTACAAACATCAGGTGACAGTCTGTTTGTGCCATACGTCTCACCAAGACGAGAGCTCTGCAGAGTGGCGTGGGCACGCTGCTCCCGCAGGAGCTGGCGCTGTGAGTGTCCTTGATAAACCTGGTTAAAGAGGACATGCAAGCGAGGCAGCAAGTACTGTTGCACTGGCAACTATAGCTTAAAGAAAAAAAAGATCCTGAGAAAACTGCAGAGTCGAGGTGACAGGATAAGTGGGGAGTCGTCTTACACTGCATCACACAGGTCTCCTCATGGAGAGTGGGCACAGGGGATGAGAAACAAGGGAGAGAAAGGCTGCAGGAGTGTGTGGGAGAAACCAAAGTCCAGTATGTGAGAATAATGGGGGAAAACTCAATAGAAAGAACTTACATGTTCTCTCCCAACCTTCTGGGTTCTCAAATCAAAGAGAAATGAAAATGCCTAAGGAGCATTAAATAAGAATGAAATTCAGAAAAACACCAGTCTGGTAGAACTAATCTATTTCAAATAAGGGATGAAAAGAAAAAAAAAAAGGAATTTTGAGTCACACGAGCCCGTTCCCAAGCTTCACAGAGATAATTTCATTTAACACAAGTAAAGGTCAACCCCTATGCTATTCGTTGTGCCGTGTGATGCCGTTTTATGTGGTGAGCTTAGGGATGTGGGAACCGAGTGTGCCCAGGTTCATTGTTTCGAACACGCACACCATGACATATGCAGACCGAGCAGAGCCTCAGGACCACACACCCACACACAACTTGTCACATAACGTTCACAGATCACGGGGCCGTGCTGCTGAGGAGACCAAGTCCCAGGGAAGGCAACTAACTCATCCAAAATAACCTCACTGGGCATGCGCATGTGTCTGCTGAACCATTCTCTCACAAACTTAACTTTGTGCATGTAACTTGCACACACATAGGTAAGCACAGAAACTTCTTGAAAGGCCACACACTAGTCTGCTCCCAGTAATCACCTGTGAGGGCTGAGAGACTATGGAGATTTGCATCGTCTTTGATTTTTATAGCTTCTAAATTTGCTACAGTGGATATAGGAATATATAATTTTAAAAAGGAAGTTTGAATTTAAAGAAGACAGGAAAGGTGTAGGGTGCGGGCCCTTCAGGGAAAATGCTGGGAGGACACCTGAGTGACCCTCCCTCTTCCTCCGCACAGCGCTGTCTGCCTTGAGAGCAAAGCCATGTCTTGTGAGTCTCCTAACACGGGAGACCCTGCATTTGCTGGAATTTCAGGGGATACATTAAAGCTGACGTTTTGCCTTGTTTAATGAGCGATGAGCTAAGGCACCTGACTCCAGTGCCTGGGAGACCCTAGCCCCACCCAGGAGGGGGCCCCCGAGAACATCACCCAGCACCTGTGGGGTTCACACCTTTCTGGTGAAGTAATAATGGGGCACTTCCATTCCCAGAAGAGACTGGTAGGTGGGAGGCCGGTGGAAGCTGTCTTGAAGCAAGAAGCCATGCTCTTCGGAAATGAAGAAGGACAGAATCAACACATCCACCTGAGAGAGAGGGGAAAATATTGTTCTGGTTTTAGTTTGGCAATACACTTTTCTATTTTGCATCTAATTCCCATTTCCATTGCCGGGGTATTTATACAAAACACAGAGAAAACAGAGGACGAGCACACTGACACAGATAATCCACTCTCCTCCTGGGCATATGGCAAGCATGCCAGTCTCCGCTGCCATCTGCTGCACTTCGGAAAAACTGACGCAGTCCCTGGAAGGATGCGCGTCATTGGGTTTGAGAGCGGCTAGGCCCTTCTCACTGACTGATTTCCTTGTAGCAAAGACTAATCATTTCCACCCAGTTGGTGAATGAAACTCAGAAGAGCTCTAGTGTTTCAACAGACACACCCTTCAGTTTTTTTCACTCTGATTTAAAAACCACCCAGAGCAACAGCAACAAAAAAAATTCTTGCTTCTGCTTTTGAGGAACAGGAAATACAAGGGGAGAGGCAAGGGACTCCGTAGGACCCTGTCCTGTGGGACACAGAACAGCAACATCAGGCTGCAACCCCTTCTGAACAGGAAATCAATAGGTTGAGGGGTGCTAGAGCCTTTCCTTGCTGTGTGAATTCTTACAATTCCTCATCGTCTTCATAAAAGACCAAAAGAACTATCTGATCAAACTGCCAAGAAGTGCCCTTCACATGCATGCTCCCTCCTCTTTCACTCATTATCAATTTCCACATTCTTATGACTTGTCTGGACTTGTCACCAGGCCCTCTATCTTGAAGAAAATTCCTCTGGCAATGTCTCTGCTTCTCTCGATCGAATGACAGAGACACCACCTCAATACATTTTACCACTTAAGTGTTTTAGAACCAAGGATTGGATTCGCTTCTGGAAGTTTCAGGGTACGGATACTGATTATTGATCATCTCTGGAGGTCAAAACTCTTACCATTCTGGAAGGGAAATTCCTTTGGCAGGAGATAAGCCTCCTAAAGTTAGAGGCTGCTGTCCTTTGCTGACTTACTGAGGACCCTACTTATAAATTCTCCTGGAACAAGGTGGGTCAGGGAGAAGCACAGCAGACCACCAGGCTTTCTCAGGGAATGCTGGATATCCCACAAGATACAAAATGTGGAAAGGGTCAAGGTCCTGGCCCCTGGGGTGGGGGGATGGAGCCCTAAGAGTTGTCAGTATAGGGGAGGGAGGACCCGCAGAGCTCGACGAGTGGAGTGGCAAGAGCAGAGGGCAGTGACTGAGGCAAGGAGGACGCTTCGGTGGGAATCGGCCTTGTCTGAAGGTCATGGGAGTTTGTGAAATGAATGAGGAGTCAGCAGGCTGCCCCAGTCACTTAGTCACAGGACGTGTTAGCACCAAGGGGTTAATTTACATTAACTGTTTCAATAAAGAGCTCTGCCCTAGAGAGAAAATAACATGTGCCAGCTGGGATAAAGGACAAAGTATGACACTGAGTCAGACCAGACAGAGAGGACGGGGCCAGCCCCCGGCGCAGAGGGGACAGATGTAGCACGCATCCTAGAGGGGGAGGCTCTGCTGCACGTGAATGAATTTCCCTGTAACTTTCCCATAAACCTCGTGACCAAGATTATGAGCCCACACACGTCTAAAGTCCCCACAAGTCTAAACACAAACAGAGTTCCTTGTAGTACCGTGGGGCCAGCGCTGTCCTCGGTGTGGGCCTTCCTGTCTGTGGGCTGCTGGTGGGCTCCCATTACCTCAGGAACAGCCTCGCACACGAACAGCCTGGGCTCGCTCTGATCCCAGAAGTGGCTCACAGGAACGAGATGTGCTAGCCTCTCGTCCACAAAACCATGGTTCCTGAAAAAGAGACCCGTCCAGAACGCTGAGAGAGCATTCCTGCTCTCAGCCTCCGAAACACCTTCAGGCCGGTCTCCGGTCAGTGTCAGCAGGCCACACACATCTGAGTCCCAGGATGCCCAGCTTGGAAGCACCTTCACACGCCATGTTGCTATGCAGCCTGCCTGATTGATTATACCCTTGCAGATAAAAAAAATGTTAAAAATGGTTGAAAGAGTCCCAGTGGAGTGTAGCTGGAGAGATAGACAATGAGGCTTTGGCTCTACAGGTCCTGAGGAGGGTCTCTGACGCAGGCCCCAAAGTCCAGGACCAGCGGGTGGACCTCGAGGCAGGAACGTACCTCCTGTTGGGCTTGGGTTCCAGTCCCAGCTGTGTGATATGGTGCATTTACCCCTGGCCCCTCCCACTTCTAAATCTCCATGTGTTACGGGCCCAGAACAAGATGAAGAACTTTAGGGAGACAAAATGGGTTGGGTGGCAAAAAAAGGATCAGATCCTAAAAGAAGGATGGCGGCCGATGGAAGACAGTGAGCCTCACCTTAGTGCCACCTGGAGGAGTGTGACAAGTCAGGGATGGGCTCCATGTGCCTGTGAGGCTATGCAGGAGCAGAGACCTGACCCTATAGGAAACCAGTGGCCCTCACAGATGTCACAGCTCCAGGACCGAGCAGAAAGCAGGGCAGGTAGACAAGCACAGTGGTATAGATGAAAGCATTTATGGGAACTTATGGAGCACCTGTGACCTCTTGGGACGAGTCTGGTGAGTAGTGCAGGTGGACACCAGGACAGGGCTCAGAGGCTCCTGCAGCTCCTGGGGGGAAAGCACAGATGACAGGCAGAAGGTCGAAGGGAAAGTGTGACTCGGAGGCATTTCAAAACGAGAACATTGGGGATTATAGTTATGGAGAGTGGGGTCAAAGGAAAGGTTAGTTCTGAGGTTTTAGATGAGGTGACCCAGAAAAATGGTGTTATGGACAAAAACAGGGTCTCTAGGGAGTGATTTGGGGTCTATTTTTGAGGTGATGGCAAGGAATTCTAGGGACATCTGGAGATGGAGAAGCGGAGCCAAACTTGGTGAGAAGTGAAGATGAGTGTGTTTGGGTAGGGCCGCCAGCAGGTGCGAGTTTAAGCCACCAGGAGAAAGAAGGTTCCAGAAAGAGATTCTGAGGAGAGAGGTGGGAATGTGCGGGGCAGGCTAGACTGGGGAAGGAGGGAGATGTGACAGGAGCAGAAGGAACAGCGTGGCCAGAGAAAGGCGCTGGCTCGTCATCCCTGACAGCCGCCCCTGGATCGTCAGCCTGCGGGCTTCTCGCCTCTGCACTTGCTTTCGCGGCTCATACACGGATCTGGAGCATCAGCCACACTGCTGCTCAACGACAGGGGCCAGTATATGCACTTCGATGCTATTAATATTTTCTTAGTAGTAGAAGGAACTGCATATATATGTTACATAAACTCCCTGAAGAAAGACAATTAATTTTTCTAGAAGTATTTTTTCCTTACAAGGTACACACCCTCCCTACCATTAAACATGCTGATGGGTCTGATGTTCACTGAGTTTCTATCCTGTGATTTGGGGTTATTTCTGTAGATATCTCATTCATAGCCCTTTCAGAAGCTAATTCTAGAATACTAGAACCTAGAAAATAAGAGATTAAAGACCCAAATCTATCCCAAATGTCTGTGTGTTTCTGCTTTATGTTTTATCTTCGCTATGAGTAATTGCTGGGGTCTTTTGAAGTTTAAAGTATAACTTAGTAAAACCTGCTTAGAAGTTGACAAGTAACTGAGTGTCATTTTAAACATTTTTTTCAACAAAACCATCCCAAACCCCCATCTTACTTCTTGGCTTCCTGTCCATTAAAGGTCAATGTCTCTCGCCAATCAATCTGTCCTGTCTTGAAGTCGAAGATGGTCACTGTGTCCATTTCCACATCATAGAAGCAGATTTTTGAATCAGGGCTGTTGTCAGCCTGAGGGAAGAGAAAATCGGAAGTTCATGGTGACCACACGTCTAAGAAAAACACGTCCTGGTGCCAATGACCCACCAGCCACCGTGGCCAGCATACTTCCATAATTCAGAATTTGAACATCAATTTACCTTCATCTCACTGAATGGCTGCTGAATTGCTACTTTATAATATCAGAGAATTGAAAACGAACCCTAAAAAATTATACAGGTCAACTATAGCTGTCCAGCAGTTCTCGATACTGACTTGAGTGCGACATCATCTTGGCTGAGGTGGATTAACCATGGGAACAAGAAGGAATCTGGATTCTGATAAACCAAATCTGATTCAGCTGCGCAGGGGTTGGTTTGGGTGTCTGAGAAACTGTTCTGCATCCACATTGAAGGAATGAGGCTGCCCTCCCTCTGGGAATCTTCTCCCAAGTGCTCTGGGTTCTCAATTCATCCTGCCTATGCTCCACTCTCTCCACTCCCTGCAGACACTCTCTTTTATTTGGCCAACCCCATGGGATGCTCTCGTTTGTTCTTCCTGAGTCCTGGCTACTCTGCCATTGTAGTCGTGCTGTGAGCAGGAATCTCAGCCACAGCACAGCTGGCTGTGTCCTTGGACAAGGAACTTATCTCAGTCTCCTCACTTGCCAAACAGGAAGTGTTAGGTGCAAGATGCCACAGCTACTACTGTGAACGCTATCATCATTGCTCATCGTCTCTTTTTTCTTCCTGATCCTCACTCAGGAGAGGTATGTGTGCGCACACATACACACACTCGAAACTAAGAAAAGGGAACTGGCTTGGTTGCTAAGGGCAACAAATGCCAAGAACTTAGGAAGACTGTTAAAAGCTTTATTCTAGGAAAATGGTAAATGAGATGCGAGTACTTTAGAAAAGGTAATAAAATGGAAATGTGCCAAAATTTTAGACTAAAGGAGATACTGCAGGCTTAAAAGCGGTAGAAGAAATCACAAAATCATCAACAGGTTTGACTGCATAAAAATATAAGTTTTAGCCATCACTAGTACATAGCAAAATGAAAAACAAATGACAAACTGGGAGCAACATCTGCAGCACACAGGATGGGCAAAGTTCCTCCCCTGGTTTTCGGCATTCAGTCTCTATGGGAACAAGGGCCTGCACCATCCCGACCTGGCACCTCTCTCTCCTCTCCCCCATCTTTCCTATCCAAAGCCCACTCCCCTCATCCCTGGGGACTGCATATGGGGGGAGGGGACTATTTTTCACTGTAGGCCCCCTATGCTAACTGAACTTTTTCTTTTTTTGATTTTTACTTTTACCATGGGCAAGTATTCTCTGCTCTTGCTGCCCCTGCCCCCGACCTGTGCTTACCCATCTCTTCTTCCTGGACTTTCATACTTCCTTCTCTTCTGCCTCTTCTCATCAGTTAATCTCTCTTGACCTCATTTTGCTCTTCCGAATCAGGTCTCTGGAGTAAGTGGTCACTGCACTGTCCCCACTCACCCCATGGAAATGGCCCTTCACAGGATCACCGAGGCCCTCCCTACAGCCCGTGAACCGCATTTCTGTGCCCACACACAGATATCCTGGCACTGCCCCACATACTGAACAAACAAGGGACCTGCGATCTCCTGGCATGTGGTCCTTGGCTGCCCTCCCCCATCTCCTCAGCTGCCCCCACCTCCCTAGCCATGCCACTCTCTCAGCCTCTCCAGGTCCCATCTTGGTCCTCAGATTGGCAGCTGCTGCACTGTTCCTCTCGAGGACACCTATCTCTAGCCAGACCTCACTTCTGAGACCCAGGATTGTGTTTTTTAACTGCCCACTTACTGCCTCTCAGATGCCTCAAACTCAGCACATGGAAACGGGAGGGTTAGAAACAGCTTCTGCCCTTCCCTGCCTACACAGCCAGTCAACCCCCAAACCCTGGGGAGGGCTGTGAGGGTGCCAAGGGGACTTCTGCGCCCCAGGCTCCTTAACCCACCATGTACAAACATCTCTAAAAAGACACTACAACATCATGCTTCTGCCTCCACCTATGTTAATGTCAGCTCCTATGTGATAGCCCACTGACCATGCCAGCATTGGCTTCACCCCTCTGTGACATCGGACCCTCAGCAAGACCATGCTTCTGCTGATGGACTCACTTTCTGGGTGCCTTGACCGGGTTGCATCCTTCCCCACTGCATCCTCACAGCTTGGCTCAACCATTGGCTCATCTGGGAGCCTCCTGACTCCCTGGATAGTGACTCGCTTTCCTAGCACTGATCACTGTCCCCCCAACTCTCACCAGGGTTGTAAAAATGTACCTGTTTGCCTCGTTTTTGGATCAATGTCTGTTCAACTACAAGAGGAGGGGCGAGTCCTCTTGTTTAACTAATTCGTTTGTACCTACAGTGCCCAGCAAAATGCCTGGTATAAGGAAGGCAATCCGTAATCAACTCTTAAGTGAATGAACAAGAGCACAAACAAATGAATGAAAACATGAACAAATACTAAAGGGTGGAAGGCACCACCCACCTGGAAGAGGGTGAACATGCCCTCCCTTCAAACCTGCCATGCAGTCGCCTACACCATGACATCACTCATCTCTAAGCAAGAGGCTTAAAGGTGCCTTCAACAGTCCTGTTACTCCCTCGGGCCAGGCAAGAGAGTTCAGTTGAGCGATGAGAAGAGACAGAAAAGAAAAGAGGAGAGGGGCTCTGTAAAGAAGAAACCACTGTTTTGGATGAAATAAGAAATGAAGAGAGGGAGGAAGAAACAGAAGCTGTGCAGATGGGGAGGCAAGAATGGCACCAGGTGGGAGAGGACACAGGCGGGGGTAGCAGGGAGAGGAGACCCTGGAGAGGGGACAAGAGGAAGAGGAAGGGGAGCTGGGATAACAAGAGCCACACAGAAGTGGACTCAAAAGGCAGCCAGAAAGAATGATGATCCTTTGAGGGTAACTAGCGGAGACGGAAAAAGAGGGGCAGAGGCGGGCCCCCTGCAGTGCCCACCTTGCTGAGGAGGATGCTGATCTTGTTGCCGTTGGCGTTACATCTGAGTGATGCAATGCCTCCCACTCCGGGGACCAGCTCAGCCAGGTTCTTGCAGCTGCAGTGCACCTTCGCCTCTCTGCAGGGAGAAGGACAAGGATCTCAGCACAAACCGAAGGCTCATTGTGTAAAGACTCGCTTCTTGGAGTGATCCAAAACCCTTGTTCACAGAAGCTCTGAGTTCCACCTGATGGCCTAGCTGCTCTCACCCTGGGGTTCCTTGTGCCCCTGGAAATGGGCCAGGCTCAGAATACAGGGTGAGTTTGTAAAGTTCTTAGGTTCTTAAGAGCAAATATGTATGATTCTCTTACCCATCTTCTTCCTACACAGAGTACTTTATTAAAAATGTTGCTCTGGCCTTGCATTTCCCCTTGCAGCAGGTTTGTGATCTTTCCTTTCAGAAAGGGACTGCTTCATCACATTTTGTTATACTTGCATAGTTCTCCATCACATGGATGAACTAAAAAAACTGCTCCTCTCTGGAACCACTATAAACCACTAGAAACCACTATAAACCACTATAAACCACTATAAACCCAGTATTGTTAACTACTGGTAACAAATGGCTCTTATTTGTTACCAGTAGTTAACAATACTGGGTTTATAGTGGTTTCTCGTCACCTTGTTCACATTATCATTCACTTTTTCTCAATTCTTCCTTAACACACTCTTCCTGTCCCTGTATTCCACCAGGACCTGCATGACATTTGGTCTTCATGTCTTCTTAGGCTCCTCTCGGCTGGGACCATCTCAGACTCTCCTGTTTTTGATGCCTCAAGAGTTTTGAGGAGGAATTGTTAGCTGTTCTATAGAGCAAGGGTTCCCAACTCCTGGGCATGGACCAGTACTGGTCTGTGGCCTATTAGGAACTGGGCTGCACAGCAGGAGGTGAGTGGCAGGTGAATGAGCCAAAGCTTCATCTGTATTCGCAGCCGCTCCCTAGCATTAGCATCACCACTCTGTCTCAGATCATGAGACATTAGATTCTCATAGGAGCACCAGTCCCTTGTGCCAAAAAAAGTGGGGACTGCTGCTATAGAGTGTTCCCGCACTGGGATGAGTCTGATATTTTTCTCATAATTAGACTGGGGTGTGGGTTTAAGGAGAAGAGCCCCGAGGTACAGTGCCATTATCATCACATCAAGGGTCATGTCATTGACATGACTCATCTCTGTGATGTTGACCTTGGTCTCTCCTGTCCAAAGGGGTGTCTATAAAGTTACTCACTTTCCCCCTCCCCATACTGTCCCCTTCGGAAGGATGTCACTAGTGCAGCCCACACTCATGGAATAAGGAGTTATGCTTCCCTCTATAAGGGAGGAGCATCTACATAAATTATTTATAATTTTTCTGTATAGGAAATTTGTCTCCTCTCCTCTAATTATTAACTTACTCAATCACTTTTTCATATCAGTATGAACTCATATTTATTTTCTACTTTAGATTATAACATCATGCTATTTTATTTTGTTGCTCAAATTGTTCCGGCTTTGGCCACTGGGAGATCTTCCAGCTGGCTCCTACGTCCCTTTAACAAATCCCATCGTTGTATTTTTTTTAAAGCACATTCTAACTTTCTGGCACACAAGATGCTCTAGGCTTATCGTGTACATTCCCTAGAATCAGCCATTTCTCCAAGGACCTTGGTGTGGAAGTGCTGTTAGAAACCCTGGTCTGGTGTGCTGGTTGCGCTTGGGGTGTCCTTGCTTCTAAGCCCTCAGCTGACAGAACAAGGCAATATGTGTGCACTAACTGGTGTGTAGACATATCTATAAATATTTTCATACGTATCCATCTGTATCTATGTTAAGATAAACATGACTTTGAACTCATGTCTCCAGCTCTAATCCATCACCATAGGGATCACTCACTCTCACCTCCTCCTGCTCGTCTGAACCCCCCACCCCAACAGTGAGGACCTGGCTCCACCACCCTCCGTCCATTCACTTCACTGTTCACTTTCAGTGTACCTATCAGATTGTCGCCCTGTAGCCCTGTGGGAATTAACTTTGTCAACTACAACGCCATGCTGTGTGCAGTCCCTGTGCCTTTAGTCTTACAGTTGCTACTCATTACCAAAGTGACTTAGGCCAGCCATACCCTCTCCAGGGAGCTCGTTTCACACATCTGTAATGAAGGTAGATTGTTTTGTAACCTTCTGTATTCCATTCTGTGATCCACAATTTAAGAGATTTTTTAAAAATTTGCACACACCAAGGCTCGCTTTGCGTTATGAAGTTACATGGTTTTTGACAAACACACAGTGTTGCGTACCTATCACAAGGGAAAGTTTCAACACCCTAGGAAATCCCCCAAGCACCCCCTGTTCGACACCCCTCTTCCTCTCCTGTGCTGCTCATTTCTCCATCATGCAAAGATTAAGAATTTAGGTGACAATATACGGTGTTTCAAAACATTAAGTGGCATGTTAATGTGGAAATGAGGACATAGTTTTCTAGCTGCTATCCATTTTCTACCTACCACATTATCTCCTAATTTTTCAAATGGACAAAAATTGTACCTTCGGGACAGATCAAAGCTTTTAAAGTGAGCCAAGTCTGTCCCTACAACCAGGAAATTTCCACAGATGTCAAAGAAGCATGGGTTCCCCTCCGTCTCAGAGAATAGCAAGAGTTGTTTCACAGTCCCCTGAGGAAAAGGAAAAGACAAGGAATTCAGAAAAGCAGCTTGTATAGCATTTCACTTTGCGACACAGCATTTTTCACAGAGAATCGCGTACGCTTCACTCCTGCATCCAGTCAGCGGCCCAGTGGCGACCAGCACTCTAGTGGATTCTAATATGGGAAGGGAAGGATGGGGTCCTGCCCTCAGGGACCCCTCATGCTTACGGTCCTGTGGGGGAGACAGACAGCAACAATGTCAACAGGAAATACACATGTAACCTCAACCCCAGAAGGTGACAGAGAGGTGACAAATAGGATGCTAAAAGAGAAAAGTGCCAAGGGAACTGGGATAGTCAATTCCATCTGCTTGGGCTGATCCAGGAGGCCATGTCTGCAGAGGTCTTAGTTAAAGTCCCTGCTAATATTATATTGCTGGTGCCATGTAAGTGGTCATCCCTGGATGGGGCGTTCAGCGAGCAGATGGGGATGGTAGTTACATCACGGGTATGTTCCATTTGTGAAAACGCACTGAGCCGCGTGAATACTAACTTGTGACACATCTGCTTTCCTTCTGTATATCATACTTCCATAAAATGTTTGAAAAATAAGCCTCATCTAGGAGCAATATTTAAACTGAGATTGGGGAGAAGAAGCCGACTACCTAGAGAGCCATGGGCCAGCATTCCAGGAAGAGGAGGCCACAAGTACTGGGGCAGGAAGGAGCTGCTCGTGGTCCAGGAACCTTGAGGCCCTTGCAGCAGGAGGGAACGTGCCATGGTGAGAAGGGTGGGTAGGAGAGCAGAGGCCATGTGGGGTGGCTTTAGTGCAGGAAGAGTCAGGTAAAGAGGTAAAGAGTCAGATTTTGTTCAAAGTGAAGCTGGAAGACTCTGGAGGGTTTTGAACCAAAAAGTGATTTCATAACAATTATATTAAAAAAAATTTTAATGTCATTTAAAGTATTATTAAGTGACATTTGAAAAATGTTACTCTTGGTGACAGACAGAGGGAAGGAGGGCTGGGATAAGGGTTAAAGAAGTACAAATTAGTAGTTGATAGTTGGTCATGGGGATAGGGGACATGACAGAGGGAATTAATGTAGTTAGCATGAATACGACGGCTAGGTGGAAGGCCAGGGGAGGGAGGGAGCAATTGGGGGGATCGATTTATGAACTATATAGATGTCTAACCAATGTACTATATACTTGAAACTAATTTAAATAAATAAATTTAAAAAAATTTTAAAAAGTTACTCTTAAGAAATAAAATAAAATAAAAAATGTTACTCTTATGTTAATAGCACTTTGAAAAGAGTGAGCCACAGTTAGGCCTGAGCAAAGCTTAGGCTTTGCAGCTTAGGCTTGTGCATGACTGACATTACTCCTCTGAGTTAAGAGAGGCTCCTGGCTCAATTCGACCAGTGTCTAGTGAATGCCTGCACCCCACATGGCACTAGGTTGGAAGCAGAGCACCCCAACAGTGAGCTGTATGTCCCCAGGAACTTGGAATGAGGGCGGTGAGTCAGATGAGCACAGCTGGGGGCGGGGGTATAGTTCCAGTGCACAGGGGAGCGAGGAGGCAGGCTGCATGACAAGGAGGGTCCCAGCAGAACTTAGTGGGCTCGTAATACTAAACAGAGAGACGCTGAGAGCAAGTGAGGAAGCAGGAAGTTGTGCAACCTGTCTGGGAAACTCAGCGTGGGGGAATGAATGGCTAGGAGACATGAGTGGAGGAATTTCAAACTGCGGAATCTGATCTTCATTTTGATGCACCTAGCAGGAGCTTAATAAATGCTTGTGGAATGTACAAACATCTGGTTGAACAGAGGATTAAAAGATGAATCACAGGAGATTGCTGACTGGGCCAAGGACTCTTTATGTGCCGGGTCCCCAGGGTACAAATTTGGGACTCATCTTGGTTCTACATTGCTTCAACTACTATCTTTACATCAATGTATTCCAAATTCCCAAATTTATTGCTTTACAGCACTGACCCCACTCCTGATCTCAAGAACCTCTATTTCTAACTAGCTCTTGGACTTCTCTGAAGGGTGTCAGAGGCACCTCAAATTCATACCTTGTTCCCCCAAAGATGCGCTGCTTCTGTAGTTTTCGGACTACATGATTAATTCAGACTCCACAACTAGAAAACTCAGAATACCCTCAATTCCTCCATCCCAGGCCACCCACAATCCAACTGCTCACCCCGCCCCCCACCCCCACAACTATCGACTCATTCCGCCCTCTACTCTAGCCTCAGGCTCCCAGCCAACTGCCTGGCTCCAGGCCCTCAGACCTCTCACCTGTGGGATCTCTTATCTGATTGCACTGTTTGCCAGTTTCCTTATTCTCTCCCACTACACCCGCCCAGAAGTTATCTTCTAGGAGAAAAGAGCATTAACCCAAGAAAAAAAAACAAGCTGAACCGGTCCTCCTGCCACATTCCCCACTTCTCTGCTGTGCCCTTGGCTTCGGCTTCTCCAGGGTCAGTCAGACCCCAGCCCCTTCCTCAGCTTCAGCCTCTGCATAAAGCTCTCCCTGGAGTGCCTGTCTCTACTCTTCACCCCAGGCCACCCACTGCACAAAACAGCATAAAGCACTGGGAACGAGTGGGGCTCACCATTCCCACCTAGAAGATCCCATTAGAGAACTGGAAGGTGCATGACGGCAATCCAGTCTGGTCTCACTGTGGACACAAACGGGCAAAAACAACTGTAGTTTGTGTATCTACATCCGCACCAGCAGGGAGAAAGGTATGGAGAGACACACTCCGGACTTTCAAAAGGGGATGGAAAGTTACTAACCTTTTTTTTACACATGCTGGCAATGGACACACACTCCTTTTAGTTAAAAAATTAACAACAAAAAAAGACCCAACTCCATGCCATCTGTTGTGAGATACCCTCCAAGCAGGCAAGGCTCCTCAGTTGACTCCATGTTTCCCACCAGACCACTTACCCCTTCCTAGCAAGCCATTGGTCCTTTCCCAGTATGCTTTTTACTTTTTCCTAGCTGGCTGTTCTCCCTTTCCCACTAAGCCCTCGCTTTTTCCTAGTACGCTAACAGTCCCTTCCCAGTAGTCTGTTCGCTCTCCAGTGCCCCACAGGTCACCTCTCTGCTGACATAGCTGCCCAGCTGCCCCCTTCATCTGTGTTAAGTACATGACCCCTCACTGCCTAAGCTTTATGTCCATGGCAGATGACCCCTACACAACTGTCAGTGCAAGAAAGGTGACCTTTCTTTGCACGAGATGCCCCGCTGGGCTCTACCCTCCTCTCCTCCAGCCTCTCTGCCTCCCCTCTGACCTTGAACAGGCAGAAGGTCTCACAGGGGCCAAAAGCATCCTCAGTCTGTACTATTCCCCAGAAGGGACAGTAGGGCTGTAGGCTGCTTTATCCATATCATTAGCTCTCTACTCCATTTCCTCCCCCGTGGTCCTTTCCATCCCCTCTTGCTTTGGTGTGCTCCTTTATCTCCTTTACCATCTGAACCCCACTAGAATGGAGAACTCCATGGAAACTCCTTTAGGAACTGCTGAATGGAGGAGTGGATGAGCAGCGTGAGAGGTACAAGAATATGGATGTGGCAGCCTTAGTAATAAAACACTGGATCCCAAGAAAGAACTCAGAGCTAGACAAAGTAGTTGCACTGAAAGCTAAAACCAGGGCCAGGATAGGTATTCTTGACCTTGATACAAAACACTGCTGCATGTACTGCGTTGAATGGTGGCCACCAAAAGATGTGTCTACCTGGAATCTGTGAATGTGACATTATTTGGAAAAAGGGTCTTTGCAGATGTAAGTTAAAGATCTGAAAAGGAGACTATTCTGGATTAGGGTGGGCCCTAAATCCAAGGACAAATGACCTTATAAGACACAGAAGAGAAGACACAGACACAGGGGGAAGGCCATGAAAGCAGAGAATAGAGTGATGTGTCTATACGCCAAGAGACACCAAAGCTTGCCAGCAGCCACTGGAAGCTGGAAGAGGCATGGGACAAACTCTCCCTCAGAGGCTCAGAGGGAGCCAACCCTGCCCACGCCTGGAGTTTGGACTTCTGGCCTCCTGATCTTTAAGAAAATAAATTTCTATTGATTCAAGTCACTCAGTTTGTGGTAATTTGTTATGACAGGCTCAGGCAACTAATACACCACATCAGCCCCTGGGCTCCAGCAAGAGTGTATGGGATGCGAATAGGCAAGGGTTTCTTTATATCACCAGGAGGGAACAGAATAGCATGTTAGAGGCCTGTCATCTTGAAGGCCTGCACTGACCCCATCCTGGCCTCCCTCTCAGACACACGCAGGGAAAGGCTTGTCCAAAGATACTATATTATATCCTGAACTGATGGCTTCTCAGCCCTCAAGATGCAGAGCAAACATTTCCTCTCATGTCACAATCCCATGTACTCAATTCAAGGTCCAGTAACCTAGTCCTTTTTATTGCAAAATGCCTTTGCCCTGCCTCCTGGTTTCTGAAGTCACAACAGTCACAGATGAAGCAGCTATGCCAGAATCCAGTTTTACAGTCAAGCTCCTGGTGAGGGGAATCTAACCCACTGGGTGAAGTCGATAAGCTGGCCCTGGCTCGATTTAGACGGAATTTTTAACTCTGTTCTTATTGTCTTTATCATCATAGTCCACTTGCTCGAGAGCAGCGATTTACCTGCCAGGTTCGAACTTGAACTCGGTTTGGTTCCACTGTATAAACGTTTTCTTCATGCATTGCTAACACTGGAGACTCACAAAAGAAGGTACCTGAAATGAAAGATAAACACGATGACAATAGCAGCTAACTTTTTCCTACTTCCTCAGAACTTAAAAAGTATTCTCACATATGTTCCCTAATTCACCTTTGCCATCACAACTGCTTTGTGAGGGATGTGTTTTTTTGCGTCTTACAGATGAGGAAAGTGAGGCTCCAAGGCGCGGGGAACTGCCGAGGACCACAGCTGCCAGTGACAGCTTGTGCAGGCTCCGGACCTGGTGCAGGGGCTCAGTGCTGGGCTCCCCACCCTGCACCACTCACTAGTGGTGTCTCTTTTCTCCCATCTGGTAGCAGATGCTGCCAGCGGCACAGCACCTCATGGCACAATTGCTTAAGCAAGCATCGGCTTATCTCGGGTGAAACTTTGGAGGCCACAAGTCCTGGTTTCTGTCTTTAGACAGAAGATAATTATATACTAAAAAAAAAAAAAAAAAAAAGCCCAGCTGTCCTGTTGGATAGATAAGAAATTCATACTTGCCCTAGGGAGTCTACGCCAGAAGAGAGAAGATGTGAATTACCAGCACAATACCAGGCAGAGCAAGAAAAGTCTTATAAGAGAACTTCAGGCAACAAAGCATTAGAAGAAAAGAAAAAGAGGGAATAATATGAGGAGAGAGGTGATAACCAGTGGAAACATCCCCAGGGAGGCATGAGGTGTTCAAACGAACACGTGGTGGGTGTCATCCTTGGAACAGTGCAATGGCAAGTCCTCCTGTGAGGTGAGAAGGCCAAGGTCAGGATGAGCGAAGGTAAGAACTCAGCTGGCTGAGCGGCACATCCTGATGGTCACCATGCAGGCTGGAAGATGCTCCCCAAAGGCATCAGGTTCCAATCCCTGGAACCTGTGAATATGAGCTTATATGGACAAGATGTTAAGGTCTTGAGATGGGGAGATTACCCTGGATCATCCAGGTGGGCCCTAAATGCAATCGCTAGTGTCCTTATTAAAAAGGAGGTGGGTTTCAGACAGAAACAATGTGACAGTGGAGGCACAGACTATAATGATGTGACCTTAAGCCAAGCATTATTAGCAGTCACCAAAAGCTGAAGGAGAAAGAAACAGATTCTTCGCTAGAGCTCTGAAGGGACTATGGCCCTGTCGATGCCTTGATTTTGGCCCGGTGAAGCTGATTTGGGACTTCGGACCTTTATAACTGTGAGAATAAATTTTCGTTTAAACTACTCAGTTTGTGCAGCCCCAGTAAAATTCATGTACAGGCATGTACTAAAGAGCAGAGGATAAAGGCAGCCCAGTGAAACAGAGAATTGGAGAGATATATGGGACATAGTTGTTTTGAGAGTATTGGAGCATCTCTGACAATCCATCTTGAAATTCTCAAAGGCGTCCTGGTCAAGATGCCATGGGGTTTACTGCTCTCCATGGTCTGGAACCAGTTCAAATGGTGGATGTGTAGCAAACCCCCTCCCTGGAAAGCACTGCAGCCTTATTTCTGAGCTTTTATTGTCCTGCAGCCCAGGAAGGCTTGTTGACCCAGACCTGGCTACGCTTCTCAACCACCATGACTGGATTCAACAGAGTGTGGCCCAGGGGGCCTGAGAGGCCCTGGCAGCTCAGGGCCAAAGCTGCAGCACTGGCTCTGGAAACATAGGTACAGGCATGAGAACTGACACGAGGGTCTCCCCATGGCCCTGTGCCAGCCCTCTGCTCACTCCACAGGCTCACCCCCCCATCGGATGGTGAGAAAATAAAGCGGGTGCTCTGAGTCCCCTCAGGTGTGGGGGAAAAGGCTCCCACCTGCATTTCGTAATGTGGCTCCAGAAAGCTCAAAGATCACCACCTGTTTTCCATTCCAGACGGCGACAGCATCCTAAAAGGAATTATGGAAATTAATAAGCAATCTGCCATCTGGGCCCCTTGTCATTCTGAATGACCCTAACGACTGACCACGTCTTTTGTCTGTGTTAAAGAAGACCCCCCCGACCGACCCCACAGGTCACCCTCAGTCACCTTGGTGGCGAACACTCCACTGATGTGCATGTCTGTGCGTAGGCTGTGCGTCAACCCCGTGGACAGGAAGGACACACTGAGTAAGCTTGGGGAAACCTGCACCACGGCCACTTGCTGGTGGAAGTGTGACGACATGGCCTGCTCGCTGAGGATCACCACGGAGCTGATGTTGTTCACTGCCAGAAGGTTCTTCCTGGAGCCCCACTTCATTCCCGTGTTGGAGAGAAAGAAACAAAGCGTGAACAAAGGAGAGATACAGTCGAGAAAGCATTATACAATTTCCAAGCACTATTTCTTCTTGTTAAAAAATTATTTTAAAAAATGTATGAGTGTGAAATGTGTACTTTGTAGACAAAGTTTATAATACTGACACCTAGACTCGTGGTAGAGCAGGTATTTACCTATATGGCTGTTCTGGCTTGTGTCTGTTCTGACTGATTGAACATCTTCTAGAATTTACTTTTCTTATATTTAAGAATGCTTATTTTTTAAAATGCATAACAAATTTACACAATGTATTAACTTATCCAGCTTTCCTCCAGTGATATGAAATGCCACCTTTTTTTTAACTTTATAATTTCTTTTTTTCTTTAATTTTATTAGTTTTGAGTATACAGTACATTGGTTATATAATTTATAAAATGATCCCCCTAACTGTATTTTCTCTCCTCTCCACCTAGCCAATACATTAATGCTAACTGCATTCCCAATGCCCGCTCCCCATCCCCGTGACCATCTTTATCAACTACTAGTTTGTACTTTTTTAACCCTTCACCCCATTCTCCCAGCCTCCCAACCCCCCTCCCCACTGTCTATCACCAGATTGTCCTCTATATTTGTGAGTCTGTTTTTGATTAGTTTGTTCTTTTTATTCTTTAGATTCTGTGTATATGAAACGCCACTTTCATAATTTCATATTAAACTTCAAAATCTATATAAATCTGTTTCTGGATTTCCTACTAATCCACTGATATATTTATTCATTCCAGATTAAGCGCTATTTTACTTGCCATGGTTTTGAGATATATTCTAGTATATTATACAGAAATGTTCTGATGTTACAAATTTTTTTCTTCGCCATTTGCTTTCCCAGATGAGTTTAGAATTATTGTGTTGAATTCTCTCAGAAAAAAAGTCATTATTTTTACTGAATGTACATGTAATTCGTAGACTTATTTAGGAAGAAATGGCTCTTTTACAAGATTGAGGCTTCTCTTTGAAGAACACAACATATCCCACTATTTACTCAGTTTTTCTTTTACGTCCTTTAAGAGTTAGTGTGGCTTGCGCTATTATTTAAAATGGCATTTCTTTCCAATATCAGTGAAGTTACATGTGTTTTTCACATATTCTACTAACTACTCTTCAGTAAATGATCTCTATCAGTTTTTCCATTAAAGTTCTTAATATTTTTCTTATAAATGTGAGCTTTCTGCATGTCCTTTATTCTAAGGTATCACTTGATAAGTCACGAATTCAAAATAATAGCTTTCTGTGTAAATATCTCTCCTCTCACAAAAAAACCCCACAAAACAACACTTTACATGTAAACATCAACTGGAAGAGTTGTAAGCCAACTTCACATTAAAATGAAAAAAACAATATACATTGGGAATTGGAAAATATGGTGTTTTAGAGTTCAACACTTCATACCCTTTAAAGTGAACATTTACTGAGCTTAGTTTTCCTTCAATTCTTGTCTTGTTCTCCATTGCCAAGTTTGAAATAAGTTTTTACGTATTCAAACTTGTTAGTCTCTGCTTTTACAACTGCTTTTATTACTTCAAAACAGAGAAAGTTGTATTTACAGATCTGATCATGTCATATGACATTTTTAGCCAGTTCTTTTGTCCTAACTATAAAATATTTGACTCATTAATTCATCTAGAAACTATTTTTATATATGGCCTATGATGAAGATAATAATTCTCAAAATTACTATAAGGTATTCCTAAACTATTTACTAGATAAGTTTTCCTTTCCTGATTAGTATAGGATTAAGTAAATTTTAACTTTAAGATTTACATAGAACAGATCTGAGCGACAACTTCCAGGACAGCAGGGTGAGAAGTCTCGAGAACATTACAGGCATAACTGGTGAAAATTACGAAAAAAACAACCATTTAATTCTCTGGAAACTAGGCATAAGGCAAATGAAGAAGCATGTATTCAAGAAAGTACTAGATCTGGTAAGAATAGCAGAGTCTGCGGCGCCTAAGTCACTCCACTGCCCTCCTCCTGCCCCAAGGCTCACCATGACCAAAGCTCTGCCTAGGCGGGTATGGCTACAAGACGGGGCTCCCTCTCCTTCAGCTCCTCCAGTTCCCCGTGGAGGGCTGCAGCATGTCCCTGCGAGGGGCTAGCTTCCAGCATTTCTCCCCAGCTTTGTGTTACAGAGGCCACTTCAAGGTGAGTAGAGAACTCAGATCTATCCTTAAGAACAGAGTGCTCTGAAGCACTCCCCAAAGGATGTGACTTCATTCGAGCTGGAGTGTGGGTAAGTTCAAGCCTAAAGACACTCTTGAGAACAGAGGAGGCTTTGGTGGTAAGCGTTTAGAGGAGGCTGGTAGCTTCATGACAGCAACAAGCTCAGCAGCAGGCCAGACAGTTTACCAGACAGAACCAGGGGGAGAAAGATATCTAAGAGGAGCCCTCTTGAGTTAGAACAAACCTGACACAGAACTCAAAAACCAACTCTGCCCAAACTTAACTGGACCAAGTGATGCCCTAGGATGGAGCAATTGTCGCCCCAGGGTATTATAGAAAACAGATCAGGCAACTGGGGGGCCTAACAGACTCTGTAATACTAGACAAAGGCAAGAGGCTTAACAGAGATCAGGAAAAGGACAGTCAAGGAGCGCCCTCCTAAAACCACCGGTGTCCCAGCATGACGGTGCATGTGCCCCAGGCTAGGCCCTCTGAGGAGCAGTGTCAGAGGCTTCACACTGCAAGGGAAGGAGACATCACTACAGTGGCCTATCCAGTCAGTCACTAAACAAATAGATAAGCAAACAACAGCAACAAGCCCTAAAGGTGAGTGGGGCAGGAGGGTCGGTATCCCAGAGCTGACACAATATTTTAACTAAAATGTCTAGTTTGCAACAAAAAATAACGTGCCATGCAAAGCAGAATACAACTCACACACAGAGAAAAAAAGCAGGCAACAGAAACTGCCCCAAGAGGGCCCAGATGTTGGACTTTATTAACAAAGACTCCGAAGTAGCCACTATAAACATATTCAAAGACCTAAAGGAAACCAGGCTCAAAGAAGTAAAGGAGGGTGTGATACAATGTCTCACCAAACAGACTTTATTAAGAAAGAATGGAATGCCCGAAAGAAATTGAAACACAAAAAACTAGTACACCAATGTTCACAGCAGCATTATCTATAATAGTCCAAAAGTGGAAACAACCCAAATGTCCATCAGTGGATGAAGGGATAACAAAATGGGATCTATTCAGACAGTGGACTATTACTCAGCCACAAAAAGGAAAGAAATACTGACACATGCTACATTATGGATGAACCCTGAAAACAATGCTCAGTGAAGGAAATCTCACATCTATGCATGTTTTGTGTGATTCCACTGATATGCGATGTCTAGAATAGGCAAATTCATAGAGACAGAAAGTAGATTAGTGCCTCATAGGGCTGGGGGAGGAGGAGAGGGGAAAGAGCAGTCAAGGAGAGCCCTCCTAAAACCACTGGCTTTAATGGGTACGAGATTTCTTTCTGGGGTGATGAAAATGTTCTCAAATTTATTGTGATGGTTGCAAAACTTTGAATATACTAAAAACCATTTGGTATGTTATGTATCTCAATAAAGCTGTTAGATAGATAGATAGATAGATAGATAGATAGATAGATAGATAGACAGACAGACAGATGAAAGTTAGATATAATAGAGATGGAGATAAAGGAATGAGAGGATAGAAAAAATAGATATAGATCACTACAGATCCACAATCCCTTATCTGCAATTCTGAGTTCCAACAAGCCTTTATTTTCACATAGCCTTTTAAGTTGAATAACTGACAAAAATAGATTCAAAGTTCATTATTTCCTCCACTTTTGCAGGGCACAAAATGAGTGCACCTAACGCCCTGGTACAGTTGTACCTTTATCTGTGTGATGTTTCCTTCAAGCTCAGTAGGGGTTTGAAGAGTCCACCTGTCTTTGCCCTCCACTCCTCGGCTGCTCTGGGGTCCTGGCACCTTTCTCCACATGGCTACTCGCCCTTTATTAGTACCTGCTGCCAGAAGACCTACAGGTAAAAACAGAGTTCACAGTCATTGGCTTGAAAAGGGGGAAGAACAGCCGCAAGCTCCCTTCTCTGATCACCCTCTCTGAAGTATCAGCCCATCCGCCCTTACCTGCTGTCTGTTCCTTCACGAGAACTGACGAGTGCCTGGCGGTACGGTGTGTGCGTGTGCACGTGTGGGTTGGTGGGGGTGTTGGTGCTGGTTTCTGTCTCTGTGAAACGAGCCTGTATGCCTGTTCAATCCTCTTTCCTAATGCTAGAATGGCACTTAGTACTCAGCAGGCACAAAATAAATGATGCTCTGGTTCACCTCCTATTCTTTCTGTCCTGTACGTATGTGTACACACTTATACACAGACATATATCTACACATATATATGCACTTCTAAGGTTTCCCATACTGTCTTTTACTTGGGGTTTGGGGAAGGAATGGAGATCATACAGCCATGTTGGCCACACTTTTTAAACCCCTTGATCTTCACGTGGGATAAAAACATTTACTCTTATTTTCTCATTACAGACTGACTTTATTCAAATGAATTTACATATTTATATTTGAGTTACCAGTCTTTGAATAGCCACCATCATCATTTTGTAGCTGAAGGAGCAAAGGTTGAAGCTGGTTCTCTTTCTCCCTTATGTCAGCCCAAGAAATCTCACCTTTGGCTTTACAGTAAGAAACACAGTTTATATTTTCTCCTTTTTCGAAGCCGAACTTCTCCTCTGGACTCAGTACATAATTCTCTCCTCGATCCAAGTCCCAGAATCTACAAGAGAAGAAAGAAAGCCCACTGAGGGGATTGTGTCAGTGGACTGCCCTCAGCTCTGAGTGGCTTGACCAACTTGCAGAGTAAACTGTAAAAATCAGGAAAATGTCATGGCCCTTTGGACTCCAAAAGGAAAAGCAGGTGATCATTACATTTAGATGTTTTGTGCACTGTTCATAATGAAAGGGAGCAGCTGTGAGTAAAAGAGGGTCCATGTGTGACACCATGTCACAATGAGAACAAAACCACGTACACTCAGGAGAATCCCCAGTATCACGTGGAGCTACAGCAGTTAGACGCAAGAGAACATAGCACATCATTCTCTCTATACCAAGCTCAAAAAAAGCAAACCAAACCAAACCAAATAAACAAAAAAAAAACAGGCAAAGCGACTCCACAGGCAGACATCAGGATAGCCACCCTCATCGGTGGGGGGAGCGGGGTAGGAGGCCTGGGGTCTCTTCTATGTTATGTTCTTCGATTGCAGAACTGTTACATGAGTATGTTCGATTTGTGAAAATTCATAATTTGTGTTTTTTTTTCTGTCTGTATGTTATACTTCAATTAAAAAGTTTACTTGGAAGAGACTGACTTTTCATTACATACACCCTGGAGTGTCAGTTCTCACCTGAGGGCTGATTCCCCAGTGGCGGTCACCAGAAGACTGCCTTCGATCAAAGCAATGTCGGCGTGGTGACCCGTTTTCCCACTCAACTTCACCTGTATAATAAAAAACAACCCGAAAGAAGCATGTCAGTTTGCTGAGACTGTGTATCCCTCGGAAAGACAATGCCAGCTTTCCAGGACACACAGGCCAAAGCCGACAATTACTCTGGCACATTAAATGGTTAACAACAGCTGCTGCCCAGCGTGCGGTACGTGGCGAACACTTTTCCTGAGTGTCTACTAAGCTGAGCAGCGTTCAGGCACCACCACGCCCTCTAAGGCAGTTGTCACACCCCGCTTTACAGGGAACAAACCTGCCCAGGGACCACGAGCCAGTGAGTGGCTCAGAGGGGATTCGAACCCAGGTCTATGTGATTCAGTGACCATGTGTTCAACTGCTGTGCTAGAGGATACATAAATGGCCAAATAAATAATGACTTACAAAAAATCAATCTGCTCCATAATCTATAGGAGTATTTTTAGGGAAAGTCCAGAGTTTTCTGAGAAACATGGATCCCCCTGGTATAAACCAAGAAACTAGCAGCAGGGCAATGATGAGCGGTACCTGACCAAGGGACAGGCTGCATCCCAATGCCTTCAGTGTCCTCTTGGTGGTGAGGGCCCGGAGCTGATGCCATGAGGAACCTTCATGGACACTAAGGTGTTTCTCAGTAACCGCAGTAAAACACCTGCTACCCAAGGACAGTGACTGTTATACACACCCCTTGGGTGAAATGATGTGCACGTGTGGCCAAGGGCAGCTGTGACAATGTATATAGTTAGTGAGATCCTTCCATGTCTCATCTGCACGTGGCTGGGAAACAGGGAAATGTCCCTTCTCACGTGGTTCCATCGTGGAGGTAGAAGGCGCTCTGCAAGGTGAGCGGTTATCTGTCACACCCAGGTCTGTAGGCTATGAATTAACCAATCACCGGAGTGCAGCCCTGCGCAGCCCAGACTCTCACCCTTTCTGTCCACTGATGCCTGAAAACTCCTTCACTACTTCCCTGTGAACTGAATGTTGTATAATAAATAATGGTACTAAACAGCTCAGTTGACGGCGCTAAATGGGTCACTGGAACAGATTTGCCAAGGAATTGGAAAGGATGGTTAGATCAGGTCAGGAGAACGCGACCCAAGTGCTCCCTCTCTGCCGAAGCCACTCCCCTACCCACCTTCATCATTTCTTCCACCTCGCCCTCAGGAGTCACCAAGTACAGGGATAGCAGCAGGTTCTCTGTGACCACCACCAGCGCCTCCCTCTTCTCAATGTAGAACAGCATTTGGATAGAGCTGTCTGTGGACGCTGCCATGCTGGTCTTGCCTTTCTCATCCACGTAGTGCACTGTCCCTGAGGACAAAGGAAGCAGTCATCCCGTAGCTTGGTACTCATGAGAAGCCGTTTCTATCTCCTTAGAGGCATTTTCAAAATAAACATCTTCATTACAAAAATTTGCAATAAAAATATTTAAACAACATCTGCACATGACCTCACAGGCTGCCACCTCTGAAATAAGCTCCATTTTATTGGTTTAGTTCAGCCTTTACTCCTATCTCTGCCAGTTCTTCCTTCACCACCAATACCCTTAGAGGTCTCTACATTGATGACTCGCCTGCCTCTGCAGCTTTAAAACCCCTTGATTATCTAACATGAGGTGTACATCTGTCATCCATGCATTGAGGCCCTGGATTATGACCTCCCATAGCCACCAGGCCCTGTCCCCGCTGTCCTGTGCATAGTTGGTTACCTGTCTTGCCCCATCTAAGCCGCAGGGCCTCTCCAGCCAGGAATCCCTCCTCCTGCCCGCCTCGTTTCTGCCGGCCATTTGTCCAACCTCTTGTTCCTCTCTCAGGCTTTTGAGCTCGGTGGGTGGAACCTTCTGCCAGTTCTCAGGAATTTGATTCATTGCTGCTGCTCTCCAGAGCCTCCTCATCCTCCTGGTCTCCTCTCATCTTATTCCCAACTGATAACTTGAGTTCTTATTAAACTGAAAAGCTTGAAGTTCTCTAGAGGCTAATTGCAATAACGAGCATCTACTAGGCACGTACTGTGGCAGGCTCAAAGTTAGGCACTTATGTGTGTTAACTTGGCTGGCATTTCCAGCGAGCTCCTGTGGTAGGTACTCTTACTATCCTGTTTTACATAAACATCAGGAAGCTGAGGCTCACAGATGTGGGATAATTTGCCTCCAAAGCCCACAGCCACCGAGTGTGAGGCAGGACTGACACCCACTGTACACACTTCTTCCAGTTGCCAATGTTTTATTCCTTCACATGTCTCTTTCCCACTTCATCTCCTTGACTCTGTTCCTAAGGGGCCCTTCCATCTCCCCTCTCTGTACCCCCACTGTGCCACATCCACTCCATGCCCTTTCTGGGGCCTTCCCGAATTCCCCTGGCTCTGCCTCTTTACCTTCTGAAATGCAAGGTCTCTCAAAAGCCCACAATCCCTTCTCACTATTATCTGTTCTCTTCTCGTCCTGGTGACACAGCCTCCTCAAACCTCACAATCTTTGTGCGAGCCTCACTTCCACTGGCCTCTTTCCCATAGCAGATATACACTCGTAAACATTCTCATGTGAATGTAAAAGACTCTTTTCTTTCTCTTAACTTCATATTGCATTTATCAGCTGCCACTAGGGAAGACTGTCTCACTATTTACACTAAGGAGAATTGTGTTAAAATCAAGACAGATGGTGCTCAATGCAGACCACCCACAAGGACTGGTTGGCGGTTGCAGGCTGGAAGTAAAACCCACTCCATCCTGTTCACACTCCAGTCCCAGAGCTTATCCAGGTACCAGGCAAATAAGAGGTGCTTCAGAATTATACAGATTGAATAACGGGAGTGCAAGAAAAGCATCTTTTCAAGATGGTTTGTCTGCTGCCGTGCACACAGTAAACAGTTGAGATGTAACTGCTGATCAATTGCTTCCTAGTGAAAACCCCTCAAATACAAATAGAGCTCAACTTATCTCGAATCAGAACAAAGTAAAGCCATTCTTTGAACGCTGGATAAATAACTGCAAAATGCTGGTCTACAGTATCACTCTAAGATTGGCACACATACAGTCTGTTATTTTATGCAGAAATACCATCCATTTGTTTAAAATCCTTATCAGATACCCATAAAACACTTCAATGTCTTAGAATCCCAATCTAAGTTTCTCACCATCCATCAAGCTAACAAAGAATGACAGTCCTTCTTGAGAGCCCATTTTCAAGAAACTTCCAAAGCTACTTTTCCTCCAGTTAAACATGTCCAGGGCTTTCTCATCACCGCTCACAGCCGCCTTCGCCAACTGAACAAGGTCCCTGAAAGTAAATATGACACAGGAAGTCAGGATTCCTCGCTGCCCCTCATTGGAAGGTGCTATCACTACAGATGTGCTGAGAGTGGCTCATTGCTATGACTCCTCCAGTGTCAGGAAAAGCCACATCGCTGCCCCAACCAGCCCCCACCAAGGATGTAAACGTAAGGCCGCCACACGAGCTCACACTTACTCGCCAGGAGGGGGGAGGCGGAAGATGCAGTGAGTCAGGTGCTTTCCGTAGTCGTGTTTCAGCAGGGGTGTCCCTTGTACTCGACCCCTTTGGTCCAACCTCCATAAGAGCAGGACGCCAAGCTGGAAAACCCAACATCACGTGTGGAGGAAATACATTCTCACCAAGTGACTGGTAGGAGGCAAGCGTTAACACTGTGCAACAGAAACATATGCTTATCTCTTTTTTCTGTTTTTTTTTTTTTTCTTCTTTTTTGACAAAACTACTACATGGGCACTGTGAAAAATCCAAGCAATCCAAAAATGTTCAACAAAGGAACCAGAAACTCTTCTTCTATGTGTCCCTTCCCATTCTTACTCCCTGGAGATAACAACTGTCACATGTTCAGTTTTTAAAACAAACTCTTAATTTTAGAACAG
The DNA here is from genome assembly GCF_014176215.1 of Rousettus aegyptiacus. Lineage (NCBI taxonomy): Eukaryota > Metazoa > Chordata > Mammalia > Chiroptera > Pteropodidae > Rousettus > Rousettus aegyptiacus. Next base: position 15,700,615 of record NW_023416311.1, on the reverse strand, counting down.
ATTCCAGATTTATGGAAAAGTTGTGAAGACAGTTCTGAGAAGTCCCACACCTAGTTCCTGTTATTATTAGATCTTACAATAGTGTGGTTCAGAATTAATATTGATACATTATGTTAACCAAAGTCTAAATTCACATTTCCTCAGTTCTTCCCTAACACCTTCTTCCTGTCCCAGGATCCCATCAGGACCCATGTGACATTTGTTCGTCGTGTCTCCTTAGACTTCTCTCGGCTGGGACTGTGTCTCGGACTCTCCTGTTTTTGATGGTCTTGACAGTTCTGAGGAGGTCCATAAGGGATTCTGTAGAATGTCTTTCACTGGGATTTGTCTATTTTTCTCACTGTTGACTGGGGTTGTAGGTTTTAGAAGACCGTAAAGTGTCCTTCTTGTCACATCACATCAGGGGTCAGTGCCTTATCTCTGTGACTTATCTCTGTGATGCTGACCCCAAATCTCCTGGCTGAGGTCATGTTTGTCAGGTGTCTCCATTGTGTAGTTCCTCTCCCCACCACCCCTTTCCATTCTGTACTATTTGGAAGAAAGTCACTATGCATAGGGGTAGGGAGTTATGTCTCATCTCCTTGAACATGAAGCATCTACATAAATTATCTGGAGATTCTTCAGCATGGGAGATTTGCTTCCTCCCCATCATTTAATGATTTATTTAATCATAGATTTATATCAGTATGGAACTGTGGATATGAATATTTATTTCCTACTTTGGGTTATAATCCGAGACTACCATATTTGTTGCTCCAACTGTTCTAGCTTTGGCCATTAGGAGCTCTTTCAGCTGGCTCCTGTGACTCTTTGATGTACCCTGTCATTGTGGGTTTTGTGAGTACTTCCTTACTTCCTAGCACTATAGATATGTTGGGCTCATTGTCCTGCCCTAGTCCTAGAGGCAACCATCAAGGAACTCTGGTTCCTTATACTGAAGGAAATGAACAGAAACCAGGATCTGGGTGCTAGGTGTACTACATGTTCAATTTTAAAGTCATCAAAGTCTCAAATTAATGGCATAGACAAGTGAGAGAGAAGTTCAAGGTGGCAGGGAAGAGACAACTCCATCAGAAGTGGTCCAGGTGGCTCTATGACTGGGGATGAGAGCTAAGCTTTGCCAAATGGCAGTATTTCCATTTGAATCTGTTGGCAAGGTGTTTCCTGCTCAAGGTCAGTGGACATTTTAGCACGCAGTATACTCGTCCTCCCACCTTGCTTTCGATCAGCATTGATTCCAATATCCCCACTTGCTGGCTAACATTGTTTTATTGCATATAGGAATATGATTTTCAAATAAGGTCAGCTAAAAGCAACTTATACAGAAAGTCTCTAAGAAAAGTTATGTAAAATTGAACATAGTATGTAACATGACTATACTTTAAAAGAAAGAAGTAACATGAATATATGTGTAATATGACTATCACATATCATCAGACTAATTTCTTCTTGACTTTGTCAGCTTTATGTAGAATACAAGCACCATTGGTTCCTTTGTGTTTAGTGATTCTTTCTAAATAACATTTTAAAAATTATGCTTGTATAGTGAAAAGGACAAGGACAGAAAAGGAAAATGTTTCCTTCTTCTGCTGCCCAGCCTCCTCCCTAGAGAATCATACTGTGGGATCCTGTATGTCTAAGGACGTTTTATGCACACGTGGCATCTGTAAAGATGTCCCTCTGCTCTTCTCCTCAAGTGCAATTGTCCAGTACTTATTTTTTTAACATAATAATTGACTTTATAGATCTTTATTAGCACACACAAACTTTTAGCTGGCAACTTAACCAGGTTCTTGAATACAATCAAGACATACTGAGCATGTCCACGTTTCTAGGCTGTTGCGGTGAGGGAACTTGTTCCATACAAATGTTCAGAGCTCTTGTACCCTGGGAACAGCAATTCTGTTCAGATACAGGACCATACAGTACACCCTTTGTTTTGACAGAAGGACAGACTCAGCCCACCATGATCATGAATTAAACTTCCATTGACTCCTGAGGATAAAATGAGTCAAATGTGTTCTGTCTCTGATTCCGGCTAACCAGGTAGAAATGTAACATGAAGTGGAGACTTAGAGGCAAACTCTGAGATGTCCCATCCCTTTTTGGCAGGCTTGTACCCTCTTTCAATTCTAAATGTTTTTGAACCTCTCACTGCTACTATAGAGTAATCCTGTGTGTTCAGAGCTGTCTCTTCACTATCTGTCATTCCTTCCAAGTTATTTCAATGACTGTAATTTTATACAGTAAGGCTCTAAAGAAAAGTTACTCATAAGGTGAGAAATCAGCCCTCTCCATGAAGAACAAGAGTGTAATGTATTAAGGGACTAATGTAAAATTAGGATGTTCTAGATGCGATTGTTGGTGACATACTGTCACTTCAAAGGATGAGTCACTGTGTTAGGTTCTCTAACATTTTATCCTGACACTAAGAACTGACCTGCCCTTTGTCATGAATGGGTTTACTGGATCCTACCCTTGGCTGTGCAAGAGAACGCAGGGAACTGAGATCCGGGTCATGTGACATTCTCCCCTCTTCTTTAACAATGGAACTGCTAATGGATATTTAATGGAACATCCACCCAGTATCCCTTTTCTAGGGATCTCTCCACCTCCCTGGGCACCGCCAACTGCTGCATATGTGGGCACTTGACCTGAGCTTAACTTGAGATAGAAAAGGAGGGGTGGGTAATTTTGCATGGAGGCTGAAACGAGAGCCGGTGAGCTCCTTTGTTTTCATCAGCTAGAGATTATGCCATGTAGACACAATGGGACAGAGAAACAGATGACAGTATCAGGAAGGTACACCGAAAGATGCAGAGCTGGCACATAGATGTGTCCTCTAGCACTTCATTCTTAGTTATAGACTAAGTTTCATACACACATAAACAGTCAGCCGTGCTCCTGTCCCTGGAGACCCTGGGACCCTCTGAAGGCTTCAGATAAATTGCACCTTCTTGCTTTAGCTGGTCTGGGTTGGTTTCACTGGTAACCAGACACACGCAAACTAAAGCAGAGTCTCTGGGAGAAGAGCCAAGAGGTCCTCCCTCAGCCAGGCCTGTTGGCTCGGCGGTACAGCACTCCACGTGCTTACCTGTTTGCTGTTACTTCTCTTTCTGCTTAAGCCCATTACTTGATTAAGACTAGCAAAGTTGAGATTTTTCCTAGAAGGATTAAGTATTTCTGCTCTTAAATATTTTGACTCACAGGACTCGATCATCACATATAAGTTTAGTTTCATGCCTGAGTTAATTTACTTTATTAGTTGTCTTCTAATACAGTCAAGATGAGAAAAACAAAATTCAATAATATTGAATTCTTTTGTTCCTGTAGGGGATTTGAAGAGCATTCCTCAGCAGAAAGGTGGGAAAGATCACCAAAGAAGTCTGAATCTGGGGACAGAGCAATGTCATTAGGTGGGAATTGAATAGAAAAATAAAAAATCACCCAGGAAAAAGGAACAAACCAATAGAAAAATGAGCAAGTGATATGACTAGAAAAAGAAATGTTGATTGCTATTGTGATATTCATCATCAACAGCAAGAGAAATGCAAACTAGAACATGACCGAGATAACGCTTTTTCAGAAAAAATTCTGAATTTGGATATAACTCTCTGTGGGGAAGCACATACTGGTATGAGCTGGTGTAAGCTCCACAGAAGGAACTTTGGGAACACCCATCAAACCACAAGTGTACGTGTCCTAAGGCCCAGCTGCCCCACTTCTAGGAATTTCTTTAAACTTCCATATATGTGAAATGACAAAAGCATGAGGTTAGCCACTGCATCACTGTTTGTTTAACAAAAGATTGGGAAAACATTGAAATGTTTATCAGCAGGGGTTGGTGAAATAAATGATAGTACGTTCATATAATGAAGGGTAGGTTAAAAGAGAAGAAGGAAGTTAGCTGTTTACCAATAAAAGAGATCTGTAAGACACAGAATAAAATGAAAAAGCCAGCAACAGCACAGAATTGCATGCTATCACTCTTGTCTCCTTGTATAAGGAGACAAGATCCTCTGTGTGACGTCTCCAGCCAAAACTGTTTAATTTAAAGACATAAGCACAGAGAGAGACAGTCTACATAAAAACTAGTCTGGACTCCTCAAAAATGTCAATGTCACGGAAGACCAAAAGAGAGAGAGGGAAGGGAAGGGAAGGGAAGGGAAGGGAAGGGAAGGGAAGGGAAGGGAAGGGAAGGGAAGGGAAGGGAAGGGAAGGGAAGGGAAGGGAAGGGAAACAAGACCAGAGAATTATTCTTGATTGAAGGAGACTAAAGAGAAATAACAACTAAACACAATGCATGGTCCTTGAGTGGATACTGGGTTAGGACAAGGTCATCTATAAAGAACATTACTGAGACAATTAGAGAAACTATCATATGGACTGCACACTGGGTACTAGTATGGCCTCGATGTTAACTTTTCTGAGTTAAATATGTATAGCAATATCATAGTTATGTAGAATCTCCTCGTTATTAAAGATCAATGCCAAAGTATGTAGAGGTGAAGTATGATGTCTGTGACAAACTCAAATAATCAGGAAAAATATATGTATAAAGAGAGAAAGCAAATATATTACAATGTTAACATGTAGTGCATTTAGGTGTAGGGTATATGGGTGTTCCTTGTACTAGTTTTTAAACTCCTCTAAAGGTTTAAAATTGGCAAAATTGGAAGTTGGAGAAAGAATGCATTTGTATGCGCCTGAGTGTACCTGAAGAAGCTCTGGAGAGACTTTAAGAAGCTATGGATGCTGGAGAGTAGAGAGCGGGAACCATTGGAGATGGGTAGAGAGGCTATTCAAGGTAGATAGCATTTCATATCTTTTGAACTTTAAAACATATCAATGTATTACCTGAAACATGTAAAATAAATGAACACACTGTAAAATTTCTCCTGTACATTCGTGAATCAAATTAGGTCTAGACCAGGGTTTCTCAACCTGGGCACTGTTGACATTTTGGGTGGGATAATTCTCCATTGTGAGATCTGTCCTGTACATTGTGGGATGTTAAGCAATATCTCTGGTCTCCACCCATTCGATGTCAGTAGATACCATCCCCCAACACATTTACACATTGTAACAACAAAAAGTATCTTCAAACACTAACGAATGTCCCCTGAGGAGCAAATCAAGCTGTTTAAGAAGCTCTGAGATACAGGTGACCAGAGAGACTGTGCCACTGGGTCCCTCAGGATACATAAGGCCACTTTGCCAAAACTGGGAGATATAGCAGATCTAATACATAGAAATAAACACGGGGAAGCAACCAAAATGAGGAGACAAAGAAACATGTCCCAAATGAAAGAACAGGATAAAACTCTAGAAAATAACTAAACAAAATGGAGGCAAGCAATCTACAGATATAGATTATCAGATACAGAGTTCAAAACACTGGTTAAAAGATGCTCAATGAACTTAGAGGAAGAATAGATGAACACAGCCAGAACTTCAACAAAGAGGCAGAAAACCTAAAAAAGAACCAACCAGAAATAAAGAAAATATTGTAGAGAATCAACAGCAGATTACATTAAGCAGAGGATCAAATAAGCGATCTGGAAGGAGAGGGAGCAGAAAACATCCAATTGGAACAGCAAAAAGAAATAATAATTTTAAAGAAATAAGGATAGTTTAAGGGCCCTCTGGGACACCAAGCATAACAATATCAAATCTTAGGTGTACTTGAAGGAGAAGAGATCAAGGGATTGAAAATTTATTTGAAGAAATAATGACCGACAAACTCCCTGACTTGGCAAAGGAAATAGACATATAAGTCTAGGAAACGCAGAGTCCAAAACAAGATGAACCCAAAGAGGCCCACACCAAGACACATCATAATTAAAATGCCAGAGGTTAAGGACAAAGAGAGAATCTTAAAAGCAGCAAGAGAAAAACAGTTACTTATCTACAAGGGAACTCCCATAAGACTGTCAGCTGATTTCTCAACAGAAACTTAGAAGGCCAGAAAGGATTGGCATGAAATAGTCAAAGTGATGAAAAGCATGTGGAACATCTTCTACGACAGATCAAATGTTAGGCCACAAAGAAAGTCTCAATAAATTAAAGAAGACTGAAATCATAACAAGCATCTTCTCCCATTATAATGGTATGAAACTAGACATCAATTACAAGATGAAAACTGAAAAAACACACAAACACATGGAACCTAAATAATATGCTATTACACAATGAATGCGTTAAAAATGAGAACAAGGATAAAATAAAAATGTACCTTGAGACAAATAAAAATGCAATGACCCCAAAATTAAGGGGACACAGCCAAATAAATTCTAAGAGGGAAATTCATAGCAACATAGGCCTACCTCAATAGACGAGAAAAATCTCAAATAAACAATCTGACCATACACCTAAAGAAATAAGAAAAACAAGAACGAATAAAGCTCAAAGTAAGTAGAAGAAAGGAAACAATAAAGATCAGAGTGGAAATAAACAAAATAGAGTCTAAGAAAATCCAAAGATCAATGAAACCAAGAACTGGTTCTTTGAAAAGATAAACAAATTAATAAACCTTTACCAGACTCATCAAGACAACAAAGAGAGAAGACCTAAATAAATAAAATTAGAAATTAAAGAGCAGTGACAAATGACACCACAGAAATACAAAAGATTATAAGAAAATGCTACAAACAATTGCCAACAAATTGGACAATCTGTAAGAAATGGATAAATTCCTAGAAACAAACAATATTCCAAAACTGAAACAAGAAGAAACAGAAAATCTAAACAGACTTATAACTACTAACAAAACTAAATCAGTAATAAAAAAAACTCCCCTCAAAAAGAAATCCTGAGCCAGACGGCTTTCCTGGAGAATTTTACCAAACATTTAAAGAAGAATTAACACCTATCAAACTATTTCAAAAAGAGGAGGGAAGGCTTCCAAGCTCATTTTACAAGGCCTGCATTACCTTGATTCCCAAATCAGACAATGACATTACATAAATAAATAATAAACAAACAAACAAATAAACAAATGCAGGCCAATATCCCTGATGAATAAGGATGCAAAAGTCTTCAACAAAGTATTAGTAAACCAAACTGAGCAATACATTAAAAAGATCATTCACCATGATCAACTGGGATTTATTTCTTGGATGTAAGGTTGGTTCAATATCTGTATATAAATTAACATGATACACCTCCCAAACAAATGAAGGATAAAAATCGTATGATCATATCAGCAGATGCAGAAAAAGTATGTGACAGAATTCAGCATCCATTTATGATAAAAAAAACTCTCAGCAAAGTGGAAATAGGAGCCACATATAATAAAGGTCACATATGACAACATAATAAAGGCTACATATGACAAACCCACAACTAACATCATACTCAATGATGAAAAGCTAAAAGTATTTTCCTTAAGATCAGGAACAAGACAAGGATGTCCACTTTCACCACTTTTATTCAACATAGTTTTGGAAGTTCTAGCCACAGCAATTAGATGAGAAAAAGAAATAAAAGTCATCCAAATTAGAAAGCAAGAAGTAAAACTGTCACTATTTGCAAATAACATGATACTATATAAAGAGAACACTAAAGAGTCCATCAAAAAACTATTAGAACTGAAAAATGAATTCAGTAAATTAGCAGGATATAAAATAAATATTCAGAAATTGGTTGCATTTTTATATACCAATAGCAAACTATCAGAAAGAGAAATTAAGAAAACAATCTCATTTATAATTGCATCCAAAAAAATACCTGGAAATCAATTTAATCAAGGAGATAAAAGACCTGTACTCAGAAAACTATAAGACACTGAAGATATAAATAAATGGAAGGATACACAATGCTCATGGATAGGAAGAAATGACATTGTTAAAATGTCCAAACTATCCAAAGCAATCTACAGATTCAATGCAATCTATCAAAGTACCAATGGCATTTTTCACAGAACTAGAACAAATAATCCTAAACTTTATACAGAACCATGAAAGATGCCAAATAGCCAAGCAATCTTTAGAAAGAAGAACGAAGTTGGAGGTGTCAGGTAATCTGATATCAAACTATACTATAAGACAATAGTCATTAAAACAGCATGTTACTGGCATAAAAACAGACACAGATCAATGGAATAGAATAAAACTCCATAATAAAACACACATCAATTAGTCAGTTGATTTATGACAAAGGAGGCAATAACATACAATGCGGTAAAGACAGTCTCTTCAATCAGTGGTATTGGGAAAACTGGACAAATACATGCAAAAAAATGAAACAAGACCACTTTCTTAAACCATATAAAAGAATAAACTGTAAATGAATTAAAGACTTAAATGTAAGAGCCGAAACCATAAAATTTTTAGAGGAAAATATAGGCAGTAAACTCTTTGACACTGTTCTTAGTAATATTTTTTTCTGATATATCTCCTTGGGCAATATAAACAAAAGGGAAAAAAAGGACTATTTTGAACTAAAAAATTTTTGCACAGCAAAGGAAACCATCAACAAAAGAAAAGACAACCTACTGAATGGGAGAAATATTTGCCAGTGATACATCTGATAAGGGTTTAATATCCAAAATATATAAGAAACTCATACAACTTAACATCGAAAAAACAATCCAATTAAAAAACGGGCAGAAGACCTAAATAGATATTTCTCCAAAAAGGACATATAGATGGCCAAGAAATATAAGAAAAGATGTTCAACATCACTAATCATCAGAGAAATGCAAATTAAAACCACAATGAGATATCACCTCATGCCTGTTAGAATAGCTGTCATCAATAGATCAACAAACAAGTATTGGCAAGGATGTGGAGAAAGGGAACCGTGGTATATTGTTGGTGGGTCTGCAAATTGGTGCAGCCACTATGGAATACAGTATGGAGATTCCTCAAAAAATTAAAAATAGAACTACCGTATGATCCAGAAATCCCACTTCTGGGTATCCAAAGAAATTCAAAACACTAATTTGAAAAGATATATGCATTCCTATGTTCATTGCAGCATTATTTACAATAACCAAGATATGGAAGCAACCTGTGTGTCCATTGATAGAATACTGGATAAAGAAGACATGCTCCATAAATACTCACCATAAAAAAGAATGAAATCTCACCATTTGTGAAAACATAGATGGACCTAGAGTGTATCATGCTAAGTGAAATAAGTCAAAGACACTACAATTTCACTTATATGTGAAATCTTAAAAACAAACTAAATAAGCAAAACAGAAAGAAATATAATAATAGAGAACAAACCGATGGTTGCTAGATGGGAGGGTTTGGGGGCCTGGGTGAAAAAGATGAAGGAATTAAGAATTGGCAGTTACAAAACAGTCACAGGGATGTTAAGTACAGCAGAGAGGATAGAATCGATCATACTGTAATAGCTATACATGGTACCAGATAGGTACTAGAGTTATCGGGGGGATCGATTCTTACGTTAATGTAAATGTCCAACCACTATGCCGTATAACTGAAAGTAATATAATATTGAATGTCAACTATAAGTGAAAAAATTTTTTAATTAAAGAAAAAAAAAAAGAAGCCTTGAGCTAGACAATTAGGACCGAAATGAGCAATACATTAAAAATTAATCTATGGCAATGAAGTATGCTTAGAGAAGCTGGTGATTTTGGGGTGCCATAAAAGTGACAGTAACCTGAAGCACTCGGCCCATCTTTACAAATGTAGTTATCTAGAAAAATGCCTTTTAAAAATTGAGTACACACCTCTGCCATAGAGTGGAATGGTAAAATAAAATTTTCAAACCTTGTTTCTGATATAAAACAAAACTGCCATGACATTTGACAAGATCAATTGAATTTGCGAACCACACATTTCAAATAATTTCATCTATAACACCTTTCCCAATGTGTCCCTAAGGGCATGGACAGGGAAATGCAGAGATGAGAAATCAGCGTCATCACGAGTCTGCTTACCTTGTCCCCCGATACAAGGCAGTTCCCACCGGTGCTCCAGGTGAGGACAGTGATGTCGGCAGTGTGTGTTGGGGGGACTGCGTGCTGCTCCTTGTCCTGCTTATTAAACACAATCACTTCTCCAGTCTCCCAGCCAACAGCCAGGATCAGCCGTGTCGGGTGCCAGCACAGGGAAGTTACCCGGAACGATCTCTCAACATGTGTATCGGGCACGCGCTCTCCCTATGACAGACAAAAGGTAAATCCCATATTACAGAGAGGGGGCAGCTACTCTAAGAATTTCTGGCTAATCAACAGAATCAGCATTAGCTAAAAGACATAAAGAGCTGTTTATTAAGGAAAGGTTCTATTGAATTTTCACAAAAACATGAATTTGCTCCTAGCTGAGCTATGAAAACATAAGGTTAACCACACTGACCAGCTTATCAAGGAACATGACCTCATACAGCTGCTTGGTAGCTAGCTAGCATTTTAATGGATTCCAATAAAACTTTATTTATGAAAACAAGTGTTAGGCCAGTAGGTAAAGTTTGTCCACCCCAAAGTTCTCAAAGTGTTGTCAGATGACCCCAAGGGCCTTTTTGGGTCTTCAAGGCCAAAGTTATTTTCAGAATGACACTAAGAAGTTATTTGCCTTGTTTACGTTCATTCTCTCACTGGTGTATAATGGAATTTTCCAGAGGCTATGTGACATGTGATGATGTTATTGTTCTGATAGCTAATGGAATATGTACTTCCATATTCTTGTTTTCTAGAATTTTCTAAAGAAACAGGTTTATGGTATAAACATGTAGGTTTTCAGAGATTAACTCAGTTTGTTCTCAGTACTTCTATTGGACTCTTTCTAGTAATCTCTAGTTATACCTCCTACATCTGTGACCCTCGTTATCATCTAATATATCATTACTTAGAAATCCTAAAGTTTTCCTTGTACCAATTAGAAACATAAGAAATACACTTTGTTTTATAGTAGTATTTAAAACGTTTTTTTAATTTTAATTTTAAGTTTTTGTCTAAAATTGGTATTATTTTGGAATTTAATATTTATCCTAAAGAAAATTTTATAATATATATTGGAGAGTTCTCTGCCTCCTAAAAGGGAGGAATCTACTCCAAAGAAGCTGGGCGACACTGTGTTTGGTGCTAGGGCTGGACTAACACGAGAGCTGATGGGGGCTCTGGCTGAGCTTCCATCTATGTAGGGGCCAAAGACTGATGTGTGTCACAGATGAGACACCAGCAGGGTTTGCTCTTACGTGGAGGTAGGGAAGGACTTCCTCAGGAAGTACTACTGAGCCACTTTTGTCTGGAAGCAAAAAGGCTGAGGGAGACTCTCCCGTGCAGAGGGCATGGCACGGGCAGCGTTGGAAGGCCGAGGAAGGCCTGGCATGTGTGCAGTGTGGGAGGAGCAGCACCATGTGAGAGGCAGACGAGCCGGGCCTCGGAGAGCACCGGGGGTCATGGTAGGGATTTCTGTCCCCACCCGAAGAGCAATTCTGGGGTGGAGAAGGTGAGAGCAGGGAGCGATTCCATTTATGATTCCAAAAGATGGCTCTGCCCCACGTAGGGAATGGGTGGGGGGCCTCGAGGACGCAGCTGCTGCAGTAAGAAAGCTGTGCTGGTTGGCCAGAGGCTCCAGTGGGAAACTGGGAGAATCTGGCCACGGATTATAAGGTGGGGAGGAGGAGTCACTGTTACTCCTAGGCCCCCAACCTGGGCATTGGGATCCAGAACACTCAGCCTTTGAAAGGAAGTATGGGGCAGGGGATGGTGGGTCAAAGTTCAGTTCACTTTGGACTCACAGAGTTTGAGATCTGTTTGAAACATTCAGATGTCCAGTGGGCAGCTGGATTTCTAAGTCTGCAGCTCAGAGGGGACTTATGGGCGGGAGACTTAGGTTTGTAAGTCATCCACTGATAGATATAGGTTTGTAAGTTGTCCATCACAGGAGGAGGAGGAAATAGAGGGAGAAGAGGCCTGGACAAGCTCAAGGCATGCCATCGGGGAGGAAGGCTGGATGAAGGAGGCAGGGTGGAGGAAAGCCTCTGTGAGTTACACAGCATGTTTCCTGGAGGACTTTACAAGAGTGTGGAGCAATGTGGAGATGAGATATCAGATAAGGACTCAAAAGCACATAGGACATGTTATGTTATGCAGACATCACCGATGACTCTAGATGCTTGGGTGAAATTTCAGGGCAACAGTAGGACTACAGAAGGCCGAGGAGTGAGTGGGAAGGAAATCTGATTTTCTTCGTTAAGTATAAGGTGCGTTGTATGCTAAGAATTTGTGTGTGGGGCATTGGAAGTTTGAGGAGCTTCTAGAAAATTTCTGCTGTGGGTTGAATTGAGAAAATTCGCAAAAAGATATGTTGAAATCCTACCCTTTAATACCCATGCTATGACTATCTGAAAATAAGGTCTTTGCAGATGAGCAAGTTAAGATGAGGTCATTAGGGTGGGCTCTAATACAATGTGACTGTATTCTTAATAGAAGAGGAACCAGACACGCAGAGGAGATGGCCCTGTGATGACGGAAGGAGAGGCATGAGTGGTGCAGGTACAAGTCAAGGATTGCTGGCAACACCGGAAGCAAAGACAAACCATAAAACTGATCCTCCCTTGGAGCCTTCAGGGAGCAAGGCCCTGCCAACCCCTTATTTCGGACCTGTGGCCTCCGGAACTGGGAGAGAATATATTTCTGCCGTTTTAAGGCACTCAGTATGTAGTCATTTGTTATGGCAGCTATAGGAAACTAATAGTTTGGTCAATGTGAGTAAACAGGATATTGGATTGGGATGGATAGACAAGGCTGAGGGGCCATTTCTTGTTGGTGACCATGAATTCATTGTGGAGTCTGTCTTAAGTATTTCTAAATATCTCCCCAAACCTAAATTGCTGAGGTCAAAGAATATCCACAAAATAGGGCCTTAAGATACTGGGAGTTAGGACCTAAGAACACACACACACACACACACACACACACGCACGCACGCACGCACATGCACCCCATCCCCACCCTCATAAACACTCCTTACCATATAACCCAACACCCCACACCCCAAACTCCCCACTCATACCACACCCCCACACCCCCACCTCTCCTCCCCTCCCACACACACCCCACCCCACCCCCTTTGCACCCACACACATACCCTACACACATACCGCCCCCCTCCCCAAGACACACACAAGAAAACAAGAGAGAAAAGAGCCAGAGCTACTGAAGTTAGAATCGTTGCTTCCTGGTACTCACTTGTTCCAGGTATATGTCCACACTGCCTCCCGAGGTTGTACTGACAGAGGCGACTGCCAGGAATGGATGAACAGGGTGCCAACTGATGTGCGAAGGAGACCCAACTGCATCTGGGGCTTCTATTCGGTGGTCAAAATAGAGCGCCATGATGAAACTCAGACCTAGTCGGGGTTGAAACCTGTAGGGGAAAAAGCAACTCAGTCCTGTGGTTTTGAACAAACCTATACTCATAAGACATTCAGCAACTTATAAATGCACCTTCACACCGATGCAGGCAATTTTATGTGGAAGAGACCTCAAACAGGAAAAAAATATTAGAACCAAGGGATTGGCCCTGCAATGATCCAGGGCATGATGGAAAACAGTAAAACTTACTGACATCAAAACAACAAAGAAAAACCCTGCTGCCTGGACATGTATACTCCTTGATCATTTATATTCAAATCATAATAAGAATAATTTATAAGCAAAAGTTCAAACCAAATAAAAGCAAACTGTTTTATAAAGAGAAATGTAAAGAAAAACCTAGTACTCAATTTCTGATAAAGCTTGAAAACCAAGGCTGTCTTCACATCCAACTCTCAGGTAGGAGAAGGCAAAAGGATTCTTTCGTTAGAGCATTAAGAAAACAAACCCACAGAACTATGGAGAAATTGAACTTCATTAGTTACAGGACCTTCTTTCTTTTTTCCGTCCTTCCTGCATTTCTCTCTCTTTCCTGGAAAAGATGTGCATACTGCCCCTTTGCAAGAGGAGTAGGATAGTGAATGAAATGAGTCAACTTCTGCCCAATTTTCCATACCCTAGTCAGTTTGGGGAAGTTAACTGATGGAGAAGAGAATGTGTGTGGGGTGGTTTGCTCTCATTTAAAATTATTCAACTTCATAAGCATTAGGATGGCTATTATCAGAAAAATAGAAAATAACAAGTGTTGGTGAGGATGTAGAGGAACTGGAACTCTTGTGTGTTGCTGGTGGATATATAAAACAGTGTGACCGCTATGGAAATGGTGGTTCCTTAAATATTTAACATAGAATTACCATATGGTTCAGAAATTCCAGTTCTGGGTATAGACTCAAAGAACTGAAAGTAGGGACTTGAACAGATATTTGCGCACCAATATTCATAGTGGTATTATTCATAGTAGCCAAAAGGTGGTAACAATCCAAATGTTTACCGATGATGAATGGATAAACAAAATGTGGCATTTATACAATGGACTATTATTCAGCCAAGGAAGGAAATTCCGACACATTACATCATGCATGAACCTAGAAGACATTATACTAAGAGAAATAAGCCAGACACATAATAAAATAATGTATGATTCCACTTATGAGGTACCTAGAATAGTCATAGAGACAGAAATTCATAGAGACAGAAAGTAGATTGGTGGTTGCCAGGGTCTGCTGGGGTGGTGGGCTAGTGTGTTTCATGTACACAGGGTTTCGGTTTGGTGACATGGAAAAAGTTCTGGAGATGGTGGTGATGGTTGCACAACAATGTGAATGTATTTAATGACACTGAACTACATACTTAAAAATGGTTAAAATGACAAATTTTATATTATGTATATTTAACCACACCAAAAATATTATGCAGCAATTATTCAACACCTGCAAAGTTCTATCACTCTATCAGAGTAGGGGATGGACTATGCTGTTTGCTTTTAACCATGAAGCAGTTGTATCAGAGGAAGACTTGAAGACTCAGTTTAGATCTAGGGAAGGAAACCCTGTTCAGTGAGAAGCTGGAAGGCATGTGGGTACAAGCGTACAGTCACATTTCAAGTGTTTACCTTTTTATTATGAATAAATACCCTGAACACTAAACAAAGGCACAATTTTCAGGATTGTGCTCTCACCACCACAAACTGCAGAGCAACCTATTCAGGACATCTGGTGGAGCAGCCGGGCACCAGTTGGAAGAGCAGGAGGGTAGGTGACTGGTGTCAGGGAAAGCAGCAGGATCCTGGGGTCTCCTGCACACCCATATCACTTAGGGGATATCTACACTGGTTGGGGCTCCAATTTCTTTGAGTAAAGTCCTTATGAGAACCTTCAAACAAAGCCATTAAAAATGAAAATACACCAAACACCTGGCAATTTAATATAGCAAAGGAAACCTTCTAAAGTGAGTTTTAACGTGTGGTCAATCAAGTGTCTAAATTCTAGACTAAAGGAAATTCGTATTCATATTTAACAAGTTTACTTTGTGAAAAATGAGTAACATGTTAATTTTGTAATGATGGAGAATTATAATAGCACTTGAAAAAGGTAAAATTTGATTTCCTCTGTATTTTTTATTTCAAACATCACTTTGTAATAAACATGTATGCCAACAGATCTTCACATTACTTTTTTCCTGCCGGGGGCTCTCCCAGAGGCTCTCTCCCTCACATCCATCCTTCGCTTCTCAAGAAGCCTCCTTTCCTCCAGGGAGTCTTGGTACTTGCCTTCTAGGTTGTTCTGTGCTTCTACCCAGTGTCCCTGTATAACCCTGTACTTCTCCATCGCTGTATTTTGACTTCATCGGAAATGTGTTTGAACTACTGTTCTCTACTTCCAACCAGATTATCTGCCTCACAGGTGGAAAACTGCTGGATCATCCCCAGGCCCTAGAACTGTGCATTGCACAGAACAGGCCCCTAGTAAGTGAATCCCTGATGAAGATATTAGCAAGGAAAGCTGTAAAAAGTGGCTTACAGGCCAGGGTGAATGAGTACATTTTCATACAATATATGATTGTTCATCATTCCTTTCACGTGTGTGCATTTTAACATTTTCTACAATGAATAATTATAAGTTACCAGAGTAAACACAAGGAGAGACGACTAACAATAAAATATGACATCTATAATGGCATTATTTTAGAAACAAGAGCACTTCTTTTCCTTAAAAAAGAACCCTGGGTCTCTAGAACATAAAAGCATTTGGTAAACGTACAAACTGGGGGGGAGAGGGGAAGGAAAAAACTCCATTTATTTTAATCAATTTGCTTCTCTCAGCTACAGCCGTCCAAAGTCTCCACCGCCTCCACTGACCAACTTTTGAGAAAGAATGTGTTAAGCTCATTCAACCAAGGGGTTCGTGGTACTCAGGCTAATTTAGCTGGCATTACTGATTGGAGATACTGCACGAGGGAACCGGAAAAACTTTGGGGCAAAAGGCATTGAGTGGAGAGGCGTGGGGGACAGGCACTACTGGCCACCCTGGAAAGCCTCACCCTCTAGGCCACAGCTCCTAGGCCTGGGGACGTGCGGGGTCAGAACTGCATCTCGTAGACATGAAAGAAAGCCATCGCTGGTTGGGACGGTGCGGCTCCACTGGGCCGCAAGATTGACCGCGCAGAAAGGTGGTTTCATCTCTCCCTACTCTGGGTTACCCGTAGCTCTGCTAGCGTCGCCAACCTCCCAACCGGGTCGGCTCCTCTGGGGCTCGCACCGCCATGCGGCCTTCAATCAGACTTGGACTGCGCCTGAGGTGTCCATCATCTAGCGCTGACCGCTCGGGGCCGCGCCCGGTACCGCCTAGCCGTGACCTACCCGCGAGGGGCCACGGGAGATCTGCCGAAGCTTGATTTCCGGATGAAAATAACCTGGGAGAGTGCGGGATGGGGTTTGGCTCGCCTAGTCGTTGCCCTATTCCCAGGCCCCACTGCATCCCAGCCCCTTCCCGTCCCCGCCGGGTCATTGTCCTCCTCCAGCGCCCTGCCAAACCGCTCCCCACCCCCCGCCCGTCACTATCCGAGCCCCTCCTCCGCCCTATCTCGTCGTAGCTCTTCTTCGAGATCCCGGCCTCCGACCCCTAACACCCGGCCTCCTGCGGCCGTAGCCCCAGACCTCTCTCACCTTCGCAGGGTCACTGCGCCGCCGCGCGTTGCCGGGACAACGGCAGCTCCCGGTATACGGAAACAGCCGAAGGTAAACTAGGCGGACGCCGAAAGCGCCCGAAGCTTCTCGAGAGGCCGAAAAAAGTCGAAGACGATCGGAAACGTTCCTGCGGCGCGGAGCGCAAGTTTTTCCTATGGGTTCCCTCCCGCGGCGAGTTCCAACAGTGCTGCGGAGCAGTTTCTCCCCATCGCAGCCACCGTTAAGGATCAACAATGGAAGCTCGGAAACGGGGCCAAGAGGCCAGATGCCGTTCTGTGCAGAGAAGGGAGGCTAGCGAAATTCTTCTAGGGGTGATGGCGATGCAAAGCCTCTTGGGACTCGCTCCCGTAGTTACACCTTGCCAACCGCTAGGTCGGGCGGGAGGTGGAGGAAGGCAGCAGAGACTGGGAGAGAAACGGAACGCCATCTTCTTTAAGAGTCTTTCTTTGACTAATCTTATTGCTGCTGGGTCTTCTGGACCCCATTACCGTTTCTAGGCTGTGCTTTGGTCTCTAGGAGGAGTTGGTTCAAACTCCTCCAATTGATTCCTTGAAGTTATTAGGTAATATGTGTTCAATGCTTGGGGGCGAGGGGGAGGGGCGCATGTGGACGCCTCTGGCTAGAAAATGGTAACCAGCGATATGGATTCATCAGATAGAAACCAACCAGATTCGTGGCGCCTGACTGCATTCCCAAAGGCATTAGCAACATTCGCTATGACCTTGTGGTCAGGTGTGGTTAAGCTAACTTTGAAAGTAGCTTTGAAAAACAAAGCAGTGAGCCTTTTGAGCCATGCTTCTCTTGCTCAGGTTTGTTTCCACGTCTGAAAGTGTCCTTTCTCTTCTAACAAAACTTTTCTACTGTAAAAAGTCATGTCATTAAAAAAATAATACTTTCTACAGCAAAGGGGTACACATTGTTAAATGAAAAATTCTAAGAGGAAAATGTAGGTATTACTGGATGAGATCGAATTGGTTCCGGATCACATTCTACAAGGGAGTCTTTTGTTAAAACTCCATTTTCATAAACACTAGAAATTTTTATTGAATAAAGTTGACATACATTTTCTAAGTTTATGGTATACAGCGTGTTGCTTCCGTACATTTATATATTGTAATATGATTGCCCATGTAGCTTTTTTCCACATTACTATAGTACAATATTGTCTATATTATGTTGTGCATCAGATCTCTATGGCTTATTTACTACTTCATACAAGTTAGTATCCTTAAACACATCTTTGCTCTTCCCCCATAAACACTAGAACTTAAAAAGCACTCTTTTATCTCCCTAATGAAGAAAAAGGGCTAAGAGCGCAGCACCACCCGCTACGCTAAGGAACTTCGAAAGCACACACTCAATGGCTTTATCTGCCTCAAGTTAACACTTCCAACACTTTTCCTTTTGCGCGGGATTCAAGACTTGGAGCTGAGGCTGTGTTTCTTCTCACGCATCCGTCAACACTGCCCCAGCCAATCACAGCCCGGGCACTGACTCTATTGGCTGTCGGTTCACCAATCCGGAGAGACGCACGAGCTTGCAAGACCTCGAGGCGGTGTCACAACATTACCCGCGTCGCAGACCCACCTCCCGCCTCCGCCCAGCGTCTGTGCGTGCAAGAGCGCGCGCCTGCTGTTGGCCAATGGAAGTGCCCCTAGAGGAAGACGTTCACTGAAAATTTCGGGCGTGCTCGTCCCCGTGGGCGTCGCCCCTCCTCAATCCGCGCACCCACAGCGAGGCCCCGCCCTGTGCACCGCCCCTGCGGTCTCTGCCGGCCGCCGTAGCCGGAACTGCTGCTGAGCGCGGCGGGTAGGGTCTCCAAGGAGGCTGAGCTGTGGCACCACGGGCGTCTGCAGCCAACTAGCCGCACCCCAGCTGCCGAGGAAAGGTTCCGGGGCGAGCTTTGCTCGGTGACTGTATCCCAGGCGGGAGCACCACACCGGCGTCGCGGCCTCGCTATAGCCGGCGCTCAGGGCTCGGGGCTGCCCAGCCCGGCCGGATCTGTGGGCGCCCGGGAGGCCCCCGGGGGGCCCGGGAAGCCAGGCTGCTGCGGGGCATTGATGAAAAAGGTGACCAGAGGTTGGGGCTCGGTAGGGGTGGGCCACCTCGACAGCTATCACGGCGAGGCCAGCTCCCAGCTGGAGCGGGGCTGCGGGGGAGAGGCCTGCGTTGTTGCCGCGGTGGTTACGTACTGAGTATTTTGTCGGAGCGTCTCCGGGGAGCCCAGACCGAGAAGTGTTGCATTGACAGTACGCTTTGTGTGCATCCAGAAATCGACCCGAGAGGGAGGGTTTTGTTTTTCCTTCCCGAAACGTGACAAATGTTGTCGAGCCGGGATTGGGCTTGCGGTGATTCCACCTCTGCACGATCAGGAAGTACTATTGGAGGTTTTCGCTAAAAGGTTTCCGTCTCCATGTTTTCCTTTTCCCCCAGGGGAAAATTCTGAAATGTGTCAGTATCCTTTTAATTCTGAAGGAACACGTCCTTCTAAAAGTGTTGAGTTTAGTGTTTTCCTATACTCAACCTGGCAAATGGGCAAATTTATTCTTTTGTGGATGATGTATGTTTTACCTGAGCCCTGCGTTGACAGCAGGTAGCTTTGGGATGACAGGCCCCTGGAAGTAGGGTTTTCCACGTTATAATCCAGAGCAAGGCCCTTTGGAATATTTTCAGGTTACTTAAGTAGAAACGGATAAGTTGGGAAATGAATAGTGAGAAGTCCTGTGTAATGAAGTCCTTTAAGTTTGGATATTTGTCTTGTGTAGTTCTATTCTTTGACGGGTTTAAAAAGAACTACAATGAATTTAAATGATTTATAAGATCATTTACAACAGATAAAAACTGTTTACAGATCATTTTGTGACAATACATCAGAGCAATAGTAGGTATAACTTCGATTTTTACTCATTTACAAATTTTGGTATGTGAGGCCCTTGCCCCTGTTACTCTTTTGTTAGTCTCATGCCTTGTTCTAGTTTTCCTTTTAAATGGAAATATTGTGGTCCTCAGCAGTTGTGTTGAGGTTGTCAGACACAGTTTGGGCATAGCATCAACACCTGTTGAGGAATATAATACCTTTCTTGCTTCATCGCACATACATATTAATATTTCTGGACTTGAAATTTTGATAGATACCAGAATCTATTTGTGAGTGGGTCTCCCTTCTGGGCTACAAACATTTTGAATCCTCACATTTTGACATTTGTTGTTGACATTTCACACAGCGGTGGGTAACAAAGTTAATGGAATAATTTTATTGATGGTTACCAAGAGTTTTAACACATTTCTCTTTTACCCATTCTTACATTTGGACCTGGACTTAACTGCTGTTCCTTTCACGGTTGCTCTAACCTGTATAGTGCAGTAGGCTCCTTTGTTGCAAAAAAAAAAAAAAGAAAAAAGAAAAAAAATGTTTAATTTGTAAATCCCCGCAGGAGCACACAGCTCCCACCCTGGGAAGCAAGATTGCCAGAAACCTCGAGCTTATTATTCTTTATGTCTGTTTAAAAATAAGCAGGCGGACAGGCAGCCGCGGGCCACTATGGAGTTCCCTGTGCACGCAGGCGAGCCCGCGCCTCTCCTCTGCGAGGGTGGATCCGGGTCCCTCGCCCCCGTTCCAGGGTCAACTTTGGGGGCCAGCGTGCGGTGCAGGTGCGCGGGCCCAGAGCCCCGCGCGTTTTAGAAGGGTGGGGAGGGGTGGGGTCGGGGGGCGCGGGCGCGGAGGCCCTGCGGGCCCAGGCAGCGCGGGGAGCAAGGCCGGAGCGCAGGCTGCTTGTCGCTCAGGCCATGAGCCGTGGCCCCGCCGGGTAGGTGGTCCCGGGCCACTACGCTGGGATCCCAGAACCTAAACCTCGAACCCCGAACCCGGACCCCGCCGGGCTGGGGCGCCGCGCGGGCAAGGCCATCCGGGCGCGGCCACAAGCTGCCGCTCGCCGCCCGGGCGCCGCTGTGTCCTGGGCCACGGGGTCCGGGCAGGGGTCCAGGCCGGGGTTCGGGGTCCCGGGGTGCGGGCTCGACCGGGCGGCGGCGGGCGGGCCGCGGGAGGACCTGGAACAAACAACGGCGGCCATGTTGAGAGGGAGGCGGGTGGCTAAACTTCGCGGCGGCTCTGGGCCGCGCTGGCCTCACCGGGGTCCCTCTCCTCTCCCGCAGGATGACAGTGAAGTTGGGAGACGGCGGCGGCGGGGAGGAAGGGCTCAAGAGGCTGGGCAAGAGGGCAGCCGATGAGGACGCGCTGGAGGGAGAGGGTGCCGGCAGCGGGGACGCGGCCGAGGACAGCGGTGGCACAAAGAGGGACGGCAAGACCCCCCGGGGCGGCGGCGGCGGCCCCCCGGCCCCCGCGGGAGGCCCGCAGGCCCAGTCTCCGCCGCCCGCCTGTCCCCAGGACCAGCACCACTTCCTTCGGTCCAGCGTGAGGCCTCAGAGCAAGAGGCTCAGGAAGGACTCGTCCTGCGCAGGGGGGAGCAGCAGCGCCGGTAGCTCCGGGCCCCGCGGAAAAGGTACTGGGGACCCCAGCCACTTCCAGGGTCGCACTGTGCTTGCCTCCTGGCCTCCACCCCATTTCTCGATCCTGCTCACGCATCGGTCCAGTACTCACTTGGGGTGGCACTCTGGAGGGGATGTGCCCCTTTCTCCTCCAAAAAGGCTGTCTCTGTATATAAACTATGCTAAGAGGCAGACATAAGTGTCCTTTCTTTAGACTAATACAATAGGTTCCCGAATGTTGTTTTTTCCCTCAAAGGATCATTTATGATTTATATGGTAGACTATTTTACACAGCAGACAATAGTTTAGAAATGTGAAGAGAAAATACCTGCGATATCTTTGCCAGAGGTCGCATGGTGGAAATACAACAAAGGAATGGGCTTTTGAAACTCATTTGGGGGAAGATTAATAAGAAGCCAAAAGTGATGCCAGGGTTTGACTTGGGCTCATCACTGTCTGCTTCAAGTATTCTAGGCTCAAGTAGTAAAGGCATCAAGATGTGGACCTTGGAGTTTCCTGCCATGGAAAGGATCCCCCTTAAGTAGTAGGTAGTGAAAACATGTGTGGCCTTGATATAAGTGAGCAATAGTCTACAGTGTTTGTCACAGTATTCAGAGGACATTGAGAATATTACAGCTTGACTAGGGTCTCTACCAAAATAATAAGAAAACCATGTGTCAGTTTTGTTCCTGATGTGCTGGTTCTTCATTGTTTTCTGCTTTTATCTGTTTCTGTTTCAGCATTCTGCTTTTCCTGAATTGTACAAGGGAACTGCTCTTAACATCCTTTTTGTTTTAGGGCAAGTCTGCAGCACTTTCGCAAGTATATGACGTCAATTTCCAGTGAATTTTGCGTGAAAAACCTCAACTCCTTGGGAATGGTCATTTAAATTTATTTAGATGGTCCTGGTAGTTTTAAAAAGGAAATATTTCAGAAGCTAACAGAGAACACATTTTGTAGATTTATAGCAAAAGTGTAACATTGAGCTTGCTTTTTCTGCCTCATTCTCAACCGAGGGCTACCCTCTGAAATCATGGATTTACTCATTTTTTGGTAAAGCATTTTGGTATAAGTATTTTTTATTTAAAGATGTAAATGTAAGGTAATTTAGTTTATTTCAGAAACTAAAACTTACCTCATATAAGTTTATTTTGAATGATAGTTGAATCATTAGGAAAATATTAATTTGTTTTTATGGCTTCATTTGTTTTGTGAAAAATAGTTTTCGTTCCTAATTATAGATATGTCTTAGTTATTATGTGTAAGCTCCTGGGGTGCCTTTGAGGGTTTGTTTGTGGCTGGATCTGGATCTGGAGTCCAGTCAGAGTTCACTGCCTTGTCACCCTGACCCTCTACTCTGACCTTGGTCTGCTCACTTGATCTCTTGAATATGCTTTTCTATCAGAGAGGCGGTCTCACCTGTTAAATGAGGAACAGCAGTGAGTGCTCCACTTTCTCAAAGTGTGATTGAAGTTTGGCTGCAAGATGAGAGGAGGAGCTTGGGTGAATGCACTCTTATCTGTAAATGGCTTCCTGTATTTGAGATGCTGAAACTTGAGTGGTCAGTTTGTATATATATGTGTGTATATATGCGTGTGTGTGTGTGTGTATACATATATATATATATTTTTTTTCTTTTTGCCTTCTCTCAAATTCCACCCCCTCTCCTCCCATAGGACAGCAACATCCCTTTGAGAACTGGATCTCTGAAGGCGGGGCATCTGCCCCCCCCCCCCCCACGTGTTTGCAGCACTCACTGGGACCTGGCGCACCAGGGACCTGACTCACCCTAGGCCTGGCGCACCCGGGGTATGGTCTCTGGCTCCACGTGGGGTGCAAACCCAGGACCTTTTGCGTGTAAAGCAGATGTGCTAACCCCTACACTATGGAGCCACCCGGTCAGTTATATTTTTGGCAGTTAGGTGATGAGGGGAAGTTTGCTTTGGTTTGCCTAGTTGATTGTGACTTGCTTAGATGGTATAGGTATCCTGGATTAGCCTTGTATCAGTATCAAATCCTTGATGCTTCTGTTCTTGGTTCCTGTCTCCAGTGTGGCTTAGAGCAGCAATTGACTTTCTGTTAATAAAATGGAAATTTGTTAGAATTCGTGCGTCTCGTGAATAATGCATTCTCCTATTTTAGCAAGAAAATATTTAAAGTAAACCATAATGGTGGCTCTTAAGAGAGGAAGAGTAGGAAGTTGTCCCCTTTGCTTCATAGAACTTCTTGGCTTGCTATCAGGGTGGCCATTAGCTCCTCTTGACTGTGATCTGCTTGGGCTACCAGGATCCTTTGGATGCACTTCTCCACACCCAGGACTTCCCCCTCCTTGTGCCTCAGGGCAATCTCTGCTCCCTTAGAGCTTTCATTAACAACAGAAAAGAAGATCTGGTGTGATAGCATGCCCCTAACCTTTGAAAACTATTCTTAGAGGAGCATTTGTCTTTCAGACTGGAAATCTCCACCTGGGGTGGTGAGCATGGATCAGTAAGGAAATGAACAGTCTGGCAGGTACTCAGATTTGGTCCTTGTTCATAACGTTGATGAAATGCCCTAAGAACTTAACTATTGTTTATATCAAGTAGCCCATAGTAAAATTGGTTTCATTATATATCGTTTTGTTTAAAGTTGCAGAACGTGTCGATATTAAGCGATGACTTCCTATACTGGCATTTTTAGTTTTTCTCTTCAGAAAAATATATTTTTATGCATAAGGAATAATCACAGTGCAGTCATTGGGGGTTCCTTTGATTGATTACTTATTGCTCTTGGCAGTTTCAGTCTTAACGTGTGAGAACCTTGCAGTAAATTTGGATAAGACTGGAGAAAGGGAAGTCCTCCTTTCTTTGATTATCTCTACACAACTTTTTTTTCTCTGTAATAACAGACTATTTCAACTTCAATGAAAAATAATTTTTTCTGGTATAATTTTGAATTCTTTTTGAATCGATAAAGGGAAAATACTGAAGATTTAGCACCTATGTGCCAGGCCTCTTGCATCTGTTTCTTTAGTTTTAAATAGGTGCAGAAACTAAAGTTTGTTGTTTAAATAATACGCTCAACCTAAACAGAAAGTAAGCTGCAGAGGCTTGATGCCAAAACGATTTTCCTGTAGCCCTACCATACTGCCTAGAGTGACCCAAGGACACATTCGAGACTAAAACCCAGAATTCATAGCTCTGTGAGAACATGGACCAGGAAACAAAACCCCTAATGCCCTTCCCCATTTGGCAGTTAGCGATGTGGGTGATTCTGGGCAAACTAGTGCATCTCAATTTGTCTATAAATGGGATAACACCAGTGCCTGCCTCAGCGCAGTAAATACCGCAGTGAGGCCCTGCTGGCCAGTGCTTAGCAGGGTCCTAGTGCCTGGTTGCGGAGTCAGGGCTACAGGCCAAGTCTGAGCAGGTGGACATGGGGGGGGGGCGGCCCTGTGGGGAGGTAGTGGGTAGAGGTCCCAAGAATACCTCCAAGCTGCTTCCCTGTCAGGACAGTTTAGATGACGGGGTGCCCAAGGTGGTGCAGAGTTGGACCCTCAGTTTTCATTGTGTCTTGTCAAACTTTTGTTCTACCCTTCGAGCTAGTCACACAATGTGTCTTTTCCACAATTGAGCCGTGTTGCCCGGTTTTGCTATGCTTATGCTTAGTGATCAGTAAATCACTGTACAGAACTTACATTTTGTATAACCTATGGGCTGCCTGTAGCTTCTAGGTTTTTAAAAGACATCTTATGAAATATCTCATCCTAATTCAGTCAACCTTCGGGAGACTGGAACTTTATGAGAAAGAGGTTCAAATCAGCAGTCAGGAGACCCAGCTTCAACCCGTCTCTCCCAACCCCTGGAGTTGCCATTGGTTGGTTCAGCTGTGGGGCAAAGGAAAAGTTATTCAACATGCCTGAACCTTGGGTTCCTTACTTTCAAAATGAGTCAGATACCAACTGAAGCTGTGCTCACCTTAACACCCGAGGATAAAGGAGTTCATGGTGCAACATGAACTTGCGTCCTGTGTGTTCTCAAAAGGGTGTTCTGGAAGGTAGATTGGCTGAAATCAGAATAGTTCTGTAACTAGGGCTCTGTTTAGCCTTGGCTTTCGGAGAGCACTGGACAGGGAGTGCCCAGAGTGTGCAATCACCCTCCAGGGAGTGCCCAGAGTGTGCAATCACCCTCCAGGGGTGGAACTGTGCATGGTGCCTGGTGTGGCTCCAGTCCTGTCTGCACTGCCATCACTCTCATTCTCCCTTCATCAAGCACCTGGGGCCAGGCCCTGGGCAGCTGGTTGGAGTACAGCTGTGTGAGCTATTAGTCCCTGCCCTCCATACTCTCCAGGGGGGTAGGGAGGTGGGGGGTGGGAGGTGGATACATCAGATCAGAGGCCAGTGCGCTCTTGTTCTTCTGCCTGGTCCAATCCAATAAAAGTTGTTTGATAAAATCAAGTGCAGTGACAGCTGTATGGAGCCACACTGGCCAGCCAAGATGTCAGGCTTTGCTGGAAGCTTTCAGACCTCGTTGGGAGAAGAAGAGGAGGAGGAAAGAGAGGCATTCCTTCGACTCTGTCTAGCACACGCTGGTATATCCTATGTGATGGCTGCCCATAGTGGAAGACAAAATAACCCTGACACATGGTCCTATTGTGTGACAAAGACTCCCTGTGCACAGTAGGTTAGGGCAGCGGTCCCCAACCTTTTTGGTACCAGAGACCGGTGCTCCTATGAGAATCTAATGCCTGATGATCTGAAGGGGAGCTGAGACAGTGATGATAGCACTGGGGGGTGGCTGCAAATCGCTGCAGCTGCAAATACAGATGAAGCGTTGTTTGCTTGCCTGCCGCTCACCTCCTGCTGTGAGGCCCGGTTCCTAACAGGCCATGGACTGGTACCTGTCTATGGCCTTGAGGTTGGGGACCCCTCTGGGTTAGGAGACCTGTGGCCCAGGCTACTTCAAAGATGTGTCACAATGAAGGTCACAAATAGGACAGAGGAAAATATCTTTAAACCAGAGGTTCTTGGTAAATTACTAAGTTCTAGCTGTCTTTGTGGAATTGTCTTTTGCCAACCATATATACTTTAGGATTTCCATTTCATGTGGTACAATTGTGCCTTGTTTTGGATTATATGAAGATATAACGATAATAGAGGAATGATTTCAGATAGTGGAGTCGCAAATGTAAAAATTAGTGTTTTCATAGATGGTGGTGCATAGAACCCTTTTATCATGTTAAATAACTGCAGTGTTCTTAGCACTGAAGAGCATTGTGTGAAATGCCAAAAAAAAGACATTCCCAGGTGAATGTGGTCGGGTTGGGAAATCCAGAATTATCTACAGAAGATCATTAGAAAATCTTCACATTATTTGATGAAGAGGGAATACTTTTTAATAGAAATAATGGTGTGTTTAGTTGTATTTTTCTCAAACATTTGTACGAGGAAGGGGAAGGGTCTTGGCAAGAGGCCAGCCCTGGTTATAGTGTTGAAGATGCTGAGCTTTGCAGGTTGTCAAGAATTGGAGAGGCTGTGTGTGACACCTGGGATGCGGGGTGACTGGGACATGTCCTGGGACCACCAGGTTTCAGGTCATCTTCAGATCACAGAAGAGGATGTCACGGAGACTGGAGACCCTGGGCAGGGCCGCTACTGACCTAGCTGGAGCATCTGCACTGGCCCTCAGAGGCCAACTGTGCAGTGAATGGTTGGAAGGGGTCCTTGTTGAACACCTGTGTACAGAGTCGAGCAGCATTCTGAAGAAGGATGGAACAGCACTGTGTGTGAGTGACAACAGGAGTAGCCCGGGAATAACATCGGGATTCATCTGTTGAGGTGATGCTCTTCCTAGGGATTGGCTGACACATCTCCTCTGTGTGGCCTTGATAGAGAGGGTGTCCCCTCAGTCACATCTGGGCCCTGAAAGGAAATCTGGCTTTTTCAGTGTCTGACACAGATGGCATATGTTACACGAGGCAGAGAAGTATCCTATGGGAAACCTTGGCATTTTGTCTTTCATCTCTACCGTGGCATTTTGTGACCTGTGGTGGATATGTCGGAATGGAGTAGTTGGCTTTTGAAAGGTCCCTGCCCTCTCATACCACAGGTGCAGGTGACAAGGAAATATTTCTGTGCTGGGTTTAGAGACAGGCTTATTTGGAGACACACTTTTATTGGCTGAACTTGAACCGTCTTTCTAGCTGAGAATGGACCAAGTGAGGGGAGGCTCAAGTCTCCTCTCGTCCCAGGATGGTATCGAATACCTCACGTTTTGTTGGTCTTCTGTCACTCAAAATCTTAATGTTCCTAACTCTTGAAAGGAAGTTCACCAAACTCCAGAGGAAAGCTCAGGACAGTGAGTCATTGTATGATACGACAGATTATTACATCTTGTGTTTTACCTAAATTAAGTCACATAGTTTTGTTTCCAGAGGTGAACGAACATCCTCCGAAGGCCTCACTCTTGCCACTTATTCACCATGTGTCTTTGGGAAAGTCATTGCACCCCTCAGCTTCCTGATCTGTCACAAACTGAGGGATGGACCTCGAGGTCAAGTTCCCCTCAGCATAAAACTCTCTGATTTTTGTAGCTCTATGTGTAATAAAAATACAGAAGCAGCTGCAACACTGGCAGCAGCCACCCTGGTGGCTTGCGGTCCCAGAGGAAAATGCTCAGGTTTGGAACAACAGGCTCTGTTCCTCCTGCTGCCCAGTGACCGTGGAGCTTTCATGCTTTAGAGCCTCAGTTTCCCCATTTCAGAAAGGTGGATAATAACTATACATTATGAGGACAAAAAAGAGCAGTGTTTGAATGTGCTCTAGAAATCCATGTTCCCTCACCGCTGGGCCATGGGAACAAGCAGCTCCATCTGTGCTTCAGCTTCCTCAGTGAAAGATGGGGACAGTTCTCTATTCAGGCAGTGTGTGAGTGCATGGGCGATGGCATTCCAGGCCAATGCAGAGGTAGAGGTGTGTGCTGGGGGAGGCAGACAGTCTAGCTTGTGAAGGTGTAATGGGCAGCTGGAGAAGGCAGACCAAGGCCACACAGCTGTGTCTCTCAAATGTGAGCTCTAGAGAGTGGGCTGCGGCTGAGGTCGGTGGTTTGGGAGACTGGAAAGAAGGCAGTTAAGATTGTGTTACTTGATGGTGGTACAGAGCTAGCCTGGGAAAATGGCAGCAGAAATGAGCAAAAAAAGTAGCCAGGTTGCACCTGGACAACTGGAGGATTATGGCACTGAAGTGGGTTGAGAGGGAAGCGTGGGTTCTCTATTGGAGGCATTGGGTCCTGGGGACCGGGGCAGGCGAGGGGCAGAGCTAGCATAGCGGAGTCCCCTGCTCTGAGCTCCATTGGTTCCTGAGCTCTCTATTGAGCATCTGTTGTGTGTGTGAGGCTTGTGCCAGGCTTGGGCACAGGAAAGTAAGACACTGTTCTTGCTTTCAAAGAGCTCACTGTGGGGGATCCTATTCTTGTATTTCACTTCCCTTCAGGCTTCTTGGATGCTGACTTCTCATCATGACTCTTGCTATAAGCCTCTTTGTGGTCTCAGACATGTAGCCACAGACAGAGGGTTGACTTTAGCACTCTACTTTTTGCTGGGCTCCTCATAGTCACTGTCGACACTGGAGAAAGCCCCTACGCTTACCCTGTCTTGTTCAAATTGTCTCCTTTTTCTACTTTTTGCTTCTCTACTTCTGTCCTCCTCACTTGCTTCCTTCTCTTCCCCTTCAGTCATCACCATTTTCATCTGAATTTTTCTGCCCTGACTCGGTGGACACTGTCATATTCTACCAGCGTATGATTCCGCCTCCTGATTTTTATGCTTGAGCTGGAGTCCTGGACTGAGCCTGAGGTCAAACAGTGAAGCCTCTTTCTCATCTGAAATGTTTTTTTCTAACCCAAAATGTTGGGAATGGACTAGATGGCCACATGCTTTTGCTACCTGGGAGCTTTGTCATTCTACTTTTAAAAGGCATTCATGGTCTAGAATGATGGGCAGCAAATGTTAGAAAGGGTTACTTGGGGGTGATTTGCTTTCTTTTTTGAACGGTCATGTTGCTTTATTGTCCTCTACTGAGAATGTATCACTTTGGAACCATCAGAAGGAAAAGCTGAGCATCTCTGTAGCTGACCTCTGGCTCACGAGAGTGGCTGGTTGCTCTGAGCCCCGGCTTGCTGCCTTGTGTGTCTTGGCAGAGCTGTTTTCACTGCTGTACCTTCTTTCACATCCACTGTATTGGTTTATCCTGCACCCTACCCCTGAGGTCCTTTCCAGCTCCAAAATGCTTCTACTCTGTTCTTCTCTTAAGTCACCAGTGCTGTGATGTGTTAAAACCTCACAAAAGCTAGCAAGACATTTGCATTATAGAATTGTCTATTACTTTCAAGTACATCTAACACCAGCTCGGGCTGACAAAGGTAAACCTGAGCTGCGACTGCAGGGCTGGTTAGCTAGTTGCCATTGTTTTGGTAAAAGAGTTTAGTGAGTGTTTATCAGAAGTCGAAAATGACTCTGAAATTTTTGTTGTGTGTGATGCAGAGATGGATAGGCAGCCCTTGCAGAAATGACTGCATGTGAAGAATTACAGGCTCCAAATCAGCCAGAACCTCTTGTGTTTAAGAGTGGTGTTTTAAATGGTATTCGTAACTTGGTCTTTGGTTCCCAGCAAAAGCATCTCAGACTTAATAGAAATGGAATGAAACCAGTTATCCCTGGAAATGTGCTCCACATTTGCCATATCTCTTGAAAACATCATGGGAAGTGCCAGGTTCATTAACTAGATCTCATTTTAGATTTGGTTTGGTGAAGAATGGACAAAGTCAAATCACATGTCTAGTATTTCCTTAGCCCAGTCTGTAGCACAGATACATGGATTACATTTGTATTACACTTGTGTGCGGGATGAGAAGGGGCAGCTGGAAAGCAGGCTGGGATATTGAAGGCTTTAAGCTTGATTATCTTTTATTTCATAACAATGTATTTAGGACTGTGAATGTCAAACATTCAAATATAGCACTGGCTATGGCACTTTCTGCGTTGATAGTAACATTCTGTGCTGTTCAGCATAATAGCCACTAGGCGTATTTGGACATTGAAAACTAGAAATGTGGCTGCTATGACCAAGGAACTCAGTTTTTATTTAAGTAATCAATCTTTAAATTTAAAAAGCCTCATGTGGTTAATGGCTGTCGAATTGGACAGTGCAGCTCTGATAAATGAGCAATTCCTGATATCCGATCACATTGCCTTAGAAAGAGTCCATCATTAAACTGGTATACCTTTCTACACGAAAGACTCAAACCATTCCATATAGCTGAGTAATTTTTTCAGTGTGTATAAAAAGACATTCTGCTTTCCGATAACTGACCGATGGGATTAACTATTCGTAAATACGCCCTATTTTGACGTAGTAACACAGATCTGTGTTACACACTTTGAAAGGTGTAACAGTGGAGAGTGACTCTGCCTCCCCCTGTTCCCCAGGCAGCCCCTGCACCAAGGCCTTATGTTTTTTCCAGGGGTAGTCTTCGCAAGCATCAACAGACTTTTAATTTTTTATTTCTTTTATTTCAAATTATTTTTTCTGTTAAACTCCTTGTTTTCATTTCTCCGTTGGAGGCAGACGCCCATTGAGGGAGTGAGGGAAACATGGCCGCAGTCTGCAGATGGCTGCCCCGGGAGGGCCCACCAGATCCACCAGGAAGTAGATCTTGATGGAAAAGCCCTTGATTTTCTCATTAGAAAAGCATCTTAATAATCTTCATTTGTTTGGCTTTTGCATTTTAAAGTTCTTTTATTTTTATGATCTTATTTTTACCCTCATCGTTTAGACTTGGAAGATTTCTCCCCATTTAATTTTTCCTTGGTTCCGTGGAAAGAGAATATTGGTTATCACAGAGATACTATGGGAGTCCCCGTTCCCTCTGGGAGGAATGAACTAGATGGGTGGGAGGATTGCGTTAGGTCATAAAAATTTTTTATCTGTGACCTTTAACTCTTGTTTATTGCCACTCTTGTCCTAGGAGGACAGAGTTTTTGGTCCACCGCATGTCATCGTAGCCCCGTGTTATACTCAGTCACGCTTTCCTCTTCAGCATGAGATTGGGAACTGATGCTTTAAAAATATCTGTGAAGTTGTTGGATAGCTCTCAGAACACCAGATTTTTTTTGGTGGAAATTGATAAAGAAAAAGGAGTTTTAAAACTTTTTAAAGGTTTTTTATGCGTCAAATGAGTCATTATCAGAAGCATTGATTATATGTAAAAGAAGGCAGTTTTTTTTTTCACCCATTTAAATATTTTCTCGAGTTTGAAATTTCAGTTTGTTTATTTTAAAAGATAAGAATTTTTCAGCCAGCCAGCCCTTCCTCTGAAGAGGACACTGATAAGCGATGTGCGATTTCAGTTCACAGAGGGGAAAGAGCCGTGTGCCTCCGTCACAGACATTATCATTGTGCTCTTTCAGAGATTTCACATAAATGCTTTTTCTCCTTTTTCTCAACTGTGAAAGCTTTGAAAGAGTCACGAGGTCAGGTTAGGATAATGTCATTACTGAACAACCTCACCAGGCATATGGTAGGTCCCAGGTGCTGTCCCTCTATAGCCTCAGCAGTTGAGGAGTGTGGAATGGGACCTCAGACAGCAGGGCCTTCCTGAGCCTCTCCAGCTGTCTGGAACAGATCACTATATAGTTCTTTCTTTCAAAGGAGCTGACAGTGGCGGATCATCATCTGGAAATGGGTCTGGGGTTGCCCCTGCTGCCCCTGCAGGGGGCTCTCGTTCCTCCTCCCGGAACTTAGGGTCTTCTGGTGGTGAGAAGGAAGAAGGCAAAAAGGTCCGGCGGCAATGGGAGTCATGGAGCACGGAGGACAAGAACACTTTCTTCGAGGGGCTATACGAGGTAAGTGAGTTATGGAGTCAAAAAAGGCAGCTCAAACTCCTAGCCTCTTATCAGTTGTATTTCTCTTTCAGTTTTCCTTCGCCATTCTTAATAGATGGCTACTAGATCTATAGGTTAGCAGTTCTAGTTGGGAGCCCCTAATGTGACTGTGGCAGGTGTGGGTCTCTAGGGATGAGGCCTCACCCTCCAACCATTGCCTTTTATTTTCTCATTGTGACTTTAAAAGCTGTTACTAGGGAGGTGGCTGTTCGGAAGTGTCTTTGTATGCTTTTCTTAGATTCTATCCATTGTTTCTGAAGTATCATTGACTGAAGAGTGGTACCCTTCTTTCTGGGTTTTCCCCTTACAGCAGCTAGTGGTCCAATTGGGAGGGATGTCCCCAAAGGGGGAGGGCCAAGGGGACACTTGTCATATCAGTCAGAGCAGCGAGCTCAGTCCTGAGAGACATTGCAGCTGACCTAGGACAGACTGGAAAGTCCTAAAAATAGAAGCTGCTCTCTGATCCCGCAGCCCAAAGAAGTGGCCATGCTCCCTGCCAGCTGTTTTCACTTCTGTGTTTGAATTTTTCCAATCTTTATAATTATAATGTGCTTTTTTAAAAAAATTTATTGTCAGATACATTTTCGATAGCGTTTCATAGTTTTTTTGCTCAGTAATTTTTAATGCCTATAAATACTCTAGGTGTAGGCAAACCCATGCAATATGTCCTTACTACCTGTAAATAAAGCTTTATTGGAACACAGCCATACCCATTCACTTGTATATTGTCTCCGGCTAATTTTGACTGCAGTGGCAGAGTTGAACAGTTAAAACAGATACTGAGTGTCCCACGACATCTAAGTATTTACTCTCTGGCCAAGCCTTGCTCCACTTCACCATTCTTATGTTGCTGATTGTTGTGGTTCCTTCCAGATTCTGTTATAAGTAAAAGTATAATGAATATCTTTGTGCACATTCCATATTTTAGATTTCATCTTTAGGATATAACATCTAAAATAGGTTGCTCAGTCAGTGAGCCTTATTTTTTTGGCAGTGAAGGAATTGGAGTGAGAGAAAAGTCTGGCCATGCCAGCGAAACAGGCTCATAATGGAAGGAGGCCTTGGAATTGAAATCATGAAGTAATCATGGAGAGACCAGAAAAGGAGACTGCTAAATGGAGGCAGAGAACTAGAACTCAGTGTAGATTCTGCGCATTCCTGTGGCTGATTTTCTTTCCTGAGGCTGATGGTTAAGTCCGGGGTGGAGGAGGCCCACATGCCTGTGTTTGAAGGAAGTATGCAAAGGAGGCTTGTTCTCCTAGGTGCAGAGTCATTCAAATAAATTCAAATGTGTTCTTTTATTCCCTTTGACAGTTTTAAAGTAAAGTATAGAGGCTGTTTTTCTATAGATTCTATACCCAAATAGCCTTCCTTAGCCTCTTTGTTAGGCCTGTAAGACTTGTGATTCCTGGAATGTTCTTAAAATAGCAACCATTGTGGATTCTAACCCAAGACAATTACTGCTTTCCTGTGGCCCTTTTTGGGGAGAACATGGTCTCTGCAGGGGACCTGGTTACAGAAAGCAATGGGAGATGTGGTTGTCTATTAAATGTAGTAGGGGAAGAATTCCCTTGAATGACCTGCCCTTACCTTTTTTCAGGTGGATTAGTTCATTCCTTTCTCATTGGCTAGCCTTCTTTTTCTAATTTTTCTGCCAGGTAGGTGTTTCTTTTGAAGTCACCTGAAACTCTAGATTAATAATAATATTTGGTCATTGTGATTACTTAACGCTTTTTGCTATTGGTACTATGTATCTCAAATAGTGTGAGTGTGTATATTTGTGTGTGTGTGTGTGTGAGAGAGAGAGAGAGAGACAGAGAGAGAATGAGAGAACGAAAGATCAAACGTATGTTTTATGTGCGTCAGACCAAAACTCAATGGAACTCTGGTAGGATCTTGATGTATGGCTGATCGGTTGAAGCATAGATGACCGTGAACATCTTGAACTGTGGAATATGGGGTAAAGCCTCTGCTCTGTAAATGTTGTTTCTGCAGTGTTTGTCCAGGTCATCCCTGCCTTTTGATGCACACAGTCAGATTTAGCTATGCTTCAAGTGACAAGAACCCAGCTCAGAGCAGCAGAAAAGGACAAGGGGGATAGAGATGGGCTGGCTCAACCCGACGATGTCATCTGGCCTCTGTCTGATACCCTCTTAAACTGTGGGTGACGTTTCTGTGCTTTTTCTCTCCTGCTTCAGACACTTCCCAGAGACAAGAGTTCCACTCCATTTCAGCAGTGGTTCCTCACAAAGCCTATTGCTAATTTTTCATATTCCGTTCTTATGCCTGTCTGTCTGTCTATTTGCGTCTGCTATACCATTCTTGATTCGTACCTTACAGTCACAAGGCCAGCATCCTGTGTGTGGTTGATGATTGCCGAAAGCCTCATCTTAAGTATAGAGCACTATGGTTGTGCTAGAAATGCAAAGGAGTCCTCCTTAAGGGTCTGACAGTCAAATTTGGTAGATATAACAGGCACATAAAGAGTTGGACCATCAGAAAGCAAACACTAACAAATGCCACGAGGATTCAGAAGGCAACATAGTTTTAGAACGCCGGATCAGGAGTCACAAAACCCAGATTCTAGTCCTCACCTGGAAGGTCAGTTCACCTCTCTTGGTTTGTTACTCCATCTGCAAAATTGAGAGGCTGAATTGTTTCAGTCACCATTCTGATCAGGAGCCAAGGGAAGTTCTATGGGGGAGGCGGCACCTGAGCTGGACCCTGGAGGAAGGCATTTCAGGTCCAGCTTTGCCTTTTTATGTTTTACCTAACATTGTGGTATTTTTTAAAAGGATAAATAAGCTTTAAATTTTTAGGTGTTTTATTTTTTAACTTAATTTTTGAACAATTCAGACTTAGAAAAAGTTACAAAATGAGTACAAAGAATTCTTCTGCCCTTCGTCCTGCTTCTCCAGTGTTCACGTAACTGCAGTGTGACCTGAAGACGAGGAGGTTCGGCGTAGGTACCACACCTGCACTGACCTGCAGGCCTTACCGAGGTTAAGCCTGTGTTCTCATGGGTGTCCCTTCTAGATCAGGAACCCACATTGCATTTAGTTGTCACAACTGCTAAGTCCTCCAACCTGGGACAAGTCCTCCATCTCTTTCTGCTCTCTCACGGCTGACACTTTTGAAGAGTCTTAGTTTGTAGAACACCCTGCGTTTTGGGCTTGCTGAGCCTTCCTCATGATTCAGTTTATATTTTGCATTTTTGTCAAGAGCACCACAGGAGTGCTGTGCCATCTTTGGAGCATCCTGTCCAGAGCGTGGGATGTGATTTATCTCAGTCCTGGTGGTTTGAATGTGATCACTGCGTTCTGGTGGCATCTCCCAGGTTCTCCACCACCAGGTCATTTATTTAACTTTGAGACTACTTAGACACCCTGTTTCTGATCATTCTTTCTCCCACTAAGTTTAGCCACCAGTGCAGTGTCTTTGCTGAAACAGCTGTCACTGTGGTGTTTGCTCAGTGATGATCTTCAGACTCTATTATTTCTGCATTTATTAATTGGAAGCCCAGTGTAAGGAAAAGCTCTCTCCATTTATGTATTTATTCATTTATTTATATCTGTATGGACTCATTTAGGCTATTTTCTAAGTCATCATCCATTCTTATTATTGTTGATTTTCTTGCCCAGATTGTTGTAGATTTGGCCACTGATAGCCTCTTCATGTTGGCTTCTGTGCTCTTTCAACATGGTCCTGTCATGCTTTGAGCACTTCTTCACTTCTGATATTCCACACTCATCTGGTACTTTTCCTGCCCCAGACATATGATCATCCGTTTCTGCAAGAAGCCTTGGTTGTTTTTGAAAGTGAGATTTGGCAGTTAAGGACGCTTGTTACTGCTGGGGTACCATTAACTCTAGGGCCTTCCCAGTACTTCATATTGGCTTGGTTCTGATGAGAATCAATAGTAGGTTCTCATGGCAGTACCTGCAACAGCAAAGATGGTGACTATGTTCTCTGGAACATAAGCTTTATTCTGAAAATCTAAGATGTACCCAGTTTTTACATGGAGGTGTTGAAGGAAAGGATGGCCCACAGATGTATTCTGAGCATATTCTGCATGATTCCCTTACTAAATGTTCAAATTTGCTATCCTTGTTCAAATATAGAGTATATTTTGTGCGATGGAAGCAATGAGGGTGTTTCTGAATAGTTGACATATTGTTGAATTTTAAGATGCCAGATATACAACCCCCTGAGCTCCTTTATTGTCGTGTTCTGTCTTCTGATGATTGTCTTCTGAGAGCCATCTCATTTCAGGTTCTCTAAAGAACTCCAGAGATTAAACCATTTGAGTGATAAGCTTTATGTTTATCCTGCTCCAAGGTCCTTGCTTCTTTGATATCCATGTGCTGCGACAGTTCTATTCCTGAGTTTTTATTGCTTCTCTGCTATTCTGATTAAAACCTAAAGTTCTAGGGAAGTGAGGTTGAAGTGAATGCACAAATAAGATCTATGAAAGACACTTGCTTGACCAAAGAGGTCCTCTTTCTCTGCAGGTGTCTGCATCATACAGAAGGTTGCCTTGTTTTAACACCTATATTTTTACCATGAACTTATTTTCTAGCATGGAAAAGACTTTGAGGCGATCCAGAACAATATAGCCCTCAAATACAAGAAGAAAGGCAAGCCTGCCAGCATGGTGAAGAACAAGGAGCAGGTGCGACACTTCTACTACCGTACGTGGCACAAGATCACCAAGTACATTGACTTCGATAACGGTGAGCATAGAGGCTCAGTCTTTGGGGAGCCTAGGAGGCGGGGTTGGGCTCTGGTCAGCAGCCAGGCTCTCACACACCCACAGGACGCATTCTCTGGCATCGTTCTTGCCCAACTGTGTGGCCTGGAATGTCCTTATTTTGTGGTGCTTGAGCTGTTACACACGCATGGTAACCATAGGTCAGGCTGAATTATGAGGAAGCTGTGTCTGTTTCTGATGGCTCTTAGTGCCTGTGGTGTCTGGTTTTCTGGCTCGCTGTGGGCCTATGTCCCCCATTGGGAGAGAGGGGCACCACAGTCAAGAAAAGACCAGAATTGGACCCCTCCAGTTCTTCTGTCCCAAGTGGGGGCTTGTCGGGATTAGGATTGGGCAGGGCCTATCACACATCAACCAGGAGTGAAAGGCTAGCTTTCCCAAAGTTCTCGTTGCCTGTGTTTCAATCCAGATTTGCATAGTTCCATCTTTAATTCACATGTCTAGGTTATTCCTAGGCGAGGTTCTGACATCTGGTTTAGAGCACCCTAATTCACATCTCTGTCCTCAGAGGAGTTGCCCTCTCCTGTCACAGTGTGTCAGGAGGATTGCATCTTTGTGTGTCATTCCTCCCGCTCAGTCTTCAATTCCACCTTCTTCAATCTTATTCTTCATTTCTCCAGCTTCAGTCACTCTAGACATTTGCTTCTACTGACTTCACTTATTTCTGACACTTCTCCAAATAATATCACCTCTGATCTAGAATAACTGTGATAGCTCTGGTCACATCACACCCCTTGAAGCTGTGCTGTGAGCCCTCCATGGCGGCTCTCAGTTCCTCCCAAGTTTCTCTCTTCGTCCCGCCCTTGGGTGTTCTGGCCAGGTCTGAGTGTGTCTACCAATGCATATCAGTGTCACTGGGGCTGATCCATCACGATGGCAGGTCCAGAGCTTTCTCCTCCAGCCTTAGAAAGGCCCAGAGAGCTTGAATCAAGCTGTCACTTTCTCTAAAGGGTCAGATAGTAAATATTTTTGGCTTTGGGGCTTTATAGTCTTTATTGAAATGACTTCACTCTGCTGTCTTAATTCATTGTAGACACAATGTAAGCAAATGCGTATCACTATGTTCCAGCAAAACTTACAACAAGAAGCCTTGGGCAAGATTTAGCTTGGGAGTCATACAGTTCGCTGACTCTGTCCTGGAGAAATCCTTTCTTCTTGCCCTTGGCCAGCGACGAGCCCTGGGGAACCAGGGGCCCAAGCTGCAGGCTATCGCTGTTGTTAGCTGACACTGCCACTAAATATATTTCCCTTTGAATCTTCATGGACATTGCCCCGCTGCCAGTCAGGGGCTTGGTGGGGCTACTTTGGAGCTTTTTAGACCAGTCCTTTCCGCCCGGTCCTCCATGGTCCTGTTCTAGATTATCACTTTTCCCCGGTGCTCTGGTTCTGCCCTTCCTGACCTACCCTCCGAAGAGCTCATCCCCACAAGACCCACGTCTGCCCAGCTAGTTCCTGCCTGAACCCCTCCCCCTGCCTCTCCTGACATGCTCATCCTGACCCGCCACTGCTCCCAGGATGGGGTCGCCACCCTCCAGCTTACCTGCACTTTCCTTTGTGCCTTGACTTCTGCCACCTCCACTGTGTTGTTCTCCCTAAGCACATTCACCTCTCAAAACAGAGCTCTTGTGTCAATGGTCCCAGAAACCTTCCCTGAATCATCCTCTGTCCCCACTGCCACCTGACCAGGGGTCTGCTCTATGCCCGTCATTCGAGCATGTGACATTCTCTTCCCTGGAGATGGTGTCATTGTTACTGCAGACAAGAAAACCCCAGCTCAGTGATGGAGGTCTTGGTCCAAGCCGCCTAGATAATAAGCAGAGGAGCTAAGCTTCAAGTCATGGCCAGTGTCTCCTTAATGTAATATTTTCCGTAAATGTAATATTTTCAGATCACTTCATGTTGCCGTAGAATTTCCCCATGTGTTTTTTATTCAATGTTAATTCTTTGACATCTGTAAATGAATAAATTTCACCTTTCCTTTTGGACTTGCAAGCCACTTCTGGTGTTTTTAAATAATGCAGGTGTGGACATCTTTATTCACGCAGCGTTCTTCAGAAGTACTTTATTCAGCTAAATTCACATGATTGAGATAACTAAGTCTGTGTAAATGGGTGCTCTGTGTCTCATTGTGAGTGTCTTGTCATGAATGCTGTCTGTCCTCCAGGAGGATCAGTGTCTAGCCTGCTGGCCTGGGTGTCTTTCTGCTCTTTGCCCTATTTCCCATCTGCTTCTATCCTTGATAAAGGCAGGAAGGGGCGCCTGTCAGTTGAATGCATACCACTTACAGCAACCTCACAGTAAGACCCACGTGAAGTGCCTTTTATCTGCTGAGTTAATGGTCCCACTAAAGTTCTCTCTGGTCAGTAAAATGCTCGTTTCTCTAGAGTAATTTTAATGTATCTTTTCTGCTTCAAAGCCTTCCACTGGTTACCTCATGGGTATCCTCCTTGCAGAGGATGTGTGTCTCAGAGTATACTATTCTTGACCAGTGGACTGCTGTGGAGGAGGGCTTCCTACCCTAGCTCCAGTCCCTCCAGCAGGAGGGGCCTGCAGTCCAGCCAGGTGTCTTTATGGAGAAAATACAACACAAACAGAATATCATGTTGACCTTCTAATAGTATACTCATTTTTGAGAGATTGTCACTGTTTCTAGGGACCCTCAGAAATGGACTGTCAGTGCTCATGTTTTGGGGACAATTCCTAGATCTGACTTAGCACATCTTTCACTAGTACTGTTTTGTTTATTTGTTTGCTTTCAGTATCCACATGACCATTAACATAAGATTTTCCACTGGCTTCGGCGTATCAGGGCAAGTCAGTACATTTTGTTCTTCCACATGTTGTCAGCACAGAGTCTGTGTGTGTGTGCGCGTGTGCTCAGCCGTAGCCGCCAGTGTTTCTCAGATCACTTGATTATTTGAAATTTCAACACTGGTTCAGATCATACCGAGTCTAAGACTATTGTTAACATTGTTGTCTTCATAGACACCTTACCTTCCAGGGTGGCACGCAAGAATGAGTTTTAGCCGCTTGGCTTTTCTGTGTTGTCTTTTACTTTTTTGTTTTGTTTTGTTACATATCGTTCTTTAGCAACTTTTTGAAAGTTAATCTGTGAGAATGGGTCCTTCGTCCACTTTGACTAGTCTGACAAAGCTCCCTTCCAGTGAGAAACTTTGGTCACCGGTGTGTGAGACGATTCAGAATCTGTTGGTGATAAAGTGTGGAGAGAGGGATGAGATGACTCCTGGACTGTGATCTATCATGTTCCGCCCTTTTAGCACACCCATACTACAGGCAGAGTGGGCAGTGTCACCAGGGGGACACTCAAGTCCAGGGTAGACAAGGTTTCATCTGCGCTCTGAGAGGTCAGGCGCATGTCCCAGGGCCCAGCACACCCAGGCTTTTTCCTGTGTAGGTTTCAGAAGTGACTTAAAGGAATGTTTCTTTTAAGTATTTGTCAACCTTTCCTGCTAGACAATTTCCTAAGCCCCTCCCCTCATCCCCATCATTTCTCTTAGGCCTTTTATCCAACTGTGGGGTAAAGGGTGGATGAATTGGCCACCATCAGGTTCTGTTCTCACACTCCACTTCGGTCCCATGGCCAGCTCTGTGGGATAGATCCAACATGTGTCCTTTGTTCTCTGCAGTGTGGCTTGTGTTTCCCTCTGTCCTCTCCATCTTCTACCTTCTCGGTGTCTCATAATTGTGAACCTATTTTCCTAATGGTGTCCTGGTGTGACCCCATGAAAAGTGCCTTCTTTCTGTTGAGCTGATGTCTCCACCAAGGTTCTCTAGCTGGTCCTCATAATGTCTCCAAGCTGGTGGCAGCAGTTGACCTCTTTAAGCCCACCTGCGTCTTTGTGCCACACCAACATTTGCATCAGGGCATGACACTGTCCAGCCATTTTGCAGCCCCCTCCCTAGTCCCTTCCCTAGTTTCTGTCTCTGTGGATTTGCCTGTTGTGGACATTTCATGTAAAGGGAGTCATACAATACGTAACCTTTTGTGTCTGGCTTCTTGTACTTAGCATGGTGTTTTCCAGGTTCGTCCGGGTTGTAGTATGCGTCAGAACTTCGTTTCTTTTTATGGCTGAATAATATACCATTGTCTGGATAGACCACATTTGTTTATTCATTGAATAGTGGATCTTAAAGTATCCTGAGTTATGTTCCCCTGTGAGAGTCTGATGAGATTATGAATCTTTTTCAGGGGAACCTTCAGGAATATTGGCAGAGTCACATGCTCCTTAGAACTTGTCCAAGGTTTAGATTCCTTGTTTTAGATCATATATGTATGTGTGTGTGTGTGTGTGTGTGTGTGTGTATAAATAATTGTTGTAATCGTACACAGCCAAATGTTATGACTTTGAAAAGGGGTCTCTGAGAGAATAGTGAAGGACAAATGACATTGGTTGCTGCTCTGTGGGATGATCTAAAAGGTGCCTAGGCTGTGCTTCTGTCAGGATTAGGTTTGGCTTCATATAATACAAAAACCCCAAATAGCAGTGACTTCAGCAGGTAAAGATTTATTCTCTTATGTCAGAGATGCCTGCAGTAAGCGGTGCAGGGTGGGCAACGGGGATCCAGGTCCTCCTGTCTTTCTGCTCTGCCATCCTT
This sequence comes from Rousettus aegyptiacus, assembly GCF_014176215.1. NCBI lineage: Eukaryota > Metazoa > Chordata > Mammalia > Chiroptera > Pteropodidae > Rousettus > Rousettus aegyptiacus. The sequence goes on along the minus strand of NW_023416311.1, from coordinate 15,658,786 downwards.
AGCACCTTTCCATGAACAAGATGGTCCTAAGCAACAGCTCAGGAGGAAATGGGCACACATTTCTGCCCAAATCAGTCTTTTAAGGAGACTTTCAGAAGACCCACAATACTTCTGCTCACTCTCAAGGCCAGAACTTAGTGGCATGGGCAGGCTGGGACATGTGCTGCCTTACCTATATGTGTTGCTTCCCAAATATAACTGGGCCTGTTACTAGGGAACAAGGGAGTGTAGGTATTGGGAGTTTCTAGCATTCAGGCCATGCTTCCTTTCTGGTCTGGCCCCAGGCCACATAGATCCGTAAGTGGAGATATGACAGGTCAGCTTTTCTGGTTCCAGGGCTGCCCACCTCACATGGAACTCGGGCAGATACTGCATGTGTGGAGAGAGGTGGATAACAAATTTAATGATGGTCATGCCCTACCTCCATGGGAGCTGCCTGTGCTGGAAGTCCCATTTTCTCCTGGGGGCCACTCATCTTCCTATTTGGACTAATTTTCTAACCCCTCCTTTTTCTTGCTTAACTTTTTATTTTGTAAATTACAAAACAGCACCATGTTCCTGTAGACTCTCTGCTTAGTCTCCCCTGATATTAACACTCTGCTGTGCTGAGGTGCAATGATCAAAACCAAGAAATTGGCAGCGCCGAATATTGCGCCAGCACTCTTCTCATGCGCATGAGCTGGCCAGTCGCTGAACGGCTGTTCTTCCCCTTCTGAGGCCTTATTTCCTGTCTTTCAGTGTTCTCTCGTGGGCTGAAGAAGTCGTCTCAGGAGCTGTATGGTCTGATCTGCTACGGCGAGCTGCGCAAGAAGATCGGGGGCTGTGAGTATGGGCCAGTGGTACCGCCCTAGCCCTGCTGGTGGCTTCGGAAGTGATGTGGCCTTCCACAGGGCACTCACGGTTCCTCCTGGCAGGGCCTGCTGTCCTGACACTATTGAGTCTTTGGTCCCAGGGACGTTTCTGTCTTCTCTAGCTTTCATCTCGAAAACATTTTTAATGTGCAGATACTACATGTGTGGAGGGAGGTGAAGAAGATGGTAGTGACCACCACATACTTGCACTTAGATTTTTTGGTCGGTAACATTGGCCACTTTTCTGTGTGAACTCGCTCCCCCTCTTGCTCCCCCTCCACACGCTTGCTTTTTTCCTGCTCAGCCATTTGACTGTAAGTTGCAGACATCCAAGCACACCCCGAAATCCCTCAGCCTGGATCTTCTACACACCCACAACCCTAATGTCACACCCAGTGCATTTCACATTTATCAGACAGGGACCACAGTCTTACCTAATATCTTGCCCATAGTCACATTTCCCAGAACGTTCCATCATGCCAGTTGGACGCCTGTTGAGGACATTGTTCTGCCTGTAGCTGTGGTGTCCCTTAAGTCTATTAACCTGGAACATCTCCCACTTTTTTGTCTTTTGTGACACTGGTACTTTGAAGGGTTCAGGCCCCTCCCTTTGCGTTGTTCTGATAGTCTCCTTGTGACTGATTCCCTGTAGATGTAGATGCCGCTCTGGCCTTCCCAGGGCACCCATGCCCAGGACCTCACATTCCTACCTTGTCACCTGTGTGACCACAAGAAGCAGCATTTTTACTTCTCTAGGTGTCACTTCTCTGCCTGTCACGTGGGTTAGAACAGCACATACCTACAGGGCAACCCTGAAGGTTAAATTAAATCACATGAGATGATCAAAAGCCTTCATCTTAGCAGTCACCTAACAGGTCACAACTGAGTGGGCAGCTGGCTAGGGATATGGAAGCAGCAGAAGGGTGGAGAGGACAGCTATTCAGTGATTGCTCTGCATGCCTGGCCTGTGCTGGGTGACTTCCCTTCTGAAACAGGCAAGAATGCCTAAGAGGCTCCAAATGGGACAGGCATCCCGGTTCCCTGCCCCCGTCTTCCCTACAGTCTGAGGTCTTCCTTGTAAACTTCCCCAGCTCCTGCTTTGAATGGTCTCTTGAAAGGAGCTCTCAGACCCCACCTCCCTTGAATCTCTGCTCTGCTTCCCCTTCTCTGTTTTTCTTTCTGTCTTAAAATGCTTTTGGTCATGTCAGCGCATTGGGCATCACCTCCTTTGGCGATGATGCTGTGGCCCCTCCTGCATCCCTGCCATGTACGAGCTACTCAACCAGAGCCTCCCAGCTCATCCATGACTCCACGTGAGTCTTTTGGGATCCATGACCTTGGGTAGTTTTCTTTTGCCCTTGGGGTATCACCTAGCCTCCTGACCCAAGGGGCCTTTGCATTTGCACTTCAGCTCATCTTCCCGCCAGGCATCCCTCCGGCTCAGCTGCCTTTGTCCTCCTGGCGATGCCTGGTCATCCCTTTTGGCCTAGCCGCACATCAGCTTCACACGTTCACACGCATGCACACATACACACATACTTCCTGATGGGGCTTCTCCTGCTGAGTCCCCACCCACTGATCCATGTGCTGGGACACCGTTGTGCTGTTCCATAAATCTTTTTGGAGAAGGACATGCTTGTTCAATGCGTGGCCTTCGCAGAGTGCCCTATACACAGGAGCTACTTCTGCTCGGTGGTAGCTCTTTCTGAAAAGCACGCTCTGACCCCCTGAGCACTCAGACACATTTTCTGTGCTCACACCATCTGCTGTAGCACCAGTGTCGGGACGGGGTAAAGCAGGGACAGCAGCTTCCACAGTCCTCACTGGTTTGTTCAGATGGCTTTTCTTCGAAGGGCAGTTCCTTAGACAGTGCCCATCTGGTGACTCAAACCCCGAAGTTGTAGTGGTTCCACCCACCCGGCCTTCTGTCTTTCCTTCCTGCTAGACACAGGATGACGGGCCCTTCTCTTCCCTTGCCCTGTGAACTCCTTATCCTTTAATCTCAGCTCGCTTGTCCACGAACCTTCATGACAAGCTGGGCTGCAGTGTTGCACATTCTCAGTACTCTAAACCCTCCTTCATGCAGAACCACAACTGCCACTTATACTGATGTGTGCTTGTTTGATTTACGCCTGTCTGAGGGCAGGGATGTGTGTGACCTCTTGTTTAATGAATAAGTCTGTACATTCGTCCTCCCTGGGGCTTTGCCTTCTTTTCTGAAGACCTGTTTCTTTCCGGTACTATTTCCCTGCAGCCTGCAGAACTTCCTTTAGTCTTTTTTGTTGTGCAGTTGTGCTGGCCATGAATTCTTGTAGTTATTATTTATCTGAAGTCTTTATTTAGTTTTCCTTCTTAAGATATTTTTGCTGGGTGTAGAATTATGATTTGATGTTTTCTTTTCTTTCGTCACTTTAAAGATGTTCCACTCTCTCTGGCCTGCACTGTTTCTGGTGAGAGGTCACTGGCCATCTGTGTCCTTGTTCCTCTAGAGGGGGATGTATTTTTTCCTCTGGCTGGTTTTAAGGTTTTGTCCTTGTCTTTGATTTTCGGCCTGGCTGCGTGTTTGTGGCTTATTGTTTTTGTTTTTTCACCAAAGTATGTAGAAGTATTCAAAGAATTTTCAGTGAGCACCCAAACACCAACTACTTAGATTCTCCCATTACCTGGTTACTATACTTGCTTTCTCACACTTCTTGAAGACAGCACTAAGTACCAAGAAGGTAGAGGAAATGTGCAGGGTCTTGGCTCATCATTCAGCAGACTTAGGAGCATGGGGCTCAAAGCTGACTGAGGCGGGCCCACTGATAACCCAAGAGTCCATCAGGAGATGTGTGCACAGGGCACAGTGGTTACCCTGAAAAGGGAGTCTCTGAACTAGGCAGTTAGGGACCAGTGGAGGTTCAGCATAGGCAGGAGTCTGGGAAAGAGTTTTTGAGTGAAGTGAAGAGTTTTTGGGTGGAGTGAGCGTCTGTGCCGATGCAGGTAGTGGTCCCTGCATGAGCGGAGAGGATGTATAGGTGGGAACAGTACCATTAGCACAGATGACACCTTGTTTTGACCTTCAGTGAGGGATTTTATGCTGGACAACCTTAGATATTTCGTATTTCAGTTCTATACTGAAGATAATTATGTGGAAATCTTTACCAGTTTTCCTGTTTCAAGGTCACATCTGTTTCTTTTTCTGTTTAAAGGTATGGACGACAAGAATGCCACGAAGTTGAATGAGCTCATTCAGGTTGGGTAAGTATGAGTTGTGTTGTGAGATACCACCTGCTCCTGTCGGGTGTTTGCATTAGTCTCTGAAATACAGAACTGGAAATATCTGCCTGTCTCTCTCACTCATGCCACCAGAGCTTCTGTGCTCTCTCCCGGATCTTTCCACTCTTTGTCTTGGATGGACCCACCTACCACCCAAGATTCCTACTGGTCAAAGTCCAGCTGCCCTGTAGGTTGAGCTCTCCCTGGGGTAGAGTAGTCTTCACTGGCCTCTGCTGTATCCGTAGGACATTGACTTTTGCACCTCTGTTCTTGTCTCCATCAGCCAGGGGTTGGACGGCCTGCGAGCCTGTCCTTTAGGTGTGAGCTCCTGCTAGGTGGGACCGGCTATGTGTGCTTCTGCTCTGGCTCCAGCCCAGTGTCTGCCCTTACAGATGCCCATGTCGGATTCTCAAGGCTTTGTATCTATGAACTGCCCCCCGTTTGGAGCCAGGCCTGATAGTAACTAGGATGTACGTATCACCACCGTGTGCAAGAGCAGTGATTCATTCCAATTGCCAGGGAGTGCAGGTAGCCTTAAAAATTGGTGTCATTGGTCAAAGGGAGCCTCTCAGAGATGTGTAGGGTATGGTCAGAGGCAAGTAGGAAGAGAGGCCACTGGCCTTAGCCTCGTGGGTTTTTTGTCACCCCCATACCCCATTCGTTTGTTGCAGCTTTAGCATCCCGTCTTCCTTTCCACCCTTACACCTGCTTTGCACTTAATAATTGGAAGCTGTGTTTGTTCTAGAATCTAGGATATTCATGTGGCATTGTGCCTACCTAAGGAACCTTGTTAAGAAGGGAAGGATTTTTGGCTGAGGTAGTTTCTGACATTATTATCTCATCAGTAGGCTAGAGAGTTACCACAGGAGATATAGCACTTCCCCTGTGATGCAGTTTTGGGGCAAATCTCACTTTACCTTTTATTTCAGTTACCCCAGAATCTGTGGGTAAGTGGGTGTTACCAGCTCTTTGCTTGGTGCTCAAGGTTCGTTTGGGGCTGCTTTGATGGGAAGGCAGTAAGTTTGCTTGGCTTTGTCTTACTTTTCGCAAAAACGCAGAAAGGAGGGCATTATGTAAGAGCATGTGGGACTGTCTCCTGGGTGTCTGGAGGGACATGCATTCCCGATGCCTCCTAAGTGATCAAGGATGTGAGGAAGGCATGCCTTGATAAGTTTGAAATGGCCAGGTTGGTTTAAGCGGCTGTTGGAACTCAGAGAGCCACAAGGTTGTGAGCTGTAAGTCTGAAGGTACGGATAAACCCAGGAGCTGAGCTGAGACTTTTCAGTTTCAGAAAAGAGCTGCCTCAGTGAAGCCCCAGTTGAGATGATGGAGGGATGGTTACGAACAAGCAGGGATTTGGGAGGAATGTCTGCATCGTGTATGTGTTTTGAATCCTTACTAAATAAGGCATAAATTTACATGAGTCCATACTAATAAAATCAATGGTTGAATAAATAAGTAAATACATAAATAAATGGGGGACAAGATAATAAATCGCCCATGTGGAATTCCACATAATTTATATAGATACTCTACCTTTAAGTTTTTATGTAGGTAGTTCCCCTCCCTTAAATGTGGGCTGCTTGCTCCCCAGGACTTCTAAAGAGGACAGTATAGGAAGGGGAGAGGAGCATAGAGTGGAGACACCTGACAGACATGACCTCAGCCAGATCAAGGTCAGTGTCAACAGTGATAAGCCAGGTTGATGGCATGGAGAGATGTTGCTCTGTAAAGACATCTGTTTTCCCTAAATTAATTAACAGATACTTGTAGTGCAATCAGAATCACAATGCAGTTTCTTTGATCATTAAGTATAACTAATCCGCACAACTCTGAACATTAAGTATAGACCCTAAGTGCACAGCTCCGTGACTTTCACAGAGTGATCCCCCCAGATCAAGAAATGGAATAAATGTTATACCACTAGTCTTCCCAGAATCCTCCCTTGTGTCACTTCTACTGCTTAGGGCTCAGAGTAAGAAGAAAGGCAAATTAAACTGGTATCACGTTTCACAGCTGGATGGAGAAGTCTTAGCATTGTTGTTGGTTGTGTTTGCAAACAGCAGGGATAGACTGAGTTTGTAACTCATCCCACCCATAAGCGTGCACACCCTCTGGCCTAGCAGTCTCGCTTTTGGAAATAATTAGATCAAGGTCAGCTGTTCTTATAAGGATATACGGTACAACAGTGGTCATGCTAGCAAAGGGGTGTCACAGAATGAAGAGCTGGCTCTGGGCAGGATTGGTCTCCATTCTTGTTTTCAGAAGCCAGGCCGATCAGGCTGCTTGGCCCCAGTAGGGGTTATACTAGGGTTCTCTTGGGGTCATGGGCAAATGGGCACCCCTGCTTTCTACTGCGTACATAAATATATTTTTTCATTTGATTATTTAATAAGAATGTACTTTGATCGGAGGAGAAAAATTCCATGTTGGGGAAAGATGTTCTTTTTATTAGTTTTAAACTGCTATGACTAAGTTTTCCGCATGAGGTTATAGTTATAAAAATGCAATTATCTGTATTTCTGGCAATAAAAATGTAACACATGTGGCTTAAGTCTTGGTTGGGCCCTGTTGTGAGTGGATGCTGTCATGCCTGGTGGAAAAACTCTTTAGGAATCTTTGGATGGTTATGGGGTGAGGGGAACCTACCTGTTCCTCAGTGTGGCCCAGAGGCTACAGGGCTCAAGGACCAGCAATAGCTAGCTGGCTTTGACAGAGCCCAGAGAGGCCCTGGGCTCAAGGAGTGTCCAGCAGAGGGCATGACACCCTATGCTTCTCTCCTGCTTCTTTCTCTGGGCCCCATGACTGCATCCGACATGGAGGGCTCAGGAGTGCTGCTGAGGGACAGGGCTTTCCTTTTGACTGCTGCCCCTCCCCTGGGTGACAAGCTCCTGCTCACCCCTTGGCTGTGAGCTTTGACATGCCCCCCCTCCCCCCTCCCCCCCCGCCCCTGAGGTACAGCAAAATCTGGATGTTACCTGTCTATGTGTGACTCGTCAGCACAGCGCTCCTCCTAGTGTCGTGGGTGTCTGCCTGTCAGGCTCCTCACCAGCCCGTAGCTCTAGACTGATCCACCCACACAGTCCTCACCCTGGTGTGTGTGTCAGGGGCCAGGCCCAAGGCCTTTCTCAGTGTGAGTCCCAGGGACCCTCTGACAGAACCTGGGCAGACAAATGAATTGGTACCAGGTGCTGCCAGCTCCTTTCTCCGATGTGACAGGAGAGCATCATACACCAAATCCTTTTGCACCCAAGAAGCAAGATGGCTGCTTTTTTGGTCTTTCAGAAAATTTTATGAAAAAGTTTGAACATCAGAGAAGTTGATAGAATAGCACAGCAGCCACCTGTATACATTTTGCTTGAATTTATCACTAGAAGTGAAGATAATTAGATGCTCTTTTTCACAGAGGCTGGTGTCAAGGTAGCTCTTGTGGCCCTCATGTAGTACCTAGTGAATAAAATAGAGATGACTAAGGAAGCGGAAATCTGCTCAGGCAGTGTCCACGGGGCATTCATTCATATCAACAGGATTTTAACCAATGGTAGGTGAGCTCAATGCCGACTCTGGGATGGAATGTGCTGTGAGTCAGCTGTAAGGAACCTGTCATGGGTGCATCCAGCTCTTAGGGTCCTCATCTGCTTACCTGGCAGCTCTGGGCTCAGGTGCCCTACCTATTAACATTGTCATCTCTCAGGTGCTGAGACACCTGAGGAAAGGTTTGAAACAGCACCAGCTCAGTGAGAAGATTTCTGCCTGCAGCCATAGAGAGATGTGAGACAGAAAGCCTACCACATGGCACATTCATTCATAAGTTCTGGAAGGATCTGAGCGCCCAAATGTGCCAGTATCGAGAATAGGGAGTTGGATATGCAGTGGTGTTAAGAATAGGGGCAGGACAGCTAATGAAGTTCATTGAACAGAGATCATCTTTCCTGTGTGTGTATGTATGGCACATGCACAATAACCTGTGATGAACGTGATCTTGAAACTGCCAGGATGCAGGGGACTTACATCGAGTATGTAGGGAAGGCCTGGAGGTGATGGCATTTAGGCTCAGGTCTTCAAGAAAAAGGTGATTTGGGATGGCACAGGGGTGGGTGAGGCTCAGGCTAAAAGAATAGAGGGTGCAAGGTGAGAAAGGAACCAAGGGGCTAGGGTGGCTAAAGTGTGTGTTGGGGACCTGCTGACTGGGAAGGGTAGAGGGGAGGAGTAGAGCCAGGTCAGGCCAGGACCCTCTCTTTAGGCACATTGGAATTTGGGAATCTTGCCAGAGTCTTAGGGTAGCAGGCGATCCCCCTTGTTTTGGGTTAAAGTATTTTTCTAGTTCCATGTGGGGACAAGGCAGGGTGTATAGCACCCATTTGTAAATATCTGGTATTTTAATTCATGTACTTTTTGCTGTTTGCTGTATGGTTCTGCAAATTTTTTTTTTCTTTTTTTCCCCCTCTTTAACCGCCCCCCCCCCACACACACTTCTATCCCTGACCTGTGGATTTTCCCTCTCCCCTTAAGAACTGGATCTCTGACGGCAGGGTGTTTCCTCCCATACACTTGTGGCATGTACTTGGGGGACTGGTGCACACGGGGTATGGTCCATGGCGCCACTGGAGCTCGAACCCAGGACCTTCTGCATGTAAAGCAGACGTGCTAACCACTACACTATGGAGCCACCCCCTGCAAGTTTTTTTTAACTTTATTTTTTTAGAGCCGTTTTTTTATTTACAGGAAAGTTGAGTAGTGAGTACAGAGGTGTCCTGTATACCCACTTCCTCTGCATATGTTGTTCTTCTTATAAATATCTTGCATTAAATGATAAATTTGTTAGAATTGATTAACAGATAGGGATGCATTGTTATTAACTAATGTCCGTTGTTTAATTAGGATTCATTCTTGGTATTGTACATTCTTTGGTTTTTGACAAATGCAGTGTCCTATATTCACCGTTACAGGATCTTGCAGGATAGTTTCACTGCCCTAGAAGTCCCTGTGCTTCCACTGATTTCTCTCTCTCTTCCCTAAGGCCTGGCAATCTCTGATCTTGCATTGTCTCCATAGTTGCCTTTTCCGAAGGTCATAGAGTTGGAATCACACAGCAGGTAGCCTTTTCAGACCACCTTCTTTCACTTACTGTTCTGAGTTTTTACAAGTACACAGAGTAGTGTACCACCACAACCACAGTCAAGGTACAGAACAGTTCCATCACCCCCACCCAGGTTTCTTCTTGCTGCCCCACTGTAGCTGTCCCCTCCCCTATGCCCAGCCCTAGCAACCACTGAGCTGCTCTCTGTCCCCTGTAGTTTTGCCTTTCCCAGAATGTTATTTAAACAGGATAATACCAAATATGGCCTTCTAAGTTTGGTGTCTTCCACTCTACAATATACACTTTAAGATTCATCCACGAGGCTGCATAGATCTATTCATGCCTTTTCCTGCAGAGTAGTGTCCTTATTGTGGCTGTTCTGTAGTCTGTTTATCTATCCCCCAGAGAGGGACAAGGGCTTTTTATAGAGAATAATTGACTAAACATCCATCTCCTGGGCATATTCCCAGGGGAGGAGATGGTGAGTGTGTGCATAACTATGAGGAGCTGGCAGACTGCTTTCCTGGGAGAGTTCCAGTTGCTCCCCATACTGGTTGCTCTCAGTTTGTTTGTTCTTTTGAACCATCCTACTGGGTGTGAAGTGGTACTTCATTGTGGTTTGAGTTTGCATTTTCCTGATGACCATTGATGTTGAGCATCTTTCTTGTAGTTATTTACCATCTATCTGTCTTCTTTGGTGAACCTTGTTCAAACCTTGTGCTTGTTTTCTTATTTTTGAGTTTAATGGGTTCTTTATATGTTCTAGACACATGTCTTTTGTCAGATAGGCGATTTGCAAATATTTTCTCCCAACCTGTGGCTTGTCATTCTTTTTACTAGTGTCTTTCACAGGGCGGAATGTTTAGCTTTGATGAAGTCAAATTTGGCATCTTTTTCTTTTATAGATTATGCTTTTACTGTTGTATGTAAGAACCATTTGTCTAACCTAAGGTCACAAAGATGCTCTATTTCCTTATAAAGTTTTATTGTTTGACATTTAAATTCATGATCTACTTTGGATTTATTTTTGTATAGGATGTGAGGTTTATACTAAGTTTCATTTTTTGGCCTATGGGCGTCTAGTTGTGCCTGCCAAAAAGATTGTTTTTCCTCCATTAGCTGCTTTTGCATCATCTAAGGTCTATTGATTATACTGTGCAGATAGATCTGTTTCTGGATTTTAATTCTGTTCCATTGAGGGATGTATCTATTTTTTTTTCACTAATACACATAAGTGTTTAAGAACAAAACAAAAAGCCTGTAAAAGGGAAAGAGATTGGGGGCGGGAGTGGGGATTAAGTACAGTGCAATGCCTGATTTAAGACCAAAAAGTGTTGAGTATTTAACCAACTTTCTGTCCATGCTTCTCACAGATCTTCAATTAACTATGACTCTCCTTTTGTTATAAAATTGTGGAATTCAATAAAGGAGCAAATGAATTGAGAAAAGCTCTAAAATTAAATTTTACTACATTAGTCACCCAGCAGCATGCTTATTAGATTTATCAAATAACTTTGGATAGAAGAAAATAACTCTCTCAGAGCAGGAAGCCAGACTTCCATGTACATAGAGGAATTACTCCGTTGCCTGTTCTGTCAAAGTGACACTCAGTTCAGGAGTTCAGATAGAACCCTCTGTGTTTTTATATTACATCGGAGGTCAAGCTGTGATTCTTCTGCAGATAGTACCTCCTAAACCCCCATGCCCTGGGGAAGCCCTCGCCCGGCCTGTCAGTAGTCTCACCTGTCTTTCAGCTGCAGGGGTGGTGTGAGGTTGGGGAGTGTGGACCATGTGCCGAGACCAAGGCTGGGCCTGAGAGGCCGTCTTCCTGTGAGCTGGAACATGACTTTACCTCCTGCAGGCTCCAGGTTCAGGTTGCTCATAGAACTTACATTTGAGAGAAAATAGAAAAACATTTAATCTCAGAATGATTATCTAGTCATAAAAAGGGGGCAGCTCAATTTCATTTAAAAAAAAAAAAAAGGAAGTCGCAAAATAGCAGTTTAACGGAAAATGTGATTATCAAAAACACAGGTGCCACCTGCTTTTTAAGTCTTGCCTGTTACTGTTTTATTTTGTTTGGGGTAGATGGAACAAAAAATGATGATGGGCAGGAAAGTCCACTTGTCCCCAGAGCCCTTTATTAGAGGAGGTTCTTTAAGAATGAACTTAATACTTCATTGCTATTCTTTTAAAATGCTCCTCCCTGCTCCCCCTCCCCTGCAGCCCTGCTGCACATTATTTACATTCACACCTCCAGGGTAGCACCTTGCATCTCCCCTGGGTTCAGTGGCTGAGACGTAAACGTATAGTCTCAGTGGAGTGTGGTGCTTGTTCATGCAGACTCTCATCCTCTCCGAATCTCCACTCCTGACAGAATGCAGGGAGCTGGCTCCCTGGGGTCATAGCTGGGAGTAGGTCAGTTGAAAAGTTGATTAAAACACAATGATAAAAACAACATACAGAAGGACTTTTCATAAAACTTAAATCTGCATTTGTTCACTAGCCACTGACTGGGGTGTGTCTAGCCAAGGCCTTTTCTTTAACTGAGATCTGCCGTTAGAGTTCTGGCTTGTTTTATCTCAGAAGCTGAGGCGAAGATGCATCACTTGTGATTTCTGTTTTCAAATAAAAAAAGAGCTTAGGGGCAAACAGCAGTGGAACTGCAGAGTGCTTCCAGGTCACCCTCAGTCTTTCATAGTTGTCTCTCCCACACTTAATTTGACTGCCATTTTTTAAAACAATCTACCTTTGTTGAGTATTTCCAAAGCATTCCAAGTGTGTATTTTAGAAGGAACTATTTTTGTGGCTTTTGTACGCATTTATAGTATTTCTTTAATTCCAATATTATATAAATTAAAGCCATAGCAGTGTTCAGAGTTTTACCTACAGCTGTGATAGGCTGCCTCTGGGCCTGCCTGCAGGTCAGTTGTGGGGAGCACAAGCACATGATATCCCTTGTCTGCTGGCTATGAGTGCCCAGTATCCCCAGGTCCCTGACAGAGTGGTTTACAGAGGGACTAGGGGATGTTCCTAACGTGGAGATGCAGCCACCTAGAGCTAAGTTGAGAGGTAACATAGAGTTAGGTTGAGACCTCTTGAGGGAGTCCAAGGAAGAGTTGAGAAGGGAGTGCCATCTGACATCTGATGGGGGCACCGTTGTCCTGGGCTTTGCACGGGATGGGACAGCAGCTGGTGCTGCACCAGTCACCAGGCAGGAGGGCAGGGCATGTTGCCTGTGAATGGCAGGCGTCTCTTTAGTAGTGCAAGATAGGAGCCCTGGAGGCCAGACCTGGCACCCAGCCAAGGTCCTCGCCTGCTCTGAGTTCGGTGTGAATTGGACACACTGGCTCTTCCATATTGCATTGTGTGGCAAGTAATTGCTTATTTAGAGGCCTCAATACTTCTTTAAAATTCTTTCCCAGGGCCACCACAGTACGTTACAAAGGGAGAAATCTGCGGATCAAAGCACCCATGTGCAGAGCCCTGAAGAAGCTCTGTGACCCAGACGGTATGTAGAAGGTGTGCTGGGGCGGGGTCAAGAGGTGTTCTATTCTACTCTATATATCAAAGGACAGGCCATGCTAGAAATGTCTGCCCCTATGGCTCTGTGTTTGAGCCTGCCTAACCCTTTGGTCAGCTCCTGGGTCCAGAGCTCCTTGTCACAGCAGTGTGTCCACTCAGTAAATCAAGGTCAACTCAGGAGCCACAGCAGCATTCAGATGGAGCATCAGTGGTGTCAGGAGTGTCTTGTGGCTTCACGCTTTGGCTTCTGGCTTGGTGCCTGAGCGGCCACGTGGGCACACCTCTAGGTACAAGTCCTCAAGTCACGGCTTTTCCGCCAGCCCTGATTTGCCTCCTGGGCTGTTTGTCCACAACTCCTCCTTGACTCTGAGTTGTCTAACTGCGTGCTTGGGCTTTTGCATGGTGGTTCATATGCCAGGCTCTCACAGCCCCTTCTTGTCGCAGGCTTGAGTGACGAAGAGGACCAGAAGCCAGTGCGCCTGCCCCTGAGAGTCCCTGTAGAGCTGCAGCCAAGGAACAACCATGCCTGGGCTCGTGTGCAGAGCCTGGCCCAGAACCCCAGGCTCAGGTAACTGCCTTTGGCGTTTGTGGGGGAGCTAGCTGCAAGGGATGAGACCAGAGGGCGGTGTTTGGGTTCCCTTAGAGACCCCTGGATGAACAGATTTCACTCAGTGCTCCAAAGTTACATGGGCGTAGGGATGTGGGGATATAGTGCACTATCGTTGGGGCCCTCAGACTGTGGGGGCTTGGGAATACCATCCCGCATTTTCAAACCTGGGCATGGGTCTCTTGGGCCGAGAGCGGGATGTAGAAGGACGTCATGGCTAACAGGTTGATGGCTATAGACTCTTTCCCTCATCTTTCCCCCATAAGCCCCTTTCCATTCCTCTCTTACCATTTTCCCAAAGATTTGTGTCTGATTTACGGGTGGGGCGCCACTATGGGTACAGACCATTTTCCAATTACACATTTTCTTTTAGATTAAGGTAAATGTCATGTAACATAGAATTAACCATTAGCCATTTAAAGTGTCTAATTCAGGACACTGAACACATTCACAGTGTTGTATAACTACCACTATCTAGTTCCAGAACATTTTTATCACCCCAAAAGGAATCCTTACAGCCACTAAATAGTTGCTCCCACTCCAACCTCCTCCATTGGTCCCTGGCCACCACCAGTCTACCTTCCATCTCTATAGATTTGCCCGTCCTGAATGTTATGCATAAGTAGAATCATGTGCTATATGATCCTTTCTGTCTGATCTCTCTGAGCATTATTTTCGAGGTTCATCCACATTGTAGTATGTCAGTGCTTCATTTCTTCTATATGTGTTTTTATTTTCTTAGAATTAAGTAAGGCTGGCCAGAGCCCCTCTTTTTGAACCCAAATAGAATAGGATTGTGGGTTGTGCCAAGGTCTGTATCTGTGTGAGATCTTGTATTGTAAAGGGTATACGGGTCTCCATTTTGTCCTGCAGCTTCATGTGAGTCACTAGTTATCTCAATTTAAAAGGTTAATTTTTAAAAAACTTTTTAAATTAGTTTCAAATATACAGTACATTGCTGAGGCATCTATATAGTTCATTTTTAAGAAAAAAAAAATCAGTGGCTCTGCTGGGACATGAAGGCTCTGGCCCCTCCTTGGTGCCCTTCCAAGATGCCTTTACTCTTTATGGCATTATCTTCTGCCTGCAGCCTCCAGGGCTCTTTAGAAGGTTCACTTCCCCGTATAATAGCTTCCCTCTTCCTGTCTGTTGTTTTCTGCAGAATGATAGTGGAGCTCCATCGGAAGGTCTCCAGCCTCATTGAATTCTTGAAGCAGAAGTGGGCGCTCCATGAAGTGCGAATCGTATCTTTTTCCCACTAAAGTAAACCCTCCCCCCCACCCCCCCGAATTCCATAGCATCTGTTGTCTGAGAATGGGGTCCTGTGTCTCAGCGCTGGGGTTGCGTTGGGGCTCTGTGGGACGTAGCAGCTGTGCTGTGAGATGGTGTGGAACCAGAACTAAAACCTGCAGCCCCTCATCCTCTGAGTTTTGGATATGAGCCCCCTTTCTGACCTTGCAGTGTTCGAACTGTCACAGCAGCCCTCCATGTGGTGAGTGGCTACCACCTGGCCTGTGGGATGTGCGGCCCAGGCATCCCTGCCAGCAGGTTGAATGAAATGACCTGGGACTCCCCGACACTTCTCATTCTTGGCCAGCTCTCAACTCTGCCTAGTTGCCAGGAGGGCATGTATTGGGTGTGACTCCTTTCCTAAAGAAGGAAGTGCCTGGGTCATGCTTTCCCCACGGCCCTTGGTGCCCAGGGATGGGTATTACTATAGGTGATTCCTTAATAGTACACTCAGCGGAAGACGCTTGCAGAGCGTCAGCTGCAGGACTCATTTGTGGAGCCGTCACAGGAGAAAGTGGCACTGCACCTGTTCCCAGGAGAGAACTGCACTCTGACCCCACTTCCAGGAGTGGCCCGTGTGGTACACTCCAAGGCCTTCTGCACGGTGCACTGGCAGGAGGGTGGCCGGTGCAAACAGAATGCTAAAGATGCCCACACACTGCCTCCAGCCCAGATCCTGGGCATCCACAGCGGGCAGGGCACGGCCAGAGGCCAGGTGAAGTGCCCAAGGGGCGGCGCCGAGGTCAAGGTTGGAGGACGGCCTCCTCCCTCCACCTATGCTTCACAGAGCTCTGAAGAGAGTTCCCCTGAAAGTGCCCCTGCGGAGGTGGTTGTTCCAAGCCTCAGCAGCCCAGACGCTCCTGACAGGCTTCCCCCTGGGCTCCAGGATGCTGGGGGACAGCTTGAGAAGACCCCTATGCCTGCTCCTACAGAGGGCAGGGATGTCCCTGCCCAAGAGCCTGGGGCCACGACGTGTGCCTGTGGCCAGCTTCCAGAGCTGGAGGATGAGCTCTCTCTCCTGGACCCCTTCCCCCGCTACATGAAGTCCTGTCAGGATCTCATTATCCCTGAGCCATGCCGCTGTGCGGACTCTCGGCCTTCGGCATGTGCCTCCCCAGAGACTCGCGCCCCCAGCAATGCAGAGGCAGCTGACTTTGCCAGTGCCAGGGTGCCATCCCCTGTCCATGGCCCGCCTGGCCCTGAGCCTCAGCCCAGCCCAGGTCTCCAGCCAGATGTTTGCACTAAAGACTCGGCAGATCCTCTTGCAGAGGAGGCCCAGGAGAAGGCGACCCCCTCAGACCCCCTGCCTCCTCAGGGACAGCCTGCTGCCAAGCCCCCAAAGGATGTCCCTGCCAGTCGGCTGGCCCAGCAGCTCCGTGAGGAGGGCTGGAACCTGCAGACCTCCGAGAGCCTGACGCTGGCGGAAGTCTACCTCATGATGGGCAAGCCGAGCAAGCTGCAGCTGGAGTATGACTGGCTGGCAGTGCTGGGCCCCGAGGGCCAGGCCCCTGGCAGCTCCCCGCCTTCTGCCTTCCACAAGCAGCGCCTCCTCAGCTGCCTCCTGAAACTCATCTCCACTGAGGTCAACCCCAGGCTGGTGAGTGAGAGTCAGACATGGCCCTATTGGCACCCTGAGGGCAAATAAGCCTGGCTCCATGGTAGTCAGCCAAGGCTCCCAAAGGTTCCTTGGGGGAAGGGTGTGAAGCAGGGACCTGGTGACCCAGGTGTTAGAGGCTATCTTAGACCATGTTTCATTTTCTTGAGTGGAGCCGTGTACAGCACTAGTCAGGGCTCCGGCTCCCTGCCAGGTGAGGGCTCTGTCCTGCAAGGCTCATGCAGCGACCAGCAGCTATGCCTGTTGGGCCTTGCCAGGCTCCAGTGATGCTACTGAGCCTCCTGGCTGAAGGGACAGTGCGCACAGGCGAGGTGGCAGTCTCAGCCAGAGCCGAGCTGAATCAGGCTTTCTCTAAGTGTCAGGAGCACTGTGGGCTTCAGCAGAGGAATGAGAGGATTGAGGGTTTGCTTTAGAGTGTCTGTCCTGGGAGGATGGGGTGCCGCAGTGTCGATGGAGGGAGTGGAGCTAGGAGGGGGCAAATGGAATGCCGGGGCCATGGCCCGTGCCGTGTGGGGCCATGCTCTGTGGGGCAGCAGTGGGGAGACCTCTGCTGGCATCTGTCCAGGAGGTAGCTAGTTGAAGTGGTCTGGGGCTCCTCAGGAGGCTCCAGGGAGTGGCTGCAATGGCTCAGGGAGGGGGAGGCCACATCAGGCAGGCCATGGCCTTTGACCCCCACCTCAGGAGGCAAATTAGCCAAGCTACAAATGGGGCAGAAAATACCACTGATGGGAAAGTCTCCCAGGCTCTCCTGGACATGAGAGGAGAATCCTGAGGCAGGTTGGTCCTGAAGTAGCAGTGTGTACGCAGTGTTCCGAAGGCTGGAGGCTCACAGGTTCCAGGAGGAACAGCTGAGGAAGCTAAACACGGTGGCCTCACATGACAGGCTGGGACTATGGGCTCGCTGTGCACCCCTCAGCACCGATTCATGTTCAGAACCAAGTACAAGGGGCCCCTGGGAACACACCATACGTTCTGCTTTCCTTGGGCAGTAGGTCTGTGCCTTCACTGTTCTGCCGTGGTTTTTGGTGCGCCTCTCCCACTGTGTTCTCCATTTTCTTGCCTTCGCCCCCACGCTTGAATCAGTGTCTTGTGGGAGATGGCTCTAGCAGGGGTGGGTGGAAACTGCTGGCTGCTGCAGAGTTTGGTAAGTCAAGGCCTGAGGGTGAGCAGCGGCCTTTGGATTTAGTGATGTGGAGGCGAGTTGTGGGCAAGCATCGGCAATACTGGGGTGACGGGAGATTTGATGAATTTAAAACCCTTTTTCGAGGGTTTTTTTTTTTTTTGGAGGGTTCAGGAGAGACAATGGGGTCATATGAGCACATCCGGTGCAGAGAAGGAGGCCAAGGTAGGCCGGCTCCTGAGAAGGCTGGAGGCAGCAATGCCAAGATAGTGGCCTTGGTCTCAACTGAAGAGGAGAGTGGAGCAGGTTAGAAATATTGCAAAGAATGCAAAGCAGGGTGGCTCCATAGTGTGGTGGTTAGCACATCTGCTTTACACACAGCAGGTCCTGAGTTTGCACCCCAGGTGGAGCCACGGACCATACACCTGGTGTGCTAGGCCCCGTGTGGGAGGGGACACCCCACCCTTAAGGGGAAACAGCAACATCCATAGGTCAGGGTTGGAAGTGTGGGGGTGGAATTAAAGAGGGGGAAAAATGCAAAACAGGGTGCTCATAGCCAAGGTTCCCAAAGTGGGGTCCCCAATCAACAGCCTCAGCATCACCGAGGAACTCGTTAGAGTTGCAGGTTCTTGGGACTCTGTAGACCGTGTTTTGATACCCTTCACTAGGTGATTCTGATGCATCTCTTATGAGAACCACTGACCAGAGGCCTCACTGAGAATAGGGACCTTGAATTAGAGACAGATGGCTTGACCTTGTGGTCTCCCTCCTCCTATAGTTTTGGTGAAGTTATGACAAGCAGGTATTCTCTGTCGGGATGCTGGTAACAGGCTGGCTGGGTACTTAGTTGGGCAGGAAGGGACATTGAGGCTGGGAGTGGAGGGCATCCCATGGAAAGGAGTGGGTAGGTCAGGGCTGGGGGCTGAAGGCCATGGGAGGTACAGGAGAGGTTGTGGGGCCCCTGAGTGAGAACATGTGAGATTGTGCTGAGACTGTAGACAGTGGGTTTTGTAACTCAGGGGAAGGTGCCCCAAGGTGGGCCTTGGGCGTGGGGTGCTAGGGAAGAATTAGGAGGCGGGTCGATGGTGAAGTTGTCGGGGTGAGACCCAGGATGGGGATGTTTTTGGCAAGGACCCAGGAGTGGAGTAAGTGACCTATAAAACCCCCTGCGGTTGGGGTGTCAACTTAGCACAGGGCTCTTCAGCTGTGATTGTGTTTAATTCTAGAAGTTAAATCTGTATTTCTTTTGACTCACAATCAGAAGAGACCGCTCCAGTCATCGTAGGCTTGCTTTATAAAAAGGCGAATTACTGTCACTTGCCATTCAGCGTCTTTTTCTGGCAGTGTGAGCACTTCTTGTGTGGCCAGGGCTGCCCGCTGCTTTCAGCCATCAATCCCTTCTTCCCATCACTCCCTGGTTTGTCTATTCATGCCACCTGCCTGTGGGCAGTGAGGACAGAGGTTTCAGGAGGAAGAGCAGTGGTTCTCCTAAGGGTCCACCTGAGTGATGGTTTTGAGAGCTGGCACTGCTGAGTGACTCAAAGATGCTAACCTTTGTCGTCGTGGAAGTGTGGTCTCTGAGCCTTTGCTATCCCTCTGAACTTGGCGTTTTTGTGCTACCTATTCCAGGGCACTCATTTTAGAGCCATCGTTCACAGGCTGAGGTTGGCCATTGTTTTAGCTCATTTCTGTCCTAGGCTCCGGAAGCGAATGCCAGCTCCACAGCCTCAGTGAGGCCCGCCCAGGAGGAGCAGTCGACGACTCCCCCAGGGAAGGTGGTGACCATCAGCTCCCGGAGCCCCCGCTGCCCTCGAAACCAGTCTGCCCTCCGCAACAACAAGGCCTTCTCTCCCGGCTCTGCACCTTGCCCTTCAGGTGAGACTCAGCAGCATTGCTCAGCCAGCCCTCACCGTCCTGGGCACCCCGCTGGGTATGGGGGCTGTGCCATCGCTGAAGGCACAGGGATACCTGAGGCTTGGCTCCCCTCAGCCATGGCCCAGTGGATGGGAGGGTGACCCTGTCACCAAGGGCCTTGAGGTCCTGGGGTTACGGGACTCAGTGGGAAACATGGAGTGGCCCTTGCTAGTCTTTTTCTCTTTGTGGGATCATGCTCTTTGAGGTCAGCAGAAGCCTCCATAACATGCTGAGTTAGTGGCTTAAAGTCTGAGAAAGGTTGGTTCTCTCTAAATCTTCTAGAGACTGTTTTTCTTTAATTTTAATTTCTAAAATATTAAAGACACCTTTAGTTGAAGGATTTCCTCAGCACTTTAACACAAGTCTTGTTAGTAGAGGTGGGCTGACCTGCCATTCTGTTGTATTTCTTTACCTCAGTTGTACGTCGCAAGAGAACTTTGAATTAATTGGGTTACCGGGTATGTAAAACTCCAGGATCAACATGAACCACTTCCCTGAGGCACTGATTTTCCTTACTTAGTTGTTGTTGTTTTTTTAATAATGAAACATTAATTGTCTTAACTAGAATCATAAATTCTATATGATTTTTAAAGGTAGAATAAGAAACGTGCATGCGTTCTATGGCCTTGCCCCATGTGCCCTGGGTGTGTAAGTCCATGCTGGATGTGTCAGAGCCCTACTCCTTCCTCTCGCACACCAAAGCCCTACAGCTCTTCTCGAGACTGACCTGATGAGATAGGGATGGCTGGGGAGGCAGGGATGCAGTGTCTGAGGGCTGGGGAGTTCCTGTGCTCCAGAATGCCTCTATACCAGTCATGAAGGGCATTGTAACTGCTCTCATAGGCAGACGTTCTCACTGTGGAACCTTGGACGCCCTGGTTGGCCTGACCGTTCCACACTGGCCAGGGTCTCTGCAGTGATGACCAGAAGTGGTCCTGCCTTTGTTCTTGTTCTGATCTAGGCTAGTGCCCTAAAACGTGCAGTAAGTTTTTGGCTGAACAGACCTATTCTGGTGAGTTAATGGTTCTCAAGGATGATTTTCCAAACAGAATGTTACTAGCTTTATATTTCTCTCAGTTTTTATGTTGTGAATAGCCTGCCTGTTAAGTGCTCAACGATTTCCTTGAAGAGTACTTCATGGGATCCTTCTAGAAAACTAGGCTGCTTGCAGTGTCAGATTCATCACCTCTTACAGTTTTTATTTTTGTTTTCTCCTCGCCTTTAACCTGTTTCCTCACTGTGGCTCATGAGGGAGGGCATCAGCACACTGTGAATTGGTCCTTACAGATAAAGGCATAGTACTTCATGGTGAGGCTAGCTGGTAGGTTATATAGTCTTTTCCTACATTGGATTCTGTTTTTAAAATTTTGTAATTCTGTGTATTCTTTAATATCCATCCTTTTTCTGAATTGAGGATGCTTCTAGACCAGTGTACCTGCAGTGCTAGAATCCAGATTCATGCTTAGAAGACCTGATCCCTGGACGCCATAAGTGTTAGTGTAACCTTACCGATTTGCAAATAAAGAATAAGGGAAAGAGACCTATCCTACCATTAATCAAGAATGAAAACAGCTAGCAGAGTCCCAAAATAGTGGTTTCTCAATAAATATTATCTGTTCCTCTATCTCTGAGGCTGTTTTCTGTATAATTAGAGATTTAGACCAGGCATCAACAAACTACAGCCTGCTTCTTGTAAATTGTTTTATTGGTACACGGCTCCCCTCACTGGTATGCACACACACATGTTGTCTGTGGCTATTTTGTGCTACAGCTGTAGAACTGATTTCAGCAGAGGCCATAGACCCACAAAATTTTATTTATTAATCGTCCCTTTAAAGAGAGAGTTTGCTGACCCCTGGTCTACCCTAGATATGGAAGGTACTTCTGGCTCTGAAGTCTTTGAAGGCCTAAGCTTCCCTTGCTACTGAGGATTAAAGCAGTAAAGAGTATTTATCCTCTCTGCTCACAGTGAGCACCAGACTTTCAGGGAGATGGATGGAAAGCAGATTTAATGGTGCTAAGATAACGGGAAATTCCTTTCCAGGAAACTGAACAGATTGTTCTTCCTGATTTTCCTCCCAGTAGAACTCCATTCACACTGGAGATGTTGCTGGGTTAATGTAGTTGTGTTTACTCTCTCTTCTAGGTTTGAGAAACCCTCCGAGACCCCTCTTGGTGGCTGGTCCCTCCAGTACAGGAAGCAATGACTCAGATGGTGGCCTTTTTGCTGTCCCAACAACTTTACCACCCAACAGCCGACACGGGAAGCTCTTCTCTCCCAATAAAGAGACAGAATTAACTTTTCTTCAACACCTGAACTCTATCAGCGTAAGTGTGAGGATTGTTCCCCCTGCTTGCCTGCCTACCCGTTTGTGGAGAAAACACTCTCAGGGGTCGGATGCTGTTTTCCTCACAGATGCAGTCGGATTTCTTCTTGCCAAAGCCCCGGAAGTTGCAGAACCGGCACCTGCGGAAGCCGCTGGTGGTCCAGGTCAGGAACCCGGGTCAGGTCTGCCAGGACCAGCCTCCCACTGGCCAAGCTGCCCATATACACTGGTTTTCTCCCATGTCTCGAGTGTTCATGAGAAATGGAGACCCCCTGCCCCTTCCTTCTTTCTTATGAATAGGGTAAAGTAATCAGTGACCCTAACTGTACCCGAAAATAAAGATAATCTTTGCACAACATGAAAAACGCTTGTAAGAAAGATAGAAAGTTCTGGGGGGTTCAAGTCCCAAGAATGTCCCAGATTGAGATTATTTGAGGACTCTCAGAACATCTCTTTATGAGCATATAGTCCGTGGAAGCAGTTGGCAAGGTAATATGTATTTTCCAGAGGTCAGACCTCTGGAGCTCATAGTGATGAACACTGGGGGACCCATAGATGCCATCTGCGGACCAGAGGAGAGATCCAGGAATGACAGAGAAAACGGACAGTTTTATTTGAAAGTAAAAAGATGAAAGAGGTGAAGCTGGAGTTTTTAAATGACTTTGAGCTTAGAAAGTCATGAATGTGCATTGTTTTGGGATTAATGCATCAGTCTCTTTTTGTTAGACTCTTAGAAATCTCTTGAGATTAATTTATTTAAAAATGAGAAATTGCATGACAAGTCTTTGGAAGGAAGATGTGTTCTAAATCCCAAGTTTTTTGTGTGTGTGCAGACTATAATTGACCCTTGAACAATGCAGGGGCTAGGGGTGACAACCCCCCCACATAGTCAAAAATCCGTATATAACTTTTGACTCCCCCAAAACTTAAGTTGTCCCTCGGTATCCGCAGGGGATTGGTTCCAGGACCCCCCACGGGTACCAAAATCTGCGGATACTCAAGTCCCCTATTTAAAATGGCGTAGAACAATGCATACAGTCGGCCCTCCACATCCGCGGACTACCAACCGCGGATCGAAAACAGTACAGGTATTTATTGAAAAAAAATCCGCCTGTAAGTGGACCCACACAATTCAAACTCATGTTTTAGGGCTACCTGTTTAGTGTTAATGTATTTAGTTTTAGTATATTTGGTGAAGTATATAAATCTTCCACCCTGGCTGAGGGGGAGCTCCATAGCTATTTGGTTCAGGGCCTGTGATTATTGTTTTTTGTTTTGTTTTTTAACAGCTTTATTGATAAATAGTTCACATACTATAAAGTTCACCCATTAAAATTTAATCGTTTTTAGTATATTCACAGGGTTGTGCAGCCATTTTCATCATTCCAAACAAACCCCGTACCTCTTACCCAAATTCCCTCCTACCCCAGCCCATGGCACCCACGAATCTACTTTCTGTCTCTATGGATTTGCCTATTCTGGGCATTTGATTTAAATGGAATAACACACAGTATATGTAGGCTTTTACATTTACTTCTTTATGAGAAGTTAATTGGCACACAGCATGGTTGTTCATCTCCTTACTGTCCACAGCTGCTTCCATGGCACCAGGGTAAAGATGAATAGCTGTGACAGAGGCCATATGGCCACAAAGCCCAAAATATTTCTCACCTGTCCCTTTCAAAAAGTACATCTGGAGCAAAACCAGCACATCTGTAGCTCCTCAAAGTCACCCCACTGCCTCTCAGCGGCCAAGCAGACCCGACAGCCCTTTCTGTCAAGTTTATAGCCCCAGTAGCACCTCCGCTCTGTGCCGACACCTTGGGGTACTTCTTAGGGGCATGGAGATGTCCTTTGTAAGTCAGCAGAGCCACAGCTATGCACCCAGAGCTGGAGGTCCTCGGGACACTTGGGTGACAGATATTTTCTGTTAACATTTTACTTCGATGAGAGTTTCAGCAATTAATTTCTTTAGATGATAGTCATCACATTGGAACTTAATTATTTACACATAGGAGCCCTGGGCAGATAAACAGGGAAGCGTGGGCACTGGGACTGTTGGACTGGGTGGAATGCCTCAGGCCCTTAGCCTGTCGTGTTACAAGCAGCAACTTTATCTTCACCCCACATTCGAGGAGACCCAGAATAAAGGGGTGTCTTTTTTAACAGTCCACATCGAGTGGTTGTAAACAGATATATATGACTAGTTGCATTCCGGGCTAATCTAGAAATCTGGATTAACAGTGGATCATTCTGACCTTCCTCTAGTTTTCCTGGGGAAAGTTTTATCCCTTGGGTTTGTTTGTTTGTTTTTCCAGAGAGGACCTAGTGTTTAAGGCTTTGGGTCCACAGAACAGCTGTCCTCAGACTGTCCCAGGAACCCTTGTGTCATCATCTCTAGAACCAGAACCCCCATCTGATTACACTAAGCTCCCTGTTATCGGGAATATCCCTTTACAACTCTTTGCTGGTTTCCTGAGTGATTTTTGGCATTGGGGTCTTTTCATCACCTGATTAGTGGTAGTTTTCCTTCCACAGAGAACCCTACTTCCTAGACCGTCTGAAAACCAGTCCCACAATGTCTGCTCCTTCTCCATCCTGTCAAATTCCTCCGTAACTGGTAAGTCCTGGGGTTCCTCAGGTTGGCTTTTCACTCCTCCTTACTCGCATGTGGCCTCATCTTTGGGAGTGGTAGGCATTTGCTTCCATGGCTCTTGGAGTGACATTTCCAGCATTCCTTTGTCCATTCTATCAACAGACACTGAGTGTGCTCCTGTGCTGGACTTGGGCTATAATGCGGGCAGGTGTGGACCTTTGACAGGTGCTGCACAGGCAGCTTCCTTCAAAGGTGGCTCAGGAGATCCTGTTGGAGATGCATTGCTCAGTTTGGTTTAGGGGAGCATCTGTGGTCCACCTTGTCTTTGTGATGTCTTATTAGGCATTTTACGGAATAGATGCGATCTTAGGGTAGACAACTCAGGTGTTCCTAGGTCTCTAAAGTCAGTGGGGCCCTGGCTCTTTGAAGTAAAATTTTTTAAACAGTGAGAACTGTTTAATGAATCACATATTCCATGATTTATCTTTAAATCAGTCTTGATTTTCACATTTTAGATTTATTTACTGTAGAACCCAGACAGCTGTTGATCGCTTTTTCTCAGGCCATCTTTTTTACCTGCAGAAGGCCTAGTAGGAAAGAGGCCTACTGCAAAGGTGGAATCTTGGTCCAAGATTTGATGCTCTGACTGCCTTAGAGGAACCTATAGCTTAGTTCGGGTGTGCATTACTCTTAAAAGGGCCATCCCCAGGGGATGATAGTACTGACTGCAGCCTTTAAGCAACACCCAAGAGGCACAGTGGTGCTGCCATCATGGGTACCAAAGCTTTCTCCTTGTCTGGGGCATGTTGGACATCTCTTTGGCCTGTTTGGGATGTTCAGTGGTTTCTGCCTTGGCTCAGCTTGCATGGTCTTGACTGTGGCTGTGAAGCAAACCCTTTGTAGCCTCTGCTGTACGGTCAGAGGGCACCAGGGGCAAGCAAGGTTGATGCGGTTGCTTTTGTTCTTGTCCTCACAGGGAGAGGCTCGTTCCGGCCCATCCAGTCCTCCCTGACCAAAGCAGCTCTGTCTCGGCCGATCATGCCCAAGGTCCTTCCACCCCAGGCCACGGGCCACCTGGCCAGTAAGTTTCTGAGACGCTACGTGAGGGTTTTGAGTGACATTTCTGTTTTTCTTCTTCCCCAAGCCATGTTGTCTCATTACCCTCCAGAGAGAACACGAAAGCTGTTGCCCTTGCACTGACATGAGGAGTGAGGGAAAGGCTTTTCCCATGTTTTGGGACATGGTAGAGCCAGGATTGGCAATGTTTTTTCTGTTGCCAGGTGCTGTTGACTTAGCAGCTACCAGTGCTGGTATCATCCCTGGGAGCCCCCTCCCTGTCTTGGACCCTGAGGGCTTGTCTGGCATCTCTCCACTGTCTTCAGATGAGGCAACAGCTGCCCTCTCGGGTCAGGACTCCACCAACACCCACCAGAATGGAGACCCCATCCCCACCATGGGGGTGAGTGTTTAGAAGGGCCTCTCTGAATTACCAACATCTTTTAGGATGGGTTGGTCACTCTCCAAAGGGATGGGAGCCAAGACCATGGGGCTGAGGTCATGCTAGACTACAGTTCCGCCCCTGGAGGGGACGGTCCTAATGGGCCAGAGGAGAGGCACTGGACCAAGGAGGCTGTGGTGTGAGCAAGCGCCATGTGGCTCAGAGAGGAGAGTCACAGCTGTGGGTGGGCACAGGTTTGCTGGGAGACACTGGAGAATTCAGAACTGAGAAGAGCGAGGAAATCTGTACGTCGGCAGACTTCTCAGACATCAGCTTGTTCTGAGAAAGAACTTTAACCAGATTGGCCAGGAGGATCCTAATGACCCCCAATGGGTACTCCTTCCTGACTCTCACAGCGCTCTAGTTCCGTGGCCCTGCCCTGCCTGAGGACCATGAGGTTTTGAATTGACAATTTTAAGTTCAGGGACTTGGTGGCCCACCCTCTGGAAGTGGTGGGTTTTCTTGTCCTCACAGGAAGAGATTTCCAAATAGACTGAGGTGGGTTCCTGCGCTACTGGCCAGTAGGAAGCCAGGGAGTGGAGCGGGTCTTTCTTTGAGAGCTTGGAGGCTGGTAAGCCCTTGGGGGTAGTTCTGGCATGCTGTGTGTAGGGCTCACTGGCATTCCTGGTATTCTTTTTCTTTGTAGGGCACAAGCGATTCGTTCATCAGCGTCCCCTCGAGGCCTGAGCAGGAGTCAGTGACGGACAGTTTCCAGGTAGAATGTGCTGCTGGCTACTGAGCAAAGTAGCTTCCCCAGGACCCCCCTCCAGGGTAGAGTCCTCATCCTGTACTGCTAGGATGTGCAGGGACACATGGACACCCAATGGCTTTGTGCTTTACCCACCTTGCCTAGATGGAAGAACACAAATCTCCCATCTCAGACTCTTTCCTCCCCTCTGTAAGGCTGGCTAATTCAAACATAGTTCTGGAGGGACTCTGTTCCCTGGGCCAAAGGGAGGAGGTCATGAGCTCCCTGACACTCACCTTCTGCCTGGGTGTTACTAGCTGTTCTGCTGACAGGGGAAGCAGGACTAGGCCACTCTGGCCAAGGCCACCCCAGCTTTGCCTTTCAACTCTGCATCCCTGGGGTGGTTTTGGGAAAAGTAAATCCCTCAGTGTGTTTCTTACCAAAAAGGAAGAGATGCCTGCTGGGGTCATCACCTCTCTGTTGACTTACCCATCACTTGGTTACCACTTTGTGCGGGTGTGGTTCATTTTTCATCTTTATTAGAGACAAGTTTATCCGTTGTGTCTGATTAGTCCTTATTTCCCACCAGAGTTCACCTGTCCTCTCCTTATCTGAACTGTCCAAGGCTCCTCTCCACAATGGGCTCTCTACCCCGCTGCCCTCATCAGAGAGCTCCAGCACCCGGCTCTCTCCGCCTAATGTCTCTGCTCTGCTGGACATCTCCCTGCCGGGCCCTCCCGAGGACGTGCTCTCACAGGGAGAGCCTGCCACACAGATCAGTGACTCCATCATCGAGATCGCCATCAGCTCCGGACAGTACAGTAAGAAGCAGGCTGCTCCTGCACACCCTTCCAGCAATTAGTTCCCCTTTAGGAGGGGGGATCCGGACTTACCCTTGATCTCCCACCTCAGTATTTGCCAAACATGCTGGGTATGTTCCTGTCTGGATATCAGAGCAGATCGAGCAGAGGCAGCCAAGGCAGCATAGGTGGATGAGGCATGGACAAGACCTGCATCTGTTTATGGTCTAGTGGGACAGCTCCTGGCCTTGAGACTGAGAGAGCAGACCCACGAGGCCTCTCCAGCCCAAAGATCAGATGGAGCAATGTCCTAGTTGGTTCTGAGTCTGGGTGAATGCCTGTGGGTTTTTCAGGTACTAGGAGTGGGTTGGAACAATGTCCTGGTAGTGTTGGTGTGGTTGCGCTCACTGGTATGAGTCGGGCTGTGAATTCAGATAGCCGAGTTCATAGCCTGGTAGCATCTGGCCGTAGGCAGGTCACTGGCCCATTTGAGCCTTACTTTCCTCAGCAGTGAACTAGGAATAGTATGTCCCTCACAGGGCTGTTATAAACACCTGCAAGATTATTTAGGTGAAGCTGTCAGCACAGGGCCAAGCTTGATCAGTGACAGCTGCAGTCATTGTCCTTCCCTGAGATGGATACATGTTCCTACTGCAGAAGGATCCCCTCCTCATATTAGTGGTGTTCATCTTTTGTGGGGGTCCCAGCAGGGTCCTGGGTCTCAAGAATTCTGCAGTACACAGCCATGCTGTCCCGCTGCCTTAGTGGCAGTTTGGGGAGGTGGGGTGCTGTTCCTCCATGTGGTGTCTCTGATCCAGGGTTTTGGTTGACAGGTGAAGGAGTTCCTCTTTCTCCAGCAAAACTGAATGGCAGTGACAGTTCCAAGAGTCTTCCTTCCCCATCCAGCAGCCCCCAGCCAGACTGGATTGCCTCTCCCACGCATGACCCCCAGTGGTGCCCCAGTGACCCCACAGACTCGTCACTCAGCAGCTTATTTGGTGAGTGAGTGTGGAGGGTGAGCAGGGCTCCACATGGCGAACTTGGTGGGGAGACTGGATTCTGGAGAGCTTTCCACAGAGTCTGGATTCTCTGTGCTATCTGGCAGAACTCTCACTAGGGTTGTTTGCTTGTTTTCCAGGATTTATTTTTCATGTATCCCTTAACACATGGGGAACACCCAGATTGCCTGTGTGCAGGTCACTGAGCTGTGGCTCACATGACATCCTGTAACCCACAGCCCAGCTAAGATGTGGCCCACATTTATCTCCCCACACAGTCCCCTGTGCCCTTCTCTAGTCCAGCCAGGTGTCCTGGCCCCTCTTCCACTAGGGCTTTCTGCTCTTGCTGCTGACAGCGAGGTGGAAGAAATTGGCTCTTCATGCCCTTAGAGTCCTTCTTTCTGTTCTCAGGAACGTTTTCTGATGTGGACAGTCCTGCTGTCTTGTGGCATGTTCATCCTCACTGGGCACCAGGTGTTCGTGCGGTGGGAAGAGGATGTTAGGGAAACATCCACCTCAGTGTCCCACGTAGGAAGGGCTCCTGGGGCATGTCTGAGATTTGTGTACTTTACATTTTTAGAGAGCAGCCAGGGTGTACGCATCGCCATCGGGACTGTAGCCACTATATACACGTGTTGACCAGAGTCAGCACCTTGTGTGGGTGCCATACTGATGGCTCAGAACATGGGCTCTGGTCTGGGTAATGCAGGAAGCCAGCACCCAATGACTGTTTCCTGCTATGAGAGTCCCACAGAGCAGTGCAGACTTCTGCAAAGTCAAATATAAATTGTGAAAAATTGGAAATTACCTTATATGGAGATGGAGGTAGTGTCTGGACAGTGGGGCACTTAAGCCCCTTGGAAAAATGAGGCCGACTTACACATGCTCCTGGGGACCCCCTACGGCTCCCCGTGTGAGAAAAGCTGGGGCAGCTTTGATGCACTGTGCACAAGCATGTGGGTGAATGCTGCATGGGCTTTAAAAGGCACTTCCAGCCCTCAGGACCCTCCCCTCGGCCTGGTGCCAACAGAGAAATGCCACTGTACTGCTGTGCCCTGGTGCCAAGTGTCAGGGCTTGTTCCTTCTTTTTTTGGTAGCAAGCTTCATCTCCTCAGAGAAGGGCCGGAAGATGCTTCCAACTCCAGCGGGGACCCACAGTGGCACCTCCCTGCTGGGCCCCAGCCTGCTGGATGGAAACTCAAGAGATTCATTTGTGTCCAGGTCCCTGGCTGATGTAGCAGAGGTAAGTGTACAGCCTTATGCTCGAACTTGACCAGCCTGTTCTGGAGGCAACTGGGTCCCACCTGTTTGGTTATTAAGAACGGCTCATTGAAACATCAACACCAGGAGGCAGCACATGCAGATCCAGGTCTCTGGCTTCTCTTGAGAAGCTCTGGCAGCGAACAACAGATTACTAGCTGAGCCCTGAAGGTGTGAGAACCTGGGAAGCCCTGTGTTGGGGTTGACCTCGGGCGTTCTGTAGACAGCTAGAGCAGAGTTTGGATCTCATTGTGTCCTCTACCAGTCCTGTGACCTTGGGCAGGTAATACTGCCTCGGTTTCCTTATCTGTGCAGTCTTGGTGCCATTGGTGGAGGAGTAAGAGGGAGTTGTAGGTGTCCCTGTCATCGTTGCTGTCACCTGATAAGAGGGGGCTTTAGAGGAGCAGCTCCCTTTGTCATCGCTTGTTGCCATCACCCCCTGAGCTGGGGGTGGGGTTCTTCGGGAAGGCACAGATGCTCCTGCAATCTCCTCTCGTGGTTGGGGTGATGAAAACAGGAGTCACATTATGGCAGACCATGGATGTGCAGGCAAGACTCAGTTTGTGACTCACCTTTAGGCTAGAACGTGGCGTCCCTTTCTTAAACCAGCTTCAGCTGGTATAGCCACCCACTCCATGTGATGCAAGTGGTGTCTGGGTAAGAAAGCCTCAAAAGGAGCGCTCGTTGAAGGAGTAGAGACAGGTATATTTAACTATAAGGCAAGTTACGAAGTAATGGGTGCCGGAGGGGATATTTAGATGGGATGAGCTTAAAAGAGAGATTTCACATTTAGAATGTCATTTGGATGGGCTTGGTCCTGTCATTAATGTCCTGGAACAACATCTCCCCAATCCTGGCTCCTCGGGATGCTGAGATGTTAGTGGATGCCCCTCTAGAGTTTTACAGTCAGATTCTGGAGGGAAACCTGCATCAGATGAGGCTCACACAGTGGTGTGCCATGGCCTCCTCAGCTCTTAGTATCCTGACATGAGTCTTAAGGCCTGAGGAGCTTATAGGAACGCTTTGGAGGATTCTGAGCTGAGACCTGACATAACTGGAAATTTCACCCAAATATAAACTAGACAAAGCAATATAGTAAACCCCTTCTCCACAGTGAGCATTTCTCAGACCTGTGTGCCCACAGAACCTTTATTCAGAGAACACCTTATGACTCTGATGCCATGCAAGAAGCCAGTCTTTTTCCCTCCCATGTATGTGTGGATGTTACGTATATGCACTTAGCTCCTGTGGAGGCGGGCACTACCCAAACATCCCAAGACAACATGTCAGGATCGCGCTATTCAAAGGTGGTCCACAGACCTGCTGCAGAATGCATTGGTCTTGTTAGAGAGGCAACTCTTGGGCCCACCCCAGGCCCAGCAAAACAGAACCTGCATTTCTAATAAGATCTCTTCATGGCACATTGCACAGGAAGGTGAGCAGCACAAAAAAAGAGACAAATGCTGTTCGTGAACTACTAAGTCCACAGCCAGAAACTTACATACATATTTATATGCAGAAACAGCAAGTGTTTATCAAAAGGATCTGACCAAGAACTCTCCACACTTAAAAAACATGAGTGTGTTTTAAAGATAGTGCTTATTGTCTAGAATTGCAGTCTGAAACGAGTGGCTGAAATGATCTGGTGGGTGGGATTTGAACAAAAGTGATGGGAACGAGGAGTGGGTGGGAGAGGCGAGGCTAGATTGGCCACATATTGGTGAAGCTGGTGACGTATGTGGGGCGGGGGCGGTGGGAAGACAGTCACTATTTGCTCTACATTTTAAAAACAAGTTTGTTTCAAATTTCTCATAATAGAAGCTTTAAAATTCAGTTCAGGCAATAACTCTAATTAGAATTTTCCAAGGCTTCTCATTTGTTTATTATATCACACGTGAACAAAACACAGGCTCCATTCTTAGGCAGCTTCAGTTCTGGGAGAGGAGGCAGACAGTAAACCCTGAAGACTATATGTTCCATGTTATTTGTCCACAGAGTAAAATCCCAGGACCTGAGGCCCTGCTGTACACACTCAACTCTCTCTTTCCTCATCTTCTACTCTTTGCCTTACTCACTGTCATGTTCACCAACTTTCTTGTTTCTGGAAGAGCCAAAGCCCGTTCTCGCCCCAGGGCCTTTGCGCTTGTTTTGTTCTTCTGATAAGAATGTGCTTCCCACCACCATGGCAAACTCTGTCCTCTTTTCCATTTGCATCTCCTTCAGACCACTCCACAGTTTCTATATTCCACTCTGTCTCATTTGTTTGTTTGACTGTCTTTCCCCCAAGTATCATATGGAGGGAACCATCACTCTGATCCTGGAAACCAGATATACCAGGTTCATAGTCGGCTCTCCTGCACACTTGTCAAAAGAGTGAGAGTTCAAAATGACAGGAGATTCTCCTCAGGCAATGTGCCACTGCTCCACAGTCAGTCAATGGGAGATCCTGATCACTACAGAGAGACCTCAGGTTCATTCACCTTCCACTGAAGTCTCAGTGGTGGTCAGTCACCTCCAATCCAGAAGGCAGGCTGACCACCAGCTGACGTCGTCTTGCCTTATGTCCTCTGCCCACAGGTCGTGGATTCCCAGCTGGTTTGCATGATGAATGAAAACAGCGTTGATTACATATCTCGGTTCAACGATTTGGCCCAAGAGCTGTCCATCACAGAGCCCAGCCGCCGAGAGGTTCTGTTTGATGGCAGCGGTGGTGGACCTCCCGTCAGTGACCTATCCCAGTGACTGCATCTCATGGTGGGGGCATCCTGGAGGCTGTAGAGGAGGGCTTACAGGGTTGTGGTTCTCAACCTGTGGTAGGTATAGCCCTCTTCAGACTAAAGAAAACATAAATCAAGCCCAGGACACCCAGGAGGTGGTTTGGATAGAGACACCTCTGTACCCCAGAAGTACAACATGCTGGAAGCTATGTCGCAGCAGGCAGAGGGCAGTGGAAGCCTGGGAGATAAAGACGAGTTCTGAAAGGTCCAACATCAGAGACATCACTGTGGCCTTAGAACAGTTCTTCACCAGTTGTGGGGTCTCATGTTAGGGTCTGCATAGTAACCGTATTTCCACCCATACTTCTGACTTGGTTGTTGTGTTGGACAGTCCAGTGGGTTTTCTTTTCCAAGAGAAAAGAGTGGGTGTGCCCTGGCATAGCCATCACATCCTGAGGAATTGTAATTTCTCTGCTCCCTGCAGGAAGGCTCCAGGCCATAGCTGCATTCTTTCTGCCAAACCTGTGCCACACTTTGGTTGCTTCTCTGCAGAATAATAAAGGTGGGGGATGGGGGGTTAGCTGGGCCTGGCCTGGGCTCTGCCTGGTGGTATCTGGACTCTGAGACAGCAGACACTGCAGGGGACACATCACAGGGCAGCAGAAGAGTCCCAGGGGCAGTGTAACTGGTGCCATCACCCCAGAAATTCTTATTCTTTCCTACTTTTTCCCCATGTAGATATATGTTGTGACCGACTGAACAGGAAGGGAAAAGAATCATGTCTTATGCGGGTTGTGTGGACTTTTAGAAAAAATCCTGCTAAACTGGTTGGAGAATGTTTTTCTTGTGTTTTAAGAATTAGGAGACATTGAAGAGTAAGAGCAGAGTTTAGTTGGTTTCTTTCCTGCCTCCACGTGCAGGTTTCTTCTAGATGATCTACGATGTTACTTCTCTTTTGGGATGTTCCCTAAGCACTTCTTTTGACTACAGTTAAGACTTTCCTGATGAGCCATTGAACTTCTGATGTGTTTAACTGTTTAGCATCTGAAACAAATGGATTCAGGGATGGTTCACTTCTTCAGTCTCCTCTTCCTTTCATTGGCCTTGGAGCAGAACAAGACACTATGTGTATGCCTCATGTCTATTATTCCTCTCCTGTTCGAGGAATGCAGGCAAGTGTCAGATGTCTAACCTGTGAGCACTAACCTGTGGTGTGCTTCGTGACCCTCCCTGGGTGACCAGAAGTCACCACTGCAGGTGATTCAGCAGCGGTCCTTCCCCAGAACAGAGCTAATAAGGCTCCTGTGCCTGCTTAGCCTTGGGAGACTTAGCATATAATTTACTGTCCAGCCACATTCTGTGTGGCCAGGAGCCAATGCTCTGGTGTTGGGCCATTAATACCAGCGCCACCATTGCACCTGCTGCTTCACCTTTCCTATTTCCCCACTGACAGTGGAGTGGCAGCCCTGACCAGTCCTGGCCCTTTACATGAGCTCCTCCCCCTGTCCACAGTGAGAGATGAGCATGTGTTAAAAGGGGAGAAAAGGTCTTTTTCATATGCAAGAAGAGTGGATGCTCTTTATGCCATCATCTCACCAGCGGTTTGCAGCCACTTTAGGCTTCAGACAGGGCCATTCATTCTGAACTGTGGAGGAAACAGCAGACAGCTGGCTTCCAGGGCATAGCTCCCTTCCTTTGTCTCAAGTGTTTCTCAGAGCTCTTGCCTCTAAGGTGGCTTCCTTCTTTCAGATCTGGTTCTAGGCACAGACATCACTAAAAAAGCCTTTGGACTCTTCAGAAAAGTCCAAAAACTTTGGAAATATGAAAAGGACATGGTGCCACTTACTGAGATATAAATAGCATCGTTTGAACCAGAGTATCTTTAAACTAGTTTATATTTTGTGATCAGTATATCAGCTTCCTGAAATTAGCACCTTATTGGGTTGAAGATAAGGAGATCTTGCCCTCTGTCTCTGACTTTGTTAGGTCTGCAGTAGGTTATACCAGGTCAAGTTTAGGCCATGACTAGCTTCCTCATACCCCCCACTGTCTGAGACCAGAGATGCCACATAATATGGCACTGATGCTGGATGTAATGTCCAATGGCAGTGCGTACTGTGCCAGAGCTGCTTACTCGTCCATCAGGGGACACCCTGAGGCAGTCCAGTGGGTAAGTTGGCACCTTTGCCCAGTGACATCTATAAAGAGGAAAACTCAGGAGATTCTAATCAAGGCACCTCCTGCCTGGATTTCTGGCATAGACTCTATTTGGGAGCAGGTAACTGTGGCTAGTGTCCTCCACTAGGGAGGTGGGCTAGGGAGGAGAGTGGATTGATTCTTCTCACCTATAATGAAGCTCACGCAATTCCAGAGAATTCTGCTGCTTCTGTAGCAACGAGACGCCTAATGTGTTCGCTTGCCATATTAAGGAAAATGGTGTCATTTGTAGGACTAAAATTATGGATGCATTTTTTTTAACAGCCTAAATGAATATGTGTATAAAAATAAGCAATGTAAAAGGCTGGAATTTTCAAAAGACCCAAGCAGAGAAGCCTCCACTTTGTGCATCTTCCTCTGCCTTCCCAGCCGAAGTTGTGATAGTCTCAGTATATACCTGTGGCTTCCTTTGTGCATTTGAGCATGTTGTAATTAAGAACAGATCAATTTCTCAGAAACATCTTTCCCTGGTTGCTCTAATATTGTCTGAGATCTTTCTGCTGATTCATCTTTTGTAAAGATTGAGACTGAGTATCTGGTCTCAAGAGGATTGGGTGGTTTGGCCTTGATTCTTATTGTGACCATCTAATGGCAAGCATTCCACTCTTTAGAAGGTGCAGAGGCAGGTTGAAGTTCATGGTTCCACATGAGGTTTGTGATGACATTTTTTTCATCTCTCTGTATCTTCTAGGTATAGAGCACTTGGCTCAGGGAGTGGGGATAATTGGAAACATTTGATAGGTTTATCTACTTGCTTTCCCACATTCCAGGTTCTCAACCTCACAATCCCATTCTTTATCATTCTGTACCATGGCTTCACTACTGGTGGGTGTCCTTTTCAGTGTAACAGTATCTTTACCTACATCACACCATCAAATCCAGACTTGTGCAGAAACTAGTAATGTAATAAAAGATACTGGACACAAGTGAAGAACAGCTGTTTTTTTTTGTTTTTGTTTTTTTTTTCTTTTAAAGACATTGAGATCAGATGCATTTGTGAGAAGGACATAGGGCACTTTGTCTTAAGAGGAAAAAAGGAAAGAAACCACAGCAAACCTTTCCCAACTATCAAAGCTCTCCTAATCCCATAGTAATTTGTAAGTCTCATTAAGTAAATTCAGTCTTGGAAGCACTACAGCAACCTGCACCCTTCGTTCTGTAACAGGATAACTGGCTCCAGAGCTTCTGGTCTAGGCAGCAGAACTTATTGCTGTTTCTTTTAATAATTGTTAAGCCATATCATCTAAGGTTTTCGGCTTGTTTGAGATGTGAATTTGTTTTATAGATTATAAATATACATATACAGTGTATGTATAAAGCAGAATGCCTGTCCTTCCTGATTATTTTTTGTACCATATTGTAAATTACATTATTTATTCTTTACCAATTTTGGGAATAAAAGGTGTTTTGGTTATTTAATATAATAAACAAAAGCTGTTAAACTTCTTATGTTTAAATTTCCAGTTTAACTTGTAAATGTTTTTATTATTGTCCATAAATACATACTAATACTTGATCTAATAATTATTGTTTCTGCCTTTTTTTAAAAAAATGTGCACTTAAACAGCTCAAGTGGCTCTCATTTGGTGAGATCTCAGAATAGATGGGCTATCCGCAGCATAATTAGCGACAAAACACTGCCGACTTTTATTTTTGTTTTTGTTTTTTTTTTTGAGTCAGAAATAGGGCAATTGGCACACTTTATCCTTTGCTCCCTATTTATGAGTATATCTTTTTGAGGTGCCCTACTACCCCACCCCCCACCCCAGGACTGGGCAGGACAGAGGAACTGTTGAATCTCTGAACAGATAATTCGAATTAGCCTCTTTTTGCTAATTACCACACTTACGTTGACTGGTTTGCAAAATCCACACGTCTGAGGGACCCACATTCCTTCAAAATAAGCAGCGGGTTAGTGGCCCTCAGGTAGCGGTTGCCACCTCAGAAATGTCTGGACTTTGCCCTGCTCCTGCCTTTCCCTGCTCCGTTTGTTGTCCAACACCCGCGCCCCGACCCATTCCTCCAGGCTGTAGTCGGGTTGCTCCAGCTCGGGCCCAGGAAACGATCCCGCAGTGGGGAGGAGGGCCAGTGGCCGGGGCGGGTCACTAGGGTCGTGCACCCCGCCCAACTCGGGACAGCCCGCCCCCTGCCAGCCTGCTGCCCAGTGCCGGCATTGGACGCCTTCAGTGGCACCTGCTCCCACCAATCAGCTGCGAGCGCAGCCATCTCCAAGCCTGAGTCTTGGGGGCGGGGGCAGGGATTGGCGCCGCGATAGGCTGCGGGGGCGTGACTGGCGTTGGCATCATCCAATAGACGCGGGCGGGCGGGCCTCGGGCTGCGCGGAGCCGGGCGGGAACGGTGGCGCGGCAAGCAAGGAGCCGCTGAACAGCGGGCGACATGTTCCAGGCCCCGGAGAGCGAGGGCAGCCGGGCAGGCTCCAGGTGCAGTGCGGGCGCGGGAACGGGCGGGGCGCAGCCGGCGGGGAGGCAAGCGGGTGACCTCACAGAGCTTCGGCCTCCGCGTGGGAGAGATGGGTGTGCATGCGGGGTGTACCCGCCAGGATCTAGGCTGAGGGCCCGAGGTGCGCCTCTCTGCGTTCCTCGTCCGTAGCGCGCCGGAGAGACTCCGGCCGAATGGTCTGCTGCTTCGGGGTTGAGCAGTGCCAGGAGCCGGAGTAAGGCAGGTGTGTGCGGCGCCGCAGGGGCTGCGAGGCGCCTTCCTGGAACCTGTGCTGGCGCCTGACACGCTCGTGGACGGGCCTCGGGGGAAGGTCACCATCCTGGAGCCTTTCGCCTCATTCCGCAGCCCTGGAACCAGGCGGTGCCCTCCCCTAATCCCGAAGCCTCGGAGCCAGCAGATCCCTATCCTAATCTCGCAGTTTTGGGAGGTAGGTGCTGCCCTCCCCGAATTCTGCAGCCCAGGAGCCAGGCGTAGCCCTCCCCTAATTACACAGCGGCAGAGGTAGGTGGTGCCCTCTCCCCAATCCCGAAACCCGGGTGGTAGTCGGTGCCCTGCCTGCTTTGCCGATGGTGAACCAGGCCCGACTGCAAGTGATTGAAGCAGATATCCGTTGCAGGTCTCTGACTGGGCTTCAACACTCAGGAACACACTGCAGCATATTTTCTTTCCTTGTAACTCTAAAGTGCTCTGTGTGTATTGGAAATCAGACAAATTAGGTTGCCAGACCTGGTGAAGTCTGTCATGCCACTGGAGGAGCCAAAACTGTCGAGTTTTGGGCCTTCAGTTACCCAGCAGTTTTCTTTATTGTGAGCTCTTCTGTGGCCCAGCCTCAAAGTAGAAGAGAAGGTATTTGTTATGACTGTTGAGATAAACATTATATAGGCTAGATACTGAATAAAAGAATTGCTTTAGCTTGCTAAAAAAAACCCTGTAAGTTTGGGGGAGTTAGGTCATTATTCATTAACACACCTAATGAAAAAATCAGTCATTAATCCATGGAACAACGACTACTAATTACTTGAGTCTTGATCTAAAGAGGGCCAGTTTTCCCTGGAGTGCTCATGATGAATCAAGTTTTAATGCTTGGTAACTGCTGTTCTGTACCAACCACGCCAGCTGGGCAAGGGCCTCCTCCTAGTACTTTCTCAGTTGTGTCCATTAAGTACATTCCCTCTTTATGCTGCCTGGCACTGGATGCCCAGGAAATGTTGGCTGAATTAACAAATAAATGCTATGAGTAACACTGATGTTATGCTGACTTCAGATGCTAGTCTGAGTTCTAAGGCAGTGCACACTTCTTTGGGATATTGATTTTGAAGAGGTTATTATGAAAAGGAGAAAAATCTTTTCAGGACATTGGAGAAGGAAAAGCAGTCTTCTTAATTGGATAATTAAACATAATTGGAAGCTTCTGCTTGGGATCCGCTGGAGGCTTTGCATTTGACTGCCATCTTAAAGGACTTAATTGGTAAAACAGGCCTTGTAGGGTTCACACTTTATTTGGCTTTGCAGGGGGGGGAACCAAATGGTGACTGTACAATCACCCAGCCAGGTTTTCCTTTCTTAGACCTACATCTTTTGTTTTCTCGATGAGGAATTATTTTATATTAAAGGGATTTTGAAATATAAAAGCATTTTTCTTTAGCCATCCTTAACCTAAGGTCTTTCCTTTAAGTTATAACATGCACTGCTTCTCTCCAAACCTGACCAGTCCCCAGAAGCTTTTTTGACACAGGGACAAGCTCTTGGAGGAAGGGTCAGGAGCTGAAGAGCCCCCCTCTAGGTCTTGTTTTCTCTGCCCATGCCCATACTGCCGCTGCGTGTGTAGCTTTTCTTCTTGTCACATGCCCCTTAGTTTTTCTTGTGTATTTTGAACATGTTTGTTGAAAGATATTGAAGGGGTACTACAAAAGCAAAAAATAATTAGGAAGCAACCTCATTTGTAGTTTCAGCCCCAAAATGTCTGAGCTCACTAGTATTCCCACCCCTTCTCCATAACTAGTGTCATAGTGATAGCTGATAGTGAGCCTCAGTGAAGCCACACTGAACCATTGTTGTGGGTTCTATTTTTATTGAAATGTCATTTAACTCTTGGTCCTATTTATATGAGACCCTACTGGGGCAGTCTGTGCAATTTGCTTGACTGCCACATGACTCTGAACCCCTCCTGCCTCCTGCCCATTGCCTTTGTGATGGAGATGGTTATTGTCCCTTCCCAGGGAGTTTGGCCATTCTGCACTGTAATCATTCTGCTTGAACATTCTAGGGCACCAGTTGCCTTTTCTTCCCTTGTTTTCAAAGTAAAATAAAAGATAATTCAGAAAAGTACACAGAATAATAAACACTGTATTTCCACCACCCCAAATTAACATTTTGTTATTTCAAATATCTTTCAACTACTGCCTGTGCCCTGAAGGTACTTTTTTCTCACAGAGACTGCAGACTCAGTTTGGGCCTTACTTCCTCCAAGGATGTCTTTGGAGTTCCCGTAACACTCAGTGCTTCTGTCACATAACCCTGAAATCACCTATGCACAGCTCTAGCTTTCCCGGTAAACCTGAAGTTTCTCTAGGCCTGGGACTTGCTCTCATCCATCTTTCTATCCAGAGTCTGTTACAGGCAGGCTTGCCAGCGATAGGTGCTCAGGGAATGTGTGAGTTGAATTGAATGAAGCAGAGGCAAGAGGCTGAGGAGACTTGGGATCCAGAAATGTAGAATATGAGAATCAAGAAGGACTCGAGAGCTTTGACTCAAGATTGAGTCTACTGAATCTGATCTGACAATTTGAGGGACCTTGAGGGTTTGAAGGAAGAGCCATGTTTCAAATAAGTTAGTAAAACAGGAATTTTAACTTGTGCCGGCATGACATGTCTTGGTGTTAAGTTCTGAAATCAATCAGTCCTGAGATTGCAGATCTCCATCTTCTTTCAAAGAAATAGCTGTGGAGGCCCAAGCATATTAGACCTCCTGTAGCTAGTCAAGAACAATATGGAGAATGTCATTATGACTGGGGCTGTCTGACTTATAAATGAGTACAGGAGTCAGATGGCCTTACCATGTCCACTGACAAAGTGACCTAAAGTCTTATTAAGCCCTTCCTAATTTAAGTTCGATTATTGATTTTTAAAAATATTCTTCAAACCGAAGTTATTTTTTTCTTCATCAAATCCTTAAGGAAATGCTAACTGCTGAACAGGAGGCTACCTTCCCCATCCTCCCAAGCAAACAGAGACTCCAGCACCCCTGTGCAGAACTGCTAGTTGTGCACTTCCATGGTATTAAGTAGCCAGCCCGCGGGTCTCTGTCCAGGCCAGGCTGGCATGTTGTCTGCCCTCTGTAAAGTGCTTTCTGCAGTCCTGCTTTACAGCCATGGAATCTGAGAACTCTATTCACTTGAAATTATAATGATCACCTCCTGTTCTAGCTCTTTTGAGGAAACATTTTAAATATGTTACTCTTTTTGCAAACTAAACCACAGGCAGCATTTGTATACCTTTCCATAGCTTTCATGTGTCAAGCTCTGCAGTTTTATGTATTTATAAATGTCTACAGTCACAGACAGGCCTGTTGCTTAGGACTAGTGAGAGGCTGGACCACTCACTCACCAGTTTAAAACTCAATTTCAGGAGCCCTCTCTCTCCTTTAAGATGCATTTTTAAAATCTTTCTAGGTGTTCTGAAAAGATTCTATGAATTCAGAGCCTGAGTAGAGCAAACTCAAGGGATATTAGCGCAGAGCTTTATGAAAATTTTGTTAATTTTTTGGCTGTGTTAATACAAAGTGCCTCAAGGTCCTGATCTTCCTCTTCTGAAATGTCCACTTTAAAACCTTTAAGTTGTGCATGACAGTTTCCCAAAGATGGAAACTTCAGGAATGCTGCTGTTGGTGACTGAGCAACGGAAATACCACTATTCTTTGGGAGTGTTTAATTAGAAGGCCAGTGTGTTTTAGAGATACACCCAGTGCATATACGTTGATCAGAAATGAACAGTGGTGCTGGTATGCGTGTTCTCTGATCTTTGATGTCCCACATTTCACTGGTTGTCCCAGTCTTAAGGACCAGAGGTAATGATTCTGGTGTAGATTCCCAGGACTCACCTAGATTAATGTTAATAGCACTCCCCATGGTCTAAGCTGACACTTCCAATAGAAAGATGAGCCATATAAGGAATTACAAATTTTCTAGTAGATACATTTAAAAAAATAAAAAGAATCTAATATGTATAAAACATTTCAACATGTGATCAATATAAAAGACAAGATTAAAGAGAGATTTTGTCTTCATCTTCGAAATCTGGTGTATAGTCTATACTTAACAGCACATCTGAGTCCTTACTACCATATCCAAGTGCTCACTGGCCCCAGTGGCCAGTGGCTGCCCTTCTGAAGACCCAGCTGTGTGGGTCAGGCTTGATCTGTGGATAAATGGTGTGCTGTCCTTGTTTTTTTTTTTTTCTGAAGGCCTTTGATAGAGGCATATGGGCATAGTCTGAGCTCTAGATCTGGACTGCCTGGACTTGGATCTGGCTCTGCTGCTCCCTGTGCGACCGATCTCATGATTTCTCTTTATCTCAGAGTCATTTTCTGTAAAAATATGCCTGCCTTAGAGGGTTATTGTGTAAGACCTTTGGAATAGTAGCTGGCATATAGTAAGCACTTAGCAAATGTTAGCTTTGCTAAATACCACTGAATGTGTTTATAGTATTAAATTCTGGTATATACTAATTAAAATTAATAACTCTACTGAATGTGGCTCAACTTGCCTGTTTTAAGGAAACTTATAAGAGATCCCAGGAATAATTTCAAAATAAACTTATTTCCAGAGGGTTTTTGGCATAACCAAGACATACAAAGAAAACTTTTAAGGGAACCTGAAGGTCAGTAAAGGAAGTTTGCCATGTATGGCTATCTGTAAACTTGTCATACCAGTATGAAATAATTGCAGTGTGTAATTTTTTTATAGATGTTTAAGTACACATTCTTTGTCTGGTTACAGACAGTAAGGTCCCAGGTCAGTCGTCACTCATGTTTGATCTGTGCTTGCAGGGCCATGAAGCCCCCAGGAGGAGCAGCCAGT
Source organism: Rousettus aegyptiacus (assembly GCF_014176215.1). NCBI lineage: Eukaryota > Metazoa > Chordata > Mammalia > Chiroptera > Pteropodidae > Rousettus > Rousettus aegyptiacus. Next base: position 15,616,888 of record NW_023416311.1, on the reverse strand, counting down.
GATCTTTTCGGAAGTTCAGAAGAAGTTGTCCCTTCAAACAGGCCCAACAGGATGGCATCGAATATTTTTGGACCAACTGAAGAACCTCAGAACATGCCTAAGAGGACCAACCCCCCAGGTGTGGGCCTCTGTGACTCATTCATCCTGTTCTTTTTTTATGATGCTCTTTGGATAAAATTTTCTTTTTCTTTATATTGATCCTTTCATATATTTTCTGGTACAGGTTGTTTCTTGCCATCAGAGTTCTAGAATGTGAAGAAGGTCTTTTCCTGACTTTTACTTTGTGTCTTGGTGGCTAATCATTCTTGAATTCTCCCTCATCTGTCAACAGACATTGGCTGGGTACAGCACTGAGGATTCAAAGGCAGATGTGAGATTCTGGCTTCCTCCAAGGAGGCTTTCTGAGTTGTCCTATGGACTCCTTGAGATTTCTGAAATTGTGTGCAGATTGTGCATTTAAACATTTTTCTTAGGAAAGGCATTTTTAATCAGATTTTTGGTGGGACTGAAACTAAAAAAAGGATGACAGATGTTTGTGGTCTAATACACATCTGTATAGTTCTTTTCCCACTTTCTGGTGGTTATAGTGGGAGGGCATCTTGGAACAATGTTTCTCTCAGCTGATAGACAATCTGATTGGCCATCGAGTGCTAGTAACCATATTAAGAGTTAGCATTTCAGACAGATAAAATCAAGCAAAATCAGCTAGAGCTGCTTGCTACTCCACTTCAGTTCTAGGTGCACATACTTCTCAACCAAACCTAGAGGAATAAGAGCAATAGATTCAAAAGCTAGTGTTTTTTTTTTTTGGTTTGTTGTTGGGGTGTGGTGGAGGATTAATGTTTTGGATATAGTTGTGAGTAAAAAAGCAAGTGATTTTACCAAGCATGTAATGATCTGGTTTATAGGTTTAGGGCCAGGAGTGGTTAGTCTGCACATCCTTTGTACCAATGATAGCAGAACGATGGGTCTTGTGGCAGATAGAATCAAATCTGAGGTACCTAAAGGTGTATGAGCCAGCTCCCTTGGCCCTGGTTCGGCAGAGTGATGGCTAGAGCTCTCCCTAAGGTGTCGAGTTCCCTGGAAAGTGTGGCAGCTTGAGTGCATTGCTGCTTTGCTAGTCCTTTGGAATCTCATGATCCCCTAGCTCTTGTGGTCAGTAGGCAGCCTGGGCCCCTCTTAACCAGAGAGTGAGAAAGCCTCTGTATTATGTGTGGTCACAGCTGTATTGACAACCAGTGTGACCCTGTGTTGAGTTCCTGCTTCTTGTAGTCTTGTTGCTTGGGGTGCTCTTTAAAATTATCTGTGATGAATTCTCAAGGGAAGCCTGAAAGGAAAAACTGCTAATTGTGTCTACCACCCAGACCTAAACTTCTGTGCTTATTTCATTATTTAGTCTGAGAGACTTAGCCCCACAGCCCTCCAATAAGAGGGCATCATTGAGAAAAATGGTGCAAGGCAGAGTGTGTGACTTACCATGTGAGTCATTGAAAATTTACGAGGGACTGTCATACTCAGTGTTCCATGCTTTGTTCATGTTTATGCCTTGTTCATGTGCTGTTTTTCCTGTTCTCCTAACAATGATGATTGATATGTTTAGATTGTTTAATATCTGCTAGGGATTATGCTAAATGTTCTGCGTGGATCCATTTGGTTTTCTCTACAAACCTAGGAGGTAGATGGTGTTACCCTCTTTCAGAGGAGAAACTGAGGCTCAGGGAGGTTCACTGGTGTGCCTAAGCCCCACAGCTCATTGGTGGTAGAACTAGCTTTTGTATATTGGTTTTCCTGACTCTGGAGATCCAAACTTACCTCCTGAATATATCAATTAGGATAAATTTCTCAAAAAAAAAGTTGCTGGATCAATTTAAAATACTGATAGATCCTTCCAACTAGTTTCCTATGGGAGGCTCAGTGCCCATTGTGACATTTGCAGTGCCCCTTCCCACAGTCCACCAACACTGTCTTTTGCAATTTAGTTCTTAAGAAAGTATACCTTGAATTTGTCTTCAGTTATGATTGGAATGAGCATCTTTTCCTTCTTCAAAGCTGAATTCATTTTTCAGGTAAAATGTTGAGTAATAGATACACAGTGTGACTTCATTATGTAAGTTCAAAAACAGAACTATACTGTTTAGGGTTGGACATACCTAGTAAAACTATAAAATAAATAACAAGTTTGTGGTTTCTGGAAAATTCAGTTGTGACCTGGGGTGATAGGGAAGGAATATGCATGTTTCTGAGAGCTGGTAGCATCTGAAAGACTCAGTGGTGGTGGTAGTTACAGTTAGGTTGGTGTTTGCTTTGTCTTTATTTGTGATACTTCTGTCTTATGAACTTTTCTTTGTTATGTTTCACAATTCAGAAAACGTTTTTAAATGAGCAGTGCCTCTAGCAAAAACTTTCAAATTGAGTTACTTTTATCTTCCATTTTTAAAAGAGCTGAATGGACATTTTAAGAAGAAATTACTTAAACATAACCAGACACAACAATAAGGAGATGGCCTCAAGCAGTAGTTTTTTTCTGCTTCATGGTCTAGACATCTTTGCTAAAAACTCACCAGTAGTAACAATAGCCCAGCAGCATTACTGAGGGCTTACCTACTTCACCTGTATTAACTCGGCCCTACAAAGGGACTATTATTATTCATTACCTTGTTAGTTGAGGAAATGGAAACAAAAAGAGGTTGAGGTCACTTATCCAGGCTCACACTGTTAGTGACTGAGCAGGGACTCCACCCAGCAGTCTGGCCAAGGAACACCTGCCCTTAACACGCTGCTGTGCTGGTTCCCCAGCCCAAAAGTTTCCAGCCTGGGTTCTGTGGCTTCCTGAGAGGTCCATGGCTGAGGCTCAGGAAGGTTCGTAATCACCTTGATATTCCATGAATGTGTGTGTGCACATTTTCCTGCAGAGCAGTCCCACATATTCTCAGTTCTCCCATCCCAAAAAAGGCTGGGAACCTCAGCCCAGTCACTGCTCCTAGGCCCTATGCTTTTGTGTGTTCCCTAGAGACTGGCATCTCAGAATCCCACCCTGCTTCAGAATCCACTCTAGCAGCAGGAGTCTGATAGGCTATCAAGGGAACAAGCCGCGGTAGAGCTTCTTCCCCTCAGAGCTTTCACAGAGCTAGTCATCCAGGATGTTCTTAAGGTGCTCATGGCCTTCAACTGAAACAGTGTGGGTTATTCCAGCCAAGAAGTGACTGTTTGAAATTTAATTTCTTGAAAACAAAATACAAAGTTCAAAACTATAAAAAGAATACGTTAAGCAGTCTTGAGCCCCTGCGCCTTGTCCATCTCATTTCTTGCACACACGCAGACTCTATAGGTAATCACTTTTTTTTTTAATAGGGGAAGGAGGAGTGACTTCTTTATTTAGATTTGAGCAAAAAAGAATATCCCCCTCCTTTTACATTAAGACAGCGTGTGCTATATAGGTTGTTATGCACCTTTTTTCACTGAAGAGTATGCCCAATACATAGAGAATGTAGCCAGTGTTTACTGAACATTTCTGTCCTGGACAGTGTTCAAAGCATTTGGCATGTGAGCTATAGTAAGTCATTGAATCCTCTCACAGTGCTATGAAAAAGATCCTTTTATTACCCCCATTCTACAAATGAGGAATTTGGGAAACAGAAAGGCCAGGTAACTTGTATAGAGCTGTGTAGCTAGTTAGTGGAATGCATCTTTCCTCCTCTAAGATTATAAATTGTTGGTACAGCATGGCCATGATTGTAATGGCCCCCCCTCGGGGGCAGGGGAAGGCGGTGCTTAGTGTTTGCTAAGTGGAGAGACGATGCATTGGTATTGTCTGGTAGCCATCCTTCTGCTCAATGTAGGCGTTTACTTTTCATATCCAGGCCTTAGTCATCAGCTTATAAGGAGTTACATCTTAGATGCATATTTTCATTATGGCTTATCAAAACACTTATAGTTTGCAGCAAAGATGTTAAATGTCTGTGATTTGCTGACATATCCAATTGTCACTGGAGGTTCCAACCAGAATGAGATCAGAGAATGAATGACTAATGTTATTTCCCACATTACAGGTTTGCCTATAATAGGGCATGTTATTAAATTGAGTTCTATCTGTCTGACCTAAAAACAGCTGTTTGCTTTTAATCTACTAAAGAACTTTTCATGGTTTTAATGAAGATTCTTCAACTGGAAAGCATGAAAAGTTCAGAGTTACGGAAATTCTAGAAATGGAGTCCCAAGCAGGCCGCTGGTAAAGGGGTTGTGCTTAATGTAGGTCTTTAGGGACCCTCATTATCCCACCTTTGTTGGCCTGAACTCAGAACTAGACTAGGGCATCACTGAGGAGGTCTCTGAAGTAATGAACGTGGAAGGTGGGAGCAGGTAGATGTTCTGGGTTGCTCACTCTTCTGTGATTGTTTTTACAGGGGGGAAAGGAAGTGGTATCTTTGATGAATCAACACCTGTGCACACTCGACAGCGTCTGAATCCACCTGGTGGGAAGACCAGTGATATTTTTGGATCTCCAGTCACTGCCACTTTACCTTTGGCACATCCAAATAAACCCAAGGTATGGACCACATCCAGATAGCAGACATGAAAGTAAGAAAAGCAAACATTGAGCCAAGTTGCAATATGTTATTAGGAAGAGACAAGAGGGTGTCATTGGTTTTCCTGGGTGCAGTCATTAGTCACTGAGTTTCAAAGCTCCCCTGAATTATTAGAGAAGTAGATTCCCAACTCATGACTGAGCCCTAGGGGAAGCTAGCTGGTCTGGGTGTGTCAGTAGCAAGCAGCGACTGCCCACTGCAGATAGGCTGCTGCTCTTTTCTGTGTGTCACCGAGGGTTAGTGACAAGAGTTATAAAATTGGGACATATGGCAGAGGAGTTAACATCTCGAAAATTTCACTATTTTTAGTGGTTGTCAGTAAGTACAACTGCATTGGATTAAAATTCATGAAATACTTAGAATTCATGGATTCCTAATTATACTTTGTAAAAAATTTAATTTGTCACTTTGAGAATGCCAGGAAGCCAACTTATTATGAAAACTGCTACTAAAGGACAGAGGCAAGCATTTAGCTAGCATTTCCTTCATGATAATAGTTGTTGAGGGAAAGATGCCTGTTATAAAAATACTCCAGCCTATAAATGAAGGAGTAACAATTCAGATATCATTTTGCAGACTTGTAATGAAATTGTGGGTCTAGGCAGTGATCATCAGTGGCTGCTAACATCACACAATGAGAGACAACCGAAACTATGGGTCTCATGATAGAAGGCCTCGTGGACCACCTTTGAATTCTGAAACAGACCAAACCTCGTATTATTCAACACCACAGGAATTTAATCAGAGTAATCCAAAATATAGGAAATTACATGGCAGTCAGTAGAGGGAGATTCTAATGATTTAAAAAAGACTCAATTCATTCCCTATCAAAGTCTCAACAATGCTTTTTTGAAAAGAAAGAAAGACCCATCTTAAAATTTATATGGAATCTCAGGGGAACCTGAATAGCCAAACACTCTTGAAGAACAAAGTTGGAGACTTACTCTTCTCAATTTCAGAGTTTACTACAATAATCGAAACAGTATATGGCACTGTCATTAAGGTAGATGTATAAACCAGTGGAATAGAATTGAGAGCCAAGAAGTAAACTCAAATCTATGGTTAATTGGTATGTCCACAAGAGTGCCAAGATTAGTTCAGTGGGGGAAAGAGCAGTCTCTTCAACAGATGGTGGAAAATTGGTTATGCACATGAAAAAAATGAAGGTGGATCCTTACTTTTAATCATATATAAAAATTAAAAATGTATCAAAGACTTAAATTTAAGGGCTAAAACTATAAAATTCTTAAAATACAATATAAGAAAAAATCTTCATAATCTTAAATTTGGCAGTGATTTCTTAAATATGACACCAAAAACAAGCAACAAAATTTTAAATGAATAAATTAGAATTCATTGAAATTGAAAATTTTTGTACATCAAAAGACATTTGATGCAACATTATTTACAGTAGCCAAAATATGGACTCAACCTAAGTGTCAATCGATAGACAAAGAAGTGGTACATATATACTATGGAATATTACTCGGCCTTAAAAAATAATGAAATCTTGCCATTTGTGGCAATATTGATGGACCTAGAAGGTATTATGCTAAGTGAAATAAGTTGGAGAAAGAAAAATACCGTATGATTTCACTTATATATGGAATCTAAAAAACAAACGAACAGTCAAAACAAAAACAAACTCATAGATACAGAGAACAAATTTATAGTTGTCAGATGAGAGAGGGTTGGGGTGACAGGTGAAAAAGATGAAAAGGTTTCAGTACAAATTGCTAGTTATAAAAAAGTCATGGAGATGTAAAGCACAGCATACAGAATAAATAATATTGTAATAACTACATATGGTATCAGATTGGTAACAGACTTATTGGTGTGATCACTTCGTAATGTATATAAATGTCTAATCACTATGTCGTACACCTGAAACTAATATATTGTATGTCAAAATACAATTTTCAAAAAGATACTATCAACAGAACAAAAAGACAATAGAATATTTGCAAATCATATATCTGATAAAAGTTTTCTATCCAGAATATATAAAGAATTGCAATCACCAAACAACAAAGACAACACAATTCAAAAAAGGATAAAGGACCTGAGTGCATATTTCTCCAAAGAAGATAACACAGGTGGTCACTCAGCACATGAAAAGATGCTCAACATCCTTAGTCCTGAGGGAAATGCACATGAAAACCACTAGGATGGTTATTATCAAAAAGTGGAAAATAACAAATGTTGGTGAGGATGTAGAGAAATCAAAACCCTCATACATTGCTGACAGGAATGTAAAATGGTGCAGCCACTGTGGAAAGCATTTTGGCAGTTTCCGATGCAATTATACAACCCAAGTGTCCATCAACAGATGAATGGATAAAAAGAATGTGCTATATACATATAATAGGATATTATTCAGCCATAAAAAGGAATGACGTTTTTGATACATGTTACAACATGGATGAGCCTTGTAAACATATCCTAACATTCTTAAATTTGACTAGATGTTAGACATTTAAGGAATTGTTAATTTTTGCAGTTATGAGAATGTCATTATGGGTTATTTTTTTAAAACACATTTTTAAGAACCACATATTGAAATATTTACGGTTAATGAAATATCTGGGGTTTGTTTTAAAATAATTCCACAAGGGGGTAGAGAGACTGAGGTTGGGAGAACTGAAGAACTGTGTGGCTGAGATCAGGATGGCATGAGCTGATGCCATTGTAGCTGTACAGTGGGTTATGGGGCGACGGGGGGAGAGGGAGTCATGGTACTATACTCTTCACTTTGTTTATGATTTAAATTGTCCATAACAAAACATTTTTAGAAGTTAAAAATGAACCCAAAGTCATCCACACCTTGATTTTCATCATCCATTTGAAAGAGTTTCTGAACCATGTATTGATCTGGGGTTTGCCTTGTTGCAGGACCACATGCTGTTGGGTGAAGGAGAAGACCCAAAATCAAACCTTAAAGGTGAGCTTCTGTTTCTTGTCCCTTCCCCTGAGTGCTCTCACTCTGGAAGAGTTGCTGGTGTCCCCCAGAGGATGAGAGAGAATTTTCCTGTGCCCCTTGCAGGCCAGCTGACAAAAACAATCAAGGTCATGTTTATTGCCGAGAACATTTCATATTTGAAGAAGGCCAGGGAAATGGGCTTATTTATTTCTAATGAAAGTTTTCCAACTGGTCATCAATGTTTTTCTTTTTTTCTTGTCATTGCTAATCAGCCTAGGCCTAAGACTAAGGTGTCCTTTCCTAGAAGCTGATCTTGTTTAGGGAAGGGCAGTGATCCAAATCTTTAATATACTTGTAACTAAGGGTAATGCTAGCAAAACTAATGCAAAGAAGAAGGGCATAGGGAGAGCAGGACAGGAAGGATGAGAAGTGAAAAGGGAGAATGTGAGGCTTGAATGTAGTGGGGAGAGCTGGTGCTTCCATAATCCATCACTTAGGGAGTGAGCTGCTCCAGTGGTGGGGCTGGATGTGACTCTGAGTCCCACCATAGTTCTCAAAGCTGACTGTGGGAACTGATTTCTACCTTTGGGTCACCATTTCCCTCAATTGATGACCAAGATACATGGGAATTCGTTCATTCAGAAAGTCAGAGAAATAGTGTCAGAAAACATTGCTTTACTTTGCTGGGCCCTCTTTTCCTTTTCATGCTCACTTTGAGAAAGTTTGCTTTTTATGAGGTGAAAGGGGAATGAGATCCAACAAGCAATAGAAAGCAGTAATGAACTTATTAAGGAATTTTTCAAGGGTTCTTTATATTATTTAAGCCCCAACTTTACGCAAGGTTCAAGAACGGCCTCTGCTAATCAGTGAGTTTTATTGGTGTAGTTGGAAGCCTTGCTCTGTGTTCCTGTCTTCTCTTTACAGTATGCATTTCTTGCAAGCTAATCTATGTCGCAGACTTTTCATATGCACAGCTTACCCGTTCAGGTAATGGGGAGCCTCTAATGGTTGGTTTGCTGACTTTGTCCCACAGTTGCAATGAGCACCTTGCCCAGAGAAGAACCAAGTGAGAAAGGAGGCCTGAGACAACTGGACCATGCCCAGGAGCCCCAGCCCACGCCCATGGTTGACAGCCATGAACCCAGGTTGGGCCCACGGCCTCGATCTCACAACAAAGTTCTGAATCCACCTGGAGGCAAATCCAGCATCTCCTTCTACTAGAGAAGCCATTGCTCCCCCTGTAGCTATACAAGAAACTTGAGAGATAGGATTTCAAATATTATAGTTTCTTTTAGCCCAAAGGAGCGGGGGTGGGGAGAGGGTCCCTCATGTATCTGAAGCCACTGCTCAGGCTCCATTGCCACCATGAGAGTCGCAGAGGACCTTTCCTTCCAGACTGATGAGAGACACATCTTTGTGGGGATAAAATGTAATTTAGTAATTCTGGATGTGAGAGGAACTCTACGATGAGCCAGGTGGGGAGCTGGTACAAGGCCGCAGGAGGGCCTGATGAAGTGGGATCTTGCACATCCTTGTTATATCAGTGACCTGCCAGCCAACTGGGTATATAGGAATCACTTAACACAGTAGCAGAGTTTAAAGCCTTTGTAATTAAGCTGGAAACAACATGTGTGTTAGGCATAAGCTGATACACCAATGGAAGGGGGTCTGTCTCTGGATAAATTCCCCCTGAGATCCTAATGCTGTTTACCCTTTGTGGATCCGTCTCAGTTCCTGGGACTACCGCTGCTAAACCCCAAGGCCTCCTTTTGTACTCAGCCCCAGTGTATTCTGCAGTCTTTACTCGAAACATCTTGATTGCTTTTCCTTGGCAGCAGTTGACAGAACCCAAAAAGTTCTCTAGTCTTATGCGTTATGGAGAGATTTTGTACCCCGATCCTTTGAGGTGATCTGACAGGAATCTCTGCCTTTCACTTACAGACCAGTTTTGCTCGTGAATTGTTCCTTTTTTCCTCTCATTCTTAAGTATCTGTCTTTGCTCCTCACCAGTAATGTAGGTAGTTCCTCTATCTGCAAGGCCCACTGATTTCTATGAGACTAAAACTATCCAGATACATTCAGGTAATAGGGTTATTTAAACCCTTCATTCGTCTTTTTTTCTGTTGACATTGAGAAGAGATGCTTGAGGACCTTGGCTTCTTAGGTTTGAATTCTTTAGTAATATCTAAAGAGCTCTTCTAAAACACCAGCTTTACATAAGTGACTGTTGACTGTTGTTTCTAACACCTTTCTTGAAAAGAGCTAGTTGCTCAAGTACACCAAAGAGGAAGAAAAGGTTGCTTAGGCTGCTCGTGATAAAGCTTTGCAGAACCTCTGGACCATAGTCACGGTTTCCAGAAGAGGCTTGGAGACTTTAGGCCAGGATATTAACTAATTTGACAGTAAAGCCTCAACTGGCCAATTCCATATTTGCCAGCAAAGATAATATGTTGGCAAAAATCCTTTTGTTTTAATCTGTCAGGCAGAAGTTTCTTGCATTCAGCCTCCTAAGGGCTATAGTCTCCATTCACTCATGCTGGACCAACAGCAGAGGAAAAGGTTTATGTGATGGTGGCTGTAATGAGTGCCTACAGAGCTAATGCCAGGTGCTAGAAATGTTTTTATTGTTATTAAAATTGAAAAAAGCAACAGCTGTTTTGTTATACTCACAGTGGCCAGCTGAGACACTAAGTGCCTGCAGGAGCTACCTGCCAAACCTCACTTCTTAAAAATCAGCACATTGAGGGGATCTGCATGTGGCTTTGCCAACCAAAGAGTTTCCCTCCTTTCAGCTGCCCTGCTGACTTTGGAGCCAAGAAACACTTATTCCATGTAACTTTATCAAGTACTTCCCGTCTCCATCCTTCAAAGGTCATTCATAAGAAAGTTGTTTGGAATTCAGGGTTTTCCCCCATTAAAAATGTCATAAATGGTGGTTAGCTTTTAAGTCCAGACACACTAACTTGTTTAACTTACAATGAAATATTCTAATGGTGGAAACAACTGCCATTCATAACTATTTTCAAGAAAATGATTGTGACTTCCACATTGGGCTGTCAGGAAGAATTCTGACATTGAGGCGCTGGCCCTTCTGGCGTCATCCCCACTCTGTCAGCTGAATGAGAGAGAATGCTCTCTAGTTCTGTCCACTGGCAGGGATTTCTAGGATGGAGATGGAAACCAGAGATGCTAAGAGGGGCCTGAGGGAGAGGAAAACAGGAGGTATAGGAAGAGCCTCTGGGCAGCAGTGACAACTCCCTGCCTTGTTCTTCTCCCACCTCTTTTCCCCCCTTTTCCCCCCTGGGGCCATAGGAGTAGGTTGAGAGTGTCTGGGTCACCCGGAGAAGCAGATGATGAGTTTCTGCTCATGTGAGCCTGATAGGAGTGGTCATCTGTATTTGGGAAATGCTCCATTCATTGGGACTGCCTGTGTTTGGAAGATTTATTAACTCTTAGCATCCTGTTGTCAACCTCTAAGCCACATCGAGAAATTACCAGTTTGTGTTTTTATTAAGCCTTAAAACTTTTTATGTGCTTTTGGTGCCAACTTTTTTCTAGATCTGTATCAAAAACAACAACAAGCTTGTCCTCACATCACAATGTTATTTTGATAAGAACATTTTGTTATTTTTACAAGGCAGAATTGGGTATAACAGTTGAATTAAACTTAGTAATCATGTACTCAGAGTCTGTCTTTGTTATACGTGTGTGCGTGTGCATGCATGTATGCGCATGCTTTCCTCAACATCCATTCTCCAAAGTGCCTGACTTGCTCCTTCCTTTCACTGGTGAAGGGGTTTGCCTTTTTTTTTTTTTTTTTTTTTTTTTCCATTTAGCCAGAGGATACCCAAAGTAATCTCAAAGGTTATGGACTTCGATTTTTTTCATTTAAAAAACAAAGACTTAGCTTTGAGTAGAATGAACAGGAATATGAGTGTCCTAGTTATGTTCTTCAGTAAGCATCGAGAATTATCCATTGTATCTTGTTAAAACTTTTTTGTTTTAACCAATTTCAATGAACAAATCTGTCTGTTGTTGGTAATAAAAATAAAGTTGATGGCCAAGTCAGTTGGCCTTTCGTGGTAGTGGGGGCTGCCCTACTGTATTTGCTACTTTAGGAATTCAGAGGAGTCAAATTTCTGAAAAAGGCCTAAGCAGAATTCTTAAACATTCCCCCAAAACATTCACAAGCTTTCCCTGTAACTTGCACACCAGAAAAAAAAAAAAAAAATCATCTGTCTTGGCTCATTTTGAGTATATTTAACAAATTCTTCATAACATTTATTGCATGCTTACTATTTGCTAGAGGTGGTAAGCCCTTTTTGCTTACTTTATGACACTCCTAGTAGGTGGATAATATTTTTAGGCTCAGTTTATCTTTTAGTGGGCGGGTGAGCATCCATGCAGCAAATTAGGCTGCAAGGGGGCTGTGTGTGTGACAGTGTTTTAAGGCAACACCTGTGGGAAAGTTAACTGATTTGGTGCAATCAGATTAGGATAAGAGGGTCTTATCATTAGTTAAGATGAAGTGACCTAAAAGCATTTCGTTAGGTGAAAGACAGGGGTGAGAGCATTTCTGTTAACATTCAGCTGTCACTAATTTTTTTTTTTTTTTTTGTAACTACAAGTCACACTACGGGTGGCCCCTGAGCTCAAAGTGCTAGTCTTGGGTTCATGGGGTCTTCATGCCTGTGAAAGAAAATAAACCCTCTGGAGCAACTCATTTTAAATTCAGTCCTCAAAAGTATTTCCACAGATCAGTTCCAAGAAATACTATCTCAGAAAAGGGAGGAGCAGCCTGAGCAGAAGTCAACCAAAACAGTCTGCAGAATCAGACCTGCAAAGTCTGCAGATATTTTAATGAGTTTGTCTTTAAAAACTAAGATTTAAAATAAGCAGCTGAAAGTGGAAGAAATGAGAGCCTACCCAAACTAGTACAAGAAAATCGAATGAGACAAATAGAAATTTAAAATATAACCACTGAAATTTAAAACTCAATAGATGGGTTAAATAGATCACACATAGCTGAATTGAAAGTGGGAAATCTGAAGATGTTACACAAAATGCAGGATATCGAAGTGGACTAAGAAAGAACTTGTTACTGGATTTAAAGATGAAATGGGCAACTTGCACTTAACTGGAATTCCAGGAGAGTGGACGGTAGAGAGGCACTATTTGAAGAGCAGATCTGAATGCTTACTGTGTGGCAGTGTGAGCTACAGTGTAGTAAAACTATGATGGTAAATTAACACTTAAGTCAGCACTAGTTACCTCTGGAGGGGAGGGGAGGCACACGGATGCTCGTGTAAGTCTGTAAACCGTACACAGTCATCTATATATGATTTTGGACATATCCTAAGTCACTTTTTAAAAGTCTGGATCAGTGTCGGAGCTGGCGGAAACTCGCTAAAGGTGACAAGCCCGACCGGAAGCGCTCCCTGCCTGGCTCCACGGAGCTTGCGTCCCAGACACCAGCTTCCTCGTACGTCACGGCCCCTGCGACCCCTAGCGGCACCTCAAGGCTGCAGCGAAACGGGCAGGCACCACCCCCTCGGCTCCACGGGCGGGACTTCCGGGTGGCGGGACTTCCGGCCGCTGAGTGACGGGGCGCAGCATCAGCACCAGCAGCTACGGCAGCAGCCGAACCCTGAGGCGACAGCGGCTGCGGTTGCAGCGGAGGCGACGGGCCGCGGCCTGCGGACTACGGGCAGCCGGGGCAAGCGCGCCGGCAGACAGTGGGCCGCGCTGGCGGCAGCGGTGGCCGCAATGATGGAGATCCAGATGGACGAGGGCGGCGGCGTGGTGGTGTATCAGGACGACTACTGCTCTGGCTCGGTGATGTCGGAGCGGGTGTCGGGCCTGGCGGGTTCCATCTACCGCGAGTTCGAGCGCCTCATCCACTGTTACGACGAGGAGGTGGTCAAGGAGCTCATGCCGCTCGTGGTCAATGTGCTGGAGAACCTAGATTCGGTGCTCAGCGAGAACCAGGAGCACGAGGTGGAGCTGGAGCTGCTGCGCGAGGACAACGAGCAGCTGCTCACTCAGTACGAGCGCGAGAAGGCTCTGCGCAAGCAGGCCGAGGAGGTGCGTGGGCCGGCCGCGCCGGGGACCCGCCCGGGCACCGCGTACTCCCGCGGGGCCCGGGGACCCCACCACCGCCCCGCCCTCGGCCCCCGGGGACCCCGCCCCTCCCAGCACGGTCCCCAAGGCCCCGAAACCCCTACTTAGCCCGGCCCAGGGGGTGAGCCCTGGGTCTCTCTTATTCGCTTGCTGCTCCAGCCCAGAGCCCTGAGCCTGGAGCCCCGAACCACCTGGCGTCACCAGGGGTGCTTGCAGCTTAAATAGCCCCTAGCCTCCGGCTAGGCCTCGGTCTCCCCTCCAGACGCCAATTCTTTTTGCTTTTGTGTGTTTTTCACAAACCAGCTTCCTAAACCTCAATTACTGCCTCTGATTACTACAATTCCAAACCCTTACAGAAAAGAGAATTCTGATCTCATAGTTCTACAGCCAGAAGAGATCTATTGTCAGAAGACCTTTGCCTTGTCCCTAATCCAATGTTTTGAAGGTCTGTGACATAGGTCAGCTCTATAATTGATGTAAACTCATAACTAAAGTCACAGGCTACTCCTCTGGCACCAGTGAAAGTCTCCAGGTTTTTGGAGGTGATTTCTTTGCTCGGTGGTTCTCATTTGGGAAGATCGTTAGCTTATGTGGAAAAGGCTGAGAAATTCCAATCTTACTTTTGAGGAGCTAAAAGTAGAATTTTGAAATATTTGTGTTCTAGGATATCTCCATAACCTGGAAATCACTTATTTGTGAACCAGTTAGAAGAATCGTGCATTACAAATACCACTTCATTCACCGTCAAGTATTTAGCACTATGTGCCAGACCCAAGCGGATTCAGGAGATGTGGGTTCCCATCCTTGCTTTGCCTGTGTGACCTTGTCCACGTGTTGTGCCCCCTCTGCATTTTGATTTTCCATCAGTCAAATGAGTCATTTGCCCTAGATGATCTCTAAGCTCTGACATTGTTATTCCAGGCATTAGGTGATTGATGCTCTTCGATTTATGAATAGGTGGTGTCTTATTAAATGAACTAAATTCCTTTTCAATTAATTTGGCTGAACACATTCTTAACTTTAGCATAGAAAATTGTTTCAGTATTTTGCCTTTTTCTTGAACCAGAGTGGTTTATGCCCTAATTTGGTTTAAAGCATGTTTATAAATATTAACAGTGCATTTTATTATTCCGACTTAGAGTCATTTATTTTGCTTTTGGGTTTCATGTTTTAGAAGCTGTTGTCTATTGATTGGGGTGCCAAGCTCCACCAAAACTGATTTAAAACTCTCAAGGTGATGCAAGAGCTCATAGGATTTTAGAGTTCAGAGTGGCCCTAGGCATTTACTAGGAAAGGAACTGGCTCCATGAAAGGGAGAGGGGTCAACCAAGGTCATATGCCCTACAAGAGCCCCGCCAGGTCCCAGTCTCCCCTGACTCTTGGGCTCTTCCTTTTGTGTCATGGTGCTGTGGGAGGTCAAAGAACTGCATCCCCAGAGGACTGGAGGGCTAGGGCTCCCCTCGTCCACCCTACCCTAGTGCTGGCAGCACCCACCACTTCTCTGACCACTATTAGCCATTTGATGCCTAACAGGTTTCAAGTAGGTTTTTATTCTTTCATCTGTACCTATGTGGTCAACATAGTGGATGAGAAGGAACTAAAAGGATGGACAACCTTAAGGCTAAGAATCATAACCATCTAGCTTAAGAATTAGTTCTGCATGGATTATGTCGTTGCTCTGCTCTCTGTGCAGTTGAAGTTGCAGCCACAAGCGAGTACACTTCTGGCCTCCTACCCACTCTCCCCTAGACTAAGAGCTGGGCCGGGGATGTGTGTGGTTTGGAGGAGACTGCCTTCGAGGCCGAGCCTCACCATTGCCCCATGAGGAGAAGATGTACAGTTTCCTGAGAAGAGAACCATGAAGCAAACAGATGCTTGGCTAGCTGGCATCGAGGCTGTGATTAGATGTCCCCCCTTGGAAAGACCTCAGGTGATGTTACAACTAAAGAAAAGGGCCAAATCCTGTAGTGATTTTGACATTCTAGCTAATTCACGAAACCCAGCAGACATTCATTTTCAGTTTTGGGGAAAGGACACTGTGCACTGTGGATTGGCCTCATTTTCTAGGCAGGAATTGAGATATGTATCTGACAACACAAGAGCTGGCACGTCACAGGCTATAGGCATGTTCGTGTTGCAGAGTAGCTCCTGCGTCCTGGCCACTCTGCTCAAGAAGGCTTAGTCAGAGCTGGGTAACTTGAGCTGCCTGCAGGCTTCTGAGCAAACAAAATCTGCAGATTTTTTTAAAGACTTGAGCAGAGCAAACAACCCTGTCCTCTACTTCTTGCATGTAATAACCACAGTGAGATATTGCAAGCATGTTCTGGTCCAGCAGTGGCTCTTTGGTCCTAGGATGGCTCATTTGATAAGAGTGATGGTAGCTAGACATTGTGGGATCCAGGGAGAGGGCCCAAGCCCTGGAATCCGCAATTGCAGACTTGAGTGCCAGCCCTGCCCTTACTTTAGGAGCCACATGCCCGGCAGCCAGTCTTTCCCTTTCTGTTCTCAGTGGCCGCCTCTGTAAAGAGAGTGGGTTGCCAGACATGGCAAGTCACTTTCATCTTAAGTGCCAAGTCCCATCATTGGCTGTTGTTTTTTGGAGAATTGCAGCGAGGCAGAGGTAGCGGAGTCAGGGAGGAGCACCTTGATGGATTTGTGGGGCCGCCTTAGTTGGCAAGCACTGTACATCTCAGTCTCTGATTATGCAGGTTTTACCCTTGTACTCGAGATGAGTGAGTCCCGCTCAAGCTTGCCGCACTAATGGGACCTATTGCTGGCTTCTATAATTTCTACAGAGGCCTTAACAATGCTGATAGGTTTTAAAATCCACTAAGTTCTTTCCCATTAGAAGAGAAGGTTGGAAATGGGCAGCTGACTGAGAGCGAATAGAAATAGTGTTTGAGAGACAAGGTGTGAATTTAGTAGCCATCGTTTGCCTTAAAATCTTCTTCGCCCTGAAGAAACTACTAGCAACACCCCCCAACTCATCACAAGCAAGTGGATGTGCTGTTGAAGGACATGTATGTGGCTATTTGCTTATACTGTGGTATTTGGTGCTATGTAAGGAAAACATCCAACTGCAAGAAAGTTTGACCCAAAACTAACCCATTTCATAGAATCGCATTTGGATGGGATTAAGCTGTAATCCTACTCTATAAAGATGATCATTTTGCCTTTTTTTCATAAGCAAATTAATACTTTGAATCAAGTTTTTCTTCATGTTTCTCATATTACAAATAGTAAATTCACCACTGCTTGGCCAAGGTATGTGATTTCTTCTGCAATACTGTAATCTTAAGAAGAGTTTTTAAAAATCATTTGTTTTAAATAAAGTTGTTAAGATTTAGTGGCCCGAGCTACCTTTCCTGGTTGCCTCCAAATGTTGGTTTATGTAGGTATCCCAGAGTCACCAAAAGTACAAAATCTCCCCCCAAAAATGGAAAAAAAAAATAGGTGTAGAAGAGTAAAGAGAGACACTTCCCAGCCAGAGTGATCATGTAGGGGAGATGCCAGCTTTGGTCCGGAGGCCTCTAGCCTGGAGCCTTGCTGCTCGGCCCTGTCTTGTGACGGGAACCCTCTGGGGTCTGTGGTGGCGATTGGACAGCGGGGTCAAGGACTGGTACACATTCTTCCAAAACTAGGATTTCTAAATTTAATATATTGGTTTTTATTTTAAATTTTTAAAAACTTTCTGGTTTTATGCAATTTATAGAAAGGTTGCAAAAATCATACTTCCCACTCACATTTCCAAATGTGAACATTTCCCCACATTATTCATTCTTCGTCCCTCCCTTTTGCTCTGCTAAGACCTCGGGAGTCTCGTACGGTCCTGTTGTCTCTTCTGTTCTGGAACGGTTCCTTGCTTTTCGTGACCTTGACGATAGCAACATCATGGGCCAGTTATTTTGTAGAGTAACCCTCAGTGTGGCTTTCATGTGACCACATACTCAGATTCAGGACTTGGCAGGAAGCCTCCCGAGGTGATATTGAGCGAGTCTTGGAGTCTCTTAAATCATTACTGTGTGCAAGATAGGTGTTGGGGAAGGAACACACAAGTGTGAGCTAGGGTCCCCTTTCTGAAGTTCCCGTTAATTATTAGAGTGAGAGGATGACCTCTTAACGCCTGGAACGGTAGCTACAACAGATAAAACCAGGAGCCATCTCGAGGTGATTTCCCAGGCGTTTCTTTTCCTGTGTTCTGCTAAAAATCGGAGCCCTGGGATCAGCCGTATCACCTCCCATTTCCAGTCACTAAGTCCTGGCCATTCTTCTGGCCTGGTTCTTGTTTTCATATGCCTTCTTTTCTTCATTGGTTCTAGTCGCTACTATCCAACGGGTCTCCCCAGCCACCCTCTTCCCTCTTCCAGCCCTTCTCCAACCAGAGTGAACTTTTATGGAGGCAGATCACACCCCCGCCCCCCTCTCTCCTCCATGTACTCATTCAACAAAACATTCTGAGTTCCAAGCTTGGCTGTGGGCTGTGCAGATTTAGGTCCCTGCTGTCCTGGGGCCGGCACTCAGGTGGGGAGGTGTTGGGATGCTGCCATGTATCCAGGAAGTGTTAAAACGAGGGCATGAGATATAGCGTGAAAGGTAGGGACAGGGACTACTTTGAGTAGACGGGGAAAGGGACTCTTCAAGGAGGGGACCCCTTCTGCTCAAACCCCTCTGGAGCCCGGCCTTGACCCGCTTCCCTCTGTGCCTGTCCCACTTCTATGCACTCCACCTGCACAATATTCCCACTGCCTAGACCGCTGGCCAGTTCCTGTGCATGTCTGGTACAGGGACCGCATGGAGCACATTCAGATGCTGGCTGCTTGAATGCATAAGTGCATGATGAGAATGAGTGGTCCCCGTCACCGCAGTCTGCCCACCCCAGACTTCCCACACTGCCCCAACCTCCTCATTGTGCCTTGCACCCCCACATCTCCACAGCTGCGTCCTGCTTCACTAAGGGGCTGGTGCCCTGATGGTTCTTTTCTCCCTGACCGAACACTCCAAGGAGATGCTCGTCATCTGTGCATGTGTGGATGAGGGGACAAAGCAGCCTTCCTCTGCCTCTGCACACACTACATCAAGCTGTCTATTTAGTTCCTGAAGGTCAGGGCCTCTTTCTGTGGTTTGAGTGTGAAGCAGCCGTCTGTCTGTCCAACACAACTTGCTGTGATGATGGAAATTTCCATTTTGTGCTGTCCATTTCAGTAGCCTATGGCCACACAGGGCCATTGATACTTCAGATGTGGCGCATGCAACTGAGGAAGCGAGTGTCTATTTTTATTTCATTTTAACTAAGTATAAATAGCCACGTGTCTGAGGCTACTGTACTGGTCATCGCGGCTGTAGACAGTCTGGCTCAGTCATTTTCTATAAGGGCAGGCAGTAAACATTTCTGTTACTCAGTTTCAGACTAGAAAGTAAAATGCTTAAAAGATGGGATTTTTTGCTGTCTCAGTGAACACATTCCAGAAAGAGGGGCGATCCTAAGCATTTGGGTTTCGATATAAGAAACCAGACAGATGAAAAATTTTGAGATGAACAAAAATTAAAGCAAAATTAAAAGAATGCCAGCTGTTTAGGAAAAAAACAGAGAAGAGAAGACATTCTTGAAAGGCTAAGAAGAGGTCTGGTGGGAAATCCCAGCACCTAGAAACCTGGTGTTAATGACAAAGGATTAAATCTTTGACCCAGGGATTCCTTTTTTCTTCTCTTCTCTCCTCCTCTCCTCTCTTCTCTTTTCTTTCCCCCACTCTTTCTCCCCTACTTCTTTCTTACTTTCTCGATAACTATTTTATTGAGATCAGTGCACTAAACTGTACATACTCGAAGTGTGCAATTTAGTGAGTTTTGATGACAGTACCCCAGAAGCCATCCCCACAATTACGATAATGATGATCACCAGCCGCAAAGTTTCCTGTGCCCCTCGGTCATCTCTCCCTGCTTCCCCCATCTCATCTGCAGGTAACCACTGATCTGCTTTCTGTCACTTTAAGTTAATCTGCATTTTCTAGAATTTTATATGATTGGAATCATACAGTGTATACTCCTTTTTTTTTTTTTTTTTTGTCTAGCTTTATTCGGTCATAATTTTGAGATTCATCCAGGTTGTTGCAAGTGTCCTTGTATTCATACCTTCAGAGCTGAGCAGTGTCCTGTTGTGTGAGTGTTCATTCATTCTCCCACTGACAGAGTAGCAGCTTCATTACTCCATAACCTCAACTCTGTACACTGCACCCTGTGGCACTCCTGCTGTAGCTTGTCCTGGAGAGGCTAGAATCAGTTGGCAGCCACCAGGCAGGGTTAGCTCATCCCAAGAAAGCATCCCCATCAAGAGGGGGAAAAAGTCTCACCCCAAGGAAATGAAATATTCCCAAAGACTCTTAGAGCCCACGTAGTCTTTAATCAGTTATGTTTTTTGAGCCCCTTTTATGGGCAAGAGATTTGGGATGTGCCAAGTTAAGTGGAACAGCACCTCATTTTTGAGGAATGCACCTCCGTGTGGTAGGGTTTGTGAGACGGGGGTTAGGACATTTAGGTTCTGATTATCAACAGTGACAGATTCAGAGTGATGCTTTTCATTAAAGTTTCGTGGACGCGCCTCCCCAGGTCTCATGTTTTCCATGCTCTCTGCATGCCGGTCCTTCCACTCTACTTCATCGTGGACTCCTATTCCCTGACCTTCCCCACACTGGCCCTCTTCCCACTCCTGTCTTCCTAGGAAACAAATACCCAGATCGGGGCAAAAGCCCCTGGGTGCTTGCTTGTGTGCGTGGCTGTGGGCCTGGCTCCAATTTATGGTGTTCAGTTCTAAACAAGAGCCTTTGTCTGCAGAACGGCAAGGTATGAGCGTCCTTAGCTTGTCTCCTCACAAGGGTGAGGTACAGCTAGGTGGATTAGGAAGTTTAATAAGCCCGTGTAAACTTCGGAGAATACAGTTCACTTGAGAATAAATTCTCCCGGAGAAATTTTTCCCAGAATGGGACATTTAGATTTTAGTTTTATCTTTTTCTTATTTCTCCAAATACCAAATATATCATATTTTTATATATTATATAACATATTGAATACGTAAGGTATATGTTAATATTTAACATAATGTATAAGTAAATATATAATATATAAATTTTTTTACACACTTACACATATCTATTTTTTCTATCTTAACAGTTATTGAAAATCAGTGTGAATTAAACTAGTGCCATTTGTTGGCATTCTTTTTAGACAGATGCTGAACCAGCAGTTCCTTTAACATAAATGTGAAGAACCTTTGCTGTATTTTATGAATCCAGCCTGATTCTTGAATTTCTGCACAGTGGCCTGGTTTCTCAGATATGTCTTAGCACTTGAATACAGAAACGCTCTTCCGTCTGCTGCCTGTGTATCACCAGCGGGCCTTGGGGGCAGCTCGGTAATTCCAGGGCCCCCACACGCGTGTTCTACTCCACTGACCTGCCCACACTGCATTCTAGATCTGAGTGGTAGCACAATTGTGGAAAATGGAAACGGAGCTGTAGAAGAACAGGTGTTTGAGGTCTTAAGAGGTCAGTGCCCCCTGCGAGCCCTTGGTAAACATTTGATCATGTTGGGAGGTCGCTGTCAAGACAGGGAATTAGCCATCAGGAGAAGGGCGTGTCTTCCAGGCACATGAACCTATGCCCAGCCCAAGTATTTACCACTCTGCTTGCCTGAGATACAAGACCAAAAAAGAGCATTTTTCTTATGGAAATTCGCTCTACTCCCTCACCCACCCCCAGGAAGGAATTAAATGATCTATAATGCAAGGGAACAAGATCTAGGATTCCTGTTAGGTTCATTTTTAACTAGGTAGCCTGAGTTGGTTATTTCCTATGTGGGACCTTGGTCTAAAGGATATCTAAGAAGGAAGAATTAAATTTAATATGTTAATTTACTTTGCTATTAAAATAGCCTTGGTTATGAAAGTTAACCAAAACTCAAAATGATTACATCCTGGAAGACTGTTTACCTAGTAATATCTCTCTTGCATTCTGGGAATTGGGAATGCTGATTTCTGTTGTCTAAATTTTATATTTGACATGAAAAGTCCATTTACTTCTTAATGTTATTTTAATGTATAAAATGGGAAAAACAGTCTCATTCTATGGAATATTGAGAAAAGCTTCCTCTGAGTCCTAGATTTTAGAAAAGCCCACACTCAGGTTATTTCAGTATGTATCTTGAAATTCACCAAAAAACAAATTTTGAAAACCAAAGTCGGATTTAGTTTTAAAACAGAGCATTTTCTTAGTGAGAGGGAGAAGTATATCTTAAAAACGAATCTAAAAAGGGATTTGTGTGGCATATTGGCCTTTAGAAGTGAGAATTAGGTAGTTCATATCTAGATGTTAAGGAGAAGCCATGCTGGTGCATTTTGAATTGCCCAGTTGCCTTCATTGTTTTTTTGGGGTGCTTGAAGGTTTGTTATAAGTGTCACCGTAAACATCGTGGGTTGTCATGTGCTACGTGACATTTCGATTAGACTTGATTAGACAAGTGATAATTCCAAATAAACTTCGATCTGTAGTATGTGTAGTTAGCACATGGAGGAAGCTTTCACTTTGTTCTAGTCATGCCTTCTGGAGGACTCAGGTACTACTCTGTGCAAAAAGTATCTCAGACATGAGACTTTTTTTACAATCCAGTAAGTACCATGTAAACTCAACCCAAATACTGAGAGAGAAATTTCTATTCTCAATTCCATTCCTATTTTGTCATAATCAGATTCTACTAGAAAATTTTTTAGTTTCCTTTCAGAAGATCCTTTTGTAGACTTAACTTAGTCTCCACTCTACCCTGTCCCCCACCACTGAAAATTCTTGATTCTTTTAAATCAAAAGTAAATGATCTGTAAGTAAAAATATTTTACTTCATCCCAAGTCTAGCCCTGAGCATTTCCTCATAAAAATCAAAGATGAAGTATTTGTTTAGTCTTAATCATTTGATAAAAATAGATAGATAGATAGATAGATAGATAGATAGATAGATAGATAGATAGATAATTTGTTTAGTCTTGACCAGGCACTATTCCTTCACATTAGTTATTCCTTATAATATTTGATGACGATTGCATTGCATATCTCATTTCAGTTAAATGGCTAAGTTGCATTTTCATTAAAATTACCTTAATGACATTGGAATAATTTTCAAGAGGGGAAGAAACAGGAGGAGTTCTTTTAAGCTATAGAGAGCCATATTGTGTTTTTAACATTTTCATAAACTCAGAGCCCCTGAGGGTACCTCCTTATCAGCTTTGTCTGGTGAGATGCTGACCTCTGAGAGACAGAGAGGAGCTGCACGCCGGATGGTACTTCAGGGAGCTGGGTAGAAAGCGGGAGTCTGCTGATGGTCGCTTATGGGTTTCTTGGGTCCTTTCGTTCCTCTGGGGACTCGTTCTCCATGAGTGCTCACACCCCTTATCCGCCAGCAGTACTTAGAGGATGAAAGGCCGTCAGTTACTAAGGGCTATTTCTTGCCCCATGGGACCGTCCCTTTGGCACCAGGATTCCACATGACTGGGAACCACAAATGTCCTTCCACTCACCATGGGATCTGTCTCCCTATCCCTGCCATGCCTTCTGCCTCTGGCCTTGAGCTATGTAGATGTTTTCTCTCTAGATTAATGTCTCCAAATTTAGTGATGCTGAATGGCCTTATAATACCACAATGTTAGAGGATTTCTGCATGTGATCTAGTTTGGGGCCAACTTCATCAGGAGTTTTATAGGCATATGGGTTGTTTTATGGCATGACAAGGCTTTTTGGCATTGTCGCCTATTTGGATTTTAATGATCACCTATCAGGATAGATTTAAGAAAGTTCGACCTACTTAAGAATCTGGGGACGGGGGTTTTTACATTGTCTTTAGTTTGAAAATCTTTTTAGCTGGCTAGCAAACATCAAATGCAGATAATATGATGAAATGTAGGTGGGAGGAAATTCTAGTGAAATGACACTAGCACCAAAGAACTCTTTTCTTTATGTAAAACTTCAGTGGTATAGCTCGGAGGTAAGACAGTGATCAATATAAGGAAAGGGTGAATTTTCCATCTCCAGCCCAGCTGCCACATCTAACAGCTCTTAACTGGCTCAGGATGAGTTTTCTCCTCATCCCACACCTAGCTCTGAGCATTTGTCATCAAAAGCAGGGACTCCTTCCTGAGAACCAGAGAACTGGTGCTTTCTGACAGGTGAAATGCTTATTCAAAAAATGTATAACTGACAGGATGATTCTCAAGTTACTCTAAAAGGATAAAAAAGTTGGAATAACCAAGAAAAAGGTGAAAAGATGCTGTTAAAAGATGCTGTAACATTACGAGTTTAAAAACCATTGGTACTGGCTCAGAAATAGACTGAAATATATATTATCATTTAGCATATGATAAAGGTGGCACTTTGAAGCAGTAAAGGATAACTTGTTAAGTAAATGGTGTAGAAATAAGTAAACTTCTGTACTATGTACACACAAACCACATGCTGGGAAAGTACTTGAAGCATATAAGACAGACGAATTCATGAATATATGGAATAAAGGCCCTTACAAATAGTTAAGAAAAATATGAACATATGGTAAGAAATTGGACAAAGGACTTAATGAGCTGTTCATGAAAGAAGCAGTTTACAGCAGGTCCTCAAATGATGTTGTTTATTCTAAGTCATTTCATTATAATGATGAGATAGTGTTTCTTATTCTTGTTTATATCAATTAGCTTATGGTAAAATTAGTTTCATAATGTCATTTCACTTAAAGTCTCAGGACCTATTGACGATGTTAAGTGAGGACTTATTGTATATGACCAAGACATTTATGAAAAAATGTTCAGTATCACTAATAATCAAGGAACCGAAAATTAAGACAATTACGCTAGGCTGTTTTCCCACATACCTATTAAAAATGGACGTGGTAGAATGTATTTGTTGATGTAAAAAGGTGATCCAATATAAATGAATGAATAATCAGGTCACAAAATACAGTGAGCAAAATGATCCCACATCTGTTCTATATACTCATACACTCACATATTCTCCCCCCCATACACATACACACACGCGTGTGCACACGCACCCACCCACACACAGACACCTGGAAGAATGTCACTCAATTTCACCATCCAGTGGTTCTTTAAAAATATTCTTCTTTTACTTAACACTGTCATCTGATTTTTCCACAAAAACATATGTTGTTTATGTCGTTCTTTTAATTTTTTTAAGTACTAGGAATTGGAAATCCCCAATTAAAAAATTATCCTTCCTACTCAGTTAATAGCATTTGTTCATTCATATGCTGGTTATATCCACAGTCATTCGAAACCACTTATTTTTACTTTTTGTACAGCTGCACCATTTGTGTGCATTTTCCTGGCAGTGAAACGTTTCTTTTTTCTTCATTTTACTTAAGTTGCATGTGATGTCATTAGTATAGACTTTCTGTCTGAAGCCCCGTCTTCCCTGCCCACCCCTGTGGGGTTTCTGCCCTCCAGTCACTGCATAGAGTGAGTCATCCTCCAGGCAGGAGCCCCTGTGGTTTTCAGCACGAAGACCTTTGAGTAGATGCTGTAGGAAGAAGCATCTCTAGGGCCCCGTGTCAGGGTTAGGGGACAGGATGCATTATTATGGGAAACACAGCCGGTGGCCATCACAAGTTAATGGACTCTTCCAGATATCCAAAACCTGAAATCAATCATCAGTTTCATATTCCCGTCTTCTGAGAAACTCTTTATGTCTTTAGAACCCAGCTGATATGCTTACTATAAATGGAGTTTCTCAGTATAAGTCCCATTTTCTACTCAGTAATATTGAGGTGTTTACAGCTCCCCCTCCAGCCCGTTATGGGGGGCATCTTTGCTGCAGCCAGAGCCCATCCCTCCCCCCACCAGGGCCTGACTTTGCAAGCCAGTTTCAGTGTCCAGGGAGGTCTCTTCCTAAGACTTTTCAAGAGTGTCTTTTATTTTGTAAAGAGCTTTCTTTTCACTTTTTTTTGATAATAATTTTGCCCAGAAACTTAGCACAAGGACCAACTACGTAATTGGTGGAGCCCAGTATGAAAATGGAAATTCAAGGCTCCTTAAGAATTTCAAAATGAAACCAAGCATGGGGCCTTCTAAATTTAGGGCCCCATGTTACCTTCCAGATAGCTGGTTACAAGATTAAGGAGTTATTCACTCCTGCCTCTGCTGTCACATGTGGTCTGTGGCAAGGTTTGCCTGAAGAGGGTGGCAGGCAATGTGATGTGAATGGAAGTAAGCTCTGGAACAGGGAGACCTGCATTCTGGCTCCGAGCCTGGTCTTTCACCTTGGTCCTTGAAACCTGTGGCCCTTCTGTGAGGGGCTGCTGTCATCTGACCATCCCACATTCATGATGCCTGCTCTTTCTCTCCCGTCATGTGTAGAAATTCATCGAATTTGAAGATGCCTTGGAACAAGAGAAGAAAGAGCTACAAATCCAGGTGGAACACTATGAGTTTCAGACCCGCCAGCTGGAATTGAAGGCCAAAAACTATGCAGATCAAAGTAAGTAGCCAGCCCCAGCAATGGAATTGCAATGAATGTGTTTGTTGTTCTCAGGCCTGTCCCAGCTGGGCAGTATGTTGAGAGCCTTTGATAAAAAGAGAATGAGAAAACCCAATGATAGCCTTATTTTATTTTCACTGTGATTCCCTTAACCATTATGTTGCCAGAAAGGTTCTTGTCTTATTCCACAAGAAAGAATTCAAGCATAAGACGAATGGCTGGAGGGTGTGGGCGGTCCAGTGACCAAACTCTTGTTTTATTTCACAAGAAAGAACAGCAAGCAGGAAAACGCAAGATTTATTAAAGCAAAAGTCCACACTCGAGGTGAGGCGTGCGGGCTTACTCCAGAGAGAGTGAGCAGGAGCATCATGCCAAGATGCTGGTTATGAACTATTGTTTTTCCCTGGAGGTGGAGCCCTGGAAAATTTGGTGCTGCTGTAACCTTGTTGTCTCTTCCCAATAGGCGGAGAACTCAAGTTCCTGCTTCTTCTTGTTTCTGGACTGTCATGATATCAGGTGCATGTTGGGAGCTATAGTATTTGCAATATAGATGAGATTATAATGATATTATAATTAGCCAAAGGTCATACCTTAGCCAAAGATGGCGCCTAAGCTGGAAAAGACTGGTTCTGGCATATTCCCCCTGCTGGGCTAAACCGGAGATGTATGAAAAAAGGGAAGATTTCTGGAGCCATATCCTGGAGGGGGAGGGAGTGTTCCTGTACCACCTGTCCTGCCTCAGTTACATTGCTGCGTATTTCTGTAACAACCTCAAATCCTTTGTAGAAATAATTAAGGCCTCTTTCATGACAGCACATTTGCAGGTACTGCACTCTGACCCCAAATTCACAAATCTGTGATCCTGTATGGTTCTATAGGATAAAGCTCCTGGCTGCCTGCCATATGGGGCTCTTGTCTTCACACCACTGTGGAGAGATCCCTCTTTTGTGACCTGAAAGTAGGGCTCAATGACACAGCCCCCCATAGTGACAGTTCCTAGGAGGGGTCCATAGCTGACCAAGGTTCCTGTAGGGACACTCTGCTCCTGTAGGGATAGGTGATGAAAGGGGTGTTTTTAATTATTTTTTTTTATTTTTATGTTAAGACCTGTTCTTGTTGTTTTTAGAAGTCTTTGTTTATACTGTCAAAGTTAAAATTTTCAGTGTTGTTTCAATTTTCTATAGTTAGAGGTTTTGATGATTGAGACTCAGTTTGCTGCTTTACCTAGTTCCCTTGGATGGCAGGAGCTTTTATTTCTCTGAAAAGTTCAGATTAAATTGGGAAGAAAAATGGTTAGATGTGTTTCGGGAGAGCTCGGAACTCCAGCGACCAGGTTCTTGTCTTACACTGCGAGAAAGAATTTAAGGGCAAGACCGACAGCAAGTGGGAAAGCACAGGTTTTATTAATGTGAAAGTACCTACCCATGAAAGGAGATGGGCAAACGAGAGAGACAGAGAGACAGAGAGGCAGAGAGACAGAGAGGCAGAGTTCTCAGAGGATGTCTCGATTCTGGGCTTTTGTTGTTTCGTAGGGGCAGAGCCCGGAAACTGGTACTGATGCAGCCTCATTGTCTGCTCCCAGAAGGCAGGGAGCTCGGTTCCCCACTCTTTCTTCCTTATGTGGTTTCTAGGCCTGTCATGGCATCAGGTGCATGATGGGAGCAGTAGTATTTGCAATATGGGTGAGATTATAATGATATTATAATTAGCCAAAGGTCATGCCTTAGCCAAAGATAGCGTCTAAGCTAGAAAAGACCATTTTGAGCTTATCTATCCTTGCCAGGACTAAAACAGGGGGAGGTCTGAAGAAAAGAAAAATTTCTGAGAGCTATATCCTGGAGGGGGAAGAGGCGTCTCTGCATCATCTATTCTGCCTCAAATGCGTTGCATCTGTCCCTAACCCAAACCAGGACTTGAAGGCCATTTTGCTAAGGCTAGTATCCCGTGGTGTGCTGGCGAACTGTGGACAACCAGCAGGCTGTCGACTGCGTACACGTGCCAGCACACTCGTTTTAGCAAACTGGAAGCAACCAAAAGGCCCAGTTTAGGCATGTGTAGATAAACCCTTTCTATAATTACAGAGTCCTTAATATTCCTTTTGCTTAGAATACTTTCCATATGTGAAACCTTTCCGGCTCTTCTTAGAAGGAAAGTATATAAGCTCTAAATTACAGGCTGAAGTTGTTCATTTGGTTAGTACCAGGAATGAGGGCCAGAGCAGAGAGGAGGACAGACCTCCTGGTTCCTTTGACCATGCAGTGGCCTGCACACCTGCCCCAGCAGGGAGGCCAGCAGACATGCTAGGGCTCTTATGTCACAGTCGTCTCCAGAGACTCGGGCACAAATAGGCAGCCCCTCCCAAGGCTAGACTAGAGGCCAGTGGTCAGATGCACCTGGGGTGGAGTCTTCCCCTGGCAGCCAGTTCTATGTTTGCTGGAGTGTACAGGCACTTTAAGCTCTTCCAGGGAAGACTATGCAGTTACTCTGCTTTGTAACAAATACCCCTGTTACTCCTCAAAGTTTGGCCCCCTGACCAGCAGCATTAGCATCACCTGGAGTATTAGAAATGCAGACTCTGAGGCCCTACCTGATAGGCGGGGAATGACCTTGACAGTATAGAGAAAGCGGTCATGGAACGGGAGAGCATGTGGACCGAATGAGATGTTGAATAGTGTTGTTGTAAAATCAGTTTACAACAGGCACCAGGAAGCGAGGCAGGAGAGAGGTGCATACACTGAGGACAGGGAGGCTGGTGGAAGGACGGCCACTTGAGTCCTGGGCCCGCGACTCTCATGTGTCGTGTCCCTAGCTCTGTGAATCGGCCATCCCCATTTGGTGGGGCTACAAGGACAGAGTCGAAGTTTGAGCAAAGGGCCATAGACAGAAGGTGTTTGAGTCTAGTGGCACACTTGCTTCATTGGTGGGACACAGGGGTGCCACTGTGTGGCTCCACTATAGCTCCCCAGTGAGCTCGTGGAACAATCATGTGGCAGAGCACATTTGGATCAGGGGACCATCACGCATGTCATAGGGGCAGCCAGTTTAGGGGTGTCAACAGCAGCCAACCTAGTGGTGGCATAATCACGACTTGATCTTTCCAGCCGTTGGTACATGGAAGGGACACTTACGTGTCCAAAATGTGTCTCAGGTGTTCTTTCGCTCTTTAACACATCTTAGAGGTTACTCACTTACGAGTTCTCTTTCCATGAGCTACTTCCTCACTTCTAATCTACACTTGACACGTCCTGTGAGTTTTGCCTGCGTCTCAGAAGCTGCTCGCTGGCTTAAGCTTAGATAGTAACACTGAATTTTACCATCCTGTATCTCTTTGTAGCAGAATTGGATAGCTTCAAATATACAGCATACACACAGAACATTACCCCAGATCGAATGCATTCCCAGGGGATTATCTCCTGCTGATAATGATCTCCGAGCTTGAGGTGTAGCAGCAGTGTGCACCAGCATCGGCTTGTCCTGGAACCCTCCATGTCAGTACCGAGTTGTGAGAAGCTGGTTGTACAGTTGACAAACGGCGGTTGTGTTTTTCAGTTTCCCGGTTGGAAGAGCGGGAGTCAGAGATGAAGAAGGAGTACAACGCTCTGCACCAGCGACACACAGAGGTGGGTTCCTGGCCCCTGACACACAGGCCACACTCAGAGCAAAACCACAAGAAAGCAGCTGCAGCCGGACATGTGTGGATGTCGCTGACCTTGAGTTGCTTCTTCGGCCTTTTTTCCCTGGTGTTCCACTGTCAAATCTGAAAGCCGTCAGCCTCATGCTAGTCAGACTCCATTCCGTTGAGCTCTGTCATTATTTCTACCGGAGCACATTGCAGTTTAGAGCGGGGAGGCAGAGAGGCCTCGTCCAGCAGGCATTACTCATACAGAGTTGTCCTTCTCTACAGATGATACAGACCTACGTGGAGCACATCGAGAGGTCCAAGATGCAACAAGTTGGGGGGAACAGCCAGACCGAGAGCAGCCTGCCCGGGCGGAGGTAGGCGGGGGCCAAAGTCTGCAGAGCTACATCCTGACTCAAGAAGAGGTGTCTGGTCAGAGTGTGTGGCTTGAGCAAAGATGTGTGCTGAGATTGCCCCAGGTGCCGAAGTAGGGTTGAGGGGACATGAGTGGACCTCTGCTGGCCCCTGTGCAATTACAAAGTCCCAAGGGAAATTGTGTACAACCAGTCCTAATACTCACAGGTTCCATGTTTGTGAATTCACTCATGGAGCTTAGGTAGAGTGATGAAATATTTGAGTCACCCAACATGCACAATACCCTCTAAGGTCGAACAAGGCATTGCTGCCTATTTGTCTCAGCCTCATGTAGAGATGCCCACAGGATGGAGACAGGAGGGCAGTGTTGTTCAAAGTGTTCAAACTGGGGCCATTCAGTTGAACTTGAAGCCCAGCTCTGGCCCCTGTTCATGGGGTAGCCCCGGGTCACTAAACTCATCCGCACCTCATTTTCTCTTTTGTAAAATAAAGCAAATGGACTATACTAGGATGAGTTAGGAATTACAATTCTAATTTATATGAGATGTGTATCTTTTTATGTAAGTATTTCCCTGGGAGCAACAGTTTAGTGTTTACAAATTTGGTGTTCACAGTGACTTTATAAAACAGAACCACCACAAATTATGAAAACCAACTCACTGTTTGTGGGTGGAGAAGAGACCCAGGACACCTTGGTGACCACCAGACAGAAATATTCCAGCTGTGGGCAGGCGATGTCATTAGTTTCAGAGGCCCTGGCTTGTCTGAGCTCAGGAGTTCAATGCTGGTTTATTCAGGGAGAGGAGAAAAGCCTGCAGAAGCCAGGCCCCTTCATCTTCTGTACCCTTCAGTCAGATAAAACTGGACCACGATCCCCAAGGGAGCAGATTGTCACAGATCTCCAGGGTGTTGCCAGCTTAAGAGAGTTGGGCCATGAGAGACCAGAGTCGCTAACCTGGGCCAGGGAGTTGATACCGGTGTCCTAAGTCTCCACCAAGCAGGACAGGCCTGAAGTGGGAATCCCAGGCCTCACAGGTCACGCTGGGCCATTGGCCCATTTCTAGCTATGGCCCCTTGTTTCTGCAAGCAAACTCCCATAGTCCCTAGTCAGGTCACATACAGGCCCTGGTTGGCTGCAAAAATTTCCTCTGTCCTGCCTGCTAGGTAGGTTATATCTGCAAACAAGTATGGCCTCAAGCCCTTCCTCTCTGGCATCCTCAGTTACTCTCCGGGTTACTGTGGGCAAAGCTGTTGTGTTTTCTGATGTGAACATGTAGTATGTATGCTAAGGCCTAGGAAGGGTGGTTGTCAAGGGGATGGCCAGCATGTTTGTAGACAGTCTCACAGCCCTTAGCGGGGAGTAGGGTCTACAACCGCTGTGAGCATTCTTGTCGTAAATGCTCCTTCCCTAGAGAAAGGCGTAGAGGCTGTTCTCTAGCTAACCCCACAGCCCTGTGAGAATTAAGTGACGAGAATGGATCAAAGCCTTTGTTGAACTACAAAACTCTATACGTATTATTTCTGGGTCAGGTATATCTGAAGGTAGGGAATACCGATCTCCAAGCTACCATTTCATGGCTTCAGACATTTTCTCGTGAGCACACTGTGAAATTCTCACTCCTGGCTCTCAGAAGTTGATGAGGAAATTTCTAAGAATTGCACTAGAATGCTAACCTAGAATTGGGGTCTTTGTATTGTTTTGGGGGAAGTTGGGCAGTGTGGTCTGAGTTAGGGCATCTCCGATGGACTCTGGGCGCTTGGCAGGTTCCCGAGCTGTGGCATTCTGGAAACTTCAGGTCATTTCCCCACCAGCTCCCTTCAAGACAGGAGCCCCGGAAGGTCCCACAGGAGAGGGCCTAGAGAGGGGTACAGTTTTCCCAGGAATCAGTGAGGTGTAACCTCTGAACTCAGGACTTGGAGATCATGAGCAGCAAGCATCCTAAATCACAGTGGTCAGCACCCTGAGCCCCAGAGTTGCTACAGAAATAGATGTCCTCAGAACCTCAGGATGATGAGGGCTCAGCCAGAGGTAGAAGTGCCCGCCCATGCTCCATAACTGGAGCCTGAGGGGCCTGGCTGTCACCAGGGGCCAAGTCAGGCCTCTAATTTCTCCTCTGCATGGACGAGGTGCCATGATTGCAGGATGGGGTGTGCTTTCTGTGGAAGTCTGTGTGCATTAGAGTCAGGATACGGTCTGGGAACCTGCTGTCAAGATGTGTCCTGCAGCGTCGTGGCTTAAGCAGAGTCTGGACCAACCGCAACACCAGCCCCTCCAGTCTCCCTGCTGCTCAGAGTTAGGATCACATGGCAGGCAGGCCTGTGGGAAGTTAGTGTCCCCTCTCCCCAAAGAAGCCCCCAGCTCTGTGGCAGGCACCACCCTTCTGGTCAGGACTCCTGGATTTGCATGGGGTGGCTGACAGGATCCCCTTAAGGCCCCTCAGTGGCTCTGGAAGTCTCCGTGTCAGAGCTTCTTCTTCCCAGGGAATCAGAACAGGCCAGTTGTAAGAAGCCCCTCAACCTGTTTCATCAGGGACCCGTCTGTATATCTCTTCTGTCCATGCCAGCAAGTCCAAATCCTGCTGTCTGGCCATAGCCATTTGGAACTTCTGGATGGGCAGGGCCTTTGGTGCCGTGTAGAGAGCAATGCTGTAGGCGTTAGTGCTCGACAGGGTCTTTCTTCATGCCAAGTCTTGGCTTTGTGGAGCAGCAACATTTGTAAAACACACCCACTGGCTGTCCAAGAGAGGTTGGGGCTCTGGTCCAGATTTCTGTGAGCCTTATCTCCTGACCTGATCCTGTCAGAAGAGGATCCATGAGGCCAGAGTATACACATTTTGTCACCATAGTCTCCAGGCCCTCAGCACTATTAATAGACCTTCCCAAGCCAGAGTTGCCACTGTGTCAGAGAGATGCCTGCCACGGGAAGAAGGTGCCTGGGGCTGGCAGCCGCAATCCACCTGAGGTCTCTTAGCCATGATGAGGCGTGTGTTCCTGCGGGGGGTGGGGGGTGGGCGGTGATGGGAAGCACTTGTTTGGGAAGCACGTCACAGGAAGCAGAGGGGAGGTGCTGCGTCTGGGTGCCCCGTTGTTTTGCCAGCTGGCCGGAGGCGTTTAACTTCATCACTAGTCCATGGCCAGCTGCCCCGTGGTTGCTGCAGCAGTCACAGGGGCTCTTGCCTTTCCCGCAGCTGCCTCCCCGTGGACACTCAGAGAGAGAGAGGCTCAGGGGCCATCATGCGTGTCTGACTCCATCCCCGGGCCTGTTTCTAGGTGAATAGACATGGATAGCAGCCACCACTTCACGTTTCCAGAGGGGACACCAGTGGACATAGAGAAAGCACAAACCTTCTGTCACTGTGCTGGGCACTGGCTTTCGTAGGGCTCATGGGGTCAGACTTTCCTTTGTGACCTGTACTGCTGCATTGGTGGGTTAAGGGGAAGGCCCTGCCTACCTTCCTGGCCCACTCCTCTCTGGGATGTAGCCTCTCCTGCCACAATTCGGGATCCTTTGGGGACACATGTATGTCTGCCTGGGTTCTTCATTTAGACTCTCCGGCTTCCACCTTCATCTTTAGTGCTGGGGACCCTCCGGGTGGCCCTGACCTGAGACAGGTGTTTTCCTTCACTCCTGGCTTGGTTTCCAGAATTGTGTGTCTTTAGAATAGAATTCAGTGTGCACTTGAAACGCCTGGTTTGTGTGCTTGTGCCCATGAACGTGACTGTGGGTGGCTGTGTGCTCTGTCCCTGCATGCCTGAGTACACACGTGCCGAGCCATCTGGAGAAGGCACTCACCCATCACCCCATGCCGAGTGCGTGTGCGACCTTACCTGCTCCACAGGTCTTGTCCAAGCTAAGAGGGTCGTGTGTCTGTGTGTCTGTGTCTCGTGTGTAGACATCTGCACGTTTCGGCATGTCAGTGGAGTGTAGAGTGGGGCACCTGCCTGTGTCATTGCACACTTACTCTCCACGTGAGCACATTTGCAACCGGAGCTTCTTGTCACCTGTCTAATGCTGTCTTCTTGTCTCGCTCTCTGTGCTGTCACTGCTGCGTGCTGGCCCTGTGTCTGTTGCTGTCCTACAGTCCTCGCCAGTCGTGGAGGAAAAGGTAAAGGCCACACAGTGTTTGTGCTGTCATGCTAGGCACTTAGGGGCCTTAGGGGCTGGGAGAGTTAGGGTGCCAGTGGTTCTTAACTACAAGCACAGGCCGTTTCTGAATCAGCACGACACATTCCCTGCAGTGATGTTGCAGATCACAGCCTCTCAACAGAGTGTTTATAGGGCCATGACACTGAGGAGATGGCAGGCTGGCCTGAAGTCCCTGAGACAACCCCAGAGAGTAGGTCAGTGGTGCAGGGATCCCACTCAGCAAATGTCCACCCATCCACAGCCTGGGCGGCGCGTGTAAAGCCCAGGCTGGCATTGCCATGGTGGGCAGGGCGGGTACCCTGTGCTCTGGTGTCAGACAGCCTGGCTTGGTCATTTAGAGCCCTGGGCCCAGAGCCAGCAGTGTGACCATGACCCCACAGGCAGACAGCATGACCCCCTTGGGCTACGCCTCTGACGTGGGTCAGTGTTAGTATCTCCCCAGAGGAAGCTGCAGGAATGTAATGAGAGGACACAATGGCCAAGCTTCAGACAGGGCTCTGGGCCATCAGTCGATGCCCAGCGAGTGCTCACGGGGCTCAGAGAGCAGGCTCATTTGCAGTTCTGTGGAGAGCAGCAAAGAAATGACCAGAGGTGATTCTTGTTGAGGAAGAGTGGTCTGGCTGTCTCCAGCTGTGGTGTGTGTCTGTGTAGAGCTGTGGAAGCAGGTGATAGAAAAGTGTCTCCTGTCCTTTGAGGCAGGACACCCACACCCTTCCCCTGTCATCACCCTGTAGCATCTGGTAATAGCCAGGGTTGCACTTGCCTAGGGCCTAGGGACCCATTGTGTACGTTTCATCCAGGGTCAGACCCGGCCAGGGGAGGGCGACCCATACCAGCATCTCATGCCCTAAGGAGGAAAAGTGGGCACAGGACGGGCCGGGAGCCTCTGAGGGAACAGATGGGAATAGTGTCCTGGCCCAGCCCCCAACTTCCAGGGATATGCTGAGTGCATGGCAGCAGCTGCCTTCCCAGATGCCTTGGGCCTTGTGGGCTGTGTCAGAGCCCGAGTGAGCCGTGGGCCACTGAGGCCTTGATGGATCTGCAGACTCAGAACTTCCTGATTTGCCATCTTTCTTAAGATCTGAATTTCTTCAACTCCTAATTGACATGTCTGAAAAAGCATTTTCTGTCACAAGTAATGGGGGCTGTGTGAGGTACTTCCTGAGAGGCCTAGGCCCTGAATATGCCCCTCTGGCTGACCCTCACAGGCATCGGTAGCCCCGGCCCTTTGGGAGCATGCTGCTCCTCTGGTTATGTCCCTACCGCAAACTTGCTCCTGTGACAGCACAGCGGGGGACTCTGCTTGGCCCAAACAGCTCTGAGCAGTGCAGGCTCTGTGGATGACAGTCTCTGGCATGCAGTGCGTCTTCCCCAGAGCAGGGTGGCAGCTGGCCTGGGCTTCACTGCCTGGTGCTTGACTTAAAGCCTCCAACAGAGAAAGGTCTCTGCGCACACTGGTACTAAGGCCCACGGAGTGTCTTGGTACCTGCGATTTTGAGCTTCACTCTTACAAGTCCAGGCTACCCGACATTCCCAGTCTCCTAGTGTAGCTTTGAAAGAATCCTTCTCTGGCGTTGGTGCTCCATGACAATTTGGAAGAATGCACAGAGCAAGAGAAAGGTGACCAGGGGACTGTGCTGGGGGCGCCACAGAAGGGCAGGGTCCTCTTACTCTGTGCTGGTCTGTTCAAACATTTTTCAGTGAGAAGGTCTCATGAAAAAACAATAAAGGAGCGGGTGCAGGGGCCTTGGGATATGCTGGGGACAAGGAACAGAACGGGGCCAGCAGGGGTTGATTCCTTATGCTTGGCTCTAAGACATAAACCTGGGTCCCATGATGCCGAAGGGCCCCTCACTAGCACTGCTGTGGAGTGTCTTAGCACACATACCTGTCTGTTAAAATCAAAACAACTAAAAATGGCAAATCGCAGCATAGCGGATGGGGAAGTGTTATACAGGATCACAGATCACAGTGCAGCAGATTCCCTCGAATGCGCAAACACCTTCGATTAAGGTTTAGCTCTAGATCAGAGGGGATGGGAAGTCCCTGTGTGTGACAGGCTGCCCTCCCCACAGCTGACTTCTCTGTCCCCAAGCCAGGGGAGGGATGTCATGTAGAACATCTCCATCTGCAGAATAGGCATCTGCATGTGCAGGAAGAGTGTTCAGTTCTCATTTCACGAGCCACTGTCTGACCATCTGCTTCCTGTCCTCTCCCTCACATTTCAGCAGGAAGGAGCGCCCCACCTCTCTGAATGTCTTCCCCCTGACCGACGGCATGGTACGTGCACAGATGGGGGGCAAACTCGTGCCTTCGGGGGACCACTGGCACCTGAGTGACCTCGGCCAGCTGCAGTTCAGCTCCAGCTACCAGGTTTTGTAGCCGTGCCATGGAGTGGGGGTCTTCTTCCTGTTGCCCCATGTCCATTCAGAAAGCCCATTCTTTTCATACAACCCTTTGCAGCTTCCCCTGGGTTACTGGGACCTCCCTCAGGTATGACAGCAATGGAGAAACCCAGCCAGCTCAAGGTGATCGTGGCCTTCCATTGCTACCTACTAGTCTAGGTTAGACCTGTGTGCATCTATTAGGGCTAAGCTTAGTGACTGTCCTCCAAACACACCCCAAAGTATGAACCATATGGCCAGACTGGACTTCACCCCAGAATGCATTGTGCTTCTGGTGTCCGAGGTTTGCACTGCAATCGGGAGGATCAAAGACCAAGAGGCAGCTTCTCTTTTCTGGGCTGTTCTCATTCACCTGTCCAAGCTAACAGCTGGTTCTCTGAGTTTGAGAAGGCGAAATCAAACTGAAATGGGGGGCCCAGAAAAAGGCAAGGGCGGGAACTTTCCATGGCCTCTCACTGGTTCAGGGGCCTGGCCTCTTGCAGCTGTTTTTGTTCTGTGAGCTCAGCCTGTCTGGTGAAGCAGGCTGTGGCAGGACAGGATATTGACCCCTCACCATGTAAGGATGCCACTCTTAGGAGTGAAGGAGGTGATCCTGGAGCCGGTGGATTTCCCACAGAGACCATTGGAAGATGCCTGCGGGAGGCAAAGTGCCTTGGTCTCTGGGCAGGGCTGGGCTGTGGATGTGGGGCTCAGACGTCCTAGAAGCTTTCTTCCTGCTGTAGTGCCTTGCTGACTGTCCTCCGCCTCTGAATGTCCAGCTTGCCTGCAAGAGGTGGCTGCAGGCTATCAGCTCTGTCAGAAAGTGACCCCACTCGCTTCTGCTCTTGTTCCAGGGAGTGAGCATGTCTCTGTGACATAATGATCAGGCATTCGCCACCAGTTCTCGGCTATCCTGCCAGAGGGGGTTGGGCTAGGAAGAAGGGCAGAGGCCTGTGGGGCTAGACTCACTCTCACTCACACCCAAACTGGGCCTGCAGCTAGGGCCTCCCCAGAAGCTCTTAAAGAAGGAAGCCACGTGAGCCTCAGAAAGGTTTAGGGGCCTCTCTCTCTCACTCCGGGCTCCTCCTGCCCATGTCTGAGCCAGCTTTTCTTCTCACAACAGCTGTTTTCTCTCCCACTAAGTTGTCTAACATAATTTTTTTCTTAATAAATCATAGTGTTTTATGTTTTAGTTCTTAGATGTATTTTATTTGATTTTTACTTTTTTTTAAACAATTACATTTAAGTTTGTTTAATTTCATGTTCTAGGTTTTAAGGTTTTTCTAATTTCTTAATTTTTTGTTTTTGTTTTGTTTTGTTTTGTTTGTTTGTTTTTATATACTGTATTTTCAGTGTTTTAACCAAACAGTTGTGGCTACTCATGGTGAGGGAAGACCGCTAAGAGTTTGGGTTCTTTGCATTTGGAGGTCACTGCTACACGTTGATGTTTAGGAGGTTGAGAGGTTTGCCTTTAGGTAAGTGGTGGCCAGGGGGAGTATCCTGTGGGTAAGTGGTGGCCCATAGGTAACAGAGCTAGGGGAGCTTGGGGGAGGCCTGGTTATGTCGCAGAACTCCCCACCGTGATTACATGGATCAGGGAGGCCCGTGGAAAATCCACAGACATGAGTTTGAGAGTCGCAGACAGACGGGCTGGGGAACATAGCCAGTGAGGAAGGTGGTCCGGAACACGTGTGGTTCTGTGAGGGGTCCTCCCACACGTCCCCTCCTCGGTCTCCCTGGAATTCCCATGCATCCAGTCTCCTGCACCCATCTCTCCTCAAGTGCTAGCACAGGACCAGATGGCAGCAGAGGGTCCCCTCTCCATGGGACACCCGATGCCTGTGATGTGGAGTGACAGCACTTAGGGAGCCATCACAGTTTTCAGTGTACATGGTGCTATGAAAAGGAAAGGATTTTTCCTTCTCACTTTGGCCCTAGGCTGTAGAACCTAAACCCAAACAGAAATGTTCAGACAGAGGGGCTTCTAGGGAGTGAGGGACAGGCTCTTTTGCAGGGCTTCTTGCCTCAGCACACCCACAGTCCAGGGCTTTGGGGCCACCTTATGCACTGTGGAATGTGGAGTGATACCCCTAGCCTCCACTCGCTGCATGCCAAGAGCGTTCAAACCACCACCCGGCGGTGACCACAAATGTCTCCAAACATCATAGGCATCCCCTGGGGATGCTGCCTTCCAGGTCGGGAGCTCTGCCTAGAGAAGGATGTGTAATTTTGAAATTCCTGGTAGAGAAGTCTCAGGAGCCTGTTAAACTAAGCCAGAAATAGCCATCCCAGGGAAAGGCAACATCTTGCCCTGGGCCTGGCCATGATCAGCAGGGTCAGGAAAAGGCGAATCTCAGAAGCCTCCCAACCAGCTCTGGTTCCTTGTCACCTAGAGGCCAGCCCTTCCTGGTTAACAGGTGGGCGTAAGTTCGTCGTGGTGTTCATCCAGCTCTATGTAGAGGGCCAGACACCCCCCTCATCAGCCCCTTCTCCATTAGAAAGTTCCCCCAGTAGTGTGCGCTCTGAGGAAACCGTGTGACCTGGCACCACAAGGTAACTTGGGTAAACCCCATGAGCCACCTGTCAGCGGCACCCCCACCACAGGAGCCTCAGCCCCTCCTGAGGCCATGCTCCTTCTCAGCACCTTGGAAGGGGACAGAGCTCAGGAGAACTGCCTCACACAGGCTGCTGGGAGGCTCCAGGGCACCTGCTTGGGGTGAGTCAGGGGTTATTGATATTAGTTTAATAGAGGAGTGGGGGCTGTTTTCATTGCAATTGTCTGATAGTTCCACTAGGAAAGACTGAAGTATTTATTTGTTTCACGTCCTATGCTTATTCAAGTAAGTGTTCTCTCCATGAGATTCTTAAGTGTTGATTGTACTTTTTAATCTAGATTTTTTTCACTCCTGGAATGTTTCAGGGATGTCCCATTCTGTGGAAGTGAAATTTCAATGTGTTTGTATTTGCGTGCAGCAGACTTTGGTCCACTTGAGTCGTGGGGTTAAGCATTACATGTCCACTGGTCTCTCTATATGGGAGGCCATGACTGGCAGAACTGGGAAGGTTACGCCCCTTCACAGCCTCTGACTGTGGCCAGGGCGGGAAGCAGGACACAGGGGTGGGACAGGTGCCCAGTGCTACACACCAGAGTGACAACTGGGTCCGAAGGCCTCCACCCTGACCCTGTTAGAGCCCTCCATTCACTCGGGGCTGCAACTTGTTTCTGACCATCCACTGGCTGCAAAGGGTTGCCTGCCATATCCATGTAGCTTCATGTCCATCACACGTGGCATCATTGGGGAGCGCGCAAGCTGAAAGCCCCGATCTAAACTATTTAAATAATGTGGCAGCTGCCTCTGGAGAAGTAGAGGCAGTGGCTGGATAAGCCAAGTAACTGGAAAGTAGGGGTCCTCCTGTCCCTTCCAGTCCAGGCACTGTTTTATTGTGGCCAAGTAGCAAAGAAGCCAAGTGAAGAGGCCTCATGCCTCTGCGGTCTGCCTGGCCTCACCTCGAGCTGCAGGGGGCGGTGACTCGCACGATGAGCTTCCCCTCTTCCTATGTTTGGCCCTAGTGTCCACAAGATGAGATGTCTGAGTCGGGCCAGTCCTCAGCGGCTGCCACACCTAGCACCACAGGCACCAAGTCCAACACACCCACGTCCTCCGTCCCCTCGGCCGCAGTCACGCCCCTCAATGAGAGCCTACAGCCCCTGGGGGACTATGGTGCTGGCACCAAGAACAGCAAGCGGACCCGGGAGAAGCGGAACAGCCGCAACATGGAGGTCCAGGTCACACAGGAGATGCGCAACGTCAGCATAGGTACCTCGGCCACTGGCGCGCCCTGGGCTCTGTGAACGGGGGCTCACCTACCCGCCACTGCCACCTGCTCTCCCGCCTTCTTGGCCTTCTCATCCAGAGAGACTTCTCTTCCTCCTACAGATTGTAGTTTTGGTACATGTATTTATTAGGCCACTGAAACACCACAGACTGTGTGGTTTAAACCACAGATGTTTATTTCTTTCAGTCCTGGAGGCCAGAAGTCAGGCATCAAGGGTGTCAGCAGGGCTGGTTTCTCCTGGGGCCTCCCTGGTGTGTAGATGCCATCTCCCCTCTGTGTTCATAACATAGCTGGCCCTCTGTATGTTTGCATCCTAATCCTAATGGGATGGAATCAGGGCCCCCGCCCTAATAGCCTCATTTTATTGTAATCATCTCTTTAAAGCCCTCGTCTCCAAATATAGTCACATTCTGAGGTCCTGGGGGTTAGGGCTTTGACATATGAATGTGAGGGACACAATAGCTTCCTACAGTAGAGCATCGTCATTCAGCAAACACAGTCGGATGAGGTCATAAGAAGGAGGCGCAGTTCCAGAGGATGCCCCCGTCAGCCACCAGTATGGGAAGAGCCCTATCCTGACAGTCTGCCCTCCGGTGGTCTGACAGGGATCTCCAGACAAGGGGTGGGGAGGCAGCCTGAGTTGTGCAGAGAACTACCAGGCGTCGCCCTGACCCCAGTCCCACTGTGTCCCCTAGGCATGGGCAGCAGTGACGAGTGGTCCGATGTTCAAGACATTATCGACTCCACCCCAGAACTGGATATGGGTCGGGAGCCCCGCCTGGACCGCACTGGCAACAGGTACATACTGGGCCCAGGGCCCAGGTCCTGGTGGGCGAGGCGTTCACAGTGGGAGTCGGTCCCTTTGGTGCGGGTGCCCGCGCAGCCTCCACCCGTGGGAGAACATCTGGGGTACTGACCCACCCTCTCCTGCCATGCCCGTACCGCACAAGCAGTGTTGGCATTGAGCACCCGTGGCGGGGATCAGAGGGTCCCCACACAAGGCCTATTGATGCTGCCCACTCACCCTGCCCTTCCCTGCTACTCGTCCTCATAGCCCAACTCAGGGGATCGTCAACAAGGCTTTTGGCATCAACACTGACTCCCTGTACCACGAGCTGTCGACCGCGGGGTCCGAGGTCATCGGGGACGTGGACGAAGGGGCTGACCTACTAGGTAAACACAAGCTGTCCCTTGATCCCAGGGCCCTCGGGCTGTTGGTTTTGTTTGTAATGAAAGCAAAGTCTCTGCTGTGAACTAGGAACTTCTCTTTATAGTTTTATTGAGATATGTTTTACACACCGTAGAATTCAGCCACTTACAGCGTGTGCAGTTCAGCGGGTATGAGTGTGCTCAGAGTTGTGTCCCTATGTAGTTGTAGAACATTTTCTCATCCAGAAAGAAACCCATGTGCATTAGCACTCAGCCCCAGCCCTGTCCAGCCTCTGCTCAGGCAGTCTACTTTCTAGGAGTGTGTTAGAAGGGGGCTATGGCCAGCTCCTCCACTCCGCAAGGAAAATGCCCAGACAAGGGCATTCGCGCCCTCAGCACCTCAGGTCTCCACCAGCTCCCCACGCCGGGGTCTGAGGTGGGTGCAGAGCCGGCCACCCGATGTGGACTCACTCCTGGTTGTCCCTCCCATCCCAGGATGGCCATCAGACGTGTAGAGAGCCTGGTTTTTGCCAGGTGGCTGCTGGTAGCCGGGGGCCTCCTGCACGGTTATCCAGTACAGCAGGTGGGAAGTCAGAAGTGTCACCACAGGAGTCTCTCAGTGGGGTTTAACCTCTTCCTGTCCCCACCCATCTATCCCCCTGGCCCCGACCCCTGGGGATCCCTGCCCCAACCATGTGTCTGGAGCCTGAGTCTTGAGAAACAGCCTTGTTCCAGAAGCCCTGCTGCAGGAAGAGCTCCAGGACCTCAAGGGCTACAGCTCAGCTCTTCCTTCCCACCCAGGCCCCCAGCAAGGTGAGCTTCAAGGACAGAGTGTGGCTGTGTTCTCCGGGGAGCAGTGGTTCTGTTGGTCCCCTCCACACACACAATTCCACCGAAGTGGCTCACGGGGAAGGGGGCTTCTCTGTCCTCATCGCTCAGGAGGGAGCAGCATCTGGAACCAGGGCAGCTGCCTCAGCTGCACACGTGACAAGTCGTAGCACAGGGTGATAGGGATTCTTCCAGATACTTCCAGAGTCTTTGAGGGCTGCCTCTGACATGATGATCCATGTTTTGTCATCTGCTGCCTGAGTAGGCAGAGCCGTTGCTGTCTTGGATTAAAGTTTTTGTTGCTAGTCTTTCTGTGGCTATCACTCCACTGATTAACAGTGATGTTCGCCATGCAGGGACTTGAGGGTGTTTTGGAGCCAGTCTGGGCTCCTTGCTCAGCCCGGCTGTTTGGACAGCGCTGCTCCCAATGGCTT
Organism: Rousettus aegyptiacus; assembly: GCF_014176215.1. NCBI lineage: Eukaryota > Metazoa > Chordata > Mammalia > Chiroptera > Pteropodidae > Rousettus > Rousettus aegyptiacus. Next base: position 15,573,968 of record NW_023416311.1, on the reverse strand, counting down.
GGCCAGCCCTCCAGCTACAGACATCGGCAGGCCTGGGCCCGCATGGAAGGGTCTGGCTGGCGCTTTTGATCTGGCAGATTGTCACTTTCTTTGCTTTGGGGCCACCTCTTGGTTGTTTTCATAAGCTGATTGTCTTACTTGGGGTAGGGGGACCACCAGGGAGCATCATTGTCTGGGTGTTCAGTACCTTGTGCCTGAGATGGAAGTTTTTTCAGCTAGTTTTTAAATTGTGGTAAAATACACATTAAATTTGCCCATTTTTAAGTGTACAGTTCAATATTGTACTCAGTGGTAAAAAACTGAAGTCTTTCTGTCTAAGATCAGGAACAATATGTCCACTTTTAGCAGTATATATTTTTAATGGAATTTTTCTCATAAGCATTGTAAAAAATGTATTTCAAATATATGGAAACTTGATATTCAAAAAAATATCTAATTGGGGCAGTCACTTTTAATATTTTGACATCCTTCTACTCTTTATATATAACTCAGCTAATACCATATATGTTCTATTTTTAGGTGTTTTTTTAATCTTTGGAAAAATGGTACATGCTTATGATAATATTCAAAAAATATCAAAAATTGCCAAGGAGAGAGTGAAAACCAAGGCACCCTCCCCCATGCCGTGACGAGTGTTTTCGTGTCTCGATGACACCCTCCCAAGTTCCATGGAACATGGAGGACAGGCGTTGTCAGCTCATGCCTATCCTTTTTGGGCGATATTACCATTTCTCTGAACTCCTAATTCCTCTACCTATTTTAACTTTGTTTCCTCTGCGTGACTGTAAGTTACCTAATCATTTTTCTTTCAGTTTAAATACTGCTCTCATGGATACCTGCAAGCATACAACTTTTCCCATATCTCTGATGGTTTCTTTAGGACAAATTTCTAGCCAGTGGGAACCCCAAGGCGAAGGGCGTGGACTCTTGAGGGATGGCTACATGTTGAGTTCCCAGAGGGTACTTGCCTTGGATTTGCATTCACGCCAGTAGAGGTGGGGCCTGGCTGTCACTTCCGGCAGTTGTACCCACTGGGCTGGCTGTGGCTGAGGAAAAGCCGCATATCAGCAGAGTTAGAAGGCGTGGGGGTCAAAACTGTAACATAGTCACGCACACTGAACCCCTGGAGGTGCACCTAACCAGTACATCCGATGGGCCTTTGTTCCGAGGAACTGGAAACCAACCCTTTCCTCATACGGTGACAGAGCATGAGTTGCTGTGCGCTCAGCATTCCTCTGCGATACTTTGCAGGATGGTGGCCATCTTGTTGGAACGAGACCTTGCCCTCGGGTGATGGAGCTTGTGGTGCCTTTCCAGAGCCTAGAGGAAAATGAACGTGTGAAAGTCAGGCAGCCTTGAGGAGCTCAGGAAGGTCAAGGGTTGTCGTCACTTGTTGCTGGAGCACTGACGCCAGGGGGCCTGCTCTGTGTCCAACAGGGTGGAGGGAGGAGCTGGGGTCTACTCTAGTCCCCTCGCCTGAGGGACCCCATCACCAGAGTGTGGCACAGCTAAAGCAAATGCCAGTGATGGGAGTCCCGGTCCCCTGTCACCATGGAGTGAACACCTGACTCTAGGTTCCCTGTGTGGCTGCTAAACCTATAAGAAACTAGGGCAGTGGGTGGCTCTGTCAGTCTTGGTTTTGTGACAGTTTTCACAATAGAAAGATCCTTTAATTCAGAAACACATTAATGTTCTATCTAAGCCGTGAGATGTTTCTTAAGGCAGTTGGTATGGTTGGTGGTGGTATCCCCAAGCTCTAAATGCCTGGACTGGCTGCTCCATGCCTGTCTTGCCATTTGGACTATGGATTCCTTTAGCAAAGAAGAATGGAAAAAGACCTTTGGTAGGCATATGTTGTTATATTTCGTTGAACCTACAACACAACTGATTGTAGGATACACCATTATTGTAGAAATCGCCAAGAAAAAAAATTGCCGCAAATCAAACTATAATATGCCATTGATTCTAAAACCCATTTACAGTTTCACAGATGTTAAGGTATGAAAATATGCGTCTTAGTATTGGCATAACGAGAGAGAGAGGGAATTAATACTTACTGACCAGGTGGCACTAGAAGGTGCCAGGTACTCTACCAGGGAATTTCACAGCAAGCTGGCCCTAAAGAGATGGCATCTTCATTTCACAAATGAGGAAACAGAAGCTCAGAGAAGCTAAGCAACATGCCATGCGTCACTTAGAATCTGAAGCTCTGCACAGGCTGCTTGGACTTTTATGCTCCTCTGCACGAGTTCAGGAGCAGGTCCCACCCACGTAACAACCGGACATAGAAAATGTCTAGAAATAACCCGGATACGTAGACAAACCTATGTGAAGAGTTGGAAACATAATTGAAGAACATAAGAAAGGCCTCACGTAAATAGAGAATTATGACATGTTCTTAGATTTAAAGACTGAGCTAGGTAAATCTGTCAGGTGACGTCAACAGATCGGCCCATTGTTTGTACATGAATTAATTCAGTTCCAGTAAAAAGACCCACACAGTTGGGTTTTTTTCCTGGAACTGTATGAATGGATTCTGAAGGTCATCCAGAAAAGTAAATGTATAAGAATAGCCTAGAAATTTTTGAGAAAAAACAAGTTTGCAGAATGGTCACTCCAGATATCAGCATTTTGTAAAACCATGATGATGATAACAGGCAGGCAGCTCTGGGGCAGCGGTTAACCACTGACTCCGTGAGTGCCTGCCAAAGAGCTGAGGACAGACCTGGAGCCCTGTGGGAGCTCATACATGACAAATGTGGCATTTCAAGTCATTGGGAAATGGGTGGATTATTTAATATGTGTACTGGATTAGTCGAACAGCCACTTGGAGAAAAATGAAGTGTGATCCCAACCCCATACCATACACAAAAGGAGTATCGAGGTGGATTAAAGGTTTAAAAATACATAAAAATACAAGGATGATGGGACTGGAAGAATATTGGAGAGTATTTTCATAATCTGGGTCTCTCTGCATAGTCATAGCCATAGAGGAAAATATTGACATGAAAATCGTGTGTGCATGTATGTGATCTCCATCATTATAATTCAAAGAAGTCAAGTAAAATAGAAAATGGACATATAATAAAATAGGAAATTCACAGAAAATACTAAAACATGAAGAGATGCTCAATTTCAGGAATAATACAGATAAAATTAACAGAAAATAGAGATAACTCTTTTTTATTAAATTATTGACAAAAATGAAGCCGCTCTGGTGGAAGATGACTTGTGCACCTGGTGGAGTGCCACTGGCAGTGTGAGGTGGCAGCTGGAGACTCAAAGCGAGCGGGACCACAGGTTCTCAAACAGGGCCACCTGGCCCACACATGACATTGTGCATTGTGGTATCCTGGGTGGTCATGCCCATAAATGCCCTAAATAGCTACTAAAGGAATGAGAGCCATAGTAAATGATGGGACAGCCCTTATATAGAAATATGACAAAGCATTCAGGGTGACGGAGGGTCTTTGACGTGCACAGTCCCGTGATGGTGTTAGATGAAAGCAGGTTGCCCAAGAAGATAGATAACGTGGCTGCGATGTTGTCTTTTAAAACCCGATGTTTATCTAGAAAGATGTGTTAAGAGGAAGAACATCAGAGGTTAACAGTGGTTGCCTTAGCAAGGAGAAATAAGTGAGGGCCTTTTTGAATTGATGCACTTCTTTATTTGAAGTCCTGCAACAATTTATGTATTTTGTCATTTAAGTCAAGCGACTTTTTATACCGTTGCTTTTCTGTGTGGAATGAACCCGCGGAACAGTACTGTCTCATCAGATTTTCAGCTGGATATCAGAGAGTGGCTTGGACCCATGTGAGGACAGCACATGCCAGCCGCACACACCCCACCTCTACCTCTGCTCTCTAACTCAGTGTTTTCCTCCCTACACAGTGGGGCCATGTGTTCTGGTCACCCCTTTTCCTGAGGTCGTGCCTGTCCTGAAAGACTTGGGCTGGCCAGGAGACCCCACAATGCTAAGTGCACATCTGTCAGCGAGCTCTGCCCCTCTGGGAGTGCCTTTGTGGCTGGACTCCCTTGGTACCCCACCCACATGCAACCACACATATATGTGCACAGCCATGCACCCGCATACATGCACACACACCTATGCACAACTACACCATTACACAGACATACACAACTACTTATTCACACACAACCACGCACATATATCCATCCACAACCACACACATGCACATGTGCACAGCCACTCAATGCACAACCATGTGTACACACACGCATTTACATACACACACACTCAGGCCTTAGCTTGTCAGGTCTGTAGAGGGCTGGCCCTCCTGATGAGTGGGTAATGGGCACGGTGAGCAGGTTTTAGGTCCCCACACCACCCCCCAGTATGCGGGGTGCTCTGGACCACCCCCAGGGACTAAGGGACATTCCATTTTGACTTCCTTCTTCCTTAAGGGTTTCTGCCCTTAGTGGGATTTGTCCCCGCAGGCCTGGTGACATTCGCTCATATTCTTTCATGCCCTTCAACATGGAAATGGCTGATCATTGTTGCTTTTTCTTTAATAAGAATTTCTTTTGTTGGTTTCAGTCACCAATTGACCTTTGTCACTTCCTTTCCCCGTCTCTTTGTGCTTCGCTGGACATGGCCCCAGGAGAGTTCTCAGGTGTGTATCTCTGTCTGAGTGGGGCCCACTCTTCCCCACGGTGAAGTCCAGGTGGAGTGGGGTGGTGCTCCAGGGACACTCCCTGATGCTGTCACACTCCAGTCACTGCTGGCCGTGCAGCCTGTCTCCTCCTGATTCTGTTCCAGGCCACTAAGGCATACGTGCTTTTGCTCACCAGCCTGCCGTTGCTCGGAGTTTATTTTGATTTGCTCCACTAGCCCACTGAAGGTGACCTTGACATCTGAGGGAGAAGCTGTGCCCTGACCTCATCTTCTCAAAGGCTGAGAATTCCCCAGGGCCATTTCTTAAGGTTCTACAGAGCCATTAGAAGCAGAGGACAGTTACCTGGACAAGGCCTGCCAGCCTAGTTCTACAGTATCTTCCCTCTGTCACGTGCACCTCAGAAGTCAGGGGTCCCGTCAGGCCCCTGCCAAGTACAGCTCAGGGGTCCTCTCTCCATGTGGCAGGTGGTGCCAGCTCCTGCTTTCTTGTTTTGCAGCAGGAGGTTCTGAGGCCCCACCCACCCATGTGCAGCCTCTGCAGTGTACAAAGTATGCAAAGGCATGCGGTCCGGGGCACAGCTGTCCCTCCCTGCAGGGACTGCTGCCCTTACCCCATCCCTCACCACCCATGGTTGTGGTGTAAGGTGTCAGTGCATTGCTGTGACCTTCCACCTCACTGCAAGTGCTTTTAGCCTGGTGATCTGTACAACCCCAGGATAAACTTTCTGGAAGGAGTAGCCAGCTCCCTCCCATCCTGCTCTTGCATCCACCCCTAACCCAGCAAGAAGTAGTCCTAAAATACCCCCCACCTGCTGTCCACACAGGGCTTAATGCGCTTGTTTTCTCTCCCTTCCTCTCCCCTGCTCCTTCCTCCCGCCCTGGTTGCCCATCTCCCCGTGGGACCTGGGACCGGGATGGCTCCCATAGTGCGCGATGATTTTTTTGGTAAGGCCAAGGCCCTGTTTCAATATGTGTTTGTCCCATTTCGGGCTTCCTTTGTCTGCCCGACACTTCTCATGTTTCATAAGCTGTCTGCTTTGTTCTGCATGGTGGGGCTGCAGTGGGGTCAGCAGGGATTTCTGGGGTAAGGAGTGGGGGCATCTGCCCCACCTCTCCAGCAGTTTCCCTCAGAGCAGACCCTTGGTGGACTGAAGAGGGGCGGGGCAGCCCCAGCCTCTCTGAGCTCCCATAAGCTCAGGGCAGGCAGGCTGGCCTCTGGGTGCACCCCTGAGCCTGTTTGAGGCAAGCCTGATGCCTGCTGCATCCCATCGAAGGGGGAGGCAGGCCCTGTATGAGGCAAGGAGGTGAGAATGGAGACAGGCAGAACCCTAAGCTGAGCCTGCTGTGTGCATCTTGTCTCATGGTCACAGTGGACCACAGAGGGAAGCGAATAGGAGGGGCTCTCTGAAAGGATTAGATTCAATACTTTGGGGGCTTTGCGACATGCCCGCAGAGAGCTCAGTCTGTGAGGTCCACTCTGGGGCCTGATCACAGAGGAGCGGGTCAGCCTTTTCATGTCCACTCCTTCCTGTGTCTTCTGCTGACCCCACCACCTCAGGCCAGGTCCTACCCGTTCTGCTCCTGTCCCCAGTGGAGGGCTGCACCTGCCATGAGGCCATCCCATCGCCTTGGCCAGGTGTTCTCTGCGTCTCGTGCTATCTTCTCTGTTCCCATCACCACAGCTCTAACCTCCATGCCTTTGGGGTGGGAGCAGCTCTGAAAGGGGTCTGTTTCATGGTGGGCCAGGAAACCACAGGGTGGGGCAAAGGGGTAATGCTAGGATGGGGGGCAGAGATTGAGGTGCCTGGCAGAGACAGTTAAGGGTCACTCAGGCTGGTGCCATCTGGGCCTTGCTGGTACACAGACTTCATGTCTGTACAGAGCTATGGGAACCCAATTCCAAGGTCCAGAATGTAAGCCCAGGGCTCTTGCACCCATCAAGGCAGTGGGAACCTGCTCAATGCCATCCAGAAGCCATTCTGGGACCCCCTTGGGGCTCGCACACAGCAGATCCATCTCTGACTGCATTGCTGGGTGGAGAGTCTGCCTGAAGGCCAGCAGAGGCCTCTCCCATGGTCTACTTGGCCTCCCTTTGCAGCTGGTCTTCCTGCAGGCTGCACCTCTGGCCTTTATCCCCTCTCATCAGCCCTCCCAGGGTGGGTCATCGCCTGGGGAATCTTTGTTATTCTGAGGCAGATGTGGTGACATCAGGGTCTGGCTTTAGCAGGCACGATACCTCCCGCACCTTTCGTTTCAGGAATGGGCAAGGAAGTAGGGAATCTGCTGCTGGAGAACTCACAGCTTCTGGAAACCAAGTAAGAATGCTCTTTAGTACCATGGTTGTTGAGATAACTCTCCACCAGGGCCTCCCTGTGACAACTGTGCCAGCCCAGCCCCAAGGGTGGCCTCCAGAGAGGACCTGGACCCAGACAGCTGAGCTCACCCCTTCTGGGGAGAGGATGGCATGGTCACTGCCTTTAACTGGGGCATGTGATCACCACCTTTTGCCACATTCTGGACCAGGATGTGCTTTCTCAGATACGCAGTGAGGGCAGACCCCTCTGAGACCCCCATCACATAATGTACACGGAACTCTGATCTTTCTGCCTTTCCAAAGAAATGCTCTGAACGTGGTGAAGAATGACCTTATCGCCAAAGTGGACCAACTGTCAGGGGAGCAGGAGGTGCTGAAGGGGGACTTGGAAGCAGCCAGGCAGGCCAAACTAAGGCTGGAGAGCCGCATCAAGGACCTGGAGGAGGAGCTCAGGAGGTGAGCGGGGCTGGGAGCTGGCAGTAGGGTGGGGCTCCCAGAGGAGGCAGGGTCGTCTGTCATGGAGGGACAGATCCCCACCCCCAGCTCCCTCCATTTGGGGGTTGGGGTGGGTTCTGGCATCTCTTCTGCCAGCCATACCCAGATAGGTCATTCCCTCCCAAAGTGGCCCACTTTGCATGCTCACCTCTCAGCCTCCCATTCTCTCTTAATTGTATCTCCTGTTTGACTTCACCCACCCAGCTTCTGTGTTATCCGCCAGCCCCTCCCCATTCTCTTGGGTGCTCTATCCTTGGTGGCCTAGCTGGGCCTTCCTGCTGCTCTCACACCATTACAGTTCATTCAGGAGGAGGGAGGGGAGGATTGAGGGCTGCCTGCCCTTGGTATCCCACGTTCCCCTCTGCTCCCCACCCCTGGATCAGCCAAGGTTCGGCCATGCAGCCTGGTTGAGAAGCTCCGGGGTCTCCTCCCCCACAGTCTGCTTTTCCCTGTATCCTTTCTCTTCCAGCCTGATTCTCACCCCATTCTCCTGGAGTGGTAAATGGGAAAGGGGAGGTGTGAGAGGAGGGCCCCAGGCAGGTGGCACCTGTCCTCGTGGAAGTGGGAGCCAGATCTGCTCTGGGCTTGCCTGAAGCCAGAGCTTCTCATGCTTGGGAGTAGCTGGCTCTGCCTTCTCAACATTGCTTGACCACTGAGGGGAAGTCCTGTTCCTTTGCTGTAGCAGCCAGGACGGATGTCTGGGCTTCAGGGCTTACGTGAGGAGGGGTTCAGAGCCACCCATACCCAGGTCACTGGCAGTAATGCTCAGAGCCTAGAACCTGAAGGGAAAGCCCTGAACTTGACTGAGAGGCGAGATAGCCTCTGGGCCAGCACCCAGCAGGCTCTCACCCTTGCCTGGCTTCCTTCTTGTCCTGCAGAGTGAAGTCGGAGGCTATCACTGCCCGCCGCGAACCCAAAGAAGAGGGGGAGGATGTAAGCAGCTATCTCTGTACAGAATTGGTATATTCCACTATTAACATGTGGGCATGGGGGGTGGCTGTGGGGTGGGACACGCTCATTCTTCTGGGCCTCTGGGCCCCTCTCGCCCCACCTGTGTGACAGTCTCACCCAGAAGCATTCCCCCCGGGATGTCATGAAGTCAGAACCAGCCCTCCTCAGTCCCCGGTCCTAGTAGATGCATTTTGCACAGTCACAAGCGGGGTCTCCCTGCCTTCGCAATGCAGCCGCTACCCCATATGCTCCAACTTGCAGAGCTAGGCACAGAAATAGCATCAGTCAGCACTGTCTCCAGACAGAACAACAGCGAGGCCCTCAGACTGCTCATCTGCCCCACCTTCCCCTTGAGATGCATGGAATGTTCTGAGGAAAACTGGTCCCTCTGCTCCCTGGGCGGAGCCAGGCCTGGGGCTTCACCCCAAGTGAATTTGGACCTTGCCACTCCTTAGCTGTTATTTTGGGGGTCGCATAATGCTTGTGTCAGGATGTGGCTCATGCAGCAGGCTCTCAGGAAACAGTAGCTGCTCCTTTTGCCCATCCCATGCAGCCCCTCACTCCAAATACTCTAGGAGAGAAACAAAGCCGCAGGTGAACTGTGGAGCTCCCCCAGCCCCTTCCCATGTGGCACAGGGAAGATGTGCCTGTTCGGGGCCTCTGCCTGCTTGTGTGGGGTCTGGGCAGCACGTGGTGGGGGCCGCATGGGGAAGGTGCATGCCTCACTCGCCTGGTAGCTCCCCACTGGGCCCCTCGCCCTTTGGCCAGCCTGTGGCTGCCTGGGGCACAACTTTGCAGAAGTAGACTTGGTCTTGGCACCCAACTCACCAATAGTAAACCCCTCACAGATCCACCAGAACCCCCTTGAACGTGGCGACCTCAGGTCCTGCTCACTGGTCCTTTCCTAGAACCTCTCTTCCCGCGGTTCCATCTTGGACCAGTCCTACCTGTTAATGTTGACCAGAGGCATCTGGGATTGCCACGGTGTCCAGGGACTTATAGGAAAAGTCACTGTTGTACCCCTCAAGTATATCCTGTGACCCTCTGGAAAGAAGGTGGCCCTGTCGACAGGTAGACTCCCACGTCTCCTGTCCCCCTGCCCACACCCTCCCCACCCTTTTGCTCGAGGGTCTGTGGGAATCCGCACTTGGATTAGCCCACACCCGGAGACCAGCCTGTGAGGAAGCATGGTGTGACCTGGCCTTTGAGGGCATCAGACTGACCTGCCAGCTGGCCCCTCGCTGGCTGAAAAGCAGCGCCTCTCCCTTGCAGGACAAGATCCCCATGGCACAGCGCCGCCGCTTCACGCGGGTGGAGATGGCCCGCGTGCTCATGGAGCGCAATCAGTACAAGGAGCGGCTGATGGAGCTTCAGGAGGCCGTGCGGTGGACCGAGATGATAAGGTGGGTCCCAACGATGTGTTCCCATCTCCACAAGTGAGCTGTGGTAGCTGTAAGAGGTCCTAGCGATGGAATTGAGGATCACCTGAACCCCACCTCCCTCTCTTCTGAGGGGATTGGAAGGGTGCCGGGCCTCCCTGGCGGGAGCCTGCACAGGGCCAGGAGAGCTGGGCTTCCATTGCAGCCCTGGCCTGGCAAGCAGATGCCCCCCGGCTAGAGCAGGGCTGGGGCACGCTGGGGCTGGTGTGCCAAGGCCCCTCTGTTCTGAGTGACCTGCCCAGGAGCTTCTCTTCTCTGATGCTCCATTCCCAGTGAGTCCAGGTCAGGGGTCCCCTGCAAGGGAGGCAAGAGGAGGCCCAGCAGAAGTGGGGTGTGGTCAGGCTGGGCAGTGTGTGGGGCTTGTGCTGTGCACCTGGTTTGGCCTGGGTAGGTGAGTAGGTGCCACTGGGCAGTGGCTGAGCCGGGCTCCTTCCCTGCCCCTGCCCTACAGAGCATCCCGAGAGCACCCGTCTGTACAGGAGAAGAAGAAGTCCACCATCTGGCAGTTGTGAGTTTGGGCACTGGACTGGGGAGGGGGTCAGGGAGGCCGACCCCAGGCCTGCCCCTCACCTCCTGTGCCTCTGCTGTCAGCTTCAGCCGCCTCTTCAGCTCCTCGTCCAGCCCCCCTCCAGCCAAGCGGTCCTACCCTTCAGTGAACATTCATTATAAGTCGCCCACCACAGCGGGCTTCAGCCAGCGCCGAAGCCATGCCCTGTGCCAGATCTCAGCGGGCAGCCGGCCCCTGGAGTTCTTCCCCGATGAGTGAGTGTTGCACCCCTCCCCTGCGCCTCCCCTTGGCGCCACGAGGAGGGGAGGCATGTGGCCCTGGGGCACTGAAGCAGGACCTGCCTCGCCTGGTTGCTCTGGGACTGTGCTAGGAGATGGGGTGCACAGTGGGAAGGGCCCTGGCCAAGGCATCAGGGCTCATGACCTCTCCAAGCACACACCGCGCATCCCTCCAGCCCCTAGTGGGAGCATTGGCTGTCGCTTTTTACTCCCCCACGGTCCTTCTTAGTCCTGAGGGGCCGTGCCCCTCTCTTGAGGACCTCACTGCTGCAAGCAGGGGGTTCAGGCGCTACCTCACCTGTACTCTCTAAGGATTCTTAGAACTGACAGGAAGTCTTTCTCCAGGGTTGGGGTTTCTTCCTGGGGAATAAGTTTCTACTTGTAATTTTGTATTTTTCTTCATTTTGAAACCAACAGTTCGGCTCCAGAGCAAAGGTGGGGAATTCTGTGCCTGGGTCAGAGTCTGTGGAAGTTTCCCTGGGAAGAGTCAGGGGGAAGGGAAGCTGCACTGTGGGTCCTGTCAGCTGGCCCTTAGCGAAGGGGACAGCAGAATGGGCACCTGGATGAAGGCAGGTGCTGGGTGTGGTTTCCAAGCCCAGTGCTAGGGAGAGCCACCCCATCAGGTGGGCACCCAACATGGCCAGAGGCCATGCTTCAGCGGCCAGGAAAAGACAGGACAGGTCTAGGAGGGAGAGCTCCCAGGGCATTGGGTGCTTTCTGCAGGGCAAGCCCATAGGATCTCAGGTCACCAAAGACTGAGAAGTAATCCTTTGTTCCTCTCGCCCACCCAGCGACTGCACCTCCTCTGCCCGGCGGGAGCAGAAGCGAGAGCAATACCGCCAGGTGCGCGAGCACGTGCGCAATGACGACGGGCGGCTGCAGGCCTGCGGCTGGAGCCTGCCGGCCAAGTACAAGCAGGTGCTGCGGGGCGCGGTGCACATGCACCGGGCGGGGTGGGGGCATAGGATGGGTCCACAGCCTCAGCCCCCATTCTGAAAGGATGGGTAGCCAAACCTGAGCTTCCCCAGGCCTCGCTCCCACAGTGCCTCTCTGCCTGAATTGCAGCTGAGCCCCAATGGGGGCCAGGAGGACACCCGGATGAAGAACGTGCCTGTCCCCGTGTACTGCCGCCCTCTGGTGGAGAAAGACCCGACCATGAAGGTGATTGAGGCCTAACTGGGAAGGTGGCGAGGCAGGGAGAGGTCCCTGCCCGGAAGCTGAGTCCAGGCACGTTTGGGAAGCTGGGGAAGGCCCTGTCACATGTGTGCAGCCCTTGTACCTCTGTTCCCTCAGCTGTGGTGTGCTGCGGGTGTCAACTTGAGTGGGTGGAAACCGAGCGAGGACCACACTGGTAATGGAGTCAAGCCTGCACCAGGCTGCGACCCTCTCACCTGCGATCGGGAAGTGGAAGGAGAAGCCAAGAGCAACCACACGTCCCCCGAGAAGAAAAAGGTCAGAGTGGCAGGCAGGACCAGGGCTGCCTCCTCTTGTCATGTCTAGGTGGCTGGGCAATGCCAGTCTCTGCTGTTTGCTTGCTGAGGCTATGCCCAGCACTAGGGTCTGGGTGGGAGTGACAAAAAACAGAGGAAAGCTGGGGACAGTACCTGATACTGAGCTCAACTGAGGCACCCTTCTCCCCCCTAGGGCAAGCCTAGGCCCGAGCTGCCTCCTAGTTCTAGCCCAGCGCCCAGGAGCCAGGAGCTGTAGTAGGCAGGAACGTTCAGATGTGCCAAGGCTCAGCAGGCAGGAGGGCCTAAGCGATCAGGTCCCTTGGGGCTTCTCTTTCCTTACAAGGAACACATTTCACTACCTGCAAAGAAGCAGTGGAAGGTGCTAAGCAAGGACGGTTACAGAAAATGCTTCACACTTTGAGTCTAAGGCTTTTTTTTTATATCCTGGCTTCATTTGGGGGCCATTGACTTAATGGCTCAGAGCTCATGGTCTTTTCCAGTGGAGTGAGACTGTGTGCCAGCAACCTAGATACAAAGTGCAGTTCTGAGTGCTCAGCATCTTGGCTACAGGAGAGGATAGCCATGTCCCCTAAGGCCATGGGCAAGGCGAGACCCGAAGATTCCAGTAGGCCCCTACAACTTCATGTGGCTGCTGGAGTCGCCCACATGTGGGCACCAGCCCAGTCTCCTGTGCTCTGACAGGCAAAAGAGCCTGAGATGGACGCCACCTCCAGCCGCGTGTGGATCCTCACCAGCACCTTGACCACCAGCAAAGTGGTGATCATCGATGCCAATCAGCCGGGCACCGTCGTAGACCAGTTCACTGTCTGCAATGCCCACGTTCTATGCATCTCCAGCATCCCTGGTGAGTGCCGCCCCAAGCCTGAGCCAACTCCCAGGGGGGCAGTGTTTGTGCTGCTCAGAAGATGACTAGGCTGTTAAGTAAGGAGGCCTGAAGAGTGGCACCTGCCTTCTGTGGCATGCCATGGACACACAGGAGCTGGTGGTGGAGTGTCCAAGCGGGGGCTTGCTGGTGGTCTTGTTAAAGATGTGGGAGAAAACAATGTAACCCTCACCCAATTAGAAGAAGGTGGGGTGGCCTTGGCAGGCAGCCTCTGTCTCCTCTCCCACAGCCCACTGGGACATGAGCTCTGGGTTTGGTCTTGTAGTAGGGGCTCCTCAACATGGGGTGACAGGGCTGTGACTTCCCACAGCGGCCAGTGACAGTGACTACCCTCCGGGGGAGATCTTCCTGGACAGCGACATGAACCCTGAGGACTCTGGTACGGACGGCGTGCTGGCCGGCATCACCCTGGTAGGTTGTGCCACTCGCTGCAACGTGCCACGGAGCAACTGCTCCTCCCGAGGGGACACCCCAGTGCTGGACAAGGGCCAGGGTGAGTCCTAAGCCCGAGCCCAGGAGCTGCCTTGTCTCTGCCCCCTCGTTCCTCCCGCTGCCCAGCCAAGCTCACCCCTCGCATCCACAGGGGAGGTGGCAGCTGTCGCCAATGGGAAGGTCAATCCATCTCAGTCCACGGAAGAGGCCACGGAGGCCACAGAGGTGCCTGACTCCGGGCCCAGTGAAGCAGAAGCAGCTGCAGTGCGGCCTGGGCCCCTCACAGAGCACGTCTTCACCGACCCTGCCCCTGCCCCACCCCCCAGTGCCCAGCCTGGCAGGTGGGCTCTCAGATGGGGCAGAGATGGAGGGGAGGGGAGGCTGGCAGAGGTGGGTGGGGACAGTCCTCCAGGGGCCACCCTGGAATCATGACCCTTTCTGTAGTGAGAACGGGCCAGAGGCCAACACGTGTGGAGTACAGCCTGAGCCAGAGCCTAGCGGAGACCCCGAGGGGGCCAGCAGCAGTGCTGCGCCCACCATGTGGCTGGGAGCTCAGAATGGCTGGTAAGTGTGGTCCTGGGGGCAGGGGTTGGGGAGGGCCCCCTGAGGAAGCCCCCTGCCCACCTCAGCCTCCTCCTGTAGGCTGTATGTGCACTCAGCTGTGGCCAACTGGAAGAAGTGTCTGCACTCCATCAAGTTGAAGGACTCCGTGCTGAGCTTGGTGTATGTGATTCCTAGCCAAGGGCTGGGCATCGGGAGGGGTCTAGGATGGCCCAGCCTAAGTCTGGCTCATCATCTTTCTGTTTTAGACATGTGAAAGGACGAGTGCTGGTAGCTCTGGCAGATGGGACTCTGGCCATCTTCCATCGAGGCGAAGGCAAGTCCTGGTAGCAGTGGGCATGTGGCAGCGGGGGGTGGGGGGTGAACCATTCTTACTGTGAGCCAGTGTGGGCCCTGGCCAGGCCTGAGCATGTGTGGCGGGCTCTTTGTAGATGGCCAGTGGGACCTGAGCAACTATCACCTGATGGACCTGGGCCACCCACACCACTCCATCCGTTGCATGGCTGTTGTGTATGACCGCGTCTGGTGCGGCTACAAGAACAAGGTGCACGTCATCCAACCCAAGACAATGCAGATCGAGGTAAGTGCTGACAGCACGGGCTCCAGGGAGGGAAAGGGGCTCTTGCTGCCAGACACACCTTCTAATAGATATTGGGGGTTTCATGGGGTAAAGGGAACCGCACTCAGGGAAGTAATTCACAGGCACAGGGCAGCTGGGCTATGAACGCCAGTTTGTCCGGAGCCCACCAGCTACTTCACATTGAAACAAGTCAGGTTGACATCCATGTGGGCTCCACACACCTACCTTCAGCTGTCCAGATGTGGGCCCAGGGTGTGGGGTTGGTTGCTGGGGCTCCTCCTAGAAGCCTGGACCCATGGGAGCAAATCAGCTGCTAGAGCAAAGGTTGCAGTAAACTGGGTGGACATGAAGGTGAAGTCTTGGCTGCAGAAGGTTCGGCTTCCCTCTCTCCACTCCTATTGATGGGTTATGGTCACCCCTCAGAAGTCATTTGACGCCCACCCACGGCGGGAGAGCCAGGTGCGGCAGCTGGCGTGGATTGGCGACGGGGTGTGGGTGTCCATCCGCTTGGACTCTACGCTGCGACTGTACCATGCCCACACGCACCAGCACCTGCAGGATGTGGACATCGAGCCCTATGTCAGCAAGATGCTGGGTAAGGCTGTGCTGGGCTGAGCCTGGTGGGGCAGAGAGGGCCCAGCAGACAGCACTGACCCCACCTCCCCTTTCCCTCCAGGCACGGGCAAGCTGGGCTTCTCCTTCGTGCGCATCACTGCCCTGCTCATTGCTGGCAACCGCCTCTGGGTGGGCACCGGCAATGGAGTTGTCATCTCCATCCCATTGACTGAGAGTGAGTGACCCCAGATATCTGCAGAGATGGTGATGGCCGCTTAAGGGTGCACGTGGCAGGGTCCCGGGGTGGGCGTGCTCTGCCAGGCTACACTCAGGAGGATGCTGAGCTATCCTGGCAACAGCCAACCTTAGCCCACCCCTCCTGTGACTGCTTTTCTCCTCTCCCCTCCATGCTCTGCCCCTCATTTCCCCAGCCGTGGTCCTACACCGAGGCCAGCTCCTGGGGCTCCGAGGTAAGTCCAGAGGCCTGCTTCCTGCTTTCAGAAAAAATCACCCAGCCCATGACAGCTCAGGGGCTGAGGCTGGCCTTGCCCCTCACCATGGCCCCAGAAAGGCATGTGCTCTCCTACCCTCCACCCTTTTCTGCTGGGGATCCCGTGCGCCCCCTCAGTGGGCTCAGCCCCTCTGGATCCCACTCTATCTCCAGCCAACAAGACATCCCCCACATCTGGGGAGGGGGCCCGCCCAGGAGGTGTCATCCACGTGTACGGTGACGACAGCAGTGACAAATCGGCCAGCAGCTTCATCCCTTACTGCTCCATGGCCCAGGCCCAGCTTTGCTTCCATGGGCACCGTGACGCCGTCAAGTTCTTTGTCTCAGTGCCAGGTGAGGGACTGTGCTCTAATTCCTGCAGAGTGGCAGCTGTAGCTTCCTGTCAGGAGTCTGCTTGGGGGCTCTAGCTGCCCTGCTAAGGTCCCTGTATCCCATGACAGGGAATGTGTTGGCCACTCTCAATGGCAGCGTGCTGGACAGCCCGTCTGAGAGCCCTGGGCCTGCTGCCCCTGCCTCAGATGCAGAGGGCCAGAAACTGAAGAATGTGCTGGTGCTGAGCGGTGGGGAGGGCTACATTGACTTCCGCATCGGTGAGTGGGCACTGCCTGAGGGCCCCAGGGATTCCCAGGCAGGGTTCACCCCTCAGTCAGCTGCTCTTTCTCTCCAGGTGATGGAGAAGACGACGAGTCGGAGGAGAATGCAGGGGAAGTGAGCCAGGTGAAGCCCATGCTGTCCAAGGCCGAGCGCAGCCACATCATTGTGTGGCAGGTGTCCTACTCCCCCGAGTGAGGCATGGCCTCCACCTCCCCCTGCCTGATGCCATTGTGTACATAAACCCCACCCCACCCACCTGCCATGACCTGCCTCTTAAGGCAGCCTGTCAGTCCCTCTCTAACCTCTCAACCTGCAGCTTTCACCTTAGGTCTGGCCCAGGAGCCGGCAGGGGGCGGTGAGCAGCAAAGCGGGTCTGGCTGGGTGGAGGAGGGTAGTAGGTGAGAGAGGCAGAACCTCTGGGGACAGTTTTCCCAGCAGCTCTTGGCTAGGTCCTGAACCCAGAGTCCAGTTCCAGGGCACTACAGGGCCAGAATGAGGCAGAGTCCCAGGGTGGGCTGGGCCGGGGCAGCCCCCAGGTGGCTCCCAGAAATACCCTGGTCTCCCCACTCCCATCACTCACTTCCAGGACCCCCAGAGCAGCAAGCAGGGACTTCACCCCAGCAAGTCTCCCCACCCAAGCCCACTTGTCTTTGCCTGCTCTCCACAGGGGTAGGGGCCCTAAGAGAGCCAGCCCAGCCTCTTGCCTTCCCTGGGTTCCCCTCCCACCCAACCCCCCTACCCCAACCTGGGAACTGGCATGAAAGCACGTAACCAGGCTCCCTGGGGCAGCTGTTTGAGCAGACAGATGCCCTCATTCCACTCAAACCCCTTGATTGTTCTATATGGCAGGCTCTCATGGGCCTTCACTGACTCATGTACCCTCTCCCCTTCCTGGGCAGAAGACCCACTTTGTAGAAGCAGGTCCTGGAGCCCTGCCCCTCCTGGAAGCCCCTAGGGTGGAATTTCTCAGGCTGCCAGGGCAGGCTCAGGCCTCAGAAAGAAGGGGAAGCCCCTGGCTTCTCCTGGGGTCAGTCCGAGGACATAGGCCTAGCCTCAGGGTGATGGGGGAAGGTGTGCTCCAGGGCCTGCCTCCCAAGCAGTCTCCAAGGAGCTCAGCTCCCAAGACAGGCTACTAAGTGCCTTGGGCCGGTGGTGTGGCCTGCTCCTTTGAGGGCAACTGACAGGCTGACAGCAGAGGCCCTAAGGGCTAAGACAGGGGGCACCTCGCTTGGCTCTAGGCGCGTGTGCCTGCCTGCTTTGAAAGGTATGGCCCTGGACTGCTGCCTCCCCACTTACCCAGGCCTTAGTCCTGCTCTGAAAGGCACTAACCAGGACAGCCCCAGGCCCTGCTGTCCACCCACCTCCCACCAGAGAAGCACAGATCTTGGGCAGCCATCCCACAGCCCAGCCAGGCACTACTGCAGTCACATGCCACTGCAGGCTTCTCCCCACCGCCCTGCCACTTTCCACTGTGATGTATGTCAAATCCTTTGTCTGTTCCCACAGGGCCATAAATGACTTGGGGGTTATCTGGTTGGGTGCAGCTGGGGAAAGTGGCTGGGTGACAGTTCTCCTCAGGCTTTGGCCCTGCAAACAAACTCATGTATCTGCTCTGTATGTAATAAATGTCTTAACATGGTATCTGTGTTCCTGGATCCAAACCATGTGAGCGCAAGAATTTTCTTCAGTTTATTATATATATAAAAAAAAAAAATGCTGATCCAACCTGAGTGCTAGGGTCTGCATCCTGGTGCACTTCCAGAAGTGCTGCAAACGGCATGTCAGGTCTTGGGCAGACCCGTCTGCCCTGTAGGAAGTCCTAAAGGAGTACTGTGATGATCTGAGAGCATCATCTCTGGGGCCTAGAGAGTGCAAAGTCATCCACAACCTATTAGAGCACTTCTACCTTAGAAGCCCCAGGCGCCCAGACTTGGATCCTCTGCCTCCGGAGGAGGCCCAGACCCTGGGTTCCATTACTCATACAGCCAGTGTTCAGTGCTGTCCTCCCAGCACAGGAGCTCCTCCGGGCGGAACCAGAGCGCGATCTCACGGCGCGCGCTCTCCGCGGAATCGCTGCCATGAATCACGTTCCTGCGCGGGAGAATTGTGCATGAGCGGGTGCAGGGGTGCCAGGCAGCTCAGTCGGGGGAGTTGGGACGGGGGGACCAGCCTTACTTGCCGACCTCGATGCAGAAATCCCCGCGGATGGTGCCGGGCGGGGCATCCACAGGATCCGTGGCCCCAATGAGTGCCCGCGAGATGCGCACAACGTCCAGTCCCTGCCACACCTGCGGATGAAGTCGGTGGTGCGGTGTCAATGCGGGGGCGGGGTTAGCGCGCCACCCGCCCTCCAGTACTCACCATGGCCACCACCGGCCCTGAGCCCATGTACTTGACCAGGCGGCCGTAAAAGGGGCGCTCACGCAGGTCGGCGTAGTGCTCGCGCAGCAGCTCTTCCGAGGCCTGGAGAGGGAGAGGGTCAGGCTGCGCGCTCTGGGGCCCCGCCCCTCCCACGCCCACTCCCGTCCCGCCGTGACCCCCGCCCCAGCCCTCACCTGCAGCAGCTTCAGCGCCACCAGCTTGAAGCCCTTCCTCTCGAAGCGTCGCACGATCTCGCCCACGAGCCGCCGCTGCACGCCGTCCGGCTTCACGGCCAGAAAGGTGCGCTCATGCACGCTAGGGAAGGCTACGGGACCCGCGGGGCCGCACGCGTCAGACCCGAGCAAAGTCCCTCCCCACTCTGTCCGGCCCTGCCCGCCCCGCGGCCCCGGTCGCGCGGCTCACCCGCCGGGAAGAGGTTAGCGAAGATGGTCAGCAACAAACAGATCATGGCGGCTGCAGCTCGAGCCGAGCGCAGACTGAGCGGGAGGAGGGCAGGGGCGGGGCCTGTATTTAAAGAGTCCGCGGCCCGACCCCGCCCCCCCACCTTAGTTTTCGATTGCCTGTTGCAGCTGCCTGGGTGCATGCGGCAAGGAGAGTTGGGACTGGGGGAACGCAGGCAATGCAGCGAGGCCAAGCCTGTCGACCATGCCCACCCTAGAACCACTGCGGCATGGGGTCCTGAGGCCCTACGACAGCCGCGTCTGTGTCCCCCCAATTCGCTCAGGTCTATCCACAAGGCCAGATTAACCACGTTGTCAGCCTTTTTCACCCCACACCCCAGGAGAGAACTCGCCCTAGTCCCACAAACCCAAACTCGAAGAGACCACACCCCAGGGCTGCTTCATTTGCCTTTATTCGCGTTCACAGCTTCTGCCAGGGTCCCGGCTGAGGCAACATGTGATGGGGAAGAGGTTGCCAGCCTGGAAGTGACAGGTGCCACCTGCTGGCCCCGCTGCTTTCAGCTTTCCCCCAGCAGCTGCCTCCTGCATGGCCCCTTCAGTCAGATCTGGGAGCTGGGACAACATGGACAAAAAAGACAGGCGTAGGGTCTGGCACCACCCCCTTTCTTTCCTTGTTCAGAACAAGTCATGGAGGTCGGATCCAGGATCCCAGGGAGCTGATTCAGGTGTAACCCGAAGATTTAGTTTCATCAAAATTGTGCCCAGCATCTTAACACCCTTTAGGCAGCCTGCCAGTTCCGACATTTTAGACTGGAGTGCCCCTGGCCTTTCTCTTTGTCACTTGTTTCCCAGGGTAATCCCAAGGAGGTATGTGTGTTCTCTCCAGATTCAGCATGGGCTCCTCGGTACTGGTGTCCCCATTTTTCTGTCGCTCTGCTAGAATCATAGCCCGGAGCAGCGGTGGGTAGGGCACAGAGCGAAAAGTATCCTCGGACACTGGCGTGAAAGCGGTGAAGGCCTCCTCCTCGTGCTTGGGCACAAGCCGCCAGTCATGGTACATGACCTGTTCGATCTCCCGGGCCTCGCTCTCCGTCTTTCCTAGGGAAAGAACGGGATTTACTGCACACGCACTTTCGGAACAGTCTGTTGCAGGCAGCCAACCCACCCGGTCTCCGATGCCTTACCTTTGAAGGTCAGGATGCCCCAAGCCTTCCCATGGTCCAAGTTCTGCAAACCAAATAGGGAGGGAATCAGCTCAGAAAGCTTTCTTGCCCCCAGAGATCAGGACATAGGAGATCCCACCCACAAAGTTGCGTACGGGGGAGCGGTGCTGTCCCGCAGTGCTCGGGAGCAGGCTACGCACCTGCGCCGTGTAGTCTGGACGGACACGGGTGAGGCGCCAGTAGCACGGTTCGTCGTGTTGCCATAGCCAGGACTTCCGCGTGACCAGGCGGCCCACGCCGAAGAACGGAAGGCGGCCGAGCAGCTGCAGGAGGCGGCTCTCGCGGGTTACGTCGGCCCAGGCCCGCGCCGGCAGCCGGCGGCCCGAGTTCGGGCGTGTCAGCGTCTCGTAGTCCAATGAGTAGCGCTGCGAGTCCCTCGGGCGCTCCCGCTGCTCGCGCAGGGCCCGCACACGACGAGCAAGCTCGGCGATAAGCCGCGGCCGCACCTTCTTACGCGCCATGGTCGATCCGCACCTCGGCGCTCCGGCTGTAAACCGCAGCCGAGGCGTGCTAGAAAGCCCGCCCACCGCCGGAAGCGGCGGGTGTTCCCCTAAAAGACGGCCGGAAGCGGTGAAGAGGCCGGGAGGGCCATGGCGAAGGCCCGGCTCTCGCAGCGGGGCCGGGGACGGCGGCGGCCCTCGACCTGGGAGATCTCAGACTCAGACACCGAGGGCCCCACCGGCGCGGAAGCCGACTCAGAGGCCGCTGCGAGTGCCTGGGACCCGGCAGGGGAGCGCAGGGCGGCGGCCGAGGCGCTGCGGTTGCTGCGGCCTGAGCAGGCGTTGCGGCGCCTAGTAGTGCATGTGGACCCAGGTGCGCCCGGGGTGCAGGACGAGGGCGGGGGTGCTGAAAGAAGCTGCTCTTCTGCTGGAGCTTGGCCTTTGGAAGCTCCCCTTAATCACTGAGAGGTGGTCCCCGGCCCTCCGCGGGTTGAGAGGGGCATATGTTAAGGCTGCCTCTTGGCCGAGAATTGGTGTGCGGAGTCCCCGCCTGGGGAGCTTATTTAAAAGACTCCGGGATCTAAACCCAGTCTGCGCTATTGTAGCCAGTGAGGGGGAATCAGTGTATTTATAACATGCAGCCCAGGCTGCGGGTCTGCTGTGAGTAGCGTCCTCACATGAAGGGGAAGAAGGAGTGACAGCTCTCTCCATCCCACCCCAGCAATCCTTGAAGATGCTGGTGCTGACATCCTGATGGAGGCCTTGGACTCCCTGGGCTGTGAGTACCACATTGATCCCCAGTGCCCTGCTCGGAGCCTCAGGTGGAGCAGAGTGAAGCCAGAACCTTGCTTCCACAGTGTGAGTGCCCCAAGTTCCTGCCACCAGCAGCATTATTTCCTGGGTTTACATAGTGCGTCCCTGGGTTGGGTGTTTTACCTCAGTGATTTCAAATGAGGCAGCTGCTGTAATCACATGTAAACTAAGAATGGGGGATGCTGAGTGGGGTAATAGCTGCTCTGCTGGTCAGCTGCAGGGCCAGGTCCAGGGTCTGAACTGAGCTTGTGCTGAGGAACATTCCACCCTCACTGAGGCTGTGCTCAGTGCTTCTGCTATCCAACAGATTAGGGCTGGTCTTGGTCTCAGTGGGAGACCACATTGGTTTCTGTAGAACAGTCCTAGTGGATATGGACTTGGCTATGGCCACGAGCCTCAGAGCTGTTGTGATGCCCAGGCCAAGGCCCTGGGGCACTCAAGGCAGAGGGTAGACAGCCGTGCCCCTGGATATCCCCACAGGTGCCTCCTGAGGTGTGGGCTGCAGGTGAGCAGGACCCCCTGCTGCTGCTGCTGGAGCCTGAGGAGTTTCTGCAGGGTGTCCTCCAGCTGACCCAGGTGCTCGGTGGGAGGCTGGGTTCCCAGCCTGGATGTGCTGCTCTGGCAGTCCTGCTGAAAGGCAGAGGGGATGGAGAGGGCGTGCAGTGGGTTGGGGCTCCTCTCTGATTAGCAACCGAGATGTTATGGGGTGAGATAAGGGAAACCAGCTGGACTCTTGGCTAGGGAGCATATGGGAGTTGCAGCTGCTTCTAGAAGGCAGAAGCCAGGATAAGGAAGGCCCTCTGGAGAGGTGAGTCAGAAGCCAGGGGCAGGAAACTGGTGAGAGGGAGCCTGGGGCTTCGGGTTAGCTTTGCCGTCCACCTGTTAAAGCAAACAGCTTAGCTCCCGCCAGGCCGGAGGAGTAATCGGGACTGCTCAGCTGATGTTTGCATAAGAGTGTCATTAGATTAGACTCTGCTCAGTCCCAGGGTCTGAGGTTCAGCGTTTATCAAGCACCTGTTGCCAGGCAAATGTCAGACTGGGTGCAGAGGTAGACCAGGAATTAGGGAGGGGGACTCAGCCCAGCACTTCTAGGAATCTGGGACATTCCTGGAGGCTTTTGGAGGTCCCCTTGACCTCGTGGGAGGCACACTAGCTGAACAGAGCAAGGCCATTCCAGTCTTATTCCAGCATCACCGGGTCATTCTTGCTCCCCCTTCTTTCTACAAACTGGCAATGGTATGGTGGCCTATGGGCTCTGCCTACTTCAGAGAAGGTAAACCTTCTTGACTTGCAGATCTGTGGCTCAACCTGCTCGGTACCTTGGATATCTCCTGAGAGCCCCACCTGCCCTCACCTGGCTGTCATCGGGCTAGATGCCTATCTGTGGTACGGGCCACCCTCACACTCTTAGCAGGCCTAGCTGGGATGGGGAAGTTCAGGAAAAAGGTTGGGGTAGCTCCGGGGCTGCTGTGATATAGCTAATCCTTCCTTTTGCTGGGAGCTGGGAGAACCAGAACTCAAGGAGGGTGGGATGAGTAGGATATGGGGAGCTGGAGGGACAATCACCTCTGCTCAGGTCTCACCAGCCCGACGCCCAGGAGATGCAGCAGCCAGAGAATCCAGGGGTGGCCCGTGCTAAGGTGGCGGTCAGCTGGTCTGAAGTGGAGGAGGTAAGGGCACGTCAGGTTGGGTGAGGTAGTTGGCCTTGGCTCTGGCACTAAGGCTACTGAGGCCCAGCAACTGGGTGTGGCCCCAGGGTGGCATGCGGGGTTTGTCTTAGCTGGGAGTCCCCCAGGGATCCCTTCTCTGACCCACTCCCATGGCTTGCCTCTTCAGGCCCTGGTGCTTCTGCAGCTCTGGGCAAACCTGGACGTGCTGCTAGTGGCCTCCTGGCAGGAGCTGAGTCAGCACGTGTGCACCTTCACCAAAGCCCTTGCCCAGCGCCCATTCAAGTGCGTGACCTCCACCCCAGATGGTGGCTGTGGATGGGAGGGTGACAGAAGTGCCAGGAGAGTGTTGCATCCTTGGCCTGAGAACAGATGACTGAGGGCTTTGTGGAGCTGGGGGGCTGGGTGGTCAGTAGAGATGAAGCCTCTAGAAGCCTCCCTGCACCTTCCCTGTCTTTAGGCAGTTCCGGGAGTTCCAGGCATTTTCCTTCTGCACTGCTGGGCGCTGGATGGCAGGCAAGCAAGTGACAAGAGATGGCACAGGGCTGCGAGGGGCCTGGTGGCGGCAGATCAGGCAGTTCAACCGAGTCAGCCCAGCCATGGCCGACGCTGTTGTCACTGCCTACCCCTCCCCACGCCTTCTACAGCAGGTGGGCCCTCTCCCGACCCTCCCCCCTCACTCCCAGATATCTACAGACATGGGGTCCCTGAGGCCCGCCTTGCTTATTATCCGTATGCCCGCCCTAGGCTTATATGGCCTGTGGCACGGAGCAGGAGCGCCTGGCCCTCCTGACTGACCTTCCCATCAAGGTGGACAAGGGCAAGAGGCCCCGAAGGGTAGGGCCTGACCTTTCTCGCCGCATCTACCTCTTCCTGACCTCCACCGATCCTGATCTACTGCTGGACCTGGGCGCCTGACATTCCTGCCAGACCCTCAGGGACTTCTCCCACCAACCAGCAGGACAACAGGCAGCCCAGCAAGGGACTGACCAGAAACCACAAGGGGTGGGGGGAGGGGGAGAGCAGCCACCTAGCATAACCTGCACTGGCCTGGAAGGGGCTCTCAGTCAAGCCTTATCCCAAGGGGTAGGCATGGGTAGCAGGGAAGGTTCTTGGATAACGGATAAACAGAAGAGGAAATTCCAGCAGATGCCAGGGTGGCTGGAGAGGCTGGGGCGGGGTTGACATGCTCTGGGCCCTTTAGACATTGGCTGCAGGCCTAGAAGATAGCTGGGTCAGCCAGGAAGTGCTAGGAGCACCTGAGCCCCTGCTGGGGACATAGACCAGTCACCTGGAGGCTTGGGTATGGCACCTTCAGAGAAGAGAAGCAGGGACACAAGTGAATCAGGCCACCTCTTCCCAAGGATGTTGAGATGACCAAAACTACAAGAGGAAAACCGTGGACACACATGAGCCCTAGGCCTCGATCTGGATTCTTAATTCTACTGCTGTGGAGGTGTCAGACATAAACTCAAAGTTTATTATGGCTGTTTCAGTCTCAGACAAGAGGAACAGCAGCCGACAACATGCAAAGCAAGTGAAGACAAACCCAAGGCCTCCCAAGTCCAGTGGCCACAGGAAGAGCTGACCTCTAACGAAGCTGCAGACCACAACCTCCGGGCCTGCAGTCTGAATCCAGAAGAGCTGGGGTGGCCACTCCCAGGAGATTCCGAGGAGAGAAGTGGCAGCTCCTATACCCAGCACAGGAAGCCGATGGATTCAAATAGTACTGATCTCAGGGTCCCAGGGCCTATGGCCCCTGAGCCCCTGTAGCAAGGACTATCCCAGCCTCATACAGCAGAGGCACAGCCCAGACAGACCTGGGCCCAACTCTACATTCTCCTGTTGCCCTGGAGCATGGCCCAAAGGAAGGGATGGAGAAAATGCTGCCCAACCTCAGAAGGCAGTTTTCATCGAAAAATAAGTTAGGTCCGTCGGCAGCGCTTCCTCTGGCAGCGCCGGGTCTCAGGGCTGCTGGGACTGGCTGTGGCCTTGGGTGAGGACGCAGGGGACTTGCGGCGGCCACAGCTCATGCTCAGGACCCAGCCCAGCTTGTGGTGTAGCACCTGCTTCAGGCCAGGTGGAAGAGGAAGGCCCTCAAGTGTGTCCCCAGAGTCGGGTAGAAGCTGGCGCAGGCGGTGGCAGCACAGGTACTGCAGGGAGGTGGCACTGGCGCAGGAGCGGATGACCTTCATGCTGCTCTTGGCTGCCGTGGAGCATACCATCGGGTAAAACTTCCTGTTCCGCAGCTTGGTGGCTGCCACTCCTGGAGGAGGGGGCACAGCCTGAACTCGGGGCCAGGTGGGGACATTCTCCTAAGATGTGCTTTTCCCACCTTTGGAGACCCTGGGACCTCGGGCTTCTTTAAGGACAGCCTTCAGGAAACCTTGGGACCACTCAGCCTGCGCCCCAGCCTCCACTTCCTACAGGCCCTTGATAGCAGTCAGATCCTGCAGGCATATGTCCCCCACCCCCCGGTCTGAGCCACCCTCACCTATGCACTTCCTGTTCTTAAAGAAGGTCAGTGTCCCATGCCAGGTGTCCAAGTGCACACCAATGATGGAGCCTTGGCCAAACCGCGAGGAGAAGCTTGTCTTGTCGCCCTTGTGGTGGAGGAGCCCTGGCAGACAGCAGGGTGGGGGTGAGCCTTGTTGCTTGGTGTTCCCTCCTAGCCTGTCTGCCCTCAGGGCCCCATGCACCTGTGTAGGAGAGGCCCCAGCTGTCCTCATCCCTGCCGAGCAGGCTGCAGAACGTGTGATGGTACTTGTCCAGGTCCACATCTGATGTTCCAATGCCTACCATCTGGGAATAACAAGCGGGGCAGAGGGAGCCCAGGGACAAGGCACTGAGCATTATCTGTCCCCCTACCATGCCCTGCCAGCCACTTACCATGTCGGTGCCATAGACAGGTGAGGTCATCTTGATCTCCCAGAAGTGCTGGCCCTCCCCCAGCTCCTTGGTGCCTCGGATGGCTGCTGTACCGCAGCTGTACTCCACATGGAAGTTGACCTTCCGGTTGTCACAGCTCAGCAGGGTGGCTGAAGACTTATTCAGGTCATCCCAGACCCAATCAAAATCTAAGAGGAGAGGCCCAAGTTGGGGCAGTCTCCAGAGCCCCGACCAGGCCCTCCCCACCGGGCCCTGGAGGCCCACCCCAGCCAGCCCATGTGGCCCCACACTGGGTGCTCACGCTCATCTTCCTCCCCACAGCGGCAGTCCTTGCCCCGGTGGGCCGTGTGTAGGCTGCCACAGAAGGAGGCCTCACTCTGATTGTCACAGTCACAGAAGGACTCCCCTGTCACGGGAACAGCACTGGGGATGGATGGTGGCAAGGACGGGTACTCGGGGTCAGAGTCTGAGTCACTGTGCTGGGAAAAAAGGGCAGACTGTTAGTCCCTACTGTGCTCTCTGTCTTCCATCTGCCCAAACCCCCACTACAGACCAATGGGTGAAATGCTCTGATACCCCAAGGAAGGGATCTGGGAGTTTACCCAGGTCCCAAGTGCATAGCTGGCTCACCCTTCCACAGTGCCCCTAGAGTGACCCTTGACACTTCCTCCTGGCTCAGGAACTGAGGCCCTCAGCAAGGATGAGTACTGGGGGTCAGAGGCCCTTTCCCGTGGGCCCACAGGCTCCACCCCATTTCTGCACAACCAAGGAGGCATGGAGGCCCAGGCACTGATGAGCCCACAGCAGGACTGTGTTTGGCCATCATCCTCTAGGCAGCATCTAGATCACAGGTAAGCTGTGCCCCCACCAAGCGTGGCCTAAAGCAGGGGAGCCCCTTGGCAAAGTTGACCTAATAAAGGCAGCCTGAGTCTCCCCATGGGCGCCAGCTGTGCTCCAGTGAGGGCTCTTCACTGTGACAGTGCCTACTTGCCTTCCTGGGCTGCAGCCCCCATCATCTTTGCATGTGGTGGCTGTTAACCCTTATTCCTGGGCCCTGAGAAGCTCAGGGGTCTCATGCTGCTACTCCAAGCATCTGTCATAGGAAAATATTCATTGACTGCCTGTGGGGCATGGGTCTTAGTTCTCATGGTGCCTGTTCCAAGTCCAGGGCCTGATCCCAGGTTGTGCTGGTCAGGTTCTGGCAACTAACTGATCCACACTCTCCTGGAGACCAGCAATAGATGTTCTCTATGTACCTAGAAAGTCCCTCTCTGAAACTACAGAAACCCTACCAGATGCTCACCTTGTCTCTGGACCTCAGCCTAACTCTTGAGGGGATGGGGTCTCATTGCCTAGGGCTCAGGGTTCAGATAGCTTCTGCCTGACTGCTTTGCCAGCCCTTGTTTGCTCAGGGTCCTGGTCAGGTTCCAGTGTCCATCCTCAGTCTCTTGGCCTCTGAGTGTTCCCCTTTCTGACCTGGTATAGATCCTGCCACCCTGAAAATAAAGCCCACACCTCCCATCAGAGCCAACGAGCCACTCCCCTGGCCTGGCCCCTCTTCCCTCACCTATCATGGCAGGGAGAGAATCCCTTTGCCCCTAAATGGCAGTTTTCTGGTATCGCCTCAAAGAGGCTCATCCAACCCTCCCTCCCAGCACCTCTTCCTTCTATCTGCTCCCCTGATTGTCTCTGTCCTGTTGACCTGCCTCCCGCCAGAACAGAAACTGCAGAAAAGAGCCAAGTCCTTGATTCTTTCCTATTATACCCAGGGCCCGCACAGCAGCTCATGAATCAACCAGAGTAACTGAGCTTAGGAGGCTGAGCCCCAGTCAGAGACAGACCCCAGAAAGGAGACTGGAAGTAGGCCCAAATCACCCCACTGGTATGGAATGATGGTCTCCAAAAGCCAAAGCAGGCCAGGTAGAGGTAACCCCCTTCCCATGGAGTCAGGTGCACAGACCTAAGTGTCATAGGCCTGGAGGTCAACCTGGGCAGGGAGCAAACCTGATCCAAATGAAAGCCATAAGGGTAGAAGGAAAGGGAGATGTGTGTGTTCAGCTTTCAAAGGTGCTGGGTTGACACTCACCTGTATGCATGTGCATGCACGCACACACCTACCTACTCCCGGCCCATTAGATGACAGGGCAAGCCACATGTAAGCATGTGTCAGACACTGCACCCCAGCCCCCCAACACCTCCTGCATCCCACAATGATGAGCCAGCCAGGCAGGAACAGACAGAACAAACTGCTGTAGGCCACATAGTCAGGACAGGAGCTGGAAGCAGGGCAGGAATGCAGGCTGGGGCCTCTTGCTGGCCTGGGCAGAGATTTTGGGGAGGCCCCAGGAAGGGGCCTAGGAAGGACACTGTCAACCCAGAAGAGTCACCTCAAATTCTCCCCCAAGGCCTGCTGGTTCCACGGGGCTCAGCTGCCCTCAGTCTAGGGAAGAGAGGTACCCACCCCCACCCAGGACCCCTGGGTGAGTCAGGGCAACATTGCAGAGTAGTTGTGACAGCACAGACAGGAAGCAGTGAAGGTACTCAGGACGGAGCCAACCTTTGGCTCTGGTCTAAAATGACGGGAACAAAGGCCATGCAGCCCTGCCATTCCACCAGGGATGGGTATAGCCAGGCTCTGGCTGTAAAGCTCTCAGTTACATCAGGCAGCCTGCACTGAGACAAATAGCTAAGCTGCTGTTCCAACCACCTCTACAGTTCTGGGCTCCTAGAACTCTGAAGCCACTGAATAGAGGAAAGCACAGTAATTAAGGTATTTGAGAACAAAAGATCCTTTTTTTTACATGTACATACATGAATACAGAGAACATATTTGTACAGACAGGAACCGTCCAGGGTGCGCATTGAGTTAATGATGGCTACCTTTGGAAACTGGCAGAGTAAATGGAATGGAGATGTTCTGTTGATTGAACTGACCAAAAAACCACCTGTCACCCTCTTCAGTGAAAAGAGTACAGAGAGGGACATGGCATCTGTCCTGAGGTCCTGTCACCCCAGGGCCACCTGGGTCCTTAATCATGGTAAACCCTATGTGAGCAGTGAGTCCTACTGTTTCCATCCTCTGCCCTCAGAGAGGTCTCATTTCAGGCATGGCCTGCCTCAGAGGTCTCCACATCTTAGTCCAGCGGTACCCACCTCATCTGCTGTGACCTACCTGCCCATCAGAGTCATAGCCCCAGCTAGTGGTCCCTGCCAGGGCCACAGCCCGGGCATCTGCATCTCGGCGGGCTGCGCTCAAGACAAAATGCCATGCTCTGCTGCTCCGGGGGCGCCTGGCCATTGTGGACAGAATCTGAAAGGGGGAAAAAAAAACAGGTTCTAAGCAAATGAAACATACAGCATACCAGACGGTCTCCCAACTACCCCTGCCCTTAGCCCTTGGCCAACTGTGCCAGCACCACCACCCCACCACCCCAAAGGCAGACGCTTTCATGAGTCACATGGGTGCTGAACTGGGGCTCCAGAACTCTCCTCACAAGCTCCTACCTCACTGCAGTGTCCAAGCACCTTGATAAAACCTAGGTAGAGAGTGTGGAAAACCATCCAGATATACATGGCTCTCAAATGCATATCTCAGCCCCTCTCTGAGCTCAGCCTCGGGAACCCAGCTGTCCAGCCTATATGTCCCTCAGGCATCTCATACCTCACCTGGCTCCTCCTCCATTGCCTAGTTTGACAAATGGCATCTCCAATCTCCCAGTTCCTCATGCCAGACCCACAAGAGTCATCCTTGACCATTCTTCCTCCTTCCCATCATGGCCTGAGTGGCCCACACACCTCCACGACACCTCCAAAACATACGTTGAATCCATTTGTGCTACCCGTTGCCACCATCTCGGTACCTCCCCACCCATTTCACTCCCTACAGCCAAACTGTGTTTGCATCAAATCTTTAAAATTTAAGTAAATCTTAACCAACCTTAAAACTCAGGGCTTGTTAGAGTTCTTAGGATAAAAGGCAAAATCCCCCAAAGCCAATCAAGTTCCCCTGCAAGTCTCCAAGCCACACTGGCCTTGTCCCAGTTGCTAGTTCTTCCCTGCCCTTTGCCCGGAATGCCTTCTCCTTCTCTCTTTGGCTCTCAGCTTCCGTGTCCTACTGACAGTAACACCTCGCTTTCTATGATGATCTGCTGCTTAGCTCTCTCCCGGACTGAAGTCCTCGGGAAAGGAGGGAATGTTCCGTAGTGATGCCCCCCAAAGCGAAAAGGCCAGAGTTGTCAGTGTACAAGTGCAGGCAATTGCTTTCCAGAGATGGAAGCGCCGTCTGCAGAGCTAGGTTCTCCTCCCTCCAGCAACGCCGCCGCGCGGCTCCTTCACCCGCCGGCCGGACCAGTCCGGCTCCAGTCGGCTGGCCTAGTCACCATCCGCTGCGTCTGCAGAGCACAGTCGGCGCCACGCGATGCACGTGGAATGACTAGCCCATGAGACTGTCCCCTCCTCGAAGCCGGCGGCACATCGCTGGCCTCGAAGCAAGGGGCCTCTTACTAATTTCAGTGTCGGGAGGTGCTGCGGCTACTCCCGGGGCAGCGGGCCTACTGTGCAGGGCAGCCTGCCGGGCCCTGGCGCCGCCTAAGGGAACAAAGGCACCGCTGGGCTCCACCGCTGGCGGTCCCGCAGGGTCCCGAGATTGTCCGGCGGGAAGGCGAAGACGCGACCCGCCCTCACCTGCGCTGCTCCTCCGCCGCGCTCCGCCGCCTGCGGTGACCCACTTTCCGCTCCCGAGCGAGACGTAAACAATCCCCGCCCACGACCCGCCCCCCGCGCCTCATTGGTCCCACTTGTCGCAGGCGGGCGCTCCCTGCCCGGGGTTTTGGCGGGGGGACGGGCTGCGCCGCACACGGCTCTTGCCAAGGGGTTGCTGGGCCTATCAATCCTGACTCAGCATCCCCATTGGTCACATCTCAAGCTGTCGGGCGTTGACACGGAAGTGGACTTTCTCCTGTACGTTGTCCGCGCCGGAACCTGCGTACACTCGTCGTGTGACCTGATTGGCTGAGAGAAGCGCGAGTAGGCCTATCAAGAGGAACCAGGGGACGGGCTCGCTCTTCCCATTGGTCCAAAAGCTCTTCACTCTGACTGGAGGCGGACGGAGTGAGTGGAAGCTGACGGAAGCCGCGCGGCTCAACGAAAGAGATGGAGGAGGCGGCGGGTGAGTTTGCTGGTACCGGGAGGAGCGGAAAGAAGCTGGTCTGTAGCTGCTGGTCGGAGCTACGGGTGTTTAGCGAATCGTCTTATTTGTACTGTAAGGGTCGCGGAGGCGCACGTGTCCTTCTACTTGTAACTCAGGTTACAAGTTTTCATGTAACTGCGGCGCTGCTCGTGGACGTTGAGTTCAGGCAGAGAACATACTCGCTGTTAAAAACACAATTCTGCCCTGTTTTATGCCATGGGTTTTTTGTTGTTTGTTTTGGTATCCTGGTGAGGAGGCAAAATTTGAGGCTTAGATTTTAATGGTTAGGAAAGATTCTTTTTACGGGATTTCAAAAAGAAGCCAGAACATCACATGCTTTTACTTCTTTGTGGAAGTTTTATTCTAGCATTCTAAAGCTTAATACTTAAAAAGAAAAATGAAAGCAGTGTGGGACAGAATACGTACAAGCGGGTATAATTAGATTTGCACAGTTTAACCAAAATAGACCTTCATAAATAGGGGTTTGCCATATTATCTTCTGAAAGACCTCTGGCCTCGTGCCTTGGGCACCAAACTCTTACAGGCTGAACTTATCCATAAGATCATAACACTGAAGGGAAAAAATCTGAAACGGTGTGTTAAATTCACTACAAGGTAGGAATATCTTCTAGATTGATTTGTTTAAAAAAAAAAAAAACTAGCTAGGGGGAAGATGCACATAAAAATTCAAAAGGCCTAACAGAGTATGTGGTAAAAAAAAAAAAAAAAAATTTTTTTTTGACCTTCCTGTGCCCTAAGGTAATCATGGATGTCAGTTTTATCTTTCTTACAGACTTGTCCAGTGTATCAAATAATCGTGAATGGTTATACTTAATGATGAGGGTCACTAGGATTTGTTAGGGACTTGTTAGCAATGTCAGTTTCTTTTTTTCTCAAGGGAGGTACTGCTTTTCTTGCCCCTTCCATCACAGCCGTTCACATCTAGTAGGCACTCAGTGAATATACCTGGTTTGTTTATAAGTTTACTTAGCAATGAAAGGTTCTTTGGCTGACTCGTAAGAATTGCTGTCTGAGAAGTTCTTTGCTCCTTCCAGTTACCTGACAAGAACATGAGTGTCCTGTTTGAGTCTCAGATAAAATTCCCCACTCCCACCAGTGAGGAAAGCAGATCTTTGCAATTAAGAGCTTGGCTGAACCAGGACCCAGATCTGGCTCTCGTATTTCCACCAGAGCATTCCCCTTTTCCAACAAAAGTGAAGTTTACTCTCAAATACCATTTGATGTTAAGTAGTCAAAGTAAATAATCTCTTCAATCGCTATAGGGGTAACCTGTAGCCATGGTCTGGGGCTTGGTGTTTGCAGGCAGTAATGGGGGTGATTCCATTTTCCTTGTCACCTTTCAAGGTGTCCCAGCCCCACATGCTGGAAGCAGACCTATGACAGGCACTGTAATGCAATGATGACAAGGACCTGCTTAAGAGCAAGGGAAGGCGCCCTTCCTAGGGAAGCTTTGGAGGTGGAGGCCTTTGAAAGTACCCTTGAGAAAAGGATCAGGAGGAGGGACAGTATTTATGCTTGAGCCCCACCCGGGGACCCAGGTGTGCAGGGAGGGTGGCGGAGAGAGCAGCTTGTTGGAGGCCAGGCAGGAGTCAGGATGGTGAGGTCTTGAGGGTGCTGGGGCAAGAATGTGGGGGCTTTGCAGAGGGACTGAGGGTTGTGTATATGCAGATGGCAACTCATGCAGGGTGCAAGGATTGCGACAGTATTTATCTGGTGACATTTGGAAGGAAGAAAAGCTGGGGCAAAGTGGCTGGTGGCCAGTAGAGATCCACAGAGTTGTTGGGCCCAGGACCTGTGTGGGAATGACCAAGGATGCAGGTACATCCTGTGCCTGCCCTTGTGTACCTGGGATTTCTTAAGGCACAGCCAGCATCCTGGTGACACTGACATACACATGCACACATGATTGCAGCTGCTCCGGATCTCCAGAACTGTAAGTGTCCCTCCTGAGACTGGAGGTCAAGGCTGCCTCAAGTGCCTCTCTGACCCCAGAGGAGAGGGGTGGGTGCTACCTAGGCACAGAAGTCCCTCATGGCTATAATGGCTCCATCTGCATTAGTCTCTATGCAGTTCCATTGGAATAAGCTGGGAGGCAGCAGTCTTTGGTTCATCGCCCATGTGTGCAAGCACATAGGTGTGCAAGCACATAGGTGTGCAATCACACACATATGCACTAGAAAGAACAACAGTTTGGGGCATTTCAGACAGTAGTGGGAGCGGCAGCATTGGAGGAACCAGTGGTTCAGGTCTGGGGCCTGCAGGAAGACCTTCCGTGGAAGAGACAGGTTTCAGGACCACCTGGTCTCAGGGAGGGAGGTGTTTGATGACCCAGTGAGTGAGCAGTGAATGCAAAGGGTCTCCCCTCTTACCCTTCTGAGCAGAGCCTGGAAACCTGGCCGGCATCCAGCATATCATCCTTGTCCTCTCGGGAAAGGGTGGGGTCGGGAAAAGCACCATCTCCACGGAGCTGGCCCTGGCTCTGCGCCATGCAGGCAAGAAGGTGAGCACCTCTGTCCCCAGCCACTGCCCCTGCCCCTTGCAGTGGACATACAAGGCAGCCAGCTGGTTTCTTCCTGCCTTGGGAGGCCCCTACATGCCATGCAGACATCCTTCCTCCTTGCAGGTGGGAATTCTTGATGTGGACCTGTGTGGCCCCAGCATCCCCCGAATGCTCCGGGCAGAGGGCAAGGCTGTTCACCAATGTGACAGTGGCTGGGTGCCCGTCTTCGTGGACCAGGAGCAGAGCATCTCCCTCATGTCCGTGGGTTTCCTCCTGGAGAGGCCAGATGAGGCTGTGGTGTGGAGAGGCCCCAAGAAGAATGGTAATGACCGGGTAGGGGATGGCACTGTTGACCTTAAAGCCTCCACTCGCTAACCCTTCTGTGCTCAATTAAAAAGCCAAAACTGCAGGAACGTGGGGCTGTGACCCTCTTGACTCCAAGGGCCTCCTGCTCACCTGACCAGTCAGGCCCCAGCCTGGCGTTGGTGTGCACTTCCACTTGATGGGTGTGGGCAATGAGAGTGAAGTACAGTTATGTGGCCATCTGCTACAGGGTCCCCTTCTGGGCAGGAAGGGTGGGTCTGCCGAGACCCCAGCCCACCCTGTGTGTGTTGGGGGAGAGCACAGTTGGGCTCCAGCACCTCTGCACCAGCAAGTGGCATTAAACCCCTCTAGCTGGTGGTGAGGCCGCAAGTGTG
Source organism: Rousettus aegyptiacus (assembly GCF_014176215.1). Classification (NCBI taxonomy): domain Eukaryota; kingdom Metazoa; phylum Chordata; class Mammalia; order Chiroptera; family Pteropodidae; genus Rousettus; species Rousettus aegyptiacus. Next base: position 15,539,536 of record NW_023416311.1, on the reverse strand, counting down.
AGTAGTGGGTACAGGGCAGGGGCTGCTTCCACTTAGATCATCTCTAAGGCTGTGAAAGGTGAGGTGTCCCCAGGCACCCCAGAAGGGTCACAGCTCCAGCCGTCCTCCACCGAGGCCTGAGCAGAAGTCCTGTGGGATGGCGTGGCCCAACAGATGGGAGGACCTTCCTGCTGGACTGTGCTTCCCTATTCTGGGTGAGGAGTGGCATGGAGCCCTCATGCTCTCAGGGTCACAGGACCTGCAAGAAGGTCTGTGCACTGGAGGCCAGGTGGAAGCGGCGGGCTTGGGGATACCCCTCCTGAGATCCCTGCCACCTGACCTCCCTGGGTCTTTGCAGCGCTGATAAAACAGTTTGTGTCTGACGTGGCCTGGGGGCAGCTAGACTACCTGGTTGTGGATACACCCCCAGGAACCTCTGATGAGCACATGGCCGCAGTGGATGCCCTGCGCCCCTACAGCCCCCTGGGGGCCCTCGTGATTACCACGCCCCAGGTACTGCGGAGCAGCATTCCATTTCCCAGTGCGTCACCTCACTTGGTGGGCTCCTCTCCCTACTCCATGTTCATCTTGGTCGAATGTTCAAGATGCCCATTGGCCTGCCCCTCTTCCCTGGTCTGCAGGCAGTGTCTGTGGGGGACGTGAGGCGGGAGCTGACCTTCTGTAAGAAGACAGGGCTGCGGGTGATCGGTGTTGTGGAGAACATGAGTGGCTTTGTCTGTCCACACTGCAATGTGAGTCATGGGAAGTCGTGGGGCCACCACCACCAGCCTTTGGGTGGGGGCGGAGGAAGCCTGGGAGGGTAAGGATGTTGCTGTACCCCACCCACCTGCTCCCAGCTCCCAACCCTTGAGTGTGGAGAGAGTCCTCAGGTGGACCCTGCACCTCTGTTCTAGGAGTGTACCAACATCTTCTCCAGGGGAGGTGGTGAGGAGCTGGCCAGACACGCTGGAGTCCCCTTCCTAGGTGAGTGGGTCAGGGCTCCCCTCACCCCTCTGCTCCAGGTAGTTCCGCCTACCTATGCCCACTTCCCCCAAGGTGGGGGAAGATGGCAGCAGCCGTGTTCACCTGTCTTCCTTCATCTGCGGGCATCAATTTATCTCTAATGCTAGTCACTGCTGACCAAGCGAAAAGAAATGGTCTGAGAGAAAGGCGCCACCACCCAGGCTTTAAGGAGGAGCCCACAGCTGACACCTGAGACCCCAGTGACTGCAGCTCTGGCTCTTGGAGCACCTCTGTGGGGTGGGGGTGGGGGTACACCGGTTGTGCATGGCCACCTGTGCCCAGTGCTTGCCCTGCTCTTTTCAGCAAGTGGGCAGAGCACCAGGCAGCAGGCCTGGGCCTCCTGGGTGGGCTGCTGGCTATTGAGGTAGAAGTTGAGGCTGAGAGCCCTTCCAGGCACCTCAGCCAGAGTGCTGCTCACAGGGTGTTCGCTCTGGGCTAAAGCAGCACTGACAGCGGTTCCTGGGCAGCGGGAAGTACATGGACATGGCCGCCTGGGCCTCACTCTCACTGCCTCACCCTTCTGTCTTTGCAGGTTCTGTGCCCCTGGACCCCGAGCTCACAAGGAGCCTGGAGGAGGGCCGAGACTTCATCCAAGAGTTCCCCCAGAGCCCTGCCTTTCCTGTACTTGCTGCCATAGCCCAGAAGATTCTGAATGAGACTCCTGTTCAGCTATCCTGATAGAAGCAGCCTCAAGCGTCTTCTCTTGCTTGGCACCACTGTGAGGCTCTTGCTCCCAGACTCGAGCAGATGTCCTGTGTGCAGTTCCCTGAAGGCTGGCTGTGGGGCCGTCACTGTGCGCACATCTCCCTGCCTGGGCCCTTGGTGATATTTCAATGTCTCAGCAGCATTTTGTCACCGGAGGCACTAACAATGAGTGGTTCTGCTGGGTTGGCCCGCAGCAGGCCCCGGGGGACAGTATAGGATCCTGGTGCATGGCCTGATCTCTGGTCCCGGCACATCCCCTTTTCATGTCGTGGTAGTCACGTGCCCCAGAGACAGGCCCCTCCTGAGTCTTCACATTGTCTACAAAGCTTGTGGGTTTGGAGGCTGCCTGGAGACTTTTTCACCCTCAAGTCCCCGGCAGCCTGTAGGGCGATAATTGATTGTGGTGACGGAGGGGAGCACCCTGTAAGATATTAAATCTGTAACTTCAGAGGAGCCCGTGGTTAAACATGTCTTGCTACTGCGATTACAAGTTGTCTGGATCATACTATCCTGGTCCCGCCTCTGCCTCAGAGTGTGGTATATGTCCTGTAGCAGACTGCATCCATCCGTAAGTCCCAGGGCCTGGGCCAGCAGGCCTGTTGTCCACAGGCTTTTGAAGACTTGGGCAAGGATGTGTTTGAATGAATTTTGGTGAAGATTTGTAGAGGGATTTGAGATACTGAAGAAATGTGCGTGGGGGCCTGTGGCTGCTAGTGCTGACTGCCCACCCCACCCTCCACACCAGGGTCTGGGGCAGAGCTGAGAGCGGGAGAGGCGAGTGGGAAACACAGTCAGTCCCAGGACTCTTCCTGAATCTTTCCCAGGAAGTCAGGAGGGAAGACCATTCTGAAAAGCAGAAGCGTGGTGGGAGTGCCACTTTTTTCAAGGGAAGAGGTTAGTTAGGTTCTCAGCAGAAGAGCTGGGGAAGATCTGGGGCGGGAGTGGCGGGGGCGTCCAGGAAGGCAACCTCAGGTACCACTTCCTGGGAGCAGGATGGATGGGTATTTCCTGAGAGTGAAGGGGATGTGGGGGAGGGGCGGTCCCGAAAGACGAAGGCCGGGGGAAAAGGAAGTGCCATTGAGGTTTTTGGCCAGGATCACGGGGGCCTGGAGAAGATCAGCACCCATGCTGGCCCCAGTTGATACTGCTGGGCCTCTTGGATCAGTGGCTGCTGCTTCCCAGGACCAGGCCACCTCCAAGAATGCTGTCCCAGGAGGGTCTGAGTAAGTGCGTTCCACCCCTCAAGTACAGGTGGGCGTCCTGGAAACACCCAGGGTGGGAGGACATGAAGAGAAAGAATTTCAGCACAGGGAGGGCAGTGGAAGGGTGTGTGGGACTGAGGCAGCCAGAGCGGGTTTGGGCTGAGCTGGCATCGGGAGCAGGGATCTGCAGGTACTTTTTTCTACCCTATAGTTTTATCCTGTGGTCACAGGCCATGTTTATTAGATTGCTTTTAATGGATGACAGCTGGGGAGGGCTATGTCCTCAACGCTTCTGATCTGGCCCTCAGGGACCAAGCTAGGGCCCATAGGTCCTGAGCCCACACAAGCAAACCCGAGGATTCTGTCCCCCAGGGAAAGGACCCCAATAAGTGAGTGGTGTGGGGCCTGGCCCCTAAGAACTGAGGAGCAGAGTGCCCACCAGGCTCTGGGGAGGGCAAAGACCTTTTCTGACCCCGGGGTGGTGTCTGGCCTGGACAAGCTTAAGGTCTGCAGTGAGCAAAGTGATTCTCACCGACATCACGCAGGTCGAGTCCCAAGACGCTGGGGGGGCTGGCACAGGTGATGTTGTTGTAGGTGTACACAGGTAGCTGGCAGTCATCCCCCTCCGTGACAACCTGGACAAAACGGGGCACAACGGCGGGGTGCTGCAGGGCAAAGGCCCTCAGGGCCCAGAGGGGACAGCCGCAGTGCCAGGGGTTGCCCTCCAGCCACAGGCGCTCCAGGCCAGCAGGCTGTGGCACAAAGGTCCTCAATGAATTGTTCCTTAGGCTGAGGTAGCGCAGCTGCCCTAGTGGTGAGAGTAAGCCCTCCGGCAGGGCCTCCAGGTGGTTGTGTGAGACGTCCAGCCAGAAGGTGCGCTGCAGGGGCCCTAGGGCATCCGCCGACAGTGCTGACAGCCGGTTGCGGGCCAGGAGCAGGTATTCCAACTTTCTGAGGCCCTGGAACAGCTGGCCAGGCAGCTGCGTGAGCTGGTTGGAGGTGAGGTCCAGCTCCAGGAGCTCAGGGAGTCCCCGCAGACTCTGCTCCTCAATGACTGCAATGCCATTGTCCTTGAGGAAGAGCCGGCGCAGCCCCGAGAGGCCAGCGAAGGTGTGCTGGCGGATACGGCCCAGGCAGCTGCTCTCCAGGTGCAGGCTGTGCAGCTTGGCCAGGCCTTGGAACACTCGCTCTGGAAGATCCCGCAGACAGTTGCCAGAGAGGTTCATGACGGCCACGTTCGAGAGACCAAGGAAGGCGCTTGCCTTGACCTCCTGGATCTGGTTGTCATTGAGCATGAGCACCTCCAGCTGGCCAAGGCCCTCAAAGGCCTTGTCCGGCAGCTGCCGGAGACGATTGTGGCCCAGCTGTAGCTCCTCCAGGAAGTGCAGGTCCTTGAAGGTCCGGGGCCGCAGGCTGGCAATGGCATTGTGTGAGAGGCGCAGGACATGCAGGCCCAGCAGGCCCGGGAAGGTGTCTTCCAGGAGGCCACCCACGCGGTTATGTGACAGGTCCAGCCAGCGCAGTGCTTTCATACCCAGGAAGGCCCCCGGGGCCACTGCAGCAATGAGGTTGTGGTCTAGGTAGAGCTTCTGGAGCTTAGGTAGCTTGACGAAGACATTGGCCTTGATGCTCCTCAGGGCATTCCTGCTTAGGTCCAGCTCCCGGAGCTCACCAAGGCCACAGAAGAGCGGTGGCTGCAGGTAGGCCAGCTTGTTGCCCGCCAGCACCAGCTCGTGCAGGTTGGCCAGGCCCTGGAACGTGGTGTCGGGAAGCACGGCCAGGCTGTTCCAGCCAAGGTTGAGGTTCCAGAGGTTGGCCAGGCCCTGGAAGAGGCCCTCGTCTACCTTGCTGAGGAGGTTGTTGTTGAGGCCAAGTGAAGCCAGGCCTGGTGTGTGCAGGAAGGTCCGAGGCGCCAGGCCACGCAGCTGGTTTCGCTCCAGGTGTAGGTGGTAGAGGTTCTGCAGGCCCAGCAGTGCCCTTGGCTCCAGATTGGCCAGCCCACTTCCCTGCAGGTTGAGGAAGCCCAGGCCAGAGAGGTTCCGAAAGGCCGCCTCGGGGATGGAGGAGACGTTGTTGCCATCCAGCCACAGTGCTCTGGCACCTTCTGGAATGCCATCAGGTACCTGAGTGAGATTCCGGGAGCTACAGAAGACGCTTAGCTCGTCTGTGTAGTCATCATGGCCACAGGTGCAGATGGCTGGGCACTGCAGGCCCTCGGCATCCCCTGGCACTCCAGGCTCCACTTTCTCCAGGCCACAGGGGCCCAGTGCCCAGGAGACCAGCAGCACCGCCAGGGCCAGGCCTCCTGCAGAGAGAGGGGCTCAGGGAGAGGTGGCACTGAGGGGCCCAGGATGAGCCCTGGGGTAAGCAAGACACAGACATTTATAGGCTTTGGCCCACACATGTAGGCCACCATGTGACTTAGCATCCAGACCACAGCACTCAACCGTAAAAAGGTGCTGCTAATTGGACTAGAGAAAGGTGTGAGCTGAGATATGCTGTCACCCCACTTAAATCAGGAGTGGAAGGCGGGTCAACTGGAAAGTTCCCCAGCTCAAAACTAACAGGAGTGATGAGGTAGCAGTGCCTGTTACAGAGAAAACATGGCTGGGCACCTGGTGATTAGGCCAAGGGGAACACAAGCTGGGCCAGGCTGCCAGGTAGGCATGGAGAAAGGTGTGAGCGAGAATATTCTGGAGGGGGCTTGGGTGAGTATGCACTTGTTGCCCTTAGGGGCTGGACAGTGAACCAGGCGTGTGCGGCCTGCACCCAGGGACTTGGCCCAGCACTGGTGTGGGGAAAGGAACAGGGTGCAGGCCTCAGTGGCAGACAGGGACTCTAGACCATCAACTCAAGACTCAACTCACCAGCGTCAGGTTGTATCTCCACACAAAAAGGTGCCGGGCTCCCTAGCAACAATGCCCCAGAATCTCTGCTAGGCACTGGGCTGCCCCCTGAATCGGCCCATCCCTGCCTTCAGAGAGCTTGGGATCTTGGGGTTGGGCAGAGACAGCACTGGAGGGTGCCCTGCACCCAGCTGGATGGAGCTAGGCCCTGAGACAGGATAAGAGAGCAGTGGCTTTGGCTCCAAGTGGCTGGGAGGGCAGCAGGCCCCAGCCCAGCAGAGGGTTCAGAGCAAGGTGCCTGGGTTGGGGTGTAAGGAAACACCCACCCTGCCTCACTTAGGCTGCAGTCCAAGACCCTTGGGCAAGAGGAGGAGACCCTCAGGGGCCTGGCACAGCCTCACCCCTCTCAAACACCCCTACAGCACCATTTCCCCCCCCTTGGCTCCCCAAGGCTTTGGTTTACCCAGAGCTGAGCCCTCCCTGGGGATTGCCCTTGCCCCAGTGGGTTCGGGGACATGGGGAGCCTCACCTTTCCTCAGGGCCATCCTGCATGCAGAGCAGGCCTTAAGCAGGCAGGAGCTTCGTGTTTGCTGGGGGCTGGCTGTTCCTGCCTCTGGATTTCCCCACCTCCAGGACAGCCAGCGCCCTGTCGCCAGCCAACCCAGCCCTGCTGGCCCTGGGTTCCGTTAACCCCCTCCTGTCAGGCAGCCAGGTGACAGGCGTAACTGCACAGGGGAGAGGCTGAGGGGGCTGCTTCCACTCTGAAGTCACTTTCAGGATCCAAGTTGGGCTATGGCACAGCCCCAAGGGCCAACCTTGCACCCACTCCCACCCCTGTGCTCTGCAGGTCTCCTGCCCATGGGTGGGCCTCCTTGGGCAGCTCCTGGGGTCCCCCCAACTAGCAGATGGCCATGTGGGGGTTAAGTGGGAGCCACCTCATTTCCCAATGGGCCTGCGCATCTGCCCTGGCACACTGACCAGCCCCTTCCCATCCTCCTCCCCATTTCCTAATAGCCTGGGTGGGGTTGCCTGGCCCAGCCTTGGCTTCTCCTGTGACTCAGGGTCAGCTGGTGTCCGGCCACTGCTACTCCCCCAGCCTCTCTTCTAGGAATGCCTAGCAGAGCCCAGCCACCTCCTTTTAGCTTTCAACGGTCTTTGCTCTCTCTGGAAGCGAGTGAGGGGCAGCCTGGCCTCTGGACCAAACTTCACCCACTGGGGGCCCCATATTGTCCTGCAAGACTTCTATGGGAATATGGCCACCTCGTTCTGTACATGGGCCGCTGGGACATGTGCCCAGTACCTGGCATGAGGTCAGTCCCAGGTCAGGAGGTGGAAGTAGTTGATAGACGGCCAGGCTGCTCATGCCCTTGCTTGCCAGCCCCTGGCTCTGCTCTTCCTGTGCAAACTAGTTGCAGTCTGGCCCTCCGCTGTCCCTTCTCTCCTCTAGAGAGGATAGTCAGCGATGCCTGCCCACTGGGTCCTAGCTTTGCCTCGGGTGGTGGGCCTGTGTTTGGATTGGGCTGGGAAAAAGCACTATTGGGTCTGGGAAGGGAAAAGCTTGTTGAGGTTTAGGGAACTCTCAAACAAGGCAGGCCTGTATCCAACTAGGTGGGCAGTGTGAAAAGAGATGAAGCAGGCAGGAGCTGCCCACACCCTCCCCTGCGAGGTCTAGAAGCTCTGTCCTGCCTGTGAGGCTTGGCCACTGGGTCAGGTACTTCCTGGGCCCAGGAGAGGCTGGAACCCACTCCCCTCCCCCACCAGGCATCCCCTCCCCAGCCTCACCAGCCATGGAGGGGAAGGTAGCTTTCTCTCTCTCCCTTTATTGAGCGTTTTGTTTTTTTTTTTTTCAGGTCATTTCTCAGCTTCTGAGAAATTATAGATCCACAGGGAGAAAGTCCACACCCAGAAATTTACAGAGTAAACATACATTTACACAGTAGAAAATGCGGACTCAGCAGGAGCTCCCAGGCCAGTGGGGCCTCTTCTCTGGAAAGTTCCCTGCATGGAGGTCCCTCTCTGTCCAAGGGTGAGGCAGGAGCAGGGTGCTGCAGTCTGGGAAAGGAGGGATAGCAGTCCTGTTGCACGTTTGAGGGGTGGGACAGGAAATTCCTGTGAATCCCAGTCAGGCTCGCATGGCGGGGAAAGCCCTTACAGGATTCTGGTACTTGTGTTGGGTGTTTTTAAACCTTCCTTGAGTCCTGCAGTAACATCAGTGCTCAGTGTTCTAAAGAGAACGACTCTGACACTGCTGCCCGGGCCAGCTCTGGTCCCTGCTCCCTGACAGTGGCCTGGATTGACTCAGGCTGGTCACTGCCCTGGCCTGTCTGACCAACTGAGGGTCTCCCTGAGGAGTTTAGATTGGTTTGTCTATTTTTGATCTTCCTGTAAATGGTGGTTCACAGCTCTGGGTCTGTCTGCTTGTACACGTGACGTATATGAGATTAGCCAGGTCTAGACACAGTTGTTCCTGCGTTCTCGTTCATGTCACACCTGCAGAGGGACGTTGGGGTGTTTCCAGCAGTGCTGCTCTGAGGGTCACAGGCCTGTGTTTCTTGAGGCATGGGTGCATTTCTGTTGGTGCTGAATGGCTGTCTTTTTAGCAGGTAAGGTCAATCCTTCCTGAGTAGGGTGACCCTCCTGGGGCCACCAGGGGCGCCTTCAAAGCCTTGTCTGCTCTTAGCCATGAGCAGGGTGGATGGTGGCTTTCATTGTTCTGAGTCTTCTCCATCACCCTCAGAGATGGTGGCTCCTCAGGAACTCACTGGCTGGTGAGCTGTCCTGTTCCATTAGGTGCATGTGTCATTCTCTTGCCAATTTTCTATTTGGTGGTCAAGTATGATTCAGGTTTTTAAAAATATCACATCGGGATGGAAGCCCTTTGTCAAGTGTGTGGGCCCATCTTTTCTTTTATGTAGTTTGCCTTTTTGTTCTCCATCATGGTTCTAGCGAGAGTTCTTAATTTAATGTGGTCTCGTAGATGTTCCTTAAATGTTACACACTGAACTTGGAAAAACTCTGGTTTCAAGTCCTATTTGGCACATGACCTGTATTTGTTTTCCTAAAATACATTGAAAACCCATACTATTTACCTTTCACCTTGACTTCCGCAGGCTATCTTCTCTCCAGTCCACTTCCTAAGACTGTGAGACAGAGCTCAAATTTAATTCTTTTTGGTGAGTTACGATGACGAGCCACCATTTAGTCATTCCCTGCTTTTCAGTGCCACCTGGCCATAAATCAGTTTTCACTTCAGCCCGGGCCTTTTCTGGGCTCTCGTTGCCTCCCTCAGGCTCCACCTTGAGTCACTGGGGCTTTGGGGTATATCTCAGTAACTGGTAGAGTAAGTCCTCTCTCCTTCTCCAAGAGCACTCGGCTACTCGAGGTTCCTTGCATTTCCTTTTCCACTGGGAGTAGCTGGTCAGGTGTCTAAAACAAAACCAAAAGCCACTTGACATGAGTTGTGTTGCAGTTTGGGGAGAATTGCCATCTTTACAATACTGAGTCTTTGATGGTAGGCATGGTATAAATCTTTTCTTTCGGTCATCCTTGGTTTCTCTCAGTTTTTGCAGATTTCTATGTCGTGATCTTGCACATATTTTTTATTTTTTTTCCTAGATCGTTGTTACTTTTTGATACCACTATAGATATTAGCTTTTTCCCTCCTTAATTTCATTTTCTGTTTGTGTAGGCTGAAATTATTTTCTGGGAGTATATTGGGAAAACATAGTAAAAGTATTAACGAATATGGTGCTTTTATCTAACAAATTTTTAAAACAGCTCTATTGGTATGTAATTCACACACCATAAAACACACCCATTGTAAGTATACAAGTCCATGATTCTTAGTAAATGCATAGCGTTGCACAACCAGACCCACAATCCAGCTTCAGAACATTCTCATACAATGTGGTCTCACCGTTTTCATTTAGCATCGTGTTTTCTGGGGTCATCCACATGACTGCATATTAGTGCTTCGTACCTTGCTATGATTGAACAGTATGCCATTGTATGGATTTGCCCCATTCCGTTTATCCATTCATCAGCTGATGGACATTTGAGTTGTTTCCATTTGGGGTTATTACAAATAATGCTGCTGTGAACATTTATATACAAGTCTTCGTGTGGACATGTATTTCATTCCTCTTGGGTAGATTCTTAAGAGTGCAACTGCTGGTTCAAAAGTTATACTTAACTTTTTTAAAAAGCTGTTTTCCAATGTGATTGTATCATTTTACAAATGATAGTCTGCAAAGTAGGAGAATTCCATTTGTTTTACCTCTTCATCAACATTTGATATGGTCTTTTTTTTTTTTTTAGCTATACTAATTTTAATTTGTGTTTTCTCTGACCATTAACAATATTGGGCCCTTTTCATGTATTTCTTGGCTCTTGTATCTTTTTTGGTAAAATCTTTATTCAAGTTTTTTGCCCATTTTTAAATTGAGTGGTTTGTCTTCGTATTGAGTTCTAAGACTTTATATATTACAGGGTAACAAATTCAAAATTTATAGATACTTTTCCTAGCCTGTGGCTTGTTTCTTCATCTTGTAATGCTGTCTTTTGAAGTGCAAAAGTTTTTAATTTTAATTAAAGTTTTAATTTCAGTTTCTCTTTCATGGCTCACACTTTTGGTGTCATGTCTAAGAGTTCTACATAATCCAAGATCACAGAAATTTTCTCCTGTGTTTCTTCCTAAAATCTTGATTACTTTTAGATTTTACATTTAGGTCTACGATCTATTTTGAGTTATGTGTATGGTTTGAGGTAAGAATCTAAATTTACTTTTTTACATGTAGATAACCAATTGTCCCAATATCATTTGTTAAAAAGACTATTTTCCCCAATGAAATGTCTTTACATCTTTGTTGAAATCAATTGGCCATAAATATAAGGATTTATTTCTAGACTCTCAATTCTGACCCAAACTACATACCTATTACCCTTGCATCAATGTATCTTATTACTGTGGCTTTATAGTAAGTTTTGAAATTAGGCAGTGTAAGTTCTCCAACTTTGTTCTTTTTGATTTCCCTTCTCAACTTTTTGTAGTTTTCAGTGTATAAATCTTACACTACTTTTGATAAAATAATTACTAAGTATTTTATTAGTTTTGATACTATTTTGAATTATTTTCTTAATTTCATTTTTAGCTTATTAGTATACAGAAATAAAATGGATTTTTATTTATCTTGTATACCAGGACCTTATTAAACAGGTATGCGGGTATGTGGGTATATCTGGATAAGGTACATATAGGATCATATCGTCTGTGAATACGGTCATTTTTGCTTCTTCCAATATGTATACTACCTTTTTTTTTTTTTTTGGTGCCTTATTCCATATCTAGTACACTGTTGAGTAGAAGTGGCAAGAGCAGACATTCTTGCCTTGTTTGTGATTTTAGAGAAACATTCAGTCATTCGCCATGAATTACGATGCTAGCTGTTGCTTTTCATAGGTGCTGTGAGAAAAAGAGTGATGTTCCCAACCAGAGATATTCATGTCTTTATCCTTGGAATAGTGAATATGTCAGGTTACATGGCAAAGGGGAATTAAGATTGCTAATCAGCTGACCTTAAAATAGAGATTAAGTGGATTTTGCAAGTGGACCCAGTGTAATAACAAAAGTCCTTAAAAGTGGAAGTGGGGTCTGAAGAGGTCCTTCTCTTCTGGAGGAATGCTCCCTCCTCTACTTTCTGAGTGTGCGATTGGTGTTACTGATGTAATGCATTAATGAAGCCATTTGGGCCCTCGGCTTTCTTTGCATGAAGACTTAAGAGTTTTTATTAGTTCAATTTTTTTGTTATAGGTCTATTCTGATTTTCCATTTCTTTTTAAGTCAATTTAAGTGATTTGTGTCTTTTTAGGAATTTGTCCATTTCATCTACATTATCTAATTTATTGATATAGGGTTTTTCTACCACAGATGATCCTCAACTTGCAATGGAATTGCATCCTGATAAACCCAAGGAAGTTAAAAATTCACTTATACTCCTAAACTACCAAACAGCATAGCTCAGCCTAGCCTACTTACATTTGCCTACAGTTGAGCAAAATCAACTAACACGGAGCCTTTTTTATAATAAAGTGTTGAATATCTCACGTAATTCATTATGGATACTGTTTCTGTACATCGTAAAGTCAAAAAAATAATTAAGTCAAATCACTTTAAGTCAGGGACCACCTGTAGTTCTTTATAAATCCTGTTAACTTCTGTAAGGCTGTTAGTGATGTTCCCTTCTTTCCTTCATGATTTGGTAATTTGTGTTCTCTCTTATTTTCCTGGTCAGTGTAACTAAGGGATTGTCAATTTTGTTGATCTTTTCAAAGAACTCGGTTTTTCTGTTCTCTTTCAATTCCTCTCTAATCTTTATTATTTCTTCTTCTTTTGGGTTTTATTTGGTCTTCTTTTTTCTAGTTTTTAAGGTAGACACCTAGGTTTTTTGAGGCCTTTTTTTTTTTTTTTAAAATCATACAGGTGTTTAAAGCTATAAATTTCTCTCTAGTACTGCTGTAGCTGCATCCTACGTATTTTGATACGGTATTTTCATTATCACTTTTATTTGACCCACATGCTATTTGGAAATGTTTTATTTTATTTCCAAATACTTGAAGTTTTTCCAGACTTCATTCTGTTGTAGATATCTAACTCCACTGGGGTTAGAGAACATGTTTTGTATAATTTCAGACTCTTTAAATATATGACGACTTATTCTGTGGCCTAAGATACAGTCTATCCTGGAGAATGTTCCATGGATACCTGAAAAGAATGTTGGTAGAATGTTCTATAAATAAGTAGGTTCAGTTGAGTAATAGTGTTCAATCTTCTATATCCTTGCTGATGTTCTGTCTAGTTGTTCTAAAATCTCCAATTATTATTGCTGAATTACCTATTTTTCCTATCAGTTTCTGAGATTCCTTTTCCCCATTGATTGCCCTACCACCCTTGTCCCTTCCATCAGCTCCTTGGCCCACACTGCTCCCTGGGAACATCCCCTGGGAGGGCTAGCCATCGAAGGGATGCGGTGTGCAGAGCATGGACCTCCCCGGGGACCACGTGGCAGAGGCTCCCAGCCGGAGCCCCAGGCCTGGCCCCACCTCTGGCCTCACTGCATCAATGCCCCAACCCAGGTAGGTGCTCAAGGCCTGACCACATTAACATGAAACAACTTGGTAAAGTTAATGACAAAGGACTCATGAGAGGGTGACCTCCCCTAGTGGTAGCTGGGGGAGGGAGGAAGAGGAAGAAATGGGGTGACACCAGGTACCTCCTGGGGTGCCAGGAAAAGGAGGGGGCACACTCCCTCCCAGGGGCCCTCTTCTGGTGAGCACAAGACTGCTAGCCTCAGCAACGGGGAGAAGAGCTGCTCTTGTTGAGGAATCACATGGGGGCTCCACACAAAAGCCAGAGATAATACACAATCTGCAAGCAAGAAACACTTCCAGGAATAAACACTTTCTAAATTCTTCTCTTATAAATATGCATTAAAACATTTGATAATACAAGCAAAGGGCTCTGAGATTAATTTAAAATTAAGCCAAGACTGAATTTCACCTAAAACATCTGAATACCCAAATGTGCTTGAAGGCAGCTGTCACAGGAGCTCCAGGCCCCTCAGCCACATCAGTCCTTGGGCACCTTGAAATGGTCCTTCTCTTTGCGGATGGCCCTCATGGTGGTGACAGGGTCCGTTTCACCCGCGTGCTGCTGCACAGTCTTCTCCCTGCAGAAGCCAAGTGCCAGGATGCAGGTCGTGAGGGTGGGAGCAGGTGGGCACAGGATCGGCCCACCAATTCACCCAGGGCATCGTGGAAGAAAAGAGCCTAGAAGAGTTGGAGCATTCTTAAAAATCAAATGTGACAGCCTTGGCCAACTTGAGTGTTCCTGTGGACAGCACACTGGCAAAGCCCAATCCTGTCGGCGACTCAGAAAACAGGGCCACCAACCTTACACTGGCATCTGCACGGCCTAACATCACCAGGCTCCCCAAGAACTCCCTTGGCCCGCCTATTGATCCTGACTTCAAGGTCAGAAACGACCCCGTGCCCCTGCCAAGGCACTAAGCAAAGTATCCCTCCTCACCTTTTAAGAAAATGTGTCTGATTCTGTGGCTATATTTAATCAAGATTTCAGGGCAGTCTCCTCCACCATTTGGGTTCTTCAGAAGGAGTTTCAGGGAGTGGACACAGTGCTTGAGTGAAGCAGAGGCCAGGACACCTGAGGACAGTGTGGGCCCCGCCCTTGCCCACCTGCTCACACCCTCACCTCACTCTCATGAACGGGTTGTAGGTGAACTCCTCCGCAATGGTGGATGGCACTGTGGGCTCCCCAATACTGTACTTCTCCTGCAAAAGAAACATGTCACTTTAATACGGAAACTTCTAAAGATAACATTTCAAAATACCTTCTAAGGCTCTTAAAACATTATCTGACCTGAGAAGGCAAACAGAGCAGTCAGGTCAGGGTAAGGACAGGACCCTTCCTGCTTAATAGAGATTTGAGTGTTGCAGCTGCCACCAAAAGCTCGTCCTACTTTTCTTGCTGTTTTGGAGGTAGAAAGGGACATAGAACTTTCTTTTCATTATTATGAAGTTTATATTTCAGAGTTAATAAGCAGTGAAAATGCAGAAAACAGAAAAAAAGAAAACATCCACAAACCCACCCCCAAGATGGGATGGGGCTGCGCAGCTCATTGCTGGGAACAGTGAGAAGACAGACGCCGGGGGTCCATCCCCTCAGATGACAGCCCCCTCTAGAGGGTGGTGAGCTCTTGTTGCAGGATGTTCAGGCAGGGGCCCCCTATATGGGCTCCCAAGAGAGAACTACTCAGGATGAACCCTCAGTGGGCAACTTGTTACCTTCAGTCAGGATGGTCTCTCTCCTAATCAGCACTGAGCAGGACAGAGAGAAGATACATACTGGGCCATTTGCCAACTGGTAGCTTTTATAGAAACTCCAGGAACAAGGTCAAAGTTAACAGCTGGGGGTCTCCATCCTCCCCGAAAACCCTGCCCTTCTCTTGCCCAACCTGGAGGGTCACAGGGCCAGAGCTTGGACTATAGCTGTTGACACCCAAACCCAGGCTTCCTGAACATGGATTCTTTCTCCTCTCTCCCCGCCAAGCCACCCCCAACACACTGTGAGCACTGATATCAAGAGGTTTAATCCCTCAACCTCAGGAGGTGTGTCAAGTTGGGATCTGGCAGGAGATCAAGATGAAGATTTACTGCTAATCTCTGTTCTTTCATTTCTGGTGAAAACAAGCTTAAAATGTTTTATAATATTTCCTGTGCTTCCTATAGTATTCTCACTCCTAAGAAATATTCCTTCACCTCCTGTGAGGGAAGAAAATAAGTTAATTCTTCTAAGGATAATTTTAAAACAGATCCTTACATGTATACTTGGGGGAGTATAAATGTCATAATCTTTTGGATTATCTATTGAAATGAGTGTTAATGTGTAGTGATTTTCCTACAGAAGCGGGAAGGATGCGGAAATGTAAACACAAGAAAGTTAGAAACCCTAACTGTCCTCCCTAAGTGAAGCAGAGGTCAATTAGGCAAAATTATATATAAATGACACCTACACGTTAGTATATTTGAAAGTAAGATGGAGGGACAATGATGAGTACAGTAAAATGTTCACAGTAGAGAGTAGGTCAATGTATGAATGTTAACTATGAAATTCTTTTAACATTTCTGTATGTTTGACACAATTCAATATATTGTCAAAGAAGAAACCACAGGGATATTTTTAAAGTGTTTCAATCAAATTGAAGATAATGGAAATAAAATATTTCGAAATTTGTGGGATGCGGCTAAAGCAGTACTTGGAGGTAAGTTTTAGCTTTAAGAGCTCATATTAGAAAAAAGAAAGCTCTAAAATCAATGACCTCAGGTTCCATATTAAGAATCTATAAAAAGAACAAAGTAAATCCAAAGAAGAAAGGAGTAAAAAAAGCAGAAATCAGTGCTATAGAAAAATAAGGAAAATTAAGGCAAAAGTATTTCTTTTTAAAAAGCAACAAAATTGATAAGAATAAAGAAAAAGAACACAAATTGCCCAAATCAGAAATGAAAGGGGCTATCACTACAGTGCCCACAGATATTGGTGGGGAGGGGAGTGTGTTGATCTAAAAGTAACAGCTAAAACTACAAAACTTCCAAAGAAAACATTTTTGAGGAGAAAATTTTTGACCTTGGGAAAAACAAAGATTTCTTAGATAGGAAACAGAAAGTATGAACCTAAAAGAAAATATGCTGGACTTCATCAAAATTAAAAATACTCTTCAAAAGACATTGTTGAAAAAGAATAAAAGGCAAACCACAGAATGGGGAAAACTACTCACCACACATATATCTGACAAAGGACTTATATCCACTTTTTAAAAAAATCTTATTCAATAAGAAGACAATCCAATGTTTTAAACAGGCAAAAAGTTTGAACAAACACTTCATAAAATGGCCAATAAGCATATAAAAGATGCTTGGGTAAATGTAAATTAAAACCACAGTGAAACACCACTACATATCAATTTAAATGATTAATAAGACTGACGATACCAAGTGTTGGTGAGGATGTAGAACAACTGGAACTCTCTTATTTTGCTGGTAGGAATGTAATACACTTAGGAAAATAGTTCGGCAGTTTCTTTACGAATCAAACATACACCTAATACAACCCAGCCATTCTACTCCTAGGTATTTACTAAAGAGAAATTAAAACATATGTCACACAAAGACTTGTACACAAATGTTCATAGCAGCTTTATTCACAACAGCCAATAACTGGAAACATAAGGAACAAAGACGTCTATTGACAAGTGAATGGATAAACGAAATGTGATATATCCAAACAATGGAGTACTATTTATAAATAAAAAGAATGAACTACTGATACATGCAGTAATATGAATGAATCTCAAAATCATTCTGCCGAGTGCAAAAAAGATACAAGAGTACATACTGGATAGTTATATTTATATAAAAATCTTGAAAATGCAAGCTAAGTTGTAGTGGCACACAGTAGATCAGCAGTCCTCTGGAGCAAGGGCAGAGAAAGAGGCATGAGGAAGATTTGTGGGTGACGGAAATGTTCTGTGTCTTAATTGTAGTGGTAGTCATTTCACTGGTATGTACATCTGTCAAAATACACTCAATTGTTCACTTTAAGTTGATGCAGTTTATTACATATTAACTAAACTTCTACAGAGTTGATATTAAAAAGAGAACAGTATGAAAACTGTCGATAAATTTGAAAACCTTGATGAAATGCACAAACTCATTGAAAAACACAAGTGGCTGACAAAACTGACTCAAGAAGGTGCAAAAATCTAAAAGCCCTACAAAAATAGAAGAGATGAATTCATAACCAAAAAAATCTTTCCACAAAAAGAATTCAATGTCCACATGGCTTCACTGGTGAATTCTAACAAACATTAAAAGAAGAAATATTAGCAGTCATAGAAAACTCAGAAATTGGAAGGAGGAAACACTTTCCATCTCATTTTATGAAGCCAGCATTTCCCTGATATTAAGACCAGACAAAAATATTATAAGAAAATAAAACTAGAGACTGACGTCCCTTCTGAGGACAGACACAAAAACAGACTCTAACAACATGTGGAAAGAATAATACACCATGACTAAGGTTCACCCAGAAAGCAAAGTTGGTTTTACATTTGAAACAAATTGATGCACTCCATCATATTAACGGAGTAAAAGAGAGAAAAAAAAAATGATTATATAACAGATGAAGAAAAAACATTTGACAAAATTCAACACCAACTTATGATAAAAACTCTCAGAAAACCAGGACTGTAAGTGAACTTCATCATCCTGATAAAGAAGATTTATGAAAAACCCATAGCTAATATCGTACTTCATGATAAAAGACTGAATACTTTCCTTTTAAGACTGGGAACAAGCCAAAGATGTTCACTCTCACTACTTCTATTTAACGTTGCACTGAAGATCTTAGTCAATGCAATAAGGCAAAAAACACAAACAAACAAATGAATAAATAAATAAATAAAAGGCATATAGATTGGAAAGGAAGAGATAAAACTGTCTGTGGTAGGTGATGACATGCTTGTGTCCTAAGGAACCTATGGAAAAGATGCTAGAATGGGTTAGCAAGGTCAGAAGGATACAAGGTCAAAATACAAAAATCAATTGTGTTTCTAAATACTATCAACGAATGACCATTTACAATAAAATCCCAAACCCTGAAGTACTTAAGGGTTCGTTTAATAATACATGCAAGATCTTTAACACTGAAAATTACAAAATATTCCTGAGAAAAACTAAAGACCTCAATAAGTGGAAAGTTATATCATGTTCATGGAAAAACTCAGTATTGGTAAGATCGCAAGTCTCTCCAAATCTTTTGTTACAACGGTCCTAATCAAAAGCCAAATTGACTTTATTTTGTAGAAATTAACAAGGCGACCCCCAAATTTATATGAAAATTCAAAAGGTTTAGAAGAGCCAAAAGTAATTTTTAAAAAGAATAAAGGTAGAGGATTTATACTATCATTCTCAGACTTACCATAAGCCATAGTAATCAAGGCAGTGTTACTGATGCAAAGATAAGCTATACAGATCAATGGAACAGAACAGAATCCAGAGTAGGTTTATGCCTACAG
The DNA here is from genome assembly GCF_014176215.1 of Rousettus aegyptiacus. NCBI lineage: Eukaryota > Metazoa > Chordata > Mammalia > Chiroptera > Pteropodidae > Rousettus > Rousettus aegyptiacus. The sequence continues at coordinate 15,521,134 of NW_023416311.1, read as the reverse complement.
GATCCAATTTATTGTGCAAAGATACCACGGTAATCCACTGAGGAAAGTGCACTCTTTTCAGCAAATGGTGCTGAGCAACTAGATGTCCATATGCAAAAAAATGAACTTCTAACTTTACCTTACACCACTCACAAACATTAACTTGAAATGGATCATTGACCTAAATATAAATTTATATAAACATAAAAGCTAAGACTATAAAACTTCTAGGATAAAACATAGGAGAAAGTCTTTGTGATATTGGGGTATGAAAAGATTTCTTAGCTAGGGCACAAGAAACATAAAAGATAAAATTAATAAACTGAACTTCACCAAAAATGTAAACTTTTATTCTTTGAAAGATACTGTTAAGAAAACAGAAGTGCAAGCCACAGAATGGGAGAAAATATCTGAAATCTGTATCTCACAAAGACTTGTTTCCAGAATACATAAAGAAATCTTACAACTCAGCAAGACAACCCAATTTTTAAAATGGACAAAAGACTTGAACATACACTTAACAAAAGACATATAAAAGACCAATAAGCACATGAAAAGATGCTCAATTTCGTTAGCCATCAGAGAAACATGCCTTTTAAAACAACAATGAAATACTACTATGCACCTATTAGAATGGCTGAAATTTAAAGGATCAACAATACCAAAGTGTTGGTGAGCATGTGGAGCAACTAGAGAGCTCTTATGCCTTGCTAGGTGGAATGCAAAATGGTACAACCATCTGGGAAACAGTTTGGTAGTTTCTTAAAAGTTAAACATACACTTACCATACAACCCAGAAATTCCATTCTTAGGTATGTTACCACAAGCAGTGAAAGCATATGTCCACACAAAGACTTGCACACAAACGTTCATAGCAACTTTATTTATAATGAAAAACTGGAAACAATCTAAGTATCCATCCATAGTTGAATGGATAAACAAATTATAATATATCCATACGAAAATACTACTCAGAAATAAAACATGATGAATTTCAAAACCTTTTTGCTAAGCAGGAGCCACATACATCAGAGTAATGTTATATGAAAATCTAGAAAACAGTAATCTATAGTCACAGCAGACCAGTAGTTGGGGGCACTTCATGGGAAAGGGCAATGGAACCTTTTGGGGTAGTAGAAATGTTTTATATCATGATTGTGTTGGGGGTTACACAGGTACATACATTGTCAAAATTCATCGAACTGTACACTGTGCACTCAGGTACCTTTTATTGTATATAAGTTATCCTCAATAAAGTTTAGTTTTTTAAAAAGTAGATACCCCTGATAAGTATGAGTTCGATATGTATGAATTGCTATTGAAAGAGCACTAAGACCAGGTAGTAAGTGAAAAGGAAGCCACGAATCAGTATGTATAGTATATACACAGGATGAGCTTTTTTCTTTATATTAAATATTCATGTATGCTTGGTGTAAAAAGTGGGATAATATTTATCAACAAATGAAGGTAGTGTTTGAATTTTTACAGGTATTATTTTATAAGTGCCCCTCCCAAAAAAAATTGATAGAGATGCTCAATAAAAACAGGTGATTTATTAAGAAAAAAACAAACTATGAGGTAACTTTACTCACTGAACTCAGCAGAAGGGAGCCTAGCACCTGAGGCCTCCTAGGTGTGTGCGTTTCTTCCTGACACCATTTCTCAGTGACTGAAGGGGAAAGACAGACCCTAGAGTCCAGGAGAACATCTTTACCTAACCAATACACCTGCAGCTGTGTTTCTAAACCCTCATAGAAGACACCTCTGGGACAAGCAAACCCCTGGGTCTAGCTGAGGAGCAAGTTTGGGGCCATCGTTGAAATAAGTACCATTCAGACAAGCAACCTCCAGGGCTCTTGTGTGGCAGCTGCACAGTCCCACCTGCTGCCCAGATGTGGGAAGTGGGCAGGGATCTGCCACTTTGGCCTGCAAGGCACTCATTGGAAACACAGCCTCCCAGGCCCAGCCTGGACACACTGAGTCAGAAAGGATCTGATGAGCCGCCCAGATTCCTACTCAAATTTGGGTGGGTCTAAATCCTGGCTCGTTCACAGCCCTGAGGAGTGCCTCCTGCACACTCAGGAGACAGTGCGGTGAGTGCCAGTGACCCGGGCACCTCTATACTCCCAGGAAGTCACTTCACGGAGGCTGACCCACAGCATGCCCCCTGAAGCACATCCCACTCACCTTGGCCCAGGCCAGTTTCTCCTGAATGGCAGTGTTGCTGGGCTCCACATGGCGAGCAAACTTGAGGTTGTTGATGGTATATTCATGGCCACAGTACACTCTCTGAGGAAAAAGGCAAACCCGTGAGCACTGAAGAGACTCATTAATCCCACCTCAAACCCTTCAGAGATGGGCCTGAAGGGCCCTAGGCTGGGCCAGTGACACCCAGGGAGACATCCCTTAGGATGAGATGTTTCTCGTATGTAAGTGAAACGATAAAAAGTACATTAAGAGAAAACCCAATTTTGGAGAAAATGCCCCCGCCCTCCCACTCCTCCCCACACACAGGGGTGGCCACGGTGGGGGGCCAGGACAGGAAGTGAGGGAACGGAGTGGGAGAGCAGGCCGTGTCCTCACACCCCCAGCTGGGGAGCTCCATGGGGTGCTGCCTACTGTGTCAGGAGGGAGCCGGCCCAGGACCTCAATCAGGGCTTTGTACATCTCGTCCGCTGTCCCTTCATAGAACTTCCCACAGCCAGCCACAAACAAGGTGTCACCTGAAAGACAAGAGGACAGCCACAGAGCAGTGGGGCCACCAGCAAGACACGCCCCCCTCGAGGGGCCAATGGTCCGCTCCTAGGTGATACTGACCACCTGTCTATGGGCTGCACCGACGGCCAGGGCTATGCTCTGTCCCCCATGGTGACTGGGGTGCAGCCTGAGACCTGACCTCCACCCAGACACCCAAGAGGCCCTCCATCCAAACAGAGCCCAAAGACCCGCAGCTCTTGGCTCCCACATGCTCCAAATTGTTTTACTCAAGTCTCACTCAGTTCACCACCAGCCCCCAAAGAGCTGCTCAAACCCAAACTTTAGGGTCACACTGACTCCTCCCTCCACTGCCCAGTCCCGTCAACTGCAGCTCTGAGACTCCCAGACCCAGCACTTCTCATCTATCCGGCAGCCACTTCCTGCATCTCCCCTTATCCTCAGCACCCCCCATATGTGACACCCCCCATAATCTTGCCAGCTCCCTCTGGGTCCTCTGGGAGCCCCTCACGTGGGCCCACAGCCCATGAGGGCCCTCGGGACATGGCCTACTGCCTGCGGACTCACCCCTCCTGCATCCACCCTTAGACAGCACCCCCTCTACCTGACGCCACCCGGTCTCTGCGCTGCTGCTTCCCTCCCAGGGTCTCATCCCTGAGAAAGGGGCCCGAGCCACGCGGAGCTCATGGGCATGTATTCTCCCCCGCTGCAGTTGGGAGGGCTGGGACCCCATGACATGGAGTGACATTTTTCCTCCATCGGCATGGGCCAGGCCTCTTCCCAGGCAGCCCCTGGCCCACTTGGCAGAAGCCAAGGCTGCCCCTTAGATCAAGACTATGGGGTGGCCTGTGAGCAGAGCCTCAACACACAGGTTAACTGCCCTGAACCTCAAGTCTGGGGACTGGCAAGGGGCCAGGGAGACCCGGGAGAGGCCAGGCCGTCCAGGCACAGGGATCCCTTGCAGGGACGAGCAACACCTGTTATTCCCACATCCAGGAACTTCGTGGGCCCCCCGCTCCTGGTGCCGGGGGAGGGAGGGATCCAAGTCCTCATGGGCAGCAGGACACTAAGAGACCTGGGAGCCCCCCGCTTCCCCCCCACGCACGGCAGCCAGGACCACCAGCTCCTGCACTTTAGCCTTTGCTGTCTCCTTCTCACCCTCCATAATCAGCTGCCAAGAGTGCCTGGGGGCATCCCACCTCCACAGCAGGCCGCCCCTCCACCTCCAGGCCCTGTGAAGCCAGCCATGGTTCTAGCATCCACTGTGGCCTCCTCGCCTGGCCACCTGAGTACCTTCTGTGGTTTTGGTACACACTTTCATAAGCTAGCATCCCAAATCTGAGCTCTCAGACCCTGATCTTTCAAATACAGATGCCCCACCAGCTGACACCTGCTCCCACACCCAGGCCTGTCCACCAGACTACCTTCCCCTCCTGGTCCATTAGTGCCTCGTCCTACCTTCCACATCCCAGGGCCAAAGCCACACCCCACATCCATTACATCCTTGGGGTATGGGAGAGGGCCCTGGTCACTCAGACCCCAACTTGAAGCCCAAAGCCACCAACCACCTCCCCTCTGGACACTGCAGTTTCCTCAGCTACGCACACAGGCCAGCTGGGGCCCTGCTGGACCATCCTGTCTCCTGTACCATTAGTCCTCACTGTGGATGCCTCAGACACCTTAGCTTCCCCACTAACGACACTGTATGATTTTCACATATTTATTATAAAAGTCACCAATAAGACAATGCACTCCTCTCCCAGCCACTGTCACACGGACAATGGTAACTCATGCAGGACATGGTTCAGGTCTGTGTTTGCAACAGTCAGCCCTCCACGACTTCCAAAGTGGGACTCAGCTTTTAATGGCACAGTCCCCAGGGAGTGTGCCTCGTTCATGGGGTCATCCCCCTGGGCCTGCCCACTCCCCTAGGTCCTAAAAACTCTGACAGGCAGGCACTGCCCTCCCACCTGACAGAGGGGCAGACCGAAGTCTGGGGCTTTATAGGGCACAGTAAAAACAGGAGTGCAAGGTGCTGAGGGTTTACCGGGCCAGGCGCTGGCGTCCCACACCTCTCACCCCAAGCCGACACCACTTGGTAAGGGAGTATGGTCTCACCACTCGTGCAGGTGAAACCACTTCAGGGCAGTGTACACATGGCGCATGGACCAGTTTACCTGCTCACACCATAGTCGGACACGGCCTTAAATTTCTGGAACACTCAGGGCTTAAAAACTGTTTACATTCACTAAAAACGTTACGGCAGCAGCGAGGCCTCTGCAGAGCCAACGGGCCTGCTCTGCATGGGGGCTGTGGCGCTCTCAACCACTCCCACTCGTCCACGGCCACTGGCGCATGCCACCCCGAACTCCCGGTCGTCACATGGCTGTTCCGCTTCACAAGTTCCCCAATCAGCATCAACATCCTTTCATTTTCTTTCAAAAGGGGAAAAACACTTCCAATTCCTGGAAAGGTTTGCTTGCCCTGACTGAGTGCGGCTCTCACAGCCTGGTGCTGGGCAGTGCTTCGCAACCTTCATTCAAGGTCATGGTCACCACAGACTGCAGCCATCACCTGAACTTACCTACCACCCTCCGAGCTCATTAGGGCTGCCATGAAGTCCACTATCAGGGTTGTTTTGTGTAGGGCACCTGCCTGTGGGCTGTCTACTGACTGCCAAATCCGGCTCGCCTCACATCCTGTGAAGGGTTTGGGCAGCGTGAGCGCATGGCGTCAGTTAGGTCTGCAAGAGGTGGGTCTGGGACTCACTGCCCTTCCTGTTTGTCAGCTGCTGGAGGTGATGGGGGCTGGGGCTGCATCCCCACCAGGCGGAGTCTCTCAAGGAAAGGCTTGTCCCCAGGGCACCTGACAGTGGTGAGTGGGATCAGAGCAAAGTACACGGTCAGCCCTGCCAGGAGGTGCCACTCCCTACAGTGTCCTCCCAGCCCGCCTGTGCCCCAGTGTGTTCGAAGCTGAGCCCCAAGCTCTGCCCCGAGGGCCAAGGTCCTCCTCACATAGCCCTGTGCAGTCTCAGACAGGAAATACTCTGCTGCTACACCTGGAAGTTTTCAAAGACACCCCTACACCAAGAGGGACTTTGCAAAGAATGCCCAATCCCCAGCACATACACCTGAACCCTCACCTGTGAACACAGCAGGGGGCTCAGAACTGCCGGGCTTGCTCACAAAATAGCAGATGTGTCCAGAAGTGTGGCATGGTGTCGACAGGCACTTAACATTGAGAGACCCCACCTGAAACAAAGCACATGATGGCATGTGCTCCTAAGGCTCACAAAGCACATGGCCCGCTGGTCCTACAGGTCTCATCCAAGACCCCACACCCACCCCACAGCAGGATCCAGATCTTGCTGGTGACCATGGGACTCAGTCCTTAAGTGTGCCCCAGCGATAGGGACCATCCTGGAACCTGGCATTTGCTGTCATACAAAACTAAAGGGGCTTATTTTGTTTTCTCTCTCAAAATTGGACTAAATCTGAACCAAGTGTCTTGCTAAAAAAGATGGTTTTCCTTCTTAGGTGCTTGGCCTTTAATTCTGTTTTCCTCTGTCCCCCCACCTCTTTACTGCAAAAATGTTCAAATCTACAAAAAAATTAAAATACAGTGAACGAACATCAGTATGAACTTTACCCAAGTTACCAAATGCTGACAGTTCCCACATCTGTGACATGTGCCCTTTCCACACACATGTGTTTCAAGTCCCACACATTCTGACAAATTGCCCCTAAATATTCCAGCCACAACTCCTAAGAAAAGGACATTCTCCCTTTAGTCACCATTTTCACATTGATTTGCTTGTGATGCTCTCAACAGAGGGGACTGTGCAGGCCCAGATAGCCCCACAAGGCCCTCCACCTATCTGCACGTCGGGCCATCACCAGAGCCCAAGCCCTCACGTGCCCCTCTGGGTCCCTGGGGTAACAAAGTGGACAGCCAGAAGGGGGAGGCAGTATTCCCACTGTGCCATCTTCCCACACTATGCTCTAGGGCCTGGTGTCCCTTTCTGTTGGTTCACTCCTCACCTGCAGTGTGGACAGGTGTGTGACCTTGTGAGTCAGGGCCCCAATCCGGTCATCGCCCCCATACACCTTCAACCCCGGCTCCAGCTTAACCAGCTTCTCATTCCCGCCAGCATGGTCCCTGGAAGTCAAAAAGGAGACCTGGGGCTACTTGCTGACATAAAGGGGGTTTGCCTGCTTATAAATCCTGACCAAATGGAATTTTTATTTGCCCAGTTACGTTTTTCAGAAGTAGAAACATATCTTCTAACACAGGAAACTGGCTCCTTTTCTGTCACTTAACTTCACTGAAAAGAACATTCTCAGGCACCCCATTCCCATGCCAGGCATTTCCATGCCCCACCCTGTTGCTAGAGCTGATGAAACAAATTACAAACACCTGGATAATCTCTATGTCAAAGTTCCCATGCTTTGGGCACATCAGGGTCACCTGAGTCAGATCTGACTCCCACTACCACAGCCTGACACAGTTGACCCACAGGTAGCCTGCAGGGTAGGCGATCTAAAAGCCCCCAGGTGATTCTGACCCACCCTGAGAAGATTGTGAAGCTGTCTTCTAAATGGCAATGCCCAGCCATCTAAGGGTGATTTGTCTGCCCAGGAGCCAGCCAGAAATGACCTCCTAGATGATTCTAATGTGCTGTTAGAGCTGAAGATCCTTCTGGACCTTCATCCAGGGGCTCTCAGTGCTCCCTGAGGGACGGCCTGAGCAGCCCTTCAGGAGAAAAGCTCCATTCTTGGGCTTTGTGGGGCTGGTTATACCAGGGCGAGCCCAGCTGGGCCCTGAAGGCAGGGCTGGGAGTGTGTCCACACCTGAAGATCAGCGGTTTCAGAACAAGGTGAGGACTTTTCAGTCCCTGAGGAATGCCTGCTCCTCACTACACATTCACCCATGGACTCCTCTGATGGGCCCAGAAACTGCAGGGACTGAGATAACAGGCTCCTCCGCCCTCTCCCCTCAGATGGCCATTACACACAGGCCAGGGCCAGCCCCACAGCAAGCTCACTGCCACCACTGATAAGTGGGAGGGAGGCACAGGCTGTGCCCTCGAACTCAGTTTGGGGCCTGGTTTAGCGTTTATGTTCTATCATAAACATAAGATGCTGAGAAAACCCTCCAGAAAAACAAAGTCTGATGTGGGAGTTACTTGGTGTGAAAAAGAGAAGCCAACTGTGCATGGCTGGGGCAGGGGAGGCTTTGTGCAGCAACACGAAGGCCCAGGAGTCTGGCGAGGCACAGCAGGAGCGGGAGCAGATTTCCCAAAAGTAAGAGCAGCAGCGCTAAGTAGCCCAGAGCCAAGGGCAAGGCTTCAGATTCATCCCTAGAGGAATTAGCACCTGATGCCCCAGAGGTTAAACAACCGCAAAGACTCAGCAACTTAGTTACATCAATCCAGACATTTTCACCATTTAACAAACTTTGGCCAAACCACATCCAAGCAATATTCTGGGTCAAAGGCCACATTTGATTACCAGGAGAAAGCTGCAGAGCTCCTGCAAGCTGAATCATAGCGATGGCACAGAGACATGTTCATTCGCAGGCACTAGCTACCCTTGAGCAGTTATTTGCTAAAGTCAGAGCCAAGTGAACATTTTCTCTTCAGCTTTGAAGAGCCTCATAAGTTTCAAAAATCCAAAAAAAAAGAAGAAGAAAAAAAAAGGTCTTGGATAGACAACTCTAGTCCTAAACTCAAACATGGGTGCTTTGTCATCCTTTAGCCTTCAAATAAATATCAAAAACACATACAACCTCTTCAAATATGGCTAATGATTCTTAAAAACACTAATGTGTAATCTCGTTCCTTCCTTGTCACCAAGGCCAATATCTCATCACACAAGTCCAAGCACTATCAGAGACCTGCAGTAGAAGGATCCACAGTGCAAGCATCTCCCCAGAGAGTCACCTAGTTACCAGACCCTCTCACAGGGTGGAGGGGCCAGCACCTGAAAGACAATAGGGAATCGGGTGGCAATATAAAGGCCAAATCCCGAAGTCTTCTCAGAATCCCACTGGAGGTCAGTCTTCAGGTGCACAGTGGACACAGCTGTGGGGGCAGAAGTGACTCAGGCTGCCAGCTGTGGGAGGGCCCAGAGAGCCCAGAGGGCCCGACCCCACCCTTGGGGTGTGCCTAGAATGGAGCAGTCAGGCCCAATCAACTCTGCTGGCCTGGATGGAGCTTGGCCTCCAGGGAGGCGCACTTACCAATGGTGGTGGGTCGTGAGCAGTGTGGTCAGCTTCACACCATGCTTCTTCACCATTTCGATAACCTGCAACCAAGCATGATGCAGAACAAAGGCCATCATCACATTCCCAGAGCTGGCTCAACAGTCTGCAGGGTGGGTGGGGTTGCCCAACAGAACCCGTGCCTGTCCTGACTCTGATGACTCAGGGTAACTTCAGTAGAGCAGGGTGATTGTAGCCTTTTTCTCTCTTGATGCACTTGGTAGCTCAATCCTCAACACCGCCCCAGCCCCAACCCCTCCAAGTCCCTCTGGCCAAAGGCACAAAGCCTCAAGGAAGAGAAGACAGTGCCAAGGATAGACCCTGCTCCTCTGCCTAGAAACAGAAGTCCTTTTCTCTCTACACAAAAGTCCAGTTAGCTTTAGTGATCAAACCCATGAGGGGATGCAGAATTGGTTCTGGGACCATGCCTCCCACCTTCTGGGGCTGCACTGGGTCCACGATGGCGGCCTCCTTGGTGTCATCATCAATGATCAGGTACATGTAGTTGTCAGTCAGAGCAGGCAGTAACTCAACCTTCATGGTGCCCTGTTCCACTGTCAAGCTCTTCCTCAAATCTGTGTGGTGGAGGAGGATCCCCAGCAGGGCTGGACCTGAAGACAAGTGTAGCTTTGGTCAGTGTCTACATGAGGCCACATCAGGCATACACTTCAAAAGGAGTCCTTGATGACCCAGCAGTAGGGGCATCCCGGGGATGTGACATCCCAGGACAAGATGAGGTGAGCATTCAAGTGAGGCTTGCTATGCAAGGTTTTCTAAGTTTCTCTGATAGAGAAAGAATATCCTCACTTAACCACATCAGTAAGGAAAATCTAGAAAACGATTCATGTTCATAGTCATGGAAATCGGCTCTTTCGGGTTTATGATCCTTTCTTTTTCAAGAGTTCTAAAAAGACAGAAGTACAGTTTGTGGCTGTGAACATTGGCATATGACTATTGTCAGTTCTGGGTTGTTCACGCCAACCCAAAAGACTGTGAAGGGAGGAACCCAGAGTGAAAGTACCAAGCTGGGCCATTTCTTATCCACCGCACACTGCTGCCTCTCCAGCTAACAGCCTGAGTCGCCTGCAGTTACAGCCTTTCTTGGGCCTCCAGCCATAAAAGAAAACAATATTCACTTTCAAATGGCAGCAACTAGAAACTTGGATAATGCACAAAAACTACCAGGGCCTGAGAAATGGACAGTTGGCCACAATTATTCTAGACTCAGATATGCAGGATACAGAATGACCATCCAACTGAGCCAAAGGACTCTGCCAGGGTGGCCAGGAGTGACCAAAAGGCAAAAACATCCTTTACCCAGCAGACAGGTATATTTCCAACAATGAAACTCCTATTATTCAATCTAAAAATGCACAGAGGCTCCAATTATATTTTAAGTCTTAGTGTGAAAGGATCTAAAACCACATAACAAAAGGTAATAGAAGACAGCCATGAAGTTCTGGGGCAGGTGCTGGGATAGGGGCCTCTCCCGAAAGGGATCCAGGAATCTGGCAGCACCTACTGACTGACAAACCGCATCTCCAGAGACTGCCGTGCAGAATTCAACCTTATCTGCCATGGCCAGGGAAACTGCCTGAACTCTAGCTTTAATGGTCACACAAAGATATCCAACCCCCTCTTTTGACAACCAGGCCCTTCTCCTCATGCACAGCAAAATACACACTTTGGTATGATCAAGTTTGTGATGTTCCACCTCCCCTGAGCCCCAGTGCTATCTGAGCCTGAGAAGGACTACAGTACACAGAGCATAGTGTATATATTGGGGGTGGGGTGGAGGTGGAAGGAAAGCAGAAGGATTGAAACAACAACACAAGTCTTGGAGCATCCTCCTCAAAAGGGGACCCCATTTATATATTTTCCATAGAACATCACTAGCACTACCCAGGTGAAGGAAATATTTACAGCTGGTGCCATCAGAGCCTTGGGAACCTGAGGAAGATGCCGTTATCACCAAGGAAAGAATTCATCTGGTGTGTTCACCACCAGAAACCTTTATCCTTTTCCAAAAATTATATCGTCTAGCTCACCACTGCCTGAGAAATGGCTCTCAGTTCACTGGTTTGTAACTGTGACCTTTCTTGTAATCACACTGTACAGGTCTGTGCTGACCTGTAGCTTAGGGTCTGGATGAAGTCCCGAGATATGTTTTGTTTGACTTCTTTTGAATGGGGTCCTCAGCAATGGCGACACATCAACCACTTTGACACCTTGACTGCTTTCAGTGGGATTTGAAAATAGCCAAGGATGGCTTCACTGATTGTCCCATATGCCTACAAAGTGCCCTGTGCTTATTTAGTTAACTATTAACTAGCTCCCAGAGACTCAGGTTAATCTATTGCCCCTACTGGTCCATCAGCCAGATATCAAGAAATAAAGAAAAGGAGAATTTTAAAGAAGGTCAAAATAGGCCAACAAAGCCAAGATTCACAGTGAGAATCGAATTTGACAGCAGGAAGAGCAGGCTGTTGGAGGCCAGTGTGTGCCCAACACCTCTCATCTCAGAGGCACGTTTGGAAACAGAGCCAGGGAGGGCCAGGGTCCCACAGCTCACAGAATCCAGCATTAGAGGAACTCAAGTATTGCTCCAGGGTTCTGCCCTTTGCCATTACTTAAGAATTGCGTGCCTCGGGTTTTTCTTGTCTGCCAGAGCTCACATGAAAAGATGTGATTTACTTTGTGGAGAATATATACAGCATTCCATGGAGCTCTAGACACGGTCACATCACCCCAGGGCATTAGAAATACGGGGTTTGTGTGGGGTGGAAGGATGAAAGTATGTGGGAACCCCTGCACCGCCGGGGTCAAGAAGGGTTCGAAGGCTGCCAGACTGACGGCAGGGAGGCAGATCCAAGCGCCCAGGAATACAGGTGTCCTTACCTAGCACAAATCCGTCAGCAACTCGAGCTGACCAGTTACCCCACTCTCTGTCTTCAACCCTCTCAAATTCTGACCCAACTGCTGTGCAGCCTTTCTCGACCCCAATCGGCCTGCCCGCTGCTGTCAGCGAGGGTTAAAATCCTGTGTCGATAAAAAAAAAAAAAAAACAACAGCAGCGTCAGCCGTGGCGGCCAGGCGACTCGCTGCCAATCCATCTGCGCGGGACCGCGGCTACGCCTGCGCCCAACGCCCTGCTGCCGCCCGCCGGCGACTCTGGAACGCCTTGGGGAGTGCGCGGCTGGCCTAACCGCCGTTACCCGACTGCGACGCCGGCCAGGACTCTCGAACCCGGCGGCTCCCTAGCTCACAGCTGGTCCCCGACCCCCGGCCCCTGCCGCTGTCAGCCCTGCCCAGGCCCTAGCCGGCCCCGGCCGACCTACCCAGGCCGCGACGGGTGCAGGCGGTTCCCAGGGCAGCGAGACTCTGGCGGCGGAACAGCAGGTAGCCCAGCACCATGACAGGAGACCAGCGGGCCGCGGCACGAGGGGTAGCGTCAGCTTGCTACAGCCAATCAGTACGCGCTTCGCGTCCCAGCCCACCGCCGCCCCGCTTCCCGACCAATCAAAGCTAGGTTTACATCTCCGCCCAATCACGCTCGCGTCTAGACTCGTGCCCGCCCCCCGCTGGCTGGGAGCTAGGAGGTGGTGGCAGCCAAGGAGCAACGTCAGATCCTCTGCCTCTGTCCCGGAACTAGACCGGCGCTCCAAGACCCGGCACCTCCGAGGCAGCCACTAGACGGCGGCTCCCCGGAGGACGAGCGCTGCGACTCCGGAGCACCCAGCGACGCGCAAAGAGGAACGGGCCTTCGCGGACGAGACAGCGCTCCAAGGTACTTCTTCCTATCCGGATAGCAGTAGACTTCAGGGGACAGGCCCCAGCAGAGTTCACGTGACTCCAAGGGAGCCATGGCGGTATCCAGGCCGCTGTCTCGCTTCTGGGAGTGGGGGAAGAACATCGTGTGCGTGGGCAGGAACTACGCGGACCACGTTAAGGAAATGAAGAGTACTGTGCTCAGCGAGCCGGTGCTCTTCCTGAAGCCGTCCACCGCTTACGTCCCCGAGGGCTCGCCCATCCTCATGCCTGTGTACAGCCACAACCTGCACCACGAGCTCGAGCTGGGCGTGGTGATGGGCAAGCGCTCCCGCGCAGTCCCTGAGGCCGCGGCCATGGACTATGTGGCCGGCTATGCCCTGTGCCTGGACATGACCGCTAGGGACGTACAGGACGAGTGCAAGAAGAAGGGTCTGCCCTGGACTCTGGCCAAGAGCTTCACAGCTTCCTGCCCTGTTAGCGCGTTCGTGCCCAAAGAGAAGATCCCTGACCCTCACAACTTAAAGCTCTGGCTCAAGGTCAACGGCGAGCTCAGGCAGGAGGGTGAAACATCCTCCATGATCTTTACCATCCCTTACATCATCAGCTACGTTTCTAAGATAATTACCTTGGAAGAAGGAGATATTATCTTGACTGGGACGCCAAAAGGAGTTGGACCCGTTAAAGAAAACGATGAGATCCTGGCTGGCATCCACGGGATTCTCAGTATGAAATTTAAGGTGGAAAGGCCAGAATATTGAGTCTACCAAGCACCGTACCGCTTTAAGTTTCAGGAGAGAAGGGAGTTGGACAGAAGCAAACAAAGGGTATTACAAGTGACAGTCCTTTAGTAAATAAGCAAAAGATGATTTGGTTGGATTATTATGCCTCAACTCAGGGAAAATCGAACTGCCACGGAAACATGAGCTACAAGAGCTGGGTCAGAATGGAAAGGAAAACGAGTGCCTTTCTTCTAGGAAACAACCAGAATAAAGTATTTGTGATAGCTCCAGTGAGAATTTATCAAACAAAATGCTAAGAGGACTTCTTTCCTAAAACTGGACTGACTGGTTAAGACTTTTCAGTGGGTCATTCTGGGATCTAAATTTAAGAATTAAAATCTGCAGAGGACGTTGAAAAGCATATTTCAAATCAGTGTTTCCCACATTTTTTGGATCGTGATAATCATCTGGAGGTATTTGTAAAAATTAAAATTTCCAAATTACTGGCCCATACTAGGCCCAGTATATTAATTAGCAGAATTAATCTTCAGCGCGCCAAGTGATTCTTCACTGAAATGTGGAAAAACACTACTTCGTATAATTATTTAATTTAAAATTTTATTTAATAAATTAACAATGAATGATGACCTCACTCGTTTTTACCCTGGCTTATAGAATCTGAGTTTAAGAGATAATTTTGAAACTACTGAAAACTGAAAATCCAAATAAAGATGCTGGGTATTTTTTGGCCTAAAAGAATGTTTTTTTCACCACCACCACCCCCACCCCCACCCCCGAATAGTGGCTAGGGGGAACACTTCCTTATTAAGAGACTTCGGACCTTGGTCATTGACCTTTGGTCTGGTGAGCACTGTCCCTTATTAACGATTAATTGCACCTCTACCTCCCCACCAGCGATAAGGAGGATTCAGGCAAGCTGAGAGGCTTGGGAGTGCTACTGTTGCTCTTACCTGCTCCCTTCTCTAAAAAAAAGACTAGGCAAGATGCACAGCACAACTATCAGACTGCCCTGTGGAGTGCTTTAGACTTAGGTAGGGGCTCCCACTGTCAGTGTTAACAGAAGACATCTGCTGGCCCTTGAAGAAAACTAAGGACATCTAATTTAATAAAAAATAGCTAACATTTATTGAGCCCTTAGTACTGCTAGTCCCTGTACCAAGAGCTTTCCTTGTATTATTTAACCCTCAACTAAGCTATGAGGTTGGTATTACTGCCCTCCCTGTTATAGATATGAAGATGTAGATTTAGAGGCTAGCCAGCCTAGCTCTACGGTCACTTAGCTGAGTGACAGAGCCAAGATGTAACCCAGATATCCAAAAACCAGAACCTGAAATCTTGACCATAATGCAGGCTGCATCTTTTAAGCAGATATATAGAAAGATTTAGTCCCATAATGGGTACTAAATCATTTATTAATTCATGCTATCTTCTTTTATCTTTTAATTAATTTTTTTTAGTTGCTTAAGCAATACATGTTTATTAAGAAGGGTTAGAAAATATGGATAAGCAAAAAAAAAAAAAAATCCTCAAAATTTCATTCACCCAGAGACAGTCAAAGGTAAGCATTTGGTGTACATTCTTCCAAGTCAGGCTGTAACTGTCATTCTTAATATTTGCTCATATTGTACAATTTTCTAAGTTTTGTCATGGCTCTTTCCATGTTATTTCTGCAGTACTATTTTCAGTGGCTGCATGAGACTCTGAAGTCAGTCCTTCATTTTTGACCATTGAGATTGTTTCTAATTATTTGCTAGTAGAATTAACACATTTGTGGTTATTTCCTTTGGCTAGGTTCCCATAATACATGAGTTGAATCAAGGGTGTGCTCATTTTGAAAGTTTAGTTAGCAGATAACAAGATTCAACTGAGACATGTATATTAAGCTAACAGACCTGAAAGCAAGCTAAAGGTATAAGGCAGAAGTAATGTTCACATGTAGCTCCCTTCGGTGGCACAAACCAGCACCCAGAGAGTATATGGTGCCCCTGAGGGTCAACGTTCACCACCGTAGTAGCACAAGATTTGTCAAAATAGCTGACAACAGCATTGCAAGTGTAGCATACAAAGTCCTTGGCTGCCAGAATCAAAAACTGAGAGACTCACCAATTCCCACAAATCCTGATGTTAGGGGTGTGTGTGTGTGTGTGCGCACGCGCGCGCCTAAACACTTATTTTGGAAAATTGTAAATGAATGGCAGAAACACTCTACCCTTTCAGCATGCATTTCCTAAGCGTAAGGACACTCCTATATAGCCACAGTACCTTTACCACACTTAAAATAATTCCATAATTTATTAGTCCATACAGAATATATGGCTTCACATCTGTTCTGGACTTTTTAAAAATGTTCATTGGGATTTTATAAAAAAATTAGTATTCTACATCCACTTAATACACTATGAACATCCTTCCAGATCAGCGAATATAGATTCTCATAATCACTTTTATTTGCTGTATCTTAGATCATATACTCTCCAGAGTCAGAGCCTACAGTGGGGATTCTCGTTCAGGTGATTTACTGAAGGAGTGCTTTCAGAAGAAAAGAAGTAAAAAGGAAGCAGAAAGGGCAGGGAGCAAACTAAGAAAGGATATGGTCTCAGACCTGGAGTTGAGCTTCAGTCCAAGTGAAGATATTGCTGGAATCTGTTCCCCCACCACTCACGCAACTACCCCAGGTAATTCTCTGACCATCATAGAATCTGAGAGATAGGCCTATATATGTAAGTAAAGGGGATCTGAATGGGGCCCAACATTCCCATACAGCTTGCATAGGTTTCAAATGTTTTGCTATTAGAAACAACGATGTGAGAAACATCTTCCACATACATCATTTGGCATTTGTTTATTTCCTTAGCGAAGGTCTTAGATGTGAAATTGATTAGTTTGCACTTTAAATTTTTGATACTTTTTTTGCCAAATTGCTGAGGAAAAGGAATATACTAATTTGTACTTGACAAGAACACCTTTTAATACACACTCTTGCCATCACTGGCTATCAGGCTATGGTCATTTTAATTTGCATTTCTTTGATTAATAGTGAAGCTGATATCTTTTCATGTTTACACCCACTAATTTTTAAACGAGACTACTGGGCACATCTCTGGTATAAATGTTGGTGTAGTATCTTTGGTTTCAGGTAAACTTTATATTTCTTTTCAATATAATTCATTTAAGTATACTAAAACCTTCATAATATTTTAAAGAGAGTAATTATAATGATTGATGTACTAGAAAAAATTCAAACTATAAAAGTAGAATAGAATTCATATAACAAAAACATTAAATAGTCAAATACGAGTACCAATGAAATTGCTATACCTCAACAGTGACTGATAATTATTGATCATATACTAAGTGCAGAAATCTAAGCACTTTACATGTGTCAATTTAGTCTTCGCATTTGCCAAGAGAAGTTGGTATTTTTCTCATTTATAAAAAAATAACTGCAAACACTGTTGCCAAAAGAAGTTAGTATCATTATCGCCATTTATAGAAGGGTCACAGCAAGGGAGAAACTCAGAGCTAGAGACCATCCTGGGAGCAGCAGATGGGATTGAGTCTGCAGCCACAGAGCCTGTCCATGCAGCTACCTCCAGTTTTACCTCCTCTAGCTCATCCTTCATGTCACATCCATGAAATAGGGGAACTTGGGTAAATTAGATACTATAAGTGCTTATTACAATGTCTGTCACAGAAAAAGTACTTAATAAGGTTAGCTATTAATATTGCAGCAATTTAATGTCTAGAAACTTATCTTAAGGAAATAAGAATGTGGACAGAGATTTAACTTCAGTTTATAATAATAGCAAAAAAGGGAAGACATCTTAACTATCTAATAGTAATGGATTGATTACATTCACATTCACTCTCCTATACTCACATAATGAAATTATATATAGCCATTAAGCTTATGTAGATTAATGATGTGAAAAGGTTTATTATAAATTATTACATGTAAAAGCAGATTACAGTATAACCTGTATCTGTAAACTGTTTTAACATAGAAATATGGATAGATGAAAGTCAAGAAAGATGTATAAAAAAGTGTGGGATGCTTGTATACGCATGTTCATAGCAGCTATGATGGCTAATTACAATAGCCAAAAGGTGGAAACAGATGAATGGATAACCAAATATGGCCCATCCATACAATAGAATACTAACTACTAAGCCATAAAAAGAATTGAAATTCTGATACATGCTATAACATGGATGAACCTTGAAAATATGCTCAGAAAAATAAGGCAGACAGAAAATAACAAAATATCTGTATTGCTGTATTGCATGATTCTATTTATATGAAAAACCTAGACTAGTCAAACTCATAGAGATGAAGTAGATCAGAGGTTACCAGGGATGGGGGGAGGGAAAATTGGGAGTTATTATCTAATGGGTACAGAGTTTTAACTTGTGATGATGAAAAATTCTGGAAATGCATAGTGGTGATGGTTGCACAAATTGTGAATGTACTTAACACCACTTAATTGAACACTTACAGATAGTTAAAGTGATAAATTTTATACAATGTATATTTTACCACAATGGGGAAAAAAAACAGATACACACACACAAAAATATATATTACTTACAGGTTAAAAAAAATCAGGATGGGAGATTTTGGGCTTTTCTTTTTTTGTTGTTAACTATTATTTCTAATTTTTCTACAATTAGCATGTAAAACTTTATAATAAAAATATTTACAAAGCAAAAACCCCAGGGTTCCTCAAGATGAGTAAACGGATGACAGAAATATATATTGTGTTTCTGCCATGTGCGGAGTATTGAATGAAAAAACTTACCAAAGCAGAATTAGGAAAGGAACATCAAATTGAAATGAACCACTAACAGAAGATTAGGAAAATTCACATAGCCCCCAAACTATTTATGTAAAGCAATGTAAACTCTGTAGATCGAAATACACTATGACCAGGAAAAGCAGCTCCTGGAGAATAGTAGGGAAATGGAGATTCTGGACAGGGGATTATGTATTTTGTGTTGATGGGGGGGGGGGCTTCTTTTTTTTACTTCTTCGAGTGCCTATATCCTGGGTAATCTACAACCAATTTGTAATCTTCGTAAATGTAACGTTAGCTTTGTGCAGCACCTCTAATTCAGTGTGGCCTGACACCTAGCCCTGTACATTCCTGTATCATGAGATAAAATAAACAATTAGTAGTTCCTCTAGTGATAGGCAAGGGGTCTCCTTAGTTAAATGTCTATGAACTGAGGTCACCAAAGGAACCCTGAGGAGGTCAACCAGGGACCTCTACCACCCCTCTAGTGTTTGACAGGCTGTGGTTGGAGAACACTGGGTACTGCCTATGTGCCTACTTCAAGAATGCCAGTATTAAGCACCTGTACTATGCAGTTGAAGCCAGAGCAGATAAGGCCCATACAGCAGGAGCCCAGAGAGCAGGTTCTGGCGCCCTTGGCTCAGGCTTTGGCAATCTGAAACTTGCTGCTCAAGGTCAGGGCATCAGGAGGCCTGGCACAGCAACTCCTGACAGACCACTTGGCCAGGCGTCTTTCCTCATCTCCCGTGCTCTTGGGCACCAACTCCTGCTTAACTAACAGGGGATGTAAATGTGGCTGCTGGTAGGTGCCCTCACTTCTCTCTCCTTCTCAACCTGACCCTTTTCCATTCCCAATGGGAAGAATGTCATCCTTGCCCCTCCACCACTCTTCCTCCTTCCTTCCCTGTCCACCCTCCCAATTCTCCTTGCTTAACACACCCATTTGCCTCCCCAAGGGAGACAGGAAGATCTTCATCAGGCACAGTTGCTGTTTGCACAGCTAAGACAAATCCTTCTTTACCTTGCTTATTGATTACACTTTGGACACACTAGAGATCAACTCACATCCCTCCTCCATGGCTGCCTATTATAAAGGCCAGAGAAAACATTACTGACAACACCAGTTTTATAAGAGTTTCATATACTTACTTTTTCTTTTTTCCCCCTGACTTCTGTGGTGAGTGAAGTGTCAGATCCCAAATATATTGACCAAAACCCCCAGACCATGGATCGATACTGACTATGTTGGTGGATCTGTACCCTGAAGCAAGTAACTCAGAATAGTGTAGAGCTGAGGAGAGTGCTTTGGGGCTGCTGCAAGGATGGCTGAAATAGAAGGGAGGCCATTTTCCTCCTAAGTAGGACTTCCACCCTTTCAAGTTCCTGATCTTGGCACTGCTCATGTAACTTTTGAAGTTGGTCTCCTTCCAGTTGATTCAGACTCATAAATGTCAATCCTAAGTCAGCAAGTCTTCACAAGCATTGGGTAGTTCCAATGTATTATCAGAGAAGACAAGGAATTTGCAAAGCTCTACAGTGTTCAAAGCAGTTGCACAACACTATCCACAGACTTCTGCTGTTCCCACTGGGTGCTGAGAGAGCCTCTTGTCTAGCTAGGCCCTATCAGCTCCAGGAAAGCAGACCAAGCCATTGCTAAGCTCTAGGTAAGTTGTTGTAAGAGGTTCTGATCTTTCTCCAGGGAAATAAGACAAAGAGGAAAGGGGCTTAAGGAAGTAAGTCAATCAATAGGAAATATTAAACTTGTTTATTAATTCATGCAAACATTTCAACTTGGGAAGAGAGGGCAAGGCCAGTAGAAAAGGCCTTCTAAGAAAGAGATAATTAAGACTTAACCCCTGGCCCTGCAAATATAAAATATTAAAAACAAACAAACAAAAAAGACACCTCCAAATCAACTCCAGGAGGAAGCATAATAATTTATAGAAACATTTTTACCACATTCTAACAAAATACAATTTTATCCATATTTTAAAACTCATTTTCCACTTTAAGAAGAGTTTAAAAACTTGTATTCTTTTCCAGAGTTTAAAATTATATCTGGTTTAAATATTTCCTTGTCCAGACAAGTTCCTACTTGCCTCAATAGGATCTGCAAGCTTACATGAGAGAACATTAATTCTCAATCCACCCCTTGCTCTGTGTGATAAAAAAAACTGTAAGGAGAAAAAAAGAGGGAGAATTAGTTTTAAAAATCACCATAGATGTTAAGTTGAAAACCAATGACCATAACAGAGAATACAATAGAAAACTGCAATGAATTTTTCTGACATATATTAACATAAACTTCAGTTAAAGTTGTACGATGGAAAGAGTTCAAGTCTCAGGCAGAGCTTCAGGTAGAGAAATTACAGACCTGGCTTCTGACGGTGATTTTGTAAAAATCTGTGTCATTTTTTCAGGACATTTCCCTCTGCTAAGAAAGTTGGGATTTCAAATCTAACATGGAGGGAAAAGGTGCTTATAGTGCGTTCAAACTACCAGTTGTGCTAGACATTAACTTGTAGTAATAGTAACATAATCTGTTAGACTATAAGAATATGATCATGAAGTTTATTAATAATGATGTCTTTTTTTATATATAATTAACAAAGCACTTTTGCCAACATTTTATTTAATATAGAGTGGAAGGACATATTAACTAGCCATCTCAATCTCAAAGACTAATAGGAAATACTGTACTAATGTCAGAAAACACTGTAGAAGTTTTTGAAATGGGCAATAAAAATAAGTGGGCTACTTTCAGTGGAATGCTCCATGGTTTGGTGTTGGTTAGAGCACTCTCCAAAATGTCTGAGTTTACAATGGTCTGCACTTTTCATTGCATGGGGCTGAACTATTTCATATTTCTGCAGATTGCAAAAAACTGATAGGGTTACAGATGATGATGTTCATAGAAATCCATATGAATTATGTCTGGGTTAAGATGCAGTTGGTTCTGTCCCGTAGAAGAGCCCAGTTTTGCATCTATAAGCAAACTCATGTCAGCATTCCTGATTGTCTGCCTATGTGTCCATTCTTCCAATTCTCTTTTGAATCCATTTTTTAAAAATGCCTTACTGGTTTCTTTATTAATGAATTGATTAAATTCAGTCTTTGACATATGTTCATTTTATTTTTGTATGAGAGTCATGGTTTTACCCTTTTGGGGAAACATTCTTTAACACTAGTATCAGACTTACAAGGACTTGTACTAACATCACCATATGTTTTAAAACATTAAAATGAATATCTCGCTTTGCAGTCCGTTCAACTGAACCATTTTAAGTAGCCATTATTTTTAATTGAAATATGACTATATAAAATGTCCAATCTATATAAGAGACTTTGTTTTTATCATATTCGCAGTGCAATGTAAGTCCTTATTTTTAAAATTACATGTTCTGGTTTCTAACAATTGAAATTGTATTTAATTCTCATGATCTTTATTACATTTTGTGATATAATCATTTTATATCTGCTTTAAATTTTTGTTAAATCTTATTTAAATATCTTTTTAACTTATTCTTTGGAAAGGTAAATGTCCTTTTACTTGAGAGCAATTTGTTATTATATTTTAATTAAATATGGAAAACTATAAGTAGGTTGCCATGAATTTATATTGATCAAACTCATTAGCAAGTGGCACCACCTGTCTGGACGGAAAACAAAATTGATCTAGGATCTGAGTATATTGATGTGGGAATAGACAGTCTGTAAGTGCTAATGGTAAAAGAGATACAGTATATTCTGTAATTTTCCCTCTTAGACCTAGTAATGAAGAAGCCTAGAACCAAGGTCCTAGAAATATTGGTGAGGCCATTAATGACTCCATGTCTGAAACTATTCAGATATGCTTGAGGCCACAAGGGAAGGAAGACACTGGAAAATAAGAAAACCTGCTTCTGAGGCTGAGATGGAGTGATATAATGTTCTCAAAGACTCTTTTAGGGTATCCAAGAGATTACAACTGTTTTCCTAATAATTAGAAGAAGCTATTTGCTTTTTCACTCTCATTCTTTCACCATAATGCACTGTAGTTTTTCTTGAGGCTACATGACATGAGATGACATCACTCCTCTGACTGCTAAATGTAATGCATGCTCATGAATGTTTTAAATTTTCTCAATGTTAAGTTCTAGTACAGTAAATACCAACAGATATAACTCACTTAAACAAGAGCTTGAAAACTGTTAAAACTATAAAGGAGAAAACATTTGAGAATGATAGGAGGAGTAAAATAATGTAGGCAGTAGCCCTTTCTCATTTGTGACCTGGGGCAAGTTGCAATATTTCTTGGTCCCATTTTCCTCATTTGCAAAACAAGGGGAGTATATCTCACTCTCCTCTCTACATTAATATTCTAGGATCCTCCAACACTGTAGTGTTTGTTGCTACAGCTCCAGGAGTCTGCTCAGATCAGAGTTGTAGGATCACAGAATTTTAGAGGCTTAAAGAAGTTAATTAATCTCCTTAGGGTCACGTGGGCTGAGGAATGATAGAATGGGATGCAAACTTGAGTTTTTCTCACCCCAGCACCTAATCATTTAACTATGCTATTGTATCCTGCTCACCGAAGTGAAAAGACTGCCATGTGGGTTGTGGTAGTAGGGAAGACCCAGCTTTGACTCTAAAGCCCAGTGCCTTGTCTTGGAGTTAACATTACTCGATATTTTCTTTGTTGATTTATTTCTCTAGTGTCATTTGTAACTCCTTTATGCTACATGAAAAAACCTGATTACTTCCATTGTTTCTACAGCGGTGAATCTTTCTGGGCAGCTGAGAATAGAGTATTATTAAAAATAACAAATTCCCTAACTTATTAGATCATACTCTAGGATTTTCTTTTGTTCGAAAATACAGAATAACATAGTTCTGTAAAATACACTAACTTTTAAATAAATTTTGCTTCTTTCCAAAAGAAATCTCCACTTTAATGCTGTTTTCTGTTCATCCGTCATTGCAAGAAATTCATTTACCTGGTTTCAAAAAAAAAATCAAATAAGTAATTCCAAAGTATATATAGATAACTCATATTGATAACAATGTGAGATTTCAATTTGCTCATTAGAAGTGGGATTTTATTCACAGTAATTACATCTCAATTCTCTTGACAGAGAAGGAAGTCTCGAAACAGAATTTCTGAAGCCAATAAGGTGGCCTAGCACAGAAAACTATGTTTGACGAACTAGAAAAGACTTGCAACTGAGGTTTAATGGTAAACCTCAGGAGCTTGTTTTAACAATAAAAAACAAGTACCCAAGCCAATCTCTATGTACCTCTGCTGTCCTAGAGCAGCAGATGGAGGACACTCCTGGCTGACTTTATACAGCTGGGTAGGTGAAATACAGCCAAACCCTCTTTCTGAAAGAGCCACCTCATAACTGATCAACAACTCCACTGTGTTGTTTTATCCATTGTTACTTGACTATATAATATGTCTTGTTTATTCTCCACTATAGCCCAGGGCCTCTATCATTATTTCTAAGTTAATATTAGCTATGATTTTAATATATAATAGGTAATTATATGTTCATTAAAGCAGTGTATGTTTAAATCAAGATTGCTTTTTCCTAGGCCTCTTTATTAATGAATTAATTTGTATCAGATATTCACAAAATAACCTATATGGGGGGGGGGGAATAGTTCTAAGCACGTTTTCATTTTTTTTGCTATTTACCGTGCAGCCCAAAGTCTCCTCAGCAACGCTTCCTGTGAGACTACAGGAATGGAGGGTACCTGTGTGATCAGTAAGATCAATTAGCATATCGAAGCTCAGGAAAATGGATTTAAATCCTGAAGAATCTTTGTTGCAAGTTGTACAAGTGCTGGAAGCTTCATTTATAATATAACCACAGCCTGAACTGAAAAGAAAAAAAAAATGATAAAATGTTAAGGCCGTAAGTGACAACTCTAAGCCTGAGCAGAATCATCACTTAGACGTCTAAACTGGAGTAATTTCAGAATACTCAGCACTGTGCAGGATACAAGACAGACATACAAAATTATGAGAAACAATACAACATGCATTCTTTCCAATCTCATTTTCAGTATTTGTGATTCATCTGAAACTTGGATAAGTCAGTCCTCTCACTGTCCTACCTTCCCTCATGCTTGGGTTCCTGCTCAGGCTCATTTCTCTGTTGGGGCCTTCCTTTCCTGAACCTCAGCCCTCACTCCTTCCTTTCTCTGAACACCACTGACTACATATCCTATCATATCCCATTCCTTGTTATCTCCCCAGCTTGGAGTTCTCAGGGCAGGAATTGTATCTTGTGCTTAGAAAGACTGGGTTCCTCAAATGCTCAACTGATAGTACTGTACTAGATCTTCTGTACACCTACAGAAAAATCCTAGGGTTGGGCAGATTCACACCCTAAATGCTGTTTGTACTGCTAATGACAAATTTACCTCTCTTTTAGTGGCAATTACATGCTATTACATATTTTCAAAGCAGGCCTTAACTTTAGCCAATTTGAAAGGGAAGACTAATACAAATTTCTCAAGTAGAGGGCGCAATCTGAAGATAGTGGTTTCTTATCTAGCCACAGATAATTTTTAAAGTAAATTTTAGATGCTTTCTCTCACATATGAATATTAAAGATGTAGGAAAAAATGAGGGAGACTGTAAAAATTGTTTAAATTTTTGAAAAATATTTTTCAATAAACATCTGCCTTATACAGCAGCCTCCATATTAGTTTTTTCAACTTTAATACAAAATCGTAAAATGTTTAACAATCCATGGGTCAACATCTTGATTGTGTTGGTAGGTATACAAACCTATACATGTGATAAAACTATACATAACTTACAACACACACACACACACACACACACACACACACAAATGACTGCATGTCAATCTGAGAAATTTTGAATAAAATAAATGGATTGAATTAAAGTCAATATCCAGGCTATAATGTGATGCTACAGTTTTTCAAAATATTACCATTTGGGGAAACTGCACAAAGTGAACATAGGCTCTCTCTGTATTATTTCTTATAACTCCATGTTAACCTAAAACTATTTCAATAAAAATTTAAATTACAAAAACCCATAGGGAGACTTTCACCACAACTTTTCAGATGTTTCTTACCAAAAATCTTTTGGATAAGATTAGTAAACCTACTGGGGTTTACTTTTCTATGCAAGTAGATTATTTTCACCTATGAGAAGTTGGAAATCATATTCATCATGAAGTGGAAAATAATTTTCAAAAAATGCTGTCACTAGCATTGCTATAAAATGTGGCAACCAAAATAATTTTCTATCACATTCTAATACAACAGTTCGTCATATCAGTTAAAAGTTTCTGGCCCTATCATATCTTTATAGTTTAGAACTGCAGAAACACAGTAAATTTTTACTCAAAAAACCAATTATAATCTTTGATCTAAATAGTTTGCCATAGAAACTTGAATCTAAGTTATTTATACATTTCTCTCAAATATATAAATATTATGTCAAAGAATAGCTTAAACCTTTATAAAGCTTAAAATTTATTAACAATTTTTTTTTTATTTCTTACAAGAATGAATTTGCTAAAAGTAATTTTGCTGCTTACCATCTATTTCGAACTACTTTTGTAGTTTCATCATCAATGTTCAGTGTAGAAATATAAGCATAAAGAATGCCATAGAAAGGATCAGTTTTTCCTTTATTCTTCAAAGCTTTTATCTTTAATTGTTCAACTGTGTAGACATCAACTATTGTATTTACTAAAAAAAAAAAAAAGTTATTATAGAGCATGCTCTCTTTTTCTCCCTGTCTCTCTCTCTCTCAACACATATTTTAAGAATTCCAAAGGATTATTATCAAATAGAAAAGTTACTGAGTTCAAATAACATGTAGAAGCTTTAGTTAAGTAACAGAAAAATTATTATATTTGCTGTATTAAAAATGGTTATAGAAATGTACAAAAAAGCAAAAAAAAAAGCAAAACAAATAAAAGTATAAGAAATTAGTCTTCATTAAAATGAAGAATTTGTGGTCATCATAAGATGCCATTAGAAGAGTGAAAAGGCAAGCCACAGGGTAGGAGATGCTAGTAATCTATAAGGAACCAAGTACTCATATCCAGAATATCTAAAGAAATCTTAGAAAGCAATAAGAAAAAAACAGTCAACTCAATTTTTTAGCTCTCACCAGACTGGCAGAAGTTTTAAACTACTTTTAAAAGTGGAAATACAGCAATTACAGAATAAGAACATAGTATCTTTTACTCAGTAAAACAAAACTTTACAGACCCAAATTTTGGCCTTTTAAAAATTCAAATAATATTTAAAAGTCACTTACAATTTATGGATTCTTTCAAGTAACTGTCAATTTCATCATCCACAAGATTTGTTTCTTTATTTTCTCTTATAAAATTCAATAGGATATTAGCTTCAGGTGTATCTTAAATTGAAAATGCATAATAAAAAAAAAGCAAACTGACTACTTTTTAAATAATTGTGAACAATCCAAAATTTTTTTAATGATAAAAACCAAAGATGATCAAATACAATATTAGGCTTCCATTAATAATGCGAAGTTCCATTCTATTAACATGGAGAGGTGTACATGAGATATTGTAAGTATAATGAACAGCTTACAAAACTATATGGAATAATTTCCTTTCAAGTAAAAAATTATCCAGAAGAATGTATATTAAAGAAATGATTCTCTCTTATAAAATGATGAGATTATAGGAGATATCCTTTTATGTATTTTCTGAATTTTATATGTATTTCTTTTCTAAACAGAAAAAAAAATTCTTTTAAAGGTATTTGAAAGGCTTTCTCCTTAACTTGGGATGTGAGTACTCTCAGCAATACTAGTCAGCTGGGGAGCCAGAAGGTAAGAATAGGATTTTGGAAAGGGCTCTTATGTGACTCTGATTTTGGAAAAGGGCTCTTATGTGACTCTGATAAAGACAATCTGATTGTCTTTAGCCCTTGCTCACCCACTCCAACATTCTACCAATCATCCTGATAATGCTTGGACAGAGTTATTTCTTCCCCCCTGCTCCCAAGAACACTACATGTCTCATCACTCTTCTTTATCAGACTTAGACTGAAATTCCTTGTGAGCAAAGGTTTTTCCTTTTTATCTCTGTATTTCCAGTATCTAATACAAATAGTGACTATTTTTCTACTCATCTGACCATCCACCCACTCGTGTCCTGCCTTGTTCCAGAAAGGATTTAAGTTATCTCAGTACTTGGAAAACAAAAGGAATTCAATAAATATTTGTAAATGAATGAATGAATGTTTTTGAAACACTGAGAACTGCTGTACACAAGATGGGAGCAGATGCTGGAGTGGGACCACAGAAATCAAACAAATGGGCTTCTTGGGACAGAAACTGGTAGGAAGAATATGGTGCTGGCACTGCTGTAAAGATCCCTCCTGACAAGAGGGTCATCTGGGACTGTCATAAATTCTGCCTTCCTTATCTGATGAACATTCTCAGGGCAGAGATAGCCATAGGGAAGCCTGGACATCTTAGCTAGGATGAAAGCTTAAGCCATTAGGGGTTCTTAATTTCTACATGGCAGGTATAAGAAATTAGAAATAAGGCTGATTTAAATAAGCACATTGAAATTCATGCACCCTTATAAGTACTCTCTTTTAAATTTGTCTCCTTGAAAAATAAGGCCTTTATTCTAATGATGTTGGTATTGCTCACACCACGTTAACATTTCACCTTTGAGTCTGTTTCAGAGCCAAATGTACAACATCCGTTGACTATCTCATTAACTTAGTCATGAGTTTTTGATATAATTAGTTCTCTCAAGATTGATAACCCTTCCAACAGACAAACCTGTCTTTCCAATATTTTCCCAGGCCAAATTCATTAGTAATTCTACTTTTTAAAATTCTGATAATGGTTTGGTCAAAGATATAAAACTGCTTTACAGTTCTCAGTCACTACTGATACTTTGTTATTGACCAGTAGAGTAAAGCTTATGTTCTAAATGACACACTACTATACTTATATCTTCTTGAGCCTGTGAAGGATGATTCCATTTCTGGGAATTCTGCACTCTTCTGCAGTGTCGGACTGACCTCTCTGCACTACAAAGTGCTCTGAGAATACTTAATGTCACCAATCCCCCATCTCTCCAGATCCTGCTCCCATGATTTCATGCTAGAATGAGCTATAACTCCTTTTAACAACTACTCCAGTGGGCCTTCTGGGCATTTAATTACAGTTACAGAGTATCACCTAGTGATACTCTATATGTTCTCAGTGCTCTAGCACTAAGTTATTTAAGTATAGTGAAACTGAATTTATTTTAAATAATCAATAATTTAGGTTACCCAATCAACAACGTCGATTTCTCAAAAATGAGTCTGTCTTTTCACATTTCTTTAGTAAAGATATAGCTCATTGTAAATTTCAAGGTCATATAAAACAATCTTTCACTTTTAATTCAAATGAAATCTAAGCTTCACTTTCATTCTTAAATACACTACACTAATATAGGAATGTGTGATATGGTCATTTCCAAAGGGATAAAGAATTTCAGATAGCTTTTTACCTGGATTAGTTGTAATAATGGTTTTTGAGATTACAGTTGCTGTCATGCAGTTCCGAAATTTGTCAAAACTTATTCTTACATCTGAGGCAAATATAACTGTTTAGGGGAAAAGCCATTTTAAAATTATTACATGGGGTATAAAAATGACAAATATTGAACACAATCATTGAAGTATAATACCTGTTTCTCGTGGCATCCAGCTCTGTGCAAGTAGAATGGATTCATTATCCCAACTGCATAGTTTTAAAAAAGAAATGATAAAAATTGAATACATTAGACAAAACTGGCAGTGACCACATTATTTACCAAAAAAAGAATGCTTAAAGGCTAGAGTTAACCATCCTCCATGTTGTCAAAAGCACAAGTTAAGGACATCAGCTTCTCCTGCATTTTGCAGGACTATACTATACTATTTCACAGAGCATTTAATATATACTATGTGATCAATCATTCCTTCAATACCATTTATCTCTAACAACTTCTGCTCCATCAATTATTTCTTTTCTCACCACTCAGGTCACGTTAGGCTATTTGGAACTGAATTGACTACAAGTCTAAAGACTTTAAAGTCATTCTTTCACACCATTAAGAGAAGGCCCCCACAATGGACAAACTGCTCAAGAGACTTAATAGATTGAAGGCTTGTTTCAAATTAAATGCTTTGTTTGGTACTCAGGCATCTGAAGTCTAAAAGATGCCATGTTGTACCCTGCAGTGCTTCAGAATGTAACCCTGCCCTGCATCCAATACACAGGGAGTTCCACAGAACCCTGACTGTTACAATACTTGCTTTTCTATCATTTTTCTATGGCCTAGATCCAGGGTCTTACCCAAGGAATCATGGAAAGTCTGGCATGTTCATTATCAATGGGACCTAATAAGTCACCATTTGCTATAAAACAAAGTCCAATAATATACCAGTCACAGTGAGTCCATCTAAGCAATCCCATGCCACCTAAAGATCTCATTTTAAGGTAATTTTACAGCACAAATTGTAACAATTTGACATACAAGAGCAAGTTTTATTTTTTAAATATCATTCCTCTCCTATCATTAGGCCTCTCCTGATGTGAAATCCATCATCTTTTTGAAAAAATAAAAATGTTCTATCTTGGTCATAATAGCAGGGATTTTATAGTTTGAAATAGATATGGGAGATTACCATATCATTACAAAAGAAGACTCCATCTCATCAAAGAGTTTAACTTCACACCTCTGGCCATTTCTTCGGTCTGAAGTTGTAAAGTATTTTGGTTCCCCAACCTTAGAAATTAAAAGAAATCATTATTCTTCACTTGTAGAGACACCTAAATATTTGTCGATAGAAATACTCAAATGTTTACCTTTTAAAAAGCAAATTAGAAATATCACAATAGCAAGAATCACTAATATATCGGATGATGTAAAAGCATATTCTATCTCTAAACTAGGTGTATTAAGCTGAAGTTGTAAGTTACATGCTCCAATTGTAGAGAGGTACAGATATATGTGTTTTAAGTTAAGACTACAGGATTTTTTAAATATATCAGAACAAATGCTCCATGAGAAGCCCCTCGGTGGCATCTATGTGGACTCACTGAAAGTAGGAAGTACATCTGTGTATCCCCATTACTTAGCGCAGGGCCTGGCATGGAATCCATATGACCGGATGAACTCGGTCTCTGTGAGCTTCAGTGTCCTCATCTTGCTAGTGCAGGTATGGCTATCTATATCTCCGCTGTGCCTTCATAGGGATATAGTGGTGAGGATCAAATGAGGTATGTATGACACACCATCTGATTCGATCCACACTATGGGGTAAGAGTATCGTGGAGATGGAAGTGAACTCAGGGGCCCTTCTATCCCCCCAGGGGTTCTCAGATGGAACAGCAGGGACAGCTTCATAGCAATGGCCCAGCATGGACAATTAGCTGGCTACTCCCTAAGCCACTGTCACTACTGCACTATTGGCAGGGCTGAGCTCCATGGAAAGGAGCTGAGGAAAGACTCATAGCTACTAGCAGAAAAGTAAGATCTAGAAAGAAAGTTGGAGAAAAGAACAGCCAGACTATGAGAGAGGCTTGCCATATCATTAGCACACAAGAAAACTGTATGAAAAAGAGTTTTAAAGTAAAGAGACCTAAGCAGAGGTCAAAAGGAAGAGAGAACAGGTTAAATAAAAATGTGAAGAAAGGAAATGTAAGAGGGATGGAAGCAAAATGGGAGAAGGAAGGTAGTGAAAACAAAGAAATAATGTAATCCTACGAAAGAAGGTAACAGACTCATAGGGGTGGAGGTGGGGGGCATAAAAAAGCCGTTGCAGATTTTTGCTTATATTCATACTGAATTTTAGAAAATTCTTACTAAATTATAATATAATGACATTATATAGCATTGCAGGGAAATTGAGAGATCCTATCCTGCCTTTAAGTAAGATTGAATCTAAATTGCCCAGAAAGTGATTTCTCCTATTTTTCAAGATTATCATATTGAGTGTTTATTCTTCCATCCTGAATTATATTGAGTGTTCACTATATGGCAGGCACTTGTGCTAGGCTGAGGCTAGGGTGATTAACAAAGCAGACATGGCCTCTGCAGTCATGGACCTGTCATTAGCTATAGTTGACACTCTATCGGTCGATTATTTAATATAGAAAAGCAATTAGCAATTACTTACAACATTAACTAAGTCAATTTCCGTGTGTGTGTGTGTGTGTGTGTGTTGACTATCATCATTCCATACACTGAGGAACTGTTCTTGCCCCTTTAATTTTCTTTGTGTACTTTATTTTGTAAAACTTTACTTTGGAGGTCCACCTCTCAGTCCCTGTCAAGTAACTTGAGTCTAACACGGTTCAAAACTTGGGGCAATAGTTAAAGTAAGAGAGAGATGCTGATGGAACAGATAGTAAAACACCCTCGGAGCCCCACAGAATATTGTTCATCCCTGCTTTTCACCATGTGATGCCATGCAGCAGACCACCAGGCCCCTACTGCAGTATGGCGGGCATTCACACTCCCTCCCCCATCTCAGAAAGCTCTAAGAACATGCACAGAATTGATTCCCTGATTTATACAACTTACAGCCCTTTAAGGAACTTCATGGAAATCTTCAAGTCAATAGGTTTAGCTTTTCCATTTGTGTCTTTGTTTAAGCCAAAGTATGAAAAGCTCTCATATAGTTAGCAAATCATTTATGAGTATGTAGTGTATTTAACATTCAAGTACAATTTTATTTTGCTATTCATTCACAGACAAAATACTGCTTTCCCTTTAATGGGAAGTGATGTCATTTTCTTAATGCAGCTAACTACAGATCAAGGTATAAAGGAAAATTTACTCCAGCTGGTTATTACTTTCCAAATACAAATTAAGTGATAGAACTCCCCCGCCAAATTGAACTTGGCTTTGTTGAGGTTTTAACTTACCGACCTCACAGCTGCAAGCACATTAATAATTCTCCCATTAAGGCTGTGTCCATTTGCAACAATGTCACCCAGTGAATAATAATCACAAGACTCTTTAACAGGTAAGTGTATCAAAGAAAGTAACTTGGTGTCCACTTCACAACTGGAACAAACTTTCACTGTTGAGTGGCTCTCACTGAGCAATAGTTTACAGGCACTAAATTGTAAAACACACACAAGAAGTTAACATTAAATGATTTTCTAATAGAAAAATATTTCTAGGTTCACAGCTAAATTATTTTTTTTGTTGTAATTTAGGTTAAGACAATTTATAGCTTTTACTCTTAGAAACATTGAAAAATGTTAAAAATTTTTGTCTAAAATGTATTTTCATTAAGAAAATGTTCTGAGGACCAATTTGTGCCTGAGTGCTAAGCGTACTAGTTGTCTGACCTTGCCCAAGACACTGAACTTCGGTTTCTCTCTGTGTGAAAATAGGGTATAAAAGTACATGAAACCACAGCAGGGGAGGGGAAGGGGGGCGTGTTATCTGTATCTCTATGACACTGACTGCCCTGCCTATGGGCTTTAAATCAAGGACTATGCTTCACGTACTCTTGCAGTGCTCTGTATGGAGTAGATGCACAATATTAACACACTGAACTTAAATCAAGGAGCTCTTCCCCCTGTAGTCAATCAACTCCCTAGCCCCCTCCATGGAGCCTCTTTCCAGCCCTCTATTCCAGGCCTTCCTCTCTCTCCTCCCCCAATATTGCTTTAGGTGTTTACCTCATCACTTTTCACCAAACTATTGCACTCTCGCCACCTACAGTCTATCTTCCTTAGGTAGCCAAAGTGATCTTCCTAAACCACATATATGAATATATTATTTCCCAGTTCAAAGATCTTCCAGGCTAACCATCACCAAAGAATGAAGTTGGTACAATGAGCAAAGCTGTCTGTGAAGCATCTCTGCTTCTCTCTCAGGCTTCTCCTGCTGCTCCCCTGCCCTTGCCCTGTATCAGCCATATCAGACTACTAGCTATGAAATTGTTAGACAAAAAATATAGTCAAACATCAATAATTTCATATGGTTCAACCTACTATCAACCATTCTGGAAAAGGCCATGTTTGTTTCCTCTGCCAAGAAGGCTCTTCCCTCTCTCCTTCCCTCCCTCCATTCATTCATTCATTCATTCCATAAATATTTACTGAGAGCCTACTATGTTCCAGACCATAGTCTAGGTATGGGGGATAGTGGTAAAGAAGACAGATAAGACCTTTGATCTCATGGGGTTCATAGGTGTGAGAGGAGACAAACAATACAACTGATCAAATAGTCTCAGATAGTAATTAGGGTTCTGATAATAGCACAGAGCAAAGACCTACTAATGGACTGAAAGAGCTACGACAGACATCGAGTAGATAGGAAAGGTCTGAGGGGGTGACATTCAAGTAGGCACTTCAACGAGGAGAAGGAGCAAATATCCAAAGCTGGTGGGAGAAGACTGTTCTATGTAGAGGGAAATGAATGTGCAAATGCTGTTAGTGTAGAATGAGCCCAGGAAGTTCATAAAGTAAAAAAGAGTTCAGTATGGCTGGGGAGAAATGAGACCTGAGAGTCTGGGATAAAGTCAGAAAAATCAGTGGGAAGGGGTCAAAATGGGTGCATGTGTATATGTACTAGAGCCCATTGTGCCCTACCCAGAGCCCTTCACCAGCTTCACCGTTCTCTCCAGAACTGCTCTCAGCCAGAAACGCCTTTGAAGTTATATCCCTCTCCCACCCAGGAGTGGGAAGTGGATTGTACTCAATGACTTGTAAACACAATGTACAAAAGCTCAGCGCCCCGCCCCTTTAGGAGGTACTTCTCTAATATGCTCCTCATGCTCCAGAGCTCCCTCCTGAGTCAGGCTGAGCAAAGAGGCAGGTTCAGCTGGAGCCTAGTCTCCAGCTGAACCTGCCTCTTTGCTCAGCTTCCCCTCTGCACTATCTTTATAGGCTGCTCCTGAGAGCTCTCCTTCAACAGCTCACTCACACAAAAATCCTTCAGACTCTACTTACAGGGAACTGGAATTATCTTAAGATAGTAAGGCATGTAAGTAGAATTATATCTTGATATGAATAGATATATGTATGTGACATTTTAAGATTTTTCTTCTTACTGTTCACTCTAATGTGACTAGAGTCAAATTTTTATAAATCTGAGAATGAGAATCAAAGTACTAAAAACAAAGCCATTTTCATGTGATCCTATATTAAATTATTTCATAATCAAAAATAAATATTGTGATGAAGAATTAAAGTCCTAATTTTCAAATTGAAATACACACCTTTAGTAAGCTCTCTGCTAACCTGATACACAAAAATCCATTAGCAATGATCGCTTTAGTACAAAGCTTGCTAATCTTTGTATGAGATACTTACCTAGGAGTGGCAGGGCTGAATTTTTCTTCTCTTTCTAATTCCTTTCTTTGGATCAGGGGATTTTCAATGATCACTAAAAAAAACAGAGGGAAAAGTATAATGCTATTAAAAAAAAGTAACAGGATAAATAAAAAACAAGTGTACATAATAATGAACATTACAATGTTATTTCTAATTTCTAAGTTGGTGTTATATATCCTTCCCAATCATTTTCTTGTTTCACCATGAGAAACGGAATTCCAGTTAAATCTCCATTAACTTGATCCCAGATGCCATTTCTTATAAGAGCTTTGCATTTAAATCCCAAAATATGACACACATCAG
Source organism: Rousettus aegyptiacus (assembly GCF_014176215.1). Classification (NCBI taxonomy): domain Eukaryota; kingdom Metazoa; phylum Chordata; class Mammalia; order Chiroptera; family Pteropodidae; genus Rousettus; species Rousettus aegyptiacus. The sequence goes on along the minus strand of NW_023416311.1, from coordinate 15,486,215 downwards.
TATTACTTTATTGATAAGGTACACTTAAGAATTGATTTGATTACAACATACCCTTCTATAAAACAGTTACTGATCTTCACCCAATTCACAGTTGTCCTTGGAAAACAATATTGGTGGAATAGGAAGAACAATGCAAAATCCAGGTCCTAATTTGAGCTCCACAATTAATAAGCTATGACTTAACATTTTAGGGTTTCTATTTCCTTATGGTCTACCATATGATTAGATTTTTCATGCTCTGTTTTTCTAATTACTCACACAACTAACTATTCCTGTCTTACAAATGAAGAAATTGAAGCTCACAGAGGTTAAATAACTATCTTGAGATTTTATATTTAGAAAGTAATAGAGCTAGAATTAGAATTGTTCTGATTCAAAATCTGTACTCTTTTCCCTCTACCACACTAAAATCTTATTTAGATTTATAATAATCAAATTTATGCTTTTAAAATCCCTTATCTCATTCATCCTCACAATCGCTATCAACATATATTTTAATACCCAAATATATTTTTAGCTCTGTCTACCTAATGTTTTGGCATTTATCCAAAAATGTTTCTAACTGCTCTGGGCCCTGTGATATCTGCAAAGTTTTCTGCCTTCAAGTCCATATGTTCGATTACCTTATTATTCAGTTAGAGAGACACTACATATAACCCTGGAAATTAATAATACAAGGCAATATATGATTAGGTGCTAAATAACTGGCTGCTTGATACTGCGGTATTGGAGAGTAGTAGTTTAATTATCTGCATTATTTTTTCCCTTCTTTTTTCTACCATGAAAGAGAGCTGGTTATATATGCTTTCTTATTGCTTATATGAGGCTAGACCTGTCATCTAGAGTGACTAAGTTCTATACTTTATACCAGGCACATTATCTCATTTGACATTCACAAGAATATATAGGGTATTAATTCGTAATGGAGGCCCAACAAGATTGAGAAATTTTCTCAAAGCCACAATATGAATAAATGTTGGAACTAGGATTTGTTTTCAAAGTCCTTGTTCTTTTTTGTTACACTACACTGTACCAAAGGGATATTGGGGTGGGAAGAGGATGCAAAAAATTTTCATATTTTAGACTAAAAGTTTCTTTAAAAATTAATATGAATCATGGGGGATTTCTAAAATAGGTCTTCAACAACATCTAGTTCTTATTCAGGGCCATCTCACCTAAAATTGCCCTCTCTTTCCCCTTAAATAAGGGAGGGCAATCAGCCTATGCCAACATATAACTATAGTGTTATGCCTCTTTTTAATTTGGAGGTATGCTTGGATCCAGTTATGGCTGCCAAAGGCTTTAACACAGCCAACCAACCTGTAGCTGAGCTTTACTGAATAATAGAGCCACACATCAAAATCACAGGGTACAGGAAATGAATGGTCCAGGACATAAATGGAAACTTGCATGAGACTGAGCATCATCAAAATCAATGCTGACCAACATAAATGATTACAAGGTGATATTCAGTCAATGGTCACAGGATATCACACATATGTCACACATAGACAGCAAGTAGACACAAGTAACTAATTCAACAAACCCTTCCTACCCTCCTCATAAATCTGATACAGTATATAACTATTATTATCTTGCCAAACCCCCAAAATAATACTAATTATACAATATTACATATGACCCTCCTGTCCACCACACACAACTAAACAAGTTCAAGAGTGGAATAGCATTAAAAGTCTAGTAACTAAAGCCATTGAACAGAAAACATCCCATCCCTTAAACAAGCATGCAACTTTAGTGAATCATTTTTCCTTAGACAGCTACCCTGCTAGATGTTCAATTTCCTTATAACATGGAACAACTGCATACCCATAAATATTAAGACTAACTCTCTCATCACTCACACCTTGCCCAGTTAATTTAGCTTAATAAATAGAGCAAGACACTGAAATACCTAGATGAGTATGCTTACTCCATAAACACATAGGTTTGGTCCCAGCCTTTGTATTAATTCTTGGTAAAACTACACATGAAAGGTATCTTCACCCCAGTGAGAATGCCCTGGAAATCAGCAGTCCTCAACCTTTTTGGCACCAGAGACTGGTGTTCCTGAGAATCTAATGCCTGATGATCCGAGGTGGATCTGAGGCAGTGATGCTAGTGCTGAGGAATGGCTGCAAATACAGATGGAGCTTTGCTTGCCCACCACTCACCTCCTGCTGTGTGGCTCAGTTCCCAACAGGCCACGGACCAGTACTGGTCTATGGCCCTGGGGTTAAGGACCCGGCTATAAATCACAAATGATTAAAAGGAACAGGCATCAAGCACACTTAAATATAGCTCATAACACCTAACTTAACCACGCCCCGACGAGAAACAGCAGTGATAAAAATTAAGCCATAAACAAAAGTTTGACTAATTTATACTAATCAAAATAAGGGTTGGTAAATTTTGTGCCAGCCACTGCAGTCATACAATTAACCCAAATTAACAGACATCTGCATAAAGTATGTCAAAGAATCCCCAAACAATAAAGTTAAATATCAGCTAGGCTGTCAAAAGCCACAGCTCAGACAAAAATAAGCAAGAAAAGTAACTTTAAAATATCTGACTACATAATAGCTAAGACAAACTGGGATTAAATAGCTTAGCCCTAAACTTGTATAGTTTAAATAATAATATTTTTTGCCAAAGTATACTAGCAATAGCTTAAAACCCAAAGGACTTTGTAGTGCTTTATATTCCTTTAGAGGAATCTGTTCTATAATTAATAAACCCAGATAGACCTTACCAACCCTTGTAAATACAGCCTATATACCACCATCCTCAGCAAACTCTACAAAGGAACTATAACAAGCATAACTAGTCAACATAAAAATATTAGGTCGAGGTGTAGCTTATGAGTTTGAAAGGAATGGGCTAATTTTCTAGTTCAAGAACACCAACATATTAATGAAAGTTCCTCTGAAACCAAGAACCAAAGGAAGATTTAGTAGTAAATTAAAAATAGAGAACTTAATTGAATTAGGCCATGAAGCACACACCACCCATCACCCTCCTTAAATATCAGAACATAACCCAAACTCTATTTACAAATGTTTATACATATAAGAGGAGATGAGTCGTAACCAGGTAAGTGGACTGGAAAGCGCACTTGGACAAATCAAAGTGTAACTTAGGTAAAGCACCTAGTTTATACCTACGAGAATTCATGCCAAATGACTGCTTTGAACTAACATTAGCCTGAACCACATTAAACCCAACTTCTATGAATAATTAAAACAAAAGCCAAATTTACCTAAAATTAAAAGTATAGGAGATAGAAATTTTACCTGGTGAAATTACCGTAATGTAATACTGAAAGACAAATTAAAAGTAATAAGTAGCAGAGCTTACCCCTTGTACCTTTTGCATAATAATTTAACTAGAATAACTTAGCAAAGAGAACTTAAGTTAAGCAACCTGAAGTCATATGAGCTATTTATAAGCAGCTTTACAGAGCAAACTCATCTATGTGGCAAAATAGCAGATTTATAGATAGAGGTGAAAAGCCTACCGAGCCTGGTAATAGCTTGTTCTCCAGAATAGAATTGCAGTTCAACTTTAAACCTTACCTAAAAATATAACAATTCAAATGTAGGTTTAAATTATAATCTAAAAAGGCACAGCTTTTCAGACACAGGATACAATTTTACTAGAAAGAACAAATGATACCACAGTTGGCCTAAAAGCAGCCACCAATTAAGAAAGTGTTTAAGCTCAATAACCCGATTGTCTTAATCCAAATAATAAATACTAACCCCTATCCTAATACTAGCCTATTCTACTATTAAGTAGAAGAACTACTGTTCATAAGAGTAACAAGAACAATTTCTACCTGCACAAGCTTATATCAGAACAGATAATCCACTGATAGTTAACAAAAAAATAAATACAACAATAGAACACTTATTGGACGAACTGTTAACCTAACACAGGCATGCATCCAGGGAAAGATTAAAAAAAGTAAAAGCAACTTGGTAAACACAAGCCCTGCCTGTTTACCAAAAATATCGCCTCTAGCATCTCAAATATTAGAAGCACTGCCAGCTCATAAAATTTGAATTTTCTCCACTCTACTTTTGAGTGCCCAAAGTTACACAAGGCATTCAATTATCGTCAGGCTTGATCTTGTTAAGATGACAGAAACTTTCTTCCATATCAGTTCTATACCAAATCTCATCAAAAATTCAAGTATCATCTTTTATCAGAATCTATTTAGCAGCCTTATTACAAAAACAATAGGGATTTATATAAACTGAAATATGAAATAAACCAAAGATCATAAAGCTATCTAGTAAAAATAGGTGACTATCACGCTTGTATGTTTCAAGTAATAATGCTGAATGTCTTGTATTATGCTTTTAATGCATGACTTTTTTCTGATAAGGTTCTTGAGAATTATAAATTGGGTCTTAAAGTAGTCTCCCTTTGTCCATGGATTTTCTTTCCACGGTCTGTTACCCAAAGTCAACCAAACTCCGAAAATAGCAAATAAAAAATTTTAAAGGTAAACAATTCATAAGTTTGAAATTGTGTGCTGTTCTGAGCAGCACAATAAAATCTTGAGCCATCCCATGCTGTCTCTCCGGGGATGTGAATCATCCCTGAATCTAGCATTCCCAGGCTGTATACATTCTCCCACTATTAGTCACTTAGTGGTGTCCTAATTATTATATCAGCTATCAGATATTTTGAGAGAGGGTCCACATTCACCTGTTATTGCAGTATATTTATTACAGCATATAAATGTCTTGTTATTAGTTATTATTGTTAATTTCTTACTGAACCTAATTTATAAATTAAAACTTTATCATAGGTACATGTGTATAGGAAAAAAACATAGTGTATGCATATATGGTTTGATCTGCAGTTTCAGGCATCCATCCAATGGTGGGCCTTGGAACTTATCTACTGTGGATAAGTGGAACTACTGTATTTCATTTTGACTGACTCAGTATAGTCACCACAAACATATCACAGGAAAAATACTATAATAGAAACAGTTTAAGAATAAATGCCAACTTACCACACGTGCCAACCCTAAAGCTGTTAGAAAGTGATCTGATATAAACTTCGTCACCCCAGGATGTTGCATTTATAAAATGGGTTGGTGAATCACGAATGGTGAAACTGAAAGTGTACCTTTCCGAGCCAATATCTGAGGGAAAACCAATGCTTTAATTTTTCAAGTGAAATATTTAATTGTAGTTTTGAACAAATATTATTAAGATAATAAAAATAAACACATAGTATAAAACATTACATCAGATATAAATTCTGTAAAAGTTATGTTCTTATGAATTCGAAAGCTGCCAAAGTAGATAATCATCTCACTATTGACTCCTCTTTTCCCTTTCCTCAGTTGTCTGTGCATTTCCAAGGAAATGACACATAGGCTTGAACCATCCATATATTAGCTTAAATTCTCCATTTCTTTCTTGTTACTGTTTTATTTAACCTAAGTCAATTTCAGATCTAAATTAAAACAAACGTGTGCTACTAAATGGCACCACTAGGGGTCAGAAAGTACATTTTTTTCTAAAATAGAATTTCTATTGTTTTTGCTAACTAAAAAAGTAATACAACCTTACATACATATACAAATTATAGACATCTACTGAACTGTAATTAGTGTTTACCTCTGGGGCGGGGACTGGGATGGGAAGAGTTGGAGATTAAATGAAGAATTTTACTTTTCAACTCTCTGACCTTCTATACTGTTTGAATTTTTAATGAAAATATATTAATTATATTTTTCTTATTTGTATATTTGTTTAAGTCAGTAAGCACATTTTCTCCAAAAAAAAACACTGTACATATAATCATAAAACGTCATCAAACACTACAGAAGTGGTCCCCTACATCACAGTCTGATGGTGAAAATTATATTTCATCATTTAATTTTGGCAAATATTTAAATACTGACTTTTTTTCTAATTCAGTTAGGAAAAGTTATCCCTTTTAGAGCTTAGAAAATTCAGCCCTTTTAGAGGTTAGAAAACAGACATACAGAATTTCTCAAACTAGTCAAATGATACTTCTGATCTAAGTAATTATGATAAAGACACAAACAAGTATGGATAGGAGATAACGTCTTTGCTATTTACTTCAAAAATAATAACATAATATTATTTAAAATAAAACAAAAATAAAGGTACCTATCACTATAACATAAGTCATATAACAGTCATTATTACTCAGGTGATTCAAACAAAATGTCTTCTATCAAAATTATTAGCTGACTAGAGCTCTGATTCCCTCAAGCTATACAGAAGCACTTACACTGTAACATTTAATAAACACCACTGATACTTTAAAAGCTCATAGTAGTGAGTTGCTAGTTTTGGCATGCTATATTATAACTACAAAAGTTTGAAGGTGAGTTGGTTTTAAAAATCCAGTTTTAGTCTTGGATAGTTTCCATAGTCCTAAAACTTTTGCACAGTTCAACCAACTCAATAAGAACCATTAAAGCCAAAGTTAACTGTATTTTCCACAAATGAAAATGAATTTTTTCACTGAATTGCCTGGTTGTTTGAGTTAATATGTAGATATTGTTGTCATACTTCTCTCCCTCAACAGTACTCTACCATGACATATCCCTGCTGGAAAACCTCCTTCTTTATCACTTTGTCTTGTTGAGATTTGCCTGTGTACCTATGTCTCTCAGGCTGAAAGTGATAGTTTAACATAGAGGTCTTATTATGGGTCATATACCCTTACTGGTATGAGCTCATTTCATTCTTACACAAGCTTTATTTATTTATTTCACAGCTACATATAGGACCGATTTCAGATCACTCAGTGACTAAGTGAGCTCAATCAATCTAGTTCCAAGTCCATACCCTCGACACTATGACACTTGAAGATGATATGAGACTACAGTTGCCCTCTGCTACCTTCATGCTGGTCTTTACACAGTGGAAGTACTCAATAAATACACACTGATACACATTAGTAAGCAGACTAATTTAACAAGCTATTTCGGCATTGTATATACAAGTCTTTAAAATTGTTTGAGCAATATCAAATAAAATCAATAAAACAAATTTTAATATTCTTACACATACAACCTTAAATTGAGTACTTTACCATACAATAAGGAACATGGCCATTTCTGTTAAGGTGTTAAACAGGCATGAAAAATTTAATCACTTAAATATACTTTATTGTAGTCATAAGTAACAATTGATGAAAAATGAAGCAAAGAGTTAAACAGAACTCAGCTTTTTCTGTCTGGAAAGCCTCTGATATCTGTTTTCCCAATAACTATACCGATTATTTTCTGAAAAACAAAAAGGTTATTGAAGATGACTATTAAACACAGATGTAGATGGTAAATTTAATTTCATGGGCTTGTTATATTTTACTGGCTCTAATGTACATTCTGGACTCGGAACCATTTATATGTATTTATCCAGACAAATATCTAAAAAAACTTCATAAATGTTCAATTCCACAAGGAATAGTACAAAGTAACAAAACAGTTAACTGCTATTGCAAATAAAATCATTTAAGACTTAGTGTGTTTTTATTTTATTTTCAATCACTAGGTGGAGCACATTAACTGCTCTATGCTATAGATCCTTACTGAATTCATTCAAAGCACATGTATAATGCAATTTAATTTGCCATGGTCTTCAAAGCTTTCTTTTATGTAGGGTTTTCTAACAGTCCACATAAAATTGCTTAGCTTCTTAATCCAAACATGCTGGACAGTAATATAAATTAGACTGCAACAAAACTTATTGCTGCTAATAAATCTAAGCTCTAAAGCCCTAGATCTCAAATCTTAAAGTTATTAACATCTTAAAAATTTTAATGTTCTCTTTAGTGACTATCAAAGAAAGATTAAATATTTTAAAAGTGATTTAAGAAATAATTACCTTTTTCTGAAAGGATAAACCTAATTTATATTATTAATTCTAGCAACCGATTTTAACCTTGTAATAATCTGTTGCATTTAAAATACATTCACGTTTTTAAGACTGCCATATCCTAGCTAAGTTATTAACTAGTCTTATTACATTTAGACGCACTGCTATTATTTCTTAAATTCCATATACATGCTGATCTCACAAAACTTTGTTGGAAAAACACAACTAATGGAAATATTGAGTAAAACTTTCTCATTCAAGAGGCAATTAGTAACAGTTCACCTTTCAAGAAAAAACTACAACAGCAATAATTATTTTAACAGTAATAAACTTCTCATTGCGAATTATTAGTTACATATAAATTTATCCCATTTTTAAAAATCCAAATGTAAACAGTTGACTACTCAGGGGCAGGGAAAGTAAGAGTGTGACAACTGCTTTATGTAAGTTCTTCACCTTGGGGATGATTTCACCTATGTTTCTTTTAAATAAATAACAGTCTTGGTATATTTGAAATTATTGCATTCTCTCACAATCCCTTCCTCCAAAATGAATTTTCATATAATCATTTCAGAAATATACCTATTGTGTACCTTTATATCATAAAAGCAGCATAATGACAAGTGTTTAAGTCTATGACTTGGATAATTTAATTAGAAAATAGATATTGCTGAATGAAAATATATTAATTTTACAATGCTAAATTTGAGTGGTTATTAAATATTTAATTAAAATAATATAAACACATTTTGGATCATTTTGAACAGCTTCTAGTCATATCTGCAATTTTCTACTCTACAAAACTAAAGTGAGACTAATATTCATTTAGCTGGCATAAATACAAAGAAGTTTAGGGGTACTTAATATCTAACAATTATACTAATGCAATGAGTACCTGTATATTTGTCAATTATTCAAGCATGTGTTAAAAGAATCAACATGTTGACATATTACGACATAAAATTTCATTATAGAACCACCAAACCACTATTATCACTGAAACTTACCAGATTAGCCATATTTGGATGCAGATCTGAAAGTGTAGTGAAGGTCTTTGATGCAAAGAAGTTTGCCATACTTTTATCTGCATTTTAGAAAATATAATTTAGATGCATAAATAACTGAAATGAATCATGGAAAATTCCAAGATTAAAAAAAGAATTTTTTTAGGAAAGCATTGGATATTTTATTCATTTTTTGGTAAAATGTTTTATTACAATAGTAAAATGTAAGTTCATACAGAGTCAACCTGTATAAAACATGTTTTAAAATGTCCTTTTATAGTTTTGAATATTGTTAGGTTTCACTTTTTAACTCCATTTTCCCAAAATGGAAAATTTTAACAATTTTTGAGCACTCTACAAATTTAGAGTTTCAGATGAAAGATGACTCAATGGAACATTTGTGGATTTAAATACTTATTAGCATAAAGCCTACTTTTAAAATATATCAAAACTCTATTGTAAATGCCTCAAGTCATGCATTTGGTTAACACCGTGTGGGGATAAGTGGTGACTTTAACCTCACCTCTAGATGGTAAGCTCCATGTAGGCAGAGGTGGTGTCTAAGATATTTTTATGTGTGTATTTCAACACTACCTTGTACATAAAAAGCACTCAATAAATATCAAGTGAATGAAATGGTGGCTTGTCCCTCAGTATTACCACTATAAAAAGTTTTAGTGTAGTTAACAATTGTCAGCTACACCAAACTAGCAGATTTACTCGACTTTATTTTATAATACACGGCCTTTTAACTGTAAACATCCTCACCTACAGGCTTTGCTTTCAGGACACGCCTGTAATAGGTTTCAGGAAGCCTGTGAAGTTAGTGAAATATGATTTTTAATTCCCGTATCATTAGTTTGTAATCAAGTGTTTTGACATTATTGAGCTTTAGTTTCCTCATTCATAAAATGTGGATATATCTACCCTAAAAGGTTATGAGAATTTGAAATGTACATAAAGTGCCTAGAAGTTCACAGACTCTCAACAGATTAGAACACTATTTTTCATTCTTATCCAATGCAATGATTTCTGTATTAGAGGCCCTCTGGTGCCAGAAAAAATGTACTGGAATTAAGCAGTTAGTTTCCCACTCATTCTTTGGCCTGGTCTGATCTGGATCACTATGCAATTTCGGTCTCTGAAATACTTGCCAAAACTTGACAGATTCATTCATTCATCCATCCATTCAACAAGCATTTACTGAAAGTCCAAAGTGCCAGACCCTTGAGGTTGGAGAGGATGAACTATTCCGTAGCTGGATTATGTATAAAAACAGTACCCACCTACATGCTAAATGAGTTCTTCAAATTATTACCTCTTAATGTCTCTTAGTGGTTTGGTCACTGACTTATGTGATATCCCATGAACTCTCTGAAGTTTCTTTAATTTCCACTATTATTCAAAATATATGGTGATATATTTTAGTGTCTGTCTACAAAGAAATGACAACTTGCTTTCCTATCTGGACATTTTGGGAAATATAAAGTTAACATAATACTAAAAAAAAAAAAAGTTAACATGAAATAAAGACTATGTTAATACAGAGATTACATCATTCATCAGCAACTACTGTCCCTTCTACTTCCCAAATATATTTTAAATGTCTTTTCTCCATCTCCAATGCCATCTCCTCAGCTCAAGACTCAGTCATTCCTTACCTAAAGTATTGCAATCACCTACCTGGTTTACACTTAGTTTACTCATTTAACACATGTAGGTTGAGTGTCTGATATGTATCAGGCCCTGAATCAGTATGGGGTAGCGCTTGGGCTGGTCCCCACCCAGTGGGGAGCAGGAATGTAGGGGGCAATTGCCACAAACTTTGCTGACCTTTTTTTTTAGGGCTAGGAAGGAGTGTGTATGTTTGTGTCTCCCGTGTGTGCTTTCAATTCCTGTCGACGGAACAATTATTCATGGAGACCTGTGTGCCAGGTACTAGTGCCCCGGAGCTACCTCAGACTCTTGCCATCAAAAATTTATATTACCATCTACTTGTCAACCCTGACACTTCTCCTGACTGCCCAGATCCAAATCGACTTTCATCAAATCCTGTCAATTCTCCCTATTTGTTGAATCTGATCACTTCCCATTTCTTTGTCCTGCTTCCACTCTCTGCTTCCACTTTTGCTTCCTCCATCTCTTCTCCACATGAGAGAATTCTTTTAAAACTTAGATCATCTCTTCCTTGCTTAAAAATCTTCCAATCACACAACAAATTAAATCTAAACTCTTTGCTATAGTCTTGCAATGCCCAGCTAGTCTGGCCTCTGCCTATCTCTTTATTTCATATCACTTCATTTCATATTATATATCCCCACTTGGATAACCACTCTCCGGTCATACTAGCTGCTCTCCTTTCCTCAAATAGGACCTGTGGCCTTGGCATATGCAGTTCCCTCTCCCTTGAGTACCCTCCCTAATCCCACCTTCAGATTCTCAAGACAGGCTCCTCAGCATTCTTTGAGTCTCTAAAAGAAGCCTTTCCTACTACCCTATGTCAAGAATCCCCCAGCCTCTATTTCCCCTCTTAGCATTCCTAATTCATAATTGTTGCTTGTTTACTACTGTCTTTCTGCTCATTAGAAGGTTGGCTCCATGATAACAAAGCTGTGCCTTATCTTGTCCCCTATTGTGTCCTACAGTGCCTAGTTTAGTGCCTCATGCATAGTACCTGCCAGTTATGTGTTAATGAGTCCTGAAATCAATTTGATTTGCAATTTGAAAATAATATTTCTACAATTAGATTTTCAGATAGAATTTTAGTTAACAGCTCATTTTACATTTATATCAACTAGTTAAATTATGGGAACAAGTTGAGTTTATATCTTGCTATTCTAGACAACTGAAGCTTCCAAGGAGTGCAATGGTGATGTTCCTGTAACTGTCTCATTCTATAGACTGGTGAGGGTTTAGACTACTACAAAGGTCTTCTTTATGCAGTCATTTTTGTACATGGAACACTCTCCATCCTCTCATCACAAACCACAGACGTTGTGACAAACTTTGGTAAAATTGGTCACTTCTCTCATGGAGGAAACTATATCGTTTAACTATCTCTATTAATCCAATTCAAAAAGGTCATCTTTACTCTGCTGCATCAATGGGAACGCCACAAGTCTTGCATCATGAAATTCTAGCTGACTTCCAAAACACCGTGAGATGTCCATTAGAAAACTGGCCTGCTAGCCATCATGCTGAAGAATTCCACATCGTAGAGACAGAACACTTGTTGGTAACCTTTCAAGGTAGTTTCAAATTTTCTAACTAAATACTGCTTTAAAAGAAAGAGAAAACTGCATGACCTGCAGTCAAATACCATTTTCTAAAGTTTATCATTTCATGCCCTCCTCAGACGTTTGCACCTTACAGATGACAAGTCCACACTCAGCAGTTCTAAGACAGGGCTCTAAAGCCCTGGTCCCTTAAAACCGTGGGTAACATACGACTGACTCTCAGTTCATTGGAGAATGTATTTTTATGATTCCAACTCTGTCATCCTGGAAAAGGCCAAACTGTGGAGCCCTAAGAAGATTCGGGATTCCTAGCGGTGGAGTAAGGGAAGGATGTGTAATGGAAGGAGGGGTGTCTAGGGTAGTGACACTCCTTTGTGGGGCCCTGTCACCGTGGGCACGTGTTCTGACGCATTTGTGGGACCCACAGACTGTCTAACCCTAAAAGTCAACCCTAACGTAAGCCTCTGGGTGTGGAATGTGTGTGCCTATTTTATACGTTGACGACACAGACGCGCCTGTCGGCGCACATTCACAAAACGCGTTCCACACGGTTCCACAGGACACGCGTATTTGATGGAACGCTGTCCCCTCGGATTCCGACTGTGGGAGACCGACCTCCTTTCGTCGGTCCGTCCGCTTCACAGCCGCCGCGTCGCACACACCCCAATCAGCCGGCTTCCGAGGGCGCAGAGCCACGGGGGAGCAGTGGGTCAGCCAAAGACTGAACCGGGCCTCGCCTTCGAGGCCACCCCACCCACGCCGCAGCAGCTGGGAGGTCTCCCAGTCCGCGGACGACACAGCCCGGAGCCCCGCCCTCAGGAGCCCAGGAGAACCCGTGGCCTACCGCCCCCCACCCGCCGCAGCGACAGGGCCGGGCCTTCGCCTCAGCGGTCCGCGCCCGCCACTCGCCCGAGCGCGCCCCCAGCCTAACCGCGGCCCGCCACACAAAGGCCGCTCCCCGCCACCTCTTCTGCCGGGCCGCGCCCGCAGCTTCCCCACAGCACCTTCGGCCCACACAGCAGCAGCGAAACCACCACAGCGGAGTGATCGCCGCGCGACCGTTAGCGCCGGCCCCGCCCCGCGTGCCCGCCTCCGACTCCGCCCACGTGTAGACTCCGCGCCGGCCCCGCCCCTCACGACTCCGCCCTCGCCCCGCCCCTGCGTGCCTTCTCTGTCCCTGCGCTGCCCGGTTCCCTTTGGCCGACTAGGGGCTGCCGCGGTTGTCTGGAGTCCGGGTGGTGAGAGGGGAGACTCGAGGAGACTGGTGCTTCCTTTTTCTTTACTTTCCTGGAGTTCCAGACTGGAGGGCCGTACGAGGATCTGAGAATCAGGAGCCCGTTAAGATGCTAGGGTTTTTTTTCTGTTGAAACATGTCAAATACAGAGAACGTTGCTATAGAAAAGTGAAGCAACCGAGTACACACACGCAAGCGTGTGCAGGTGAGACTCGGGAATTTGAACCAGATGGTGGCTGTGTCACCTCAGTAACCTAGCTGTGATCTTGCAAGACGTTCTGGTGGGGACATGTGGGTCAAGTGTAGCCGGGATCTCTATCATTTCTTATGCTGCATGTGCCTCTGTAATTACATCAATTAAAATAAGAAAGTACACAGAAGAGAGACAAGTGCACAATTACTGGTAAGGCTTTAGAAGGGGATTGGATGCTGATGTAGATCCTGATCACCAGTTGAAGAAATGTGAAGGAAGGCTAGGCTGCTAGATCAATAAGACATTTTCCTGATTATACTATTTATATCATTGCAGTTATAAATATAGACTGCATATATAATTAGATGTGCTAACCAGACATTTGTTAGCTCTTCATGTTTTTAATTACTATCATTTGGAAATCTTAATCTAATGACTTACAAATTAATTTCTATGAGAGCATTAATCAGGGGCAAATAAGATACAACTAAATCCATTAAATTTGTCATCAACTACTGTCCACCTGTAGCATTATTTAAATTATTGAGCTTCTCATACAACTAATAAAAAAATAAACAATCTGATCAAAAAATGAGAAGAAAACATGAAGGGCCATTCCTCAACAGACATATGAAAAAATACTCAACATCATTAACCATCAGGGAAATGCAAATTAAAACCACAATGAGATACCACCTCACACCTCTCAAAATGTCTATCATCAAAAAGTCAACAAATAACATGTATTGAAGAGGATGTGGAGAAAAGGGAATCCTTGTGCACTGGTGGTGGGATTGCAAATTGATGTAGCCACTATGGAAAACAGCATGAAGATTCCTCAGGAAAACTAAAAATAGAGCTGCCATGCAACCCAGCAATTCCACTTCTGGGTATTTATCTAAAGAAGACAAAAACACTAATCTGAAAAGACACATGCACTCCTATGTTCTTTGCAGCATTGTTTACAATATCCAAGATATGGAAGCTACCTACGTGTCAATCAAGAGATGAATGGATAAAGATGATGTTAAATACACACACACATATATGCACAATGGAATATTAGCAATAAAAAAAGAATGAAATCTTGTCATTTGAAACAACATGGATAGACCTATGGGGTATTACGCTAAGTGAGATAAAGACAAATACTATATACTTTCACTTACATGTGGAATCTAAACATAAAATGAAACAAATGAACAAACAAAACAAAAACAAACACAGAAATAGAGATCAAACTGATGGTTGCCAGAGAGAAGAGGGTGGGGAGATGGGTGCCAAAGACGAAGCGGGATATAGTCAATAATATTGTGATAAGTTTGCACATTGATGGACGATTACTAGACTTGTGTTGATTACATTGTAAGGTACATACATGTCAAACCACTATATTGTAAGCCTGAAATTAATGTTATTGTATACCAACTGCATTTTTAAATTTTTAATAAATAAAAATAAATTTTGAGCTCTTTTTAAAAGGAAAAACAACTGGTATTTTTTATACAACTGTATCTTACAAAAGAAAAATACAATAACAGGCAAGTTTTATATTATTATCAAAACGTAGTTTTTAACTTTCCTCATTAGTTACTTTTTTATTTCCAAAATCATAATGGAAAGCAAAATAAAGTACCTACATTCCCATCATTTCAAATTTAATAGAGAAAGCTTTAAGATTTTTTCCATATTATTTTCCAGTCTTTGGCTTTAAAAGAGTATATCTTAATGTTTCCAAAAGAATGGACTGGCATTCTAAATTGGTTTTAAAGGGAAAAAGCAGGTGTAAAAATAGTTTGCATGCATTTTTCATTTCAGCCTTAGTGAGGGAATGTAATCTTAAATTTTTGTTTGTATTTTTTCACATTTTAGTAAATTAATTTTTGCTGAAAGATATCTAAGAATAAATAATCATAGTCAGCCTCATCAGGATACAACAGGCTTTTCATAAGACATGCTGCTTTGAAACACAAGCCAAAAAGAATAGGATTATTGATAACAATAATGAAATTGAGAACCCCTCACTGTGTAAAAAATTTATTTCTTCCATTATTTATAACAATTCTGTGGACTTGGTTTGTTCTTAACAGTAGAATTGACTTGTCAATGCATTTTGGATGGATGAGAACAGGAACAAGGACAAGAAATGCCTAGGCTTGCCAGTTGATGTAGAAGTCAAGGGTGAGTGAACAAAGGTCAGAGCCAAAATAGCTTGTGTGTCTGGATAAAGAAATGGTATGAGGCTATACCCGCCACCTCCCAGAAACACTCCATCTGTCAAACCATCTAGGAGCATGTCACAAGGGGTGACAGGGAAAATATATAGTAATCAACTTCACACATACTAATCAGTAGGAAAAATTTTAAGTTATTTTAATTAATTACAAGACCACTTTTTCTTTATTTAACAACAAAATAACTTTTCTAAAGTTCATCCTGTGATTATAATATCCCTCCCAGGAGCTGAACTACTGATACATCAATTACTAGTTTCACTCTCCACTCCTCTGTCTATTGAAGAACTAGCCAACATTTAAATAGATTGTAGATGTGCTAACATTTACAAATATTTGTGTGAGTTTTGCAAAAGTTTGGAGAAAAAGAGTGAGGTAACCTGTGAGTGGGTTTAGAAGAACTAGTTATGAAGATCAAGTTTAGGAACTAATTGAAGCAATTTAAGAGCTACTGGAGAAAATGAGAGGAAACAGAAGAGACAAAGAGTAAAAATGATATTTGGGGGATGCTAGATTCAGGAAAGGTTGAAGAAGCTCTGGAAAAGAGAGACTGCATGAAAAACAAAGCAGTAGAAACTCTGGAGCAGCCTGAGGACTGAGAGACCAGGAATGTTTGGGAAAATTCTGGGAGAGAACCCATGCAAACTGCTGAGTCAAGATTTGAGGAGTTGTGGGAAGATTAGATGCCTTCTCAAGTCTGGGCAGCCCAAACAAAGAAAGAGCTTGATTTGTTCCACAAGCAGAGTGACTGAGAGGAAAAACATAAAGTTTGGTATTTGACTAGAAATAGTAAGAATCAAGGTTGAACTGTGAAGTGAAAATGAAAAACCTATTAAAAGCATAATGTACAAATCGATCTGTGGTAAAGTGAGTAATGGGGCCAGGAATAATTTAGTATATATAGTCAGTACACAGGGACTGCTATGTATGGCAGTGTGTCCTTTTTATGGTCTACATACCTGATGAGCGCTCTGCAGAAGAGAGCGTGTTGAAGAAAGGAGAGAGCAGGAGAAGGTCATGAGTATATGAGCATAGGCTCTTTAGAAGAGAATCTGACTGCCCCATAGCCAGCCCCACTGGAAAGTTACTCATGTGACAACATTGGGAAAGGCCCATCTCTTTGGAGAGCTGTCATGGGCTACATTTCATCACAATATTAGACATATATAATTTTTTTAAACCTCTGCCAGCTACATTACAATTTAGCATATCACTGACCTCTCAAATTCCAGCTCCACATTGCCAACAATCTGTAAGCATTTCTACCCCCTTGAGAGACCAGGTGTATCTAAAACTACATTCAGAAGCTCACCCCAGGTCAGCTCCTCTTCTTTCAATTCTGACATAAGCATGCATCTGATAACCCAAGTTTAGAGCCTCAAAGATGGCCTTGAATCCTCTCCTCTGTTCTACTTTAATCAGGGGTCAGGTTCTATTTTTCTTTGGAATATCTCTCAAACCTACCATTGTCTCCCCATTTCTATTGTGACCACCTTCATTTAGGCCATGGTGGCATTATACTGGATAACTGTAGGAGCACACTGCAGAGGCCCTTACCCCTTCCTTCTATTCCAGCCCATCCTACACCATCCTACCAGATTAAGCTTCTCATAGTCCATCACAGCATTCCCCTTCAATACTGTCTGTCATAGAGGCATAATTTTTGCTAAAGGGGTTATATATAAGGGGCTTTGTGGGCCATATGGTCTCTGTTGAAAAGACTCAAAAACAACCCTGTAGTGCAGAAAGCACCCATGGACAATAGCTGAACAAATGGGTATGGCTGTGTCTCAATAAAACTTTATTTACAAAACGGTGGGCCAGACCTGGCCTGTGGGCCATAGTTCGCAGACCTCTGAATTAAAATTAACAATTTTTTAGTTTGGCATTCATCACTTTCTAGAAATTGTACTCAGTTTAAAACTCTAGCCTTCTTTCCCACCATTTCTCTAAAATATGCCATTCCCCCAAGACTTTTATATAAGCAACAAATTTATGTTTAGAAATGAATTTCCTGCTCTGCAAATATACACATATTTTTAAAGCTATGTAACAATGACTGATCCTATGACAACAATGTCTTCATGTCCACGTCCTTCTCCACCTCATTGTCTGTGAGGCTGATGCTTATCGCTTCACTATTCCTTCTAGAAAACATTTTTAAGAGCTTGAAACCTGAAGCCACTATACCATTTTGAATGATGACTAGTACTCAGTTTGGTTAACTTAGAGTCCAAAATCACTCCCTGATAAAAAGTCTCTGCTTGGGAAAAGCAGAGACTTCCATGTGCGGCACTATGCTTTCCCTCCCCCTGGGTCTGAATCCCAGGCTTTGTTCTTTGTTAGGTTTATTGACATGTTTAGGAGTTTACTCAGCTCACCACAGTCTATC
The DNA here is from genome assembly GCF_014176215.1 of Rousettus aegyptiacus. Classification (NCBI taxonomy): domain Eukaryota; kingdom Metazoa; phylum Chordata; class Mammalia; order Chiroptera; family Pteropodidae; genus Rousettus; species Rousettus aegyptiacus. The sequence goes on along the minus strand of NW_023416311.1, from coordinate 15,468,042 downwards.
TATATTATGCACATATTTGGCAAATGCTAAAGGAAGCAAGAGAAAACCTCAATTACAAAAGATGTTTTGATTTTCAAAATGATCACTCTGAGAAAAGGACAATAGATATTTCTCATCGTGCTTAATTTCAATACACATTAATCAGAGTTCTCTAATCTTAGCAGTTTTATTGGACAGTCATCTAAAATGAGAAAATAAATGGGGTTTAGGGAGAGCTAGCATGATTCTTAGAAACTGAAAGTCATGCTGTTCGGTCAACGTCTCAGCTTTGCCACTAATTAGCTATGTCGGTGAAACGAAGCTCTCTGAGCTTCATTTTTTCTATCTGTCAAACAATAGGTTTGGATAGATCCAGTGAAACGAAGATGAATACAAAGGTACAAACCATGTGAGAAAAAGCAGTAGATTTATTTGTATACATGTCGATCTCTTCTAGACTGAAGCGGTTTTGAAAGCTTGCATATCTCAGAATTCTCCCATTGCTAATGTTCATTCAATAATCATGAATATCTGCCTCTAATAGGTGGCAAAGCAGCAAAAAAGGAGAGAGGGTATTCTATTCACTAGATTGCATAGAGGCTGTTGTGTGCCATGATGGGGAGATCAGTAGAGTTTTATTATAGACTTGTATCTAGTTCTAGACTTTAACTTAATTTGCCGGATGATCTTAGAAGAGTTGCTCAACTTCTCTAGACCTTAAAATGACATGCAAAATGTAAATAAACTTGAATGCCTCCCTTTTTTAACTCATAAAGGTCATAGTGTTGCCATCCCTATGAAATAATATTTGGGAAAATATGGGCAGCACATACCATTGATAACCATTACTAAAAAGAGCATAATACTATAATTGATATTCTTGCTTTATAGTATTTTTGGCTAGGCAGGCTGTGAAAACAGGTTAACATAGCTTTAGTATTCTCCTTTTTCAACTTAATTTTCCTTAAATGAACCAGAGATACTATTACACAAAAGAAGCAAACAATTGTCACAAGTTTCCTGGGAGTATCAATTTTTCTTCTGCCTTCTTTCTTAGGGCTCAAATAGAAACAGTCACACAGGGACCTGCGGCATCAGTCATGTTCTATGGGGGTCACTAAACTCCATGCAGGAGCTAACCTCAGGTCTTCAGGTGGGAAATTCTTACCCTTGTATTGGTTTTCAAACACTTTTCATATCACTTTTTGTTGTTTTAATTAATTGTTAAAAACCAGAGTCAACTGAGAAGTTTTATTTGGCAATTTTTTTCTTTTAAGACTATTGACACATTTATGAAAACTCTAATGACTCTGCTGAGTCAAGAGATTAGTAAGGGGCGACAAATATTCTTTACATTTATTTAGCATTTATGTTCACCTACCTCAAAAATAATTTGAGGTTCTGCACTGGGTTGAATAGTGTCCCTTCCAAATTCATGTCCTCCCGGAACCTCAGAATGTGATCTTTTTTGGATATAGGGTCTCTGCAGATGTAATTGGTTCAGAGGAGCGAATGCTAGGGTGGGTGCTAGTGTTCCTTGTAAGAGAGGAAACACAGAGACACACAGGAAGGTCATGTGACCATATAGCAGAGATTGAAGTGATATGTCTACAAGCCAGATAACGCCAAGGTTGGCAGCTACCAGAACCTAGGAGAGAGGCATGGGATAGATTCTCCCTCAGGGCTTCCAGAAGGAACCAATCCTGCCAATACCTGGATTTCAGACTTCTAGCCTCCAAAACTGTGAAAGAATAAATTTCTGTTGTTTTAAACTATCCAGTTTGTACTAATTTATTATGGTAGTCCTAAGAAACTAATACAGGTGGTTCACAAGTTAATCATAATGCAAAATAGAATTATTAGGAAAGCAACAAAAGAGCCACCATATACAAACAGCAGATGGAATAAATATGTCCAGGCATCCCAGATGAGCAGATTTAGGTTGTCTTTTGGGCAGCTGAATTACAAATGAAAACACATTGGATTATATAGTTTTGATTCTCCAACAAAGAGAACATACAAATTAATCCAGAGAGACAGCCCTATTTATTATCCTGTGGAATAAAAAAAAGGGGGGGGGAATACTTCACATAGTTCCTTGTACAGGGTCATTAAAGAACACAATAACATTTTCGAAAAAGTTTTACCAAATACTGTCTGAGCTCCCCAAAACCTATAACACATCTAATCATGAGAAAGACATGAGACAAATCCCAATAGAAAGGCGTTCTACAAAATGCCTGACCCATCCTCCTCAAAACTGTCAAGATCATCAAAAACAAAGATAGTCACAGCCAAAATGATCCTGAGGAGATGGAACAACTAAATGTAATGGTGGGTCCTGGATGGGCTTCTGGGACAGAAAAAGTACATTAAGGGAAAAGTAAGAAAATTTGAAAAAACTATGGACTTTTGTTGATAATAATATATCAATATAGGTTTTTTAATTGTAACAAATGTACCATATAATGTAAGCTGTTAATAAGGGGAAAACCGGGTGTGGAGTGTAAGGAAATCTTTGAACAAACTTTTGATTTTTCTGTAAACCCAAAATTGTTCTACGAAATAAAATCTATTTTTAAAATTCTGTTACGCAGTTCTCAAATCAACTTTCTATAAAAGACTGACAAAGATTCTTATATCTTACGTTTCTACATTAAAAATTTTATTGAGTTTAGGAAACACCTAAAAATAGTGTAGATGATAGAGGCTTTGTTTATCTCTCTTGCAACCACATCAAAGTTGAAATGGAAACACAGAGCAAACAGCAAGCAAAGTCACCTGGGGTCTAGGTGAACAGAAGCATTACAACTAGGGAGAGAAATAATTAATCAACCTGCAACGATGGAAGGTAGAAGAGGGTGAAGACACAAAGCTGCCAGATTGGAGCTGCTAAGTGGGACAGAGGCTGCCACAGCGGCAGTCAGCAGCTGCAGACGCCTCTTAAAGGGGCCATATCCGCAAGTGGAATTTCGGGGTAACAGACTTGCTTGTTCTGAACACCAGCGTGGGGTTTGCTGCTCGGGGGGCACAGGCACGTACAGAGAGAAACTGAGTTGTTGGAGCAAGGGCCAGAGGCAAGGCTTTCTCCTGGGCAGAAGTGCTGGTGATATCCATTGTTCCTCTGTTGAGCCCTCCCCACGCCTAGGGTGCTGATGCAGTGCCACCATAGCTGAGACATCATCCAACTGGATAACAAAGGTCCCTCTGCCCAAAGAAGTCCCTGAAATTCTGCCTCCCTCAACTCCTGGCCCCACCCAAGCCACATCCAGTTGTATCCTCAGTGAGTTGGGTGCTCCTTACTGAGCCAACCCCAAAACTCACACTGGTGGCAGTTGGCCTTGTTTTCTGGCATGGCCTCTTGAACTATAAGCACAGCATCTGTGGATTGCTTGTTGAATTTAACAGGTGGCTCTGGAAGGGCACAGGCTGGGTCTAAACTTGGCCTGCAGCTGAACCCCTCTCAGGACTGTGCCACTGGACACCTACTAAACAAAGACATGTTAAGAAGACCAGAAAACTTAGGAGCTTTGCTTAGTACATAGAAACAGACACAGAAAGGCAGACAAAATGGGTAAACAAAGAAGCAGAAACCATATGAGACAGCAGAACAGAGGTGCAGATATAATGGAGTCAAGTAGTCTAACAGATGCAGAGTTCAAAACACTGGTTATAAAGATGCTCAATGAACTTAGGGGGAGTGTAGATGAATTCTGTGAGGACTTTAACAAAGAGATTTAAAAAAAAGAAGAAACATAAAAAGGGAACCGGTCACAAATGAAGAAAACAATATCTGAGATGAAGGGTATATTAGAGGGAATTAACAGAGTGGATAAAAAAGAGGATCAAACTATCAATGTAGAGAATGGGGAAACCAAGAACACCCAATCAAAATGCCAAGAAAAAAGAAGCCAAGACTACAACAATAATTCAAGAAACCTATGGGAAAAAAATTAAATGTAAAAATGTAAAAAACATCTGGGTCATAGGGATACCTGAAGGGGAACAAGAAGTCGAAGAGCTATTTGAAGAAATGATGATGGAAAACTTCCCTAATCTAGTGTGGAAATAGATATACAACCCCGGGAAGCTCAGAGAGTCCCGAAAAAGATGAACACAAAGAGACCCACACCAAGACACATCATAATTAAAATGCCAAAGGTTATATAGGAAGAGAAAGTCTTAAAAGCAGTAAGAGAAAAGCAGTTAGTTACCTACAAAAGAGCACCCATAAGACTGGTAGCTGATTTCTCAAAAGAAACTTTGCAGGACAGAAGGACTTGGCAGAAAATATTCAAAGTGATGAAAACTCAGTATCTACAACCAAGAATACTTTACCCAGCAAAGCTATCATTTAGAGTTGAAGGACAGATAAAGAAAGAGCTTCTCAGACAAAAATAATCTAAAGGAATTTATCAGCACCAAGCCGGTATTACAGGAAATGTTGGAGGGATTTCTTTAAGAAGAAAAAATATGTATTAAACCATTAATAAAGGATGATAATCACTACATTCCTATCAACAGTACCTCATATGGAAAAGAATTAAATACTCCAACCAAAAGGTAGGGTAGCTGAATAGATAAGAAAATAAGACCCCTACATATGTTGCCTATAAGAGTCTTACTTCAGATTAAAAGACATACACTGACTAAAAGGAAGAGGATAGAAAAAGATATTGCCTTGATGAGTCCATCAAGGGTATTGCACTGAGTGAAATAAGTCAGAGAAAGACAAATATCACATTATTTCATGTACATGTGGAATCTAAAAAACAAAATAACAACAACAACAACAAAGAAAACAGAAGCAAACTCATAGATACAGAGAATATTTTGAGGGCTACTAAATGGGAGGGAAGTTGGGGGAAAGGGTGAAAAGGAACAAAGGGATTAAGAACTACAAATGGATAGTTACAAAATAGACATGGGGATATAAAGTGTAGCATAAGGAAAATAGTTAATAATGTTGTAATAAATATATAGAGGGGAAGAAGGATACTAGATTTAGTGGGGTGATCACTATGTGAATTATAAAGATCTCTAATCACTATGCTGTACAACTGAAATTAATATACTATTGTGTGCCAACTATAATTGAAAAAAAACTCATTGGATTATTCAATGTAAATACAAGCAATTAATTGTCTATTATATTTCAATGAAGCTAGAAAAAAATAAAATTTATTGAATATAATGTACATAAAGAAAAGTACACAGACTGTAAGTGTAAAACTAAATAAATTTTCACAAAAAAGACCATTCGCCGCCACCACTCAGAGCAAGAAACAGAAGGTAACAAGCGCCCCAGAATCCTCCTCTTACCTGCTCCTCCCAACCCCATCCCCATCAGGTAACCATCCTGTCTTCTAAATCCATGAATTAGTTATGCTTAGTTTTGAATTTCGTATAAATGAATCATAGACTATCTCACACTACATTTTAGTAGCTGCCATTGTTCACATCTCTAGGGATTTTTAACATTTCCTGAATCTTATAAATTATAAGAAAATGTATCATTTTTTTATACTCCACCATGTTGGACAGCCTAAGCAAAGTTTCCAAATCCATTAAAGCCATGAATTTACTGCAGTGTGTTGTAACTAAGCCAACCTCCATCATTATTGGCCAATCTCTTCACTATTAGGAGAACCAATCACTTTAAGAAGATAGAAGACCAATCATGTATACCACCTTGTATTCACAAATAGTTTTTTCTTACTCTGAGTAGGCTAATGAAATATGAGAGTGTAGAAAGTATTTATTTTTTTATAAATAAAAAATTCACTATGAATAAAACCTCATCAATATGCTAAGTATTGTGAATTATTTATAGAAATGTGCTCCTTAGCAAATGCTTAAAATTCGAGATCGAACTGCTTAAATGAGGTGAGAGGCATGGAAATGCAACTAAGTAGTGAATGTTCCAACACGGTGCCACAATCAGAGTGAAAGTCCTGATGAAATTGTGACTACCTTCAAAGTAGTTGAGGATACATGGCTTCATGGGAGGAAAATAGAGCTTTATGAGGTGTTAAAATAGGCATAACTCTAAAATTGGCAATGGGAGTTATGAGAAGGGCTGGGAAGTGAGATAGGGAATGGAGAAGAAACATTTAGACCAAAGACAATGGAATAATTCATATTGAAAAGTGAGCTTCAACAATGAAATGCCACTTTATGCCCACAGGATGGCTATAATTAAAAAGACAGAAAATAACAAGTGTTGGCAGGGATTTAGGAAAATCAGAACCCTCATACACTGCTGGTAGGGATGTAAAATGGTACAGCCACTGTGAATAAGACTTTGGCAGTTCCTCAAACAATTAAATACAGAGTTACTGTGTGACCCAGCAATTACACTCCTGGGTATTTCTCCAAGAGAACTGAAAACATATGTCCACAAAAAAAGTTGTTAATAATTCATAATAACCAAAAAGTAGAAACAAGCTAAATGTTCCTAAACCGATGGATGGGTATACTTAGAAATGATGAAAGTGGTCTATCCATACAATGAAATATTATTTGGCTGTAAAAAGGAATGAAACACCGACACATGGAGAAATCTTGAAACCAACATGCTAAGTGAAAAAAGCCAGTCACCAAAGGCCACATATTGAATGATTGCATTAAGATGAAATGACCAGAATAAGCAAATCCAAGAAAGTAGATTACTGGTTGCCTAGAGTGAAGGGAAAGGGGAAATGGGGAATGAATGCTTTGTGGGTATGGGGCTTCTTTTGGGGTGATTGTTGCACAAGTTTGTGAATATGCTAAAAACCATTCGAGAGGCTGAATTGTCTATGTGAATTATGTCTCATAAAGCTGTTATATATTTTCTAATGAGCCTCGACTTTCTTCATTATTCCTGTCGAAACTATGAGCTGTGCTAGCTGTGAACTTCTTGGCACTGGAAAACCAAATACTTGAAGTCTACAAAGAACTTCCAGAAACTTCCATACTGTCCTAAAAGTTCTGGTTTATGGAGGAGGAGGAGGAGGAGGAGGAGGAGGAGGAGGAGGAGGAGGAGGAGGAGGAGGAGAAAGAAAGGTACCCATATCTAAAACATTTTTAATGTGTTTAAATTCAAGTTTTCCCACCATGAATTCCCTTTAAAAACATACAGCAGCCAAAAGCTTCTTTGCCAAGTGTATCATTTAATTCTTACCATAGCTATAATGGGGAGGCAATGAATGACAGACTGCATAAAAGGCACAAAGTTCTGTTCCAGTTGGCTGATCTAAAGCAGTCAGCTTATTTTTTTTAAAGATCCTTGGAATTGCACAATTCTTTATATTTTGTCCCTAAATTAAATGTTATTCTGATATTTACATCTTGAGAAGAAATTATCTGTAACATGGCCTCAATCACTGTTTTGAAGAAAATCACTAATGTTTTTTCTTAATGCTTTAATGCTTATGCATGCTGACATTAGCTTCAAAATGTTAGGTAGTAGATTCCAGGACTCTTTACTTTTTTTCATTATCCCTAAAAATAACGGTTGGTCGTATTTTATTATTAATGATAACTTATAATTTCAGACAGTATTTTTATAGATTCTCCCAATCAGCTTAAGAATAGACAGCAGTGAAAAGCTGTTCACTCTCACCTTTGGCATGAGAGCTAAGAATAAATTAAGTCGATATAGTCACTTCTATACCATAAAAATTTTTTCCTCTTGATCAGTCATTTTGCGACCCCAAGGTCACAGCTATTGCAAAATTTTATTGTGGCTTGACAAATTCTCCATGTCAACCCCATATTACAAGATCTTTCATTTCTTCAATTAAACAACTGGAAATGAATACCACCTGTGCTCTCATGTTTATTATGTCAATAAAGTCCATTATAATTACAGCACACTGTTGAAAAATGGCATGCCAGGAAACTGACAGACTGTTTTGGGGTCACTATTTCACACAATACCAACCACTGATCAAGTTATTTCAAAACTTTAAGTCATGGATTAATAAAAAAAACAACTTTACATGTCATATCTTTTCATTTATATTTTGCCAGTCTCTCAAATAAGCAAGGTATATTTATTATATCAGTCTCTTTATATTTGTAAGTGGGAAAATTTGAAAACGCTTTGGAAAAAATGATGTCCTTAGAACTACAACTATAGAGAAAAGATGTTAAAGTTTACAATTGCGATTCCACACAAATTCACTTTTAAATAATTATTTTATCATAGGCAGTATTGATATAGGATACAACTTGTATTTATAAGCTTTAAAACAATTTTTAATTTATTAACCCTTTGGGCAAGCCAGTAATATGTTATAATGTGTAAGAAATTAGGAATGAGGTAGATTCAAATTCTAGTTCTAGGACTCATCTTAGGTCATTAACATCTGAAAATCCTTTACCTACTTTTGTGAATGCTTCCAGCATTCCGGCATGAATATATGTTTGTTATTGTAGCATTTAAGAATGAGTCAACTTATTAAGATAGAAAAGTTTCCTACCTGAGTCAAATTCATCTTTGCTTCAGTGCTCTTTGTTGTAATTTTAAAATATGCAAGTATATTCTATTTTGTATGTTGAAAAAGTTCTGGAAATAAATAATGGCATTGTTTATAAACACTCTGAATGTATTTAATGTCATTGAAACATACACTTAAAATTAATAAAATGGTAAATTTTATGTTATGTACATATTTTTATGTTATGTATATTTTACCACACACATAAAAGAAATTGAATTATACCGGCCCTGTGAATTATACCGACTCGAAGTTAAACATTTTAGAGAAGTCAAAATTGTAGTGTTTTTCCACTTTCCTATTCTCTTATAATAGCAGAAATGCTTGTTTAATAAAATTGATAGAGAATTTTTCTGCTATTCATTGCATTTATCTTTTATCCAGTGTACCTCTGAACATACTTCTTAAAGGCCTAAAAGTATACTATAGCTAAAGACAGATTCTTTATGACACTATGATATGGAGTCATGAAGAAGAGTCTAGTTACACTCTTAGCTGCCCAGGCCTTAGGAGGCATCTTGATCATTTCCCCAAATACGATTCGCTGTGTTAAAATGGCCCAGAAAACAAAACATCAAAATCCTTCAAAAATAATAATCCTATTAATATTTCATTAAGATATTATTGTGAATGTTTCCCTGTGTTTGAGAAAAACTTGCAGGTTAATTAAGGCTTTTACCATTACAAGTGACAGAAAATATAATTCGACTGGCTTTAAAGAAAATGATGGTGCTGGTTGGTGGATTTTACGGGCTCCAGGAACTAAAAAGTGTGTGGATGGCTAAGGTAAAACTCAATCCAGGGCCTCAAATGATGTCCTTAAGTTTTAGCTTATATATAATAACAGAGACTTGAAAAAGATAGAAGTTTGTTTCTTTCTAATGTAGAAGTCCAAAGGTAGGCACTCTAGGGCAACTTGGCAAAGCCAAGTTAGGGACCCAGGCTTTTTCTAACTTACTGCTCTGCCCCCACTTGTGTGTGGTGCCATCCTCGTGGTTTAAGCTGTCTTGTCTGTGTTCCTGTAGCAAGAGGGGTGTGCCTCTGTTCTTTGCATAAGACTGCCTAGAAAACTGCCTGAAGAGTAAGCATGGTTTTCTCCATTGATATGAAATGTCCAGAACGGACAAATCCAGAGACAGAAATTAGATTAGTGGTTGCTGGAGGCTGGAGAAAATAGGAAGTGGCTGCTAATGAGTACAGGTTTCCCTTTTTTGCATGATAAAAATGTTCTGGAATTAGATAGAGGTGATGGTCGCACAATTTTGTGAATATACTAGGAACCACTGAATAGTACATTTTAAAAGGTGAATTTTAGAGTATATGAATTATATCTCAATAATAATTTAAAAAAATCAAAACCAGGACCTTTTAAAAAAAATGTTTCAACAGCGAAAGCTAAAAAATGGAAAAGAGGATGGTATTTTTAAAATATTAAAGAAAATAACTTAAAACTTAGACTCTGAGACCCAGTCAAACTGTTTTCGAATAGGAGTGTGTGATAAAAATATTCTTAAGACACACGAAGCCTCAGAAGCTTTGAGACACAAGACCCACACAAACTTGTTTGTGATTAACTATTTAAATAAGAGAGGGGAAAAAACACAGGAGAAGCTGCAAGAGATAAGTGAAGTGCTAAAATTCCTTGAAAAGTATTAATGTCGTCCTTGAGAAATCTCTAAGACTAGATAAAAAGAAAAAGAAAATATATCCATAGTAAGACAGGATTAAAAGTTACCAACATAATGGGGTAGGAGAAAGCCAAGGGATGAGAACATGCTAAATTCTTGGCCCATCTATTCCTGCGTGCACAATGCTATGGCTTTGAAATAATAAAGGGAAATTCTTTCACAATGAAGCTGTTTCAGATAGAATCTATGTGCTCTACAGTGATTTCAGTGTTGACTAGGGATTATACTTTTGTTGTTGTTGTTGTTCAAGCTAAGAATGTAACCACCAATGCCACCTTTACAAAACAGGAGATTGCCAGAAACGATAATATTTAGGTGTTTCCCTTACAATGCATTTATGTTGGAAGGTTCTGGATGTCTAAGAAAAGATAATTAGAACACAATTTAATTTTAAGAATGCAATAAACCCATATCAAGACACATCATAATTAAAATGCTAAAGTGCCAAAGATGAGATTTAAGGAGGGAAATCTTAAAAGGAGCAAGAGAAGAGCAGTTGGTTACCTACAAAGGAGCACTCATAAAACTGGCAGCTGATTTCTCAAAAGAAACTGTGCAGGACAAAAGGACTTGGCAGAAAATATTCAAAGTGATAAAAACCCAGGATCTACAATCAAGAATACTTTATCCAGCAAAGCTATCATTTAGAATTGAAGGACAGATAAAGAGCTTCCCGGACAAAAATAATCTAAAGAAATTTATCAGCACCAAGCCAATATTACAGGAAATGTTGGAGGAATTTCTTTAAGAAGAAAAAAATGTATCAAAAACATGAATAAAGAATGGTAATAACTACATTCCTATCAACGAGTACCTCAAATGAAAAAGAATTAAGTGCTCCAACCAAAAGATAGAGTGACTAAATGGATAAGAAAACAAGACCCCTACATATGCTGCCTACAAGAAACTCACTTCAGATTACAAGACACCTATAGACTGAAAGGAAGGGGATAGAAAAAGAGATCACCTTTATGGAGCTAGAAGGTATTGCACTGAGTGAAATAAGTCAGAGAAAGACAAATATCACATTATTTCATGTACATATGAAATCTAAAAAACAAAATAACAATAACAACAACAAAAATAACAGAAACAAACATAGATAACAGAGAACATTTTGAGGGCTACTAAATGGGAGGGTGTTGGGGAGGACGGTGAAAAGGGGCAAAGGGATTAAGAAGTACAAATGGACAGTTACAAAATAGTCATGGAGATATAAAGTATAGCATGAGTAAAATAGTTAATTATCTTGTAATAAATATGTAAGAGGAAATAAGGGTACTAGATTTAGTGGGGTGATCACTTTGCGAGTTATGTGGATCTCTGATCACTGTGCTATACAACTGAAACTGGTATATTATTGTATACCAACCATAATTGAAAAAAAAACTCATTGAATTGTACAATGTAAATATGAGCAACTAAATGTCTATTTCAATTAATATACAAAAAAAAAAAAAAAGAACGCAATAGAGTCTGACTTAGAAATGGTCAGCATAATCCAGTCCTCTAAGTGAAGCTTGGTCACCATTTAATGGGGCTAGAAAGAGAATGAGTAAGTCCTGTATATGACATGGCAAGGATACTTTCAGAGATAGGAGCTCTGGGGAAGGCCACTGAAGAGGGAGTGCCAGAGTCCTGGGGCCTTTCACTTGACCTTGGGTAGCAGCTCTGACAGATTCTGGCAATACGGATGCTCCTTGACTGACCATGGGGTTATGTCTAGATAAATCCATCATATGTTGAAAATATTGTAAGTCGAAAAAGCATTTAATACACTTAACCTACCAAACATCATAGCTTAAAGCAGCCTACATTTACATTAGCCTACAGTTGGGCACAATCCTTTAACACAAAGCCTATTTTTTTATAAAGTGTTGAATATCTCATGTGATTTATTGAATATTGTACTGAAAATGAAAAACAGAATGGTCGTAGGGTACTTACTGTGCACAGCTGAAAGCACACTGTGCCTGAAGAATTATAAAAGTAATTATTAGCAACTAATAAGAACCGACTACTGTGTTAGATACTAGACGACATGCATTTAGGAACTAGCTCATTTACTCTTCATAAGAACTCTATGAAGTAAGTTCTGCTTTTGCCCCCTTTATATAGTTGAGCAAACTAAGACAGAGAGGTTAAGTAACTTACCCAAGGGCACACAGCCATCCTATCATCCGGCTCAGCCAGAACGACCAATCTATATGCAAACCTGATCAATATAGGCTTAAAATTTTTATTTTCTCCCTGCCCCCCATGCAAATAAAATCAAGGCTGAATTCTTAAAATAAAAATCATTTTCATTTGAGAGGTTACTGAGTTTTGAATGGAGAAAAGTGACCTTCAATTGTCAGAGTCCTGGATTAGTAAATTATGAGTCATTTTCTTTATTAGATATGTACTTGGATTCTTTAAAATTCTTTCTAACACCTCAATAATTCACACACCTATGAATCCTAAACCAGAAAGTCAGCAGAGAAGTTAACAATAATGTACTAAAGTGTCGAAGTGAAAATTTAGATTAAATATGGCTGACTATATCTACTGTCTGTTTCCTTGCATTAACACTTGCATTCCGACTATTTTAAACATCATTATCACTCATTCAACATTCTCTTCCCAGCAAGTGCAGCCATTGGGTGAAGGAAAGAATAATTATTACCTCTACAGCTTTCTATTTTTATTGCCACTACACTGACCAAATAAAATTAAATTACAGGCCATCTCATTTCACTTTATATATTCTTCTCATTTGAAGTATCAACAAGTTTATATTATTTCACCAGTGGTAACAGCACATGGCATAAATACAATTTTATATTTTCTACCTTGCAGTGTGATTCTGATCAACCTTTAAGGTTAAGATTTTACTTGGTCAACTTTCTTAAAGAATTATAATAGATTTTTTAAGAGGCAAAATAAAGAAGGGAATAAAATTCTTGCCTACCCTGCATCTAGTATGGATGAAAGCAATGTGGGCTCTCATAGGAAAATGGTGTTAATCTTGAACGAATTACTTTGTGAATTATTAGATGCTACTGGGACCCCCCTGTTTGTCTTATCAGCAAATTTTGAATTGATTCTCTCCTGGAACATTAACCACAGTAAAATGTTCTGGACAAGGGTATTAGTAAAATCTCTTTATTAATTAAAAAAGGAAAAAAGTAATTATATTCTCTGCCAGGTCCCTTAAATCATTTTCTGTTTGTAAATTCCTGTAGCTGCTTGAGATTTGCTCAGATTCTTACATAAACTAGTTGAAGAGAAACAAGCGTGAGCTCCCAGTAAACATTTAAGAGTGTGGCTGCTGTGAGGGTTGGGCCATGCTGGGCTTGAAGACCTAAGCTACTTTGTATAGAGAATCTGCGGAAAGCACCCTCCACCCTTTCCCCGCCTGGTGATTGTTTTCAGCACCTTTCCAAGCATCCTCAAAAGAAGTCTAGCAGTGAGTAGAAATAGGATGTTGTAGATGTAAGGCACTATTGACACTTGAGGTCCAATGCTTTATTATGGAAACCATCCTGTGCACTGCGAGATATTTAGAAGCATCCCTGTCTTCTCCCACTAGGTGCCAGTAGCACCTGCACCTCCAGCTATGACAGACAGTCAACTGTCTCCAGACATGGCAAATGTTCCAAATAGTACATGGGCCATACTGGGCATCCTGTAGTTTACCTAGCAATGCTAAGTGGCTGCCATGGCTATTGGGGAAATATGGAGACTTGAGGAGAAATAGGACACTAAAATTAGTTCCCATATAGAGCCAAAGCGACCCTTGATTCAGAAACAAACAAAGGATCAGAGGTAATTCCTGGAAGATAGCTTAGTTCTGCTCTGACTCTGAGATCCCACATTAAGACTGAATGCAATTAAATGTTTGTGAAGGAAGTGAACGTGACATAAGATGTGATTTTTTTTTCAGTAGTTTGGAAAGATAATCTAATTTTATCATTTTATAAAAACACTACTGCTAAAATATTTATTTACATTTCTACACTTCTTACAAATTCATGCACAGAAGTGAATTGTCTTCACTGATTTTTACTCTTTGATTACTTTTAAAAATATTATAGTTATTGAAAAATAGCTTTGAGTACTTTCTTTTCAAAATAAAATCAAACAGAATTTAACGTGTTCGTGGTAAAAAAAAAAAAAAATGTAAAGCAACCTAAAAAAGTATAAAGTGAAAAGTGAAGTCCCTTTCCCACTATCTCTGATCCCTTGGACTCATTTCCAGACGTAATAACTACCAACAAGTTCTAACAAATTATTCTCTGTTCCACCAGAAATTTTTTACACTTAATCAAGCAAATAAATACTCATGTCCTTCCATGATGGGCAGTCTCTAAGATGGCTCCTAGTGACCCCTGAGTCCTGGTATTCACACCCTGTTGTCATCCCTGCTCCTTGAATGTGGTTGAGATTTGGGATTTGCTTCTGCCCTAGAGAATGCGGCAAAGTAGGAGAGCTATCACTCCAAAGATTACAAAAGATTTTGCTAACAGACTCCATTTCCTCTCAGCTTTCACACATTAATGAAGTAAGCTGCCTTGTTGGGAGGTCCCATGGCAAGGAGCTGAGGCCTGCAATGCAACAGCTTTCAAGAAACTGAGTTCTACCAACAACCACACAAGCCTTGAAGTGGATTCTTTCCCAGTCAAGCCTTCAAATGTGACCTCAGCCCTGGATGATACTTTGATTGCAGCCTCTTGCCAGACTCTGAGCAGAGGACCTAGCACAGGAGTGCCCAGACTCCTGACCACAGAAATTGTGATGATAATGGGTATTGTTTTAAGCTACTAAGTTTTATGGTATTGTGTTATGTAGCAAGAGATAACTAATACACTTTCCTTTTATACAAATGGGATCATACCCTGTATGTTGTTTTGAGTGCTCCAAGAAATTAGATACAACAGTAGGTCAAAAAAGAGAACTATCAAAACAAGGACTAAGGAGTAAAGTTGATGGTTTCTGGATCACTAAGTATTACAGTCCAGCTGTGGTATCGCAGATCAAGTACACAGCCGTGCCCTTGTTTAACTGAATTTTTTTTTAATGAAACAATAACTCACCATAAAGCTGTGGGGAGAAATGAAATCAGTGTCAGGGTATACCTAACATTTTAGAAAAAGTGCAAAATGGCAATTAAAACCAGAGAAGGGCCCAAAGCTAGACCTTTTAGCACTGAGTCGGAAACCTGGAAATGATAAACATTTTTGTGAGCTTTGCTCCTTGTGGGTTACTTAGTACTATTACGGTCCCATTATTCCAGTGGCTAACATTTGAGATCACTCATCCAAAGAAAATGAAACACCGTGAATATATAGGTGTCATTAACTTTAGATATGGAATAATTTCCCCCTGTTTTATTGACATTTTTACTATAGGTTTTTTGACATAACACTCTCAAGATTTTTAAAAAGCACTTTTATGGTGCTTCTCAAATGCCCACAGTCCGAGTTTCCCTGGCGAAATGTCAGAACAGCAAGAGCTGAGATTTTTGACCTGAGGTTAAGCTTACCTGAACCCTTACTTTTGCTAGTACTACAAAGCCTTAATTTACAGAGCGAAGAAAACCAAGACCTCCAGAATGTAACAGCTAAATCTATTCCTTTCTCAAATATTAACCTGTCTCACAAACCAGCTATGTGTTTCTAAAATATAATGGTTTGTCAATCAATCTCCTCAAATGTAGTTATTCTCCATTTTATATATAGCAGCATGTCAGCCATATCGACCATAAAAGCAATTAGTATGTAGAAACCATTGATTTCTATAATCAAATTATAAAAGTGCTCCCAGGAAGATTCTTCAATAGAGCAAGTTATACTTTTTTTTTAATTTATTAATTTTTTATGATGACATTGGTTAACGAAACCCACTAAATTTCAGTTGTACATTTTAACAGTAAAGCATATATATATATGTATATATTTACACTGTGTGTTTACCTCTCATGATTAGATTTCTTTCTGTCATCCCATATTTGACCTCCTTTACCCCGTCTACCTCCCTGCTACTCACTTGTAACCACTAGTCTATTGTCTATGTCCATAAGTCTCTGTTTGTCCTGTTTGTTTGTTGCTTTTAGGTTTATATCTCACATATAGATGATATCATGTGATTTTCAACTTTTTCTGTCTGGCTTATTTTGCTTAGCATGATTATCTCGAGGTCCATCTATGTTGTCACAAATGGCTGTATTTCATCTTTTCTTATGGCTGAGTAATATTCCATTGTATATGGGTACCACAGCTTCTTTAGCCAATCATCTATTGTAGGACACTTCAGTTGCTTCCATGTCCTGGCCGCCATGAATAATATTGCTATGAACATCGATATGCAAATATCTTTTTGCATATGAGTTTTCAAGTCTTTGGGGTAAATACCCACTAAAGTTGTACTTTTTGATGGATGATTTTTACTTACTGAGATCTACCAATGTTTTTAACACTCATGAACATAAGATTTCCTCCTAACACTAGCCACCTTGCTCAACTCTGCCCCCAACGGGAATGTTGGTTATGTCTACACAGTATTAGAAGAGAGGTCAATTAAAATATTCTATAAATGGCCAGATAGTAAATATTTTAGGCTTAGTGAGCCATGTAGTCTCTGTTGAAACTACAGATGCTCCTTGACCTACGATGCAATTATGTCCCAATAAACCCATAGTAAATTGAAAATATCGTAAGTCAAAAATGCAGTTAATACATCTAACTCACTGAATATCATTGCTTAGCCTAGCATACCTTAAACATGCTCAGAAGACTTCCATTAGCCTACAATTGGACAATTGTCTTGAGTTTTATCTCAAGAATGATTGCCTTCCTCTTCTTTTCACCAGAAGCAGGAGATAGAGATGGCCATCTTATAAATATGATAGGCTGCGGAAACACAAAATACAATATTCAAAAACACTGGCAACACAGTACACCGTAGTTAATTGTTTACTATTATTATCATGTGGCTGACTGGGAACTGTGGCCTGCTACCACTGTCCAGCATCATGAGAGAGTATCAGACACCATACTGCTAGCCCAACAAAAGATCAAAACTCAAAATTTAAAGTATGGTTTCTATTGAATGAGTATCGCTTTTGTACCATCGTAAAGTTGAAAATTCATAAGTTAAACCATCTCAAGTGGGGGACTGTCCGTATATAACTCTTTCATTGTAGTGTGAAAGCAGTACTTGACTGTAGGAACACCAATAAGTGTGTTTGTGTTTCACTAAAATTTTATGGACACTTAAATTTGAATTTCATATAATTTCCACATGTCATGAAATATTATTCTTATTTTGATTTTTTCAACCATTAAAAAATTTAAAAGTCATTGTATGGCTCTCTAATCATACAAAGACTGGTGGCAGCCAGATTTAGTCCTGGAGGTACAATTTGCCAACCTCTGATCTAGATGATACATTTTATTCTCCCTACTCCCAAAACTCTGTCTTCTAGATCTGGATATTTTCAATGCTTATGAGAATTGGATTGTACAATTACATATTTTTAGAAGGTGCAAATATCTAAAAGATCATAGTTATCCATTTGTTTATATAGACTTTAAGAAGATCCCATCTGTCAGTCTTTGTTTTTTTACTGATAAATTTAGTGCATTTACAATAATTGTCATTGTTGACATACTTGGATCTATTCCTACTATCATTTCATTTTATCCCACTTTTTTTGTTTCCTTTTGATCCTTTCTTATCTAAAAAATTGACAACTGTATTTTGTAACTAATAACTACATTCCTGTCTCTTGGCTCTCCTGGATTCAGTGGAGGGAGATGATCTGCAGAATTCCCACCTGTGTCCCTGAGAGTGCCTGAGGAAGCATCTTCATTTATCCACTGTCTTGCTGCTGATGCTTTTGAGAGGAGGAGGGAACGATTGAGATTGGGAGTAATTATATATAAACATTCAAATGACAGAAAATCTTCAGCCGTCTTACACCATCACTCTTCAAAATCATTAGTGTCTCCTCTAGATAACAAAATAATTCCAGTTATCTTGGGAGCATCTGTCTTGTGTCTCTTTTCGAGGCTATGCATGTAACTGCACCGTTTTGAATATTAGACTCTTTTATCAGATTTTAGGATAATATAACTTCCACTCCCTCAGACATTGAGTTTCAAAAAAAGAGCTCATGAAATTCAATGCACTCCATTCTATTCTACGGACACAGTCTATGAGGCAAGTGACTGTGGGAGGATTTTTTTTTCTTCCTTTTTCCTTTGTCTTTCAAAAAATTCTTTTGTTGGAGTTTTTCCACTAGTAGGAAAACTGACACCCGTGTGGACAGGTTATCTGCATTCATTCATAAATTCGTTCATGTGTCACCTGCTTTTTGGAGTCTTCCCACTGGCTTGCATTGTCCCGATCTTGAGGGACTGTTGATGCGGTGGGAGGGGAATCTCTGCCCAGTGGGGGTGGCACACTGAGCTGCGTTCCTTATTTCTGGTTAGAAAGCAACAATAAAGCAAAATAGGGTTTGTTCTGACTTTGGTCCCATTCTGCTAACATTTCTTTTCTCAAATCATTCACTGAAGAAGGAGGAAGAGGAAGAGGAGGAAGAGGAGGAGGAGGAAAAGGATGAGTCAATCTTCCAAAATTATTCAGCATTCGAATTCCAGCCTTACTCTCAGTTGGAATTCACAAAGATTAAAGCACTTTTTTCCCCAACTATGGACAGTCGGTTCTCATTATTTTCAGATTTTATATTTGTGAATTCACCTACTTACTAAAATTTACTCGTAACCACAAAAGCAATACTTGACACTTTGATGGTCATTCACAGACCCACTCAGAGCAGTGAGAAATTTGAGTTTCTCTACCAAGCTGAGGTTAAAAAATATGACACTCCGCTTTCTCTTTTCACCTCTCATATTGTAAACAAATGGATTTTTGAGGTCAATTTAGTGTCACCTTATTTATTTATTTATTTATTTATTTTGTTGGTGATTTCGCCGTCTAAAATGGCACTCACGTACAGAAATGCTGTCTAGTGTTCCTAAGCACCGAAGGCTGTGACGGCCATCATGGTGAAAATACCTGTGTTATGTAAGCTTCACTCAGGCGTGAGTTACAGCGCCATTGGCCATGAGTTTAATGTTAACAAATCAACAATACATATTAAATAATATGTCTTTAAAAAGAAGCACACATAAAATATGGTTAGGTATTGATCAGTTGGCAAAATGTTATGATCGATCAGAGGCTGGCAGGAACCTACCCCTGTATTTCCCCAAGAGTGGTGGTTGGGTGTCCGTTAATTCAGTGTTCATGGTAACTTTATAAAGCAGAACTACTGTGAGTAACGAGAATTGACTGCACCTTTAATGTACATGGAATGGATAGTTTATCACACTTATCTTACAGGAAATGAGCACGGAGGCCAATATGAGAGCCAGGTATAGAAATAATTCTGAATGATCAATTAAGAATTTTCTTTTTATACTGATTAGCCCAGCTCCTCCTAGTGATTAAACACTCTTGCAACACATTATTCTGAGATACAAAAATGAGTAAGACATTGTTTTTATTGGAGGATGAAGCTGAGAAGATCCAGGATGTCAGTCTGGTCTCTTGGCGTTCATGGGGCCACTTGTAATGATGTGCCATGTGCATCCTCCTTACTCAGAGCCAATAAAGTAATATTCCTGGGACTTGTATGAAAAAACTTGAAAATCAGGAAGACAATATCTGTAGACACAATTATTGTGCCAGCTTGTAGAAAAACTTCTGGTTAGCTTGAATATTTTATTCTGCTAAATTCCAGGTTTCATTTCTCACCTTCTAGAGCCATGTCACTCAAACCTTAATGTGCAGACAAATTACTTGGAGATCTTGTTAATGTGAGGATTCTGATTCAGGTGTCCCAGTGAGGCTGAGGTCCTGCTTTTCTAACCAGCTTCCAGGTGAGGCCAATGCTGACACCAGTAAAAACTCTCTTTGCACATAAGCCTGTTTGGACTGCATTTTCTCTCACTGTGTACCCAAAAGATCCCAACTCTGACATCCAGGAACATGAGCTTGTTCCTTCCTGCCCTCAGTGCTCCTTCCTCTCTTCAATGCTGCTTCTTGTCCCCTGCTTCCCTTGAGCTCTACCCTCTGTTTAGAATGTTTGCTGCCTCCTCCTCCTCCCTCCTCCTCCAGGAAGTCTTCCCTGCCTGTTTGCTCCCTGCCCTCTCAGGACTCCCAGGAGCTAACTTTGAGCAGCAGGCCCCAGAGTAGCAGTTCTCAACCTTGGCTGCAAATTAGAATCGTCTGGGAGTTTTGAGACTACCTAATGTCCAGGCCACACCCCAGACCAATCAAACCAGAATTTCTACAGGTGGGACCCAGAATCAGTTTCTTAAGAATTAGGTCGTAAGTATTATGCTAAGTAAAAACAAACTAGGTCATAGGTATGTATTATGCCAAATATTTAGAAAGTTTTGATAGCATTTGATTGGCTCTCCAAACCTATTAGAAAAGTTTTCTACACTAAAGATTATTCAGCCTTAAAAGGGAATAAAGCTCTGACACTTGCTACAATGTAGATGAACCTTGAAGACAAGCCTTCAAGATTTGTCTTCAAGATTCCTGCCATCTTTGAACTCAACACAATGAGTGTTGTGTTGACAATACAATTGGCTAGACCCAAGACTCATAACATATCCCACTATTGAAGCCACAGAGGGTAAGAGAATGGTCTCTAGGGGCAGATGGGATACTGTGGGGATGAGAGGTGTCAAAGATAGCAGGTGTCCATCACAGTGAGCATCGAGTGTGAGACAGGCAGCTCATGATGGCAGCTTCACCCCTCCCCAGCTCCAGGCCTGGGTGCTTCACCAGACTGCTTAGACTTCTGCCAATCAGACAACCACTGAGACCCTTGGGCTCTTCTAAGACTACCTCTTCAATATGCCATCTAAATGCAGAGCTCCGTTGTGGAGGGTCCATGGCAGGTGAAAATTTCATAGTATTAATTGGTCATTGAATAGACCAATGCCATTTCAAAATCAGCATAAATTAGCAAAATGAACACTACTAAATAGAATGTGACTTGACTGAAGAGACTTTAAAATCTGGATTCAATATCATGGTGGTAGTATGTATATAATAATTTGATACAATCGAAGTTTCCTCAATGTCCCACCTCATTTACCTCCTACTCCAATCACCTCAAGAGTAATAAAGCATTCTCTTGCTTGTACCAATCAAGTTCCACCCTCCAAATCCTTAAATGACCCAGCCTATGTGTCACCAAATTCCATACTGGAGAAAATTTAGCACTAGCCTGAAAATAATATTCCTTTTCAAAGGTACCTTGGGTAATTCAGAGTTAATTTCACCTAAAAATACCTCGTCTATTATACACTTATGTCCCAGAGGAAATTATCATGAAGGTTACACATCTAGATTATTGCCATATGCAAAAAGGTCATGTGTACACCTTGCCGGAATGTCAGGAGCTAAAAAATGGAGTCATCTTGGCTGATATCGGCAAGGGAAATGATTTGTCACGTGATTGGCACTACTTCGGCATTTGACTTACATGTATTTTGTCACAATTTTTTGAAGGCACAGAAAGGGCAAACAAAATTGTCATCAATTACTGCCCAATCTTAAGAGACTGGTTGAATTAACTATGATTTATCTCCACAATGGAATAGGCTACGACCGCAAAGAACAAAGACGCTCTCTAGGAACAGGTAGGGAGGGAGTCATTTCCAAGATATAAGATTAAGAGATAAAAGCAAAGTACGAAAGAGCACAGAGAATATGCTACCATTTGCTTAAGGAAGAAGAGAGAAGAAAATGTAGGAGGGGTGGTGTGTGTGTGTGTGTGTGTGTGTGTGTGTGTGTGTGTGAGCTTATCTTTACAAAAAGAAACACAAAGAGATAAATCAGACAATAATGAAGTTGGTTACCTACAAGAGATAGGGTGAAACAGGGTAATACATGAGAAGAGATGACACTCCTCCAAGTGTTCTTGTTTGTATAGTTTCAGATTTTTGAAGTATCTTCTACATAATCAAAAAATAAAAGCAAATTAACAAGAGTAGGAAGATAAAAACCCTAAAACTAAAAAATACTTGTATTTAGAAAACGAAAACAACCTAACCAAGTGTAGTGCAAACAGATATCATCACTCCGCTGAAGAGATGGAGAAGTGCCCCAGGCATTCCGGAACACAGTATTTCACTATATGCTCTTAGCGTTGGTGAGGAGGAGCAGGGAGGTCAGAACAGCAAGGAAAACTGCAAACGAATCCTGACCTCTTTACTAGATTTGTTGTTTGTAGTGAAGCAAATCTGAAGCAATTTATTTAGATCTATTATAGGACTGAGCAGATAAATGAGCATAGGTGTTGATGGTATTGGAGAAGGAAAATACAAGTATGGACTAGAGAATGGGTTGGAAGTGAAGGCATCAGTGCAGACCCATGACCTCTAAAATAGGCACAAGTATGAATATAAGCATATGTATGTGTACATGTGTATATCTGCATGGATAGGATATGTGTATGTTGGTGTGTGCGGATACATATATTCGTTTTCTGTCTCTGACTGCTAGAAGAGTCTCAAAACAAAGACACACCAGTAAAAATGAGCACAGCCAGCATTTTATTCTCTAAAGCCATTCCTCACTAACAGGAAACAGGGCTCCTTGGGGAAAAAATGGATGACCCCAGGACTGGGGCAGGAAAGGTCAAGATGAGCCTGAAATACCTTATTATACCAGAAAGTAAGGAAGTATTCAAAATAAAATGATGGGACATGTCTAAAAGACCCAGGAGCCAACATAATGAGACTCCCACTGATTGCACTTGGGACAATTTGAGCACCAAGATAATTAAGAAATTGTAATGAATTTACTTTTAAAAATCATGAGTCTATACCAAAAATAAATACATAAATAAATGAGAAAGAAAGCAGGGCCCTTGCTTGCAGTAGAATGCCAACAGCCAACTGGTATGTGTGGAGAGATACTGAATTGGAAAATTTTTATTTTGTAACCACGATTGGTAAAGGCAAAAACATTAATGAATGTCAGATCTAGGGGGGCAATTTTCATACAGAACATGATATTTGTACAGCATCTTCTCGCAGATTGCTTATTGGTTGCAAGGGAAAAATAATAACTCTACAGAGCTTTTCTCTCAGAAAAAATCTTGACATGAGTGATCAAAACTCACATCCCCAGAGAAGGGAAGCTGAAACTATGATCCAGCACATGTGATCCCCTGCGAAGGCCACAACACAACATCACTATGTCAAATTCCTACTGTAGATTCCTCAGGAATCTAATCATGAGGAAATATCCAAAAAAAAAAAAAAACCCAAATGAGAAACATTCTAGTTATTTTTATGGGGGTGGGGCAGTAGTTTATGAAAATGTCAACATCATTAAAGACAAGAAAAGTGGAAGAACTGTTTCAGATTAAAGGACATTAAAGAGACACGACAACTAAATGCAATACGAGACCCTAGGCTGGAAAAAAAATCTGCTAGAAAGAACACGACTGGGTGAAATGACATTCCCAAAATATGTATTGATTCATTTAAAGAGAGCATTGATGAATGCATTGCATGTTAACGTAAATAATGTCTCAACGTTATCATGAAATTTATTTTGACCTCAGGGACTCCCTGAGAGAGAAGTGTCATAAAATAACAGTCAGTTTGTCCCAGAATATGAAAGAGTAGAATAAAGGTCAAAAAGGACAAAACTATTTGCCTTGGTTTATAATGGCCTGGAAAGAAGATATGAAATGTGATCAAATGTTAGCAAAGTTTTCTCAGTGCTGCTGGGCTTCCATCTTAGTTTACTAATTGATGCCTCCTCCTGCAACATAAATAAAGATTATTCTTTAGCTTTGCATTATAGCAGAGATTCTAGGTCCTGCCAGAATAAATGTCTTACTCTGGGTCAACATTATTGATTATTTAAGGGAAAAACAAAAATCCAAAGCTTTGCCTTAAGAAAAGCTAAGATTCTTATAGTCACATTGCTTTCTATGTTTATTATTAAAATAGTTTTTATTATTAAAATTTTTGATTAAATAGGTAACCAAGGATTAAATAAGTAACCACTTTTGAGCCTATCTTAACCAAGTGTTCAAATCTCCGCTGACTTTTTGATTTTTGTTTTCCCAAAACTATCTCCTAAATGTAGAAAAAAATAAAAATGAAACTCTCAGAATATCTTTTTTTCACCTAATACCATCTTTAGGATTTCCCAGTGGGTTCCCTTAAAAGTCACAAAGATTTCTTCCTTTACCTTATAAAAATAGGTGCTAGTAATAGTGAAATTTGTTTCCTGCGTTGCTAGCACAAGAGCTGCACTGGAAGAGTTCCCAAACCACAGGAGACCCTCTGCTCGCCTAGGTTATGTGTAGAGGCAAATGTTACTAACATAAGTATTTCAGATATGGGGTGCTGTAGGAAAGTCTCCCCTGCATCCTTCCTAATGTCTTTGTTCTCCATAATGGTTGATAACATCAGTGAAAATACCGATCAAAACTCTTATAAAATAATTCTGCCATGTTGACTGTATTTATTAGCATCCCAGGCATACTTTGCCTATGTTTGTCAACAAGGGAATTGAGTTATCAATCACGATTTCAGTTACTATTTAGAATGTTTACTTGGTTTCAACCTAATGTCTTTCATTTGAATCAAGCGTCTTCAATGCTAGAGATTCTAATGGTGATGTACATCGGAGCTCCCATATAAAGTTTTATAAGAATATAGATGGTTAGCCCAGACTTATTGAATCTCTCTACTTGATACTGTTGGTTAAAAACATTAGGTTTCAGGATAATAATATATTTGTTCTATCTTGAGATTTTTTCCTTTCTAAAAATTATGTCCATTCTCTTTTATAAATCAGATCTGATATTCAGTGACTTCTTTGAAAATAGGCTTAATTATTAACCTCAGAGACATTTTGTCTAATTTTTTTTTGGAATAGTTTTATTATTCTGTTTTGCATGCCCTAGAAACAAATAGATTTCCTTGACAATTGCATTATTCTTATTATGAACTCTCTTCAGACCTTTCAGATTTGAAAATTATCAATACTAAATTAACCAGAGCCACTAAGTCTCAGTGTCTACAGTTTTTGTTTTCCTCTGATGCCTGTGTGGATGCCTTGCTATAAGCTGCAGGCCAGAGCTCCTGTCTTCAACAAGCCTCAGCCTCATGGAAAAGGACTGTAGAGGTTCTTCTAAATCATTGTCATGTCCACAGATCAACTCTAGAACAGTCTTCTGAGCTGAGACCACCCCAACAGCTTTCGGATGATGGTAGTAGTCTGAGTCAGGATTTCCAGACTCTTAGGTAAGAGGCAGAAGGCTTCGTGAGAACCTCGGTCCAGTGGAACAAAAATTAATCACATAGGACAAAGAGCACTTAAAGGGCATTGTTACCGTAGTCATTTGTTTGGAATAATGGTGGATGTATTTCTAATGTTCTATTTCTTGGATATATATGGAAGCCCTTTCTCTCCATAAGCAATCAGTAATCCAGAGCAATTTAGTAAAACTGCTTTTGTAAGGTGTAATAAAAACATTTCAGAATGATACATGATTTTCAATGATCCCCAGAATTCGGAAACTCTTACTTTTCATGGCAAAATATTTAATTGCACAGGTTCCATAAGAATGTCTTACGGGAGGTGAATACAAAATGCAACATGTATATGCCTTACTGTTAAATTGTACACCTGAAACTTAATGGATTTCGTTAACCAATGTCACCATAAAAATTAATTAATTAATTTTTTAAAAATCTGTCTTATTTTTTTTGCCAAGGCATAATTGATACATTGTGCATCCACTGCCATGCTGGAGGATTATATTGGAGATTGTGTTCACCAAATCGTGTAGGACCAGCCATTTTAAGAAAGAAAAATTTACTTATAAATCCATGGATAAAAACCCTCCCAGGAAAACAGTCACTGTTACCAGGCCTACAGGGGTACACAAGAGCACCAGGGAATCTTGGGAAATTTGGGAGACCTAGGGAAGAGAGGAAGTCACCCAAATTTATAGGTGCTACAGTGGAAATCTTGTGGAGACAGCTTGTTGGATTTTCCACACCTTGGGAAATAGAGGCTTTTAAAGTCCAATCTGAGATTCCTTATGGAGACTTCCAGCCAAGCAAATTCGAGAAGTCCTATATGATGAATTAATGCTCTGGTCAAATAACCAGGCCAAATCTAATGAGGCCAGTCTAGTTCGTGATCAAGACTAGTCTTTCTCTGAGATTATTAGCATCCCAAAGAGAGGGCAAGGCTACGGGTAAAAATGGAGAAACTGAACTGCACAAAAAAGGTTGCCAAGAATCCTGACTGAGGTCTTCCAGGGTTATCTCAGCTTTTCTTTGTCTTTCTACTATTTTAAAATTCTGTAGGACATGGTTCCATAGTGTAGCAGTTAGCATGTCTGCTTTACATGCAGAAGGTCCTGGGTTCACACCCCAGTGGAGCCATGGTCCATGATCTGCAGCCATGGAACACTGAACAAGCACCATGGCTGCTCTTGGAAGCTAAGCAGGGTCTGGCCTAGTTAGTACTTGGATGGGAGACCAACTAGGAAGACCAGGTGCTGTAGGCATAAATAATAATTTAAAAAAAAAAAAAAACCTCTGTAAATTGTAGAAACTGATAATAATGTAAAGTAGCTATGTCTGATGGGCAACTGATAACCACCTGGTAGACAGATACATCTACATCTATTTGTAAATCCTTGCCAGTATTCATTTGACCAGGACTTTTGAGATTTGAGCACTTCTGCTGGGAGCTCCTCCTTTTGTGGGGAGCCCAAGATGTTGGGGAGTCCTGAAGACATAGGCTCTATTGAACCTTCCAGAATTTTCCTGGGTTGCTCAGACACCAAGACCTGTGGGAAAGCATTTTGTTTTCCATGTATCACATAGTCTTACAGAACTAGACCCAAATCCAGAACAATTTCTGATTCACTTTCATTTTTCTCACAGAGAACCTGAGACGTGTTCACATCAGTATGCTACCTCAGAATTTTATTTTCTGAAATATGTTCCATCCCTTAATGAGCATCTAGGTGATAGAAGGCAGTGAATAAAAATTACAAAGAACAGGGTCTTTCCTATACTCCATTAATTTGAGAAAAGCCACACAGTCCTTCTAGGACTGGTTAATCACCCTGTATTACAAGGCACCTTTGCCAACCAGCAGAAAAGTACAAAAGCTCCAAAGTCCAGCATTCTTGTGTACACAAAGTGTTAAATTGTCAAGGGCAGAGACCTTGAAATCTGCAGACCCACTTGGAATGTCTTTTCCCGGCCCCAATTGCTCCTGGCGAGCCAGCTAGGCCTTAGGGACACACAGGAACTCAACTACAAAGGAATTAAAGTACTTTACTGTAGTGTGATGGCTGAGGAGGACTAGCTGCACTGCCTGCCATTCTAGGACAGATGTCTGAGCAGGGATTTTTATCCTGCTCTTAGTCACAGAGTTGCAGAAGGCCCCCAGTGGGCCCAGTGTCATCATGGGGGTATTATATGTAGAAGTCCGGGTCTGAGAAGATGTGACAATGAAATCCCTATACTCGCATCACCCTAAACTTGGCTTGTGAGCTCCAGCCAGCATGGTGGTTTAGGGTGGGCCCCGGTGGGGACAAATGGGACTCGGACTCCGTGTATAGATTCTGGCTTGGAGCCCACCTGGCCACCCATCTCCCACTTGCTCAGCTTATCTGGATGGATCACAAAGCCCACTCTGCCTTGGGCTCTGTTGACCCACAGTACAAGGGACTCAGATGCTCCCCACCCCTATCCCAGCAATGAACACTAGTTCAAAACATGTTTCAGCCCCTCACCTGGAAGCCCCTTGAAGATGGTTTGCAATTTGCTCTAATTGATATGCGAGTATTCTTGACCCTGAAATAACTGTAAAGCTCTCCTTTGAAGTTTGCAGGGGAGACTCCACATATACGCAAGTTCAGCCCATCCTGCTCCCTGTGACTTCCATGCCCAGGGCTTGCCTATGGGCAGCCCAGACCAAATAGGTACACCGCCACCCCTTTGTGTCCTTCCCAGGGTCAGCACTGAGCCAAAAGCCTAATGGCATAGAACATGATTAAGTGACATTGAACACCCACAGGCAATATCAGGGGATGAGCACAGAGGATGTTCTGTTGGAGAGCATTCTGGAGGTTCCAGAAGGTCTGTGCAGTTTCAGGGTTTGAGTGTGTTTCTCTGCCAAAATCTCTCCCCAAGCACCTCCTATGATTGAACTCCACAAAGCTTTACTGAGCACAGACTCTGGGTCAGGCCCTGTGCTGTGCTCTGGGGATGAAAGATGGATGCACAATCCCTGTCCTCTAGTCACTGCCATGGGGCCTTGCTCTATAGGACTCAAGGCTGGGAGGGAGAGATTTCAGGAATTGGGCTCGTCTGTCCAGCAGTGGAATAGACCACCTTGAAAAACCCTGGAGCAAGGGCCCTATCTCTGAAGGCCTTCGCCCATCTGGCCAGGGAGGCAGGAAACGTGTTCCCGCCCAGATGGCCTGCAGTTAAGACTGTGGGAGCCTGGTCTCCTGTCAGTGCAAACCAGCCTCCAAAACCATGGGTTCTGTTCCCTCAGCCCCATGGAGCACAGGCAACCACTAAATGCCATTGCTTCATCTTCTGTCTCTGCCTTTTGTGTTTGATTTTTTTATGTACTTTTCTTTTAAGCCTTACATTATGTAACGGAGAAGAGTCAGAACAAAGCAGATGCTAGCAGCAAGGAACACCCTCTTAGTTCTCTGCATACACAACCCAGGTGTATCGAAGAGCAGATACTTGAGAATGTGCTTGAAAAGGCTCAGAAACTGATATTTTACAATGGTCCCCAAAGGTGTAAAAAAACAGGGGCTAAGAGGCCTGGGTGCCAAAAATGATTGGCATCAATCAACGGGCAGCCGTGTTTGTGCCGTGCTATTGATACCTGACGTGTTTGTTATAATTGGTTTCCCAGCCAGCCCTGCTGCCTTTATTAATTGTACACATGCCTCCTGACAAAAGTGACACACTGGTAGCGACGATGTGAGTTTGATCTAATCATAAAGTCATATTCATGACCAGAACCTAAGACAGGGGCAGGCCCCACAGGTCATTTCTCTCACAGGACTATCTGGACAGAGTGACTCATTGGAACCACTCATAATTATGTCACCTCGATGTGACCAGTTAGTGACAGTTTTCCTGGGTCCACTAGCTCATGATGTTCTTTAGAAAGACTGTCTGAGGATCCTCGACCGTTTGAGTTTGATTCGGCAGAGCAGGAAAAAATCCGTTCAGGAACTTCTGGAATTCAAACCAAAAGCTCAATGCACTGAAGAATGCTAAAATCAGTGGGCAGAAGTTTAAGGAGAAACAGAATATGCACATCATACCCAAGGGTCTCTCCCCAAACATTTATTAATTATAAAGAGAAAAATAGTAACTTGAAACAGCAGATACTACCTTCACGAGGTAACATCTCCAGGAATAAGACATACTGACAGCTTGAACCTATGACCTGAGACACTGAAGGCCACCTCACCTCTGTGGAATCCTTCCCCAAATTCCATAACCTCGATCTAATCATAAGAATGCATAGACATTTTGAGGGACATTCCACAAAGCTCCATAACGCTGTTCTTCAAAAGACTCAAGGTCATAAAGGAAAAGGAGAGACTGAAAAAATGTCACAGACCAAGAGACTTGGGAGACGTGATAACTAAATGTAACGTGGGATTCTAGGACAGAGAAAGGACATGAGAGGAAAAGCCGATGGCACCCCAATGAAGTCTGTAGTTAGTTAACAGTGTGGTGCCAGCGATGATTTGTTTGGTTTTAGTCACTGTACTGTGGTTATGTAAGATGTTGACATTACGAGGAAGAAGCTGGGTGAGAGGTTACACGGGATCTCTGAACCATCTCTGCAACTCTTCTGTAAGTCTAAAATTATTTCGTAGTAAAAAGTTTTTCACATGTTAAGAAGAAAAATCTCAGTCCTTCCCCACCTACACTGTCACACTCGGGGGGCGGGGCTACCTCTGGAGAAAGTTGGCTACCCCCAGCTGTCACTCGTCTTCCTGCATTTCACTTTTGTAACTGTTAAATCAATAGCTAAATCTTCATAGTAAATAATTGTGTCAGTGGTATTTTAATGGTCTCCTGCATTTGAGTTGTCAAGAGTATTTTTGTCAGCAGAGCAAAACCATTGATTTTCTGCCCATCCATCCAAGGCACAAATGGATGAGCAGCCTGCAGCCTGGGACCAGAGCCAGAGGGACAAACACAAGAACCCAGAACTCTCTTCCTGGCACTGGCATCTATAGCCAGTGGATAAAACATTTTCTCTACACTGAATCATATTTCGTTGCAGGTTAACTTCCAGAAGAGAAAGGGTTAAGCCCCCTCAGTCCTAGGGGGAACTTGGGGAATCCCAGAAGGGTGTGCTTTGCCATTCTTCTGGGGACTTAGCTCTGGAAGCAGGTGAGCATCATCAAAGAGAGAATACAGGGTCAGCCAGCAGGTCACCGATATGCTAGGCAGACAACTCAGCCAGCCCTCCATACTGAGCATTTATCCACAAGCTCTGGCTGGCAAATGCGACCGTTCTCATGACTTTGACTGTGAACTGTAGCTTCCAATTGTAATATTGCCATGATTGCACAGTGATAGTGTTCTTAACCACTTTTAAAGTAGGACCTGTGTGTACATGTTGTGTAGGTGAAAATAAATGGTGCATGTCCCCAGGGAGAGGAAAAGGATTGAACAAGCAGTGCTTGTAAAACATATACTTTCCTCCAAAATGCAGCTCAACACCAGCAGGAACTCCAGGCAGCTAGAAGGGACCAGGCACCAAACACAAATATTTGCACAGGTGAATACAATTTAGAAAAGGAAGTCAATTGAAGCATTCAGAGGAGAGGGGAGGAGAGCAATGGTCCCACTGAGCTCTACGCCCTGGGCATCTGAAAGGAAGCAACTGCAGCCCATGTTCATGCATCAATTCAGCGGTGACATTAGTCCGTCCCCCATAAGCCTTCCTTGTCAAATGGTGCACAGCTCAGCTCTCAGCTTCCTGTCAGCTCGCAGATTTTCAAACAAGCCCATGACATTCTACTGCAGGAACCAGGGGGCACCCTGTCCTCTTGTTACTGCAAAGCCTGTGCCCCACAGCCCCTGCTGATTCACTTGGTTTCCCAAGGACAACCCCTCTGTGGCCTTGAGTGACCTGCAGCACCCTCTTTCCTGGCCTGTGAGTTTATGTAACTAATAAACTGCTATTGATCTCATCTCTCTAGTATCAGGTATTCGGCCACCCCCATAAGCCTAGGGTGGGTTTCCCTCCCTCATCAATGGGGTGACTAGGAAGTGACTAAGACAGGCCTCCATATCCCTAAATCCATTTGAACCTGAGCTTCTCAACTGGAGTGATATGCTCGCCCTCCTGCACACTCTGTGGGAGGCTTTGCAATGTCTGGAGACATTTTTGGTTGTCATTGGTTGGGAACACTACTGGCATCTACTGAGCAGAAGCCAGGGGTGCTGCTTAACATCCTATAACACACGGGACAGCCCCCATAACAAAGAATTGCCTGGCCCCAAATGGCAACAGTGCTGAGGCTGAGACAACCTGCACCGACACCCTGTTGCTGGTTGATCGGCCACACTGAATGCTCCTCGCAAGACTCACTTTTGCTTGAGTTCCAGCACAGCATGCTCCCCAGTTGTCCTGTCAGTGCCCGCTGCTCCCCACAGGGCTCCGTCCTCTTCTCTTCTCTGTCCCCTACTTGCCATCACTCCCCAGGTAGGTGAAAAGAGCCTCATAGCTTAAACTACCCTCCATACTCTGGTACTCCTGAATTAACGTCTCTAACCAGAAACCTAACTGGACACTCCCATTTAGAAGTCTAAGCAGGATCTCAAACTTAACATATCAAAAATGGAACTGATCCTTCTCCCTTCTACTCCCCAAATATGCTCCTTCCAGTCTGTCTACTTTAGTCAACGGCAACCCCCTCCTTCCGGGTGCTCAGACTTAAATTCCAGAGTCCTCCCTGATGCCTCTTTCACACGCGAAGTGCAGTCTGCTGACCAATCTCATATGTCCTAGTTTCCCTCACCTTCTCCCCATCTCCACCACCTCCTCCCTACCAGTCTGGCCATGATTATTGTAACAGCCTGCCTGGTCTCCCTATTCCAAACTTGCTACCCTCTGGTCTCTTCTCCACAGCAATCAGGTGCATCGAACCCTCTAGCATCTCCTCATCTTACTGGAAGTGAAAGTCTAAGTCCTCACAAAAGCCTTAACACTTCCCCCTTCCCCACATAACCCCCTCTCCCTCTCTGCATCTCAATGACCTCATCTCGATAGCATGCTCCTGCTTTAGGACCTTTGCATTTGATATACTCCCTGTCTGGAATGCTCTTCCCCTACATGCCAGCATGGCTTGATTTCTTCAAGTTTTTGTTCACTAAAACCTTCCCTGCCTACTCCTTTTAAAATGCAGCTCTTCCCAACTCATTCTGTAAAGCCAATATTACCCTGATACCAAAACCACATAAAGACATCGCAAGAAAACTACAGCCTAGTATCTCTCATGAATATAAAAAAAAAGTCCTGAATAATTATTAACAAACAGAATTCAGCAATATATAAAAGGGATTATACACCATGACCAAGTAGAATTTATCACAGGAATGCAAGGCTGGTTTAACATATAAATGTCAATTAATGTAATACATCATATCAATACAATAAATGACAAAAAAAAATATATCATCTCAATAGACACAGAAAAAACCATTTGATAAACTCCAACAATCCTACTGATAAAACACTTGTAAATAATAATATAAACGGAGCCACTTTAAACTGGACCCGGAGCTGCCATCCCAGAAGTACTAACTGCCTTCCACGTCTTATTCCTCAGGCCTTGGAATGTTAAAAACAGGGTAAAATGACATTTGGACTGGGCCTTAACAACCTGTTTCCCAAGAAACTGTTTCCAAAGATAACAAGAAAGCAGTTACTTTGACTATTGCACTGATTACTACTGGACTGAAAATTAAAAACATTATTTAGAATTAACATCACTGTGTTATATTATCTGCACCAATAGAAATGTGTTTCTTCTATTGATGTAATTGTTCCCTTTCCCTTTCTCATAAATACTCATTGCCTTGGTTTCCTTGTATCACTCAGATCTTTGCTTCTATCCTCATGGCTCCTCTGACCCTGACCCACCTGCCTCCCTCTCATAAAGACCCTAGTGGTTACATTGGGCCCACCAGGATAATCCAGGATAATCTCATCTTCAGATGTCAATCTCCCCATCTCCTTAACGGAATTCCATCTGCAAAGCCCCTTTTACCCTGTTAGATACATATTCGCTGATTCTGGGGATTAGGACACAGACATCTTTGAAGGATATTATTCAGCTGATCACAGTCCCCGATCTGAAGTCGTCCCCTTTCATGGCACTTATCAGATTGTGTGTGAAATGGGGTGATTATTTGTTTATTGTCTTTCGGCCTCCCAGATAGACGCCATACTCTACCAGGCAGGGACCATTTCTGCTTTGTTCATAAGGCACCTCTGGAGCCTAGCACCGTGCTGGTTATGTGGCACATGCTGGGAACATACTTGTGGAATGGTTGAAATAAAAAGTATCTGTGAAAACAGTGAACAAGTTCCCCCTCAGTCCAAGTGGAGGATGAAAACTTTTGCGGGGTGAGTTCCAGGATTACGTGTCCTATCTGATGGGCCAGCACACTTCCCGGGACAACCACCTTCCCTTCAGTTCCCAGGGCCAAAATTCCCAGTTCCCATCCTTTATCCTTCTTTCCCTACAGACAGGATGACAAAGGGAATCGACGTTTGCTGTGCAGGAGCCGCAGTCCAACCCCCTTGGGAAATAACAATATCCCTGCTCTCTGCTCAGAGATGCAGGGATGCAGAGAGTCCCAGGCATGGTGTCAGTGGGAGACCCAGCCTTGGCCCTGGCCTACTAATTGGCTTTCCCCCAAAAGCTCTCACTTGGCAGGGTTGGAGCACAAGTCCCATGTCCAAGGAGAAGCTGGCATCCAGAAATCATGAGAGCAGAGCCACACCAGAAATGAGGTCTTAGCAGCAAATGCAGTGGACATCTTGGTGCAGTTTGTGCACTGTGAGGAAGACAGGGGCAATCTCCTCTCCAACATTAGCACCCTTGACATCTTGAGAATGTGGTCAACCTGTGTGCTTCACGCTTCCTCTCGGAGAAGGAGGTGCTCTGGAGAGAAGACGAGAGAACTCTGTGTAGACAGGAAATAGAGTTGACGCAGAGGGGCGCTGCGTGGCATTTTAAATTCCTGTACCTGGTCCCTAGCTAGACTTGCTGCTGTTTGTGACACAAGACTTCCCCTCTCCCTCTCTCTCAGAAGTTTGATGTGGCTTTGATTATTTTTACTGGTATAGGGAGTAGGAGCAAGAGCAAGCCATGTTCTCCTGGCCTCCCTTGGCTGCGGCAGGGCACAGACACACAAATTGTCCCATGATGTGAATGCAGGAGGGAGCACAGGTGAATTCTGACTGAGAGCCAGTAAGCTGTGCCCAGAGCCATTCCCACGCCCACCCCACACCTGCTGGCCTCTCCAGCCCTGCAGGACCCTTTCTAGAGACCAGGTACAGCCCCCATCTCACTTTTCTAAAAGCCTAGCTCCCATCTCCTCCTGGAAACCTTTGTCACCAAGACCTCTGGCCTCAATCTCTGCCTCCACGACCCTGCTGTACCCCTTTGGGCCCCACACACCCCATCAGCATCCCGAGAGAGTGTAGGTTCGGGTTCTGGAGCAGGCAGATCTGGGCTGAAGTTCTGTCTGAGGCTTTCTCAGTAGCATGACCTTCAGTGAGTGTCATTTGGCCTCTCAGAGCCTTAGTTTTCTCATCTGTAAAATGGAAATATACCCACTCCTGAAGTCATTTAAGACTATAGAGGTAATCCACGCGTCCTAGAGGAGTGGTGGGACGCAGTGTCTAGTAAACCAGCAGCTAGGATCACACCATCGGTACCATGATGATGTTATCAGACTGTAGCCCCTGCCAACTCTCTTCCCTGAGTTCAGGCTGGAAGAAGGCAAACCAGCATGGCCCTGGGAGCTGGAGTTAGGCTTTCACTGGAGGAGAGGGTGAGCAGAACAAGCTCAGGGAAGGTGTGGACGAGGCCAATTGCACCAAGACAAAGAGCCAGGCTCCCAACAGCCCCGTGTGGGGGGGTCTCAGTTTCCTGAGAGACCACTTGCATCAGCAGCACTTGGGAGGAAGTCCAGCTCAGGAGAGCCGCCCTGTGGGTATCTGCCTACGAAGCCCACAGAGAGGGAGCTGCTTACAGCAACTGCATGGCTGACCTGCAGCTATCTCCTTGGGGGCTTATTTTCCAGGAGATCCTGCCCATCAGCCTTTTCTTCCCTCTTTACAAGAGAAAAACGCAGTCAGGAGGTCCACTGGGCATCTACTGTACCAGCATCTACAGAGCCATGTCCAAGGACCTCAGCCCATGTAGATACAGAACGAGATGCTGTTCCACCCTCAAGGCCCTGCCTTCCACGATGAAAAAAACACACCTAGGAGCTACAGGTGAGGGACTGTGAATGAGAAGCCTGGCCTGGCATTGAGGGAAAGACCAAGTTTGATTCTCTATGTCAACCAGGGTCATCAGGGTAGGTGAAGTAGCAGCCCCCAGGCCAGTATCAGAACCACCTGATAGCTTGTTAGGCAGAAACCCATGACCCAGTGGACCTGCCAAATATCAACAACTAGAGGAGGCCTGAGATTCCCAGGTGTGTGTGATATGGCCAGACTCAGAGAGCCTGAGACAGCCAGCAGCAGGGAACCAGGTCTCAAACAGAGAAAGTCCAGTGGGCAGAGACGGGGCCAGCCAAGGGTGGAGAGGCCACTTCTCCCCCTAGATACTAGCCTATGGCCACTCATCTTGTGTCTTGGAGCCCCCAAGCAAAGACGGATCCTGGGTCACTGCTTTGGGGTCTGTGGTCATCAGAATGATGGCCCCCTAAAGTCTCCAGAATACATATATATATACACACACACACATATATATATACGTATATATATACACACATATATATGTGTGTGTGTATATAATATACGTATACACACACACACATACATATATATGTACATATATATGTACCTTATATGGCAAAAGGGGCTCTGTAAATGGGATTAAGTTAAGGATCTTGAGATGGGAGACTGTTCGGGGTTATCCGATGGGCCCAGTGTCATCACAAGAGTCCTTACAAGTGGTGACCTTTTCCCAGCCACAGTCAAAGAGAGATGTAACAATACAAGTAAGGTCAGGGAGATTGGAATCATGAGAAGGACTCCACCCACTATGTCTGGCTTTAAAGATGGAGGAAGGGGCCAGGAACTGAAGAATGCAGGCGGCCTCCAGAAGGAGGGCAGCTGGGAGTGGCCCTCGGCTGACAGCCGAGGAAATGAGGTCCTCGGTCCTACAACTACAAGGAACTGAATACTGCCAGCAGTCTGAGCAGGAAACAGATTCTTCCCTGAATCCTCGAGAAGGAGTGCTGTCCTGCCAGCATCCTGATTTTATACTGGTGAAATTCATGCTGGACTTCTGGCCTCCAGAACTGCAAGATAACACATTTTTGCTACTTTAAGGTGCTAAGTTTATGGTGAGTTGTTAAGGCAGAGACAGAAAATGAATGTAAGCCTCCTCCTTCTTGTAACGTCAATGAATTGCTTCAGGTTGTCAATGGCTCTCAGATTGAACCATGTGCCTCTCCTGCATTCAGGACACCCATAATTACTGAGACCCTGCTGTGCACCCCCCCCCCCCCCGCCGGCCTCCGCCACACACACACACACATGCACACACACAAGCAACCTCCAACCAGTACTGACCCTCTTCCGGGAACTACACAGTGGAGCGGGCACCAATTCTTTTTCTCCAACCCTGGGCTGGTATGACAAAGGACCACAAACTAAGTGACTTAATAAAAAAAATTTTATTCTCTCACAGTTCTGGAGGCCAGCAGTGGAATAGTGGGCTCGCTCTGATACCTGTAGGGTTTCTTCTCGCCTCTTCCAGCTTCTGGTGTTGCCAGCAGTCCTTGAAGTTTCTGGGCATCACTCCAGTTGTGCCTCTATGGTCACCTGGCCTCTTCTTTGTGTGTCTCTGTGTCCTCATCTCTTCTTCGAAGAACATCAGTCATTGGATTTAGGACCCACCCTGATTCAGGATGCTCTCATCTCAAAAATCCTTAACTAATCATATCTGCAAAGGCTCTATTTCCAAACGAGATCACAGTCACAGGTTCTAGATGGACATGAGTTTTGGGGGATACTCTTCGACCCCTTTAGAAGGTAAGCTGCTGTGGCCTTGCTTCCTGTCTCCTGGGGCAGGAACCTGCTGTGGAAGGTCCAAGTTCCAGGCCGTTTCCAGCTCTGCTCACGGACAGGGCTGTGAGGGGACCCCTCACAGAGGGGAGGACCTCAGACTCTGAAGAGTGAGTTCTGCCTGAATCACGCCAAGCATGTCACAGGACTAGAAAAATTCCCATAAAAGTCCCTGGTGACAGTATGTACCCTTACACAACCCCTCCTAGTTTCTGCCTGGATGAGGACACACACTGTTCCCGCCCTGGTCTGCCAGCTTTAACTTGATATCTCCGCAGGAAGGAGCCGTGAGCATCAAAATTAAGGCATTTTTCCCCTTCCCCACCCTGCCCTGCAGACCAAAAGCTTTGCCATGTGAACAGGGGGCTTCTGAAAGACCCCGTACATCTCTCCCATGGCCCGAGGAACTGTGTCTTAAAGCATTTGTGTTTACAATGTAACAGGGACTAAACATTTGTTTCTGGCAGGAATTAATTCTGAGCTTATGATACTTAATAAAAACCAGACTGCACCCACGGGGTCTCACCCAGAATGGCGCCAGCCTTCCCAGTACTTCTGAGGAGGAGTGGTTTGGTAGGTGACCTGGAAGAACTGCCCACCCACGTGGGCCCGTGGTGGAAACCACTGGTATAAACGGAATCACCATCTCATAGTTTCTGTATTTTTCTCCAAACTTCACTGTCCAGAAAATGGGAGTGGCATGAACCTGGTCTGAGTCCCCCTTCCCACTTCCAGAATGTTCTTCCTGGCCGGCCCATCCTATCGTATTAGTTTTCTATGCTGCATTAACAAATGAACACCAATTTAGCAGCTTAAAAAAAAGCACCCATTTTTTTTCTCAGAGTTTCCGTGAGTCAAGAGCTGGGCACAGCTTAGCTCAGGATCTCATATCACCTGCGGTATGGGGACCCTCCCAAGCTCACAGGGTTGTTGGCGGAATTCATTTCCTTGCATTTGTAATACTGAGGTTCCTGTTTCCTCACTAGCTGTCAGTCAGGACCACTCTCAGCAATTAGAGGCAGTCTCTGCTTCTTTTCCACGGGTCCCCATAGACCCTTCACGGGATGTCGTTTGCCTTCTTCTAGGCCAGCAACAGTCTCCCTGACTTCTTCTGTCTCTGCCTTCTAGACTCCTTGTAATGGGTTGAATGTTTGTGTCCCCCAAAAATTCATATGTCGAAATACTCTTCCCCCCAGGTGATGGCATTAGGAGGCAGGGCCTTCCGGAGGTGGCTAGGTCATGAGGGTGGCACCTCATGAATAGAATCGATGCCCCTGTAAGAAGAGACAGAGAGCTCGCTTCCTGCCTGTGCTCTCTACCCCTGTGAGGACACAATGAGAAAAGAGCCATCTGCAAGCCAGGAAGCGGGCCTCACCAGACACCAGATCTGTCAGCACCTCGGACTTGGACTTCCAGCCTCCAGAACTGTGAGAAATAAACGTCTGCTGTTTAAGTCTCCCGGGCTATGGTATTTGTCATAGCAGCCCATGCTAAGACACCTTATTTTTTTATCGAGGTAAAATTTACATAACATAAAATTAACTATTTTAAAGTGAACAATTCAGTGGCATTTAGTGGCATCCACAATATTGTGCCACCACCACTTCTATCCAGTCCCACAACATTTCATCCTCCCCCGGTACCCATTAAACTGATCCCGTTATAAGGCCCACCCAGGATGCTCTCCCTTATGATGAACTCAAAGTCAACTGGTTAGCAACCGAATCGCAAGAGTGACATTCATCAAATTCATACTCATAGGAAGGAGATTTTACAGGACATTTACACCAAGTATCGGAGCCATCTCAGAATTGTGCCTACCACACCCATCCACCCACAAGCAGCTCTGAGGAACTGCTTACTCCCTCTGCTCTAAGCTGGGGTCCACTTGAATGACCTCACATAGCAGTATTGATGGAGGTTGATGGTCTGAGCTGTGGGCAGATGAACCTGGATGTGTGTGCTCTTCCAGCTCCTGGGAACAGAGGACCCTTCTCCACCTCAGTTCACTCATCTGTAAAATGGGGATAATAGCATAGCTACCTGATAAATAAAATAACATTGACTGAGGATTTGCCCCAGGCCTGCACAGTGCTAAGTACTTTAAAAACATTCTTCCATGGCCAGGAAATACTAGCTGTCATTATTATTGGCATCTGCCTCCTTTCCTTCTTTCCCATTCTTTTCCGCGGACTTCTGAGCTCTTTCTGAGTGTACCATAAAACCGTGAACTTCCTAGGGACAAAGGAATCATGAGTTTCTTTCTTCTCGCTCTTCTGGGCCTTGCCTGAGATTCTGCACCCTGAGCGATGCTCTTCATAGCCCGTGTGCATCACCCTACTTTGCACTCCGACAGGACCAGACAGTCATGGAAGCACCTCCCTGCAAGAGGGGGCCCTCCCCACTCCCTATCCGGAGTCCAGACAGTAAGAGCAGGGGTCAGGCAGTTTCTGGATGCTTCTTCCAAAAAAAAAATTGGTATGGTTGGCAGAGATCCCCCGCTGTACAGCCCCTCAATCTCCCATCCTCTCGTGTGGGAGACAGGCTTTCCCTGCGGCAGTCGAAGCGTTTGTCTCCAGATTGACTTTCCATCAGATATCCAGTCCTCCCTTGTGGAAGAGGAAGGGGTGATAGAATCTGACCTGTGGGCGGCTGTCAAGCTGGGCCAGCTCTTCCCCCCAATGCTTGAGGCAGTCAGGGAGGGCTGGGATCAGAGAGACAGGGAGAACAAGATATTCGATTGTTCTCCACTGCCCAATGCAGATCTCATTTTCCCCTTAATCAGAATCCTCGTGTATGAAATCCTCCTGGCAACAGTTTTGCATTAACTGTCTTGGTTGACTGACTTTTTGTATGGCTCTTCCAGAGAAAAGCGCACGCAATGTGGCTCAGATTAAACAGTACGAAAGGAATTCCTCAGCCTCAAAGCCAGGGGCTTGGCTCTGAGCAGCAGAACGGTCCCTGGCATTTTGTCTGACATCCCTGCAGCCTGGGCAGTGCCCATGCTGGGGGTCGCACTGGGGGAGCCTCATCACTTCTGAAAGGTAGGGCTGACCATCCCAGGGCAACAGAGCTCAGAGGCGGGGACGTTGGACAAAGCTGCAGTGTATGCTCACCTGGAGGGTCTCCCGGGCTTCGATGGCCTGCTGTCCATTGTATCACCCTGGCGGCCACTACAGACAGAGTCCCCAGCCACCCAGGCCTTTCAGGGTGTCCCTGGCCAGGCTCTGCTGGAAGCCTTGTCCAGAGAGTGGGCCCTGCCTCTGGACCCCTGCAGACTAGCCAGCCTCCAGGAACAGCACGTCATGGGCCTCCCCGTACCCACACTTTACCCCACCTGGGGTTTTAAGCAAACCCCTTCTTCCAGGCAGCCTGGGACCCAGAATGGCCAAAGCACAGTTTTGTCTGAGACAAGTCCCCAGGGTGAGGGCTGTGGTCCACGACTTGGTAAGGGGCAGGGGCTCTAAAGGGAACAGCTCCTGCCACAGAAGGACCCAAGGCTGGCGTTTAAACTCTGTTTTGTTAGATTATGTATCTGTCTACTTGGCATCCATTAATCACAGAGCCATACTACCAGCCACAGTTGTTTACATCTCCCAGAGCACACCCTGCAAACCACTTCCTTTACCTAACCCTCACACACCACACCAGTATCGCCCTGCCCTAATCACCCAGGGCCAGGTACTAGACTACTGAGACAACTCCTATGTTCCATGTCACTGGAATGATTCAAACCAGCCAACTCCAAAATGTCTATGCCACCCTGCCCTGCCTTTCCCTCTGAAATCCCAAGGAAGGCTCTGGCCTCGGCTTTCCTCGCTCCTTTCCGCCTCCTGGCTGACACTGATGCTTCCCCATGTGGCTCTGTGTGACCTGCCATGCCCCTTCTCTAGGGAAATGTAAATAACCAAAATTTCTCAATGTCATAGGCCTCTCTGTGCCCTCACTCAGTCATCTGCATATATTAAAACCCTACAGGTACATTTTGAGACAGCTGGTTTGTGACCTGGATTTCTGGCCCAGGATTTTCACAGCCAGACAAGAGTCATGAGAAAAAAGCAATCTTTAGTCAGTTTTTGGAGCAAAGTCAAAGTTGGGAGAAAAATCTCTTGCCTTCGGAAACACCAAGAACCCCAGATTCCAGTAGTTCCTGAGGGTATGGGGAGCCGCGCAGCCCGGGGGGGGGGGGGGCGGGGCGGGGTCCAGAAGTTCCCACTCCAGTGTGCTGGGCCAGGGGATGGCAGGGGCCGCTTCTGCCACTCAGCACCAGCCTCTACATCCCCACCTATTGCATGTAAAGCTCCAAGACCCTCTTCCCAAAACCTGGAGGCCTCAGCCTCCCCACCCTCTACCTGACAGCCAGTTCTGCTGGGTGCATTTTGCTCAGAGCCAGTCCCCTCCGGTTCCACAAGGCCTTTAGCAGCACCTGAGCCCACAGAGCCAGTCAAGGCCCATTCACAGCTCAGTGTGATCTAATAACCTAGTGTGCAGTGTTTCAATCCTCCCTCCTGTAACACTGAAACGGTGTGTGCCGTCCCCTGGCCTGGATTCCACAGCGGCGAGCTGATCGTCCGGGTTTCTGACTATAGACTCTAGCCTGTCAGTGATGCTCTCCCCTAGGCTCTGGCCCAAGGAGCCAAAGTCCCCCTTTTCCCTCTCCCTATAGGGGCTGCGTGACCTGAGTGGGTCACCTCCCCTCAGAGATGCTGTCAAGACCCTCACTGTGTATTGGGATGGGGACAAAACAGGGTAGCACCTGGGTGTTCTGACATGTGCCCACCTCCAGCCAGCCCAGCCCTGGGACAGAGCAGTCAGCCTTGCCCAAGGAAGCCCTTTAGGGCTCAGCCTTGCCATCCCGGAGGATCTTCAAAGGGGACATGACTCATTCCCTGCTAACAACAGAGTGAGAGCCCACCAGGGGAGGAAGCATACCCACTCCATTTATTCTATTATTTTTTTAAAGATAATATAGTTCTTTCTCTCTGGTGTAAAAGTCTCCACTTTGGGCCAACATAGAGTAACAGGGACTGGATTTACCCATGTGCCTGCAACAAACGAAAAATGACACAAAACCTACAAAACAGTACTTTTCAAACACTGGACAGCAGGCAGCATGGGACAGTGTCACTAAGAGGCAGGAAACAAGGAGATGATTCCTATGATCACCTGGCTTGCTGCCCAGAGATGGCTTCTAGGTGCAGGGAGGGGAACAGAGGCCAACTCCCGTGATGAAGAGCCAGAATATCCAGGGGACCAAGGTGGCTAGAATCTGTCGAACTGAGTCACTAATAGACTGAGCCCAGAGATCTGCAGAGGGACTCTCTCATATCTTCAGCTGAGGACTGAAGGATGCATGTGTGGGAGGAAACTGAGGCTGAGGTAGAATGCCCCCCCCCCAAATAGAAGGACCAACCTCAAGTGTCACCTGGGGCTAGGAACAGCAAAGCTTCCAGCAGGGGAGCCAACTCCACATAAAGGTTCCCTTCACCTCTCTCACTGTAATGCCCCTGAACTATCTTTCCCCATAACTTTGTCCTGTTATATCTGTGGTCCATAAAACCCGTAATGAATCCTTCATGCCCATGAAGAACTCATAAAGATCTCCCAGAAACTTCTATCTCTGACCGATCCTTATACTGGCTAGTTTTCAGTTCGTTTGAAGGTTGGCTCCTTCTCCACACATCACCCAAGCCCCTCTCACCCATCTCCTAGCCCCCTCCCAGAAC
This sequence comes from Rousettus aegyptiacus, assembly GCF_014176215.1. NCBI lineage: Eukaryota > Metazoa > Chordata > Mammalia > Chiroptera > Pteropodidae > Rousettus > Rousettus aegyptiacus. Next base: position 15,424,725 of record NW_023416311.1, on the reverse strand, counting down.
GGGACCATCTAAAGCTTGGAAAGGCCTCTGGGTCTGGCTAGAGGAACAGGTCCTACATGGGACCACGGGGAGGCTGGCTCAGCCCTGGGCAGAGGGACCACCTCGGAGGAGAACAGGAAACAATGTGCACAGGATGATAGGGAGGAGGACAGGCAAGCCACTGGCACTTTCTAGGCCTCCTCTCCTCATCTAAAAAGAAGATTCGTGCTAGGAAAGTACTGAGGGGCCTTTGAGGAGTGTGGATCCAGTTCCTGATACCTCCCATATCTCCAGCTTGTTAAGAAGCCACAAGGCCAAGGTCTGCTGGAGTTTCCAGGCCTTTAGGGTACACAGGCCACAAAGAATACTGTACTCACCCAGACACATCTGCCCATCCTGGTGAGCAGGGAGGAAGGGCCCCATGAACCCCAGGCCATACCAACATGGCCAAAAGTTCTGGAGCCAGGTGAGGACCCGCAAGGTAAAGGTAACCATCTCCCAGTCTTCTCTAAGCTCTTTCCTGAACTCCCAGGGCTGTGAGGACCCCCACCCCCACTCGCCTCATCCCAGTCTGGCTGAGGTAGGAGGGCTGGAGAAGGGGTCCCTGGCCCCTTCTCTTCCACTGGGCGGAACAGGAAGACGATAATTGAATCAGCATTTCTCACCCCTTCTGGAACATTCCAACATGGAAAATCCACTGAGCAGCTGGAGAAGCAATTTAGGGACTTTAATTAAAGGCCGATGACTCTCCCACAGAGCCCCACCCCCTACACACAGCTGGGAGGACCCACCACATATGCCCTCAGTGTGTTCTGACGTCCAATAGGGCACCTGGCACTGGGGATGGTGGATTAGAACCACTTTGCACTGGGAGCGGGAGAGGAGAACAAACCAGTCCACCCTTTCTCTTTGTAGCTTCCAGGGTCTTCCTTCTGAGTTGGGCCTGGACCCCAAAGCCAGACAAACTAGTGACCCCCACAGCTTTGCATCCAAGAAGCTTCAGGAATGGAAATGAGCCCAGAGTGAGAGCACAGCTGCTCTATGCTAAGGCCGCCTCCAACTCAGTGTGCACCGTCTGCAGGGAAAGGCATTCCGGGCAGAGGGAACAACATGTGCAAAGGCTATGAGCTCAGAAAGATCATAGTAGGTGAAAGCAGCTAACTGACAGGGGCAGAAGTTAGGCGTAAGAGGAGCACATAAGCTAAGGAGGGGTGCGTGGCATGAGGGCACACCTCACCTCAGAGGGCTTAGCAGCTGTGATAAGGTACATGGTCTTCATTCTAGAAGCAATGGAGGTCAGGGAGAAGATTGGAGTGTTTTAAAATAATAGGATCTAGTTTACTCTGAAGATACCCCTCTGGCCACCATGCATGCGGACTGCTTATTGCATGAGAATAAAAGAGGTGCCAGGGCAATAGCGAGGGGCTCCTAGAGCCACCCAGGCATGAGATGGCAGAAGTTTGGACATGGGTATGTTGAGGGAGAAGAGTAAACATACATCGATCAGGCTAGGAACTAGGCCAGGGCCAGGGCCTATCCTACATTTTCTCCTACCCCTGCCACCCCGGATGGGCTGCCGTGACATCCCTAAGTGGGGCTCCTGCACAGGGAATGGAGACAGAGCTGCCAGGCCCTGTGCTTGCTGCCCAGCAGGGATTCCAAAACAGTGTGTTCTTCCTCACTATCATTATCGTGTATTGGGGCAGCCCACCCTCCACCCACATCAAAGATCTGAGTTGGGGAGGAGGCTATGGGTGCATCTCACTCACATCTGCCCATATCAGCCACCACAGTTCCACCAAGGTGGCTCCAGACCCATCCCCAGCCCTGCCCCTGGCCTGGCCCAGATGGTGGGCCTAGAGAAAATGCCGGCCCCTGAGGACAGCTCCAGGTGGGAGTGTTTTCTTGGCACAGGACCAAGAAGAAAAGGATTGGTCTCCTGGCTGCTGGAGACAGATGCCCCCATCTCCCTCCCCACCTCCTGCTGAGCCCCTTTTGACCCACCAACATCAGCTGACCCCATGTTCATACCACGAGTGGCTTATGTGACTAAGACAGTGGCCACAGTGACTGGCGGGGTCACTGGCTCACATTCAGCCAGAGACAAGGGCAGTGACTGACATGCTGCTGCTGCTCTGAAAATCATCCCTCATTCTGACCCTGAAGCCCAGGACAAGAGCGGCACCAAGTAGCCCAGGGTGGAAAGGCCGCATCAGAGCCAAGGATCTGATATGGACCCCAGGCCTAGGGTGCAGCAGCCACGGCCATGTCTTACAAGGCCCCAAGGCAGCACGAGTGTGCCAGGCCTGGACCTAAGGGACCATGGAGGTCATTGTCAGGACAACTGGTGGGGACCTGGCAGACAGCACTGTGGCCAGGAGCATGTAACAGTCATTACTGAGGAGCCTCACATTTCCGGGGAAGAGGGGTAGACAGGGCACCCCAGCCTGCCTCGGTCTGGCTCAACTAGGTTAGGAGCTGAGCAGGCAGCTGGGCTGCAGATGGGCTTTCATCCCTGCCCATCCCCACCCCTCCCAGCCGGGTAAACACAGAACTAGGGCGGGCATCAAGGGCCTGAAGGAGTGAAGGGGCCCATTGAGTAGGTGTGCCCTGAGGCATGGGCCGGGTGTGTGGATGGGGTCTGTGGTGCGGGCGTTGCCTATAGGCCCAGCCTGGCAGGGCTACGTGGGCAGCTGCTAGGAGGCCGTAAGAGGCACACAGGAGTCACCCTGCAGGCACTGTCCAGCAACTCCACCAGGTTTCCAGGAGGGAGCATCTACTGGGCACTAAGACACCGAATCAGCGGAGGTCGTGGGTACAGCCCAAAGAATAGGACAGACCTAGCTTTAATCCTGCCTCGGCACTCTGGTGGCCAACCTGGGGCCTCAGTTTCCTCATCCAGAGAATGGGACAACCCAGCTCCGTGTCTCAGGGCTTGGAAGAGAGCCATAAGATGGCCTCCAGAAACACTAGGGCTATGCTGTGAGTCCCTGGGCAGGCCCTAAACCTCTCTGAGCCTCAGTTGCTCATTCGTTTCACACCTCAACGGGTGTATAAGGGTCAGGTTTGAACCACTCCTGGCACTCCAACAGTGCCCATTAGAGTTAGCTGGTGTGATGATCATTTCCCTAGGCAGTGGCACCTCCGGCTCCCACCCTCCAACCTTTAAGGTCATGTGGAAGAACACAGATCCAAACTTTATTTTTTAAATAGTTTCCTCTACCCAGAATGTGCACACAGCCTGCTCTAGACGGATAACAGACATAAATTAAGATTACGGAGTGTCCCCAGGCAGGACATGAGCCGGCCTGGCCTTTCAGTCCCAGCCGAAGTCCTGGCCCGTCATCTGGTAGAACTTGTGGTTGAAGGGCCTATAGAAATCCCGCAGGCGCTGGACCAAGGCCTCGGGCACTCGGGGGTGGGGCCGACCCTTGGACTTGCCCAAGCAGCGGGGGTGGCTGCTCCCCTGGGCCTTCTTGAGGCAGGGGAAGCCTTTGGTGGCATTGAAGTAGAAGTGCTTGTCTGTGACAACCCGTTTGAGGCCCAGAAAATCCTGCACGCGGCCAACCTCTCCAGCTGGGTCACTGACCAGGCGCTCACCACTGACGAACAGAAAGTGGGACAGGGGAAAGTAACGCAGCCAGTTGTCCAGGTGCTGGGCATAGAGGCCGATGCGCACGGCACTCCAGGCTGTGTCCACTGGGCCCAGGCCATGGCGGAAGGCCAGGGCACGGAAGCTGGGCAGGCCTGGCGTCTTGGAGAGTGTCTGCGCATAGTCAGAAATGGCCCGAGTCACAGGGTTCCGCACTACCACGATCAGCTTCATGTCTGGGGACATGCCGTGGATGCGGCGAGGAGCCTCACGAGTCACGAAGTAGCTGGGAGTCTTCTCCATGGTGATCTGTCCGTCCAGAGTACGTGGCATCAGGCTCCTGTGGGATAGGTAGGTGGAGAGGTGGGCATGAGCCGATGCTAGTCCCCCTCAAGCCTTCCATATAGACCATTCCCAAGGATGGGAGACTCACCTCCACTTCCCAAGGAAGCTCCAAACCTCCAAGGTAGGCAAACCACCCAGACCAGACCCACCCATCCTCAAGTGTAAGAGTAAGCAGCCTGGAATGTGGACTATGAGAGCACCCAGCCCCAGCACAGGCCAGCAGTGGGTCCCATCACGCCGGGCTACCCACCTTAGCTAGAGTGTACCCCAATCCTGACTCTGCTATGCCTCCCACCCCAGAACAAGCCCTGAGAGGCCAGTGGCTTAAACTTGCTGCTCACAGGGCTCTGCCCATCCTCCCTACCCCTCAGGCCCCAGCACTGTAATTACCCCAGGTCACACTTTCATTAACTGGCTGATGCATCCCCTAAATTAGGCCATTAATTATTGATAAGTATCTGAAGAAGGGCAGCCACCCTTCCTCTCACTGTCTCCCCTGCATAGCCTCCCTGCCCCCACCCTTTGATTACAGCTAATTCTCATTCACTGAATGCCTAAAGTCCCCAGCACAGCCCAGCACATTGGAGAACAGTAAGGTGGCCTGGGAACCCATCCCAAGACTCTAGCCCCCCAGGGCCTCCCAGACCTGGCTCAGACCCCAGGATGCAAGGCTGTGACTGCAGCATTTCTGATGATTTTTCTCATTCTGACCACTGGGAGGACACTGAACCCATCCCAACATTCTGGGAGAGCTGGCTGATGACAGCCCCATGACTGCCCCAAACTTGGAGAAGCCCCTCCTGAACACCTGAATGGGACAGACCAAGTACCCTGAGCACTGTCCTGAGACCAAGCTTCGCCTGCCAGCCAGGTAGTACAGGGCGAGGTAGGGCAGTGCACTGCAGGGCCAGCTGAGCAAACAACTCAAGAGGGAGGGTTAGAGGGAAGGTTGAGAACTAGGTCAATGGAGGCAGAGGCTGTGGGATTTGTACTAGGAAGGGGCCGTCTCTGCCTGAGGCCTTGCCCCGCCTTCAGTCCTCTGAGGTTACTCTTCACCGCTCCCCCCACCTCACCCCCCCCACACACTGCACCTCGCCTCCACTGGCAGCCTCCAGGTCTGTCCTTGGCGCCCACCAGGAGGGTAATTAATAGGGCAAAGTTCAGGTTTCATACAATCTAAGGGACCCCCAGACTCAATCCCCTGGGAGGCAGGGCCCCCAATCTCCTCTTTCTGCTCAGACCCTCAATGAAATTCAAGCCTAGTGAACACACAGGTGAGCAGACTCACACCCTAAGGTGCCTGGCTTGGAGGATATGGCAGGGGTGGGGGGTGAGTCTCTGGCATGCCAGTGGCTTCTCTGGTACCACCCATGGCTTATGGGAAGATGGGTGGGCTGCATGACCTTCTGGCTCTGGAAGCTTCCCCTACCCCTCAAAACGAGGCTGTGGGCAGAGCTGGTCTAAAGGCATCATGGAAGACAATTTCGTTTCCCCATCATGGTGACAGATGGAGCTCGAACCTCCCTCCACCCCACTCACTGCCCCATTTCATTGACAGGAACATAGAGAGGGGGTGAGAGGTTCGGGGAGTGGGGGTAGACCCTGGCTCATACCCCTCCCACTCTTGTACTGCATCCTCTAGAAGGAGGGTGTCAGCTTGGTCTCTGGTCCCAGAGCCCCTGCATTCACACCCTGCTTCGTGCCCTGGGAATCAGGTGGGAACAGCACCCAGGCCTCCTGGGATAAGTTCAGTAAGACCAGGGGTGAGGGGGTGTGTGCAGTAAGTGACAACGCCAAGGGCTGAAGCCAGGGCTGCAGCCTGCAGTGATCAGCTCAGGGGACCTCCCCTATTCCATGAGAGGGAGTCAGAAGAAGGGGAGTCTCCCCCACTGAACCTCACCGCTGAGACCCACGAAGAGAAGCCTGTGCCAGGACAGACAGGCTGCCAGGTGTATTAGAAGTCACTGTCCCTCCCTTCATTGCCCTCCTCAGGAAAGAAACCAGCACTGATTACTCTCGGGCCCTTCTCTCCCATCTTTGACACCCCTTTCCCATCCCTTTCTTTCCCGAGGCACCAAATGACCCCAGGAGCACACCATCTTTACCCTCCCAGACTGGGTACTTTGAGTCGTGAACATCCCACACACACACAAAACGCTTCTGCCTGGGGGGAGGGAGCTGCCAGGAGGAACGCTGCCGCGGAAGTCAGAGAAGCAGAGCGGGGGAGGTGCCTCCTGAACCCAGTCGTGGAAGGGGGACGGATATGGGGAGGAGACACAACTTTCTGGGCCCACTCTTACAACAAACCAGCTTTGAGATCTAAGATCTTCGGGATCAATTATTTATCCTCCCAGGCCCTCAGCAGACTGTCCTGCCAGGGTACAGAAGAGGGTGGGGATGGGGATTTGGGGGGATGAGAGAAACAGGACTCTGACCTCCATACAGCAAACATCTGACAAATTGTTCCCCAGACCCTCCCTCCCTGCTCATCTGGTCTGCATTTCCCTGCGGCTTCCATCCAGCCCCCAGCCACTCTCCCTCCTCCCTCCTCCTCTGTCTCATCCTCCTCATGCCCCACACCTCCCCTGGGCTCCATCCAACCCAGCCTGGGACCCAGCAGAAATCAGTTAGTGTTCCTGTGTGGAACCATAGGGTGCTGAGGGTGGGGCATTGGTCCCAGTTGTAGGAGCCTCTACCCTAACACAGGGAGAATAGACCCATAGAAGCCAGGGGCCCACCCCCCACCTACTCAGACTCCCACTCCCTGTGTTAGCCCCAAGGGGTTTCCACAAGTGCACCCCTCCTGTCTCCTCTCATTTTTCCCAAATACTATGGTCAAAGTACAGCCTCACCTGCCCCCAGACAGGGCAGTCCTCCTGATGAGACATTGGGGTGCTTGTACAGGGGACCCAAAAATCTACTAAACAGAAGATGCTCAGTGAGTGAGTGAATAGATGAGCAAAGGCTCACTGAGTGTGGGGGTACTTGGGGGGTCACAGTTCCCAAGTTAGAGGACCCTCAAGAATCTGAGGGGTGGGCTAACTGAAGTCCAAGGGCAGGGAAAGATTCGGGCAAAGTCAACTTTGGGCAGCCTCGGGATCCACCTGCTCAGGCCACAGGAAGGGCCAGTGTCACTTCCTGGAATGAGGAAGTGGGGGAAGGTGTCCCAGAAACTCAACTGGGGGCAGTGCCACTCCTCCCCTACTCACTGCCCCAACCCCCCCCCCACCCCCACTTCACCCCCACCCCACCCCCACTGCCCCCCCCCCCACACACACACACATCCAGAACAGGGCTCTGCACTTAGAGGAGGTTTACCCAGCATCCTGAGAGCAAACAACGCTGCCAGACTGTGCCTGGGGGCTAGGCACCCTCTTTGCAGCTGGGCAAACTGAGGCAGAGGTGGGCATTTTCAGAGGCTCATTGCACGCTCAGAGTAGGTTGAAGGACAGACAGTTTTAGAGACACAGGACACCTGTGAGAACACCAAGTCCACACTTACACATGTCAGCACATGGCCACCGTCCCTTGAGGGCGCAGGGTCACATGCACTCCAGAAGCTCAGCCAGACTGACTCCCATTAGCTCTGCACAAGCCAGTAAGGGGTAGGGGTTAGCCAGCCTTACCTCAGGGACAGCTCTGGATTAATGGGGTGAGACCACCAGGACCTAACCCTCTATATCCTCTGTACCCACTCCTCCCCCCAGTGGAGGTGGCTCTAAAAACAAGGAAGGAGGTGGTCTCTTCTCCACTAAAGTTAAATACGCTGGTGAATCCCTCGGCTCCCATCTTGGGCACTCCAGTGTCCCAAGAACCCCTCCCCAGAGCTAAGAATCTGAATGTCAGTCTGGGTCTGGTGCCTGCTGCCTCTCAGGCCCTTTTGTCCTCCCAGACTTGTCCCTCAGAACTGGGGCATATGCCCAGGGCAGCCTGGAAGGGGTCTCAGGATCCCCAGCTCTTTTTAGGACTAAAACCGGTTCTAACCTTCCCTGCAGCTATTCATTAGTCCAGTTCAGTGTCTCCCTCCAACTCTTTGTAGTCAAAACTCTTGGGATAGATCGCTGTGGGCTGCGAAGTTTGCATTACAGTTAACAGTGTGTCTGTCCTTCACCTGCCCCTTTCTCCCCACCTCCTCCTCCTTCTTGCTCCATCCACTTCCTCCTCTGTCCTCTCCACCTCATGGAGAGATTGGAAATGCTTTGAGATGCCAGTGACACTGTCAGAGTGGGCAGTGAGCGGTCTCACTGAGCTCTGAAGATGCCAAGATTCAGCCAGTAGGGCCCATGGATGGACCAGCTTTCCCGCATCACCATCCAAATTCCCTAGAAACCCCAACGGCAGCAACCCTTCAGAGCTCAGGAGCCAGGACCCCTGTTCTCACTGGGGCTCCTCCAAACCCATGAGTGGTTTTAATGAAAAAGACAAAGATAGCAAATGGGGGTGGGGTGAGGAATCTAGAAACAGAAACTGTGCACCTGGAAGTCAAGAGTCTGGGTCCTGCCACTCCCCTCGCCACTGCCCCAAACGCCCCCCCACACACACACACACACCCCGCCACTACCCACTAATTCACCAGGTGACCTTGAGCAGTATCCTCTCTGCCCCATAGGGGCTGATCCCAAGTCTGGGGATGAAGGAGAGTCACAGGGACTGGAGTGACTCACACTCCATCTGTAAGCCCTCTGTCTGCCCGCAGGAAGGGATGGCACACCGCGGGCCGTGCACATCTGATGAGGCAGCCGGCAGGGTCTCACACTCAGGCCTTCAGTGAGAACCTCAGCAGGGTGCAGCTGGCGGTCCACCAGCCCCCAGAGCAGGCTGCTTCAGCTGGGGCTGGGTGCTCCCCCACATTCCACACCGCACTCCAAGGCCATCCCGGGTTGGGGGCGGGGCAGCTATAGAGCCCAGGACATGAAGCTGGGGTCCCAATTCCCACCCCTGGGCACTGACTCAAAGGCACTTTTCTCCTTAAAGCCCAGACTTTCTCCAGACGCTCAGGACCACTGAGGATTCCTCTTCCCAGAATCGGAAGTCTTGCGGGGCAGTTGCTTTCTAGGAGGCTGCAAGAATCCTGGAGCCCCCGTCCTAGGGTAACTGAGCCTGACGCATTTCTAACGCTCCACAAACCCCACTGCCTTGAAACTGCTTTCTCGGTTGGATCACACCCCCTCCTCTTCAGTCTTACAGAGAGACCTCTGAGCAGCCCTGAACCAAGACTTCCCCTGTAGTTTTTTAAGTTTCTGGGAGACCTCCGCCAGTGACCGCCCCTCCTTTTCGTAAAACCCGCAGTAGGAGGGCTCAAGCCTCGGCTCCCCTACCCAGGCTGGTCTCAACCCGCGATGCTCGCTCGGACCTCTCTCTGCCGCGTCCGGCGTGAAACCCCAGGAGCGCACTACACTGTTTTCGGGAAGGCACCCGCCAGGGCGCGCACGGAAGCTGATGGGGTGGAAGGGCCCGGGCGCTCACCGGTACCAGGCGAGGCCGCGCTCGTACCACCTGTCGAAGAAGTGGGGCTCGGAGCCGAGCGCGCGGACGTCAGGGTGCAGGCGCAAAAACTCCAGCAGGGCACGCGTGCCGCCCTTCTTCACACCCACGATGAGCGCCTGCGGGAAGCGCCGGCGACCGGGGCCGCTGGCCACCGGCAGGACCAGCGCCCCCGGCGTGAGGGAGGCGCGGGGCGGCTCGGCGGGCGCCGGGGCAGGCACAGGGACGCGGGCGGCCGGCGGGCAGCGGCCTGGGAGGGCGCAGAGGCAGTAAACGCCCAGCACCAGCGCGGCGAGCAGCAGAGGCGCACGGGGAGCCCGCAGCACCGCACCCGGCCCTGCCCCCGCGCCATGGCCGCCTCCAGCCCCGCCGCCCAGGCCGCCGCTACCTGCCATCGGGCCGCACCGTGCCCAGGACCAGGAGTGGGGGCTGCAAGAGGGCTCGCATCCCGGTCCGCGCAGCGCTCAGCCGGCTGGCGCCCGGCTTCTGCTCTGCGTCCAGCAGCCCCACAGTCCACGAGCGGGCGCGGGGCGGGGCCGGAATGCCCCGCCCAGACCAGAGGCCCCGCCCCACCTGTGCCCCTGCCTGGCCTGGGACACACCAGCACCCATGGACTCCGCAGCGCGACTCCGAGCCTCAGAGAATACCTGGACGCCCCCGCTGGAAGACCCTGGGTTCCGGCCCTCTCGGTTCCAGGTCTTCGCCCTTTCGTTCTGGGATGAGACGTCGGTCCGGTCTGAGGGCAGTGACAGGAGTGCGCTGTGGGCCTCAGCACCCGCTCTTAGAAGGCCGATCCCTCCCCTCGCTCACCAGGGAGGCGCGGTTGGTTCACTGGCTGAGCAAGTGAGCCAAGGAGGCACGTGGACACAGGCCTATTGCGCAGAGGGGTTCCCTGAGAAGTCTGCGGTGGGAATGAGGGGCACCTTACTGACAGCTTGCCATTCGTCAGGGTCACAGCTCTGGTGGCTGAAGAGGGCTAGCCAAATATTATTACTATTTCAGAGTTGGGAGACAGGCTCAGGGAGGAGAGGCGTCTTGTCCAAGAGCGCAGTGAAATTCCAACTTCAGTCTTCCGACCCTTCTACAGTGTCACCATCTGTCCGCACAGCCTAGTCCACCTGAGGTTGCGCTGGGGTGTCAGTGACCCATCTCTGACACTGGCAAAATGGCTCTGATTGGAAATGTGAAAGACTCAGGGAGACTTGTGCTGGGAGAACTAGAAGGAGGAGCCCAGGGACTGGCCTAGGAGCTCCCTCTGAGAGGCAGTGAGATTCAAGGGCCACTCACAGTTATGGAACTTGCTGGGCACAGGGCAGTCTGCAGGAGATTTATGCACCCCTAAGTTCACTGAACCTCCAGCATAGCGTAGAGAAGGAAGGCAGGGAGGAAAACTGGGTGGGGAGAAACTGAGCCACAGTCCCATGAAGAGACAGACTTGGATTCATGTCCTCTCTCCGCCACTTCCTGGCAACATAGTTGGTGTTGGGTGTACACGTGCCCACCAAAGAGGCCAGCCTCTCTTCAGCTGATACTCAGGGGCTTCTGCTCTGGGTTCTGCTCATTAATGAGCCATTCATGGGCCTAATGGCATTTGGGCATGTCCCAGCAACCTGGGGCACCTCCAAGGGACAGGGAGCCTCCATGACCTATAAACATTTTCAGAGCTCCCATGCAGAGGCAGCCCTGGCCAGAGGAGGACATGCAGAGCCAATGGGGTAAAGACCACTGACCGAGGCCCCAGCCAAGGTTCCAGACGCCAGGCCTGCACCAGCTTGTCAGGGAAGGACTCAGCCAGGAACCCTGTAGGCGGGTTGTTGGTACAGCAATATCTGGGGTGCATGCTGGCACACGCAGGGTCACAGGAAGTTCTCGTCTAGCAACACTCACCCACAGTCCCATTCAGGGTTCTAAATCCCAGCATTAAACCCTGGTGGCCTCTCCATCTCCCTGCCCCAGCACAGGCATGGTCGTTTCCACCTTCTGGCTTTTGCTCATGTTGCTCCCCTTGCTGTGATCGTCTTTCCCTCAGGCCCCTACACCTGTTTGAGGACAATCCAGGAGGAATTTACCAAGAACAGCAAGACACCAAATACACTGGGGCTGGAGGAGGATGTGGCAAGAGAGTGATGTTCAGGGATAAGAAGTTTGGCTCAGAGAGTTGGGCCGCTGACCCCTCTCCTTCCTCCCACCATCTGGTTCTTAGTTGAAGAGTGGATGCTAATCTGGTGATACCTAGGATGACAACCTTGGGACAATTTTTCACTAGTGTCATCTCAGCACCTAATAGAGTCTGGCACCCAATAAGCCACTAGTGGAAGAATATAAATGGAGGGAAAGGTCAAGAAAGGCTTTCTGGAGGGATGATGGTCAGGTGAGGAGCAGGAGGACAGCATCCCGGTTGTCATGGGGAAAGGCTCAACAGCAGAGAGCACAATGCAGGGAGCGAGTGAAGGACGGAGGACAGAGTCTGAGGCCCATCCTCAGTATGAGAGGGAGTGACCCTCGGAGTCCAGCCTGAGGCTAGTCCCAGCCCCACCTTCCTCTGGAATGTGCCCTCAGGTTCCTACCACTTCGAGCCTCCAGCTCCTTTTTTAACATTAGAGAGCTCAGTCCTGACTCTGACTGAAGTAATAGCTTCATTTAAACGTAATTCCTACACCATGCCATTCAGTCACTCAATGAGCAGAATTTAGAGGCTTTCAGTATATTTACAATGTTGTGCAACCCTCACCGCAATCAATTTTAGAATATATCCATCACCCTAAAAAGAAATTTCATACTCATTAGCAATCACTCCCCATTTTACCCTCTCCCAGCCCCCAGCAACCACTAGTCTACTTTTCGTCTCTATGGATTTGCCTGTTCTCCACATTTCATATCGGTGGAATTACATGTACAATACATGGCCTTTTGGGTTGACTTCTTTCACTTAGCATGGTATTTTTGAGGTTCACCCACATTGTGACATGTGTCAGGGCTTCATTCCATTTTTATGGCTGAGTAATACTCCTTTGTATAGATAGGCCACATTTTGTTTATGTACTCATCAGTTGATGGACACTTGGTTTGTTTTCACCTTTTGGTTATTTTGAATAATGCTGCTGTGAACATTCATTCACAAATTCTTGTGTGAATATGTTAGGTATATACCTAACACTGCAATTGACGGGTCAGATGGTAAGTCTGTGTTAAGCCTTCTATGAAGTCTTTTTGAAGATTAAACTTGAGAATTTCAGAATCTGCCTTCCCTCTCCCCAGGATATTCACACTCCCTCTGCTCTGCCTTGCCATCAGGGTCCAGCCCCAGCTCCCCACTGGCTTCTTCCTGTAACCTAGGGATAGTGGATTCCCCTCTCTGAGCCACATAGTGAAAAGTGACTTTGGGGTCCCAAAAGAAACCAGGTAATGGGGGCACGGAGTGGGTGGCTATCCCTGCATCCTGAGAGGACCTACCTTCTTCCCTGTGTGTTCGGGACAGGAAACAGGAGTCAGCAAGTCCCTTCTGCCCAGTCAGATCTTCCTGGATACCCTTGGCTTTGAGAGTCCAGCATAGCCCAAGATCAATTCCCTTCTTACCTCATCTGGACGCCCTGCCCACACAAGATGTCCAGGGAGAGGTTTGTCTTTCCATCCTCCTTACATTAGCTATCAGACATGCAGATAGTCAGGTTTGATATGGTGGCCAAGAGTAGGGGGAATTTGGGAGAGGGGGCATGCTGAGCTGCTCAGGCCACTGAGCCAAGTAAACACCATCCCTGGGGGAAATGACAAGGAGGACCAGAGCAGAGGGGGACAGAGCAAGTAAATCTAAGGAGGGAGTCCTAGGGAGCCAGGTCATGGTGGGAGGAAGACACAGCCTATCCTCACAAATTTGTGACCCAGCTGTCCAGCTATGTTTGTGTCCCCTTCACATACTGTAATTATTTCTTTGTGGGTGATTTCGATCCCCATCTGTCTCCTTCCCCTACCCATGAGCTCTGCAAGGGCACAGACAGGGTTAGTCTTGATCCCATCTCTGTGCCTAATATGGTGAGTGCACATAGGTGTTTCCTGAGTGACTAAGTGTGTGTTTGTGTATGCGTGTGTGTGACTGAGAGAGTCTATATGTGGGCTCCTTTCCCATGCTCTTCTCCACCTTTTTCCTAGCCTGTCTCCTTCCCCAAGGTGGGCGCCCCCAGCCTGGGCGCCCACAGGGCAGGATGTGCAAGCAGCTGCCCCATTCAGGAAAGTGATTAATAAGCTCCTCCATGGGGGACAGCTGGGGGAGATTTCACACTTGTGGGGCTTCCAGGAACTCCTTCCCCTCAAACCACACCCTCACCCCCCAGACCCACTCCCACAGCCTGTTGGGATTCCAAGGGGAGGGGACTGCAGATGAGGGCGGGCCCAGCTGTCCTTGATTTATGTGAAGTTTTTCCACTTCAGATGCCAGATTTGCCTGAGCATATAGAGGATGTGGTTTCCTCCTGGGGAGGGGCCCCTCAGAGACGTCTACCCACCTACACGACCCACCCGCACAGCCCAGTGTTCCCAGTTCCCGCTGGTAGGGAACGAGGGCGGGGGTGGGGGGCGCGGGTGGGCAAGAGCCCATTCCTAGGGGTGGAGGCAGCAGCACAGCACAGTGCTGACAGCAAGGACTTAGGAGGCTGATATAGGCCCAACTCTGACCCCCTCTGCTGACCCAAGCAGGTGACCTTGGCAGATGTACAGTCTCTGAACCTCACTTTTCTGCTTCAAACAAAAGTAATACTGGCCCCTACATCTCTATGTTCCCAGCTTCTAAGCTTTTCATGAGAAGGAGGCAGTAGACATGTGACAATGACCCTGGCACAAGAAGGGGTGCCCTGAAGCTGCTCCTACACTAGGAGACCTGAATACTTCATAATTCATCTTCTTTGGTGACAAGTCTGGAAAGGAAAGCCTTCCCTGGTCTCAAAGTGGCCAGCCAGCCTGGCTTGCCAGAACCTGGGTCTTATTCTTAGTGACCAGCTAGACCTAGACACAGACATAGCTAGACACTCTGGCACAGAAGGGTTTACCAGGGAAGACAAGATTCCCATTGTCAGGAGGGACACATGAAAAAGTTCCTTTGGCCAGGAATGGGAAGAAGGGATGACTTACCCAGCTCAGTAGCCACCCAGATCAGCCACATACCTGCAGGGAGACTGCCTGGGGCTGAAGTGTTTGCCAGAAGGAGCCAGACCCCTCTCCTGTGCAGGGATGGGCTCCAACTTGCTTTCAGCTACCCTCACTTCATTCCCTTTGGTCTTCCTGGAGGGATCAGAATAGATAGAGGGCCGTTTGCCACGGGCCCCTGCTTCTCCAGAAAAGGTCATGCATCCAGGTTCCCAGGATGCATAACTGGGCCCTGCAAATTGCTTCTCACCTACCAGCCTGGCTCAGCTCAATTTATAACAACGTAGCAATCCTTCTAGGCTGGCAATCCCAGCTCTGAGAGAGGAGAGGGCTAGTTAAAGTCTTTATCACCAAGATGAGTCTAAAGAGGCATGAAAAATAGGACTTTCTCTGACCCCACCCCATCCCACCTTCCCCAGCTTCACTTTCCCAAGCCAGGCCTCTGAGAGTAGAAATCCCTGAACATTATTGGGAAGGCTGGGTAATGTCCATGTGGTCCCACATCAGGCCACTGGGGCTCTGTGGCCAGGTATGTTCGCCATATCCTGGTGAGCGTCCCCTTGGACAGGAAGGTGACTGTGAGCATGTTCCATCATGAGCAAAGGGCTTGATGCAGGCTGAGGAATGCTATGCTCTACATAGGGCATAGGACCATGTGTGACTTGTCAAGTGTGTATGTGTGTGTGTGTGTGTGTGTGTGTGTGTGTGTGTACAGGCAAGAAAGGGAGGTTCAGAGGCATGCTGCCAGGCCCCAACCACAAACCCCCAGTGTGGAAAGCCCTAAGTTTGAATCTCCCCACACACTAGTGATCTACTTCCAGGAGTAAGTCCAGCCTGGCCAGCAGACAGGACCCACATGGAGGGCCACACTCCATTCTCCCTCACTTCCAAGGGAAGCACCCCATTCCCACAGTTTGCCAGACAGACATACAGACAAACCTGGAGTCAATCTTGTTTGGCTCGGCACTCAGAAAGACCCAGAAGCCAGAATCCTGGGGCACAGAGCATCTTGGGATAAGTGCCTTCCCAGAAGACCCCCCCACCTTAAGCTGCTACTCTGATAACAGGACTTTCAAAATTGACCCCTACTCCTTCCTCAGAGAACAATGACTCCATCCATGTCCCCTATATAGGTCATTGCTGTCTTCCCTCTGACTCTAGCTTCCATCCTGCCCCCACATCCAGACACATACCACGGGCTCCCGGTTTCGGAGATGGAGGCCCAGCAAAGAATCACACTCCCAAAACTAAAAGAGCAAAAAGTCACTGGAGTCGGAAATGGAAGAGAGCCCAGGGCAACAGGCAGCCTGCATCATAGGGAGCAGACCCTCCAGGACCCTGTCTCCTTTCCTCTCTGTCTCTCTTCTTTCTGGAAATGCTGCTGCCAAGCCCTTTGAAACCAAGGATAGCTTGTAAATGCCCTGGTTGGAGATGAAACATAAGACATGAAACCAGGAACTGAATCATGGATAATCTCCAGGGTTTTACAAGGAACAAATCATTCCTGGAGACAGGCGCTGGGGGGTGGTGAGGGACTGGGGTGAAAGGAGTTTATCTGCAGGTAACCCTGAGCTCTCTCCCCAGCAGCTTCCCTCCTGCCTGCCACAGGGGACCCGCCAATTGTCTTCCCTGTGCTTCTTGCCCCCAAGCTCCTTTAAGCAGACCCCTAGTGCCCAGAGCCAGGGTAGGATGATTAAGTGGTCCCGGGGTCCCTGCATCCCCCAGACCATGGACACACTCATGCACATGGGATACAGAGGAAGTGGGAAGAAGGCAGTGCAATCTGACACACCTACATTCATCTGATGCTACTACGTGCAGCCTCCGCAGGCTCGGGCGTTTGGGGAAAGAAATGAATGAGATGAATGCACCGTGGTCACTGGCATTAAGGAGCTGTTGACTTGGGGTGGGGTGAAACTTGCAAGGGGATAGCAGGAACCCAATCTATGCACACATATGGGAGACTCGCCCAGGGCCTCTGCAGTATGGGGTAAGGAGAGAGACACTAATCGGGGTGGAGCGACTAGGAAAGGCTTCTAGGATTCTGGCACATGAGGAAGGGATGAGAAAGAAGGAACAGTAACTCTAGGAGGCAGGAACTCAGGGGCATGTTTCTAGAATAGAGCTTGGCTTGTCTAGACGAGGCCCAGCTACAGAGGTTTAGGTAGAGGGGGCGTGGATAATAAAAGCAACATAATTATGACAAATAATACTGCTATCATTTATGGAGTGGGAAATCAAGCTGAAGAGGTGGGGTGTGCAGGACCAGAGCAAGCAGAGCCTATGGGAACCACTGAAGAAAATTACCTGGTCTGATGACTATTTTCCTAAGATCACACTGGTTGGGGGAGGCTAGCTAGGAACTGTCACTGTTGTGGGGGAGACCTACTGACAAAGATGCGTGGGAGGTGGGACCCCAGGAACTGGTGCCCCAGGGGGGCCACGGTGGAAGCAAGTGCAACTTGAAGGCATAGAAAGGCCACAGGAGGAGGAGGCCCGGGCATCAGTGCAGGTGGGTGCTGCGCAGCTGCCCTGGAGAAGAAGCTGGGGCTGGGCTGGGGCCAGGAGCGTCCTGCTTCCACCTGCGTCCGCCCAACCCCTGCGCTGTTCCCACTTTCTTCCTTCTTTCTGCTCCCACCCAACTCTGTCTCACTCCAGGGGACTCAAGAAGGACCACCCTAGACCTCGACAGCTCTCCCTGGACCCGTCACTTTCGTGAAGCCCACCAAATGGGGCCCCGCCACCACTCCCCAAACCCTCGGACGCCAGGAGACCTCGGCCTGTGTCCCGAGACCCATCACATTGGGTGGGCGTGACCGAAGGGCTGGAGCCCTGGTTCCAGGGGCCTAGGGGAGAGGCGGGGCGCTGGGATCGCTCACCCACCCACCCGCATTATCGGAGCTGTCGCCGCTGCGCCTCCGGTGGCACCTCGGGGAACTGCAGCGGCACGCTGAGCCGCCTGAGAGCATCGGCGACGCGGAGCGAGCGCGCTCTCTGCTGGTAGATTCTACTCACAGTCCCTGCGACCACTCTCCATGCAGAGGACCTTGGAAACCGGAGAATCTGGTAGGGAGTCATTGCACTGTGCCCCAACTAGGACTTCGTATGGGGGTGGGAGCACAGTGGTTCTAGTCTGGCTTGGTGGTGACCTTCGCCGACTACCTCAGGCGCACTCTCCCACTTGCATAGTCGGGGGCTTCCCAGGACCAGGGTGCGCTGTCCTGCAGTGCCCCAGCCTGCTGCTGTGGCTGTTGGCTAATATTGGTAGAATACCAGGATTCTCCTACTCCCTGAACGCTGCCCTTGATTGGCAAGATTGTGCAAGAAGGGGGCATTGGAGGGGAAGCGGCTGGGCTCTCACAGTCTTTTGCTTCTCAAGGAGAAACTGAAGCTGCAGGCCAGAGGTTATGACGTAACCCATAGGAAGAGGGATGTGGGGGGGGGGGGGTTAATTTAAGATTCCACATGAGACACCCATCCTGCACCTGGCCCCTAGCAGACAGACCTTGTCCATGGGGTCTGATGTCAGGGGATCTCAGAATCCCTGCATCCCACCCCCCATGCATGGCTCTCCTTTGCCCTCATCCAACAAGGAAGTAGGCTGGGTTCCCTGCACAGGCAGGTGACCCCACACCAGAGCAGGGGCCTCTGATGGCTGGGGATCAGGGGAGGGGCAGAGTCCTATCACTGAGATATGAGCAGGCCAAACAGGCCAACGACACTGGAGGCTCCCCGTTCTCCTCCCTCGCCAGCCACTCCAGCCTCATTGGAACACCTTTGCCCTCACACCTGCAGGTCCCACTCCTCCCTCCTTCCCATGTGGGGGTACTCCCAGCTACTAAGTGTGTCTATTCCAATTATGCATTCAGAACTGGGGAAATAACCACAGGAAAAGTTTGGGAACCCACTGGACGCACTGTGAGATGGACCTGAGCTAAAATTCCATTGATCACCTGACCTCCACAAGCCCCTACTCTGACAGTGACATTTATGTCTCCTAGGTGGTATTAGTGTAGAGCCAGTGTCCAGAAGTTCCTGAAATGCCTGATTATTTCCTTTTCCCCAATATACGCATTCTGCTATAAGACTATGTCACCTTGGGAAAGGCTGGAAGGAAGCTTGACAGTATGCATTTTGTCAGCATACTAAAGTTCTTCCTTAAGGAATCCCTGCCTCCCCTTCATTCAAGTAGTTCTGGGTCTGTAAACTGGTTCAAATCTTGGAATTGATTGAGAAATCGTGACTGTTTTAATGATTTAAATTAGACTTTATTTACTTCACCTAGAACTCTTCTGCTCATACAGATCAATAATTCATTAGGCTTCCCTTCTATTTCACTTCTAGGGACACCATAATCAACTAGCCAGCACCATAAGTCAGAGAGAGTCACACTCTTCTGATTGCTGCTTTGACTCTGCTGTCCATTAGGGTAACCATGCCCACCTTGACTTTGGTGATACAATTAGCCTCGTTGCACTTAGGTTTCCCAATTCCACAGCAGGAAGTTATTCTAAGTTCTGGCTCACAGAAGTGATCACGAGCTCCCCTAGGATGCTGAGGTTCCCCTCACAAATTTATACCTCCCAATGGAGGTGAATGGTATGTCCTCCGAATCCTCCCAGGGTGGGTAAACTAATCTTAAATCACAAATCCACTCTAACATTCCAATCTCCCTAAGCCTTTGGATCCCTTTCTCTATTAAACCAAGGCAGATCTGGCATTTCAACTTCATTTAGTGTGGGCTACATTTTGGTCCATGTTTCAACTAACTAAACAAACTGTTAGAACCCTTTCTAATCTACTGAGCTGCAATGTAAATCCAGAATCTGTTTAGTGATCCCTATCAATAAATTCAGCCTGATCCAACTTATGTTCTCCTGCACCATTATCTTACCCCTTAATATCCATTCCCATACACACTCCTCAGATTTCTGTTAATATGAATTGAAAAAATCATGTAGTTATTTTAAATATATCATACTTCCTCATAGGTCACATTTTGCACCTCTCCCTACAGGGCCTGGAGCGAGTTTGTTGCTGTCTCAGGGACTTTGCATGTGCTGTGCCTCTCCTTGTTGCTCTCACCTGTCATTGCTGAGTTAAGATGACCCCTCCCCAGCATCCTCCTCTCTGGAAGCAAAGCACCAACCCCCAATCACCCCTTCCACACATCCTAGTATCATTTCTCTGCGGTAGTTGCTCACAGCCCTTCTTATCATCTGACATGAATTTACTTTCTCTTCAACTACGCCATAAGACCTTGAGGGCAGGTTTCATCTGTCTTGCTTACAATGGCGTCCCCAGCACCAATGCTGGAATGTGGCATAAAACAGGTGCTCGATAAAAATTTGTGGAACAAATGAAACAACTGTGAAAAGCCTGGCCCTTGTATTCTGGCATCTCCAATGTTGTTAATAAACAGAGCAGGCTTATATTTCATTTGTTTATTCATCATCTCCTGATTACTTCAGAGAGCATTCAAGATGGGAGGGAGCATCACCCGCCCTCTCAGATGGTAAGAATTTCAGCATGTGTGCAGTAAGGCATCGTCATTGTGTCCTGGGAAGGTGTGAACTGTAGTAGGCTGTGAGCTGCAGAGTCCCCAGCCTTGTGTGGTCAAGGTGATGGAGCAATCACTGCTTTCTTAAGCCTGAGTGAGGTAAGCAGCAGCCACACAGATGGTGAAACAGGGTTCAGGATTACTCCTCTCATTACTGAGAGACCAGGGTCTGTCCTCTCGGCCCACTCTCCCCATGGGTCACGGATCGTCAGCACTCTGGCTGCCTGGAAGGGTTGAGCCAGAGCAAATCATGTAGTGACTGGGGTTAGAGCAGCTGGCTGGGGACGCCTCCGTTTGCACTCTGTCTCCTAGCACAGCGTGAGGGAGATGGACACCAGCTTTGGCAACAGCCACAGCCCATCTCAGAATTGAACCCTGAAAGAGTAAGTCCATACAAGCAAAGAGGGGGGAGTGGGCTGAGAAGTGAAAGTGGGGGTACACTATCATTCCCAGATGAGCCAGGCCTAAACCCACGTCCCTGAGGCTCCTGTGTAAGTCAGAGGCCAAGATAAGCCAACAGCTGGGTCTACCAGGCTTGTCCTGGCAGTGGGATATAGGCCACAGGTAGCGAACCAGTGCTTTTCCCAAAGAGAGCCTGTGCAGAGCCAAAGCCTTGGGAGCCTTTGTGATGTTTCGGCCACCTCGACTTCCCTGTCTGAATGTCTGGGGTTCTAGTTCCAAGTGGGGAGAGCCAAAGTGTGGCTATCCCATAGTGCGCATCCGGGGTTGGTGAAGGCTGCCCACCTACTTCCTCTGGGAAGCCAAAGTTTCTTTGCCTGAAAGAAAAGAAGGAGAGGAGAGAAAAATCAGCCTTGCTCAATTATGTCTCGGACACCATTCCTTGTGCTAGCCCCCTCCGCTCCAGCCTTCAGGTCAGGAAATCTGGGAGAACCCAGGCACCCAGCTTGGAGGATTCTGTGTACCCCATCCCAAGATCTGCAGGAGAACTCAGAGCCTCTTCTTCCCTCACATGGACAGGAGATGAATACTACAAAAGGACAAAAGCGTCATTGTAGCTTATCATGCGCCAGCCCCTATGGACATCCTCGTTTAGCTCCCACAATGATGGCAGCAAGCAGGTGCCATCAGCAGCCCCATTTTAGAGAGGATGAAACTAAGATTAGAGACTGGCCATAGTCTCGTAGGCAGCAAGCAAGGAGCTGGGAGTTGAGCTACAAAGCTTGGGGAGGAGGACCGAGAGTGGCTAGATGTGCAAACAGACGTGTGTTGATTTGTGAGTTTTTATGTGAGCGGGAGAGCGAGGCCACAGAGAAAGCTGAGCTCAAATAAAATGCACAAAAATGAAATACAGCTCCCCAAAACAAACTACCAATAATAAGAACAGGAACGCATATTTGAGTTATTACAATGTGCCAGGCCCCAGCTGCACAGCCCCAGCCTTCAAACTCCACCCCCCTGCCTCCCACTCCAGTCATGAACAAGAGTCAGGCCTCTGGATAAAACCCTTCAACACATCCACCCTCAGATGTCTCCTTTTGGGGACACGTGTGGTCAACCAGTCACAGAAGGCAGAAAATCTGCCCTCTTGTCCCCGTCCTGCAGCCACCTTTTGGGGTGACCCTGGGCAGTCCTGGGCAGCATGCTTTGGTGACCCCATGTCACTATAAGTGGATGAAAACAGTGTTGCCCCACCACCACCGAAAGCTTCTAAAATACGTGACAGGCCTGTGCCATCTGCCTGATGGCAAGCTCACCTTTAGGGACAAACTTCAGTGAACTGCTGAATATTCAGAAGCGGGACTGCCCCCGCTTTGGGCCATCGTTCAGAAACTCATGGCCCAAACCATTGCCACACCTGCCGCAGGAGACCTAGGAAGACCACAAAACAGCCACATGAACTTCTGGACACAAAACAGCCACAGCAATGGTCCCTCCTGCCACTAGCATACAGTGTCCTCCCCATGCCCATTTCCCAAGGTAACTATTGTCAAGAGAGGTTGACCTCCATCCCGGAGCCTGTGCAGGAAAGTCGTCCTGTTTCCCTCTCCCCACCGGGACCCCAAGCTCCCTGCCTGAGGCCAGAGAGGCCTGGGATAGACTCTAAGCCTCTAGAGCTGTGGGAGTAACAGCAGGAAGGAAGGGGTGGCCAACACCCCCCTCCCCTCCCCCTGCTGCTACCACCCACCTTTAAGGCTTCAGGCCGATTATGCTCTGGACACTTGGCCACACTGTCGGCATGGATGGTCTCGGTGAAGGCTGGCCATGGAGACGAATGTGCATACTTTGAGCGGCTGGAGAAGAGCTCATAGCCACACTTGGTGCACACGTAAACACCTGGAGGCGGAAGGAGAGGCAGAAGCAGAGACACTGCCTTTAGCCTCTCTGGGGTGAGCTCCCAAACCCTCAGACCCAGGACAATACAGCACTGTCCCCCTTTGCAGAGTGACCTGCACCTTCCCCACATCTCCAACTACTACCACCAGACCTGGGTATTGGCTCTGTAGAGGAGACATCACTGCGCTCACATTTAGTGGTTCTTAGCATGTGCCAGAGACCAGAGAGCCACTTTTCACACTTATCTCATTGATTCTCAACAGCCCTGTGATGCAGACCTATCCATTGTACAGACGAGGAAGTTGAGGCCTGGTAATCCAAAACACTCAGCTAGAGGGTGTGCAGCCAGGAAGGAACCCAGGGAATCTAATCAGATCACAGCACTCTCACCCCTTGCAGGCCCCACACACACAGTGGGTGCTCTGACATGGTCAGCACCGCTACCTAGCCCTCCTCCTTCCCAAGTGGCTTTCCTGCTGCCCAGTGAAGCCTTGAGCTGGACACCCATGCAGGCAGAGAATGGTATCAACAAAAAGGCCTCCATGCCAGACAGAGAGCCCAGGTAAACAGAGGGTCCAGGTAAACAGAGGGCCAAGAAAAAAGTTTTCACCTATCTTCAAAAGGGTAGACAGGATGTTGCAAAACTGACTTGCAAAACAGGAAGCAGGTACTCCCCAGCCTGGGGTCAGCCTCACCCTTTACCAGTAACTGGAGGAGGAAGCAAAGAGGAACCAGAAGCTGCTGTGGGAGTGAAGTTTCCAGCTTGGCAGAGCAATCTGAGGGGCCCGTAGCCAAAGGGTTTCTGGGGAGGGCTTTGCCCAGAGGGTCCTCTGTCACAGCTGACATCCATAGATGCCCAGTGTCAGAGCCCAGCCACCCAGAGAGGGCTGACACCCAACAGATCCCATGCCAAGTAAGTTGCTTCCTTAGTATTGCCTGTAGCATGTTTTTACCAAATTAGTCCACTAGCAGGCAGCACAGCCCAGAAGGGGACTCACCACAGCTTCTCCAAGCCTGGGGCCAGGGCTGAGGGCTGGCCCTGCCCCAAGCTCCCCACCCCACTCCCACTCTCCCCTTCCAGCCCTATCCTGTCCAACTTCACTACACTAGTCACTGGTGGCCTGGTAACACTCCTGGTTACCCAACACCAAGGCCTCTGGGCAGATGAGAAAGGCATCTAAGCCAGCATATTCAGACCAGAACAGGACATTCTGTGCTGGGAGCTTACGCTGCACGTCCCAGGAACAGGGAGGGGAAGGGCAGAGGTAACATCTGGAAGCGGGAGCTGCCACGAGGAGGAGCAGCTCTGTCACATGAGCTGCCCCTGAACAAGATCTTCCCTCGTGTCCCTCTGAAGTCCAGACCTTGGCCCGTATCGCTCCACCGGCGCACCACGCCCATGTGCCCTGATCCCACAGATTCCCCCCGGAAACGGATATGCTCGCACTCAAGGCCTTTCCTCCTGGAGGACAGTAAACCCCCTTCTAATGTCCCCTCCTCTCAGGCAGCCTACTCTCCGAGCCCCCCAGACTCCTCCCTCCTCCATGATCCCCTTTACCCATATGCGCTCCTCCCCATGCGGTCACACTCGTCCCCCTCCCATTCCCGGGTCTCCAGGGCTCCATTACCACCCGAGGGCAGCGACGCCCCCGCTAATGTGTGCCCTTGCCCCTCTGCCTTCCCAGAATGTCACAGACTGTACCCGGCTCAAAGTGGTTCTGGAAAACCTCGCCCCCGAAGAAGCTGCAGAACGACATGACGCCGACAGGATCGCTTCACGCTCACTGCCTCTCACGGATCTGAGGCCACACACACAGATCACCGGCAGGCGCCTGGCCCCGCGCCCTGAGGCTCCGCCCCCTCCAAGGAACCAATCCTGTCCAGGGGCGCTGGGAGCGCGGTAGGGCCTGCTTCCAGAGACGGTCCCTTCCCCGGTACCAATAGAGACGAGGATGCCGGCTTCCCCCTCTAGGAAGCTCCGCCCCCTCCCAAGGACTTGCCCTTTCCCCTTTTCCCAGCAGGCCCTGCCCATCGACAGCTCCTGAGCTGCGTCCCCGAGGCCTCGCGCCAGGGGGTGGCGCTGAGCTGCGCTGGGTGTGGAGTGGTGGCCACACCTCACCCTGAGCCGGGCGCGCTCTCCCAGCCCAGGAGCTAAGCCCCGGCCACTCGCCGTCGACTCTCCTTTCCAACCCCTCAACTCAGACACCGCGCGAAGAGTTGCCTCCAGCCTTTATTAGACAAGGAGGAGGACAGAAGGAGGTCGTGCGCCCTCTTTCAGCCTCCCTCCATCCTAAGCCGCCTACAAGTCTCCCGAGGTATCCAGCTTTTCCTTCTCAAGATGCTTCTTCTGGGGACCCTGTGTGGGTGGGGGGCAGGAGAAGCATTAGTCACAGGGGACTGGCTCAGAATACTGTCCCTGGCCAGCTGCGTGTGTCACCCAGAGCAGGCCCTGCCTCCCCCCCACCACCGCCACCACCAGTCCCTCCCCTACCTTTTCTAGCAAGAATCAGTGCTCAGGGCTGGACTCCCAGAACCCCCCTCCTATGGATAAGTGCAAGGGGCCTCCTGCTACCCCATCTGCTCCTGCTTCCCCATTCTGGGACAGGTGGGATGTGAGGTTCCTCCCCAGAGAACAAGAGGGGGGGGAGTTGGGCTCACCATGAAGACCCTCTTCTCTTGGGCTGTCTGGAAGCAGCCATGTCCAAACTTTGAGGTAGTGTCAATGAACTTGAGTTCAATATTCTCCAGGGCCCGGCGACTGTGGTGCACCAGGAGGGACTGGGACCGTGAAAGAGGAGATCCTCAAGTCAGAGGTCCCGACCCTCAGGCAACCCCCAGTCTGCTCACCCATCTCCTGCCAGAATCCCTCCCTTTCTTTGCTCTCCCCATCTCCCACCCATCTCCTGTCAGTCCCCGCCCCTCCCACATTCCATGGGGCTGCTGCTCCCCAGCTTCCTAGCCCACCGCAGGTGCTGACCTTCCTTAGTGTGATGACCCGCTTCTTGGTTCCTGCGATGCAACCCTTCAGCATGACAAAGTCGTTGTTGACTTCCCCATAGTGAGGGAAGCCACCCTGCGGGGAGGCAGGTAAGAGTCCAGGCCAGGAAAGGAGCTGATGAGTAAGGGGATGGCTGGGAACCCTGGCAGAACTCCTATACTCACTGTGATTGGAAGGAACCAGTGCTGGCCCCCTGGCCAGGGGTGAAACCCTCAATCACTAATCAGAGCAGCATCTGAACCACATCCTAAGTCCTCCTCTACATTGTCTCATTCAACAATCTGCACTTTACCTGGGGGGGCGGGGAGGATGGAGGCTCAGAGGGGTGGAGTCACCTGCTCCAGCACATGCTGCGGCTAGGGTTCAAGCCCAGGCAGCCTGACTCCAACGACACAGGGCTGCTGCACTCCACACCCTGCGACAGCAGCTGGAGTGTGAGCTGTCTGCAGAAGAGGCTCAGAGGGTGTGGGAAGGCAGGGGTTTGTTCCACCAGACGGCTGCTCACGGGGGCCTGAGCTCTTGGGGCATGGCAACACCCACACACCTGCCCACACATGTACGCCAGGCCCCCTCAAACAAACTGGCTTCCCACCCTTACCAGTGGTGTGATGGACTTGTCAGTCACGTCGTAGCTGGTAGACGCGTTATTCTTAACCATCTTCCCGTCCTCCATGTGCGGCCCCTGGCCAATGCGGTAGATCTGCCAGGAGAATAGAGCATATTGGGGGCAGCAGGTGGACTCTAGGGCCAGAGATGTGTCCACATCCTTCAGCATGTGGGCTTAGACCCAGGCACCAATGGGGACATTTCAGAGCCTTCAGGGAACCAGGTCATATACCCCACCGACAGGTCTGGTCACAGCACGCCCCCCTCACCAGCACTGTGGACACACCTTCTTGTTGAGCTCTGTGCGGTGGTGGTAGCCCTTTTGCCCAGCACGAGCAATAGAGCAGCCCACGCGGGCAGGGTGCCAGGCACCAATGCAGGCCACCTTTCGCAGCCCCTTGTGGGTCTTCCGAGGCAGCTTCTTGGTGTGCCAGCGGCTCGTGACCCCTGCAGTGGGGAGGAGCTAGTGGCTGAGAGGCCAGTCTGGACCCCATCCCCTCCAGGCAGCCTACTAGGAGCTGCCATCTCGCCTGGCCCTACCTTTGACGCCCCGGCCCTTGGTGACAGCGATAACATCAATGACCTCACTCTGACTGAACACGCTGTGCACCGGCACTTGCTTCTCCAGCCGGGCCTGAGCCCAGGCCACCTTCTCAGCCACTGTGCCACCATTCAGCTGGATCTCCATGATGTGGGCTTTCTTCTGCCGGAAGGGCAGCAGCTTCATCTGTAGGACACAGCACAGCCGGTCGGTTCCCAGAGGGTCACACCCCCCATTTGCAGACATGGCATGACCAGCTGGCGACCCTTGGCAGGCTTGCATGCCTTCATTCATCCAGCAGATGTTCCTGTGCCTGGTCTGGCTGTGTGCCATGTCCTGTGCTAGGTACTGGGGTACAGCATGGAATGAGGCAGACAGGTCCCAGCCCACATGGAGCCACCATCTAGTTAGGGGACAGAAGTCAAGTAAACTCTCGGAGAGAGCTAAGCATTCTGATGGAGTCCTAGGGGGTGGAGGGGACAGTTATTGTACATGGGGTGGTCAGGAAGGGCCTCTCTGGGGACGTGACACCAGTAATAAGACAGAGCCACTGGGCGAAGATCTAAGAGCTTTTAGGGCAGAAGAGACAGCATGTGCAATGTCCCTGAGAGAGGGAAGATCCTGAGGAGTCAGAGGTATAGAAAAGAGACCAGAAGGTCTAGACCACGGGGAGCAAGGAGAGGGGAGTGAGTACAGGATGAAGTCAGATGTGAATGGGAGCCTAGCCAGACATATCTTATAAGGCGGAACTCGAGGTTTATTCCAAGAGCGGGGTTTGACAAGATTATATTCACATTTTTAAATATCTCTGCCTGCTTCTGTGTGAGGCACAGGCTGTGCAGACACACAAGTGGAAGCAGGAACACAGTATAATGCTCAACAATGAGTATTTATGGAGCACCTACTGCATACAAGGCTCTTGGTAGGTTCTGGGAGCACAACACTTAACAGGCAGCCGTGGCCCCTGCCCCATGGAGCTCAAGGAAAAAGGATGTTAACCAATGACGCAAGTAGCCAGGAACTGCAAGAGTGAGCATTGGGAAGGGAGGTGTCCCTGCTCAGGGACTATGAAAGGTTTTTCTGAGGACAAGACACCAAGGATGTTCTAGAATAAGCCAGAGGGCGTTGGTAACCTTTCAGCCAACATCAAACCAGATGACATGTACGTTTCACATACATACTTGTACCTAAACCCACAGGGAGGCAGCCAGCCCGCTACACCAGACACTTGGCAGGAGATCCAGGCTCTTCAGGGCATTTCAGGGCCTTGTCTGACCACTGGGCACAGCCAATGCCCCACAGCCCTCAGAGCACTCTGATGTCCAGCATCCCATCCCTGGGGTTTAGGGAGGCCAACATTTTGGGCCTGTGCCTGAGGCTCTTGGTATTTTTAGGCTGACATTTTCCAGGGCTCCAAGAAGCTGGAGTGGGGGAGGGTGAGCCTAGCGGGTGAACAGGCAGATAGTGTGGACAATGGGGTAAGGGACTGACCTGGGTGTGGACGATGACCCGAATGACCTTGCAGTACTTCTTCATGGCAGCAAAGTCTTTCTGGAGCTGCTTTTTGCCATCGGCATCACGCCACCTTTTGCAGGCCTTTGTGAAGGCTTTTTTCTTGCTCTTGTGCCTGAGTCATACACAGAGGGTGCTGAGAGGGGCCAGCCAGCAACTCCCTGGACCTGTCCTGCCCCTGCCTGCCAGCCACCCACAAAGTATGGGTCTTAGAATAATAAATGTCTCCTTCCTTCCTTCCTTCCTTCCTTCCTTCCTTCCTTCCTTCCTTCCTTCCTTCCTCCTTTCCTTCCCAGGGGCTGGCTCCAGTCACCATCTTTAAGCACAGACTGTCCCTCCCTCTCTGGGCCTCTGTGGGCCTCTTCTGTAAACCAGTCACCCTCCCTGCATCCCGAGGCCTGAGGGTGGGTGGCAGATGCACAGGAGTTCGGGGAAGGGATGTGCCAGTCACCTGCCTACATTGCTACAGCTGCTGACCCCACTTATGAAGTGAACAGCTGGTACTGGTACATCGTTCCTAACCCTCGCTAGAACTCTGGGTGGACACTGTTATCCCCATTCTACAGACGAAGAAGCCAAGGTTCAGCAAGGTCAAAGCCCTTGGATGGGGGACAAGTTGATAACAATAGAAACAAGGAAAACAAGGCCAGCAGAGCACTTCTTCTGTGCTGAGCCCTTGACCCACTTTGCTCGCCTAACAACAGCCTCAAGATGCAGGAACTATTCCCATCTGCATTTGATGGTGTCTGTGGCATGAGGGGCAGAGGTGATATGAGGATCTAAGAGGTCAGCCAGTTTGTCTTGGTCACACAGCCCACACTGACACTAGTGACCAAACTTGTCACCTCCCATAGAAGGCCAGGGCTGGGCTGTGTCTCTGCCGCTGTAAGAAGGGTGATATCTGTGAGTTTCCTCAGACAGAAGGGGCTTCCCTTTCGGGACCTGTGCCAGGAAGATCTGAAGCCTAAGAATGCCTTTCTTTCTGTTAGTTAGCTGTTTCTCTTTTTACCCTGGCTGTTGGAAGCTCGGAGCCAATTGCGATATTTTGTCAAATTAGTCCCTTACTTAACTTTGAAGATTAGAATATTTGTTTCTTCTTTTTCCTCTACCCCAATTTCCTCTCCTGCCCACTGAATTTCCTGAATTTACTGAATTAAAGGCATCCCTTCATGCACACGTGCATGCATGCATGCGCGCGCATGCGCACGCGCACACACACAAACACACACACACACACACACACACACACACACACACACACACTGTCCTGTCTTCCACACATTATTGACACTTCTCCTCCTGCTCACCCCCATCATTCTAGCACAGGTCTGGGGAGTGAAGTGGTCCCACCAATCCACACACAGTCTACTCTAGGGCGCTCACCAGTCCTTGTAGAATCGCCGGCGACACTCGTCACTGAGGTGCTCTGCAAAGATGGTCTTGAAGCTCCGCAGGCCTCGAGGGGTGGCCACGTAGCCCACGACACCCACCACCACCAGGGGCGGTGTCTCCACAATCGTCACAGCCTCCACTTCCTCCCGCTTGGAAATTTCTGGATAAGACCCAGAGACATGGGCATAGAAGGGAGCCTCCAGGGCCCATGTGTAAGGGGACAGAGTGGAAGAGCCAGCTGGAGCCCCTCCTGCCTGAAGGAAGATGGAGCATCACAGCCCCAGGGCTGCTGGAGACAGAGGCCCTTGTGACCAGGGCCCCAATCAACCTCCAGCCCTCAGCCTGCCCACACCCCGTCCTTCTCTCCCTTCTCTGCCCTGGGCATGGAGCAGCTGCTGGTCCGGACCCCACAGGTTGTCCATGCTGGCTCTGACTCTAAGATCTCAGGCAAGACCTGACCTGCTTCCTGCCTCAGTTTCCCCACCAGACCATCCAGGAATGGGCTAGGAGAGCAAAAGCCAAGGCAGCATCTCCCAAAAGGTAGAGTTGAAACTTCCTTTAGTGGGGCACAAAGGACTCATTTTTTATTTTAATTTATTTTATGAATGTATGTTGATGAATTCTAGGGAGAAAACCTATAACTTGTCCAAAACCCATGATTTTATAGATGTTATTACTGAGGCTGATACAAAGTAAAAGAAGCATATGTTTAAAAAATACATTAGGAGAAATGAAGAACAGGTGAGTGGTTGCCAGAAGGTTGGGGGGATAGCTGTGGCTATAAAAGGACACAGGGAGACCCGGGAACAGATGGAATGTTACAAAGCACTGCACGTAATAGAGCCATGTAGAACTAAGTACACACACGCGCACGTGCACACACAACTGGGGAGACGAGGGTCTGTATCTGGTTTTGACATATAGCCTTACGAGAGTTTTCCATCAGGGGAAACTGGGTGGAGGGTACATGGGATCCTCTCTGCATTGTTTCTTATAACCACATGTGAATCTACAATGATCTCAAAACAAAAAGCATATTGAGGGCCTGCCTTTGACTCCTAGCTCCGCCACTTACCACTGGCAAGTTTCATAATTGCTCCATTTCCTAATCTGTAAACTGGGGGCATTGAAAGAACCCACCTCAACGGGTGGCCAGCTGTCAGCACTTAATGACAGTGAGCATTCTGACTGCAATTCTCATAAGCAGGGCCTCCCTCTTTCTGAGGCCCTTTCCCATCTTGGAGTCCAATTTTGGCTCCTAGCATCTGGAAGTTTCTCCAGATCTTCTGGTGGTCAGGGATGCTCTGTCCAACCCCCCACCCCCACTCCCAGCTGTGTATCGCTCTGTGGGCACTCACTGAGCCCCGGACGGTGCACCTCTCGCAGAGTATGTGTCATGCCAGCCTTGTAACCCAGGAAAGCCGTGAGGTGCACAGGCTGGCTAGGGTCATCCCGAGGCCATGTCTTCACCTTGCCCCTGTGCCGGTGGCTCCTCTTATGGGGCAGGAAGCCCAGATGTCCATGCCGAGGGGCAGAGAACTTCCGGTGGGACTGGGAGCAGGAGAAGAGGTTTGGTCAGAGTTAGAGTTGCCCTGGTGGAGGTGGCTGGATAGTCCCAAAGCCCAGACCCAGAGAATTGAACTAGAGACCCCAGACTGAGGCCTGATGGTCTTTAGGGCCTCCATCTGTCTGCAGGAAAGGAGGGAAAGGTTCACCCAGTAGCAGTGTCTTAGAGATGGAGCCAGCCTCGAACCCTTCTCACCCACAAGTTTCCTGCCTCAGTGGGCTCAGCTTGGCTGGGCCTAGGAGGAGCAGGCCCACACTGTGGCAAGGGCTACAGGGGCAGGGGGCCACTGCCACCCATCTATCTTCCCTGTTCTAGGCCTGGCATCCTGAGCTCTGGTCCCTGCCGTCCCCTCCAATCTTCTACTCCCTCACAGGTCCAAGGATTGTCCCTGCTGGAGGAGACTCCAAAAGCCCGCCTACTCCTCCCCAGGAAGCCACCTTGCTCCAGCTCCAGCCCCCCAGCCCACTGACCATGGTGGCTGGTCCCTGCAGGTCAGGAAAGTACGGAGCCTCCCTGCCAGGCGCTGGAGGTCGAGTGGCAGGGCCAGGACACACAGCAGCCAGATCCCAGATTTAGCCCCTGGCAGAGGAGCTTGGCCATCTCCTGTGGCGTGCCAGGAGCAGGCCTGGCCCAGGGTGGGGCAGTGGAGGGAGGCATTAAATGGGCAGCCTGGGGTGGGGACACCTGGACCCAGGGTTGGCACTCCTTTACTCAAGGGCCCTGGGACAGGGTCACACACCCACTTTGTTTTCTGCCTCATGAGCCCCCATCTTAGGACAGGAACAACTTGGCCTGGTAGAGGGCAAGGAATCCCAGCTGAGGGCTTCTCTCAAGCAGCTGCCCACAAGGAGGGTCCAAGTCCAGTTTGCTGGCATTGAGGCAGAGGGGATTCCTGTCCTGTCCTAAGTGGTGTGAACCTGAGCTCCACAAAGAGGGGAGGGATGGGTAGGGTTGACTCTGCTTACAGGATCACCAGGTCCCTGATTCAATATCAGAATCCCTCATAGCTGTGACCCAAGAACATTTAGATCTTTTATGAACTTAAGTTTTGAATTAAAAGGAGATTAAAATTTCTTATTATTATTATTATTTATTATTGCCTATGCCTACGGCACCTGGTCTTCCTAGGTGGTCTCCTATCCAAGTACTAATCAGGCCCGACCCTGCTTAGCTTCCAAGATCGAGCTTGTTCAGGGTGTCATGGCCGTAGACCATGGAGCATGGCTCCACTGGGGTGTGAACCCAGGACGTTCTGTGTGTAAAGCAGATGTGCTAACCGCTACACAATGGAACCACATCCATCTTATTTTTGTATTCAAAGATTCTATGGTTATAAAGTTCTGTAGCTGTAGAACCAGTTTTATATGCCTAAGATGTTTCTGAGGGTCTTTGGCTTTTCCATCACTCAATGCTAAGATTCCATGCTACTAGAATGTCACGATTCTCTGTTTCCATTTTTTTTTTTAATGAATTACAAAACTACTTTTAATACCTTGGGCTGAGCCCCACAGGAATGAGGCCCCTTCCACTTCAAGAGTGGCCCCAGGGAGAGAGGCTACCTGAGGGAAGGAAACTCTGAAGGGACTGCTGCAGACTCAGGGCAGAGGGAATGCCATCAGTGCTGGAACCCATGAGTGCTATAGGACACTTGGGTGTGGCGAGACTCACTCCAGAAACACGAGCCAAGGACCAGAGGGTTGGACATGGAGCCACAAAGCTACTTGGATGGGCTCCTCTCTCTCGTTTGCCTTTTTCTGCTTCTGCTACATGATCTCCAAGTCCCTCTGCTCCCAGGCAACAGCAGAAAGCCATCATCTTGGCAATGACAGGGCATCATGGTGATGGGAGAGGCTCTGCCTTGTCTCCATTGGGTCCCCTCATTCAGTCCAATGTTACAGGCCAATGTTAGGATTCTTGGGTCTGACAATGTCTGTTTCTAAGAGTTCATGATTGAAGATTTGACATTTCTGTGATTCCAGATTCTATGTGTCCATAGAGTTGATGGCTCTGTGTCCATGATCCCAGGCTCTGGGCAGGAAGAAACCCATACCTTCCTTGGTGCCAGCCATGGGCCATGCCAGGTATGGAGATCACAGAAGGCAGACAGCAGGACCCTGATCAGTGGAGCTGCCTTGGGGGCACAACAATGCTCCAGGCAAAAATGGAACCATCAAAATGCCCTGAGCCCAGGGTACCAGGGTAGGAGCCACCTCTCCCTATAGATGGGGACTCCAAGAGGCAAGCCCCGCCTTCTGCTCTGCCCCAGGCAGGTTCCCTAAGCTCAGGGGCATCAGTCAGTCCATAAGGGGCCCTGGCAGGTATAGTGGAGCCCAGAGAGGACTACAGGGAATGGGTAATCCAAGAAGTCATCTGGAAGAGTAGTTGGTGTTTTATGATGTGGTGTTATTTGTTTGCTCCACCAGCCTGAGTCTTCCAGAAGAGCCCAGCTGTGTTCATCTTGTTCCCTGCTGCACTTAGCACATGACTGCACGCCGCTGGAACTAAATAAATAAATACCTGTGTGAGTCTCCTTTTAGAATGTAAGCAGGGGTGCTCCATAGAAACCCAGGGAGGCCACAGGTGCAACGGCGCTTTGGTCCCACGAGAGGGCGCCCGTGCCACAAGGAGTTGTCCGAGCCCACCATGGGCGGGTGAGGGGAAAAGTTCCATAGTGCATCGCGCGCGCCGGACGTGGTGCGCAGGCGCGGCCGCTCTCCGGCGTCCTCCGTTGCGGACGAACTAGGCCGCGGGACAGATTTGGAGCCCAGGGCAACGTGTCCGTGAAAGACCCCGTCGTGCACCGCCGCCATGCCAGACAGCTGGGACAAGGACGTGTACCCCGAGCCCCCGCGCCGCACGCCGGCGCCTTCCCCGCAGACCTCGCTGCCCAACCCCATCACCTACTTGACGAAGGCTTTCGACCTCCTCGTGGACCGGCCTGTGACCCTCATGAGAGGTACGGGCCCCACTCGGTCCTCGCCGCTTCCCAGGGCCCTCACTGCTTCTCGGAGCCCCTGGCACCTCGAGTCCCATGGCCCATCCTGGACACCCCTCTGCACTGTGGGCTTCATCCCTGTGACTACCCCCCACTGCAACCCGGGCCCCCATCCGGAGACCTGCGGGCCCCGTCGCCTTCTTGGACCCCCACTGCACCCCAGGAGGCGAGGCCCCCTCCTTTACCAGGACCTGTCAGTGCTCTCCGGCCCTCGCCGCTTTGGGGACCCTCTACGCACCCCTAGCCTCCTACCTCACCTAAGTGTTAAGGGTTTGCATATCGCAATCTGTGTCCTGAGGCTTGTTGTTAAGACCCCAGTCTCCCTGCACGCTTTGCATCCTACGTGCACAATAGGAAGTCAGCAAACGGATATTGAAATGAAGGGTTCCCCGCTAACCCTTTGCACATCTGCAAAATAACAGGGGTGGTCAGGTGTGATGGGTGAGGGGTGAGGCCCCTAAAGCCTAGATGTGCTGTGACTTGTCCTCCTTGTTTGCCCACCCTTGAAAGCTGCCCAAATTCCCCCATCTCTGGTCCAAACCAGGGGAATGTTCAAGGCAATTCTTTCTTGCCCAGTCTGTGGTTCAGCCAGTCTTGTGTGGCAACCAAGCATGTTTTGCCCTAGTCACTAGTGCTAGGTGATTCATCCATGCATTTAATTCATTCAACAATAAAACATTTGGGGTGCATAGCAGACTCTGGTGGCTCTTTTGTTAGGGAGGATAAAATCAGCAAACCAGACCCCCAAGGTCTGGAAAAGGCATTGCAGTGGACCCACTCCCTCTTTTTGTAGCAGTTTCTTAGGAAATGTTTTATAGGTCTGGATGTATCAGATCTCATTAGGTCCAGTTACCAATGGGAAAATTGAGGCCAGGTCAGCTGTGGCAGAACTAGAATCCCTCCTGGTGGCTCAGTGGATTCCCTGTGCTGGGAAAGGGCAAGGAGGTGGAGATTGCTGATAGGCAAGGCCTGTAGTAAGGTATGGACCTGGATTCTGAATCCTGCCTTCCCTCTGTCGCAGTCCCATCTGTAAGTGAAAAGGGCCTCTTGCAGGGAGCTCTCCATAAACCTAAGACATCAGTGTGTAGCCTAATCTTTACCAGGACCAGTTATGTGCCTGTCCAAGCTTCCTGAGTCCAATGCCAGCTGGGAACATTTAGGAAGTCTTCCTGCTCCTACAGCTTATAAGAAAGCTGGGAGCCCATCCAAACTGGCCTGTCCAAACCAATGGGCCCTTTGTCTGGGGTTTTCTTTGCAGAGTTTATAGAGCGGCAGCACGCGAAGAATAGGTATTACTACTACCACCGGGAGTTCCGCCGAGTGCCAGACATCACCGAGTGCAAGGAAAAGGATATCATATGCATGTTTGAAGCAGAAATGCAATGGAGACGAGACTAGTATGTCCTGTCCTTGGGGATGCCATGGGATGGTTGTCAGCTAGAATGCTTCCTGGGGTTGGCCCAGATCTTGGGGATGAAGGGGGTCGAACCACAGTACTCAAAGGTCCTGCTTTCATTCTACTCTCTGGGTACAGGAATGGGATTCCTTGTACATCATCTTTCTTGTTCCTTTTTCTTTCAGCAAGGTTGATCAAGAAATCGTCAACATTATCCAAGAAAGGCTAAAGGCCTGTCAGCAGAGGGAAGGTGAGAGCTACAGGCAGAACTGTGCCAAGGAGCTGGAGCAGTTTACCCAGGTGGCCAAGGCCTACCAAGACCGCTGTGAGTGAGCCCAACCCTAGCCTGACCTCTAGGTCCTCCTCCTTGCTACCTGACTCCCAACTCTATTTAGTCTCCACAGGGTATAGGCTGAAAGTTTTGCTAAAACGAATTCTCAAATCTACGTATCTGTGGTTTTTTACAAATATCACTGCTCAAGGCTAGTCAGCTTTTATGGGGTGTAACTGGAATTAGTAAAGACCCCTGTTCCCATCATGGCAGAAGTGGTCCATGACTTTCCTCTCCCCATTTCTCTCCAGATCACGACCTGGGAGCCCATTATTCTGCCAGAAAGTGCCTGGCAAAACAGAAGCAGAGAATGCTAGCAGAGAGAAAAGCTGCTAAAGAGGCTACTGCTGCCTGAGGGAGCTTCTTGAGCCCCCATCACAAGACTGTCACTATTACTAAAATAAAAAATGATGAAATGTCTTTTTGGTGTCATTTTCAGCCCTCAACCTGGACACATCTGATTGGCCCCATCTACTAATTTCAGCCACCACATGCTCATGAAATAAATAGAAAGCAACTATTAATAGATTTAATTCACTTTATTTCTCTTGTATAAAATTATGTGGTGGCCACTGCCGGAGCCTGGGTCCTCTGCACAGAAACTCTAGTGTGGGTCTTTACAAGATGGTCAGTGAATTCCTAAAAAGACAGACAAGGTTTTAGTTGTAGCCAAACATACTATCACCTTCTACTTATCTAGCCTGAGTTAGCAGGCAGGCACTACCTGATAGGGAGACTTAGTGAACACGGTCTCTTTCCACAGGTCAGGGGTGAGATAGCTGTAGGTCTTAGAGATGGCATCAAATGTGGCCTTGGCTAGAAAATGGAAAACATCAGATCAGTGGATTCATCTGAAACAAGACCCCAGGTGCAGAAAGAAGCTGTTGCACTCTTAGGAAGAGAGCCCACTTTGGGCTGGTCTGCCACGCATTCTAAGTTTTCTTCTGAAAATACACCAACTATATACTAAGTTTGATAAAGCAGAACGAAAAAAGGCCACAACTTGTACGTAGGATACCTACCAAAGTTACCCAGGGTAGCAGTGCAGCCCCTGGCTGAGGTGTAGCAGTCGTCAATACCAGCCATCATCAACAGCTTCTTGGGCACAGGAGCTGAGACAATGCCAGTGCCCCTGGGGGCAGGAATGAGGCGCACCAGTACAGAACCACAGCGGCCAGTCACCTGGAAAAGTTGAGGGAATCAGGAGACTAGGGCTGGAAGGAGCCTACCACTGCAAGTCCCATCATTCACTACCACTGGGCCTACCTTGCAAGGGACGGTGTGGGGCTTGCCAATCTTGTTCCCCCAGTAGCCTCGTCGCACAGGGACAATGGAAAGCTTGGCCAGGATAATAGCCCCACGGATGGCAGTGGCTACCTCCTTGGAGCACTTGACACCCAAACCGACATGTCCATTATAGTCCCCAATGGCGACAAATGCCTGTGAAGAGACTGAAGTGGTTGGTGGTCCACTAGCTTACATGATTATCAGTAAACACTGCCCAGGGCTTGTTGTGCCCCTCAAGGAAGGAGAGGCCACCATGAGACCAATCTGAGATCTTGAGGAGATCCTTTCTCTCTCTCCCCATTACGAAAGTTACACGTATGAAAACAAGTGTAACTATGCAGAGCTGGGAGAGTCTTACAAAGCCCCTTGGCAGAAATAGCTCTTTAAGATAAGATAGCTGGGATACCTTGAACCTGGTCCTCTGACCAGCACGGGTCTGCTTTTGCACGGGCATAATCTTCAAAACCTCATCCTTGAGAGATGCCCCCAAGAAAAAGTCAATGATCTCAGATTCCTGTAACAGATTTGTGACAAAAACACTTAAACCAAAAACCGCCTGTGAACAAGTCACTGGGAGCCTCCACCTGGCTTGCTAACAGAACTGGTATTCCACTTGCCCGACTTTTCCTCTCCAGGTTGATTACCCGACATCAGAGATAGAAAACCAATGCACTCGAACAACCAACCTCTCAAACTTGGATCCCTGGGCCCCTCAGCAGCGGAGCAATATTGAATCTTATTCCTTGTCTTCAGTACAACTGAGAACCCCCCACCCCATGGCTGCACCTCCCCAATGCCCGAAAATAACCCCCCACGTTACCTTGATTGGCAGGGAGAAGAGATAGATCTCCTCTAAAGACTTGATCTTCATGTCCTTGACCAAGCGGCCCAACTTGGTGACGGGAATCCACTGTAGGGAAAAGATGCTGATGACAATAACAAAGTCTGCTCGCCCGACCCCGCTTACCAGCCAGCCTCACGCGCATGGCCCGGACCTACCTCCTTATCCTCAGCTTTGCCTCCGCGAGCTCCGCGGCCTCGGCCCCGGCCACGACCCCGGCCACGACCTCGACCCCGGACGCCGCTGCCGAATCCTCCACGGAAGCCGCCACGGCCTCCAATCCCAGGGCCCCCGGGGCCTCCAGGCCCTCCCGCAGCACCGGCGTCATCCGCCATTTGCTAAAGAGAGCAAAAAAAAAAACAGCCAGTGAGATCCGGGCTTCTGCTGCTGCCCGTACTGGAGCTACCCCCCGAAAATGGGGGCACGCCAGCTCAGGTACAGCCCGATGTCCACGGATTCCTCGCTCCCTACCCCCCAGCCAAGGCCAGCGCTGCATGAAGGACCACACTCACGTGATTTTTTGGAGAAGAACGACAGTCTCCGGGAGCGGGTTTTTATAGCGCGCCAAATGCCGCGAGATCTAGATTGTCCCGCGGATGAGTCAAGGGCCTGTAAAAAAGCTGTGATTGGCTTCATAACCCGCCTAGGATGGAGTGCGCCTGCGCATCTGAGGGTCCACGGCCCCGGAATCTGTGTGACGTCGGAAGTGCTATAAGTGCTGCTCGCGACTGCGTTGGGCCCTCTCCAGTTGCAGGTATGTCCGGCCACTCTCTTTCCCGGTCCCTATTCATCGCTGGGTGGTGGGCGGAGATCGGCGTTGGTTGAAAATCACCTGCGGCTTTGTCTGTGGCCGTGGGTGAGATTCGGCGCCCAGAGCCACCGGGGACTCAGCTCACCGCCCACTTTTCGATGTGGGGAGGTGAAACCCAGGCCCCGACATGCGTCGCCATTCAGGCTCCGGTTCTCTGGCCTCTGATCCCTGTCCCCTGACCTTGTTTTCTGCCCGCAGGACGCCTGGATCCCTCAAGCCTGAGGCCAACGCCGCCAGGGCCGCGGGGGTAGGAGGACTCGTCTCTCTTTCAATAAAGTTGTTGGTCTAACTCATCTGCGTGTAAATGTTCTTGACTACCTTCCCGTAAGTCTGGAAAATGCATCTTTTAACGCTGGTACCAAGGTGGAAAGGATACCCTTGTGGGCCTTAGCCTCTTGCCAGTCAGACTACCTCTGCTTTGGATACCACACAGGGGTAGATCTTGGGTCTGGAAGTTAGAGGATGTCTCTGAAGGTCTCATACCGGGTACCTTTCACCTTGAGCTTGATGGGAGTCAGGCTGGGCCTGTAACCACAAGCCGGGATGGGAGTGTAAGATTCACAGTTCAAAGTTCTGCAGTGGCTCATTATTTCTCTCAGGACACGGTAAGGGTCTTTAGGTTTTGACGAGGTCACCACACTGGTACTGAACCTGCATTTCTCTGTTCTCTCACATTTGGGAACATGCTGGTTTCTCATTGGCCTGCCCAGATGGTCAGAGCCTACCTACTACAGACTACTTCCCTTAGTGTGGTACTGCAGGTTGCATGGGAATCTGGTTCTCATTTCCCAGATCTGTACCCAGGAGCTAGCAGCATGGGTCTTGGGCGATAAAGCTCCTGAGCTTCTGCAGATTTTAGCCACCTGGGCAGCACTATTTGAAATTAAAGGGAACAATTTCTGCATTCGTTCTTAAGTCGAGAAAACTGCCCAGAAGCTTGGTTCCTGGCCTAGTGCTGCTTAGGTATTAGCCACCCCCATGGCAGGGGCTCCAGGTACCTGTCCCAGATCGGGGATACTATACTCCATCTGTGACTAGATAGGGGAGCAAGGTCAGGGTAGTACAGGGTCCCACTGGGACCCTGTGATTGGCCTGAGCTGGACAATGCCACTATGATGTCAGTGCACTACTGCCATGAAGTGGAGGCTCCTCGACACCTTATGATCACTGGAGCAGCCATACAAAAACAGATCATGGTGAGTGCAAGACACTCTTTGCCACTGGCCCTTATATTTGTGCCTAACTCCAGAGACCCGCCCAGAGCTGGCCCCCCATTCTCTCACTGAGAAAGGATAGACAGTGGGTTACGAGCTTGCAAGTGAGAAGAAAATCTTTCAGAAGGCCAGCTTCAGCTGGGGATTGGTAGTCAGAGGTCTTGACGCTCATAGCTGCCTCCTCGAAGTGGGTGCTGACCCAATCCACTTGGGGTTCTCATGTGGCCCACCTCCCCACCCAAAGCTTCCTGGGGTCTCTCTCTGGGCCTGTGGAGTGGGGGACTGGAATCTGGTTCTAGCCAGGCCCTGATGCTGGCCTGGCCTTTGCAGAGTGGAGGGTATGATCTCAGCCTCTTCGCCAGACCTCCTGACAGCAACTTCCTGTGTTCTGTCTGCCACGGGGTTCTCAAGAGGCCGGTGAGGTTGCCATGCCACCACATCTTCTGCAAGAAGTGCATCCTCCGGTGGCTAGCCAGGTGCTACTGGGTACACAAGAGGATGGGAGGGCAAATGTAGAGATGAGTCCATTCTTGTAACCCAGAACAGAAAGGAAGGTCTGCAAAGCACTGAGTCATGATGGCCATAAGGATTTGGTTACCAAATCTGGGACACTGAAATATGGGGGTCCTCACCCTGTGATATCTGTAAGCCCCTTGCCCCAGCCTCAGACCTGAGAGCTCCCTATAAAGCTCTCTCGTGCCTCTAACAGATACAGAGACGGGAAGACCAGAGGCATGTTGCTGCCACTTGCTACCTCCCCAATCCCAATGTACCCCTACCCATGCCTCCTAGACAAAAGACCTGTCCGTGCTGCAGGAAAGAGGTGAAACGGAAAAAGATAGTCCATGTGAATAAGCTCCAGAAGACCATTGGCCGCCTAGAAGTCAAGGTAGCTTAAAGCACCCACTGCCACCACCTTCCTTGTCCCTTTGGAGGATGGGGCAGGGCCAGGAGAGGGGGTAAGGGGAATCCCATCCTCAGAAGGGATGATTTCTGCTTCAGCAACACAGACTGCAGCGTGGGGGTATCAGACCTGGCTGAAATGTCTCATCTCTACCACTTACTTGCTGTGAAACTCTTAGCAAGTTACCTAACCTCTCAGCCCCTGGGGCCTCAAAATGTAAAATGGGGATTTTAGAAAATGAATTGTTTACTGTGCTGGCTAGTACTCTCCTATCCTCTAATTTTTTTTTTTTTCAATTAGAGTTGACATTAAACATTTTTTAGGTATACGGCATAGTGGTTAGACATTTATATAATTTACAAAGTAATCCCCCTAAGTCTAGCTACCTAATTTTATAGATGAGGAAATGGAGGTCCAAAAAAAAAAAAAAAAAGAGCCTAGTATACATACGACTTGCTAGACTAATCCAGCCATGTACCTCCCTGTTCTGTAAGCCTCAGGGCCGGACCCCCTTCTCTCAGAAATCTAGATTCTTCCCACTTCCAAGCATTTGCCCAACTGCTCCTCTCTCTCCACCACGTCATTGGTGTCATAAGAGCCTGGGAGGCTCCCAGTTAGTTTACTGTTTCTTGCCCAACCTGGTTTGGCTCACGGGGTGCTCTCCCCACTCCCAGTGCAAGAACGCTGAAGCTGGCTGCTTGGTGACATGCCCCCTGGCCCATCGCAAGGGGCACCAGGACTCATGCCCTTTCGAGCTGATGGCCTGCCCCAATGAGGGATGCACAGAGCAGGTGCCGCGTGGGGTCCTGACTGAGCACCGGCAGCAATGCCTACATGGTATCCAGCAGCGCTGCCCCCTGGGCTGCGGAGCCACCCTGGGCCCAGCAGAACGTGCACACCACAACTGCTACCGCCAGCTGCGCGAGGCTTGGGACCAGCGCCAGGAGCACAGCCGGACCCTAGTGCTGTGCCTGCTACGGCGACTACGCAAGTTACACCGCACTACCAACCTCATCCGCCGGCAGCTGGCCCAGCTAGGAGACTTCCTGGAGGATGACACCCTGCTCATGAGCACTAGGCAAGAGGAGACCGAGGCCACCCCAGAAAACAGCAATGGGGCTGAAGTGTGGAGGGGCCAGAGGCAAAGTGGCATTTAAATATAGAAGTAAATAAACGCGAGCACTTGCCAGGTCCCCGCTGTCTCTGTGCTTGCTGGCCTCACAGCCTTATCTCATTTTCCGCCCCCCTCCCCACCTCTCCAGGCACTACTCCCTTCACTCTGTGGGGATACTTTGGTCTTTCTCCCTATTCTTTTCCCCCTCTCTAAGTTCTTTCCCACCACTGTGTCTTCGCACTGGCTATACCCGCTGCCTGAAGGCTCTTCTCCGTCACTCTTGTCTGGCTTCTTTCTACTCAAAATGAATGTCTCCTAGCAGAGGTTTTCCCAGTTACTTTCTACCAATCTGCTTCCCACCTTCATAGCCAATAGCACCAATGGCTCAAAACTGAGCTGATTAAAACCCAACTCCTCACAATGATCCACGAGGAATCCCGTTATCTCTGACCATCTGCCCTTATATTCTCTTTCTTACTCATTCCCTGCAACCACAGGAACTTCTGTTGCTCCTCCTAAGGCCAGACCTGTGTACTGGCTGTTCCTTAGCTTGAAGCACTGTTTCTCTAGATGATAAAGATGAACTGGAACTTTAAGCAAACATAAGAAGTGGGGACAGTGTATGGGAAGACCTAGGGCTTATGGAAGATCTCGCGCTCTGAGAAATCGCAAAAACCCTACAGTAAGAACTCGTTTATAATAAAGGTCTATGGTTCCAATTTCCTCTTCCATTAACTTCCTTTTCCATTATTTAAATACTCCTCCTCTTTGGCAGGCCGGTCATAATGTGCGCGTGGCTTGCCATGTCTGTATGTTATGGGTTGCAGTCATTTTTTCCCGAATAAATTATTTTGGCGATTAAACACTGTGGATATTATTTTTCAGTCGACAATAACCACATGGCTCCCTGCTTCACCTACTTCAGGTTTTTGCTCAGGTGTCACCTCCATGAAGCCTCCTCCACCACCCCATTTAAAATTGCACCCCCTGAACTTCGCTCCACTCCTCGCTGATTCCACAGCCCTTCAAACCAGCTCTCACTTAACTAACGGGCTACTCGAACACAGTATTTTTTTCCTTCTCTGGTGTCTCCCAAGTGCCTAGAACAGTACTTTGCACATAGAATATGCTCGCATACTTAAACGACTCTGAAGTCACTCGATTTATTCATCTACATGCATTATTTCTCATACCACACCGTGAGCTCCAAGGCCTGGTTCAAGGCTCTACTCACGGACACACGCGACCGCGCTCGCCCCCAAATACTAGAATGCCGAGAAGGCAAGACCCTTGGGATTACTTTAATAAACACTTCTCAGGGAACGCCTTTTTAAATTTCCATTAAAAGACCAGACAGCTAACGATTCAGTCCACTGTTAGTCTACCCCATCCGCTGGAGCCACTTCCAATCCGCTCAGCTTCCCAGCCAGGCTGCGGGCCGGAAATGCCTCGGCCGGGTTCCGCTTCCTGACACGGCAGCCACTAACCACAGCAAAGATGGCGCCGAGGTCGCAGTGCTAATGACGTCACATCGGTAGTGGACGGTGACGATACCGAAGTGCGCCGGCAGTGAGCAGTAGCGCACGGGTTCCCCTCACGCGGCGGTGGCAGCTGCGGTGGCGGCAGCGACATGGAGGAGGCTGCGGCCAGAGTGGGCCGCTTCAAGGCCAAGTGAGCTGGGGCG
This sequence comes from Rousettus aegyptiacus, assembly GCF_014176215.1. Taxonomy (NCBI): domain Eukaryota; kingdom Metazoa; phylum Chordata; class Mammalia; order Chiroptera; family Pteropodidae; genus Rousettus; species Rousettus aegyptiacus. The sequence continues at coordinate 15,381,141 of NW_023416311.1, read as the reverse complement.
CTGGGGCTGTCGGCGCCGTCCGGGGAGAGAACCGGGTTCTCAGCGGAGTAGCAAAGGCGCATGCTGTGAACCGGGTGCTCATTCGAGTCTGGAGGGGCGGTGAGGGATGTGTACGGACTGGCCCTCGAGGTCGTGGCGGCTGTGGCGTTGTAAGGTGGAAGAGCCGGCGCCGACTGCTCTCGGGGAGGACTGGAACCCGACCGGGGACAGCCAGCCTCGGTTGCTTAAACTAGCAGCCGGCTTGGGGGTGGGGTCTAGAAATCCCAGAGAAGGAGGAAGGGGCGGATTGAGCACCAGTGGAGGCTGATCCTGGAGAGAAATGCCACCCTTCATCCCTCCGGTAGCGGGAGAACCACCTCTGGGGCAGGCGACCTATGAGCTTTCACTTGTTGCCCCTCTTCTCCAGGGAGCAGGAAGAGAGGTCAGGAGATGGGCCCAGTCAGCAGTGGCCCAGGAAGCCCTGAATCCCGTGCTTATTCAGTCCCCAAAGCTGCTGAACATCTAAGTGCTTAGTGTCCGGAACGGGACAGAAGCAACCCCGCTGCGTGCAACGCAGTTTGGCAGGATAAACATATTAAGCAACGGGAAGCCCTGGCACTAAGAGCCACCTCTTTGGATGGTCAACTGGGTTTGGGGGTTGGGAGGCTTTGTTTCATATTGGCAGTAAGGCTTCCCGCAGTGGAGTTAACCAGGTGCCTTTGAAATCTGAAAAGAGAGATTTAGGCAGTGTACAGGGAACAACCTGTGAGAAACAAGAAAGATCAGCAGTGGCCCCTTCAGGCAGGATCTTGGTTACATGTAAGGAGAGGGGAGGGTTTTAAGTTGTGATGGTGATGTAAACAGATGTGCTAAAAGGATTTTAGTGAAGATACTGGAACAGCTGCCCAGAGGGGAGGGTGCAGTGGCCTGGAGGCAGCTGAAGAGGGAAGATGGCTACTTGGAGGCTGGGATGCAGGCCAGGCTGGTGGTGAGGAGCGGGACCTCAGGGTTGAAAATGTTGAGTATCATGTTGCTATGGGCTGGTGGTACCCAGGTCTGACCTCCCATGGCCAGCAGGGGCCCCCCAAGGACTGGCCTACTGGGCTCTGGGGAATCTGGAAAGACAGCTATTGGACTGCCTGTGCTGTCATGGCACCCCTTATGGATCAACAACCAGCTTTGGGTCTCCAATTTTCTGTACAATGGGAGTACTAACACTTACTCACAGTTCTGTTGAGAGGTTAAAGAAGGTACCAGTGAGAAGACACTCCCCCTCCCCCCAGCCTATCCCTGTTGCTGCTGCCTATAATCACAGGGGCCTGTTAGGTTAACCCCTGGGAGAGAACCCAGCACTGGGCACTGGGGACCAAGGAATGGGTGATTCACTCTCTCCCTTTGTCCTTCCTCCAGTTATGCTGTTGAGCGCAAGATCGAGCCTTTCTACAAGGGCGGGAAGGTGCAGGTACCAGCCTAGGGAGGGGCAGAGTGGTGGGGCAGGCAGGGGCTGCAGAGTGTTACCTTTAGCTGAGGCCTCTCTTTCACCAGCTGGACCAGACTGGGCAGCACCTCTTCTGCGTCTGTGGTACCAGAATAAACATCTTGGATGTGGCCTCGGGGGCCATACTACGTAGCCTGGAGCAGGTGAGGAGAAGGAGAGCCAGGGCGAGGGGCTAGTGTGGAAAAGCAGCCTATTCTCAAGCACTGTGTGTCCACTCTTGCTCCCTAGGAGGACCAGGAGGACATTACTGCCTTTGACCTCAGCCCTGATGATGAGGTATATAGAGAAGGGACAGGAGGGGGTTCCACCACCTCCCAACCAAACTTTGAGTTTATGAGGATGGGTGGCTGTGCCTTTACCCCCAACTGAATTGCATCCTCCTCTAGGTGCTGGTGACAGCCAGTCGGGCACTGCTGCTGGCTCAATGGGCCTGGCGAGAGGGCAGTGTCACCCGCCTGTGGAAGGCAGTACACACGGCCCCTGTGGCCACCATGGCTTTTGACTCTACCTCCACACTACTAGCCACAGGTAGGACCCCAGCTGGGTGGGTAGGCCAGCTATAAGGCACATGGGTAGGGGACTTTGGGTACACCAGTCCCCTTACCAAAAGTACATTCCCACAGGTGGCTGTGATGGGGCTGTGCGCATCTGGGATATTGTGCAGCACTATGGGACACACCACTTCCGGGGCTCCCCAGGTGTCGTGCAGTGAGTAGGAGCAGCAGAGGCTGGGCGGGTGGGGCATCACTCTGAGGTGGCACAGCTCACTGACCCTGCCCACCTGCCTATAGTTTGGTGGCCTTCCATCCGGACCCTGCACGCCTGCTCCTCTTCTCCTCAGCCATGGACGCCGCCATCCGCATATGGTCACTACAGGACCGGTCATGCCTGGCTATACTTACTGCTCACTACAGTGCTGTCACCTCTCTGACCTTTAGTGCTGATGGCCACACCATGCTCAGGTCAGTGGCCTTCCACCCAGGCCTTGGCAGGAATTGGGTGACTGAGTGGGTGGGGGGTGCAAGACTGAGAGTAGAGAATAAAGTGGCTGTTTCCCCCAGCTCGGGCCGGGACAAGATTTGCATTGTCTGGGACCTGCGGAGCCACCAGGCCCTGCGGACTGTGCCAGTGTTTGAGGTGGGTGTACCAAGGGGTCAGGGCTAGTGAGTGGGGTAGGGTTAGGGATGGGTCTGTCACCTCTGACCTGCTCCTCCCCAGAGTGTGGAGGCTGCAGTGCTGTTGCCAGAGGAACCAGCACCCCAGCTGGGTGTGAAGTCCACGGACCTGCACTTTTTGACAGCTGGCAACCAAGGTGTGTGGGGCCAGGCCAGGGTGGGCAGCAGGAACTTACAATAGCCCATGGACCTGTAAGTCCCAGCAGCCTCTGTCCTTGCACAGGTGTACTGCGTGTGTGGGAGGCAGCCTCTGGGCAGTGTGTACACACACAACAGCAGCTGTCAGGCCCTGGGCGGGAGCTGACCCACTGCACTCTGGTCCGAGCCGCTGGCCTCCTCCTCAGTGTCACCGCTGACCACAACCTGCTGCTCTATGAGGCACGTTCGCTTCAGCTGCAGAAACAGGTGAGCACTGCCCCTGCCCAGTTTATGGCCTGTGGACACCAGCCCTCCATTCACAAATGTCCTGGTTTGTGTCTCTCCACCCCCCAGTTTGCTGGTTACAGTGAGGAGATATTAGATGTCCGGTTCCTTGGGCCCGAGGACTCCCACATTGTTGTGGCCTCCAACAGCCCATGCCTGAAAGTATTTGAGCTACACACTTCAGCCTGCCAGATTCTCCATGGCCACACAGGTGAGGGCACCCCGCCGATGCCCCTGGACTCTCTTCCTGGACTGAACTGCTTCTCCTTTCCCTTAATTGGTCTCTCTCCACTTCATCCCAGACATTGTGTTGGCCCTCGATGTGTTCCGGAAGGGGCGGCTATTTGCCAGCTGTGCCAAGGTGAGGTACCCCGAGGTGTGGAGGCATGGGTCCCAATTAGGGAAGCCCAGCCCAGCACCTGTCCTCACCCTTCCCATCCCCAGGACCAGAGTATCCGTGTCTGGAGGATGAACAAGGCTGGTGAAGTGACCTGTGTGGCTCACGGCTCTGGGCACACACACAGCGTGGGCACCATCTGCTGCTCTAGGTATCAGATTAGGGCTAGGGTCCAGGGTTGTCACGGAGGCAGAGGCTCAGGCCCTACTGATGGGGTTCTGTTTTAGGGAGATGAAGAGAAGGTGGCTTTGGCCTTGCTTTTTGACACTCCAGCCCAGGGATGTGGAACAAAGAATGGGCCAGAGGCACACCCAGGTGCCATGGGAGGGGGGGGTTTCTGAAAGTGGCCTCGGGGCTGGGTGAATAAAAGCGGTGGGGCATTGGGGCAGAGAGAATGACCCTGAACAAGGCCCAGGTGAAAAAGGTGCTCCCTGCATTTAGAGCTGGGGGTTCCATTTTTGGGACAAAGTCACCTGGTGTGGCAGCACCAAGGGTGGATGGTAGAGTTTTAAGTTGGGGCAAGTGGTCTTGGAGAGTTCTTCTGGTCTGGACCATCCGTGGTACTACAGGCTTGAGCTGTGATGCATTGGCAGACAGGGCTGGTAGGGGCTCAACAGGTGTCTGTCTCTTCCTCCCCCTCATTGGGCCTTAGGCTGAAGGAGACCTTCCTGGTGACCGGCAGCCAGGATTGTACTGTGAAGCTGTGGCCCCTCCCCGAAGTTCTGCTGTCCAAGAACAAAGCCCCAGACAGTGGTCCTGTCCTCCTACAGGCCTTGGCCACACAGCGTTGCCATGACAAGGTGACCACACATGGCACGTTGGGTCAATAGTGTGGCGGGGCCCTTGCTGGCATAAGGATCTGAGTGAGCTGCTGCCTACTCCCCTCACCAGGACATCAACAGTGTAGCCGTTGCCCCCAATGACAAACTGCTGGCCACAGGCTCACAGGACCGCACAGCCAAGCTCTGGGCCCTGCCACAGTGCCAACTGCTGGGCGTCTTCTCAGGCCACCGGCGTGGCCTCTGGTGTGTCCAGTTCTCACCTATGGACCAGGTGCTGGCCACAGCTTCAGCCGATGGTACCGTCAAGCTCTGGGCACTGCAAGACTTCAGCTGCCTCAAGGTAAGCTGACCCTACACTAGACCTGACCCCTACCTGATGCTATCTCATGACCTCCCTGTCCCAATCCTGCAGACATTTGAGGGGCATGATGCTTCTGTGCTGAAGGTGGCCTTTGTGAGCCGTGGCACACAACTGCTGTCCAGGTGAATGGGTTGGGGACAGGGCAGTGGGTGGAGTGAGCTGGGGGACAGGCCTTGACACTGAGCCTCCTCCCAATCCCAAACCCAGTGGTTCCGACGGGCTTGTGAAGCTCTGGACCATCAAGAACAATGAGTGCGTGAAGACACTGGATGCACACGAGGACAAGGTCTGGGGGTTGCACTGCAACCGTCTGGATGACTATGCCCTCACTGGTGCCAGTGACTCCTGTGTCATCCTATGGAAGGTGTGTGGGCTTGGGTTGGGTGGGTACAGAGTGGGTAGGGCAGCATGGGGGTACCAGTCTGACCCCCGTCTGACACTAGGATGTGACCGAGACTGAGCAGGCAGAGGAACAGGCCAAGAAGGAGGCGCAGGTGGTCAAGTAAGTCTGGGAGTTCCCACCTTAGCCTCCCTGTGAGTGTCACCCATATGTCTGGTACATCCCATGTGTCAGCGTCACATTCTCCGGTTAATGTAGGGTATATTGGCATCACCCCTGCTTTACAGTGTGGGGAAATAGGCTCAGAGCGGCGACACAGCTCACCATCAGTGAGTGCTCAGACCTGGGCTGCCAATTCCCAAGCCAGCCCTCTGGTGGCTCTGCCTTCAGCCACAGCCCTATGGCCCTATCCTCCCACCTTCCCCCACCAGGCAGCAAGAACTGGATAACCTGCTTCAGGAGAAGCGGTACCTGCGGGCATTGGGCCTGGCTATCTCCCTGGACCGGCCCCACACTGTGTTGACTGTTATCCAGGGTTAGTTATGCCTCGGGCCTGACAGGTGGTGGAGTGGGGGGCCTCTGAAGTCCATTATGCCCCTTCCCTAAGGCTTATCTTCTCTCCTTCCACAGCCATCCGGAGGGACCCTGAAGCCTGTGAGAAGCTGGAAGCCACAGTGCTCCGGCTGCGGCGAGACCAGAAAGGTTTGGGGTGGGCCGGTAGAGGCTGGACAGTGGCTGATCTGGGTGGGATGGCCAGTGGGCATATCTGACCATCTCTGTTACCTGCAGAGGCCTTGTTACGTTTCTGTGTCACGTGGAACACAAACTCAAGGCACTGCCACGAAGCCCAGGCTGTGCTGGGTGTGCTCCTACGGCATGAGGCTCCTGAAGAGCTGCTGGCCTATGAAGGTGTTCGGGCCTCACTTGAGGCCCTGATGCCCTACACCGGTACGTAGGCATTGCCCCCGGTGGGGGTAGGAAGTAGCCGGGCCAGACTGTGCGGATCCCTGACAGCCTCTGTCATCCACCAGAGCGGCACTTTCAGAGGCTCAGCCGGACACTGCAGGCAGCTACTTTCCTCGACTTCCTATGGCACAACATGAAGCTACCCACCCTCCCTGTGGCCCCCTCAGCCCTCTGAAACACGCAGAAGGTGTACTTTTCTATTCTAGCTCCCTGTGTCTGTCTGGGCATTGTCTCACTTTGGGTCCTGGGTCACAACCTTGGCCTGCCCCATCCCTGTGCTGTGGCCTGGATATGACCCAACAGGCCTGCCCCTCAGCACAGATACTGGATATAGGTCAATCAGTAGATTTTTTTACTTAGAGGAAATAGAAGAGTATAGCCTCCTGGCCCTGTCAGTCAGGGAATCCCATACCCAAATGCACTTCCTCCTGAGCTGGGGATGGTATATGGCTGTCATCAGGCTCCAGACTCCCTGGGGTCTGGAGCCTCTGGCCTGCTGCTCCAGCTGTGGGGTGCACAGCACAGCCCTCAGTGTGGTTCTGCATACCCTCAAGGGGATCCCTGACCCCCTGGATCCCTCCCCAGTGCCCTTCGTGTGATGGTGCAGCAGCGGCTCTGAATGGCACTGCGCAGGGGGCGGGTGGGCACAGTAGGGGGAAGGATTGTTGCCTGGGGGGGCTCAGGGCAGCTTTGGGCCTCGTCCACCCTGTCCTCCCCACTCTCTGCCCCACAGTGGAGCCCTGGCCCACTCAGGAGCACGCCCAACCCATCTGGCTGCAGCAGCACGGAGGGGAGAAGACCTGTGCGGTTGCCGAACCTGTGATAAAAATGGGGTTTGGTTAGCACAAGGCCTTACCTCTGGCTGGACACCCCCTGCCAAAACCCCACACCTGCACACCTGCATAGCCACCAGCCACGGTCTGACATTTCCAGCACGCGCACACGCGCCCCTGCAGGTACTGACAGCTCGTCGGCCTGGCTGCTTTCATAGGCACGGGAAGCACAGAACTGGGACCCTGGAAGTGGGGTACTTGGGAGGTCACCTTCGTGTGAAGGTGCAACAGCGGCTCTGAATGCCACTGTGCAGGGGGCGGGTGGTCACACAAGGCTTCTACCTCTTGGTCCCCTCATTCCCCACTGAATCACCAACTGTGGGATTCCTCTTTGTTTGGATCTCTGCTGACACCAAGGACCACTCTAAAGCCCACTGGATCTCCACCCTCCTATGGGTGCTACGCACAGGCTACTGCCACCACCTAGTCATTCCACAGCTTCTCTCCCCTGGGTCAGGTGGTATGTGTGGCCCAGCCTTGCTGTATGCTGCCCAGTGGTGGTGGTGAAGGGCATAGGGAAGAAGAGGGTTAGTCTCATACCACTACTCCCCAGGGGCTGTCCCTGCTCTTGTCTCTGGCCTGGGGCCACCTCCTCCAGGTAGGGAGCAGGAAACCATGCTATCTGGCGGTCTTCATTCTCTACCAGCCACCAGCCTGTGTACAAGACAGGGGTTCAGCTCCCCAGGCCCACTGGGCTCCTGGGGGCAGAAAGTTGAAACCCCAGACTCCTGCCCAGCCCTACCTGAGGGGTGTTGCAGCAGCACATTTAGGGCCTCCTGGGCCTGAGCATGGAAGGGTCGGCCCTGTGTGTCCTGGGTGCTGAAGGGCTGCAGGCAGTGCAGGCTCAGAGCCTCCAGGCTGTGGATGGAAAGGCTGCCCACAGGGCCAGGTAGAGGCTCTTCCTGGACAGGCAAGATCACCAGGCTGGAAAGGGCAGCAGGCACGGGCAAGAGATGGGTGGGTGGGAAGTGTGGGGATTGGCCTGCCTACCCTCAGAAGTCCCTCAGCTGCCCTGCCTTTGGACCTCTTAGGCCCTTTCTCCACTATGCCACCTCCACCCTCCAGATACTTCCCATGGGGAGTTTGGGACAGTCAAGCACCTGCCAGGTGGCAGTGTGGACTCCAGGTCCCAGGGTTGTGGTGCAAAGAAGCTGGTGAGCGCCGGTGCCCTAGACACATGGTTCACCAACAGCAATGTCTGTAAATAGGTCTCCAGCAGCTGCAAACGTGTCAGGCCTCGGCCCGTTCGCCCCCCGCGCACCAACAAGGAAGTGTCTGTGGGCATGACAGACCAAATGTCTAACCCTCCCCCAGGGTGTCCCCCCACCAGGCTGCCCCTGCCCCTCCCAGGATCCCTGCCGGCCTGACCTGGAAGCTTGGGGAGAACCCGGTCAGATCTCTGCAGCAGGCCCGCCTCTACTGGGAAGGTCTCCTTGAGGGTCTTCTAAGGGCGAGAACCAACCAGTCTATTGGTCCCAAGACCAGTAGGTCCCAACGTCCACTGGAGTTCACTTGGGAGGGTGGGGTTCCCTTGCCAAGATTATAAGGACAGGAAGCCCTCCAGGGTGTGAGAGCAGACACTCCAGTGGGGGTCAGGGGTGGGTCAAGTTGGGTCACCCCAGGGTCACTCACATGAAGCCTCCTGAACTCATCCCAGCTCCTGCGCACAAAGGTGTTGCTGTTGTCAGACCAGCGCACAGAGAAGGCAAATGTCTGTTGGAGGAAAGGCTGGGGGTATCTGGGAGGGGCCAGGCCATAAAAACTCCCTCCTAACCTCCCTCCCTTCTCAAGGTTGTTAGGGACCTGTAGGGTCATACCTGGAGCCTCTCTGTCTGCACCAGAGCTGCTGCGCGTACTGATGCCGGGTGCCGAGGGCCCGCCATAGCTGTGGCTTTCTGAGTCGCAATCCTGGGCCTCTGAAGCCGGCAGTGAGCAGTGGAGGGTCCTGCAGCTTCCTTGTCCGCACTGGGTGGGGAGGCACTCGCGGGCGCCCGGAAGATTGGTGGGAATTCCCCTGTGACGCCTCACCTCAGACCTGCCAGGATCTCGCAGTGCTGCCCTACCTGCTTCCTTCACAACTTCCTCACTACACCCCAAGCTGAAGGTTTGGGTGGACGGGCAGAAACACAAGGCTTGAGAGTGAGAGGGGGAGCACAGATGTGATGGAAGGGCTAGGACTGCTGCCTGAGGCCCTCCTACCGAAGTCTGGCCTTGAGAGAAGGAAGAATCATCAAAGTGCCGCCAGGCCTGGCTCATCCAGCTCTCCCACGCCCTGTGTTGATACTGATGAGAGCCTGCTGCCAGGGTGGGCCCCACTGCTGTCTTTGAACTCACCTGGAGAGCTCACAGGCAGTTATCAGGAATGGCTTAATCAACTACCTTGGAGAAAGAGCTCTCAATGTTACCAAGTCACAAAGGAGGAAACTTATGTTAAAGGGCTAATTATCAGTTTTTCTGTATGTGTTGGGAAGGGGCAGACCTCATAGGGTCACCCCAGAAGTTCCTCTATGGGGGGCAGACTTAAGGCAGAAAGAAGGGAATCTCTCTGCAGCCACCCGGCATTTGGAGGTGGGGAAGGTTGTGACTGGGACTGTTTTAAGAGCAGTCTCTGAATTCATGATTTATTATAAGTTACTGCATCCTCTGAGACCAGGAGTGACTATTCCCCCCACTAAATGGGGCGGTGACAGAAGGCCCTAGAATCTCGAGATGGTATGCCTGAGTGCCCCACATTTCTGGGCTGCTTCCTTATAGGGGAGATTTCTGCAGACCCATCTAACCTTGGTGCATGGTGATTTTCTGCTGTTGGAACTAATGTAGGGAGGAGGCCCTGAACGCACCGAGTCCCTCTCAGTGCCTTTGTCTCTCACTGTCTCTCTAGGTCCCTCTCAGTGTGTTTACTGTCTCATTGTTTCTTACTGTCCTCATCACTCTCTGCCTCTGAGAGGAGACCGCACTGTGAAGTGTTATCCTTTTTCTAATAAACTCCTTTCAACTCTACCTTTGGTGTGTGTGTTGAATTCTTTCCACACTCTCCACCAAAGGACTGTCTTCTCTTGCTGCAGGGATTGGTACCACCCCCACTCAGGGAAATTGCCTTGTCCTCCATTAGAACCAACAGCTCTGTGTTGGGAAACCCCTCACTCAAAGCCCTCCAGGGAGCACTTCTAGGGCATCCCTCCAGGAAACCACCCTGGCCTGGACCAAAGGCTTTTGTGTGTCCAACCAGCAACTCTCTCTGAAACTCTCAAATCCTCCCTAATCTGGTCCCAGACAATGAATACCTGCTGACATAGGCCTGATTTGCAGTGCCTTCAGCCCAAATGTCACACTCCCCAACCTCAGAGGGAGCCATGCTGAAGGTCCTGCTGGCCTGGCAGGGTCCAAGGTGGGACAGATCCTGCCTCCATGGAAGATGGAAGAGAGAAGCTGGGGAAGGAAATTTACTCACAGCCAGGGACCTAGAAGAGCCCCTGTCCCAACTGACAGTTCCTGCTCCACACCTCCAGCAACCTTGGATCCTTTCCACTCTTTCCTTCTCTATAGCCCCGACCTTCATCTCTCACCTGGATAACTACAACAGCCCCCCCCCCCCACTCCCCAATGTCCATGCTCCTCACTTGTTCCCATGAAATGGGCTCTCCAGAGGAATCTTTGCAAAATAGGAATAGGACCAGGTAGAAGTAGCCCTGCTCAAAACTGTCCAGTACCTTCCCACTGTCCTTAAAGTAACTTCCCAATTCCCTGGCAGCTGATGAGGTCCTTGGTGGACCCCTGCCTACCTTTGGATCTCTCCTCCCTAGGTCCTGTCCCACTGGCCGGCCTGCCCATGCAAGAGGCCAAGACCCACTTTCGCCTTGACCTCCACCGCTCTCAGCTGATTCCCCATCCTTCACAGCTCTAAGTGTCACCTTTTCAAGGAGGTCGTCTGGATTTACCACACCCCCCCATCATAGTTTGTAAGTAATTATTTATTAGCGTGACTCCTTTTGTTTATTTCTATCTTGACCATGACTATGAGCTAAGGAGGTCAGGGTTGGATCTTGTTCCTCACCGTGCCCGGCGCCTGGAACTGTAACAGATTACACACAACACAAATACCTGCGGAATGAATGAGTGTACGTATGGAAGCAAAGGTATCCCTAAGGCCATTCTACATGGGTTTAACCCCTCCTAGCAGGGTGTAGGATCACCGGCCGCTGGGTGCACTAAGGAGCCCAGAGACAAGCACCTCCTCTTTTGAAGCCAAGGCTCCACCCCGCGTTGCCGCGGCTGGGGCCGCAGAGGTGGTTCCCGGGTAGCCGGCCCTAGCGCACACCGCCCTCTGTGCGCTCACAGTCCCGCCCCGCGTCGCCATGGCGCCGCGCAGCTCTCCCTGCGGCGCGCCCTCAGTTGAAAGCACAGAACCTGGCCGTGGGTACACGGCACGGTTGGAGTGGAGCGAATGGGGGCGTCGAGGGCCGCAACACGGACTTCGCCTCAATCACAGCCCGAGTCCACAGCGCGACTGCGGCGCACCTTCCACAACACTCTCCTCTTCTACTGGAGGAAGCCGGAGAGCCGCCATGGACAACGCAAGCCAGGCGCGGGCCGCGGAACTAGGTCCAGGGGCGCGGCCAGGACCCGGGCCTCCGGCCCCGCCTCCGCCCCCGCTCGCGCGTCTGACCGGCCTTTGGCCGGGACCGCAGCCTCCGGCTCTGCCTCCTCCCGGGTGCGGACAGCTACTCTCAGCCCCGCCTCCTCGACGGACCCAGCTCCCGCCCCAGACTCCGCCTCCGAGCCCGCCCCGAGTCCCAGCTCGGGCCCGGCCTCCGCGCCAGAGCCTGCGGCGCGCACGCTGGGTTCCTATGGCCGTGCTCTGGCGGCTGCGCGCGCTCTGGCCTGGAGGCCGACTTGGAGGCCCATCTGGAGGCCGAGCTGGCCCGGCAGACATCGCGCGGGCAACATGGCGGCCTCCAGCGAGCGGGGTCGCTTCGGCGGCGGCAACTTCTTCTCCTTCCTGCCCGGCGGCGCGCGGTCTGAGGCGATGGAGGACCTGGTGACGGACGCGCGTGGCCGGGGCGCGGGACGGAGAGATGCTGCTGCCTCCGCCTCGAAGCTGACCCAGGCGCCTACTCCTGACCCTGAAGTTGCTAATGACACCTCTCGGAGGCGGCCCTGCCGGGCCTGTGTGGACTTCAAGACGTGGATGCGGACGCAGCAGAAGGTGCACATGCCCGGTGGCGCCACCTCCACGCAGAGGCCTGCGAGCCCTGCCCACCCCTAGCCCCGGCCCGCATACGCCTCCACTTTCCCCACCCCTGGCCCTTGGTCCCCACTTCTTGTTTTCAGGGGCTCCGGGAAGGTCTCCTAACGTCTTGGCCGAGCGGCCACAGGTCCTATGCCTAACAAATTTTTGCCCCACAAGGTTGGCAGTTTCTGAACCTTGTCCTCAAGGTTGGCCTGGCCTTTGGGCTTTCAGCCACACGTGGGCAGATCCGCATCAGCACTCATGTCTCCAGTCAGTGAGCCTCCGGCTGCGGGGAGCAAAAAGGGAACTTTGTAGTCTTCTGGTTCTGGGGAAATTGAACTAACCCATGGTTGGTCTCCTTCCGCAGCGGGACGGCAAATTTAGGGAAGATTGTCCTCAGGATCGCGAGGAACTGGGCCGCAACAGCTGGTCTGTTCTTCACACCCTGGCTGCCTACTACCCTGATCTACCCACCCCAGAACAGCAGCAAGACATGGCCCAGTTCATACATTTATTTTCCAAGTTTTATCCGTGTGAGGAGTGTGCAGAAGACATAAGGAAGAGGTAAGCTGTGTATGCACCATCTGCAGGCAGTAGAGCATTCCGCCTGGACCCTGGGTCTGTGGCCCCTGATTGATGTCATAAACGGGAACCTGGATAAGTAGGTGCAGAGGTGGCAGAGAGTTGCCAAGAGCAGGGACCACCAACAGAGTGGGGATTCTGTCATCTGAGCCATCTTGAGGGCTGGGGCTCCTGCTGGGCACTACTTTCTGTAGCCACAGGCCAGCCAGGAGGTCTTCCCTCAAGAGGTCCCTTGCTTAGCACTGATAGAGGTTCCCATAGGTTAAAGAGGACTCAACTTTGCCTGACTTCTGGAGCAGGATTGCTGGTTTCAGGACCTTGAAAACGCATTGCTTTTGCTCTCAAGAGCTACCTTTATCTTATTAGGGAGCCTAAGAGCCATTGTTTGGCTCCCATAGGCATTTCTGAGTTGGATGTGGGGGGCAGGGTAGCTTTGCTGTTTGAAGTCTAGGCAGTTTGAAGGAAATCTTCCTGAACTGAGGCACCAGCCTCCAGGAGCTAAGAAACAAGTTCGGTTTTCAGTTATGCCTTTGTATAGGCCCCACCCTTTCCACACTGCCCAGGGCCAGGGAAGCTGGGGTGAGGCTTCCTGATTGTTATGAGGTTGTAAAGTTGCTTGGCCTATGCCTTAATTTCTTGCCCTGGGCTCTAGTCAGAATTTGCCAAGCTCCCTGAGTGGGGTTTTGCATGGGCCTAAGTTCATATGTGAATGCAGAGTCAGCCCTGTTCTGGGAATTCATTTCTCAGAGCATGAGGACACTCATGGGTGTATCTTACAACAGTGTCCCATTTCTCCTCCTTGGATCAAGCAGGCAGGGAGCTGGTGGGGCAGGGGCAGGGACAGTGGGACCTCTGCCTACCCCCATCTTCCATGTATTGCCCCATACAGGATATGCAGGAACCAGCCAGACACAAGCACACGGACATGTTTAACCCAGTGGCTGTGCCGCCTGCACAACGAGGTGAACCACAAACTAGGCAAGCCAGACTTCGACTGCTCCAAAGTGGATGAACGCTGGCGTGATGGCTGGAAGGACGGCTCCTGCGACTAGAGGTTGGCCAGCCGGAGTCCATGGGACAGCCAGCCAGGGCCTAAGGGTGACCTGACTTGAGAGGGGCAGGATACTTATTAAAGTGCAGCAGAGCCAGAGCCTGTTGTGTTTCAGTTGGGTGATCCTCAGGTTTGGAGTTGAAGTGGTGGTGTCTGCTGCAAGCACCCGTATGGCTGCTGCCTCAGCTGAGGCCCCATGGGGCTGCAGCCAAAGGAGTAGGAATAACCTAGGCTGTCCCTTTCATTCAGGATGTGGCCTCCTGCCCACCTCACGCCTGGTGCCCATTTCCCCACACAAGAAAATGACAAGTGTGGCTGGGCTTCCCTGTCCCACATCCCTTAAAGCCAGGCCATTGTGTCCCCACTGTGTAGCTAGGGACAGCTGCAGTGATTATAGCTCCAGAAGCTGTATGCTCAGTTCCTACAGGGAGGAGAAACACAGACAGGGTTCTTCACTGCGGGTTCATCGACCCTGCTGCCAATTTCCTGTCCAGCACATGGCTTTCCGTAGCTGTATCAGGCCTGTCAGAGGCTTCCTATGGCCAGCTTCCTTGGAGCTTGAGACCAAAATAAAATGCCAGAGAAGTGACTGAGGACCTGACTTCAGTGTGTTTTGTGCGGAGATTTGACAGAGATGGACAGGGGTTGCCCTTGCTCTTAAGTGGTAAGCTGCTTCCTCCTGTCCTGACTCTGGCTCCTGAGGAGTAAGGAGAGGTCCCAAGGCAAGAGTGGGCCAGGATATTCCAAAAACAGCAAGGAAACAGTTGCTGGAGCCATGGGAGGGTCAGATGGCATGAGGTCATCAAGGATTCAGAAGGACATGATTTTAACACGCAGCTCCTGTGACAGGAAAGTCTTGGAGGATTTGGAGCTAAAGAACGGCAAGATGTGACTTTTGAAAGGTTCCTCTGGCCGCTGGGATGAGCCAGGCATGGATGGGAACAGTGAGGGGCAAGCATCCATGTGGCAGCTGAGAGGGAAGCTCGCCCCAGAGTAGGTAGAAGATGCCAGATATACTCTGAAGATAGAGCCCAAGGTGACTATGTGGTTTCAGCCTGAGCAGCTGGAAGGATGGAGTTGCTCTGTGTATCAGTGAGATGGAGAAGGCTGAGTGGAGCAGGCTTGGAGGTAAAATGGACCCAGCTTTTGAGCCTTCCTGATCTGCTCAGCCACACCTGCTCCCAGACCTTGGCTCCCAGCCAGAATACAACAGCTGGAGGGGAATGGAGTCAAGAATGAAGGTTTGTTTTTAAAATAGAAGAAAGCGTAATATGTTTGGTTGCTGATGCAAATGATCAAGTAAAAGGGGGAAATGGATGATACAAGAAGGGAAACATTTGCTGACAGATGAGAGGCAGTGGGATTAGATACACAGTGTAATGGATTTGAAAGAACACTGGTGGGTAGCACCTCTGGCCACACTTGCCCTGGGATGGGTTCCCCAGGGGGCTGGGCCAGGCACCACCCTCCTCACTGAAGTCATGATGGGAACCTGGATTTGAATCGCAGCTCTTCATTTTCAGTGATCCAGGAACTCAACCAGCCTGCCTAGTTATTATCTGAGAAGTGGGGATGATAACAGTCCCTACCCTAACAGGTCATTGTGAAGCACTTGGCACTGTAAATTCTCAACAAATGCAGATTTGTCATTAATGCCCTAGACAGAAACATAGGAGTCATCCAGGCTCCTGTCAGGTTGACCTGGAAGGGACCTGGAAGGAACTTGAAGGAAGGGATACTAACTGGGGGCCAGGAGATCTGTGGAATAGACCCAACAATGGCTTGGGGCAGTTAGGCCCCCACTTGGCCAAACTCTCAAATCTCATGCTCCCCAACCCTTGACCCCAAACTAAATGTCAGCCACAAGGGAGATCGGGAAACTCAGGAATGTGGAAGGCTCAGAGCACCCTTGGAGCAGAGATACCCCAAATCCCACCCATGCTGGCCTATGAGCTCTGCCCACCTGGACAAGTGCTCCTGGGGACAGAAGCCATTCTCCCTGCCTGTCAGGGAGGCTAAAACCCTCTGGAGAAGCTAGGGTACATTGGGGAGTCAAGGGAGAAAGGCTCCAGTGACCTATCTCTGGTCTGCAGGGGACTGGGGCCCAGGGACTCATGTTCATTCCCCTTTCCTGAGGTCTGGGATAAGATGCTGGAGCCCTCGGTTACCCCCTTGCTCATTCACAAAAGGGCCCTGCTCAGGTCTCCCTGTCAAGCCGCCTGGCTACAGCAAAGACTGAGTCCAGTGTCCACCTGCCCTGCTGCCCCCTGACTCCCTGTGAGGGCCTGTGGGGGCCCGTCAACTTGGCCCTGTTCCCTGATTGTGATCTGGTGGGTGGTCTCCATCTCGGACCCGGATCAGGCAATGATAGTGAAGGAGTGGAAGGTGGGCAGGGAGGAGGTAGGGGAGGGCTCCAGTCCAGCTCGTGGAGGAGTGACGGGGTGCAGGCTCGGCCCCGCCCCGCGCGCCCCCGCCGTGGCCGGCGCGCGCTCCCTGGAAGAGGCAGCGGCAGCACCAACCAGCAGCATCGGCAGCAGCCCCAGACGGCCTCGGGCGGGGCCGGCCTGACGGACGGACAGACAGACAGAAGGCGAAGGGGTCGCGCGGCCCGCCGGGGTTAGCAATGGAGGGAGCTTCATTCGGCGCGGGCCGTGCAGGGGCTGCCCTGGACCCTGTGAGCTTTGCACGGCGGCCCCAGACCCTGCTGCGGGTTGTGTCCTGGGTGAGTGGCCCCCGCCCCGATATCCAATCCCGCCTTGCCTCGCATCCCTCGTCCCTCTCCCCAGCCCCTCGCCCCCATTCTCATCCTCACTGACCCCTCCCCCACCGGCCGCAGGTTGGAGTGACGTCACCCGACTGGGCGCGCCCACCTGCGGGCGGGGGAGGGGCTGGCAGCGACAGCCTGGGACCTTGAGAGGTCACCACCGGCCGCCCCCTACCCCCAATTCCTCTTTAGGTCTAACTTCTCTTTCTCAGCCCTCGCCCCAATTTTCCTGTCCTCACGATCTAGAAGCAGGCATAAGACTGGGGACAGGATTCACCGAGAGGCTTGGCCACTCAGCCTCTACCCAAGGAGGGGGCTACAGGAGCCTAGAGGATCAGGCAGTCTCCCCGTGCTTCCACACGCACATCCTCCGGGCTCCTTCGAGGGAGCTGGCCCTTCCCAGGTCCCCAGTTGCAACTGTGAGTTGGGGGAATGTTCTGGGATTCTTCTGAGTGAGGCAGCCAGAAGGGGCTCTTCTCTGGGAGGGCTTCCTGGAGGTGGTGTGGGAAGGGCAGATTTGGGGGCAGCTTAGCCTACTGGGGTATCCCTAGGCCCTGTGGCCTGCTCCTCCTTTCCACCCCTCCAGGCAGGAGAGATGGGGAGGTGGGGTGCTGAATTTTGGGTTTTGTCCAGCAGCAGCAGCTGATGGCAGCTGCATCTACTTGGTGGTCTTCCAGTAGAGCAATGCCCAGGGTGGAGCAGTGGGCCTCCCCCTCCTGTGTGGAATGACTGGCCATACTGGGATGTAGGATCCCTATGTTCTGGTTCCAGCTATGGCCTGACCTGTGGGCCACTCTGGGGGTGTGAGTCCATATCTTGTGCCTTGCTTTCTCTCTTGGGTAGGTCTCTAGGAGCTAGAGAAGGAAAGGAGAAAAATTAAGTTGAAATTGGAGGTCTTTTTTTAGAAACATAAGGCTGCTCAGAGCTAAAAGATCAGCATCTGGTGTAAAATGGTCCATCTCCTACCTACCTTCCATTCCTGGTAGGAACAGGGTGCTGAGGTTTGACCGAACCCTAGAGGTCAATCATGGCACCTTTTGAACCCAAACTCTTATAGGTGATATTAATAATTAATGTCACCTATATTATTATTCATTAATTAATATTAATAATTAATCACAGCACATGGGGTCATCATCCTTGAGTGCCCACCAAGTGTAGGACACTGGGTGAGATATTTTTCTCAGTCCCCAACATCCCATGAGCTGTGCCTGTTACTACATTTGATATGCTGGGAAACAGGGCTGCCTAGCTCACAGATGCTGAGGGTGCATTCCACACAGGGCCTAGTCCTCAGCTCTATGTAGCTGTCCCTCTGTTGCGCCCCTTACCTTCCAGTGTCTCTCGGCCTTTCTCTCCCTGCCGGTTGCACATCTACCTTCCCCAGACCCTTTGGCTGAAGCCTAGAATCACTGGATCCAGTTGAAGGCTCCTGTTCCCATACTCTCCAGTGGGCGGTGAGAAGACACTACAGGCCCCACATGATGCAGATGACCCAGTTTGAATGTCAGCCCCAGCTCTTATCAGCAGTCTGACTTCAGACAAATCACCTGTTGGAGCCCTAATTTCCCTATCTGTAAATGGGATAAGAACAATGGCACCTTCGTGGTTTTCTGGGAGGATTCTATGAGCGAACAACCTATGTACAGTAGTGTTTTTAAGCACCTTGCCTGGGGATAGGAGATGCTCACTAAATGGTACATGTTATCCATAATTACTAAATAGCTGAGGGAAGTATTAAGGGAGTGCCCAAAGACCTTCATCCAGACACGTGCTTCGTGCTGCAAGGGTGCAAGGGAATGCAGGGATAGGCCCGAGGGCGTGGCCGCTCGCGTTGGGCCACGGAGACCTTGGCCCTCGGCGAAGGAGGGGAGTCACTCCCAGGCCCTGAGTGCCACCCGCTGCCCGCAGGTGTTCTCCATCGCCGTCTTCGGGCCCATAGTCAACGAGGGCTACGTGAACTCCGACAGCGGCCCGGAGCTGCGCTGCGTCTTCAATGGAAACACGGGTGCCTGTCGCTTTGGTGTCGCGCTCGGCCTCGGGGCCTTTCTTGCCTGCGCCGCCTTCCTTCTGCTCGACGTGCGCTTCCAGCAGATCAGCAGCGTCCGCGACCGCCGTCGCGCGGTACTGCTGGACCTGGGCTTCTCAGGTGGGCGTGGCCGGGCGGAGAAAGCGGGACCCTGGAGGGAAGCGCGCGGGACTTCTCGGGTGAGCGTGTGGGGAATTTAAGGGGCGGGGCCAGAGGGAGAACGTCTTGATTCTGAGGTGAGTGGGGCAGGAACAGGTACGAGCGGGGTACAGGCGGGGCCTGGTGGTGGGTGGGGCCTCCATGCGTACCGACGCCTGTTTCCGGTGTTTTTGGGCGGAGACCTCAGATGCAGCACCCTTCAGCCGCCCACCCACTCTCCCGCAGGGCTCTGGTCGTTCTTGTGGTTCGTGGGCTTCTGCTTCCTCACCAATCAGTGGCAGCGCACGGCACCCGGACCCGGCACCAAGCAAGCGGGAGACGCAGCGCGGGCCGCCATTGCCTTCAGCTTCTTTTCCATCTTCAGCTGGGTGAGTGCAGCACAAGGCCAGTGAGGGCTAGGCCCGTCCAGGCTTGGACCGGGGCAGTGTCGGCTCTGAATGACCCCGGGTTCCCTCTCAGGTGGCGCTCACCGTGAAGGCCCTGCAGCGGTTTCGCCTGGGCACCGACATGTCTCTCTTTGCCACCGAACAGCTGGGCACCGGGGCAGGCCAGGCCTACCCCGGCTACCCGGTGGGCAGCGGCGTGGAGGGCACCGAGACCTACCAGAGCCCGCCCTTCACCGAGACCCTGGACACCAGCCCCAAAGGGTACCAGGTGCCTGCCTACTAATGGCTCGCAGGCTTGGACCAAGGCTGGAAGGCTGCCCCATTAGTGCAGGACCAAGGCTTTCTGTGACCTCCCTCAGGTCTTCCTGGCCCAGTGCCGGGAATGGAGGGATGGCCACTATGGGCCATCTGGAGCCAAGAGAGGGTAGCCTCCGGAGTGCCTGGGCTGTACTCCCAAGTCCTCCCTATACCTTTAGTCCATAGCCCCAGGTCTGAGGTCTTGACGAGGGAACAGCACAGCACTGGACATGTGTCCTCCAACCTCTAGTGGTCCAGCCTGGGCAGGGGGCCATTCCTCTCACAAGGCAGCCAGCTCCAGGTTCACCTGTTCACTCCAGTCAGGGATCCAGCTGTCCCTCCATAGCCAGGTGTAGGGGCTCCTCCCACCCCCATGCTGTGGCCCAGGGAGTATGGCCACTGTTCCCATCCCATGTTCCCATGGGTAGTGGCAGTCCTTGTTCCTGTCATGATGGTTCACCCTGTAGGGGCATGTGCTCATTTCCTCTCACCTGCCACTAGAGTAGCCTGGCCCTGTCAATGTTGTGATTGTGATCAAGTCTTCAGTTTTCATCTGGTAGTTCCCCCCAAGCAACCCTTCTGTCTGTGGCCCCTTTTCCAGCCCCTCCATGCCTTGGCCCAGACCCCTGCCCAGGTGTGGGCAGTTCTGGCTAGGAAGGCATAACCTGGCCATAGGCCTGGGCACCAGCCCTTCAATAATACCAACGGAGGCTTAGGACACCTGTGTGCCTGGCAAGACAAGCCCCATGTGAAGAGAAAGGCTCTATTTGCCCACGGTGCCCGGGAGACAGCCATTCCATCTAAACCCCTTTACCTTGGCTTCCTGGACCAATCCCTCAACTCCCCAACCTGCACCCTGTTTTAAGATCCAGTCCAGCATTAAGGTCCATCTGCATAGCTGACCACTCATGCGTTTCTCCAAGCTGGCTTTTCATATTATGTCAGTACCAGATGCAGTTGCCACATTTCATTCTTACAGACAGACACCTCTCTCTGGAGTTGCAGTTGAGTGACAACCCTGAACATTGTAGCATAGGTCAATTATGTGTGGATATTTAAGTGAACATGTTTACAATTTTTGTATATATGGATCTTTTCCTTCCTCCTCTGAAAGAACAATCCGTGATTGTGTAATTTCAGTGTCCCATGTTCCAACTGCAACTTCTTTACAATAAAGACTATAAATGAGTTTACTGTGGCCCAGACACTCTTGGACTCATTTCTACCTCTGCCCCTCCCAGTGCTAGAGGTTGGGATCTGAAGGGCACTAGGGCCCAGAATCCCGGAAGGGTCAGGCAAGTGGAAGCCAGGTTGACCGCTGCCTGGGGGCCCCAAGTCCATAAGCCCCTCACCTTGTCACACTGATCTGGAACTGGGTTGCTCAGAGCAGGCACTCTGAAATGTTGAGATCCCCATCTCATTTATCCCTTTTATAATAGCAAAAGTACTAAATATTTCTCGTGGGAGTCTATCTTTAGTAGTTCTTTCATCAGTCAATGGTTGTACACTTTGAGTCTCCATATTACTCCCATTCTTAAAGGATAGGTTTACTAGGTATATAAATGATAAGTAATTTTCCTTAGAACTTTAAAGGTACTTCTGTTTTAGGATCCTACACTGTGAGTGAGAGCATTGATAACAGTACAATTTGCATTCCTTTGTAGGTTTTCTTTTCGTTAAGTTTTAAAATTATTTTGAAGTTGTGTGTCTAGATGTGGCTGAAAAATTATCCTGCTTAGTGCTTGTTTATCTTTCTTTAGCGCGTAGGGAATGCAGTCATTTCTCCAAATATCCCCTTCTCACCACCTTCTGCTCCTGGGACCCCCCATCAGGTGTAGAGCTTCCAGAACCACATTCCATGACCAGCTCCTCTTTAGAGATTTTCCCAGCTTGGTCTTATTTAGTTTTGAACCCAACTATTGGGGTTTTTATCACAGTTTTTCATTTCTAAACTTTCTAATTGGTTAGTAACCTAGTTGAGTGAAGCAGTTAAGAACCATCTCTGGAACTGGAATGCTGGCTTTGTCACATTCAAGCTTGGTCACATTGGGTAAGTTTCACAACTTGTCTATGCCTCATGTTCTCCTATAAAAAGATAATAGTTCGGTCTGTGGCCATGCCACCTGGAACGTGCCCAATCTCATCTGATCTTGGAAGCTAAGCAGGGTTAGGCCTCGTTAGTACTTGGGTGGGAGACCACCTAGGAAGACCAGGTACTGTAGGCATTTTTAAAAAAAGATAATAGGGTGGGGTGATAATGTGTGTAAACACATTAATGGTAACACATGTAAAGAGCTCAAAGCAGTGCTTGTCACACAACCAGAACTACTTAAATGTCACATAGTACTATTATGGGTTTTGTTTCTTAAGAATAGGTATTTGCAATACCCTTAACAAGATATCCCAGTTTCCAGCTTACTCTTCTGTGGGTTGGTTGTACTCAGGTCTGCAGAGGGCATCAGCTATGAGGTACTTCTCGTGTGGTAGGAAATGCAGGTGGCCTCTCTGCAGCCTGGCAGCTCAATGGAGGGTGAAGAATGGAGGCTCTCCTCTCCATCACCCAGGGACATCACTTTAGTTCCAGCCATGGGCAGTCAAGCAGCACTGTCCAAGTCCTCAGCTTCAGGTGGCAGTGGCAGTGCAGCCACGTGCCTCCAACCTGGCCCCCATACAGGCCACTGACTTTGGCCCCTTCATCACCATGGATACCCCCTTCTGTTTATTTTAGAAAGACATCTCCATTTCTTCTAATCTATGGACGTTTCCCTTGTCTTATTTGGATGTGGCTATGTGTTTAGAATTTTTTTTTCCTATCTGTATGTGTTCGGGGCAGAAAGGGGAGATTTCAGTGTGTCTGGTCCCCTTCCAAAATACTAGATTCAAATAATTAAACAAATTATTTTATTCTCCCCCACTGTTTCTAAATTGTTCTTGTTGAGGTTCACCTTCAGTAGTTCTTTCACACATCTATGAATGTACACCTTGTGTCTATGCCTCCCATGTTCTGGAAGAATAGTTTTACTGGGTACAAAGTATGGGTCAAGTATGGCTGTGTCTACTCCTGGAAGACTGGGTAGTGCCAGTCCTCAAGGAGCAGGGCCCCAGGCTGCCACTCCCTGTGAGCAAAGCCTGGCTGCCCAGCTCTCCCCACAGGTCTTCTTCCACCCCTGGTTGACCGCCTGAGCTGTAGCATCTAAAGACTGAGTCTCCCTTGCTGCTGGGCAACCTCAGAAGACAGAGAAGCTCAGAACACCATCTATGTGCATTATTGCAAAATAAATTTATTTGAAGATAAACTTTTATAAAAGGTCAGAGGCAATTTGAGATCCCAGATTCAGCTTGTCTCGTAGAAAGATTTAACTTCAAGTAGCACAATTTTGTGTCTGCTTTTAATCCTGAACATTCTTGAATCATGAAACAGCCAACTGTTTATACAACACACTCAAAATCTGGCTCCGGCACCAGTGGACCCATAGCTTCAGGCTTGAGGCCATGGTGCTTAGGCTCAGTAGGTCCTAGATCTGGCCAGTGGCTCTGACAGCACAGACAGGTCCCTATATTCCGGCCCTTCTCTCCCCTGGAACCTTCCAAAGGCATGAGATACAAACCAAGATTGGCCCACCACTGAGGCAGGGGTCTCGGCTCAGTTTCCAGAAGAAAACCAGATGGACTCCTGCCTGACTGTGCTGACACAGCAGGGTGGGCTGTCCTTGTGATCTCTGGCAGACTGGCCAACTGAGGGGCCTGAGCAGCTGGCCTCACCAGGGCCTTACCTGGCTGCCTGGCAGCCTGTGAGGACCAGGAGAAAGGAGACTCATGAGTGTGGCCACTTCTGCCTACTTGGCAAGAGCTACGTGAGGGTCCTGGCAACAGCTTGCAGGGAGGGGAAGTCATCGTCCCGGGCAGTGTGGAGAGCCTGGTGGCTGCTGACGTCACCATGTGCAAGCACCTGCTGGCAGGTGGGGCACACACAACAGTCCAGGCCTGTCTGCCAGGTGCTGGCTTGCCACGCATTCTTCTTCTTCTTGGCCTTGGTGCCAGGAGGTCTCTCTCGGCTTTGGAAGTCTGTGTGCGCAGACAGTAGCTCCTGCTGCTTGGCTGTATCGGGCAGGAGCACCAGCAGCTCATTGAAGATCTTCTGGAAGTTGTCCCCAAGCAGGTCCCGGCAGCTCTTGTAATACTGGGCTGCAGATATCACGCCCTGCCACCCAGAACCAGGCCCAGTCACACCTAGCCCAGGCCTGGACCCCAGGTGGTGGGCTGGCCCCCCTCTCCCCCCCAGCCTGACCTGTCTGAACTCCCCCGAGTGGCTCTTGAATTCACTGAAGCGGGCCTCATCACTCTGCAGGAAGTCCTTGATGGACTGGATAAGCTGCAGATTCCTCTCCCGGAAGTTGTCAGGGACCAGGTAGGTCTGTGGCACCGGTGTCAGCTTGGGTCTGGGGGTTGAGGAGACAGGGAGGAGGTGGAGGCTTCAGTTTTGGGGATGGTTCAAGGTTGAGAGCACTCTCCCCGGCTCCCAGGGGCACAAGGCTAGGC
Source organism: Rousettus aegyptiacus (assembly GCF_014176215.1). NCBI lineage: Eukaryota > Metazoa > Chordata > Mammalia > Chiroptera > Pteropodidae > Rousettus > Rousettus aegyptiacus. Next base: position 15,357,350 of record NW_023416311.1, on the reverse strand, counting down.
AGCCCACCACACTTACGCTTTTGTGGTGGTGGTAGTGCTGGGGACACAGGCTGGGTGGGGGCTGGGCAGAAGGCCAGAAAAGCCAGGGGGCGGCTTGCTGACAGAGGGCACAAGACCTGGCGGAGGTGGGGGTGGAGTGCCCTTCAGGAGCACCACAGTGCTGAAGCCTGCAGGGGCGACATATCAAGACCCAGAACATAACCCTTGATGGCCAGGGATGGCCAGACCTCATCCCCTGCTTCTCACAGGCTACCCAGCTCACCTGGATCAGGTTTCCATCCTTAGACCACACCTCCCATCAAGAGCAGGCCAAGGGCCCAAGGGCCTGACAATGCCCAGAGCCAGCACACATGCTGTGCTCCCTCGTGGCAAATCCTGGCCTAAGTTCGTGGCAAATCCTGGCCTAAGTTAACTTATTTGTCCAGACCTTAAGAAGGGGTTAGGATTGCCCCATTTCACGGAGAAGAAAGGGACACAAAAAGGTTAAATGGTGGAACAAGGTCACACTGTTCACAGATGGTGGCGCCCATGTCCCAACTTCTAAGCTTCTAAAGCAGCTGGAAACCACTGCACAAGCTCATTTCTCCCCACCCAGGTCCTGTGGCTACCTACACTACATAACCTTGGGCCCTGGGGGCACCATCCCGACTCTACAACCCCAGCTCCTTCCCACACACCCAGATGCAGGCCTGAGCCAGGTGCGCCTACCTGGGGGAGGGGGCATCCTGGGTGGGCAGGAGCTGCTTAGTGCTGGGAAGTCTTCCTGGGGCGTGTGGCAGGGGAGGGGCCCCAGGGGTCGTGGGAGCCCAGGGGGTTCCTTGGTGACACTCCGAGCTGGGGTCGATCCTTCTGTGTGTCCATTGACGATGACAGTGACTGGCCCCTCAGCTCTGCCTATGGGGACCGGGGGGGCCTGCTCAGCCCCAGGGGGGCCATTTTTGTCAGGGAGCAGTGGCGGGGGTGATGTGGCACCCAGCTTTTCAGAGCCCACCTTCTTCTTCTTGCCGACTTTGGTGAAGGTCTGGGTGGAGGCCAGCGCCAGCAGGGAGGAGACAGCGACAGTGGTGGGCCCACTCCGAAGCTCTGGGGCAGTGAGGCTGATGCGGCTGTCCTCCTCTTCCTCCTCCTCTGTGATGGGCGGCCCACCCTTCTTGCTGCCCTTGCCCCCCTTCCCAGCCTTCCTGGGAGGCTGGCTGCCTCCACTGGCAGCCTGGGCCCCTGAGGTGGGCTGTACCACCTTCTTGCTGCTGCTGCTGTTCCAGGCAGAGATAAGGCTGGTGGGGGTAGTGCTGGGCTTGGGGGTGGAAGACACCAGGGCAGGGAAGTCATCCTCCTGGAAAGTGCTCCTACTTCTGATGGGAACAGGGTATGCCAATGCCAGCCCCACAGGGCCCAGGGCTGCTGCTGCAGAGCAGGAGGAAGTGGAGGTGCAGAGACTGGGGAAATCTTCGTCCTTGAGCTTCAAAGTGGGGGGCAGGAGGGTGCTGAGCCCAGGGAGGGAAGAGGGGTCAATGGCCTGCCAAGCCTTGGCCTGCCCCATAACCACCCTCCATAGGAGCTTTGCATCCTGGCCCCAGTTTGTGTACATGTGTACCTTGGAAGTGTGGCCCCTGAGGCAGGGCTGGTGGTTGGGAAGGTCTCTTGGCTTACAGGACCATTTGTTGAGGCTTCCTTGGGGCCTACAAGACACAAAAGGATCCTATGTCAGCGCCAACCAATGCTGAGGGGGTGGGAGCAGGCTCTCCAGGATAACCAAGGAGCCACCCAGGTGGCTCTCAGGCCCAGTTAGAGCTGCCTGCAGGAAGGGCTGGCTCACCTGGGCCTTCACCCTGAGTCCGAGGTAGGCGCCGGGGCCCCCGGGACTCCTCTGGCCCCTGCGCCCCTGCCTCCTCCTTCTTGAGCCTGCTTCCCTCCTCTCGGTCCTTGCTCCTGTGCATCTCCTGCTGCTGCTGCGTGACCACCGAGGCCCGGATGGCAGCTGCCACTTCTCGGTCCTCTTCTTCCCTGGGATGGGGAGACCTTCAGGCTGGGCAAGGCCCGAGACTACAGCAGTGTGCAGGGCAAGGGGCTGGGGAACTGCCTTGTTCCCCGGAAGCCTGGACAACAGGAGGCTGCAGGGAGCCAGGCCTGGGGCCAGAAGAGTTGGTGCTGGTCCACCCTCACTGGCCAGGAGACAGCACTTGTGGAGCAGCAGGAGTCTGCTCTGCCCCCCACCCCCAACCTCAGGATATAGCTGTGGGTAGTACCTTGGCCCAATGCTCTGAGGTAGCATTTGGGGTCAGCAAATGCCTGGCTCCTGCCTGGCATCAGCATTGGGGGCAGCCCCTGACTTGAGCATGTGCCTGTCACACTAGTGTAGTGTAGTGTAGCAATGAACCTATAAATGACATAGGCCTTTCTCACCCACCCCAACCTGCAGGTCCTGGTATATCTGGCTGAAACTAGAGGAAAGAGGAGGAAATCTCTGCTCACTGAGGACATTGAAAGCCTGGCTGCCATTCCCAGCACACCAGATTCCAGAAGGACAGAGTCTCCATGCTTGTTCCCAGCCCAGCTTTGGGCCACTGCCACTGCCTGAGGGGTGGCACCTGGAAAATATTGGTGGCATACAAATCCTCCCACCTTTTGTACCTCCAGCTTCCTCGGCGGTTCTGCTGGGCTCCACGGCCACTGGCCCGGCTTGCACGGCCCTGGCGGTTGTACCTGTCCACCTCCTCGTAGTCCTCACCACTGACAATCCCTGTGGCCAGCATATAGCCTATCACGGGCCCAAGCCAGACTGAGGCCAGTGGACTGGCTTGGACAGCAGAGACTTCTCTGCACCCCACAGCATGTGAGCCCAGGGGATGGGTTCAGATACCTCAAGGGGTCCATGCCAACCCCAGGCCTTTAAGGCATGAGCACCAGGTCAGAGAAAGAAGTGGGCTTAGAGAGGGGCCTGGGCCTGCTGGCCATACAGCCTCAGGTGGGGACCCACACAAAGCAGGCACTGAATAATCCTCTGACCTTGGGGAGAGTCCCAGGGACCCCAGAACACAGACCCGAGTCGCTGTTGGAATCAGCCAGGGTGAAGAGCTCCCTACAGTCACAACATGCTCACAGGAGATGCAGGTTCAACATGTATGTGTCCCTTGTCTCCGCTGACACACAAAGGTCGGATTGGGATCCGGGTCTGAGGCCTCTAAAGCAGGGCAATGTGAACCCTGCTTTGCAGAAGGGAGGCCCTGCTCACCTTCGTTCCGGCGTGAGTGCCGTGGCGTGTAGCTGAAGTTCAGGTCTATCTGGCGGTTCTGGCGGGCCTCGGCGCGGCTCCGGCTATGGCAGGCCGTTCTGTGCGCCTTGAGGTCAATCTCAGTGCGGAAGGCATGGGTGAACTGTTCAGTACTGCAGCGGCCTTCCTCGCACAGGAAGTGCTTCTCCCGGAAGTGCTCGCGAAGATATGCGTAGTCGCTGGTGGGGCGTCAGCAAGAGCCTTGTCAGTCCTACCACCCTAGCCAGTAGCTTCTGCCCAACCTGCTCTGGGTGTTCTAGGGGGCCACCCTGTACTGTCCTGAACCCACCTGTAGTAGTCCTGGGCCCCATCCGAGTCACAGAAGTGGCAGAAGTAGTGGTCTCGACGCAGATGCTTGAGCAGCTCGTCATTGTCTAGATAGCGTTCATCACAGAACTTGCAGAGTGGGTGCCCACGGTGCGACGTGTCATCAGGGTCCCCCTGCATGCGGTGCCGTGCCAGGTCCTTGCGCGAGTACCACTTGCGCTCATATGTGAAGATCTGTGGGGAATGGGTAACTGGGCACAGGGTTCAGGCTCCCAGGCCTCTTGTCCCCTCCCATGGCCAGACAGTGGAGAGAGCCCCTGGACACCAGGAGCCTGGCAGGCCCACACAGTCACTGGGAGGCCCTCCCTGTCCAGACTGTATGCAGCCTGATTCCCAGCCCCTCTCAAGGTTCTATGACACAAGAGAGCTGGGGGATGCTAGGGGGCTTCAGGGGTCTGGTCTGACCAGGGGCAGAGGCAGCAACCAGCCTCTCACAGCTGTTTGGCTGAGCCCATGCTCCATGGCGCTTGGCCACCATCCACCTCCACCCGGGACTCCCTGGGTCCCTGAGACCCTTAGGTGGGTACTGTTGGGGGTAGGGACACACCTTGAGGTGTTTGAGGCACAGCTTGCAGCAGAAGAGTTCATGCTGTTTCCGCATGTGCTGCTCCAGGTCCCCGAAGAGGCCGAAGGGCGGTAGCTCAGGGCACCTTGGGCACTCGTGGTGCAACAGCTGCCTGGGAGACACCGAGAGCCACCCACCCCCTCAAGCATTCAGTGTCAGCATCAGGAGTGAGCACTGGCACCTCCCCATGGCCCCTTGCTCCATGCCCCTGTAGATGTCCTAGGAGAAGCCAGGGAAGGGACTCCCACCCATGCCCGCCATGGCTCCAATCTTTGAGTCAGACAGTGCTGGACCCAGGGTCAGGAGCTGCTCCCCACCAGGGCCTAGATCAAACAAGGCCATAGGATGAGTTTGGGTCCATGATCCAGGGGAGAGACCCCTGCGTCAGGTGGACATAATGATGAGTCTACATAGAGGCTACCCCTCACCTGGAAGATGAGGACCATACCCATGACAACTGCACCCCTTCATGGGGTTTTCATACCATGGGCCAAGAGCATGACTTGCAGGAGCTCACGTGTACCTTAAAGGGACCCAGAAAGCAGGTGCTATGTGCTATACGAGGAGCTCTTTTTCTGAATTCACCCCCTGCCACCCATCTCTACCACTTCATGAGGAGTGCTATAAGCATCCCCAGTTATAGGAGAAAAACTGAAAATAGGACTCAAGCCACATGGCCCTGACGTTTGTGTCACATCAAGTGCCCCCACCCTCCTGAAAACTGTGAGCACAGGAGGTAACAGGGATACACTCATGCCTGCCACAAAGTGTCACACAGGATGCAGGCTGGCTACAGATCCTAGAAGCCCAGGCTGAGGCATTCTCTCTCACCTATACAAGGCAAACACTTTCCCATCAGCAAAATAGATGTCATACTTCTTCTCATGCTGCAGCTGGTGGATGGGGATTGTGGCAAAGGCGGGAAGCTTCTTCCCAAAGACCACCTAGAACCGAAAGTGAGAAGACCTGGTGATCAGGGTGGATGCCCACTGGAGGACACTGTCAGTCTGAGAAGAAAGAGAGGTACTCAGGGCCCCTTCCAGAAGGCCGGAGGCAGGCCCAGCACCCTCTGCCAGGCCAACTTGGGGTTGCCTTGACAGATGCAACACCTGGCCTTGCCACTAGGGGGCAGCTGGCTCCCCATTCACAACCAAACTTGTACCCCAGGGGCAGTGACCCCCAGGAGCAGTGACAGGGAGCAAATGTCCAGGCAAACCAGGGTTTAATCACATGAGGGCTGCGCACAGGACAGTTTTCATGGGGAGAGACAGAGTCCAAGAAGCAGCTAAAGAAAAAACAAATGCTGCCAGGCCAGAACATATCAGGTGACTGTCAAGGCCTGGACACCCTGCACCCACCCACGATGTTTCCACGATTGCACAGGCGAGGGGCTTATCCACAAGATTCAGTCATGGCCCTGGCTGTTCTTGGCCAGCTTCCTGCCTGTTAACTGGGCTGTCTGGGGGCACGAAAGGGATGAGCTGGTAGTGTGCACTGGACGGGGATGGACGTGGAAACCTCCACAGCCCAGCGGCTCTCAGGGGTCTCCAGCACTCTCAGGTAAAGCCCGCTGGGCCTACTTGGCCTGGCTACAGACCCTGACGACAACCAGACCCCTGTCCTAGTGCCCAGGCGTCCCCTCTGAACTAACAGGGCACTGTTCCCTCCAGGACTCCCTCGTTCTTTACCCAGCTCCCCTCTCCTGAACCAAGACCACAGCAGCCCATCTTCTCCACTCTGTGCTCCTTCCTGCTCCACTACTGTCCCCGGAGTCTGGAACTGGTTTCTTGCCTCAGCTCAGAGTCCTCAACAGCACACGTGGTGGTGGCAGGGAAACAGGACGATTCATCTTCACTTTGGGGAAGGCCACACCAAGGTCATTCCTATTATGTTTCAGCTCAGCCAGGAAGGATGTCTGGGACCAGAATGGTCATGAACTTGGGAAAGCACAGGGCTGGCTGTCCCCAAGTAGCAGGGTAGTTAAAATTTGTTCCCTTGGAGGAGCCAGGGAGCTCTACTTCTGAGAACACCCTAGGGGTAGGGGCAGGTTGACACCCAAGCCTGCCTCCCACTCAATCCCCACAATAGCACAAGCGAGGCACTGGGATCCAGCCACACCTTTCTGGGAGGCCAGGGTTGAGCAGGACCTCAACAGGCCTTTCTTCCCCTTGTCCTCATGTCTGGCAAGGCAGGGGCTCACACATTGAGCTCGGAAGGCTGCTTCATCCTAGCTGCACTCCCATGTCTTCAGGAAAAAGTCATGGCCCTGCCACCAAAGGGTCACCCTCCACACCCCTCCTGGCATATCCTCAGTCCGGAGCCTCAAGCTGGCTTCTTAAGAAATGTGCCCTCCTAGGGCAAGCCCTTGCCCAATCCTGCCTTATGACCCCTCCCAAGGATGCCTTTCCAGTTCAGACCCTAGTTCCTCCTGCATCCTACCCAGGGACAGGTACTCACAGGCATAGGGCCACAAACCAGGCAGGATGCTCCTGGAGGAGCTACCAGACACCAGACTTAGTGTCTTAGCTAGGCTGAGGCAACACAGAAGGCAGAATTAAGAGCCTGCAAAGGATCCCCCAAGGCTGCCAAGAAGCATGTAAGCCCAATAGACTCAGCAGAGGAACAATTTCCTTCCCAAGAGGAAACCCATGCTGGGACACCCTGTCATACCACCTCCCTGCTCCAGCGCCCTCCTTTCAGTTTCAGAGGTCAACACCAATCCACCATGGGTGGTGTCTCCTTGGGCTGTGGGCGCCCTTGCCATGGACAGAGTCAGGGTGCAGGTCTCAAGACTGAATGCCAGGCTGCTTGGTTGGGTGCTCGTCCCACCTGAGTAGCCTGGTGCGGTAGCCCGGGCTGGACACACCTGAGCCAAGTCAGGAGACGGGGACATCAGGTTGGCTCAGGGAGGGATCAGAACCAAGGGAAAAGGCTTGGGAAAGGAAAGTGACTGCGCTTTTTTCAGAAGAAGGGTGAGCAGTTATCAAGCCAGGGGGTGAAGTGGGGAAATGCTAACTGCCCCTCCCGGACAGGCTGTGAGACAGGTGCTGAGTGCCCCCAGGGCTGCAGCAAAGGCTAGGCCCAGCAATGAGCAGACTAGGGGATGGTAATGCAGCCTGGTATGGCTACTGTCTCTAACCCCAGCACAGAGTGAGGCAAGTGATGAGATCAAGTGGCTAGACAAGACAAGGGAATGGTGGCCTGGCCAGGAATAGGCAGGAACCCACCAAGGATCCAACCAGTGTGGTCACAGACACTTCCACCCTGGTGACCACCTGATGGGACGGGGTCATGGGTCCTGGGTCCAAGAACAGAGACAAGGCCATCCTGGGCAGCCACCGGGTAGGCCCAGGATGGCCAGGCCAGTCCCTGAGGAGAGAAAGGGGGAGATAGGGGTTAGAGAGACCCCCTTGGAGCACTCCACAGGGACAGGTGTGGGTTTCTGTCTCGGGCCTTGCTGCTCTAGTATGCTCCTGGTATGCAGTGGGCACTAAGAATGAGCAGATGAGAAGACAGGTGATGCTAGCAGTGACCATGGCAAGAATGAGCCAGGTAAGTGAGGGGTGGGCAGTGAGGACAGCCCTGGGGCAGGGGAGCGAACATGGTAGGATTGTCCTATCATGGGGATTGTCCCACAGGCACCCAAGGGGCCCAGATGATAATCTTAGAGGAGGTCCAGGACCAGGGTGGTGGGGAGGAGGCACTGTCAACAGAAAAGCATGACCTGAGTCAGCAGGTCCCACCTCCTGACCTGCCTTTAGCCTCCCTCCCACTTTCTGCCTGTGAAATGGGGGGTGGGGCTGCACTAGGTGGCCTACAGGGCCCCTCCTAGCTCAAACACATCCCACTTTGTACAACAGCCCCATCAAGCCTCTTTGATATCTTTAGGGATCAGAGCAAGGTGGAAAGCAAGACAAGAATCATTTTTCGTAAGAAAGTAGCCTCTGGGAAAGATGTGACCAGGGAAGGAATAGGAACCTGGCAACTTGACATCAGTGTGAACCTGCATGTGGTCAGCTGGGACTTAGCCTCCATCCCGAGCACCTGCCAGGAATCTAAATTGATCTAGCTCCTCACCTGACCAGCAGCTGCAAGACTGAGCTGCATCTACTCTTCCTAATGCCTGTTTCCATGGGATGGCGCAGGGAGGCACTCAATCAAGGCACAGAAATTAACCAGCAAATGGAGCTGGCCTGTTCCATACAGCATCTTGGCACACTTTCTTCCCAATCTTCTCCAAAGACTAAGTCCCATAAGGGAGGACAGAGCAGAGGCAGGGTCAGGGGCTAGAGGTCCCTATGGGATTCCAAGTGGATATGGGACACAGGAATTCAGAGGACTCAACAAAGAAAAAGGAATAGGGTAGAGCTCTAAGTTTAAGAGTGGGAGGGAAACAGGATGAATAGAGAGGAGCATCATCTCAAACTTCTCTGGACACCCTCTTGCTGCCCAGCAATTTGGGGCAAGCCCGAGAGGAAGGTCAGGCTCAACCAGGGGTACCTCATGCCAAACCACACCCCACTGGAGCCTGCTGACAGCTCATGTCAACACCCCTTTGCCACAAAGCAATTAGAGGGCGTAGGACCCACAAGCACCGAAAAGCCAGATGCTGGTTATAGTAGCCATACATAGGTATCTGCTTACTTCTAGTGAGACCCACAGTGCCCAGGGCTGGGGTCCCTATGGCACTTTCCTTCCTGGAAGGAAGCTACAGGTGTGCTGGGAAACCTGGCTGTTCAAGAGTTATATCATGCTACGTAACACTGACCAGCAAGGCAGGCTCTGGCAAAGCCGGGAGGTGCCCTATGAGTAAGCCACAGGCCCAAGATTTCCCCAACTGTTCCCGAACTGGATTTCTCTCGTATCCATGTACATCTCTGTCCACTCCATTACAGGTTTACAGCATCCCTGTCTTTTTCCAAAAAGGCACAAAGTAGGTGCCCACAAAGAGCTTATGGAATTACAACATCCACTTGGCTTAACATAAATATCTACTTAAAAAAAAAAAAAAAAAAAAAACCTATTCCTCAACAATGCTTTTTCGGCATCACTTCTAGGAAGAGGAAAGTCAGAATTCCTTGGCAGATGTCACTAGCCAAAGCTTTTCACGAACAAACCAGAGGAATTTCACAACACTGGAAGCAAACAAATCTCAAAGCACAGCAACCCAAGGGAGCTCCAGCTAAGTGCTCCCAGCCAGCAACTGGCATTACCCGGAGGATAGGGAAAGGCTTCCTGGTGCCTTCTGACCCCTCCAGGGCTTCTGAGTCTGGACAGAGTCAGAAACTAACCCCTGTACTCTGGAGCTGAACCCCGCCCCCCACACCCGCCGTCGGAAGTGGCAAGGACTTCATGACATTTTTATCACTATCCACCAAACACAAGGAGAGGCCAATGGTTCTGCTTTCCCCTCTGGAGGGCAGGTCTGAGTGCGACTACCATTCAACATATTAAAACTGAAGTTCTAGTAATCTAGGGGGGGCCCAAAACATTGCTGGGCTGGAAAAGCCCAGTTCGACCCTCTGCTTCCAAAACAGTTCGCCTATGGAGGTGCCCACTTTCCCTGTCTCTTCCACCAGAATGAAGATCCCTGAAGGGTAAACCCAAAGACGAGCAGATGGAGCAGTTCTTGTTCTGATCATGTCCATTTCTGTAGTTCGGCAGGAATTCCCGGGGTGCAGGAGAAAAGTCCCGAGGCTCTGTCCCCACAGAGACCGCTCCCTCCTGGACCCAGCTCGGTCACCTCCTGCCTCCCGGCCCCAGACGTCCCACAGTAGGCCTCACGATCGGGATCTCGCCCGGGTGGCCTGCCAGGCCTCTCTTTTGGAAGCTGGCGCTGCCAGGCGCGCCGCTGGACATAAGAAAAGGAAAGTCGCCTTCCGGTCCCCGGGTGCCCTGCCGCCTAGGGCCGCCCCGCCCGGCGGCGAACCAGTGTCCGCCCCGGCGTCCCTAATGAACAGCCCCGCCGGCGCGACGCACCTGGCGCAGCTCTTCGCGACACACGGCACAGTATCGTTGTTCGCACAGCACCCGCATCTTGGTAGAGCAGCGGTAGCACACCGGGTGGTCGCAGCGGCCCAGGGCCGTGGCCTCTAGGTCCCCACAGCACAGAACGCAGCTCCCACCGCCCCGCTCCGGCGCCGCGGCCGCCGCCTCCAGGGCCGCGCGCCGACTTTCTGTGCCCGCCGCCGTCGCCATGGTCCGGGATCCGGCCCCCTCCAGGCCGGCGCGGTGCAGCCTGGCGCCCGGCTGGCCCGCCCCTTCCGGGTTGACGTAAACGCCCCGTCCGGCGACGGCCCCGCCCGCGGGAGGTGCCAGCTAGAGTAGCGCTGGGGACGTCGGGCGCTCTATCCGCAGCTGGCACCGCCGAGGCCTCGGATCTCTCTCTCTCCCTGGACCCTCGTTTTGGGCAGCCCTACCCTCGTGGAGATCCAAACAAGGGCTCCAACCACCAAAGTTGCCAGTCTCAGAAAAAGGTTGACAGAGACCTCAACTTAGACAGGAATCGAGAGAGCCTGTAGGAGGCGCTGTCACACCCTGTCAGGAAAGTCCTACAGGAAGTTTCCTAGGGTTACAATACAGCTCTATGGTTAGATCAGCCCCCTCCCCTTAACTTCTTATGCTTCTCTGTAAAGTACTTCCTCCAGCTTTGTCCTGGCAGGACTTGCGCGTGGTTCGCCACGTGCGTGTGGTAAGGATTGCAATTCTATCCCCACTCCCTCCCCCAAAATCCTTTTTGGTGAGGTGATGCTTAATCTACTTTTGTTTATGGGCAAAATTTGGAGTCCTCTGGAATCCAGAGAAGAAACCCTTATACCTCTTAGCTGGGGAGCAAACAGGTGCTGGTGCCCACTGAGCTGTTTTGAGCTCACTGTCTCCTCTCCAATTCGGGAGCTTGAAAGGGTAAGTCTTTTGGAACGGAGTTTCCGCTGCTTGTTCTGAAGCCCTCCAGGCTTTACTTGGGCACCGTTTTGAGTTCTTTGTTTTGTTACAAAGCCTTGTTTGTGAGGTAGTGCCATACTCTGGCTGGACTACCTAACCTAGGGCAGTGGTCCCCAACCTTTTTGGCACCACGGAGCAGTGCTCCTATGAGAATCTAATTCCTGAGGAGCTGTGGTGGAGCTGAGGCGGTGATGCTAGCGCTGGGGAGCAGCTGCAAACACAGATGAAGCTGCAGCCGGGTTTCTAACAGGCCATGGACTGGTACCCATCTGCTTCTCAGGGGTTAGGCACCCTTGCCCTTGGGGGATTAGGCTGCTTCCGTGGTTTTTCAGGTTGTATTGAAGTTCTGCCTCAGCCTTTGTTGTTTGTCTTCCTGGAGTAAATTGTCTCGACTAAGTTTTTTAATGTGTAGGTTGCTTGAGCTGTTTTAGGGTGTTTGGGGTCCTTCCTCTAGAGAAAAGCCTCTGAAAATGGGAACTCAGTTATCTTTAGAATGTCTCTCTTAAAGGCACTGCCGCTGGAATTATGTTTAAAGGCTGTGGGCACTCGTCCTATGCATATTTAAGTAAATGGACTTATTTTGTAAGAGTGGAAAATTCTCCAGTAAGCTAGTTACAGGGAAGTGATAGGAAGTGGTATCTTCAGGCACCGGCCCCCAGGAAAAGAACTGACAGCCGCCAGGATGCGGATAACGAAACTACCTACAAGGCCCTGTTTGATCTAAGATTTAGAAGTCCCCCAGAAACATCTTTGTACAAGACGCTAACAGCCAACTTCTGCTTTTGTAATCTGCTTGCTTGCTTGTTCAAAAGCCCACCAGGATGTGGTTTTAGGCTTTATAAGCTGCCTCCTCTGGAAGTTCGAGGCTGATTTCCTCTGACCCTGCGTGGTAGAGAGTCAGTCACCGGCCGGCTAATAAAGGCTCATAATTCATCTCAATTGGCACCGTGGGTCTTAGAATTGATCAAGCCACAACAATTTGACTAAAAGTAATTCAGAATATCAATGGCTGCTGTTACGGGGAACCTTTGAGATTGCCCAAACTTTTTTTCTTAAGACCAAATTAGACCATCTTAGTGCTAAAATTGCCAAAGATGAACGGAATGCCTAGTTTGAGTATTATTTGAGGTTTACCAAGAATTTGAAGTTCCTTCATTATGCAGTAAAATTTTAGAATTAACCGAAGCCACTGAATTTTTAAAGAGACAGAAGATAGCTTCAAGAGCCTTGTGTTTCTCTCTTCCTGGATTGTCTTGCCTTTTCCCCTCCACTCCTTTGCCTCAGGCTCCTGCTCCAGAGCCCTTTGGTCCTTCCCCAAATTCTCCTTTGACACTGTCTGGCCGTGCACTGCAGCTCCGCCTCTGGTGCCTTTCTCTGAACTTAAAATGCAGCCCTCTGAGGATCCTTAGAGACCTCCAGTTTCACATGCTCTTTGGGCTAAAGCTTAATTACAAGCCACAGTTTTAGAATTTCCTAAGATAACTGAAGAAACCTATCAGCCTGGGTTTTCTGATTTATATAAGCTAGTTTATTTGCTGGTCAGTGAAGACCAAGCTCTGCATTGGATGAGACTGGCTAGATGGGAACATCCTGAAAAGGATTAAAAAAAACCAACAAAACCTCCAATTTTGGCAAAATGCTAGAAAACTCACTATAGATCTTCACTGAGCAATTCTAGTAGGCTTTCCAAAGCCCATAGATTGGAACAAAATTCAGGATTGCTCACAAAAGCATAATGATAAAAGCATATTATAATCTATTTCAGATCGTCTTTCAACAAAATTCTGGCCTTCCTTCAGATATTGATTCCACTCGGGTAGCTTTTAACTGTTAATGGGCCGAACAGAGACCTTTCCCTTTTAGGTAAAAGGACCAGGATGGAATGGGAAACCAAATCCACTCTAGATTTGGTCAGTTAGGCAAGTAAGCTGTCTCACATCCTAAATGAGTCACCTAGAAGTAAAAGTGCTAAGAATTTTGATTTTCAGCTCCAGCAGATGAAGGCCCCTATACAAAAGCAAAAGTGTCCTGTCTTATAATGTTATTGTAAAGAGCCAGGACATTGTAAAAGATTTCAGCGCTTCAAGCACCTTCAGCCTTGTAATCAGCCTTTCCAAGGTTCTCCCAATCCCCAATGACTTGGATCCAAGAACTATAGGGATTTTTCTCTGGATTAGGAATGAATCTCTGTCCTGAGCTCAACCCCACTACTGTAAAGTAGCCCTGCCTGGGAGTAATAAAACAGTTCTAATTGTTGGATCTTAAGTAAACCTCAACAGTTTCTGAGCCTGTCCCTTTTATTTAGGCCTTTTAAGAGAAACATACCTGTTAGATCCAAGAGGGCCCTATCCCCTACCCCTCATGTGGGGAGTGGACCTTGCAACATCCAGGTTGGCAACAGCTACATGCCCACATCCTGTTTCACTGGACTAAGACTTTCCACTATTCCTGCCAATTTACCTGCCCAGAAAACTCTCACCGTACAAGCCTGCCTTAATCTCCATATGAATTTCAAGACTCTTCACATTCGAGGCCCTGCTGTTACTATGCCACAATAAAATTTACTTAATCCCTTTGGCCTTATGCGTTCCTCCTTCAACAGACACAATATTTGGTGCTGAAACCAGGGAGAATTTGATATAGGCTTAGTGGCCATTCCTCTGGGTCCCGAGGTTATTGGTTTGCAACCCAGAAAGCAGTGGGCTGTGGCAGCTTGCCCGGGCTTACCTTGGGTCCTACCTCTTCCTTGGGCACTGAGGGGTTTTGTCCTAACTTTCCAAATCCTCCTCGAACCCAGCCAGGGAGGACAGCGAGTCACGAGCTTCACCTTTTCATTGCTGACCTGCCAGTCCGCATCGGTCACAATTTTCAGGTGAATGGTTATCCACCTCTTCTCAGGTCTTCTGTCTCTCATTCTCTGGCAAAGCCTAACACTAGGTCAGAAGACTCTTCGGCCTCCTGGCATGATTCTGAACTAGGGACGTCCAGCTCGGAAAGGACTCCTCTTCTCTACCAGATAGACTCTTTGGCCATCCACCCAAAGAGCTATTTCCTCTATTGTGGTCTTCCACTCGCCCTTCTCTTTTTCCTTATTGTCCTCATTCTCTTCATCATGGGGAACGCACCCTTAACCCCCTCTAAAACCATCTCTCTTGGTTGCCTTTTAAGAAACCTATCAACCTCAGCCTCGAGGGTGATATCAAACCCAGAGTCTCATCTTCCATTATAACGCTGCTGGTCTACAATATAAATTGGATAATGGCTTTCAATAGCCTGAGAACAGGCACTTTTGATTTACGAGATCTTGACAACTTCTGTCGCTGCAATGGAAAGTAGTCTGAAGTTCCCTATGTCCAGGCCTTCTCTTTGTAAATCTTGCTCTATTTATCACATTTTACTTCTTCACTCCAGACTATTTCCCTTAACTTTGAAACCAAGACTTCCTCTTTCGATCCCACCGATTACAGGCTACCAACCCCTAGGCCTCCCACCCCCCATGTGTTCCTCTTTCAGCCGACTCCCCCACAGGAGACTCCCCCATTCCTTTCTCCCATATTCAGTCCAGATCCGTCAGAACCTTCCTTCCCCCTACACACATTCTCAGACTTGTCCCCAGGAACCTGCCGCTGTATTTTCTTTGAGGAAGGTTGCAGGAGCTGAGGGTATTATCCGTGTTCCTATCCTTTTCTCCATGGCCGACCTCTCAAATTGAGAAAAAGTTGTGGTCTTTCTGCATCGACCCCACCACTTATATTAAGGAATTTGAATATCTTACTCATTCCTATGATCTTACCTGGCATGACCTCTACATTAACGTTTCCTCCACTCTTTCCCCTGAAGAAAAGGAGAGAGTCTGGCTAGCCGCTCAGGGTCAAGCTGATAACCTCCACCAGCAAGACAGTCAACAGCCAGTGGGAGCAGTAACAGTTCCTAGACAAGATCCCAACTGGAACTACCAGATGGATTCCCCAGGCCACCGACATCGAAATCACATGGTAACTTGCCTCATAGCAGGACTCCAAAAATCAGCACATAAGGCAGTATATTATGAAAAACTCAAAAAGATCAGCCAAGGTCCAGCCAAGAATCTCTCCCTCTTTTTTTCTTGCTTAACAGAGGATCTCCAAAAATACACAAAACTAGATCCCTATTCAGCAGTTCTCTTCTTAAATCCTCATATCATTTCCCAATCTCCTGACATCAGATGCAAATTACAAAGGCAACCCCACAAAGGGAACTCTTAAACATTGCCTTTAAGGTTTTCAATGATAGAGATGAGGAAACAAGAAATAAAAAGCTTAAAAAAGATCAGGCTAAATGCCAGATGCTGGTGGCAGCTATTCAGGGCTCTTGCAAAAATGAGCGACTCACTAAGGCAGAACCCACCAGGCCCCTACTTTAAGTGTGGCAAAGAGGGACACTGGGCCATAGGTTACCCTAATCCTCATCCTCTTCTGGGCCCTTTTCCACACTGCGGCAGTAAAGGTCACTGGAAAGTTGACTGTAACCTATCCCCTCAAGGGAGGGTCACATCTATTCCCTCTGAAAAGCTGGAACAACAACCTCAACCTCCCCAGCCTACTAGGCCTTGCCACTGATGACTGAGGGTGCCTGGGCCCCATGGCCCCTATACCAATCACTTCTTTGAAGCCCGGGATAACTCTGCTAGTAGCATGTAAGCCAATCTCCTTTCTTATTGATACAGGGGCCACTTACTCTGCCTTACCTGAATTGCAGGTCCTGTCTCCCCATCTCAAGTCTCCATTTTGGGGCTTAATCTTATCTCCAATCCTCTAACCACACCCTTCCTAAATTGTCTGTTACTAGGAATACTTTTCAGTCACTCATTCCTAATCCTTCCTAGGTGCCCAACACCAATCCTTGGCAGAGACATTGTATCAAAATTCAGAGCCTCCCTTACGCATCTCTGTAGCACTTCTAATTCAGACCCATTCCTCCTCACTGAGCCCAAACCAGATACATTCCCTGTCCCAACTTCTCCAGTCACACCCAAGGTCTAGGATATGTCCACTCCTTCAGTAGCTCAGCACCATTCTCTTATCCACATAAACCTAAAAGACCCTTCAACATCCCTGTCAACCCTAATACCCCTTATCCTTAGAAAACAGACGAAGCCTCCAACCCATTATACAGGGCCTTCTATCCCCAAATCTAAGACCCGCTCACTCTCCATACAACACCCCTTTCTTACCTGTCAAAAAGCCAGATGGCTCAGATCACCTTAGTCTAGGACCTCCGCATCATAAACCAAGCAGTTCTCCCAAACCGCCTAGTACTACCCAGCCCTTACACCATCCTATCCCTTATTCCCCCAGACACTTCCCGTTTTACTATAATTGACCTAAAAGATGCATTCTTCACCATTCCTTTACACCTGGACTCAGGATCTCTTTGCTTTTACCTGGACAGATCCTTTTACTCGTCAGTCCCAATAACTTGCCTTTCCCAGGGTTTCCAGGGTAATCCCCATTTCTTTGGACAAGGTTTAGCATCAGATCTAGCAAAACTAGATCTCCATCCCAGCACTCTTCGCTATGTAGGTGATCTCCTTTGTAGCCCATCTTATTCTTTCTTATAAACACACAGCTAGTCTCCTAAATCATTTAGCTGAAAATGATTATTGAGTGTCTCTTAAGAACACCCAACTTTCTTCCTCAGGTCATTTATCTTGGTCTCTCCATTCCTGCACAACATTGTGCCATTGCTTTAGACAGAAAGGACCTCATTTCTTTCCTTGGTTTAGCTGGGTTTTTCCGTATTTGGGTCCCTAACTTCAACATTCTAGCTCGCCCTTTATATCAGGCCTCTAAAATTCCTTCAATTGAACTGTTAGATCCCAGCATTAATATTAACCTTTATTTCTGGAAGTTACAGCAGGTCCTTATATCAGCCCCAGCTCTTGCCCTTCCCAACCTCATCAAACCTTTTAAACTTTACAGAGAGGGAAGGAATAGCACTTAGTCTTTTAGGACAAGTTCAGGAACCTGACACTTGGGTAGTCACCTATCTGTCAAAACAATTAGATACCACAATTAGGGGCTGGCCAGCCTGTCTAAGTGTCGGTGGCCGCTCTTCCAACTTGAAAGTCAGAAACTCACATCCAGACAGCCCATCAGTCTATTCTTCAAATAACCTCTCTGACCCCATAACACAAAGCTACCCAAAATCTCCTTCCCTGTAGGATACAAACTTTTACATAATCTTTATTAAATATGCCCCCATGTTACCCTAGCATAGAAATCCTCAACCTTAAGATTCCCTATTTCCCAAAGATAACAGATTTTTCCTTACCCACTGCCTCACACACTTGGTTTAATAATGGTAGTTCTCCCAGGACAGGAAAAGGTTGGCAGGCTACACAGTAGTCTCTCTCACAGAGGTCATAGAATCTAATCCACTTCCTGTAGGGACTACCTCTCAAAAGGCAGAATTGTCTTCACAAGAGTGTTAACCTTAGCATTTGGACAAGAGCTTAACTATACAGATTCCAAATATGTATTCCATATTCTCCATTCACATACCTCCGTTTGGGAAGAAAGAGGATTTTTTACCACCAAAGGCTCTTCTATAACCGATGCCCCCTTAATTCTTAAACTTCTTAGGGCAGCTCGTTTCCCCAGGTCAGCAGCAGTAATTTGCTGTAAAGGGCACCAGGCAGGAAACGACCCCATCATAAAGGGCAGCGCAGCAACTACCCCCTTTCTCCTAACTCTTAGCTCTTCCTCATCTCACACCACAGTACTCTGGTAAAGTATCAGTCTCTCCTCAAGCTTGGATTGGGTAAGGAATACCCTTGGCTAAAGGAAAGCATATTTTACCACAAGGCCAAGCTCAAAATATCCTATAAGATATTCATAACTCACTACACATTGGATTTAGGCCACTTTTATAGCTCCTAAAACCCCTCATCTGTAATAACTAACACTCTCCTTTGAGATATTATAAGAAATTGCTCTATCTGCTCCATAGTCTTCTCCCAGGGATATATACACCCTCCTTCCTTTCCATCAGGCTAGAGACAGCAACCCTAGACAAGATTGGCAAGTCAGCTTTACACACATACCCCCTCCCACACACACACAAGAAAACTTAACCAACCCTTGTAGACACCTTAGGATGGGTCAAGACTTTCCCTACCACCTCTTGAGAAGTCTTCTGAAGTTACCCAGGCACTTCTAAAGGATATTTATTCCTCACTTCAGACTACCTGCTTCACTACAGTCAGGTAATGGCCATGGCTTCAAACTCAAATAACACAGGAAGTCAGCTTCACCTCAAGTATTCAGTGGAACCTACACACTCCTTATTGACCTCAATCCTCAGGAAAAGTAGAAACTACTTAATAAAAACTCAGTTAACTAAATTCAGTCTAGAGATTAAAGAACCCTGGAAGAACCCTGGACTTCACTTGTACCCCTTGCCCTTATGCACATTAGTGCCTCCCCTCGGGCCCCCTGTTTTCTCAGCCCCTTTGAACTCGTGTACCGAAGACCTTTCCTTCTAGGGAACTCCTCAACCACAATGTCCCCGTAGGAGGTTACATACCCAAGCTAAATCTAGTTAGGCAAATACTAAGAGAACATGCAGACCACTTCCTGCCAAAGCCATTCACAGGTGATCTCCCACCTATTCCTGTAATTCCTGGTGATTGGGTCCTACTTAAGGATCTCCACTCAGACATCTTAATCCTAGATGGCAAGGCCCCTATCAGGTACTTTTAACCACCCAACGGCAGCTAAGATTACTGGACACCCAACCTGGTTTTATCTTTCCAGGCTAAAATGAATCTCCAATAGTTCACCAAGGGAACAAGTACGACCAGACACCCCCAAATACTACAGCTATTCCATCAGGTCTACAAAGCTTGGCCTAACCCAAATTCCTGAAGAAGAAGACAAATGAGTAACTTTACTGTCTCTATCCCCTCTGTTAGGTTCAGACTTTCCCCTTTGTTCAGAACAGATAAGCCACTACCTCAATAAATTCAGCTTTCAGCCTTAGCACTGCCTCCCCTTTCTCTCCGTCTCAACATTTTAACCTTTTTTTTTTTTTTAAATAGGAATCACTTTTACAGGGACGCTTTGATTTCTCATGGACCAGTATCACTCACTTAGTAGATCCTTAGGGCGAGGTTCCTCATCCTGTAGATCAAGGACACCTCCCATTTCCACCCTATTAACTCATCTCTCCCATCAATCATTTGCCTTCTCTTCAACTTTCATACAGAGCTTTCTCACTTCTACTCATCTTAAGTGCTTTCTCAATCCATCTATTCTCTTCTCCGTGAATCCAGCCCTACATTAGCCAAGGACTGCTGACTTTTCCTTTCCCCTGCTTCATTAATATATTTCGCGCTCCCCGTTCCTCTCACAAAATGGAATCACGTACAGACAGCCCTTTCCTATCAAAAAGAAAAAGGATCCATTCTCCTTGGAAGGGCAGATACTCTACTTAGAGGTTACTCCACAGCGTAGGGTGATCAAACCTCTAATCTTTTCAATACCTATTCCCAATCTCTTTCAAAGGTCACACATCCCTCCATACTGGTAACAGGACCCACAACCCTACATACCCATTTAATTTCCAAGGCTCCCCTTTGTTTCACAAGGACCAGTAACAACATATCTGTAGGACACCTACCCGCCAATCTATGCAACCAGTTACAACCCAACTACCAAATGGACACTGGACTCAACCGATAGACTACCAAGTCTCCCTAGAGGCTAATGGTCTCTTCCTACAACCCGTCTGCTTCACAGGTTACCCTATGGTCCTTGCAACCTCTTACAACTGTTCCATACCCTTCCTCTCCCTTCCTTGAATTACAACTCTCTATAGTTCCCCAACACTTTCATTGCAAGCCTACTAATTCTACTCATATATCCCCCCTTGATTGGAACTGCTATGGCTATAACTCTTAGGACCTGGAGTTCCGAGCCCCAGTGAGGACACACAGGAACAACCTATCTTCTTACTCATTTTATTCTCTGTACATGTTTCCACTTGCGTACCCAACAAAGGGGTCTTCTTTCTATGCAGAACTAGCATTTATCCCCACCTTTCCACTACCTGGACTGGAACTTGCACTCTAGTCTACCTCTCTCCGAATATAGATGTAGCCCTCAATAATCAGTCCCTACCAGTTCCCATCACACACTAGAGATATAAGGCATAAAAAGGCTATTCAGGTCATCCCACTCTTAGTCACACTGGGTGTTACTACTAGACTTGGAACAGGCATAGGGGGACTTGCCAACACTCTATCTTTGAAGCATTATCCAGTGATCTCCAGGAAAGTCTAGATGAAGTTGCAAAAAGTATAATTAAATTACAGGATCAAATTGACTTCCTAGCGGCCATCACTTTACAAAACAGAAGAGGGCTAGACCTACAGACGACTGGAAAAGGAGGCTTCTGCCTCTTTTTAGAGGAATAATGTTTTTATGTTAACCAATCAGGACTAGTAAGAGATGCATCTAAAAAACTAAAGGACAAAACCACAACAAGATTAGAGAATGACAGATGAAATCTTGGGATACCTGGCTAGAAAACAACTGGGTTACCTGGCTCCTACCCTTTATAGGGCCTCTAACCCTCACTTTTTTCATTTTGGTTTTGGGACCTTACCTACTATGCCAGATTTCTTCTCTCCTTCAGGACCGTTTTCACATGTTTACCAACCAGTCCTTAGCGGAAGTCATGCTACTTCACTCTGGGTCACAATACCAAGCCCTCTGGATGGCAGATACTGCCAGTCACTACCACACTCCTGTCAACCATTCACTACCAAATCCCACCGCCCCTATTCAGCAGGAAGCAGCTACGGAAGGAAGAGTCACCACTCCTATTCCATAAAACAAAAAGCCGGAATGTTAGGTCCAGGAGGGCCCTATCCCCTACCCCTCATGTGGGAACTGGACCTTGCAACATCCAGGTTGGCAACAGCTACATGCGCACATCCTTTTTCACTGGACTAAGGGACTTTCCACTATACCTGCCAATTTACCCGCTCAGAAAACTCCTGTCGAAAACGCCTGCCTTAAGCCCCATGTAAGCTTCGAGTCTCTTCACATTAGGGGCTGACACCTTGTTAGGCTCAGCCTGGCTATTATATGCCACAGTAAACTTAATCCCTTTGGCCTTGTGCATTCTTTTTTTCGCAAACCTAGCAATACCCTTTCTTTCCACTTCTGCCCCTATTTATTCATTAGACTGAGCCTTCTAGAGAAGTATCCTTTTAGAATTTCTCTGGAAAGGAAGAAATAACTCTAGAACTTGACAGTAGCTGTCAAAATAGCCAATCAGGTGAACTTAATGACCCTTCAACATTTCTGACCACACTGTAGCTGAATCTGGGAGCACTAATCATTTGTCCCTTTTGGACCAGTTGGGTAAAACTGTCAACTGATGGCAGAATCCACAATACACCTAATACGATTCAAATAGATCTCTCAAACCCTTTCCCATAATTAAGACCCCATAAGTAATGAAGCCCTTTGAGACATTAAGCCTATAAGAGAAAATCACAGGATTCGGGGCCTCATTATCCCTCGTACTAGTCCCAGCGACATTCCATTTGACCTGTAAAAAAACAAGAGATGAGGTTGGCAGTTTGTCCAGAACCTCAAAGGAAAATTACAATATGTCTAAATTCAGGTTCAATATTTGGGACATCTGCTATCAGAGCAAGGACTATGCCTGGATCCAGGTAGGCTTCATGGTGCCAAGTTTCCCAAGGCCCAAAACAGTGTTGGTTGAGAGATTTTCTTGGACTAGTTGGCTGTTGAAACTGGATCCCAAATCTTTCTCATGACAAAACCTCTGTGTGTTTTACTAAAGAATCACAGTCCTGACCCAATTTATGGGAAGAATAGGACAACATAGCCTTTAAAGCCTTAAAGAATTCACTGAACCCATCAGCTCTTGGGCATCCCAATTATCAGATTCCCTTTTTGTACATAAAAAGGAAGGGGCACTCACCCCAAGAGAGTGATCACCATAAACCCCTAGGGTATTATAGTTAGCAACTAGGTACTCCCCTGGCCTTAGATATGTTATTGATACTGCTCTCTTGATTAAACTCACAGAAGAAATTGTGAGATCCCCTTTAACCATCTTCATAACCCATGCAATAGAAGCTCTCCTGGGTACTCATCACACCCAGCATCTTTCAGTTAGTCACTTCACATAACTTTCACATAACTTTAATCCAGCTGCTCTTCCCTTCCAATACGAAGCTCCTTTTGACTACCTGGCACTAACAGATCACCTCCTGACCCCTGGTGAGTATCTGTCACATTCCTTTTGGGTAGTGCTGATTTCTCATGGTTTACAGTCAGCTCACATTTAAAGAATAAAAATTGTAGGTAATGTGCTGGATGTGCTGTTTTAACCCCTTTTGAAGTGGTTGAGGCAGCATTTTTACCTTTGGCTACTTATATGAATTATATGTCCTCACTTGGGCTTGTATTTTAGCCAAGGGCAAAATGCCAACATTTATACTGACAAGTCGATATGCCTTCAGAGTTGCTCATGATTTTGAAATGTTATAGAAGCAACATGGCTTCCTTATTTTCAGTATAAATAAAATTAGACATAGCCCTATGTTTAGGAATTATTGGATACATTAGCTATTAAGAGCCCAGGGCATTCTGAACTTGACCCTTTGGAAGCTATAAGAAATCATCTTGATGACATTTTTGTATGGAATCCTGCCCTTAAAGGAACCAACAGCAGTCAAACCTCTGTCATGGTCCAAAGGGATATTTCCCCAGCTGATAATTAAGGAAAACTGGCCAGAGACACCCAAGAATTGGCTTCAGAAAAAAACAAGATTGGAAATTTGACAATTGGTTTGATTTAAAACAAACAAACAAACCTCTGGTTTGAACCCAGTTCTACTGGAGACTCTAAAGTTTCCACTCCTAACTACTTACTGGTCCACTGACAGAGTGATAGCATTTATGAATCAATATTGATGAAGAAATATTAAGGTCATGAAAAGCACCAACCGTACTTTTCACGCCTGTCCACAGTATAACCCAGAAAAGCCTGTTTGCGCTGCCCCTGGACGTTTTAAATTGCCTAATGGACCATTCAGGGTTTGGCAGATAGATGTATGTGATTTCCCCTGTCTCATGGATGTAAATGTTTTAGTCATGATCTGTTTTTTTTTTTTTTTCCCCCCACTAAACTGAAGCTTTCTCTTCTAGACGAGCTACTGCCTCTTCTATGGCTAAAGTTCTGGTGGAGGAGACAAGGCAAGTGGGAACCTCCAGAGGCAAACTGTTTTGGAAGCAGAGGGTCAAACTGGGTGTTGCCAACCCAGCTGTATTTCTGAGCCCCTCTGGGTTACTGAGACTGGTTGAGTGGCAGCTGCACTGAGACCTGCTTGCCAGAGGAGAAGGCAGAGCCTCCGAGGTCTCCTCGTGGTGCTGGTATGTGGGGATAAAAATGTTAGGAAGTTCTTGCCAGTTCTGACTGGGGGCTCAGCCTCTGAGACTCTGTCCAGACCTGGAAGCCCTGGAGGGGTCAGAGGGCACCAGGGAGCTTTTCCCCATCCTCCGGGCAATGCTAGCTGCTGGCTGGGAGCATTTAGCTGGAGCTCCCTTGGATTGCTGAGCTTTGAGATGTTTGCTTTCAACATTGTGAAATTCCTCTGGTTTGTTTATGGAAAGCTTGGGCTGGCGACATCTGCCAAGGAATCTCACTTTCCTCCTCCTAGAAAAGACATTGTTGAGGAATAGATTTCTTTTTCTTTTAAAGTAGACATTTATGTTAAAGGAGTCAGTGGATGCTATGATCCCATGAGCACTCCGTGGGCACCTAATTTGTGCCCTATTGATAAAAGACAGTTGAGGATGCTGTCATTCTGTAATGGACAGACAGATGGACACAGACCTGGGAGAGATCTGGGATGCGGGAACAGTTGGGGAAACTTTGAACCCGTGGCTTGCCTACAGGGCACCTCCCAGCTTTGCCAGAGCCTGCCTTGTGGGCCAGTCTTGCATAACATGACGTAACTCTTGGACAGCCAGGTTTCCCAGCACACCTGTAGCTTCCTTCCAGGAAGGAAGGTACTGTGGAGCTTGCCAAACTTAAGATTACATAAGCATTCTGACCACAGACAGCAATTAGGCCAACTAATCAAGTTAAAGATTGACAAAAAGGCCCAGGTCCCTTGGCTCAATCCCTCACTGGGGGAACTCATAGCCTTTTGCACAAAAGTGGGTAAAATGGTCAGGGGTGCAAAAGAAGTTTCTAGGATTCCTTGATAAGGAATTCCCGTGAACTATGGTATTAAAGCCTATTGCTGAATCTCTGACTCAAAGAGATTGAGAGAACATGAAAAATGAAATGGTTGATAGGATTATGAAAGTTGGGATATTTAAATAGGCTTGATATAAAGAAGTTGTGTCGCCTTTACCTAAGGTTTTGTAGAGAGGGATATTATGTCCTATTGGGGGATACTTCCCTACCTAGCATTGTAAAACCAAGACCTGTTGATGAAGTCCTAATAGGGGCTACAGTTAGAAACATAAGAGGTGATGGAATTCAGGTAAAAGTTAGTAGGAGAATTGGTACATTTGATCAGACTTGATGTGAAGGGGCTGTATCTCTTTTACCTGATTATATTATGGGGATAGACATTGTATCTGACTGGGGATCATCTACCTAATCTTGTAAAACAGGCACATAAATCCACCCATCAAGTCACATTAATTGGACGTGCTTAAATGGGAACCTGTGCACTTGCCTGAGCCTCCACAGTGTGAAACAGAAGCCGAAGTGCCAGTGGGGACAGATTTCTTGGCAATAGTCCATGTGAAGTGCAGACTGGGGCTGATGAACACCTCCTAGTGATGACTACTGTGACTCTGGACAAGATAATTTCCATTTGAGCAGCATTTACTACCTTGCTTTTAAATATAAATTTAAACTACTCCCTATGACTAAATGACATAAAATAAAACCTGCAATACCTACAATGTCTTCAGTGATATCAGAGAAACACTCTAATGGGTACTGCAGTGCCCCAAAGAGTTTGATAATAAAATGGGAATGGTTTGTACAGAATCATGCTGCCCAGGAACACAAGGAGATATGAGCAGGGAGCCTCTTTTCCCCTAGGACCAACTTCGGAATGGTGCAAGGAGCTGCTGGATTCTATTGTCACCTAGACAGTGCCCTATAGATAGCTCTTGACAGACCAACAAAGAGCTGTTTGGTTCATGGATGGCAATTCCACAGTGAATGGGCAATATCCTGTTTGGAAGGCCACCACTCTGATGGAAGAAGGTAAAAACAGATCAGCCTTGCGGGGTCAGTGGCCAATGGCGTAGCCATCCAATCAGGGCACAACTGTGCAAGTTCTTGTGGGACTTTGAGGGGTGCATTAAAGTAGGACATGTTAATGCCATCTGAAGAACCCCCCTCCCAAGTTTGGAAGGTTTGGAAGGTAGACCTTTTGGTGTGCTCACTTTAAGTGGCCACCTGGGCCCATGACATGAGTGGACATGGGCTGCAGCAGTGCAGAGATGGTTTGAATCTAGACATAGTCTTCTTGTACCCTTTGAGGCACAAAATGCCTACAAGAACTGTTTTCTGTCAACAACAGTTAGACAGCAGTTAGACAGCAGATGGCTCTGGGGAGGATACTTCAAAGGAAGTGGATTACATTGGACAATGCCAGTAGCCTGGGCGGGGGCGGGCTATAAATGAGTCCTAAGGGACTCTTAACTGTGAACTAAGTTTTGCATTTTCAGTGGCAAATACAAATGTTCAAAATCCTATTAAAGGATTGAAACAGAAAATACCGCACCAGTTTGTACCACCAGATTACATTTCTTCAGACCAAGGGACACTCTTTATAACTGATAATGCCCCACAAGGGGCAGAGAGGGGTCCTCCTCAGTACAAGTTTGATAGAGAATCGAAATGGGCAATTAAAACATTGGTTGTCTAAAACAGTAGGAAATAAAGACATGGCGGGCTGGCTTACACGCCTTCTTGAATGTGTGCTCACACTCAACATGAATCGGGGCTTAGGGATCTAGGGAAGGTGTGGGAGCAGATGCTGATTTGAGTTCTTTCCCACATCACTGTGACTCTTTTTTCCTTCCCTTTGCTGTGGTCCCAGGACCAGGACTTCAACTGCGGGTGCTGGAAGCAGGGAGGATTCTTAAGAAGCTAACTATACTGGTAAACCTTTACAGTATGTACATACAATGGAATATTACTCGGCCATTAAAAAAAAAATGAAATCTGAACATTTGCCATGATATGGATGAATCTAGAGGGTATTATGCTGAGTGAAATAAGTGAGAGAAAGATAAATACTATATGATTTCACTTATATATGGAATCTAAGGAACAAAAGAAATGAACAAACTAAACAAAAACAGACTCACAGATACAGAGAACAAACTGGTGGTTGCCAGAAGGGAAGAGGGTTGGGGGGCTGGGTTTAAAAGGTGAAGGGATGAAGAAGTACAAATTAGTAGTTACAAAACAGTCACGGGGATTTAGAGTATAGCATAGAGTATATAGTCGATATTATTGTAATAGCTGTGTGTAGTGTCGGATGGGTGCTAGGGTGATTGGGGGATCACTTTATAAATAATGTAAAATGTCTAATCATTGTACTATGTACCTGAAACTAATATAAAATAAAAAAGAACAGAAACAAATTTTTGGCAAGTGAAAACTTAAGTTTTTTTTCATGATAATAAGTGTTCTTCCTGGTGCTCTGATTCATGGGTCTTGCAAGAAGTGGCTCTTAGATTCATGTTCTTACTCTATTTAATAACGTCCAGATCATCCGATCTTTGTTGGACCTTTGTTATGCAGATATAAAAACTGCCCAGAGTTTTTTGGAGGCAATATCTAATGGGAGAATAATTTTTCTCACTCTCTCAGGACAGGTTCCCAACAAGTGAAAGCTCTGGAAAATCTGACTGGTTTCTGCAGGCTGCGGGAGGGAGGCAGAGCAGCAGAACTCAAAGAACCGATATGTCCATAGAGGAGCTGATGGTTTCATGGACCACTGGATTACATCAGAAGTCCTGGAGGGGTCCATTTCATCTTAAATTCATTCAAGAAATATGAGTTTATTATCTCTCTCGTGGGTTGAACTGTGTCACCTTAAAAGATATGTTGGAGTGCTACTCCCCCCAGCTGTGAATATAACTTTTTTTGGAAATTGGGTCTTTACAAATGTAATCAAGTTGAGCTCGTGCTAGGTTAGGGTGGACCCTAATCCAATATGACTGTTGTCCTTCTAAGAAGGAAGAGATGCAGACTCGGACACAGAAGAATGCCATGTGAAGGCAGAGGCAGAGATTGGAGTGATGTGGGGCCTGGGGGTAATTTTATGTCAGATTTATGTTGGGGCAGGTTGTGCCTTCACCCTATCAGGCAGAATTTGGGCCGACAGTGGATGGTGCTGTTTTGCCTAGTGGTCAGGAGAGCCCATGAGTTCTGTACCTGTATGACCCTGCCCTGTGAAAGTGGCCTGAGGGGGAGGCACTGCCTAGACTAGCATTGCCTCCTGCAATCTAGGCCAGCACAGGGCTGAACCTAACATCCCTTCCAAGGATAGAGAAATCTGAGTAAAGATAAATGACAAATGGAGAGAAGAAGAAACAATAGCAGAGGGCAAAAAGGGATGAATAACTGGGTTATGCAGCAAGGGAAAGCCAACATTTTATTTATGCCTTGAGAGAGGCTCAGCCCAAGATGATACTGCCTCTTAGCTCCATTATACTAGATGCCTGAAAGGGTGAAGCCATGTGTTTGCTGAGACCACCCATACTGTTGGAACATGACAGAGTTGAATGGCAGCCTGCAAACCTCAGTGGCATCGCCCTGAAAGATATTTACATATGATGATAGACTGGATAAGTATTAATGACTGAATGAGATTCTAGAATGAGATGCCAGTATCTTGACTTATATGATTGTTTTGCTGTGAGGGACCAAGTTCTAAGACCAGGGAGTAGACTGCGATATTGTGATTTGTAAGCTATTTCGTCTTTATCCATAGTTCCTGGCTCACAGCTCCCCAAACCCTTGGAATTTTCTAAATGTACCTTGTTAGGTCACTGAGGTGACTTTCTGAAGCACCTAAGGATGGATGCTGGTTGCCAATGGAGCTAATCATGTGATTAGTGGATTGGACTTTCTGTCACCACACACACACCTTAGGGAAAGGAGAGGGGCTGGAGGTTGAATCAGTCACCAATGGCCAATGACTTAGTCAATCATGACTCTGTAATGCCTCCATAAAAGCCCAGGTAGACAGCACTTATTCTTTAATAAGCCCGCAACCTAGTAAGTAACATGTTTCTCTGATTTCTGTGAGCCTCTCTAGCAAATTAACCAAACCCGAGGAGGGGTCGTGGGAATCTGACTTATAGCCAGTTGGTCAGAAACTCAGGTAAGACTCCTGGCTTGCAGCTGGCATCTGAAGTATGTTGGGAGCAATATTGTTGAACTGAGCCCTTAACCTGTGGAATCTGATGCTGTCTCCAGGTAGATAGTGTCAGAATTGAGTTGAATTCTTAGACAACTGGCTGGTGTCTGAGAATTGCTTGTTGGGTGGGGAATATTCCTTCTTTCCAATTCAAACCTGTAAGAAGTATTGAAAATCAGACTTGTAATCCTGGAAACTAGAAGCTAGAAGTTTCCTCAAATTTCTGAGAGAATGTAATTTCCATTCAGAAATTCTGTACCCTGAAGAACCTTCCATTCAGCATAAAGCCATTGATATCAAAAGGACAAATTACATAGCTCCTATATCTTCATTTGTATGGTGCTTGTGCTGGAGCTTAGAAAATGGATGTCCATATTGGGGCAGGAGGCTACCAGCTCCCAGCGGAAGGAAGGTCTCCAGATGGTAGGTGATCTCATGTGCTTGAGGATCAGGGAAACTTATTGCAAGGAGCTTGACATATCTCTTGGAACATTTGTGAGAAAATAACAAAGTAAATATATAAAAAACAAGTAAAGTAAAATAGTGACAGCACAATGAGAAAGGAAATGTAATCATGGTACACTATTTGGCTTAGCAGAGAACAATGTTTATTTGGTAATAATAGAAACACTGGGATAAAGTGATTCGGAGGATGGAGAGATGAGAAGGGTGTTAGGGGTGCAAGAGAGCCAAAGCTTCTTCCAAATTAGGAAGCCATTTGATGCTACCTAAAACAGATAGAAAATAGCAGTTTATAATCTAAGTCAGTGGTTCTCGATTGGAGATGATTGTGCCCCCAAGGGCACATTTTTGTTTGTGGAGTGGGAGTGTTAGTGGCGTTGCATTAGTTTCCTATTTGCTGCTATAAAAAATTTAGTGGCTTAAAACAACACAAATTTACTATCTTATAATTTGGGAATTCAGAAGTTCAAAATGGGTCTCTGATAAAAATCAAAGTGCAGGTGAGCTATATTCCTTCTAAAGTCTCTAGGGGAGAATCCAGTTCCTTGCCTTTTTCAGCTTCTAGGGATGCTTGTATTCTGTAGCTCATGGCCTCTCCATCCACAAGGCGCATCTTTGCAACCTGTTCCCCTTGTCACCTCTCTGGCTGCCTCCCTCCTCCACACTGAAGAACCCTAGGGATTACATTGAGCCCTCCTGGATGATTCAGGATGATGTGCTTATATGTCAGCTGATTAACATCCTTAATTTCATCTGCAACTTTACCATGTGCAGTGACTATTCACAGGTTCCAGGGATAAGGGTGTAGATATCTCTGGGGAGGAGTTATTCTACCTACACCAATGAGTAAAGGCCAAGGATTCTTCTAAACATCCTACCGTACACAGGACAGCCTCACAGATGTCAGTAGTGCTAAGGTGATAGATTTGGCTTCTGGCTAGGAGGAGGCAAAGGGAGTCCCCTGGGGAGCTGAAATCTCTATCTGGGCTGTGGACACAGATATATACATATGTAACATGTAATTATTAGTTAAGTTTACGGTTTAAAATTAGGTGTATACTAGAAGAAACAGCTGAAGGAGTTAGAAGCAGTTGTCCATGGAAAACAGGACTAGGATGTGAAAGGGTGGCACAAGGGACAGCTTTATTTTTTCCCCTTTTACTAGCATTTGATGTATATCTTTTTTAATGGCAAAATAGATTTGCTTATACACTGTCATTAGGACAGAGTTTGTATTGGGGACCAGGCTCTGTGCTTGGGGTTGGGGGCACAAGTAGGAAGCAGACATTGTCCCAGCCCGTCGAGGGCTTGGTCTGGTGCGTGTGGAAGGCATGTGCCAATAGTCTGGAGCCATGATCAGTCAGTGTCTAGAAGGGGGATGTCATGTGGATGAAGGGAGAGGTGAGCCCCAGAAAGGAGAGTTTGCTCTCATGGGCTATTAGGATTGTCACCGGCCATGAGCTTTGGCTCCAGACTTCTGGCAGTGGAAATGAGGACAGAGACCTCTGGGATCAGGGTTGGGCAGGGTACTGAGCTCTTCTTTTGTCCCCCAAATTGGGAGACCCAGGGACCATCAAGCTATTTTGCATTTTGCTCCCCCAACCCGGCTCTGGGCTCCCTCTGCAGGGTGCCTTTGGCACCCCTCCACCTGACAGGCACCCCCCACCCTTCTGTCCCAATGTGGCCTTAATCCTTCTGCACCCTGACATTTCACTCCCAAGGGTCTACAGCCATAAACAAGCCAGAGGTATCTCTGGTATTTAAACTTCAGACACTGAACATATATCATTGTTCAGGGTATGTCCTTCTTTGCTCATCATTGTGTTTTCTAGATTTTTCTGTACTACTCATAGCTCTTAAATATTGTAACTGCCACAGAGACCTCCATTACAACAGACCACAATTGGTCAATTTTCATGTTGACAGTCTCCTTGCAGAAACTTCCTGAGCTACCTCCAGGGGGCGCCCTAGATCCCTCCCTGGGCCGGGCCACGGTCCCCCCAGGTTCCAGGGGTACCGCGGCCCCTCAAGAGGGAGGGAGTGGCAGCGCCAGACATCCCGTGCCACCCCACCTGTCCACTGCGCACTCCAGGCGGCTCTCAAGGCCAAGTGGCCCCAGGGGAGCGCAGCAGTGGCAGCTTTCTAAGCTGTCCTCCAGGATTCTCAAGCTTGGCTTCCTCAGCACCCCCACCCCACACCTGTCCCTGCACCATCACCCCTCCATCAAAGTGTTTTCACTGGCGGTTTAGGGGGCCTGGGCAACCTCAAACGTCAACAGCAATAGATGGTAGCCACGACCATTTATTGAGCACCTCTTTTGTACCAAGCACAGTGCCCAAGACCCACATCTGTATTATTAATGCTCAGGGCAAGTTGACCAGATGGATACTATCATTATCTCCTGCTCACAAATGAGGGAACTGAGGAAAGGTTGAGGCATTTACCCCTCCCCCACCACCCACCATGTGGGCTCCACGGCCTTTGAGGGAAGGGCGGCTGCTGCTGCTGCTGCTTTTAGACCTCCCAGGACCACCAGAATCTATGAGGGCCCCTCATGCCTCAGAAGCAGGTTTCAGTCTCTACACACGTGCCCACCCCTCTAGACCTGGAGACCTGAGAGGAACAGCGAGCCCAGACTGTGTTCCCCCAGTCCCAGAATCACCTCTTCCTTTTTATTGAACAGACAGGCAGAGGGTGAGGGGAAGTCTCCATGGAGAGTCCCCAAACTGGAACTCGGCTTGGGGGTCTAGGTTGGACCCCACTCCTCCCACTGCTTGTCCAACAGATGATCTGGAACAAGTCAGTTCGCCTTAGTTTCATCACTGGTGAGTGGAATCAATAATTGTCCTATCTTCTGGCATTGTTTAGAGGTCAAAATAAGGTATATCAAGATCCCTGCCTAGTGTCTGATTTAGAAGGTGCCCCAGGAGTGGTGTTACTGGGTGAGATCTAATTATTTTTAGGGCTAGGGCTCAGGCAAGAATGAGTCAGGCTCTGCCCTCTGGAAAAGGGGTGGTAAGCCCAGACAGGTGCAGAGGAGTGCTCTGGGGGACTATTCCAGTGTGGGCCATTTCATTTAAACAGGATCCTGATGAGTAGGAGTTCACCAGGTTGAGAAGGAAGGCAAGGACATTCCAAGGCACAGAACTGACAATCATGGGTTTGGGGGAAAGGCCAGAAAAAGTGAGACTGACTCAGAGGAAGTGATCTGAGGTGGACCATGACCAGAAAGGAGGCTAAAGATTAATAGGGCCTTATCCTGCCCAGGCCAGGGCTGGGGGTATAAGAAGGGGGGCTGACTCTGTTCTGGAAGCCTTGGAGAACCACTAACTATCTTATGGAGGGTTTGATGTGGCCAAACTTGTGTTTCCAAGCATCCATCTGTCTGCAGCTGAGAAATGGGTTTGTAGGGAGAAGCTAAGGGTAGGAGAAGAGAAGAAAGGATGTGGGGACAGATTTGAGAGCTGTTAGGTGAGGACAAGGAATAATAGTCCCCCAAGGATGAGATAATAGAAGGGTCTTGAAATGGTGCAGAGGGACCCCCAAATCAGCTCTGCTTTACTTATCAGGGCTCTGCCAGCCTCCTTGTCTTTGCTTTGCTGGTCCTCTACTTGCAAAAGCCCTGGCTAAGGGGCATTTCTTTGCCTTTGTGCCCTGGTAGTTCCTCTCCTTGCAGAGAGGAGGGGACCCCCAAGGGAACATAAAGATGAGTTTTAGCTAAAGGCTCACTCAGGTAGGGTGCTCCAATAACCCAGGTCCCTGACACAGCAGCCTGGGCTCTTCTTCTCCATCCCTCCTCCTACCCTTGGGAGCCCAGCAGATACCAAGGAGGTGAGCAGGGCCAGGCCATCGAGCAGTTATAGTTGGATCCACCGGTCACTAAGTCGTCGCCTGTAGCTTCCTGCCCTGCGGCTCCCAGACCCACCAGTTTTGCCGCCTGCCCAGACTTAGCTGAGCCAGCACCTGGCCCTCCACGTGGGGCGGCCATCGACGTGAGCATCCTGGCACCGGGCAAGGGAGTGCGGGGCCTAGGGTGGGGAGGCTCCTGTTAGCCGGCGGCTGCTCGCACTGCAGCTGCTGCTGCTGCCGCTGCCCACAGGCGCCTGATAAAAGCACGTAGCAAGTCTCAGATGCCAAACAGTGGGCTGCGCCACTGGCCCTACGTGTGTCGCTGCGGCCCGAGCCCCAATACTGAGCCCCTTGCCTGGGATACCCTCAGCCTGGACGTACCGCCCGCCCCGGCTTTCTTCCAGAGATACCCTCTTCCTGGGCCCGCTGCCCGCGGTGCTGTCCTGCCTCCCCCAGGGTTCAGGGACTGGGTTCAGGGACTGGGTTCAGGGACTGGGGGAAGGCGCGACGCAGCAACGCAGCAGTCCCCGTGCAGGGCTCCCAGTCAATGCGCTCCGGAGTCTGTGCGCCCGGGAACCCGCGCCTGAACCGGACGCGTGGCTGGGCGCCTGTTCCTAGATCTTAGCAGAGCAGGCTAGGTATGTGCAGAGAGGAAGTGTGGCTGGGATGGCAGCTGGATCGGGGGGCTCCGGAGATCTGAGCCTGGAAAGCCCGTCCGCGTGCCCACCAAGCCCCCTCGGATCTGTACGCACCTCGCTCTGCGGAGAAAAGGGCTTTCTTCGAGCACGTTGTTCCCTTCCAGCCTGGGGGTGAGTGGATAGTGGAGGGTGCACAGCCTTCTCCCCACGATCCTACTTTTTTTCTAGAGCTTTTGGAAAGTTTCTGGCTCAGCCGTAGTTCTCTCGACTCTTTCTGAACGCAGCCCCTACCCACGGAGTCCTGCACCTGATCTTTAGTCACTTTGGCCTCCAGGACACGCAGTTCAGGCTAGGCTGGGGCACCTGGTCAATAAAATTCGCCTGGTTCCTACGCCTCACATGCAATCCTTTTCATCCTCAATGTGTACTTCACCATCTAGCTTTGGGGCGCAAACAGCTGTGCCGCACCCTGGTAAATGTCAGGAGCCCTCCCTCTCCCTGCCCAGTAGAATCTCACCCCCACCTCACCTCCACCATAATTTGTATGTTCAAGCGGGGCAGAAGTGGGGATAGAGGCAGGATACTTCCCCCTTCCCCCTTCTCTGCCAATGCTGCCTGCCCCTCCTGTTTGGAGGTGGAGACATCAGACGAGGTCTCAGGGTCCCCCAAGAGAGAACGGTTCTTCACCTGGGGGAGGAGTTAAGTCAGCACCTGGGTCCTGCTGCTATCCACCAAAGTGTACAGGAGGAAAGCAGAAGCTTATATCTCACTACTGAGCTGGATCCCCCACCAGAGCCTCCAGGAAGCCTCGCACAGTGCCCCCTGGCCAGGTTCAGGAGATTGTCATCCCCAAGAGAGTGAGACCTCAAGACCTGGTAGCCCACCCCAAATTTTTCCCAACTCCCAGTATTCATTTCAAACCTGAATCTCCTAGGAACCCCTCCCTTCCTTCAGCAGAAAGCTTCTGGAGAAATGGGAACCCCTGCCTCCTTCTTCATGGCCATGCTCTCCCCCTAGGGAGAAAGAGCCCCTTCCCCTGAGTCTCCTTAGCTCCTCAGGGACCCTTCCACCTCTTATCCCCCTCTGTATTTCCAGTTAGTGATTCCAGTCCCCCATGTAATGTGCTCTGCTATCTTGAATAGGAAAGACCTCCCTCTCTCTGGGCTCCCTTCCAGCTGTCCCCTCACAAGTGTCTGGGTCTTTCCACCTTCCTGCTCCCTCTTCAAACTTTTTCAGTGTAGGCTGCGACTCTCACAACTGTCCTGAACCTTGAAGAGCCTAAGCACTGTGCTCTGATGCTGTCTGCCCTTGGAGTCCTCCCTTGGCCATGGGGCAAGGTCTTCCCTTGGGACATCCAGCATAGACTGGAAGAGAGGTCCAGTGTCTGTCTAGCCAGCTAGCTTTGAATGTCCATATGGAACAAAACCCCCTCACTCTCCCCTTGGCCTCTGGAAGTCCTCATCTCTCCTCACTGGCAATCCCTTCTCACTCCACTCTCCCAGTTTTATCCTAAATTTACTTACTCTGATTCTACCCGATTTTCTTCCCCAGGATCTGCACTGGGGGCAGGGGTGGTCTCAGACCCCTCCAGTCAACTCATTCTCCCCTCTGAGCCCACTCTTGCCCCTGCTCGTCCTCAAATTTGGCTTTTCAAAACATAGTGTCCTAGTCTACAGCCATGCCACTCTGAACAAACCCAATCCTGTCTGATCTTGGAAGCTAAGCAGGGTTGGGCCTGGTTAGTACTTGGACGGGAGACCACCTAGGAAAACCAGGTGCAGTAGTCTTAAAAAATAAGTGATTATAAACTGACAAGGTCCTTGCAATGTGTGAGGTCAACCAAGGGTTGCCTCGCCTAAACATAAATAAATAAACAAATATTTTTTTTAAAAAATTAAAACAACAACAAACAACAACAACAAACATGGTGTCTTGACTTTAGATTCCACAGTACATACACACTAAAGGGCTTCCCACCGTTGGTGGGATGAAACTTGTGTTTTGGTTCTAGGCCATAGGGCTGGACCTGCCCTCCATTCTCGTTGCTCCCTCCCCTCACCAGACAGCCTGATGACACTCTGTATTCCAGAACAACTCTGTGGTCCACCCTGAGAGACTTTAGGGCTCCAAGGGCTGGTTAAATGCCGCTCCTTTGGGGCTGCCCCAACCCTGGGCCTCCCCTTGCTAAGGTAGACAAATCCTTGTTTCCATGGATTTCAGAGATGTTTCCCCAGTGCTCGCCGCCAAGTTGTCTGCAAATATTTGGTCACGAAAGCCGGAACACTTGGAGAGGGGCCAGAATTCATGTCACCTGAAGGTATCCAGTCTGAAAAGGTTGGTGCTAAATCCAAGGTGAGAGAGCATAGCTGATTAGGAGCTCGGCAGAGCTTCGGCTTCTCTGCCTATCACCTCTATTCCCCCTTGTGCCCCAGTAGTGCAAGCAGCCCTAGAACGCCGATCTTACCCCAATCCCCATCTGGCAGGACTGGACAGAGTCAGAGCCAGAGGGGCGGGGACCGGGGCAGCCCCTTGGACGATGTAATCCCAGCCAAAGCCGGCAAGCGGCGCTGCGCGGCTGCGCTGCTGTGCTACGGCCCCGGTCAGAGCCTCCGGCATTAGGAAGGGTTGGGGGGCCTCATGGCAGGGGCCAGAGCCGGAAAACTGGGCAGCGCCTCTGGGGCGTTCTCGTCAGGTTTCATTCGCCTCTTTCCCCTTTGGTCCTCTCGGTTCTCTTCGTCTCTCCCTTTGTTCTTAGGGTCTCGTTCTCGTCTCTTCCCGTCGCTCTAGTCCCTCTTGCTATAGTTTCGGACTAGGAAGAGACCTGGTGTCTGAGGGAGGAGGCCCTAAGCAAGGCCTGGTCATCCCGCGAAGCCATTAATGCCTTTAAGGGAGGCGGTGCTAGCCGGGGAAGCTCTGGGCCGTCACCGGGCGTCAGACCAATGGCCTTCCTCCAACTGTGACCGGGCCTCTGCCCACCGCCACACCCCAAATCCCCGCCCAGGCCCAGGCTCTGCTCTTCGCTGGGGGTGTTGGAGCTGGCAACTGGCCTCAAAGCTCAAGAGAAAAGCCCCCTGCTTACCCCAGGAGGACCCTCCAACAGGCCAGGGAAAGGGGGCTCCAAAAGGTCTCCTCCCCTTCTGTCGCAAGGCCTACACAGATAGGTGGCAGGAATGGGATGAGGAGGTAGGGTGTGGGTATCACCCAGGCTACCTCTCATCTGACTTCCTTCCATCTACTGCAGGTCTCACCTCATACCTCCCTTATCCCTTCCCCAGCGACCCCAAACAGCTCACAGCCCTGTACACCTTTCAGTCCACACTCCTGAGCCTCTGCCTTTGCCTCTTTCTCTGTGTCTTTCACCTCCATCACCTCCATCACAGCTTCCCAGGCTGGAGTCTGAAGGAAGTGACAAGAGAGAGTTTGCCCAGGAGAGCTGCTGGTTTCCCTTCCCCATGGCTGTTATTCAGGCCCTCCACGCTGACCCTGCTTCTTCTCGTTTATTCCTGCTCCCCCTTCGGAATTTTTACCTGCAGTTCTTCCCTGGGCCTTTGTTTTCTTGCTGTTACCCAGTTCTTTTTTTACCCACTTCCTTTGTTACCCACCCATTTCATTACTCTGTTACCTTCCTTGGTCCTTTCCTGCCTTTGGGGTCTCCTTTGTTATTCTGGGATGCAGTGTTTGTTCCTGGCCGCTGGCTGTGACCACATGCCCTGTTACCCCTCCTTCCAGCTGTGTGTTTTGTTCCCTTCCGCTTCCTTCTTCCCTCACAGGCCTAGTCCTGGAATGTGGAAGGTGAAAGGGCCCAAGGCTGACCAAGAACAGCTGTTCTAGGGATGAGGGAGAAGATCCTCAAACCCCTAGGGCCAGGGGACCCTACTTTCTCTGATGGTCTCCCATCCAGCCACCTCCCTAAACTCTGGTGTGTCCCCAAAGCTACAGTCTGGCAGGTCCTGGGTGATTTTGGTTACTATGGGATAACCCCTTGGGATGGTATGTGGTGAACCTGCCTGCCTGTGCCCATCCTCATAGCCTCCTGGGGGCAGCAGCACCAACCTAGGTCCAGGGAGGCCAGCCACAGGTCAGACAGGCTGTCTCTGGACAAGCAAACAGACAGATAGAGATGGCTAGCCAGATGGGAGCCTACTGCAGCATCAGCCAGGAACTCAGAGGTGGAGGTGGGGGAGCAGGCATGCAGTTTCGTCCTAAGTGGCTTTTAAGGGCAGCCGTTGGGGTGTGGACACCCAAGGGGCTGCGGCCCAGGAGGTTGCCCATAGGCGGGCCTTGTGCTTGGGTGGGGGCTGGGAGCCCGAAGCAGCAAGGACTGGGCCTGAGCTGAGTCTGCTTCTTTCCTCATGGGGAACTGTCTGGGCTGGCTATACTTGACCCCCAAGGACCAGGTATGTACGGGGGAGGAAGAGGGGCTGGGCAGGTTGGGGAGGGGCAGACTGAGGGGATGCCTGCAACTAGTTGTCTTCTGTATCTGAGGGTGTGAAGAGTGTGGACTTAAGATTCTCACAGCCCTAGCACAAGAGGAGCTGGGGAACCTGGACTGGGTCTCTTTCCTCACCAAACCTCAGTCTTATAATCTGTAAAATGGCCTGAGCCCCCTAGGGTCGTTCCAGGTTAAATGTACTTGGAGGCACTGACAAAGCATAAATGATTCTTCATTGTGGTCAGTGTCCAGCTGGGGGAAGGCGGCACTCATACTGGGAGGAGGTAGAGGCTAGGGAAGGGGGAAAGATGGATGGAGGGGAGGACTCTGGGCAGAGGAGGGGAGATACAAAGGTTCTTGCTCATGGAAACAACTCCTGTGAGTGCTGACCACAGGCCAGAGCTCAGAGGCCAAAGTACTTAACACATTTCATCCCAGGTCAGGAGGAGGTAGAAAAGACCCTCTCATCCCAAACAAACATTTCCTTCCCCCACCTTTTCAGTCACTGACCAGGGCTGGAATGAGCGGGGTCATGAGTGAGGGTCTTGGCACAGGGAGGGGATGAGGAGGGGAGTGTTTAAGGGATATACATGTCTCAGGTTGGTACAAACACTCCTGGAGAGAGCCAGGGAGTCCTCCAATCACTGGCCTCCGGGATACATGGAGAGGTTGCTGCCATGTCACTTTCAAATCCCTCTTTTTGCCTCCTGGACCATCCTGGGATTCTGCACTGGGCCAGGGTAGCCATGGGTGCAGGAAGGATATAGATGCGTGGACAGCGGTGGTGGTGGTGCAGCTTCCCGAGGAGGATGGGAAGAGCTGTGGCACTTGTTGTTACCCTCTGTCCCTTCTGTGGGGATCCATTGGTCCTAGAACCCTTTGTTCACCCCTCCCTCAACCTTAAGAGTGTGTCTCTGTGCTGTGCCCCGCATGCTGTAGGTGTTCAATAAATGTTCCTGGAATTGGAGGCAAAGGCGCTGGCGCCAAGGAGAGTGGTGAGAGGGAGTGTGTCCCGGTGATTCAGGGTATCCCTTTCCCTGCAGCCTCCTCCAGGATCCCCGGGGCTGACAGAGCGCAGGGACAGGGGCATGGCCAGAAAGGCTTGAACCCAAGGCGGGGGCAGCAGAGCGCGGAGGGGGCGGGGAAGGGGCGGCGCGGGGGCGGTGCCGCAGCCCGAGTTCCAGCCGGAGCCGAGGCGAAGGGAACCGAGCGTTAGCCGCCGAGGCCGCAGCCGAGTCCCCACCGCAGCCGCCGCCACCACCGCGTCCCAAGCACCGCCGCGGCCGTGCTGCCCCGCGCTCCTGCCTGCCGGCGGCGGCCCTCAGCGCCGTGGCCAGCTCGTGGCCGGCCGGTGGGCAGCTGGCGCCATGGCCGCATCAGAGTCGCTGCGGCCGCGCCTGTGCTGCCTGGTGCGCGGCGAGCAAGGCTACGGCTTCCACCTGCACGGCGAGAAGGGCCGCCGCGGGCAGTTCATCCGGCGCGTGGAGCCCGGCTCCCCGGCCGAGGCAGCCGCGCTGCGCGCGGGAGACCGTCTGGTCGAAGTCAACGGCGTCAACGTGGAGGGCGAGACGCACCACCAGGTGGGTGCATGCGCCCGGTCCCGGCCCGGCGGGGAGCGCGTCCCTACCCCGCGCTCGCGGAATAGCGCCAACGACCACTCAGCCCGGCGTTGCCTGCGCCCAGGCCTTAGCTCCCTGCTCGGGGCCAGGAGGGGTTCTTCCCAGGGCCTGCGTGTTCCCCTCCTGGAGGTGGTAGACGTAGTAGCCACGGAGGCAGCGGCCGCCGGCCTCCTTCCTAGCACTCCCCACACCCCCGCCAGGAAGCTCTGTCGTGCACCACGGAGGGGGGGATCCTGGCAGGGAGGAGCCCGCACTGCGGCTCCTCAACTTGGCTCTTGCTCTTCAGGCTTGTTCTGGCCTCAATGTACCAAGTATTGGAGATGCGGACACCTTGGGGACGTATCCGTCGGTGCAAGGGAAGACCCTTGATGATGCTTTCTGCATGCGTACAAAACTGGGCTTGTGTGAATGTGCAGTTCCCTCTGAGAGGTCACCCATGTGCACACACATCTGTCTGTGCCTGCATCAGTGAGTGTGTGTGTGTGCGGGACTGTGTATGTGAATATACCAGTCTGCACCCTGGGTTTGCGTGTGTGGACAGATCTTCATGCCTAGATGTGTGTATGTGAACTGGGTTGTGTGTGTGAAAATATACAGGTCTACACATCTAGATGTGTGTGTGAGTTGCGCTCTGCGTGCGTGTGTGTATGCAGGCCTGTGTGTGTCTACCTGCCTGGCTGTGTGCTGTCGTCAGTGTAGTGTTTGTATGCCTTGGCTGGCTGATAGTGTCTGGGTCCTGGTGGGAGTCACTGCTGGTGGCAGCACATTCCTTTCTTTGGAGGCTGCCTGGCCCTTGAAGGGATCACCAGCTGCAGCCCCCTGCTTCCTGCAGCTGGAGATGAAGGCCAGAGGGAGGGGAGGGTCTCCTCTCTGCAGGTTCTGACCCCTGGGGGTGTCCATCTCCCACTGGCCAGGGACTTACCTGGGTTGGATCCGGCCTCCTTCCACTCCTTCTGCTTAGGGTCTTTTGTGTCCCTCAAGTACCTTTGCATCCATGACCTGTTTGTGTGGCCAACCGTGGGCCCTAGAGATTAGTATACTGGTCCTTGACTGGGTTGGGAGCTGAGCTCCTGCTCTACTGCTGGGTTCTTGTTTGTCTCTCTGTCTGCTGTCCTGTCTCCCACCCAGAATGTCAACCTGATAAGGCTATTTGCTGAAGGAGGGAGAGGGTCAGGGCCAGAGGGCTTGGCTTGACAGGCCACAGGGAAGCCTGGCAGAGCTGGTGCCTGGCCTCTGTTTAACAGTCATTGCCAACCTTGCCCCTTTATCCCAGGCCTCTGGATGGTAGTCTAAGAACTTCACATACAAGACCCTGTGGAACCCTTCCATTGCCTAAAAAAAAAGGGCATGCAGTTATAGCTCCCATCTTACGGATAAAAAAAGTGATGCTTAGAGATGTTGGGTGACTTGTTTCGGTTCCACAGTCAGGAAGCAGCAAGTTGCTGGGGTCCTGCTGTGGCTCTCAGAGTCACCAGGAGAGGAGGGACAGAGGAGGGCTGGGGGAAGATGGGCCTCGTTCAGATCCTCCTCTCTGTTGACAACTTTTGCCAAACAGCTGGTGGTGAGCAACCCCATCTGCCCTCCTCTCGGGGGTGGGGGTGTTACCCTTCCTTCCCAAATTCCCAGTGGGTACTTCTCCTTCTTCCCATAAGGCATAAACTGGCATGCATGACCCATGGCCACCCACATGCTCTAGATACTTCACAGGCACCTGCATAGACACACAGATGGCCACATGCCACACTTGTCCCACAGTTGGACCTGCCCCTCCCTACTTCCACCTGCTGGCTCTGAATCCTGTTTATCAGGTCATGTGTGGTACCCGAGTAGGTGCCTTGCCACAAGGACCCAGGACTTACACCCTCTGCCGGCCCAGTAGGAATGGGTCTATGCTCATGCTCTGTATTGAATGGAGGGCTTAAAGGCAGGGGTATAGAATTACATGCTCCACCACTGAGGACAGAAAAGGGCACAGACACACCCAGGATGACACCCAGGGAGACGCCTCTCTCAAACCCAGACTGAGAGACAGACCCTAAAATAGAGGATGGGCACACATGCAACCATGCACATACTAGCACACCGAAAACCCGAAACTCAGCTGTGTACCATCATTGTCACTTCCACACAGGCTGCCTCACCTACCTTCCTGGTCCCTCCTGTTGAAGATCCTGAGCTGAGGCCCTTGGGATCCCTCTGTGGCCCATGCAGCCTGGGCCCTAGTGTCAGGAGCCCTGGGAGAGGAAGGAGTGAGCTGCTAGAGCCCGGGGGTGGGGGGTGGAGCTCGCAGGCCTCTCGGTACAGCTGCCCACCCCTGTTAGGCCAGCCGCCTACCCATGAGCCCTGCCAGGCTTGGGTGGTGCCACTATCCATGTGCTGCCCAGAGAGCTGGCTGCTTACCCACCACCACCTGCCTGTCCCAGGTGGTGCAGAGGATCAAGGCTGTGGAAGGGCAGACTCAGCTGCTGGTGGTGGACAAGGAGACGGACGAGGAGCTGCGCCGGCGGCAGCTGACCTGCACCGAGGAAATGGCCCAGCGAGGGCTTCCACCCGTGCATGACCCCTGGGAGCCAAAGCGGGACTGGATACATTCAGGCAGCCTCAACTCTGAGGCTGGCCAGAAGGTATGGCGGGCTCTACCCACAGGGACCACCCTGGCCTCTCCCAGAAACACCATCTTGACTTCTTGATGGCAGTTTCTGTTTCTGCTCACCTCCAGAAGACTCTCTTTCAGTCTCATCTACATCTTGGGGCCCTTTTCTGCCTCTGGTTGACTACCCTCTTTCTGCTCTCAGTCTGTTCCAAGCTGGGTGAGATCAGGGCTGTCTAGTCTCTGGCTCCTGTCTCTGTCCCTCTCCCAGGGTCCTCATCCGAGCCACCTGATCTAGGAAAGGTCACTCTGACAAGCCCCTCTTTCCCACCTAGGGGCTGAGGAATCTGGACTGAGTGTGCCCAGCTCTGTGCCTGTGTGGGGGTCTCTCTGTCTCTCTGTTCCTGTGTCTGTCTGAGGAGCCCGCTTGTGCTGTGAGGGTGTTGTGGGGTAGGGGGCTGGCCCTCTGCGGGCAGTGCATGGTTGGGGGCACCCAAGGGGACTTTCTAAGTTGGGTGCTCACTGTGCAGGTTATATGGGTGGCGGACATCTCTTTTTGCCTTCTCCCCCAGGCCAGAAGAGCTGGTAGAGAATGGGGGCACAGGTTTCATTTCCTTCTAGGTAGCTGGGCCTGGGGGGTGGCCCTACCTGGGCAGCACTTGGAGGCCAGGCGGAAGAGCCTGAGACTGCCTCATTCTTCTCTCCCGAAAGCCCCATGTTATTCTCTCTCACGTCTTCTCCCCACCCCACCCCTGCCTTTTTTTTTAATAAAGAAAAACAAATTCCTTTGTGGGATTCAAGCTTAGGGGTTCCCCAGATCTCAACTGTGAGAACCACTGACCTAGGTCCAGTGGAGATGTGAAATCTGAAGTTTCTGGGTGTGCTGGGGACCCTGACGTCTGCTTTGTCTCATGCCTGTGACCTGAACCCCACAGGCCCTGTCCTGGGGGAGACGGCATTCCAGAGGGGGAGTCAGCTAAGGCACAGGCCTGCAATTTTTTGTTCTCTCTGGCTCAAGGGCAGAGAACCTCCGGGGTCTCAGTGCCATGGTGCCAAGCCCTGGAGTTCGCACTTTGCCCTAGGGCCACAGAAGGCTGGAGTAGGGGGGCGTTAGGGTCATATTTGTGATTTCAGGGATGATGGGTTGGCCGGCCCCTCCATGCCTCACTCTTTCCTAGGCATATCATCACCCCCCAGGAAGAGCCCCTCCTCTCAGGCGTTTGTCTATTGATTTAAACATAAATGGCTAAGTTCACCTTCCTGTGGAAAAACCCGCCCTTGGGCCTTATCTTCAGGGTGGAGTGGCCAAGGCACCTTGTCCTTGGGTGGGACCTTCCCCCTCCGCTATTTCAGGCTCTGGGGCTGCAGGAAGCCCTGGGAGGGGGCTTCCTCTGGGCATATTTTTAGAGGAACAGAGTGGGGCCCAACTGGAAGTAGTGGGGGCTGGCCTGGGGACAGAGACCCCCAGAAGGTCAGGGGAGGCCCAGGGAACAGGGTCTCCCTATTCCTCCCAACCAGAGACCCACCCTTTAGTTGGCTGAGCTCAGAGCCTTAGAAGGAGGTGCTGGGTCTGGCTGACCTCCAAGAACAAGGCTTACCTTCTGTCTACCATGGACTGTCAGAGAACGTGGGGGGCAATGCTTCCATGCTGGGCTGTGCTCTAAGGGGACAGTAGATAGTGAGGCGGGATGTGAGTGGTTTGCATGATGAAGGGCCCACACCCTGTGCCTGTGGGAGGTAAGGACTGAGGTGGAGTCAGGGCCATGCAGGCCACTTACACCCTCTCAGCCTTAGTTTCCTCTTGTCCCAGGGGTGGGAGGGGAAGAGGTGGGGAAAGGGAGGATACCGATGTGGGTAGCGCCTCCATTTGGGGGCTGTTGGGGCCTTGTCAGTGGTGACTCAGCCCTGGGCCAGACTGGGCTCGGGGTGGCTGCAGCTGCAGTGCAGCTGATCCTGATAGTGACGATTAGGGACAGCCCCCAAACAGCAAAAGCAACTAGCGGTGCCAAGCCACGGGGGCAGTAATAGACCCTGGGCCCTCCTTCCCCTCACACCCAGACTGTGACCCGTCCCCTCTGGTTCTGGGGATGAAAGTGAGGTGACAAAGTCTTGCAGGAGGTGACTGCTTGGCATAGGACCCAGTGCCTACAAAAGAGCTTTGGGGGCTTCTTGGCTCCTCCTTCCTGTGAGCTGCAGCAGGACCATCTTCTGTTCTAGGGCCAGGGTCTCCTCCCTTGTGTCTCTGTCTCCCCAGCCCTGGGTCCTGGGAGCAGGGCAGGGCCTCCCAGCA
This sequence comes from Rousettus aegyptiacus, assembly GCF_014176215.1. Classification (NCBI taxonomy): domain Eukaryota; kingdom Metazoa; phylum Chordata; class Mammalia; order Chiroptera; family Pteropodidae; genus Rousettus; species Rousettus aegyptiacus. The sequence goes on along the minus strand of NW_023416311.1, from coordinate 15,312,871 downwards.
GCTTCCTTCCTTCCCTTCTTGGGACGGAAACCTAGCTGGTGGGGGAGCACCAGGCTGGAGCCTGTGCAGGGGAGGGGGACCCAGCCACCACCCTGCTCCCCAAGGTGACTCAATCCCCGTGTCCCCACCCATCCGTGGGGAGCCCAGGCAGCAGTGGGAGGTAGATAAATGGGGTAGCAGCCTGGGCCGGTTGGAGAGCTCATACCACTCCAGCTGGATGCTTGCTGTCTGCCACTTCTGTCCAGCCTCCATGGCCCGCTCGGGGAGTGCCACACCACCTGCCTGGGCCCCAGGAGCCCCTCCACGGAGCCCATCCCAGGGGCTTGTGCAGGTTAGGTGGGGTTGGTGCAGGGTGGGCAGTGAGGATCCCAGCAGCCAGCTTAGCCTGGGTCCCCCAGGGTCAGGAAAGGGGACTCAGAAGACCCTGGTGTGAGCCTGCCGGACCCTGAGCGACAATGGGGCCTTTCTCTGCCGGGGCTGGTGAGTCACTATCTGGGGCAGGGGCGAGGGGGGGCGCACAGCCTGGCTCCCAGGGTATTTTCATGCCAGCCTGTTTGTCTGGTTACAGGCAGGGCTGGGAGACCAGGGCTTGTACAGCTCTGGGGCGGCCCTGCTGGGAACCGTGGGAGCCTGAGGGTCTGGCTTGGAAGCTGCAGGAAGTGTTCTGAGCCAGTGCAGCGAGCTAGGAATGTGAGCAATGCACTGGTCCGCCTGCGCCCCCTCCAGACACACTGCTGCTGCTCTCTCAGCCAGGTCACTGCATTGCAGCCCCTCAGCTTGAGGGTCTAGTGCCAGGCTTGGTGCTCCGAGGACACTGGTCAGTCGTGAGGAGTGAGATGTAGGCTAGATGTGAGGAGAAATCCACAGCTTATGTGGTGAGAGGCAGCTATGCTTGGTTGAAGCAGGATGAGCAGTATGGTCACGAACCCGGATGTGACTTCAGCCTGGACTCATGGCCCCGGATACCCTTTCAAATCCTCTTCCCTTTGGGGGCCTTGAGAGACCCCGCCCTGGAGGTCACTGTGGAAGGCGTGAGAAGAGGCCACAGGGTTCCATGCTATGGGGCTGTCCTTTCGCATATGTGCATCACTGTGTGCGTCCATGTAGTTTGTTTGCAAGAGTAGGTTTGGATGTTTGGGTGCTTTGACCATGGGATGTGCCTCTGCCACCTTGGCCCATGTCCACATACCAGGTTTGGTTATGTCACACTTCCAGCTTCTGTGTACAGTCCTGGCCCAGGCTCTGCTCCACCCTGGCCAGTCTCAAGGGCCTGTGTTCTGATAGCCTGTACCTGAGAGGAACCTCTGGGGAGGTATGGACCCTCTTCAGAGCCACCAACCTGTACTTCCAGGTGTATGTGCTTAGAGAGGGCACATGTCTGTACCGTGGGTCTCTGGAGAATTTAGGGGTTTCACCCCATGCTTCCAGTTCAGACCACGTTGCCCAGCTGAGCCCCCAGGCAACCAAGGAGAAGCAGCTCTATCCCTGGAGTTCCTGGGATTATGGGGCCAGATGGTGGCCTGCAGTGGGAGTTCCCAGGGTGGTGTCTGGGAAGGCTTTGGGGGTCAGGAAAGGGGCCCCAGAAGAGGGGTACAGGCTGGACAGGAAGAGAGGGTATACCTGATAAATAGGAAGGCCCAGAGCCTGGGGCAAGGAACCCACTCTGTGAGGAAAGACATGTTTGGTCCTACAGCTAGGTGGCCATCAATTGGCAGGCCAGAGCATTCAAAGTCAGCTCTGGGCTTGGAAGAAGCTTTCAGGCCCGGAGGCTGGAGTGGTCCAAAGGGTGACCTGGGCTGCAGGGGGACAGCTAGCTGCCTAAGGACATCTGGAGACCTTTCCTGAGAGGCAAGAGGCCCTCCATTTAGTGCCGCGCCCAGCCCAGACTGGCCTAGGGTCCCTCAGCCACTAGTAGGGAAGTGGAGAGTAAGGGAGGGGCCCGGTGAGCACCCCTAGCCGCCACACTCTCACCTGCACGCACACTCGAAACCTGAGCTGCAGCCTGCCTGCCCACTCTGGCCACCGCCATGTTTAATTGAGCACCAGCAGCCGCTGGCCACTCAGCACTGTGGCCACTACCCCAGGCCCCAGCTGGGTGGGGGTCCTGGGGCCTGGCCCCTGCCTGCACAGCTCCCCGGCCCAGAGCCCTACTGCAGGATGCCAGAGGTAAAGCAAAACAGGACTCTGGGGTGTGGACGGGGTACCCTAAGGGCACCATAGGTCTCCCTGTTCCAACAGGATGGGTGGGAGGGCAGACCCCACCCCCGGTCCTCACTGGGCTCCTGCCCCAGCCCCAGGATCACTTGTCTCTGAGTTCAGAGTGGAGGAGGGGGTGGGGGCAGCTCCAGCTTGCTCTGGAATGTGAAAGCAAACACTGCAGCACTGCCACCGGTCCTGTGGGAGAGAAAACAAAACTGCTTAGGCCTTGGCTTCTGCCAGCCCCGCACTCAGGGAGGGGAGTGGGGGAGGGGGCACTTGCAGGCAGGCCCATGGAGATAGCCATTCAGGGACAGGACACTGTAGTGAGTGGCAACTCGCCATGCCTAGTCTGTCTTAGGACCCCTAGCCTGAGCTCAGCACTGTCTTTGAGCCTATTGATTCTCTCAACACCCGTGTAAGGCCCCTGGTCCCTGGCCCCATCAGAAGTCATTTTTGAGTTTGTAAACTGGGGCTTTACCCAAGATGTCACAACTGGAGCTCAGTCACAGGTAGCCTAATGGGCCTCTAGGGCATGGGCACACAGCATTTGTCTCTGTCACTGGGCTGGAGCTGATGCCCAGTGTGGGGTCGGGGCGCCCACCCTCGCATCTCCACTGCTGTGCTGCATACTGGGGCCTGGAGGCCTTGGGGGTGGGAGATCAGAGATGGATAGAGTTTGGCCTTGAGTCTCCTGTGCTTGCAGGATGTCAATGGGCCCCCAAGGGAGCTGCGCCCTAGGCTCTGCCACCTACGAAAGGGCCCCCAGGGCTATGGGTTCAACCTGCACAGTGACAAGTCCCGGCCAGGACAATACATCCGCTCTGTGGACCTGGGCTCACCTGCTGCCCACTCTGGCCTCCGAGCCCAGGACCGACTCATCGAGGTACTTGTCACTGAGGCTTCAGGGTGCTGGGTGCCCGGTGTGTGTCTGTGCCCATGTCCCCATCTGCATGTCTGTGCCTGTGTCACTGGTGTGTGTCTGGGCCCCAGATCCTCCCTGGGAGGAGGGGAGATCCTGGGAACCTGAGCTGGCATTCCTCTTGCTGCTGTGGCTGGTGACAACACTGATTAATATTTGATGCCACACCTGGCTGGGCAGCTCTGGGGGCTGATGGGGGCCTGCCTTCGGGCAGTGCTGACCCTATGCCGCTGGTGGCAGGTGAATGGGCAGAATGTGGAGGGGCTGCGCCATGCAGAGGTCGTCGCCAGCATTAAGGCGCGGGAGGATGAAGCCCGGCTGCTTGTGGTGGACCCTGAAACGGATGAGTACTTCAAGCGGCTGCGGGTAACACCCACCGAGGAGCATGTGGAAGGTGGGCTGCTGCCCTGGGAGTCTGGGGGTGGGGTGAAGCATGGGTGCTGGGCAGCCATTAACACACTGTCCCTACAGGTCCACTGCCGTCACCAGTCACCAACGGGACCAGCCCTACCCAGGTGAGCATGTGGGTGGAAGTTGACAGGGTTGGCCCAGGAGACCGCAGGGGCACCTCTGGGGGTCCCCAGACCTGTCAGATCTCTATCTTTATATATTTGAAGTTGGAACACCCAATCTGGTCCCATCACCCCCAGCTTTAATGTCCCCTATGGATTCTATCATTGGTCAGCCATACCCCAGCCTCACAGGACAGGCAGGCACCTCCAACCTCAGGGCTGCTGCCCTTGCTCTTCCCTGTGGCCAATACTGTCTGGTTATCTGGAGTTTTCCTCAGGCCCTAGCTGTGCTCCAGGTGACGCTCATGCGGGTGACTCCTGCATTAAAACTGCTCCCTATAGTGAGCTGGCCAGGGCCGGGCTACCTGCTGGTTCACTGCTGTCACCATCCTGCCTGGGCTGGTCCTAGAGTGTAGTAGAGGCTTGGTGCTCACTGCCAAATGGAGGAATAAATGCAGCTGCAGTGGGTGAGTGTGTATATGTGTGCACACCAGCGGCTCCTGGGCGGGGCTTCTGAAGCTACACCTTGCCCTTGGTTTCCCAGCTCAATGGTGGCTCAGCGTATTCATCCCGAAGAGATCTGCCTGGCTTAGACAAGGACAATGAGGTAGCGAGTGTCTACCCACACATTGGGGGACCAAAGGCCTTTGGGGTGGGTGTTTGTGGAGCTGTCAACCTGGGCAGTGGGGCCGCTGACTCCAAGAAGCCCTCCTGGGCTTGTTGCCCCAGCCCCACCAAGTGGTCTCTGGTGTGAGCTCCCTGGGAAGAGTCAGGGTTCAGGGTTCACTCTGGCCACCTGCCCACCCTCAGGATGGCAGCACCTGGAAGCGAGACCCCTTTCAGGAGAGTGGCCTCCACCTGAGCCCCACGGCAGCTGAGGCCAAGGAAAAGGCGAGAGCCACCCGGGTCAACAAGCGGGCACCACAGATGGACTGGAACCGAAAGCGTGAGATCTTCAGCAATTTCTGAGCCCCTCCCTGCCTGTTTGCTGGACCTGGGCCTTCTCCCCGCATGGACCTTGGGCCTCGCGCCTCGGGCCTAGAGCTTCCCAAACCTCAGTGGACCGGAGAGGGTGCATCTACCACCAGCCAGGAACCAACCCACGCCCCAGTGAGTCCACTTCCTGGCCCCCTACTGGTGGGTGCCAGGGGACCGTGGCAGCAAGACTGGGGAGAGCGAGCCCTCGATATGTGAGACAATGAGAGAGAGGGGAGAGGGAGAGGCAGCCATGACCCAAGGGGCCAGGCCTTTGCTGCTCTGCCTGGGCCTGCTGACTTAAAGGAATTTGTGGTTTTGCTTTTTTTCCAAAAAGAGCTCTAGTTCCACACATGTTTCCACTTAATACCAGAGCCCCCCCCCCCCCCGCTCGCCCCAAGACACGCTCTCTAAATAATTGCAATAAAACAAACCTTTCTTGGCAAACCATTTCCTCATCACTCCCTCCCCCTCAGCAGCAGCCATCCTGAGTGGGAGTCTCAGGGACTTCCTGGGACAGAGTGAGGGGAAGGCCCAGGCTGTTTGTGGGAGCTTCAGGCGAGGCTGGGGAGGCCAGATGTGGCTGTAGAAGTTTCTCCTCAGCTACATCTTTGCCCTCTCTGGTATTTGGGGGGAGATCTTTAGGTCAGGCTCCCTGTGTCCCTGTCATAACAGGGATCTGGGGGCAGAGCCTGGGCTCTTCAAGGGGCCAGAGGATGGAGGCCCCTCTGCCCCTGAAAAGGGCAGCCTCTGGACAGGCCCTTTGTTCCTGTGTCACAGCCCCTAGGCCTGGGAAAGGTGGCTGTGCTAGAGCCTCTCCCAGGAGGGGCTCTAGGCTTTAGGCTCAGCCACTGCCTGGAGCCCTCCCCTAGGAGACTCCACCAACTCTGCCCTGAACCCTACCAACATTGTTGTCTGCTCTGTAAGCCATAGCGCATGTGCGCCCTTGGAATAAACAGGCCTTCCTTGTACCCTTGGTTGTCTCTGTTCTTCCTGAGCCCTCAGTTGTGGGGGGGTGGGGGTGGGGGGAGGCCGTGGTTCAGGCTGGAAAGCAGCAGCCTGGCAGCTCCCTCCCCAGGCCTCAGCTGTTGGACACGGGGTCTCATTCCTAAGCCTCCCTTCCCTAAATCCCTCTACTGGGCTTCCAAACCCTGACTCCTCTCAGCTCATGCTCCCCCACCCTCTCAAGCCCACTAGGACCCCTGCCTTTTTCTCATTTTCTTTGGCACACACTGGGGCTCTTGCCTACCTCCTCTGCCTGTGGAGGCCTGGCCATTTGCTAGCACCTCTTTTGTGAAGCCTTCTGGGCCCCTGGCACCTAGTGCACAACCACAGCTCTGGAGCTGTCCCCAATTCCCCCTGCCAGCAGGCACATAAGTCAGGCCCCCAGCCTGGGCCTACTGGTGTTCCTTTGGAGGCCAGGTGGCTCTGCAAACACTGGGGTATATGGGGCCTCCTGGCAGAGGTCAGGCTCAGAGTACACAAGTCGGTGGGGGTGAGTGTTTCCAGGGCCCCAGCCAAAGGCTGAGGGAGGGAGAAGGCCCAGGCCTTCAGCATCCCCAGTGGACTTCCCGGCAGCTGGTTGCAGCTGGCTCCCACGATCCTTCTCCTCCGTCATGGCTCCTGCACTCCTGCACACACCCCTCCCCCAGTACACAATTCAGTTTGTCACGTCCCCATCCCGGCCTTCCAGGAAGCCCTGTTCCAGACACACGTGACAGGCAAATGCAAGCTTATGCATCTCCTATGGGTAGAAGTTAGACAGACCCCAAATATTGCAAACCCTCAAGCTTTATTACGAACAGACTGCAGCTCCCCAGCAAAATCACAGAACAGATACAGCCTTCAGAGCCTCTGTGCAGCTGGACACATGGCCTGGTTGAGGCAGGCCTGGCAGCGCGGACGGACAGGAAGACAGGTCTGTTGGCCAAAGCCCACCAAGAGTCCATTGATCTCGCTCCATAGGTTCCTGTGGGTGGGAATGGGTAAATTTGGAGGGAGGAAAGGAGAGAAAGGAGTCTTACCCCACCCCCATACTGCCTCAGCACCTGGGCAGCCACTCCTCCAGGGCTCTGCGGGTCTCCTCTGGGGACTTGGTCACCTTCTTGGTCCACTTGAGTCGGTTGGCGATTCTGTGCACATGTGTGTCCACTGCTGCTTGGAGATGGGGCAGGATAAACCATGGCACACTAGCAGCCCCAGACTACTTGACCCCTGCTTATGGCCCCACCCTGAGCCTAGGCTGGTGGGGAGCCTGAGTCTCCCTGGCTTCCCACCCTGCACAGTCCTGGCCACAGGCATGAGTAGGTCACCAGGCCACCCCTGCTCTTGGGCAGGGGCTGCAGCCAGTACCCAGAGGACTTGGGTCCTCCATTTAGGGTACTGGGAGCAGAGCCTCCTGGCCCAGCCACTGGTTGTGGGTGCCAGACTCAGTGGCAGTAACTCAGACCAGCCTGTAGAGCCAGCACCTGCTACTGCATTAGCAGAGAGAGTGCAGAGCACGGCCAGGCCTGCTGCAGCTGTCATCTACCTGGACTGAAGCCCCTCCTCCTTTTGACCAGCCTGGGCACCTGCTCACCAGGGCCTCCTTGCCCAACCAGCTCTAGTCCCTGCCTTCTTCTCCACTTTGCCAAAGAGGAAGCCAGTCCCTGTGTCAGTTCCCTCCCCTACTGCTAAAAAGCCCAGGTAGAGGAGTCACTGAGCCTGTTTCCTCCTTTTTAACATGGAGGTGACCAGGTGACTGTGCTCCATATCACCCAGAGGTCTAGCATAGGGCCAAACTACACTTGTGGGCCAGTCCAGGAGGGCAACTGCTTCCCCTGCTTTGTGGCTGAGGCTCAGAGAGGCCAAGTGCCATGCCCAAGGTCACCCAGCTGGTGGAGGGCAGAGCTGGAATCAACTTTTTTACTGAGGGGGCTTTTCCTGGAGGAAGTCTCTGGGAAGTGAGGTCCACTCTCCCCAGGGTGTCTGGGCCCACAGACAACCAGAAAGGGTGACATTCTGACACTCCTTGCCTGTGTCTGCTATTTCCAAAGCCCTGTCCCCTGTCAGGGCCCTAGGCAGGGGACCGTTTCCCCATAGACCTGCCAGACCACTTCCATGAAGGGGCAGCTAAGGACAGCTGCCCAGATAAGCTCAAGTATCTGCTGAGAGGCTGGCAGCTTCCGGAGCCCTAGTGGGGGAGGGGGGGAGGCTCTGACCTCGCCCCCTCCGTGCCTGGCCCTGGCTATCTGGGGCTGCTAGCCCTAGCTGCTCTCTGTCCCATGGGCAGTACAGGAAAGGAGCCACCACCCTGGGAGGCCAGCTTCGCAGAAGCTGGGGGGATTCTCACCCATCTCCTGGCCCCCATACAGAAGTCCGAGAGAAGCACTAGGATTGGGGGGGGGGGCACATGGAGGTCATAGGTTAAGCCCTGGTTTCTGAGCTGGCTGGGCCTGCTGTTGTGGTGGCCTCAGAAGCTCCAACTCTCTGGACAAAAATTAGGAAACGGCCACACCCTGACCCACAGTCTGTCTCTATAAGGAGGTCCTCCAATGCCAGGATGTAAAGCCTGAACCCAGAAAAGGGATTCCAGAAAGGGGCCTCCCCAACCCCAGCTCTTCCTTCTCACCCCCCCAGCCCCTTCCTCCTCTCCCTGAGTTCCCCAGCTTTCACCATGCCACCCCGATCTGCCCACACTCATTCCAGAGCCCCCTGCTTCTGTCCTCTCCCACTTCATGGCTTTACAGATGTTGTTCCACCTGGAATGCACTTCTCTTGGCCTGGCTATCCCCGCCTCAATGCTGCAGCTTTTGGCTGAGTTATCACCCCCTCAGGAAGTGTTCCCATCAGGTTTCTATCCCACTGGTAAAGAGTTGTGCGATGTCCCTCCCCCAGGCCTCTCACAGCACCCAGCACAAGACAGGTGCCCAGCAAATGAGAGCTCCTCCCACCTCCCATTAGAATGTGTCCCAGGGTGGGGCAGGCCTAGCTCAGTGCTGGGAACACCTTTCTGACCCTTTGGGCTGAGCTGTGGATAAGGAGACCCGAGTTGGGGGTCACAGGATGTAGGGAAACCTGACAGCAGTCAGCAAGCTCGGAGCTGGCCCCTCCTTCCTCATGGGCGGGTGCATGCCACTCACCGATGCCTGACACAGTGCCCCAGGCCACAGCCATGGCTAAGTGTGCCATCTTGGGCCCGACACCTGGCAGTGCTACTAACTCTGCCACAGAGGCTGGGATGTCCCCACCGTAGCGCTGCTGCAGGATGGCACTGGTCTGTTTGATGTACTTCACCTTGTTCTGAAAGATTGGGGGGGGGGGGCGGTCAGCCCTGGAAGTGGGGGTTGGAGCCCACCCTGGGAGGCCAAGGCTTGAGGGAGACCCACAGGTATAGAAAACTGCCTGTCGCCTTCCCAGGACACACTCAGAGGCACCTGCTTGCTCCTGTTCCCCCAAGAGGTGGGAATGAGCTAAGGGCAGCAGGCAGCCTGGAGGAGGCCCAATGTAGGCCTGGACCCCTGCCTTCCACTTGTCTGGGCCAATTACATGTGTATGGGGTCTGGTTCACTGCCATCTCCCAGACCCATCATTCCCCCCAGAGGCCAGACAGGCTAAGCAGGGCCAGTGATGCCAGGAGCTGGGCTCAGTAGCACCTGGGATTTCAGGAAGGAAGGCTGGAGCCTGGGACTCCCCCGCCAGCCACTGGGCCAGCCAGGCGGTTCCCATCCTGAGCCTGAGCAGACAGGGCTATTTAAAACCCATCTGACACACTGCAGCCCACGCCACTGCCAAGGGGAAGCAGCCACACCCGCCTGACTGCCTTCAATAGTTCTGCCCACCCGCCACCCTGTGCTTTGTGGCCTCTTGGGGTTCCAGAGGGGAGGGGGTGATACACTCTAGGGAGGCCTGAAGTACACAAAGGGAAGGTGGGTGGGCAGCCTCAGCAAGGAAGGGAAGGGCCAGGCTGTCGGGTGGGGAGTGGAGGAAGGAAGGGGTAGGCTACAAACAGGAAAGGCCAAGGAGTTCCAGAGCCTGGCTTGGAGGCCCCACAGCCCAGCCCACTACAGGCTTGTCAGAGGAGCGGGAGGCTCCAGTGAGAACTCATGTCTAGACCTCTATGGCCAGAAATATCTGACCAGCCTCCTGCACCCCAAGTCCCCTCAGCTATGTGACGTCTTTCCCAGGTCACTAGCATCCCCGGCCCCGGTCTCACCATAGGCTAGGCTCACCCTCCAGAAGCCCACGGGGTAGATAAGTGTGCCCAGCGTGCTGTCATCTGTCTGTAGGATGCTGTCCACTGTCAGGCCCCGGGCCCGCAGCCGCTGCATGGCACCCGCTGTCACCTGGTCTTTGGTCTGGCTAGAGAGCATCAGTGACAACAGCACCTGGTACCTCTGCACCTGCTCCCAGTGACAGGGACCAGAATGGTGGTGGGTCTAGGGTGCTTACTGTGGGCCAGGCCCTAGCCAAGCCTTATACCCACCTGGGAATGTATAGGATGTCAGCCTCCCACCCACCCTGGCCAATTGGGGGTAGGGTGGGGTCTGGTCTGGGCCTGCTTTTCATCTGCAACATGGGGACAACAACAGTACCTGCTTCACAGGATCATTGTGAGGCTTAAATGAATTGTCAGTGTACTGATTTGTACCTGGCACGTCAGTGCTCAGCAGCCATTGGCTGTTATGGTTATTGCTTTGTGAATGATGCTCCTATCCATTGTACAGATAATCAAACTGAGGCTCAAAGAGGCATGTACCCAAGTCACCCATTGGCGGAGCTAGGTTTAGAATCAGGTTGGTTGAAAGACCAGACTCCGGGCCAATGAAATTCAAGAAACTCTTTTTCTCTCTGCAAATATTACTGAACGCCCCTGATGTGTCAGCACTGTACTGGCAGAAGGCAGAGCCTAAGTCCCCAAGCCACAGGTACCCTTGACCGCTGAGTGGCCACAATTAAGCAGGCAATGCTGTCCAGTGCTCTGGGCTCCAGGTGTGCATCCTTTTGGGGTGCTACCTGCAGGGAGGGGGTGCCAGCCAAGACCGTTCAGGTGTCAGGCTGTCTCCTACTGCAGGCTTGAGAGGAAATAAGCATCTGGTTCAGAAGGGAGTCACCAGGCATATGGGGCCCCTACCTACCTTTGGGGGTGCACTGGGGTCATAGCAGTGCTCAGCCCCCAGCTGGTCTACAGGCGCATCCTTCCCACTCCTCATACTGCGGATGTTCGCCAGCTGCTGCTGCCAGTCCTGAGGCTCCCAGCTTGGCACCTTGAGCAGCTCGGTCCCCTCCCCTTTCTCACCATCTGAGACTTCGTAGGCCACATTTAGGCTTTGTGCTTTCCGCTGACGCTTCACAGGGCGATGGCTTTTCCTTCCTTCTGCAAAAAAATGCCACTGGGTCCCTTCAATGGGGGCCACAGGTGTGGGTGTTGCCCTACCCGCTATCTCACCCTTCATCATTCATTCGATAGGCATCCATCATCTCTCTACAGCAGGGGGTGCTCTGTCCTCTGTAGCATGCACTCCAGGGTAGGCCAGTTTTTTGTGCCACTGGCCCCCTGACCAAGTCTGAATTAGCACATGAGGACTCTAGTAATAGCCTTGGCTGGTGTCCCCCAATCTAGCCTCCACTGTCACAGAGAACTAAGACCCAAGTTGGATGTGGCACTTCCTGTTTAAACTCTTCATTGGTTTTTCCTTGTACTCATGAACTCCAAACTCTGTATAGCTGGCTGGCCTTGTCACCTGTGTATTCCCTGCAGCCCCAGTTCCTCCTGCCATGCTTCTGTCCCAGCAGGTCTCTTTTTCTGGATTACCCCTGGGTTTCTTGGATGCCTATAGGAATCCCCCTTTGGCCAATCCTGCAGACGTCCCAGTGAGACAAGTTGCAGGGGCCCTGTTAGTCTTCTTCACTGCTCAGTCCTTTTGTTAGGCACGCAGTAAGTCCCTAATGACTACAGCACAGACTAAATGAAGGCTATGCCCTTCCTGTTTTCTCTCTGAGGTACCTTCTAGCAGGGGGAGAAGACCTGGCTGGGGCTGTCCTGGGTACCCCGCCTAAGAGGAAGCAACCATGAGAACAGGACTGGTCTGCCCCACAAATGGCACAAGTGGAATATCCCAGGGCAGGCTAGTGGGACCGGAAAAACTTTCTTGTTCAGGACATGGTGGGGAGGTGTGAGTGCCTGGAATCCAGCCCCTGTGGACCTCTGCACCTGCGTCCCGGTAATAGGGCGCGAGGTGGGAACTCAGGTCTGCACGTGACACTGAGGGACTTGCTCGCTGCTGCCAGGTCCGCCTCATTGTGCCTCGGGTCCGAGGCCGCGCGGCTCAGAGCCCTCGAGGGCCACCCAGGACCTCAGCCCCCAATCCCTTGCAGTCTCCTCCTCCCTCTTCTTCTCCCTTGCCCCAGCCCGGGTGCGGCGCTACCTGCAGCCGCCTCTCCCCTCCCGAGCGGCGCGGCCTCCTCCCCAATCCCCCGCGGCCCGGCCCCAGGTTCCCGGCTCCAGCTGCGGGTCACCATCCTCATGCCAGAGGCTTTCATGCCGAACTCCAGCCGACAACACATCCCAGCAGCCCCGGCAGCCCCAGCGGTCCTCTCACGTGACTCGACGCTCGCTCAGCATTTTCGCCAAAGCTGAGGACTACGACTTCCAGCAACCCATGCGGCGGCCCTGCGCGGCCAGCTACCGGAAGTGCGGGTCGCGCTTCCGGTGTCAGCTCGGGGGGCCGGGGGTGTGCTCCCTTCTCCGCGCCGGGGTGACCTGGCGCGCAGCCGGCGCAGGGGGTGAGTGGCTTGTGGTGCCCGACTTTTGGCTGTGGTCTATACAGTGGTTCGGCCTATCCCAACGGAGTGTGAGGGAGGCAGCAGCGCCAAGCCTGCTCAGTGCTGAGGCGGCGGGGGCGGACCTCGGCCGCGCCCACCTTAGCCTGACCCTGGGGCTCCAAGCACTCTGATTTTAAGTCATGACAGGTGCGAGGGAGTCCCTGCTACCGGCGTCCCTGCGATAGTCCTTCACACGGGGGAGGAGAGAGATGGCAAACGCCAGGGCTCCCTGGGCCGACCCTCAACCCCAGTTTCCCTCCCTCACCCTATGCACTGAGTCAGGGGCGGGCTGCCTGGCGTTTCCCAGATTTATTTCTGCCCAGGACAGCCTGGGGGCGGTTGAGTTCTCCCCAAGGGCTCTGGGAGAAAAGATACCCACCAGAGACCTAGGATTCCCAGCAGCTGGAGACCCGAAGGGGCAGGTGTGTGGAGTTGTTCCTGAAATCCCTGTGCTTGTTTCCTAGGCACAGAGGGGGTCCTCTGGTGCGTTCCTGCCCACAATGGCCAAGCCAACAAGCAAAGATTCAGGCTTGAAGGAGAAGTTTAAGATTCTTTTCGGACTGGGAACTCCAAGGCCAAATCCTAGGTCTGCGGAGGGCAAACAGACGGAGTTCGTCATCACAGCGGAAATCCTGAGAGTGAGTGAGCTACTAGTGTCTTTCCTGCTAGACTGTGGGAGGTGCAAGGAAGGCTGGGTTTGGTCTGTCAGCAGGTTCTCTGGGAGATAGGTTGCTGGTGACCTGTACCAGGCTGCTGTTCCCAGTACCATGGGAACATACATGTCTTTTTTTTTTCTGGTGATTCAGAAGTCAGAATCTTGGTGATTTGGTTCAGCACATGAGTTTGTATTTAGATGTTGAGGCAAGAAAACTTATTAGATGGGGCCTGAACACTGATCTCCACAGGTGATTAGGATTATGGCTAGCTGTTAACTGGTAATTCGTGAGTCCCTGTGAGAAGTCTTTCTTTTTCATCTGTGTTTGAATCCCCCTGCCATATCCCTGGCACCATGTTTTGCTCATGAATAAATATTGAATTTTAACACTTGAAAAGTTTCCCATTCACAACAACCGAAATGTATATTTATCAATTGGTGAGTTTACCCTTGAACAACACAAGTTTGAGCTGCACAGGCCCACTTAAATGCAGATTTTTAAAATCCACATATACGTGGACCCTCACAGTTCAAACCCGCATCGTTCAAGGGTCAGTCGTATTAACAAAATGTGATACATTCGTAAAGAAGAATTATTTGTCAAAAAAAGGAATGAAGCAGTGATACGTGCTACAACATGGATAAACCTTGAAAACATGCTTAGTGAAAAGCCAGTTACAAAGACCCTTGTAACATATGATTCCATTTATATGAAATGTCCAGAATAGGCAAACCAGGAGAGACAGATTAGCATTTGCCAAGGCCTAGGTGGAGAAAGGAATGGAGAATGACTGTTAATGGATGTAAAGTTTCCTTTTGAGGTGATGAAAATGTTCTGGAATTAATGGAGGTGGTTACAAACATTATAAATCTACTAAAAATTAAATTGGTTTGAAATGGTGTGTTTTATATGATGGTGTTTTTATCTCAATAAAAGTATGCAGTGATCGGGGGGGAAGTCTGCCCTCAATTTGGTGAGATGGAGTAGTAAACTGGTGATTCCTCGTTTCAGAAAGGTCTGCTGCAAGTCTCCAGGGTGGGTACAATTCTTAGGGTGGTCTGTGACTGGCATTTAAAGACATCTGTTGCCAGAGCCTGGTCCCCTTTTCCTTCCTTCATCTCTTTCCAGGAACTGAGTGTTGAATGCGGCCTCAACAATCGCATCCGGGTGATAGGGCAGATTAGTGAAATCGCAAAAACAAAGAAATTCGAAGAGGTAAGTCTGTCTCGGTGCACTGAAGAGATGCATGCAGGCTGTTTAGAAGCCTGATTTGGCTCCTTCTAGGAGCAGGGTTGACAGCTGACTTTGCTAATGAACTTACATACACCATTTTAGGGGATTTAATCTTCATCTTAGTGATGGGGAAGTGTTTGGAAATGCTCTGAGCACAACCATGTAGGGCCAGTCTTGTGGGTAGGTGGAAGCATATCGTTTGTAGCAGATCTGAGAAAGGGTTTGTAGTGGCTTACAGAAATGCATGCTTGCTTGTCCTCTCATTACAAATTCAAGGGAAGGAAAAATAGAGGAATGTCAGGAAAGAATATGGTTTCACAGAGAACAATTCAAAGCACACCAGTCTCGGTGTCTTTTTTGGAGATGCGTGTCTGGTTGGTGATATCAGGCAGCCTTAGAGACACAGGCATATTTATTTCAGCCAACTGCTTCCAGGCTCTCTCCTGACGTCCTGTGGACAGAGTGGGAAGTTGTCATTAGAGCACTTCCAGGGCTCTCTCTGCTCTAGTTCCATGTTTGTGTGAGTGACTCAGGAGAGATGTGGACCTCAGACCTAGCAGATTTATATCTGCTAAGGGGGAGAGTGACCACTACATTCTCAGCAGATCATCTGAAACACACAAGCTGCACATTACCAAGGATAAATGTGAAATAGGCATCTGCATTCATAAAGTCGCTTGTATAGATATAGAAAGGTGAAGTATGGCTGGGCTTCCGTCATGTGAATAGACAGATAAGCCTAAGAAGCTTGGGACAGTCCACAGGCTTGCTGTGTTTTTGCGACTTAGAAGTATTATGAATGGGACAAAAGAGGTGAAAGTTCTTGTGTATCCCGAGTTTGTCAGAATATTGGTCAGGTGACTTCTGAAAGAAGTTTTAGTCCCACGTCTAAGAAGAGTGAGCCCAGAAAAGACTGAGTGGTCTGAAAACCCAAGTTGAAGAGAGTCTGTGGTGGTTAACATGGAGAAGGGAATGTGACATGAGAGGTGATTCTAGGTAGCTGTGGGGAATAGGACTCAGCTCTCCCATAGGCTGGGTGAACTTAGAGGAGGCAGATTCCAGAAGTCTGCCAGAGTTCTTGGCAGGTCAGGCTGGGCAGAAGAATCAGGGAAGGGTGTAGTACTGAGTGGCCTGTGGCTGTGCTGATGTGTTTACACGGAGGGAAGCCAGGGAGTGAGTTTCTGGGTCAGGCTGCAGGCCCAGGGACCATTGTCATGCTTCTGGTTCTGAGACTCTTTCAGTGACTTTCCCCACCAGAGTCTGAGCAAGTTCTCAGGGGAACTTCTTATGATCTCTGGGACAGCCAAGACCGCTCTGCTCCCCTGTCCTGTCTGCTCTCCAGGCCTGATGAGGGTTAAAGGTATCTACTAGGTTTTTGAAGTGGCTTGATGCTATTCCATTCGTCAGGTTCATGGTCACCGTGGGCTGTGACAGGTACACAAGCTAGGGGCTTGAGAGGTGCAAGATCAAAGTCAAAAGACCCTGTTGTTCTCCTCTATCTTTTCCTCTCAAGTTGAGGGGGCCAGCACACCCTAATTGCTGTCCCTTTGCTGGTGGCAGCATGCAGTGGAAGCACTCTGGAAAGCCGTTGCAGACCTGTTGCAGCCAGAGCGGCCACCAGAGGCCCGGCATGCAGTCCTGGCTCTGCTGAAGGCCATTGTGCAGGGGCAGGTAAGGGGCAGTGGGCCTGTGCACGGGTGGAGCTGGGATGGGTGTGTGGGATGATGTCGAGCTGCCCACCGATTGTTCCTGCTGGTCCCACTTGAACTCCTGTCTTTGGTGAAGGCCCCAGGCATAGGGTTTGTAGTTCTCAGGGGTTCTGCAGCTAGATGGCCTGAGTGGGCATCCTGACATTGCCTCTTGTATTTGTGTGACTCTGGGTGAGTCAGTGGAGCTCCCTGAGGCTCTACCTCCTCACCTGTAAAAGGGGATGCTCATGCTTCTTCCTCCTCTGGGATATTTTGGGGAGTAAATGAGGCAACTCATGCAAAATGATGAGAATGGAGCCTGGCACAAGTGAACCACTGTGCTTTTGCTCCAGTTGACTTCGTTCCCCCTCACCCTGGGGCACTCACTGCCCGTGGTCACTGTGCTCTGGCCATGCCGATCTCTGCTGTTCCTGGACCTCCCAGGTCACCACTTGTCATTCCTGCCTGGAAGGCTCTTCCTCCCACCCCTGCCACTTTCTCTACTCTTTCATACCCAGCTGCCCAAGAGGCTCCGTCACTTTTGGTGCAGTTAGACCATTGTCATCCTGGGAGCACAAATGTGTCCACCCTGGGCTATGCGTGTGGTGGGGTGGAAGGTGGAACTGCACTGTTCCTCCTGTGTGCCAATTCAATTCCTGTGTCCAGAGCTGGGCACATAGTGGGTGCTTCACACACACTAGTCAGCCAATGACCAGTGCATCTGATCTTTTACCCCAAGCCACTCCAATGTTCTTAGTTTGTCCCTCACAGCCAGTTCCTGTGGGAAGGAGAAAGGGCCCCAGAATTGGGAGTCTTGGAGCCCACTGCACTTCCTGGACTTCTTACAGCTACTCAGGAATCCCAGGTGGCTAGAGGATCCCAGCAGTACTACTGACCTCGTGGTTTTGTCTTCAGGGGGACCGCTTGGGTGTTCTCAGGGCCTTCTTCTTCAAGGCTATCAAGGATTACCCCTCCAACGAAGACCTCCACGAAAGACTAGAAGTTTTCAAGGCCCTCACAGACAATGGGAGACACATTACCTACTTGGAAGAAGAACTGGGTAGGTGCCACACTGAGTGTGAGGTTTCTCTAGCTTTAGTGATTAAATCTAATCTGGGATGTGGAAGACTTCTAGGGCCCAGAGGGAGTACTGTAGTTCAAGGGATGGCCTGCAGAGGGTGATGTACCACACGGCTCTGTTTACCTGTGAGCAACCTGGATCAGCCACCTGAATCTTCTGTTAAAAATGCAGTATGACCTGGGATTCGCTCCAGACCTGCTGGTTCAGAACCCCTGGGGAGTGGGGCTTAGATGTGCCTTTTAGGTGGGCAGGAGGTAATGTGAGCCTTGCTGTGGGGAGAGTGTGCTGCTAATCTGGGCATCAGCCCTTGTCTTTCCCAGAATGCCCTGAGGTTTCTGGGGTGCCAGGGCTGCCTTGCCATGTCTTCCTCCTTGCCCTGTCTATTCCCTGGGCCTGACTTCCAGCCCTCCTCTTTGCTGGCCTTCCTTTTTATTGTCCTGATGGTCTGAGGTTTTCATGAGTCTTGAGATTTCACATCACTACTGGGGAGAGAAGAAGAAGGAGAAGGAAGAAGTAAATCTGACTCAGGCCTTGCTGTTCTGTTGCCCATAAATGGGTCTCAGCTATTGATCTGCCTCCTAGACAGGTGCTGACAGGGGGCCATGGTCAGGTTTTCTGTCTTAGTTTACTTGGCTAGCAGCCAAGCATTACTTGTGTCTTTGAGAGATTCTCTGTGGGAGTAGGGGGCCAGGAATCTGCCTTCTAGACACATGCACCAGTGATGTTGGCACCTCTAGCATCGGGGTTGGGCCACTGAGTGTGAGATGCAGAAGTAATGCTATTGCCTCTTATTCCAGATCCCCCTCAGTGCATCCTGGGGGTTGGTGAATTCTAGAGTCCATGACATACTGAACTGCTCAAGCTCCAGAGGACCCTTCCTCGGTCCTGTGTGTGCATGGCCTGCCTGTCATTGCACAGGGACCAGTGATGGGGTTTCCAGCAGTGAATGGGATGGGATATGTTTTCCTGGGGAGGAGGAGGTAGTAGGAAGTACACTGCTCTCCTCTTCTCCCCAGCTGAGTTTGTCTTGCAATGGATGGATGTCGGCTTGTCCTCAGAATTCCTTATGGTGCTTGTGAACTTGGTCAAATTCAACAGCTGTTACCTCGATGAATATATCGCATCAATGGTCCAGTAAGAAAAGCATTCCAATAATATTACTCTGATCATAGTACCACTGTCTTGGGTCTTCTTTTTAGTTCTGCAGAGTGAATAAAGCTGTTGAAATCATCAAATAAATGGGTTGGAAGTGGTCATAGCTACCTTCCTTTTAAAGTGATATTTTGAGGCTTGAACTGGTGCTTTATTTCTAACACATATACTATCACTCGATGTTTTATTTGTTGTTATTTTATCATTTTTTAAAAACACTGATAATCCATGAAGGCAGGGATTTAATCCTGTTGGTGCTACACACGCAGCACTGAGCACCTGCTTGTCTGTGGTTGAGTGGGGGCCCTAGGTAAGACAAACCTCTCATGTAACTGACTCTGTAGAGTCACCAGAAAATAAACTGGAGCCATGCAGCCTCTGGGGAAATGTCTTTTCAACTGACTTTACGCTTCTTCCAACAGCATGATATGCCTGCTGTGCGTCCAGACTGTGTCTTCTGTGGACATAGAGGTCAGTAGTTGCCCCTCTCCAGGGACTGTTCCTTTCACCCTCCTTCCTGGCAGCCTGGGTAACATAGCAGTTGAGACCCTGGGCTTCAGGGTCAAGCTCTGTACTTCTTCTCACTGGCTGTGTGGCCCCAAGCAAGCTGCTTGGCTTCTCTGAGTCTCAAGACTCTCCTGTAAGTAAGGGTGGTCGGATAATCTCTGCTGTCAGGTCATAGTTTGGGATGGGATGATCCACAGTGGCTGGGAGGTAGAAGCACCTCCCAGATGCTTACTTGCTCTTGTGGTTACGAGGAAGGCTGCTTTGGCATTGGGGGGTGGGGTGGGGTGACTCACTGACCAAAGGAAGGTGGGAAGGAAGCTGGAGGTGTTACTTCCCTGTGACAGGAATCAGGGCAGGGCCAGCATGACCCCTCTCTCCACCCCACCAGGTCTCTCTGCAGGTGCTGGATGCTGTGGTCTGTTATAACTGCCTGCCAGCGGAGAGCCTCCCCCTGTTTATTGTCACCCTCTGCCGCACCATCAATGTCAAGGAGCTCTGTGAGCCTTGCTGGAAGGTGGGGGTCTGAACTGTTACCCTACAGAGTTCTTCCCTGGATGAAATTATAAGCCAGGCACATGGATAGGACAAGGGCTGTCTTGTCTTCAATGAATGGCCATCTCATTCTCAGTGTAGTCAGACAGCGATCTGTTGAGGGAGTCCAGTGGCATTTTCTCAGGTAGTTGAGCTGAGGTCAGGGTTTTGGTGGCATTTTGAGAACTCTGCTGGCTCTGTATTTGGAAGGAGACAGTAGAGAGCTGGCTGGACACAGAGGACTTTGAGGCAGTGGCTATGCAGGTCTGGCACATGGGGCTTGAGTTGGGGCCCTCACTCTTGTATCTGCCAATCTAACTGGTACATTTTGTTGCCCAGCTGATGCGTAACCTCCTGGGCACTCACCTGGGCCATAGTGCTATCTACAATATGTGCCGCATCATGGAGGACAGGTGAGTGCGGGCAGGGCCTGGGGTAGACGGTGAGGGAGAGGTGGCAAGATCAGGTGCTGCAAAGCCTTTATGAAGTGGCTGTGTGTGTTGGCTCTTGTGCGGCATAGGCTAACGGGGAGGTTTCCTGTTCTTTTGGGGTGACTGCTTCAGGAGCTGGCACTAAAACTAGAATATACGTCTTATGCTTCTGATCTCTTCTCCTACTTTTGTCAATAAAATCAGAATGTTCAAAACTGGACTGGTAACCTCCTTCTCACACTTGGATCTAGTCCCCTTGGGGTGCCTCACCATTGATCCTGTTATGAGGCCCTCGCCCTTACTTCCCACATCACAAACCCTGTTGCTTCTGCCCCTGAGAGGTGGCTCAAATCTCTCCAACTAGGGCCTCTACCCCACTCTCTCAGCTCTTACCTTCTCTCTCATCTCCTGCACACACTCTTCTTGGCTTCTTGAAGTTCATTCCTCCACAGAGCTGCCACGTGTTCTTTTTCCAATACAGATCAGTGTTACCCTTTTCTTGAAGGCACAGTGGTTCCCAGGATCAGAACTCTATGCTTAACCACAACAGGGCTTGGGTGGCCTGGCCCTGCCCCAGCCTGCAGCCTTTTGTTGTCTTCATCTTGCCATGCTCCCACCCACCCAGGGCCTCTGGATGTGCCCTTTGCCCTTGCCGGAATGTCCTTCCACTTTGATCGAGTTTCTGAGTGCTCCATGACACCTTGGCACTGTTGTTGATTCCCTGACTGCCCTGAGCTGGTTTTGCTATCTCATCCTCATTTTCTTAGCTGTGATTCGAAGTATAAACTTGGCATTTCCTCGCATGGACCTTTCATTCACGTCTGTGTATCTTGGATCGTAAGCACTGTGAGGGCAAAGGCCTTCTCTCTTTCACCTCTGTATGTTGGCATCTAGCGTAGCTTTGTGGTCAGCAGTGATGACTGTTGAAAGAATGCATGAATGAATCAAATAGTTGTTGCTGACCTCTGTTCCCTGAGCAGTGCCCCTCCCCTCCCCTCGCCTTGCTTCTGCCCCATAAGTGCAGGCCATCAGGAGCTTGGGCCCACCCCAGGCCCACCATTGGGCCCCGCAGAGGGCAGATGCTGGGCCCAGGCTCTATTCACATTTCATCTTTCTGGGGAATGCTTTCAGAGCCTACATGGAAGATGCCCCGCTGCTGAGAGGAGCTGTATTCTTTGTTGGCATGGCTCTCTGGGGAGCCCACCGACTCTATTCTCTCAAGAACTCCCCGACATCTGTGTTGCCATCGTTTTATGAGGTAACTTATTTTTCTATTTTTATTTATTTTTTTGCCACTGTGAGCTGGTGAGAGCTGGGGACCTCGCCTTAGGCCCGCCTACTTGGCCAGAATAGGCCCATGGGACAGGGGTTCTGTGTCAGGGGCTTTGAGGGTATTTCCAGTCATTTGCTCTGTAACTGGAGATGAGGTTTAGGGCCATTTGAAGGTTTTATGCTTGAGTAAACATTATATCTTAGGAATTTCATCTCCTGCAAATTAACATTAGAACTGTCAAGATTCTCCCAGGGATAGCGACACTTATTGGTGTCAATTTCATTTGGTAATTTCACCTTTGCTCTAGAATTGAGGCCAGTGATAGGGCTTCTGTTTTTATGGTGCCCCGTGGTGTTCTGAGCACTTCCTGTGTGTGTTCTCATGTAGTCATCGTGGCATCCCGGTGAGCTGGGCCATCATACCATCCTCATCTTACAACAAGGAGAACAGCTCAGACAAGCTGTGTCGTGTCCAGGGTTACACAGAATCTCCTGATGGGCTGTTCTTTCTGCCCTTCCCCCACCTCACAGGGTAGTGGAGCATGCGCTCTGTGCATTGCTTATATCAGGGTAGCCTTCAGGTTTCTCCAAGTTGATAAGCCAGGAGTCTGGAATTCAGCCAAGCAAAACTCTTTGACGCTAGTGTCAAAAAACACTTCCGGGCTCCTGTGATAGTTATTTGGCCTGTGAGATGTGCATAGGGAGTGTGGTCTTCTGAGGCATCTCATACTGGGTTCCGAGGGCAGCGTGATAGAGGGCTTCCTATGCATGAGTGAGAAGTGGTTGACCATTGCCTACTCCCTGGGCTTTGTGTTCTAGGCCATGACCTGTCCAAATGAAGTGGTGTCCTATGAGATCGTCCTCTCCATAACCAGACTCATCAAGAAGTACAGGAGGGAGCTCCAGGCTGTGACATGGGACATTCTGCTAAATATTATCGAACGCCTGCTTCAGCAGCTCCAGGTGAGATCAGTGAAAATACTGTGGGCACAGGGAGGACAGACAGGAAACATGGACAGACAGGTCTGACGGCCCTTCCTGGGGGGATGTGGCAAGCTGGTCTTACCAGGAGAATGGCTTCTGTACACCTGGGACCTTCCCTCAGAACCTCCCGGGCTTGTTCCCCAATGGTTTTTAGTTGTGTCGGCTAGCCATCCAGTGAAGATGGCTGAGTTTTCAAACCTGCTCCATCGTGGGGAGCAAGAATGTGTAGTAGATGAGCAAGGGGGCGTCGCTGGCATTGATGAAGATCAGCAGTTACATGCCAGGTCATCTCCATGGCCTGGAAGTAGACCCTGACGACAGTTCCCTGAATGTCTAGAAATCTGGCCACAGCTTTGGCATAACTTTGGAGAACACAGCTGACCATAGCAGGAAGTGGGGGGATGCTGATGCGGGGGCTGCAGAGATGACAAAACTGTGTGTAGCATGGGGTCAGAGCTGAGCCTTCTGGGGGACTGGGGTGGGCGATGCGCAGGTGGCCAGGCCAGAAGGAGGAAGGACTGCGACTCAGCAGGGACTGGAGTCTCATCTTTCATTGTCACTGACCAGCTGGCCAGGCGATACTTCATCCCACAGTAGCCAGCTAGGAGCCATGCCCCTGGGGCCTCCAGAAGATGCTTGAGCCTGGAGGAGGCATGAAGTGCTGGCAGTTGATCTCTTTGAGGCCCGCTATGTGGGCATAGCCAAGACTCCCTGGGGGTGGGGAATGAATAGGAATAGTCCTGCTGCCCCAAGTGCCCCAGTATAATGGGGGTCATGCACCCTGCCCAGCAGGAGGGCTTGAAGGGGTGTCTGGATGTATCTGGTCTTGAGTCCTTGAAGGAAGCCAGAAGTCACCTCTATGCACTTTTGTGTTGCAGAGCCTGGAGAGCCCAGAGCTCAGGGCCATCGTCCATGACCTACTGACAACAGTGGAAGAGCTGTGTGATCAGAATGAGTTCCACGGCTCGCAGGAGAGATACTTCGAGCTCATTGAGGGTTGTGCAGACCAGAGACCTGTAAGACCATCTCTCCTTCCAACCCGGTGGGGCCTTTGGTGCTCAGGCAAGAGGGTGGTTTAGGACAGGCTGCTGGGGAGGGGTGGGACTACTCAACTCTAAGAGCCCTGGCTGTGTAAGTCTGAAATTGAGTTCCATGTGTTTGAAATAAAGGATTGGGAGGCTCCTGTTCTGGTGTTTGCACACCAGCAGGGAAGTCTGACAGGGTGTCAGCAAGCTGAGGATGTGTGGGGCTGTCAGCACAGTGCTGGCCTGTCAGTTTCCTCCCACCTCTGTGGAGGAGGGTGCCGGCCAGCGCTGTGGAGACTTGTTGCTCGGCACGTCTGCTCCCTGGGTGGCAGGCAGTCCTTGTGCCAGAAACGCTCAGCTTGATGCCAAGGCTTTTATGTGGAGTTTTAAGTGAATTTTTAGCATTGCCAGTAGAGCTTTTTCTTGGTGGACTCCCCACCTGGGCCTTGAAGTGGCTGGTCTCACCAAGTGAACTGTTCTCCTTGGCCAGCAGCATGGGGCTGTGTTTTTAAGAAAACCTCAAGGAACATCAAGTGGCTCATTAACACCAGGTTTTTCTCCTTTTGACAGGAGTCCTCCCTTTTAAACTTAATAACCTACCGGGCTCAGTCAATCCATCCCGCAAAGGATGGCTGGATTAACAACCTGCAGTTACTGATGGAGAGATTCTTCAGGTAGGGAGCGTCTGGAGGCCTCTTGGGCCCTGAAGCCTGACCTTGGGCCGGAGTCTAGGACATTAAGAGTCAGGGCTTTTCTTTCTGATTCTTCAAAGTAACGATTCAGTAGGACAGTCCTCTGAGGCCTCTGCTTCCTTCTTCCTGTGGAGTGGCTGTTTAGAAAGATGCTGTCTCTGAGGTCTGAGCACTGTGCCTCTTTGCCCAGTTTTTGGTCTGGATGTTGACAAGCTGGGCCCCATGTGGGGAGAGTCATCTGGTCTTGCCTGCTACCTGGACTGGGGGGCTTTGGTTTCTTGTGGTGGGCCTGGGGTCTCAGTCTCCAGTGGAGCCTGTGGAGCTTGGGATTCAGGGGGGGGGGGGAAG
Organism: Rousettus aegyptiacus; assembly: GCF_014176215.1. Lineage (NCBI taxonomy): Eukaryota > Metazoa > Chordata > Mammalia > Chiroptera > Pteropodidae > Rousettus > Rousettus aegyptiacus. The sequence continues at coordinate 15,288,863 of NW_023416311.1, read as the reverse complement.
GTGCAGGGGGTGAGGCTGGCAGTAGTGCTCCCACCCCACCCCAGCAGGTGTGCCCCTGCCCCCAGGAGTGAATCTCGCAGTGCTGTGCGCATCAAGGTGCTGGACGTTCTATCCTTTGTGCTGCTCATCAACAGACAGTTCTATGAGGTGCGTGTCCTGTGGCTGGTGGGGTAGCCCTGGGGCCCATAGAGGGTGAGAGAAAGGCTCACCCAAGAAGCACTGCATGGCTCTCACTGGGCACCAAACCTCCTGGGGTCTACCTGAGACTTGGGGTCCGACACACTCCTCTGTGTCAAGCTTTCTCATCAGGCTTTATCTGTTTACTCCATTGTTCATTTGTTTATTCATTTATTCATCTGTCCACCCATCCATCCATCCTGTGGTGCCCCCTGCCAGTTCCTGCCTTGTTTGTTACCCAGATTACAGAAGAGGGTCCGGTCCGTACAGGGTCTTGCACAGGATGTTTCCCTTTTACCTTGTAATCACACTCACTGTTTGGATCTCAGCCCAGCCACTAGCTGTTGGGGCGGTGCCAGGCCCTACCTGTCTCTCTACTGTTAGTCTTATTCCTCCAGTCCACCCTTCACTGGGTTACCAAAAAACTAGCGTGCACCCGCCTACCGTGCCCTTTCCTCCAGGAGATGCACCTCAGGCTCCGCGCATCTTCCCTTGCTTTCCAGCAGGCCTCCTGGCATTCCTGGTGTTCTCGGGGCCTGTCTACCCCCTCCTGCCCTCCTAGCCTTCCCTTTCCCTGTCTCTTGGTATCCCATCCTCTTTCAAAGTCTAGCTCATTTCTTCCTCTTCTAGGAAGCTCCTCTGGATTCTCAGGTCCCTCACATCAGGGTCAGTCTTGTCCTGCCTCTGTGAAAGCTCTTGTCACACTGCCCCACTGCAGTGGATTCCACGATGTCAGGGATAAGATCTTCCAACAGGTTCACACACAGAGGGCCATCCATATGAGGTCATTCTTAATTGTGACATTGAGTGACAGAGTAAGAGGGGATATTTACTGCTGCATCATGTCTGAGCCTGTGGACCTGCGCTAGGCTGGGTCATTGTGCAACTGTCACCGTTCTCTTGAACTGAGAGATCATGTAGAGCACCCTGGAAGGGGCTTTGGCTCCTCAGACGCTGACATATCCCTGCTACGGGTTTTCCCATCTCGAGTAGCACCTTAGCTGCTTTCAGGCCTCTGTTGTGGATGGCTCCCTTCACTCCACTGTGCTTTGCTGCAGGAGGAGCTGATCAACATGGTGGTCATCTCGCAGCTCTCCCATATCCCTGAGGACAGAGACCATCAGGTCCGGAAGCTGGCCACCCAGTTGCTGGTGGACCTGGCTGAAGGCTGCCACACCCACCACTTCAACAGCCTGCTGGACATCATTGAGAAAGTGAGAGCTCCTTGTGCTTGGGGTGCTTGGACTGCCAGAGGGACCCCTTGTCTTTGTGGCAAAGCCCTAGGGGCAGCAGCATCCTCTGGACTCTGTCCCCATTCTCTGCAGTGACTGTCTGGATGTCTCAGAAACAGGGCTTCTCTCTCAGTAATGATGGGTGATGTCTGAAGACCTGGCCGGGCCTGCTCAGCTGTGTCCTGGTGCTTGGAGTTCTGGGAAATGGCTATAGTGGTGCTCCAGAGGAGCTGGGCTGGAGAGGGCTTAGCCTCTTGTCCTTCTACACAGCCTGCATCCTTTTCTTTTAATTTTGAAATGCATTTCAGTGTCTGAATGGTCCCTCAGGTGCATCAAGTGCATCACTCTTTTTGAGAAATAAAGGAGAAAGTGTGCTGATAGGAAGTACTGGATCTGATGGGTACTGCCACTGGGAGCCTGGAGCTGGGATTTAAATACAGATCTTCACTCCAAAGGTGATTGCCCGCTCCCTCTCTCCACCCCCTGAGCTGGAGGAAAGAGATGTGGCGGCATACTCAGCCTCCTTGGAGGATGTGAAGACTGCCGTCCTGGGGCTCCTGGTCATCCTTCAGGTGGGTCTCTGCTCTTCTGGGAGGGTGACAGCTGGCTGGGTTGGTTGGAGTGCCACTTTTTGGGGGCGATCTGGGTATTCCCTCGGGGGCCGGAGAGGGCAGCTGGGGTGTAATCCTGACTCTGACTCTTCCTCACAATGTGGAGATCAGGTGAGAAGGAGTGGACTCAGCCTGGCCAGTGCCAGACTGCAGAGCCGCTCCTGAGTCAGTGCCTGAACCATTCCCTCGGCTCTCCCAGCAGCTGCGGAGGGTAGGGCTGCTGTCCATTGAGCCCCAGGGTTGTTTGATTTTTTTTAAAATAACTTTATTGGGATGTAATTTATATACCATATAATTCATTCATTTAAAGTGAATTATTCAGTGTTTTTCAGTATATTCACAGATTTATGGAGCCATCACTACAGACGATTTTAGAATACCTTCATCAACCCCCAAAAGATACTCCATACCTATGGGTAGTCACTCCCCGTTCTCCCCTCATCACCCCCAGCCCCTGGAAACCACTAGTTTGCTTTCTGTCTCTATGAATTTGCCTGTTCTGAGCATTTCTTAGAAATGTGTCATCTGCCATCTTTCATACGGAATTTATCTTTCGCTAACTTACTTCACTCAGCACAGTATCCTCTACATCTATCCATGTTGTTGCAGATGACAAGATTTCGTTTTTTTTTTTTTTTTTTTTTTTTTTTTAATGTGTAACATTCTGTTGTATATCTGTACCACCGCTGATCTGAATTGTTTCTTAGTTGAGGCAAAGACCTCGGCCAGGCTGCTTTCATTTCTCTTTTTTTTTTGTAATAACAAAGCAGTATATTCACCCTGTTAAAACATGCAAATAGCATAAACAGTAAAAAGTTAGATTTCCTCCCTCTTTCCTGTTAAAACAAGTAGGCAGAGCAGCAGCTATCCCTGTCCTCGGATGTCCTTCCTGAAACAGCCTAGCCATTGTCAAGCATTGTGTCAGATTCCCTTCTCTTTTTCTTTATCTTTTTTTTTTTGGCGGAAGACATGGCCAATGCTTTTACGTTTTTTGGAGCAAAGAGAGACAGATTTGTTCATCATGTCTTCTTTAAAAAGAATAACAGAGAGATGATTTTTAAGCAACCACTGCTCTCCCCTAAGGCTGAGGACCTCAAAGGGTCCCTCCTGCCCCTTGCTGGCTCTATCCTGCAGTCGTCCCCTACATACTCAGGCTTCTGGCAATACCAAGGGCTCTCGTACCTAGGCTCATCTGTCCGGGAGTAGCCTTGGTCTTACTGAGGTGGGGTGGGGAGTGGGCTTGCAGTGGGGATGACAACTCCAATAGCTGGGGGAGTAGCCCCCTTAAGAAACTCCTTAGGGAGTGCACCAGGTGCTTATTCTGTCCTGGTTTATTCTTTGCTGGCATCGAGAGTGTGTTCCTTCAGCCCACGTGGTTCTCATCTCACACAGGGTTGCATGGTACTCACCTGAATGTACTTTTCTAATTTAGTGACTGATTCCCTTTGGATGACAGAGACATTTGACCAACTCTGATTTTTTTTGCTGTTACTTGGAATACATGCGTGTGGGGTTATTTGTGGGGTGAAGCTCTGGTAAGGAACTGCTGGCGTGAATGGTTTATGCATTTTAAAGAATGACAGATGCTGCCCAGTTACCTCCAAAGTTTGTGCTGGTTCCTTCTGGGAACCAGGTTGCCAGCTCCCTGGCTGCATTGTGGCCTCCTGCCCTTGCAGTGACCAGCACACTCTTTCTGCAGACCAAGCTGTATGCCTTGCCTGCCAGCCATGCCATGCGTGTGTACGAGATGCTCGTCAGCCACATCCAGCTTCACTACAAGCACAGCTATACCCTGCCTATTGCCAGCAGCATCCGGCTGCAGGTATGACGGGCCGGCTAGGTGGTCAGTGGCTGTGGAGGAGCCTAGCCACACCTCAGGGCTGTCCTCAGTTAGATTTCCTGGGGGGCCCAGCAGCTGCCTCAGTTTTGGTGGGTAGAGTGACTGTAGACTAGACAGGTGGCCCTAAAAGGGATCTTCAGCAGACTGTTCCTTCCTTTAGTACCAGCTGTGGCATGTGCTGCCTTTCCCTTTCCCTGTAACCCCTATGCCTCTGTGGCATGTCATCTGAGTCACATGGTTGCCTGGGATGGGGACAGAGAAAGAGTGTTGCACCGACTTACAGGGTGGCACATGTTCCTATCACTCTTGGTGCTGCAAAGTCTCAGTAGTCTGCAGCAGAGGGCGTGGGCTGCGTAGCACAAATTGCCTAGAGCTTCCACTGTGGGCGCTGGCACCAGGTGAGCAGAGGTCACTGGGACAGAAGCCCTGGTCCCTCCCAGAGCATCATCCTGATGGAGCAGCCCCCTGTCATTTGTGGACCCCAGTTAAGTGGCCCATCATTCATTGGCAGAGGTGACAGTGTCCTGAGCAGAGGTCTGTCTGCTCTCTGGCATTTGGGGCTGTGCAGCTGTCCATCCAGTGTGCAGGGCATCCATCCACTCTGTCTTGGGGGCAGGACCAGGTATCTGTGGTGTGAGAGGCCACAGCACTGTCGTCTGCTGTGGGACTGTCACAGCCCTGTGGGCTCTGAGGGAGAAGCCCGTGAATGCTGCACTTCACCGTCTACACCACTCTCTGCGTAGAGAAGTTGGAGTGTGTTTGCTGTTAGTGGGAACAGCCTTTGGTGAGAGACGTGTGTGTCTGCGTGCATGGTTCGGGTGTGTTCCTGTTCTATGAATGGTGCCCTTTGTTCCCTGCAGGCCTTTGACTTCCTGCTGCTGCTGCGGGCTGATGCGCTACACCGCCTTGGCCTGCCCACCAAGGATGGGGTTGTGCGGTTCAGCCCCTACTGCCTCTGTGACTACATGTATGTATGGGACAATGTCTTTCCTCACTGCCACTGTCATTCCTGTTATCCCCCGGTTCTGGGGCATTAGGGTTACAGGGCAGGTGGGTGGAGCCAGCTGCTCTTCATCCCAAGGGCAATTGTCTGTCTGAGGAACACTCCCAGAAGGATCCCTGTTGGTCTTATTTTATAGAGCAAGGGATTCAGCCTCATTGCTTTTTCCACATGCTTCCACAGGGAGCCAGAGAGAGGCTCTGAGAAGAAGGCCAGTGGCCCCCTGTCACCTCCCACTGGATCACCTGGCCCAGCACCTGCAGGCCCTGCTGTGCGACTTGGCTCTTTGCCCTACTCCCTCCTCTTCCGCGTCCTGCTACAATGTTTGAAGCAGGTAAGGTGGCTGGTCCCTTGAGGTGCGTAGTGACTGATGCTGCCCAGAGGGCACAGATCCTTTCCCTGTATTAGCGATCTGGGAGGTTCGCTCCTGGTTTTCAGGTGTCTGCCCCAAGGTTCCACAGCAGTTCTGTAACTGTGTGTTGAGCATCTGTTATGTAACCGTGTGTTGAGCAGCGAGCGCATCATGTGGAGCTGGGTGTGGAGCTGAGGAAATGTTCCTGCCTCCAGGAGATGGTTTTGGTGGAAGGTTAAGGTATATAGACAGATAACTGAAATTGTAGAGCAGGGCTGGCCTCAGAAGGAGACACGGATGCGCTCCGTGGGACTGCAAGGGGGTGCAGTCACACTGGTTGGGGGCACCTGGAGGGACAAGTGAGGTCAGTCTTGAAAGGAAGAGAAGGAGTAAGCAAAACTTGGAAGTATTGTAGGTGCAGTCCTGTCAGTAGAGATATAGCTGGGGCTGAGATGGGGTTGCAGAAAAGTTCAGGCCTGTTCCCTGACTGGGGTCAGTGAGAGAGAAGAAGTGGTCAGCAGTGGCCTAGAGGAGCTCCCCAGGGTCAAGGCGGAAAGCAGGGATGGACAGAGAGGCAGGACCAGGTTCCCTGGGGCAGTAGGGATTAACATTAAAGAGGTCTGCATGAGGCTCAAGGCCTTTGTGCCACAGGTGGGTTCTGGGGAAAGGCTTTCAGGACTTGTGGCTGTTGGTGTAGCTCATGGGAAGTAGTCCCCCTAATAGAGGTTGGGAGGGCTCACTGCCTTGGTCCTGCAGCAGGTACCTGGGCTCGCAGATTGTGGAGGGTTACTTGTTGCTGTTCCTTTTGAGCTGGTGTAATAGCTCTTTCCTGCCATACCTCATCATGCTCTAGGTAGCATCAGTTAGGGCCCCTTGGGTTCAGCATCGTAGTAGGCAGTTTTGGCAACCCCGTTGGGCAAATGGGGAGAATGGAGCCAGGTATGCAAAAGTTCCATATCCAGCTAAAAAAGAGAGAGGCGATGTCGGCTCTGCACTGGGCCTCCTGCTCAGCCTGGCATTTGGAGGGCAGCTACCACTCTACCCAGCTTTACTTAGTTCTCCCTTTCTAGCTTAGGAGTGTGCAAAATAGGAGAGGGGGTCCAGAGGCCCCCCAGCTGTCCAGCTGCAAACAGAACTTCCAACTCAGAAACTTCGTCTCCCCTCTCCAGGGTGCAGATCTCACCCTGACCAAGCCCCTTTCCTGCAGGAGACTGACTGGAAGGTGCTGAAGCTTGTGCTCAGCAAGCTGCCCGAGTCGCTGCGCTACAAGGTCCTCATTTTCACCTCTCCATGCAGTGTCGACCAGCTGTCTTCTGCCCTCTGCTCCATGGTAACCTGGCCGCTTCCTGTGGGGTCTGGGGTCATGGGTGGGGCTGCAGCATCTTTCTTCCCTCTCCACAAGACTGTGAGGCCCTGGCAGGCAAACTGGCGAAAAACGTTATGGCATTTCCTTCAGAGATGTGATTCTTATCTGGAGTGCAGATTTTCCCAATCTTTTCTTTCCCATCTTATGGGGCAGAAAATTGGAGATCCCCAGTGTAGGGCCGGAACTCGCAATGCTGAGTGTGATGTCTTCGCTCTCTTTCTCTGGGGCTCCTGTGACAAGTGCATCAATCACATTTCCTTTGTCTCCCTAGCATCAGGGTGGGTGCCTTTCTATTTCTGTGAAAGGTAGACCCTTGGCCAGAAAAAGAAGTAGAAGGCTCTTGACCCCTCCTTCCACTGGGCCTAAGTTTCTCAGGGCCTTCCTTGCACCCTCCAATCACCTAGCAGTTGACCTAGCTGCTGGGCAGGGCTTTACGTCTGGGCGTTGGTCATTAGCTTTCAGGTCCCAAGACCCTCGAGCGGCTCCGAGGCACTCCAGAAGGGTTCTCTAGAACTGACCTCCATCTCGCCGTGGTTCCTGTGCTGACAGCTTTGATCTCTTACCACAACTACTTGGACAAAGCCAGACAGGTACCAGATGAGAGAAGGAAAGTTGAGCTTTGTGGTACCTAGTCCTCAGGATGTTTGCTTCAACCAATTGGGCTCAACATTTTCCTTCTAACCTGGGTGGCTACTAGGCTAGGATGAGCTTTGCTTTGCTAGGGAGCTGGCTTTGCTTCCTCATGTGCCCACTTAACCCCTACCTGGAACCACAGACATCTGAATCTGCTTGTATTCCTGAACACGTCTCTGTGGGGTGCATGGGCTTAATACAACACTTGATTGTCCTCCCTAACACACACATAGCAGCATCTTTTCTTTGAGGAGCATTGCTTGGCTTGTTCTTGCTACAGCTTTAGAACAAGTGGCTGAGCCTCTTGGCAGAGCTGGACCTGTTTTAAGAGGCAGTATGGCCAGGCCAAGGCCCCTGCGCAACTCTCAGCTACCTACATCTGTCATCAGGTGCATTGAGCATGCATAGAAATGCTTGTTTCCTTTATTTCTTGCTGCAGGGAATGGGTCCTACACTGAGCCATCATATTTACTGACTCAAATTTCCAACATCTTCCTCTGTCACTCTGCCTTAGAGAGGTCTTGTAGCCCGCTCAAGGTCATGGCCAGCAAGGAGAGGGGCCTACACTCAGACTCTGGGTTTTCTGAGTCCTGAGCCCTCTCTGCTGATCACAGCACTGTTGGGAACTTACACACAACTTCCTGTTCTGCTCTCTTCCTGGTACCCTAGGGGGACGGCTGGCCATGCTGAGCTGAAGGTTCCCTGAGAACTGTTGAGGCCCGAAGTATTTCTGAAGGGTGGGGCAGCTGCAGGAAATCAAAATCATCTATGGGGCCTTGAGCCACCAGGCAGTTTGCCCTGAGGCTGTGGCCTCACTTGTCTCACTTGTGGCCACACAGCCCACTTGTCTCCTGCAGGCACAGCTACGCTATCTACATGGAAGACACTGCTCAGAGTTGGTGTGGGTTTGGCGGCCTTGTCAGACAGAGCCTCCTCTTGCAATAGTGCCGACCATTTGGGGGCCCCAGAACCAAGGGAGTGATAGGCCCAGCATGTCCTGGCTCCAGGGTGTTGGCTGGTGTGGTGGTGTCAGGAAGCACCTGACTGGAGAGGCCTCCCTGTCCTATTGGCTCATGTGGGGTCAGCTGTGGGTGGCTCTGCTGCTTAGATACTCAGGGACCTGAGTCAAGGTACTTAACCTTTGTAAGCCTGGGACTCCTTCTCTGTAGAATATTCTATAGCAAGGTGAGGGCAGACAAGGCCTTGGATCACCAAAACAGCTGTCAGCAGACAGAGGCAGGGGTGCGGGGAGCTGGCCTGTGGGGGGCTGGGTCTGAGGCATCTGTGCTTTTCCATAGCGGGAAATGGTGTACTGCCTCGAGCAAGGCCTCATCTACCGTTGTGCCAGCCAGTGCGTGGTGGCCCTGGCCATCTGCAGCGTGGAGATGCCTGACATCATGATCAAGGCCCTGCCCATCCTGGTCGTGAAGCTCACGCACATCTCAGCCACGGCCAGCATGGCTATTCCACTTCTTGAGTTCCTGTCGAGTAAGTGTGTACGGTTCCATGTGTGTATGCATGTGTATGGGGTGGACCCTTGACTTTGGGGCTTTCCCTGCCCTGGCTGAAATAACCCATGCTGATTTCTCTGAGCTCATCTTGTGACCTCTCTCTGGCTGCATGTAGGTACACTATCCTCCTGGGCACCTGGGACATGCCATCCTCTGCTGCTTCATTGGCCTTTGCGTCTTTTGCCTCGTGCCTTGAATGCGTTTTTCCTTCCTGGCCCTCGAGTGTTTGGGTCCTTTCCTCCTCTTAGTGTCAATTTAAGACTTCTGTCTCCTGATATCAGTCCCAGCACTTGGCCTGGCTCTCACAGCCTCCTTTTTGTCCCTCTCAAAGCACATACCACAGCTTAGCGAGGCTTTGGTGACTCAACTCAGATATGAATTCCAGGAGCTCAGGGTGCCTCGCTTGCCCCTTCATTCCCAGTACCCTAGTGCATGTCTGGCCCTTAGCAGGCCCTCAGGTGTGTGGACAACAGGAGCAGAGCAGGGCCAGCAGTTCTGTGAAGGACTACATACGGCCTCTGCTGCACATTCTGTTTACAACCTTTTAAAAATGTAAAAATAGTTCTTAGCCCATATAAATGGACATACAAATGCAGGCCACCGGCCGAACTGGCCTAGGGACCATAATTTGTTAGCCGATGGAATAGATAACCAAGGCTAAAGGCCAGGGGAAGGTCATGTTTGGGTGGTCTGCGACCTTTACTCCTTTGCAGCCCTCTTGGGTCAGGGTAGCTGCACTGGCTTGCAGAAATACAACATAGTACCCTGGTGACACCAGCTCCCTCTATAGCCATGGACCTGTCTTTGCCTTGCTACCCTGGACTTCCTTACTGGCTTTCTCCTTGTGTCACAGCTCTGGCCAGGCTGCCTCACCTCTATAGGAACTTTGCAGCAGAGCAGTACGCAAGCGTGTTTGCCATCTCCCTGCCATATACCAACCCCTCCAAGTAAGTGCTGGCCTTTCGTCCCTTGGGAAGCCCTGCCCCTCCTGGTGGTGGCCCAGGCTAGACCGAGGTCTCTGCTTGCTGGAGGCCAGGCCTCTCAGGGCAGAAAGCCACACTAACCTCTGTGCCCTAGATTTGATCTGCGTTTCCAGCCCTTGGAGAGTTTTCCTCAGATTCCAGGATGGAGCTCCTGTATCCCTTTTCTTTTTGCCACAGGTTCAATCAGTATATTGTGTGTCTGGCCCATCACGTCATAGCTATGTGGTTCATTAGGTGCCGCCTGCCCTTCCGGAAAGACTTTGTTCCATTTATCACTAAGGTAAGCCAGTGCTAGGGCTGGAACCAGCTTTGCCATTGGCTACCTGTGGTTGCAGCAGAATGGTAAGTAGGGAAAGGGGCTGGGCATCGTTTGGTGCTGTGCTTATGGTTTCCAGGGGCTCTGCTGAGCCTGGCCCATACTTGCTGTGAGAGGGCAGGAGCTGCCACCTTTGTTCATCTGCAGCTTGTCCCAGGCTGGCAGCATACCTAGGTGGGGCTGACTGGTGCAGAGGGAAGAAGCATATGGATGCCTTGAGGGCCAGTTCCCTCAGCCTCCAGCTCAGGTGTGCTCCACTCTGCCAGGGCCTGCGTTCCAACGTACTCCGGTCTTTTGATGACACACCAGAGAAGGACAGCTTCAGAGCACGGAGCACCAGTCTCAACGAGAGGCCCAAGAGGTGTGGGGCCTGCCTTGGGTGTGGCTGGTGTCAGGGTGGGGTGGGGCAAGTCTGCAAGCTATGACCTGTGACCAGCATGGTACTTGGCAGGGCCTAGGGCTGACTAGCTGTCCCTAGGCCAGTGAGTGGAAATCAGATGTGTGGCTGAGTGTGTGCACCTGTGCAGGCTGTGCTGGGCATCAAGGGGCCCAGAGGTTGTGAGGCAGGACAGAGCCTGTGAAGGCCAGTGCCCCACACTCAGCTGGAGAGCCCAGTGCTCTCCTCGCCAAGCTGGCTGCTGTGACCTGTGGCATCTCGGGGTCTGTGTGCTATGTTGTGACCAGTCCTGGCCTGCCTGGGCAGCCATTGCAGGAGGCACTGAGTTGGGAGGCATTGTGGTAGGTGCCAGCTGTAGGGCGTCTGGGTTTGGGTCTGCCTCCACTGAATAAGCCAGGGTTATATCAGGGCAGCTGTGACTCCTGAGAAGCCAAACACTTGGCCCAGATGAAGAGGAGCCCCAGGGCTCAAAGACTCCCCACCATGGGCCAGGGCCCTGCGGTCAGCCCAGCTTCGGGCCAGGGTACCCCTCCTCTAGAGCTCGCTCCCTAGCACCTTGCTGAGTAGGGGACATGCTCTTCTCTCCCATCATAGCTGCTTCTGCCAAACTTGACAAAGAGTTGAGTTGTGCTAGCCCTTGTGTTCTTGTTTGCATTTCATTCAAATGGCTATCCCCTTCCCCTCCCCCACCTTCCCCCCTAAGCTTTTTTTGGCTCTCCCTAGGTGGGGATACGGCATTTTCCAGAATGACCAGGTCAGTGTGACCTAAAGTCAAAAGCTGTTTCCTCAGGCTCCTGGTAGCTGGGGGCCGGAGCCTTGAGTTAAGAACTGGTCTCTTTGAACAGTGACCTTTAGGACCTCAGTGCTTCCTGGTCTCTGAGCTAGGCAGTGCTGGTCTTCTGCAGGTTGGGCGGGACACCTGGTCAGCACAGCCTGGAATCTGCCGTGTGGCACAATCCACACATGTTTAGTTTGCACTAGTGTTCTTTGGTATGTGTGAAACCTGACTTTTTCTCAGTCATGTTTATAAGATATATTTTCATGCATTTTTGTTTTCTGTTTCTTCCCCCTGCTAACTGGCTTCTGGCATGGTTTTTTGTTCATCTCACCCGCGGGCTCTCCATCCCGACCCTGTGGCCTTTCCTCCTCATCCCTCCAATGGCTTACTCTCTCCTCCTGGGAGCTGGGCTCTCTGGGGCTTGGGCCTTCCTTCCTCATCTGGTAGTTTGAGGATAGCCAGACCCCCCAAACAAGGCTTGAATAACTCTCCACCCGTCAAAGAATTCAAGGAGAGCTCTGCAGCCGATGCCTTCCGGTGCCGCAGCATCAGTGTGTCTGAACATGTGGTCCGCAGGTAGTGGGCTTTGTCGGGTGGGGGGTTCAGACCCTGGAGCTTGCCCTGTGAAGTGGCACTGCCAGGCGGGAGCACCCGGGTGGCGGTGCATGGGGCTGCTTGCATGACCTCGTTGCCTGCCCATGCCCTCCCTGGCCGGACCTGGAGGAGAGCCCAAGTGGCAGCCTTCGGCCATAGGGGCCCACCCTGCTGAGCCCAGCCCTTGGTCCAGGGAGCCTGGCAGTGAGCAGTGGGAAGGTTGCATTCTGTCCCCAAGCCTCGTAAGAGTGTAAGAGCACGGGCTGGCTGCACGGCGTCCTCACGGCTGAAGCAGGGCGGCTGCTTTGAGAAAGGGTCTAGTGGCAGCTGCCTGTAGGCCCGTCAGCACTGGTCAGAGCCCTTGCACATTAAAGCAGCGCCCATGCAGGCTGGGTGAGAACATGCTTTTCATATCCTCTGAAATGGACTTTCTTTTTGAGCTTTCTTCTAGAAAAGGCCTGGTTTCTGTGATAGCTGAAAGAGAATGGGGACTTTTGTGTAGGACAGTGGGGATGGGGGCTAGCTTGGGAGGGGCTGGGCAGGGGAGGCCTGGATTTACGAAGGGTGAAGTCTTAGTCACTCCTCTCTGCAAGTGTGCAAGTGTAGGCTCTCGGAGGTCACTGCTTTGTTCCTGCCAGGCAAGGCTGCACTGCGCAGGGGGTACCTCTCTACTCACCTGGAAGTTTCTTCAGCCCTCGATATCCTGAAGCTCAGAGACCTACCTCCTCGCCGATCCTTGGCTTGGGCTCCAGCCTCAAGCTGGCTTCCACTGAGTGGGATTTGGCTGGAGTGGGGTGGGGGGATAGGGTTCTCTTCTTAACTCTTTTCCAGCAAATTCTTTATCATGAGCAAAAATGGCAAAAGGTCTATGGAATTTGTTTCAGAATTAAACCTACATTAGCCCTTCCTTCTGGTCACTGGGGTGCATGTGGAGCACAGGGTGGCCCAAGTATGAGGGTGAAGAGCCACACATGAAGCCCAGACCCTCTCTGTCCTTGATGGGAGGTGGCCCTGTGGGCAGAATGCAATCTTTGTGTGTATGTCCCATGGTCTCCCTGTCTCTGCATGACTATTTTAAACTGTTCTGCCATGAAGCCATCGCCTAACTCTTCCATGCTTTGATGAGGGGATGTTCTCTCACCTCCTAAGCCTCTGCTCCAAGGAACGGGCCTGGGTCTTTTTCATGAGCTTCTGCCCCTCCTGTCTCAGGGGTGATGTGTCCACTCTATTTGCCAAGCTGTGGCTCAAATGGCCATGTGTACCGGCGGGGTTTTTCTGAGCTTGGCTCTCAGCACATGCATGCCTCCATCTGTGGTCTCCGGTGGTAGATCAATCTGCTTGCCTAGTGTCCTGATCTCGCCATGGCCCCTCCCTCCAGCAGGATCCAGACGTCCCTTACAAGCTCCAGTTTGGGATCTGCAGATGAGAACTCGATGGCTCAGGCTGATGACAATTTGAAAAATCTCCACCTAGAGCTCACAGAAACATGTCTGGACATGATGGCCAGATACGTGTTCTCAAACTTCACGGCAGTCCCCAAGAGGTATGGGCCAGGGCTAGGGCAGAGTGGGAGGCACAGGGCCCAGCTTTTCTCCTGTATCTGTACTTGGTCAAAGCAGTAGCAGCAGGAATGGCCTGCGGGTCTCTTTCCGGCAGGCCAGCCCCGACAGGGCAGCTCTGCATGTCCAAGCCTCCCTGTTTGGGGACATGGGCCTACTGCGTGTGGTTAGGGGGCCTTTGGAAGCCAAGATGCCCGTCCAGAGCCACCCGTTGGTGTGGCATTGCCAACACTCCTGTGCTTTCAGGTCCCCTGTAGGAGAGTTCCTCCTGGCCGGTGGCAGGACCAAAACCTGGCTGGTTGGGAACAAGCTTATCACCGTGACGACAAGCGTGGGGACTGGAACCCGGTCGTTGCTGGGTCTGGACTCAGGAGAGCTACAGGGCAGCCCAGATTTGAGGTGACTGCACCTTCCTTGCCCTGCCCGCTCATCCTTGACTGTGGCTGTCTTGAGCCCACACCTGCATAGGATGGTGCTGTGCTGGCCTAGAGCCAGTGGGGCACCCTAGTCACTCTCTGCATGGGCCCTTCTGTCCTCAGCTCTGACCCCAGCATGCACGTGAGACAGACAAAGGAGGCACCAGCCAAGCTGGAGTCGCAGGCTGGGCAGCAGGTGTGCCGTGGGGCCCGGGACCGGGTCCGCTCCATGTCTGGTGAGCCTCTGCTCCACCCCATGACCTCACAGATGCTTCTGAAGGTCCCAGTACCCAGAAAGGCCCTGGGAGCCAAGGGACAAGGTGGTTTGTTTTAGGCCTGGCCCAATTCCTGAGTAACTGAGGTGCTGTCTCTGTGTGCCCTCATCACGGGTGTATGGGTAGGGGATGCACCTTGTGCACAGCTGATGTTGAGGGCCTGTTCTCACGGTGAATGTTTCCTACCAGCCCTTGGGAGCCCTGGCCCTCAGCTCAGCTCAGCCCTGGAGCCATGGTTCAGCTATGGGGCAGGTGTGGGGTCTCCTTCCTGAGGCTGTGGGTCCACCGAGGCCGATACCATAAGAAGGCTGAGCTATGCTGGGCACTGACCTAGGGCTTCTTGGCCAGACAGACCTTGGGTAGAGCAGCCAGGTCTGTGCAGGTGGCTTTGCACTGGGCAGGTGGTGGTCACCAGCTCTCCTGCCCTCATCCCCATCAGGGGGCCACGGCCTTCGCATTGGTGCCCTGGACACTCCAGCCTCCCACTTCCCAGGAGGCCCCACTTTGCCATGCCCACAGACTGCAGTGGTCAGCAAGCCTGAGAAGGCGTCAGTTGGCACCCAGCGCCCAGTGCAGAAGGAGAAGACGAACCTGGCAGCCTACGTACCCCTGCTGACCCAGGGCTGGGCGGAGATCTTGGTCCGGAGGCCCACAGGTACCGAGGCTTGGCCTTTCGCTCTCCAGCGTGAGCCTGTTAGCACATTGTGAGTGTGGGACAGTTACCCCTAAGGACTCGGCACACAGGGGCAAGCAGCAGGCAGATGGCCACAAGAGCCTTTGGGAGGTGACTTTTGAGTTAAGTCCCTAGGGGTGAAGAGTAGGGGAGGGCGATGTAGGTAGCTAAGTGGGGCCATAACAGCTTCCTTGGAGGCCGTAACAAAGCACCGTAGACCAGATGGCTTATATAACAGAAATGTATACTCCTAGAGTCTGGAAGTCCGAGATCAAGGTGTTGTCAGGGCTTGTTCCTCTAGGGACCTTGGCCTGTAAATGGCCATCTTCTCCCTGTGCTCCCGTGTGGACATCCCTCTGTGTGTATCTGTGTCTATATCTTCTCAGGATACCAGTCAGATTGAATAGAGTCCACCAATGTGGCCTCATTTTACCTTAATCACCTATTTAGATTGTATCTCCAAATAGTCATGCTCTGAGGTCCTGGGGATTGGGACTTTAACTCGTGAATTTTGGGGTGCAACTCAGCCCATAATGGGTATTTCAGGCTAAAGGAAGGACTTATAAGCCAAGGCCCAGGGCCCAGAAGGCACCTCAGTCTCAGTGTGGTGACTGACTGGTGAGCGGAACTGTACTGGTCCTGTCGGAGGTTTTGAGCGCTAGGCTGCAAGGCAGTGGGGGCGGAGGTCAGCAGAGGCTCCTCATGCATGTTTAAGCCAAGTCCCCCTGGTTCCTGTCAGGGAGTGGGCAAGCAGGAGGCAAGAAGACTAGGTGAGAAGGTACAGGAGGAGGCGGATCTGGGTCAGATGAGATACTTGGGATGTAAGGATGCTCAGTAAGGAACGCTGACCCACAGCATGGGCCCTGCAGCTAGTGGGGAGGAAGACAGAGCCCAGAAGCCTCCCCAGGTGGGCACAGCCTGGGCTTCGAGATGCCTCCTGAGCCTGGGCTGGGTGCAGTAGCTGACCTGGGGCAGCCGAGTGCTCATTGTTGAGGCAGGTGACAGCTGTTGCCCTGACCTCAAGGTCTGGGGGTAGCACATCAGAGCAAAGCCAGGGAAGCACCTTGCATAGGGCTTGGCCTTTCCCCTTGCCGTCATTCCCTGCTTGAGCATGAAGAGCCTACAGGCCTTGGGGACTTGCCCTTGATGGTGTATCGGGCTGCCCAGGGAGGGCTGGGAGGGGGTGGCTGGTTGGATGCATGGGGCCTGCAGCTTGACGGGGTACTACCTGTCCTCCCTAGGGAACACGAGCTGGCTGATGAGCCTGGAGAACCCGCTCAGCCCCTTCTCCTCAGACATCAACAACATGCCGCTGCAGGAGCTGTCCAACGCTCTCATGGCTGCCGAGCGCTTCAAGGAGCGCCGTGACACAGCTCTGTACAAGTCGCTGTCAGTGCCGGCGGCCGGCTCTGCCAAGCCCCCACCACCCCCACGTTCTAACACAGGTGAGCACTGGGCCATCTCCCACCTGATGTGCACCATCTGATAGAAATGTGGTTCACCCCAACTGTGGGGGTACACCTGGGACTGGGTGTTTGAGCCTTCCCTGGCACCACCAGCCTTGGGTGTTAAGAGGAGGCAGGCCTGTGGGAGGAAGCCTGTGCTCCAGACTCTGACATTTGGGAGTGGGGCCTGCTCCAGCAGAAGGGACTCTAGAGACGTGCTACCAGTGGAAGGATGGACTTGATGTCCCCTCAGTTAGCCCCACTCACGATGCAGATGCAGGCAGGGCTGTGAGGAGCCTTTGCCCTGCACCCTCCCCTGGGTACCCAGTGCACAGGGCTCCAGGGGTGGCTGCATTTCTACTGGGGTGTGAGTTTGGATGTGCTGAGCACACAGCTTGAGTCTGCCTGTGTCCTCTCATGCCCCTGCCCAGCTGGGCTAGGGCTGTCCTTCTAGGCCATCCTTTGGCCACAGATGGTGCTTAGAGGCCAAGGACCTCTTTTCCTGAGGATGAGGGACACACTCTCCTCCCCAAATGTCCGCGCAAGCAGCTTGGAGAGCTGGGACCCCATGTGAGCTCTGCCCACCTGCCCGGACGCCGCTGGCCCTCCCCTCTCTCTCTCCAGGCTCGGGGTCTGTGCAGGACTAGTGGTGCCTGTCCTCTCTGCTCGACCTGTGCATAGTCTCTCTGCTGACTGGCCACTCACGGCTTCCCTTGCAGTGGCCTCTTTCTCCTCCCTGTACCAGTCCAGTTGCCAAGGAAAGTTGCACAGGAGCATTTCCTGGGCAGGTATTCTTGCGTCTCCTTAGAAAAGTGATATGTCCTGCAGAGCCCTGCTCTGCCTTATAGGTGCTATTCTCACTGTCCCTCATTCGCTCATCTCTCCATGATCCTGTCAGCCTCTCATCACCGTCTGGGAGCAAGGCCCTGACTCGCATGAGGATGTCGCGCAGAATGCCTTTGCTTTGCTGGCAGGAATCCTCTGCCTTGCACCTTTGTGGCTGAGCTCTGTTTCCAAGCCGGACGGGCCCTCCCAGCCTCTTCTTCAGGCCTGAGGAGGTGACATTGGGTAGCTGAGCCACAGATGCTGGCAGGGGATACCTTTTTGGGGGGAAGCCTGGCCCTGGGGCTCAGCTGAGCTGTCCATGCCCTGGCCTCTCGTGGTCTGATTGGCTTTGTGAACCCACAAATCGGGCTGTGCCTACCTTCTGTCATGGGCTGGCTGAGGGCCCTGCAGACTGGCCTCTGGCCTGTTGCCCCAAGGCCCTGGCAGGGAGGGTTTAGCCTGCTTGGCACTCTAGCCTGTCTGGATTTTCACATGCAGGCAGGAGCTCGTTAGAAAAGGGCAGTGTGCAGATGCGCTCTGGCGATAGCTAATGGACTGTGCGTGTGCAAGTGGCCGTGGGCTGCGCTAACCCTCAGTGGCTTCTCACTCTGCCTCCTGCCCTGATGCTGGCACAGGAAATGCTGCTTTGGGGTATCATGCCCTCTCCCGAGCACACCTGGCTCTGGGTTTGGCTTGGACTCAGATGGCGAGCCTCTGCTTCCCAGAATGGGCTCCCCAGTCTGTGTGCACACAGGGACTTCTGTATCAGTCTTTCCTTGGGTCCAGTCAGGGAGGAGCTCAGGCCTTTTTTCCCGGTTCCTGAGGCTGGTCCAGCTGCTCCTCCTGAGCCCAGGCTCCTTCATCACGGGGTCTGTCCGCCCTCGCCTGTCTTATTGAAGGAGCAGACGCAGCTTCTGTGGATGTCAAGGCCAGGCGGGTGGGGATTAGTGGAGCCAGATGCCCCCTGATCCTGACCCCTTGGGAACCTGTGTAGGAAACCTCTTGTGTCAGGGCTCACACCCAGGCCCCTCAGAACAACCTCCAGCTGGTTTGATGGGTGGGAGTGCCTTAGAGCCACAAGCAAGGAGGGCTTGAGTGAGGCTCTCCTGGGGATCGCTGTACCCTCCTATGGGGGAAAGGCTTGTACCTCTGAGGCCATGCGAGCTCTCAGGGCTTGGCCAGCACCCAGCAGCCCTGCCTGTTTCCTCCCAGACTCTGCGGTGGTTCTGGAGGAGGGAAGTCCAGGTGAGACTAATTTGCCAGTGGAGCCCCCAGAGTTGGAGGACTTCGAGGCAACATTAGGCACAGACAGACGCTGTCAGCATGCTGAAGCTTACAGCAGGGTGAGTACAGCTGGGCAGCAGAGCTGCCTGCGTAAGGGGCCTTCTGAGTGCCTCCTGGGCCAGATGAGTTCCTAAACATCTCAACCTGAGCCACTGGGAGGGGGAGGAAGGGTGAGACTGAGGCGGGGCTTAGGTGGGGTCTCAGGTGGAAGAGTGGGCTGAGTCGGGAAGGGGCGAGGTCAAGGGGGACAGGTAGAGTCTGAGGCGGACAGAGGGCCAGGCCCTCTACTCCAGGCTTTGTTGCACAGCCCAGACTTGCTCTGAACTTGGGCGAGTCTTTTACCCCCTATTTTTCATCTAAAAAATGGCTAGCTGTTTTTCCCAGGCTCTCCTGCTTAGACAGTGGATTTCCCAGGGCTCCATGTAGGGATAGCTCCTCACTGGTGACATCCTTTGGTGTGTGGGGCTCTTGGCTCCCCGCTCAGTGTGGGGCACTGGCAGGTGCTCTCCTTGTGGGGGTTAGGACCCTCAGCTTTGTATTGGGCAGCTCTGTGGCCCGGGGCTAGAGAACATATGAGGCCTCTTTGCCTCCAGGTAAACCCCAGGTGGGCTCAGGGCCACCTCCTTAAGAAGGTTCTCTTTGGATACATTTTTTCTAGTCATCTTCAACCTCCAGCCAGGAGGAGAAGTCGTTCCACGCAGAGGAGCTGCATGCTGAGGGGATCCCCATTAAGCGAGCTGTCTCCTGCAAGGCAGCCAGGCCCTCTGTGGACCTCTCCTTCCAGCCCTCACAGCCCCTGAGCAAGTCCAGCTCCTCACCAGAACTGCAGACCCTGCAGGACATTCTTGGGGACCCTGGGGACAAGGCTGATGTTGGTCGGTTGAGCCCTGAGGCCAAGGCCCGGTCACAGTCAGGGATTCTAGACAGAGAAGCTGCTGCCTGGTCAGCCCCAGGCGAAGATAGTCAGGGCTCCACCCAGCCCGAGGGTCCTTTGCCTTCCAACTGTCCCCGCTCCCCCAGTGGCCTGCGGCCCCGAGGCTACACTATTTCTGATTCAGCCCCATCACGCAGGGGCAAGAGGGTGGAGAGGGATTCCTTCAAGAGCAGAGCTGGGGCCTCCAATACTGAGAAGGTACCAGGCATCAACCCCAGGTGAGCCTTACCTTTCTTGCTGGAGTTCCTGGACACTCCCATGGGGACATGGCACTGAAGGGTCCCTGGGCAGATCAGGCTGGGATACAGGTCTGCATGTCCTTTGCCTTGGAGCTGGTCAGAGCCATGGGAGAGGGCAGTCCTTCGGTGACGGGGCGAAGGCCCTGCTGTTTTCTGTGTGGGCTGTGATCACAGTGGCTATGACCCCGATCTGGGACTTACAGTGCCAGGCCCAGCTCTCACCATCTCTTCCTCTGCAGCTTTGTGTTCCTGCAGCTCTATCATTCTCCTTTCTTTGGTGACGAGTCCAACAAGCCAATCCTTTTGCCCAATGAGGTGGGCATGCCTTCTTTCCCTTGCAGGGGCCCCCTAGAGCCTGGGGTGGGCACAGTGGGATGCCAGCTCTGGGTAATGGTGGCCACAGCCCAGGCTTGCAGAGGGCTACAGCCTCAGCTACCTGTGGCAGCCCTTAGTAATCTACCTGGGTGGGGAGAGCCTTCCCCTGGGCAGGCATCTGGCTGAGGCTGGTGGCAGGGGATAGCCTGTGCCCTGGACTCAGGCAGGCTTTGTGTCTACAGTCCTTCGAGCGGTCAGTGCAGCTCCTTGACCAGATCCCGTCATACGACACGCACAAGATTGCCGTCCTGTACGTGGGAGAAGGCCAGGTGAGGCTGCTGGGATGGCAGGGGCCAGCCTAGGTGCCAGGCAAGAGCTGGGGGGCCTCCCCGCCCAGGGTGGGGTTTGGGGATCAGGGCCCTCATCCTTCACAGAGCTCAGTCACTGCATAAGCTGCTAGAACATCAAGTGATTATTGAGCTCTGTGCCAGGTACTGTTCTGGTGCCAGGACATGGGAGTGAGAATGACAGGTCAGTGTGTGAGCACATGTACATCAGAGAGTGCTTAGGACTGTGGAGGGGAAGGGAAGGTGGCAGGTCTCATGAAACTGCTGGTGTGAGCAGGGTGCTGTTCACATTAGTGGTCAAGGGAAGTGACAGCAGAGATGTGATGGAAGTGAGGGTGGTGAACAAGTGTGCAGGTGTGTGTAGGAGTGTCCTGTGTGGGAACAGCCAGTGCAGAGGCCCTGAGGGGCACACCTTTTGTGCACAGGGCCATTGCAGAGTGCGCTTTGGGCAGCGGGTAGAGAATAATGGGGACGTGCCAATGAGGGACAGACTTGTAGGCCTCCGTAAGGCATGCTTTTGTTTCAAGTGGTATGGGAGGGCCTTGGATGATTCCGAGCCAAGGGTTTGACATGACTCAACCAAAGTCTCAAAAAGCATTTGTCTGGCTGCCATGTAGAAAACTGGTGGAATTGTGGTGACAGTCCAAATGAGAGGGGTGGGTCTGAGGAGTGGGTCAGTGGGGTGCTGAGGAATGCTAGGGTTCTGGGCATATTTCAAAGGTTGAGCAAAAATTTGCTGGCAGACTAATCACGAGAGAAAGAGGAAGTCAAGGGCGTCACCTGGGCAACTGCTGGAATGAAGTTGCCTTGCACCAAGTCTGGGTTGACGACAGAAGCAGGGCTCTCTGCTAAGCCACACCAGTAATCCCTCCCTACCCACCTGGCCCCCAGCAGCAACAAGTCCTCGGGGCTCTTAGAACTTTGAGAAGGGGCAGGGTGTGGAAGAGATTAGCCCGGGAGAGGTGCCATCATACTCTTTCTCCCTACAGAGCAACAGTGAGCTCGCCATCCTATCCAACGAGCATGGCTCCTACAGGTATACGGAGTTCCTGACAGGCCTGGGCAAGCTCATTGAGCTTAAGGACTGCCAGCCGGATAAGGTGTACCTGGGTGGCCTGGATGTGTGTGGCGAGGATGGCCAGTTCACCTACTGCTGGCACGATGACATCATGCAAGGTGCATGTCTTCCCGTGGCATGTGCCCTCCTGTGGCATGTGCCCTCCCCAACCCCATTCCTACTGACCCACCCTCAGAGGAGCAGTAGAGGTGTCCAATGTCCCAAGTTCAGCAGCCTGGGTACTGAGCTAGTGAATGAACTGGTAGCTCTGCTTCAAGAAGCTCTACCTTTGGGGAACCAAGTGCTGCTGGCTTGGCATCAGAGGATGTAGCTCCTACAGGCACTCTGGAGAAAGCAAGAGGTGCCCCTGGTGAGAGGCACAGAGTGCCTGCTGCCTCCTGACCTTGGCTACACCACTCCAGCCCAAGAAGCCCTTGCTAGCTCCCTTCCTGGGCAGTGCCAGGCCTGCTCAGCTCAGCCCCTTTCCACCTCACAGCTGTCTTTCACATTGCTACCCTGATGCCCACCAAGGACGTGGACAAGCACCGCTGTGACAAGAAGCGCCACCTGGGCAATGACTTCGTGTCCATTGTTTACAACGACTCTGGCGAAGACTTCAAGCTGGGTACCATCAAAGTGAGCAAGGGGCCCTCAGGGCAGGGATAGATCTGGATCTCTAGACACCTTGGCCAGAAGCTGCACATCTCTGGAAAAGTGCCCACTCATGCATATTGAGTGGAAGCAGTGAGCACCATTGGGGTCAACATGGTGACAAGCAGGAGCACTGACCCACTTTAGTGACCCCCGCTGCCAGTTGAGTGGGTGGGCTTCCCTTCAGAGCCTGTGTCCTTCTCTTTAATGTGGATGACAGCCCTGTCAATTTCCTCATGGAGCCTGGGCACCTGCTGCCGTGGTTTTGGAGGAATAACAATGTGCACCTGTACTTCGCAGGGTGCGTGGCACACAGTCCTTCGTGTGCTCGTAGCAGTGAGCTCTTCTCCCTTGGTATCTCCTTGTATCATTGTACAGAGGTGGAGGGTGGGTGTAGGCCCTGATATTCACCCCCATTCTTGACAAGGACTCGTGGGTTTGATGTACTGCAGGGAGGAGGTGGGTTTCATCCAGACGACTTGTCACAGGATGGGGAGGTGGAAGACAGGGAAACAAGGCAGGGAGCCTGGCACAGTTCAGGCGGCTGAGGTGCTGGCTATCAGAGGGTCACTGGACACACTTCTGGGATCTCTGGGCAGAGAACCTGGTGGACCCCAGTGGGAAGGCCAGAGTCCTGTGCTGCAGAGCTAGGAAACCAGAGGGGCCCCGAGTTGTGGTTGGTGAAGCCGCTTCCTGAGGTGGGGTGCTCGGGCGTGCTGTCCCTGGAAGGTGAACAAGGACTTAGACGAGCAAGTTAGGCTCTTGGGAGCTGTCAACTTGTGCATGGCATCAGAGCCTGCAGAGCTCCACGTGCTGCTCTCAGTTGACAGTGAGGCAGGTGTCAGTAGGTGCCCCAGGTAATGTGTTTGTACTGGGCAAGGGCTCTGTGACTGAGGTTGTGACAGTGAATTTAAACTTTGGCAAATTCAGGTGCTGGGATCCAGGTGTGAAGTAGGTGGGGTTTTAATAGTGAGGCAGTTAGGGAGAGAGATGATGGCAGCCCTGGCCCCTAGCTGGATAGAAGTAAATGTGGGTGCAAAGATGGTGGTTAACATGCACACTTGTGGGGTTAGCAAGTGTCTTAACACCAATGAGCTGCTGCCCTCATGAGGAAGTGGCAGAAATTGGCCCTTGGTGCTGGGATGACCCTGCTTTTGTCCGGGCAGGGCCAGTTCAACTTTGTCCATGTGATTATCACCCCCTTGGACTACGAGTGCAACCTGGTGTCGCTGCAGTGCAGGAAAGGTGAGGCCCGGGGCTGGGTGGGAAGGCCCTCAGGGTCCTGAGCCTCACGTGAGCACTTGTTCCCCTAGACATGGAGGGTCTTGTGGATACCAGTGTAGCCAAGATTGTGTCTGACCGCAACCTGCCCTTCGTGGCCCGCCAGATGGCCCTGCACGCAAATGTGAGCAGAGATGGTGTCTAGGGTGGGTGGGACAGGCCATAGGTGCCACCCATAGAGGGCTTACCACTCTGCCCACCCTGTCCACCCCAGATGGCCTCGCAGGTGCACCACAGCCGCTCCAACCCCACTGACATCTACCCCTCCAAGTGGATTGCCAGGCTCCGCCACATCAAGCGACTTCGTCACCGGGTAAGGAGAATGGGCCCTGGGCACCTGGGCTCCTCCAGAGACTTGGTGGCTGAGCAGGGTGTGTTGGCATCTAGCTGGGGAAGAGTGTGTACTGCCATTGAGGGCTTGCTGCTGAGGCCCCCTCTTTCCTCAGATCCGTGAGGAAGCCCACTACTCAAATCCCAGCCTGCCCCTGATGCAGATGCACCCCCCAGGCCACGCCAAAGCCCCAGTGCAGGCCCCAGCCGAGCCCATGCCCACCTATGAGACAGGCCAGCGGAAGCGTCTCATCTCCTCCGTGGACGACTTCACAGAGTTTGTGTGAGACTGTGATGCTGTGGACATACCCAGGGTTCCTTGTGGATGCTGTCTGAGCAGCCACATTGCTGGACCTTCACAGCCCCCTCCAAAGCACTGGGCGGTATTTGTGTGAATGTGAATAAAATGGTTGTGTGGCCCAGGCCTGCTGCTGTGCCCACTCGCCCTCAATACTTAGACACAGCTAGTGGTCAGCCAACTCATTTATTTGACTTTGTCAGGGGTAGGGGCAGGATCAAGGCTGTAGCTTTGGCTATGGCCACAGAAGCGGTACAGGGAGATTGTTGGGCTGCCATCAAGGCCTTATCCCTTCAGGAAAGCCTCACACACACACTCTCACACTCACCTTCCCCAGTCCCAGGAGCCAGCCCCAGGGAGGGGGTCTTACCCTCAACCACCCTGGGCTCCTCTGTCACACACTAGGTCCTGTTCCTAACCTAGACCCGACACCAGCAGGCCTAGGCCTGGCCTTGAGCAGGGCAGGAGAACAAGGCCGTGGTGGTGATAAGAACTGCCTAGGGGGCAGCTGTGCCCTCCAACTACTGTATGTCCAAGCACCTGCCTGAGGCCAGGCTTGGACCCTCGAAGCAGCTGTCACTTCCTATACCCCGGGCCATGTAGGCAGGTGTCTGGGGAGGCCAGCTCTCTAGTCCCAGCTCCCCCTCAATGCAGGTTACAGTGGGCATAGAGCTGTGTCAGCGACTAGGCCCCTTGGCCCTAGTGAAAAATATAGCGACGTACAAAAATATATACATTTTGACCCCATATAAATTATTGACGATAAGACACACAGATGGCAGCTGGAAGTGAGTACACTCAGCAGGGAACAGGAGAGGTAATAATAACTTAGGGGGAGGGTACTGGGGGTGCAGGTTTCCTCCCCGCAGCCTGGATCCTTAGCAAGGGGAAGATGTTTGCCCAGGAAGTGGGGCCGGGCACAGCCCGCTGTACCTGAGGACTCGGGAAATAAATTAGTGTCTCAGAGGCTAGGCACTTGGTCCAATACTGCTGTGTCCTCCCACAGGGAGCCGGGGAGGGAACCCTGGGTCCTAGATGGCCACATGGCCTCTTTAAAGTGCTGAAGCCCACAGAGAGACTCAGACAAGTGCTGCCCGCTCTCTGGGGGACCTGTGTGCAGCTGTTCTGCCCAGCCCGACCATGAGGGCGGCAGAAGGTAATACTGAGTGGTCTCTCTGGCTCCAAGAGGCCAAAGAAAAGCCACAGGCTTATCCTGGAGAAGAGGCATAAGCTCAGCCCCCCTGGGGCTAAGTGCTGCTGGGGTGGACCTTATTTTTGGCCCGCAGAGAAGCCTTGCTTGGGCCTGTAGCCAGGCCAATGCCTCGACTGGCCCGGGCAAGGCGAGTGGGCAGGGCTGGCCGAAGCCCTGGGGAGAGGCCAGCAGGAGGCGAGGCGGGGGGCCGGCTACTCCTGCGGCCGCGCAAGCTCTGTAGCCGCCGCTCCAGCTGGTAGACATCCTCCGTAGCCTGGTTGAGTCGGTCAAACTGAGCGAGCAGGGCCTCAAACACAGCTTGGAGGCGGGAGGGCTCGGGATCCCCCCGTGGCCCAGGCCGGCCCAGGCCTGCACTCAGCCCCTCCAGTTGGCTAGAAGAGGTGGAGGGGCGCGAGGCATCAGAGTCTCCGCTAGGTGGGGGCATGTCCGGGGATGACTTAGAGCCCCTGGATGAGCGAGAGGGCAGCGGCTCCATCCCTTCAAAGCGAACTTTGTGGCGGAACTGGGGGCGGCACAGGGGCTCCGTCAGTCCGGCTGCACCCTGGGCTCACCTGGGCCCAGGGCGCGTCCCTCTCCCCCCCACTGGGCCGTACCCACCTCCTTGACCTTGCTGAAGCCCATCCAGAGGCGTAGCCTGCGTAATAACAGCTCGACCATCTCATAGTCCTGAGGTTCCCAGGCTGGGCGGTAGAGCTCCCCACGCAAAGTGTGGTACCTCCACCGCAGAACGGCCGCTCCCAGCCTCAGGGCACCCCATAGGCGCAGTACCCAGAGCCCCGTGCACAGAAGGGGGGACAGGCGCCAGGACTCAGCAGGGCACAGGGCGGGACCCCCAGCCCCTGGGCACAGCACCCAGAAGGCCTGGGCAGCACTCTGAAGTGAGTCCACACAGGATGATACCAGCTGCAGGGAAGGTGGTAGGAGTAAGGGGTGTGCCCAGGGCTAAGCCTCCCCCCAGGGACCCATAATCACCTACCAGAACAGCCAGCTGGACGTAGGCCACAGCGAGCACCACCAGGCCTAAGGCTGCTCCCAGGAGCTCCGGCAGGGCCCGGCACAGTGTCTTGCCAAAAACCGACCACTGGCGCACAAAGCGCAGCTGCTGGGCGGCCTGTGGACAAGAGACATCAGGCGACCAACACTGGCCCAGCCAGCCCAGCCCAGCCCAGCCCAGCCCCACCCCGGCCTGTGGGGCTGGTTCTCACCTTGACCAAGAGCAGGAAGAGCAGAGAGGCTGCCAGGCCCCGGGCCGCAGCGCTCAACTGTGCGACCTGCTCAAAGCTGGTGAAACGGCGCGGACGACGGCGAACGAAGTGCGTCCACTGGCTATCGGCGGCGCCTAGCTGGGCCAGGCGCACGACCGCTGCTGCCGCAGTCAGCGCCACCAGCAGCCACCGCGCCCAGGCCCCAGGCCGCGCCAAGCGTGCACGCCCCTCCCTACGCCAGGCACGCACTTCCGCCAAAGAGAAGTACAGCGCGAACAGCAGCAGGCTCACCTGCGGGGGCGGGGCCGGGTCAGGATGCACTGGGGGTGGGGCGTGCCCAGTATTCCCTCTGCTGGGGTCAGGGCGGGGGTGGGGCTGAGGGTATGGGCGGGATAGGGAGAGAGGGGCCGAGAGGGTGGAGCATACCGTGGTGAGCAGCTGCAGCGAGAGGCCAGCGCTCAGGCGCCGCAGTGCAAATGGACGGATGCTGAGGGCCGCCACGGCGCGTCCAGCCACGGGGAACTCGAGGCGCAGTGTGACGGCGGCGTGCAGCCCCACGGCCGGGCTGTAGCGCGTGAGCTCCACGAACACGGCGCGGCTTCTGTCCAGAAGGCAGGGATGAGGGGTGGGGCCTCCCTTAGCAAGGTTTGCATACACTGGGGAGGAAGGCCGCTTCCAGACTGATCGGAAACAGCAAAGGGGGGGTGGGAGTAAACTGGGACCACTGATGAAGGGGACCGTCGAGGACCAGGTAGGTAGACAGTGGCAGACTGAGGCAGCCTATCTCCTGCGCGTCACCTGTTGTCGATCCAGTTGTGCAGCTGGAGGAAGCCCAGCTGTGCGCGGCTCTCTTCCAGGCTCAGTCCCAGCTCCTGCACGTAGCCCCCGCTGTCATACACGGCACAGTACCCCCAGTACCAGACGCTGCAGGTGAGAGGGGCAGAGTTAGAGACGGCCCAGCCCTGCAGGAACCTGGGAATCATGCTAGCTAGGGCAAGGAGACTCTTTTGGAGAACTCTCCAGGCCCTCCCTCTGTGCTCACCCTAGCAGGTCTGGTGTGGAGTAGGCCCACGTCTTAGAGCTGTTGTGGACAGCACTCCCCCAGCCAATGCCGTAGTCGCTGGTGCTGAAGCCGCCTGAGGTTGCTGAGCACACATGCACTCCTGTGCCAGGAGGGTCTGGGCAGAGTGCTGAAAGCAGAGGGCTTCAGAGTGATGACCAAACCAGGGGCACTTACTCAGTCACCTGGGCTGAGCTCCACATGATCTCCCTGAACCCTCCCAGCAACCCTGAAGGTAGATGTCACAGTCTCACTGACATAAGGAAACTGAGGCAGGGAAAGGGCAAAGATCGCACAGCTAGGGAGAAGAACCAGAACCCAAAGCCTTCTTTAGAAAAGAGCAGGGACAAGTGCCAGAGCGCCCCCCAGCTCACCTTCCTGCAGCCGCACCTGCCGCAACCGTGGGGGCCCAAGCTCTGGGCTGGACAGGTTCCCGTGGACGTATGGAAGCAGTACATGGGACATCCATGGCCAGAACTCATCAGACCTACCCACACCAAACAGTCACATGTTCCGCCCCTCAGCTCCCTGCACCGCTGGGGGTCGAAGGCCCAGGAAGCACAGCTACTGCAGCCCTGGCTCAGCCCATAGGAGGCTGGCAGTGCTGCCTGAGGGGACAAGGAAGGACCTGGTTCCTCAACCTTGCATGTCTGGGAGCAAACAACTCTATTATGGGCTGCCCTCCCTGGGAACAACAGGAGGTTTAGCAATATCTCTAGTCTCTACCCATTGCCAACAGCACCCATTCCAGTCCCAATCAAAAATACATCAAGATCCTTCCCAACATCCCCTGGGGGTTTGGCTGGACCAAGGGCAGGATTAAGATGGATTGTGGTTGGCTTCAGTACTGCCCTGGCCCAGCAGACAGATGTGTACAGGTGTACAGGGGTATCCCTACCGGGTGATGGCCAGGAAGGCCCGGCTGTCTAGCTCCTGCCTGATGGCGCTTTGCAGGCGGTAAGCATGGCTGTGGCATGAGGCATCCCCGTAGTTGGCCAGTAGCGTCACCAGTAGGAAAAGCATGTATACCAGGAGGCTCTGGAGGGAAAGGGACAGCCTTGGGGTCAGCCCATCCCAGCCTGGCCACTGTAACATGGCAGGGCTTCTGGACAGCAAACTGCCCACAGCCAGGATGCCTGGCACTGAGGGCGGCACAGATACCTTGCCAGAGCCCCAGCTAGGGGCAGACATGCTGTCCACTGAAGGCCAAGGAAGCCATGCCCAGGGCACTAGAGCTGGGCACGAGAAGGGGCAGAGCAAGGACTAGGGGCAGTAGAAGTCAGGGTAATGGGAGTCAGGCCAGAGCTGCAGAGCCCTAGACCGCCTTTGGTGGAGAGGAACAGGTGCACGTGAGGTTTTTGAGAAGAGCAGGACCTCTAGGAAGAGGCTATACTGGCCAGGAGGTGGAGCATGTGGGCAGGTGCTGGCCATGATAGCCTGAGCTTACCCTCAGCATCCCATGCAGCCTCTTGACCTTTCGGGCTTCTTCCTTTGCCAGAAAGAGCGCAAAGCCATGGGGTGGCCGTACTCGGGGCACACGTTCACTCACAGGTGTCACGGCTGGGCTCTCCACCAGGGTGTCATCCTCATCAGGGTGAAGCCGCTTGGCCACCAGTGAAAAGTATAGGGCTTCCAGCAGGACCTGGGCCAGGGGTGGCATCAGAAGGGCCCACAAGTGCCAGAGGCTGACAGCCTGGCCCTCCTGCATCCTACTCACCTTGAGTGGCTCCCAGCCAAGAAATGAGGCCAGGAAGCTGGAGCTGCTCGAGAGGAGCCACATGACACTCACGCCGGGGGGAAAGCTAGCACCTACCCACCCTGAGACCCCTATGGCCACAGCCACCAGCAGGAGGCTGAGCCCATGGGCCAGGAGTGCACACCAGGCTGGCAGCAGTTTCTTCCGCAGACCTTCCACCAGCCCTGGAGAGGCAGAGACAGACAGGTGACTGGCAGCCCACAGGGAAAGACAGGGAGGGGCATCCTGGCAGACTCGGAAGCACACCTGTCCTGGAGAACTTTGCTGACTGGGGCTGCTCCCAGGTCAGGCCCAGGCTGGACAGCCCCCTCTCACCCAGCCTCTGCAGCATCAGGGTCTCAGTCTTCTCCCCAGGAGCGCTGGACCTAAGGCATGGGAGGAGGGGAGAGGCCGGCACTCACCTGTCAGCCCGCACCCTGCCCACCTCATCTGTGGGCCTGTAGCTCCCACACCCAGGGAAGGAAGTCATGTCAGCCTGTCCCTCTACGCTCCTCACTTCCTGCTCACCACAGTGACCTCGCCTCACATCTCTGTGACCTTTCCACCTCTCTCCTGTCCTGCCACCACTCCAGCAGCCATCGCCTCTCACAGCACAGCCTCCGGCTTCGTCCCGCTGCCTACACTTCACGCCAGCAAACTACGTCTGGCTCCCAGTGAGCACTCCCCATGCCTCGGGCCCTTCCCCTCAATCTCCCTGCTGCACACATAGTACACAAAGCATCCCTATGCTGATGCAGCTTTGTAAACTAAGATTAATTTGGACAAGGACACGTGTATGTCTTTCAGATTCGAATACTACACAGTGCTCCTTAGGACCTGGAGAGCACCCGCCCTTCCCAGCTCCACAGCTGCACCCCTAGAGACAGAAAGAGGGAGAAAGAGAAGACTGGGACAACTGAGAAGACAGTGCGCACACTTAGGGGGGCGGGGGCGGTCTGCGGGTTGTGCCCTGATTCCGGAAGCAGAAGAGAACAAGCTCCCAAGTCCCAGTCCCTGTCTGCTGCTACTGAGCTACGCTGTTTCTGGTTTGTGAATCTTCTAGAGAATAAAAGACACTACCATCTATGGATGTGGGAGATCACAGACAGAACACTTTTTTTTCCCCCTTAAAATGGATTTTTCTGATTATAAAAGTAGCATAAACTATTTGTAGAAAATAGGGAAATAATAGAGACCAGATATTTTAACATTAGCATTTCCATCATGCAATGGACAGTAGTCTTAATAGTTATTTCTAGTCCCTTTTCTATATGCATATGTTTGTATTTTACATATAGGTATAAACATGTTACATCAAGTCATACAGGTGATACAGCATAGGGTACATGGAATTTTACATTAGACTCTAAGCTGCATTAGGGCAAAAACTACGTATGTTATTTAATAACATTCACCAATTCCTTCGGTCACTCGACAGGTGTGTTGATCCCTTATGAAAGGCCAGGCACTGTTCTAGGCGTTGAGAGAAAAGAACAAAGCCCATGTGCTTAGAATGTTCACGTACTAGTGGGGGAAGCAGACGATAAGCACAGGCACCGCTTACTGCACAGGAAGCAGGGGCAGACCTGGGGACGGAGGCCTGAGTCGGTGCCTGCACGTGCACGCACGCGTGGGTCCATGTTACTGTACTTACTACGTTTGCATAAGACAGGAAGGAAGGTTTGGATTAGTAGCATTTGAGTGAAGACCTGAAAGAAGTACACCATGGGGCTCTTGTCTTGGGGAGGAGCCGCCTACGCAGAGGGAACAGCGAATATAAAAGACAGAGGCAGAAGAGTGAGGGACGCTGTAGCCAAAGGAAAGTGGGTGAAAGGGAAGGTGGCGGGAGAGGGCTTGGGAAAATGTGGGGCCAGACCGGGTACGGCTGGTGGAGCTTATAAGTACACCCCGTCGTGGTAGGCCACCTCCAAGAGGCCCCAATGACACTTCCCTCCTGCATAGTCTCCTCCCATGGAAACCAAGAGGATATTGTGGAATGACAGTGTGTGACCAATGGGGTTGGGCCATCAAAGAAACTGGCTTTTGCTTTGCTCCCTTGGACCACTCACTCTGGGGACGCCAGCTGCCGTGTTGTGAGGATGCACAAGCAGATTAGTGCTAAGGTCCAGTGGGAAGGAGCTGAGGTCTCCCACCAACAGCCCAAACCGAGGTGCCTGCCATATCAGTTGTTTTAAGCAGAGTTTTGGGGTAATGCATTATGCAGTGACAGCTAACCGGTGCCCCAGGAGAGCTGTGACAGGGTCTGTCTCAGGGATCAGGCTCTCTCTGGTGCAGATGGAGGAGCAAGTGTTCACTGAGGCAGCCCTGGACTATCCAGGCAGACGATGACACTTGGATGAAAGGCAGATAAAGAGAAGGCTTGTGTGAGGGAGGATGCGGAAGGGAGTCGAGAATGAATCCTGAGTTGTGGTCTTAATCAACTAGAGAAGGCCTTGCCCTTTGCTGATGGCGGTGGCCAGAGGACAGAACGTCTCGGCAGGGAAATCGAGTGCTCTGTGAAGCTATTAGGTCTGCACCACACGCTAGACATCCACGAGAAGCTGTTTAGCAGATAGTGTCTAAACTGGAAGGGTGTGGGCTGGAGATATTTGGGGCAGTCAGCTTATAATTACTACCCCAGGGTCACTCTATAGTATAGGTTTTAATCAATTGGAAATTTCTTTATAAAAATGGCATCATGTCACAGTTCTCTGTCTTCCTAAAATGACTGGAGAAGCTTTCCTTTTTTCTCTGTGTTCTGGGACAGTTCATATATCTCAGTAACTTTTGGTTGCTTGAAAATTAGAAGAGTTAGTTAAAAAGGAACGGAAATGTGGATATTAAGATACAGATGAGAAAAGCAGAAGATACTACTTAATGAATCTTGTTATCAAATTGGAAATCAGCCAAAAAACTGAAAAATTCTTAGAAATATAAAATTGTCTAAAAAGAAAAAAAAAATGAGATATTTAAAAACCCAATAATTATTCCTCATCACAGCCAGGCCCTGAGCCTCACACAGGTTGCCTTTATTTTCCTCAACGTCCCTCATTCCTATTGCACTAAGGGAGCGGTTTCCTGGCCCCTGGGCAACCCCATGAGGTCCTCTCAAGAGACGAGGGGCTCAGAGGTCAAACAACATCTTCCCAGCCCCACAGTGGGGACACGGGGCTGGACAACACAAGGCCAGTCCCACATGGAGAGCAGGGCTTCTTGGCCTGGCCCCCCTACCCATGCTTCCATCCCCAGGAGCTGCGCACTCACAGGCCGGTGAGCAGGTCCGTTTCTACTTGAGTGTCCTGGGTGGGGGCCAGGCTGCTGGTCCCTTCAGCCAGAATCTGCCGGATCAGGTCTTCATCTAGAGGGAGCAGAATGTGTTGGGGAGGGCATGGGTTCCTCCCACCCCAAACCTTGGAACTTCTTGGGGAGAACTGGTGGATACCATGCTCCCCACCCTGGCTCACCTGAAGCTGAGAAGTATTTGGTAGGGGAGGAGGGGCTGACCAGGGAGAGACCGTCTTCTTCTGGGCTCAGCATGTGGCCCATCCGGCCCCGGGCCAGCCGCTGCAGGGTGCTGCCCATGATGGACGGGTCGCTCAGCAAGTCTGGCCAACTGAATGTGCCCTCACTGGACGGCCAGCACACCAGGCTGTAGATGACACAGGTCGGTAAGGGGAGCCAAGGGGAACACATCTGCACATCTAGTCGCACACAAAGATGTGGGGCTTCTGAGCAAACACACCCTAAGGCAGCATGTGAGAGCACGACAAACGCTGGACGGGGACACGTGACGCGGCACAGGCACTCCGAACACCCTAACGCAGCGCACACGCAGCTGACCTACGGCAAGGCTCACGCCTTCTCTAGGGACCCCCACCTTTTGGAATCATCCAGAAGTAAGTCACTTTTCATTTGTCCAGCAAAGGCCTATTGAGAAGTACAGACAGAGCCTCAGACCCTGGGCTCCCCAGAGGCAGTGGGACCCAGCCAGCCCAGGCAGGGCCCCTTGGGGAGCCCTCACCTCAGCACGGAGCCCAGGGAAGGCGAGGAAGGAGCTGTCCAGCACAGATGAGTCCAGGTAGCTGTCGACGTCTAGGACGTGCTGTCCCGTGGGGGTGGGGCTTGGGCCCCCAGCCACCTGCAGGAAGAGGCAGCTGGTCAGTAGGAGGCAGCTCTGGACCCTGCTCTGGGGAGGCATGCAACCTCCTGAGCAAGCAGTCTATACTAGTGTTGTCCTAGAGAATGTTCTAGAATGATGCACACATTCTATATCTGCAGTGTCTTTCGTGATAGCCACTAGCCACATACTGCTAAGGAGCACCTGAAATGTGGCTGGTGCAACTAAGAAACTGAAGTGTTGATTTTATTTAACCTTAACTACTTTAAATATAAATAGCTCTTTATGGCTAACATCACTGTACTGGATTCCTAGGGTACATGCCTCTTGGTCACATGTACTGTCTTTTCTTATTAGTTGCTAGAGTTGATTTGCTGCTGCTTTGTTAAGGATTTTTGCCTGCATCTTCCTAAGGTCTGTGGTTCCCTCTTCTCATGACGTCCTCGTCTGGCTGTGGCATCAGGGCTGTGCTGGACTTGTGGGATGAATTAAGAAGTGCTCCCAACTCCTGTATGTTGTTGAGTCTAGGAAGAATTGGTGTGAACTCTTCTGTAACTGCTTGGTATAATCACCAGTGAGGCTGTCCAGCTTTTCTCCATGGAAGGTTTTAAATTACTAATTTAATCTCTTTACTTGCTACAGGTCTACTCAGATTTTCTCTCTCTCTCCTTTAGTCAGTTTTGGTAGTGTGTCTTTCCAGGAACTTGTTTCTTCTAAGTTATCTAACAGGCTGGCCTACAGTGGTTCATGGGACTCTCTAATCAGTCCTGTTATTTTCTGTGCTATTGGTAGTGGTGTTACCTCATTCACTCATGATTTTAACAATCTATCTTTCTCTTTTTTCCCTGTGTCAGCCTAGCTGGGAAATCTTGCTCATTTTCCCTCTTTGGCTGCCGTACAGGACAGCACAGCCTTCAGCAGAGGAAATGAGGCCCATGCTCCACTCTCAGGAGCACCATGGTCCCCAGCCCACCTTGCTCCGGGACATTCGGAAGAGGAACAGGATGACCAGGTAGATGGGGTAGACAACCACGCTGGACACCAGGCCAACGGCGATCGTGTCAACACTCAGTGGGATCAGACTGGACACGGGTCCCACACTGTGTGGCAGGAGAGGAGAGACTTGGCTGGGTTAGGCTGGGAGGGGGCAGGAGCGGTTAAGGCAGAAGGAGGCCATCTGAACCCCCACAGGCACCCACCTGTAGGCAGTATCTCCCACGACCCCATACCACATGGCATTGGCACCCAGGAAGAGGCAGAGGAGGAGGACACAGCAGGTAGCCCGCTGGACTCTAGTGAAGCGGCTTCGAGGTGGCCGGTCCCATATAGAGAGCCAGATGTGCTTGTCAAAGAAGCCACGCTGGAGCTCAGCCACCAGGAGGCGCTGGAAACGCCGAAGGGCCACGTCACCTAGGGAAAGGGCACTGTGAGGGATTTCAGGAGGCCAGAGGGCCTGGCATCTCCTCTAGCCTACTAGGACAGGGAGGCGGGGCCTTACTTGCTGCCAGCACCTCCTTTTCCACCAGGCCCCCATTAGCCTCAGTCTCCACTGACAGCCAGTCGTTAACCAAGAAGAAGGTGCTGCGGGCGGTCTGCAGGTCTCTGACAATGATGTGCTGCAGGAACCAGGCAGGGCTGAGCCCTGCAGAGAGGGCGGGGCTAGGTCAGGGCTACAGGGTGCCAGGCAGCGGGAAGGAGGGGAAGCAGCAGGTGCCCACCCGGACCTTTGTTGTCGTGCCACACACGGATCTTCCACACACTGCCTAGGCTGTGTGGGGTAGCGATCTGAAAGATATCCAGGCTGTTGCGGTGGAAGGCTCTGTCCCCATCCAGGTGCCGGTGGCCACTCCGGCTGTCTGCCCCATACAGCATGATGCCCACATGTGCCGTGGTACCTAGAGGATGGAAGGAGAGGTGGAAGGACTCGGGGTCTGCTGCCTACCAGACATGAACTCAGCAGGTTTTCTCCTCTGTGGACCATTCAAATACAGCCAATCCTCACTCTGCTCAGCTTACGACACAAATCTCAGTTACCAAAATTTGTTAAATAAACACAGCCCCCAACGACATGATTCAAATGTCAGTTACGATGGTATGTTAACTGTGACTAAATGCATAAAATAGAAACTTGGCTGCTAGCTCTTCAGACTACTACGTACATAAGGGATACACATCCTGATGGGTAACCAATCACGTCACTTCTGAAGCCTACTGGTGACGGGTCTCCGTGCATCCATCAGTTCCCACACAGGCCGCTAAGCACGTAGTGGTGCTGCCTCCTCATCTCTCAGTGATAAACCCACATGGCATTTTACAAAAGAGGGGACTGGCCAGCAATGACAAAAGCACAGCAAAGAAATAAAAATAAAAAATGGTACTGCTGGACTTAAAATCTGAATCAAAGATAAATGGACTACTGCAGCAGCAGCCGTAGGAGCACTGTCACTGCCTGAGAGGCTCTACAGAGGTCATCGATGATAAACCTACCAGCATAAAAAGGATAGTGGTTGGGACAAAAAGGATTCAAGATGTAAGGGCGACTGATGCTGGCAAAAAACTTCACATTAGAAGAACCCTCCGAGTACTTCACCATGTGGAGAATGCAAATAAGAAACGTTGAAATATGGCAATTAGCCAAGGCATAGAAAAGATGTTCACGCCATATCATAATTGAGAAGGAAACACTGTTCAAACTATTCTCGATAAGTTTTTCACAAAGAAATAAAACACTTTAATTCCCAATATGTCTAATGTGTCAAGTTACGCTGTACTAACTGTACGCTTATAACCAACAGTTTCTGCTGTCTTGGAAACATGTTATTGTTTTCACAGTGACTTATTATCATTCAATAATCACTCGCTTTTCAACAAGCTCGCTTTTGCAGAGTGCACACACTAGTAGGTCCTGTGCACAAAGCGAGACCACCCATGTTGACTGCACCTACTTCTGGAAGGAACTGTTCTCATTCTCAGGAAAGATTAATGAGCTACTACTTCACACAGCAGTCAGTAAAGTGAACCCTTGTTTTATGTCATCTATTATTATGATTACTATTAGGGAAGTTCGCCAGACAGTGCAAATGAGACAGCCTGGGGGCCTGGACGAGGCGGCCCCTCCCCTTACCTGAGCCTCGGCCCCATCCGGTCTTTACCAGGATCTCATACTTGAAGCGGCCCCCTTTACCACAGAAAGGGATGACACGGACCCGGCTGATGTCCAGCTGGTCCAGCTTACGCAGGATCACAGCCATGACTGCGTAAGTCACCAGGCACACGGCACATGTCAGCAGGACGATGTAGTTCATGCCGGAGGCCGGCTCCTGGGGAGACAGAGCTGTCAGGCTCAGGAGGCGCGACCATAACCTCACCGGCTCAGGATAAAGCTGGGGCCTCCACACCACTTAGGAATTTGGTGCCACTCACAGGAAAGATGAAGTGGACATGGCTGGGGGGCACGAAGAGGCTGGCTCCAAAGGCAGTGAGGTGGCGGGTGAGGCAGACGGCCTGGCTGGGTGAGGTCTCCTCTAAGGGCACAAGCCCTTCCGTCCGCCACATCATTTCCTTCTCGCTGAAGTACTGGCACAGAGACGTATACAGACCCACGGACACTTCCAGCGCCGACCAGTGGAAATGGCTGGTCAGGTTCAGGTAGTAACTCCCACCCAGGTCTCTGGTCCTGAGAGAAGCAGCAGGAGTGTCATGGCCACACCCTGCCCAGTCCTAGGTCCCAAGTTAGGGAGGTGTTCTGGCCCAAAGACCTCTCAGCTACAGCCAAGCTTGCTATTCGTGGCCACGCCTGACCACTCCTCAATCACCCTGCTGCCACGCCTGCTCCCATAGGAAGCCCGCATGACCTTGGCACATATGGATCTGACCATGTCCGGTCTGCCTTCAGAGACCAGCCCCGCCCATGCCCACGAGTGACTTATCCAACCCAGAGTGACTTATCCAACCCAACGACCCCAGCGCACAAGCCACTCCGAGATCCTCACCCTGGAGCAATGAAGAAAGTATAGGGCCTATGGTCCTCGCCGGCCAGTGCCTCCAGGCTAATCCTCCTGCTGGCTGAGCAGTTGTGCTCGTTGGGCCAGGGTGCCAAGTGCAGGTAAACAGTCAGGTAGGGCTCAGGCTCCTCAGACAGGTAGTGCTCTAGGGGTGGCATGTGCAGGGTTGGACGACTACCCATCTGGGAAATACCCCTGGGAGCCCTCCTGAGCCCTCCTTGCTACAGGGGCCAGAGGAAACTCCACGCTAGAAGTGGAACCTGCTCCCCCCTGGTACCCCCTGCACCCAGTGCCCCACCCATGGCACCCACCATTCAGCACTGTGTAAGTGAGCTGTAGGTGCAGCCCGGCCTCGGGGTTGCTGTGCTCGGGGGCGACCACAGCACTGACCGAGGCCCGGGGTGGGATGATGGCAGAGCTGGCAGGGATGCGGTGGCCCCGTGCAGCCTGGTCGGAGCTGTTGGGCACCTTCACAGTGATGGCACGCTCTGAGGCCAACCGCCCAATGGGGATCTGGGCACCAGTCTGCGTCTGGAAGGCCATGGACGCCACCTTGGTGGAGACAGTGTAGTTGCTGATGTAGCCGAAAGGAAACGGGTTGGAGTCAACGAGAAAGATGAGCTGCACCACATCGCTGAGGTTGGACAGGGCCCCACTGAAGGCAGTGGGGATGGAGAAGTGACAGCCAGGGACCGAGGCATTGCCCTGGCACAGCAGGCTCAGCGGGTCTGAGCGCTTGCCCTGTGCCACGATCTCCTCACCCGCCAGGGTCAGGGGCTCCTCATTGAGCACTCGGGAGCGCATGAGGATGCACATGAGGGCTGATGACAGGTGGTAGGCCCTGGATGCCACCATCAGTGAGGATGGCTCAGCCCCTAGCCCTGTGGGCTGCGAGTCCTGCGCATCAGAGCTGGCCAGGTGGATGAGGTCGCCTACAGATGGGGGGAGACACAGGGAGAAAGGCTGGGAGGAGAGGCAGACAGAGGGGTTGGGGGAGCAGTTGGTAGGGGAGATATTAGGGAGGAAAGGGGAGGTTAGGAGAGAAATGGAGAAGAGATTGTAGGGAAAGAGGTCTGGGGGAGGGATGGAAGGTGCGGGGAGCACTGTGCACCCTCCAGGCCCCGCCCATACCTGTGATGTTGAGGATGCTGTCAGCAATGGCGGTGGGCGTCCCGGTACCCGCAGCGGTTTCGGCCTGCAGGACACGCATCATGGCTTCCAGCTTGTGCAGTGTCTTCTTCAGGCACGAGTGGCACACGGGCTCCTTGCTGGACACCTGTGGGAAACCCGGGCCCTGCCCAGCCTCACTCGTCTGCTCACTCCCTCTTCCACCCCTTGCCCTAGCTCCACTATCACACTTGCAATAATAGGGTGGCCTCCCCACCTGTCGGAGTTCTCTAAACCACCTTTTGTGATGCAGCTGGAGAATGCTCCCCAAACACTGCCCCCCCCCGCCCCCGCCATGCCTCCCTGCTGAGAGCCTTTTGGGGGCTCCTCCCTACCCACAAGCCCTGCTGCTACCCTTGGCCATGGAAGCCACACACTCATGAAAGCCATGTGGCAGACATGGCGATCCCTGCGTAGAAGACCCTTCACTCCCTTCTCCTCTGCTGAGGCCCCTGCAGCAACGCCCCCCCCCCCCCGCCACCCTGGGCATAGTGCTCTCCACGTCAAGACTGTGTCCAGCTCAGTTCCTGGGCGAGAGTGGTGGGCAACCATTCAGGACTAGAAAGCCAGATTAGGTGGGACCACAGGCTCAGGGAGAAGGCACAAAAAGACCTCGTCATGTCAGCCTTCCCTGTACCTGCGCTGCTCCTTAGGCCCTAGGCCATCCTGCAGGGTTGTCCTGGGGGCATCTGTGGCTCACACTGGGCTCACCCAGGAGAAGGACATGGCCAGCCAGACTCTTGGGGTAGGGAGGCCCAAGGCTGCTGAAGGGTCTGGGTCCTGCCCTACCATGCATTGGGCCAGCACTGCCGAGATCTGCTGGATGTCGTCCACGGTGTTGACCCTCAGGGAGACCAGGGTCTCTGTGATGTTCTTGCGTATCTGGGCTCGCAGCTGCCACCTGGAATCTGGCTCTGCTGCCACAGCCGGGGCCTGCTCATACTGTGGATGGCGGGCACAGGGTGGCCATCAGCGGGTGATGGGCATCCCCACCAGCAGCGCTGCATAAT
Organism: Rousettus aegyptiacus; assembly: GCF_014176215.1. NCBI lineage: Eukaryota > Metazoa > Chordata > Mammalia > Chiroptera > Pteropodidae > Rousettus > Rousettus aegyptiacus. The sequence continues at coordinate 15,249,633 of NW_023416311.1, read as the reverse complement.
GTGGGCAGTGACTCAAACTGTTTCTTCAAGAGCGAAGGGGGTCTTCCCCAGGACCCCCTTCAGGGGCTGGGGTACAAGAAGAGATGGGCTGGGGGGGGAGGCGGGGGCAGGCGAAGCCTGGTGCTGGGGAGAACCCACAGAGGGGTCTGCTGAGAACAGGAGTCATTTCAAGGAGGTCAGAGATTTTGTCTGTCGGGAGCCAAGGGACAAACCCTTCGCAAGAATGCAAGGGTCCAGTTGGGAGTAGTGCTCTGGGCCGACCCCCACCTGCTGAGGGCAGACCCCCTGCACTGACCTCATTGAGCACGGTGATGAGGGCCAGTGAGTACTCAATGACGTGCTGGGGGTCAGCCTGTCTTAGCAGCTTGGGCAGTAAGCTCTCCGTGAGGCTGTGCAGCCAGGGGGTGAGGTCCAGGGGGCCGCCCGGGGGCTCTGGCAGGGTGATGGCCAGAGACCTGTGCACAGAGACCACAGGTGAACAGGCAGCAGCCCCTGCTCCCGCCCTCCAGGCCCTGCTCTCACGACCCTGCTCACCTGTTGAGGGCGACCACAGAAGCACCCAGCTGGTCTTGCACCACCACGGCCAGGCCCACCTCAAAGTGGGGCGCGAAGCCAGGCGGCAGCACAGTCCCGTACGTGGAGAGACTGCCCTTGTAGACACAGAACTCCTCACACTGGCCCTGGCGGCAGCGCCGCAGCAGCAGGGCGTACACCAACGGGGCGCCTGCATCCTCCGCGTCCCGCCAGCCTGTGGGCCCCAACAGCGTCACCGAGGCCTCTCCATGTGTGCCCCTCCCTGGCCCCTCTGTGGCCTCCTGCCTCCCCCACCCCGCACTCACCTGTGCACTCAAAGTGCACCTTGGTGGTGAGGGCATGCACAGCATCCACTGGGAAGAGGTGGCAGAAACCCCCCAGCGGAGGGCGGTTGGGGGAGAGGCGGATGGAGGCGCAGCCCTCCTCCTCTCCAGAGAGGCCCAGCACGGTGAGCGTGAACGTGTAGCCCTCGCCGTCCCGCAGCACGCCGCGCCGCACCACCAGCCGCATGCCTGAGCTGCCTGTGGACGTGGTTGTCTCATCCAGCACCAGCGTCTTGTTGCTGAAGGTGCTCACGGCCCAGCGCTGAGGATGCAGATGCACGCTCAGGGGCAGGATTGGCACTGCTGCCACCTCCAGGACTCAGACATGCCCCACCCGAGCCTCCTCGTCCCTACACCCAGCCCAGCCCCCAACCGACCCGCCCGGCTCACCCCTCGTTTGGAGCCCCCACTGCAGTTGTCACAGCGGCCCTCCAGGTACACATAGGAGCTGCGGCTCACTGCATACACTGCCTGTGCCTTGCAGGACACGCACTCCAAGGACACTATGGGCACCTGACCGTTCCGGATCAGCACCTGGGGATGGGGTGGAATTATAGGAAGGCCATGTCCTGAGATAGGGGGGGCCTCTGCTTGAGGCTCAGACCCAGAGTCCAGCCAAGGTAGTGGGATGGTCACGGGCCAGACAAGAGCCTCTCCCTCTGCACATGTTGCCCCAGCTGGGAACACTCCCCTCGAGGCCCTACCAAAGTCCAGGTTCCTAAGGGTCGGTGAGCTCAGCCCTCATCCGTTGTGTTCATCTGAGTGTCTCCCCATCTGGGGATGGGGGGCGGGGTGTCATCTAAAGCAGTGGAGACTGGCTTATTTTCTGTAGTATCCCTCCCAGTCCCAGCTTGGGTCTGGCATATAGGAGACACCTGATATATACTTTTATGTCAATGCACCCACAGGGTGAGAGCTGTGCTCTACGTATCCCCCTCGAGGTTCCTGCTGCCCTAGGGGGTTGGGCCACAGCAGAGCCAGGCTGGACCCTGCTCAGAGCTCCCACCATCCCAGGTACTCTCTCTAGGCAGGCCTCCCCTTCCCCACACAGGCCATCCAGGAGAAGCCGGGCATTGGGGAAAGACCCTCCCCCCATCCTGGGCATCAGCAAAGCCTGGCACACCTGCTCCCACCAACAGGCCCCACCCAACAGCAGCTGGAGTGGTTGCCATGGGGTCCTAACCCATCTGGCTGGTCCAGGGGAGGGGAGCAGAGTGCATGCCAACAGAAGTGGGGAACAGGCCCTCGCAGTTTGGAAATGAGGACAGCCACTCTCAGGGAGCAGACATGTTTCCTCGCTGTTAGCCTGTGGGCTATTGGGGCACTTCATTTCTCACAAATCACAAGAGCTGCAAAGCTCCTCTAAGGTTTGGAGCACAGCCCTAAACCCTTGGGAAGGAAGCAACCCTGAAGCAGGATGACTTGTTAAACAAAATTTGTACTAGTAGTAGTAACTCTGGAGTAACTGATAGCCTCTAGAAGCACTAAAACAAAGAAAACCTTTAAAAAAGGGTACTTGCCACGATCTGTAAGAGGCGACCCTGTGCCCTCAGCCCTTCCTAGCAGTACCCTGCCCACCTTGGGCCTTTGGCTCCACCTTGTTAGGGCAAGGCCAAAGCCAAGGCCAGGTGGCACCCACCGTTTGGTTGGTGGCCTCCTCCTTCCGGCCAGCTTTCCACACAGTCAGGTTGAAGGTGTACTCCACACCAGCTTGCAGGCGCTCCCGAGGGATGGTGACCACACTGCTGCCACGAGGCCCGAAGTTCAGCGCACATCCACCAGTCCCACTCTGTGACCCATGACAGGGGGCAGTGAGACCCTGGACCTGCCTCAAGGCAGAGCCCGGCCCAGGGATAGCTGGGGATACCCCTTCCCCTGCTGGACTCAAGCCTACGAGGACTCGGTCAGCAAGCAGAACCCCCTCCCCATGCTGGGCTCGTTAGTGCGAACAACTCGAGAGGGGCTGAGAGGACGCACCCTTCCCCTGGCCCCCCCCCCCACCACTGTGGGGCTGACCTGCGTTGAGGCCACACAGGCCCAGTGGAAGCTGAGTGGTGTTTGGTCCCCATCCTCCAAGTTGGGGTCGTAGGACTTGCTCCCATCCAGTACCAAGTCCTGTGTGTTTGACCACACTCGGTACGAGCCGCCCTCAACGATGGGCACTAGGCGCTCGGGGGCCACTGTCACATTGGCTTGGATGCTCTGAGCCAGCGGTGTGTCCCCAAATGACACCACGAACACAAAGCAGTAGTGGCCCACAGGCAGCACCAGGCGAGGCACGACCAGCTGGGGCCGGCTCACGTCCACGCCAGGCAAGGCCACACGGGTCATGCGTCCAGGCCGCTGGCAGCTGGTGGCACGGTACACCTCCCAGTGGTACTCGGTCTGGTATGTGACACAACCGCGCAGATCGACGTGGGCCTCAAGGTAGTTGCGCTGGGAGCGCCGCATCAGCACTTGGGGGGGCAGAGCTACCTCTACCTTGGGCTCTCGGCAGGCCAGCACGTGGACAGTGACAGTGGCCTGTGCCACAAAGAAGCTCACCAGGTTGGAGGCATTCACCTCCACACGATAGTCCCCGGGGTGCAGGTAGGAGTGGTTGGCCCACGGATCCTCTGTATCCTCTGCCAGGGCCCCGTCCCCAAAGTCCCAGTGGTAGGCCACATGCCGAGCACTGGGGCTTGTGACAGCCTCAAACCGGGCTGAGCGATTGGTGAAGCAGCGGCCGCTGCGCAGTGCCACGTGCTGGATGATGTCCTGGACCTCAACCACCAGCGTAAGGTTCACACCACCTAGCTCATTAAAGGCACGCACGTGGATCTCTAATAGCCCCGCAGCCACCGGTGTGTAGGTGACGTCACGGCCTGACAGGATGACCAGCGAGTCCCCCTGAACTTTCTGTAAGGAGAAGTACCATGCATAGGCAACGCGGGATCCCCGCTGTACCCGGGCTGTGAAGTTCTTTTCAGTGCCTGTAGCGATGCCTGGCTCACAGCAGTTGGGCACCTGGAGCCCACCCACAGCCTCCAGCACCAGTACGTGCACCTGTGCCTGCGCTCGGCTCACATGGTTTTCAGCCTGGACGCTCACCGTATAGTCCCCAACCCGGGGAAAGCTGCGGGAAAAGTGGGGCCCTGGGAGTGCCTCGAGGCTGGCCCCGCCAACCTGCAGGCGGAAGCTGACGGCTGAGCCAGCGGCTAGCAGGATCTGAAAGTGGACCAGCTGTCCAGGCTCTGCCACTTTGTTGCTGGCCCACAGCACCAGGCCCACGACGGGTTCCTCCACTGTGAGGTTGTGTGTGGCTACGACCCAGCTGACTGCATTGGAGGCGTTGAGCTGAATAGAGAAGGTACCAGCACTAGGGAAGACCACAGCAACATGCTGGCCGTGCCTGTTGCCACCTGGAACAGCCCAGCACCAGCTCACATTGGTGCCCGAGGCCAACTGCCCCCAGAAAGGCACAGTGGAGCCGGCTACCACAAAGCTGCCATCTAGCTCGCCAGCCCTGATGCTGAGGCCACTCACAGGCACCTGCACAGCTATCTCGATGGTGGTGTTGATCCAGCCCAGCTGATTCTTGGCTGTGACTGTGACCAGGTACAAGCCAGGAGTGGAAAAGGTGTGGGTGGTGGATGGCTCTCGGGTCTCCCAGCTTAGCCCTTCCTCCAGGGACCAGGTGTAAACAACACCGCTACCGCCAGCCAGCTCGGCGTAAAGGGTGACAGTTGCATTGACAGCGGCCGGGTTTGGGGAGGCAGCCATGGCCAGCCACCCCATGGGCTCCACAAAGTACACAGTGCGGTTGGCCAAGGCACTGCCCAGCATGTTGGTGGCCCGCAGCTGGACAACATAAGTGCCAGCCTCAAGCACAGTGAGTGAAAAGGTTTTACCACTGCCAGCCAGGGTTGGGCCACTGTCCCGCTGGGCAATCCAGCTATAGGAGATGTTGGTGCCATCCCTGACCACAGCTTGTAGTTGAAGCGTGCGGTTGGTGGGGAAGCAGCAGCCACCACCGCCACCAGCCACCTGCAGCCCCTCAATGCGCTGCAGGACGTAGATGAAGATGCTGTCTTGGGCGGCACCCACCTCATTCTCAGCCGTGACGATGATGTTGAAGGTGCCCACGGAGCGGAAGGTGTAAGAGATAGTGGGGCCCCCAGGGATAGGTGTGCAGCGGTCACACAGCACCCAGGAGTAGTGCATGTCGCTGCCCGCCTCCAGTGAAGTGCTGAAGCTCACACTGCCATTCAGGGGCACCACCGTGCGGCTGGCATTGACGCCAAGCCCCCGCACACGCTGCTGTACTGAGACATTCAGCCGGGCCTCACCGCGACTCACTTCATTCCAGCCTGCCACCCTGAGAGTGAAGTGGCCCGTACTGGTGTAGGTGTAGGTGACTGCAGGGCCTTCAAGTCGCCCGCCATCCCCCAGCTCCCACAGGTAGGTGGCAGGACGCCCGCGGCCCACGGTGGAGAACAGGTAAGGCTGCTGCAGCTCCAGCGCACGGGATGCGTTGACCCTGATGCCCACGAGCTCCACAGGCTCCTGCACCTCCACGAGTGCCGAGTCGTTGGCAGCCGAGATGTTGTTGGACACGGTGACTGTCACCAAGTAGGAGCCCACGTCCCAGTAGGTGAATGTGGCCTCAGGGCCGCCAACACAGGGTGTGTCCTCAGTGCCAAAGTCCCAGATGTAGCGGTAGGTGAATGAGGGCCAGGTGAGGGCTACCAGCCGGGCCTCATCTCCAAGTCTCACAAATTGCCTCTCAGGCAGCAGAGTGACATTGCCCACCTCGGGCTCCACGCACACACTGGTGAAGTAATGTGCCTTGTTCACACGGCTTGACAGGATGAGCACCAGGGGCAACGTGCCACTCCGTGTGAAGTTGTGCATCACTGTCGGATCCCCCCAGACGGTCGTGTTGGATGAGCCGTCCCCGAAGGTCCAATCGAAGACATAGTGGGCAGGGTCCCCAGTGACGTGGGCCATAAGCTGGGCCTGGGGTTGCACAGGTATGCAGGCCGTAGGGTCAATCCACAGCACCTCCAGGACGAAGACCTGCACAGGCAGGCTCTGGGCCAGGTGGCCAGCAGGGCTCGATGCGTCCACAGTCACCGTGCAGTTTTGCGCCTGCAGGTACACGTGCTCTACCACGGCCTCGGGGCCCGTGAGCACTGTGCCATCCCCCATGTCGAAAGTCCATGTGACGTTGTCGCCTGACTCTAGCGTGGCACTGACCACCACAGGCATGCCCTGCTCCACAGCTGGGCTCAGGCTCACGGCCAAGCCTCGGAGCTCCTCGAAGATGCGGACACTGGTGCACGCCGCCACGCTGCTTACTGTGTTGTTGACCTCCAGGTGGACGTGGTATGTGCCCCTCGAGGTGTACGTGTGGTTGATCATTGGCTGGTGCTGTGTCACAGCTGGGGAACCATCCCCAAAGTCCCATGTGTACAGGACACCCCCAGGTGAGGGCAGTGGGTGTGGGGAGAAGGTGACGGGCCGGCCGGCCACCAGGACAGCACTGTCCACAGCCACGGCCACAGCAGGCAGAGTGGGGCGCACACTCACAGGCACCAGCTGCGTCAAGTTCTCGAACGTGTTGGACACAAGCAGGGTCAGGTTGTACTCACCTGAGGGACAGGCCCAGAGAGGGAATGGCACTGGGGCCACTGTGCCACCTGCTCGGCACAACCCCTCCCATACCCCATGAGGGCTGCTGGACACGGGAGCCTCTTGGGGGAGCAGAGCAGTGCCCCAGTCAAAACATGAATGGAGAACAACCTTGGGTCCCACCACGGGGGTCCTCATAGTGAGGCATGTGTGGGGCACCAACAGCACAGAGCAAGATGTGGCTACAGCAGAAATGGCAGAGTGGACTGTCTCCAAGCATGACTGCACTCAGATTAACAGAATGCGTGCCAGTGTCGGGCAAGGATCGTGGGGGCCCTGCTGTTTACTTTGCATCCTGTGCATGAAACTTCTGGAATTTTAAAAGTAACTAAAAGGCGATTCTCCTTCTCCTCAAAAAAAGGCTCAGAAGAGGGGACAGGAAGGGACAGAGAATCTAGTTTCTGACCAGCAGCCTCGAATCATAGAGTTCAGCAGCCTAGTCCACCCTTCACCCCTGGACACCCTCCTTCCCCCTAGAGTAAGGCCCCAAGCGGGGCTGGCCCCAGGGCAGTGGCCCACCCTCACCTGGGATAGTATAGGTGTGTGTGGTGTTGTGCTCCACTAGAACCTGGGCCACCATGGGGTCTGGGACCTGGAAGGACTCATCATATGGAGGCTTGAACTGGCCGATCATCTGCTCCCCATCCCCAAAGGTCCACCTGCCAGAGAACAGGGCAGGCAGTGAGCAGCTGGGGGATATGGGTGGGAGAGGCTGGCCACTCTCGTAGGAACATGCCCTGGCCTGGCTGCAGTCACTCTCTCCTTGTACCTCCACTCGGGGCACCACCCAGCCCTGAGGCAGCCCCCACCCCCTCCAAGATCCCACATTACCCAGCACCTCCTAACAAATGAGGTGGGGGACTGCAGGGTCTGGGCCTGGCACACTCACAGAAAGGCCACCTCCACAGCCGAGTCTACCAGCACAGTGGCCGCGACCGCCAGCGTGGCATTGGGGGGCAGCACGGTTGGCACTGCAGACACCTGTAGGCCCCGCATCCTATGCATCCGCTCCACAGTGACGTTGTAGTTCACAGTGACATTGCTGACGTGGTTGGTGGCCGTCAGCTGTGGAGAGAGGTGGCAGTGAACAGGCTGCCAACTAGCTGGGTAGCAAGGCAGTGTGGGCAGAGCCCCACCCTGCACTCACCCATGGCTGCTGCAGGGTCCTCGGGAGCAAAGGAGAACAGAGGGCAGAGGTGAACACCAGAAGTCTGCCCCACCCCCACCCTGCCCTCGTCATTCCCTCAGCCCCCCACGCACCGAAAGCTTGAAGACAGCAGCACTCTGGTAGATGACATTGAAGACCACATTATGGAAGGTCAAAGACTGCTTATCATCGATGGTCCAGCGGAAGACCACATCTGAGCCGGCCTCCACCATGGGGCTATACCTCTGCGAGAAGAAAAGAGCATCAGCTATAACCCTGCCCCAGCCCAGGGTCTTTGGAGACTAACTCTACCCTGAGCCTATCTCTACCTGCTTGGACATGCCTCCCCATGGGCTTCCGGCAACAGAATTTGGAGACTCTGTGATGGGGGTGAAGGAGGGCCTCAGGGCTCACTCTTGACTAGAGAACCACATGGTACAGGACTGAGTCACACCTTGACTTCTCTATACGTTTCCCCACCTGTCATCTCTGGGTCTGGACACCCCTTCCGGACCACTTAGTTGGACTACACAGGGTGATTTGGCAATGCACTTAAGTCTCACAAAGACTCATGGCTGGATGTTTACCTGCATCACCAGGGGAAGCTAGGGGACAAAACTGTACAGTAGCAGGACTGTCAGAAACAGCCCTTCCAGAGGCCCCTGCGCAAATGGTGCAGGGTGGGCACCCCAGGCCAGAAACAGCCCCCTCCCCAGAAAGGCATGGACAGTGGCCCAGGTGGCATCAGACTCCACCTCAAAAAGCGCTTACTTTAGCCAGGTGGGAAGACAACAGGAACCCAGAAAACACACCCAGGCTTGTTGAGGTCAGATGTGGGTGAAGAGTTTGACAATTTCATGAAATGTGAGAGTGAAAAGAAATGTTCTAGTGATGACTTTTCAGTAATTTAGAAATGAATGATCAGTCTAAGGAGCCTACTAACAGGATCTGATCAGTAACTGAGCCCCTTGGCCTAGCAGCCAAGTTCCTTTCTCACTGGGGAGGGGTCACTCTCTGCACAGACACCTTGTCTCAGGAGGGGTCTGGACAGACCTGCAGCCACACTCACCACCAGGACACCCTGCAGCACGCGGGCCTCGGGGCTGGGAGTGGCTCGGAGGCCACAGATGGGCTCCTCCGCCTTCACCCACAGGCTGAGGTTGGCCTGGCCGGCACTGTTCTCCACCACCACCTCCACTGAATGCTTGCCCTCACTGAGCCTGGGCAGCGTCAGCACAGAGAACAGGGTGTCGTTGGCCTCACTGGCACAGCTGGGCACCAGAGCAACCACTGAATCAGGGCAGGTAGCCTCGAAGGGTGCACTGATATTGTCCCCAGGCCAGCGCACTGTGGCTGTGGCATTGGAACCGGAGTCCACCTGGAGCACCAAAGTTGAGCCATTGGTGGACATGTAGAAGAGGCCATCATGGGGGATGGGATAGATGACCCGCAGCCCAGCCACCGGAGAAAGCACGTCAAAGCTGCAGGACAAGTTGCGCCTGGACACACTATTGCCCACCGAGGCCCGGACCTCATAGTGTCCCGGCCGCTGCAGCCCTGGGTTGGGCCTCACGCCCAGCAAAGGAGTGAGCCTCTCTGTGGCAGTAAGCAGCCGCAGGGCACAGGCCTGGCCAGCCCAGCCAGCCTCCAGTTGGGTGGGCAGGCAGGCCAGCCAGGCTGAGGCATTGGTAGAGAGGTATGAGGCCTTGGGGCCTGGGTGGCCGAATGCTGGCGTGCAGCGCAGGAGGGCGCCTGGGCCGGCATCATGTTGCAAGCCTATGAGGTCACCAGGGAGGAGGGGGCCATCCTGGCCACGGAAGGCAACCTATAGGAGAGGGAGGTGGGGCTGTGTCAGGTCCTCACAGTGGACCACCACTGGTCAGGGACCTGTAGGGGAGCACTGAGCCAGGGGCTCCAATGGGTGGGCAGGATCCTCCCGGGGTAACCCAGAGTTGCTCCCCAACATGGGTCTCAACACTCATCTATCACACTCCACCAGGCTTCATGGGGTCCCACCCAGGCACTCATGCTAGGGACAGAAGGGACAGCCTCAAATAGAATACACATGGGGCAGAGGAGAAGATGCAGGCAGGCATGGGGCTTTCCCAAACAGGGAGGGACTTCTGAGGAACACTATAGCCAAGACCTGAAGGACAGGAAGGAGCTACCCATCCCAAGAGAGGTGAACGGAGTCCTCAGAAAGCACACTCAATAAGTACACAGGCCCTGGGGCGGGAGCGTCTCATGTTAGGAGATGAGCGAAGGCTCTGACATGGCCAGACGTGGGCAACGGACTGGGCAGGAGGCCTGGTGGGCTGTGCATAAGAATCTGCATTTTGCTTGTTTTTTGGGGAGACCCAGATCTTGGGCGGCTGAGGGGAACATGGCACCCAGGCCAGTGACACACACCGAGTACTGGGCAGGGGGACCCGCAGGCACAGAGAAGAGAAACTCCCTCCACAGTACGTAGGAGGCCCATGGCCCTGATGTGGACCCATTGGCACAGGTCTGAAGGTGGCAGGGGCTGTCCAGTGGCAGGCAGATGTTGGATTTGGGGCACCAGAGACCCTCTGGCGTGCACGCAGGGGCTGGCTCAGTCCTGTTATTTAGGGACCTACTCTCGGGCTTGCTGCTATTTTCTGAGGCTCCTGCAAGGAAAGAAAGGGTGTTGGGGCCCTGATTTGCTAACAGACCACAGTCAGGGATGCCCACTACTACACGAGGTCCTGCCAGGCAGTGTCCCCAGCCCCCATCACTTCCCTACCCCTCTCGACACTGCTCCCCCCACCACACACACCCAGGGAGGCCCCATCTAATCTGTCCTTGGGATCCCAAGCATAAGTCTGTGTCTTTGTGGATCTCACCCTGTCCACCCTAAGGCTGGAGACCAGTCTAGTGGCCAAGAGATCAGCAGACATGATAGCATGGAGAGGACACCCAAGTCTCCCAACTCCCACCACCAGGATGGGGTCCCACCTGCTTCTCCTATAGGTCGGTACACCTGCAGACGCATCTGGACAGGCCGGCCAAGTTCCTGAGTCCCAAACTCCGCAGTAGTGAGGAAGGCTTCGTGGTTCAGGCCTAGGCCAGGGAACACCATCGCCTGGTGGAGTGGGAGTGGGGCGAGAGGGGTGGAACTCAGTTCCACAGACCCTGGGCCCAGCCCCGGTCGGCCAAGAGGGGAAGGAGCCACAAGATGGGGCTTCACGAGGCCCCCGTGAGTTTCACTCAGGAAGAAGTCAGGTCAAAACCATCTGTGTGCAGCGGGACCCCCAGCACAGTTTAAAAAAAAAAAAAAATCAGACATGGAGAGAAAAGACTCAGGAGCCTCAGAGCTCTCCTGGATACTGGGATGGGGGCTTTTCCTCCCCACAAGACAGCATATTTTCTAAACCATCTCTACTGGACACAAAGGATGTTAAAGAGACCCAGAAAAAAAAAAAAACAGTTTGTTTTTAAAAGAGACACACAGCAGCCAAGGTAAGCATGATCTCCAGACTATGTCCTGAAGCAGGGTCATGGCCAACCTACCTCGACGAGCTCCTGGGGGGCTGAGAGCGCCTCCTGCTGAGCCAGGGGTCTCAGGGGTTCCTGCAGGTCTCCACTTGGCGCCCCCACAAGGAAGTTCTCCGAGTCCCACACAGGCCCTGGGGTGGCAAGTGTGCAGTGAGGCACTGGTCCCCGGCCAAAGAGGAGAGTGTCCTGGCAAGGGCGGGGTTGTGCCACCTGGCGGCAGCCCCCAACTCCTTCCACCTTTGCCTGTTTCTTACAGTGCGAGCCCAGCTCAGGAAGACAGTAGGTGCTCAGCAAACACCTAATGAACACTGACTGGCTAAGGAGCCTTGGGGGGAGGTAAAGGGGGCACTGTCCTAGCCAAGGGTAGGAGGAGCTCCAGGGCAGCCAGGAGACTGTTTTTTGAGGGGGCAGTTGTCCTGGTCCAGGGCAGAAGGCACTCCCCAGCCCCCCAGTGGCCCCATCGCACCTCCAGGCCGCAGCTCACAGACATAGCTATGTGACGCTGAGCACAGGTCCGTGTTGCACTGCCCAGCAGGTCCAAGCCTCACACAGCGCTCTGCTGTGGCGGGGTGTGGCTCCCCGGGCAACCAGTTCTGGCAACTCTCCAGGCTGAAGGCCTCACCCTGCGACAACGTGCCTGCCTCAGTGCCTTCCACAGCCGAGAAGCCAATCCACACGTCCAGGCTCCTGCAGATGGTGGGGAGGGTAGAAACTCAGGGGGCTCCCTAAAGATGCGTGCCTTTCTACCCACCCTCTCTCTGGGGGCAGGCTCCTCACAGCAGCCTGTCGAGTGGGCTCTGTCCCTGTTTCTGCTTTCCGGATGGGCAAACCAAGGCTCAGAGATAAGACCTGGCAAGACCTAGTGCCCATCCAGACGCCCACACCATACAACCAGGGGCCTAGCCAAGGAAGCTCTGCCTCGATCAGACCCACAACTGTGCCCTGTGGGGAGGCCCTGGGTGTAGCATTTGGGAACCAAGATACCTACAAATCAGCCCCCAAACGGGCTACTCCCCACACCTCTGCCAAGGTAGAAAGACCCTCCTAGAAACAGGGCTTATAGACACATGGGAAGGGATGGATACAGGGATAGACAGAGGAACAGAGGGACAGGCAAGAGGACAGGGATGGATAGGAACAGACATAGAGACATGCAGAAAGACAGACAGAGGAACAGGGATAGGCAGAAAGAAAGTGATGGACAGGGACAGGCCGAAGAAGAGGGACAGATACAGGCACACGGAAAAAAAAATGAGGTGCTGTGTTAAGAGCCAGGTGATAGGACCGAGCTACTGCCCACTAACTGGTGACCCTGGGCAATGACCTTGACCACTCCAGGCCTCAATTTCCCCTTCTTGACACTGAGTATGTACAGGGTATGCTTTCACAGTCTGACTGACCCCTTCCCACACAGGGATGAGGATCTGGCCTTCACCACCACACCCCCAAAAGCCATGGCAGGTCCTGAGGCCTCTCCAGCCACTCCCACCTCTCCTCATGACAGGGTTCTGGGGATCCCTCCAAACCTCTCAGCCTATTGGGGGTGGGGGCAGGCACCTGGTGACCCGGGAGACCAAGAAGTGCTGGATGGCAGGGCTGTCCACCATGGCTAGGGCGGCCCCGGCCCAGGCCCGGCACTGCTCCTGCGCCTGCAGCCAGGCCGCCTTCTCCGCCACCAGGCGGTAACAGTGCCCATTTCCTGGGAAGACCTCGGTGTCGGAGGGGCACAGCGGATGCACCACTGGGGGCCGGCGGGCAGAGAGATGGGGCATCAATGTGTGCCCACTCTGCCCCACCTGCCCCCAACCCTGGGGTGATGAATAAAAAGGGTGGTTCAGGCCCAGTGGCAGGGAGGCACCCACCTTGGGCCGGCTCCTCGTTCAGGGCCACAATGCTGTAGGTGGCCTCCAGGCCTGAGCCACCACGATTTCGGATACCAAGCTTAAGGGTCTCATCGCTGTGCACTGAGGCTGGACATACTAGCTCCAAGGCAGCAGGAGCTGCCTCCACTTGCACTTCTGTCCCTAGCCTAGCTGAGCCAGCCCCCAGGGTCAGCACAGCTGTCACTTGATAGTGCCCAGGTAGTACATAGCGGTGAGTGGCAGTTGGACCAGTGATGTCCACTTTGGGGGAGCCATCGCCGAAGTCCCAGTGTGTGGAGCTGATGGGCAGTGAGGCAGTGACATGGAAGGCTGCTAGCTGGCCAGAGGCCAGGGGTCCTTGGGGCCCCACCAGGGTGGTCCCTGGGGAAGCAGGGAAGACATTCTGGAGAAGGGTGGGGCCCCTGCAGGCAGGGGTATGGGGCAGCGGGGAACCAGAGCAGAAGGGCAGGCAGGCGGAGGAGGTGTTGGGGGGTTGGGCCACCCCACACAGGCAGTGGCCCCGCTCTGAGAGGGCTGCGAGGTCCTGGCCAGAGGAAAAGCAGAAGGCGCTGCAGGCCTCGGGCAACAGCGGGCCCTCATGGGCAGCTGAGAAGGTCACCAGCGCCATAGCGCCCAAGCTGTTGTTGGGGAGGCAGGCAACATAGTCCTCACCTAGAAGAGACAGACGGCTGCCTCTCATCTCCCATTCTAAATCCCAAATCACCTCCCACACTGTCCCCCAGGTCCAGAGGGCCTTCCTGACCCCTACCCAATCAGTCTGTCTCTGCCCTGTAATTATTTGCCAGTGCATCTGTTCCCTAAGTTCCCATCGACTACACCCCGCCCCCCACCCCTGATCCCAGACTGGCGATTCCTGAGCGCCTGTGGGGTCCCTCCTTGGCTGAACTGCCTGCAGGGAAGGACCAAGCTGGCTCTGCCACACCCATACTCACCACAGCCACTACCAGACAAGGGGACTTGGAGAAGGGGCCGGCCAGCCAGGGGGCCAGGCCCCGCGCATGTGGCCGCCTCAGGCTGCACCACACGAACCTGCTGCTCCTCTGCCCAGCGCGGCAGCCATGCCAGTCCACAGTCACACTCCAACGGGTTCCCGCTCAGGTTTCTGTAGGAGAAGCAGGGCCAGGAGCTCAGCGGATGGCAGGGCAGGTGTGCAGGACTAGGCCTGAACCCCCTGACAGGTACAGCCTCCTACTACCCCTGTGGCAGCTTGCCGGGCCCTGCTCCAGCAGGCAAGCAAATGACCCAGGATCTGGTCTCAAACTAGGGAACAGGTATAAAAGGCCAGGACAGGAAGGCAGAAGATTGTTGGGAGGGCCACAGGCCCAGCCACTGACACCCACCAAAAACAATGCAACTTACATTTCACTTAAATTAAATAAATTAGCAAATGTTCCTTCTTCTAATGTAGAAATCCTGTTGTTGCTTATGTCCCTGGAAGAAAGGGGATTTGCCAGGATCTGAGGGATGCCCCAATAACCACAATGGTGACAAGTAGCTGCCACGTGCCCATCCATCGGAATCCCACAGCTGTGCTGAAGAGTACACTCACAGCTCTGTCAGTGCCGAGAGGTTCGCCAGGAGCCCAACATCCAGTGCCCGAAGCAGATTGTGGGAAACATCCCTGAGGAGCAAAGCAGTCACAGGTCGGTACTAGAGCCCTAGGCAGGGCACAAAGCCGACTACAGGCTCATCCCAGATGCTTCCCAGCATCCCCGCGCTATGGCCTCCCATTCTTGGAGGTCCCTATTCCCAGGGCCAGAGTGGGGAATCGGAATGAACTCTCATCTGGGGAAACAGAAGCAGGAGAGGGCTGGGGCCCCCACTCATGCCCCGTCCCATTCCCCTCTCTGCAGAGCCACGGCCCTGCTCTGTCCCCTGCCCCCTGGCCAAGCAGGACCAGTCCACACCACAAAGGGAAGACTTCCCCCGCCTCCACACAGGGTTTAGAACACACCAGGATAGCCCAGGGGGGTGTCTCCTGGGACAAGGGCCCAGCTGCTGCCAGCTGGGGGCAAGGGAGCTCTGAATGTCCCTGAATAACAGGAAGGAGGACCCTGTGGACGACCCCGTATCATAGCGATGATGACATATTAAACCTCAAGATTAACACATGAAAAAAACCCCCACATGGCCAACTAGATAACGTATGGGTGCCATGGGAAGCATAACTGGGCAAGAACCTCAGAGAAAGGTTGAAACATTGATTGACACTGAAATTGTGCTGCATGTGTTGGAGTGGATGGACTAGCCAATGAAAGCAATGAAACAGTTACCCTGCAAGAATCTGGAGAGGGAGAGACAGGACTGACACGTCGAGGACACGTTCTTTAGCCAACAAACCTATTTTCCCACCTGGCCCAGAAGTAGAAGTCACAGTCGCCCCTGACCATCTACCGATTCTTAGACCACCCTGACTTGGTAAACACTTCCAGTAACCTGACCCACCCCACCCTCCTTGTCCACTCCTCAGGCTCTAAGTCTGTATACCCCGCCACAATAGTTTCCAAATAGATGAGGCCTGGGCCTCCCATCCACAAGCCTCTGCCCTTCTAGAGGTCACTACTTGTCTTCTGATGTCCCAGAATACCTCCTCTCACCAGCCCTGTCTTCCCATCATCAATGACCACCCAGTCATGCAGATACCAGAGGTCTACCAATACCTCCAGGCCTGCCAACTCAGCTCCTAAAATACTCAGCCTTTCCCCCCAATCCCAGCTGCGGCCTGGTCCAAACCCCCATCTCTTGCACCTGCTCCTCCTATCTGAGCTCCCATGGTAGTCCAGATTGGGGAGCACTGGGGTGGGGGTGGGGGGTGTCCTGAAGCCCAGCTCCCATTCGTCACTCTCTGGAACAGGCCTTGCTTTCTCCAGCCTACTCCGAACATAGCAGGAACTTACTAAGAACAGGCTGGTATGAAACGGGGACCTCCTGGGAGCCAAGGCACTGAGCTAGGCCCCTGGGCCTCCACACATGCAGGCCCCAAGGACATGGGGGGCCGGGGGAGATAAGGCCCCAGGGTTTGGCAGGCTGAAATCCATGGCACAGTCCTTCTACCCAGCTCATGATGTCCAGGACCACCTTGGAACCAGGCTCAGGAAATTACCCCCACCCCAGCCCCTGACCACTGCTCCTCCTTGGAGACCTGCTGACCACAAGGGGCCTCATGGTGACCAACACCCACAAATACTAACTACCTGCCAAGGTCAGGGGCTGGGGGCTGTACCTCAGCTAGGCTGCTCCTACTGTCCTGGCTCCCAACATAGGCAGGGAGCACCTGAGGGACTTTTAGAAGGGTATCACTGGCCTTCGAGTGACCAATGTGGGAAGACAAGCCTAGAGGGGTTCCTGTCCCCTTGTGTCTTCCACTAAGGGGGTGTGAGGAGGTGGACTATGGGCGCAGTCAGCCAAATCCTGGGAGCCAGTTCTCTCTCTCCAAAGTGCAGCAACCATTGGGGGACTCAGTGCTGAGCGGACGGCATGTGGACATGGAGTGCTCAGCGGATGCTGGCCTCAGCCTGCCTGGGGAGGCAGGCCACAGGCAGCCTCAGGAGGAGGATGTGGGCGGCAAGCGAGCAAGACTACAGTCCACTAGTAAATCAGGGGCTCCACAAGAGGGTCTGCTAGTAGAACCTCAAACATTATTAGACGAGCTGGCAGAAAAGGGGGTGGGTGGGTCCTCCCAGTGGTGGTGAGAACTCTACAAGACTGGACTGGGGTCCTATGAAGTGGAGGAAGCACTGGGAGGTGACAAGACTCATGTCATCTTCCCAGACACCAGGGATAGGGCGAGGAGGAGTGATGCCCGCTTTAAAAAAGAAGGAACATGTGGTCTCTCTCAGCACAGGCCAAGGCCCTTCACTGCTGCACACAACAGTGTCCACAGCTAGAATGCTGGCATGTCCATACTATCCCCGGGGAGGGATGGGACAAGCTGGACCAAGAAAAAGCAGCCAGAGTCCTATTCCTTGGTCAATGACATCCTGGAGTTCAGTTACACCTAAGTAAGTAAATTCCCAGTGGCTGAATTAAGGACAGTAGTAGAATCTGTGCCTCTGAGAATAGGGCTGCAGGAACCAAGAAGCAACAGCCTTGGGGAGTATGATGATCCAGAGAGATGGCCTTGGGGGGACAGAATGGCAGCACAAGCGTGAGTGCAGGCATGAGACACAGGCTAAAGGTGCCAGGAAGAGCTTCCCAGCCCAGGCCTCGAATAGAAGAAAGAAAAATCCCTAAAATGTTTTTCTACATCTGTTTTCTGAAAAATTCATCATGAGTGGCAGCTGCTGGATGCCACCTGTGGTGCCTGAGAAACCAGGGTGGGATGGGGGCAGGTCACCCTAAGTGTCCCAGCTACTTGGCCAGCAACCACCTGCCTAGCGAGACACAAACAGGCTCATTGGCCCTTGGCTCCAGCATAGCCTTGAACCAGTTTAGCCCTCTGTCTGGCTCTGCCTAGCCCAGCAGCCCCATCAAGATTTCCCCACATGTGCTGCCCAAATGCTCCCTGTATGCCAAGCCCCCGAGCCCCTTTTCTCCAATACTACCTGGTCCTAGCTGGCCCATGGTGCAAAGCATATGACAATGAGCCTCGGGAATCCTGCTGGCAAAACTACCCCCCTCCCCAGAGGGCAGAGCCAGGGGCCACGACACAAGCCCCACAACTTCCCCCTTGTGCAGGAACATCTGCATGGGGTAACAGTGTATGCTGGGAGGGATGGGGGCCAGAGAGGACACTGGAGAGGTCACTGGAGGGGGAGTCACTAGGAGGCGGAGTTGCTGGAAGGGGACATGGGTGGAGTCCTCATCCAGCTCCATAGCTCTGAAGCCCTGAACAGCCACTTTCCACATCTCCATCTGTTTTTGCCATCACTGTTCTGGGGGAACGCCAAGGTGGCCACAGGCCAGCCTCATATCCCCTCCAGCCCCTCGGGCTTCCTCTGCACCCCCCCAGGTGACATCATCATAGTCTGAAGTCCTGCCCCCACACTCGGGGGTGGAGAGGACACAGCAGGCCCAAAGAGCAACCTACAGGAGCCCGCACAGTGGGCAGAGGCTGGCCAAGCAGTTAAGCTGCCAGTCACACAAAAAGAGAGCCAGCAGCCTGGTTGGACAGCACCCTGAGAGGTCCTGGGCCAAGCAGGGCCCACCCGCTAGGACGGCTGAACATCCCCCCTCCCCAGATACCTGCAAAGCTCAAGCCAGTAACTTCCAGGGAACCCCCTCCTCCCAGACCAAGGCTGAAGAGGTCAGGCCTGCTGGGCCTGGGAAGAAGGGGTGACCTGGGGACAGGCACACAACCATGACAGCACAAGACACATGTCACCTTCCAAGGAACTGGGGATAGGGCTAGGAGGGGTCTCACTGTCTGTAGCACTAGACATGACCCCTATGGTCAGATATATGGGCTCTCACACCCAGCTCAGTCCTCTACTGTCCCCTTTTCTGTTTGGAGAGAGGCAAGTGTGTTAGGAGAAGAGAGGAGACCCCTGGTCCACCTCACAACCTGAGCTGTCCTTCTCCGACCCCCACGGTGCCCAATAATCATTGGAAAGCCCAGTCTATCCCCATGCAGGGGTAGTCCCAACTCCCCCTGCTTTCCAGATCAAACATTCTCAAGGGGAGGGCACCAGCCTTCCTTGGGCCTTCATCCTTGAACTCAGGGCTCAGGTACCCAACAGCGCATCCCTGTGCCTCTGGCTCTGATTTTCCTGATGCAAACAAGAGCTGAGGCAGGGGGATGCCTGCTTCTACCGCCAAGCTGAAGGTGCCCAAGATAAGGTACTGGGGGCCCCCTACCTGATGGACAAAGGCAGCTCCCTCTACCCTCCCCACACAGAGCTCTGCCCCTGCTTACATCCCATGCTATGAAGAGGGGATGGAAGGGAGGGGAGGGGAGGGGAGAGGACAGGAGTCTCAGGGCTCCAGCAGGGCAAGATGGAAGAGGGCTGAGACTATAAATGTGAGTTGGTGTTAGAGGTGGAGGCCAAAGAGAAAAACCTGGAGACAGCAGGTCTGGAATATTCCTTGGGCATAGCTGAGGAAACAGAGCCCCCAGACAAGCCAGGACCCTGTTCTGCAGTCCAAAGCCGCCTGTTTCCTCTTCTGCCAAGCAGGAGAGTGGCCTGGGTGCCCACTCCCCAGTCCAAATGCTGGGCGGGGTCTGGGGGCCAGCTGGAGCCCCCAAGGAAACATCTGCACATTCCAGACGCATATGGTCAGCGACGGGGGCCAGTGCCAGGCCCCAGCCTAGCACCCCCACCCCGATGCTGGCCGCCTCACTGGAAACAGAGCTTGAGAATGAGCTCTGGAGGGGCCGCCTGCACATGTTATGTAACCTGCTCCTCCCAATCCAGCAGCTGTCTCCTCCCTCTGACAGGACCGCGCAGCGGGTGGCAGGCATCCCACTCCCCATCCAGGGCCCAGGACTCTCCACCTCCACCTCCAGTCCTCCTGGCTCCTGAAAATGCAGCCTCAGTGGGCCCTGCTGCTGTGAGCTGAACCAGTCTGTCCTTTCCCTGGAGGCCCCACAGGCTCTTAGGAAAAATAGTTTCCCCTTGGTCCAGCAAGGGGGATACCTAAGATGCCCCCTAGAAAGCCAGACCCAGGCAGAAGGGAAGAGAGGCCACAATGCTAGTCTCGGGCCCCTCAGGGTACCCCTTCCAACACCTTGGCCCTAAGGCCTGACAAGTATCACCACTTGCCAGCTCACAACCTCACTAATGGCTTCTTTCAGCGCCAGGGACAGGCGGCCAGGAGCTCAGCACCCGCACCAGTTTGAGTGTAATAACCTCATTCTGTTTTCATTCCCTTCTATTTATGGAGAGTGAGGCTAGCTTCCAAGGCCGGAAATGATGACGTTTAAATTAATAAATTCAAGTTTTGGAGAGAGCTGATTTGAAGAAAAACATGCGGAGATGAGCTGGGGAGGTGGGCAGGATGCAGGCCTGCCAGGGAAAAGCAGCAGGGAGGGCCCACCAGAACCACCTCAGATCGATGCCCAAGACACCCCAACCTGACTCCAAACTAGGGCCCAAGGAATGAGAAGCAAGATGTCCCTCCACAAGCTCCAGGCCCCAGGGCACTGGACCAGCAGGAGGTACCCATTTCATACGGCATTTTGTGGGGCTCCCGCATGGAGCTTTGCCATCCCACAACTGAACTGTCACCAGGATGAAACTTGGGTATCTGATGCGTTGACTATGCCTGTCTGCCTGCCTAGGATGCCCCTGGGACCACAAGCCAGAGCAGGGAGAAGAGCCTCAGGCAGAGATGAAACTAGGGGTATACTCCATAGCCTGGCCCTGAGGGTGGGTGTTCTGAGATCAGCTACCATGGGGGCATTAACAGACCAGGGTGGGGGCCAAGGTCTGGGAAGGAGGAGGCCCACTCAGGAGAGGGGCCCAGCTTACCTTTCCACCTGCAGCTAGAGATTTGGGACCTCCCTTATAAGGTAAAGGGAGGAAAAGGATCAGTACTTGGGAGCCCCAGGGTACTGCACTCAGCTGATATGTCCCTCTGAACTCTGTCACAGCCAGCCAGGGCAGAGGCTGTCCCACCCCCTCGACAGATGGGAATGCTGAGGTTCAGGGAGGTCGCCCTCCTCAACCCCACTTTTGCCTCCTCAAAATCTGAAGAGTAAAGGAGAAAGGCAGCTGGGGCTTTCCCTCCTCTGGCAGGGAGATGGCACAGGGCCTCTGGCTTTCCAGGGGAAGAAGTATCAGTCCAGTGTAGCCAGCAATCCCAGTACCCACTTGCTGCTGGGCATGGCCAATGGCATGACCCAGCCTGATGTCAGGGCTACAGGGTAATTTGGAGGCACAAGCCCCTGGAGTTACCAGTGCTATTAGCCTTGTCCTGAGCCCTGGCCATCCTTCTCCTTCCTCGACAAGAAGGAAAAGCTGGCTCTGCCCTGTCTCGGGTGGCCCCACGGGCTACAGGAGTGGGTTCTATGCCTTCAGGGCATGGGAGCTGTTAAAATCAGGGTCGCCACACTTTGCCAGGCCTGAGCCCACAGGGTACCTCAGGGAGAGAAAGAGCCCTACCCACCTTGGCTCCCAAATGCAGCCCCCTCACTGGCATCAGCAGCTGGGCACCACTGGGCCCCTTAGCAGAGACCGCTGCCAAGCCATAAAGAACGAGGTGTTCCGGGAAAAGGACGTGAGCTGCATTTTCCAGCTGCCTTTCACTCAGCAGCACCCCCGCCTCACGCGGCCCACCCCATGGAAGCTCCACCGCCTTGGCCAGCTCGAGATGCAGGCACTCAGTACTCAGGGCCAGGCCCAGTGTGCCTGAGCCCCGATGCTGCTCACCCCAGACAGTGGCAGGAGAAACAGGATGTTTTAATTCCAGAATGCACATTGGGCTGGGCTCACTGGGTTCTCGCTATTGGCGCAGGCCACCACACAATGTTCCAGAAAAGAAAACCTGTATCTCCATCCAAAATGGCTTCTTTACTGGAAACCAAACCTCAGCCAGGGTCTCCCTCTGGGGCTAGGGTCTCCACTCTCCCTACCCATGTGGCACAGGGGCAGCTGGGAGGAGTTCCAGATGGGATCATATCTGGCAGCACTGCCCATCCCAGCCAGTTGTCAGAGGTGGACCCAGGGCATGGCCTATGGAGAGAAAAGGAGACCCCAATAGAAAGCCTACAAAATGACACCCTGGCCTCTAGCCTGTGGGGCGGTGGGGTAGGGGAGCCAGAACTACAGGATGAGCCAGCAGAGAATCAGGTAGGAGAAACAGTCTGGTGGGCACCAAGTGCACCTTCTCTGAAAGCACCTGCACCAGTTAGTTCCCCCAGTGAAATCACAAAGATGTGCCATTTGTGCGACAGCTGAGGTGGCAGCAGGGCCGATGTGCTACGGGGGCACTGAGCAGCCTGCATGCTCACAGGCTTCAAGGGTGCCATGTCAAGAACAAGGTACACACGAGAGCTCACAGCACTGTGTTCATACCTCATAACTCCACTGTGTTACATATTCCTACTTGAATGCATCAAAAACACAAACACTTAAAACTGAGATAAAAACACAAAAGGAATGTTTCAGGCATGATGAATCCAGACAGCCGTGTGGTCCTGTGTTGAAGGCACCTCTGAAATCAGACCGGATGGCTTCTGGACGTGGGGTCTCCCTGACTGGGTGCTAAGGGGTGTGCAGGCGTCTGCCTGCTCAGACTGTGCTTCTCCTGTCTGCTTCGGTGTTTGGTCTCAGTAACAATCACTGGCAGGTGTGCACTAGCCTGGGGCATTTCTCCTCAGGCTTTCCTGTCCCGTCTGCTGTGCAGCACAGCAGGTCGTTAGGAGCCATCTCTCCTGGTGACCAGTACCTGGGGACAAGGTGATGAGCTCTGAGAACATGATGGGGGAGAGCCACCTCAGCACCATACACCATCACCTCTGAAACCCCACACCCATAAAGCACATCCACTCATGGTACCCATTTCATAGGTGAGGAAACTTGGCCAAAGTCATAAAGAAAGTACAAGACTGAGATGTGAACCTGTCTGACCCAGGACCTGAGTCCCCTACTCCTGGGCTCCCATACCTCCCTCCTTGAATCAGACAGGAAGTCAGGAGGAAGGACCAGAACAGAAACGGCAGAGGAAAGTGCGCAAAAGCTGTTAGGAAGAGTATGACAGGGATGAGCAAGCATCTGGGGCCTGAGTCTAGAGCCTACCCAGTCTTACTTGGGGATAGACACCCCCATTGCTACCTCTCTATGGTTTTACAAGCCAGGTTGCTGGTGCTGTACCCCAGGCCACTGCATGCAGTTGCTAGGATATGCCCCAGCACATGCTGATGAAATCACCTCTCTGCTGCAACTTGCCAGCCATGTGACTCTAGGAAATGACTCAATCTCCAGGAGTCTCAGTATCCTGTTCTGTATAATGGGCCCAAAAGTGGTGCCAACCCCACAGCATTGTGTGAGGCACCCTAAGACTAAGAGCAGAAGGGGCCTAGCACGGAGCCTGGCACTTGGCAACCATGGAGGGAGAGGATGAGGCAGTGGTGGGGAGGGGGCCACCCCCCTAGGTATTTTCCTCAGAGATTTGTTCTTTTAATTCAGACATAATTCACATACTATAAAGTTCACCCTTCAAAAGTATACAATTCAGTGGCTTTTAGCATATTCTCAAGGTTGTGCAACCATCACCACTATCTAATTCAACATTTCCATCACTCCAAACAAAAACCCCACGCTCCTTGACCATCATCCCCTCAAACCCATCCCTCACCCCAGCTGTAGACAACACTGGCCTGCTTTCTAGATTTCTCCATGAATTTCCCCATTCTGGACATTGCATATCAGAAAAGTAATTCGATATGTGGCCTTTGTTTCTGGCTTCTTTCACTTAGCATCAAGTTTGTAAGACTCATCCATGATTGTAGCATGTGTCAGTACTCCATTCCTTTTTACAGCTGAGTAATATTCCACTATATAAATAGATTGCATTCTGTTTACTCATCTGCTGATGGATACTTGCATCGTTTCCACATTTGGCTACCATAAATAATGCTGTTAAGAATGTTTGTATCCAAGTTTTTGTGTGGACATATATTTCATTTCTCTTAGGTAGACACCTGGAAACAGAATTGCTGAATCCTATGTTTAATCATCTGAGGAATTTCCAGACTGTTTTCCAAAGGGCCCATTCCGGGTTCAACATCAGCAACAGAGGAGGGTTCCAATTTCTCCACATCCTCACCAGCACCCATTATTGTCTATCTTCTTGGTGATCACCATACCAGTGGATATGAAATGGTATCTCATTGTGGTTTGATTTGCATTTCCCTGAAAGCTGGCCATTAAACATCTTTTCATGTGCTGATTGGTCATATCTTTTTTGAGGCTATATCTGTTCAGATCCTTTGTCCATTTTTTAATTGGAGCATTTGTCTTTTTAGCAGAGTCATGAGAGTATTTTATATATTCTGGCTACAAGTCCCTCATCAGATAGATGATCTGCACATGTTCTCCACCCTGCAGTCCCCGTGTGGAGGACCACATACAGAAGGCTTATGTACCTTCCTGTCCACAGTTCTGGCAAATTTGCATTCCGTGTCTCATCAGGAAACTAACATTACATGCGCATTTTTAGTCTGAATTCTCAAGTGCCAGCCTTGTGTGCAGCTCAAGGAACTTGAAAGTGAGGCCAGCTGAGTGTGCTGGATGCCCGAGTCCTCCCAGTACCCACTATCTTCAAGTAGCAGCCAGTTTCTTTCTAGAAAACGCCAAGCACCACTCTTTCCTGAATCATTCAATGCTGTCCCCACCTCCTATCCCTCTATCTGAGACTCTGCCAGGCTGTCCCTTCTATCTGGGAAACTCTCCCCAGCCCTTGGATGACTCCTATGCAAACACTGAATCATGGTTTCAATGTCACTTACAGTGGGGTCCTTCTGGGCAGCCCCTCCAAAATGGCCCCTGCCCCATCATCTGTGTCTTTGGTTTAACAACGGCTCCCCAGTGATAACTGAAGCCTCAGAAAGGTGGGCCTTGAAGATCCCAAGCACAGGACCAGCATACAGTGGTCAGGCCTCCAAATGCCAAGGGCTCACGGAAGGGCCCTAGGGCTCCTCTGTGGCCAGCCCAGCCCTTAAGGCAACAATGCATGTGGCACCTGAGGTCTAGCATATTATGCACACACCAGGCCCAGGCCAAGCCCAGGGGTCTGTCCCTCCCTCAATATCCTCCCCACTCTCCTATTATTTAGGGACAAAGGCAAGGAAGGGCAAGGCCCTGACTACTCTCAGCCAACAGAAGACCTTAAGGGGCCCAATATCTTAATCAGTGAACCAAGTCCCTATTGAGTCCCTGTTCCAAGCCTAGACTCAGACTCAACATATGCATGAGACAGTACATAAAACCCAGTATGGGCCTCTGGCCAAAATTAGCAGTACACAACACCTGAGATGTGGTCAGCCAAAATCACCCTCACCTGAAACTAACTGATCAACAGACCACACCTGGAGAACCACTTTAAGAACTAAGAACTTTCTGCAGTGACAAATATTCTATCTCTGTGCTGTCCTATGCAATACAGTAGCCACTGGCCACAAGTGACTCTGGAACACTTGAAATATGACTTGCCCCACAATGGAGCCATGGACCCAACTGTCAATCTACAAGAAACACAGAGGGCAGAGGGACACATTGGATGACACCATGGAGGTGACACAGAAATGCAACCCTATCCCTTTAACAAACTGCATGAGGAAAAAAAAGAGATGAAGGGGAAGCCTATACACCAACAGAGATTTAAAAGACGCCAATTAATTGTATTGTGTGGACCTTATTTGAATCCTAATCCAAACTTCCTAAAAAAAAAAAACAACAAAAACAAAAAACAAAAAATCTGAGACAACCAAAAATTTGAACACACTAGACATGTAATGAGATTAGGGTGTTGTAGGTACGATCATGGTGTTGCCATACACTCCAAAGTGCTGATAGATCAAAGAATAAGATGCTGGAATTTAGTTCAAAAATGGGTGGGGGTAGAGGGGCAGGACAAGCAACAGGGCAACAGGGTGGTGGGTCTGTGAGGTTCACACTATTCTGCTCGCTTCTGTATATGTTCAAATTCTCCATAATAAAGCTTTTTAAAAAGTCACAATTTTCAGGCTGCCAACCCCCTGCAGCATCAGTTAACCCAAGAAAGAGTGGGGTCTGGGAACCTGGAATCCTCCCATAGACCAGCTTCCCTCCCAGGTCTAAACATGGCTGTCTTGTACCACCTCAGGCTGGCCAAAGGGTCTCAAATGGAGGGGTGGTTGCAAGACACTGATGACAGAGGTACTAGGCCCAAGGCCCTCGAGGAAACTGCTAGATCCCCTGCACATGCACACTCTCACCCAGAAGACTCCCTAGCTTCTCTAAGCTCAGCCATTCTCCCTTGGAGAAGACTCACCTATTTCCCTCTCCCTGAGGAGGGAATATGCAGGGTTGATAGGCAGAATGGCCCAGGTAGCCCATAGAGTACAGATGAGGAACCAGTGAGGGCCTTACCATCTGCACCCAAAGACCCAGTTTCTCATAGGTCTTCACCCCCAGCTTTCTGGAAATTTCAGAAGTAGCTCTGAGGTGTGGAGAACATGGAGTCTTCTCTACTCACTATCCACTTGCCTCCCAGGGTCTCGATGCACACTCAGAGGGGCCAACAACCCTGGCAATCCTGCCAGTTCAAGCTAGGCCAGGCTGCCAGATCTCAGGACTTCCAAAACCCAGGAGCAGAGCCTAAGAGGACACATGCAAGGTAATAGGCTCGGGCTCCATCACTGTCTCCAAGAGCTGCCTGAGCCCTGCTGCAGGCCTCAGACCTACTGGCATTGTTTATTCCCTGGACAGCTTCTGGAAGCCACCTGAGACTAACCAGCAAGAGCTAGGCCTAAATCCCAGGGGCTCCCAGCCCACCAAGGACAGAGGTAACCCTACCACAGCATCAAGAAACAAGGGGTGGGGTGTGTCTAACATAATTATAGGAGTGCTAGTGACAGACAGGAGGCTCATCTCCACTGACACAACCGAGATGGCAAATGCTTCAGTGATCAAGAAGCAAGACAATAGGTCCAGAGTGGTCTACATCGCTCCTGGCTGACCCTGGAGAACCTGCTTTTCTCCCAACCCCAAGTCCACCCAGCAAAGCCCCAAGAATATCCAGAGCACTCAGGAGAAGCACCCACCCCTACCTCACCCCACCCCCAACATCCAAATTCACCTGAACACTGACCACTGGGCCCCTAATTAAAAGTGGCCACATACTGGAGTCACTCAGGGAACAATGTTACAAAACTGAATGCCAGGGCCCACCTCCAGATTTAACAGTCTGGCCAGGAAGAGATGGAGTTCTGCCTTAGGTGCCTGGAAGTGCCCAAGAAATCCAAATGGGGCCAGAGGGATGTGGATTAAGAAGCCCTGAGCCTGCCCCTAGTCCCAGAGACAACTGTCTGCAAATCTCAGTCCCCAGCACTTTTCTCATTCCAACTCTGGGTCCTGGGCACCTCACAGACAAAATCAGTTCTACCATGTACAACCAGCTGCTATTTGGTACTTGTGCTTGAACAAGTTACATCACCTGCATCTCAGTTTTCTCATCTGTAAAATGAGGATCTTCACCGTACCTCCACCTCAGAGTCACAGAGAGAGTTAAGCATGATGACCACAACCAGAGTTAGGCACAGTACCTCACTCAAGGAAAGCTCTCCATAAAGGATCTTATTACTACTTCCAAAATTCAAACCTGACAACAGCTCTTCAGCGTTTTAAACCCCTCTGTGGCAACCCTGTTCACTCACTGTTCCCAGGAAAACATCAGAGCCCTAGACAGGACACCTGAGACTCTTCGGGACCCATGCACACCTCCCACTGTGCCCCAAATCCCTCATATTTCCCCTGCAGCTGCTACACTTGAGGTGTTCCCTACATCTACACACCACCAAGTCTAGCCTCCAGGTCGTTGTACACATGATTCCCTTCTCCATTCCCTTGGACGCACCTTCTTGCCGGTCCTTAAGTTTCAGACCAATTCTTAAATATCCATCAACCCTTGTCCAGTCACCTCTACTGAGAAGCCTTCTCTGCCATCCCACACAGAGCTCTTCACCTCCTGGCTTCCTTCTCCTGGACTCCCATGTGCAGGGGATCATCAAGCCAGGCTGCATCCTATTAGTCTCTAATTAGAGTTTAAATGTTTGCAGTCTCCCTTCAGAGACCGCCCTACCCCGCCCCCGCACGCTGCCACAGGCCCCCTATCAGCTCACGTTTGCAGAGCCCCACCGAGTGGGATGTCTCTGCTTTCACAGAAACCGGGATTGTTGTTTCTCTCTGTCCATGCTAGGCGGGCTGACAGCCGGCCATGGTCTCAAGTTTTCCTTATTTAGTCGGGCGGACCTCACAACGCTGGAGCTTCGCCCTGGGAGAGGCCTGGCCGGCACTCCGTTTCCCCTTCTAGAGGCCTGGGACGCGCCCACGCCCTGCGAGGCCCGCCAGGCCGGCGTACTGCCCGGCGGGGCCTCTCCCACGAGGGTGCAGACGCGGTGAGGCCTCCCCACGCCCTGCGCCCCGCCAGGTCCCCACAGCCCCTCAGTCCACCCGCCCGCCTGGCGCCATGACAACCGCCCGGCCCGCGTCGCCCAGCGGCAGGATACTCACAGTGCGGTGGCGTCTGCGGGGATGCGCAGCGCGGGCCCGAGCGTCCGCAATCCGCGGCCAGAGCAGTTGACGCGGCAGGCTGCGCCGGGCGCTGGACCGCAGAGGCAAGGGGGTGCACAGGGCCCGCAGCCGCGCCCGGGTATCCCCGCCAGCGCCCCGAGCCACAGGCCCAGGCCCAGGGCGAGCGCCAGGCGGGCGGGCGGCATCGTTAGGGCAGCGCGCGCATGGCCCCAGCCCGGAGCCCGCCCGGCGCCGGCGACCGCGGCTCAGGAGGGGCCCATGGACTGCATGGTGGGGCGCGGGGCAGGATTTAGGGGCGGCCGCGGCCTGTCTGCCTGTGCGACGCTCGCTCGGCGCTCGGGCCCGGCCGCGTTCCAGGTCCACGGCCGCCCGCTCGCGCGCTCTCGCAGCAGTGCGGGCCGCCGCCGGCTCCTCCTCCTCCCCGCGCGGCGGGGAGGGGCGGGACGGGGCGGGACGTCCTCAGGTCCCGCCCCCTACGCCACAGAGTCTGGGAGAGGTGGCGTCCTCAGGCTCCGCCTGCGCCACCGTGTCGGGCGCGGCAAGGGAGGGGCACCGGGGGTGTGGTGTCTTGAGGCTCTGCCCCTCCTCTCTCTACTGTGGCTGCTGCGCGGGTGGGCGCGAGGGGCGGGCGTCCTGAGGCGCTCTGCCTGCTCGGGCTGCGCGCGCTCGCCTCAGTTCCCCGCGGCGTCCGAACCTCGGAGACCTACGCAGTCACCACAGTCACAGCCCTGAGAACACCAGCACTAGTAACCACCGCAGCTGGAGATCTCCGGGCGCCTGCTACGCGCGCTCATCCACTCCCAGCACTTCTGTGCGCCTGGCGTACAATAGTAGTCGCTCAATAAATACACATCGCGTCCTCTCAGAGGGTTCCGCTGGAGCGCAGGCGAGGTGTGACTGCTAGTCCCTCTGTCAACGAGGATGAAGTCCATGGTGGGCTTCACCTAGGTCAGTGAAGCGCAACGTCCGGCAGCCACCTGCATGAAGGCAGAGGACAGGAGTGCTCTCGGCTCGCGGGGCGCCGCATGTTCACTCTTTCCTTCCGCGGCCTCGAAGTACTCCGTGCTTGGCTCTGCAGAGAGAGCTTGTGTTCCTCTGTATTTGCAGGATTTAATTAGAAAACTAACATGCCCGTGGTTAAGAGTCCGCGCCAAACAACATGGATGAACTCCAAAAACATGCTAGAAGCCCCACACAAGACTACATATTACTATTTATAGAAATTGTCCAAAGCAGGCAAATCTATAAAGACAGGAAGTAGATTAGTGGCTCCAGGAGTGAGGGGGATGGGGAGTGATTACTAATGGGAGTGGGTTTTCTTTTTGGAATGATGATGCTCTGGAATTAGCAGTCATGGTGGCACAGCCTTGTAAATATACTTTTTAAAAAAAAAATCACTGAATTATGCTCTTAAAAAGGTGGATTTTATGATATGTGAATTATATCGCAACTTTTAAAATAATGAAGAAATAATAAAATTGTTCCATCATGGGGTTCGGGGAGGACTAGTGGTGAGAGCTTCTTGAGAGACAGGAGAGGGAAACCCACAGCCTTCATTTCCCCATTTATTCATTCATTGCCTAATTACATTGAGTTTTCACAATTCTAGGATGTGGGTACTACTATTATTCCCTTTATTAAATGAAATAACTAAGCTACAGAAAGGCTAAGAAATTTGCCAGGTCACACAGCAAGTAAAAGCCAGTACTTGGATTATACTCCAAACCCAAGCTTTTAAATTCAATGACAAAATAATAAATTCAAAGACTCAAGATGAGGCAAGATACACCCATAAGAAAAAGTGGTTCAAAATGAGGAAAAGATTAATCAAGTCTAAATAATTGTTTGAAAGTGGTTGTAGAGTAACTGCAATTGTTTGAAGAGGATTTTTGAAATAGAAAATACGTATGTTTAAAGAAAAAATTAATTATCTGAAAATGAAATTTTAGACTATTTCAACAAACTCTGGTGAAAAGAGAAAATAAATTTTCCAAAGATCTTGTTTGATTCAGGGATGGGAACATTGGAGAAATGTTTGATTCTTGATAAAATATAGATGTTAAGGTTTTTATTAATTTAATGATACTTATTCTCATAAAATAAAGGGGGAAACTATGAGGATGGGGAGAAACAAGAAAACCTAATTGGCCCAGGAAATGATTTAAAAAGGAATCAATGGACCAGCATATTAATCAGAACACACAAAATAAGACCAAGCATATGGGTGATCATAATAAATGTGAATGAGTTAAATTCTCCTGTTAAAGAACAAGGATTCGTATAATATGAAAACACACTAAATCCAGGTAAATGCTGTTTACAAGAATACAGCTAAGACAGCCCAGAAATCTGAGACTAAGGAGAAAGAAAAATGAAGACATAGAGGTTAATTTAAAAAAAAAAATAGAACTTTAAACAAAATATAATAAATGAGACTAGAACTTCCCCTTCTTTGCACTAATTAAAGGTACAAGCCATGTACAATATATAATGAACCGTGTTTTCTCAAGAAAGGAACATCAACATGCAAAGCTAAACTGTTAGAGATTCACAAGATCATTGTGGGAGATTTTATTACACCTTTCTTTGAATCTTAAAAATGAAGCAATTTTTTAAAAGTCAGTAAAGATATAGAGGATTTGAATAGCACAGTTAAATTCCTTATTATGTTACAATATGTTGGCATGATCAGGGGAAATGATTAGGCGAGTGGCCTTAAACAGCACCGCCCCCTAGAGGTGCTCTGAGTCCATTCACTGGCTCACCGCACTGCATCTTGCAATCTGCCCACGACTGAGGCTGCTCCGAGCTCCCCCTAGCCCTGGGATTCCCACCTGAGTAGCTAGCTGCCTGAGAGAGGTCTGCAGGGGATTTTGGGACAAGGCTGGATATCCTGACAATCCAGGTAATTGAAAGTTAAATATGAAAGTGATAGATATCTTCATTATATTGACTAGTGATGGTTTTATGGGTGTATACATATGTCAAAACTTACCAAATTGTACACTTTGAATATGTGCATATATTGGATGTCAATCAAACCTCAATAAAACTGTTTTTTTTTCAGTGACTGTATAATCAACATTACCATTGAACTAAACATCTGAAATTTCATGAATGAAACAGTTTTTCACTGTTGGCACCAGAAAAAAACTGTTTCTTTAATATCTAACCACTTAAAGTGGTAAAAGGCAAGTCAGTGGTAGCTAGAGACTAGAGATTGGGGGAGGGAGTTACTGCAAAGGGACAAGAGGGAATTTGGGGGTGGGAAAAATGTTTTGTATCATGAGTATGGTGATGTTTAAATGACTGTATATTTGTCCAAATTCACCAAAATGTATAGTTAAAATTGGTAAATTATGGTACATAAACGATGCCTCAATAAAGCTAACTTTTAAAAATCTCACCTTCTAGAAATTGAAATACCCTCTTTTAAATAACTCTTGGGTCAAAAAAATCAAAATTAAAATCAGATTTTATAGAAATGAGTAGTAATGAGCATACATTTTACTAAACTTGTGCGAGGCAAAGTCATACACGAAGAGAAATTGATGTCACTTTTTATTATTAAGCATAAAAAAATCAAACTACTATATAAACTATGTCAACATTCTAGATGAACAACTAAAAAATAAACTAAAACAAAGTAGAAGAAAATTAGAAAACTAAATCAGTTATTTTAAAAAGATAGAATAGAATTGATTAATAACATCAAGAGCTATTTTTAATATATCAGACTATTAAGATTTTAAAAAAAATGAACCTTCTGGCTAGTGTGACTGAAAGAGATTAAAATAAAACATCAATCATTAAGATTAAGAACAAAGGTTTGTTCACAGAAGTAAAAGTTAAAAATCACAAGAGAAAATTACGTGCAACTGTCTAACTTTGGAAATCCAGATAAGATAATTATATATTAGAACAATACAAACTATAAAAATTGACTCAAGGAGAAATAAAAGACCCAAACAGACCCATAATAAAAGAAGGACTTGAAAACATATTGGAACCATGCCAGGAAAACATACTTAATCCAGATCTTCTTCTGGGGAAATCCTATCAAATATGGAAAGATCAAATAATTGTGATCTTATACTCAGAAAACAAGGGTCACATCTCAATGTATTTTATGCATATTTATGCATAAATATGGAATGTATTTAGTAGCCTAATTTGGATACCTTAAACAAATTGGTCAAAGATAGCACAGAAAAAGAAATCCATAGTCCAGTGATTTTTAGGTCTGCTTCAGCCACGGAATCCTTGTTTCAAACAAAATTCCCAGCTAGAAACTCAAATAGTGCTGCATAAGATGAATAATAGATCCCAAAGATATCTGGGTCCTAATCCCCAGAACCTGTGAATTTCACCTTATATGGCAAAAGGACCCTTACGGGTGTGATTAAATTAAAGACGTTGAGATAGGGGGGTATCCAGGCAGGCCCTAGATGTAAAAAAGAGATTTGACAGCAGAAAAAGAGATGACTAGGGAATTATGGAAATGGAAATTGGAGTGGTGCGACCATGAGCCAAGGAAAGCTGGAAGCTACCAGAAGCTAAAGAGGCAAGGACTCTCCCCTGAGACTCCCAGAAGAAACCAGCTTTCCAGACATATTGACTTTAGGCCCATAAGACTCATTTCACACTTCTAGCCTTCCAAGTGTAGGATAATAAATTTGGGTCGTTTTGTGCCACTGTTCATGGAAATTTGTCACAGCAGCAATAAGAAACTGATACAGTGCCATTACCAAACCTAACAGTGGTTACCCCTGAAGGATAAGATCTGAGGAGTACGAGAACTTTTATTCTAGCCTTTACCTTTTATGTTGTTGATATCCCAGCAGAAATCATACACTATTTTTATAATTAAGAAAAAGAAAAGACAATGCAATTGAAGCACTTGGCCCACTCCAGCATCAGTCAGTGCTCAGACTTTAGTGATTGTCATGGCTACACAGGGGTCCATTCTATTCCTTTACAACGATGTCCCCCTGCCATGAGGCCAGGCATGGCATTCAGAGGCTTCCTAGAGAGCCTGGGCCATAAGGGAACCGGGGGTGTTCCGCGCTGTGCGAGCCCAGAGGTCTCATCCACACAGAGCCTCAGTGCAGAGTCTGGATCACAGCCAGGCCTCCTCCTGATTCCCCACTCTGCAGCTGGTACATTTTGCGTCCTGAGACTGCCAAGAGTAAGGATCTGAGCTGCTGTGGGGAGTGATGGCAGAGGGTGGACCTGCACTCACACCTGCAAGGAAATTGCCCTCTGCTCTAGCTCGCTACAGAATGGTCCTTTCCCTGTTCAGAAACAGATAGACAGCTGTACTTTTACCATCTGCCCAGCAGGGTCGCAGTGCGACAGAGGTGAGTGGGCTGTACTTGGGCATTGAGGGCGGTGGGGAACGCACCTCTGACACCAGCTGCTTTCTGGAGTGACTTGGTTCTTTTTTCTTTGGGGTAGAAGTTGAATATAGTGTTGCTGCAGTTCCTCTCTGAAGTCTCCATGGCAACATTCACACAGATTTCATTGAACATAAGGTGTTTGAGCTGGAAGGAATCTTGGAGATCAGCTCCTTCTGCCCCCTCATTTCAGAGTGGGGACCAGGCCCAGAGAGGGGGCACCACATGCCCAGGGTCACACAGCAAGCCAGGGACCCAGTTGGAGGCCTCTGCCTTTTGGCACCATTCCCAGCTAGGGTCCCCTGCTCTGATATGGCAGGCAGCTAAATTCTGTAGGACTGACTTTGGGGGCTCTATCACATCCCCCTTGCTTAAGGACCACTGAAGTCCAGCCTAGTTCTGTCCTGCTCAGTCACCGAGCTCTTTATTCAGGACTTCTTGGGGTCAGGAGCAGACAAGATGGGCACTGTCCTCAGGATGCCCACAGGCTGGTACAGAGGTAGTGCAGCCCCCTGGGGAACTACTGGACAACAAATATGAGTGTCTACAGAGCAAGAAGTGAGCGTAGGAGAAGCCAGAGAAGGCAACCTCAAAGAGGGGGCTCCAAGCAGAGCCTGAAAGGTCGATGAGGACTCTCATTCCTTCCCAAGCCTGCCTGGCTTGAGGGCCATGCCCTGTGGGTGAGCAAAATGTGGGGGAGAAGTTGGAGGGTTTGGAAAACGGGATTCCAGAGAGAGACTGCCCCAGGCTATAGGATTGTCATGTCTAAGAATAGACAGCACACATCACTCCAGGACAAGTGGGTCAGACATCCAGAAGTGCAAGTCAGAGGGTAGGGTGCCAGAATTGGAGGCCCTAGTCATGAGGGGACCAGGAATTAGTGCTGTCAGAGGGTACTAGGGGTGAAAGTCCAGGAGTTAGCCCTCAACGAGGCTGGAGTTTCTCCATCCCTTTGCTGGACATGGACACATGAAGGCCATCCCTTGGCCAGCCCTATGCTAGCAGAGTTTAGGGCTGAAGGCACCCCTCCCCGGGGAGACACTGTCCTTCCCCCCCACTTCTTGCTTAGCCCCATGACTCACCTCAACTTCATGCCCTGCCTCAGGGACCTGCCATGGACTGTGACGAGTCTTCTCCTTAGGTCTGAAGGCATTCCCGAATCTGCCCAAAGCCTCCCTTCTGACTTTTCCCACCAAACGGGTCCCTTTCCTTTGCCTGACTGACAGCCTGTTCTGATTACCTATTGCTGTATAATGAACATCCCCCAAATGCTCATAAATTTGCATTTGGGGCAGGGCTCAGTTGGATGGTATACCTCCGCTCTGCATGGAATCTGCCAGGACTAGAGCATCCACCACCAGGATGCCTTCTTTACTCATATGGCTGGCAAATGGGTTCTTCCGCTATACTCATGGACTTCTCCACAAGGCCGCTTGGGCTTTTTTAGTGTGGCAGCTGTGGTTCTAAGAATGAGTGTTCTAGGAGACAAGAAGGGGGAGCTGCCAGTCTGTTAATTTCTGGGTCCACAAGTGGACACTGAGTCTCTTCTACTATTAAAGCAATCAGCCTCTGCTGAGATCCAAGGGCTGGGGACATAGACCCTCCCCCCTGATTGGGAGGAGTAGCAAAGAATTTGCCATCTCTAATCAACTTCAGCATTCCACTGTTTCTGTCTCATGGGCGCTGACACTTCTTTGCCTCACCCCCTTCGTCTCTCCTGAAGGTCCCTTCTGTCCTTATTACCTCCACCTGGGTTACTGTAACCCCCTTCAAACTTATCTCCCTGTCCACAGACTGCACCATCCATCCCTTTTCTGCCACTCTCCAGTATTCCTGTAGCAGTGTCCTCTCTCTGCTCAGAAACCATGCATGGCCCCCTACTTCTTCCTGAACAATTTCTAAGCTCCTAGGCAAAACATTCAGATTCACCTTACAATCTAGTCCCTTCATATATTACCAATTGTATTACTTTCCATTTCTTCCAAGCAACTGGTCTCTTTGGCACACTTTGGCCTCTTCTGCTCAAAGAGCCCACCTACTGGCACTCTGAGCCTGTACATACTTAATGCCTCCACCTGGGAAGTTTCTCTATCCCCTGCCCTGTTGGACTCAACCTTCAAAGCTCAGTGAAAATACCCATCCTCCACAAAGCCTCGCTCTCACTGCTTGATCATACTAGTCTTGTTGTCATTACACGTTGAGGTTCATTCTGCCTTAAATCCTTGTTAGCAATGACATGTCCTAAAATGGGGCTCTTGTTTCTAACTCATATTCTTTCACCAATTTAATGACTATTTATTGAGGCCCAGAGCTAGCTGCTAGGGATATGACAGTGACCAAGACAAGAGACTTCTTGTGCCCAGAGAGCTTACATTCCAGAGGGTGAAACAGATGGCAAAGAGAGGAACCAAGAAACATAATGATCAAGGATTAGGAGAACTGCTAGAACACAAGAGAGGCAAGAGAGGTGCCATGATGCAGGGGCGCAGAACTACTTTTCAAGAGAAACCAAAGACCTAGAGCTTTACATATACTCTACTAATTTTAAAGGTTACAAAGGCAAGCCTTTCTCTTCTGCTGCTCTCAGTTCCCTCCTCTTCTGGCCTCCCACTCTCCCTGGCATGTCTGCCTTCTCTCCCGGGTCACCCCACCAGCACTAGCTACCCTCTTCCCCAACTCAGGCTGGCTTACCTGCAGCTCCCATCCTTAGGGTACCCAAACTCTGCCGTGGCTCCACGCCCTGGGGATGCTCTGGGCAGTGGTTGGCAGGAGTAGGGAGTGCATGGCCTAGGACCCCGGGGCCAGTGGGCATTAGCTAGCTGAGACCCTAGACCAACTACCCTGAAGTTGGGCCCCACTACCCTTACATCTGGTCATTGGCCAGGAGGAAGTGGTGGTGGTGGTGGGGGGGGTGGGGAGGAGCAAGACAGAAAACAAGGCCAGGGGTTTCTGAGAGGCTTCCTCAGGTTTGTCCCCAGCTATGACAGGGCCCTGAGGGATGGGTCTCCAAGGGACCCATGGACTTACCCTTCCATAGGACAGTTTATGCTCTCTAGAGCCTGAGTTCCCAGGTACAAATCCTGGATCTGCTGCTTCTTAGCCTGGTGACCTTGAACAGTTGTCTTCCCCTCTCTGGGCCTCTACTTCCCCATCTGAACATTGGATATCATAGCACCTCACCGAACAGTTTTGAGAATGACATGTGCCTGGCACGTGATGGCATTCAATGAAGGGCAGCTTTCCACAGCCTCTCCTGTGCAAGTCCCTGCCAGTCTCTTTTGAGAAATAACTCTGCTAAGAAACATCTCTTTATCTGTGTTTTTCCGGACCTCGGACCTTGAGAGGTAGCTTCTGCCCGGTATAATCATTGGGTCTCTGGGCACTGTCAGCTGAGAAGACTCAGGCCTCTGAAGGACCCAGGGTCCCATGGTGATAGCTGTCATGTTTCACAGGGGACAGCAAGGACATCCCTCCAGCTCCCAGAGGAGTATGGAGCAGAGACTGATCCCATGGGTACTGCCCTTCTGTCTGTACCCATTGCCCCCAAGCTTGAGCGAGGGGCATCTTGGTTCACCACTCCCAGGATTCCATGGCTGCCTCAGCCTCATTCTCCAAACAGAGTATCTTTGGCGGGGGTCCCGGATCAGAGCTCAAGTAAAGAGGAGATGTCAGGCCCTGGAGAGGGGTCTGCCAGGTACAAGTCTGGGTTTTTGACAATTAGCACTTCGCCTGCTTGGGGTCAGAACCTAGCACTTGAAGTCCAAGGGCCAGCCCCAGTCTGGGGGAGGGGCCTCCCACCTTCTTCACCAACAAGTCTCTTAAGAACAGAGGGCCTGCCGCTGGCTGTGACACTGACTTTACTTTTTCCAAGGATCCGTGGCTTCGGCCCAGCAGGGAAAAGCTGTGGTGAAGAGCCCCTGCCAGCTCAGCCCTGATGCTTAGAAGTCTAAGTCCTTCCTCTGATAACCAGCTGTCAGTTGAGCCCCAGGCCCTTTGTTTACCAAGTTCGAGTATTGTAGCTTCCGGGACCCGCCTGCCTTGGAGGAGAGGGAAGCCCGCAGCAGGCCTGGTGGCATCGCTGGCTGAGAAGGGTCAGAATTCCAGGGTGCCCACCTTGTGCAGGCCCTCGGTCTCAGAGTCCTCTACCTCGGCATTCCCCCTGTTTCTGGCCGGGAGGTGCTAATGACGGGGGAGTTGCTGGGCAAAGGGCAGCGCGGGGCAGAGTGGCGCGCAGCACACAGAGAAATGACAGTATCCCGGCACTCCTTCGCCCAAGGCCCACCACCTCATACCCTAGCCCAGGCCTGGAGGTGACCATGAAGCTGCTCCCACACGGCAGAAGTATAGCAACGGGTGCACTCAGGGCTGTGCTGGCGACGTCCTGACCCCGCCCCCGGGGGGCTGGTTCATTTGCATGTTCCCGCCCCAGAGAGGCCATTGGCGGCGGCGGCAGGAGGCCCCGGCTCAGTGGCTGCAGAGCTGTGGGGCGGCGGGGGCGGGGCTGTGGGGAGCCGGGCGCCCGGGATGTCGCCGCCGCTGCCGCCGTGGGACGGGTTCGGGTCAGGGTCAGGCTCCGAGGGCGCGGGGAGCAGGGAGGCCCGGGGCGCGGCGGCTGCAGCGGGAGCGCACTGAGCGCCCGCCCGCCATGTCCAGGAAGAAGACCCTCAAGAGCAAGGGAGCCAGCGCTCCTGCTGCCTCCGCGATTCCCGCCTCCAACGAGCCCCGGCCAGCGCGCCCGGGGTCTGCGCGCCCTGGCCCCCAGGTGCCGCCCAACGGGCTCCTGCAGCCCGGCCGGCCATCGCTAGGAGGCGGTGGCGACTTCTACGATGTCGCCTTCAAGGTGAGCGGGGCGCCCCCCCCCCACCACATGCGAGAGCAGCAGGTGGCATCCGACGAGGGCCAATGGGGGAGGGGGTCCAGGGTGAGGGTGCAGGGCTTTGCGGACCCTGGGCACGGAGATGGTTAGAGCGGTACACCGCAGCTGGTACCGCTGGCACGGTGCATCGCATACACACACACAGCTGTCAGACCTGGGTTTGGGATACCGCTGGCAAGGCATGCCCACTATACCACCCCCAGCTGGCAGGGTTCGACAAGGAGTCTCGTGGAAATCACAGCCAGGTGTCCTCTCCCCGTTCCCTAATACTTCTGACCCTGACGGAGACCCAGTCTCATCATTTCCCATATGTTGCTTCCCTCACTCCCAGGGTCTATGGGTCTCCTCATTTTTAGGGGTCGGGGAGACAAAGAAGAGGTTTGCCAGTTGGATGGGGAGCACTAGTGCCTCCTCTAGGCCTAGGCAGAAGCTTGTGAATTGCAGGGGGGTGGGGGGATTGGCAGGACCATCTTTGGGTTTGGGAGCCTTTGGCAGCAGGCTGGGGGAGGGGTAGAAGAGGGGAAGGCCTGGCTGCCCCTCCCTGCCCACAGAACTGGCTTGGATCCCTTGTCAATGCCAAGATCTGACCCTCTTATGGCAAATTTTTCCTGGGTCTGGCTGGGATTGGAAGAAGCCCTCTAGTACAGAGGCCCCCATAGGCCTCCCAGGAGGTCCCCAGCCACCACCACCCAGGCTCTGTTCCCTACCGAGTCAGCCCCAGATGCTCCCCTTTCAGGTCAAGCATGGTGCTGAGGGCCTGGAGGCGGGCATTAGGTAGGGCTCTTGATGGAGGTAACTGCCCCCACTCCTGACTGATTGAGATGGGTCTCTGTTTAGGAGAGAAGGGATGGAACTTTGTAGAGGTGGAAGCAGGAGGTGCAGGCAGGCTGGGATCATAGCTGCTATGTCTCCCCTAGGCCCTACTTAACCTGTGAGCTTGTGACACTCCCCTCCCCTCTTGCCTCTCATCCACAGCCCCTCTCTGACCAGGCCAGCTCAGGGAAGACCAGACACACCCGCGGGTGGGTCAGCGTCCTGATGCCCTCTGCCCCTAACACCTCTGCCCCTCCTGCTCACCCCAGGTCATGCTGGTGGGGGACTCCGGTGTGGGGAAGACCTGCTTGCTTGTACGCTTCAAGGATGGGGCTTTCCTGGCAGGGACCTTTATCTCCACTGTGGGCATCGACTTCCGGGTGAGCATGAAGGTTGATACCCTGGGCCCACAATGCCAGCTCACTGAGTTTTCATAGCACCCTTGGCAACTGGTTCTCTATTATCCCGTGAAAATGACAGGCTCACGATGTGGAACCCCTGGCTGGACCACCTGTCTCCCAGGGTTAGTGTGGTTGAAGTGGGATGCCTTAACCCCCAAGCTGCCTGCCACCTGACACCTCAAGGGTTCTGGAGATAGGTGGTGACTGCATCTGACCAAAGCAGAGATGGTACCCCTGTGCCTGGGACCAGCACGACCCTGGGGCTGTATCCTGTGCCTCGGGGTAGGTTGTCACTGGTGTAGGTTGTCACCAGTTATCACTGGCTGTCAGAGGAAACTTAAGGCTTCTGTCCACTTGGGAGGTCAGCATCACTGCCCCACTGCATAGGGGTCCCTGAGGTGCCAGGCAGGCCACCCAGCACTTACCAGACAGGTGGCTGTGGCACTTGAGCACACACACTTCATCCTGCAGCTGGGGAAAGGTGCTACCTAGAAACTGGGGGCCTTTTTTGGAGAGGAAAGGTCCATGCCCTTACGTGAGAAGGCACATGGGAAATGCTCCCACCCAGCTGCTCTCCCTTGCCAGAGTCCTGTTACCATCCTTCAGCTGGAGTCTTATGGGGGGATGTCCCTGGACTCTTGATTCCCAAACCCCTCTAGCACCTCAAGCAGCAGGAAATGATGAGGGCCAGCCTCAGGCCTGCAGAGCTCCAACATCAGAGCCTCCACCTCTGCCCACCAATCTGAATTCTATGTACCAGTGCTAAGGTGCTGGTGAAGTGCTGGTGTGTTCTCTGCAAATCCCAAATTTGCATTTTTCTCACCTTTTAATTAGACCCACTTGGAAGGAGGCTGCTGAGAGAGAGGTCTATTAAGGGACAGGAAAGGGGGGCTCCCTCCAGCCTGGGAG
Source organism: Rousettus aegyptiacus (assembly GCF_014176215.1). Lineage (NCBI taxonomy): Eukaryota > Metazoa > Chordata > Mammalia > Chiroptera > Pteropodidae > Rousettus > Rousettus aegyptiacus. Next base: position 15,208,989 of record NW_023416311.1, on the reverse strand, counting down.
TCATCCTATAGCCTGTTTGGGGGGGGGGGGCAAGATCCTTCAAGTCCTCTAGGATAAAATAAGGGTTGAGGTGACAGAAGGGGGCAGTCTAGGCCAAAGACAGTTGGTCTTTTGCGTGTTCTGGCTCTGCCTACCCCCTTCTCACTTCCTTCCTGGCTCTGGGGCAGGTGGTGAGGGAAGTGAGGCTAGGTGGTTCACACCCCTGTCCAGGGTGTTGGGGAAGGCGGGGTGTCCTCCCCAGCCTGGCAGATGGCTATGCTCGGTTCCCCAGAGACCCAGAAGCACCCTGACAGCAGAAGCTTGGGGAAGAGGGAGGCAGTGACTTTCCAGCCATGCCCCCACCCCCACCCAACAGATGGGAACCGGGGTTGGGCTGCTCCCCGCAGGGCTGGCAAGAGAGCATGGCCAGGCAGCAAACACATAGTGAGCCCTCGCTATGAACCAGGCAGAATTCTGCACTCTGGTGGCTACACTGGGCACTGTCCTCAGGGAACTGCTGTGCCTGAAGGGAGAGTGACGTTTAACTTAGAACACTTTTAGCCCTCACTCTGGGCCAGGCACGGTTCTCAGTGCTTTGCACATTGTAGCCCATAAAGTAATTTGAGCAGCCATGTGGACACCCTAGTTATGTCCATTCATGGATGGGGAAACTGAGACACAGTGTAATGGCCTGTGATCACAAGGCGGGTGACTTCGAATGTGCAAATGGCTCTAAGTAAAGGGAGCAGTATGTGCAGAGCTGTGGGAGGTGCCAGTGGCAGGGAGACTGGGGTCTGTACTCTGTTAAGAGTGCAGGAGAGGTGTGTGGGGTGAGGTTGAATTGGTGGGCACCAGAAAGAGGAGGGGGGCTGGGCAGGGCTGGAGTGAAGGAGAGAAGTGGCTGGGCTTGGGAGGTGCTGGGGGAAGAGGGAGAGTCAGAGCAACAGGATTCAGTGATGGGTGGGTGCCAGCAAGGGGCTTTGAGAGCAGTGGAGCTGGTGGGGCACTGTGCCAGGCTTTCAGGGTAGGCAGGGGAAGAACAGCCTTACTCAGGATTAGACACCTCTGGCCATGGAGGGCAGCAACCTGCAAGTCCATTAGTACAGCTGAGGAGGAGAGGGACCTGGGCACCCTCTGTGCATGGTTCGTCAGGAGGGGCTCACCACAGGCGTGGGAGAGAAAGGGATGGATCCCAGATTTTGGGTTCAAGAAGCATTACTTGGGGGTAGAGGAAGGCAAGGTGGTCAGATGAGCATCCAGGATATGGGCTTTGGGGGCAGAGACTAGCTAGTTGAGGGGCATATAGGATAAGAATGAATTCAAGGCATGCCAGGGGCTCCTCAATTTCAGGCACTGCCTGACTCTCCCTCTCCCCACTTGGCAGCCCCCTGCCAGAGGGTGGCACAGGCCCCACGTTAAAGCTGACTGGTTGTGTTTCAGAACAAAGTTCTGGATGTGGATGGCATGAAGGTGAAGTTGCAGGTGAGGCAACTGGGAGATGGTAAGTTGAGGGCAGGGGCACCTGGGAGGTACTGGGCAGCCCTGACCACTGGTCTGTACCGGTCACTGCAGATCTGGGACACAGCTGGCCAGGAGCGGTTCCGCAGTGTTACCCATGCCTACTATCGAGATGCTCATGGTGAGCTCATGGGCATAGGGTCCCAGCCCCAGGTGGTTGGGGCTATGCTCTGTGGGTGCCCTATTCTCTAGGCTTCTGCTTGTGATATGTGAGGTTGTGGGTGATGGGGAGCCACTATAGGCCGTGGAGATGTCCTCACTGGCCTTCTGACCCTAGCACTGCTGCTGCTCTATGACGTCACCAACAAGGCCTCCTTTGACAACATCCAGGTCAGTGGCTTCCTTTCGTGGGGGGAACGGACCATGATTGGGCATGACCCCATACCCAACCTCCCTCAAGCAGATGGCGTCAGGGTCCCAGAGGGTTCTGAGGACCCTACTGACAGTGGGGAGGGGAAAGAAGGCCCCTCTGGGCTCCTGGTGGCCCCAGTTGAGTATGAGCTGAAGGTGGCCTGGGTGACCTTCCAACTTCATCAGCTCAACACCTTGGATAAAGTACCTGTCAGGGGTGCTTCGGCATGGCACATGGTGAGCAGTTTCTGGACCTTCCTGTTAGCCAGAGTCCAACAGGCACTGTGTGGGGTATGGCCTGGAGGGGCAAGGGATGCAGGGAGCACCAGCCTCCATTCTGGTCTCAGCTCTCCCCCAATAGGCCTGGCTGACAGAAATCCAGGAGTATGCCCAGCACGACGTGGTGCTCATGCTGCTAGGGAACAAGGTGAGCATCCCTGCTTGTCCTCTCCTGCCCGGCTCTGAAGGCGGGTGAGCCCCAGGCCAGCTCTCACCAAGATCCCTGTACCAGGTGGACTCTACCCAGGAGCGTGTAGTGAAGAGGGAGGATGGGGAGAAACTGGCCAAGGTGAGTCGGGGCAAGGTGGGTGGCCAGGGGTGCCCCTCTGGGGCTGTAGAGCCTGGGCTGTCCCCATCAGGCTGCCACCCTGCTGGCAGCAGCTGTTTGCAGGAATATGGGCTACCTTTCATGGAGACCAGTGCCAAGACAGGCCTCAACGTGGACTTAGCCTTCACAGCCATAGCAAAGTAAGTCCTGGCAGTCACCCCCCAGACCCAGGGTCTGAATCCCCTTATTGGGGACACAGGCCACCCTATTCCATGGTCACTCCTGCCCCACAGGGAGTTGAAGCAGCGTTCTACGAAGGCCCCCAGCGAGCCCCGCTTCCAGCTGCACGACTATGTCAAGAGGGAGGGCCGCGTGCCCTCCTGCTGCAGACCCTGAACCCAGATGGGAACGGCCACCAGGCATTCCGCTGGGAGGCCCAGCTTCAGCCCAGCCACTGGAAGGCTGATCTACAGGTCCCTCTGATTTGTCACCCAGCGGTCAATCCCAGGGTGTCCATTTCCAGAACTCACAGGCTGAGCCTGGCCCTTCCCTTGTCCTGGAGGCAATCTACAGCTTTAGTCCTCACAATGAGCTTCAGAGAGCCAGAGGGACTGCAGCCCTCCCTTCACCTGCTGCTGCCTGGGGGCCTTCTGTACAGAAGGGGCACCCCTGCAATGTAGTCTGCATAGGGTGCCTGGTCCCCTGCTTACCGTGGTGTTCTGCTGCCCCCTCCTGGAATGCTCAGCTTTAAGACTAAGCACAGTGATGGTACAGTATAGTACCTAACCCTAGAAAGCCATGTCTTCAGCTGCACGTGCTGCCCAAGCAGGGAATGGCAGGAGCAGAAGGCTTCACCAAGAATCATATGTTTGTGCCAACTAGGACCATGTGCTCCTAACCTACCCACCAGGAGGCTCTGGCGCAATCAACAGGGTCTTCCTCATGTTCCCTCAGAGGATGCCAAGATTGTGGCTTTGTAATACAGGGAATGGCATATGGTAAATCACAGAAATGTCAGGGAAATTAGAATTGCCAGCCATCACCTGCTGATCAGGGTACCACCTCAGCAGGGCATGGTACTGGGAATGACTTGCCCACAGCTGAGGCCTGTGCCTGGCAAGGTGAAGCTGAGGAGGTAGCGTACTCCATCTTGTACTAAAATCTTCAAATCTTTTGATTGAGAGCCTTTGTTCTTAGTCCTGGTGAATAAAGCTGTTTTTCTGGAGTGCCTGTCTCATCCATTGAAATCGCCCTTTAGAGCTCTCAACAAAGCCCAGACTTCACCACTAAGAGGATGGCACTCCCTCATAACCAGGATGGCAAAGGAGGCACAGCAGGGCTGCTTAAAATGCCACTCAGTGGCCAGTTAATCCTGTTAGCGAGGAATTAAGAGTTTATGACCTACCATAGGGCAAAGGCACAAAAAATATCTTTTAGCCTTACAGGCAAAAATGGAGGTGACCACAGCAGATGGGAAGTATGAACTTCCATTTTCATGGCTCTACCCCTTCCCAAGGCTGCCCAGGGATGAGCCAGTCCTCCCAAGGAGGACTCTGTGGTACAAATGGCGTGTGAAAATAAAGACTCTTGCACTCCAATCAACTTATACCACCTTTGCTTTATTGCTAAGCACTTCAGATAGATATGAACACTACTCCCACCTTACCGCCAGGTCCCTGGATTGATCGATGTTGATTTATATTCGAGGTTTCCAGCTAGGTCACCGACAGCCCTGAAAGGCAGACAATGCCAAAATGTAGACAGAAGCCCACTCTTCCCATCTATTTCCACTCCCCATACCCTCCCATCAATGGGGCGCACCGTAAAGCCTCAGTCTTGCCATGTAATCAGACTGCATATGCAGTTTTCATACGAGGTGTCAGAAATTAAAGCAATTCATCACAGGCTCGGAGAGGAATCGGGGAAACCAGGCCCGGCCCAGCCTTACCTGTAGGGAGCTGTAAGTCCGATGGTCTGGACTTCCCTGCTAGAACTGGTGTTAGAGGACAAGAAACGTGTACAACATTGAAGGCCAAGGTAGAACTCGCACTGAGGCTAGACCCCTGGGCTAGGTCGGCCTACGGGTTTGGGTGACCCTCTCATCTCCACTCGGCAGCCAGCTCCTCTCCCGGCGTGGAACACGGAGTTCATGGAACAAAACCTCTTCCCTCGAACTCGAACTCGAAAAGGTGGTGCCAGCCGAGGCTCAAGCTTTTATAGTAATTGTCCTAACTCTGCGATTGGACAATCCCGGCGAAAGTCCTTGACGCACCCCCTCACCCGCCACTGATACGCTCCGCTCTTTACTCTCTTTGTTTTAACCAATCGCGCCATGGTATTTCCTTTGGGGGGCAGTTCTTCCTTTTGCTGCGGCTAACCGTGAGTGACGGACGGATAGGCACAGCCAATCAGACTTCGATCTGTAACATAGAGTGATTCTAAAGCCGCCAATCCCGCCCCGCGACATCGGAGCAACCGGAAGTTGTAGTCTCTGAAGAGTTGAGCTTGAGGCTACTGCCGGGGCCCGGAGAGCGGGGGACTACAAGTCCCGGCGGGCGCAGCACCTGAGCATTTCCGGCTCGCTAGGTCTGTCCCTTTCTCGGCGGGTGACCGAGGGGCAAGATGAAGCTGGAGGGTGGCGCTGCAGCTCCCGGGCGGCCGCGGGCGGGTGAGTGTCCGCGCGGCGCGCCCGTCCCGGGGAGTGAGCCTTGGGGACGTGCAGTGGGGCGGAGGGCGGGTGCTTTGGGGTCTGGCGAGGCGTCGGGCCTGGGGGGGGGCGGGGCTGAGACGGGCTGGAGTGTTCTCTCCTGCCCTTCTCTTTGCCTGTCAGCTAATCCGTCGCTCGCTCCATTCGTTTTTTCTCTTTCCTAAATCATTCCTTCTTCCTGCGTTTGTTGAACGCTACCAGGGTGCCCGGCACTGTTCTGGGTTCTGGGACACTGCGGAGAGCATGATCCCAGTTCCTGTAGGCTCTTCTTAGGATTTCTCATCCTCGCCACTGTGGACACTCCGCCCGGATCATTCTCTGCTAAGCTTTGTGGGCTGTTGAGCAGCATCCCTGGTCTCCACCCACTAAATACTAATAACCGTCCCCACCTCCGTTGTGACAACCAAAAAGGCATTTCTAAATGTCTTTTGGGAGACAAAATCCCTCCCTCTTTGAGAACCGGTGTTCTAGAGGGGTTACGGGTTGACAGTACACAGACAAAATCATGAGGAATTGTGGTAGGTGCTATGAAAGAAACAGGACGCTGAGAAAGAGAGTACTGGAGGCTCCTGAAAGACTTGGCGTGGGGGAGACCTACAGCAAGCAGCCTGTCCTGGAAGCTGCTGGAAGAGCAGGCAGAGGGAACAAGATGTGCAAAGGCCTGGGGTGAGAAAGAGCTTGGTGTCCACCAGTGAGCACTGGCAAAGTAGTAAGAGGAGAAGTGGATGAGGCTAGGCCAGGGTGGCAGGGAGGTTGTTGGAGGAGTCAAGTACATTAGAGCCAGTATCAGATCTAAGTCTAGTAAGAGCTGCTGGTTGTGTGAGGAGGATGGACTGTGGGCTTCAGTGGGGGAAACAGGAGAGTGTAATGAGGCTGGCCTGTGAATAGAGAAGAGCAGAGTGGGGGACTCATCTCCTATCACAGCATCTGGCTGTCTGGACCTGGTTATCTTGAGCCAGGTTAGGGCATTCAGCTGGGGCTGAGTCTGGGGTCCTGCTGGATCCCTCCCTGCTCTGGGATGGGGTTAGAGAGAAAAGTGGGATTCCGGACTACTTTTTTGCCTTCCTTGCTTAGAACTTCCTGCTGCCTAGCCTGATCTGCCCACTCTTCTCCCCATCTGTCAGACCCCTCCAATGCAAACACAGGCTCCCTCTCCAGGAGCTCCCTTCACTAAGCATGTGGCCTTTCTCTTCCTCATTCCTTCTCTTCGGACCTCTCCTTTCCCACATCCCTTCCCTGAAGGCTCATGTGGCAGGCACGGCCTCTCCGTCATAAATCCCAACTTTCACTACTCTGGGCATTCACATTTCTCTGTAGAAACCCCAACCTCTGTGTCTCAAGGTTTCTATGTCCTATAGCTACACTATCTCCAGAAAACCAGAACCTCCCTCTGAGGCAGATGACCAGCTGGGAAGGAAGGGCCCAACCTGAGGTGTCCTGTGGAGTAACTCCCACTGTGTTGTGTGACATGATCCTTCTGGAAATGAATGGAAGAGATCAGTCAAGGTCTTCAGTATTGATTTAGGTGGTATACAGAAACCTATGAAAAGTGCCTTTGGCAGGTGTAATGGAGCTAAGTACTCTCTGTCTGCCTCCCCCATCAGGCTCCTGGCTTCTTCAGGTCAGACTCACATTTAGCTGTCACCGTGTTCCTTCTCTCTGGCATAGGGCCTGGTACACAATTGGTGTGAACCTTGGTCAGCTGGCTGGATAAAGTGATGAACAGTTTGAGAAGTGGAAGAAGATGTAATTGAAGGGCCTGAGCTGGTGGGTGGTTCCAGGCAGCCCGGACTTTGTGCCTTGGCTGCTCCCTGGTATAACTTGGCATGAGCCTGGTTAAGTACATGGTGAGGCTTCTTGGTTTGCTGGTGGCAATGGAGAGAGGGCTTTGATCATCCTCAGCATGACTTCTCGCTGGCTGGATGTACCTAGGACAGCCTCTTAGCCTTCATTTTCAGCTCTCAAAAAGGAGCTGCTGTTGGTGAAGCTTTCGCCGTTTACTCATGTGTCATCTCTCACAGTTTCTTCCAGATGTGGGTATATCTACTCCATTTTGTGGGTAAGAAATATGAGGCCCAGGTGGGCAAGCAACTTGTCCAAAATCACACAGCTATTAAGTGGCAGAAGTGAGATTTGAACACAGGTCTATCTGAGTCTGGCACCTGTGGCCTTGACAAAATATTCTATTCCATCTTTATAATGGACTCCCGAAGGGTTCAGTATAAAACATGTGTATGAAGTGCCAGCACACACCTAGCCCTGGGAGGTGTCAGCATGATGTGACTTGCTCTGAAGCTGGGTCCCCATGGGCTTGGCCTTACTAGTGGGTGGGCACCTAGGACTCCACCAGGGGACTCTTGACTTTTGACAGATACCCTGTGTCCCTTGTGCACCTGGGCAGAAGAGATGTGGTTGCTCTCTGAAGAAGCATGGAGCCTCCAGGCAGGAGGAGGCGGGCTGTCTGAAAGCCTTGGTGCAGGGGGAACCCTGTGGGAGGGTACCAGGTAGAAGGAGCAGCCTGGCAAGAATCTAGGACTGAAGGAATGTGAGAAAGAATGGCGGTGCCTGTGCCGCAAGGCTGTGGGGTGGACAGTAGAGTGGGCTGGGCCACTGCCCTCTGTGCCCCCAGTGCACCTTCAGACTGACTCTGGCCTGGGGATTTTGTGTACCTCCCCAACTTCTTCAGGGAAGTAAGAAGGAGGAAGCCAGGGAGATAGAAGTCATATGGAGTGGTGAGGAAATGGCTGAGAGGTCCTGGAGATATACACTGGGCCTGGGCACTGCCCATCACATGGTTTTTGGGGAGAGGTCCAGGACTTGTTTCCACAAGTTTAGACTCATGGATTTGAGATAGACAGGATCATGCTTGCCAGTGCTGCCCCTGCAGCCAGGCTGGGCTGAGCACTGTATTGGAGGGTGTGAGCAGGAAAAAGTAACCTCTGCAGTGAGATGGGATGACAAACGCCACCTCTTCCAACAACGCTCTCTTCCTAGTCCGGATCTGGATCTCCTCCAGGTTGGTCCAGGTCTCTACTCCCTACATGGCTGTCAAGTGTGGGAAAGAAAGGACTGGGAGTTGAGGCTGGCCCCGAGGGGTAGGTGTGGAAGTAAAGGCTTTCCCATTGCCAAGTGGGGGTTAGAGCTGGGCCACTGGAGCAGGAGAGAGGGCAGGAAATTGCCAACTAGAGCAAGAATCCTGCCTGAGGGCCTGGCCCCTCTCAAACTTCTCTCCAACAGAAGAGCCGGTGGACTCTGGAGGGGCTGGACCTAGACGGGGACTGGGCAGGGATGCAATGGAGCAGAACTCTGGGGAGAGGAGGCCATAGCAGGTGTCTAGTTGGGCAGCCTCGAGGCCTTGGTGGAGTTGGGGCTGTTTGTGCAGAGAGAAGGAGGACGAGGTGAGGGCAGAGGCCCAGACTGGGTACTGGGAGGGAAGGGAAGCTGGGAAGGGCTCAGACCAGGGCCTCCTGGGTACTGAGGGGATCCCCAAGGTCATACCCTGTCTGTTTCGGGTGTAAAAGATGTGCTAAAGGAACACCAGGGAATAATTGAGAAGTGTATGTGGCTTTCTATTGTAACCAGATCTGTTTTTGTAGGATTTGGCAGCCTGGTCTGGGCTTGAGCCAGGGGGCCCTGGAGTAAGAGCTGACCCAGGGGCTGGGCCTGGAACTCTGGCCACAGTCTAGCTAGCCAGCCACCCACAGCTCTGGAGTGTCTGGGCAGAGGTGTCTGGAGCTACTTATACTCCTCCATAGGGCAGTCAACACTTGACGGGGTTTCCAGGGCACACCTACCGCCTCGCTGGCTCAGCTGTTTTGGAGACCTGATCACATCCTTTGCCTGGGGCTGCCAGAGGAGCTGCCTTGAGGTGGGGCTCGGCGCTGGTGGGGACCTGCATTGGGTCACCCTACTGTCCTTGACTCCAGCAGGGCCAGCCTGGGCTGCCCACTCCACTGACTGCCAGCCACAGGGACGCTGTGAGCAGGGACCCTGGCCAAACCAGACTCACACTCCCTCTAAGTGCTTACCAAGGGAAAAAGGAGGGGGCAGCAGGTCCTGGGCCCCCTGCAGGGGGTGGACTGGGGAGAGGTTCTCAAGGAGCTTGCCTGCCCTCACTCACAGGCCACTCAGAGAGGGGGCTGGTGGGGGCTTTCCTGAAGAGGGGCTGGTGCATTGCAGGTGGCTCTGTGGTTCCTTATTAGACAGCAAGTGCACTTCAGGGCCCTGCGAGCCCCTTGGACATGGACATGGACATGGGTAGACAAGGAACCCTGGGTCCCTTTTCTGGAGCCCTCCCCTGGGCTCCCTGGAGGCCTCTGGCAACAGACAGGGTGAGGACTTGGCAAGGAGTTTCAAGGGAGCTGAGGGGAAAGCTCTTTCTCACCCTCTCTGCCCCCACCCAAGATTTCCCTAGCCCACCCAGATGGAGGCTTTTCCCAGTTTGAGAGATGCCAGGCCCTTGGGCAGGATTCTTGCTCTCATTGACAACTTCCTGCCCCCCTGAGATCCTCAGGTTAACTGTGGGATGGGGAAAGAGGCCCACCGCCCTGGAGGGCTAGGGCACAGCCCCAAGACAGCTGGGTGCAGCATTCCTATAGCTGGGGTTTCGGCCTGCAGGGCCAGAGGATACCATACTGGAAAAGACTGTTATTGCAAAATGCAGCCCCTCGGGGACCAGCTGAGGGCGGGCTGAGCATCTTGCTCAATTCTGAGATGCTTAGTAAGCAGTCACTGTGTTCTGGGCTGGGTGAGGCACACAGATTGGAGGTGCTAGATTGTAGCCTGGGGTCCCGCCCACCTCAAGTCCCTGGCTTAGGCTGCACAGTGAACCCATGTGAACTGGAAATGGTTCCCTCCCTCCTTCCCTGGCTCAGCTTGGCTCATGAGCAAGTCTTGTAGGTCCTCCATCAGGTTGGGTGTCAGAGCTGCCCAGGCCTTGCCACTACCACTATTGACCACCTGGGACTTTCTGGCCGATTTGCATGTTGCCCTGTGAACATTGCATGCCTTTCTGTTTACTTCACTTCAGAGCAAGAGACAGCCAGAGGCCTCCTCTCCCAGATTGCAGCGATGGGCACTCTGGCACTAGGGCACGTGGGACCCATGGAGGCTGGCCATGGTCCCAGGGGGAGTGCTTGCTGGGGTCCTGGCTTCGGATCACAGGCACTGCTCACTGGAGCCAGGATCTGGGTTCTTAGCCCTGGGAGCTGGTAGTGGAGGGAGCAGATGGATTGTAAGCTGCAGGTCAGTGTCGACCAGCTTCCTCCCTGTGACCTAACCCCCACCCTCTTCGTTGCCTTGTGGTGCTGAGACAGGAGCCAACTTTGGGTTTTCCAAGATGGGGGAGCCTTTCCTACTGCCATTTGGGTCCTGGATCTCCTGCTTTGGACTGTCTGCGCCTTCCCCTGGCCAGGCCTCCTTAGTCCAAGCAGGGTAGCCCCCAAGACTTCCTGCTTAGTATAAGGATCAGCAGTGGCCCTGGAGGTAGAGCTTCCAGATATGCCACATTCATGCCTCTGTCCGAGGACCTAGCACTGCCCATTCTCAAGAGACCTGCCTCTCCCCCAGAGGACAAGCCACCAGAGGGCCTGGTCTGGGGCATAGAGCCAAGCCTCTAGAGTCACAGGAGGGGGAGTGGTGGACAGGAAGGGGAGGCTTTGGCCAAATTCTTGGGACCCCCTATCTAGCTGGACCTGCAGGATAGTTAGAACATGGGGATGAGGTGGTGCCTGGTGGCGGTGCCAACTGCAGAGCCTGAGAGCCATCCCATTGAGGCCTGAGTTGTGAGGGCTGGGAGGGTGGCATTGCTAGTGGCACTTGAAGGAGCAGCTGGGGAGAGGGACAAGGAGACAGCAGGGACAGCAGGCAACTCAGGAGCATAGTCTAGCGACACAGGGCTCAGGAACCAGTCCCTCCCTGCAGACCAGTAGGCTGGGTTGGAGGACCGCTGGGTAGACCCCAAGTCACCCTGTATGGCCATGGTATGTGTGTGGGGGCCGACATTGCCCAATGGCCCAGGTCAGGAGGGCTTGATGGAGAAGGTGCTGGAACCAGCTAGACTGTGAAGCTGCCCTCCACGCTCTACTTACCTTGGGTGGGGGCAGAGAGCACCTCCTGCCTTTTCCCAAGGCCGGGGGCTCAGCAGCCTTCCACCCAGAGCTCGTCTCAGTCCGGTGGGGCCTCCAAACCTCCCATACCACCACTGGGAACAAAATGAGCCTGCCCTCCCTCCCCTGGCCAGCTCCACTGTATGGGCAGACTGGGCTTCTGGCTACAGAGTACTGCAGGTTCTGACAGTGGCAAGACCACTCTGTAGGGGTGCCTGCTGATAGGGCCACCAGGAGGTGGGTGCTGTCTGGCAGTAGAGCAACTCTCCTTGCTGTTTTCAGTGTCTCTAATCTCTTCCCTCTCCTGCAGGCACTCCCGGGTCACCCCAGCCCCTCTTCTGTGGGTGGAATGTTTGGAAGTCTGGGATGATTTGCCCCATGCCTTCTTGTCACCCAGCTTATGAACCTTGAGTCACACTGTTAGAGGGCATCCTTTGTTCCTGGGATGGGTGTTGTGCACAGGAGTCAGCTCCTTTCTCTTGGCCCCTCCTCCCCTTGCCCAGAAGGGACTTGTTCTGTGTGGTGAGGCTCATGGGGAGTCAGGCTCCAGGTACATCACCCAGCAGGTTCTCTGGGGCGTGGTCAGGGTATTGGCCATCCTGCAGACTGGGGCTGGCCCTGTCCTGACCTGTCTTGGCAGGAAATAGGCATGAAGCGTGGTCATGCTATGTGCCCACCCTTGGCCTCAGGGAAATTTGGCCGTCAGACCCAGAGGTGTAGACAGAACATGGATTGGGGGTGGGGGGTGGCAGCGGGCGGGGGGGGGCGGCTCTCCACCTTTGGGGCAGAACTTGGTGGGCTTTTCTGAAGGGTAAGCCTTGGAGGTAAAACTGAGTGCCAGCTACCTGCCCACACCCAGGGCCTCCTCTCTTTCTCAGGCCTATCACACCTGGGACAGGAGGGAAAGGGACTTCGCTCGTGTGGACCTGTCCTTGTTGGTATTGGTGATGGAGAGAGACAGAAGTGTGTCCCATGGTGGACTGTGCAGAGTAGGCCTGCTGAGCAGCCCCTGCCAGCTGACAGGCTTGGCCATCATCTCTAAAATCCCACTTTGTGCTCCATTCACAGGGGACGCTGCCCGAGGACCCTAGATGCCTCTCTAGAGCATGAGCTCAGGCAAGAGCGCCCGCTACAACCGCTTCTCTGGAGGGCCTACCAGTCTTCACACCCCAGACGTCGCCACTGGGGTAAGAGGCACCTCGTGGGAAAGGGTCTGCTTTTTGAGCACACCCCTCAAGCCCATGGCCTCCCAGCAGGGCTTTCGGAACAGTCCCCTTCCTACATGGAGGTTGTGTGGGCAGCCTGTGATATGTGGATGGTGTGTTTGTGTATATGTGCACATGGGTGTGTTAGATGAACGTGTGTCAGCACATGTCCTCATGTCCACATCCTCTCTAGAGTCAAGGTCAAGTCTCATCCGTTTTCTCTCTAGTCCAGAATGGAAACGACCTTTGGGCCCGCTTTTTCGGCTGTCACCACTATCACAAAAGGTGAGCCTACGAGCCCAAGCCAGCTCAGCTGGGCATAATCTGAGCATCCCTAACTCTACCAGAGCCTGTGGGGTCCTTCTTGATGGGGCTGGGAGCAGTAGCTGGAATTGGAGAGTGAGCAGCGTGGCTTAGGCTCCCACACCCCAGCTGGACAGGAGTCAGCTGTGCTGCTCCTTCCGGCTCTGCTTTTGCCACTGTGTCCTCCCCAACCCCAGTATTCCCTCGCCCCTTCTTCCTTCCGTCACCTCTCCAGGGAAGGATGCCCTGACTTCTCCAGCACCCATATACACCTGTCCTTTGTCGCTGCGACCCCTGCACATCCCTGTCCCAGGCTCCTAGCAGCCTTCAAAGTCAGGCTCAGGGACTATACCGGCTTGGATAGGGAATAAGATGTGCTCACTGGATCCTGTCTTGAGTTTGGTCCCACGACTGTGGCTCCAGTGTTGTGTGTTCGATGAGATTGTAAAGAGCTAGCACACGAGGGCACAGTCTCCTTCCCAAAGGGCGCGGAGCATCTCCTGTCAGGGCCTGTGTTCTGGGGGTGGTTTGTTCTTTTACCTTTGGCAGTGGGGCCTCCTCGTAGGAGCACATCAGCTGCTAATTGGTTTTTTAATTGCTTTTCCATGGTTTCTTCTAGGTACACATGGTGGCACGGTCACAGGGCTACTGTGTATGCCTGTTCGCACCAGCTTCTCTTTGCCACTGGGTGACCCCCGTAGGGGCTCCGAAAGAGCCCTCTTTTCTTCCTAGATTTTTTATTTTTTTTTTGGCTGAGGAAAAAGAAGATAAGCATCACCCCATATCTACCCACCCAAGTAACTGTTCCTTAATTCTGCCTTTAGAGATGGCATGGCCCTATTATGGTAGTCGAAAGCTCCTGGCCAGTAAATGACAGGGGCCTATCTTGCTCTTGTCTCACTCAGTGACCCCTGTCAGTAGCAGGGATGGGTCAGAACTGGGTATGAACAGCTACCTTTCCTGGCCCCTCTCATTGCAGATGGGGAAACTGAGGCCTAGTCACAGGGCAGCCAATTAAAGCATAGAACATAAATCTAGGCATTTAGGGCCAGTTGTTGTGACATCTGAGCCTGGCCGGGGCCTGAGGCCAGTGGCAGCCACTCCAGGCCTCCGGCTGCCTCCTGCGAGGCTCTCTGGCTCTCATTTGTACCCTTGACCAGCACCTTTTCAGGGCAGCCAAGATGACACACAGGAGGAGGGTACAGGCCTCCGGCAGCCTTTCCTGCAGGAAGTGAAAAGTGTGGCAGCTGATTCTGGGTTTTGGCTATGCCAGGGGAGGAGGTGGGAGATGAGTAGCCCTAGAGCACAAGGCTGTTACCTTGGCCTCTCCATGTGCCAGCCGAGGGGCCTCAGACATCCCTGTGCCTCAGTTTTCTCCTCTATAGACCAAGGTTGCCAAGAGAACCCACTTGGCAGGGTTGCCTTGAGGGTCAGATGACATGATGGCAGCTTCTGCCAGGTGACCTTAGGTTTAATCACTTGGGTGTTGGCCTTGTGCCTCAGGCTGGGCCCTGCAAGCTGGTTGTAGAGGCTGAGAGAAGACCCCTCCACCCCCACCTCCGCCCTGCCTAGGGGGGTTAGGGCAGGCCGAACCCTGTGGCAGAGCTCCAACCACTGGTTAGGTCTGGGGAAGCCACCTGAACCCTGTTCACACTTGTGCTCTCTCTACCAGCCTCAGCCCTGGGTCTGAGAGCTAGTGACAGTCCACAGAACAAGCTAGGGCTCTCACTGGGGGCATGGGGCCAGGTCAGGTTGTGCCCTGCTCAGGTACTCGCCAGGCACAGGGTGTTCCCAGCTGCCCCCAAGCCCAGCCTCAGCCAATTTGCCCTCAAGTCCAGAAGGAGGCAATGGGAGCAGGCAGGGGCAAAGAGGCTTCCTAGAGAGGATTAGCCCAATGTCCAGCCCAGTCTCTGACCCTGCCTGGCTCACTACCTGCCATGATAGGTCAGGCTTCCCCACCTTAGCCCCAGGCCTACACTCAAGGCATCCCGGTTCTCTTTTCTTGGCAGCTGATGGGACCAGCACATACAAACAGCACCGCAGGACACCCTCCTCCTCCAGCACCCTTGCCTACTCCCCTCGGGATGAGGAGGACAGCATGGTAGGTCTGGGCCATGCTCACCCCTCCCGATCCCACAGGAGCCTCCTGCCATGCCCTCCCTTCCAGGGCCAAGTCCCAGGAGGAGCTGATGGTGGGAGGCTCTGCCTCGAGGAGCCCAGAGCTACGATCTGCAGTGGGAAGTGAGCTGGCGTGAGAGAGAGGGCTAGCATGTGCAGAAACCCTGAGGCCTGAGCATTGAGACTGGATTGCATGGGAGAGGTGGCCAGCAAGTGTGGTGTCTTTGGCTCTGTCTTGAGTGGGTGGGAACCACAGAAGGTTCTGTCTGCAGTATAATCAGATCAGATCCCCATTTTTTAAGCTCCTGTGCTGCCGAGTAAAGGATGAGGGGTGGGTTGCCAGGTAGAAGCAGGGGGCCTGGGAAGGGACTCCTTATGAGGGAGACAGGCCCCAGCAGATGGAGAAAGGTGGACAGGTTTAAGCTGGGGTGGGGGGGTCAGCGAAGGAGGGCCCGCAAGGCCCGTGCTAACTGCGGGGGAGCTGGGGAGTTTCCTGCTGCTGGCTCTGCAGAGTGAGGAAGGCATTCAGGGCAGAGTGGAGGCTAGCCGTTGGTGCCCAGACCATGTGGCCAGGGTCACAGTGGACATGCCCTGCCTGTCCACTGGCACTTGTCACTGGGCTCTGGGCCTGCCCGGGGAAGTAAGAACTGGCCTGGCTGGGGAGGGGACCACAGGCATGCTCAAACCCTCCCACTGCTGACCTGTCCTGTGCCCCGCTTCTGCTTTTCTTTGGTGGCAGCCCTGACAGACTCCACTGGTTCTCCCATCCTCCCAGCCTCCCAGGACCTAAGGCTTCTCCTCCCAGGACCTAAGGCCTGCTGGGCTGCCAGGCCTATGTTTCCTATTTAATAAGAAGAAGATGGTGTTTTTTTAATTATTTGAATAAACACACTCTTGTGCCAGGTTCTGTACTAGGCCCTCTGTCAGGACAAGGCTCATAACGTGCTCTGCTCCCTTCGGCTTCAGTCTCCACAACCTCTGACCTGCCCACCGGAATATGGCTGGGATCAGAAGGCCCACTCTCCTGCTGGGGCATCCCAGGAAGCAAATTGCCTGTTTCTGTGGTTTCTGTGATCTTGGCACTTGGTGACTTGAAGGAGGTGGAAATGTGCTGAGGGCCCTGAGGTCATGACCATCTGGGCACCCTCTATCTTGGCCACTGGGCCCCTGCAGGCTATCCCTCTGCCTGTACTGGGTGGCTGGCAGCATTAGCTCCCTGGCTTAAAGGGGCAAGTAGGCAGGGGAAAGCCGAGCCAAGCTGGGCCTGCCTTGCTTGGCCCAGCTCCCATCTGGACCTGCTCTTGCCCTCTGGTTTCCACTGTTGCCCGTGGGGATGGTTTGACTCACTTCCTCTGACTTTCCCCTCTTGTTTCTCATGTGGCGTTTCCATGCAGACTTGCCACTTGGGACACTGTGAAGGGAGGTGGGCACAGCGCTGATGAGGGAGGTGCCTTTTGTGGGCATAGAGGACACAGGGATCTCACTGACTTTGCTTGGGGAAGCGGAGCCCTGGAACTCACTGGGCCTCTGCACAGAGCTGACACTGTCTGGCCCAGCCTCCTTCTGCTCCTGGTAGACCCCCTACCCTTGGCTGGTAGTGAGGGGATTGGTCCAACAGCCCCCACACCCATGGAGGCTGAGACGGAAGGAGCTGGGCCCCAGAGCAGCCAGGACCAGGAGGGGCCTGTCGGCTGGGTGTGGAGGCAGGAGGTTTGCGGCTCATGAATGAGGCTTCTGAGAGGGAGGGGAGGAGTGTGGGAGCGGTGGCTCTTGAAGGATCTCTTCTGGAGGATTCTAGGCTTGAGGGTAGGAAGGGATAGCCCCCTACCTCAGGTCTCCCCCAAATCCTTATCTTTGATGGCTCAGGCAAAGGCAGGCACCCATGGCTGTCCCTTCTGCACTCAGAATCTGGCCAGGGTTCAGTGGAGTCCCTGCCTTCCCTGGGATCCTTACTGCCTGGCTCAGTGTCCCTGGTCAGGGAGGCCAGGCAGGCAGCTGAGCTTAACGGGCACTTGGAGTCCCACAACCTCTCCCAGACAGCCTTCTATTCCAGGGGCTGCTGCTGCCCCAGGATTGGCTGGTGGAGGTGCCCCCTCTGCAGCCCACATTCCCTCACGGGAAGCAGGAAGTAGGCCTAGCGTGTCCTCGTAGAATTGAATAGCAGGAAGTCTCTCCATTTACACAAAGAAAGTTGGCAGATGAGAGCGGGCGGCCCAACAGGGCCAGGACCACTGGACAGGAGGGGGCCTGGGCATTGCATGGCTCCGCACGCACACACCACGGCCCCTGCAGGCTGAGTGAGTGCCCGCTAAGACAGGGTGGCCCTGGGGGGCCCAGTGCCCTCTCTGGGCACAGGGGTTCAGCCCCGCCCTCCCTGCTAGCTGACTGGTGCCTGTCTCCATGCTGCAGCCCCCCATCAGCACCCCGCGTCGCTCTGACTCAGCCATCTCCGTCCGCTCCCTACACTCCGAGTCCAGCATGTCCCTGCGCTCCACGTTCTCGCTGCCTGAGGAGGAGGAGGAGCCGGTAGGTGTGGCAGCCATGGGGTGGGCTCAGCACAGATGACTCTTAAGGGACCTTCACTGTGCTGTCGTAGTTGGAGGGCCACTTTCCTCTCAGGCACAGTGAGGTGGTGATTAGGCCTGATCAGGGCCCCTCCAACCCCTTCAGTCCATAAGGACCCCAGGCCAGGTTCCCTAGGCATGTTCTTCCCACTCCCGCACCCCAAGGGCTGACCAGGGACCAGCACTGGGAACCGTAGGTGGGACCTGTGTGGTGCCCTTTCTAGTCACCATCTCGGGTAGACGGGAGGCGCTGCCGGGCTGAGAGGTCCTCCCGGCTTGGGCTCCCTCAAGCTCGGGCCCAGCCCTAGGCCTCAGCAGGCTACTCTTGTGACATGCCCCAGCTGAGGTGGCAGCTCTGCTGAGATGGCAGCTCAGGCCTGCAGGGGGAGGGGTTGGGTGTCTTGGTTGTCCGCCACCCATGCCAACACCCCTGCGCTCACGTGGGAATAGTCACTTGCTCTGCCTGGTTCTAGGAGCCGCTGGTGTTTGCTGAGCAGCCCTCAGTGAAGCTGTGCTGCCAGCTCTGCTGCAGTGTATTCAAGGACCCTGTGATCACCACGTGTGGGGTGAGGCCGCCTGTCCCCTCCCCGACCTCTGCACCACCGTGGGGCTGGGTGGGCTGCCGGCCCCTTCCATGTGGAGCCTGGACCTTGGTCACAGGCATGGTCTGGTCACCCAGCAGGTGCCCTCTGCAGTGGGCTTTGGGTGGGGGGTGACTGTGGCCATGCCCCAAGCTAGCTTGTTGTCTCCACAGCACACATTCTGTCGAAGATGCGCCTTGAAGTCAGGTAGGGCCCTCCCAGACCCAGGCCTGGACACCTTGTTTCCCAGCTGGGAGTGAGGCCTCTCCAGGGAGGTCCCGGCACAGGCCCAGCACTGATCATGCCCCTGGCTGCGCAGCGGCTTCTCCGCAGTCTTGTGCACAGCATTTCTGCTGCGGGTGGTGGTGGCCCCAGGGCTCACTCAGGCCAGGCTTAAGACACTGACGGGCGGAGCAGTAAGACCTACAACTTGGGGGATGCCGGGCTCTGCACCTGCTCTCCCTGTTGGAGGCGGCCCTCACTATCAAGGCTGCCACCTCAAAGTCTTGGGCCTTAGAGGCCAGCAGGGTGCCCCAGGGCTGGGTCCCCTCCTGCTCTGTCCCCAGCCCTCATGACCCTGTCCCAGACTTCTGGGTCAGCTGAGAAGCCTCCACCTATCTAGTGGTCATTGGCCTAGCTGTGCACCCCTTCTTGTCCTGGGTACCTCAGAGGGGCAGGTAGATGGGTGGATCAGGTGCCTGATAGAGGCTCAGCCCACCCAGGCTCACCAGGGAATAGTCTAAACCACCCAGCCTTAACACACACATAGCTTGGCCACAGTGCCCTGAACTGCCAGGAGAGAGGGTTGCTGGGTGGGCCATGGGGTCAGCATGCCCTCCCCTCCAGAAAAGTGTCCTGTGGACAATGCCAAGCTGACGGTGGTGGTGAACAACATTGCGGTGGCTGAGCAGATTGGGGAGCTCTCCATCCACTGCAGGCACGGCTGTCGGGCAGCAGGGGTTGGGAAGCCCACTGTCTTTGAGGTGGACCCCCGTGGGTGCCCCTTCACCATCAAGCTCAGTGCCAGGAAGTAAGTACCTCCCTCGTCCCCTAGCTCCCCATCACCCTGGGGTGCTAAAATCAATGCCTCTGGGGACTCAGCCTATTCTGTATCTCACCTCCCATAGAGACCACGAGAGCAGCTGTGACTATAGGCCTGTTCGGTGTCCCAATAACCCTAGCTGCCCGCCCCTCCTCAAGATGAACCTGGAGGCCCACCTCAAGGAGTGCGAGCACATCAAGTGTCCCCACTCCAAGTACGGGTGAGTGGGCGGGGGTGGGTGTGGGGTGGGGTCTGTCCCAGGGTGGGAGTGGGTGGGCAGGAGGGTGGGCAGGTTGGCCTGGGCTGGCATTCACAGTCCTTCCTTCAGCAAACCTTTGTTGAGATCCACCTGTGTGCTGGGTGCTGGGGAGACAGCCAGGGTCTCTGGGGAGACGGACCTTAGCAGGAGCCACACCATCGACTATGTAATTACAAACTGAGGTACAGGTGCCGTGAAAGAGAGACCCAAGCCCCATGGGAACACAGAGGGGATGGAGCACTTGGGGAGTTGGGGGTGGTCAGGAAAGTTGTGAGCTGAGAACTAACGCATGTGTGGGCATGAGCTGGGTAAAGACCAGAGCAAGGGCTTCCGGCAGCTGGACTGGCAGGGGTGGACTTGAGCAAAGGGCCAGAGTTGGGAGCAGAGGGGAGGTGGGGGTGTGAAAGGAGGCAGGCAGACGAGGGGTGTGGAGGAGCCCTTGAACTTTGAGCAGGAGCCAAGTGATTGGATATCCCTTGCAAAGTGGCCCACTGCGTGCTGGGTACTGGTGGGAGCAGGATACATGCTTGGGCATGCAGGTGTGGAGAGGAAGGTAGCCTACCTAAGGTGCAGTGGGCACAAAAGTGGGAATCGAGAGATTCATGGGAATGGGGAGGCAGAGGGAAGGGTCTCGCAGGGTGGGCAGGTGAACAGGGGAGCAGGCAGCCATCCTGTCCCTCCAGGTGCACGTTCATTGGAAACCAGGACACATATGAGACGCACCTGGAGACCTGCCGCTTTGAGGGCCTGAAGGAATTCCTGCAGCAAACGGATGACCGCTTCCATGAGATGCACGTGGCGTTGGCCCAGAAGGACCAGGAGATCGCCTTCCTGCGCTCCATGCTGGGCAAGCTCTCAGAGAAGATTGACCAGCTGGAGAAGAGCTTAGAGCTCAAGTTTGGTGAGGGCCCAGCCCAGAGGGGGCAGGGGGTTCAGCCTCTCCTCTTGGTCCCTGACACCTTCTCATGTCCTGGATGAAAACCAGATGTCCTGGATGAAAACCAGAGCAAGCTCAGTGAGGACCTCATGGAGTTCCGGAGGGATGCATCCATGTTGAACGTGAGTGGGTGAAGGACAGATGCAGAAAGGTTGGGTGGGGTGGGGGACACAGGACTGTCCTTCGGCTTGGGTCCCAGCAGGAGGCTTGCCCTGCTCAAGATCAGGTATCTGCTGGGGAGGGCTGCTGCTGTACCCGCCCAGCCCCAGCCAAGCTCAGTCCAGTGGGCGGGGGACTGTGGAGCCACAGCCATCATGCCTTCTGTTCTTGGCCTTGCAGGATGAGCTGTCTCACATCAATGCACGGCTGAACATGGGCATCCTAGGATGTGAGTATAGGCCCACTGTCACTCCCACCACTGTCACCAAGGCCCCCCCAGGTCCCTCACCAGCTCCTCCTGTCTGCAGCCTATGACCCGCAGCAGATCTTCAAGTGCAAAGGAACCTTCGTGGGCCACCAGGGTCCTGTCTGGTGTCTCTGCGTCTACTCCATGGGGGACCTGCTCTTCAGTGGCTCCTCTGACAAGACCATCAAGGTGGGCAGGGTCTTGCCTAGGGAGCTCTGCAGCCTGGCAGGGTGAGGCTGGGTACTGCACACCAGCTTTGCCAGCTACCTTCTGCCCGTGCGCAGGGCTTCCTCCCATGGGCAGGGCTTTCTCCTTGAGGATAACTTGCTTCCTCATTCCTACCATGCCACCCCAGCACCTGGCTGATCCTGCTGGGACCCACCCTGACCCTGGTCTCTGCAGGTGTGGGACACGTGTACCACCTACAAGTGCCAGAAGACGCTAGAGGGCCATGATGGCATTGTGCTGGCACTCTGTATTCAGGGGTGAGTCAGGCGCGTGTGCACCCACTGACCACAGGGCCCACATAGAGCCAAGGATAAGAGACCCAGTGCTGCTGCTGCCCTGTGGTCTGTGAGCTCAAGCCTGTGTGGCCACATATGTCATGTGGCTGTGTCCGCCCCTCCTGTGAAGCACTCTCGACCTTGAGCAGAGCTGGGTCTCTGGGTGGTGGCATATGGGCCCTCCATCTCTGATGTACATTAACAAAGTATAGCCCTGGCGTGCTTCAGACAGTCAGGAGACAGAGGTGGGACATCAGAGAGCAGAGGCAGGAGCTCAGCCATCTCTGGCCTGAGCACAGCTTGGGAATAGGACTACTACGGAGCAGCCGGCCCAGCCACCCCCTTGCCCCCAGGGTGTTCCCTTCTAGACCTTCCCTCCTGTCTTGTGTCATGAGGCTTTGTGTCGTGGGCATCAGTGTGTATGTATATGTTTGTGTGTGAGAAATTGAGATGTTCACGCACAGGAAGTAGCAGCCTGCCTGCCAGCAGCGCTAACAGGATAATTACCTTCCAGCTCAGCTGCCAGATGCTTGCCAGGCAGGCACAAAGGTTTGGGTTTCCACTTTTAAGGTCCCTTCACTGAGACTGGAATACTAAAGCTGGGCTCAAGGAAGCAGCAGCAGCCCTGGCACTGGCCCAAACTGCTAGTTCCTAGTGGCCCATGCTACCTTGGCCTAAAAGGCAGTGTGAGGATGGTGGCTTCTCCCACCCTGACACCTTGGCTTTGTTTCTCCAGGTGCAAGCTCTACAGTGGCTCAGCAGACTGCACGATCATCGTGAGTGGGGCCTGTGGGAGGGGACAAGCTGCATCACTATCTGGGAGCCCTAGGCATACTGTGTCCCTGGGGCCTGGGCTTAGGGTAGCATGAGGTTTCCTGTCCTCCCTACCACCAGGTGTGGGACATCCAGAACCTGCAGAAGGTAAACACAATCCGGGCCCATGACAACCCAGTGTGCACACTGGTCTCCTCGCACAACATGCTCTTCAGTGGCTCCCTGAAGGCCATCAAGGTCAGGCAAGGCTGTGTGCATGCATGTGTGGGGAAATGGGGTGCCAGATGCCTGGCGGTCCAGCCCACGCTCACAGCCATCCTTACAGGTCTGGGACATTGTGGGCACTGAGCTGAAGCTGAAGAAGGAGCTCACGGGCCTCAATCACTGGGTGCGGGCCCTGGTGGCTGCCCAGAGCTACCTGTACAGTGGCTCCTACCAGACAATCAAGGTATCCCCGTGCCACACTCCCAGTGGCAGGGCACCTCCCTGTGCTGGCACTGTCTAGGCCAGTTCTTGAGGGTTGTACCTGCCCTGCCCCCATCTTTGCCAGGGCAGGGAGACCCTTACACACACCCTGGGTAGGGAGTTGGCTGCCCACTGTGTCTGGAGCCCCAGAGGGTATGATAGTGAGGCACCTGGCCTGGGACCAAGTGGCCTGTGATTGCCCGTAGATCTGGGACATTCGAACCCTCGACTGCATCCATGTCCTGCAGACGTCTGGTGGCAGTGTATACTCTATTGCTGTGACGAATCACCACATTGTCTGTGGCACCTATGAGAACCTCATCCACGTAAGAGCGGATACCTAGGGGTATGGTCTGACTCTGGGTCCCTGTCCAACCCTTTCTGTATCTCTGACCTGCCTGTGCCATCACCTCAGGTGTGGGACATTGATAGCAAGGAGCAGGTACGGACCCTGACAGGCCACGTTGGCACCGTGTATGCCCTGGCAGTCATCTCGACACCAGACCAGACCAAAGTCTTCAGTGCATCCTATGATCGATCTCTCAGGGTGTGTGCTGGCCTGGTAACAGTGGAAGGCTCAGGGTTGGGGCCAGGCCTAGGCAGGTCCTCATATCCTATGTGCCCTCAGGTTTGGAGTATGGACAACATGATCTGCACACAGACCCTGCTGCGTCACCAAGGCAGCGTAACAGCTCTGGCTGTGTCCCGGGGCCGGCTCTTCTCGGGGGCTGTGGACAGCACTGTGAAGGTCAGTGCTGTGGCTCAGGCCATCCAGAGGGGCTGCTTGCACAAGTGGATCAGGGGCTTGGGGGGTGAGGAACCAGCAGCCCTGGGTGGGTGACAGTGGAGGGCAGGTATGGGTGGCAGGTGGTGTTAGGGCAGGATGGCCCAAGGGGCACCTGAAATAGAGCCCTTCCTCTGCAGGTTTGGACTTGCTAGCAGAATCCAGGCCAGGTTCTGGCTTCTTCTGGGCCTGCCCTAGGACTATCCAAGCCAGGCTGGCCACATGGGTGGTCTCGGAGGTCTCTGCCCACCCATTGGGGACAGGCAGGCAGGCTCAGCTGGCCAGGCAGTGCTCTCCCCCCGCCTTGTGCCCTGCGAGCCTCCCTCTGCCTGGCTCTGTCATCATTGCTGCCAGGATGGTGCCCAGCCCCTCTATCTACACTCCAGGTATAATGCTTACCTGGGCTACCCTCCGTCCCCACCCGATGGACTTTGGGGCCTTTTTACTCACCTTTTCTACTGTTTTTAGACTGTACATAGATTTGATTACTTCTTCCTTGAAATAAAAGCTGCACAAACTGTGGGTATGAGTGGGGACAGTCCTGGGATAAGGGAGAGGCCACCCAAGAACACCAGTGTGCCCAGGCACCAGCAGCCAGTGGGACGGTGAGGAGAGCCACAAAGGAGCTCCTGTTGTCTGTCAACCCCAGGATGTAGCCCTCTCAGTGACTTCCCCTCCCAGCCAGGAACAGGCTCGCCCACCATTCTCCCCAACACCCTCAAAAAGTGAGCCAGGCAGCTCCATTTTCTGCTGTTTATTGACAGCTGACAAGAGCTCCCTGCCCAGACCCCCCTCCCCACCTGCTGGAGCCCCAGCCTGGGCCACCCACTGAGAGGTCAGGTAGATGGCTAGGTGCTGGCTATCCACTAGGTGAAGCATAATGGCATGACAGCTGGATGGGGCCTCACATGCCCAGACACCACCTTGGCTGACCCCTCCACCCACCCACATCACAATCGCTGGTTTTCGTCATTTTTTAATTTTTTTTTTAAGAAATGTCAGAAGTTGTGCCCAACACACGTGGATCAGCAAACACAACAGAGGCCAGTCAGTACTTTTTGGAGGGGCAGGGGAAGAGGAAAGAGAGGGCGAGAACGACCACATGACACAGCCTTGGACCACGAGCAGAAGCGTCCGTGGGAACTCGAGTAGGGGTGGGCTGGCCGCCTGCTGTGGGCCTGGGGAGGGAAGGTCAGGCACACCCTCACATAGCCTGGCATGCATGCTCTGCACCCACTGCTGACACCCAGCTGGCGTGCCAATGTGTTCACTCTGTGCGCACAGCTCCCCAAAGCCCAAGCTGACCCTCACACATCAGCAACCCCTAGAGAGGAGGGAGCCTTCCCCACAGTCTCCAGGGCATGGAGGACACAGCCCAGCAGCAAGGCACATCCTTCAAGTTCTTCGGACACAGAGAAGTTAGGAGAGGGCAGAGGGGGCCCTGGTGGAGCACAGACCCCTCCCCAGACCCCAGCTTCCTGTTTGTGCTACTGGGCCTAGGGTCTTGCATGGAGGGAAGGAAGGATGGACAGACAGTGGCAGGGGCCTCTAACAGCTTTTGTCTTGAGCAAGACTCCAGTGTCCTTGCAGTTGGTAAATGGTTTCTATAGAATCAATAATATTTTTTCTTTTAAATATATATTTGTTAAAGTTATACCTTTTTGTTTCTCTGGGGAAATCTGCCTCAGCTCATTCCCAATAAATTAATACTCTTGGTAGCTTATATTCTGGGGTTACAGTGGAGCAGGGGGCCTGACCCCAGCCCCTTGTGCTATGCCAGAGTGGCTGGCAGAGGTTCCTAATGGGCAGTTCTATGCTGGGCATAGGCCTGTGCTCTACCACATTGGGGAGGGGGCTACAGCGGCTGCTCCCCTCCCACTGTCCCCAGGGCAGGCCCAGCCTGGACTCAGGGCAGGAGAGCCAGGGGCTGCCCCTCCTTTACACACAGTGGGCAGAGCCTGGTGGCGGGTGGGCAGGTTGCCCAGCAGTTATTGCACAGGGAGCAGCAAACAGGGATGGGCACCCACAGGGCTGCAGCATCTGTCCAGAGCCCTTGGGTCTCCCCACCAGGCAATCCTCCAGGCTGGGCGTCCTGCCTGGGCCCTGGGGGCAGGAGTTGTGCTTGTGCAGGGGCTGGGCAGCATGACCCGCCCCGGCCTCATGGCCGCGGGCGTCTGGTGGGCTGTCCCCTGCACCTGCCCCCCCCCACGCCCCCGCCCGCCGCCCTGCTCACTTGCGCCTCGCCCAGAGGTGCCCATCCTGAGGTAAAGGTCAGTGTGCGGGCCAGAGCCCAAGCGGACCCAACATGGGCCGCGTCACTCCAGCATGGCGTCCAGCTGGTCCGCCAGGTCATCGAACATGCTGCCGATGTCGTCCAGGATGCTGCCTGTGCTCTTCTCCTCCGTCGCCGACGGGCTGGGGGCGGGCGCATCATGAGTGGGGTGGGATGGGTGGGGCCAGCAAAGAACACCCACCCGGATCTCTCGCTCTATGCCCCACCCTACCAGAGACCAAGTGCAGCTTAATCAACTGTGGGTGTGGCCATCCGAAGACCACGCCCACGTGGTATGGGCCCCTTCCCGCCCTCGATTCCACTCTGTACGTAGCCTCAGATCGACCTAGGTGGAGTGTAAAGCCTGTCCATGTCAGCCCGCACCAGCAGTGTAGAGAGGAGACAACTTCAGATCACTCTCTCAAGATATTGGCCACGCTTCTCACACTACCCTAAAGGGAGCACAGCAGCCTAAGAGTTTGCCTGGGCTGGCAGACACCACCCATGTCGGACCCCACCCCTCGGAGTAAGGGTCAGACCTGAGACTACAACCCAAAAGCATCGGGTCACGCCCCTCCCTCCGGGACTCCGCCTCAGCCCGTGCACAGCACTTTCAGGCTACACGCCCAGTCCCTTTCCACACCCACACCAGACCCCACCCTACACCTACCGTAGGCCTTGTGTGTCTTCCTGCCGTATCTTTTCTTCTACAGCTTGCAGCGCCGCCGCCAGGCACGCGCTTGTCTCCTCTAGCTTCTGCCGGGCGCTGTCCACGGGTGAGGCACCGTCAGGTGCAGCGGGGGACACAGCGGCGGCGGCGGCAGCTGCGGCGGCGGCAGCAGCGCGCGGTGGTTTGGCGGGCACATGCAGCGCGGGCGCGCTGGGGGACGGGGGCTTGGCGGGACTGGAGCTCAGCGAGGGCGGTGTGCTAGTTGGCTTGGCAAGGGCGGCTGGCGGCTGACGTGCCGGCGAGGGTGTGGGCGACGGGCTGGCGCTGCCTGACTGTAGCCCTGCCGCGACCTTGACCGGCTTGGGCGCCGTGGGCGGCGGTGGCGGCTTGGGAGACACGGGCGGCGGTGGCGTGCCATGGGCACGCTTCACCTCTGCGGGGAGGAAGAGATTTGCACCACAGTGGGAGGCCGCACTGACCATGCTGGCACAAGCCCTGTCTCAGCGCTCCGCCAAGCACCCAGGACCTGAGATACAGCCCTCCGCTGCCGCTGCCCCAAGTTCTCCGCGACCGCCAGGGGGCGCGCTTTCCCGTGCAAACCTTTTCAAACCCTGCCCTATGTGCCCCACCTTTATCCCGCTCCAGGTGTAACTGCTGCAGCCATTGGCCCTTCCCTCGCTTGACTGCCACAGGGCCTTTGCATCTCTGATTCTTCTGCTTGGAATGCTTTCCCCTCCTTCCTGTGCTGGGGTCACTCATCTGGGTCAAAATCCTCCCTCTACTGGTGCTACTATTCATGGAATTCTGTGCCTCCTTCACTGAGCGACGTGAGAACTAGCCACCCTCCTCCCAACTCTGGGCTGGCAGAGTTGTCCTATGGGTGGATGGATGAAAGGGCCTGAAGACACTTTCCCACTCACTCCACCTGGCTCCCATCAAATCCTCTCAGACTGTGGAGTTGGGAGGTGGGGTGGAGGCCCTTCCCCAGCTAGCTCCCTCACCTACCTGGGCTGCTGGGACCTGGCAGTGGCACCTTCTTGGAGGCAGGTGTGGGCGACCCCTGGATCTTCGGCACTGGCTGAGCCAGGACAGGCTTGGGAGAGACAGGTGGCTTGGCTGGCTTCCGGGCATCACTGTCTGGTGGGGGCAGTGGGGGCAAGTGCATCAGGTCGGAGGGAGGAGGCTCAGTGGGTGGTGGTGGGGGAGGCAGCTCCAGGGGCCCAGCCTGCTCAGAGGCTGGTCGGCGGCGCACAGTGCCTGTGCCATTCTGGTACACAGACAGTGGCGGGGGTGGCTCAAGACCTGCCTCCCGTTCCTTGGCCTTGGGCCTGCGCTTGACCGTGTCGGACTCAGTCAAAATGAACTTGATGTTCTCCTGCTGGCTCTGCTTGGCTCGGATGCGCCTCTTGAGTGTGGCACTGGCTTCCACCCGGGCCAGGGGCGGGCCTTCCCCACTCGCCTCACCTTTGGCTGGACCTCGGGGCCGCTGCCGGGCAGAGCCTTCCTCCACAAAGTGGCTGTGATCTGCAGACCCCACTGGTTCCCCAGGCCCCCGGCGGGCAGTGGCCAGAAGTCCTGTGACGGGCCCACTGAGCGTACGGCGCCGGTTTACCACCTCACCGTCAGGCCCAATGGCCTCCTTGTGCTTCACTGAGGCCAACACTGTGGCTACCCGGCCTGGCTCTGGGCTGGCAGGGCGAGGTGTGGGGTGGCCCTCAGGGGGCCTACGGGCTGCCCGGCCCCCACCCCCAATGGATGACAGTTCAAGCATGGCTGCAATGCTCTTCACACTGCCAGCACTGCCTGTGTCCACACTACCAGCCAGATCACTAGCCCGCCGGCGTTGTGCCCGAACCCCCAGCCGGCCATTCTCAGTCCCAGCCCCCTCAGTCTCGGCATCTGGTGCTGACTCATCAGCCAAGTTGGCACTGGCCATGGCTGAGCTAGAGCGCTTCGGTGGGGGTGGTGGGGGCCCCTTCTTTCGGGGCCGCACAGCGAAGGACTGGCTGCGGTTGACATTCTTGTCAGCGTTGGCAGGTGCCCGCACAGAGTGGCTTCGGCCCACACGCCGCTGGACTGTGGCATAGGGCCCCACGGCAGCTGGGACCAGCAGCTCGTCACGCTCTGGCTCGCTGTCAGATGCTGCATAGCGATTCAGGCTGTGGGCGCGCTTCTTGGGCCGCCCTGGCTCCACATCAGCCTCAGGGGGCAGGCACAGCATGGGCACAGGTGTGGACACAGGTGCAGGTACAGGCCCTGGAGCAGCTGGCCCTGACTCACTTTCCATGGGCTGAGGCAGCACATAGGCAAAGCCACGGTGTGTAGGTGACTGAGGCAGTGAGCGGGGTGACATGGGTCGTTCTATTGGTGGCAGCAACTGTGGGGTGGGCTTCACCTTGGCCGTGGCTGGGGCTGGACCATGAGGCCCCCCTGAGGCCTGGGGGGAACCTGGCCGGGCTTTAGTGGGAGTCTGGGGGGGCGTAAAAGGGCCGGCACCTGTTGGAAGGACCTGTCGTGGCTTGCCGGGCACTGGGGGCACGCTGGCCCGCTTGACACTGTGGCCGTGGCGGCTGGGCCGAGCCTCCTTGGGTGGAGTGCCAGGGGCTGCCCCCTCATCCAGCAGGTACTCCTGGCTTCGTGACATGGGGCTGCCAGGCCCAGGGGGCCCGTCACCCAACAGTTCCTGAGAGCTGCTCATGTGCCGTGCCCGCCCACCCAGGCTGGGCTCCTGACGCATGGAAGCCCTCGGGGTGGGCGGCAGGTGGTTGGAGGGTTTTTCAGCAGTGGCGGTGGCAGCCCCTTCTGCTGGGCCGGTCATGGCAGCCTGCAGCTCCCCACTGAGCTCGCTGTCCTGGAAGGTGGTCATTTTAGGAGACTGGCAGTCAGCCGGGGCAGGCTCAGGTGGGGGCGGTGACTCGATAGCCATCACTTCAAGCGACTGTGGTGCCTTCCGGCGTAGGGGTCCCCCTTCATACTTGGCGTACTCTGCTTTCTGCAACTCTGCCAGTTTCCTCACTGCCAGCATCAGCTTCTTCTGGTGTCCTGAGAGGGGCATGGAGCAAGTAAGGCCAGGGAGGGTGGCAAGGACCAGGAAGCGATGGGGGCCGGGGCCTCACCCAGCTTGGTGATTCCAATCTCCTGCAGGTCCTCCCAGGTGATGTCAGTGATGAAGTCAATGTTCTCGTAACCGTTGTCCACCAGCACCTTATAGTACTGGGCTAGGCCGATCATGGACAGCCACACGGCCAGGTTAGCCTGTGGGGCAGGGGACACAGAAGGCAGCCACAGTTGGCTGCTCACAGCCTCCTTGCTGCTTGGATCTGCCAGGCGAGGGGCATTGGGCCAGCCCGGCACAGATAGACATAGGACAAAATGACAGGCCAGAGGTGTCAGCTTTGGAGACAGAAGCCCAAGGCCAGCTCATACGCACATGCAAACATACACACACATGGGGCAACCTTGTCCTCAGGACAGTTTGGGGGAGAGGGAAGAAAGCACTTCCTCACCTACCCAGTCAGCCATGGGGACAGCACCTGGTAGACACATCCCACACATCATGGACAGACACACAGCACCATCAACCAGATACATGTACACGCACATCCTGCATCCCAGCCATACACGGGCACTGACACCCCTCTGTGTCACGCTCACACCCTCACCATTTCCCCACTTGCATCAGGCAAGGTCACATGTCCACATCACACATGTGTGCAAATACCCATGATGGTCTTCACCCAGAACCACCCAGTGGCTTCCTGAATGGCATCCACGTGTCCACACTCCCAGCTGGATATCACTAACGCACCAACACACAACATACTTGGTCGCCCCTTAGGTTCATCAAGCTAAGTGAGGCCCAGACATTCTTGCTAGGAGGACCTCTGAGCTGCTGACTGAAGGGGGCAAAGCAGGATGAATGAGCATGAACGGGCCTGTCCCCGACCCACGGCCCTGGGGGCTTTTGGTAGCCACGGCATCTCCCCCATTGATGGATGGGAAACCACAGCTTGGCAAGAGGACCAGAGAGGCAGTATTGATGCAACAGGCCCTGGGCTCACCTTGTCCTGGCCCAGAATCTGTCCCACCACCTGGGTGTCTATTGTAACAGTGTGGCCTGTGGTCGGTGTAGGTGTCAGCCGTCAGTGTAGCCAGCACGTGCAGCTGAATGTGTGGGTGTGTGCATGCAGTCAGTCATCGAGGGGCACCTTGAATATATTTAGGGGATGTGTGCTATCTGTGTACATGGAGCATGCTCACACACATCTTCCCCACATGTCCCTGGGTCTGTGCAAGCACATCCCATCAATGTGGGCCCCTCTGTGGTGTCTGGGTGGGTATGCAATGAGCAGCACTGCAGAGGTGCCAGGTGGCCCTGTGTGGCTGCCTGAGTGTGGAGGAAGTCTTTGCAAAAGCATGTAGTGAAGATGGGAAACTCTCCCCTCACCCTGAAGGCCTTCACAGATTGTCTCCCTGCCTTAAGGAGGCTGGCCTCAGTGCCTGTGATGGACAGAGGCCATGCCATCCAGGCTGGTCACTGCTGGGGGACATCCTCTGCTCTCCTCTCACTGGAGCCCTGGAGGACAGGGAAGGCTGTAGCCAGGGAGTCAGCCTGTCTGTCTGCCCGTCCTGGGCCTGGCCACCAGGGCGCAGAGGGCCTTACGGGTTTGTGCTCAGGCAGCCAGTCAGGAATGCTCAGGCTGCTGATCTCTGCTGTGATCTTCTTCCGGTGGCCTGGCTTGGTGACCCCGATGGCTGTGAGGTCCTAAGTAGAGGAGAGGCCCTTTAGCTGGAGGCTGGGGGCCTATTTCTGGATCATGGCTGGTGGCCAGCCTTCAGGGAGCTTACCTCAGGGGTCATACGGCTGATGGTAGGCAGGTCATAGCCAGCGCTGAGGAAGTTGGGGGCATACAGCTGTAGCTGGAACGTGGCGAGCCACTGGCTAACAGCCTCAGCGCTCTGGAAGACACAAGGCACCCGCTGCAGGCCCGCCCAACCACCCACCCACCCTCCGGGCTCACACCCAGCCACTGAGATGCCTCCTTCTCTGTGCAAGCTCAGTCTGCTGTCCGCTGGTCCTTCTGTGGCTAGGTCAGCCTGGCACCAGTGCTCCCTCCTCACTCTGTGGTCTTGGATGCCGCCGTCTTGAGCATCGCCCAGCATTGCAGCCTCCTTCCGTGATCTCCACCAAGAGGGTCCAGCTGTCCTGACTTCCCCCTCCCCTCAATCCTGCACCAGGGATACCCTGCAGTGTGGCCCCATGGGAGGGGCTCTGGGAATGGGGCCTCAGTGCTGCTGCTCACTCCCTGGAAAGTGGGCTCTATCCAGAAGTATATAGGACTCAGCCAGCAGCTCACGCCTTCACCAGCACACGGGTCATGCACACAGGACCCATCTCACTCATGCACACGCCTTGTCTCATTTCACACCCATGCCCTTTCGCATGCACACACACAGGCACACGTGCCCGCCTCACAGTCATACCACCCACACATATGCATACCCCTGTTCACCTCACACCCACGTCACATTTCTTAGACACATTAACTCACATACACTGCCCACACAATAGACAACACCTACACACAAACTGACAGAGAGACAGAAGGACCAGGCTGGCCTGTCAAGGGCCCCCAGTTGTACTGTGACCAGGCCAGGCAGGCTACCCAGGGTGCCCCTCCATGCATCTGCCTCAGGCCCTGTACCTTGCCCTCCGACGCCAGCTCCAGCTTCTTGGGTGGCTGTTCCGCATAGACCTGCCCAGCATGGGCCACTGGAGGCTGGGACCGGGCCGCACCTGGGGACGAGGGCAGGGTGGGGCAAGGGCCACTCAGGGGCCACCTCCCTGCCAGGCCAGCAGTGCTGCATCCTTGCTCTTACCTGTGGAGCCCTCTGGAGGCTTGATGGGACTATCCCCAGGGCTGGACTCGGAGACAGACTTCTGGGAAAGCACTGTTGCCAAGAGCTGCAACCCAGACAGGCCGGCTGGCCAGTGCTGCTCTGGACCCAGGCCACCCCAGCCCTGACACCACCACACCTACCTTGACCCCTTCAGAGCCTGCATGCAGGGTGTGGGCCCCACTGCTCCGGCCACCAGCCACACTGCTCAAGCTGCCACTGCGGTCCCCACCTGCCAGCACAAAGGAACATCACCTGGTGCTCGCCCTGCCTAGCTTGGAGGCTGCATTGCAGAAGTGCTGCCACTCTGGCCCTCCGGAAGCCCCCTACCTACCTGCAAAAGGCTTCCTCAGCACCCAGATCTCTTCAGGGGGTGCAGAGGGTCCCGATGTGCCACCTCCCTGGGGTGGGCTTGGTTCAGTGCCTGCTCGGGAACCTGTGGGCAGAGTATAGCTTCCCTAAGTCCTGGACCAGCCCAGCCTGGGGGCTTGACATCGAGAGGAGGGCATCCTCTGGCCTGGTCCCTGAGCCTGGGCAGAACAGAGGCCCAACACATGCACACTTCGGAGGTCAGCACTATAGCCTCCCTCTGCCCTGGCTATCTCTAAGGAGCTGAGAGACCCTCAGAAGACCCCTCCCCACCCCAAACATTTGAAAGCAGGAGTGTGGCAGAGAGGGGCCCAAGTCAGTGGCTGTCCTACCAGTGGCCCTGTAATCCTGGGGAGGCAGGAGTTGGTGCAGATTGCCAGAGAGAGCAAACTCCTCTATGCTATAGGAACAGGGGAGAGGAAAGAGGCACCCAGGAGCCTGGGGCCAGGCTCCCCACCCAAGGGAACTAGATTACTATGAGTATGCTGTCTGCACCTCCTAACTGGACTCCATCCTGCTCTTTCACCCTATCTGTCTATCTTTGTCTGAAACTATGGCCCTGTGGCCATGGCCTATACCCTTCTCCCTCTCCTTCACCCTGTGCCAGCCATACTGGGCCTCCTTTGGTAACTTACATATGTCACATTCTTTTTTTTTACACCTACAGCACCTGGTCTTTCTAGGTGGTCTCCCATCCAAGTACTAACCAGGCCCGACTCTGCTTAGCTTCCGAGATCGACAGGATCGGGTGTGTTCAGGATGGCATGGCCGTAGTTACATGTCACATTCTTTCCTGTTTCCATGCCTTTGCACATGTGGTTCCACTGTCTAGATTGCTCTGCCTATGGCTGGTCCCTCCCATTTCTCAAGGCCTTCTCTGACCACACTGCGTAAGCATGTCGTCTGTGTCATTGGTTGGTACATTTCCTTCCATGTTTACATCGCTGTCCCTTGCTCCCCTCCCTCCCAGGGGACAAGCTCCTTGAGAGCAGAAATGGTGTCCATCTGGGTCATCATCTATTCCTAGTGCCCAGTACCCAATGTCTGTTGAATAAATGAAAGAATGGCATAAGGACACTGATGAGGAGACCACTGGTAGGACACACGGCTGGATACCACTCTGGACCCCACTCCTAGCAATGGCTAGCGTTTGGTCCTTGCCTTGCCACCCAACATATGTGCACTCGCTTCCTTCTGGCCCGTGAGCCCAGGCCTGGATGGGACTTGCCTGCTCGCTTGACAATGGCCTCTCCCAGGGAGGACGGGAAGTAGCCCACCCGGTCGTTGCCCGTCCGGTTGTCATGGATACAGCCCTTCCATCGGCCATCTGGATGCTGCTCAAGGACCTGGCCAGATGAGGTGGGGGGAGCACACTCAGGGAGACTTCCAGGTCAAGCAAGTGGGTGGCCTTCACTTCCTGCCCACACCCTGAGACTTCCTGATTACCATGGGGAGTGTTATGGGGTGAGCATCCTAGATCCCACCCATCCCTGAATCCATGCCATCCTTACTGTGATGATATCCCCAGCTTTCACATTGAGGCTGGTCAGATCATAATTGTTGCAGTAATCCTTGGTCGCCCGGACCTGCAGAGCCGCAGACGCCTCTGTGGACAAAAGAGGTAGAATCCCCAGACCCGTGAACCAGCCTGGCCCAGGCCCCACTCCAGGCCCCCTGCGCAACTCAGGCCCACCTCGCAGCAGCTGCTTGATCTCCTTGCTGGCCTGGGATGTGGTAAACTGGTGCACGATATCCAAGGCTGTCTGGCTGTAGGTGTTCCTCACGTGGGCGTTGATCCCATTCTGCATGTGCCAAGGGGTGAGGCCTGTCAGGAGTCCCCACGCCCCTACCTGGCCCCAGCTGCCCCTGTGCCCTCAACTCACATCCAGCAGCAGCCGAACCACTTCTGTCTTCCCACAGAGTGCGGCCTCGTGGAGGGCTGTGCCGGACTTGGTCTGGCGGTTAATGTCAATGCCAGCTTGGAGGAGGAGTCTGACGGGAAGGCAGAGGGAGCAGGCAGGGCCTACAGCAAGAGCCCTCTGTCCCAGCACCCCAAAGCTGAGCCCCAATTTTCAAGGGTTTGAGGATGAGCCAGCCCTGCCCACCTCCCTGATAACATGGTACCTGACAGTGACCAAACACTTGTGGACGTGCCTGCCCTTGCTAACCCTTCACAGCGGTTATCTTGTCTCATCTCAACACAGGCACTGGTGAGATGCCCACTTTATGGATGGAGGAACTGAGGCTCAGAGAAGTTAAGCATGTCCGTAAGTGTCAGGGATATCTATGATAGAGCCCAGGCTGTGGGCCCATGGATGCCCCCTCCCCAGCCCTCTCCAGTGCATCCTTTACGTGGGCACCTGGAGGCATCCCTGGCATCCAGAGGCCTGATCATGTGCCCACAGCTCCCTGGCTGCTCCCTTCTTATCACCAAGCCAGGAGCAAGACCCTCAAGCTGGGTTCCCCTCCCCCTACCACCACATGGCCATACCTGATGATGTCAATGTGGCCGTTCTTGGCTGCCAAGTGCAAGGGACTAGTGCCATTGGGGTCAGTGGTGTCCCCTGGCCGGGGCTCCAGCAAGGCTGCGCACATGTTGCTGCTTAGGAGTAGCTGGACCACCTTGATGGAGGGGTCAAAGTAAGGGGGCACAGAAATGGGGCAGGGGGTTGCACATCTGCCGCTGACTCCAGCCTCAGAAGAGGAAGACGGAGCAGACAGAGTGTTGGTCATCTCCCAGGAGACTTACCCCAACACGGCCGAACTCACAGGCCAGGTCCAGAGGCGTCTTCCCCGAGTTGTCCACCATACATGGGTTGGACTGGTGCTGGAGCAGCATCTCAGACTGCATGGCCCGCAGAGTGCAGTCAGGCCCAGGGCGTCTGTTGAGCTCACACCACTCCAGGCACCCTGCCACCCTTGAGGTGGGCCTTACCACATCGTAGTGACCATGCTGGGCTGCCAGGTGGAGGGGAATATGGCCCTCATCCGATGGGATGTTCACTGCCGAGCCCGCCTTTAACACCAGTTTCATGGGTTCCTTCCGGCCCTGCCAGGCCGCATAGTGCAATGGCCGCATGCCTGATGGCAGGCAGGGGCTGTTGGAAGCTAGCTTCTGACCCTGAGCCCACCCTGACCTCCAGGTCATAGATCCCATGAGGTCCCACCTAGACCCAGACTAAGACTTTGGGAGGGACCTTAATCAAGGGACCATCCAGTTCTCTGGGGACCCCTGACTTCAGCTCCCTGCCCCTGGCTCTGAGGTCCCTGGCAGGCCTTGCCTTTGTTGTCTTTGATGTCCACAGCAGCCTGGGCTTCCAGCAGCAGAGTGATCAATTCTGTGTTCCCATTCAGGGCCGCGTGGTGCAGGGCAGAGAAGCTGGGGTAGGTAGCAAACACATTTGGGTAAGGACCAGGGAACCAGGCCTTCCCCAGGAGCCCCCCAGCCCTCATCCTAGACAGGCACTCTCTGGCTTAGAACTCACCCATCTGGGTCCTGGAAGTTGACATTGATCTTCTTGGTGGAGCCCAGGAGCTCTGGGAGTAGGAATGAGACACGGTGAGGGAGGCTCTGTCCAGCCCCTCCTTCAGCCTGCCTGGGTCCCAGCCCCCTCCAGGCAGCCTAAGAACAGGCAGAGGGT
Organism: Rousettus aegyptiacus; assembly: GCF_014176215.1. NCBI lineage: Eukaryota > Metazoa > Chordata > Mammalia > Chiroptera > Pteropodidae > Rousettus > Rousettus aegyptiacus. The sequence continues at coordinate 15,172,989 of NW_023416311.1, read as the reverse complement.
GCTAACTGGCTCCCTGGCAAGCTAAGAGCCAAAGCTATCTAGGTCTTTAGTCTAGAAACATTCATTCATTCATTTAACTCTGTTCCCTGCACTCAGCTACAGGTACCAGCTTTTGGACCGTAGTTTCCCACTAAACTAAGATGTTGAGAGGTTCACAGGGCCCGAGTTTCCAGGCTTGTCCCTGCCTGGGCACAAAAGCCAGGGCTGTGAACACACACAGGCACACACGTGCACATGTACCCCCTCCCTTGGGACTCTGGCTGAGCACCTGCTGATGGTAGGAGGGAGAGAGCCGGACCAATCTGTCTCTCAGAAGAACCCAGATGGGCTGGGGGTGGCCCGGGAAGGCTGGGACACCCGGAAATGGGAGTATCTCTGGGGGTAAGATCTACATTTCCAGGATGCAGCCTCTCCTCCCTCCTAGCCCTGGGCCTGGCCACTATAGATGAGCTCCACACAGCAAGGCAGGAAAGGGAAAAAAGTGAGTGGGCCAGTGCCTCTAAGCAAACACACAAGAATGGCTACCTCATCTACAGGAGCACACTCAAGCCCCAGGATCAGCTGCCTGAAGCCCGAGGGGCCCAAACTTCCCCTTTGGGGCTCCAGTCTCCACTTGGGGCCTCCCTGGTCCTGGCCCCCACCAGCTGCCTGCCAGAGGAGGGGAGCCCACCCATGCCCTCCCTGTGGGCTCAGGTCCAGCCGGACGTGGGCCAAGCCACTGCCTGTCTAGGCCATGGTTACATAACCCATTTGTGGGTCAGTTGCTCTGTGAGGGAGGGGCTAGCAGGACAGAAGCCCCTTTGTCCAGGCCCAGGATAGGGATGGGGGCAGGGGGCCCAAACGCAGAGAACTGAGGGAGTCGAGTCATAGAGGGGCTGCTGCAGGGCCACTCAGTGCAGAATGTGGGTCCCCCAATGACCCATAAAGCCCATGAAGTCAGATGGGCCCAAATTTGAATCTTCTCTCTGCCCCTTACTAGCCCTATGGCCTGGGCCCTGAGCTTGAAAGAGGCTACCAGGTTGGCCTCTTAGACCTAAAGATGTTCCCAGACATAAAGCACAAAGGGTCTGGCACAGAGTCAGTCAGCTCAGTAAGTGGTGATGACTAATATTACCTCTACAGAAACCCTACCCCCATCTTCCAGCAAGGGGGACTTCCTTCTAGCAGCCTAGGCTCAAGAAGGAGGCATTTCTACTCTCTGCCCCTCCCCCTCTGCTCAGACACTTTGCTGGCACTGAAGTCCATCTATATCAGCAGCAATGCCACCCTTCCCCTCTGTGGTCCAGGCCAAAAGCTTGAAGTCAGGCTCGGGTCCCCTCTTGATGATCTTAAATCTTTTCCATTGGCAAATCCTGTTGGCTCTACCTTCAAGACACACTCAAAGCACACTCAGGACCCTACCATTTCTCACTACTGCCATTGCCACCACCCAGAACCAGGCTAGTATCTGTCAAAGAATCACTGCTATCGCCTTCCCACTGGTGTCCTCACTTCCTCCTTGGCCCCTTCAGTCTATCCTCCGTATCCATTGAGGTCAGGGGAACCCTGTTGGAACATGAGACTGATCGCCTTACTCTTCTCCTAAAGACTCTCCAACAGCCCCTGCCTCACTAGACAATGGCTCTGCATGATGCAGTCCTTTGACTTTCTCAGCTCTAACACATTGGCTGTCCTGCCACAGGAACTTTGTACATGCTGTGTATATGTGTGTAGGCCACTCTTTCCCTAGCTATCCCCATGCTTCCTTCCCTCATGTCCTTCAGGTCTTTATCCAAATGTCACCTGCTTGGTGAAGCCTCCCTGGTCTCCCCATCTAAAATGATAAACCCCCCACATCCCATATCTGTTGTATTTTTTTTCTTTAGCTCCCATCACAATCATTAATCTTGTTTATTGTCTATCTATCACTAAACTGCTAGCTCCAAGAGGACAAGTTTTCATCTATTTTGCTCACTGCTCTATGCTTCATGGCTGAAACAGTGCCAGGTGCATACAAGGTGCTCAGTAAATTGGAGACTGGTCATATCCTAGTGCCACACACCTTCCAGGGTCGGCTTCAGGCATGTGACCTATGCGGTACTCAAGCCCTCTGTCCCTCATCTAGTTGGATGCTCTGCTATTGCCATCTTGAAATTCTTAAGTTTTAGACAAGGCACCCATGTTTTCACATTGTACTGAGCCTTGTGAATTATGCAGCCTGGCCTGCCATAGTCACTTATTTAGCTGAAGAGAGCATGACATGGTTGTCCCGTAGTACCCCCCACCCTGCCCAGGGCCACGTTCTCAACCACCAACCCTGAAATGTTCTGCCCAACTCTAATGTTTGTTTGTTAATGCCCGCTTTTTTTATTTCCAGAGTAGCCAGCTCTCAGCTTCTCTCACAAAACTTCCTAGGCTGGGTCCCTCTTCTTCCCACAGCCAGGGCCTCCCAGGAAGCAGGGCCAGGTGCTCTGACTGTAACCCATAGCCAGGCCCACCTGCTCATCTGGCTATACCTGCAGGAGCTGAATTTTAGAGGGGATGGAGGTCAAAGCCCAGGAAGTGACATGGTTACCAGTGGGGAGGAGGAGTCTCCAACCCAAAAGAGACAACTCCCCATATGAGGAGAGACATCTTGCTAAGGTCATCTTACCCCTCTCACAACTGCTGGTCTCCTCAAAGAGGAAAACAGCTGGAATTGGATGGAGGGAAACTTGAGGTCTTGGAGCACTCCCCCAATTCCTGTGGAAGACACTAGGCACCAAAGAAGGTACCAGAACTGAAGCATGCCTGGAGCTGCAGTAGAGCATGGCTGAAGGGGTCTGGGTAGGTGAGGGACAAGGAGGGAAGGAAGTACCAGGATGAAAGTCGCAGGAGCTTCCTTTCCCTTTCCACAAGGACACTAAGTCCTACGGATTCCACATTGGTAATAAGACATAAACTTTGCTCCCCAACAGGACTTGGGCTCTCCCATCTCTCGTCTCTCCAACCCTCTAACTGCTCTCCTGGGACCACCTCTACTTTTGAGGTCAGCTCCAAACTCCAGGCTGCAGAGGCCCCATCCCCTTTCCCACCCCACCCTCATGGCCTCCCTCCATCCCTCTGACCAGATGCTCCTCCAACCACGGAAGCCACTCATAGGCCACCCCCACAGAGTCACTTCTGTCCCCTAAAGGGATGTGGTACTGGCCTCCTCTGGTCCCATCTCAGAGTAGCTTGAGCCCTGTGGCCTCCAGTGGCAAGGCACCCTCTCAGTTCCCACTAGGAAGCAGGGCCAGCGCAGTCTCCTCCCAGCTCCCTGAAGGCAGGGAGCTCCTGGCCACATGCTGGAAAGGAACTATTAGTGGGCCAAGGTGAGAGCGCAGGAATGCTGGCCTGTAGTCTTCAGAGAATTTGGAAAGGGGAGGTTGGGCCTGAAGAAAGGGTAGAATACCACCCACTTCCCACCAGATGACCAGCCCTAAACAGGCATTTTCCCTCTAGAGCAGTCTTTTCTTTCCCTCAAGGACAACAGCTAAGGGTGCTAGTGCCTGTGCTTATAAAGAGAGACTCCCTTCGAGGTGAGATGGGGGGCTGACAGAGCCTGGAGCCACACTGTGGGGGCTGGGGCGGAGGGATGGTCCCAGCATGGGGAGATTATGAGAACAAGGATCATGGGAATACCTCTGGAGTCTGGGGGACCCTAGGGAGCACTGCTGGGCACCCCACACCCCATGGCCCAAACTCCAGCTGTACTTTGCTGAATCAAAATACATCTTACTCCAAAGCAGGCCAGTGTTGCCATGACAACTGAGCTAATTCATGGAGGGATTTCTTGTCTGACTTATTATGCCTGTCTCTGTGAGTCAGAGCCCAAACACCAGGCCAGGCAGGGGTGGATGTAGAGATCCAGGTGAGACCCAGGTAATTGTAAAAGTTCCCACAACCTTCTCTGGGAACCCAGAGTAGAAGAGAGGAGGAACCCCCAAATCTGATGCTCCCACTTCCCTGGCCCATCCACTCTGGAAGTCATCCTAGTTAGTGCTTACTGAGCACTAAGTAAGAGCCTGGGCTTCATGTGTGCTCTCTCACTGTCCTTATAACAATGCTAGGAGGCAGGGACCCCAATTATCCCTATCCTACAGACAAGGAGACTGAGGCCTGGAGAGGTGTAGTTGTCTGTGCCCAAGGCAGCACAGCCACTAGGTGGAAGCCTTGACCTTGCATAGCACCTCTCAATCCCGCCATCTGCTTAGGAGGCTCAGCTGAGGCTGCCTCTGCCTGGAAGTCTTCCCTTTCTGAGTCCTGAGGCCCTGAAGTCAGCTCCAACTGGGTGCAGAAGGCACAGCCAGCCCGTGTGTGTGTGTGTGTGTGTGTGTGTGTGTGTGTGTGTGCCTGAAAGGCACAGATGTGAGGCTCTCTAATTGCATAGAGCAGACAGGAGCCAACCAAATAGGCTGCAGCAGGAGGGTCCCCCTGGGGCTCAAGAACCGACCTCCCACCTGCCATGAAGCAGTCTCAATTCTCAGCACCACCCTTGGAGAGAGGGGAGGAGGCCTCCGTGGCTTACATATATAATCCCTGGTGGTGGGGTGGGCAGTGGGGCACCTAGACCCCATACGCGACCCTGCAGAGCCCTGCCTGCGCCCCTACAGGTGCCCTGACACACTGACTCGGCCATACGTGCGCAGCCGCACACGCGGCTGGTCCACACGCCCATCCATCCATTTCCAGCAGTGCCTCCTCCCCCCAAGGGTCTGGGTTGAGCTGGGATGAGTGCTGGGATCAGGGCTCCAAGCTTCCAACCCTTCCCTGGGGTCCCCACAGCACAAGCTCAGGATAGCCAGTAGGAACATCCTCCTTCCTCACAGCCCCCTTTCCCAGCAGGAAAGCCAGAGACCACCAGGGTCCGTTGCAGGGTCTGTACCTGCTTGGAGCTCAGCCTGCCCTGGGCTGGGCGACCTTGGGCCTCTGCTTCCCCATCAGTAAATGGCCCCCAGCCAGCCATGCCTGGGCAGCCACACCCCCAGCACGGTCCTGTTCCCCCCTTCCCTGCAAAGCATGTTATTAAACATGGGGCGGGGAAGGGTTCTCTGACAGGGACTGTCAGCCTGTGATGCCCCTCACCGCAAGGGCCCCCTCCCTCTCTCCATGGGGAAGGCATCTGCCTCGCCCTTTAAAGGCCCAGCAGGGACCTCCAGCTGTCAGCCCGCAGCCCCCAGAGGGAGGTGGATAGAGGTAGGGAGGGATGCGAACGCCTGCGACCAGGGAGATGGGTGCCGCCAGGTGCCCACTGGGGGCTCGGAGCGACTGCGGGGAGCAGGGTGCCGCCCCTCCTTCAGTGCTGGGGCGAGTGATGCAGACCAAGGGTCAGGGCGCTGCTGGCCCCGCCCCGCCCCCGGGGACCAACAGTATCCCCCTCCCCGGCCTGCGCCAGGAGGGGTGAGGGACTCGGTCGGCGCTGGCGGTGGCCTCCGGGCGCACCGCGGCTCTTTCTCCCACCGCCTCACTCCGCGCCCCTCCGACCCCCAACTCCCCCGCCGCACTCACTGGCCTTCCCGGGCCGCGGCCTCTGCAGCAGCCTCTGCGCGGTCCCCACGTCCTCCGCCTTCACCGCCTGCACCAGCTCCTGCTCCTTCCCCATGGCGCGGCCGGGGCCGCAGCGACGCGGCTGCGCTCCGTGCGCTTGGCGCGGCTCAGAGGCGGCGGCGGCGGCCCCGCGGCGCCGGCCGCATCCTCCTCCCTCCCCCGCCGCCCGCACCCCTCGCCGTCCTCCGGCTCCGGCTCGGGCTCCGGGCGCGGAGGGGGCGGGGAGCGCGTCACGGGCGGGGGGCGGCCCGGGGGCGGGGGCCGGCGGCAGGCGCGGGGTGGGGGCGCGGCACCTGGCACCGTCTCCCGGACGCCTGGGTCCCCCTCCTGCAGCTGTTGACCTCCGTCTGCCCGCGCGGGCTGCGCGCCTAGCTCCTTGGCTCCGCCCCTACATCAGGCCTCGTCCTCCTGAGACGCCCCCTCCCCACGTGCAGGCCGTGGGGGTCAGGCCGGGACTCTGCGGACACCCGGCGGTTCTGAGCGAGCTCCGGGGCCTGGGGACATCAGCTGCTGGGAGGTTGGACCCTGAGCCCCAACACCGCAGCAGCGGTGAGAGGCTGAGCCTAAGAGGCTTCCTGAGGCTGCGGGACCCAAGGGGGGAGGAACTCGGCGGCAATGGGCGGGCGGGGACCCGGGCACTGGGAGACCGGGGCACGAGCGGCGGCACGGGAGCTGGCCTGCCAGAGACTGAGACATTTCTGGCCCGTGGTTCCCGTGGGAGGTGTCGAGGAATTGTGAAGAGGAATCTCCCAATAATGAATTCGGTGTCAGGGAACCCGCACCCCCCTCACCAACTGCACCTTCTTTCCCCGCAGCCTCTGGCTCTCCACAAATAGCACAGAGCAACAGCCCCACACCAGCTTCAAGCTGAACCCCAACCCCAGTGCAGTTCCCCCAACTGAGGTGCAGCCCCCCCCCACACACCTACTACTAAGGGGGCCCCAATCCTCCCATTTCCAGCACAGATCAGTCTTGTCCAGCACCAAACTGAGCCCCCGCCCAAGCCTGCTTACACTCCAGCCTCCAGCTAGACTCTGGCAGCCCCAGACAGGACAGTCCACTGACATTCGGCCCCCACCCCACTCCCACACACAGAAGTCTGACCTTTCTGATCTCCTGGGCCTCAGGCCCTCAACTTGTCCTGGCTCATGTTCAGTTTCTTCATTTGCAGGAAGGGTAAGAGCATCACCACAACTGGGCAAAGCTGTTAGAAGCATCTGGTGAGTTTGCCCACATGATGGCCTAATGACCCTCTTCTTAAAGCCCAAGACATCAAGCACCCCCAGAAGGAAAGTGACCGAAATTGGGGCATTGGGATTCCTTGATGTGGGCAGCTGACCATTTCTCTCCCCATGGGGTCTCCTATGAAGTTTAGGGAGCAAGCCTAGATCTGGGCTGTCAGAGGGATCCCTAAACGCAAGGGCCCTTTCCCCATCCTTTATGGTGACTAATTCTTGGACATCTGCTGGAACAGGAGCCATGCTAGTGACTTCATAGATGAGCCCATTTTACAGTTGACGAAACTGAGGCTCAGAGAAGCCAAGTGACTCGTCCGAGTTCCCAGAGTCTCAAGATCATGAGTCTGAACTTTGAACCCACATTGGGCTCTGCACTTGTCCCAATTTTGCCTCTTACTGGTTTTTCTGTCATGTTATCTTTCTGAATCTGTTTTTCCTCTGTAAAATGTGGTGAGACTGATACTCCCCTTAGGTTATTTAAGGATTCATTGTGATGCTATCGATAAAGCACTTTGCAGTAGAACTTAGTAAGTGCTCAACAAATGGCTGCCTTGGATACTGTGATATTCTTGGGTCTCTCTACCTGGGTTGTCTGAGGAACAACTGTATTTTATTCATCTTAGTATTTGCAGAGCCTAGCAGTGTGCCTAGCACACAGAAAACACTACAAAAAATAAAAATATAAAGATAGCTATCATCCTTATGATTATTTCTGTTTTGGCTGGTTAAGGTAAACTATTCTGGCCTGAGCCTAACATTTTGCAGGGCCCACACACTGAATGTCTAAATATTTAACATTATAAATCATGCTATTAACCTGTTAAAATATGTTTTACCCTCCTACCTTGACAAATACACCTTCATCATGACCTGAAAGGTCAAATTCCAATTTAGAATTCTCGAATTCCTCTGGGTAATCAACTGGCCCTTGTCTGCAGCTGCCATACCTCTGTTCTCTGCCCAGCTCCAGCTTCATCTGTACCCCACAAACGGGCACCCCTTAGTCACTCTTGTCCCCTAGGGATGGGCATCTTGCTGTGTGGTCCACTTTCAGGAGGACAGACTTGGGAAGAAAGCTGTACGTTCTCCTAGATTCACCCTGCTTGGTGAGGCTAAACACCCTAGGAAGGGTCAAGAAGTCCTAGATCTGCTACTGGCCAGCCCAGTGACCTTGGACAAGCTGCCTCATCTATAAAATGGGCCAGCAGTTCTGCCTGCAGCCCAAGGCTGATGGGAGGGTCCACATGAAAATAGAGATGTGCATCTGCCTGGGGTCACCCCAGGCTGCGGATGGGGGCAGCATGGCAAGCGGGCTGATTGAGCTAGGGGATGAGGATGCAGAGGTGTGGGACTTCCCTCCAGGAAGTCAGGCTTCTGAGGATGAGCACAATCTCTGAAAGGAGGGGCCGCTGAACCAGCAGAATTGCTAAGGCTCAGCCTGGAGTAGAGCTGCCAGCCACTTCACTGCAGCCTGGGCTGGCCCCCTTCCCAGCTGCACTGGCAGCCTCCAGTAGCAGGCCAGCCCCTGCCCCTGTCCACCAGCTGTGCTCCTCTTCAGGTGCTTCCTGGTGCTCCTCCCCCACCCCCACCCCCCTAGAGCCCTGGTGCCCATCTCCTTATGTATAAAATAAGGATGACGAATGTACCCTCCTCATGGGCTGCTGGGAGCATGCAGCATATGTTAGCTGCTATGGTTTCTATCATTCTCATTGATGCCACATCTGTAATCAAACATCAACTGATGTTTGAGACATAAGAGGGAATGCACATCTATGCATCCCATCCCCCCGTTCCTACTCAGCAGAGATGCTGGAATTGCACAGGCTGGGTGAGGCGCCTGGCCCAGTCTGTCATTTACCCTTAGGCATGGGACATGTGCGGGCCCCAGGCTCCACCCATAACCCCCACAGGAAAGGCAAACAGCTTAGGACCTGTCCCTGGACCCAAGGTGAAAATCCCACAGACACCTGGCCAAGTCTTCCAAACTTCCCACAGCTCTACCCCTCTCTCTTGCTCTCAGCTTCCTTTGCCAGTTTGTTCTGGACATCCTTCAGGTGCTGGAGTTCACAGGGCTCTTCTTCCAGCCTTCTGAGCCCATGTATTCATCTGCCACTTCCAGAGCTGCCTCTGAGCCTGGTGGAGCTGCCTCAGAGGAATAGGGCTTATGAGATGCAGGGGCTGCCTGGAGAACAATCACCCCAGCCAGAAGGGATGAGACCGGGGAAGAGCTGAGCCCAGCAGGATAGGTTCTGTCATGTGCCAGCCATATGCCTGGACGCATCTCTCTACATCTTTGAGCCTGTTTTCTCATCTCCAAAAAGGGGTTGGTTTCTCCTTGGCAGATTCATTGTGAAGATCTGATGTATAACGTAGGTAAAACATTCCTCATAGTTCGTGACGGGTCCTCGAAAATTTAAATATAGAGTTCCCATGTGAACCAGCAATTTCACTCCTAGGTATATGTATAGAAAAATGGAAACATTTACTCGAAAAGATACTTGTACAAGAATTTTCATAGCAGTATCATTTGTAATAGCCAAAAAGTTGAAACTACTCAGAGTCCATCAACTAATGAATAGATAAACAAAATGTGGTCTATCCATATAATGGAAAATTATTTGTCCATAAAAAGGAATGAAGTACTGATACTTGCTATACCCTAGACAAACCTTGAGAACTTGAAAGAAGCCAGACATAAAAGGCGATATAGTGTTTAATTCTATTTAAATGAAATATTCATACAGCCTAATATCCTTGATGAACATGGATGCAAAAATTCTCAACAAAATATTAACAAATCAGGTTCAACAATACTTTAGAAGGATTATATACCACGACCAAATAGGATTCATCCCAGGGTTATAAGGATGCTTCAACATCTATAATTCAGTGTGATACATCACATTAACAAAATAAAAGGTAAAATGATATAATCATCTCAATTGATGCCAAAAAGCATATGACAAAATTCAACTTCCCTTTATGATCAAAACTCACAATAAAGTATGTATATAAGAAATATATCTCAATATAATAAAGGCTATATAAGATAAACCTACAGCTAATATCATATTCAGTGGTGAAAAGCTGAAAGCTTTTCCTGTAAGATCAGGAACTAGGCAAGTATGCTCATGATCAGTACTTCTATTCAACATAGTATTGGCAGTCCTAGCCACAGCAATTAGACAAGGAAAAGAAATAAAGGCATCCAAAATGGAAAGGAAGAAGTAAAACTTTCATTATTTGTAAATGACACAATGCTATATATAGAAAACCCTAAAGACTTCACCAAAAAATTATTAGAACTAATAAATGAATTCAGGTTATAGAATCAGTATATAGAAATCTGTTGCATTTCTATAACCAATAGTAAATGATCAGAAAAAGAAATTAAGAAAACAATCCCATTTTCAACTGCCTCAAAAAGCATAAAACATCTAGGAATAAATTTAACCAAAGAAGTGAAACACTTCCACTCTGAAAACTATGACATTGAAGAAAGAAATTGAAGATACAAATAAATGGAAAGATATACCTGGCTCATGAATTGGAAGGATTAATATTGTTAAAATGTCTTAAAGCAATATATAGATTCAATGCAATCCCTATTATATTACCAATGGCATTCTCAGAGTTAGAAAAACTAATTCTAAAATTTATATGGAACCACAAAAAAATGCAGAATAGCCAGAGAAATCTTGAGAAAGAACAAAGTGGGAGGTGTCATGCTCCCTGATATCAAACTATATTACAATAATTTAACATAGTGATACAGGCATAAAAACAGATAAATAGATCGATGAAATAGAACAGAGCGCCCAGAATAAATCCTCACTTATAAGGTCAATTAATCTATGACAAAGAAGGCAAAGATATACAGTGGAGTAAGAACAGTCTCCTTAGCAAGTAGTGCTGAGAAAACTGGACTGATACGTGCAAACAAATGAAACCAGATCACTTTATCACACCGATTACAAAATAAACTCAAAATGGATTAAAGACTTAAATGTAAGACCTAAAACCATAAAACTCATAGAAGAAAATGTAGGCAGTAAACTCTTTGACATCACTTTTAGTAAATATCTTTTTGGATATATCTCCTCGAACAAGACGAAAAAAATTAAAAAAATAAACAAGACTACATGAAACTAAAAAGTTTTTACATAACGAAGGAAATCATCAACAAAATGAAAAGACAACCTACTAAATGGGAGAAGATGTTTGCAAATAACACATCTGATAAAAGGTTAATATCCAAAATATATAAGGAACTCATAACAATACCAAAAAAAAAAAAAATACAATTAAAAAATGGGCAGAGGACCTGAAAAGACATTTCTTGAAAGAGGGCATAGAGATGACCAACGGACAGGAAAAGATGCTCAACATTACTAATCATCAGGGAAATGCAAATTAAAACCACCATGAGATATCACCTCACACCTGTTAGAGTGGCTATCATCAATAAATGAACAAATACCAAGTGCTGGTGAGGGTGGAAAAAAGGGAACCCTTATATACTGTTGGTGGACCTGTAAACTAGTGCAGCCATTATAGAAAACAGTATGGAGATTCCTCAAAAAATTTAAAATAGAGCTGCCATATGACCTGGCAATTCCACTTTTGGGTATGTATCTGAAGAAATAAAAAATACTAATTTAAAAAGATATATGCACCCCTATGTTCACTGCATCATTATTTACAATAGCCATATATGAGAGCAACCTAGATGTCCACCAACAGATGAATGGATAAAGAAGACATGATGTGTACGTGTACACATACATATACATGCACGTGCACACACAGACACACACAATGGAATATTATTTGCCCGTAAAAAGAATGAAATCTTGGCATTTGCAACAACATGAATGGACCTAGAGGGTATCATGCTAAGTGAAATAAGTCAGACAGAAAGACAAACACCATATGATTTCACTTTATATGTGGAATCTAAAAAAAAACAAAAACAAATGAATAAACAAAACAAATAGAGAACAAGCTGATGCCAAAGGGAAGAAGGTAGGGGGATGAGAATTAAAAAAAAATAAAATTAAAAAATATATATATCCAGAATAGGCAAATCTAGAGAGACAGAAAGTAGATTGGTGGTTACCAGGAGTTGAGGGGTTGAGAGGGCAGGGGGAATGAGTGACTCCATAAATGCATTTTCTTTGAGGCGAGGAAAATGTTCTGGAACTAGACAGAGGTAATGGTTGCATAACCTTGTGAATGTACTATGTACTACTGAGTTGTGAGAATTGTTAATTTCATATTATGTGAATGTAATTAAAACAAATTAAAACAAAAACACCAGCATAATGCCCCACACAGAATGTGCCCTCAAAATGCTATAAAGGTGCTGAAAACCAGGAGTTTAGCCAGTAAAGAGGTGGAGGGGAAAGCATCCTAGCTGTGAATAAGGGTTCAGAGGGGAGTGTGTAGTGGCAAATCCAAGATTGTCATCTACTCTGCCCAGGAGCATGTGGTTTATGGAGCGGACAGAGGAAGAAGGCTGCAGGGTCCACATGGGCCAGGCCCAGGAGTCTGGATGGTGATGGGGGACCCCTGAAGGCTTCTAATAAAGCTCAGACTTAGGTTTTTAAAAGTTCACTTTGCAATGTTAAGGATAGCCTGGAGGGAAGCCAGAGTGATGTGAGAAGACAGGTCAAGAGGCTGTTATGGAAGAGGGGATGGTGGATACATCCAGATTACACCTAGCTGTAACACTGGGTGGCCACTAGCACACAGAAGGGGTAGGTCCATGGTGAACAGTCTTGGCTATGGAAAGTGGAGGTGTCTCTGGGCCTTCAAGGAACAATAAGGCCGTATCTGAGCTGGAGAGGGGATAGAAAGGTCCAGGAGCAGGGAAGGTATTGGAAGTCCTGGAGAATGGACTAGAGGTCCCAGCGACAAGGGTGTGCAGAGATAGAAACTCTGGAGGGTACCAGCCTTTAGGAGAAGGCAGAGAAAGACTGAGTGCCTGGGTAAGACACTAGGTGACAGGAGCTTTTCAAGAGCGATGCTGTCAACCACTGTGCAGATGTGTCAAGATGCAGATGGAAAAGTATCAACTGGGTTTGGCAATGTGACCTTGTGACATTTTCACTGAGAGTTGAGGGTAAAAGACAAGACAGCAGCAGGTCAAGGAGTGGAAGGGGAGGGGTGTGGGACCATGAGGCAGTGAAGACAGCTCTCTGAAGGAGAGAGAGTGCTGGATTTAAGAATTTTGGGTTGTTTTATGGTGTTTAAAGGCTGACAGCAAGAAAGAAGGGGAGGTGGAGAAGGCACAGGAAGGAGGTTCCAGGGACTCAGGGATTAGGTGGATGGATGGGGGAATGTCAAGGGGCCAGAGGAAGGAAGGGTGGAGGTGGTGCAGCTGTGTTCAAACGTGGTGGGAATAAACTGTGGGAATCTGTAGCATTGATTCTATTTTTTTTGTGAGAGTGAGGCCACAAGCGTGCAGTGTGGGAGGGCTGGAATGGAAAATGAGGTAGGAAGGACCCCAGTTTTGGAGGGAGTCACTGGCTTGAGCTGGGAGACCTGAGGGTTAGGACGGGGCTAGATAGGCCATTGCCAGATCCAGCAAATAAAACTACAGTACTTCCAGTTACATGCGAATTTCACATAGGCAACTAATAACTTTTTGGTATATGTCACGCACTATTTGGGACATACTTAGACTGAAAAAAATTGTTGCTTACCTGAAATTCAAATGTAACTTGGCATTCTGTAATTTACCTGGGAATACTACCCGGCATGGGGAGTAGGGGATCCGGGGAAGGAGGGGATGGCAGGACTCCGACCTAGTAGCCGTTCCACAAGGTGGGGCGCCCGAGTTCGGGGAGAAGGCTGGGGCCTCTTTGTTCGTTCATTACGTGCCAGCAGGCAGCATTGAGGCCGCGTCTGGTTCCTCCCAGGTGGGAGGGGTCCCCAGCACCAGAACTTTGGTCTCGTCCCACCCACCCCCCTACGGCCGTGGTGTCGCCCGCCCATCGATAACTCTACGCTCGGCCTCAGCCTCTAGCGATTCACTCCGACTCCGCTCACCGTCCTGGACCACGGCAGAGCGCAGAGCCGTATGTAAGGTACGGAGACCGTGGGACGAGGGAGGGCTGGAAAGCGGCTACCAGGTAGCCGGGAAGGTGCGCCCGGGGAAAGCCGGTTCAGCGAGACGGAGCCAGAGCGGTCGACACAGCATCGGGAAGTGCGAAGGTCCAGGTACAGAGCGCCCCCTCACAACAGGTCTAGCTGCCGGCCTGCTACGCATGCGCTGTCGCAGCGCTCGGTTTTCCTCCCGGACCGTTCGCCGTCTTGCGCACGCGCGGCCCTCCCCAGCGGCAGAGCTGCGCCCCGGGCGTGACTGCCCTCTGCTGGTGGCGGGTGGGGTAACACCCAGCTGAGTCTGTGGGGCGGAGAACCGAGCACACACTTTGGAACTGGGAGCCGTCCCTGGCCAGCTGTCACGCATGTCCCTGAGCCTCTCGGACCCTGTTTCCCATCTCTAAAATGGGAATGATAATACCTATCTCTCAGCACCTACTGTACCTATAACCTGCTTAGGACAGAGAAGGTATACCGCAAATACTACTAGCCTTTCTCTTTTCCAGATGCTGTGACCTTTGACCCCTGCTGAATCTTCCAGGCAGCCACAACATGAACACGTCCCCAGGCACAGTGGGCAGTGACCCCGTCATCTTGGCCACTGCGGGCTATGATCACACAGTGCGGTTCTGGCAGGCCCACAGTGGGATCTGCACCCGTACAGTGCAACACCAGGACTCTGTATCCTTGACTGGGGAGGTCAGGAGTAGTGGAGCTGGGCAGAACACCTGGTGGGGATAACAGCCTGGGTAGAGGCCTGGGATGTAGAGGATGCAGTAGCCCGGCCAGGTGGTGGAGGCCTTGAGGTCCCCTGGCCCCAGGGATCTACTCATCATCCTCCTTAACAGATCCAGCAGGTGAACGCGCTTGAGATCACACCTGACCGCAGCATGATTGCTGCTGCAGGTACCTGTACCCTCAATCCAGCCCCTAATTTCTGGCAGTTTGCTCTAGGCATAGCCAAACCTTAGTTTGACCTGTGCTCACAGGTTACCAGCACATCCGCATGTATGATCTCAACTCTAATAACCCCAACCCCATCATCAGCTATGATGGGGTCAATAAGAACATCGCGTCTGTGGGCTTCCATGAGGATGGCCGCTGGATGTACACGGGTGGGGAGGACTGCACTGCCCGGATATGGGATCTCAGGTGAGGGTGCCAGGTAGGAGGGGCCTGCTGCCTGGATGTGTGGTGGTGAGAGCCAGTCTGGAGGCTAACTTGGGTTGGGTCCCTTCCAAGCAGAGACTGAGACATGGTTTGCTGTGCAGGTGATTTGTTGAGGGCATTGAGCACAGGGCAGGGATGAAGCCACACAAAGATGAGTCCAGCCTCAGCCTGATTCCATAGAGAGTTCTGGAAAGTAAATTGCATCAAAGAGCAAGTCTTTCCTTTATGGCCCTGAGTTAGCATTGGCTTCAGGTGGCTCCCCTGGGGAGGGTTGAGTCTCCCAGGTATTTCCTGTGGGGCTGCGCCTATCAGCAGAGGGACAAGGATAAATGATCAGGGAAAGGGCATCTGGGTGGGGCACTAACAGTATCCACTACAGGCGGTGTATGTCTATGTCTCCTACCCTGAAGGTCCCGGAACCTGCAATGTCAGCGGATCTTCCAGGTGAATGCCCCCATTAACTGTGTGTGCCTGCACCCCAACCAGGTGAGGAGTATGCACAGAGCTGGGGACTCTGGGGCTTTGGAGGACAGGGATTCTGCCCCACCTTACCACCCCTACACCCCAGGCGGAACTCATTGTGGGTGACCAGAGCGGTGCCATCCACATCTGGGACTTGAAAACTGACCACAATGAGCAACTAATCCCTGAACCTGAGGTCTCCATCACATCTGCCCACATAGACCCGGATGCCAGCTACATGGCAGCAGTAAACAGCACCGTGAGTCTTGGGGTGGGTGCAGTGGGGGAGGTCAGCTCAGCACTCAGTCCCTTGTCTCTTTTATTCCTGGTAGGTTGGCTTATTCCCTAGATGTCCCCAGGCCCTTCCCCTTACCCCAAAGTCCTGCTTCCTCCTCCTGGGCTCTAGCTCCAACCTACCCACCGAAGTCAGATGCCATCTCTCACTACCTGCTGCAGCTCATCAGCAGATTCCAGCTTCTGAATTTCTCAAGTCTCCCATCCCCCTCACCTCCTGGTCCAAGTTTCTCTTGTCTCCCTTTCTCTATAGTCTCCTTCTCTCCTCTTTTACCTCCTACCTTCTCCATCTAGTCTCCTGCCGCCAGAGCATCCTTTAGCAGTACCAGCCTGATCACATCGTTCCCCTGGGTCCCATGGCCTCAAGCTGCTGTGGTTTGGCCCCTAATCTCCTCTTCAGCCTTATTTTATCCCTTTAACATCCATTAAATCACTCGTCCCATGACATCCCCAGATTGCTCTCCTCTGAGCCTTTGCATTGCTGTTCTCTCACTCTGGGATGCCTTCCTCCCATCTCATTCTTTGTATTCTAGTTGACCAGCAGCATCCTCTAGGTAGGCTAGGAATGGCTTCCTGCTCTCAGCCCAGGTATGGCCCTGGGTTGGGACCAGGACCAGATGGGCCTGCCACATGTCCCTGGGTACTAGATCCCTGTGCACAGCCACAGTGTAGGATGGTGGCTCCTAGATCTGGGTCTAGCTACTAGTGCATCCACCCCACCTTGTGTCAGACTGGAGGCTCCCATGATTTTCTTCATATTCCTCAGGGGAACTGCTATGTCTGGAATCTGACAGGGGGCATTGGTGACGAGGTGACACAGCTCATCCCCAAGACCAAGATCCCAGCACATACCCGCTACGCTCTACAGTGCCGCTTCAGCCCGGACTCCACGTGTGTGCAGGGTCTGGGGGGCCAGGGGCTCTGAGATGGCTTCTGTGGGAACGGGACCTGCCTGGGGCTGGGGGCTTAATGGTTCTGGGCCTGCCTGATAGATGGCAAGGGGATGCAAGGTTGGAGTGGCTATGATGACACTCCCGCCACCCTCACACCTATCCCTAGGCTCCTTGCCACCTGCTCAGCTGACCAGACATGCAAGATTTGGAGAACATCCAACTTCTCCCTGATGACAGAGCTGAGCATCAAGAGCAGCAACCCAGGAGAGTCATCCCGAGGCTGGATGTGGGGCTGCGCATTCTCAGGGGACTCCCAGTACATTGTCACTGGTGAGTCCCACCCACCCTGCCTCCCCGCCCTACTAGTCCAATGGCAGCTGCCGCCGCTCCACTGCTGCCTGGGAGCTGACCTCCAGTGTGGCCTAGCCTGGGGCTGTGTCCTGGGCTGATGCCCATGCCTTTCCTCCTTGCAGCTTCTTCTGACAACCTGGCCCGGCTCTGGTGCGTGGAGACAGGAGAAATCAAGAGAGAGTACGGTGGCCACCAGAAAGCTGTGGTCTGCTTGGCCTTCAATGACAGTGTGCTGGGCTAGCCTGCGCCCACTTGGGATTGCAGGCAGTTGTCAAGTGGCACCAGCTGGGTGTGGCTATTCAGCTGCCCAGGTCACAGTGAACTCCCGTGGGCTAGCCTCTATCAGCCTAGGCTAGCTGGACCTGGCTGACCTACCCTGGCCCCATTGGCCAACTTAGATTGGCCAAGCTGGTCTGCCTGTGGGCTCTTTTAGCCCCTAGTTGCTTATCTGAGTGTGACAGGGCTCAGGAGACCAACCTGAGCCAACGTAGCTAGTGCCCACCCGAAGCCAGTGCTTCCTTTGCTCCCCACCACTGTTTTGTGTCCTGAGGCCACAGAGAAGACCATCACAGCCAAGTGGAGGGGTTTATTAGCCCCTGCCAGCAGCTGCCCTCCACGGTACTGGTGATGGGACTGGCTGGCTGGCCTGTGGGGCTGGGAGTGCTGGGGGTTCAGTCTGGGAGGTAATAAAAGCAAACTGACACGCAGACGTTGCTTGGGAAGCAGATGTCGATGCACAGGTAGATCAGCCGCAGCCTCCGTGGCCCTGGGGGTAGGGTCCTCTGTAAACCCCAAAGGGCACCTCCCCCTCTCCCAGACTGTCCTGCAGGAGCCCAGGCCTCTCCCCACAGCCGGCCCTGACTCACCCTCTGTGCGACGTGCCCAATAAATGGGGGTCTTTTCGCAAAGGTGCCGCACTGAAGCCCCCACCTGGGCAGGCTCCACTTCATGACTCCCAAGAACTTCCAGCAGCTCCTGGGTATAGTGGGTGTCCTGGCTGGGGCTGTGAGACCCTTGGGCCTGCAAAGAAGGCTCTGGTGGGCTATGGGCCAGGGACACGTGGACTGACTGGGCAGGGCTCATGTATCCCTGGACATGCCAGCACTGTGCCAGCCCTGCCTTCAGCTCTTGTCAGCAGCCTTAGCCAAGGGAAGATAGAGCTTCTGTTGCACTGAAACTAGAGCCCCCGCCTGCCCCAGGCCCCTATACACAGGACCCTTTGTCTGGCCCCTGGCCTGGGAAGGCTGGCTGTGTGTGCACAGGGGCTGCTCACCCTTGAGGTGTTCATCAGAAGCTGCAGGGTCTCATGATCTCGGGGCTCCATTAGGCGGAGGAAGCAGGCCTTATGCTCTGCGGGGCGGTAGCAGACACATCCCTGGGGAGGCAGGCAGATGAGGCAGGTCCACCTGAATATCCGTGGGCAGTGATCCTCCCACCCCCTAGCCCACTCACGTTCTGCCCGTCGAACAACACTGCCCAGCTGTGGTTGCTCTGAGCCGGGGTCACCCTGATGGTTGCCACATTCCGGGCCACGTCCACCTGGGCAGTTTGGTTGTACTGGAACACCCTGGGGCTTGGGAGGGTCAGATGGAGCATCTGCAGCAGTGGCTGAGTGGAGAGCTGGAACTCAGCTGGGCAGGCCGGGGCAGCCCACAACCCTACCCCAGCACTGCTGCAAGACTTCTGCCCCCTCTACCCCTGTCCTGCCATCAGCTCAGCTCTGAGCGCTGGCTCCACTGGAGGGCGGGATATGCTGGTCTCCTCCCCCATCCCGCTGTTCATACCCCTGCCCAGGTCTTGATGAGGGCTCACCTTGGGAGGGCTATGAGTGAAGCCAAGAAGCCCTCCAGCCACAGCCCCAGCAGCAGCCAGTGCTAGCAGCAGCAGCAGCAGCAGCAGGCCAGAGGTTGTCCAGCGCCCATGGCAGGGCCTGGTCTTCACTTGGGGGCACATTTCAGTCAGTGGAGCCTAGAGCAGAGATCGGCGAGCAGGCTGGCTTAGAAGGTAGAGGCTGAGGAGGTATGAAAGATGGGCACTGCCTTCCTGTCTCCTGCTTAGGGCATGCCCTGGGTCTTTGTCCCAGGAGAGGGCACTGGGTAGTGGGGAGGCACTCACCCCAACAGGCCCAGGCTCGGGGCGCTCTGTACAGCAGTTCCTCTGTTCCATGCTGCAGCCCTGGTGACAATGTGCTGATTGTCCGCCACCCCTTGGAGTCAGCCAGAGAAACCTCAGGAAGCCTCTGATGAGCCAACCATCATGGCCCCCTCCCCTCCTGATCCCACTGCCTCCTCCCCAGCCCAGCTACCTGAGCCAGGACAGTCTTCTCCCTCCACCTGGTGGGGGAGGGGGTGCGTGCTTGTGTGCCTGGCTCTCCAGATATCTGATCTGTGCAAACTGGAGAGCACATGGGCCTGGAAGGACGGCGAGAGCATTTTCATCGTGGAAATCAAGCCCCACTGAAGGGCATAGAAAGTAGCCCAGGCCGAATCAGGACAACTTTTATGTAGAATATGATTGGTGGCAGATTTAATTTTTCCTAGAGGTCTGTTTCTAGTCTCTCATTACCGCAAGACTCCTAGGGCTGGGCACAGTGCCTGGCACACAACAAACCATCTGTAAATGCCTATTCTGTGAAAAATTGGTATTGGATTTTGCACCACCTCCTTCTTTCCCAGCACCCCCAACACAGGAGAGGCTTCCTGGCATCCCACAGAGCTCACCCCTGAGACCAGGATGGCTTCCAGGAGGCTCCACTGCAGTAAAGGTATCCTATTTGAATCTCCCTGACACCCTGGGATGGTTAGGTTGGTCTCATGTCCACCAGTCCCTGCCTGGTGTGGCTTTCTCTAATTGAACTATGCTATGGTCCTGGCTCCCAGCTTGCATCTCCAGCTACTTGATGCGGATTGCAACAATCAGGGCTCCCTGGACACTGGCAGCTTTCACAACATGGTTGACTTTACCAGTTTCACTCAGGGCCCTTTTCTACTCTGGTTTTGCTTTGTGCCTCGTTTTTCCTGGTTTTTCAGAACCTGCCCCTCTGTAATGAGCCTGAGATGGGGTTGGGTTTCCAGCTCTGGAATTGGAATTCCAGAATGACCTTCGACTTTGAGTCCTTTCACCCCATCCCCACACTAAGGCTAGACAGCTGCAACCTGTGTGAAACCTGCTGTCAAGGCGAGAGAAAGGAAGCCAGTCAGTGTGGATTTGAGAGTTTAATATGCATTTGGTTCACACAGTGCAACAGGGGCAGAGATGGAGTGTAGAAGAGGGAGGTCTCACTGGCTGCCTCATGTGCCGCATGCTTCTGGTGTGGGTGACAACGCCCTGACAGGCCTGCTCAATATCCAGACCCACCTTGAGCTGACCTTGCAGAGCCAACGTCAGCACCACCAACCTCACAGGCACTGGCTGCCCGGCTGTTGCTCCATGGTAGAGTCTGAACCTCAGACGCCCCAGGCCTGGGAGGAGCTAAAGGCTCAGGACATCCTTTATTGCTCTGAGAACTCTTAGAGAATGAGTGAAAGAGCACTGTGACCCTGGGACTAAGAGAGAAGCCACAGGTTATGGGCAGACGCCACTGGGTGCAGGGCAAGGCACCAGGAAGGAGTTGGCCCAAAGGAACAGCTTCCCAGGCTCTACCCTAGTAGTGTGGCTGAAGAATCTGCTAATCAGTCTTGTTCCCGAAGATCAGCAACTTACAGAACAGGCAGAAAAAGCCAGGGTCCCCTGCCAAGAACACTTGGCTAGCTGGTAGATCCTGCCAGTCCTTCAGCTGGACACTGACAAGGGACTCCAGGGCCAAGATAGTTGGCCTCGTGAACCACTGGCATCTAACCCCCACCCCAACCAAGGGTATGGGGGGACAGGAAGAGACTGGATGCTTTGTAAAAGGACTTCCTGTTCTTGAGGACACCTCATTCTTCCCCCACCCAGAAAGCACCCTGGCAAGAGGCAGTCCTTGGCTGGCACATGACTTTAGCTGTAGGGCACAGAGACTTCTTCAGTGGGATTTTACCTATGAGATAGAGCAAAGCTATTAATCAAAACACTTAAGATTTGATTCCAACCCTTGACAAAGTTGTTCAGATAGTGGAAAAGTCTTTTTGGTGCCAACCAATGCTACTCTGAGCTCCCTGCACAGTAGCCCAAAGTTCAGCAAAGTCATCCATGCCCTCTGTGGCACTCAGCCAACAAAATATGCTCAATCCAAGTCACCTGGGTAAAAATCCACATTTGAGAAAGCCATAGTTTAGTTGGACTGAGTTTACAGAACTGTGCAACCATGTATGAAAAGCAGCAGCCCTGGGCATTTGAAACGGAACAGACACTCAATTGTGACATCAGAGTGGTTTTTAAGGAAGTGTGGAGTGGTGGTGGTGAGGGCAGCAACCCACACCCCAAGGACAGGGAGACACCACTAGTGTGCAGCCCCCTCCTCCACTCCCACCAGGCAGGTCAGGCGCTGGGATGCAGCAGCAAATTCTCTGCTGATTATCACACGGATCGGGCCCAGGGTCAGTTTGTACACGTTTCTTAACAACAGTCAAAGTAATCCTTCCCTTTGTCCTGCAAGGGGGCTAGATCCTTGAATGAAATTTTCAATAAAATACATGACACCCCTAGATCTACCTCAGTCTCATCAGCAGATTCTGAGGTTACCTGAATCCTGGACAGATGCAGAGCCTGCCAATCAAGGCCCAAGACCCCAGCAATGTCCTCCAAGTTTAAAAGTGCATCTTGAAATATAAACGTCTGTAACAAAATCACCCCAAACGTTTACTTACAAGGTTAACAACTAGTGCCATTGCTTAACTCCAAGCATACTTTTTGAAGCCACCTAGCTGAACAGATGCTTAAGCCCCACCTATTAATTTAGTTACGTGGTTTTCAATTTTTTTTTTTTATTCTGTAGATTAAAGACGCTAAATCTTTAACCTTGAAGAGCCGGCAAAAGGTCGGCTATGCTGTCAACATAGAAGTCAGGTACCATTTTTCTCTTAGACATGCAGTCACTTTCCTGATTACTCTTCACATCCCCTAGAGTGGAGACTCCAGTGAGGGTCAGGATGGTCTTCAGGCCACAGGTGACACCCAGTAGGATGTCTGTGTCCAGGCGATCTCCCACCATGACGGTGCGCTCCGGGTTGATGCCATACTCCTGGGATACGCAGTCGAAGATGAAGCGGCTGGGCTTCCCTATGATGTCAGCTTGGCGCTGGGCGGCCATTTCCACAGCTCGGACCAGACAACCCGTACCTGTGGGGCGGAGAGGGGAAAGGGGAGGGAAGGAGAGCGTCCGGGGTCAGCGGTCCGGAGGGGCGAGGGGCCCGCCGCTTGCCCTCCAGCCTCCCACCTCCGGGGCGCACGGACCCGCGATGAAGCGGCCGTTCTCGAGCGGGAGCCGGTTGTCCATGTTGGTGCCCACGAGAAGACAGCCGGGCTGCTGCAGGTAGCGCACGGCCTTGGTGAGCTTCATGTAACTAAAGTGCGGGTCGAAGCCCACCACAACAGCGCGCACGTCGGGTTCCAGCGGCGCGTCCAGCCAGGCGCCTGGGCCATCGCCCTGCAGGGGCTCTGGCCCCACGCCCACACAGGCGACGCCCACGGCCTCCAACTCCGCGGCCAGGGCCGCGCTGCCCAGCACGTAAGCCTTGGGAGCCGGCGGGCCGGCCAGGCGCTGGCGTAGGTAGAGCGCGGTGCAGTAGGCCGTGCCAAAGACCTCTAGGCCGGCGCTGGGCCCCGCCGGGCCGCCGAAGCCCAGGCGCCGCAGCTTCTCGGCGTAGGCTTCACGGGTTTTGCTGCTGTTGTTGGTGATGAAGCCGAGGCGCTTGCCGTGGGTCCGCAGCGCCGTCAGGGTCTCCGGCGCGCCAGGCACGGCCGTCTCGCCGCGCCACAGCACCCCGTCGCAGTCGAACAGCAGCGTGTCCACGTCGGCCAGCAGCGCCTGGGCCCGCTCGGAGCTCAGCCGCACGCAGCGGGCGTCGTCACCACCGGCCTCCGCCTGCGCCATGGCCGCCAGCCACCCGCCGCCGCTGACACCGGCTGCTGCCGCCGCCACCGTCCGCTCCTCGCAGCCGCCCGCCGCCGCTCCCGCTCCGCCCCTGCCGCGCTCATTGGCTCCGAGCCTTGCGCGCACCGCCTATTGGACGCCACCTGCACCAATCCGCCTCCCGCGGGCTGCTGGAGGTCAGCGCTAACCGTCGCGGCCCGGCTCAGGAAGGCACGCGGCCATTGGCTGCTGGGTCCAGGGCTCCCCGGTGATTGGCTGGCAGGGAGCCAACCGGCATTCGGAGTGGAGCGTTTACTGCGGAAACACTGAGGCGGAGCCGGGAAGACGGCGCAGGACGTAAACCCGCTGCTCATTGGGTAGCTCTCCCATTGGAGGCGTGTGGTCAGCTTAGGTGACGGAAGCCCTTAATCGAGTGACCTCTCGTCAGGCCAACTGCTGATAAGTTGGCTACTCTCCGGCCCTGAGAGTGGAGCTCTCCGCCGGATCCCGGTGGGGCTGGGGGCGCTATCCTCTTGGGAGAGTCACATTCTCACCTTTGCCTGAGGGGCACTGGACTGTGCCCTCCGTCCAGGACACGTTCCGGACACGGTGTCAGCCAGTCCTGAGAAACTTCCTGGGGGTCCATCTCAACCAGCGTCCTTATTTCTAGTCCTTTGCAAAAATGCTTTCTTTGCCTTAGTCTTGTGAACGAGTAGCAAGGGGAATTAGGGTCTAAGAAGGACACTGCCTAGAACAGCACACAATAATTAGTCGATATCATAATCGTTATTATTAGGTTATCATTACTTTTTATTGAGGAATAGCATACAGTAAAATGCATAAATCTTAAGTGTGCAGCTTGATGGATTTTTACATACTTACACGCCTGTGAAAACACAACCCAGATCAAGATACAGACTATTTCCATCACTCTGGAAAGGTCCCTTACATGCCTTTCCAGTCAATAGTGGACACCCCTCCCTTAACTACTGCTTACTTCTACCACCATGGAATGAGTTATAGCCTCCTTTGCCTGTTCTAGACCATCTTAAAAATCGGATTAAAAAAAAAAAAGTATCTTACTGTATGTATTCTTCTGGGTCTTGCTTCTTTGGAGCAACATAATGTCTGTGAAATGTGTCCTTCTTAGTGTTTTTGTTTTAATTGCCACCTGGGCCAATGTAAGAATATACTCCTGTCGATCTCTTCTCCAGTTGATGGGACATTTGGATCATTTCCACTTCGGGGTTACTGTAAAAATGCCCCTTATGAACGTTCTCCTTCCTACACACTTACTTGTGGAAATAGGAACTCATTTCTTTTGGGTTTACACTTAGGAGTGGAATCACTGATTGGTTCATAGGGTAGGTGTATGTTTATTGTTATTACTTTCAATATAGCTAAGTGGCAAAACAATAACAAGCCCCAGATTCCTGAGAACCTGCCCTGTGCCAAGCTACCCAGAGCCCCAAACTGTAGTGTGTCAAACTCCTGCTCCTCTCTTGGGCCCCAGGTCTCCATGAAGTCTTCTCTGGACCTTCACCCCACCCTCAAGCCTATGAGGTAAAGCCAGTGACCTCAGTTTCCTTAGGTTCCTGCTTGTTCACATACAGCTTGTTTCTGTTAGTCTCTGCTGGGAACCCCTGAAAGTCAGGGCCATGGGCCACAAGGGCATGCACAGTGTTACTGCTTGGTGCACCCACCACCCAAGAAGGGAACATCTTCCTCCCTGTGTCTTCCTACTCAGTTTTGGTGATGAAGCTGACCTTAGGAAGAACTGAATTTGACAAAAGATCACAAACCCTACTTTATCCTCCCAGAAACATGCAGTGTATGTGGTACACTGGTCAGAATGGGAAACAGTGCTACTGTACAGCCATGGGCTGGTTTGTATGATACTTGCGAGGTTGCCTTGGTTTACTGGGCACTCAGTTAACATCTAGGCACTGAGTGCTGCTCCTTACCTGAATTATGTTGTCATAATCACAGGACAGCTCTGACAAGCAGGGGCTATTAGTATCTCCATTTATATTTGAGGAAACTGAGCCACAGAGAGTCACCAGCTGGACAACACAGTTGCAAAATTGGTATTAAACTCAGCTGACCTCAAAACTGAGCTCTGCTGCATTTGTTTCGTTTAATATCCTTTGTAGGTTATAGGGACTGAGATGGCATAGCGGGAGAGATGGAATGGTCAGTATCGAGACAAGTTGGTCATGAACCAGTTCCTAGAGAAGGCAGGAAGGGCTGGTGCCCTTTATTGGGGAGGACTGACCTTGGGTGAGGTGCCCTGAATCTAGATGGGAGAGGAGCAAGCACATCACAAACATGATGCATTCCCAACACACAGCAGTAGGTGCTCAGTTTTTACCTGCAAATGGATGGCGAAAGGGTCCCCCCAAACAAGGAAGCAGTACTGCAAATAAAATGAGGCATGGATATAGGTGGTACAAGAATGACACTATTTAATCTTAATAGCATTGCATGTGTTTTAAATTGTATGAAAAAACACAAGTACCCATTGAATCTGAGTTTTTACAGATTTATCACTTCTCATGAGCTAAGCAAAAATGGGAGTCATTGAAAAAGGACTCAAGTGGTAAAAAAAATTTGGATGCAACCTAAATATTCTTCAACATGGGATTGGTTAAATAAAAGTATATGCAAGGAATGGAGACCGAGCAGCCATCATAAAAGACGATAGAGTTCACTTCTGGCTCTGGCCACAGAAAGTAAACATAGTACTGATTATAAAACACACAGTGTGCAGTTATATCCCATGCTGAGGGCAGGGTGAGAAAGAAGGGCACCTGAGAGAAGGAGAACTCTGGTCTCCCTGCTTGCCCCTGGGCATTCTGTCTTCCAATGACCTCAGGCCTGTCCACTATTGTGTTTGCTGGTCTGCCTGGGTTCCAGCTAAGACAAGGCCCAGAACTCACTGGTCAAGATGCTCTTTTCTAACCCCAAAGGCATAAACCAGGCAGGAGCACTGGCCTGCCCAACTCTGTCCCACAGACCCTGGAGCACACAGCAGAGCTGGCTCTCTCCCTGAGACAGCTCTTCCTCGTGTCCATTCACACCCAGGCTGTCCTGCCTTTGAAATCCTTTCCCACTCCAGTCCTCTGGGTGGCTTCCTCTACTTCTCTGATGCTGGCTTCCCCATTATTCCTCAGCACCTCCTGAAGTGATATATCCTCCTATTCCTTTCTTCCCAGAAGCGCCCCAGATACCACATGCTCTACAAGCCACCACTTGCTCCTCCTATTTGTCTCTCTCAGAGACCATTCATCCTGTAACTTCCTGCCTCAGTCGTGGCCCTAAGGTCCTTTTTCTGCACAAGAATCAAAGGGATCCTTCTGAAATGCTGACTGTCACTCCTGCAATGGTGAGCAAAGCCCCCTGCAGAAAGCAGCCCTATTGTTAACCTAGCCTGACCGCCAGTGATCTGATCTATGCCTCACACATCCCAGCTCCTGCAAGGCCAAGGGTCCTGTTACCCCAGCTGGGCAGCCCCAACATGGAGACAATCTCAGCCTG
This sequence comes from Rousettus aegyptiacus, assembly GCF_014176215.1. Lineage (NCBI taxonomy): Eukaryota > Metazoa > Chordata > Mammalia > Chiroptera > Pteropodidae > Rousettus > Rousettus aegyptiacus. Next base: position 15,146,398 of record NW_023416311.1, on the reverse strand, counting down.
GGACTTTGTGTCTGTGTTTGGTCTTCCCTGGAGACTGGACTTCCTGAAGGGGACCAGGTATGATCCACTGAGCCTCTGGTATCCAACATCTGACTAAAGAGAATAACTGAGCTAAAAAAGCACACCCTGTGAGTGTTTCCAGCCCATTGCTCTGGAAAGACCTGGGTTAAAGTCTCCAGTTTGCCCTCAAGCAATGCGGATGATTGGTACTTTCAATGGGAAAATCCTGTGAAGCATTTAGCTTAAAAGATTTAATTGAATTTTACCTTAAAAAGAATAAAAGGAATTTGAGCATGTTCATGGCAGCACTATTCACAATAGTAAAAAAGGTGGAAAAGCAAATATATGAATGAATAACTAAATTATGATCTATCCATATTATGGAATACGATTCATCCATAAAAGGTAATTAAGTACTGATACATGCTACAAACTGGATGAATCTTGAAAACATATGCTAAGCAAAAGAAGCCAGATGTGAAAGACCATATGTGTAATTCTATTTATATGAAATGTCCAGAAAAGGTAAATCCACAGAGATAGAAAGTGTTTGCCAGGGGCTGGGGTGAGTGGAGAATGGGGAGTGACTGCTAATGGGTACAGGTTTTCTTTTGGAATGACGACATTGTTCTGATGGTGATGATGGTTGTACAACATTGTGAATGTACTGTGACTAACGGTAAATTTTACGTGTACTTAAAAACTATACAAAAGAATAAAAGGCTTAGAGAAGCTACCCGTTAGCCATCCCAAACTCGGTTCTTCTCCCAGGACCTGGGCAACCGTCAAGAGAGGTTCTGACACCTGAGGGGGACAGGCGACGATACCAGTCGGAGCTGGGACGGTTTCCCGGCAGCGGCTCTCTCCAGGTTGGATCCTGGTGGGACGCCCGTGGCCGGAGCACCTGCTCAGGGCTGGACAAGTGGTGCCGCAGGTCCGATTTGTCCCAGTTTCCCGGCTCTCAAACCAACATGCCGCTACCGGAACTGTGCCCAGCCTCTCCCAGCCACGCCCCAACACTCCATTTCTCAGGTATGGCCATGCGGAGCGAGGGCTCCGCTAAGCCACGCCCCGCAGGCCTACCTCTAGATCCGCCCCGCCTCCTTTCAGTCCGCTCCACTGTAACTGTGCCTCTCCAAAAAGCCCCACCCCATCACCTCACTGCGTAGACCTGACCCCGCCTCTGCGGTTCCAAGCCACATCTTCAGGCTCCGCCCCACCACCCGTCCATCAAACTCGCCCTGGACCCATCCCATCACCGTCTATTCGTCGTCCTCTCGCTCGCCTCAGCGCGGCCCGTTGTTATGACGACACGGTCGTAAATCCGCCATCTTCCTGCAGCGCGTTGCGACATGGAGGGCGCGATGGCAGTGCGGGTGACGGCCGCGCATACGGCAGAAGCCCGGGCCGAAGCCAGGCGGGAAGCGGGCGAGGGCGGGGTCGCGGCGGCGGCAGCAGCAGCCTTGGCCCCCAGCGGCTTCCTCCGCCTCCCCGCGCCCTTTAGCGAGGAAGGTAACAGGGCCAGACCGGGCGGGGCGCGTCCGGGGTCAGAGCCGCTCAGCTTGGGCTGGCGGAGGCTCCGATGGCTTGAACTGAGGGCGCCACTGACGCCCAGATCTGGATTCCTTGCGGACCTCCCAAGTCCTCATGGGACCCCTCAGGACCCTCCACGAGTCCCCGGTCTCCTCAGACTCGTGGGCCTCTTTTGCTAGGCGCTCGTCAACCCCGTGGGCCCCAGTGCTCACTCACCACCGATGCTCACAGGTGCTCAAATCTCCGGGGCTGTTCTTGTAGACCTTCGCGAACATCTCCATTGCCAGCCATGCCTTCCCAGTCCTGTGGCCCGGCCCCTCTCTGCTTCCTTGCCTAGGCACGGCCTTGGCCTTCTGCGAGCCCCCTCCCACTACACCTGACAGGCCGCTAAGGCCTTAGTCGGGGTGGGCGTGGCTGGGGGCTCCGGGAGGACGAGGTTTCGGGTTTCTCCAGGATCTGGGCTCTGGGCTGGCCCTTGGGAGGAGAACTGGTGCCCTGAAGCCAGCCTGCGTGCTCACTCCCATATCTACCATTTTTTAGCTGTTTGATCCTGAGCAGGTGACCACACATCTCTTTGAGCCTCTATTTCCCATTACAAAATGGGGGTCCTGTTGCTGATAATATATTAATCACTTACCTGCATCAGCTTTTTTCATTCTCAAACCAACCTTGGATGTTACTATTATTATTGTAATTATTCCCATTTTGTGGATGAGAAATATTGAGATTAAAAAATGTGAAAGTGACTAGGTCACCCACCTAGTAAGTAGCCAGGACTGGATTGGATGCCAAGACTGTGTGACTCCTCAACACTACTTTAACTTCTGGGTTCTGCTGCCTCAGGACAGCGGTGGTAAGAATGAAAATAGAGTATGTATGTAAATCGATGAGAACAGTGTGGGGACACACTGAAGGCTCATGCATAGGAACACTGATAGCTTTTGGAGATAGAACTTGGGTCTCTGCCCTCTGAGCTCTGTCCCATGAGGCTTTAGACTGGGCCGTAAGGAGGGGGTCGGCTAATGATATTGGGGTGGTAATCTTTGTTCCCACAGCATTCATATTCTTGGTACATTTTTTTTCATGCCCCATCTTATTCCAGCTTGGGGCGGGGCAGTAGCACTGGGCACAAAGCCAACCTGAAGCCAACCTCTCTTTGGAGATTGCTGTGCCCTGCTGGGCTTGCCCATGGCCTTGTCTCAATGTCACATGGGCTGGGTGTATCCCTTCTGTAGTGGGAGTTCCTTCAACAGCAACACCCTGGTGCCAAGTCAGACTCAGTGGGCTGGGAGATTATGAGGGTGATGGACACCTTAGTGCTTGGCTTGTGACTATGAGCCATCTGGAAGGCATTGCCCTCTGTTAGGTGGCCTGTGGGTGAGTCATGGCTGTTGTTTGGCCCTTTGTTTGTTTATTAATTCAACAAGTGACTGCTCCTTCTGTGCACCAGGCCTGGGTTTGGCCTTAATGTGGGACTGCATGTGAGGTGGTGGGAACTGGCAGACTTTTATGGAAGCAGAAGGAACACCTCCCTATCCCTTTGTGTAAACATCAGGGCATTTGAAGTAGACCTTCAGGTTCAGATTCTGGCCCCAATACTCACTAGGTGGGTGTCCTTGAATCTCAAGTTGTTTTTCTAGAGTGGGAATAGTCATCTCCATTTTTCCAGGGTGCTGGCCGGATTTGGTGATGTTCCCAGTGAGGTGCCTGGCACGCAGTAGGGACTCAGTGAGCAGGAGGTCTCTCCTGCTGGACCTGAGGCAGACACTGGCTGGTCAGCCCAGATGGTGAGGGGCTCAAGTGCGATGGCCCTGAGTTGTGGAGCCCTTTTGAGAAGTTTCACCCTGAGCTGGAGGTGCTGCTTGTTTGGAACCAAGGAAGTACAAAATTAGAGTTAAAAAAGAATGGTCATGGGTCAGGGCACCCCCTCTCCCATTTTTGCCACAGGGCAGCCTCTCAGCCAGAACCCCGTGGGCACAAGCACCCTCTTCCCCTCATCCTGGATGTTCTCCTTGGGCTATGTGCTGTTTCTGCAGACCTCCAGAGGATGGGGGCTGGCACCCTAGGCTCCTGAGAGTGTTCTTGGCCCCTCTGGGCGGGCTGGGGAAGGCACTTCTGGTTCTGATGCCACCCTTGGGTGGATTTAGTCTCCCAAGCCCCACTGACTGCAGCTTGTTATAGATGAGGACGATGTGCACAGATGTGGCCGCTGCCAGGCGGAGTTCACCGCCCTGGAGGATTTTGTTCAGCACAAGCTCCAGAAGGTTTGCCAGCGGGTTCCTCAGGAAGCTCTGCCTGCCAACCCTTCAGCTGCTGCGCTGCTGGGCCAGGAGGTGAGCTCGCTTTCCAACTGCCATCTCTCTCTCTCACACACATTCCCCTCTCCTTGAGCTCACCTGACAGCAGAAGGAGGTGGTGGTGGCATGCTGGGACAGACCTGTACAGCTGGTTACATGTGACATGGGGACAGGTTGTTGGTAAAGGAGGGTCTGGGCCCTGCCACCAAGAGCCTGGTGGTGCTCTGGGGTTTCCTGCATGGCCTGGCCTTCTTTTCAGTAGCCTCTGGCCAAAACCTGTGCAGCTGGGGGCCTGGGTCTCTCTTTTCAAACAATGTCCATAAGTGCATTCTTGGCATCCTCCTTGTAGGAAAGGAGGCTCTGAGAGAAGTCCATTGTCTCAGGTTACCACAGGGAGTGCCCCAGAGTTGTCTCACTCTGGCCCTGTGCTCTTTACCTGCCTCCTAGAGGTGCCATCTCCTCCAGGAAGGCCTCTGGCCCCACAGCCCCAAGGCCCTTTTCCCTGACCCCTGGCTGGGGCTGATGGGTGTAGGTACTCACCTTCATCCCCGCATAGCCAGCTGGAGCTCTAGTCACTTCCTCCTGGAGTCCTCCCCAAGGGCAGTTGGTGTTCCACACTCCTCAATGGCTGGAGGCATTAGAATGATGGGGCTGATTCCCTGGGCCAGGCTGGGAGTCGGGTTCAGATTGGTGGTCCTGGTGGGGGAGCTGAGAGCTCCCGCCCAGCCATTCCACATGGACTTAAACCCAAGCCTGCACTTGCCAAGCCAAGGTTGCTCAGGAACCTTGCAGATGAGTCTCCTCCCTTCCCTCTACCCCATTGGTAGGTGGTCCCAGCGGTGGCAGGCCCAGAGGAGCCCATCACTGTGGCCCACATAGTTGTGGAGGCAGCTACTCTAACAGCAGACATCAGCCACACATCCGACATCGTTGGTAAGCTGGCACTGCCCTACTAGGGCTGTCACCTCATGGCTCTCAGTGCTGAGGTGTCACTGACCTGGTAGCCATTTGTGTTCAGGGATGGAGGCCGCGGACCTCTGCTGCCCTTGCCCCTCTGCTCTCCTGAGAGCAAGGCCTGCCCAAGGGGCTGAGGGCTAATGCTCACCTTCTTCAGGGTAAGGCCTGCAGGAGTATTGAGCATTGAATACCAGGCATTGCCCTGCCAGGAAAGGGGAAGCATGTGCCCGGGCAGCTCTAGGGCCCACCTGGGCCTTGGGGAATCTTCACTTTGTGCACAATCACAAGCTGGCTGCTCTCCTGCTGCTTCCTTAGACTGTCTCTGACCTGGTTCTTCCAGAATCTTCTCCGCTTTTCTGCCACTTCCTTGGTTCCTGTTCCCCACCCCACAGTTGACTCTGGAGGGTCAGGGTAGGGTGTGCATGGGATGCACCTGCTATTCCAGCTTGGCCCTGACCTGATGCCTGACCTTAGCTTTCATCTCCCCAATGCTCAATCCCTCCTGCAGGCGTGTGACATTTCCTGCACTGATTCTCACAAGGCTTTTATGAGCATACAACACCAGGTCAGCTTCTTTGATGACTTTTTAAAAGTTAAAATGCATCCCGATATGCAGTAGGGGAGGGGATGTTGAGAGGTCTGGATTAGGTCACACGCTTATTAATCCGGGACAGGCCCACATGCATGGGGGAACTTTCAAAGGGCAGCCTGGGGCTAGGGGAGGTGGAGGGGGCTGGGGGCTGAGTGTGTGCAAGGCACTGGTGGGAGGCTGGGTTGGGCTGATGCCCTGGGACGTTGGGAAGGGAATGGTAGTTACCTGGGGCAGCAGGGGGCGGGGGGCTGTTGATAATTACATTGGACAGGCATTTTGGCAAATGCATGAGTGGACCGGGCAGCTGGACGGGAAGCAGGTTTGAGCAACAGGTAGAACTTGGCCTTGGGAAGCCCTTGGGATCAACTGGGGCAGGAAGAAGGGGTGGAAGAGACTTGGGGGACAGGAACCTCCATTCAGACTGTTCTGCCAAGGTCCCACCTCAAGGAGATGGCAGGACACCTATCCTTGTCTCCATGCTCTTTCCCCCTGACATTCCAGTGGACAAGGACATTTACCTGGTGCTACTCTGGGATAGGAATGTTGCGATGTGGGAGGTGGGGCTATGCTCCAGCCGTGGCATGGCATTTGGTTTCTGGTGTGGGTGATGTCATATAGGAAAACAGGTTCCCTGGGTTTGGGCTGCATCGACAAGCTCCAGACCTCTGGCCAGCCAGGCCCCTTCCCACCATCCCAACCTCTAACTGGCTCACACTCATGGCTCAGCATCAGCTCTGAGGGTTTCTCTCTGGGCACCTCCTGCTTCTCTCACACTTTTGGGAGTTTCCCCCTTTGCAGGCATCCTGGGTGTCCCAAATGTCCCCTTGGTGTTAGCTGCTCAGTGGTTTGGAGCCCATGGTTGACCAGTGTCCTAAACTGCCAGCTGCCGGTGTCCCAGGGCTAGGGGTTCCCTGTTCTCACTGGGCTGGGGACAAAGCAGGGGCTGCTGGAGCTACATGGGGGCTAGATACCCACTCTTGCCTCTTCCTGGGAAACTTGGATTTCATTTATTTCCCCTTCCCTGACCCCTTGGTCTACTGTGTCACACTCAGACTCAAGTCCCTGTCCCTTTGGAAGTTCCTTTCTGGGGTGGGGGTAAGATAAAGTGTGAGGCATGCCAGTCAGAGCTTGGGTGAGAGATGCCCTGGATTGTTTTTGAGTTACACACTTCCATTCTGTTTGAAGAGAATGGCTTGTCAAAACATGGTGCCTGTTTGATTGAGAAGGCTTCTAAGAAGTGAACCATTTTCCAGTCATATGAGCAGAAATTGTGAAGTGTGTTTACAGCTTAGCTTTGCACATTGTCAGATTTCTTCAACACCCACAAGAGGAGCAAAAGCCCAGCTTTCTTTCTCAAACTGTCCCAGGTGTCTCAAGAGCATTCACTCTCCAAGCTGGGTCCCTCACCTGCTTGCATCAAAATAAACTCCAGCAGGTGACCTTGGAGGCATTTTCTCTATAGGTTAGCGGGAGCTGGGGTAGTGAGCAAGGCAGGTGGCCACTAGGCTGGCCTGGCCACTGTCTCTACACCAGGCACTCCATTACCCTTAGAGGTGGCAGGGTCCCTGCACACATCCTGTCCTATGCTCCTCTTGGCTTAAGGGAGGGGGCCTCTGCTTGCCATGGTCTCCCCTTACTGGGTACATTTTGGGGGCTGAGCAGCTCCACTGCTTCTCCACCAGCAGTATTCCTGGGCTGGGTTCCAAGAGGCGGCAGGGCCCGTGGCATCCGGAGGCTCAGGTTGACCTGCTTCTCTTCAGGCAGTGGACACATCAAAGAGGTCATTGTGGCTGCTGAGCCGGAGCCAGGCGACAGTGAGATGACAGAGGTCCCAGGCAGCCCTGGCCATCAGGGACCCAGGCTGGCTGGGCAGGGTGAGCAGGCCCAGGTTAAGCTGCTGGTGAACGAGGACGGTCGCTATGTGTGTGCGCTGTGTCACAAGACCTTCAAGACGGTGAGCCGGGGGCCTTGGGCCGTGCCAGCTAGGAGGGCCAGGCCTCCTGCCCAGGGAGGTTTCTGAGCTGCATCCTCCCCACCCCCACAGGGCAGCATCCTCAAGGCTCATATGGTCACCCACAGCAGCCGCAAGGACCATGAATGCAAGCTGTGTGGGGCCTCCTTCCGGACCAAGGGCTCACTCATCCGGCACCACCGGCGGCACACAGGTGAGCTGGCCTGGAGCATCTCTGCCTCCTGGCAAGCGGGCAAAGCTGTGGTTCCAGGCCTGCCTTCCCCACCTGAGGCTGACTCCATTTTCTGCACAGATGAGCGCCCCTATAAGTGTGCCAAGTGTGGGAAGAGCTTCCGGGAGTCGGGTGCACTGACCCGGCACCTCAAGTCTCTCACCCCGTGCACAGAAAAAATCCGCTTCAGCATGAGCAAGGACGCGGTCATCGGCAAAGAGGATGCACCTGCAGGTCAGTGTGGCGAAGGCTTGCTATCCTGGTTCTGGAGCTGCCTGGTCAGGGGATTTTCTTTAAGGACTCTCTTGGTTCTGCCTTAAAGGGTCTGGTGCTTCCCCTGTGGGGACCGTTACGTCGTCACCTGTGACAAGTGAGCCCATGGAGACATCGCCTGTGATTCACCTGGTGACAGATGCCAAGGGCACTGTCATCCACGAAGTCCATGTCCAGATGCAAGAGCTTCCCTTGGGCATAAAGACCCTGGCCCCAGAAGTAAGGGCTGGTGGGGTCGATGTTCTCTGTATTCTGGGCATTGGCTTCAGTGGGAACAGGACTGACTTGGGCCTACTTTCCCAGTGCTCGGTCTGGTGGCAGAGGAGATGGGGTCTAGTGCCAGAGAATATGAGAGACCAGTGGCTGCCAGAGGGCAGGGAGAGGCAAGGTGGGGCAAATGAGGACAGATGGAGTGAGCTGTGGAGCTCCCAGGGGCATTCCTGAGTAAAGATACTGGGTGTGCACTGTGGACCCCGGGTCCCTTGGGTCTGCAGTGAATACAGGTGGGTGTCATATACCGAGTTGCTTTGCCCCCCTCCGTTTCTCCACCTCCCCTGCAGCCCCCAAGCCCTGAGGAGCTTCCCAGTTCTAGCGAGGACAGTCGAGAGAACCTGCTGCATCAGGCCATGCAGAACTCCGGCATTGTCCTTGAGCGGGTCACTGGGGAGGAGGGGACCCTGGAGCAAGCCTCTCCTGCCACGTCCAGCCCCCAGCCCCTGGGAGATCGTCCCCCAGAATTGCCACTGCTGGAGGTGGAGCAGGTGGAGACAGTAGGTGCCTGCGCTGCCGGTGTGCTCCTTCCTGGGGGCTCTTTCCTGGGGTCTGAACCTTGGGTACAAGGTCACCATGCTGGCTGGGCTGCCAGCCTCCTTGCTGTTCTCCCTGCTGTCAGGTCCCCTACTGTGTTTACTGCTGGGCCCACGATGGAGCCTACCAGGGTGGGGGTGCTGTGGGTCTGTCCTTGGTTCTGCTGGGGCCCATCCTGTAGTGGGTGCTAGAGGTGTGCTGTGGTCCCCCAGCAGGTGGCCAACGAGGCCTCGGCTCTTCCCAGGACCCACCCGTGCCCTCAGTGTAGTGAGACCTTCCCAACAGCGGCCACACTGGAGGCCCACAAAAGGGGCCACACAGGTAGGTGGTAGGAGGATGAGGCACTACGTAGTGGACGACCTGCGGGTGACCGGGGTTGTTCCTTGGGTAGTGGGCGGTCCAGGTGACCTGTGGGCAGGCAGCAGGTGGTTAGGGTGGTACCCTTGAGGGGCGGACCTGGCCTGATCTCGTGTGTGGCCCCAGGGCCGAAACTGTTCACGTGTGCACAGTGTGGCAAGGCCTTCCCCAAGGCCTACCTGCTCAAGAAGCACCAGGAGGTGCATGTGCACGAGCGCCGCTTCCGCTGTGGGGACTGTGGGAAGCTATATAAGACTATCGCTCATGTCCGTGGCCACCGGCGCGTCCACTCAGATGAGCGACCCTACCCCTGTCCTGAGTGCGGCAAGTGCTACAAAACCAAGGTGGGCCCTCCAGCCCTGGCCCCTGTCCTCTGACCCCCCGCCCATTGGCTCCCTACTCCCTTGGCCAGATTCATTTCTTGTTCCTGCCCCAGCCCTCCCTTGTCATCCCCTTGCCACCAGCCTGCTCTGGGCCTGGCTCCTTCCCCCTGACCCTTGAATCCTGCCCCCTCTCTGACTTTAGAGGGTAGCAGGGAAAGCCTCAGTCTGACCCTTGGCCTAGGCCAGGTTGGCCCTGATGGTAGGTCTTCACAGAATGCCCAGCAGGTGCATTTCCGGACACACCTGGAGGAGAAGCCGCATGTGTGCCCCTTTTGCAGCCGAGGCTTTCGGGAGAAGGGCTCGCTGGTGCGGCATGTACGGCACCACACGGGCGAGAAGCCCTTCAAGTGCTACAAGTGTGGCCGTGGCTTCGCTGAGCACGGCACACTCAACCGGCACCTGCGCACTAAAGGTTGGGGCTGGTGGGTGGCGGGAGTTGGTGAGGGATGGCAGGTGGCCAGCCCTGCCCAGGCCTACCCAGCCCTGACCAAGCTTCCCACTTCAGGGGGCTGCCTGCTGGAGGTGGAGGAGCTGCTAGTGTCTGAGGAGAGCCCCACAGCAGCTGCCACTGTCCTCACCGAAGACCCACACACTGTGTTGGTCGAGTTCTCATCTGTGGTGGCTGACACCCAGGAGTACATTATTGAGGTGGGTGTAGGGCCACTAGATTGGGATGGGGCCCAGGGACAGGTAAAGCTGACCTCCGACCCTTTGTTCAGGCCACTGAGGACGATACAGAGACCAATGAAGCCACAGAGATCATCGAGGGCACCCAGACAGAGGTGAGGGACTGGGGGAGGTGTGGGGAGGGGCAGCCGGGCACCCTCACTCAAACTCATGGTCTGAGCCGTGTGCCACCCACAGGTGGACAGCCACATCATGAAGGTGGTACAGCAGATCGTGCACCAGGCCAGCGCCGGGCACCAGATCATTGTGCAGAATGTGACCATGGACCAGGAGGCAGGACTGGGTTCAGAGGCGGCTGCTGCCGACACCATCACCATCGCCACCCCCGAGAGCCTGACGGAGCAGGTGGCCATGACGCTGGCCTCAGCCATCAGCGAGGGCACTGTACTCACGGCCCGTGCAGGCGCAAATGGCGCCGAGCAGGCCACCGTGACCATGGTTTCATCGGAGGACATTGAGATCCTGGAGCATGCGGGTGAGCTGGTCATCGCCTCACCAGAGGGCCAGCTTGAGGTGCAGACCGTCATCGTCTAGCATGGGTGCCTGTAGGGTCCTGCCGGGCTAGGCCATGTCAGGTACAAGGACCCTGAGCATCCTACCCATGCCTGCCTGCTCTGGTACAGAGAAGACAAGGCACAGAATTCAGACATTCAGAGAAGTGGGAGTGTAAATAAGTTTTTGTTGCTTTACAATAAAATATGAAAACCTACCACTTGTGATGTTGTGGCAGTAGCAACCTTGGGCATTGACGCCACTGCCCTGGCAAGTTTCCCATGGCAGCACCTGTCTGCACAGGCCACCCTTAAGGCTCTTGTTCCCAGCCGCCCCCGCCCTGTACATCTGACAGGGCTGGCGGCACCTTGGCGGTGTGTGGGTGTCACTGGTATGTGGATAGGCAACCTCCTGATGCTGCCCTGCCCACTGGGAGCTGTAACCCCAGCTTCCTGAGTCCTATTGAGACGCCTTGGGAAAGGCTAGGGGACCAAGAGCCTCTGATGACTTATAGGAAAAACAGCAGGAGACAGGCCAAGAATGGGGCTAGCCTTTCCTAATTGCACTGCCTTAGTTTTCCTGAGGGAATGCAACTCTAGGAAGGAGATTCTAGGTGACCTAGTTTCTGGGGGGTGAGGACAAGAACAAAGCCTGGACCATGGGCATGGCTGGCCCTTTCCCCCAGTCCTGATGCAGCTCCTGGGGCGTTGACAAGGTCTTCTGAGTCCCAGTTCTGACAGACTTGGGAGCCCAAAGCAGGCTCAGAGTGGATTCCCTGTGGCCTTGCCCTGGGTGGGGGTGGGGGTGGGGGTGGGGGGTCTCCGTGCGAATGCAAGCCGGGAGTTCTAGTGTCCAGATCTGTAGAGGGGGTGGGACCCAGTGCAGTCTGGCTCCTCCCTGGACCAGGGCCTCAAATACCCGCCCATGCCCAGGCGCCAGAGCTATTTCTGGACCAAGCTCTTGTAGTCTGTCCAGTGCCTGGGCTTCGACTCCTATCTGGACCCAGATCCTGAGCATTTGATACTGCCCCATCTTCATCTTAGGTGAGTCTGGGGGCTTGGACTAGCCGAAGACTGAATCCTTTATGTGGGTTTCAGTTTCTCCACGGAGTAGAATGGCCATGATCCCAGCATACTGCCCCAGGGAGACCTAGAGAGTGCAGGGGAGCGTTGTGCTTTGGCACCAGCCAGCATTAGGCAGGAGACCTCCAGGCAAGGAGCCCTCCTGCAGGCGAAGAGGGTTGGGTGCATCCGACTCCAGTTCCCTGCTGATGTGGGCCATGTCTGTCCCTCCCAGCCCTCCTGCTCTGTGCAATGGTTGGGCCCCGGGCCCTACTGGCCACACTCTGGGCACTGGGGGCCACCGGGGCAGCCGCCCTGCGAATTGGAGCCTTCAACATCCAGAGCTTCGGCGACAGCAAAGTGTCGGACCCGGCCTGTGGTGGTGTCATTGCGCAAGTGAGGCTGGGGACGGGGGATGGGGCTGCAGCTAGGTTCTGCCGAGCATCCACCTGTGCACCCGTGACCCCATCCCTGCTGCCCCTTTCCCAGATCCTTGCTGGCTATGACATCACGCTCGTGCAGGAGGTGCGAGACCCGGATCTGAGCGCCGTATCAGCGCTCATGGAGCAGATCAACAGGTGTGGTGGGCAGGGCCCAGTATCGGGAGCTCTGGCCAGCATCCCAGGCCTGGCCTTGGTGTCTTGACCCAGGGCCTGGCCCATATCTCCGCAGTGTGTCTAGGCACGAATACAGCTTTGTGAGCAGCAAGCCCCTAGGGCGGGACCAGTACAAGGAAATGTACCTGTTCATCTACAGGTGAGAGGCAGGGATAAGCGCGCGGATCAGGTGGTGGCTGGCTCATCGTGCCCACTGCCTTCTGCCCCCAGGAAGGACTCGGTGTCAGTCATGGACATGTACCAGTACCCGGACCCAGAGGACGCCTTCAGCCGCGAGCCTTTCGTGGTCAAATTCTCAACCCACAGCTCAGGTGAGGCCCCGTCCCGCCCCGCCCCGCTGTAGCTCCTGCCCCGCTGACGTTCATCCCCTCCCTCAGCAGCTAAGGAGTTGGTGCTGGTCCCGCTGCATGCTGCGCCTCACCAAGCAGTGGCGGAGATCGATGCTCTCTACGATGTGTACCTGGACGTGATTGACAAGTGGGGCACCGATGTAAGCCCCGCGTCCCCACAGTCCGGGTCCCAAGAGGCGCACCCCGGGGACAGCCGTAATGGCATGGTTCTCCGTGGTGGGCTCAGACACCAGTCCTTCTCCCCCTGCAGGATATGTTGTTCCTGGGCGACTTCAACGCTGACTGCAGCTATGTGCGGGAGCAGGACTGGGGGGCCATCCGCTTGCGCAGCAGCGAGGTGTTCAAGTGGCTCATTCCGGACAGCGCCGACACCACGGTGGGCAACTCAGACTGTGCTTATGACCGCATTGTGGTCTGCGGTGCGCGCCTGCGCAAGAGCCTGAAACCGGAGTCGGCCTCTGTGCACAACTTCCAGGAGGAATTCGACTTGGACCAGACTCAGGTGAGCACTGAGTCCTCACCTGAGGGATGGGGTTCCCCAGGCCACCCTCCACAAGCAGGCAGGAGGAGCCAGCTCCCTGCTGCCCAAGGCTGGAACTAGCTGCAGTGTACTGGCCCTTTCTGCCCTAAGATAGTTTCTAGGAAAGGCCCCAAGAGGCTCCATTTTGGCTAAATGGAACAAATCTGTGATTGTATACTAGGATGCCCTTTGCCTCTCCTGAGGTGGGGTCCCAAGTCTGTGTCCCTACCCCACCCGCAGGCAGCAACAGGGGTGGACAGCCTAGGCCCTCACTGCTCTCTCTCAGATGCAGTAGTTTGCAGAAACCCAGGGGACTCCACCCCGGGTGGTGGGCAGTTTTCTGAGGTGGAGCCTCAGGGAGGATAGGCTGCCTAGCAGGGCCTCTGAGGGTTGGCCCATTCTCTTTCCAGGCCCTTGCTATCAGTGACCATTTTCCTGTGGAGGTGACCCTCAAGTCCCACTGACAACACTGAGGCCTGGCCAGGACATGCTGCCTGCAGACTGGCCGTGAGGAACAGCTTCAGAGGGCTCCTTCAGGGTGGTATGCCAACCCTCAGAGAAGCTGCGGGAAGGGGCAGCTGGGCCTGGAGAAGTGGCCACGGACATGTTTTGGTACCACTCAGAGCTTGTTCCCTCGTCTGTAAAATGGGCTACCCACCTACCTCACAGAGTGCTGGGCGCAGCTGTGCTCAATAAATGTGCACAACGCTAGCCCAGGACCACACACAGGTTGGACTCTACCCTTCTATGGTGCAAACCCTGGTCCTGCAGCCCGGCAGGTCTTTCAGACACAGCCTGGCCTGCTCATTTCATGTCCTGCTGGCATCTGTCACCTCTAGACCACCGTAAAGCTTCCAAGAACTTGAATGCAGTGGGGATCAACACTAGCGCACACACACAGGTACAGTGTTGACGTGCAAGGCCAACCTTCCAGCCCAATGTCCCTCCTGCAGTCCCACTCCCTGGTCTTCCTGCATAGACACTCAGGCACTGCTCTGTATCACAGGTCCTATTCCACCCAGCATTGCAGAGGAGGTCAGGTTATAGTCCTGCCCATGGAAACTGCACACCTCCCTGTGGCACAGCCCTTCAACAATGCCTTCCTGGATAGGTTCCTTCTAGGGAGGCCTGGGCTGGGACAGGACAGTGGACTTTGTCCTGGGTAAGCCCATCACCTGAGGATCGCAAAAAAGCAGAGCTGGGACGACACATAGCATAACTGACAAGGGTTTTCAAAACATCCCATCTTTGGCAGGATTTGAGAACTGTCCTGAATTGTATGGGAGGAAAAGCCTTTGAGCGTGAATAAGTTTTTCTTGCAAGATCTTTCTAAAATAAGATCTATGACACAGCACAGAATGCCTCTCAAGTAATGGCTCCCTTGTCCCTCTCCAAGTTCCCCAATTTCTCTGAATTGTCATACACTCCCTCCAAGTGAACAAATGTGTTGGCCAAAAGGCTTTTCTCTGGGAGGTCTCTGGGGGGCGGTATTGTGTGAACCATCACTGCCTGGCTTTATGCTTTCAGCAACCAGGTAGCCAGGAGGCCAGGGGTGGGACAAGCTGAAGACACTATTCATAATTCTGCCTTGGGAACGGTAACACTCAGTGGTGACACTGTTGGAGGTCCAGAACAGCCCCACCTGCCAGTTCATGATCTCCAAATTCAGACACTGCCCACCAACCCCACCTGCCAGGCAGGAAAGGCACTCATGGTGGGCCTTGAAACACTAGCTACAAGGAATAGGGCCTTCTGAGATAGGCAAAAAAATAAAATAAAATAAAATAAAATAAAATAAAATAAAATAAAATAAATAAATAAAAATAAAGAACTGAAAGAATTTTTAAATTGGGAAATACTTTGTTTAAAACACCTTAGCACCAGAGAATCCCCTAGAAGGATGTATATGCCTAAACCCTGTGTGGGCAGTCCAGCCCTTAGCCTTTGTTTTGTGTGAGCTTTGCTAAGTACATCTGCAGGGACTTCTGGATGGAGTCTCTGGAGAGAAAGCTGATAAAGTTCTGGATGTCTGCGTCACGCTGTTTCACCAGGAGGTCTGCTGTGGACTTCCGCATCATGTTCTTGGTCAGATGTCGAGCATGATCTAAAGAAAACAGCGTCCACTTGTGAAAACACACTGAGACAGTGCCATCATTTCCAACTTTCCCAAGAAAGTTCCAATAGAAACTTTGGTAGAAAACTTAGAAGATACAAGTAAGCAAAAAAACTTAAAATCATCTGTTCCCCACTGCCTACTGATTTAAAAAACATACAGGATAAAACTACAAAAACTGCCTTTTTTAACTTGTTATTTTCACTCAACTATATTGTCCATGTCACTAAATATCCTTTTTAACATATTTAATGGCTACACACTATTCAGTCATTTGTCTGAGTCAGAGAATGGCAATCTTGGCCTCCCATGTGAGTTAAGCATGCTCGTTGGTTAACATACTCTCTGTGGCTGCCTTTATGCCATGGTGTGGCAGAGACTATGTGGCCCATAAAGCCAGAAATCTACTTGGTTCTTTAGACAGTCTGTTGATCCTGGTTCCTATCATAGTTGATATAACCAGCTCCATTTCTATAAATAGCCATGCAGGTTGTTTATAATCATCCATATAGTAGGTTGGATAGTGGACCCCAAAAAGATAATATGTGCAAGTCCTAACCACTCCTCTAGAACCAGTGCATGTGGCCTTATTTGGAAAAGGGTCTTCACATATGTAATTAATATGAGATCATCTTGGATTTAGGGTGGGCCCTAAATCCAATGACAAGTGTCCTTATACAAGAAAGGAGAGGGAGATTTAAGTTAAAGGAGACCATGTGAAGATGGAGGCAAAGACTGGAGTGATGTGGCCACAAGCCAAAGAATGTTTGGAGCTACCAGAAGCTGGGAGAGGCAGGCATGATCCTCCTCTAGAGCCGCTGGAGTGTGTATGGTTCTGCCCACACCTTGATTTTGGACTTCTGGCCTCTAGACTATGAGAATGTATTTCTATTGTTTTAAGCAACACCCCCCACCTCCCCCCACCCAGCTCCAATTGTGGCAATTTGTTATAGTGGCTCCAGGACACTACTAAGTCAGTAGGCATGTTTGTGAGTTGCATAGTGAACCTTTACATGAGAAATTTCTGGTCTTACCAGGAGTGTCAGGCTGGGATGGCAAGAGAAGGGAAAAAAGAGGCTTTGCTCACCCACTAGTACCCATAGCTGCCACCCTTCCCTGTGCTCCTCACCTTGAACGGCCAACCACTGGGCCATAACTGAGAGAGCTGTGCTCTGCACCTGGTCCTCAGGCACCACCTTGTCCACAATGCCCACCTGGAGGGCCTCTGCTGGTGGAAAGAGCAACCCCAGTTGCAGCGCACGCTCAGAGGCACGGTGCCCAATGGTGTTCACGAGGTTGTCTTTGAACCTGGAAGGCAGACATTCACTCACCTGGGGCTGGGGGCTCCCAGGTAGTTAGTTCAGCCTGGGGTCAAGGTGAGTGTGAGTACAGTCCCTGGTCTTACCAGAAGGGAGCGACAAGGCCCAGCCGGGTCTCATTCATCCCAATGACGTACTTGGGGTTGTCAGCCAGGATCCGGTAGTCACAGGCGAGGGATATTAGGCAGCCTGCAGCAATGCAGGATCCCTGCAGGAAAGGCATGACCATAAGGCTCTGTCTGGGTGTTGCTGCTGCTGGTCCCAATCATATTCTAGAGAGCTGGGGCCCAAGGAAAGGCCTGCCATTGGGTGTGAGCTCTTAGTGCTCCTAGCCTCCAGGGTGCTGCACCAACATTGGGCTGTGCAAGAAACTCAGGCTTGCCCATCAGCCCCAGGTGCTTGGCAAGGTTAGCAGCTCAGGGCCAGAAAATCACTCTTCTTACTCTCTGGTCAGGGATGCAAGTTGCCTTTCCTTTGACAGCTTTTGTCTGGATGCTAAGTGCCAAATGAGCATTTAGCTGGAGCTGTCATGTCCACAGACCCATTGCCATCCCCAGCAGGATGTCCTTGGAACTCCAAACTCATATAGACCTCACTTCATGTACCCTACTGCCCCAGAGATGGCAGGTCACTGTCAGTGGCCACTATACCCCACAGAGTCTTCCTCTCACCATCTGTCCCCTCTACTAGGCTCAGGGCCTCCTCTCACCTTACTTGGGTTGTTACCACATCTCTTCAGGGCACACTGGTTCCTGGGCCTCAGCTCTACTCCCTTACCTCAGCAGCCTGCCCCTGTCTTCCCTAGGTCAGGCCAAAATGATGTTTCTGAAAAGTGGATCCCATCCCCCACTCGCTCCTTGTATAGCCCTCTCACTGGGCCATGTCAACCATAGGCCATGAGGTCCTGCCCCCATCCCAGTGAATGAGTTGGCCCCTGTGGCCCCCACCTTGTCACGCTGGTCTGAATGTCTAAAGGTCTCCCCAAGGCTCTCTTACCCTCGGAGTGCAGGGCCACATCTGCCCCAGCCCATGCTGGCCTCTAGGGAGTCAGCAAGGCCACTCAGGAGTATGGACACTCACATTGATGGCGCTAATCAACACCAGGTTGGACAGGTAGAGCCGCAGCCACAGATTCTGTAAAGCCTTGTAGTACTCGGTGTAGTGTGCTGGGTTCTTCCCGCACAGTTCTTTCAGGTCCAGGCCAGCTGAGAAGATCCTGGGGCAGTCCTGGGTGAACAAGGGTACCAGAGCCTCATCAGAGTGTACCCGCCAGGGAAGGGGAGCCTGCAGGAGCTCAAAGGGCAGTAGGGCACTGACCCCAGGAGTCAAGCTAGGGCTCCAGGGACAGCCTCAATCTCCCTCAGACTCAGTTCCTATGTTCTGGGATGTTCTTCCCTTTCTGAGTTCAAACCAGAAAACGCAGAACAGGCAGGCAAGGTTGGGCGCTACCTCAGGGATATGAACACACTGGACTCTGTGCACACCTGTGTGTGGCATCCTGGGCAGAGAAACTGAGGTGTGGGGAGGACTCCTGACTGAGTCTGTTGGGGGCACATGTTGATTTATCCCGAAAGGTCAAGCAAGCTGTAGATTTGTGCAGACCAGGAGGTAGTGCTGTCTGAAGATGGCCAGGGAAGGAAAGATCAGTGACCAAGACGCCAGACCTCTGCCCTGGGCTATGATGTACGAGACAGAAGGCTGAGGAATGATCTTGAGGGTATGTTTGTCCAGTGCGGATGCTCCAGGTCCTGACATAGCTGGCAAGCAAACACAGAAGGGCAACAGGCTAGAATAAAGGGCTGTCAGGCCAATGGTATTTTCAAGTGGTGGGCGTTTTAGGTGTTCGAAGGATTTTGGGCCAAGAACACAGATGGGGAAGGATGGCTCAGCAGCCTTCATGCAGAAACATTCAGCCCTGGGGTCCCGTGTGGTCACAGCTACTCTGAGCAAAGGAGATGCTCCCACAGCTGGAGGCTGGGGCACCTGAGGCTGGTGTGACCTGTTAATGACTGATTCACTAACTAGAACTGACAATGGCTACCACATGCTGCTTGTGAGACCCAACACCATCCATTGTCTATGAGGAGCAGGCAGATAAATAAAATATGGGACAGTCACACTCCATGTCCCCTATATCCGTATATTAAGCAACAAAAGCAAGCTGCAGTGCAAGGTGTTGATGTGAACCCATTTTTCTTGTACACACATGTGCTTGTATGTGGTTACACCTGGAGGCTGACCTTTTGTTTCTATAGAATGTGTTCTACTCCTGTAACTTAAAAAGACCCAACAGAAATGGAAAGATGTGTAACTATTACACCAAGTCTGCTGTCCATCATAGGAAAGATACAGGGACCTGGAAGCCAGCCTTTGGCTGGGAGAAGGTATGGGGGAGGGGACAGAGTTGCTCTTGTTTAAAATATGGCAGGACTTTACATGGACTTTTCTGCCTTTTTCCTTGTTTTTTTCCCCACCATGAGACCCCGGCCCCCTCCTCCAACAGAATCCAATACATTTTATCAGCACAGATCTCTGGCATGGCAACCGCACGTGGGCACAGTCCTAATGCTTCACCAAGTCAAAGAGTTTGGTTCTGGATGAGAGAGAACAAATCACAGGATCCTAACTGGGGATGACCTATGTCACACAGACTAAAAAGGATGTAGGTAGTGTGGCCTGTTTCTGTGATTTAGCAACAAGTCTGTAGTGGGCCAAGTCATGAAAGATAGGGTTTAATCCTCACTCCCAGGACCTGTAAATATGACCTTACTTGGAAATAGGGTCTCTGCAGATAAGATCAAGATGAGGTCATATTGGAGTAAGGGGGGGCCTAAATACCGTGACCTGTATCCTAGGAGAGGGAAATTTGGACACAGACACAGGGCAGACATGTGACGAATGGAGTGGCAGAGATAAGTACAGACCACTAGGAGCCCCGAGAAGCTGGAAGAAGCCAAGGAGGAATCTCCCCTAGAATCTCCAGAAGGAAAAGGTTCTGCTGATGCCTTGATTTTGACCTGTGGCCTCCAGAACTATGAGGGAAAATACTTCTGTTGGTTTAAACTACCCTGTTTATGTGGAGAGTGGGTTGTAAGTGTTGTTAGAGATGCCTGCAGTCCTGGCAGGATGCCTGGTGCTTGGAGCAACAAGCACCATCCTCACATATAGGGAGGGTGAACATGCCTTACCTTTCTGGGACTTCTTGCTCTAGGCACAAGGATAAGAAGAGGGAGTAGCTGAAAACATGGTGGTGGCCTTGAGGCTGAATTTGGGAGTTGACAGTAATCTGTAATTACTAATCTGATTGTAACTAATAATAACAACAAAACCAGCTTTGTGAGAGAGAGAATAAAAAGCCATGGAGACAGGGCTGGGGAAGCCAGCATTGCCATTCATCCCCTCTCCCTTAACCATGTTAGTTAATGCATTTCCAGACTCTGACTCTTCGGACTCTTCTTCCTAACTGTCTCCACAACAGTAAGCGCAACAGTAAGCGGGACAAAGGTCCTTGCAATCTTCGAGGGCAATCAAGGGTTAGTTACCCTTGCCTCTGCAAACTCCTTTGGAGAATAAGGAAGTATAAATATATAGCTGCAGGCAGGCACACAAGCTAAAGGTTATGAGAAGATAATGAGAAGATATGGCTTGGGAAAAGTAGAAGAAACTGTTGTTATGTCAATTATGTTCCTGTAGAAAAGCAGCTTGCAAAAATAAAACTGCGCCATCGTCCACCATCAGTGGGCAGTGGACCTCCTGATCCCCGCTTTTTTCTTTCTTTTCTTCATCTCTCCCACTATTCCCACTCAGGTTTATTTTCTGGGGCTGTGCTGGATGTGGCAGGATTTACCACTTGCTGGACGCGGCATGTTTGTATACTTTGTGATGGTGGCCACAGGACACTAAAATGAGTGTCCACTAGGTGGGCCTTGTGCTGTATACACAGTAGGCACTCAATACAGAACACAACACAGACACATTTTGGGGGAAATCATGTTGTAGTGGGGAGAATGTGGGCTTCTGGAGGGACAGATGCTGGCTCCCCTCCTCCAGGGCTGTGCGACTTTGAGGTCTGGAGGCAGTAGGGACCCTCACTGTACAGCACCCAACACCAACGTGCGCACATGTCCTATATTTGGTGACATGAAGTTCTCTTATTTTTAGAGTACAATAAAGAAAATGTCACGTTATGAAATGACATCTTAAGTATTTTCAGAAATTATTCAGGGTAAAAAGTTCCCAAGAAATTTTAGCATTTCTAGGCAGTTGAGCTATGATTGTCAGAAAGTTCCCTGGGATTCTTTCGCCAACTCTTCTACAATCTACAATCATAAGTATCATTCCCACCTGTGGAGCAATGCAGACTAATCTTGTAATGGCTGAAAAATGACTGCTAGAAATTTATTATTTGCTGGAAAATTACTGCTTGGCTATATTCATGGGAACATACGCTGTCACCCATAGGAATATAACATTCTAACAATAAGCTTTCTGCTTCTGTACCCCCGCTTGCACACCTGACCTGTGGGTCGACAGGTAGTGAGTAGAAGAAAAATAGACCTTTGTGTTTAGATAGAATGAAGAATGATATTTGGGGCTTAAAAACCCTGTATCTCTACATTTTGGGGCTGCTTAATTTGGGGTCTGCGTACCCCTGGCAGACCCAGCTGGCTGAATAAAGAGTGTTTCCTATAACTCACTGATTCTGGTGCTCCGTGTGTCTTTTGGGGGCTGGTGGCTACAACAATCTCTCCCATGGAATGGGGCCAGGCTTTGCTCTGCAAACCCCAGTGTCAAAAAACCCATGGGGTGTATGCACTCCCAGGTGGTTCTGCACTCCATCTCTTTAGCCTGGTCTTATCTGTGTTCTCTCTTAGTACCCGTGGCTCCTGGTAGAGCAGGTGGGCCTGATGCCTACTAGAGTGGGCAGAAACACATAAAGCCCCTAGTTCTTAAAGTCTAGGTGTTAAAATCAGCCCAGGCTCTGAGGACCACCTGGCTCTTCTTCTCATCAGCCACTACACCTTTTCCCCTTAGGGTCACTCCTAGTCCCACCCTCTTGGGCCCAAAAGATGCTGCCTCTTGTCCCTCCCAGGCCTCAGCCATGACACTGCCCTCACACAAGTGCTTGCCAGCTTGTGGGGGAAATGGTGAGGCGATCGTGGCGATAATTCAGGAAAAAAAAAATTGCCCTCTGAGAACTCAACTCTAAAACCTGCCCCAAGAGGAACGGAGAACATGGCTTTCAGGACAAAGCATTGTTACTGGGGCACCCAGGGAGGGCACCCTAGGAATGTACTGCCAAGTTTGCACATGAATCAGTATGGGCTCAAGGTTGTCCCCGCAAAAACATCACCTGCCTACAGAGAGCTGAATCTGTGCTGCAAATCCTGCAGCTGGAGCATTCACAAAGCCATGCTTGACTGTGTTGCAATCTGCCATGGCCAGAGCAGGAAACAAAAAATAGACAGCTTAGCATAGATAACCAGGTACAGATATACCTTAGGGAGATTATTGTTGCCAGCAAGTTTTAAGTCTTGAGAAGAAGACTCCCACACTCTCCTTGACTTTGCCACAGGGTCACTATATCTCCATCAGAGTGCAGTGTCCCACCTGGCCCCAGCTTTTCCTATAGTATGTCTCTGTGTTTTGTCTGTTTTTCTTAACCCTCCATTACCTCCCTCTCCCCTCATTAACCCTCTAGTTGTGCAGGTGATGACACTTGCCCATGGCCACAATCCCTGGAATCCTCTCTTGGGCACCTACATCTGGGGCTGGTTATTCCACACCATGTGACGTGCAGATGGTCTACAGATTTGGCACTCTGATCAGAGAACTCGAGACTTTGAGAAGCTAAGGAGCACCCACCGAAGTTATGATGATGCCTCGGAAGGTCTTGTCATTTTCCAGTTTCTCCAGGTTGATGTTGAGCTCCGTCAAGAACTCTAGGCTTAAGCTGTTCACTGGGGGGTTCTTGAGCTTCAACACAGCAACCCCTAGTGTGAAAATGATGAGAAAGCTCATGTCCAGAAGAGGAAAAGCACTTCCAGTCATCCTACATCCTCAACCTGGCCATAGGAAGTACATGGTTTTTGGGTTTTTTAAATTGAGGTGAGATTCACTTAACATTACTATTTAAAAGTGAACGATTCAGGTCTGTTAAGTACATTCACAATGTTGTACAACCACTATCCAGTTGTAGAACATTTCCACCACTCCAAAAGGAAATCCTGTGTCCATCAGCAGTCACCATTCTTCCTGCTTCAGCCTCTGACAACCATTGGTCTACTTTCTGTTGCTATTGATTTACCTATAGTGGACATTTCATATAAATAAAATCATATGTGACCTTTTCTATTTAGCTTCTTTTAACATGTTTTCAAGGCTCACCCACGTTGTAGCATGTACCAGTTCTTCATTCCTTTTTAACACCCAATAATATCCTGTTGTATATTGTATGTTGTATATTGCATGTCTATCCACTCATGTGCTGATGGACACTTGGCTTGGCCACCTCTTGGCTAATGTAAATAATGCTGCTGTGTGGAAATTCACGTACAAATTTTTGTTGCTCTTTTTCTACCAGATGTAAATCCTCCATCTTCATGGGAGTAGGAAATGGCCTTAGTTTCTTAAGAAGTGAGTGAGCCAACTTTGAGAACTAGATATGCATGGAGAAATATAGTGAGGTGCTCTGGTTCATGCTTATTTAAGGGCAGAGGGGAAAAATACTGGGGGTCAGATGTTCTTCATTCATTAATTCTGCCAGCAGCATGGAAAGCAGTAGAGACAGGGCCTGCCCTTGTGGACAGTGCAGCTGCTGGCCTGGGGTGGCTAGAGTCATCTGTTTTGTCTGGCTCAAGAGCAGATCCCAAGGGCTTCAGAAATGCCGCCGTTCATTTAGGGTGCATTTCCCTGGTCAGGATTTTGAAAATTTCCAGACGGTTAACACAAAATGTTCTCTGGGAATGAGAACTAAGTCCTGAAGGCAACGGGCCCTTTTGAGGACTTTGATTTAGGAGAAGGAGGTACTGGCTACAGGTTTGTACATGTACATATAAGAAGCAATCAAAATTTCTAGAAGCGAGCTCCCCAAACTTGGTTCAGAAGGAAGTTTCTGAAGCTGACTCAGGATTTTTGTCAGAGGCTAGTGTGGCAGCCTCTGACAAAACGAAGGCAAACGAAGTGGAATTTGGATGACCTTTGATGTCAAGAGGTGAGTAACAACACTCTTGGCACAGGGTTGGCACTAAATATGTTACTTGAATGGAACGTTGAATGGAATCTAAAATCAGCTTCAATAACAGCATTTAAATAAAAACATTTTTAAAGCACTTTTACTCCATTACTTCAAGCCTCAAGACACTTGAAAGCTAACTGGGTCTGGCAGCGAGGACTGGCTTTCCTAAACTCAATTTTTTACCATGCTAAGCCAACTAAGTCAGCAAATTCTTCTGTGGTGGGGCGGGAGAGACTTTATTAAAACATTATCTCAACAACACCTTTTTCTTACTTGTTTACACAACATAAAATTTACCACTTGGACCATTTTTAAGTGCACGATCCGGGGGGTGTTAAGGATATTCACAATATTGTGCAGCCATCATCACCATTCATTCCATTTTTAAATATATCTCTGTACTTTTTGACATCTATTCAAATCTGCCACAGAAATGATCCTTTCAGAAACTGAGGTTTTTGCTGGATAACCCGAAGGCCAGCCCCTCATCACCCGGCTCAGGCAGCCCCAATCCAAAGAGTTTCAGAAAAGAACTAAATCAAAGAAAGTGGTGTAGATACTGTTCTGGGCCTAGGCAATAGTGTGGAACATGTGTGTGTTTGGGAGGAGAGGAGGATGACTCCCCACACCTATAGCGGGGTCCCCATCTTGAAAGGCTGAGGCCTAAAGCTGGGAGGCCATGGGGCAGCATGTCCTAAAAACTGCCCATCTCTGACCCCAAGCCTTCTCAGGACTCAGCTCTGGAGTGCTCTCTGGTAAAGAAAGCATAGGTTACTCTTCCAAAGGTGCCTTTTCTAAATTTTCTGCCCCTTTTGGAGAGTTTTAAGAGTGTTTTGATTGGAATGTGGGTAGTGGTGGTGGAAGTGATTCCATTTGTGGCTCCTGGCTTTAATTAGTAAGATATTTGCTGGGTTCCATGCTCTGTGGGCATATAAAAAAAAATTAAAGTTTTTCCAAAATACTTTCAATTATTTTCAATTTCCAATTGAATAGCTTAGAAAAAGCACATCTCTTCAAACTTTAAAAACAGAAACATTTTTATCCTCATGAACTAGGGGGAAAAAAATACCCATTTAAACCACAATGACCATTAGATCGATGATCCTTAATCTCTAAACCCAACAGAAACTGACTTTAAAACTGAGCTTTTTCTCCTGGCCTTTAGATATTCAATGGCTTTCAGGAGTCCGCATTCTAGCTCTGGGTTTGAAGCTGAGGAGAATACAATGAACTGGATAGGGTCCACTCTCTGTGGTTTATTCAGCTTTCTTATACTTTGGTAGCGGGCACAGGCAGAGAACAGGCTCGGGAGGTTGGGTAACTCCGGCCAGCCAGATATCAGCACGACTGCTGAACCTCTGAATCCACAGGTCCACGCACGGAGCCGGCGGCCCAGCGTGTGAGAGGCCCGGGTTCCAGGGTTCAAGGACGCCGGAGTAGGGGTGAGGGGTGGGGGTTGGGTGAGGAGCATTACCTGCAGTGGGACTTGGCTCCACCATCACTAGTTGGCGCTGGCTTCCAAAGCGCCGCGCACTGACTTTGCCACCGGTCGCCCACTCTGTGCATCTGACGGCTGCGACCAGACGCCGAGCCCCTGTGAACATCAGTATGAGGACTGTTAGCCCGCCGCCCTGCGGCCCCTGCCCGAGTCCGTCCACCCGCCGGAGGTCACGTACAGGAGTGCGCAGGGGACCGCATTTTCACCATTAGCGCCATCTTCGACTGAGATGGCGTCACTCACCCTTTTATATCGCCTCTACTGCCCCTCCTGGACAAAACTGTTGCGGAGCTGGTTAGGAAGAAGAATCCGAGTCCGAAAATGCTTTTACTAACATGGATAAGGGAGAGGAATGGCAATGTTAGCAGCCCCCACCCATTTCCATGGCTTTTTATTCTCCCTCACAAAGCTGGCCTTGCAAAACATCATTAGTTACTATCAGGTTAGCAATTACAAACTACAGCCAATTCCCAGACTCGGCCTCAAGGCCACTGTGATCAGCTATTTCTTCCCAGGTAACTTTTTCCCATCCTCGTCCCTAGAGCAAGGAGTCCCAGAATGGTTCAGGCGTGTGCGCCCTCCCTGCAATGTGTCCTTGTCTTTAAGTCCACATCTGCTTCTGATGGCCTTGTTGCTCCAAGCACCAGGCATCCTGCCAGGACTGCAGGTGTTTTTCACAACTGCAATCCAGTTTAAACCCGCCCCACCTTGCAATGCCTCAACTAGGACACAACAAATCTTGTCCTCTGGACCTCACCTCAGGCCACCCACCCCGCTTGGCTTACTAGGTGTAATGGGCGCTGCAGCCCAGCCTCAGGCTTCACTGTGCAAGTCACTGGGGCTGCGGGATAGACAGTTGGCTGGGCCCTTTCCCAAAACCCCATAGGGAAGACCCACGCTCCCCCTCTACCCATGGGAGACTCGGACTCTTGCCAGACTTTCCCACCAAGTAAAGGTTAAGTTATCCAAGCAGGAGTGTTGAAGCTGGGAGTGATGGCACATAGGTCACAGCAGTCATGGAGCACAAGTCTTGGAGACAGTTTGGGGCTTAAAGGGTAAAAAGGGGATTTGGAAACCCTGGCAAGCTCACACCAGGGCTTTTTTCAAACTCTGCCAGCTCTGAAATGTGGTTACTGAAAAGGCTACAGAAGGAAGGCCGATGGGAGCCATCAGCTGCCTCCTGCCTGTGGTGGAAAAGGAATCAAGGTTGGTATTTTAGCCACAGGTGTGGGGGATAGCATAGCTTGGTGACTAAGTGCCCACCTTCCCCAATGCCAAGTACCATGTTTTCCAGGCACGGCAGGGAGGAATAGGTGATCACACTACTGATGGAATTGCAGTGCTACCTCCTCCGCGAGAAAGGGAAGGGAAATAGTGGATGTTTTTATTTGCTTGATCCTGCATGGAGAAACACTGAAATGATACTCAAGAAACCAAGGTGGTCACCCACCTAGGCAGGGGGAAGGAGGTGAGGGATAGGCAGCAAGCCTTTGTATTGCTTGACGGCACATGGTTTTGTTCTGACCGGTTTGAACATTGGGCACAGTAACGGTCAAGTATAGTGTCAGGTGATCAAAACTTTTGTTCTTTAACACTGTGTTTCCAATTCTTCTTTGTGGCACAAACCTATTGAGGGAAAAATTTTTTTTTCACACGTAATTAATATAGCAGCAGCAGCAGCAAATGAGATCCATGTTTCTGATCAGGCAGAATTCGATGCTCTTGGGAACATAAAGGTGATAAATCATATCTCATTTGTCTGCCGCAGGGGCAACACTCAGGTACACTGTTCAGTGTTCTCTTGGCTAAAAGACTCGAGAGGTGTGACTTTGGAAATGAAATTGAAATTCTTAGCCGTTTTTAATTCTCTCACAACTGAAGCTATCTTTGGGGCCAAGGGAGGGGAAAGGAAGGGAGAGGAAGGAGGCAGTGAACCCAATATTCAATCTTCATTCGAATCCTAGGTTTATTCAAGACAGTCCTTTCACTCTACACAACAAAGTACAAACGCAACATTATCTAAAATGCTAGTTACCAAAAAAACTCATAACAGAAAATTTATAGTACTGACTGTACAATAAAAAACCAAAAAAGCAATGTACATGTTGCTGAAAGACCACCCACCATGAATAACAGCCACAATGGGGGGGGCGGTGGTGGTAGTCCATGAAGACCCTACAGAGCTAGTTCTCAACTTGCTCATCAACATCAGAGAGAAAACCAAGTCAAGTGTGAGAGTATGAGTACATGTAAAAACCATTTGTGGTGACTAACATGAGGTGTTTGACCCTAAAGATCAGAAGGATTCAAGCAGGGAAGCAGGGCCAGGGTAACAGACTAGCAGCTGCATGAAAACACACCCTTTCCTGAAGGATCCGACAGGCCACTAGACTGGCCCCAGGTCATCCATGGAATGGAAAAATGTGCTCCCAGGCTAGGGCTGCACTGCCACCTGGAACCCTGCTCATCCCTGCTGGCTTCACCATCGAACTGATTCTGGAAACGTGGGAGCTTTCTAGCCAGGAAACTGGAGGGCATCTTTATATGCACAACCCCCAAACCAAAAACACTTTTGCAGCCAAATTTGGCCCTCAGAGGAAATGTCTCAATGTTGCCTTCAAGTCTGCCCCTGAGTGAGGATTTCTTTCCTACTGACTCTCCTTCGGTTAGAAAAGGGACAGAACTGAGTTGGATGGGATATAAGTTACAGAGGGCAGAGTTTCAGTGGCCTGCTTATCGAGAGGAATTGGAGCTGGAGCGGCTCCTGTGGCGGCGGCGGCCTGGCGATCGGGACCGCCGGCGCACGGGGGACCTGCGCCTTGGAGAGCGTGACCTGTGGGAAGAGGAAAAAACCCATCAGATACTGAATTAAACACGATAAAAGCAGTTCTACATCTTGAACTGTAAGGGTAAAGCATCTTCTTTCAGGAGCACTTCTGTACAGTTTCATGGTTTAACACAGTCAGCACAGCTCCCTTTGGATGGTACTGACACAAAGCCCTCGGGAAGGAAATGGATGTTCTGGAGTACTGGTACAACCCGCAAGGCTGCCCCTTCTGCATGTCCCTCTCTCCAGCAGTTGCCCTTTTCTTCCTTTGCCCAGCTTGAATGAACATAATAAGTTTTGAAGGTCGCCCATACCAATGCTACCTTCCCATTCCCATCATGGGGGGGAGGGGTTTGTGTGCACATGGGGGTGAATAGGTCCCAAAGTTATTGTCGTTGTATTGTGTGGAAAATAAACCCTAAACCAGCCCCCATCAGCCCTCTGAGAGACCCCAAATTAACTCACCTTCTCCTCATCCGTGGGGGTGACCGGCGCCACATGGGAGGTGGCGGCAGCATTCTCCTGGGAGGGCTGAATCGCCTAGGGGGTGGCCTAGGCCAGGGGGCCAGTACAGCAGTGGCAGTGATTTCCTGGCCATCAATTTGCCCTATTGAAAAAAGAATCAAGTTACAAAATATGTAATAAGCACCTACCCTAGGCCAGACCACATATCAGATGTAGGGATACCGTGGAAGAAAAGACAGGAGCCCCGGGAACAAGGACAAACTCAACTTATCTCAGCAACACCCAGATAATTACCATTATTGAAGGTTTCATCAAAAAAACTGGAAGGGGGCAGAGAACTTAATGTCCCAAGGGATTCGACCTTGATGCACTGGGACAGCCTCCCAGAGAAAGTGACATTCAAGTTGAGACCCAAAGAACGTGCTAGAATCCGTTAAGTGAGGGGAAGGGTTGTGCCCCAGCCTTGAGCCAGAACATGGTATTAACATTTGAATTTCCTTCTTAAGAACGGTGGGACGGAGGTAGGCAAGACAAGATAGGAGACCTGTTGGGGGTTTCACAAGGACTGAGATGAAGTGAAACTTAAGAACTCAAGGGATAACTGGGACATAAAATCCCCAGATCTAGGCACTGGATCAGATGGAGAGCTGGGGAGTGGGAATGGTGATCAGCACCCAGTTTTGGATGAGCTATGATCTCCTAAAAAGTGGGGCCCAGGAAGAAGATTTAGTGGTGGGGGGACAATATGAAACGAGGTTCAGGAGATGTCAAGTTTGTCTTAAGAGTTTGGGAAAGTGCATCAGTGAAAGACCAAATGAAACCAAGGTGTAGACCTAGAAGCCCAGGGACGCATACACTCTGACCTCAGTCCAGGGACTGCTCAGAGGACCACGCATTGCCCATGTGCCCCCAAAGCGTGGAGGGCTCTTTTATCTTCTCAGGTCCTACCTTCAAAGAAACTTCAAAAGTATAAAGGAGATAGCACAGGCACGAGGACCTGTGTTCAGAACAGACTCAAAAGGCTTAAGGTGGCTTCTGGCTCACTGCCAAAGCCAGCCCCGGTTAGATTCCACAGCACTGATTATAAAATAATAGACAAATCTACATTCTGGCCAGCTGCCAGTAAAGGTCAAGCCTTCCACTTTCCTTCAGGAAACAACATGGAGTTGTTCCATCTGATGGTGCATAGTACAATACAGGGACACACAAAAAAGTCCACCAGAGTCTTAAGGAAATATGGAATGCTTATAATTACACATACCCTGTGTCCAGTCTCTGCAATTTTTAGCAAGTGGTCAGACTCTAAATACACAATTGACAATGTCTAAAACAAAGGAGTAATTCACAAAGCCAAGAGCTGATGCATTTAGAGTTTATCCAGAACTCCCTAAATCATTTCAGAGGAATTTAAGTAGATTGAAACAGAGTTAGTTAAGTAGTAAAGACATTTTCCTAGTATCAAAACTCTACCAAGGTTCAAAGGCAATTATTCAGAAAAAACTGTTAAGCTATTTATTATCTGTGTAACAGGGCCTCTGAGGGCATGAAGGTTCTGCGTGCTCAGATTCTCCTCCCCACTTGGCTTGGCAGCCCACAGTGTTGTGGGCAGTTCTGGCTCTCTGCCTAATAGCAGCACCAAGCTGGGGAAGAGACAAATTCCACATTCCTTAAAATGCTGACTTGAAGAAAAAATGAAAACTGGCCACCTGAAACTATTCACAACTGTCCATAAATAGTTAAGATATGAACTTTTGAGAAATGGGTAAAAGTGTGAGTTCGGCAAAGTAATCCTAAACATGCTGAAATGTTCGCAAAACAGAAAACAACTCTCAGAGAGGATTAAAGGAAACATTGCCAAATAAAAGCCAAATGCTTCGTTATATCCACAATATAGTCTTTGTTTAAAAAAACCCAAAAAACAAAAAACACCCCTTCATTTGATTATTAAGCTTTTAACAGATTACCAAATTCTTAAAATGGTAATTAATATAGTCATATGTGCTGAATACTTCTCAAGCATAATATTTTATAAAACATGTTTTTGGTAAACACACGTCCACTAAGTAAGAATTAAAATCCTAAGAGCTGCAGGGAAATTATGACGTTCAACCACGTTGGAAATTGGTTCTAAAGGTTCCTATGTGTGGTGGGTAGCTATTCTTGGATAGGGGAGAGAAGGGAGTGCAGAGGAGTGCTGGCAGGGCCACTCACCTCCATCCATGTGCTTCAGTGCTTTCTCAGCTTCATCTGGATTCTCGAACTCCACATATGCATAGCCTTTAGACAGATGAGGGTGCATCCTTTCTACAGGCATGTCAATCATTTTAATTTTCCCATAGGTGGAGAATATCTCCATGATATGATCCTAGAAGGAAAGAAGGGCCACTCTAATGTTCAAGCACCTTGTTTAAGAGTCAATGAGAATTCACTACATAATGACAACAACTTTGGCATCTGGAGGTAAACCTTCTAGACACAAACATATATTTCATTAAAAGGAATTAATCTGTACTCTACTTGAATCACGTACCATCACACCAGTCCTCCGAAAGGCTACATTCTAAAAATTGGTCAAAGATGCTAGCCCCTGGTCAGCTGGATAGTTGGGATTCCTCACCTTGGTCACATTCCTGGTAAGCCTTCCAATATGCACTTTGGTAGGTTTAGGGGAAGGGCTCCGCCTCTTCCTTTCCTTTTCATCTCTTTTGGGTGGTTTGGATCTGATTGAAAAAAGAAAACACCAGAAACAAGCAATTTCTGTCAAGTTAGTTATTTTTAGTGAGGATGTTAACTGCTAATATTAGTTTTTTTTTTTTTTTTTTTAGGAAGCTTTTCCTACAGTTCATGCATATTATCCCTGTCTTAGAAATCTTATTCAAGACAGAAAGACTCCTTTTGGGTCAATTTCTATAATAATTACAGTAACTTTACAGCCTGCAGTTTGTAAACTTAAGTTCACAGATATTTCACAAGCTTTGGTGAGAAAGGGTGCCAGAGGGCAGCTCACTTGGAGCGGGAACGCCGCCTGTTGTCATGTCTGCGCCGAGAAGGACTTGGAGAGCCAGAAGAGCTGCTGGAGCTGGAGCTGCGGGATGTGCTGGAACTCCCCGAGCGGCTTGATGCCGATGAGGAGCTAGAGCCACTGCTCGAGCCAGTGCTGGTGCTGGAGCCCGAGCTGGAGGTAGAGCTGGACCGAGACCTGAGGGGTGAGAGGGAGTGTGGTCACAGACAACAGCTGGTGGGAACAGCATTTCTTTAGCACAGATGACCCTGCACAAGCTCTTGAAAGGGAACGGCTGTCCTCATATTTCCAAGCCATACTGCTTTCCCCAGAGGGGAAAACATTAGTAGCCTCCCCCTGCCCCCAAGCCAAAGCCCTAGGTAAGGACAGAAGACTGCATTCGCATTGTGCGGTGACAGGAAAGAAAGAACAAGCTGCTTCCTACTAATAGAGAAGCCTTGCCTACTGAGAGGTAAAGAAAGAACCTGGCAAGTCAGAGCCACCAACTCAGTTTAGAAGGTGATTACCGATGGACTGAGGCTGGTTTTCAACAGAAAGAAAAATAAGTTCTGGGCTAGGGTAATTCAAATCTAACTGAATAAAAAGTGCTTGAGAGAAAAATATATCCCAAGAGGTCCCATTCCTTAAAATCTGAAGAACACCCCCCAAATCGTCTTCTGTATATAATCAGAGCAAACCCCAAACCAGTCTGCCATAATTATGATTCTTGATTAACAATGTGATAGTGTGTTTTCTTTATAAATAAGACAGAGCACTCTCCATGCTCTTCAGGAGGGTGGAGGGACATGGCCTCTCAATACTACCCCACCTGGTGCTGCTGCTACCACTTGAAGCGCTGCGCCTCTTTCGAGTTTTATCCCTGCCACGATCCTTCTCGCTTGTCTCCTTGGTGGCCCCTTTATCTTTAGAACGATCCTTGGACTTCTCATCAGAGCGGTCTTTGCGTTTGGTAGGAGAAGGAGCCCTGGGTAGTGAGGAAGAGTGTGAGATCGCATGTCCCTTTGACCAAACCCTGGAATAACAGCACAACCCAAAAGAGGGGATCCATGGGGCCACAGAGATCCCAGGCCATCACAGAGCAAAATGATCTGTGGCTTAGGACAGTTTCATTGTACAATGCAAGGCATTTCCAATCTTCCCCTTTCTGAGGGTCTTTAGCAACAAGCACCCCCAAAGTAGCACTAGAAAAATCTGACAGGATTACCTAGTGCTGGACTTTTTATTATTTTCTTTGACTCCTAGCAAGCTCTTCTTTTTCACTCCTGATAAATCCATTCTCCCCTTCTGAGGTGTTCAAAGCAGCAATGGAGGCCTCACTTATCTGAACTCTCACTTCTAACTTGAGTCTGAGAAACGATCCCTAATCGATTGCAATTTACGCCAAAGTGCAGCCTGATAACAAGATAAAAGGATTCATAGAGTGAACGAATTGGCAAGGCAACAAATCTACTTTGCAGTCAAAAGTTGAGCACACAAGACGGCGGCAAGGAACACAGTAAGCAGCAAGCGTCCACAAGGCCAGGAACACGCTGGGGACCTTCACCATTTCCTCGGGGAGGATCCCACCCCCATAGGAAACACAGGTAGAACTGTCACCCCAGTTTGTCTTTTTCTTAAGGAATCAATGGTGGTGCCGGTCACTGTTATTTTATAAATGGTATGATACTGGTTTTTCACTCGAGTTTCATGATGAGCCCTCTATAGTCCCTTAGAAATAGGACATCACATTCACATGCAGAACAGAGAAAAACCTAAATAAGTGTGGCTCGCCTGCTAGGATTAGATCTCGTTTTATTGTAATTTCCTTGTAGGACGCTTTAGATATACATTATGACTGGAAGCAAAAAAAAAAAAAAAAAAAAAACCAACTAATTCAAAAGGAACTAGCATCAAAACATTCACTACCCAAATGTAAACAGATAAATGTCCCATATGAACATTTAAAAAGCTGTAAAACAATGTTAAAAAGTAGTTGTAAATATAGAACTTTGGTTAATGATATGCATATGGAAGCGTTACAGGGCAGAGGTCCCCAACCCCTGGGCCTTGGACTGATACCGTTGAGTGGCTTGTTATGAACCCAGCCACGTAGCAGGAGGTAAGTGGAAGGCAAGCAAAGAAGCCTCATCTATATTTGCAGCCACTCCCCACCGCTAGCATCCCTGCCTCAGCACCACCTCAAATCATCAGGCATTAGATTCTCATAGGAGCACCAGTCCCTGATGCCAAAAAGGTTGGGGACCACTGTTATGGGGAAGTATACCCAAGCCTGTAATTTACTTTGAAATTCAAGGGGGGGGGGAAGGATTGATGGTTGGGGCTAGATACATGATAAAGCAAATACAGCAGAACTGTGACTTAGAATCTAGGTGATGGTGGTGTGGGTATTCACTGTATAATTTAACTTTTCTGTATGTTTACATTCTTTCAAAAATAAAACGTCAAGAAAAAAATATAGACATCGGAATTGGATGCGATACCACACTTAACGGTTGAGCAAAGTGCTGGGATTGCAGCATGTGCTCAATAAATGGCCATTAGTAAATGTTATTCAAGAACAAACTACTAATTCATTATATGCCCTATTTCCTGGAGACTGCTGCCTTAGTAATTTCGGTGAAGTTTTGTACAATTTGCTTGAGTTGTAAGCAAAGATCTCAGGATATCAGTCTTAACCACTTCTGTTCCACCTTTCTCAATCTCTTAGTAACCTGGACATAGCACACCAATTGGGATTCTGTTTCTGAGTGCAGGGGTGCCCAAAATGCTGAATAGTGTTCTGACTCAGAAAGAGTACCCAGCTTTGGACAATCAAACGAGAGTGGAAGAGAGCAGAGAATATTACCCTTGCTTCTCTTTCCCAGGTCTGTAAAATCTTTAAGACATTTTGCCTTAAAATGATAAGGTACTATAGATACCAAACTGGCAACACCAGATAAGGTTAGCATCCTTGGACAATCAGTAAGTATAATTCAGTGGTTCAGTGGTTTAGAGTCTGGAGTCAGCTAGATTGGGTTAGCTTGCTGTATGACCTTTGACAAGTCATTTAATCTTTCTGAGCCTCAATTTCTCACCACTACTATGGTGACAGTTCCTATGCCTGTTATGAAGGACATTGTTTAGAGGCTTTTCTCACATAAACCTTAGTCTCCAAAGTCACATCTCTCTCAATGCTTAACAGGGATCCCTGGATGGCAATTAGTATCAACAAGGGCAGTACTGTCCAGTAGAGTGGAAGCTTTAAACATATCCTAAAATTTTCTATTAGCCACATTACAAAAAGTAGACGTTAACAGTAGTTAACTTTCAGTAATGTATTTAACACACTATACTCTAAATATTATCTTTTCAACATATAATCAGCATTAAATTTTATTAATAAAATCTCTATCCTCCCACTGAGTCTTTTAAACACCTCCGCTTAGGCTAGGAGTATGTCAAGTGCTTGATAATCATATGTGGCCAATGGCTACCTTATGGAACAGCACTGACCTAGAGTGCAGATTCCTGGGCCCCACCGCAGTCCTAAAGATCTGCTCCAGTGTACTTTGTGAAAATAAGCACCACCAGTTATTTTTAAACACTCTAAAAATTAAGAACCACAGAGTAAATGAACACTTTGCTGGGTGTGGTCGAATGCTAGAAAGCAAAAGTTGAGGTTCCTTGTTTACATAAGTTCAGGTAACAGCACAGGACCTTGATTACCTCCCCCATCCTCCGGAAAGGTGCGCGTCCAACAATCAAAGAGAGGAGAGAACAATTAGTTAAATCTCGAGCAGGTGACGGTTCAGCTCGTATTTTCAGAGCACCTTCCCCATTTAAAAGTACATTTTAGGCACAATTCATACAAATAAGAGAGAGAAAAGGCCACGTCTTTCCAACATTGAATTTTAAATGTCCCGCATCCTCCCTTCTGGGGGTAACCCATTAAATTGAGCTCCATGGTCTCAGGGACCGTATCCCAAGGACTGGCACTGAGAAAGGCACACAGGAGCCCGGTAAACGTTCGTGGAGTAAATGTTTGAATTAATGGCCTCGAAGGGAGAATCAGCCGGTCTTTCAGGGTATCCCACAATGCAACTCCGCACCCACCGGCACGGGCCCCGCACGCGACCTCGCCACCCCCGTCCGCGTTCACTCACAACTCCCCAGTCCAGGCGCCGGGCTGTGAGCGCTTCCAGGGCAGGGCCCAGCGTTGCGGGCCTCGGTCTCCAGCCCGACGAGAGAACCCTGAGGGCAGAGGCCCCGCTCTCGGCAGCTCCGAGTCCCGCAGGCCTAGCGGGGTACTCCGCAGAGTGGACGAAACAAGGGCGCCCTTCCGCCCGCCGCGGTCCCGACCACTTCCGGGCCGCAGCCTCGGCACCTCCCACTATACCCGTTTGGGGACACACTCTTTTGAGACCCCCGCGCTGCACCGCCAGGCCGCCGTCCCCACCGCGGGGCCGGGAAGCGCGCCTGCACCACGACGCACCCCACCAAGCCTGGCGGGAGACCCCTGAAGCTTGGATGGGGCTGGATTCCAGCACTTACATCTTCCCGCCGCCGAGACCTCCTCCCGCTCTCCTCAGCCGCTAAAGCCGGCGCCGCACTGTCGTCAGAGTTAGGAAGCGGGAAGACGCCGCCGTTCGGCGCGCAGCAATGACGTAGAGCGCTTCAGCCAATAGGCACGAGCGCGCAGTGTTAAAAGGCCAAAGCCTTTCGTGGTGAGCCTCATCGGGGAAGCTTACTGTATTTCCCTCTCTGGAGGGGTATTTGGTACTGCTCAGGTCTTCCTGTGCGCCTCATGGAGCCAGCAAATTGGCTGCTTGCTGGGGTCGAGAGGGCCGCTCCACGTGGGCAGCTCACCAGCGGGCGCCGAGGTAGTTAACGCGGCCCCGCCTCTCTCCGTGCGCTTGCGCACTGGGCTCCCGACCGGCCTTGGCGACGCGCGGGCACGGTGCTTTCGGTCCCTCGGCTGCCAGGCGGTGGCAGAGGAGGGTTGCGAAGGCGCTGCGGTTTCTGGCAGCCAACGGTGGGATCCTCAGGGCGGAGGCGGTTCAGTGGGCCGGTGCGGGGATGGCTTTGTGCAGTTTAAAACTACGCGTGGTGTGCGGGGTGGCGGTGTAGACGCGGCTTCTGCTCTGGCGGAACTTGGCCGGGTGGACAAGACGGGGGTAGTGCGGCCAGAACAGGGAGCAAAAGGCAGTAGAAGACAACCTGGAGAAAGGGAGGCGTCTCTCTGAGGAGATGACACTGCAGCTGAGTGGAAGGGCGCTCCGACAGAGGAAACAGCAGATGCAAAGACGCGGAGGCTCGTTGGAAGAAGCGAAGGGAGGCCAGTGCGGCGGATCGCAGGTCCGGGCTATGAAGGTCCAGTTCAGCGGTGTGGGGACATGGAGGATGTTCAAGATAGGGCCGAGGCTTCATTCCCTGGCCAATGTTCGGTGAGGCGGGGAGGCACTGTCAGAACCTCCTGGCAAAGGCAGAAGGAGGGGTGAAAGTCCCCGGGCCAGGCAGGAGACTGTTGGAGTCAAACCCGGAGCTGAGAGGACCAGGCTTTTGGATTTTGTTCACTTCTGTGCCAACCGTGTCATTGTCTAACACCCTCCCTCCCCTGTCCCTCCTCTCCCTCCTCTCCCTTCTCTCCTTTCCATGCCTGGCAAGTGGTCTTTGCTCCATGACTATTAGTGGGAGGAAGGAAGGTGCACTCAACCTCAGACGTCTGAACAAGTAGGTGCAGCAAAGGAAGAGAAGGGAATAGATCCAAGGTGCCATTTTGGAGAAAGGAATCAATGCGACTTGGAGGCAGATTAGATGTCAGCAGTGGGGACATGCTTGGTGACCCAGGGTGGGTGAATGGTGCTACAGACATCCTTTGCAAATCATTGTTCTCTGCTCCACTTGATGTTCCCAGCTAGTGGGTGGTGACCTCCTTTTCCTCCTCTAATCCCTCTTGTCCAGGGGTATCAAGTGTGCCCCTAACACCTCACCCTGGGCTAAGGGGTGTCAGAGGAGTTGGGGACAATACAGGCCTAGGAGG
Source organism: Rousettus aegyptiacus (assembly GCF_014176215.1). Taxonomy (NCBI): domain Eukaryota; kingdom Metazoa; phylum Chordata; class Mammalia; order Chiroptera; family Pteropodidae; genus Rousettus; species Rousettus aegyptiacus. The sequence goes on along the minus strand of NW_023416311.1, from coordinate 15,108,789 downwards.
AGTAGCTTGCCCCCTAAGTCCCCTCCATTGAGGCACCATGTTCTTGGTGGTGGGTGTTGGCAGGCAGAGTCAGTCTGGGTCAGGGTCCTTAGATTTGATGGCAGGGGCGGGTGGACATTTAAAGCAATTAAATTCTCTGCATTACTGTCACATTTGCAGAGGCCAGGAATGGAGTGGTAAGTAGAACAGAAGGGTCAGCATTGGGGATGGGGTGGCTTTTGTGATTCAGGCCTGCAGCAAGCACATGGAGGTGTGTGAGGAAGCTGTAGCAACATATTAGAGCCCCACACACCCTGTGCCAACCATCAGCGCAGGCCTGAAGGCCTTCTCCAATGTCACTGAGCCATCACAACCTCCCTGACCCCACCCAAATCCCTCTTCCACTTGGCTGGGCCATGTCTGCCCTTGGCATAAAGAGCAGCACACCCTAGGTGGGGATGGGGCAGCCAGTGATCCAACCATGGCCAGAAGAGGGGTGGGAACATAACCAGTTGGGCTGACAGCCCCCTCTGCTTTCTTCAGTTGCTCTAAAGTAATATAATTTGACATGCATAAAAATTTAAACATTGTATATTAAATCTAAAAGCATAATTTATTCACTTATGAATTTAATCAAATTTCTAAATATTATTTTTGTTATTAAGTGTGTTATCAGCTGTTGAGCTTTAACATTTGAGTATCTTGGCTTTTGCCATTTTGGGGGTCAGCAGAATGTGTTCAGGAGAAATATGAGAAAATAAAACTCTAAAGGCTCCCAGCCTCCCCCTCTCTCAGCCCCCAGTGCCAGCCTGCTGAGGCCATGGGGGCTGAGGGCCATGAGCCTCCAGACCTCAGGAGGTCTTTGGCCCAGATTTGATGGAGGGGGTGGGGCAGGGCTCCTGTGAGCAGGGCATTTGGCAGCCTGCCACAGGCATCCCATGGCTCTTGCCAGTGTCCTGAGCCTCCCTTTCCTCCCAGTACTGAGGGCCACCTATTGGTAATGTGGGTCTGGTTTCACTTTAAGAGTGTATGCACACCAAGGCAGAATATTCCCTCTGCCTTCATCCTCTGTGGCCTGATTGCCTCTGGAGGCACGATGAGCCAGCCAGGAGCTTTGTGCCAAGGAAAGACGTGGTCCAGCCAGGTGGAAGAGGGGTTTGGGTGGGGTCAAGGAGGTTGAAATGGCTCCGTGATAATGGAGGAGGCCTTAGAGTTGCCAAGGCCTGGCTTTTGTCTTTGGGGGTGGGTGCCTGCAGCCCCTGAAGGAGCCCAGGAGGAGGTGCTGGCTGGTTCTTCTGGGCGACCAGGCTGGGTCTGAAAGGGCCAGCCAGCCATTGAGGGTTTGGAATTGTGAGGCCTCCTTGGTTAGTGTCTCCAAGGTGTGTCCCCTCAACCCTGCTCCCCGCCCCCAGTGGGCTCCTTTGGACTCTCCCAGGAAGTACAGGCTGCCCTTTGAGGAGCTACAGGGCTGGGGCTGCTGAGCAGTGGGTTTGGGAGCCTGTGCTGGTTTTAATGCCCAAAGCCCTGGACACGAACTGCCCACCATGGGGCAATCACAGGGGACAAGATGGGGCCTCGTCAGACCTGGATGCAGAGCAGGTGAGTAGTATGCTGCAGCACTGGATGAGCTGTAGGTTATGCGGGGGTGTTGACTGGGACTGAGCTGTTTTGGCTTGACCCCCAGATGCCCCACTTTGTGCCATCTGCCAGTCAACTTGGAGCTTCTCCAACCTCTGAGGCATCTGATGCTGGCATTTGTGGGGTGTAGGTCAGGCCCCAGGAATGGGGCCAGGGCAACCCAGTTTGTTGAGGAAAGCAGCCCCCGCCCCTACATTCAGCCCCTCCTGCTTGCTTGAAGCCCAGACGATGTGGGCCCATTAGGTGGGGATGGGACTCCAGGGCTCAGCGATGTCCTGCCTTCTGGCTGCCTCTCCTGGAGGGCCTGGACGTCTACGTTTTTGTCCCTTCTCATGCAGGGTCTCCAGGGCGCCCTGCCTTCTGTCAGGGAAGGGAGAGTGGCTACAGGAGCTTGAACACTTTGGGGTCAGACCTAGTTTCCGGAGGGTGGGACATCGCACATTTGGCCTGCTCACCTTAGCTCTGGGGTGGGGTAAGCACCCTAACCCTGACTTCGGGGTAGGGGGTACATCTCAGAACCTCGTGGGCCATTTCTGTGATTCAGGAGTGGATGGAGTTTAGCCCTTCTGGATCCAAGTGGAATCCAGGCTATCTGCAGATCAGGCTCTGTCCCTTAGTGTAGCCAGGGATGAGTGCAGGTGGCACTTACCTTCACATTGACCCATTTGTATGGGAATTGGGATCCCAGATAGTCTGGTCAGCTTACACCATGAGTGTCATGCTGGTCCCTGGAGGTGATTTGAACAGCAGCTGTTATGCGGTGTCACTCAGATGGAGCAGCAGGCATCAGCAGCCCTGGCTGGGAGTCTAACTCTAGGCCAGCCTTTCAGAATGCTCACCCTCTCATCCCCAGACAGCTTGTGGCTGCCCTTGGGCCCACCTTCTGGCCTCCCTTTCAGATGCTAGCCTTGGTTCACTCCTCTTCCTGCCTGTCTCCTCTGCTGCTTTGTGAAACCAGGCTGGGGGCCCTGAGACTCAGATGACCTTGACCTCCCATGGCATCCTGGAGTAGAGAGCTGGGATTGGAATTTTCTCAGCAAGAAACTGTCCAGTTTGTTTTGTTTTTATGAGTCCAGGGTAATCTGTGGGGGATGGGGAACAGGCCCTAGGGTATGGCCACTTCTGCTGGTCTATGGGGGTCTCCAGGGCTTCCTGGGTGAGGTGATGTCTCACCAGCTCAGGTAGACAATGAAAGCAAGTATGGGGGGACTACCTCCTTGAGGATGCCAGCCTGCCACTACAATTGCGGCGGAGAGTACAGTTGTGTTCTGGTGTCTTGGTTTTATCTGGGATGCCCAGCTAAGTAAGACCGTGTCCCAGCTCCCTGCATTTGGTGCAGCCATGAGCCTGTGTTCTGGGCGGTGGCATGGATGCAGAAGCATGACAGCCAGGAACTGTGCCCTTCTGCTCCTTCCCAGCTTCCTGCTGATTCCATCTGGAAGCCTCAGCAGCCCTTGGACCCTGAGGGGTGACCTTGAAGAGAGAGGCCTCCACTTGGATGGAACAGGCAGGTGGAATCTGGCTCCCTGAGACCTTGATGGTGACAAAATGCCTAGACTATTTTCGCTGGACTTTGTACTGGCAGAGAAATGGACTTTTTTTTTTTTTTTTTCCTAAACCACTGCAATCTGGGGTATTCTGATGTGTGCAACAAGCTTGTTGCAGAATCTTCATCCTGCAGGAGCCATTCTTATGGCCTGGGGTTCCCTTGACTTGTAACCTACTGCCGGCAGTTCTCCCCATAATGAAGGCAGTGGAAAGGCTTGGTCTCAGCCCTGCCCCCCAGCAGGATCTCCCCACCCTGTCCACATGGCTGCCCTCCTCTTCCCTTATTGGAGCCCTCTAAGTTCTGGATACAGCTGTCAGTCCCTGTGTCTGCTGTCTATTTCATTTGATCCACACCATTGGACCAGGCATTGTTCTCAGCCCTGACATGGGTATCTGCCCCTCGAGAGCCCTCGACCAGGCCATGCAGGACAGGGAAGACATGACCTTGTCTCCTAGGTCTCACTGCTGCTGGGACAGGGCAGGGTGTGGAGGCCCTGTAGAGAGCTGTGCCTACGGGTGCTACAACTGTTTGGGACCAGCATTCTAATGACTGTCTAGGCTTAACAGTCTAGAGGAAAGTGGGACAGGAATGGGGGATAAAGCAGGCTGACTCTCCTGCCAGGGGGTCCACAGCTCCTGTCCCACCCCTCCCCTGGGCTTAGAAATGCCACAGCCCAAATCAGCCCAGGCAGTGTGTGTGTGTTAGGCGTCTGAGGTCCATTCCTGCTCCTTGAGGATACTCAGTTCTATGATGCAGGGTTTCTAGGAGGCTTGCGGGTGATTTAGGGATGCAGTGTTGCTGCTCCTGGGGTCCATTCTAACTGTTTCTCTTGCAGTTGCCCGAGCTCCATGCTTGGGTGCAACTGTGGGCTCCTCTCACAGATACTCTGGGTGCTCCCTGTGACTGTGCCATGCACCTGCCCCTCTGGTCCCCACTGCTGCAGCCTTGGCTTTGCCTGCATCATCCTCTCCACAGCTACCAGGCTGTCCTAAGAAGGCTCTCTCATCATGACACTTTCATCCTGCCAGTCTCCACACTAATCTCTCTACCTCATCTTCCATCAAGGAACCCACCTCTCCCTGGATTGATGCAGGATTGATGGTTCCTTGATGAAAGATGAGGTAGATGTGCCTCATACATGTGCCTCACACCAGTCCTTCAGTCCTAAATACCTTTCTTCACACCCTTTTTTGTGGTATCAAAGGAGAAAAATGAAAAAAAAAATTTATAACATGTAGGCCTAAAAACAGCCCAGGACACCCTATAGTAGGGCTACTGAGCATGGTCCTCCTCCCACAACCCAGTGAATCCAACATGGGTGCAGCAACCACAGCTCCTGCCAATAAGTTGCAGGCCTTTCAGAATGTTTTCTGTTGGACAATGTTTAGGACCATAATCACCCCTAAGTTTATTTTTTATAACATGGAACTAAATGATAGTTTGAAGAATTTTAAAGGGAGTTAAAGAGCTACCGAAAACTATGTAGCATTCATAAACTTTGAGGACTGATAAAAGTGCAAATTCAAAACTGACCCAAATGAACCAAAGTAATGAAAACAAGTATTTTCTAAAACTGAATTCTAAGGGAACATAAAAGGCAGATTCATATGGAAATTTAGAAAACTAAGAAATAAAGAGTACATTAAAGGGAACTGATACTAAAGAAGAATGGAAAATTGTTTAAAGACCATGAGTGGCCCTGGAGCCAGAGGCCTCCTGCACACCCACGTCTGCGCCCCCCCTAAACTAACCCTGTACTCCTCTTTCCTCACTGTAGATGGACATATGTCAGTTGGTTTATATAACCTGCTTTTACACTTGCAATTTTGGCTTATTCTTTTTCATGGCAGTGAGTTCTGTAAGTTTACTACATACTGGGAAAACGAGCTCTTGTTTTTGTTTGTCTGAAACTTGACAGAGGCGGCGTGCATTAGGACTGTAGGTAGGTGATGGCCCACGATCCCCATCTTGTGTATGACTCGCAGACTGTGGTTATGTTCCCTTCCAGCCTTTATTTTCTGGCAGAATCACCATGTGTTAGGTACATCCTCCATAGATGGTCACTCAGTCCCCGACTGGCCTCCCGGTTGGTGGCTTCTCAAAGGGCCGGGTCTGGAATGGAGGACTGCCTTCCCTCCTTGCACCAGCCGGCTCTGGAAGATGCTGGTCGGATGGTGCCAGATGAAGGGTCAGCTCTGCCTCGAGTAGTGTCCATGCTCTGAGAAGCAGGTACTCAGGATGCCCCTGGTTGCACTGAAACCAAGACCTTGGCACCTAATCACAGCTGGCATCTCCCTCATGGATGGCGATAGGCCACCTTTCTGTCCATTCTGGGCAGCCTGGCGAGCCCAGCTGCCAACTGTCCTGCCGGTTTCCTGCTTCACACCCAGAGGAGCTCTGTGCCACATGTAAACATGGAGATGCTGCTGGGTGCTCTCCTCATGAGCCCATAGGGAAATTCAATCCCTGGATCAGCCGTGGCCCCTTCTGGGTCGGCTCTCCTCAAAGACCCTGCAGCTTGACTGCATAAGCTGCTGGACCCGCTCTTGGTTGGGACCTTGGGTTCTGGAGATTGGGGTTTGGCAATCACCTTAGATATGGATGTTCCAATGCTGATTCCTGGTGTGAGGGTACCGATACACCCAGTCCACATTGTGCCTTGATTTTCATATCCATCATAGAAAACAGTGATTAGAAATAAAGGTGCAGGATAAGATTAACTCGGAGGGAGATGACATCTGCCTGTGCACCCACTTGCCCTGCCCCTGCCAGGCTCCTCATGGCCCCTCATCCTCTGCGGGTGGCTGCAGGTGGGCGAAGCTCAGGAAGACTTGTTCCAGTGAGATCTGGCTCACAGAGTAGTCGTCCACTCTGTACTTCTCCTTGGCCTTCTCCAGGATACCAAAGACCTTAGGGAAGCAAAACAGAAAAGCTGCTGTTAACAAGCCCTGCTTCTTGGCTGGTCTGGGAGTTGTCTGGCCATAAGGAGTGGTATGGACCCCATGACCCTACCTCTGCCCAGTCAGCCCCTAGAGCTCCTGCAGGGTGAGTAGAACTCTCAGAGGGAGGAGTAGGTTGTGCTTGGTGAGCAGGTCCAGGGGCTGTTTCTCCTCTTTCCAGCTAGGAGTACGTCCTCACGCAAGCTGTGTTCCCTCTCTGAACTAGTTTCCTCTTTTGCACCAAATATTTTCAACTCAAATATTTTGGGTATAAACCCCCAAACCTAGCAGATATTAGGGTGAGTGTTAGAGCAGAAATTGTAAGTGATTATTCCTTGGAAAAATCCTAGAATCACCACAGAAGAAGGGACTTTCTGACTGCTGGAGGGACTTTCTCCAGCCACAGCTGAAATCCGGTGGGGCCCATGCTCACCTTCGCCCAGCTGAGGTTATCACCAGGCAGGTGGTAATGGACCATCCCTTGGTGCTCATCTTCCAGGACGCTGCCTGCACAAAAGAGAGACCTTGTCTCCATGAGGGCTGGGCTAGAGGGCTAGGGGAGGGTGACCTGGGCCCACAGAATCGTGATCATCATCCCAGGGGTCAGGGATGTGGGACTTGGTAGGGGTAAAGCTCAGATGCCTCTGTGCAGCCTCACACACCTTGGAAGGTCAGGTCTACAAATGCCTTGAACTGCTCCAGTGCCTCCTGTTGCCCGTTGCTCAGGACCTTGGCCCGTAGGGAGTAGCCGCTGCCAAATTTGCTCTTGAGGTGCTGTGGGCTGCCCAGGCACTTGAACTGACCCTGCACCATGATGGCCAGCCGGGTGCACAGGGCCTCACATTCTTCCATGCTGGGGAGAGGGAATGGAGGCCTGACACAGGGCTGGGGAATGGTAACGCCTGCCTTCCATGTCAAAGGCTCATGCAGGTTGGAAGGTATCAACACCCAGATCAGGGTGTTCCTCATTCCTTTGCTCCGAGTGTGGCCCACCTGGCAGCATTTGGGATTCTACTTCACAGATTCTATTCTAGCTACTGTCAGGTCTCTCTCCACCCGGCCCCTTCCAGCCCATCCCTCCCACAGTCCTCGTCCTAGCTCTTCCACTGACCCACAGAGACCCCAGAGCTACCTATGGGAGGTGATGATGATGGCCTTGCCGGATTCACGGGCCCTCGCCACAGTGTCCCAGAGCAGGCGCCGGGCCACAGGGTCCATGCCAGTGGATGGCTCATCCAAGAAAATGACCGCAGGCTCCCCAAGCAGGGCAATGCCAGTGCTCAGCTTCCGCTTGTTACCACCGCTGGAGTAGAGGGGGTGTAGGAGGGGACAAGGCTGATTATTAGTATGGGATCCCTGGGTCCCAGCAGAGGACAGGGCTCGGTGATTGCAGAGAGCCCCAGGTGAAGAGGAATGAGGGAGTGTGCCTGGAAAGTCCACCTTACAGAGCTGGAGGCCCCAGAGAAAGCTGTGCCTAGGGGGTTGGTCCACACACCCACGTGAAGCAGCAACACCATCAGTCTGCACCTAAGTGGTCGTGACATCACCTGTGGCTGGCCTTGCCTCCAGAAGGCAGGAGCCAGCAGGGGAACTCCTCTCATCTGGGAGCTCTGGCTCCCAACCTGTGTCTAGCTCCATGGTAAGGGAGACCCTGACTACCCTGGGAAGAGCCATGGGTCATCAGGTTGCAGGGGAGGGGCTGCGGCACAGGTGTACCTATAAGTCCTGACCAGCTTGTTAGCATGCGGCTCCAGGAGCAGGCCTCGAAGTGTGTTCTCCACATAGGCACTGATGTGGCGCTCAGGAATGCCCCGGAGCCGGGCATACATGATCAGTGTTTCTCGACCCGTCATGTGGTCCAGTAGGGCATCAAACTGGGGGCAGTAGCCGATCCGCTGCCGCACCTGGGGTTGGAACACAGCCAGAGAGGCAGCAGGTCAGAGGGAGATTCCTTCAGGTTTCTCCCAGTCTGTTTGTCCAGGGTGGTCCATCAGCAGGTGCATAAGCCCTGGCACCAACCATGGCCAAAGCTGGCCAAGCAGCACTTCAGCAGGGACACAGGAGGGGCTTGCCAGCTCAAGGAGCCCATGGGCAGCCACACTGCCCAGAATGAGGGGTCAGAGATGGGCCAGAGCCTTGTTCACTATGGGCGGTGTGGGGGCGGGTTGGTGCAAGAATGTATTGATTACATTAAGTGATCACCACATGTAATTATATGCTGGTGTATTACCCACTCATTCATTCATCAGATGTTTAACAACTAACATGTGCTAGGACTTTTCTTCCTTCTCCCTCTAATGAAAGAGAGGTTGGCTGGCAGCACCTTTGGGGAGGGGCATTGCCTGGTCAGATGGTCACTTCCAGCAGAGCCAGGGTGCTGCATGGCCGCCACTATCTCCCACTACCTTCAGCAGCTGGCAGGGGACAGGTGAGCCTCGAGTCTGTGGATTCCAGAGACCGGGTTTCTTTTCTTTACCCTCCTTGGAGTTCTTAGTCTTCCAGCATTTGTGTTTAATTGATCTGGGAATATTCTTAGCTATTACCTTGTCAGTAATTATTTTTCCCTCATTTCCTCCTTTCCTGCTGGAACTCAGATTAAATGTATTTAGGACTTCTCACCCTTTCCTCCATTTTCTAGATTACATTTATAGTTTTCTCTTTCCTACATATGTTTTCAGTCTTATTTAATTCTTCAAACACAGTGAACACAGCCGTTTTATAAGCTGGGTCTGGAGATTGCAAATCTAGAATGGTTGGCTTGTTTCTCCTGCAGGGCCCTCGTGTCTGCAGGTTCTAATCACAGGGCTTGTTCCTCTGTTTAATTGTGTGCTGCTCATAGGCTTTGAAGCACTATTTGGAAGGTTCTTCAAAACCTAGGATAAAGGCTTTCTTCCAGAGAGGGCATGCATTGAGATCTGACCCCTGCTGCCGGTTCAGGAGATGTGGCCACTCCCAGGGACAAGCTCTTCTTCATTCCTTTTTTTGCTCTGCTCAGTATATAGGCAATCTTCCATTCAATCCTCAGGGGTGAAGGAGCAAGAGGGAGGCCTCGTTCATCCTTATCCCAAGGGGCAGCCTTTTCGATTCAGCCCCATGTGGGGAAAGTCTCCTATTATACCCCCACCATGGGCCTTTGTTTCTACCCTCTTCATTCAGCAAGGCCCCTAAATCCACAACCACTGTGTCTGGAACACAGTGGCCCTCTGTGCCTCTCAGGACTCCTGAATTTCAGCCAGAGTTCCTCACCATGTTGAGTGCTCTTTCATGCTCTTACCAACATGGTTTGTCATTGATGTTTTATCTGGCTTTTGGTACTTGGTGGGATGCCTGGTCTGAACAGCCAGGGCACCATTATTGTAAATCTAGGTAAACAGACTGGAGAGAGCCTGTTCTTCCTAATGGGACAGCACGCTGTGAGCACCATGCCCTCCCAGGTCCACAGAAGTGGCTTCTCTGGGAGGCACCCAGTCTTGGCCCTGCAGCCAGTCCTGGGCCCTGCCAGCCAAGGGGGCCCTTATCTTCCTGTTCTCTTTCTCCTCCTCATCACTGTCTTAGCCCTCTCCCTGGTCATCGCTTCATCCTGCTGTCCCCTTGTGAGCAGAGATGAGCAGCATCTCTGTCTCCAGGGCGCCCCCTTCTCCCCACCTCCCTGGCGGCACCCACCTTCCCAATGTCTGAACTGATGCTGTAGCCCCCGACAAATGCATCCCCAGAAGTGATGGTCTCTTCCCCAGTCAGCATTTTGAAAGTGGTGGTTTTGCCAGCTCCGTTGAAACCCAGCAGTCCGAAGCACTCCCCTTTCTGGACTGCGAGGGAGATCTTGTCCACGGCAAGGAGGGGCACCCGCTGCTCATACACCTGCAAAGTCCCCAGTAGAAATCAAGGCAATGGGGAGGTGGGGAGCCAGCTTCCTGGTGTCTGGGGCAGACCAGAGGCCTGCAGAGGGTGTCCGCCTTACCTTGCAGAGCTCCTTGATGACCAGGGGAGTGTCCAATGGGGAGCACGGGCTAGGGGCCAGGATTCGGTTCCTCTCATCTGCTACGTCCTGGTCCTCTGGAAGTCCTGATGGCTGGGCATACACATCCATCTAAGTGTTTCAGGAAAAGACCATACAGGTGAGGTCCAGTCCAAGGAGTCCTTTTCTGTGAGAGAAGGGGCTGAGATCTCTGAGATGGCCCACCCAGCCCAGCCCAACTGTGCAGACTCAGGCCTTTTAAAAGTAGAGTTGGGGGGCCCTTAAGGCCTGAAATTAGCATTGAAGAGACACAAACTGCTTGAGGAACAACTGCAGGACTCATGGAGAAAACCAGGAAACTCAACTGAGGGATGTGAGATTTTAAATATGTGGACAGAAACTCCTCTTCTTAGAAGTCTTAATATTTTAGAGAAGCCAATTCACCCTGGGTTAATTTGTACATCCAATGTGTGGTGTCTGCAGGTTTCATTTGTTTGTTGGGACTAGATGTATGTGACAAATACCAGGATGCCTGGAAGTACTGCCTCTGCTGAGACCAAGAACCCAAGAGGACCTCAACACCCTTGAGGTTGTGAATCATGTGGTGCACATACCCCCTGGCCATTGCTGGCCTCTGAGGTCCTCCCTGTGGCCTGGCCTGAGCAAGTCTGGCCTCAATGGGAGACCTTCCTGGTACAGAGCTGCAGGAGCCACTCACCAGTGCCTGCCTCCTCCAGAAGGCACATATGCAGGTCTTCAGCCTCCATAGCAGGTCAGTCTCAATGAGGAAGAGCAGGGTGAGGTAGGCAAACCCTGAGACAGCCAGGGAGGTCACAAACCTGCCAACCCCTGGGGAGCTCCATGCATAGAAGTTCTCCTGGTACTGGATATCTGTGTGGGCAAGGGAGAGGGTGCCGCACCCTGTTTCTCCTAGCACTCCTCCTCCTCCACCAGGTACCAGCCTGAGTCCCTCTTGGCCCACCAGGTACCTATACCCTAGCTATCCACATGGAGACTGTGAAGGCATTGGGTCCATTCAACTTCCATGTTGTCACTGTCACACAGGGGCCCCAAACACTTCCCACATTTTGGGGTGGTTTCACATTTTAAGGTGCAGCTATGATAAGCGACCAAGTCATGCCCTTGCTCACTCACTCACACACACTTGCTTCCTCACTCTGGGACTTCACTAAGACATAAAGACAGGTAAGATGTGTCTCCCCATCCCCTAAGTCTGTCCTATGAAATAAAGTAACAGGAACAGAGCAGAGACTGAGTCTGCCAGGGGAACACGCAGGGCTCTGCAGACATGACAGCTGAGCTGCCAGCTAAAGACTGTTCAATACACAGAAAGGGTGTGTGGTGGGCTGAATGGTGCCCCCTAAAAAAACATATCCATGTCCTAACCCCTGGAACCTGTGAATGATCTTATTTAGATATAGGGCCTTTGCAGATGTAATTGGTTAAAGGTCGGCCAGGCAGGAAGGAGGAAGTGCATATCATTCCAGGGTGGTGGTGAACACACATCTTCTGAAGACCCTTCTTGTGCTCATGCCTGGGGTATCTTAGTGCTGAGACAAGGGACATTCCCTGACACACCACAGGCCACTGTCCACTCCAGAGCCTCCCCAGAAGACCCCCTTTATGGGGGAACAAGGCTCCTGGGGATTCCCTGGCTGGTCCCCAGGAGAGAGCAGAGAAAAAGGGGCTGCCTATGAAGGCCTGACACTCACTGTATTTCCTGCAGTAGTGGGCTGCCACCTCGGATGAGGTACAGTACCTCCTGGTCTCATAGTTCTCATAGAAGCTGCTGACCGCCATCCCCAGACAGTGGTTGGGCAGCACCAGGAACACATGGTCCAGGGTTCTAGAAAGTTCTTCTAACTTTACCGCTGTGTGGAGAATTCACAAACGAGTTAGCACTGTAGGAACATACCGCACTTGCCCCCAAGGACAGATTAAATCAGAGAAGGCAGGTTCCCGATGTTCCCTATGTAAAGTGTGTGGGTCAGGACACTCAGCTGGCATCTTCCACAGATCAGGCATTAGGCCTTCCTGGGACAGCACCTCCCAGCAGATGGCCCAACTGAAACTGTAAGGGGGAGGTGCTGCTGGAGCATGATCTGGTCCAGTGCCCAAATCAGTGCTACCCTGACCCTGAATTTTGGGGCAAAGAGGTTCTATAGGTACCCAGGTTGCCTGGGAGTGGGGTGCAGTCTCCAGGCTCCCACCTGGGATGCGCATGATGGTGACCATGAGGAAGGTGGCGATGCCTGACAGGATGTTGAATATGGTCAGCCTTGTGTAGGCAGTGGCTGCCCCCGAGAAAAAGAGGTTCATCAGATACATGAGGGGGATGATGGCCCAGCCGTAGAGCATGAGCAGCAGCAGGGCGTCGGCCACGTGGCCATCCCTTGTGAAGGCATGCACGTCGAAGGCTTTGAACACCACCTGCAGCAGCACAGAGAGGGGAGATTCACAAGCCCACAGAGCAATGCAGGAACCCAGACCCATCTGCTCCACAGGCTGAGTCATCCCCCATGGTGGCTTTCAGTCCTGGGACCCTTCCTAGGGTTCCCCCTTCTTCCTTTTGCTGATGGAGCCATCACCAGGGCACTCTGCTCCAGGGCCAACCAAAGAGATGAATAGGCTAGGGGCGTGGAGACTGATAAGGGGGGTTCCTGGCATTCCTGACCATCCTCTTGGAACCAGGGCTGAGCTGTCAGAATGGGCCCTGGGCTAGCTGAGGCCTGTGCAGGGGTCCCAAGGCAAATCCCCTGGATATGCAAAGGTCTCAGCACCAGCTGCGACTCTCACCAGCAGCAGCAGAGTGGGGACGAGGAAGGAGATGAGGTCCCACAGCAGAGCTGAGAGCCAGAAAGTGGCTACGTGGACTCCGCTCACAAATTGGATGTGCTTGGCCTGGACGGCCCTCTCACTGACTGCCAGGATGGAAAATGTGCTGGCCAAGAATGCCATGGCGAAGAGCAAGTTGAGGGCGATGTCAAATCCCTTCCGGCCCCTGCAAGAGGACAGGGCAGGTCAGGGACAGAGCACATGACGTCTGGGCAGCCAGGGGATTGATTCCTTCTTCACTACCATTCAAAGCATGTGATGCCGCGGCCCAGCTGCTAAAGGGGTTTAAGAGAGAATGCCAAAGTTGGAGGAGAGGGGGTCTCGGCACCGGGAAAATCCATCCCCTGCCCCACCAAAATAGCTCTCCCTCTGGACTTCCTGTCCCCAATGACAGCAGTGCTACTTTCCCAGTAGCTTTTAATCTGTCTCCTGTGCAGCCCAGTCCCCAAGGCACTCAAGTATCACTCTGCCTTTCCCACATCTGAGACTCCTCTGCCTGGTTCTCTCTGTTTTGCTCTTGTCAGACAACACCGTCAGGAGCCTGCATGGCCGCAGCAGCTCACTGCCACTGCCCACCCCACAAATGCATTGTATACTTAACATTTAGTAGCCAGCAACACCTTCTAGAAACTGGCTTTGACGGCATTATTCTGTTGCTTAAAAACTTCCTGAACATTTACATAAATGGCACTGAGACAACTGGATATTATTTGACCAAAAAAGGGGAATGCAGTACCGACACATGCTACAACATAGATAAACCTTGATAATGAAAGAAGCCACTCATGAAAGGCCACATTTTGTACGATTCCATTTGTATGAAATATTCAAAACAGGCAAATCCATGGAGTCATAAAGTAGACTAGTGGCTGCTTAGAGGTGGACAGAGGAAGGGGAATAACTGCCAGTGGTCACAGGGCGACTTCTGGGGATAATAAAATATTTAATAAAATTATACTCTGGTCTAATAGGTACATGAAAAGATGCTCATTTCCCTAATCATCAGGGAAATGCAAATCAAAGCCACAATGAGATATCACCTCACATTTGTCAATTGCTATTATGAAAAAGACAAGAAATAACAAGTGTTGGTGAGACTACGGATTAAAAGGAATGCTTGTGCACTATGGATGGGAATGTAAATTGGTGCAGCCACTATGGAAAACAGTGTGATGGTTCCTTAGAAAGTTAAACAGAGAACTACCATATGATCCAGCAATTCCACTGGATATTTATAGGAAGGAAACAAAAACACTAATTCGAAAAGATTTCTGCGCCCCCATGTTCATAGCAGAGTTATTTACAATAGCCAAGACATGGAAACAACCTGTTGTTCATTAACGAATGGATAATGAAATGAATAAAAAACGGATTAAAAATGTGATACACACACAAACATACATAATAGAATATTATTCAGCTATAACAAAGAAAGAAATCCTATCATTTGTGACAATATAAGTAGACCTAGAGAGCTAAGTGAAATAAGTCAGAGAACGACAAATACTGTAGGATCTCACTTATATGTGCAATCTAAACAGAACAAAATAGAAAAACCCAAAACAAAACTTACACAGAAAACCAATTGGTGGTTGCCAGAGGAGGGGACTGGGCAAAATGGGTGAATGGGCCGAAAGGTACAAACTTCTAGTTATAAAATACATAAGCCATGGGGATGCAGTGTGCAGCATGGCGACCGTAGTCAATAACATTGTATTTCATATATGAAAGCTGCTAAGGGGACAAATCTTAAGTTCTCATTGGAAGAAAAAAATTTAAATTTATAACTATATATGGTGATATTAACTAGACTTACTGTGATCATTTCACAATACAACACAAATCATTAAGTTGTACACCTGAATCCAACACAATATAAAAAATTATATTGTGGTGATGACTCCACAACTCTGTGAATATACTAACAAACATATGATTGTATAGTACAAACAGGGGGATTGTAAAGTAGGTGAATTATATCTCCTAAGCTGTTAAAACAAAAATGCCTGCTGCCTGTCTGTTTCTGGCATAGAAAGGAGTAAAAATGACTGCCACTGTGTCTCTGCTTTTGGGGTAGGGATGGGAGGTAGCTGAGAGAAAAGAAGACATGGTAAGGGCCAGGGCACAATCTAGAATGAGGGATGGAGATGAAATTGTCCTCCATTAATTAGCTGCACTGGAGTGATTATTCTCAAATTAACTGATTTTCTTAGCTTTCTCTAGATGGTTTCTAGAGTTTTGGGGGGTCTGTGACTGGGATGAGGGAGAGTCCTACATACATGGTGGCATGACAAGGCCTAAGGAGAAAGACATCTCCTGGCTCTCTAACTCAAGGCCGCCAAGGGGCAAGGATGCCGGACCTTGCTTAGTTCTGCTGTCCTTGCTCACACACATAGCCGGGGTGGTTCTGGGACCCCCTGGGGTCAGTGGCTGGTAGAAGCCAGGTACAGATTTGGGAAGACGACACTGCCACCCTCCAAATCCTCGGGAGCTCCCTGCAGGGACTTCAGTGCATGTGGGATGGGGTTTCACCAGCATATCTGCTGTCGAAAACAAGGGTGAGTATGAAGGGCTGAGGAAGATGTGGGGCAGGGATTCTCCCTGCCAAGAACAGGAAGCTTTCTGATGGCAGAAACTACGCTTTATTTACCTCTGTGGCTCTTGGTGGCCTCTGACATTACTGAGGGGGTTAGCCCTGAGGAATAGTCCTGATAGGAGGGGCAGAAGCCTGGCCTGATGGGGATGGAGTCCTGCCCCGGGGGTAAGGGTGACAGGGCAGTGCACATACTCATTGAACTGATCCTTGGCAGCCTGCAGCGCACTCCGAGGCTGGGGGTAGTTGGAGACTGTGATGGAGGCCCGAGGACCGCATAGCATCTTGAATAGGAGGTTGTCCACGATGGCTAGTGCAGTGGCCGGGGAGTGGTATGCCTGGTTGTTGAACAGGGTGGTGACGACTGTCCGCTCACCGTCATCCCCGAAGGATGCTGCCACCAGGCAACGCTCATTAAAGCCGCCCCCCTCCACTGAGGCCCTGAAAATCAGGAACTCCTCCAGGTCACCTAGAGGACAATGGCAGAGTCAGCAGCACAGATTACCAGTCCCCGTGGCCCATGCTCTGGGGAGCTCTGAAGGCCTAGAGGGACTGTGGAAAGGACAAACCACCTTCCACATGCACAGACACTGTCCGCGGGCCATTCCACCCTCTATATACACTGCCTGCTCTGGCTTTGCCTCTTACTCAGCTGTGAAATGGGGACACCGATGACAACTACACCACAGGATTCGAGGGTGAGTGAAAGGACAGGAACACAACAAGGAATCCTAGTACTGATAGTTATGATGGTTTCCATTGAAGCCTGTTGTCATTATACAAGGAAAAAGGTCAGATATACTTAAATACATGTAGTGATGTGGTTAGAACTAAAAGGCCCTGCATTTGACAAAGAAACAGGCAATCTGACCTTCCAGATTGACTCAGGCCAGGGTGTCTATGGCAGTTTCCTAATTTCTCCAGAGTCACCATGCACTATGAGAGCCCTGTAATTTTTGGGCTAGGCTGGGTGACAGCCAGAAAACAAGGCTGGAGGGTACATGGGGGTGACAAACAGGGGCAGCTACCATTGTTTGGGCTAGGCAGGGTCACAGTTGCTGGCGGGGCCAAGTGGAGACTCTGGGCTGCAGGAGCTCCGACCCAGCCCAGCCCTGTTCTAGGCTGCTGATACATTCAGCTTCTCTTAAAGGAGAACCTAATTCCTGCCAAGAATTTATGACCATTCCATATGCCAGATCTCAAAGCTGCTGGCCAGGAAGTAGGAGGGGAGCAGTAAAAAGAGAAAAGTTTCAAGCACAATCCATGTAACCAGAGCGTGATGCCTACTCTGAACCCGGGACAGTGTCCAACTGCCACTGCCAGGGATGCAAGGTAGTTTTGGTTTTAGGATGCTGAAAGAAAATACCATGTCACATTAACATATGTCGTGACCAGCCTAGTAAACAAAGAAAAGGCAACACAAAGATCAGCAAAGTTTCACATTTTGTTTGAATGGTCCTAAAATATACAACTTCAATAAATGACTGCCTGGACAAAGTTTTAGCCCTAGAGATGCTCCCTTGCGTCTCTCTCTGACTCAGTGCAACAATGATGGGGTAGAAGAAAAACAGGAGTCCTACTGTGCACAGGGCAGTGAAGAACTAACAACCCCAAATGTCCGCAGGGCTCTGATGGCATGGCTCGGTCCCTGAGCCCCCAAGGATACTCCTTACCCAACACCTCTCGAGGCTCCTGGCCCTCAGCCTGTAGCATGTCCTTCAAATGCTCGGACAGCTGCTGATCCAGCCGAGAAGTCCCGGGAACCGAGAAGGGCATGACAGTTCTGCCATACTCTCCCAAGGTCAGCTTCAGCATGGGATCGTCGAAGATCTCGGAGGAGTAGTTGATGGCCAAGAGGGCCAGGGTAATGCATGTCACGGGGACCAGGACCTGGGCCACCACCATCTTCCATTCCCGCCAGCTGTATGTGACCTTCTTCAGGAACATGGCCCAGAACTGCTGGCAGTAGAGGGTGAGCTGTAGCAGAGGGGACAAGATAATGTGAATGTCACTCTGGAGCCAGTGCATGACCAGCAGCAGGCACAGTCCCTGCATACGCCTGGGGTCTTCAGCGGATGTTTGTGCCCTGGGGCTCCTGGGCTTCTAGCAGGGCTCAGTTAAGGACATGTAGGACATATATGTACATATCCTTGCAGGTACCAATGTGGGCCTTGGGGGTCTCACAACAGGCAGGGCAGGCACTGTTTCCTTGTCATAGGACATTAGGGGACTGGATGCAATCCTACAGGGAAGCTAAGGCCTCTGCCTCCCCCTACTCCTGGCAGTAGGACCCCAGCTGCGCTTGGAGATGGACAAATTTCCCCCAGCTGCCTGTGTTCCCCAAACTTACCCCTTTACTGTTCTCTAAGTGTGGGGAGCATCAGGCCCTGAGTCAGGTCGGCAGGGACCAGACCTCACCCAGCTCTACCACACGCTGGCCATTCAACGTTGGCCAAGGCCTCAGTGTCTTGTCTATAAAACAGAGCCAGTGCTGCCTCTACCTCATCAAGTACTAGCACACACTAAGCTCTCAGTGAAGGGAGCACTGTTTGCATTATAAGCAAACATTTGCTCTTGTCCGTGAGTGGCCTAGTTAGAACATTAAGAAGTTACAATTGTTCGATTAAAATGTTCTGAGATTTCCTTCTCCTTGTCAACTCATGGGAGCATGAGCTGTAATCTGCCCTCTTCCCAGGGCACTGACCCTCCTGAAGCCAAGTCTTCCCCCGTGGACTCTAACATAGGAGGTTTAGGGGTCTCCCAATCTTCCTGTGCTGGCCAGCCCCAGCCCCAGTGCTCACCCCAGTGTTGAGCTTGACAGCAGTACACTCCTCCTCGATCAGGGTGCCAATGCCATCGGTTGGGTCCATTGTCCCACACAGGTTGCTGTCCACTGCCCAGTCGCTCGCCCGCCTCTCATGTTGATACTGTAGGGCAGGCAGCTGGATGGCCTGGATGTCCATGCTGGTGTCTACCAGCTTACCGACCCTGTACCAAGACACAGGAGGCCTGGTTGTGACTTAGCTCCCCAGGGAGGGAGAAGCTATTGTTCCACCAAGAAGGGAAGCAGAGATGAAAATAGGGTGACTGTCAGAGGCACTAAAGTAGAATGACATCGGCTTCATCAGTTGGTTAGTTCATTCATTCATCAATAAATATCTCTGGAAGACCAGCTATTGTAGCCAAGCAAAGTCCAGGAGAGAGACACGGCAGACAGGGACCCTGCCCATGGGGAGCCCAGTCTCATGGGGAGACTGACCAAGGTCAGTATTTATGACCAGGCTTTCTTTCCAGAGGGGCAGGACAGGGCTTGGGGCATGACACTTGCACTGTGTTTAAATATACTTAATTTGTTGATTGCTCTAAGCTGTGGGTCCTCAAGGAAAAACATCTACCTAACATTCTATTTTTGTATTTCTAGTTCTTAGCACTGTATCTGCCAAATAAGCATTCAGCAAATGTCTGATAAATCTGTCAGTCATCTCGAGCTCACCTCTAGTTCTGAGGGTCTGAATGCTAAATTTTACATCTTTATTATGGATGGAGGCATGCTCTGGATTACTATCTAAAGCTGAGAGGAGCTTAGCAAACCCATTGCTGCCATGGTGCTTCCGGGAGGGCCCCCTGGAAAAGTGTACACATTCCCAATGAGATGGGAGCACAGCTGCCCTTTGCTTTCCAAATTGCTGCATGTGTCAGAAACCTCGTTGGGTTAATAACAGAGTCATGATTCGAATTCGGGCTCTGACAGCCAGCCCACTGCCCTGCTCCTGCCTCAGGCATAGGTTCGAGGTTCAAGGTGATAATCAAGAGAACTGCTTTATCATTATGCTTTAAAAAAATTATCCTCATCGCTGAGTCCTAGCCTGATGAAAATACACATTTACTGACCTTAAGAATACTTCCTCCATTGTGGTGACAGAGGCCCCAAAGCTAGCGATGCCCAGCTCTTTCTGCTTCTTCTCTAGTTTAGCAAAAAGACTTTCAAACCTGAAAAATGACCCCAGAAGATGAGTTGCTTCTCAGTGATTTTCCAGATAATTCATTCTTAAATATACACCTCTGTGCAATATGGGGGAGGGGCAAAGGAAGTGAGCTCCTTGAAATGCTATTTTTTAAAAAATAAAAGTTGGGTTTTGTTGCCTGCTTTATTTTCCCCCATATAACATTTTATGAATTCTTTGGCCTGTGAGGCAGTCTTTGATAGTATACACTTACATGGGATCACAAAACCAACCAAAATATTCATTTGATCACAGGGCAGGGAATAACTTTCTAAGAAGAAATCACAAGGAAAAAGACATGACCCATGTAAATGTAAAATATCTGCATGGGGAAAACAATCCCACAAAATTAGGCAACAAGAAATTGGAAAAAGTTGCAACAAAAAAAAATGGTTCCTCTCAGCTCAGCTGCACAGGGAGGCCTGGCAGCCTGGACTCAGAAAGCAGATTCACCATGCCCTGACTATCACAGGCCCAGGAGCTGAGAGATGCTCACTGGTCAAGCCTGACAGGTGCAGGGGGGATGACCCTAAGCACGGAACCCTTAAGACCCACTGAGCCCTCTCCTGTGCGTTCTCTCTGGGATGCGTACCTGTGAGTGCTCTCCTTTGGAAGAATGAACGACAGCTCTGCTCCAGCACTGCTCTCCAGGGTGGCATTGGGGACGTGATGGTGGACCAGCTGGGAGATGCTTTCGGGGTTGCAGTGAGGCTCCTTCACCAGAGTCATGTGGTAGCCTGCACCTGGAACACAGTGGAGCCCCACGTGAGGCTGTCTCCCAGATCTCCTGGACCAGCCAGGGTCCTCAGATTCACAACCTGGGCAAGCTCATGGGAAAGGGGTTAGAGCAGGAGACGGATGGACCAGAATGAACACATCTCAGAGCTCCTCAATGCTATCCTGAAGGTCTTGCCCCCTGCTCTCTAGCTGAGAAGAGATGCCAAAAAACTTGGGTGCTAAGCATGGTAAGGAGGTGAAACCCAAGCCAGACTTTGGACTTCAAGTCTCAGAGGCTACAGTAAATACTGTCCCCAAGAACTATTCTCCCCAATTTCTCAGTAATGGACCCTAGGATGAAGGCCACTCTCTTCAGCCCACTGCCCCCACCCCAGCCTGATGGTGACTACACTGGGTCACCATGTGCTTGACACGACTGTGTGCTAGGCAGGGGAAGCTGCAGAAGCAAGGTGTGCAGTTCCTGGGGTGTCTAAGAGAAAGAGTGCTTGTCTTCTGTCTTTGTCCTCCCTATTGGATGAACATGGATGGGACCTGGCATGGCAGCACCATGCTGGACCATGAGCTGCCCTTGAGAAGGGATGCCATACCAACATAGCAAAGAAAGTCCTGATTCCACATGCAACCTACTAGCCCTGAACCGTGCTGCGGACCATGCTGGTTTGAGAGCTACAACACTGGCAAGCATGCTTGGCCTCTTCCAGGGCAGTGCTGTTCTCAGTGGCCCTTGTATTCACCTGCTATTTCATTGGCTATGACTGATGGTCATTCTAACCAAATCAGGACTATCGGTTCCCCCCCTTCTTAATTCTCACAATCCCCTCTGCCTGGGACCTTGGGTCTCTACCCAGAGGCTACAGACAGGAAGTCTAGAGAAGGCCTGTCCCTGCCTGATCTCAGGGGCCCTTCACGAAAGTTAATAGTGGGCACTTCCATCAGCACAGTGGGCCAGTGACACTGACCCTGTATGGAAGGGAGACTGGGCTGCCCTCCATGTTTCCCACCCTTGGCCACTCACCATATTTCTGTTTAAGGAACAGCGATGACCCGCAGCACTGCAGCTCCCCCTTGGCCATGATGGCGATGCGGTCCCCTAGCAGGTCGGCCTCGTCCATGAAGTGGGTGGTCAGCAGGATGGTGCGGTCACTTTTCTGCTGCTGAAGAAGGTCCCATATGGCCCTCCTGGAGATGGCGTCCATGCCCGAGGTGGGCTCGTCCAGCATCAGCACCTGGAGGGCGGAGGAATAGCCTTGTGCACCGGCCCCAGCTGGCTGTGCTGTCGGTCCTGTGTGGCTAGATTTCCATGAGGATGCAGCAGTACCACCCTCACCAGACTGCCCATTTAAGGCGTCCGGGACCAAGGTGCCTGGGCTATAGGGACAGCAATCAGCCCAGGCTGAGTGAGAGCTAGAGGGTGATGACTCTGGGCCGCGTTGCCCCAAGTGTTTGTCTACTGCATGTGGGGGCCCTGACCTGTGTCCTTCAGGAGGCCAGACCTGCTGCCCCGTACCTTGGAGCCTGCGATGAGGGCGATGCCGATGGACAGCTTGCGCTTCATTCCCCCGCTCAGGAACCGGCACCGGGAATCCCACTTGTCCTCCAGATTGAGGATGTGCAGCATCTGTTTGACTTCTTCGGGGCACTTCTGGCGTGACAAGCCTTTCAGCTGAAACAGCAGTGGGCAGAAAGATTTGATAGGAGCTTCCGATGCCTGTCCAGCAAGCACCTAGGCCTGGCATTGTCCCATCTCTTCATGTGCTGGCCTCCAACTCCTGACTTCCCTCCTACCTCTCCTACTCCGGGGGTGTGGGAGGGCTTGTGGGAGCAGGTTTTGGTTTGCTAGGAGGCTAAGGGCTCAGCTGGCTGTCTCAGGAACCCAGGCACACACGCTACAGAGCAAGCAACAGTAATAACAACCTCCAAGTCCTACCCCCCACCGGCTCACCTGAGCGTAGAAATACAGGTGTTCTGCAACTGTCAGGTTGTCAAATAAGACATCGTGCTGCGGGCACAGGCCCAGGCTCCTCCGGATCTGAACCATGTCTTGTGAAATTTCATACCCGTTGATATAGGCCCGCCCACTGGTTGGGGGAAAGAGACCTACAGCCAAGTAGAAGACCCCAGAGGGCTAGGTTCAGCTGGGCATCCTGCCAGTCTGCATGGGGAGTCATGCCTTGCCAGGTCCACACGATCTTGCCTCGTTTCACCCAAGGACCTGCCTGTGAGTGGGTTTGCCAGTTACCCCACTCTGGCCATGGTGGCCACATGGCCCCTCACCTGTGAGCATGGAGAGGGTGGTGGTCTTCCCTGCGCCATTGTGGCCCAGCAAGACAGTAATCTGCCCCTCGTACAGGTTTAGGTTCAGGTCTCTGACAGCTGCCTTGCTCTTGTTTCCCACTCTGAACACCTGCAGGAAAGGCAGATGCCCCTTGGGAATTCATTCCATAGGCCCCTCCCACTACCCTCTGGAATAAACACTGAAGATTTTAGAGGGGACCATGCCCACTTAGCATACAAGGTGGGAAGTTTTAGGCAGAGTGCTGATTGAAACCCATGCTGCCTCCAGCTGTTCTCTGGTTTGCCTTCCTCCTGCCCCAACAGGTCCCCTGATACCCACAATATCTGGAATCGAAGACACATGAGTTTGAGGCATCACCATGCAGCTAGCACAGCAAGCATTCACTACAAAGCTGCTGAGAGGTGAAGTCTGGGTGCAGCATGTATAGCTGATTCGACCCCGAGTCTCCCAGTGGGGCCTAGGGACGCAGAGCCCAAAGGGTGGCCGGTGCCTGGGAGAGCTGGTCAGAGAGCAGTCCTGGGGATCCAGGGGCAACAAGCAAGGCCCAGAGGATGGTCACCGGCTTGGAGAGAGCACTGGGCAAGGAGGCAGGTCTCACCACATGTGATCCTGCAGTCCCCTGCCCGTCCCCACAGGGTGTGGCACCTTAGATACATGCTTGATCTTGATCCCAGCCACTAGGTCCTCTGGCTCAGCTTCAAAGTACTCTGTCCTGAGGGCTTTCTCAGGGTCATAGTCTTCTTCCTCTTTTCCTAAAACCGTCCTCGGGCGCCCGCACCAATAGGAGGGCTAGGATGGAAATCAGATGGGTCTCAGAAGGTGATTCATGTTGGTTCATTATGTTTGTGACAAACAGAGCAACAACTAAAGGACATGCTTAACATAAGCAACAGCTGGTCCTTGGTTTTCCCAACATGGCCCGCTCTGCAGAGGAGACTGCTGCTTAGGGCCCGAGGCTGGGTCAGGATCCAGGATAGCCCCTCACTCTTTGCCCCTGGGAAAGCCCTCGGCCTTAGCTTCCCAATCTGCTATGTGGCATAATGGCAACTCAGGCTTATTGGAGCTTGTAAACTAAGCAGGAGGAACTAAAGGGCTGGGCCTCTCCATCTAGAGGATGACACTCCACCCTGTCTAGATGACGGGACAACCACCGGTCCTCTGTCTAGCCATCACAGCGACTGGCTGTGTGAGGGGTAAGAGTATAATCACAAACGGCACACACTCCCTACCCTCGAGGGTGGCCTGTGGGCACAGGTAACACAGGGGTGCGGACAGGGCCATAGAAAAGGTGAGAACCGAATCCTGGAAGAATGGACCCCAGAAGTAAGCCTGAGGGTGGAGAATTTGTTTAACCCACAGCTGAATTCTCAGTATATTTCCATTACCTGGAATAGCTCTGGCACACCAGGATCCACTGGTGTTAAGGGACACATTTCTCACATTTTAAGTTACTTCGAAGTCAGACTGTGTCTTAGAAATCATGGAATGCCATAGTTGAACTGTATCGTTCTTTTTTTAGTGATAAAGTAATGGTACCTCTAACAATCCACAGCATTTTAAATTTGATAAAATACATAATGGCTGCTTGATAAATATTTGTTGAATCAGAGAATGGACACTGGCATGGCCCCTCACTGAACATCAACAGGGAATTAGTTAAGCATCTGGTGGGACATCTGCGGAATACTGTTCAGTCATTAAAAAATAGTTTATTTTTTAAAATGCATAACTTAATGTAAACATATTTATAAATAAAATGAAATTTATAAATCTAAAAGTATATTTATAAACAGATCTATATATATATGTATTTAAAATATCTAACATATACTATTAAAAGAAAGTTAAAAGAAGCAAGTTTTAGGCATTTTAAAATATGATCCTCTTTCTTAAAAAACAAATTTACTATATATGTTATATACACATCGTGTATCTTGAAGGATAGTTAGTTCACGCATAGAAAAAAACCGAAGAACTATACACTGGACCGTCAGCAGTGTTTGTCTCTGGGTGGTGAGGCTGTGCTGTAAATTCCAGCAATATAATCATTTTTTACAAGAAGCTGTATTACCTTGTAGGCAGAAAACCCAACAAGTGACAAGAAAGTGAGGCCATGAGTGGGGGTGTGCTGAGGCCGTGGACAGTAGGCCAGAGCGAGCTCCTTCCCTTGGACCCTAGAGTGCAGGAATTGTCTCGGGCAGCGGCAGGGTGGGGGTAGGGTGTGGGGGTCTCAGGGCCTTTAGGTGACACTGCTCACTGACCACGCAGGAACCTCTATCACAGCCTGATTAAGCATCATGTGTCACAGACTGGAAGGGACCTGGAGTGAATGCTGGGAACACCTGCTCCCCCATGGAGGTGGCCAGAATGAGGAGCAGGGGCATCCGTACTCACCATGATGAAGAAGTACCAGGGCTGCGGCACACCAAACTGCCCTGGGAAGACAGCCTCCACATACCAGGTCACCAGGCCATAGAGGATGGAGTCCAGCAGCAGCATGCCCAGCACTTGCCCAAAGGAGAAGTCGTCGTCCACGTTGACGGGACTTAGGAGGTCTTGCCACTGGATGCCTGTGCCTGGAAGACACATCAGGAAATGGACCTGAGATGAACCCACAGCCCTCGGTGGCACACCTGCGTGTGTCACTACCAAGTCAGCATGACTTCTCCATTCTTGCTTTTATAGCAAACCTGATGACTTTCCTCAGGTCTTCAAGACAAGAATAAGTTACAAAATTGATGTTATAGAACTAGCAAAAGCTCATTAACTGACCAGACAGGCTCACGTTTGATTTATGACATAAACGCATATATCCATATACATAATACATGTATACATATACACATATGCACACACATACATGTATATGTGATTTGGGGTAAGCCTAACACTGGAGCAGTGTACATTTCATACAAGTTTTTTTAAAAACGGAAATACTCTGGACACATAAAAAGCTCTATTTAGTGTCATTCATAGTGTTTTGTCTTCTCTCTCTTTTGCAACAGCACAGTCTAAATGATGCTCGAAGATTCTGTGTAGCCAGACCACCTTTTGTCAGCTTGAGGCGGCTGCTCTCTGACCTTGGTCAATGTTCACTTTCAAACAAATAGAAATTTGTCTGTTTTAAGAAAATTCAGTATAGAAATTTGAAAAACAAGAGGTATCATATCATTAGTCTTCTTTGTAAATGGCTTTTTAAAAACTATTTGAACCCCGGAAGAGACTGTGTATTTAAAAAGTCTACAATTTATTACATACTTCTAAACATGGAAAAAGCATAAATTTAAGAGTTAAAGTGTTAGAAGACATTGCCAAGTGAAGAAAAAATTCTAAAGATAAAGCTACACTGAAGGTTCCTGTGGCTACCCACCTGCTTCTTTTCACAGACTCACAACCAAAAAGCTACAACTAGAAATTGCATAAAAGAAATGGGAGTGTTCATTTGGAAAAAGAGAACATCTAGACAGGGCTGGGCCCAGGTGGTCTGAAAATACACACTGGTCAGTCATTTAGAAGGGAGACTGCATTTCATCTCCTGCTAGTGGAGCCAGCACAACATGCAGCAGCTCCGGGGAGACAGATGGCACCATGCCAGCCTCACAGATATTTATTTACCTGAACCCCTTGTGCCTTAGAACCAGAGCAAGCAAGAGAGGCGGGGCCTTCTGTGGGAGGCATCTGAGTGATCACAAATGAATGGGGCCTTCTTGTAAGTGGTGAGCTCTCTATCTCTAGAGACTCCCCAACAGGTGAGGGATTAAGGGTTACACTAGGGGCCCTCTCATCTCTTTAGAAGACCAGGCTCCACTGCCTGAAAGCTGAGTGGCTACTTCGGGTTTTGCAAAGTGGGCACCCACAGGCCAAAGTCAGCCCAAAGAAGTGTTTTACTTGATCCTCATATTTTAAAAATATTTTTAAAATCAGTAAATTTCATGAAAATCAAGAAAACAATATTCTTGTTTCTTTCTCAGGCCTCCCTATCTTATCACCGATTATTGCAGGCTTCCAAGGAACAGAAAGTAGGGAGATGCTAATTGCACCATATTACCGAGAGCTAGGGTTGGATCAAAACCCACGGACTTTGAGACCTTGGGTGTGATCATTCTGAATGCCTCTTGAGGCAGGCAGAGATTCAGAGGAAATTGAGTGGAATCTCATGTTGGCAGGTGCAGATGCTCACATCTAGTGTCTTCCTGCAGTAACAGCTATTTCCAGGCAAATGCTCGTGAGAATTCAAAGGCAGGACTACACACTGGCCAAGTGGTGGCTGATACTGAGGCCCTGTTTCCAAAGGCATCGCTCACTTAGCTGTCCAGATGGTCTGTTTATTACTAGAGGTGAAAGTGACTCTGCTTGGACTCTCTCTGCGTGTAACTAATTACCAAGGGCAGATTGTGAAAAGGAAAATACACACCTTTTGCTTCAAATTTTCCTATAAGCTGGGCTCCCATCGCCATGGCAACATTGGACAGGAGACAGGAGAAGAGCTTCTGGCTAAGAGTCATCCAGTTGTATCGAGGAGCAACGAAGAAGTAGGGGATGTATGTAAAGAAGTATAGAAAGCCTCCGACAGCTGCTGCCATGTTGGCTACAGATAAAGAGAAGAAGACAAGTGTGAAATTATGCAAAAGACTTGTCTAAGTGTGTCAGAAGGGAGCCTGTGCTCCATCCAAGGGACCCTTCATGGGGCAACTGCCTGATTCCTTCCCCGCATAAACCTTCAGTGCGAGGACACAGACGTTGTGCTGGGGAACTCCAGCCTTGGTCTGTGGCCTCTTGTCTTGTCAAGTGCTTGCGCCCTAGGGAATGTGACCCTGCCTGGGGCAGTACATGTTCTCCTCATTCCGGGACCCCACACTGACTTCTCCACCCTCTTCTGCAGACTTCCCCTCCAATTGCCTTGACATCATACACCTGACATGACTAATACTGAGCATCTCCAGCCTTGCTTCTCACCTGGTCTGCCCCTCTCATTCACTTGTTCATCCCACAGATACTCACTGAGCACCTACTCCGTGCCAGGCCCTGTTTCAGGCACCAGGGAGACTGCTGCAAACAAAACAATGCACCCCCCACCCCGAGTTTATATTCCAGTGGGGACACAGATAGTAAATGAATGACTAACAAGGCACAGATTGAGGACAAGACGTTCCCTGGACCAGGAGCTGTGACTATGATGAGGTAGCCAAGGAAGGCTTTGATGATAAGGTAACCTGAAAAAAGCAAGACCAGATTGTGGAGGTGTGGGGAGAACAGCATGGCTTTAGTCCATGCTGGTGGCCCTCAAATGCTTTGGTCTCAAGGCACCTTTACTCCCTTAAAAATTATTAAAGATGTCAAAGAAAATTTGTTTAGGTGGGTTACACAGATAGACAGACAGACAGATAAGACAGATATTTACTGTATTAGACATTAGTACTAAGAAAATTTAAAACTATTTAAGAATAAAAGTAAACCCATTATAAGTTAACATAAATATTTTTATGAAAAACAACTCCATTCCCCACAATTTAGTGAGATAAGCACATTGTATTACATTTTTGAAAACCTCTGTCACATCTGACTTAACAGATTATAGCTAGACTGTCCTATCTGCTTCTGCATTTACTCTGTTGTGTTACATTGTTTTGGGTGAAATGAATGGAGAAATTGGATTCACATAGATA
The DNA here is from genome assembly GCF_014176215.1 of Rousettus aegyptiacus. Taxonomy (NCBI): domain Eukaryota; kingdom Metazoa; phylum Chordata; class Mammalia; order Chiroptera; family Pteropodidae; genus Rousettus; species Rousettus aegyptiacus. The sequence continues at coordinate 15,080,576 of NW_023416311.1, read as the reverse complement.
AGTAGTTGGAAAGGTAGGGATATTTAATAGCCTTTTGGATATTTGTGGATATTCTTTTTTGACACTCTACCATTTAACAAGTGGTAATTTCTTAAAAACTAGGTGTCCTGTGGAGTGAAACGAACCAATGAACTTTTCATACTCTCTTACATTAAAATCCATTAGTATAGCCTGCACTTTAAATGGATTAATCTCCTTGCATGATTTTGTAACACTGGTCATTTGGAAAATATTGCTTGAGTTATGCATATCTCCTAAATGTTGACACATTTTATTATACAACAGGGAAATATAATAATATTGACATTTCTCCAAAGAGGACATATAGATGACCAACAGACACTTGAAAAGGCGCTCAACATCACTGATCATCTGGGAAATACAAATCAAAACCACTATGAGATATCACTTCACATCTGTCAGAATGACTGTCATTGAAAAGACAACAAATAACAAGTCCTGACAAGGACGCAGAGAAATGGGAACCTCGTGCACTGTTGGTGAGAGTGTAAATTAGTGCAGCCACCATGGAAAACAGTATGGAGGTTCCTCAAAAAATTAAAAATAGAACTACCATATGATCCAGCAGTTCCGCTTCTGGGTATTTATCTGAAGAAAACAAAACAAAAAAAATTATATGAAAAGATACATGTGCCCCTATGCTCCCTACAGCATTATTTACAATAGCTAAGATATGGAAGCAACTTAGGTGTCTATCCATAGATGAATGGATAAAGATGTAGTGCATATATGTAATAGACTATTACTTAGCCATTAAAAAGAATGAAATCTTGCTATTTGTGACAACATGGATGGACTCAGAGAGTGTTATGCTAGGTGAAATAAATTGGATGGAGAAAGACAAAAACCATATGATTTCACTTATATGTGGAATCTAAAATACAAAACAAACAAACACACAAAACAGAAACAAACTTGTAGATACAGAGAACAAATTGATAGTTGCCAGAGGGGAGGGGCTGGGGAAAGGGCTTTTAGAAAAGGAGTAGGGGATTAAGAAGTACAAACTTCCAGTTATAAAATAAGTCATGGGGATGTAATGTACAGCATAGGAAATACAGTCAATAATATCATCATAACTATGTATGGGACAGATGGTTACTTATTGTGGATCACTTTGTAAGGTATATAAATGTTGAATCATGATGTTGTACATCTGAAACTAATATACTGTATGTCAATTATAATTAAAAATAAATTTAAAAAAAGAATTATTCAGGGATGTTCTTCAACATCCAGAAACCTGTGTCCAAAGGAAGGTGCAGGGCGCAAAAAACCCTCATTCTCTGTGTTATTTCTATTTATCCCAAATGAAACCGCCCTGTTTTCTGAGATTTGGATCACCCCACAGTCCTCTTCCCAGGGGGTAGGGTGACTCACCTTTGCTGAAGAAGGTGCTGACCATGAAGCTGAAGGAGATTGAAGAGACAGCAAAGCAGAGCAGGAAGACAAGCACTAGTGAGGGGTCGCTGTGTGTGAGCACCGCCACATCCTTCTTCACCTGCGCAGCATGCCATCACAGTGGTCAGCATGCACAGGTCACAGCAGGGAAGGTGGAGACAAAACCAGGAAGAGCTGTGTAAACAGTCTGGCCACAAATGAAACCAGTGGGGATGGGCGAAGGAGTTATGCTGAGGATGTGACTGAGAAACCATCGTTCCTCTCTACTGAGCCCAGGCAGACTCCCCTGAAATCCACAAATGTGGAATCTTGGGGTCTCTCTGGTGATGCTACCACTGCTTCTGGCCTCCCGGCAAGCCCTGCTCTTAACATCGGACGGCCTCTCGAAGCCATGCTTACCTTGATGCAGAAGAGCAGGGTCATGAAGAAGACGGCGATGAGAAGGAAGAGAAAGAAGAGCAGGAACCATGCGGTCCAGTGCAGCCAGTTGCTGAGCCCCATCATGCGCATGTACTCCTGGGGGGAGAGTGGCATGCTTTCTGACACATGCCCTGGACACCGGCTGAGGTGAGTGCCCACTGCCTGCCATACTGGGCCCTGGCACCTTCTTCACTCTGACTTTCCTTAGAGCTTCTGAGTATGGGTGTGACTATGCAGATGCCCAACGTCATACAGGGCCAAGAGAGGACACAGCACAACTGGGCTACAGACCAGAGGTGAGAACAGTGAGGTACATGCTGGCTGGAGGCAGAAGATGCAGGTCCCACTGTCATGCCAGCCATTGACTTTGGGGCATGAGGAATTTTGCACTCTTCCTACCTTTCCCCAGTCTTAAGTGCTATCCCCCTGGGACATCCTCTCTGCTCCCCAGCAAGGAGTAGCCATCTTTCTCCTCACCCCAAAGAACTCCCTTGCACTCTACTTGGCTACCAGCTCCCCGCCACCAGTCCTCACCTCCCACACCCAAGCTCTTCATTCAGGGCCTGATGCGGGCACATGTCTGTGTTTACTAAGCTAATGAACTCCCTCAGCAGTCTTTCATTCTATAGAACAATCCCAAACTCCTGGCCTGTGGTTCCCACTCTTCTCCAAGGGCCCCTGGCTATCCCTAAGAAGCCATGGGATGGGGCAGCTGGTGCTGGGGTTCTGAGTCAGCAGAGCAGAGACGGGGCCCTCTGCAGTCTAGTACCAACCACGCTAATGCCCTTGCTGCAAAGTGTGACATTGGGGCTGCGCCAGGATCAACAGTGGCAGTGGGAATGCTTTAGAAGCCAGAGGCACTGTGCCCCCTCCTGCTGTTCTGAAATGATGAGTCCAGACTACTGTTGTGAGGGGTTAAGGCCCCTACAGGAAGGATGGGAGCATAGTAATGCTGGGGACAGGCCTTCCTCGAGGGTCCTGGTCAGGCTGTCAGGAGGTGTAGTTAGGAAACCCTGCTCCTGCGCTGACCAAACTAACCAGAGAGTCCAGGGCACCTAAGGCTATGCTGTTCAATACAGTGGCCAGTGACCACATGCAGCTATTTCAATTTAAATTAATTAAAATAAAATAAAAATTTCAGCTCCTCAGTCATGCTAGCCACAAGTGCCTAGTGGTAACGGTAGTGGACAGAAGACACAGGACACAGGCATCCATCATCACAGAATGTTCCATTGGGCAGTGCTAGTCTGAGAGAGGCGACCAGTATTGATTAAGTGTGTTTTATAAGTTAGGCCCTGAGCCAGGCTGTTGATTTTCCAGTTTATTCTTATGCACGATTTCAAACCCCCAGAAAAATGCAACGATTGGTCCACTCATGACCTACCACTTAGGTTCAGCAATCATTTAACATTTTATCACATTGGTTTTATTTATGTATTGGTAGGTGTGCATGGGTACAAACATTATTTTCTGAACCATTTCACTGTCTACTGTTAACTATTTAAACTAAACGTTGTACTACTTTATTAGTTATTTAAGGTGCCTACCTCATTGGTTCTCCCAGCTCTAATAATCATAGATTTAGTGTCTTTGAGAACACTCTAAATGTTATTTATTTTACTGGCACTGAAGACATTGCCAAAAGAGGGACTTTAAATAAATTTTGGACAATTTTGGCAGCATCATTGGTATGGGTTTACAGATGACACTATTCATTCAGGTGCATTTAATTAAGTCTATTCCTTAAAGTGATACTTTATATACTTCTGAATTTCCTATCGCGTTCTGTGGTTCACTCTAGAACCACAATTGTCCTTGATCTATATGCCAAGTTAATTAGCTTTCTGTTCAGCCATATATTTAAACACTTTGGCTCACTGTTGATCTAATCTTCAGAGCAGCTCTATAGAACAAAAGGGAATGTGAGCCATATATATAATTTAGAATTTCATAGTAGCCACAAAGAAAAAGTTAAAAGAAACAAGTAAAAATAATTTCGATGATTTATTTTACTTAACCCATATGTGCAAAATAGTGTTCTTTCCACATATTATCAATACAGAAATTACTAACAAGATGGTTTACATTTTTTTTTTTTTTGTACTAAGGCTTCAAAAATCTGGTCTGTGTTTTATATTCTCAGCACAACTTAGTTTAGACCAGGTGCACTAAAGTGCTGGAAGCCCTCAAGGGTTCAAGGGTTGCCTGCTGGAGGAGGCAGGTCCAGAGCCACATTCCTTCCTTAGTAAACTTATCACAAAACACAGCTTTCTTACAGTTTTTAAAATATGGAGATACCAGGGCTGGTTTCAAAGAAGTCCCAAGATAGGCTAGAGCCACAGTGGGCATCTGACCCATGCCAAACTGCTCCGTGGTTCCAGCGCCCCGGAGCTGCCCCTGCCTGACGACAAGGCCCAGGACACAACCGTCCCGCAGTGGCATTGTGCCTAGAACCACCCTGCCAAAATGTTTTAAAGCCAAATGCAAATAGGGTACCTTCAGTTTCCTCTCCTTTTCCTGCACGACAGCCCGGATGATGGTGAGTGAAGTGTAAGTGAAACTCAGCATGAGCAGCAGGGGTAGCTGGTACTGGATGGCGATGAGAAAGGGGTCCGAAATGAAAGGCGGATACGGGAACCTCTTTGCCATCACAGTGAGCTTCTCAAACAGCTGGTGCGTGGAGGCGTTTGCGTGGTACTGCATGATGGCTCTGTCCACTGCATGCTGCACGGCCAGGAAGCCTTCCCGGATGTACCCTGAGTGTGAGAGCACAGGACATGCCAGCACATGGGGTCAACATGCATCAGAGAAGCCACAGAATGGGATGCTGCTTGCTCAGAGAGCCCCATACACTGAGCTGTACCAGAGTTTCAGTGGGGAATGAACGTAGCCGTAAAGCGACGTCACTTAATGCCCTAAGGTCTTCTTCACGCATCCAGTTTGTAGGGACCACCTGAGTTCCTTGGCTGGTGGCCCCTCCCTCCCTCTTCAAAGCCAGCCAGGCAGCATGCCTTGAACCCAACTGCTGACACCACACCTTCCTCTGACCCTCTTCTGCCTCCCTTGTCCACTTTTAAGGACCTAGTGATTGCAGTGGGCTCTAAGGGATTATTGATAATAATCTTGCTCTTAAAGCCAGCTGATTAGCACCTTTAATTCCATCTGCCACCTTAATTTCCCTTTGCAATGTGTCCTGACATATTCGCAGGTTCTGAGGATTAGGACGTGGACATCTTTGGAGGGCCATAATTCTGCCGACCACAGAGAGCTCTGCCCTTGAGTTGCCTTCCTAAAGGGATGCAGGCACCACAGCCTGAAGGCTGCTGCTGTAAGACCTTTGTGCACCTTGTGGTTTCTCCATGCTGGCTCTTCTTGACCCTCCGAAGTGGTTTGTAATAAAATGCTTAAAGTGAAAAAGGGCCTGAGAGGAGTGATAAACTGTGCATAAACTGGGAATATAGTATTCCAGTCCACAGCTAAGCTTGGGAGGAACTGAGCCTAAAGAAGAAGTAGGCACAACTTCAGGAGAAAAAAAGGCAGCCCCAGTCCCCGAGCCTGAGTCCAGGAAACAGAGGGGGGGCATGGAGTACAGGCCTGGGCACATATGCTAAATAAATAAATAAATAAATAAATAAATAAATAAATAAATAAATAAATAAATAAAAGCCTAGAAAACTATATACAGAGGCAGCAAGGAAAAGAAGAAAAATGTAAAATCAAGCCCAAAAGATTCAATGCAAACTGAAGCTTTCTAAAAACTGAAATATAAATGTTTTATTCAAGAGCACATGTCTTCTGAGAAACAGGAGAAAGCCTTTGCTGTTTTCGAAGATCATTTTAGCCTTTCAAGAGCCAGTTTTACTGGATGCTTTCTTCTTTCTCCTACAAAGGTCAAATATTCCTAAAAATATTTCTGTAGAGAAATGCAAGGCCTATTTCCCTCATGTGATTATCACCAGTCAGCACCTCAGTGGGTAATGCAGCCTGAAAAGTGCTTCTCACCAGGTTCTCCGCCATCAGGGGATGTGGGTTCCCTCGGTCCTGGGTTTGGGAAAAGTGGAAAAAGGGAAGAGGTGTGCCATCCCTCTGTCTCCTTCAGGAAAAAGGAGCCTGTTTGGGTCCACATGTAATTTCTTCGTGTGTAACTGAACCGTAAGTGATATTTTACCTGTGGAAACAAAGAGAAAACCAACTGCTCTCAGGCATCCAGATAGAGGAACAAACAGCTATATCAAATGAGAAAGGTTAGAAGACTCTGTTATTCTGTGAACTCACTACTCTCCCAGTACCTCCCACCCCCACCAATGTCCATGTGGTCTCGGAATGTCAGAACAAATGATCCTGTCCCAGGGGAGCAGGGAGCCCCGCAGGGACACCGCGAGTATTCTCTGCCGTCCCTCTTTTGCCATATAGCCACTTGAACTCTATATGCGAGTGGATAAGAATTTGATGATCTCCCAGTCTTAATGCCATGGGCAAACAAAGAACTTTTGGGGGGGTTTGTTTTAAATATATAATTAAAATGTTAATGCCACATCATATTTCAGTCCCAAATATCTGTTATTTTCTTATCTATCCTATTTGACTCTATCCAAAGAGGCCTGGAGACCAGGAACACCTTTAATGGAATGAGAGGACACGGAGGGGCCCGCGGCGACAGCCTATAGGCCACTTTCTTCAGGCAGGTAAGGTTTCTAAACTGCTCTGGCCTGATGGGCTAAAACATCCCCAGGGCTCCCTTGGTGGGGACCAAGATGGCAATACTGGACCCAAAGGGACAGTTGGATATTTACTCCCAGGCTGACAAGAGTGCTTTTGCAGGCTGAATTAGTTCGCAGGGTAGACAAGGTGGAGGAGTGAGGGGACTTGGCTTTGTGGGGCTGGGTCCTCACCGCCAGTGGCAGGGGGTCCTTGCTGTGGTTGAAGGTGTGCTCAAACACCACAGCGGCCAGCACATTGGAGGAGCGGTTGTCGTACTTGATGTAGTCCTCGAAGTCCTTCTCTGAGAGAAAGCCGCGAACTGTGGAGAGCATTAGAACTGAGTTGCCCAATTGTTCCTCTACTTGAAAAACTCTGGACAGTTCAGGTCATTTGCAGATAAGACTGCAAACTTACAAGTTTCTCTAGGGCTGTGCAAACCTTTCCTGAGACTCGAGGAGGCTTTTGTTTCTGGCAGAGGCGGGCTGTTGTGAAGATGGACAGAAACTCATGATCACAGCCAGTTTCTGGAGAGACTGGAGGTAGGGCTGGCAGCAACGCCAGTCCATAACCCTCCTCCATGCTGGCGGCCACCTGTGCTGGGCTCCACTGCCAGGGCCGGCCTCTTTCATAGCCGTAGTGGTGGGTTTTAAAAATTCAAGTAGACGCTAATATGTAGTTTGCTAAATGATTCTCTATCACCCAGACCCCACTTCACATAAAGGTTTTACTGTAATCACTCAGTAAGGGACCAAGGGTCTTCCCATAAGTATTTGCTACATTGAATTAAGCAAGACACAGGGGGAAGACATCAAAATCAAAAGGAGAAAAAAAAAGAATAACACTTTTTATCCTGAAAGCAAAGAACTAGAAAAGGTGACTAGCATGTTTTTACTGGAGTGTCCCTCAACAGGCTTCCTAATGACTTTTTTTTAGAGCTGTCCTCCCCAAACCACATCTCAGAAAAAGTTCTTGGTACCATGCTTTCAAACTGTATCTTGCCTTTGTAATTAAAGAGCCTTCCTTGGGTATGTGGCTGCCTGTTCCCACTGTGGGTAGTATGGTGCTGCTCAAGCTGTCACTTGTCACTTCATTTGGCCCTCACAACTCTGGTCCCCACTTTATAATGAGACACAGCCAATGAGAGGAGATGCTGGGTCTGGACAATGGCCTTGAGCCACACAGAGAGAAGGATTCCACAGAAAACCTTACGTCTCATGTTGATCACCAGCGCCCTCCTGGCTGTCTCTGTGATGGTCTTCACAGCATCACTCCGGGAAGGGATGTAGGCTAGCTCCCAGGCATCTCCTGGAAGAGGGAAGTGGAAGAACGGGGGCAGCTCCTGGATGGACTGGCTGGAGTATATGGTGGCCTTGGGCACGTTCTCTGACTGGATCTTCAAGCGAAGCCAAATCAGGATCCCAGAAAACAGCAAGGGTAGGAGGAGTTCCAAGACTGTTACCAGGACCTTCCGCTTCTGGAAAAGAAATGGAACCACACGATGGTGGATCACAAGGCAGAGGAGTGAGCTCATAGAGCCTCCTCCACCAGGGGTGCCTCTTCTACCAGGCTCCTCTCATGCCCTGAACCCCTGCCTCCCAAGGCACCCACATGGCGGGCATGCTCTTCTTCCCGCCATGTCCTCAAAAGTGGGACATACCTGCAAAGTGTAATTCTTCCAGAGCAGGAGAGCCAGCTGCCTGAGCACTGCCATCCTCTTGCCAGAAGGGATGCTCAGCACTAGTTACAGATCAAAGACAAAAAGTTAGTGTGTGCCATGAAAACATGATTCGTGTTTGGGGGAGAACAGGGAAAAGTGGAGACGATTCAGTCCTGGGACACATACCTTCCTCTCCAGGTTTCTCCTCACCGTTTATACCACTGTAACTCAAAGTAGCACCAGGGAGAGAAAGACACCAGTTCTATTCCTCACACTTGAATACACATTCTTTTATGAAAATGACATTGTTTCTTTTCAGAACATAAGATCAACTAAACAGGCTTTTATACACAACGTGGTGGCTGGAGTGCTATTTGTCATTCTATAAACACTATTCTTAGCAAAATATTCATGCTGATGGAATTCTCTTCCCTGACTTTACTCTTAGCCAAAAACAGAATGAGTAAAAGGTCCCGACTTGGGGTAAGGGTGGGGGTGATTTCTAAGACTTGGAAAGGGCTTTTATGGGGAAGAGGGAGGAGAGGCCTGGGATTGGGGCTTCCTGATCGCTCTGGGGCCCTCTTGCCTGGTTGACCCAGGAGCAGGACACAGGTACATAGACACATGGGTGGATGATAAAGCATGCTTTCCCACCTTGAGCCCTAGGGACCAGTTTTTCTGCTTTAACTCTGAGATCAGCTTGTGAGCCTCCACACAAGCGTGGTCATTTTCCTCCAAAGAAAATCTATCTCTGTCACTATGAATATTATATTTAAATCCAGCACATAAAACTGGGAAAGCTGGGTAAGTAGGCTGAGAGATTACCAAACATAAGAGACAGCAGAGGTTTAGAAAGTTCTCCCTCAATTTAGGGAAACCCATTTCACTAGATTTTAGGTGCAAGAAGCAGAGACACTCAACCCAGAGTTCATTAGATGCTTACCTGCTAAAGAAGGAGGTGGTCTGAATTAGCTCAGAAAGACCCCACAAAGCCCAGGACACAGAGGTACCACGTTCCAAAAGATGCGGACATGGACGCCAAGGGGTGGACCAGGCTGCTCCAACCTAAGGTAGGCAGCGAGGGTGGCAGAAGAGGGGAGGCCCCAGAGAGCTCCTGGTCACCGTCCACGTGCTGAGTTGCAGGTGGAGCGAGAGGAAGCCTTCACAGCTCACAGTCCTTTAAGTGGAGAGAAGCTCTGTGACTCAGGGGAAGCATTCTGAGTTCAATGAACTGACTCCACATTCAGGCTGATATTAGCCTACCGTCATCCATTAAGTGGGTTAAGATACCATGGAAGATTCAGACAAATAGCTAGTCAATCATTCATTGGAGAATATGAGCTAACACTACTGCCCAAAGGACCTGCCTCAAGGCACAGTATGTGTGGAGTGAGAGCTTTTAGTTTGTTTTTTTTAAATGCCTAGTTTTGCTTTTGGCTTTGGTCACTTGAAAATCATCTCCATTAAAGCCCTTTTTAAAAATTAAGCTCTTGCTTTTCTAGAAAAGATGTGTGTGTCCATATCTAATAACAGTTACTCAAAAGTTATGCTTTAAATATTTGTAGATGACAAAACTGCAAGAACTTTTTTACACATTAATTTAAAATATAGCTTTCTGTTAACCGCATGTTAACAGAAATGTGAAGAAACTGAAGCTAAAACAGTAGGAAGTACAATTAAGTGACAATTTAACAAATTATCCAAATTCTTTTTAAATTAACAAAGAGACTGTCTTAAGAATCAGTTGTAGACAGTTAATGTAAGAGCAGTGATTTAATGATACCCACGGAGGCCTGTGGTTTATGAAAGGTTTCTACAAGCGAGTTAGGCTTAGAGGGGAAGACAGGGCCTCCAGCTGCAGTCAGTCATCCTAAAGCTATATGGCTTGACCAAGATAAACTTTCTTCCTCTTCTAAGAGGGGAATGGAAAACATGTCACAGTTCAAAGAAGTCTTCTGGTCTTGCCTTTTCTGGAAAAGTCTGGCCATGAAAGGACACATCTCCATGCTTAATCCTGTCTCTCTAGGCCCAGGAGGGGTTGGGGAGGGGTGGGCAGGAAGACAGACTGTCCACCTTCCTATGAGGCTGGACAGCAACAGCTAGGAACTGACCTGAGTCCTGGGAGAGGTCCGTGGTTGCAGTCTTCCTCCAGGGCTATGGGAGGACTGGCAGGGAGGAGGCGGCCCTGCGTGGAGGGCTTTTGGGTGGGGCCAGCGGGGTGACCTTGGAGATCAGGAGCACTGGGGCCTCTCGGGACATCAGGAGGGGCCCGGGGCTCATTGGCATGACTCTCTGGCACCTCTGGGCAAATGGAGGGTGCTAGAACATAATTTGGAAAATAATCTTAAAACACTAAATATGTTACTTAGAGCAGATGTGATAACAAAGAAATATGAATTTAGGAGAACAGAGATGAGATTACAAGGGTGGCTTTTGTTTTCTCCTGATACATTACAAGATAAGAAGCTTTTATATTATATATTTTTATACTTATACAGTCTCCTAATCCAGCTCCAGCTTCTGGCATCATCACCCTTTTATAGATGAAGAAACTAGGAGGAAAAACCTGCCCCAGGATCACACAGCAAGAAAGCCACAGAGCCAGGATCTGAACCTCCCAGTCTGTGTTTCAGACTGCTATGCCATTACATCTTTGTGTATTTAAAAGCAATAAATATCTTTATAGAAATTTGTATATATCAGTCCCAAAACATAGCATTAGAAATCATGAGAAAAAAACATCCCTTGAGCTCCACCAACCTTAGTAGGTATTTTATTTATTTCTGTCCCCCACAACACCCAGTTCGTTGCTTTGCACATGCCAAGTTTTATCTGAAGTCTTGCCAAATATTATACTTGCATCTGTTCTGTTTGAGTAAAAAAGAATTTAAAGGAGATACCCGGAATTACAAAATCGGGAAAGCTTTCTGGTTACAAAAGCAAATGTACATGAGGAAAGGAAGTTAAAGTTCCTTAAAATACTTGACCCTTTGGCATCAAAAGTCCCAAAAGTGGAGATGGCCTTGATCCAGAAGCAGCCTAGGCAGGTTCTACTCTAAGGCAAACACTTGGCCACTTGCAAAACCGTCACCTCCGCCCCACAAGAGCATATCTGAGAACTTTCCTCTGCAGAGCCTCACTTCACTCCTCCAGGGACACAGCCAGGAAGAGAAGGGAAAGCTTTTTTTCCTACTAAAAGGCTTATTTGCTTACTGTTAAAATATTAAACATTACGCAAATCGTTAAGTATTTCAATGTTTGCTTTTTAGGTAAGCAATTGCATTGGTCCAGAATGAGTGCATACCGTGGGCTGCTAATTTCTGAGAAGTCTCTTGATGGCACATAGAATTCCTCTAAAAATGGTTTTCCCAGTAGCATTAGTTTAAGAGCTACAGGTTGTGCCAGTTTATGAGCACCCAGAGTTCTTCTGGTAACCACCGCTCAGCAGCACTCTTTAACGCATATTAAGGGGTTCAGACGCCTCCACTTCTTTTGTGTGTGTTTTTTTTTTTCATTATGGGCTTAAATATATTCTCCGATTTATATGTGCTTGTGCAAAAAAAAATTATTTTTGCATATATGAAACAGAATGGTGTTAACAGTTCTAGAGAGGTCACTGCTGAGCAGGCCTCAAGACCAGCAAGCAAAAGTGGACAGGGCCCCTGTGCAAGGCACACGCCCCATTATGTCATGTGTGCCTGTCATATCACAGACTCAGCACACCTCCTTCTGTGGAAGTCTAAGTCTGCACAGGCCTGGAGAGAGGTAATGGTGGGAAGGAGGAGGTCTCAATAAAGCCACAGGCTTACCTCCTGATGTCATGCAGAGAGCAGAAAACCATGGTTATGCCCTCTTTACTACAGATATAGAATAGAGAGATGGCCTTGTTGGTGGCACTGGCCAGGACTCGGCACTTTTCCTGAGGACTGAAGTGGGTGAGGACCCATCTCAGCAAGGAAAGCACTTCCTTATTGACATGGGGAATCCACAATAGTCAGCAGTATTTAAGGTCTATGTGGGTACACACTGAAGAAGGCATGACAGGTACTTAATGTTTGCTGGCAGAATCTGTGGCCTTTTAGGACACAGACAAAAAAGCATGTATTCATCCAGCAAACATTTGGCAAGTGCTCACTGTGTGATGCGCACTTGTTCCAGGTACTAGGAATTTGGAAACGAAAATCCCATTAATCTAAAGTGTTCACAGTCTGTGAATGTTTGCACGTCTTTTATTTAATTGCTATAACTGAAGCCAAGTAAAGCATCCTGAGATTCTGGAGAAGACTGAATTCGGAGGGGGTGTGTGTGTAGAAGAGAGAGTACTCTGGGAAGGCTCCCAGGAGGAGGTTACATGGGTGACTGTCTCAAGTTTCTTGTTAGTTGGGGTGGGGAGGGCATTACAAGGTCACAGAGAAGTGAACGTGTGTGAGGAATCACAAGTAATTCTGAGAAGTATGGAGAGAACAGCAGAGAATGAGCCAGAAAGGGAAGCCATCATGGCCATGTATGCTGTGCCATGAAGGCAGCTGGGGCGGAATGTCCACATGTGCAATAAGGCCGCTTTAGACTACTTTATTTTGCTTAATCTTTTACTAACTACATGATCTTTTCCTGGAAGGGGAACGTCTAATTTATTATAATCTGCAGATGAAATGTTCAAATACCACAAACACTATAAAAACAGGCTGAAAATAGTAGGCACATTTATAGAGCAAGGAATGTAAGAAATTCTATTTATAACTATTTTTCTTTAAAAATGAGGAAAAATGGCTTTACTAATACTTAATACATGGACTGACCCTGGCACCCTTGCTGGCCAGTATGTCAGCGGCCATGGCACCCCGACAGAGGAGGGGTTCTTTGACATGGGGGTGACGGCGGGTCTTCGCCCACTACTTTACTTTAAGCCTCTCAGACATGTTGGAGTTTACATGTTTCAAGATCATGGTCAACTGTGGTCAATTAAAACAAAAAGAAAAACAAAACTCTTAAATTGCCAAAGTTTTACAATACTTTGTAGGGACTCGAGAAGTGACTATGAATATCTTTTGTCACATGGAGTTTCATTGGTTACCTTGTGATTTAGAACTTAAGGATTTAAGGAACATTTTCTTTCATGAAAAGTTCCAAATCTGGAGACTTTTCTTTCTTTTTTTCAGTGGCAAATGACTGTAGCAGTGTGCCAGCTAGCTCATTTCTTTTAAGCCAACATATCCAAATGAGTCCCTTCAAAGAAAAGGCGACAATGTGTGAGAGCTATGCCCTTTCAAAATAATCTTTGCCAAGAACTGAGCATTTATGAAGATGGATGTTTGGAGATGTTTCCATAATTGCGTGACTGTGTTGCCAGGGCTGCCGCAAGAGAACCAACTACACGAACACTTACACCTGCACACCCAAAGCTTTGGGAACCAGATTTCTACCTCCCCTGATAGCCCCTGAATGTTTATCAGCCCAAATTCATCAAGAGCCCTTGCATGACTGGTGAGGGAGACTGAAAAACAAGTACTGGACTCACAGCACCGTTTCTGTGCCTTCATGAGGTGCGTACTGTTTACCTGTGAACACCATGCACCACAAGAACTAGGAACTGAAATAAATAGAACACAGAATGAACCAGACTTTCAAATGCTAGGACATATGTTTCACCATTTTATAAATGGGATGTAGACTCGATCGCATGGCTTTCTTTAAAAACAGCATATGTTTGTACGATAGATTCCGTACCATTAATACACTGAAAAAATTTAATCATGTTCATTTCGCCTCTCATCCCTTTAAAGGTTCTATATTTGTGTATATTTCTATGTTCACAATACTCAGGACAGTAGCATACAGCTAATTTATAAATAAATAAAATATATAGGGTATATGCTCAAATTCTTTCACACAAGAAAGTGCACAAGAAAAAAGTTTATGGACAACTTATTTACACAAGTGGCCCTGGCTTGAATGAGGAAAGAAATCCATAAGGCTCAGTCATTGTCTGAGAGCCTCCCACCCCTACCGCCCCCCTCCCCCTGCTTCCCAGCCAGGTTTGTGGCTGTGGTCACTTGCATTGGGAAGCTCAGGTGGAGACCTAATGTGCTGGTCTCACACTCAACACCACCACCAGCTCTGTTCAGGGGTGGGGTGGCCATCTCAAGATCACATAGCTGAGTTTACACTGAAGCTCCTGGTAGGGGTTGGTAGGGCATATATTTTAAGCTAAAGATGTGGCCCAAAGGAGGCTATCGGGAGGGAGTTCCACAAAATCTGTGCCACGCCTGCTTTTCTAATCCTTGCTGTGGCCTCAGTCCATTCCCAGTCCTGCTAGTCCATCTGTCTCTCTAGGTGTAGGAAATGAGGTAATGAGGCAACTGAGAATCCCCAGGGAGACGTAACCATGGATCTTCTTTAAGGAGCAAGGCAGCAAGCTCATTACTCAGCTCCTGCAAAGGTGCCTGCCTGCCTGTTGACTCCATATCTCTTAAAATACAAAAACAACTTGGAGCCATTCAGGGGGACAGGCACTACTCAAGTCCCCCCAAACAGGGACTGGCACACTTTCTCACTGCAGTCTGGGCCTTCTGTGGTTTTGTCTGTTTGGGATGCCACCCACCAAACCTGTCTCCACCTGAAATCCAACTTATTATTTCCCATTCCAGTCCTAGCACCTCTGTGAAACAGCCACTGATACCCCTTGCTCAGGGGGTTTTTATCTTGGCTGCACAACAGAGTCTTCCAGGGGTGCTTTAAGACAGAAACTGATGTCTGAAACCCTAGACATTGTGGGCTCTGCTCTAGACACGTGACTCTTCCCCCAGTGATTCTAATGTGCAGCCAGGGTTGAGACTTGGTCTTGTTGAAAGCCATCCGACCTCCACCCCTGGACACCTGCAGCAGCTTTTCTGGATGTCTCATGGCACTTAACTCGTTCTGTCATATGTCACAGTTACTTGTGAATAAATTATCTCTTTAGCACCACCCAAGAGCAGGGACCGCATCCAGTTAGTCTTTCAATCATGAAGAGAGCCTTACCCATCATTCTCCCAAGTTCTAGAATGCTTCCCTCTCAACAGACTCAAAAACAGAGGTGTCTATTGCCATCTTAGGAAATAGGCTGGGAGAAGAAACTGTTAACTAGTGAGTCTTACCTGGGCCTTCCCAGTTGAGACTAAGTCAAAACAGGTTCCCGTGAGACTGCCTGACACATGTCTTTTTAAAAACAACTTGTGCTACCCTCTCTTGTCCCAAAGGCTGTCTTGTCAGAATGGTGGTAGGTAGCCTTAAAAAGGGAACAATGCCATCCTGTTTGTCAAACGTAATAAGCAAATGTTCGCTTAAAAAAAAATTCTCTAAGAAGTTAAATAAGGGGGTGGAGAAGATTCTCAGAGCATCCGTCTTTACCTATTTTCACTTTCTCTTAGATTTCCCATGGTGCAAACTTTCTAAAGGAAATCAGCCATCACCATTTCAAGTTGACAAAAGGCAGCATCAAAATGTATGTAATCAAATGATATAGTTGCTCAGGAGAAAAGCATAACCTTTTCACTCGCACCTTGCCTGGGTCTCCACTCCAGTTACAGGGTTTCAGCCACTCATTCATCAAGGGTTCCTTGACTGGCTGTCATGTGCCATGTGCCGGCTATATGCTGGGAATGTAAGCCCAGACAAGATCCAGTCCCTGACTTCAAGGAGCTCACAGTTCAGGTGGCAAAGGGTCAAACAAACAGAAATAATCCTATAAGACAACGGCTTTAATTAAACGACATCCAAGGAAGTGAGGAGGTGGCCCTCCTACAGGAGACAGGCCCTGCTCTCATGAAGCTTATAGTGTACTGTTGAAAGAATAGATATCCGTGTAAACACAAATTCATACCAAATCCAGAATGACCATGGACACCAGAGGTTGTACTTAGGGTTGTTGCAGGCCCCTCCGCTTAGACTAGGAGTTCGCTTACTTCCGTCCCCCATGGGACCCCCGTTCTGGGAGTGAGGGTTGGGAGCAAGGTGGACTCCGGTATGAGGAAGCATTCCTACCCACACTGGGAATCTCTGCACCGAGAGAGATGAGCCAGCAGCATCCTCGGCAGCCCTGCCTTGGCTATCTACCCTGGGACGCAGTATGGCTCTAGCAGGCAGGTGCTCAGAGTGCCTCCTGGATGAACGCTGGCGGGTCTTATCTCGGCTTGGCACATAAGATTCCACAGCGATTCTATCTCCGGGGAGGTTTAAGTTTCTCCGAGGGCTGTTGGCTTCAATGACCTGCCTGCGGGGATGGGACACGCCCAGAGGCTCGGGTGGAGGGGAAGCCTGAGTCAGGCCGGCCTGGCTCTGCCCGGAGAAGCACCTCCTGGGCCTGCGCCTGAGGGCGCAGGCAGGACCGGGCGGTGCAAGGCCGCAGGGGTCCGAGGGCAAGCCGGTTGGGGCTGGGGGCGACCCGGGCTAGGAAGCGGTCCCACAGCCGTGTGCCCTGTGAGCGAGAGAGCGTGCGCGCGCGGCGGGTCCTGGCGGCACTCACCGACCCTCGGCACTGGAGCGGCAGCGGCCGGAGCGCTGCTTTTTCGCGGTGTCCCCTCCCTCGGCCCACGGCTCCACTCCGGCTTTGCAGCAGCGGCAGGTAGTGACAGCTGCCAGGCAGCCACGGCGGGGAGGGGGCGCCTGCAACTTGCGGCAAGCTTATAGACCTGACAGCTCAAGTTCCTGCAGGGGGCGCGCCGGCTGGCTCGCGCATGCGCAGAAGGCCACCCCTGCGGGTACCCCGCCTACCCAGGTCGCCCAGCCCCCTCTCGCGCCTGCGCAGTGCACCGCACGCAGGCCAAGGCCGGCAGGGGGTGCATAACAGTGGGGCGGCCTGAGGGTTCGGCCCCTGGGGAGAATCGTGTTGTCTACAGGCGCTGCTAAGCCGCTGAAGTAGTCCTCGGTTGAACCTCGACCTTCATTGGCCTTCTTCCATTTCCCCTCCAGCACTGTTTTTTGTTGGGCATGGGTCTCCTTCTCACCGAGAAGGTGTGAACCCTTCACTTGGTCCTATCCCTCGCTCGGCGTTGCCTCTCGTGGGCGGCTCGTCTCATGTGTCGGGGACCCAGTCAGGCCTGGCGCAGATGGCTGCCAGGGCGGGCAAGGCTCTGGGTGGACGAGGAATTTTCTGGAAAATGGCTGTAGTGGGTGGGTAGGAAGGCTGGGCATCCCAGGCTGTGGCCACTATCAAAGAGCACGGGTTCAAAAGGGTGGGGTGGCCTGGGAATCCCGAGATCAGGTCTTAAAGCAAGAGGTTGCAGGTAGGGCTAGGGCCACATCAGATCGGCGTGTTCCAAGGCCGAGTTGGGGTCACCGGGGGCAAGGAGGGACCCAAATCTCTTTTGACAAGAGGGTCATGTGTCGGGGTAGGGTCACTTTGGACGAGAGAGTAGCGAGGTCAGGTCTAGGTCACCTGAGGCCGAGAGGGTCCCGGGGCATGGGCAGGGATCCCCTGTAGCAGGAGATTCGTGGGTGAGCTTGGGGTCACCTTGGACAGAAGGGTTAAGAGGCCAGGCAGGGATCGCCTGTGCAGGAAAGTTCCGGGGCAAGGTCACCTCAGGTCGAGAGGGTCCCGAGGCCTGATCGGTGTCACCTGGGGTGGGAGGGTCTCGTGGCAGGGGTGGGGCTGGGTGAGGGTGGCCTGGGCTGGAGTGTGGACAGCGCGGGGCCAACAGTCACCGCGGCTTGGCCTACTTGGGTCCGTGAATGACCAGGTCTCCAGCGACACAACGATTCTGAGGATCCTCCGGTGACCTGAGGTGCACCCGCAGGTAGGCCATTTGGCTTTCCCTGCCCAGCCTCTGGCAGTTCCTGATAGCGGTTGCTGGGCCTCAGCAGGCCAGCCTTCACCCAGAGCGCCTCCTGCTGACCAGCCTGGCTCCCGTCTTCACTCCTAGTGGGATGAGGATGCTACTGATTGAAATGACCCAAGTCAGGAGGTTTAATTCTCTTGCCACCCCAAGACTCCTTATAGATTAGTGACTGAGCATCTCAATGCACCATTTGATTTTCTTCATAACATCTTTTACTATCTGAAGTGGCATTTACTCGTTTGCTTTTCTTTCCTCTGTTCCTCTTCACCAGAAGGTGGTCTCCATGAGGAAAGAGATTTTGTCTAGTTCATGGTTACTTCCAAGGGTGCTAGAATGCCTGGCACAGAGGAGGCACTGGTAAATATTTGTGAAGTAAAAAAGTCACAAAGACCTGGTGTTAAATCTTAACTCAATCCCTTAACTAAAAGCATGTCATTTTACCTTTCTGAACCTCAATAACCTATCCCTAAAATTAAAACAATAATGATAGTGATAATACCAAACTCAAAGGGTCAAGTGAGAAAATGCATAAGTGCTTATTATAATGCTTGGCACATAAATGCGAAATAAATGGTAGTATAATGTGAGTATAACTAGAGACTTACATAGCTTGGTCTTTATAATTACTATCCAGGAAAAAAAAATTGAATACAATTACAGGACGGGTAGGGGAGTGGATTATTAAGTTAAAAACCCTCTCTCCATCATTCCTCACAGACTGCAACCCCTCCTCCCAACCAAAGTATCTACCAGAAAACTCTATGAACCTGGCTGACCAATCCTTCCATTCACCCTGCCTCATCTTCACTTAATCATTTTACTTTCAAGACCAGTCCTTGCCATTTCAAACTTAGATTGGTTACACCTTGCAATTTTGTCCAACCTTTTCTAAACCTGTTCCTGGTTCTGCATAACCAAATCCAGGAACAGAACTGGCTGACTCAGAATTTCCCCAGGTGAGGATGGGGAGCTGGAAGAAGAATGACAATGCAGATCAAGACAGACAGTTGCAGAGTACTCATTGTATATCTTTGTTCTTAATCACCATCACTGGTGTCTGCTCTTGTAATTATTATTATCGTAACCATGAACTGGGAGGGTGCGAAGGTCACTGGCAAAGGAAGATTGTTATGTGCAGAAAGTCCAGGCTCTGGACTCCTGTTAAAACACACACACTCACAATGGGCTGAACCCTTTTGATGTTCCTCAACAGTCAGTGAAAAATTTATCAAATTTGGCTCTGGGGCCAAAAAAGAGGCCAAACCTATATGTTCTCTCTAGTCTTTTCCTGCCACATGTACTCCCAGATAAGGGTCATAATTTGCTCAAAGTCACACAGTAGAGCTGAGACCCAGGTGTTCAGGTTCCTGGGCTCTTTAACAGCCTCTGGTATGTAAATGACTCACATTTATATAGGAGGAATATATGCAGAGAAATTACATGATATACTCTATGGAGTTATCATGGCTTGGACATTTTTCAAGTTTGATTGCAAAAGTTAAAAGTGGGTGGTGACATTTATAAACTAATCTTATGGCTTCACAAAAGGCAGTGAACCAAGTCATTACTATAGTTGACTGACATATATAGATATATACATATATCCATACACTATATGCATTTTTTAAACAAAACCAAGATGTCAGCTATTTCTTTTGCAGGGACACATTCTATCATCTATCTATATCTATCTGTCTATCTATCTATCCATCCATCCATCCGTCCATCTATCATCTATATCTATATATGCTTATATGTGTGTGTGTGTGTGTGTGTGTATACGTATATATATATAGTACAGCAGTGTCCAAGTTGCTGATGTTCAATGCAGAATTTTAGAATTGGACTTTTTTGATTGTTTCCATAGGAACAATGTTAAAATTGGGAAATGCATTCTAGACCAAGGGCTGTATACATACTCCATTCAGTAATTGAGAGACATATTGTAGTAGTTAAAACTGGTTATTGACTCTGGCCACGCAGCCTTTAATTGAATCTCATATCCTAATGTCTTACTTAACCATTCTATACCTTGGCTTCCTTGTATTAAAAAGGGGAAGATATAGTGCCCACTTCATAAGATTGTTGTGAGGATTCAATGCATTAAAACACATAAAACACATAAAATACTTAGAAAAGTGCTTGGGCCCAGTTTCTAGTTTGGGGGAGATTATGAGTAAAGCCACCTATAACCATTTGTGTACAGATTCTTGTGTGAAAATAAAATTTCCATATTTGAAATAAAATTTTTCATTTATCTTGGATAAAACGTAGTAATAGGATTATTGGGTGGCATGAAAGTGTATGTTTAGCTTTATAAGAAAATGCCAAAATATTTTCCCATGGTTGGGCCATTTTGCATTGTCACTGGCAATGTATAACAGTTCTAGTTGCTGTATATCCTTGCCAGTACTTTATTTTTCTTAGCCATTTTAGTAGCTATGTAGTAACATTTTATTGTGATTTAAATTTTCATTTCCCTAATGACTAATGATATTGAGCCTTTTTTTGTGGGCTTATTTGCCAATTATATATCCTTTTTGGTGAAGCATCTTTAATTTTTTTTTTTTTTTTCCTGTTTGAAAAATTGAGTTGTTTTCTTTTTCCTTTTGTAGGCGAGGCAACCCTTGGTTGACCTCACAGATTGTAAGGAGCTTGTGAGTTTACCATCCCTTATATTTTATTTTTTACGCTTGCAGCACCTGGTCTTCCTAGGTGGTCTCCCATTCAAGTACTAATCAGGCCGGACTCTGCTTAGCTTCTGATATCAGACAGGATTGGGCTTGTTCAAGGTGGCATGGCCATAGAGGAATTGTTTTCTTATTGTTGAATTTTGAGATTTTTCTAGATCTGGATACAAATCCTTTGTCAGATGAGCGATTTGCAAATATTTTCTCCCAGTATATGGCTTATCTTTTTATTCTATTAACAGTCTTTTGCAGAGAAAAAGTTTTTAATTTTAATGAAGTCCAATTTATCAATTTTTATTTTATGCTTTTGGTGTCATAGCTAAGAAATATTTGCTTAATCCAAGGTCACAGAGATAGTCTCCTGTGTTTTTTTCTAGAAGTTTATAATTTTAGGTTTTGCATTTAGGTCTCTGCTCTATTTTGAATTAATTTCGTATAATGGATTGAGATATAGATCAAAGTGGGTTTTCCCCCCATCCATGGATTCCAATTATTCCACCACCATTTTTTAAAAAGACTATTCTTTTTTCATTGAATTGCACCCAAGTTGAAAATTAATCATATTTGTATAGGTCTATTTCTGGGCTCTTTTTTCCTGCTCCATTGATCAATATATCTTCGATCCTTAGCCCAGGGTTTGACAAACTTTTTCTGTAATGGGCAAATGGAAAAATTTTTAGGCAGTGCATGGCAACAGGCAAAATTGTTGATATCATCTAGATACTTATTGTACAAGACAAAACAAGTTTCTACAAAATTTTTATTAGTGAAATTCAAATAATAATCAATTTTTTTTTTTTGGTAATATGTGTCTACTAATAGGGAAAATGAAGTTATTTGATGGGATAACATATTGCTTAGCTGGGTTTCAAAGATAGGGTTTCCTACCAGCAAAACTGATTGTAAATGTTTAGCTGTTAATGCTGATCTGTAACAAGATTTTATATATTTCACCATGAAAAGCGTTGATAGATTATTTTAGATTCTTCTTTAGATATTTGCCTTTTAACCAATTATTATTGGATTATTGTAATTGGCTTAATTACATCCAATTGAAGGGTATGTGGAAACTCATCAATTGAACAGTTAAATGGATTTCGAAATATGAAAATTTCCTTTGCGCTTATATCAAGATCTGAAAAATTTCCGCTGGAACTATAGTTTGACCTTGTAAGATATATCTGCTTGTAAATTTGTGTGGAAATGAAGATTTCACTTCTCATTTTATCTTTTGACAGCATGACATTTCTTAAAGCAGCTGGCCATTACTTGTGATTCAAACAAAGTCTGTTGTCATCAAAATGTCTGTACCACAGTGGAAGTTTCACATGTAAGCATTGCAAAAGCTAACTTCAAAAGCTATTCAGTGTTGAGTAATAGTGGTTGAGGGCAGTTCTTCCAACCATTAAAAGTTGTCAAAACCATTGTTAGTTTGAAAGTTGTAGAAAATTAGATAGTGGGCTGAATTTGGTTCGTGTGCCATAGTTTGCCTGCCTATGCTTCAGCAATACCATATTCTTTTTATTAGTGTAGCTTGATATCAACTTGAAGCAAGGTAGTAAGATTTCTCCAATATTGTTCCTTTTTCAAAATGATTTGTCTGTTCTAGTCTCTAGCATTTCATATAGATTTTAGAATCAGCTTGTTGTTACCTACAAAAGATACTGCAGAGCTTCCAGTCAAGATGGCAGAGTATGTAAACACTGTACTTGCCTCCTCCTGTAACCACAGCAAAATTACAACTAAATTATAAATCATTGAGAACCACCTATAAGACTAGCTGAACAGAAATCCTCTAAGAATATAAAGAAGCCATGGGACTGGTGGGAGGGGTGGAGACTTGGATCCTGCGGGTCGCACATCCATGGTGTGACAAATAAGAACCAGGAGGGATATCTTGGCTACAGAAATTACCCCTGAGGGATGAAGAAGTCTCTGCTGGACACTCAGCTCCCCAGCCTGGAGCCCAGTGCTAGGAAAGGAGTTTCCATAATATCTGGGTGTGAAAACCAGCAGAGATTGCATCTGAGTGAGATGAAAGCTGCTGGAGTCCAAGGGGTTCTGCATGAGAAGCCTGTACATGGACTTGCTCGCTCATAAACTCACTCCAAGCTCCAGCTCAGGGGCAGCAACTTGAAAAGTGCCAGGGACATAGGGGAGGGGCAGAGATCAGATCAGCTATCTCTAGAGATGGCAATGCTGGAAGATGTCATTATTCTTTTGTTGGGCCCTCCCCCTGTCCAGCTGACAGGTGTAGGTAGGTGTCAAATCTGAACTCTTCTTTAACCTGGCTAACACTGTTCCCCTCACCTTGGCGATTCTCTGAGATCCCTCACCTGGCCAGAGCTGCTTCCAGTGGCTTTTCTCTATAAGTGGCCTGCCTCAACTTGTGCTCCAGACTTACCTAAAGTCTCTCAAAGTTCCGCAAACCACAAATAAGCAGTATCTGACCTTGACACGTCCTCTACCTCTTGCTAAACAGTCCCAAACCCATCCCAAGTGGTGACCAGTGTCAGCTTGCATTGTAACTCCCATCAGGTGGCCTCAAGCCTGGCAGAAGCTGTGGCCAGCGCTGGTTTAAAGTGCAGCTACAAATAAGAGGCCATCAGCCAGGCAGAAGTGGAGGATGACCTCCACTTGCATCATGATGCGCACCAAAGAATTCCATCCCAGTGACTAGTGGCAGCCAGCCTCAGTTCACAGCAAAGCCTCTTACAAGCACCTCCAAAACCAGTACTAGCAGTAACCAACTGCAGATCAATTTGAAGCTCCCACCAGGCACAAATGATACTTTATAAAAACTTTGGGCTTTCATTTTTCTTACTAATATATAGAAATACAATCAATTTTGTATATTGACCTTGTCTTTTGTTACCTTGTTACCTTATCTATTAGTTGTAGAATTTTTTTGTAGATATTTTGGGATTTTCTACATAGGACATTATGTCATCTGAGAAAAATGACTTTTATTTCTTTTTGCCTTATATTTTTTTTATTGTATGTCTTATAATGTTTCTGTCTGGCTATGGTGTCGGGGTAACCTGGACCTCATAAAATGAATTGGGAAGTAGTTCTTCCTTTTCTGTTTCTTGGAAGAGATCGTGTAGAATTAGTATTATTTCTTCCTTAAATGTTTGTTAGAACTTGCCAATAAAACTATCTCAGCCTGAGTTTTCTTTCTTAGAAGGTTTTTAACTACAAATATAATTTATTTAGTATATATAGGACTATTTAGTTTACCTATTAATTCCTGAGTGTGAATATTGGTAGTTTGTGTCTTTCAAGGAATTGGTTTGTTTCATATAAGTTGTTGAGCGAATAGGCATAAATATTGTTTTGATAATTCTCTTTCAGTTTATTTGAAATGCTATCTTTATCACATATTAAATTCCCAAATATACTTGGGTGTATATTTAGGGTTCTTTTTTATTCATCTGTCTGTTACTATCCTAGTTTAATACTGTTTTAATTAATAAAGCTGTATAACAACATATTTTAATATTTGGATAGTCTCTGGTCCTTATCTATCTATTTTAATATTTTCTTGGTAATCTCACATCTTTATCCTTTGATATGGACTTCAGAACCAGTTTTTTAAAAATCTTGTTGATATCTTCATTCTAAATGCTAAATTTACATGTAAAATTTGTAGATTTATTTAAGATAATTAATATCTTAACAATGTTGACTCTTCCTATGAAAGATCGAGATATATCTCTCTGCTTATTCAAGGCTTTTTTATGTCTTTTGCTAGGAGTTTAACAGTTTTCTTCATATTAAGTTTTCTTCATATAGGTCATATCGGCATATTGCTTGTTACATTTATTCCCAAATGTTTCCTTATGGTATTGCTATTGTGAAAGCGATCTTTTCCTTTAACGTATTTTTCCAGCTGGTTTGTTTATAGGAAAGCCATTGATTTTAAAAAATACTAAATTTGTTACCAACCACCTTATTTTTCACTGTTTCTTATAGCGTTTGTTATTCTTTTGGGTTTTCTGTGTATACAATTTTATAATGTGCAAGTAATCATAAACTAGTTCCCGCTTTACCTATTTTTATGCTTCTTAATTCATTCTACATCTAATTTAGTAGCACATTGCCACTAAGAGCTCATATAGTATACTGTGCCAGCCAAAAAGTGACACCCACCAATTAGATAGATAAAGACACCTCCTCTAGATGCACCAATTAGTTAAAATCATTTCAACTGTGCAGACCAATTAGATAAAGGCACCTCTCTGAATGGACCAATTAGCAAAAGACACTCTTTCCGCCAGTTGACCCAGCCTTGTGCCAGGGTGAATGGAGCACAGACTGAATCTCAGCCCCCATTCGCATCCCCTTGACCAGGTGTCCCTATGTGAAGAACAGCCCTCGTAACTGGACCCAGTGACTCTGGGTTAGCATTTACAGAACAATGCTAGAAAATAATGTTGGAGCTGGCATTTTAGTCTTGATTCTATTTTAACTGTGAATATTTCTAGTGGTCACCAAAAGAAGCTTTGCTTTTGATTTGAGATATGTATTTTTTTAGTATGTTATAGACAAGTCTTTTTCTAAAAATTTTTTTAAAGATCCAGAAATAGAGGTGAATTTTATCAAATGCTCTTTTGGAATTTATTGACATAGTAATAATACATTTTTAATTCTTTGACCAAATAAAACGTGGTGAATTATACTAATAGATATCATAATAGTGAAAATATTGAATTATTACTTTATTTCTGAGATGAATTTCCCATTTGCTCATACACTTCTGGATTCTATGTGTTATTAAGGACTTTTATGTCTTTAGTGAAATGGGTTTTAGTGATTTTTTAAAGCTATCATTGTCAGATTTTGGTATCATTGTTATGCTAACCTGATTTTTGAATATTGGAGGTTTTCTATCTTTGTGTTTATGGTTCAATTTAATAACATAAGGATGATCTGTTGCTTGAAAACGACTCACCCATTTGAGTAAATTGCACTTGCAGTGCTTTGAGGGGTCTTTGACAATTTTCTCAATTTCCTTGTAGTTTATTTGAAGAAGTATTTAGGTTTTTAAAAATCTCTTCTGCATTAAGTTGATGATATCTATTTTTCTAGATAACCAACCCAGACCAGGCAGGCTGACAAATTTATATTAGCAGAGAGTTATATAATGCAGTTAAGTTTTTCTGCATCATTAGTTATTTTTCCTTTTTTATTCTTAATGTGTCAGTGTGTTGCTTCCATTTTTGTGTTGACTCGATGTGCTAGTGGATTATTTATTTCCCTACAGATCAGTCCTTCTTTTCCCTTTTCTAATTCAAACTTTCTGCTATAGAACAATATCTGTGTTTCTAAGAAATTTAAAGCCAAGAAAACACATTACCAAAATAATTCTTTCAATGGAGAAAGGTTGTTGTAGACTCAAGGTCGTCACATGTACTGTAACAATGATCTTTTCTTGCCAGAATCTCAACCACTGTGTTTTAAAGTTACCTGTAAACATGTAACTACATAAATGGAGCATCCGATTACATCCGGCTTTTGCTTAGGAGGCACCCCTTTCTCTCCTGTCATCAACAGCACTATCATTCAGCTAAAGCACCATGTGCATCCTTAACATCCCTAATAGTGGGTGCTAAAGATGCCGGTGACCTGTAAGAAGCTCTTACAGCTGTGTAACTGCACAGAACTAGTTTCTTGAACCAGTTTAACCAGTAATAGTCTGTGTAGTAAAAAAAAAAATCACACAAATACACAATGAATTGATTTTTAATTTATGTGGGTTTTTTATTTCTAATTTAATAGTGAAAGGATTTAGTATTATTAATTTTTTTGTTGACACAGTTTTGTGGCAACATAATTGTTAAAAAATAGACTTTATTTTTTAGAGCAGCTTTAGGTTCACAGCAAAACTGAGAGGAAGGTAGAGAGATTTCTCATATACTCCTTGCCACCTTATACACACAGCTTCCCTCAGTATCAACAGCCTGCACTGAAGTGGTATATTTGTTATAATCAATGAACCTGTGAATCAACTGACACATCATTATTCCCCAAAGTTTATAGCTTATAATAGGGTTCACTGCCAGTGTACATTCTGTGGCTTTTGAAAATTGTATAATGACATGTATCCACCGTTATAGTATCATACACAATAGTTTCACTGCCCTAAAAATCCCCTTCGTTCCACCAATTTACCCTTCTCCCCAACAACCCCTTGCAACCACTGATCCTTTTACTGTCTCCATAGCTTTGCCTTTTCTGGGATGTCATATCGTTAAAACCATACAGGATTTAGCCTTTCAGACTGACTTCTTTCACTTAGTAATATGCATTTAAGTTTCCTTTATATATTTTCATGGCTCATTTCTTTTTAGTGCTGAATAATATTTCATTGTCTAGATGTACTACGGTTTATTTATCCATTCACCTATTGAAGACATCTTAATCGATTCCAAGTTTTGGAAGTTATGAATGAACTTGTTAGAAACATCCACGTGCAGGTTTTTGTGTGGACGCTGTTTGGGCCAGGGCTTCCAGAAGCAGTAAACTGAGAGCCCAAGAGACTGTAACTGTGGTAAGAGACAGAACTCCATGGCTGCCGTCCAGAATCAAGCTCTGTGGTTGGACAGAGTATCTGGTTTTAGTTCCTAGCCTAGGGAACTAACATGACTGATATTTCACTGGAATTTTATTTCCTAATGAGAGACAAAAAATTAATAAACCACGTTCTGTAATTGCTTAACCCCTAAGGTAATCCCTGGACACTTCCCAAAAACACACAGATAGGAGGTGAGCTACAAGGGCACTGCAGCTGCATAGAAGAGGAATTGCCTCCAATTTCCTTTCTCATGAAGGGCCACGAAGGATGGAAGATACAAACAATCTGATGTATGTTGGGTGACTTGGTTGGTCATATTCTCATTTTTTAACCCCAAGTGCCAGACCCCAGGGAGTCACATCTAGATCAGGACCAGAGGAATGCACATCACCCAGACAGACTAGCCTTGATCCTGGATACAAAAACCTAGTAGAGCAAGTATGTTTTATGTTGTACATAAATGGTTTATTATATTAGAAAAGTTTTGAAATTTTATATACAAGAAAGATTTTTTTCTGGGCAGCAAAGGGAGTATATTTTCCCTCTCCCTTTCTGCTGGTAATAGAAACCTTTGTGCATGTATATATGTGCGCGTGGAGGGCAACCATTCCATATGGTTCAGGAGGTGCTAACTCCTCCCCCATTTTCCCTTCTCCTCTCCCACCTTCTACTCTACTGAGACCCAAGCTAAACCAATAAGAGTCTTCTTGGGAGTTTTGCTGGAGCTACCAAGAAGGAGACATTCATGTCTGGGATTTTTGATAGAAGCCTAAAGTTCTTGGGGGCCATCTTGGCCCTGTGTATTTATAGAGACTGCCTGACAAGAGGGCACACAGAAGAAAGTAGAATTGAGAGGGATGGAGGGGGAGAGAGAGAGAGACAGAGAGAGAGAGAGAGAGAGAGAGAGAGAGAGAGAGAGAGAGAGAGAGAGAAACCCTGATTATACTATTTGAACACCAGGATAGCCATTTCTGCAGCTTATTCCACTTTGGACTTCCAGTTATGTGAGCAAAAAATTCTTTATTTTTATTTTTGCTTAAGCTAGGTTGAGTGGGACTTCTGTTACTTATAAATGAAAGAATCCCTATTTGGTATATCAATTTAATCTTGTGAGTTGGAGTAGGCTGGTAGCAGAGATAAGGAAAGAAGCGAAATTCACATAATGTATAATTAGTCATTTTAAAGTGTATAATTCAGTGTTATTTAAGTGTATTTACAATGCTTTCTTAGTTTTTTTTATGTGTAATATCAGAGATGCTTTAATTTGAAGAAAAATGTTTTTCATTAATGGAAAATGTTTTTTTTCTGGAAATGAAAATCTCATTGTAGTAGTATCTAAAAATTAAAGCATATATTACACTTGGGATAGAAAGAGTGAAAAGAGAAGGAACTAGCTGCTATCCAAAGTATTTTCCTTTCTTCACAATTATGTCTGCTCCAGACATATCTGATGGGAATGGCATATACTTTGATTAATTAATTTATTCATTCACTATTTACTGAGTGACTCCTGTGTGCTGGCCCTGCTCTTGAGTATGGGGATTCAGTGGTTAAAAAAAAAAAAAAAGACCAAAACAAATCTCTGCCTTCAAGGAGCATAACTTCTAGTAGGGAAATCAGATTAAATAAGATAAATAAGTAAATAAACAGCACCTTAAATAGTTTAAAAGAGCTAAGAAGAAAAATGAACAGGGAAGATTGAGACAAAATAATAATGTTTTTGAAAGATGTGATGCTCAAGAAAGGCCTCATTGAGAAAGTGACAAATTTTATTTATTTGTTTTTAATTTTAATTTTTTTTTTTTGGTATAATGGAGGCATATTTTTCCACTTTACCCAAAAGACTATGCTCTTTTTGGGTCCAGTGCCCAATACGACATATGATCAAGGGTATAACAAATGCTTGATACTTTTTTTAACTTTGGTAAGTTATGCATAATATATAACTTATTGTTTAACCATTTAAAATGTAATAGTTCAGCAGTGTCAAGTACATTTACATTGTTGTGCAAGCATTACCACTATCAATTTTGAGATCTTTCTCATCATCCCAAACTGAAAAAACATACCCACTTTGGGTGGTGAACACACAATACAATATACAGATGATGTATTATTGAATTGTACATTTGAAACCTGCATAATTTTAACCAATGTCACCCCAATAAATTTAATAAAAATATAATTACTCCCCATTTCCCTTTCCTCCAGCCGCTGGTAACCACTATTCTATTCTCTGTGTTCTTGAATTTGACTTTTCTTAGTACTTCATATAACTGGAATTATACAATATTTGTCCTTTTGCAGATGCCTTATTTCACTTAGAATGTGAGAAAGTGACTTTTAAATAGAGATCTGAAAAAAAAAAAAACCAGGAGAGCCAGCCATGTAGATACATGAGGGAAGTGTGTGCTCCATAGAGGAAATAGTAAATGCAAAGGCAGAAATATGTTCTTTCCATTCTAGGTCAGCAGCCAGGCCTATGACACAGGAGCAGGAAGAAAGAGGGGAAGTAAAGTAGTCGATGAGAGGAGATGAGAAAAAAAAGGGCTGTGTAGGTCATCATAAGAGCTTTGTAGGTCATCATAAGGCTAAGCTCTTGTTTGAAGTGAGATGGCAACCATTAGAGTTTTGAGCAGAGGAGGGGGCGTGACCTGACTTGATAAAGACCGTTCTTGTTGCTGCATGGAAAATGGATCACCGGGAGGCAGGGGTGGATGCATTGATACCACTGAAGAGGCTATTGTAGAAATACAGGCAAGAGATGAGGCTGCATTGGACTAGGGTGCTAAGAGTAGGGGTGGTGAAAGGGATTGAATTCTGAGTATATTTCATAAGTAGAGCCAACAGGATTTGCTAACAAGCTGGATTTAGGATGTAAAAGAGAGAGAGGAATTAAGAATAACCCTGCGTAACTCAAAGAATGGAACTGACATTAATTGAAGCGAGGAAGACTGTAGGATAATCTTTTAGGAAAAATATGAGTAGCCCAGTTTGGACATGTCAAGCAGGCAATTGGATATTTAGGCATAGAGTCAGAGGCAAGGTCAAGGCTGGAGATATAAGTTTAGAAGTCATCAACATATAGATGGGATTTAAACCCAAAAGACTGAGCGAGGTCACATATAGAGTGACTGTTGCCAGAAAAGAAACGAGTTCACAGACGGAACCCTGGAGCACTTTCATATTTACAGGCTGAGGAGAGGAGGAGGAGGAATTAGCAAAAAGGGTTGAGGGAACTACTAGAAAGGAAGGAGGAAAACTAGTCTAGCACAATTTTTTCAAAGTCCAGGAGAAGAAAGCTTTCCAAAGATGAAAGAGTAATTCAACATTTTTGTATTCTGCATAATGTTTTCCTCATTTGTTTCCCAACTAGGGGTGATTCCACCTCTTCAACTAGAAAAACAATAATGTTCAGGAACTTAAAACTTCTTCTCTGGAAGAATTTCCTTTCAAAGGTGGGTATGTTTATTTGTGGGGGAAAATGTGAGTCTCCTTGGGAGAGACTGAATGTTTAAGTTAAATTGATTTCTAAAATGGATTAAAGAAAAAAATAAGAACTTTAATTGTAAAGAGGCTCTTTTCTGCAAGTGAGCCATGTTTTTACAGTAATTCTGTTAACCCTAATTATTAAAGATGACATCATTGTTACTGATTTCTAGCCATTGGTGTTATAACAAAGTTAAAATGAGATATCTCTATCTAATTCTTATTCTATTTTTTTCTTTTCATGTGTTGTTCAGGGTGGCTGGAAGAAATGAAAGGGTTCTTAATGGAAGAACATTTGCCATGTAGCTACCTACGCTTGTCTTTTATTTTGGATTAACATATAGCTTTCATTTTTATTTTAGAAGCGGAAGACTCTTGTTAACAGTCCTTGAAATCTTGACGCCATTACTATTTTCTGCAATTGTAATGTATCTTCGCTTCAGTAGTTTGCCAAGAAAAAGACCTCCTATCAACTACCACCCAATTGATATCAGTTCACTGCCAGAATTCTTCTATAATTTTCCTCTGAAAAGTAGATTTCAACTAGTTTATATCCCCTCCAAAAGTGAAACTTCGAAGGCTATCACTGAAATGGTGGAAAAAACCTTTGATGTTGAGTTTGAAGGTTAGACATAAAGGATAAGGAGGGTATTTTATAAAATATAGTTTGAAGGTTCTCCTCAGAATTCTTTCGGTAGTGATTCCAAATCTGGAGTCTCCAAATTCTAGAGTGTGCAGAGGTGGTCATGGAGGGAAAGCAGTCCATGAGGTACTTTTTATTATTTCAAACAACACATTGGAGATTTGTCCATTTATGTCACAGGCTTCAGGGCTAATTAAAATGTTAAGTATTTGTTTTTAACTCAGTGTAGTAACACCGGTTATTTTATGTTAATCCAGAAACTCCGATTTGCAGTTATAACATGTCTCTGACTAATAAAAAATAGAAAACATTTGAGAGATTTCAAATTCACCTTCTAATCGATCTCTCGCCTTCTCTTGACCCATTCTAATCTAGTATCTATTGTGCAGACAGAAAGATATTTGAAAGGTCACTAGGACCTGGCCAATCTCCTGCATAAGCTTCTTCAGTGGCTTCCCATTGCATGGAGTCAACCAGACCCTTCTCCAAGGTCTGGCCATGCTTCCTCTTTGGCCTTACCTATTTCTGCTCTTCCTCGTGCTCCCACACTCTGGTCACATTACCATCTTCCAGCCCCTAGAGTCTGTGAGCTTTTCTTCCCTTCTGACAGAAAGTTTGCCCCCAGCCCTTCCTGTGGGTTACTCCTTCTTATCCTCAGGTTTCATCTGAAATGGCCCTTTGGAATGCAGCCAAATAGGTTTTAGGTTTCTCGCCTCCGTCTTTTTCTTTCTCACAGACCCCATTGGATATGTTCATAGCATTTTGAAAAATGTTTAATTACATTGCCACTCACTCTCTGTGTGTTGTCTGTCCCTGCTAGGGTCCACCTCTGTGAGGACAGAGGGTCATGTCTGTTTTATTCATCACTGTGCTTACTATAGTGCCTGGCACGCAGTACCTACTCAACACATATTTATTGAATGAATCCATGCAGTTAGGTAGATAAAAATTTTCAAAATATGGAGTCCACAAAATGTGGAGTTAATTTTTCCAAATTATTATAATTGTAATACATGCTTTTGTAAAAATATTTTAATAATAAATAAGGTAAGAAGTGAAAAGAAAACATCCTTCTCTCCCAGCTCTGAATACCACTCGATGGGGACAATTCTTTAAAAGCCCTCAGTGGTAAAATGTGTGGGAACCCCCATTTTGAAAGCTGTGCTTTATGCTTGCCTGGTATCCTAAAATACTATTCTAATTTAGCTACTTTTTTTTTTTTTTTTTTTAGATGAGGCAACCCTTGGTTGACCTCACAGATTGCAAGGAACTTGTCATCTTACAATCTCTTATTTTTTTATTTTTATTTTTTACACCTACAGCACCTGTCTTCCTAGGTGGTCTCCCATCCAAGTACTAACCAGGCCCGACCCTGCTTAGCGTCTGAGATCAGACATGATCGGGCTTGTTCAGGGTGGCATGGCATGGCTCTGACTCAGCTACCTTTTATAAACAAGAGATTATGAAATTTTTTAAAACCAGAAATCTTCTCTTATGATGTGATAATTTAGATAAGACATGATGATAAAGAACAAGCCATGTGATGTCATAAAAAAATGTCCCAACCTGTAGAGAATCTTAATGAGTTTATTTGATTGAAACTAACGACACTTGCCGGGAGGCAAAATCTCAATGCATTAAGAAAATGCTCTGGAGGATGTGCTTGCATAGTGTAGCAGTTAGCACATCTGCTTTACACGCAGAAGGTCCTCGGTTCGCGATCCATCGTCTCTGGCCATGCCTCCCTGAACAAGCCCGATGTCTGATCTCAGAAGCTAAGCAGGGTCGGGCCGGGTTAGTACTTGGAAGACCAGGTGCTGTAGGCATTAAAAAAAAAAAATGCTCTGGAGAATGGCAGTTTTGCAGCTTATTCTATACATTAGAAGTGAAGGAGGAGACATAAGGGGGTTACATGAAATTCATTGGTGGTAGATTAAAGGGGTGAGAGAAAGCAAAGTGGGGAAGTCTCTGGGATTGGATAAAAAGTAAACTGGAGGGACACATACTTCCTTACATTGGTAAGTACAGGATAGTTAATAATTAACATTTATAGCACATAGAGATGGTATCCAGGGAACAAGATAATAATGAGGGGTTCTGTGGTCTTGTGCTCTGGTGCTAGTAGGTTGTGCCCAGAGGGGTCCAGAAAAGGATGGCTCTGACATTCCAAGGGTATGTTATCTCAGATGCAAAAAGCTGATAATAGACAGACTCAGTTAAGGTAAAGATTGACCTTTGGCAAGAAAGCTACAAGCCCAGCATGCGACTGACTACCTGCCATGATGAGCTTTTAGTTAGGAATTTTATGTACAGATCATCTTATGTGGTCAATTTCAGTCTCTGAGTTTGTAGGGCCTGCCATGCTGGCTTCCCCTGAGCTCGTCAGGTTTAGTATGTGACCCCTTTTTCATACACAGTGAAATGGGAGGGTGGTGAGTTTCGGGAGTTATGGGCTATCCAGGCAGGGGGACAGCAAGTAGCCAGGTCCTGAAGTATCTGAGGATCTGAAAGTCATCAAAGGAGGCTGAAGTAAGTCAAGAAAGAGTGGTTTGAGATGAGATTTGAAATGTCAGTAGGAGCCACATAAATAATCTAGAGCTTGCAGACCTTATTAAAGTGTTTGGGTTTTCTTTTACATGCAGAAGGCAGCTGTCGAAGAGGTTTGAAGAGAGGTTGTATGATGTAATTTCTTTTAAAAGAGCTCTCTGGCTATTTTCTAGAAGCGATTGGAAGGGAACAGTATTTGCAGACATTCAGGAGGGAAAAGATGATGGCTTGAACTAGGGAGATGGAGATGTGTAGATGAATTTAAGATAAATTTTGGAGTGAGAAGTGATTAGTCAGAAGCCCTCCTGCCTCTTTTGTATTTTTCTAAATCAGTAGCTTCTCCCCTCTCTACATATCCATTCTTTTCATCTGGGCTGAATTTTGGCCTCACATTCAAATAAACCTCAATCACTTCCATTTTAAAAGAAAATATTTCCTATTCTGTTTTCCCTTTAAGATCCTACCTCAGGCAATTTAATTTTTTTCTTAATAAATGTTTTGAAAGGTTATTTCTTTTTTATCACTTTCCACTAATTTCTTAACTCATTATAACTATGTTCTGCCTTCAATAGTAAACTGTCATCTGCTAAGAAAATGTCATTAATGACTCACTTAATTGCCAAATCCAGTGCTTTCTTTTCAGTCTTCATTATTTGTCCTACTGTAACTAGGAGGCTTTCATTCACTTTGGAATTCTCTTCTGCTGGGAGTCCTGTGATACCATAATCTTCCTTTATTTCCACCTCCCTACATTGCCACTGCAGTCTTCTTTCTCTGGATGTTCTCAGGAAGAGTGATTCTTGTCCTCAAACAGCCCTCTGCTGTTCTTTCCTCCCTCTCGCCTTCTTACAAAATGATACATGAAACAAAATAAAAAGTTAAAATTCCCATCCCGAATCTCACTTCCCAGGAGAATTCTTTGTTAATGATTTGGGATGTATTTTTCTGGAATTTAAAAATGAAAAGAGAAGACCCTTACATTTAAGAGTAAATAGAAGTATTCTTTGCACTGAAATTTTCAAACAATATAGAAAGCTAAGGAATAAAAATTAATTTTTCCTCTTCATGCGATTCCCCTAAGGAGATTCTCCACCCTAGAAGTAATGACAAACAGTAATTTGACAGTCCCTTCCGAGTTATGGTAGATTTCTATATATTTTTTTCTTCTCAGCATTTATTCATCCTTTTGATAGACGGACTATCTGGGGGCTTACTTCTCCCTGTAGGCTTGATTCCTCTCCCAGCCAATAATGACTCTACCCTGGGCTCAGAATGAGTTGCGTAACCTGTATCTACACCAGTCTGCACTTGGGAGTCCCTTTGCTATAGTGATTCGTCCAGGGAGAACACCTGACTCAGTAAGAGTCAAGTAAACACAGATTTTTTTTTCCCTAGGAATTTCTGGGAAAGAGATTATTGCCGTTCCTTTTTTGGTAATATGGAAGACTAGGTTATCTGGACTAACCCTCTTGTTCAAAACAAATGCTGGATAGATATTAAAAATGTGTTCTTGAAAGCATTAAAGAACTAAATAAATAGTAAAGGACTACCTAGACAAAACAATCTATGGTAAAAAATATTTTATTTCTTGATTCAAAGAGTAATTACTTAGATGTTAATTTTATAACTGTTCATTAAACTGAACATTTGTGTTTGTATACCTTCCTATATGTATGTTATTTTTAATTTAACCAAATGTGTGTGTGTGTGTGTGTCTGTGTGTGTGTGGTATGTTTGTGAGAGGGAGAGAGACAGAGACAAACAGAGAGACAGAGGGAGAGAAAAGAAATTTAAGGGGAAGAAAACAAAAGAACAACAACGGCAAAAATACACAGAAAAAAGGAAAAGGATTTACCTTTAAGATTCACTAAGACTCCTATCACCCAGATATAAGCTGTATTTAAAATCTTGGTATATACCCTTCTTGTCCTTTTTCTAACCATGTAAACAAAAATAGGATCGTCTTGTGTGAACTATTTTGTAATCTGTTTTTTTACTTACTATGTTGTTAACATGTTTCCATAGTCTTAGATATTTTCCTAAATAAAAAAATCTGGGTGAAGGAAAGAACCCAAAGATGTCATTGGAGGCCCTGAACTGCTTTTGCTGAAATATGCATCATAAAAGGGGAAACCGAGCTAGAGTTTTCATAGCCCTGTAAGGCACAGAGAGTAAGAAGAAGTCAAGGCTCATTCAATGCGTGACTTCTCATGAGAGACCATCTCCCCATAAAGCTAGGATCCCAAATGCCTATGCCCTTAGGGGGTAAACGTGCCTTACTTAGAACCCTGAGGGACCACAGGGAAAATTGCGTCAAAACTGAGCTCAGCAGCGAGGTCGCCTCTCCCTGAAATTTGTAGCTCAAATTCACATCAACTGGTTGTTAAAACAAAAACAAAAAACCCTTCAAACTGTGGAGTGAGGCTTGGACTGCCAGATACAAATGTAAATCTTCTCTGGAGAACGTACCACCATCGGTCTGTATCTCAAAGATGAGCCATCACAAATGTATCACAGTCAATGAGCGCACATGCTAGGAAATAAAACACCAAGAGTGATCAGTATTAATAGACGGCGAAAACAGAACTAGAAAGATCTCAGGTAAAATAATTGTCAGTCTTACATTATAAAATCACTGTTTACTAGATTTAAAGAAAGAAGAACCTGGAAATGTTTGTAGATAGCATATCACTATAAAGAATTATCTAGCAGATTTGAAAAAAAGAACCAAACAGAACATCTAGAAATGAAAAAAACATCAAAATGTGAAAAAATCAGCTGAAACTAAAACTAGTGAATTGGAAGATAGATTTGAAAAAGTTTCAGAATGCAACACACAGATAAAAAGACAAAACATGACAGGAAAGTCAGGACACATGTTTTCTGTTCATCAACAAGCCTTTTTAACCTTTTCTGGAGGGAACGTATAGAGTAGCTTTTACTTCAAAGTTAATTTATCTCACTACTGAGTTGTGACTCTTCGGGGGCCTCTTCTCAATGCCTCAAGTTATCTCCACGGATGGTCAGAACTCAAATGCCTCCTGGTCTCATGTGGGTTCTGAGCACCATTTAGCTCAGACTTTCCTGGTACCATAGGCAGGGTGTGCTTAGTATTCATTAAAGGGCTCCTCGGTGCAGATTCTTAGGGCTATTTCTCTGCATAGCTTCTCCTCTTTGGAACTCTGAACAACTTTGAGCCACTTCAGACACTTCGAACTCTAATCTCTCTGTATAAACTCAGCTACAGAGCTATGTTCTGCTTGGGATTCCCTTCTCTGTTCTATGGTCTTCAGACAGAAAAGCGGGGTAATCAGTGGTCACCTGGTTTGTTTTTCATGTCTTAAGAATCATAATACTGTGCTATTTATTGTCCATTATCTGAAAACATGATTTTGTTTGTTTGTTTTGTTCAGTGTTCTTGTTATTTATGGTAGGAGGGTAAATCCAGTCCCCATTACTCCATTGTGCCAAGAAGTATAAGTCATAGACTTTTTTGAGAAACATACAAAAGAAATTAGCTTACAGAGATTGTGTCATGATGGGGGTCTTAGGGGCCTGTGGTAGATGAATGACTTCACCATCTAATCTTTAATATCATTAGGATTTATTTTTACCATATGCATGCTCTGTTTTTTAAGCCTAGTTAATAAAAAATTCTTAGTATATTCAGAGACATTTAGGAAAATATTGCCACTCTGAAACAAAACTGAGCTCCTATGAAAATGAAACAATGAAAGAAACAGAAAGAGGACTTGGAAATTAAAAATGATTATCAAAATAACTTTCATGAAAATAATGGAATGAACATATTTGAAGTCCAGTTGGTGATCCAGGCAATAAAGTCAAGGAAGCTTCTGAGAATGTAAAGCAAAAAGAACAAAGAAATGGAAACTATAGAAGACGAGGTCATAGACATGAAGGCCAGAACTAGAAGTCCCACCTTCATCGATTAGGATTTCTAGAAGGAAGAAAAAGGAACAACTGAGGGAAGGAAAACAAAGCAACAATAGAAAAGCTTTCTGAAGAATACCTATGTTTTCAGATTGAAACGGTTTACTAGTTCCAAGCAGGAAAACGAAAAAGGGCAAATTTGGACGCATATTAGTGATGTTTCTGAATCCAGGGATAAAAGAATAAGAAGTCCTACAAGTTTTCAGACACAAAAAACTGATTACCTACAAGGAATCAGACGTTACACTCAAAAACACTGCATGATAAATCATGTCGTAGTGCCTTTGACATTCTGAGGAATAATTATTTTCAAGGAAGATCAAATCAGTCAAATGCGAGAGTGGTTGACCATAAAAATTATTTCTCCTATCAGATCATCTAAATTTTTTCATGATTTTGTTTCCCATATTTGGTTGTTATAATCATGGAGAGAAGGCTGAAATGGAGTAATAGATATTTCCTCATTAACATGGACAAGCATTATATTCCATCTACTGTAGCCTTGCGTGCTACCTAGTTAAGGAGAACTAGAATACAAGAGCTTACAGAACTGCAAAGATATTTAGATTCACCATTTGACTCTGTATTCCTACTGCCTAGCATAGCTCTGGGCATCTCATATGTGCTCATGTTTGCAGAATGAATGAGTGAGTGAATGAGGTCTGCCACTCCTCAACTGAGAAGCTAAAATCTTGTATCTTCTTAGATATAAAGGGAATAGTTGGGCAGCATTTGCCTTCCAGCCAGCCACTCACTGATTGGATTTTTCTCTCTGTAGTTCTAGGCTATTCTTCAGTGTCTTTCTTTGAAAGTTACATCATTCAGGATCCTAAAGCTTTCTATGTATTGACTGGAATTGTTTTTGATCATAGCTTCAATGATAGCAAGGAATCTTTGCCACTTGAGGTAAGAACATCTTTTCCATAACTATCTTATCATGCTGACCAGCCTTGAGCAAGAGTTTATTAGGAAGTCTTATTACCTGAGCTGCCCCTCTGCGTTCTTGCATCAGCTTTGTCAGTTGGCTGCCATCTTATTTCTAGAGGAGATAAGACAACTCTCCCGATTTTACATTTCACAACTTGGACTTTGAGGTCCATTTCAGTTTTTGATTTTTTTAAAATAGAGAACTTGTCATGGAGATGGGGAGCACGGCATAGGGAATGTAGTCAGCAGTAATGTAATGGCAGTGTATAGAGCCAGGGGGTTATAGAGTAATTGGGGGGAGAGGGGTCATTTCATAAACTATATAAATGCCTAACTAATGTACTGTATGCTTCAAACTAATAATAAAATAAAATAAAATTCTAAAAAAAAATTATTTAAAAAAATTTTTAAAGGACAAAAAAAAAAAAAAAAAAAGACTTGTTTGGAGCAAGCCTCTGTCCTGAGAATACAGGATATCATATGTTCAATTGCTTCATTACAGAAGCAAGCCTCAATGCCAGCCAAACTCCACAGACTTGAATCTCAGCACTGTAATTTACTAGGTGCATACCCTTGGGATAGTTACTAACATTTCTGAGCCTTAGTTTCCTTGTCAGTATAATGAGATTAATAGTAGTTCCTAACTCACAGAGTTGTTGTGAGGATTAAATGAATTTACGCCTATAAAGTACTTAAAACAGAATCTGGAACAGAAGGATTAGTTATTGTTGTCATTGTTACTAATCTATTAGAGACTTCAGATATGGTAGGTTTGTTTGTTTGTTTGCTTGTTTAAGGAAAAGGCAGTGTTTTAAACACAGTAATATTTGGTTTCTGTTTGGGGATGGGGAAACCAGTAACATACAGCTTTTGTTTTGTGCTAAACAGTCTACCTAATGATTAATTGTTAGAACGTGCATGGGATGTTGATAGCTGGAGACAGACATGTTAATAAAATAGCTAACATTTTTCAAGCACTTACGAATGCCAGGCACATTGCAGGGACCATTTTGCTTGATCACAGAGCACCTGTGAGGTAGGTATATCATTCCCATTTTACTGATGAGGAAACTGAGGCAAGAAGATTAAGTAATTTGCCCAAAGCACCATGGCTATTCAGTAGGAAATTTCAGGTTTGGATCCAGGTGGGGTTAGCTCATGCTCAGAACCGTTCTGTTGTACTCTGTTCCTGAAGAGGGCTCAGCAGCCCCTCACCTGTTTCCTGGGACGTTGAAGCAGAATGCAAGGAAGACCACTGCTGCGGTGTGCTCCCCAGAGGGACATCTGCCAGTGTGGGAGCCTTTCCTCCAGTCACAGCTGATGTCAATATCAAGCAAGCGTACCTTTGCTCAGTCCTGTGCCTTCTGAGTTTCAGGATCTCATGACCAAATTTGTTTTTTCTTTATTCTTCATAGGTTAAGTATTACTTGCATTTCAGTTGCTTTCAGAGGAATTATTTCTCCTCGAGGCTACTATTTTATGAAGATGACGTAGAAGGCTGGCGCACAGACTTTCTTTATCCTCATAATCCAAGCCAAGAACCCCGGGACTTTGAATATGCTGACGGGGGATCCCCTGGTGAGGAATCCTATGTGTGTTACCACCAACGCGGCCACTTTCTTCCTGCTGTGCATATTTGCAATGCTATTTGTGTTGTTTTTGCTGTCTAGATACTTGCTAAACTAACAGTTTAGAAGAGGTTATAGGAGTTACATTTAGAAATATGACATTCGGTAAACGCTTACATTTGAGAGTGAATTAAGCCAGGAGTTCTGCATTTGATTGTTTTGTAATGGTATTGAATTATTCGAGGGAAGAATTCCACCATTTTACAGGAAAAAACAGCGTGAGTCCCTTCTTTATGTTTCTGTATGTATTAACATTTCTGTTTGCAAAAATATATATTTATCTTTAGCTTTCTACAGACCATGGGAGAAGTGACGAGACAGCACAGAGATCTGCTTATCCTCTCTCCTTTGCGATTAGCGTGATATTCCTGACTGAAGGCCCATGAACCAATCTCCTCTTGAAAGACTCATGCTTCACTGTAGATTTTTTTATCTTTCCGTTAGGTGTTCAGAGTGACCATCCTCTAGGGAACTAACTTCTCTTAGAAAATTAAGCTGATGATCTGCATGTTGTTGTAGAATGACCACAAAAGTGACTTAAAGCTCTAGGCCTGCGAGCCCACCAAGTGGGAATCTCAAATCCAAGGGCTAACAGTCACATCATTGCAGAAAAGAGATCAGTAGTTCTGCAGTGGAAATTCTCCTACATACAATCAAGAATATATAATAGTCCCCAGAATCTTGCATCCTGGAGATCTGCCT
The DNA here is from genome assembly GCF_014176215.1 of Rousettus aegyptiacus. NCBI lineage: Eukaryota > Metazoa > Chordata > Mammalia > Chiroptera > Pteropodidae > Rousettus > Rousettus aegyptiacus. Next base: position 15,039,407 of record NW_023416311.1, on the reverse strand, counting down.
AGGTCTGGGCCATTGGAAGACCTTAGTAACCTCTATTCCAATGTTGACATATCCTACCCTGGCTCTACCCATACTGAGGACCAGTAACTCTCACTTGTAGGTGGGGCTATTATCTCTCAAAAGACCTCAAAACCAGGGATCTTTGCCTTTCAACCTACTTTTTTCCAAATCTGGCCTCATTATATTGAGACACAGATTACAAAAACAGTAAAGACTGTTTTTGAGTCTTGACAGCAAAATTCAGTGATCATAACCCTTGAACAATAGCAGTGACAACTCAGACACAGGTCACAGCAGGTGAGGGGGCTGTGTCTTCCAAGTGCTTTGAATTTAACCATCTCATATGTGCTAGATGATCAAAACCAGAATGCATCCTTTCCCTCAAGCCTGTGTTCTCAGGGGAGAAGACGTGGCCCTACTCTGGGAGACTTCTATCAAATAGTCCTCGTTTTGTCTGCCCAGGACCCCTTTACTCTATTTTCTGATAAAAAAGACACCATCGCTCAGCCAAAGGGGTCCCACTGTGACTTTCTGCTCTTTCTTCCATATTGTAGCATGTGGACTACAGGGGCGCCTCTCCTACTTCTGTCTGTATGTCTTTGTGAACAACTAGCCATGACCCATTTGCATTATCAGTTGTTTTGTATCTTCAGTCTTTCTGAATCTCTTATGCTTGATATCTGCTGTTTTCTCATGTAGGATACAACAAAGAAGGCTTCCTGGCCATACAGCATGCACTGGACAAAGCCATCATGTGGCACCATGCTCACAATGCAACGACCAAAATGTTTGAGAGTCTCAATGTGTTTGTGAAGAGATTCCCATATGGAGCCTATGTCCATGACAAGTTCTTCCTGGTCCTTCAGAACGAGTTCCCTGTTCTCCTCATGCTCAGTTTCATCTGCATTGAGCTCATCGTCATCAATTCCATTGCACTGGAGAAAGAGAGAAAACTGAAGGTAACCCCATCTACGTTGGACACACGCCGCTTTCAGAGCAGGAATGTATGGAAGTGGCGAATGAAAAATGACTAGAGTAGGAATGAGGCCAAGGCAGGTAAGAGGTCGCTTGGGTATCAGAGCAACCTCCAAGATGAGTTGGAACTTGGACGTTCTTTCATCATTCTAATCTAATTGCAACTTAGGCAATGCCATGTATTGTTACTACTTGAGTCTCTGCTTTTAGTTTGGATATGACCAGCCTAATGGTTCCTGCTTTGCTATCACACTGGCTTGTACATGGTAGGTGCTCAGGAAGTGCTTGTGCAATGACTAACCAAGGGAGAAATCATCCAAAATTAATACCTCACCAATGATGTCTGGTTTGCTCTGTGTATCAGTTGTCAGGAACAGTTGAACTGATATTGTCTTGTGGGGCTGCATGTCGAAGTACTTTATCTATCTATCTATCTATTTATTTGTTCATTTATTTATTTTTTAATTAAATTAAATTAATTAATTAATTTTTATTTTTTAAATTAAAATTTTTTTTTAATTAAAAAAAAGCTTTTTTAATAAGGTGAGGAACTGCTTTCTGCTATAGTAGAAATATGGGACAACAGGCTAACTCTGTACCAACTGAAAAATAAAACAGGGAAGCTAGAACCTTCTGGTATGTTGTTGGAATCTCCTTTTTGTTCTCTGGTGTAGGAGAGAGTTTTCCCTTCTCTGTTTGTCAAACTGTTTCCACAATAAATTGTTGAAGGCATCAAATGTTTACACTCAGGTCAGTGAATTGGTCATCTGTTTCCTATTTCATGCTTAAGTATGTTCTTTAGACGAATGTTGGTTAAAGAACACTTATGAAAAACTTAAAAATAACCACCAATACTATTTAAAAGTAGGACATAACTTTTAAAACTCTGGAGAAAATAAAAAGAAAGAAAATATAGTTCATATACTGAAAGACAAAAGCAAAGTAAATCACGAAAAAGCATACAGAACAGAAGGTATAATATTAAACGAGATAGCAGAAGACCAAACATGGCAGTTACAATAATAAATGTAAATGGATCACTTCTCCTTTTAAAAGAAAAAAAGTATTTAGGATAGCTCAAGAAACAAAATCCAACCAAAAAAAAAAATGACATAAAATGTGTCATTATCAATTGATTTAATAGAACATGTATCTGTATATGGTACTTTCCATGTACTAGGCATTGTCTGAAGCACTGATTCATTTCACCATCCTAACAGCTTGCGATGAAATCCTGTGTGTTTGGCCCTCCAGATTCACTCCTCACTATTTTTTACCTTCCTCTCTGCCCTGAAGGCTGACCTGTAGGCATTCCAAAACATGCTCCCACTTGTGGGAGCCTGGCAGAACAGGTCACCGTCCTCTCAAGATATCTTGCTCCATAAAACTATTCCCCCTTCTGGGTTCTAGTAACTTCTCTTCCTTCTTATCTCTTTGGGCCCAAGAGTGGTAAAAAATTCTGTTGCTACAAGCCCTAGATTTCTGGACTGTGCTATAGGGCAGGGGCTCCCAACCCCCAGGCTGCAGGCAAGTAAGGTCTGTGGCCTTTTAGGGACTGGCTACACAGCAGGATGTGAGTGGCTGGTGAGCTAAGCTTCATCTGTATTTGCAGCTGCTCCCCAGTGCTAGCATCACCGCCTCAGCTCCACCTCAGATTATCAGGCACTAGATTCTCATAGGAGAACAGGTTCCTGGTGCCAAAAAGGTTGAGGACTGCTGCTATAGGGTTTCCTGTCCTCATGCAGCCATTCGTAATTAGGCCTGTTAAAAATAAACCCTCCTCCAATTATTCTAATTTGAATGCAACATCTGTTTTCTTTTGGGACCCCGAATGACACACAATTCTATGAGATGACGACTACTATTATTCTTATGTAGCAGAGGAGGTAACCTAAGGCACAAAGAGATTAATAATTTTAAGATAACTTTATACTGAGCAATATGACCTAGCAATAAAAAACAATTTTCATTCTCAGATAAGAGTATCTCTCCCTAAACAAAGTAAAACAGATCTCTAATAATTAAACTTCAGCATTTCCAAGTAGACTCTGAGATGAAATATGTCAGAGCAATGTGCTCTATTTTCTGCTAGGTGAATTGTGTGGAAAAGGTAGTCCACTGGGGAGTACTAAAAACCCTGTAGCCCTGGAGGCTGAGAGTATAGATGGAGCTGGCTTCATCTCTCTATTCAGATGATAGCCTAAGGACCCATGAGTAGGTAAGTTATATTCCAGGAGGAGTCATTAGTATGGCATCTGTTCCATGAGGGAGAATGCCATATCCAAGTTTGTCTCTGGGACCAAGGTGGGGAGAATGGGGGTTGGGGGCGGGGAGGAGCAAGTAGTGTCACTTTTTTGAACACAGATCACCACCAGTATTCTGAGAGCTAGTCCCTTCTTAGATTAGCTGGTATTAATCTAGTTTTGCTATGTAAATGGCTTAAGAAGGATTAAAATGAATTGTCTTTAATTTAGAAGCCTCTTGGATTATCTCTCCCACCTGGCATAAGCCCTTTGCTCTAATTGAATAAGTTCCTTTCTATTCCCCAAATAGATGCTAAGTGTACAATTCCTCCTGTAGGCTGGCCCCTCTGTTTGGAGTACCCGCTACTTCAAAATTCATATTGCAGTTCATCTTTTTCAGGAATCCTTTCTAAATTTCATTAGTCTTTCATCTCATCTTCTCATAGCATGTTGTTTCCAACTCTATTATATTACAGATGGAGTTTTCTTAACTGATTTCCATGTAATCAGCTCTCACATTAACTAAAAACACTCCATCACCTCTGTAAAGCTTTCCGATTGGAGCTCCCAGCACGAAGCAGCTGGTATGCTTCTCTCTAGTACACATGGGCTTATCGCCTGCTGAGCTATAGGCTTTTCAAGACTTGTTTCTAAATCTCTTATACCTGCACTTGTTCTAATAATTTGTGATTTAATTGAATATGATGTGAATGAATGGAATGGAATGACGTTGGCTTTGAAAGTTTAGTTGAATGTTTTGGAAAGATTCAGTAAGGCTGCTCTTTAAAAAACATTAATAAATTTCATGTAGGCAAAACCATTGTGAAATTTGGAGAAATAAATTAACCCGGTCAGAGTCTGTACTAGTTTGCTTCACACCTGTATTTATGCCCTCAGTTCATTTTCAAGATTGTGATCCAGGAGTAAACTTTACGGTGGGTGTTATGTTAGTGCTCCAATGAGCAGGCCCAAGCTTCAAAAGAAGAGTTTGTGTTCTGACATGAAGATACCAGCACATATACATTTATATGGTATAAGTAAAAATAAAATTTTAAGTTAAATGTGTATAATTTTTATGATTCCCCTGCTTTAAGCAACTTGTGTTTGATTCATCGACCCACTACTAGTTCTAATCTGAAAAGGGCTCTTTTCTATACTTCAAGTGTAGAATCTACAGGGTTATTATTATGTATGTATTTCCAATACTAGATCGTAGACTTTTGGAAGGCGGAGGCTCTGCTTTTTATATTTTTCACTTTTCCTGCATGTCCTTAGCACAGTGCTTTGCATTTATTCACTTATCAGACATTTACTGAGTGACTTACATTTACCAGATATAAATGACACAATCCTTTCCCTCAGGCAATTCATGGTAATAAAGCCAAATGTTAAGAAGAATCCCAAGTGTTAAGGTATGGGAATGTACAGATGTTATGGCTTTGTGGAGGATGGGCGAGCTGACCAGAGAAGGCTTCACAGAGCAATCAACTCTGAACTGGGTTTTGAAAATCAAGTAGGATTTCGCTAGAGAGGATGAGAAAAAAATGAGTTGGAACAACATGTATGGAAAAAGAAAAAAAAGACATTGGGGTCAGTTGTGTTCAGTGAATTGCAGGAAGCTTTGTGCAATCAGAGCATAGGATGCCAGGGCCATATCCTCATGTTCTATCCTTGAGGCCATAGGAGCCCTTCATTTATAGTAGGTGTGCAATAAATGAATGAACTAACAGTATACTTACCAATGCAAAAGAAGAATAATTTTAACACAAGGCCTATCTCTACCATGTCTAGACCAGATAAATGCCACTCCCTGGTTTGTAGGTCTCTTTCCAACTCATTTAGTCTTCATCATCCTCACTAGCCACCTCTCCGCAAGACATACACATGACCCTTCCTGCCAGTCTGCTCGGGTTTCAGTAACAGACAGCTAAACCAGGCCTGTCGGAACTGAGCATTAGCCTGTGTAATGTCTGGTTCTTTTGCTTTTCCTAGGAGTATATGTGTATGATGGGACTGCACAACTGGCAGCACTGGGTTGCTTGGTTCATTATGTTCTTCATTTCTGCTTTAATTGTTGTTTCTTTCATGACCATTCTCTTCTGCACAGAGGTACGTGTCTATTGTCCTTAAGGATGTGCTAAGTAAGCTATGAAGAGGTGAAAGAGAAATTTGATGTGGTATAGGTGGTAGTGCTGAGATTCAATAGATGATGAAAACACACTATTGATGAATGCTTGGAGAACCTCAATTTGATGTGTGGTGCTATTTGCTAAAACTTTGGGGGATTAAGCATTTAAACTTTAGGATCCAGGAATGCTTTGCCTTCCCTTTGGTTCCTGGTCTTTAAGTACTGGACATGGATGTGGTAAATTTCACTAGGAAATGGAATTCCAAAAGATGTGTTTTATAAATTTCAAAATATTGTAAATTTTATTTTCTACAAATAGTTGAAAATAGTTATTGTAAAATATAAACTCTTTTATAATATCTTGTTAGTTTTCCTTTTATGCTGTCAATGGCATTTGGTGCTCCAATTTGCTAACCTGAATTTAATAACTAAATTATAACCATTATGTGGATAAATGAAAATTTACTTTTTTAATTACCATTTGGACAAAGGAAGGCAAGAAAATTCAGACTATATAAAATGTCCAGAAAGCATTAAAAAGAGGAAACATAAGATATCAGAAAAAAAATAGTAATCTGTAATAGTGATCATGATAAATGGGATAAACTCTCTTATTGAAGCAAAAAAATTCACAGTGAGTCAAAAATTGAGTTCAAACTTATGCTTTCCTTTAAAAAAGATACATGTGCAGAGCATAATTTGTAAATGGAAATGGAAACTGGATCAAAGGTCTGCCTTAAAAATCTGTGTATGTTATTTAGTTTAAGATAACCTTTTTTTATTCATGTACTTTTTAAAAGTATTTATGCCTTTTCCTCATTCTTTCCATGTAACAATCATGTGCATCTCTGATTGTTTTGTAGATCAAAAATGTGGCAGTGTTCACGAACAGTGACCCTAGTTTGATATTTGTTTTTCTAATGTGTTTTGCCATTGCCACAATTTTCTTTGCGTTCATGATCAGCACATTCTTCCAAAAAGGTAAGTCCCGATACAATTTTCTCTCGGGAACTGTGTTTATGACTTCTTTTTCTGGTAGCATTGCTATTCTCATTACCTAAGACATTAATTATTATTTCTCCAGAGTCAAGTTTTTACTTTTATGGTTATTTTAGCAATGGAATAATTCTGTTCTCCATTAAAGACTTCTGGAAACATCTCCATATATGTATGTTTTTATGCTTTGTTTTTGGCTCCTAGTGTCATTTCCAATGGATGCAAATGTCAAGTCCCAGTTTGGAAGGAAATGAGGGCTATGACATCCAGGGCAGATCATTTTCCACGTCTTGATTATAAAGTAGAGGCATAACAGTTGTGTGGCTTCTAAGACACCATACTAAAAGAGGAATTTCTGGGAATTTGATTCCATCAGGACTATTGGTAGAATTGATGAACCACAAGGGGCAAAAATAATAAGTAGAGTCAAAGTCAGAGTGCAGGAGAATTGAATTATAATTAAACCTAGAGAGGTGTAGAAACATTGATAGAGAACAGGTCCCTACAGTTGGTAACCAAAAAAAAAAAAAAAAAAAAATTAAAAATAAGAGGGTTTAAGAGAACTTGGACAAAAGTAAAAGTATAGTATAAATGAAGCTTGGTAGTTTATTATTTATATTTGTGAACATTTTACATCAAATAGTATGCTCTAGTAGATAGGCCCTGGCAAATATTGACTACCAAGGTGGGGATGGATTTCTTTGAGAGGCTGAATAGGCCTGAACACTATCTCCTGATTCGAACTCTAAACTTAATTTCTCACTTGTGCTTATAGCTTTAAGGTGTGTATGGCAGGGGCGATGATCAAGTAAGAGGTTATATGGGGAGCTTGGAGTATGAGTATCAAAGAATGCCTGAAACCTAAGGCTAAAGGGGTGCTACAGGTTGAAACCTAAAGAGTTGAACTTGCAGTCAAGTACAAGAAATAAGCAGAGGGCTGGATCAAAAGACAAAAACAATTAGGTCATAAATACAGTAAATCAGGACCAGAGTGGGAAGAAAAAAACAGGAAAGAGTGACACGTGAAAGCAAAAATATCCCACACGACTCAAAGTTCATGATCAATTGGTTTTTAACAAAGAGGCCAAGACAATTCAACAGGCAAGAAATAGGCGTTTCAACCACTAGAGCTGGAACAACTGTATACCCACATGCAAAAGAATAAAATTGGACCTCTATATCACATCAAATACAAAAATTAACTCAAAGTACATTATAAACCTAAATGTAAGAGCTAAAACTACAAAACTCTTTAAAGAAAATACAGGAGTAACTCTTAGCCACCTTGGGTTAAACAGAGATTTCTTAGATATGACACCAAAACTACAAGTGATAAAAGAAAAGAGTGATACCTTGGACTTCATCAATATTACAAACTTTTGTATTTCAAAAGATACCATCAAGAAAGTGAAAATCCAACTCATAGACTTGGAGAAACATCTTCAAATAATATATAACATAAGAGACTTATACGTAGAATTAAAAAAAAAAAAACAGCTTACAACTCAAAAATAAAAACACAAATATTCCTAACTCGTTTTATAGGCCAGCATTACCTGATTGCCAGTTTCATTGTGATATATGGTTTTAAATATATCACAATGAAACTATGAATATATATGGAAAACTCCTCAACAAAATATTAGCAAAGAAATCTATCAGTATTAAAAGGATTACACACTATACCAAGTGGGATTTATTCCAGGAATGCATGAATGATTCAACATATGAAAAGCAATCAATGTAATATACCACTTAATAGAATGGATGAAAAAATAAACACAATTTTATTGGTCAATTGATTCTAAAAAAGCATTTGCCAAATCTAATACCTTTTATAATAAAAACATTTTAAAAACCAGAATATAAAAGAACTTCCTCAACCTGATCATGACCGTTTATGAACACCCCACAGATGATGTCATATTCAGTGATGAAAGATTGAAAGCTTTCCCCCTAAGATCAGGAAAAAGATAGGGATGCCCACTTTTCACTCTGCTATTCAACATTGTACTGGAAGTTCAAGCCAGAATAAGTAGGAAAGAAAAAGTAAAAAGGCATGCAGTTGGAGAGAAAGAAGTAAAACTATTCAAAGATGACACCATCTTATATATAGAAAATTCTAAGGAATCCACAAAAGGAACTATTAGAGCTATTAAACAAATAAAGCAAATTTTCAGGATACAGGGTCAACACATGAAAATCAGTTGCGAACATTCTGAAAAGGAACTCAAGAAAACAATTTCATTTAAAACAGCATCCAAAGTAAAATACCTAGGAATAAATCTGACCAAAGAGATAAAAGACTCGTGCATTGAAAACTATAAAACATTTCTGAAAAAAATCAAAAAAGACTTATATCATTGGATAGACATCTCATATACCTGAATTGGAAGACTGAATATTGTCAAGATGGCAATACTCCCCAAATTGATCTATAGAGTCAATTAAATCCCTATTAAAATCCCAGCTGACTCTTTCTCATAAATGAACAAGCTAATCCTAAAATTCATATGGAATTACAAGGGGCCTCACAAAGCCCAAACTATTTTGAAAAAGAAGAACAAAATTGAAAGACTCACACTTCTTGGTTGCAAACTGGCTGCAAACTGACAGGGACCAAAAACAGTATGGAACTGGCATAAGGATAGACATAAAGACCAATAGAATGGAATTGAGAGCCTAGAATTAAATCCATACATCTAATGGCCAATTGATTTTGACAGGGGTGCCAAGACCATTCAATGAGGAAAGAATAGTCTCTTCAACATAGAGAGCTGGGACGAATGGCTAACCACTTGGACTCCTACCTCACTTTATTCTTTATGATGGCTGAATAATATTCCATTGTATGGATATGCCACATTTTGTTATCCATTCATCTTTTGATGAACAGCTTTGGGCTATTGTGAAAAATGTTGCTATGAACTTTCATGTACAAGTATCTGTTTGAGTCCCTGTTTTGAATTCCTTTGAGTAAACACCTAGGAGTGTAATTGCACCATTTTACATTCCTCCTAGCAATACACAAATGGTTCCAATTTCTTTGAAGAAATGTCTGTTCAAGTCCTTTGCCCATTTTTTAACCTCATTGTTTATTTTGTGGATGTTGAGTTGTAAGTTTTCTTTTAAACGTATTTTGGATATTAATTCCTTATCATATATATGATTTGTAAATATTTTCTCCTATTCTGTGAGTTGTCTTTTTACTCTATTGGTAGTGTCCCTTGATGCACAAAAGTTTTTAATTTTGTTGAAGTCCAATTTATCTATTTTTTCTTTTGTCACCTGTGCTTTTGTGGCTTCACATTTAAGAAGCCATTGCCAAATTCAAGGTTATGAAATCCTCCCTCTAATTTTTCTTCTAAGAGTTTTATACTTTTATCTCTTACATTTAGATCTTTAATCCATTTTGAGTTAATTTTTGTATATGGTATAAGGCAAGGGTCCAACTTCATTCTTTTGCAGGCAGAGATATCCAGTTTTCCCAGCACCATTTATTGAAAGACTGTCCTTTTCTCCACTGAATGGTCTTGGCACATGTTAAAAATCAATATATATGAAGGTTTATTTCTGGACTATTATATTCCATTCATCTCCGTGTCTAGAATTTTAAAAGGATTGATGTTAATTTCTCTCTAAGACATCATCAAGTGTGCCAAATTACACATCATGGAAGTCCCAGAATGAGAAGAGAGGGAAAAGAATCAGAAAAAACATTTGAAGAAATAGTGGCTGAAAACGCCCCAGATTTAATTAAAGACATGAGTTTACAAACCTGAGAAGCTCAGTACACTCCAAGAAGGATATTCAAAAAGAGATCCATAGCAAGAGCCATTTGAATTGTCAAAACCCAAAGACAAAGAGAACATTTTGAAAGCAGCAAGAGAGAAGAGACTCCTTGGATACAAGTGATCCTCAGTAAAATTAAGAGCTGACTTTTATATCTGGCAAAACTATCCCTCAAGAATGAAGACAAAATTAAGACATTGTCAGATAAAAGCTGAGAGAATTTATTACCAGTGCACCTGCCCTACAAAAAATATTTCAGGCTGAAACAAAAAGACACCAGACAGTAACTGGAAGCCATAAGAAGAAATAAAGATAACTAGTAAAGGAAGCTAAAGCCAGTATTATTGTACTTTTGGTTTGTAGCTCCTCTTTTTTTTCTATGTGATTTATAAGGCAAATGCATAAAATTATTTACGAATCTATGTTAATGAGCACACAGTGTTCCTCCAGATCATTCCTCTTCCTCTCTTGCTAAAAAAGCTCACTCAGCCCCATTGAAGTGGGTGTCATCCAACTAAATCAAGTGCTACTTTTTATTGAAATCACCTGTTGCTCCTGGTTACTTCCCTTTGTTGAAGAATTTTAGCTCCTGGCTCACTATGATTCTCTCCACTCAATAATGCTGCGACCATTGTTAGTGGTCCAGCTCTCTCTCCTCTCAAATCCTTGACCTATTCCTTCTAATGATCTTTTCCTCCACTCCACATTAATGATCTTATGTTCTCACGGTCATCCCCTAAAGCTTAGTTTTATCGATAATTGAGGGTAACCAGATCTCATCCCCAAACATCCCATTCTTGACTCCATTATCTCTTTTTTTAAAGCTCCTTTCCTCTTATACCTGCCTCCTTCCATAATTCTCTGACCCCCATCAGAGACCTCTAATCCACTGGCCCTAAAACTTTTTCACTATCCATCACCCCATCATGTGCCTGTCTTGCTGCTTTACCCAGCTCAGATCCCATGGTCCATTATTCTGATAACTCCTTAATGTACACCTACCAGTTATCCATTGAACTTTTATTGCAAAACCTCAACCCTGGTTAAACCCAGCTCCCTGTCTACTCTGCACCTATATCTGAGTAGCAGAACTTGGCTGGAGAAAAACTCTCCACCGTGTGCACTGGTCTTTTTATTTAGGTCTCCAGTTCTCAAGTGGGGTCCCCTGAGCACTGCCTTTTAATCCAATTACATTCCCTTATAAATTTGTCCCAATCTCTCTAAGACAGCTATTTTAAACTTCTGCCCCCTTCTCAAAAGGACATCAGCCTTTATCCCTTCCTTACTGAAGTCAAAAGCTGTTACTCTGGCATCAGAGTGCTGTTTTTGTATCTCAGTGTGGATCCTGACCTTGAGCAAGTCAAGACTCTGTGCACTCACTTCTGCATCTGTGAAACTGGAAAATTATAGTACTTATCTCGTAACTTAATTATGAAGATTAAATGGGATATTATATATAAAATGCTAAGAACACTACTTGGTGTACAGTAAGAGCTTAGTAAATGTTAGCAATTATTATCACCTTTTATAAAATAAGACACTGAAATTTAGAGGTGTTACAGAAAACCCAGGTCAGCTGTAGTTTATGTAGCCAGGTTCAGCAAAGAGCTGCCTGATGTCTTAACTGCAATCCTTACATTTTCAATCCTTATTCTCTTACCTTCCTGAAGATCAAATGTTTGCATTTAATTTGAGTTCATCTCCTATGCTTCAGTCAGATTGGCCTTATTTCTAAATCTGGAGCCACTATGCTTAGAGCCTGGAAAACCTCGAATCCTTGACTCATGATTTACCAGCTCCATGACATTCAGAAGATTTATTTAATGTAGCTAAGCCTTGGTTTCCTCCTCTGTAAAACAGGGAGATCATGAAGATTAAATAAGATGTTGTGTATCAAATGCTCACCACAGTGCCAGGCAATGCTTATTAGATGCTACACTCATCTTTTAAGAAGGTTTTTATTATAGGAGATATTATTAATGTAGTTTTAGACAGAGGAAGTGTTAGGCAGTTAGATATTTGTGCCTTTATATAAGGATCAATTCATTTTTTAAGTACCACAAATGGTCTCAGTCTTTTGATATTGAAAGTGGAACTATGACAGGTTTCTATCAAAATTTCTTAAAAGATTGCTTCCCTTTTGAAATGCTGAGATAAAGGCAGAGACACTTTCCTTAGTGTGGCTGGGGGTCGGAGCTTAGTGGCATACTTCTTTGTGCGTTATCGATGAAACTCTTTTCATTTCTTCCCTCTGAATTTGCAGCCCATGTCGCAACTGCCTCAGGAGGTATCATCTTCTTCTTCACCTATCTCCCATACATGTACCTTGCTTTCACCTACACCCAGAGGAGCCACTCCCAAAAGATTACTTTTTGTCTCCTCTCAAATGTTGCCATGGCACTGGGAGTCCGATTAATCTCCATATTTGAGACAAAAGGTGAGCCTTACCGGTACCCAAGGTAGGCTGCCATAGCTAACAGACAAAGCTGACCTTCATTTCCAAATACACATAAGTGGCATATTTCATTCAGTGCTCTGAACTTTTACAATGTACTTACAACTCTGTTAGATACTGTAGGGAACACTAAAGAATTATAGGACATGGTTCACACCATACTGCTTACAATGTAGTTTGTGAGAAAAACTAAAGCATATCGATGATTTAGGAAATTCTATGCTTATATCTTTATAATTATATAGATTTGAAATATATCGATCTATGATTAGAAGTTCAGATAACACTTTAGAGCTTTATAGATAGCATAGTGCTATGTACAATACATTATGTTTTATTCTCATAGCCTTCAGGGTTGGTCTAGGGAACCTTCCATCAGAGGTGCTTTAGCTCCCTTACAACTTCCACAGTTGTAAGTACAACCCCAAGTTTCCATTTGTCCTATGTTTCTGGAGTTTGAAGCATTCTTCAGAACACCTACAGTCACTTCAGAAGGTTACAGCCAAAATATCAATTAAAGTATAGGAACCACTGAGCTCTGTGGGCTTTTAATACTTACTAAATGGACCTATTTCACATTTCAGTGGTACTGAGATGAACTGCTATGAACAATTTAGCAAGTGCCTTCATTGCTTCATGTTAACTATCTATCTATCTATCTATCTATCTATCTATCTATCTATCTATTTATTTATTTTGCTTTTTAAAAATCAATTTCTAAATCATAGTTGACAAACAATATTCTATTAGTTTCAGAGTTTCAGACATACAACCTAGTGATTAGACATTTATATACCTTAGGAAGTCATTCACCATGACAAGTCTAGTAACTATCTGTCACCAAACATAGTTATTAAATATTGTTGACTATATTCCATATGCTGTACATTACATCCCTCTGACTTATTCGATGTTAACTTTTATCACCAGAGCTCTATTCCAAATGGTACAGCTTGGTTTAGCAGCAGATAGCAGGAATAGGAATTATAAGTAGGGTCTAGTTTGTGAGTTTCCTTCCAGTGACATCATCAGAGGCATCACCTATTGATGAACTTCTTTGTTAAGCTGGGAAAGTCTAAATGGATTAAGAGTACTTAAAATTTTATGAAGGATATAAATTGACCAGAATTCATTGAAAGTAAGTGGTTTTCTTTCACAAAGTAATGATAAGACCATATAATTTATAAATAGTCACAGTGGATTTTAAATGGCATATGGGACTTAATGGAGCCTATCTGTTGAAAGTTGAGAGAATTTGGGTGAGCGGGTGGACTGGATGATTCTCTTGGTTTGAAAGCATTCTGCTCCCATTGAGCTGAAGATTAGTGTTCCTTCCTAAAAAGCATAGGATAGCTCACAAAAGCCATGTCTACTATTATAGCTGAAGGAAATACAGATGCATATGATCATAAGCAGATAGGAATCTCTAAGGATATAATTGATGATATGTTAGAGATCCAAGGACAATATTTCTTATTTAGAACCCTCATCCCTTTGCTGGAGTGCATTCTCTTGTTTATCTGACCTATTTGCTCATAGCAGATGACAGGCCTAGGGTGAATAAGCTGATGAAATTTCCCTGTACATTTTCTCAGTAAGTCTAGTGCAGAGCTTTCAGTCCTAATCCTAAACAGGAATCACTATCTATACAACGTGAAGCAGAACTCTGGGTTGGGGGTTAATGGGCCTACTTTGTGATTGTATGGCTGGCACATCTTGGCCTCTTCTTAAAATCAGAACCTACATGTTATTGGAGCACCTAGGTGGGTTTGTCACTCAAGGCTCTCATTTATGGATTTATTAATATATCATTTACTAGATTGTTCTCAGTTTCAAAGGGGCCCAGTAAATAACAGCCTTTTCCTTCCTTAATTTCTGTAGCAATTGAGAAATAAAACAAAGATGTCATCATATTAATATCAGAATATACTTTTTGTAACTTTTCTCTGGCATGTAGTGACTGTTTCCTTCCTGTGGAACAGGAACCGGCATCCGCTGGGAGAACATAGGCAGTGTAAGTGGAGAGTTTAACTTTACTCAGGTGCTGCTAATGCTACTACTGGACTCTTTCCTGTACACCTTGGTGACCTGGTATGTGGAGTCGATCTTCCCAGGGGAGTATGGTACACCTAAGCCTTGGTACTTCTTTGTCACAGTGAGTACTAATGCTGCTGTTTTTTACATCAACATTAGACTCTTTATAGCTTGTCATCAATATTTCTACCCCTCTAGGTTGTGTCCTAATTGAAATCACAAACTCTAGAAAATCTAAACTGGTTCTCTAACCTGGTTTCCCCTCACACCTATCAGCTAGTGGTTGCCAAGGGAGCATAATTAACAGCACATGTCAGTTTCTCGGACTCTTGCACCACTGCTGATGCCCTATGCAGAGGACCCCGAGAGTGCCCGGGGATATCGTATATGTGCCCACTCAAACGTCAGCCCCATATTCCCCCACAGGACACCACCCACAACATGATGGAGCCCTCATAACTTCACCTATTCTTTCCTCTTTGGACTGTTAGAATATCCCAGAAGCTCTTTGAGACCTCAGTGACCCCACGGTACTGGCGGGGGACACAGCTTTTTTTGACAACCCAATGAAGTTCCCAGAATCACTTCTCTCTTAACAATGACTAAATTTTTCTTACAAAGTTGAGCTTGTTATGCCTCATTCAGTCCTGCAGTAGCCTCTGCTGGTCCTGCCCCATGATTTTGTGAAGTGACTGATCCTGTCTGAATTGCACAGTACTCACTTTGGTCTGTAAAAGCTGCCATGCTTGCCTGTCTTGGAATGTGGAGAAGTGGGTAGATTGTTAACTCCAGTATTTCCCAGGCCTCAACCCACGAGGACACTAATTGTCAACACAATGTCTTCCTCAGTACACCAGGAGCATGGATATGAGGCATCTTTTGTAGCTCCATCCTTGGGACCATTGGTTGTAGGGTGAAATGCAGTTTATTGGTAATGAGTCCGTGAGCAAGTTGCTTGACTTCTCAAGGCACCATTAAATGTCTGATACAGGAAACTTGGGTGGGTGTAAGGGGTTGTGGAGAATTTAATTTACAAAAATCTTTATCTTCCTGAAGAAGAAAGTCAATTCACCTAAACATATTAATGTAAGTTGACTTCCTCATTAGCCCTCCTACTGGCATGGAGAATCTTCATCTTCTACACAATTGGTCTTGGATGCGGAAAATACTGAGAAAGCTCTGAAAAGCAAGTTCATTAAGGAAGAGCCTACTGGTTTGATGAAAGGAATTGCAATCCAAAATCTGTATAAGGTATTGGCTCACAAATCTTTGGAGAACTTAAGAAATAGTGCACAGAGACTTCTACTTTATTCTGACAGTGGTTCAAAGGTACATTTAGTGATAGAGTTTTAATTTCCCTTTGTACTGCTATTCTCAAAATTAGGAATATAATGTAAAATGTCCTGTTTCCTGTCATAAAGTTAGATGACTGGATGGAAGATGTAGATGACCTCTCTTGAAATAGTCCCCTTCCATCCTCACAATGCCAAATACCCTTGTTGGGTACACACTGGAACTCAGCCATTTGATGGCCGACTTTGATCCACCAGCATTTTTACATAACCAAATCAAATTATAAACCAGATTTCATTGTTGGCTTCCAAATGTATGTGTTTGTTCTCTCACCAGTGTTTACTGAGCATTTCCTACATGCAGAGCCCTGCATTGACTAGGACTCTCATGACAGGATACCTGGGTGTAAGCTCTATGCCCTGGAGCGTCCTCCAGAGCATTATTTTTTGCTTGGAATCTTCCACTCTTCAAACATGATGAGCCTAAGCAGAGGTGATGTCCTCTCCTATTGATGCTGCAGCACTGTCACTTTGGGTCACCTTCCTCTGCCTGTGGGATCAAGTGGATCACATCCTAGCCCAGGAGATGCATGACATAAGTGATTATTCCAGCTCTTTCACGTACTGTGGCAGCAGCTAGGAATACCTGAGTCTTCACCCAATTTACTATGGCTTCGATAAGCAGCGGTAGCATTTTCTTTTTTCACATAACAAGCAGTAAGTAGGTGCATGATTCTGGCATGATTTCAACTGCCCAACAAAGCTATCCCAGACTACAGTTCTTTCTGTTTCCTTGCTTGCTTTCATATATTTTCCCCGGGCCATTGGAATCATATTAGCTTAAATCTGCACACTTATCATTTATATGGTTGCAGGAGAGCTGCTACAGCTCATCTATAGGGAAAGATAAGAGCCAAAGGCTTTCTTTCAGTCCTTCCTTCCTTCTTCCCTTCCTTCTTCCCTTCCTCCCTCTCTTCCTCCCTCTTTCTTTCCTTTCTCCTTCCTTCCTTCCCTCCTTCCTTCCTTCCTTTCTTCCTTCCTTCCTTCCTTCCTTCCTTCCTTCCTTCCTTCCTTCCTTCCTTCCTTCCTTCTTTATGCCCTTCAGTAGATTACCCCTTATTCTTATTGCCTAGAATTCTGTCCCATATTAACCTTTAATGAAAAAGGGAGACTGCGAATTCAAGGAACAGGACTATCATACTTGATTTTTAAAAATCACTATCAAATTGATGTGGGGGTAGGGGGGAAGTTTGCCAAATTCCTTCTGGCAGCATCCAGCTCCCAAACATAATTAGATAAATTATGGCAAGAAGTAACATCTAAGTTTCACTCAACTCTAGTGTTTGCACTGCAGACCTCATGTCCTGTCAAATACCATTAGACAGGACAGAAATTGTTTACGGCATATACTAAAATGTGATGCTATCTCTGAGGGTGGCATTATGAGTGATTTGATTTTCTTTCTTATATTCTTCTGTATGAATTACTTGTGTAATAAGAAACAATAAATGTTTTTTAAAATGCTAGAAACATTTGATTCAGAAAACAGGCTGCTCTGCCTGGGATCCTCTCCCTAGATCAACACCTCCCACCAAAGAGCCAGGGTGCCCTTTCTCAGGGGCTTAGCCATGTAATGCAGAGCAAGGTGTGGCTCTAGAATCAGTAAAAAGACTCCCCTTTCAATCTCTGAGCCCTTCATCCTTGAACTCTGGCCTCTGTGGTTCAAGTTCTCTACTACTAGGTTCCAGAGACTCTGGAAAACCCCTAGGATTGCTCCCTGTCAGTTTTCTCAGAGCTCCAAACAGCTACTGAGGCAAACTCTGAAAGAAGGGGCTCCCTTTGTAGATTTTCACCATTGATAAACTTTTCAGGTTCTCAACCTGTCAGAGGTTCTTCAGAGATGCCACATGCATGTATGTGTTACACTGTCAGTCACACTTTGATTTTTCCGCAGGTGTTTTATAAGGGAAGAAATAAACAAATGGCAGTCAAAGATCTGACCATGAATCTGTACCAGGGCCAGATCACTGTTCTCCTGGGACACAATGGAGCAGGCAAAACCACCGTCTGCTGCATGCTCACAGGTATACAGTAGGGACAGCCCTCCTGAAGAAACTCTGAAAAATTCATCCAACAGATCTAGATTTTTAGCTCCATCTACCCTTATTAGATTTCACTGACATTTTAATGTTAAGCATTTTTTGTTTGTTGTTTGTTTTTACCATCTGTGTAGTGTCTGGTCGTTCACATTACTCTGTACCAGAAGAAGGAAATCTGGCTCTTTCAGTCGATCTGAAGAACTTAATCTTGGATAATGAAGCTGTGAACGCTGCTTAGCATGTTGCTTTCCAGATAGAAACACTGCCAATCTCTCAACCAAAGCAATCCTCCATTAGCTTTTGATTGCCAGGAGCCCTTTTAGAATGATACCTGGTGAATTATTCTAAAAGTATTTCAGAATAATTTTTATATCTAAATAATTCTTCACATTTTAATCAATTAATATTCTGTGATGTCCGAAAACTCATTCATTCAAGAAACATTTATCGAAATCTTCACCTGTGTAAAGCTCTGTGCAAAACCGATGAAATCCATTTCCAAACTTCAGGAGCTCTGAAAGCCAACCAGTTCTTTGTTGCACACAGAACACCAAACTGCTAGGAAGCTATTAGCTCTTCAAAGTCAGGCCGCCATGATTCTCCTCATAGGTTGTTGATGCACCTTCTACCCAAGGCATTTGAAGAGCAGACTCATAGTGAAGCTTGGTCTGAGGAGCCTTTGGTCACCCCTTTAGTAGTCAGACTTTAAATACCAAGTTTTAGCCAAGCAGATACACACTGGATGGGCTCAGTGTGCATCAGGACTGAGGTCTAAGCTGGCCAGTTTGCTGGACTGGAGTGTCTCTAGACAGAGTGTCCTCTCTCAGGTACAGGCATTACTGCTCCTGGCATTACGGCCACTTAGAGAAGGCCTTCCCTTCTACAGAGATTGTGAGGTCTTCAGTGCTTGAAGGGTGATCCAGCCAGACCCACAGGCTAAGTGATCAAGAAAGCCTGCCAGGTACTAGCATTGTTTTAGGAGGCCAACTGATACAAACAACATACAGACTCTTCTTGCATATTGTTTCGTTCCTAGGATTTATCAGTCTGAACTTACCTGGTTTGTTTGTATACATGTGTGTTATCTCTCTGTCTCTCTCATTCCTCACGCCTGGGAACCTGTTCTATTTATTTCCGGATCCACTGTGCCTGAAACAGTGTTTGGCAAACAATAGGCACTTGATAAATATCATCGAATGAATGACTGGGCTAATTAACTAATGAAATTGAAAATTCTGTCAAATTGAAGACAAAGAATGATATTTCAGAAAAGCTCAGCCATGGATTTCTACCAGCAGTGACAAGGCATAGAAAAAAGGCCCTGCTGCCCTGAAGAAAGTGGTGCCACTAAAAAGACACATAGTGAGATTCAGTAGCCCTGAAGATGCGAAGCTGGGAAGGCTGTCTGCCCAGGACATCAGACATGGAAGGGCTTCTGTATCACATTGTTTGCAGAGGGACCCAAAACTTAGTACAGGCATGTTTTGTATTTTAATCCCTGTCTCTCCTCCACTCAGTAGTAGTTTTGTGTGCAGGTTTTTTGTTATTGTCGTCGTCGTTGTTGGTGTTCTATGAGATCTTCTATTTAGTTATTCTATTACTGTAGCTATATGGAGACTTTTACATTTACTATAGAATAGTATCACCTTTTTCCCTTAACCAATCATAGCTGCTTTATTAACTACAGACAAAATGGAAGATCTAAAAACCCCAGCAATGGGTAATTTGGCAGTAACTACCAAAAACCTTTAAAGTTTCATCTGCCTTTTGACCTACCAAATCTACTTTTGTTAATTTAGAGTAAGGAAATAATCTGGAAAGCAGGCAAAGTTATACCACATGTCTATACTTGTGAAAAATTGCAAATCATCTGACTCTCTGCTAGTGTTTGGGTTAAATAAATAGGGTATATTCATAACAATGAAATATTTTTAGCCTTTAAAAATTGTGCAGATTTTGTCGATGTGGACAAATGGCTTCAATACATTGTTATATGAAAAACCAGGATTTATATTTTCTAATTTTGCTAAAAAATTAATGCTTGAGTCAGTATATGCATAAAAAATACATACAGCAATATAACAAAATGTTAACACCAGTTACCTTCTAATGATGAGATTTAATGTAATTTTTGTTTTCTTTGTAATACTTTCTTCTCCAAACCGTGTTGCAATAGACATTTATTGCTCTTTTTCAATGTGAAAAATATACTTAGGATAAGAAAATGAGAGTAAAGACAAAGATAGTATGAGGATGGACAGGTTGACATACATTTGGCAGTGAGTACGTACATTAATTCATTCACTGGTATTTATTAGGAATTCATTGAGAATCAGAGATGAATCAGTCATGGATCTTGCCTTCAAAGGTCTTAGTTCAGAACTGTTAGATGCCCCAAAGACTTTTCTCCTTCATAGTTACTATGCATCCATATTATTAATGCTTATAGCAATGTAATTTGCTTTATAAATGCCTGTGTGTGTTGTACTCACTTACCAGATTGGAACCCCTTAAAAGCAAGATAGGAGTACATCTCCTATCTCTACTATCCCCCCATACATCCTCGTTCACTGTCATAGAACATATATTCCCTGGCATTACTGATTAACTATGACAAAGAAGAACAGGGTGGTCTGTGTGAGAGAAGCAAAGCAAGGGCATCATCAAGCCTTTGTTCGGCTGTGTGCTCTGACTGAAAATGACTTGAGGATGTGTCTTCCACTTGCTCCTAGGTCTTATTTCCCCATCAAGTGGACAGGCAGATATCAATGGATATGAAATTTCACAAGACATGGTTCAAATCCGGAAGAGCCTGGGCTGGTGCCCTCAACATGATATCTTGTTTGATAACTTGACGGTAGCAGAACAGCTTTGTTTCTATGCTCAGGTGAGCAAGCTTTGTTTCCCCTGTACTCATTCTTGGGGGTGGTAAGATATCCTGCAGTTCTCTGACTCTGGGAGGGTCAGAGAACCTGGGAGGGTCTTGAAACCTCTTCTGGATGTTATTCCCTAAACATTCGGGAAGTGGGAGAGACTTGGTGCTTAAAGTTTTTGAGTTAAAGGTTTCTAGAAAATATTATTTTAATTTTATATATTTACTTTTTATTTTTATTGAGGTGAAATTCACCTAACATGAAATCCACTATTTTGCTCATTTTACAATGTAAAATTCAGTAGTTTTTAGAATATTCACAGTTCACCACTATCTAATTGCAGAACATTTTCATCATCTCTAAAAACCTGTATCCATTAGCAGTCACTTCTAAGTCCTTCTTCCCCTCAGCCTCTGACAACCACTAATCTGCTTTCTATTTTTATGCATTTGACTATTCTGAATATTTCAAATAAATAGAATCATGCATTCTATTGGATGTTACCTTTGTGTCTGACTTCTTTCACTTGACGTGTTTTCAAGGTTTATCTATGTTGTAGCATGTGTTAATACTTTACTCCCTTTAATGGCAGAATAATATTCCATTGTATGGAGCTATATATCCATATTTTGTTTATCCACTCATCAGTTGATGGACAGCTGGATTATTTATACCTTAGGCTATGTGGATAGTGCTGCTGCGAATGTTAGTGTTCAAGTTTTTTGTTTGAACATTTATTTTCAGTTCTTTTAGGTAAATACTTAGGAGTGAGAGTCATATGGTAACTCTATGTTAATCTTCAAAAAAAAAATCTTTTTGAAGAACTTCCATTCTAGTGGCTGTGAGGTGTATCTCATTGGGGTTCTGATTTGCATTCTCTGGTGATTAAGGATGTGGTGCATCTTTTCATGTGCTAATTGGACATTTCTAAGTCTTCTTTGAAGAACAGTCTATTTTTTTGAAAAATGCCCATTTTTCAGTCAGGTTGCTTTTTTTTTTTTTTTTGTAGTTGAATCATGAGAGTTTTTTATATATTCTAGATACTAGACCTTTATCACATATATGATTTGCAAAGACTTTCTCCCATTCCATGTGTTATCCTTTCCCTTTATTGATAATGTTCTTTGATACATGAAAATTTTAAATTTTGATGAAATCCAATTTTATTTGTTTGTTTGTTTGTTTATTTGTGTTTGTTTTAGTCACTTGTGCTTTCAAGGTCATATTATAAAAAGGATTACCTACGATTTACACCTGTGTTTCCTTCTAGGAGTTTCATAATTGTAGTTCTTACAGTTATGTCTTTGATCCATTTTGAGCTAATTTTTGTGTATGGTATAAGGTAGAGGTCAAATTCATTCTTTTGCCTGTAGAGATCTAGTCATATAGCACCGTTTGTTGAAAAACTATTCTTTTCCCCATTGAATGGTCTTGGCACCTTCGTCAAAATCAGTTGATAATCCCACAGATGTATGGGATTATTCTGGATTCTTAATTTTATTCCATTGGTCTATGTGTGTATCCTTATGGCAATACCATAATGTCTTAATTGATTATAGTAGTTTTGAAATCAGGTAGCGTGAGTCCTCCAACTTTTTTCTTATTTTCAAGATTGTTTGGGCTATTCTAGGTCCCTTGCATTTCCATATAAATTTCAGGATCTGCTAGACCATTCTACCCTTCATTATATAAATATGTTGTATTACTGTAATGCAACTTGATGCTAACAATAGAGTTAGCACAGACTTTACACATTAAGGGCACAGTACCCTGTAAGACTGCCCCCACTTCAGAAACCAGTTACAACCTTGGGGGTTCCCAGACAAACAAAGCACTTCTGACTGACTATAAATTTAGGAATTCCCACTGCCCCCTGAGGTTGGAACTCAGGAAAGTACTATACTTATAAGTATACCTACATGCTTACATTGATTTTTTTATATGTTGAAACTTCCTTGCATTCCTGGGATAAATCCCACTTGGTCATGGTGTATAATCCTTGCAATATGCAGCTATATTTGGTATGAATAAGTCATATATTTACATGATTTAAAATGCCAAAGCCTTTTGTCCATTCCTTTTCCTGAAGGTAGTACACTATTTTGTATATCTTGTGTATATCTTTTGTATATTCAAGCAAAATGTTTGTTGGATGGGTTAGCCTCCTGTCAGAAGCCTCTGCCAGATCTATCTATCTTTTTCTATTTCAGCTGAAAGGCTTGTCACGCCAGAAGTGCTCTGAAGAAGTCAAAAGGATGCTGCGCATCCTCAGTCTGGAGGACAAGCAGGACTGCCGGTGCAAGTTTCTGAGCGGGGGAATGAAGCGCAAGCTGTCCATTGGCATCGCCCTCATAACAGGCTCCAAGGTCAGGGCCCCTGCATGTAGTGGAGAAACAGTTGGGACAGTGAGGCTCACAGGTCAGGACTCACGCACTCAGTGGATAAACGCTTGGGGCAGCAGGGCCCAGAGGAATCGTCCTCTAGCACCCCCTCAGCCCTGAATGCCCTGGACAGACAGCCTGGTGAGGGTGGTGCTGCCACATCTTCATAGAATTCAAGTCACACTAGACTGACAGCACAGCCAGCCGGGGCCAGTTCACGAAGCTGTTCCTCTGCCCTCCAGGTGCTGATGCTGGACGAGCCCACCTCGGGTGTTGATGCCATCTCCAGGAGGGCCATATGGGACCTTCTTCAGCAGCAGAAAAGTGGCCGCACCATCCTGCTGACCACTCATTTCATGGACGAGGCCGACCTGCTAGGGGACCGCATCGCCATCATGGCCAACGGGGAGCTGCAGTGCTGCGGGTCATCACTGTTCCTTAAACAGAAATATGGTGAGTGGCTGAAGGATGAAAGCAAGGTGGGCAGCCCAGTTGCCCTTCCGTACAGGGACCTGGGTCTGAAGAAAGTGCCCACTGTTAACTTTCATGAAGGGCTCCTGAATCAAGCAGGGAAAGGCCTTCTCTAGACTTTCTGTCTGTAGCCTCTAGGTGGAGACCCAAGGTCCCAGGCAGAGGGGATTGTGAGAATGAGAAAAGAAAGAATTGAAAAGAATCTTGAAATTTTTCTGACTTGGAGTCAGACGACTTGTGTTTGAGTTCCACTCTGCCAATTCACTGCCTCTTCATCCAGGTAGCCAAGTTTGTTTATCTTTTTTTTAGCTTTCATTTTCTAATCTATCAAATTGACATTAAAATACCATGTTTCTCAAAGAATGAGATCATGTGCACAAAAATGCTATACAAGTGTGACTTGTTTTTTCCACGACTGATTAGCTCCACTTCAAACACCTTCCCCTTGTTTTCTTGGACCCCATGCCTTTTCGGTTTCCCTCCCACATCTCTGGCTGCTCCTTTGCATCACTCCTTCCTATAAACATGGAAGTGCCTCGATTACTTCACTTTTCTTTCTCTGCCCACTGACTTAGTGATCTCATTCAATCTCCTGGCTTTAAATACCTTCTTGGTGCTAAAAAATGTGTGTCTCTTGCCTGAATCTCTCTCCTGAACTCCAGTTTTGTGTTTCTAACTGCCTACTCCACATCTCCACATGGACATTGAACGGATCTGTTGGCCTTGTTCAAAGCCTGTGCAGAGCTGAGCTCCAGCTCCCTCCCACTAAAGCTACTCCCCTGCAGTAAAGTCAGGTTCGTTCTTCTAGGAACTTGGCCAAAACCTTGGAAGCTCCCTGACCCCTCTGTCTCTCACAGCCCGTATCTGATCCATCTGCAAACTCTGGTGGCCTTAGCATCTTCCCATCTCTACTACTTGCTAGCACCCTGGTCCCGGCCACCATGCCCCCCTCTGGATTACCGCAGTCGCCTCTTAACCTACCCTCAGCCTCTGCCCAGTTGTCAGATTTAACATATCACTTTTCTGCTCAGCCCTTCAATGACCTCCCCTCCCACTGAGAGTAAAAGCCAGAGTCCTCAACTAGGAGTGGCCCCTAGGGGCTTACTTGGTTGGGTCCCATTACCCTGACCAAATTTTCCAGTGCTCTTACACTTCCTTTCTCTGCTCCTGTCACATGGCCCCCTTGCTGATCTAGCATGACAGGCCCGATCCTTCTCTCAGCGCTCACATTGCCACCCCTCCTGCTCTTTCTCAGGTCACTAGCTGGAGGTACTTATGCAGATGTCACGTTCTCAGTGAGGCCTTCCCTGGTGACCCTGTTGAAAAAATAACACTCCCCAATACTCCACATCCCTTCTTCTGTTTTCTCCTTAGCACTTGTCACTAACATTCTATGCATTTTACTTATTTATCTTATTATCTGTCTCATACCCCTTTAATGGAAGCCCCATGAGAGTAGGGATTTTTGACTATTTTGTCCACTGCTATACCCTTCATATCTAGAATAGTGCCTGTCGCATTTAGAGGCTCAAGAAATGTTTGCTAAATGACTACATTGCCAGCATAATAGTCACAAGTGTTACTAATTTCTGAAAGAAGGTTTAGAATGCCATTAAGGTATAAATCCTAGAAAACATGATTTAATTATTGTGGAGGTATCTATGTTCTTTATCTAATGTTCAAGGCCTCTGACTATTGTGTTCACTTCCCCAAGTTAGTTATCACTTAAAGGGAGTGTTGCTCTTAATGCAACCCCTCCTTTATTTTGCCTTTCTTTGCTAAATTCACCGCTACTACCTTCTAATTATGGAGTAAAAAGCAAGACTCTCAAGAATAGCATTATAGACCTTCAGAGGCAAGTTCATTGTGTTTTAAATTTGACCCCACAGGGCTCTTTCCATGGTGCTGTCCCATTCTAAGCTACAGAAATCTAAAGGTGAGTATAAAGAATAAATTTGTTCCATGGTCATTTCAATGTTGTTTCAGGTGCAGGATATTATATGACTTTAATGAAAAAACCTGATTGTGACACAGAGATGATTTTTCACCTGATTTATCATCACATACCAAATGCAATTATCCAGTCCAGCATTGGAGGAGAAATAACATTTATACTTCCTAAAGAGAGCATGCACAGGTATGGACCCACGAGGGCTGGAGTAGCAGTTTATATGTATTGAGTTTTCAGAATCATTTCTACTGTGCTGCTCCTCAGAAAAGACACTCTATTCTGTAAGGGTCCAGACCCCTAGGCTTTTTGTCTTTCCTGGAAAGACACCACACCTCAGCCAAAGTGCACTTGAAAGTATGAGATTCTGATCATGTCACCTCCCTCCTTAGAAAAACTTGATGGCACCCAGTTGACTTCAGGCTAAAGTCAAATTCTTTAACATGGTTTACAGGGGCCCTTGTGTGAACTTTAATTCCCCGCCCCCCAGTGATGGCGCTCAGATGAAGATTTTTATTTTAATTAATTATTTTAGGTAGGCCTCAGATTGGCTCACGACAGTTCCCTCTCCCCTTGTTTGCAGTCCCCATGCTGCTTTCAGATGAAAACCTTACCTCACTGAGAAAACAAAATCTGTCAGGCAAGAACTCTATTTCATGCCTATTACAAATCTACAAACCTGCTTGCTTCCGCTCATGTTTATTTCTTTCTTCCATCTTTTTACAATTGAGAATGTATTCCTCTTCCTATTAAAGTCTTATTCAACACCAACTCAAGATCCCATCCACTTCACTGTCTCAGAAATTCACTCGTGTGATGATCCCCTCTGTCATCTACATCATCAGTTCCTCTCTGTACTGGGTCATCGCCATGAACATACTAGCATACCCTGGAGAAACAACTTCTTCTTCTTCTTCTTTTTTTTTAATTAAGTTTATTGGGGTAACATTGGTTAATTCAATTATATAATTTTCAGGTGTACATTATCATTTGACATCTGTATATTCTATCGTGTGTTTACCAACCAAAGTCCAGTTTCCTTTAGCTACCATATATTTGATCCCCTTTACTCACTTCTCCCTCCCACTAAACCCTATATTTGACCCCCTTTACCCCGGCTGCCTTCTCCTTCTTCCCCACCCCACTAGTAACCACTAGGGTATAGTCCTCCAGTAACCACTAGCCTATAGTCCATGTCTATGAGTCTCTGTTTGTTAGTCCTGCTCTTTGTTGCTTTTAGAAAGAAACAACTTCTCGAGCCAGACTTTCTTTCCAGCTACCACTCTATGCTCTCTCTGCCCTTCACAGCCAAACTTCACTGAAGAGTGGTCTAAACATGTTGCCTCCTTTTGTCATGGCCCCATGCATTTCTCAGTCTACTTCACAGTAGCTTTAACCCATACCCTCCCACCCAAACGACAGTTTATAAGATCATGATCAGCTTTCATCATACCAAATGCAGTAGGGACTTTTCTTTCTTTCTTTAAAAAAGGGTTATGGGGTACTATTTTATACCTACAAATAAGAATATGTTATGCATTTGTGGGTCATAAAATATAATAAGATGAGCACTGATGAACTCTCTGTTCAACCTAAGAACTAAAACATAGCAAGGACTTTTTACCCTACCTTACTCAACCCTGCAACATCAACTACATAGTTGCTCAGTCTTTTCTTCTGCAAACACTCCTCTTTTGGCTTCCTTGGCAAATTTTACTCCTTGCTGGTTTTACTTCTAGCTCTCTGGCTACTCCTAAGTGGCAGTGGGAAGGACAAGAAGACAAACAGTTTTAGGAGGGATGGTTATAAAAAGGACAGTTTTGAATCTTGAGACACCCCAATGAAGGCATCAGGAGAGCAGAGCTTCAGCCTGGAAATGCACTCAGGAGTCATCGGCATGGAGATATTTAATGTCATGGGAAGAGATAAGGTCATGTAGGAAGAAAATATAGAGAAAGAAGAAAACAGGGCTTACGATCCATTCCTGAAGCATTCCTAAATTTAGAGGTTCCATTGAGAGGAACCCTGCAAAGAATCCTCATGAAGATGAATGGAGAATAAGCACAAATATATAAAATGAGAATTGAGTTGGGGGGAAAAAAAGATACAAAGTACTAGGAGACAGTGTTTTGCACAATTTTAAGTAAATATATTAGAAAACCTAAATAAAATGAATTATCTCAAAAAGTCATTTTTATTAAAATTAACACAGAGGCTTTTATAAATCTACTAATTTTTACCAAATATTTAAGGAAAAGATAATTTGGATTCTATTTGAATTCTTCCAGAGAGTAGAAAACAAAAAATACTCCTCACTTCTTTTTATTAATCTGGCTTAATTTAACAGTTCATTGAAAGAATAATATGTTGAAAGGATTGTTTGGTATTTGTACTAATTAATATAATTTACCATATTAGTACGTCAAAAGGAAATAACCATGTAATCATCCACACAAATGAGAAAAATACATTTGCTAAAATTCTACATTTATTTTTTTTGAAGTAGAATAAGAAGACTGTCTCAACATAATTAAAAATACCTCAAACCAAAATAAATTCCAGAGAATTTAAATTTTTTCATGTTAAAAATTAAATTATATAAGTACTGTAAAAATATGCCACAGAATATTTTTATAATCTGGAGTGAGGAAAGATTTTATAGGAATGTCACCAAGACCAACGTTATCAGGGAAAGGATTGATTAAATGGCAACGAACAAATACTTCTGCAGCTCACCTGAGCTGGAGAGAGAGCTGAGCTGCCAGGTATAAGAAAGAGTAGCTGACTAAAGCAACAGACCCAAAACAACAGTTAAGGCTTTAACCACTTCCCGAGATGGTGGAAGCAAGAGTATGAAACTGGAGAAAATGCCGATATCCCCCAGGCCCACTCATTCCATTTTTTCCCATGGAATGTCCCATCGGTGGAGGGTCTGGTGAATCAGCACAGACGTGAGGATCCTCTTATGGTTGAGAGAACCCCAAACCAAAGGCTCCGGCTGTTTGATGGCCCCTGAGGGTAGTAGGAAGGTGAGGGGGAGAACTAGAAATAGAAAAGTATAGGATACAGTGTCAGAGGGGGAAGGGAGAACTGTCTTCAAAGTTTCTCCTCCCTTCCCCCTGATAAGGAGGTTTGGGCGGAGCTGTAGGAGGAGGATCTCAGACAAAGACCTCAGATAAAGAGACCTGGGAATAAAAGGCCCTGGGCTTAAGAATGCTAATAAGAGCATGATCAGCCGGAAGGCCAGAGTTCTAGGCTACTACTCCTGCCAGAGACTGAAGTTCACTGGGGTGCCCCAAGTCTGGTGTGCTGGGGTGGGGGTGGGACACAAGGAACAGCTTTCCAGGTGAGGCCTGCCAGGTAAAGCCTTTGTGATGACCTGTGGTCACATCTGAAAAATCACACCTAGGGTTTTGTGTTTTTTAAGATCATGGTTAAATACTCATAATGTAGAGTTTACTGTCTTAACCATTTTTAAGTGCATAGTTCAGTGGTATTACATGCATTCACATTGTTGTGAACCATCATCACCATCCATCCCCATAACTCTTTTCATCTTATGGAACTGAAACTATATCCATTAAACAATAACTCTCTATTCTCCTCCTCTATTCACCACCCCCAACCCCCACCCTGCCCGCAGACCCTGGTGACCAGCATTCTACTTTCTGTCTCTATGATTTTGACTACTCTAAGTACCTCATATTAGTGGAATTATACAGTATTTGTCTTTTTGTGACTTATTTCACTGAGCATAGAGTTCTCATGTTTCATCCATGTTGTAGCATATTACTTTCTAAGGCCAAATAGTATTTCATTGTATGTATATATCACATTTTGCTTATCCATCTATTGTTGGCACTTAGGTTGCTTCCACATTTTGGCTATTATGAATAATGCTACCATGAACATGGGTGTACAAATACCTCTTTGAGACTCTGCTTTCAATTCTTGTGGGTAATTACCCAAAATTGGTAGATCATATGGTAGTGATGCCAGAGAGCTCTACAGGGTGGGAGTCTGAAGAGGGACACGGACCCTGTAGCTCCAGTGACCAGGTTCTTGTCTTATGCTGGGAGAAGGAATTCAAGGACTTGACAAACAACAAGCTGGAAAGTGCAAGTTTTATTAAAGCAAAAAGTACACACTTAAAAGTACGGAGAGAGAGGGTCTGCGCAGAGCTATCACTGGCTTTTATTTTCTTGGGGGTAGGGTTGTCCCAGAGCTATCCACCCTGCTTCCAGGTCTTGGCTTGTTTCCCATGCCACCTGGAGGAGAAGAGTCACCAAAGGCCATACATATATCCTGTCTGCTGGCCTTGGCTTGTTTTTAATGCTGGAGAGTCTCCTGCTTGAAATCAGAACTGGGAAAAAAGGCCGAGTAAAGGACTAGGGAGAAATACCAGAGTCACATCTTAGAGGGAAGGGGGAACTTCCCTACGCTAACTATCTTGCCTCAGTAATTGTATTTTTTTTATTTTTTAAAGGACTCCCGTACTGTTTTTCAGAGGCTGTAATCATTTTTTCATTCTCACTAACAGGGCACAAGGGTTCCAATTTCTCCCCATGCTCACCACACTTCTTTTCTTTTTTGTTATAGTAGTCATTCTAATGAGTGTGAGGTGGCATCCCATTGTAGTTTTAATTTGCATTTCCATGATGATTAATGATGTTAAGCATCTTTTCATGTGCTTATTGGCCATTCATGTATTTTCTTGGGAGAAATGTCTATTAAAGTTCTTTGTCCATTATTGAATTGGGTTGTTATGTTGTCGTCATTGAGTTTTAGGCATTCTCTATATATCCTGGATATTAATCCCTTATCAGATATATGATTTTCAAATATTTTCTCCATTCAGTGGGTTACCTTTCTACTTTGCTGATAGTGTCTCTTGATGCACAATTTTTAAAATTTTTATGAAGTCCAATTTGTCTATATTTTCTATTGTTACCTATGCCCTTGGTTTCACATCCAAGAAATCATTGCCAAAGCCAATGTTGTGAAGAATTTGTATTATATTTTTTTTCTAAGAGTTTTGTTATTTATGTCTTACATTTAGATCTTTGATCCATTTTGAATTCATTTGTGTGTGTGTTGATAAGTAAGGGTCCGACTTCATTCTTTTGCCTGTGTATATGCAGTTTTCCCAACACCATTTGTTGAA
Organism: Rousettus aegyptiacus; assembly: GCF_014176215.1. Lineage (NCBI taxonomy): Eukaryota > Metazoa > Chordata > Mammalia > Chiroptera > Pteropodidae > Rousettus > Rousettus aegyptiacus. The sequence continues at coordinate 15,008,556 of NW_023416311.1, read as the reverse complement.
AACACTGTCCTTTCTTCACTGAACGGTCTTGGCACCCTCATCAAAAACATTTGACCATTTTTGCGAGGGTTTATTTCTGGGCTCTTTCTTCTACTGCATTGGTGTATATGTCTGTCTTTATGTTAATACTACACCGTTTTGATTACTGTAGCTTTGTAGTAAGTTTCCAAGTCAGGAAATGTGAGTGTTCCAGTTTTGTTCTTTTTTGAGATTGGTTTAGCTATTTGGGTTCCCTTTAGAGTCCATATGAATTTTAGGCTGATATTTCTATTCTACAAAAAATGTCATTTGGATTTTGATAGAGATTGCATTGAATCTGTAGATCGCTTTGAGTAGTATTAACATTTTAATAATATTGGGATATTGAACATGGGAATTGTTTTTGTAATTTCCTTTTCAATTTGTTCGTTGCTTGTAAACAGAAATGCAACTGGCTTTTGTGTGTTGATTTTGTACCCTGCTCCTTTGCTGAATTCATTTATTAATTCTAACAGCTCCTTTTGTGAAATCTTTCGGGTTTTCTACACATAAAGATCCAATGCCAAAAGATAATTCTACTTCATCCTTTTTAATTTGGATACCTTTTATTTATTTTTCTTGCCTAATTGCTCTGGTTACAACTTCCAGTATTAGTTACATCTAGATTCTTCTAGTGCTATTATTGTTTAGGTGAGGAGACAGATTCCTGGTCCTTCTTATCTGCAATATTCCCAGAATTCCTCTCTCGCATATAGGTTTTAACCAGCAGCCAGACTCCTCAACACACAAACAAAGGACTTAAATTAGAAATTAATTACAAAAAGATACCTAGAAAATCCACAAACATTTAGAAATTAAACAGTATACTTCTGAATAATTTATGCATCCGAAAATTTTTTAAATATTTTGAATCAAATGATGATGAAAACACAACATATCAGAAATTTTCAGAGCTGCTGAAACAGTGCTTAGAGGGAAATATATAGCTTTTAAAAAAATATTAGAAAAGAAGAAAGGCTTAAAAGCAATTACCTAAGTTTCCAACTAAAGAAAGTAGAAAAAGAAGAGAAAATCAAGCCCAGAGTACATAGAAGACAAGAAATAACAAATAGATGAAGAAAAACAATGAAATAGAAAACAAAAAATAGGGAAAATTTAAAAAGCCAAAAGTTGTTTATTAAAAACATTAATAAAATGGATTACCCCCTACCAAAACCATTAAAGAAAAAATACAAGTAAACAGCATCAGAAATGAAAGAACTGCTATGCACACAGAACATAAAGTTACAAAAGGATAATAGGAAAATATCATAAATAAATTGGACAATTTAGATTAAATGGGTTGATTGCTTAAAAAAGAAAACTTACCAAAACTGACAGGAAATGAAAGAAAAATCTGAATAACCGTGTCTATTAATAAAATTGAATTTGCAATAACAAATATTCCCCAAAAAAGGGTTTCTGGAGGCCTGGGCCTAGCTGAAACTATTGACCAGAGCTCTGTACAAATCCTCTGCAGCATAATGGTTTCACGACAGTCAAGCTTTCCATGATGCCTGTGGCTCTCAGAGAAACCAGGGCAGAGCCTAAGGACTGCTTCTGATATAACCCCCACCACTTCCATCATAGTCTTAGTCAAACAAATCACTAAAGTCACCCCAGTTTACTGAGGAGAATTAAACTCCACCTCAGTGAGAGAAGCAGTGAAGAATTTACAGCCCTTTTGTCTATCGTGTTATCCAAGATAAATAAAAACATATGTCCAGACAAAGGATATGTAGAAGAATGTATATGGCAGCTTTATTCAGCAGCATCTTGACTTGGAGAATCAATAAACAAATCGAGATATATTCCTTCTGTTGAATTATCAAAAGTGAAGTATTAATGTATGCAACAATATAGTTGAACATGTTACATAGATAACACTAGATACAAAAGAGACTATATGATTCAATTTATATGAAGATAAAAAACAGGCAAAACTAACCTGTTAGTTTTGTTTTGCTATCAAGAGCAAGATATCATACACATGGAAGATATGCGTATTGAACAGCCTGGCTATTTTGCTGGGTGTTTTTACATTTATCTCAATCTTTTCAATTCTGTGATTTAGGTAATAACTATCACATAGATGAGGAAAGATTTGGAGAGATGAAACAACCAGCCCAAAGTCAAACAACTAGTAAGTGGCAGACTGTGAACTCAAATCCAGCCCCTGTCAACTCACAATGCAAGCCTTTAACCATCTTCTGCCTGCAGGGGCACACAGGGTGCCTGCCTCTTATGGGCATCCAGCATGTGAATGGGGCTTCTTAAAGGTACTTTGTTGGACTAGACGCTGGGTTGTGAAAGAATAGAAGCTTCCATTGTAGAAGATTGTCATGGATTTCTTAATGTCACACAAAAAGCCACAATTCATTTAGCTGGAAAAAAAAAAATGAAAGGGTTTGAGGTTAAAGACTGTTAAGAATTAGTTTTTCCCTCATTTAGCATAACAGTAAAAAACAAACAAACAAACAAACAAACACATACACACACTGTCTCTGAACAGAGGTGGCCTGAAGTTTAGTTCTAGCTCTGCTACTTCTGGCTGTGTTATCTCAGGGAAGTTACTTAACCTCTCAGCACTGACCTTAAAGAGCTGTTGGAAGGTTTAACAGAGTTAATACATGGAAAAAGACTAGAATGGCTCCTGACATTTAGTAAGGACTTGTAAGAAAACGGTGTTATTATTTCTTTTTACTCAAAAAAAAAGAGATGAATTAATATTTACTTTGCATTTACAGTATGCTAGGTGTGTGTTAGGCTTATCCTACTGAAACCTTTTGAAGTAAATGTGTATTGCTCTCACTATTTAAGTTTAGAATTGTGAAGCTAGAAATCTGAACAAATATCTTCTTGACTACACAGCCCCTGTAGAAAGCCAAGATGATATGAGGGATTCACCTCCCACCTTTGAAGAATAAAAGTGTTTTTCCCTTTCAGATTCGAATCTCTATTTACTGACTTGGAACTGAGGCAAGTAGAGCTGGGCATCACCAGCTTTGGAGCCTCTGTTACCACTATGGAAGACGTCTTTATTCGGTAAGCAAGTGTAAAACTACAGACTCTAAGAATCTTAGAGCTGAAAGAGTTCTTAAGGGTCATCTAGCTAAACAACGCCCAGTGCCTGAATCATTCCTGTAACATCCTCACTGAATGGTCTTCCTGCCTCTGCTTGGAGTTCCAATAATAGGGATATTGGCTAATAGAGAAAATGTTGAACAAACACTATTTTAACAGAAATTTCTAGGAATGAAAAATAGAAAAAGGAGACATTGTATCTCGTGGGATGCTTTTGACTGTACATAACAGAAAACCCTAACTTAGCTGGTTTTAACAATTAGGAAGATTTATTATTTCATTTAAAAAGATTTCCCAAGGTAGGGCAGCTCTAGGCTGGCTATTTCACTCACCAAGCCATTTGAAGGTCTTGAAGCAGGTGTGTGGGCTCCATTCTAGGAAAACTGTGACAGGGCCCTCCAGGTAAACTACCCAGGAGACCACACTGGCCAGAGAGTAGCGAGGGGAACAGGGATTATTTTACCCAGTCTGGCAATATTTGTCTTTTAACTAGACCATGTAGGTGTTTTAAGAGCATTATTTATAATACATTAAAATTTATATCTATCGTTTTATTTGATATCACCTACTAGTCCTGCCTAGTCTATGTGGCTTTATATCTCATTTTTTGTATTTTTTCCTCATTCTATATTTTCCTCCCCAACACTAGTTGGAAATTATACATTTTTATTGCCCTATTCCAGTGGTCAGCCTAGATATTGAGACTCACATATATGATTTGTCAAAGTCTCAAGTAAATTAATGTCTTTACTCCTGGGAAAGAGCAAGAACTTGAGACACTTTAATTTTATTCATACACATCCCACCATCACCAATCTATATACTATTGTTGTCTATTTTTATTCTACCTCTTTTTTTTTTTAAATCCACAAAACATTATCGTTTCAGAAAGCCAATGATCGTTTAAGTTCATGTGCGTGTTTACATACATGTTTCTGTGTTCTTTCCTCTTGTTTCTCAGGCAATTTTCCTTCTTCCCACAGCACATTCTTTACAGTGTCCTTTAGAGTTTTCAGGCTGGTGCCAATCCCTCTTGGTTTTTTGGTCTGGAAATGATTTTATTTCTGTCTAATTTTTGAAGAATTTTTTTTCCGCCAGATTGAAAGTTATTTTTTTTCAATATGCTGAAAGTATTATTTCATAGTCTTATTGTTGCTGATGAAAAGTGAGCTGTAGGTTCATCTGTTGTTCCTTTGAAAGTAATCTGGCTGCCCTTTGTTTTCGATGCTATCCAGTTTAACTATAGTGTGTCTAAGTATGGTTTCCTTTTTAATTATCTTATTTAAGATTTGATGGACTTCTGACTATGGACTCAATGTCCTCCATGAGCTTGAGAATGTCCAGCCATTGTCTGTTTACATAGTGACTCTGCTCGGTTTTCTTCTTGCGTTTTAGAGCTACAACTAGACATGTGTTAGATCTTATTCTCTGTACTATGTAGATTTTAACTTTTCCATATTTTCTAATTCTTTGTCTCTCAGAGCTGCATTCTATACAATATCTTCTGATCCAGCTTAAGTATTCTCTCTTCAAATGTGTCTGATCTTCAATTCAACATTTCCATTGAGGTTTTTAAAAATAATTACATTTTTATTGAAGTGTAATATACGTACCAAAAGGTACACAAATGTTAAGCCTATGGCTCAGTTTTATACAAGTCCTTTATAAGGTACATGTTTTTCCTATATTTTCTTCCAGTCTGTGGCTTTCCTTTTCATAGTCTTAAAGCCTACCCTTAAGTCACAAAGTTATTCTCCTATAATTTCTTCTAGGAATTTTATCATTTTAGCTTCTACATTAGATCTATGAGCCACTTCATATTAATTTTTGTATATGGTTTGATAAGAGTTTGAGGTTCATTTTTCTTGCACATGGATATCCAGTTGTGACAAAACTATAGGTGGAAAAAAATTTTCCTTCCTCTTCGAATTGTTTGAATGATTTCAACAAAAATCAATTGACTGTATACATGTGTGTCAGTTTCTACATTGTTCTGTTCCATTGATTTATATGTGTGTCCTATGCCAGTACCACATCATAACTTTGTCGCATGTCTTGAAGTAAGGTAGAATATAGTCCTACCAGCTTTGTTCTATTTTTTGAATATTATTTTAGCTATCATAGGTCTTTTAACTTAACATGTAAATTTTTTAAGTTGTCAATTTCTATTTTTTTAAAAAAGCTTGCTAGAATACTAGTTTACCAACTGCAACAAATGTACCATACTAATGCAAGATACTTAAAATAAAAACTATAGGGGAGCAGAAGGAGAATGGGTAAAGTCTGTTAATTTTTTAAACCTGCTAGGAATGTGACTTGTATTAAGTTGAATCTAAAGAGCAATTTGGGGAGAATAGAAATTTTTAGGACATCTATTCTTCCAATCCATAGATATTGTATACAGCTTCATTTATTTATGTCATTTCTAATTTTTATCAGCAATGATTTATAGTTTTCAGAAGTTTTGCATGTCTTTTGTTAAATTTATTTCTAAGTATTTTATGTTTTGTGAAGGTGTGGAAATGAATTTCTAAATTTCATTTTTCAATTTTTTTTTTGCTCATACGCATAAATCATTTGATTTTTTTATTATTAACCTTATTAGTTCAAACAATATTGAATTGACTCCTTCATATTTTGTATGTAACTATCATATCATCTGAAAGACCGTTCTGATTTTCCCATCTTTATGCCTTTTACTTGCTTATTTCACTGGTAGAATCTTCAGTATAACGTTGAGTAGAAGTAGTGAGAATGGATGTCCTTTACTTGTTAAGGGAAAATTTTGTGTTGCTTCATCACAATCAGTTCATTCTATTTAACCACATTTCTTCTTTTACTTCTTTTGAGTTTAATTTGCTGAGCTTCCCCCCCTCATCTTTTTAAGATGAATTTTTATTTAGTTTATTTTCATCCATATATGTATTTATTTACATTCAGCCATGTATATATGTTGATATAAATTCCCCTATGAGCTTATCTTACCTGTACTTTATAATCTTTTGGAATGTAGTATTTTCGTTACCATTCAGTTATTTCACCTCATCAACATAACAAAAGACACTTTTTATCACCCTCATCACTTAGGAAGTTATTAGGGTTTTAGGAACTCTGTGCTAGGACTGGGCAAAAGCCAAGTATGTATTTCTTGTTATAAGTCACAATATCACAAATGGTAATACTCAAAATTTCATTCCCTCGTGATTCGGCTACATTTTACTATTATCGGTGCTCTTGAGGTTGTTTACATCTGCTTACCTCTGTATGATGGAAATGTTGTGTTGATAGTTTCAAATCAATGATGGTTAGAATATTTACACCATAAAAATCGATAATCGCTATAAATTAGGGTTTAATTTCTTGTTTTATTGATTGTCTAGATTAAGAAAGTGATGGAGAAAATGTTAGTAATGTGAATTAAGCTTAATAGTGTGCCCTATCCGGAAGCATTTCATTAAGAATAGCACAAAAAAATTAGAGGAAATATTCTTCTAGTATGAAGCAAGCCTTAATTTAACAAAAATGTTGCTCACCTCATGGACCAATAAGTTAAGTTCTGATATATGTCTTTGTTATTTCACTTATATCATTCATGTTAATTAAAACATCAACCAACGTCCTTGTCAGAACTATACCCACAGAGCTAGTTGTTAAGCCTCCTGCCCATGGCCATGCGTGGGTGCCATCCTGGAAGTGGAACCTTCTGCCCCAGTCGAGCCTTCGAACAACTGCGGCCCTAGCCAATAGCTTGACTGCAGCCTCATGAGAGATCTTGAAACAGAACTAGCCAACTAAGCCACTCCCAAATTTTTAACCTACAGAAACTGTGTGAAATAACAAATATTTATTATTTTAAGTAAATATTTTGAAATAAATGAATGCTAAATTTTGGAATAATCTGTGTCACAGCAATAGATAACAACAAATACACCATCTTCGATCAAACTGTACTGGAAGGAAATTAAGTCACAAGCTATTAGATTGTTTTTTTTTTTTTTTGTAACAAATTACCAGGAGTAGAATAACTGGCCCAATAACTACGAATAAAAATGTGTTTCTTGATGCATTAACAGTTTGTTGCAACAATGAATGCATCTTTTTCTTAAAGGCCCAGATAGTAAATATTTTAGACTATATAAGCTTAGTGGCATAATCAAGGATGTCATTATGTAGGTACTTAGATTGCCATCCAACACGTAACCATTTAAAAATGTAAAATTCCTTCTGAGCTCAAGGCCATACAGAAACAAGGCCTTGGACTGTATTTGGCCCATTGGCTATAGTTTACCAACTCTTAGCCCGGATTGTCAGCACTGCTATGTTTTATAATTTATAGTTTTGCTCATAAGATAGATATTAAGAGATATTTCATGTTCGTTTTAATTTGTATGTGGTATTTTTAAAGGAAAATAATAAAATCTATTCACGCTAATCTTGCCTCGGTTCTCTTGAAAAGCTACATGTCAGTTAATTGAGTACTTGGTGCCTATTTAAGACCTTCCTAGTCAGTATACATTTGCTAGCAGCATATAATCTAGGTGCAGCTCCCTTTCCCCACATTTATTCTTGTCCTAACTTCTTATTTTTTTCAAATGTTACATGGCTTTCATTTTTTTAATTCAAACAAAATGAAATGTGTTGTGATTTTGAGAAGTTATATTTCCTTTTGTCTTTGGTTTGGTTTAGGGTTAATCAGTTGGTAGATTCCGGAATAGATGTCCAAGCCATCAAGAATCCCTCTGTCCATCTTCACCCTGTGGTCAACAGAGTTTCTGTTGACAGAATTAAACGTCTTCATTCGAGAATCTTCTCATTACCGTCTGGCCTGACAATCCACTCAAACACCGGCGTGAGCAGATATTTCAAATGCATGCAAGAAAGCAGTTTTGATTTAATTCTTGGAATCATGCTATTATTCTGTCAAGAAGTATATACTAACCTTTTAAGAAAAAAAAATGTGCAAATTTTAGACATAAAAGACTGTTTGTACTGGGTTTCAGCAATGCCATGCTCTCTGTTCTAATTCAAAGGCAAAAGGCTGGTGTTTTTTAACCACTATTAACCCAATGGAAGAAATTATCAGAAAAGATCACAGTAAAGGTCTTGGCCATTCCTCTCACCAGGAAAAAGAAAGAATAAAAGAGTTAAATCTATCAGCCGAAAAGCATATTTACTCTTTTTTTAACCTTGCACAGATAGTATATTGTACCACCTGTAATTTCAAATTTTTTAACCGATTTCCCATTTGCCCCAAGAATATTCGCCAGTGGCACTTGTGGCTGCAGCGTTTACCGAGATAACTCCCGAATTACAGTCCTAACCTTATACCCAAAGTTTGCCACAAAATAACTTGCTTTTATTATTATTTTCACATTTCTCTAGTATATTGATAGTGTTTAGAAACAGATGACATCATTCTATTAATAGCATTCTGTTTTTAGTAGTGGTATTTCCATGTACAAAATACAGTAATTCTCAATTGCTGAAAATGTCAGATCCTAGAAAATGCAGCATTCCTATGCATGATTTTAAATTAACGCTGTTAGCGAGCTGCATTTTTTTTCTGAACAGGAAAAGTGTTAAAATATATCCTTATTAAATATGTGGACAACCTGTCATATTCTTTTAATGTTGAAAAAAAGACTTGTGCATTTTATAAAGAGGTCTCGATTGAGCTCTCTATAAGATGCTGCTGTAAAATAATGAGGCTGGTTTTTGTGGGTTAGCGAGGAAATTAATTTCATTGTTTTATAATCTTGAATCACATTATAAAGCGGGAACTGTCATCCATGCAGCCTCTGCGTTGGAAAGAGTCTTGGGGGTCATCTAGGCCAGCCGTCTGCCTTGTGCAGGAGACTATTCCCCAACCCCCAAGCAAGGTTCTATCCAGCCTCCACTTGGCCAAGCTTTGCTTTTGGAAACCACTCCGGAGTCTTCTCAGGAAGTATGTCTCAGAGTGCAACCTCAGACAGATCAATAGCAGTGCCTTTTGATAAACCCTTGAGGTCCAAATAGTCTTTATCATGTCAAGTGTGGGAAACTTGGGGCAGTTGGTAGAAACTTTCAGGGATTTGTTAGTATTTTGGGCCAGGAACTTAGGAAGGCCTGAATTCAAACGTGACCACCACAAAGGCTCTTGGGTGGACAAAGAACCCTAGTATCTGAGGCTTGAAGGCCGTGCTGTGTTTCCCAGGTCATGCAGTGCCACGAAGAAGCTAAGTGGGAGCACGTGGCACTAAACTCCAGGGTCACCTACCCCCAGGCCCAACTCTAGATCTTGGGATCTCAGTGCTCTCTGACATCCACTAGCAGTGCCACAGGGACATCATGTGCACGGGTCTTTGACACGAGCCAGGGGTCACTTAACTGCCTGCCAGCTTCTATCTGTGATGGTATTAATGGTGTATCTCTCCCCATCTTTTCTTTCTTTCTTTTTTTTTTTTAATTATAGTTCAGTCTTCTCTGCCAACAGTTCTATGCCATGCTCCTGAAAAGGATTACATATTCTTGGCGCAACTGGATAATGATGCTATCGATACAGATCCTGGTGCCTCTGGTGATCATGACTGTCAGCCTCACATTCCTCAACTTTGAAATAAACCTGGAAAATGCCCCATTGGAAATGACCCTAAAAACATATGGTCAAACTATTGTTCCATTCTTTATTTCTCCGAATTCCAGGTTGGGCCCTCAGCTTTCAGAACATTTTACAGATATGCTTGTAGCTGAGAAACAGATTCCTCTGGAGATCCTGAGTAAGTACCAGGCCCAGGAGAATGGGGCATGAAGTAGGCCTGTGTGCCTTGTAGTGAAGCCATGTCCTTCCAGGCCATGTGGCACTCCCTAAAATCAGACTGAATGGTTGAAAGTACCAAAAAAAGTCTTTCAAATCCCAAGTGAAAGAAAAGGTAGAGTCCCAAGAAATGAGAACAAGTTGTGTCTTTCTAAGGACTAAAATACATCCCAAAATAAAAGTGATAAATTATCTGATATATTTGAATGTACTGAGAGGAGATTTATACTTCTATCAAGGGAGTTTGTGGATGAGTTGGTGACAGATGTAGAGAAAACTAAGAAAATGAGAAAAGGAAGATGTTAACTTCGGACTAAGGTGAAAGAGAAAGTTATACCAAACCACCCCCTCCCACCCCAAAACCATAATATACTAATTGGCTCAGCTGTGAATAATTTTTACTTAGTCATAATAATGTCAAAACTGACTATTGATTAAACCATATTTATGACGTCCTTCTAGAGGGAGGAGATGGGAGGGGAAGACCGTAGAGGTAAGGAAGGTCATAAGAGAACAAAATCCTTGCTTCAATAATAGGCTGTCAGTAGATAAATGTGCTATCTAGCAATCTAGAGAAACACCAGCCAAAAGATTTGGGAAGTGGTTACCTCTGATGAGTAGGCACTGGGGCGGTGAAAGGCTAGTGCCCTGCCATTTCTCATTTGAAGTCTGGTATAATTATTTGATTTTTAAAATTGTATTCATGTGTTATTTTGATTAAAAATAAAATTTTAAGTAATATGTGTTTGTAATAAAGTAAAGAAGTCAAATGCAAAACATGATCTAGCAAAATGGTTGGGGTCATAGTGCCCTACCTCTCCAAGCTTGGTTTCTTCATATGCAAATAGAGAGAATAATAAATCACGAGGATTCCAAGAGGGAATGCCCATCTGGGCTTTGCTCAGTTGGCATTCGGTAAGCCTTCAGTCAGTGGTACAATTATCATCATTGTTGTTGCTGTGACTAAGGGTCCAACTCAGCACTAAAGATTCCAGAATGCCAGGTGAGTCACATATTTTACATGGCCCTCTGTGCAGCAAACAATATTATTACCAGCCATTAATGACCTTCTAGCCCATAGGTCATATGGATAAGTGACAGTAGTCACAATACGAAGTGGCAATAACAATGATGATCAGAGTGCTATGAGATCACATAGACATGCCCCAGCCATGGAGGGCCAGAGAAGGCTCCAGAGTAAGAGGCTAAGGTATAAATAGAAATTGATCCATAGAAGGGGAAGAACATTCCAAACCTTGAGAAGAGCATTTGTAGATGTGGGGAACATGAGTCCTTAGCTATGGTTATAACTTAAAGATGAGTTTGAATAGCAGTTAGGCACTGTAGATCATGGGCTAGAGTTTGGCTTTATCCCAAGGGCATTGGGACTCACTTGAAGTTTTTCAGTAGGGTGCAATGTATTCAGATGTGTCCTCTCATGTAGGGACTAGACAGAAGGCAAGGAACTCCATTAGGGCCACATAGTACAGGCAAAAGTGGAGAGCCCAGGGCCACATCTGGGCCATGCAGAGGGAGAGATTTCAAAGATGACTAGAGGAGAATTTTTTTGGTTTTTTTGCTTGTTTGTTTTTACTACTCCAGTCAAACTTTATTGAGGCCCCAGGGTCATGGAGTTCAGGCAAGAGGTGGCCCTGTAGGCAAAAGGGATCACCGGGATTGAGGGCTGTGTTAGGAGGAGCCCATTTGCAGACCAGGGTGGGGGTTGGCGATGAGAAACCCGGAAGGGGCAGGGGTTTGGCGGAGACTGATGGCAAGTTCTCCTTGCCCCACTGGGCCTGATGTGAAGCTCTCAGATAGATGTTCTGCTTTCTTCCAGGTTCAGTGGAGGCATTCCTACTGAATAAGTCAGAAGAGGAACCTGAGAACTTTGATCAGAACTACCTAGTACCAGCTTCCTTTGAAGACATGAAGAACCATACCATAGTGACAGCGCTGTTCAATAACCAGGCATACCATTCCCCCGCCCTGGCACTGGCACTGGTGGACAATGTTCTCTTCAAGCTGCTTGCTGGCGCCGGGGCTTCGATCACGGTATTCAACCACCCTCAACCTCAGTCGATCGTGGAGATTTCCGAGAGTGTCCTGTACGAGTATGTACAACTTCCCTCCCCGGGTTAAAGTTTTCCCACCTGCCGGACTGGTTGCTTTACCACCCGGTTCTCCCTTTATATGTCTCTCATTTTAATTACAAATTGTTATTTTGGATGGTGGTTGCTGAGAGCAGCTCTACTTAAACTGCTACCTCACTCTTCATGTGATGTCTTTTACAGGGGCCCTAAAGGACATTATCTGGTTATCAACTTGCTTTTTGGAGTAGCTTTCCTGTCTAGTTCTTTTTCCATCTTGACAGTCAAAGAGAGAACCATCCAGGCCAAGCACGTCCAGATTGTCAGTGGAGTTTACATAGCCACTTTCTGGCTCTCGGCTCTGCTGTGGGACCTCGTCTCCTTCCTCATCCTCACTCTGCTGCTGCTGGTGAGGGCTGCATGGTGTTAGGGCCCTTTCCCTGCATGTCACAGGGGTCTTGCTTTAGGGAACCTGCAAAGAGCCAGAACCAGACAGGAAATCTAGGCTGGTAGGTCAGCCCTGAATTCAGTGACCCAAGATATGAAAGCACTTTTATCTCTGACCTTTGGTAAAAGATGATTCAGGTCCCAGCATCGTTTGGAGTCTGCTCTAGGGTCTCCAGTTTGCGGCATTCCCAGAATTGCCACCCCAAGCTAGTAAGAGGCAGTATCATGGGGACATGTGTTTATAGTCCAGAAATGGCTCGTCAGGGCACTGATGGATACAAGTATTTGAATGCGACTGAATTGTGTAGCTTGAGGGTTCCCTGGACATTTGTGCAGAATAGATCCCATCCTCCTTTGCTCTCCGATGCACTTCGTAAACATCTCCGAGCCCCTGATTTCCAGGGGCAGAGCTTGCTGTCTCCACACTGTTGGTTGAGTAAGTGAAGGGAGTTCCTGATGCCATATGACTAACACCTCATTTTGTTTAATTGAGATTTTTATATTCTTTCTGTAATGCTTTCGGATTGACTTTCAGTGACTTTTTCGAATTCTATGCCCTTTTCCTAAGGTGGTGTTTTTGTACCAAAATGAAGAAGCTTTTACACACCAGGAAAACGTCCCGGCTGTTGTCTTGATGCTCATGCTCTATGGCTGGGCCATCATCCCGTTCATCTATCTGACTAGCTTCTGCTTTGACAATGGGGGTAGTGCTTGTGTTAAGCTCATCATAATGCTCACCTTCTTGAGCATTGGCCCCCTTATTCTCGTCTCAGTCACAAGTGAAAAAGGTGAGGATCGTTATATCTACACATGACACAGAGCTTTGATTCTGCCTCCAGCGGCCACAAAACCTGTACCCATAAAAGCGTGTGTCTGCCAGAGACCTGTGTGAGACTGTTCTCAGCAGCTGTAGTCTGAAGAGCCCCAAATCGGCCATGTGTCAAACACATTCTTTGAACACAGTTGTACTCATCCAATGGATTGTGCTTAGCAAAGTGAGAGAGAGAGAGAGAGAGAGAGAGAGAGAGAGAGAGAGAGAGAACAACTGCTTTCCGCACGTGGTGATGTGGATGAGTATCACAACTCAGTGGTGGGCAGAAGAGGGCACACTCTTTGATCTTGGTGACAGAGTCAGCAAAGTGGTTGCCTCAGAGTTGGGGGCAGAGGTGTTGACTAAATAGAGACCTTAGGGACCTGTCTGGTGTTAGCCTAGGCATAAGACACGAAAGGCAGTTCCTCTGGGATGGCAGCTCCAACTCCATTTTAAAGCAGCTCCATCTATTGGGTTTTTTTTTTTTTACACTGGAGTGATTGTTCTGTGTCGTGATTGAGGTGTTGGTTCCATGGGCACAAGTATTTGTCAGAATTCATCAACTTGTCTGCTTATGATCATGCATTTCACTGAAATAAATTACTCCTCAGTTTAAAAAATAAAAAAATAAGTAAACAAATCAGCCAAGGCTGGGAGAATGCTGCTGGTGAGAGTGTAATTAGATAAAAGAACTGAAGAGGGAGCCATCATTCACACCACATACCTTAAAATGGACATTTTCCTGTTCGTGCCACCATCTCTCTCTAGGTCAAGATTGGATAAACGTGCTTATATTTTACGTCTATAATGCTGTTTTTTATTTACTTCTATGCTGACTACCTCCTTTACATTGACCTTTGGGTTTTTTTGGCGGTGACTCTTTTACTCAAAAAAACAGTAGAAACTCCCTCTGCTTTCATCTTGAGAGTCATTCTAGCTCTTTAAAGACTTTACATGTACGTATTCTTATCTATTTTGAATTTCTTTTACTGGTCTATATCTCAGAGTTTTGTGGTGCCCTTTTAGTTCTCATACATACCAACTGTGGAAATTCAGAGGTGAAAGATTTTCATCTGAGAGGATCAGAAAAGTAACAGTGTTTTGACTTTATGATAGAAATAAAACAAAAACCATACTGCAGGCAGAAGAAAGGGGATTAAGAAAGGCTCGTCGCAGAGGAGCCCTCACCCAGTGGTTCTCATCGGTAGCGTGCATCCGAGATTCACTGATCAGCACTGAAAGACGTATCCCAGGTCATTCCAACAAAGGTGGTCCAGGGAATCACTCTGAGAAATGCTGCCCTGATCTCTAGGAAGAACCTAAGGATTCAGATTCCTCCCTTTTTGTAGCCTAACCTTACCCCTGAGAGACAAGTGCAGCGAGTCCAAGGATGCTAAGGGGCCCTGATGGGGACAGACCTTTATGAGAAAATGACTGAGCTAATGGCGCTTGACTCTCTGGACATTCTCTCTGGCTCCCTTGGCCTTTCTGGGATCCATTTCTTCTTAGATTGCTTCATGCTATTTCTTCTCTTCCCTCCATGCAGCAGTAACATGGACCAAAGTCCTTCTTCTGCTGAGGAGGATGCACCTTACAACTTAAAAACTAGGTGGGAGATGGATGAGTCCTAGGGGAGGGAGGCTGGAATAGGCAAGAAGCTCCTCCTCTGGTCTGGGAAAAAGGATGAGGATGCCCGCACGTGTCCCATCACTACTCCCTGAGAAAGGAAACCATTAGAGTCTGGACTTTGGACGCTATACACATACCCAGGGGCCTCACTAGCATGCTGTCACTATGGCAGTATACAAAGAATCAAAATATGAAAGCTAAGTCCGAGCTCTCTTTTTTCCTGGACCCCGCTAAAATGATAGCAAAGGAAATGCATGATTCATGATGAAGAAGCAACTAAAGTGAATTTAGAGGGGGAAATAGCTGAGCAAGGATCTAATTTAGCACCACAGAACCCTAGAGAGATTTGGGACCAGAGGCTTGGAACCTCAGAGGAAGGGAGTGAAGACACGACTGAAAACAGTATGTGACATCTCCACTGTTCCTGTTCCCACATCCCCACCCGGAAGCATAGAGCACACATTCATGCCACAGGCAGTCAGAAACCCCTCCTCTTGCTGAATTCAACCTGCTCCAAGAAGAGACCTACACATTCTGCCTGGTCCCCTGCCTGGTTGCCTTAAAATGTAGCCTGCTCCCCAACCACAAAGCCTCCTGGTGCCTCAGTTGTTCCTGTGAATAGACAGCTAAGGATCTCCAAACACCTGAGGATGGATGGTGGTCACAGAAATGACAGAAACTAAAACAAACCAACAAAAAAATAAAACACAGGAGTAGAGAAATGCAAGAAACAAAGATTTTTAGACAAGATTGTATCTATTGAACAACAGAATTCTATGAAGTAGAAAAACTTTGAGAATAAAGAGCTGATTGCCAAAATAAAATTTAGCAGAGGGTGAAAAATAAAATCAATTTAACCTTCCAAAAAGTAGATGAAAAAGACAGGAGAAATAGAGAAGGTGAGAGAAAAGGCAGGTGACATGAGAGTAAGTCCAGGAGACACTACTGTATTCAATTGATAAGAATTTCAGAAAGAGAAAATAGAGGAAATAAATTACCAAGGAAATAAAAATTTCCCGGAGTTGAGAAAAACAAACCTCAAATTGAAGGGATCCATCACATGTCCAACACTGAATGCAAAAAGACCCACACCATTAAACCCAGTTGCTTCCTAGAAGATGATTTCTATACTTAATTCAATTGTCAATCAAGGACAATTTCAGATGGGTAAAACAGAAATGTTACCTACCACATCACTTTCTTGGAAAGTTAATCAAGGATATAGACCAGCAAAATGAAGGAGTAAAGAAAGAAAGAAGATACAAGATCCAGAAAAATGTGGATCTAACCCAGGAATGTGGCAAAGAAAAGTCATCTTCATTTGGAGAACTAGATATTGATGGTTTGTGACCTCTCTTCAGTCTTTAAGCAACTTTAAAATAGGATCCAGTGAGAAAGAAGGAAGGGAAATAAGTGAGAGCTGTGAATATGTTCCTTCAATTAGATAGATTATTTGTGAACACTTTCTCTGATTCTGGTTAGAGTAAGCTGGGAGGGAGGAGTTTGTCCCTGCCCAGATTTCAGCCACTCCTCTCTTAAGGGCCTGGAGATCACGGAGCAGGGATAGGTCTAGGGAAGCCCAGAGCTGACTGTTCATTTCTAGGCCAGGTTCATGAGACTTGTTTAGTGGGCAATTCTTGCTCTCTACCCCACATAGGAGCTGCAAGGCTAACGTTCTGGTAATTTCCCCCGCTCCCCTCCACCTCAGACTCCAGGCTAGATTTCTGAGTTTAAAATCCTAAACAGAGCAAATTAGGAAAGCATGATTCACTGTGCCTTTGTCCCTGTGTCATATCTGCCACCTTTGCAACTGGCCTACTGAGGTACCATCTCCTGAGATGCAACCTCAGTGTCTGGTCAACAGAGCCACAACCCCCAGGGCTTGGGGCCAGGATCACAGGGAGGGTGTGGAGCGCCACAGCTTCTGAGTTCTGCCCCAGATTGCACCTCGCCCCATGGGCAGACCCTGGTTCTTCTGCATGGTTTCTGAGTCTTGACCCAGAAACTGTTGTTCGGGAGACCTCTTATCCAAGTTCAGTTCTTCGTACATCACAGTGGCTTCCACTGACAAGAATGTCACGGATTGATACCCAAAAGCTGTACTGCTCGAAATCCAAGTCTTGAGAGTAGATTCATTTTTTATAATTGGTTCGGCCTCTCTGCATGGGATCTGTAAGTCCTATGGGTTCTCTCCATGGAACTACCTGTTGGTTTAGAGCTGGTTGTGTGAGTTGTCATGAAGTCTGAAATTGGAGCTCCAATTCCCACCCCTTTGTTTCTCTGCTTTGTTAGTGAAGGTATGTTGGGGTCTGTGAAGGACAGCGCTTAGCAGCCCATGTAGTTATTAGAGATTCTGAGAGAATAAGATTTCCGGTCCAGGGACTGGGAGTGTGACAGTACAGTGATAGCTATAGCTATAGACATAGATAATAGATCATTTACATAGGTAAAACAGGCACAGTGGTTTCAGACAGATGCTAGGTGCTAGGAGACGTGCCCTTCTCTTTCTGCATGTAGAGTTAATACGTTCTATTCCATTCACAGACCTAGGCTACACAACAGTCTCAGAGTCCTTGGATCACACATTCCTACCGCTTCCAGGCCACTGCCTGGGGATGGCTTTCTCCAACTTATATTACAACTTCAAACTACAAAAGTTTTGCAATGCCAAGAACCTGAACAAGATGGAGTGTGATCAAGTTTGTAAGTACTGCAAATAGAATTTGTTAACTATGTTCTTCATTCGCTATAATTCATACAGAATTCACCCTTTTAAAGTATACAGTTTAGTTTTTGGTATATTCATTCACAAGGTTGTACAACCATCACTGCTCTCTAATTCCAGCACATTGTCATCACCCCAAAAAGAAACACTCTATCCTAACAGCCACCCCACATTCCCATCTCGCTGGCAATCAGTAATCTATTTTCAGTCTCCATGGATTTGCCTGTTCTGGACATTTCCTATTTATGGCTGAATAATATTCCATTATATGGCTATACCACCATTTATTTATCCATTCATCCATTGATGGGCATATGGATGTTTCTATGTTTTGACTATTGTAGATAATGCTGCTATGAACAACCATGTACAAGTTTTTGTGTAAACACGTTCTCGAATCTCTTGGGTATACACCTAGGAGTGGATTTGCTGTGTAATATGGTAATTCAATGTTTAGCTTTTTGAGGAACCACCAAACTGTTTTCCGTAGTAGCTCCACCATTTTATAATTTACGAACAATGTATGAGGTTCCGATTTGTCCACATCCCCTTCAACGCCTATTTAAATGATTTTTTTAATTGTGGTAAATATACATATATAAAGTTCATTGTTTTAACCATTTTTAAGTGTGCAGTTCAGTGGCATTAAGCACATTCGCATTGTCGTGCAACTATCATATCACCACCATTCTTCTGAAACTCTGTACCCGTGAAAACTAACTCCCCATCCCTCCAGCCCCTGGCAACTACGATTCCATTCTGTCTCTGTGAATTTGACTACTCAAACTACTCCATATAAAATATGTTAATTCCTTTCTCACTTCCTTTTGTGTATATTCTATAGCTATTTTGCGTGTGTGTGTGGTTATCATGGAGATCACAATTAACATCCTAAAGTTATAACATTCTAATTTGAATTTATACCACCTTAACTTCAGTAACATGAAAACTGCTCCTACATGAATAGCCCCATCCCTACTCCCTTTCAATTATTGATGTCGCAATACATTTTTGAGTATTGTGTGTCCAGAAACATAGACTAATAATTTTTTAATGCATTCGTTTCTTAAGTCAAGTAGAAAACAAAAAGTGAGGTTGCGAACCAAAGTTACAACAACACTAGCTTTTATAATTGACTGTGTATTTACCTCTGCCAGAGATCTTTACTATTTTGATCATTAGCTCCTGATATGCTCAATGTTCATTATATATTATTAAATGAACAAACAAGTTGGAGAAGACACTGCATAGTATCATTCCACTTGTATTTTTAAAGGTTTTATCTATAAAGTATGGAAGGATTATACATAAAACTGTAACAATACCTCATGTTAATGAGTGTTTATTTATTGTATAATTTTAAAATGCATATTTTTAAAAGAAAAATTCTTAAATGGATCAGATTAAAAAGAGGAGAATAGAGGCTCCTGAGTGTTTTTACATGAGTGGTCAGTTGCAGTTATGGGGTGATTAGTGATTAATAGAAGAACCAAACATATAATTTTTTTTTTATTTCAAATAACTGTCATAGGGACAGGGAGAAGTTTTTCACCTGACTGCGTTATTTTTATAGAACATTTATTATAGCCAGGAAAACAAAATATTATTCATGTTTACCATCTGCTGGGATGAGGTAATATAGCACTAATGATAATAATGTTTCTTTTAAATGATATTTGTTATAATAGGAATTCACCTATGTGTAAAAGGTGAGGAAAAGCTTGGAAAATCACCCAAAGTTTGATAAGATCTGTTTATCCTATCTTAGCAGAAGGGTATGAGATTCAAAAGAACATCTATGCCTGGAAGTCTCTAGGAATGGGAAAATACCTAATAGCCCTTGCCATCTCAGGACCTGTGTACATCATCCTGCTTTTCCTTATTGAAACTAATGTCTTACGGGAACTGAAAACCAGGTTTTCTGGCTTCTACAGGAAGCGAAAATTGGTGAGTAGGTCAGAGTATAACTCACTAAAGATACATCAAGGGACTGGCTCCATGGTGTCCTCCTTGTGGTCTGTAATGACCTTGATTCTCAGCATTTAAGGGAGCCTAGGGGCCATCTAATCCACCTTCAGGGCAGAGAGATGACAGCCCATGTCTGAGTTCTCCTGAGGACTTGGCAGGAGAGGGAGGATGAGTGTTGGCTTAGCCCCTGTGACCCTGGTCAGCTGAGTAGAAACAAAAGACCCTGGGCTTCCTAGAACCGGTCACCTTTCTAGAATACCTTTCCCCAGGAGCCAGATAGAAGCCAGATCTGTTCTTTTAGCTCTTGGCCTGACTATCTTCCATAGGTGAAGCCCACCCCCCACCCCTGCCCACTGAGGAAACTAGATAGAAAATTGTTTTGTTATACCTCGACATCCTCGGGCTTCAAGTCTTACAATTTCCTCAAAAGCCAGTGCCCACGTGAACTTTCTATGCCATCTCGTGTTCATGTCAATATGTGCTCGGTCTTAAATACCTGTAACTGCCCCTGAGAAAGGGGCGGTAGTGTGTGTATGAGATCTGAGGTCACCTGGGGCACCTTCAAGGCCTTCCCAGGGAGGACCCAGTCCCTGAGTTTTCCTCAGTCTCCACCTCCTATCCTCGCAAAATCAGTTATGCCCTCCATCCTTGTCTTGGAAAAGCAGGTAGTGTCGCAAAGCATAGTGCCAGTGTCTGGAGACCAAGACGTGGAAGAGGAGGCGAAAATGGTTGAGGCTAATTTGGAAAAGTTATGTGAGAAAAACCCACTGGTTCTTAAAGATGTGTCAAAGGTAAAGGCAGATGTGGTAAAGGTAAAGCAAAGACCATTACTCTTGTAGGCCTTTTGCATAAGGAAGCAGCCTTGGGGGGCTCCAGACTCTGCCTTCTAGCTGGGAGTACTGGCAAAGGGCTCAGATGAGTTTCCGTGGAGACAGACTCAGAGGGAGCTTCCTCTGGGAATGAATCACATCTGAGTTCCTTTGTGTGCCCAAAGACAGAGGTTAGTGCATCAGCCTTCCTATCTCTCTGGAGTCCCCTGTAAGATGGGAGGGCCTGGGATGGGAGGGGCACTAGAGCTACGAACCCCAAGAAGGAAGGAAGCCTCAGAGGTTGGACATGACTGTATGAATCTCTCCTGAATCTAGAAAACAGTCTGTGGAGGAGTGAAGTTGGGGGAAAAGCTCCGAAAGCTCAAAGCAAGCCTGGCTAGTCTCCTTGGGAGCCCCAGCCAGAATCTTAATGCAAGACCTTCAAACATCCAGGGACTTGGTGACATTTTCCCCAAGTCTGTTAGTCTTATACTTTGTTTCCCTATAGTTACTGGTGGTTAAAAAACAAAACAAAACAACTCAGTCAACATCAAAGGAATTTTGTTTGTTTCAAGGACAGAAAGAAAGAGGATTATCTTAGAGAACTAGGTTCTCAGTTTGTAGAGACAAAGGAGAAAAAACTAATCTTGCTGGGGCTAGCAGCCAAGAGGAGAAGGCAAGTCCAAGCCTGGGCACATTTGAGGCCCTGAGCCCCAAGGACAGCTTGGACCTGTCCCAGAACCCTGTGCAACAAGCACAGGTGGCTCCAGACGACTGATTGCAGACCTCCTCACTGTGTATCTTCTGTCTTATGTATACAAGGTCTATGCCAAGAAGGTGCCCCTGTTGGCTGTGAACAAGATCTCCTTCACTGTCCAGGCAGAGGAATGCTTTGGCCTTCTTGGCCTCAATGGTGCTGGGAAAACTTCTGTTTTTAAATTAATGACCGGGGAAGAGACTATCACCTCCGGGGATGCCTTTGTGAAGGGCCTCAGCATCAGCTCTCACTTGGGGAAGGTAGGTTGTGACTTGGGACAAGGCAGGCACCACCCCGGGGATGGGGGTGGCTGTGTCAGGGAAAAAGAGGGCACTGAAATACGCTTGGGGTTATAACACAGGGCTGGGTAAAGGAAACTGGAATGGCTTTGATCTTTGAAAATTCCACATATCAGGTTTATCTGTGACACCTATCCTCAACCTTGTCTCTGAGTCCAGATCATATATTTGAGCTGCTTACTCAACATCTCCTCTTGAATGTCCCGTGGGCACCTGAAACTCAATGGACCCCCAAAGCCATCAGCTGTGCTTCACACACCCAGCTTCTCCCTCCCTCTCCCCTTGTGCTTCATGAGGGAGTGAGTGGCACACATCTATTGCTACCCAAGACATCCAGTGGGCAGCCATAGTCCATGGAGCCTCCCTCTCCGTAGCCTGGAGTCTGCTCTTCTGACCTCCTTTCCAATGCACTCACCCTGGTCAAGCCTACTCCTGATTTTCAGTCTTACCTTCCATGCTTCTCTATAGCATTTCATAATGCTGATCTTTCCTCCTATCAGACTCTAGTTTTCCTTGGTTTATTCTATGGCTTCCCCTCTCCTCTACCTCTTCTCTGTCACTAACACTTCTTTCTCCTGTGGTATTCTTCTAGCCCATTGGATTGTGGTGTTCCTCAGGGCTGCAAAATTAGCCCTCTGTCCTTCTCATTCTACACACGCTGTCCCTGCCTGATCTCATTCATTACTCTGATTCCCATTATCTTCCATTTACTGAGGTCTCCCAAGTAACCACATCCCCAGCCCAACCCCAGTCCTATGCTTCCAACCTGCATAGACTAGCCCTCTAGGCAGCCTTACTCAGACATCTCCCATTTTAAACTCAAACTCATTACCCTTGACCTTCTTCTTGGAGTTCCAACTTCAAATTCAATGGAACACTTTTGAATGCCTAGCATATGCCAACAATTGTGCTAGGCCCAGTGATTCTCACCTGCAAGGAGTTTGTGATCATGTTGCCATGCAGAGAGGGAAGTGTAATAACAGAGGTGGTCAGGAGACAGCGGATTCAATGAAAGGCATATGAAGACACCAAACCACAGAAACATAATCAAAGGTGTACTCTTCACATCACAAATCATACTATGGCCAAGAAGTTTATCAAACTAGCTCCAATATCCATGACCGAAATAATGTTCAGAGAGAAAGCAGAAGAACCTATACAGGCTAGTTCTGGAGTCCATGCTCTTAATGACTACTCTATCATCTTTTGATGTACATAACTTGGTTGAATAATTATAACCAATATAAGCCTCTTGCGGCTAAGAAACATTTACTATTAATTTTTACTTATTTTATTAACTAATGACAAGTCTTCTGGTATTGGCAAATTAGGTCATTCTGACTCCATTCCTGGTGATAACTAGAAAAAAAGAGGACCAAAGTTTTAAAACATGCATTAGAAGCCTTCAGAAAGCTAACAAGATAATGAAGACTTGTGAGCCAGGAGGTAGAAGTTGACAGAAGCCTGGATGACTGAGAGCTGAGTATTGCTCTTGATGCTGAAGTGACAGACACTTGAGTTTAGCATGAGTCCCCTCCACCACCACCCCCGCCCAGCAGGGGGATCCTTCTTTGGGTTAGGACCCTGAAGGGCTGCGCCCCAGGAGCAGGGATAAACTATACTGAGACAAGCTCATACAAGGATAACAAAACAGCTTGGACTCATATCATTCCCTGAAATGGACTGATGTGACCTAAACTACCAGGGCTTCTAGGCACCTGGCAGAAACCAATGTAAATCTTCTCTGGTAGAAGATGATATCACCCTAGGCCTCACATGACTTCTACAAACAATTCTGCAAATGCAATGCTTGGTACACAATACAAATAATAGGTACTTGTACATTAAAACATCCCTTCCATGCACAGAAAAAAAATAATAGAATGAAGCACAGAGAGTCAAATGAGTAGAGAAATACAAAAGAAGGTAAGAGAGGTTGTGATATACCTTCAAGACATCCTCTAGTGATCCCCCTCCTGGTAATCACACCCATGAGTAGTCCCTTCCCATGTTGAAGGATGCTACATAAGAAATGCTATGTCACTTCTGAGATTGGGTTATAAGAGACATGTAGCTTCCGTTTTGGGTATGTGATCTTCCTGAGTACCTGAGGCCAGCCAACAACTACGTAAGTGAGAGTGGAAGCAGATCCTCTAGTCTTCAAATGACTTCAGGCCCAGAACCACCCCAGACTCTGGCCAGAACCACCTCAATAAGCTGCTCTCAGATTCCTGATCTGACCCACAGAAACCATGAAATAATAAATTACCACTAAGTTTGGAGTAATTTGTTATGCAGCAAGGTATAACTAATTGGATACAAAAAGACACAATGAGAAGATTTAATATGTGTAATCAAAGTCCCAAAAGAAAAGGAAACAAATACGAGGCAAAGCAATATTTGAAAAATTCATGGCTATAACTTTCCAAAATTTAGGAAAGACATCAAATTACAAATAAATAAAGCCTTATTAACCCTAAGTAGGATAAATTAAAAGAAATAAATCTCCAGGAAGATTATAGTAAAACTGCTGAAAAATAAACACAAAAAGAAAATCTTAAAAGGATCCACCTTCAAAAGAGCAATGATTAGACTGGCAGTTGACTTTTTAACAACAGAAGGACAAATGACAGAGGCCAAAACAGAATACAATGACACATCGTAAGTGATATTAGAGATAGCAACCAACCTAGAATAATAATATAGCCAGTAAAGCTATACACTAAAAAGAAGGTATTTTCAAAAGACATTTTCAGATAAACAAAAACAGAGAATTTATCACCAGCAGATGTGCACAAAAAGAAATAATAAAGAATAATTTTCAGACAAAAGAAAAATGTTCCCCGATGGAAGCTCAAAAATGCGGAAAGAAATGAAGAGCACTTTTTTAAAAAGGTAAATGTGTAAGTTTTGACCAAATAAAGCTATATGTCTTGTGAGGTTTAAAATATGTATAAAATTAAAATATATGACAGTAATGGTTTTAAGTCAGGAGGGGGATAAATGAAATTAAAGTATTTTAGGGTCCTTACCTTGCTATGAAGAAAATAAAGTTCCAGTTAATACTACACATTTCTAAATCAAGGGTGCATGTTTTAGTCTCTATTGTGTACCAAAAGAACAAGGGGGAAGAATATATACCTTTTTGGCCAATAGAGGGAGACAATAGAAAAAAATATTTTTAAAAAATGTGTCAGAAAATAAGAAGCTAGAGAAAGAGGAACTTAGAACATATGAGATGAACAGATAGCCCTGAACAAGATGGTAGATTTAAATCCAAATATACCAATAATCGCATTAAATATAAATGAACTAAAGACTCCAATTAAAAGACTAAAAGTTTCCTCATAGAGAACTGAAAGCCTACATCCACACAAAAACTTGAATGTGAATGTTTATAACAGCATTATTCATAACAGTCAAAAGGTGGAAACAATTCAAATATTCATCAACAGATGAATAGATAAACAAAGTGTGATCTAGCCATACAATGGAATATTACTGAGCCATAAAAAGGAATGAAGTACAGATACATGCTACAACATTATCTTAAATGGAAGAAGCCAGTAACAAAAGGCCACATATAATATGATTCTGTTTATATGAAATGTTCAGAACAGGCAAATCTATAGAGACAGTTAGTAAATTACTGGTTGCCAAGGACTAGAGGTATTGGGGAAAATCAGAAGTGACTGCTAACAGATACAGGGTTTCTTTGGGGGTAATGAAAAGTTCTAAAATTGATTGTGATGATGGATCCACCACTCTGAATATACAAAAACCATTCATCAATGGGTAAATGTAGTGAATGAGTACATTGTATGATATGTGAATTGCATCTCAGTAAAGCTGTTATAAAAAGGAAGGAAGGAAGGAACAAATGAACAAAGGAATGAAAGAAAAGAAAGATGGGACAAGGACACATAGTCCTAACAGATCCTCCATCTGGCCTTATCGTCATCAGTCATCCATCAACAGATATTTAATGAAGCTCACATAGAAGAAAGTACGAACCTATTCTATAAACTCAGGTGATAAGAAATGTTACATTTATTTGTATTATTTAAAATCAAATTATATCTGTGTACAAAGCCCTCACCCTGCCCAGCTGGGAAGAAATAGGATATCAGTCTTCCTGAAACCCATCTGTATACAACCCCATGACAATTCGTAAAAATTTATAGTTGAAAATATGGAATTTAAATCATATTAAACCTGCTCCTCTGTTTCTGCTTTTTTTTCCCCTAGAAATCTCACATGAATTAATGTAACTGGGAAACTAACAAAGCTGCATCCTTGCTCTCTCCCTTCGTGAGCCTTCTGCTCACCACCCTTTATCTGTACAAGTATTTTAAAGCATTTTTCCTATCTTCTAAAATACAGTCTTATAAGAACCTGCTGGTATTCTAAAAATCAGCAGTGACTTCTGAGAGTCTACATGTATTTCTTTCTGAATCATTTACTGCCTCAGAATTATTTAGCTCCACTATGGAGCTGTCAATGGTTTATGGTGCCACTATGGCTCCTTGACCATCCCAGATGAGCCACCATGACAATGGGTATTTATGCCAAACTCAGGTGTGGAAGAAACGTAACATTTCTTCATTTTCTTTAGGTCAAATTACATTCTCAAGCCTTCTATCCCAAAATTGGTTCAAGAACTAGAAAAACTGTTTGTATAGACCAAAACTAGAGATAAAACTGAAATAATGGTCAAAGACCTACCCCTTTTCAGGAGTCTAGGCTGAGAGAGATTGGTGGACAAGTCTACTAACCACCACCAAATAGATCATTTCTTTAAAAAAAAAAAAAAAAAAACCCTTCAGAAGCATGGGAGAGAAGATGGGGTGCCACTAACTTATAAATTATGATAAAACCAGACAAGGACCCAAAATGAGCCATAGGCCAGTTTCATGTAGGAACATAAATAACATAAATAAGATATAAACAATACAAATTCAGCAATATATTGAAAGAATAAAAATTATGATCAAGTCAGCCTTATCCCAGAAAAGTAAGGTTCAATAGCAGAAAAATCCACCAATATTAATCACTACCTTAATAGAGCAAAGGAGAAAAAATATTTATCAATAGATGCTGAAAAAGCATTTGTAAAAAACTCATGATTTTAAAAAATTTTTAGCAAACTAGAAATAGAGGGAACATTAGGTCAAAATCACTTGATAAAGGAAGTCTACTAGAAATCTTTGTATTTGATAGTGAAATATTCGAAGCTTCTTCATTTAAGTCATCTGTTTTCTTCTCACTTCTCCGGAGAGCCCAGAGCTGTCCAGGTGCTTCAGTGGGGAGAAGGATGAGGAAAGAAAATTTGTTTATTTTTCAAAAATGGTATTCTACTATTTTCATCATCTACTCCAGAGGAGTGCCTGAGCATGGGCACAAACTGGGGTGGTTCGCTGCAAGTGTATAATGGCGAAAACCTAGAAATAACTCAGATGAGCCTGAATTTTTTATAAACACCTAAGTAAAATCTAGAAACTTTCCCTGGTTGATTAGTAGCAGTTAAACTGAGTCAAAGTAGGTATGTATTTATAGACTAAGAATAATCTTTAAGATGTAATGTTGAGCTAGAAAAGCAAGTTGCCAACTGGTTGATATGGGATAATACTGTTCAGCAAAAACAACATAAAATCAGTCCTCTGCAGGTAGTGTAGGTCTGTGCAAAAGTCTGGAGGTCCATGTCAACCTGACCACAACAGGCCCGGGGCAGTCCTCCAACACAAGATTCTAATAGCCTTTGTGTGAATATTTGACAAAGATAATCTATTCGTGAATCATATATTTAATAGAAAATATTTTTAAAAAGGAAAAATATAGCGTCTTCTATCAACCAGATATTTGGAAGGTGACAGGCGCTGGGCACTGAGGTTTCATGCCAAGCAGGCAGGAGGAAGGGTCCCAAGCAAGCACTCCAGTCCCATGTGTGCCCATCCACAGACACCACCAGCAAGTGCTGCATCCCAGGCTCCCTAACATCACTGTCGTGCCGCGCACCCACAAAGCACTCATCTGCTCATGTAGCAAATGTGGATGTGCACAGGGCAGAGGAAGGAGCCTGGGCTGGGGCAAGGCCAGGGCAGATGTCCAGTTGGCAGCTTTCTCTCTGACGTGCCTCCCTCTCGGGCTTGTTCCAACCCCAGGTGCGGCAGTGGGTCGGCTACTGCCCCCAGGTTGATGCCCTGCTGGACCACATGACAGGCCGGGAGACACTGGTTATGTATGCCCGGCTCCGGGGCATCCCCGAGCGCCACATCAGTGCCTGCGTGGACCAAATTCTTGATGAATTACTCATAAACACAAACGCAGATCAGCTGGTGAATTCCTACAGGTGAGATTTGGGGCTCCCTTGGCCCTTCCATCTCCAGTAATAAGGTGTACTCTGGCTCTTCTAGGTGCTGGGGTGTAGGGCAAGGTCTGTCAGCGCCAGGCTTGAGGTAGCTATGCGATCTATGCCATTTTGTGAATTTGCAGGGAGGTGGCCTTCCTGTGAGATTGGGTCAGTGGTCTAGGCTGCCCCAAGGCACTGCTTCCTCTTGGCCCTGGTCTGAATTGAGGTCAGGGGAGCAGCACCACAGATGTTGTCCTGGCAGGGTAAGGACAGATCTTTCTTCCTGCCACTTTGCAAAGTTCTTTTCATTTTGGTAGGCTTGGATTTCAAGCACACGTTACCTTATCCCACTGTGTCTACCGCACCTCGGCTGCTGATATTCTGCTGAGAAGCCTGGGGATTTTCCTCAACCTTCTGTTGCCAGTGATGTCATCCCAACTCCAATTAGCTTAAACAAAGCCAGGCCACACATCTCCTCATTCCCAGGATTCCTCCTTGAATTGTGTGCAGCACCCCCTGGAGGTTTGCAGCAGTACCCCACTTCTTGAATTGGGGGGTCAGGGATGTTGTCCTTGGTTCTTCTCTCTCTTGGCTTTGGTTTCAAGCAAATTTTTGTGTTTACTTGTCTTTTTTGCCCCTTGTGTCTTTTGAAGATTAAATGAGTTAACATTTGCAAAGTTTAGAACAGCATCTTGCATATCACATTGTAAGTACTATGTGCTCGTTAAAAAAAAAAAAACATTAGCTAAAATGGTCCTATGAACTTACCTCCTAGCACACATAGAGATCCTCAAAGAAGACTCACTGACTGTGTGTTCACCTGGACTGATCCCTGCGTCCAGGGAAATGGTTTATACTCAGAGTGGACAGCCAGGTCACAATGCCATCCTGGGGGAAGTTGGTGGGCCATGTCACTAAAAGCCCCACACGAGGGGTTGGAGCACTTTCCAGAGAAGAAAAAAGGGGGAAGGTTGGACAACTGGAGATTGGTAATTGCCATTCACTCAACCTTCTTCACCTCTGCCTTCAGCGGTGGCAACAAGCGGAAGCTGAGCACTGGCATTGCCCTGCTTGGAGAGCCTGCAGTCATCTTCCTGGATGAGCCAACTACTGGCATGGACCCTGTGGCCCGGCGCCTGCTCTGGGGCACTGTGACAAGGGTCCGCAAGTCTGGCAAGGCCATCGTCATCACCTCCCATAGGTAGCATTGGGGTCTCCATGAGTCATTGGAAGAGCCAGAATGGGGCATGTGGGAGGGATGGGCTGAGAGATGCTGATTAGAGAGAGACCTAACAGCAGCTGGCACAGAATCTGTGAGGAGAATCCCCAGGCTCTGCCACAAGGGCCACACTCTGAGAATGGGACTCAGGAACAGCTCAATTTAGGCATTGACCCCTTACTGTCTACATGAGCCTTTGACACCTTCCTGTTTACATGAGCCTTTGACACAGAGGGTGGATGTCAGCATACCCTAGCCCTACATCAGGCCTCTACCTCCTTTTCCCAGCATGGAGGACTGTGAGGTCTTGTGCGCCCGGCTGGCCATCATGGTGCAAGGTCAGTTCAAGTGTCTGGGCAGCCCACAGCACCTCAAGAGCAAGTATGGCAGTGGCTTTACTCTGCGGGCCAAGGTCCGGAGCGATGGGCAGCAGGAGGCCGTGGAGGAGTTCAAGGCCTTTGTGGACCTGACCTTCCCAGGTGTGTGAGGCTGCACTGAGGGCTTCTGTACTCTGCCCTGCCAAGTCCCACATTCCTGACCCCTACGATGAGGGCCATGATTCCATAGGCCCAGGCTGTCCTCCTCTGGCCCTCCAGCCCAGTCCTCATGGAGATACCTTTGTGTAGGCAGCACCCTGGAAGATGAGCACCAAGGGATGGTTCATTACCACTTGCCTGGAGATGACCTCAGCTTGGCGAAGGTGAGCACATACGTGGGCATTGAGAGAGCATAGTTCTGATGTCACCTGTTTTCTGGTGTTCTCTCTTTTGGGTGGAAGTCACGTTCACTGCTGCTGCAGTTCCTCTCTGACATCTCCATGGCAACATTCATATGGATTTCATAGAAGATAAGATATATGAGCTGAAAGTAACCTTGGAGATCAGCTCCTCCTCATTTCACCGAGAGGGCAGCAGGCCCAGACAGGGGACACTACATACCCATGGTCGCATAGCAAGCCAGGGACCCTGCCATGGACTCTGCCTCCTGAAACCATTCCCAGCCCTGGTCCCTTTCCCAGAGACTGCAGATAGCTGAATTCCACAGAACTAACTTGTTGGGAAGTGCTCTGTGGGTAGAGCTGAGAGATAGAGGAGTCTTTTGGGGGACTTGTCACAACCCCAGGTTCCCCTCTTCTTTCTACCCTCTGCTGTCTCCCCTCCCTTCCCCTGTGCCCACCACCCACAGCAGCTTCCTCCCTTCCCACAGGTGTTTGGCACTCTGGAGCAAGCCAAGGGGAGGTACATGCTGGATGACTACTCGGTCAGCCAAGTCTCCCTGGAGGACATCTTCCTGAGTTTCACGTGCCCTGGGCCCCCCACCCAAGGGGAAAACAAACGAGGACAAACAGAGCCAGCAAGCTCTTTATTGCTACCTCCCACCCAGCCTCCCTCTCCACCTCCCACCCATTCTCCCACCCAGCCACTCTCTTCACCTCCCATTCAGGCTCCCTCCCCACCTCCCACACAGCCCCTCTCTCTCCCTCTCTCCCAGCCTCCCTCTTTGCCTCCCTCTCCATCTCCCTCCCAGCCTCCCTCCCAACCTCCCTCACCACTTCCTTAAGAATCTGTCTTGCAATAATAAAGAGTTCCCAGTGCCAGGTTAGCCCATGGTGTGCACAGCCTGCCATGGGCTGCGAGGGTTACCGAGGCAGCTCATGGACCCAGTAAGCTCAACTAGGGGGTTGGGGGTGGGGATGGCTCTCTGCCAGATTGAGGCCACTCACTTTAAAGGACTAGTGGAGGACCCAGGTGCATTTCAGTGGAAAAGGATCCCCTTGAGTCCCACCTGGATGACCTATGATCTCATCGAGACCTGGCTGTGAAAGCAACTGCAGAGAAATACCTGCTGTGTCCTCTCCAGGAACAGTGGTCTGAGGGTGACCCTGGTTGTAATGACACCGTATTTCTGAAGGTAGGAAGAGAGACAGATTAATGAGTTTGCAGCCTAAGTCACAACTTTTCAACATGTACATATTTAGGTTTGCTCTCCCCTGGCCCCAGCAAATGTTAGAGTGAGCCTGCATATGACTTTACACCAACCCGTGAAGTGGAAGTGATTGTTATACCTATTGCCCAGATGAGTGAGCTGAGATTTAGAGATAATCAGCAATCCTCCATAGTCAACAGGTATAGAGCCAACATTTGACAAGTGTTCTTAAAATGACGTTCCTGACCACAACATCAGCAGCATCCAGAAACTTTTTAGAAATGAAGGGTCATGGGCCCCACCCCAGGCCTGTGGAGTGAAAAATTTGGGGATGAGGCCCAGCGATCTGCGTTGAAATGAATCCCATGTTCAGAGGTGCTTCAAATGTAGTTCAGGTGTGAGAACCATGAGCCAAGGCCTATGTGCTCTGGACTATCACCCCATCCAGCCTGTGAATGTGAATGAGAAAGGAATGAGACAGATGTGGCTTTGCGCTTCTATCACAAGGATCTCCTCTCGGACATGCCCCGTCAAGTAGCCTTTCTCTCTTCAACCGGGTCACTCTGGTGCTTCTAAAAAGCCCCCTCTGCTCCTCCTTTGCCAGGTAGTTCTCTCCCTCTCTTCTCAGCCAAGCTCTGGGAAAGTGGCATCTACCGTCTCTGCCCATAATTCCTACCTCCCATCATCACTCACCCCAGATTACCACATTGTCACATTGTCACACCCTTGGCTGCCACACCCATTGGTTTCTCCTTACTTTTTCCACATGACTGCTCTGTGACATTTCATAATATCCCCTGCCACCTTCTGATGAAAGCCTCTCCCCACTGCTTCTGGCTTTCTGCCCCTCAATGGCCCCTCCTCTGAAGGCTCCTCTTCCTTTCTCTCTGAACGGTAGGATCATTCAGGCTCCCAGTCCACTTCACGTTCCTTACTCTCCCTTCTGTACCCTGCCACCCTTGAATTCCTTTCTCATTCACCTCCAGGCCTTCAACTATCATCTTATTCAAGCCAGGAACTTCCCTGAGCTCCCAACAGTCTAGATTTTCCCAGTGAATTCCTTCAGTTTCTTGTAGCCCAATGGGAAATGAGCTCATCACCCCGCTGGGTCCTAAGAACTCACTGCCAGGGCAGTGGGCGGGGGCTAAGGCAGGCATGGCTGCAGCATGGCTAAGAGGAGAACACATGTTTATTGAAAAATAAGAAAATTTCACCTCTGAATAAATAAGAAAGTGATAAGAACATAAAGAATAAGACAATCGAGGAACTTCGAGTGACCAGGGATGTCGATGTGGACTCCACGATGTAGTACCACAAGGGAGTTAGAGCAGTCAATGGTGACTCACTCACTCATTGAATCCAGTTTATAAGTACCTTCGAGGTACTGAAAGAGTGCACCTTTTCCCCAGGGGAGATTTGTAATGAAGCAATAATACAAGGGAGGAGGACAACAAATTGGGAAACAATAATCAAAGGAAACAAAGGTGTGAGGATGAGAAATCTTAAGTCCTCCATAGATTCCTCCCTGTCTTTGTGTGTGTGTGTGGTGGGGGTTGGGGAGGGGTGGGGAGATATGGGACATCTGGGGAGGAAGCCCCATGCATGTTCAGCTCTATCCACTTGTTTTCCTGTGCACATCACCCTTACCACCTCCACCACCCTCATCTTGCAGAGCCTCAGCCCCTTGTCATTTTGGGACCACTGAGACTGTCATAATCTATGTTGCAATCATACATCTCCTCACTTCTCCATCTCCTGCTCCAGATGGATATGGAGCCTTGGCACCATAGGGTTTAGTGAGCACAGGGGTGGGGACACAAAAGAGGGGAGATGATGCTGACTAAGGACATGGGGAGAGGGGTCTGAGCCATGACCCAGATTCCTTGTCTTCTCCAGGAAAAACCACTCTGTCCTCCCTCAGATACTTCTCCCAGAAAACTGCATTTCTTTCCTTGTCAGAGTGTCTCATGAAAGAGGTGGGATGTGAACTGGTTCCTGAAAGACAGGCCGGGTGGGCACTGCCTAATATATCTGAACAGAATGTTCGGCTGTGGCAGGCAGCAGCCATTAAAGCTAGCAGGTGCACTTCTCTTTTAGGAAGGACACCCAGGTGGCAACGGGGAGATGTTGAGAAGATTTGGGGAGATAGCTGATCAAACTGAGAGTGCTAGGTCTTGCCCAGGGGCAGGTACGGAGAAAGGGTCTAGGGTGAGCCACGTTCCTCGGAAAGTGGGGAACAAATATGCTGGCTGAGTCAATGAAGACTTCAAAGCCCAGGTCTCAAACTCAACTTTCTGCATTACAGTCTATGCAAACTGTAGGTGGGCCGCGAACAAGGCATCTTCTCGCCAGAAGCACTGGCGGGAAGCAGGACGTGCGACCTCTGGGAGAGGGCCGTATATCAGGGCCTCCTGGGAGCCCCGCTGCCGCGAATGCCAGCTTGCCAGCGTCCACAGAGGTAGACAACCCTGTCGAGGCCACAGCTGCACCGCGCTCTCTCCGCCAGACCCCGCGTCCGGAGACGCGGCCGGTCAGCACAGATCTTCACTGACAACCCACTGCGCGCCGTAGCTTCCAGTGGCCAGGACCTCTGCCGAGTCAGCAGCGAGGCCCAAACTTCGAACAGCCCAGGACTACACGAGCCATTTCAGACTGCAGAAGCCCCTGCGGGGAGAGACTAAGCCGCGATCCTCCGAGACCCCCCCACCGCCCCGGCCGAGAAGGCGGGGCAACCGCGCGGGTTTCACCAATCAAAGGCCGGTATTCGAATTCGCGTCCTGGCATGGCCAATCGAGGGCGTCCGCGGCCGGCGGGTTGGGCGGACCTGGGGGCGGGGCCCTGTGGACCCGCGGCGCGCGCCCCCCTGCACCGACCAATGGGAGCGCCCAGTGCGTTTGAAAACTAGGGCGGGCAGCGGGGCGGGTCTGCGCGTGCGTGCAGCGGCGCGCACAGGGCCAGCGGGCGGCTGGAGAGGCTTAGACCACAGTGACGACGGCTGAAGAAGCGGCGCGGGCAGCGATGGGGAGCGGCGGCGGTGAGCACTGGGCGCGGGCGGAGGAGGGATGGCGGTCCGAGACTGCGCTGGCCAGCTGGAGCCCTTTGGCCTGGGGTGCGGTGGTCCTGGTGGCGCCCGCCTGGCGCGAGGTTTAAATGCCAAGTAGCGTCCAGAACCCCGTAAAAGACCCGCGCGGGCCCCGGCACCTGTTGAGGGCTGTGAGCGCGGCTGCGGCTTCGGTGGTTATTACCATGGCGGTTAAGCGTTTCCACGTCTGTCTTAGAGCAAGGGAATGAGAACTGCGGTCTGGTAAAATTTGTGTAATCTATGGGAACTGGTCGCCCTGCATACAGGTCTGGCTTTCGCAGAACGTTAACTGCTGGTGGGAAGACCCAGGTGAAGAGCAGGGCTCTGAGTGAGGGGAGAAAAGTACAGTACCGTGGGGTGTGGGGGAGGGGTGAAAGAGTCGTGTATAGGGAAGACAGGAGGGAAGAGCGGGTGGAAAACCAGGTAAAATGGAGGTGAGGAGCTTCTGCCTGGGAGCTTCTAGGTTGTCCGCTTAGAATGAAGAAGGAGCTGCTAGAGTTGAAAGGAACCCCCTATGGGGAGAGGACACTGGGCAGCTCCGGACATCCGCAGAGTTGGGACCGGTCTGGCCTTCAAGTTCAGCCTTTGCTTCCCTGCTGGGCTGACCCTCCTAGTTTGGACTCAAAAACCAGATTGTTCAAGCCCACATATCCTTATTGAACATTATGCATTTTTGTAATGTGTTCAAATGGAAGCAAAGAAATTAGCAAGGGTCCCAGGGGGCTTCATTGAGCGTCAAATGCCAGGAGATCTTCATCAGCATTGGCTTTTTCCCTCATCTTATTGTCATTTGGGCTCTAGATCAGGAAGTTTCCCAATAGCCAAGTTACATGGTTCTTTGCCAATCACCATACATACTGAATATTTGAATGAATGATGATGTTTTCTGTAATCCTTATAATATTACTCCTTTATTCAATCTTTGTTGGGACTAGAAATATGGCTGGTTCCTTTTGTGGGGCAGAAGACAGTAACTAGTAAATCATATTCAGATATAATTTTTCACATCAGTAGAACTTCTTTCCAACACTTCCATCATTTAGACCATTCTGATTTCTTTTTTCCTTAAGTGATCCACTGTAGATGTGCCAAGTGTTTCTGTTACCCTACAAAGCGAAGAATAAGAAGGAGGCCGCGAAACCTAACCATCTTGAGTCTCCCGGAAGATGTGCTTTTTCATATCCTGAAATGGCTTTCTGTCGGAGACATCCTTGCTGTTCGAGCTGTAAGTTGTCAGATGAAAATAGTGTCAGCCTTAGTGTTGTTTATAACATCAAAGCCTCATGTTCTTAAATGTCGGAACAGAGCTTTGGCTACAAAAGTAGACAAGAGAAACAAGGATAGTATTGTTAATGGATGCTCAAGGTATAGGAAAGCTGAAACGTAGCACACTCATTGTAATGTTTAACAGAAAGTACCCTTTTATGACAGTGAAATTTCTTAAGTGAAATCTCTTAAGGAATAACATATGCTAAAACATATAATATTGTATCTCAACTGTAATCGAAAAATAAATTTTAAAAATTTATTTTTAAAGAAATAAGCTGGTATTAAAAAGAATAAAGTATATTCTTGAAGACAAATACCATGTAACATTCAGCAGTGAAAGGGACTCTGGGAGGTATTTTACAGATATCAGAACTGCAGCCTTACTTCTAGTAACTTAATTGAGGGCATATAGTGAATTAGTGGGAAAACAAAAACCCACTTTTCCAACTCCCAAAGCCGCCTCCATTTTGGTCATAATATTCATGGGTGCTGAGTTTCCAATGACAGTGGGAACATTAGTGCTTAAAATGCTCATTTGTGCTTAGGGCTCCCGCCAAGGGCAGAGGCTCCGGGTCCTACCTGAGGCTGCTGTCACATGTGCCAGTCTTTTCCAAGAGCCCTTGTTGACCTCCAAGCTCCAGCTATGCTCCTACTAGCAAGGCCCCAGTTAGAGGAAAACAAAACAGATTTCTGTCCTACTTGTTCCTGTAGAGTTGGTTTCCCTGACCCTTCCGGAAATAAACCCTTACAGAGGAGTTATCTCCCCTTTTTCAGCCCAGGTGCTTATTTCCTCTTCCAGGACCACTGTCCCCACATTTAAAGCTGCAAAGAAACTTGTTTCTGGACTCTTTTCTCTATTCAAAGCAACTATTGCTTTGAGACACAGACTGGGACCTTTACTACAGGGGTGAGGAAGGAAACAGGAGACCTTTTATCCATCTACATCCTGTCTTCAAAAGCTCTAGGAGCAGATCTTCTAGGAGGTCCCTTGATAATCCCCCCTACCCATCTTGCTTCCATTGTTGTGCAGGTACACTCCCAGCTGAAGTACTTGGTAGACAACCATGCCAGTGTATGGGCATGTGCCAACTTCCAGGAGCTGTGGCCTTCTCCAAGGAACCTGAAGCTCTTTGAAAGGTATCTCTGCACCCTGAGAACAGCTTGGCTGTCTTCAGGCCTCCCTGATATGCCCGCCTGTGTTCCAAGACCTGACCTGAGCTCTTGTTGTAGCCCCTATCAACACCTTATCCCAGCTGGAAGCAACTGAGGGCTGTCAGTCTCATCCATTGGGTCATATAGCTTTAAGAACAGTCATTAGTCATCCATGCCAGTAGTACATGTATGAATCTCATTA
Source organism: Rousettus aegyptiacus (assembly GCF_014176215.1). Classification (NCBI taxonomy): domain Eukaryota; kingdom Metazoa; phylum Chordata; class Mammalia; order Chiroptera; family Pteropodidae; genus Rousettus; species Rousettus aegyptiacus. The sequence goes on along the minus strand of NW_023416311.1, from coordinate 14,971,930 downwards.
GTCACAACAGTGCTGAAGGGTCCCAATTGGGCTCTGACCCATCCCATGTGACTCAAACACAGGTCACTTTTGTGTGGAAACTTCATGCAGCGATTTTGTTCGAAATCATGTGATTGAAATCCTATTGTATTTCATTCATTGGCTAATCCCACCTTCCCAGCCCTGAGGGCCATGAGCCCCAGTGTGCCAGTGGTCCCAAGCAGGCCACCTGAGATGTCATCTACAAACTATACAACTCAACCATTTAAAATGTGCAACTCAATGGTTTTTAATATGTTTACACAGTTATGCAGCCACCAACACTGTGTAACTTTAGAACATTCTCATTACCCCAAAATGAAACCCTGTACCCAGTAGCAGTCACTTCCTATTTTACCTGCAATCCCCCAAACCCTAGGCAACCACAAATCCACTTACTGTCTCTATGGATTTGCTCATTCTGGACATTTCATATAAGGATTCGTATAACATGTGGCCTTTCGTGACTGACTTTTTTCACTTAGCATGTTTTCAAGGTTTATACATGTTGTAGCATGTCACAGGTAAATGACATGGGACTGTATTACCTAAAAAATTTTCCATTCAGAAAACAACTATTTTAGCTTCGATTGCTGTGATGGAACATAACCTTTATGGAATAAAATCATGTGATGTTTTATGTTTTTAACGCTCTAGGGCTGCTGAAAAGGGAAATTTTGAAGCTGCTGTGAAGCTGGGCATCGCCTACCTCTACAATGAAGGCTGTAAGTCCTTGCTCCACTTGATGCTGACATTTTAGAACAAGCAAGAGCCCTTCCCAGTGTTTGTAATTCAGTTACTCTTGTGTCTGGTGGTCTGCCTTACTGTCTCCTGCAGGGAGCTTGTGCCAGAGGTGCCCTGCTGAAGGGCCCATTGATGAACTTTGATTTTATAGGTTGGGGGAGTCCCCTCTTATTTTAATAAACACTTTAATTTCAGTTGGCAAAGAATGACTGAGCAGAGACTCATAATGGGGGCTACTTGGGCAGCCAGCCTTCCCCCAACTGCCTGCCCTCTGTCTGATTAACACTGCAGCCCATGCCTGGGCTGGGGCTCCTCTCAGCCACAGTTCTTCTCTGGAACACTGGGGCAGAAGTCAAAACATGCCTTATTTCATAGAGTTTCAATAACACAGGTAGCCAAGGCTCCAAGAAGGAGGCAGGTATAAGCAGGTCACAGCTGGCCAGGTGCCTGAATTTCTTCACCCCCCTAAGGGTGATTCTCCCCAAGGATCTATGTGGCCTTCTCCCAATTCTTGTCTGTCTGCTCAGCACACCAAGGAACCAGCCTATGGACCATCCTGTCCCAGTTCCCAAAAGGCATAAAGACTTGGGTATAGCCACCATTATTCTGCTTTTAACAGATCTGGTGTCTTGCTGAGTTGACAACTGTTGTGACTAATGAGCATTCCTCTTCTAGGCTTAGGAGAGCAGCAGTCCTGCCCCCACCAGACAGCGGTTCGCAGATAGAATTCATGTACCATACAACTCACCTGTCTATAAAGTATACAACACAGCGGTTTTTAGTATATTCACAAAGTTGTGCAGCTATCACCACTGCCTAATTTGGGAAATGCTCATTAACTCAAAAAGAAACATGTATCCATTAGAAGTTCCCAGCAGGAGGGAGGGTGGTCATAAGACACCTGTGTGTAAGGGGACACCTTCCCAACCTTCAAAATCCATGCTGCTGGGAAGACCCTGGTGGGCTCACATGATTCACAAAGTAAGGGAAGAAAAGGAAGTAGCCCCTGTCCTGGAGGGCCCTTCTTTCTTAAAACACCAGCAGCTTTGCACTCCAATGGGCTTAAGGTTTTAGACTTTCACAAAAGACCGTGGAGAACTTTTCACATTTATCCTCCAGGGATGTCTCTGGCTTACTTTCTGTTCGCCCTCCACAGTGTCGGTATCTGATGAAGCCCGTGCAGAAGTGAATGGCCTGAAAGCCTCTCGCTTCTTCAGTCTCGCCGAGCGACTGAATGTCAATGCTGCCCCTTTCATTTGGCTCTTCATTCGCCCACCGTGGTCGGTGTCCGGAAGCTGCTGTAAGGCCGTGGTTCATGAGAGCCTCAGAGCGGAGTGCCAGCTGCAAAGAGTGAGTCCTAGTGAGGGGTGCATGTAAGGCAGGCCAAGCTGGGCAGTCCAAGCCCCATAGGATCCTGGGAGGCAAGAAATCCTTGAGGGAAGATGCTGTGGACCTCATAATGTCAGGGATCTGAGGGCAGTGGAGGTGCAGAGAATTAAGAATGTGGATGTGGGAGTGTCCGGAAACAACCCAGCAGGAGAGGAGGCCTCAGAGCTAGTGGTTAGGGGAATCAGACTGGACTGTGGGCACATTGACAGCTGAGAAGGCAAAACAGAAGCTCCATGAAGGTTCTGTCCTCTGCGCAAAGGGGTGGTTAAGAGCCACAGGACACACAGACTAGGAGGGCAGTTCTTGGACATTCTCTCCACTGACAATCACAGCTCTTTCTTCTATTTCAGACTCACAGAGCATCCATACTGCACTGCTTGGGGAGAGTTATGAGTCTCTTTGAGGTGAGTGGAGTTATCCATTTCACTTGGATTCTGTGTCCCAGGCCTGGTTAAGCATATGGAGTATAGTAGCTCCACATTTTTGTGCTGATTACCTTCCTGGCAACCACAAACACTGAGGACCAGGAACTATGTGAAGGCAGCAGAAGGGGGCATCCAAGGTTCAAAGCTAAAGTGAGCCCTGACGTGAGAGGCCATGTGGAGCCAGGCAGAGCATCTAAATGCATTGGACCACAGTCTTTATTCGTTTTATTGCTCTGCTGTTGGGGGGCCTCTCCCACTCCTTAAACAAAGCTCTGTACATCTGAGAAAGTTTTAATAAGCTTTGTGATTAAGGAACCCCATCTAGAGCAGACTCAGGAAAAGTAGTGTCTTCTGGTGACAGGTGTGTGTTGACAGTAACAGGAAGGGCACTGAACACGAAGGAGGAGGTAAGGGAGCCCCAAGATAGCCTCCAACATCACTGGGAGTGATTTAGTGTGGAGGGTTGGCCCTCCAGGTGACCCAGGGTCAAGCCAAACAGTGTCCAAGAGAAAGCAGGGCCTGTGAGAGCAGAATTTGTGAGTTTGCTTTCTACATTGGGTGTCAAATTGTATATCTTTAAAGAAGTTATTTCTACTCCAGTTTAGTTAACTCATTTTATTAAAGATCAATGCATATGATCACTTAGAGGTAAGAAGAGAGATGAAGATGGTTAGTAGAATGACTTAGGAGAAAAAGACAAAAAGAAGAACAAACTGCTTGGATTTATTCCAGGATGAAGAAAAAAAGAAGCAGGCTCATGACCTGTTTGAAGAATCTGCTAATCAGGGATGTTTGACCAGCTCGTACCTCCTCTGGGAAAGTGACAGAAAAACAGATGTAAGTGGACCTGGGTCTGCGGAGGAGAGGAGTTATTTTGTCCATAGACACAGTCTCCAAATTGGCCCTTGAAGAAGTTGTCGGCATAGGGGGGATCCTCATACAGCTCCTAAGCCCCTTGGAGCCACTGCTCAATGGGCTGCTTTCATTGCTGCCCCAGAATAGCCACTGTCATGGGGGGGAGGGGGGATAAAAAACTGGGAAGAAAGTCCCTTCAAGGAGGACAACAAATTGGGGTAGGGGGGACATTTAAAGACCCTATGGGTCATTTCTGAGCTTCTCCAGAGATAAAACCATATAAAGTCATGGTGACTTTCTCCCATTGACAGATGTCTGATCCTGGACGATGCCTCTACAACTTCCGGAAACTCAGGGACTATGCTGCCAAAGGCTGCTGGGAAGCACAGGTAAAGTGGGAGCTGGCCTTTGTCCTTATACCTTTTGGGCTCCCACTCAGGAGGCAGTAAGACTGGCCCCGGACTGGAGCTGGGTTTTAAAGGAATCTAGTTCTGGAGTGTGTGTGGAGGAGAGCCCAGAGTGCCTCTTTCATCTCTGCCCATCTCTACCCCATCATCTCAAAGCCCATTGTCCCTAAGCCAGCCACCCTCTTCATTTCTAAGTGCTTATGGACTGTATCTGCTATCAAAATTCATACTGTTAACTTAAAGTTATCCTGTAAGTAAAGCTTATCTCAGCAGCAGAATTCAAGGCTCCTTAGAGCAGATGGGCATCTAGAGTGCTGGCCTTTTCGCTTCATGCGACCTGCTCACCAGTGTCAGAACCAGGACACCAGGGGTTTTTGGTGTTCTCAAGGCACTCTCTCCTTACATCTGTAAAGTCATGGTTTCAAGACAAATCAAAGAAAGCCAGGCAGATAGAGGCTCAACCACCTAAGCGGGTGATTGAGAGTTGTCTACTCTGAAAAGCTAAGAAAGAAAATCACAAAGCTGTACATGGCCCCGGCTGACAAGTCACAGAACACTGTAATGTTTGTGTCCAAAAGGGCAGTCAGCAAATTTACAAGACATATAACAATGTGATTCTATTGGAAGCTCAAACTCATCAATAAGAAAAGTAAGACCGTAACTAAAGTCCACAGGGCCTCAGTGCCCTTCAGAAGAAACAAACACGACTGGTGCAAACGCAGAGCAGCAGCATTCTGCTCAGCGCTGGTCAGAAGGGCACATGTTTCAACAACATCTCAGCATATGTATGTGCTCTGTTTTTCAGTGGATCCCTATTCAGAAAATACACATTTTTAACAGTGTCATTTTTGCTGGTAAAGATGTGATAAAATAGTCTTCCTATTAGTGGGGGCGAACATCAGGTCCGGCCTTTCAGAAAGCACTTGGACACAAGTAGCAGAAGGCTTAGCAGAGCCATTCTTGTGTATTGACCACATGAGCAAACAGGTGCAGGTGCTATACAGTCTGCACAAAGATATCTCACAAATAAAACACATCAGAGACACCCAAAATGGAAAAATAGGTGAAACATGCTTACAGATATTTCATATCCTAAGGAACCATGTTATTAGGTGGGCAAGGAAACGATGTATATATACTGTGATCACAAATGCATATACACACCGCTACAAATGCATAGAAAAATCTGAAAGGAACTAGAAATAGTGACAGTAACTATTTGAGGGCTTTGTGGGTAGGTGCTGGATGGTTCTTGTCCAAAGTGTTTGACACATCTCAGTTGATCCTCACATCCATCTGCCAAAGCAGTGCTGTATGCCACTTCATAAGAGAAACTGAGGTACAGCAGTTCCCCCAATTTTCTAGTGGTCACATACCCAGGTTTTAAAGCCAAGTCATGTGAGCCCCCAGTATGATCTTTGCCATTTTGCTATGAGGCTTACCCCTGAAATGTCCAGCCTTCACAATTAGGGGGTGAGCAGAAACAAAATTTTTTTTAAAAGTTGGCAGAAGACTTAAATTGGCTGAAGAGCTGTACCAGGGTTGGAAGGGAACTGACATTCCATTATATACCTTTAGTCCTTTTAAAAATTCTTTATCATGGAATAATATTACTTATTTCAAAAAGAATACTTAAAATCTTAGTCATGCTGGTTCCAGAAGGCTTACAAGGCCTAAGGAGGGCAAATGTTTATACACATCTTCTCCCTCAACAAACAGCCTTTCACATTCGGAGATAAAACCTCAAAAGCCACTGCTTTGCACTCATTTTCTGTGCCTTTCCTTCTCAGGTGTCTTTAGCCAAAGCCTGTGCAAATGGAAACCAACTTGGATTAGAAGTGAAAGCTTCCAACGAGATAGTCTGCCAGCTGTTTCAGGCCTCCCCTGCTGCCAATAAGCAGGAGGTTTTTTCCATGCAGAAGGGACTCAACGACACAATGAGGTGAGGGTTCAAGCCAGAGCTTCTAATCAGGAGGCAAAGTGACCAGTGGTCTCTAGAGTGAAGAGAATTGTCTCTTCTGTTTCACCTAAGCCACCTGTCAAAGAGCATCCTGTGTTGTCGACCTCACTAAGATCCCCTCATTCATGTGTGGGTGTGTGTTTTCTAAAACCAATAATGCTTAAGTTATTCAGGGCTTCGAAGAGAAAATATCCCATGTAATGTCTGCTCTCTCCAGTTTTCCTTTTTAAGCCTCAGAATAAGTTAAACCAATTTAAATAGAACAAAAACCAATCTTTATAAAATGATGGGATTCATATCTCCAACTTCCGAAACCAAAAAACCACCTTTTCTTTACAACCCATCCTCATGAGCATCAACTTGGTTTGTGAAACAACATGGCCATCCGAGCAAGCCTGAACCAAGGACTTATGCCTTCCAGGGCCGCTGCACTATGCCTGGCAGCGTGAAACCCCAGCATGACCTACCTCTTCCTACAGGTCCATTTTTCTCCCAGGTTTAGAGATAAGACACTTGTACATTCAATCACAGAACATGTTAATAAAATGGAAAATGTGAATAAATTTTTAAGCTTATGCAAGAGATTTCAAATACATTTTGGATTTATAATGGGCAGGCTCTGGCTAAACTGCAGCAGTCAATGCCCAGCACATAGTAAGTCCTCACACTGTAGGATGCATCCTTTGTTCCCACGTTAAATGTCACAAAGCTATTTTTTTTTTTATTCCGCCCCCCTCGACTTTATTGAAATATAGACAGTTGCTCATATTTACATTGTACAATTCAATGACTTTTTTTCAATTATAATTGGTATACAATAATATATTAGTTTCAGCTAGTTGTTCAGCATGGTGATTAGAGATCTATGTAACTCACAAAGTGATTACTAAATCTAGTACTCCTCTTCCCCCTTACATATTTATTACATTATTAACTACTTTCCTTATGCTACACTTTATATCTCCATGTCTATTTTGTCACTTTCCATTGGTACTTAATCCCTTTGCCCTTTTTCGCTGTCCTCCCCACCCCCCTCTCATCTAATAGCCCTCAAAATATTCTCTATCTATGAGTTTATTTCCATTTTTGTTGTTGTTTATTCTTTAGATTCTAAATGTATGTGAAATCATGCAATATTTCTCTTTCTCTATCTGACTTATTTCATTCAGCACAATATCCTCTACGTCCATCAAGGCAATGTCTTTCCATCCCCTTCCTTTTAGTCTCTGTGTGTCTTTTAAGCTGAGTTTAAATCTGAGTGAGCCACTTGTAGGCAGCATATGTAGGGGTCTTGTTTTCTTATCCATTCAGCCACTCTATCTTTTGGTTGGAGCACTTAATTCTTTTCTGTTTGAGGTACTTGTTGGTAGGAATGTAATTTTTTCCATTCTTTATTCTTGTTTTGATACGTATTTTTCTCTTAAAGAAGTCTCCCAACATTTCCTGTAATATTTGCTTGGTGTTGAAAATTTTCCTTAGCTTATTTTTGTCTAGGAAGCTCTTTATCTGTCCTTTCAATTCTAAATGATAGCTTTGCTGGATAAAGTTTTCTTGGTTGTAGATCTTGAGTTTTCATCACATCGAATATTTTGTGCCAAGCCCTTCTGTCCTGCATTGTTTCTTTTGAGAAATCAGCTAGCTGCCAGTCTTATGGGTACTCCCCTGTAGGTAACTAGCTGCTTTCCTGTTGCTGCTTTTAAGATTCTCTCTTTGTCTTTAAGTGATGGCATTTTAATTATAATATGTCTTGTTGTGGGCCTCTTTGGGTTCATCTTTTTTGGAACTTTCTGAGCTTCCTGGGGTTGTAGGTCTATTTCCTTCACCAAGTTAGGGAAGTTTTCCAACATTATTTCTTCAAATAGCCCTTCAACTTCTTTTCTTTCAGGTACCCTTATGACACGGATGTTTTTACATTAATTGTCTCATAGGCTCCTTAACTTATTATTATAGTCTTGGCTTCTTTTTTCTTGCTGTTCTGATTGAGGGTCCTTGGCTTCCCCTTCCTCTATATCTAAGTGGTTCAATCCTCTTCTTTATCCACTCTATTTATTCCCTCTAGTATACTCTTCATCTCAGATCATGTGTTTTTCATTTCTGACATTTCCTTTTATAATTTCTATTTCCATTTTTATATTTTTTATCTCTTTGTTAAAGTTCTCATTGAATTCATCTACACTTTTCCTAAGTTCATCTTTATAACCTTTCTGTGTCTCTTTCTATGTACTAAGCAATGCTCCTAAGTCTTCCAGTCTTATTAGCACAGCTTTATGATGTAGGTGTCTAGTGGCACAGTCCTGAGAGGGATTTGGCTGCAGGCCAGGTTTAGCCCCAGCCTGTGCCCTTCCAGGGCCACCCTTTAAGATTCAGCAGGCCATCCATAGTTGCTATGTTTTTAGTTGCCTCAAGAAACTACACCAGAAACCAAGGCCAGCTGCCACTAGTGTGAGTCTTGGTGCTGCTTAGTAAGGAGCACCAGACTCACGGAGGACACAACTAGATGTGGCTTGGGTGGGGCTGTGAGTTGGCGGAGGCGGAGTTTCAGGGAATCCTCTGGGCGGAGCGACCTCTATTGATGATGTTCAGCTGTGGCCAAGCTGTGTTCATACACTGGGAGGTGAGGAGGGCTCAACAGAGGAACAGTGGATACTGCCGGCACTTCTGCCTGGGAAAGAGCCTCGCCTCTGGCCCTCACTCTGACAACTCAGTGTACCCCTATAAGTCCCTGGTGTCCTACCCCTGGGCAGCCAACCCAGCGCTGGTGCTCAGAACGAGCAGGTCTGTCACTGTGTTTCTCAAGTATGTGTCATTGGAAACCAGCAGTGTCATGGACACATGGACACGGCCCCTTTAAGAGGTGTCTGCAGCTGCCACAGTTTCCGTCTCACTCAGCCGCTCCCGCTGGGCAGCCTCGCGTCTTTGCCCTCTCCTACCTCCTACTACTTGCAAGTTGATTATTTCTCTCCCTATTTGTAGTGCTTCTGTTCATCTAGATCCCAGATGATTTTCCTTGCTGTTTACTCTGTGTTTTTATCACAACTTTGATTTTGTTGCAAGAGGGATGAACAAAGCCTCTATCACCTAAGCCATTTGTCCCCTCTTATTTTTTTCAGAAAGCTATTGTGATTTTGAATCCTGTGCCTGTGGTGGCAGTGGCAACCCCCCACCCCATTTCTCTCAGCTCTTCCCTCTTTCTGTTAGAAGAAATATGCTGATAACACCTTGTGCCTCCTCAGTCTGCCTTTTCTCTTTTCTTTCTTTTTTTATTTTTTGGACTATTGCTATTCCTTTTTTCGTGGGTAACAAATTTTGCTTTTTCCTTTTCAAGAACTAAAGCAACTATTGAAATATCATTTCAGCCCTTGAGTTGAACATCTTTCCATTCTCTATGCCAGGCAATTGCCAACTTCCTTTGTTTTTATCGAGGTATAATTGACATTAGTTTCAGATTTAACCATTTTCAAGTATATACTTTGGTAGGTCTTTTTATAAATCAGATTGTTAAACTTGTTAATTCTGTCTGTGTAGGGGAGCTTCTTCTGTTCCAATAGTGACTGGATTAAACCTTAAAACACCTGAAGCTCATGCTCTTCCTCCTTCTGGAAGAAAATAGAGGCTTATCTTCCTTCTTCATCCCTTCCCCCTTCCGTTCCACCACCACTGCTTCTCTCTTTCCATCTGCCTATAATTGCTGCTTCTCTCTAGGCTGACATGAGGAAGCCATCCCTCCTGTCTGCAGAATCTTGCAGAATCAGTTTTTCTCTCTCTCGCTTCTGTCTTCTCTCCTTTGTTCAGAAAGTCACTTAATGTACTCGGGTATCCTTGCCATTGCACGCAGCATTCCTTGTGATGTATATATCCCTGGGCCTAGGTTTTAGCCCTCTCAAGGAGGGACCCCATCCATGTCCGTGGGCTCTGTCAGGCTGTGTCCTCCGTCAGGGTTGCTAGGTGACTGAGAACTCCAGCTCACAGGCTCAATACATCCTGCTTTGACTATGTTCTTGGCTCTTCGCTCTTATGCAGAGGTTTTTGGTGAAGGACCCCACAGGTGAGCTGTTCCTCAGGAAGAGTACAGGTTTGCAGGAGGACCAAAGCTCTTGAACCTTTGAGTGACTTTCCTCTTGTCCTGGGGTCTGTAATCTGTCCCCAGCTTTATAGAGCGGACCAACCTTGACCCTTACCTGTGAGTATCCATGCTTATCCAGTACCTAGTGGGATCTGTAGGGGAAGCAGGGACACCGATGTGTGAACCCACTTGCTTCTCAGAAACAGAGTTGAGAGACATAGGCCCTCCCCAGCCCCCTCAAACATTGCATCTCAGCCTCAGATGGTTCCTGGGTAAACTGATGGTGCAGATGACCAGCTCACTCTCTTGGGACAGAGAGGCCATTGGAAATGGGAAACAGGATGTTTGTGAATACTCGCTCTAGTGTTCAGGGGTGGTGCTCTTCCCACAGGTACATTCTAATAGACTGGCTGGTGGAAGTCGCCACCATGAAGGACTTCACGAGTCTGTGCCTTCACCTGACTGTGGAATGTGTGGACCGGTATCTACGGAGGAGGCTAGTGCCCCGGTACAGGCTCCAGCTGCTAGGCATCGCCTGCATGGTCATCTGCACCCGGTGAGAAGCCCCTCTGCAGCCAAGACCACAGGACAGTGCTGCTTGCTAGCCCTGCCCAACTTCATGGGCTGGCTTTTCAGGGAAATAAAGGCTTCAGTGTCCCACCTCATTAGATGGGTTTTATTTACAGAGTGTCTAAGTCAAGCAGTCTTCCCCACACAGGTTTACTCTGCGTGGCCACTCGTCCCAGCACATGGTCTCAGGACTCAAAATAGTTGGCTATTCTCCACAATCCTCCATCAATACCACAGAAACACTGCTTTTATGTGTTTCTCAAGTATGTGTCATTGGAAACCAGCAGTTAGTGGGTCTCAAATGCCCCACTCAACTCCCCACAGACCCCACTCTAACCACACAGACAGGGCACCTGCTCTTTGCATGGCAGCCTGCACCCTTGGCAGCTCTGGTGTTTCAAGTTGTACCATCTTCAGTTTTACCTAAATCTGCCATCCCTTAACAAATACCTGTCTGTCCTAGTTTTGCCTTTGGAAACAATGTGATTCCTACTATATATTTTGAATTTTCTAGTTTTCCTAAACCAGACATCACCCTCATATCCTACTATATATTTTGAATTTTCTAGTTTTCCTAAACCAGACATCGCCCTCATAGTCTGCCATTTCCTCTGGGCCATGCTTTCCAGACCAACCGTCCTTGTCTGTAAGGCTTGGGGAGTAAGGAACAAACTCACTGCTCATAGTGGTGTGAACTACAGATTGATTTCTTTTACACAGCAATCCAGAGGCAGAGGGTCACGTCATTGGGATGGATTTTCTGTTGCAGGAGATCACAGAGAAGCCCCAGTTTTTCTTACTCTCTGCCACCCCCATGACCCCTAAGATCACCATGTCCACCTTTGCAGCAAGCTCAGTCACATGGCTGCAGTGGAACTGGAAAGTGTGGTCTCTGGATAGTCGTGGAAGTAGGGTAATACGACCATAGGTAGTGGGAGCATGGGTGCAGACTGCTACACACTTGTCTGGGCCCCTCTTAGCATTCCAGGTCTCCTGGACAGAGATGGCTGAACAGACAGGGTCTCTGCCTCCTGGACCTAGATGGCATAATTACATCCCTGCTGTCAGAGACCCAGTTACTGGACCACAGACTGACCAGCAGTGAGATGATAATTGCTTAAAAATTTTAGAGACTGAGATGCCCTACCTCTGCTCTCAAAGCAGTACCTGTGGCTGCTCCAAGCACAGGGCTGTCGCCCACTTGCATCTCACCCTTTTGGCACCTTACATCCCAGTCCCTCTCATTCAAGCTGAGAGCAAATTCAGCAGCTGCAGAATTTTTAGTACAGAGCAGCCCCAGGCTTGGCCGCAGTCCACCCTTGCCCTCGGCAGACCACTGGACCAGCGTGTTCCCTGATAGTTGACACTGATGGAGAGTAGAGAACAGGGTGACTGCTTGCCTAAGGGACAATCAAGATTCTTGTGGCCAGACTTCATGCTGTGTATAGACCTTTGAACAACCTCCAGCTCTGTTGGCTTACCTGCCTCCTAAGTTTAGTCACTCTGTAGAATCTGGCACAAGGCAGGGCAACCCCTCCCTCAGTTGCTAAAAAGACTACCAATCACATCCTCCATGAGTACCTTTTGTAGAAACATCTGTGCGCCTGGTGGTCCAGCTACTCCCACTGGTCAATAGCTCTAATCCCTTTTCTTTTCCAGCCCCTTAGGACAGGATTGTGCGACCTTTTCAGTTCCCCTTAGTGGCCACAGACAGCCAGGTCTACTCTTTTATCCCCCTTTGTCACTGAAGCCTAAAGCGATCGCCCTGCCAAAGGAAAAGGACTCGATGGTCAGACCCTTTCTCCACATTCCAGGTTCATCAGCAAAGAGATCCTGACGATCCGGGAAGCCGTGTGGCTCACAGACAACACGTACAAATATGAGGACCTGGTGAGGATGATGGGAGAGATTATCTCCGCTCTGGAAGGGAAGATTCGAGTAAGTGGCCATTTGCTTTTTCCTTGTAAGTCAAAATAGTGGTCATGTGAGGGGGCAGCAGGAGCCAAGGGCATCCACATAGTGTTGAGCTTTCCTGCCCTGGGAAGCCTTTCTGGACCCAGAAGGCATCTTATCACCACATGCCTTGGTGTCCAGCCTGAACATTGGTTGGGCCAGACCCCAAACTGGGCCAGCCTCCTTGTTGAATGGGTAGATGAGTCCTCTCTGTGCTGAGAGCCCACTTTCACCTCCCTGTTCTGTCTAGGTCCCCACTGTGGTCGATTACAAGGACATCCTGCTGACGCTGGTCCCTGTGGCACCAAGAACCCAGCATCTGTGCAGCTTCCTCTGCGAGCTCTCCCTGCTGCACACCAGCCTGGCTGCCTATTCCCCAGCCCACCAGGCTGCAGCTGCCCTGCTTTTGGCGAGACTGATGCATGGGCAGAGTAAGAAGCCTGGGGCCTGAGGGATTTCTAGAGTTAGGAGATGATGCTCTGATACAAAGAGGAAAAGGGGAGAAAAAGAAGCAGGCTTACCTCTTCTGGAGAAGAAAACACCAGAATGGACTAAAAGCTATTCTCTGGGGGTGAGGTTAGGGATGGTTCTAATTTAAGTATTGCCCACACTGTTGACATTGGGCAGGCACGCGTTGTATGTGGGGTCTCTGCAACTCAGAGCTTGGAGAAATGCCACAACAGAACCATCTGGGCTGTGGGTGTGAGTGGGATTCAGAATGGCCCCACCATTCTTGCTTTCCTCCCCAGCACAGCCCTGGACCACTCGACTGTGGGATCTTACTGGGTTCTCCTGTGAAGACCTCATACCCTGTGTCTTGAGCCTTCATCAAAAGTGGTGAGTCAAAAAGAAATGGATCTTCCCACCCAACCTCTGCCACAGAGGCTGTGTCCTCAATTATGGGGGACAGAGGCTCTCACAAGAGGGCCATCAATCCACACAGACCTTTCCTGTAGTGATTTGTGTATCTCAAGTTGACACTTAAATATTCCAGGGCCATGTTGCTTATTTCACTTGTTTTTAACATTTGATGTGTGTGCAGCAAGCAGCTCCTCAGGCCTAATTCCATAGGCAGCAACTGTAACAGATAAAATGAGACCATTTCTTGACGGGTGGGAATTTCAGTGTACGGCACAACACGTTGTGACCTAGCTCTGGTAAACTTTGGTCTGCAGGCACATACCTGGCTGCTGCCCATCGCCGTTCAGTTTTTATACTCTCTTCCTACTCTTTGGCCCCCTCACTCTGGTCCCCACTACCCTCCCCACCATGGGCATATCTGCTAAAGCCCCCATGACCACCTCCTTCTTCCACCAGGCTGAGCTGCCTCAGTGTTCCCTTCCCCCTTGCATGAGACCAGTTTATTTCAGCTTTCTGCTTCTCCTCAGATGCCCCTAGGAGATGTACCCACTTCCAGGATTCAGAACACATCTAAAGCCTAAGCCCCATACCCCCTGCCACTTTATCCAAGCCAGAACCCCTCTCTTCCTAGGGCCATTCCTCCTCATAGATTGTATTTGGTGCTCTGTGGACAAGGCCCTGTCATCCTAGCAGAGACCTTGGGCCAGCCAATTTCTGCTTCTCTGTCCCTGCGTCCCAGGGGCTCTCGAGGCCAATGCACTTTCTTTGCACATCTCGGGATCTGATTCCCTTGGCCTCCACTGGCTGTCCATGGTCACTCCCCCAACCGCCACCTGGATTACTGCGGTGGCCACCTCTGAGCGTGTCACTTCCACTTACACCTTCTGAGTTGAGATCAGAACTCTCCAGCTCAGCCCTGATCCCTCTGACCAGCCCCTGCTCTGGCCCATCTGCTACTTCTCCCCTTTCCCCACTGTGTTCCAGCCTCAGGGTCCTGTCAGCATTTCCCAGGGGTTGACATGGGCTTCAGCCCACTGTCTTCTCCTGCAATGCCCTGACCTTATAGCTGATGAACAGGGAGTACAGGTGACAGTCGGTGGGTCAGCATGTGTTTGACCCCTTGGCTGCTCACACTAGAAATACAAATAACCATTACCAGGCTACCAAAAGTTATTGCTTAGGCTGTCCTCCTATCCCACCCCCCCACCCCCCCACCCCAGTTTTTTTCCCCAACACTGTGATGCAGTGTTGGCTCCTACATGCCGGCCCTGGGTTCCCTTGTGATCCCTGCAGCTACCTGAGGGGTTCTGTTAACCCATTTTTCAGAGGGGTCTCCTAAGACATAACAGGGAGAAGTACCAGATCCCACAAAAATCAAAGCTGGGTTGAATCTAGATAAATTGAAAACATTTATTTAAAAACTAAACTTTTTTTTAAGTATAATTCAACTACTATCAATTTTAAAATATTTTCACCACCCTCAAAAGAAACCTGCACTTGAAAAGAAACCCCCATATGTCCCCTTCCCCTCCACCCCTAGGCAAACTCTCATCTGCTTTTACTCTCTGGATTTGCCTATTCTGGACATTTCATAGAAATGGGATTATGTAATATGTGGCCTTTTGTGGCCAGTCTCTTCCAGCTACATAATGTTTTCTACTGTAATAATATTCTACCATGTGAAAGGACCACATTATGTTTACCACGTGTATGTATATCGATGGACATTAGGGTAGTTCCCTCCTTTTGGCTATTATGAATCATGCTGCTGTGAACATTCATATACAAGTTTCTGTGCAGATGTGTGTTTACATTTTTCTTGGGAATACACCTGGGAGTAGAATTGCTGGGTCATAGGTGACTCTAGTTTCAATCTTAGGAACCACCGTTTTACTTGCCATCACTGAGCTGTTTTTCAAAGTGTGTCCCCTCTCACTTCAATGAGAGAGGCTTCAAAGTCTCTCTGGGTCGGGATGCCAACAATGCCTGCCCTGGAACCTCACCTGTGCCTCACTGTTTCTCATGTTTTCCTGTTTGCAGCTTCCATGATGATGTCCCCAAGGACTACAGGCAAGTCTCTCTGACCGCCGTGAAACAGCGATTTGAGGACAAGCGCTATGAAGAGATCAGCCAAGAAGAGGTGACACCTTCTGTCCTGCTGGTCAGGGTGGGGACAGGCCCCTGCCTGCTCCTCGGGCCTCATCTTTCCCTCTGACCCTGGCTTCTTCTCAGGTGCTAAGCTATGGCCAGGTGTGTGTGGCTCTAGGAGTGAAACAAGAGAGCCCAGAACCCACATCTTTCCTCAGCACAGGAGACATTGACTCCTTCCTCAGCTCTCCCTCTGCAAGGAGAACCAAACGGTTAGTAGCCCCGCATCTGTAAGGGAACGATTCAGTGTTGGCTCTTGCATACTGGGCTTGAGTTTCCTCGTGATCCCTGCAGCTGCCTGAGGGGCTCTGTTACCCTCTTTTTCAGAGGGGGCTCCTAAAGCATAACAGGGAGAAGCAGCAGATCCTATGAAAATCAAACCTAGGTTGAATCTGGGCCTCGGGTCTGTAGGCCTGAGCTGCACTGTCTGCAGCTTCATCCTCCTTCCTCCACATGCTGTCTCTCATTTCAACGGTGCCCTTCGAAGATGGGCTTGAGCATGGGTTGAGCCCAGCTCAGTCTCTAGCCCTGCCACTCACCCATCACATATCATTCCACAGTGTTGCTGGTACTCCCTGCACTCCAGCTGTACCAGCATCTCCCTTGCTCCCCCCATTTCCACCCTAATCTCCTGTGTGTATCCCATTTGCCTCTGTCTCTCCCATCTCAATGTCCTGGCTGTACCACCTGGAATAACTTCCCCTCCCCCCTTCACCCATCAGAACTCATATTGATCCTGCAAAGTCCAGATGAGCAGGACCCTCACTGTGCTGCCAGCCCTGCCTCTGGGACTCAGGGAAAGCACTGGGTGGCTGTGTTGTCCCTGTTATACCACACTGGGGGAGGTCAGGCAGGTACCAAGGACCAGGCAGGGCCTCTCAGCACTGCCACCTGTGACTGACTGGGTTACTGGCATCCCCACCTCATAGGAAACGAGAAAACAGCCTCCAGGAGGACAGGGGCAGCTTTGTCACCACACCCACCGCGGAGCTGTCCAGCCAAGAGGAGACACTATTGGGCAGCTTCCTGGACTGGAGTCTGGACTACTGTTCCGGCTATGAGGGTGACCAGGAGAGCGAGGGCGAGAAGGAGGGTGATGGTGAGTCCCGCAGCCACAGAGCCGCCCAGGGGCTATGGCAAACAGGGCAGTGGGCAGAAGGGGGGCTCTCATCAAGGGCCCCTGGGCTTACCTGCAGAAAAACATGTCCAGACACAGGTAGACGTGAGAGAACAGCCGCTAGGACACTTCAGGTTGGGGTCAGGAGAGAGGATTTGGGCCAAATGTTTATCCAGCTTGCCTGTGTTGATGAAAGGACCTCATCAGAGCACGGGGAGAGGAAGAGACCCTGTCTGGAATTCATAATAAGATCTTTCCAGGACATTGTATGAGATGTGTTCTCCACTGCCTTGCTGGGCTCTGTGCCACATGTACTCCTCCATGGGAGGCTGTAGGAGAGGAGCCTTTGTCCCCATGTTCTCAGGCAGTCATCTGCACAGAAAGCCCAATTCAAGCACATTCTGCCAATTTTCCAATTGCTTGCTTTTGTGGACATGAAGGGGGTTAAGTAATTAGATGACCAGTTTGTTGTCACTTCCTACTGTCCTCTAAGTCCCATTGGGTACCATCCCAAGCTTGAAGAAGGCACTTCACTCTCAATTTTTTAACCCAAAGGAGATCAGTACAGGGAACTTTCTAATGATATCCAGGACATGTGGCCAAGAGCCGCACCTATCCTGGCTGAGTCTTGACTGAGCAGGACGTCACCCCAATGCGTAGGTTGCGGCCTGACCCCCCCCCCCCCGACTTCTCCCACAGTGACGGCTCCCAGTGGTGTCCTTGATGTCTCCGTCGTGTACATAAACCCAGGACAGCACTGCTGCCAGGAATCAAGCGACGAAGAGGCCTACCTGGAGGATGAAGGATGCCAGGACCTACACGCCTTGGCGCCAAGCACCCAAACACCTTTGGCCCCGGGGCCCGAGCCCCATCTCTGCAGCAGCAGGGAGCTGGGCAAGGACATTACAACCTCAGGGTATTCCTCCGTCAGCGCAAGTCCCACAAACTCCTTAGACGGCGGCCCTCCCCAATCTACCTCAGCACTGTCCCCAGGCAGTGACTCAAACACACAGCCTTGCCACCATCATACCAGGAAGTCATGTTTACAGTGTCGTCCCCCAAGTTCTCTGGAGAGCAGCGTTCCCCAGCAACAGGTGAAGAGGAAAAACCTATCTGCCCCCAGCAAGGAGGAGAACACAAACTTGGGCTTCCTAGAGCTGTGAGTGTGTCTGAATGTTTGCTTAGAGAGGGCTGCTGCTGCATAGGGAAGAGAGAACTTGGGGCACTAAGTGTCTTTCACAGGGGAGTCCCATTCAAGCCATAAGAATGTCTAAATCAGAACAAAAACTCAGATCCTTCTCTCTGAAAAGTTTAGCCTCAATGCAATTGTGCCATGTAAATCCTATTTCTTTGTTCCCTCCTGTCTGTCCGTCCTTTCTGGGAAGCTTGAGCCCATGTCCTGATAATCCTATCCCCATTCAAATCCATCCCAGAAGCCAACAATTTTCATAGTTGAGAACACATGTGAGCCAGGTAGACTGGCACAGCTCACCCCTCCCTGCATCTCTCTGGTTCAGGGTTCTAGGGAGCTGAGAGCACTGAGCACACCACCATGCCCACCTTGGCCTGCCTGGGGCATCCACTCCTTTACAGGGCAGAGGGTCTCATGGTGAGCATTGTTATGGAGTGCTTGTGGCCGCTAGGCTTGAAGTCTCTGACTTTTTGCAGGCCAAGGCCTCAATGTCTTGGTAATAGGTTCCCTCCCTCCCACACTCCCAGCTCATTTTAGAAATCTGTCCCTCCTCCCAAAATCATTTTTCTGTGTCCCCAACAGATGCTGTCTGTATGAACATCTCTCTTTACACTGAATTTCTGGGCCATTTCTTTTCCTGTATTTCCATCCTTCACTCTTCTAAGATGAAAACAAAAAAAGTTTAAATAGAAGATATTGAATTTCTAAAAACGAGATTCTTAACATTATGTAGATTCAAACCTCTCAAAGCTATCTTGATACTCTTTATGCAAAAAGAATTTTCCTAGAGAGGTTAGCCAGAAAAAAATGTCATTTGTAACATCTGAGGTGACCTAGATACAGAAGAGCAAGATGCAAAAGACCTGTCCCTGCCTGCTGGGCAAGGGTAGGTCAGCTGTGGGTTCCTGAGAATAAGTGGAAAGACTCACACTCCCCACCTCCCCCCACCCCCTGGGGGCAGCCGTAAAAGCACCTGAGGTATCTGCCAAAGACTGACCCTGACCTTTCCCCAGTTGGGATGATCACTGATACTCGCCCTGTTGTGATAGCTTATTTCCTCTTGAAATGTCAGAAAGAACCACTTGGCCACAAGTGTCCCCAAATGCTCTTGAATCAAAACTAGGGACATGGAGATGCTAACTCAGTGGTGGCTTTTTTGGGTGCCTTGGTGTGTATGTGTGTGTGTGTGTGTGTGTGTGTCCCCCAGTGGGAGCTGTCTTTTTGCTACTGTAAGAGAATTCTGACCACCCCAGGCAGGGTGTGGTTGGGGTAAGGGGACCCTGGCTTTGGGATTGCAGACCTCTCTTTTCAACTCTGTGCCCCTGGGCATGTGTGAGCCTCAGTTTCCTCATCTGTAAGATGAGGCAATAATACCTACCTCACAGGGGTGTTGTGAGGATTAAATGTGATAAGGATAGTGGCAGCTGAGTGATGTGTATATCTGAACTGTCTTCTTATATCACTTCCTATTGTCTCCCAAGTCACATTGGAGCACTTGTCCATAGCCCCTTGTCAGAATCCCAACTCTGGATAGTCCCAGCCTGCACCTGTAGGAGAAAACCACTCCACTCCAGGGGGACCTAATACCACCTGACCATAGTATAAGGTCTCCCCAAGTCCTAAGAGTCACCTTAGCGAACCCCTACTGTGATATGGGGTCTTCTTGTGTCTCCTAAATGCTGATTATACCCTTTTCCCTCCCTCATACCTCACAGAGAATGTCATGGTTAGCATGAATGGTGTCAGCCTCCACCTGTTATGCATGAAAACAGGCCACTGCAGATGGAAGGGCTAAGGAATAGTTCCAGGGCTGCCTGGGTCCCAACCCCATTACCCTCTCTTCCTGGCCCCCCCTTTATGTCTCTGTCTCCTATGGTGCAACTCCTTCCTATTGGTAACTATAAAACAGGTACCTCTCCATCTTTAAACAACCCCCCAAAGTCTGTCATCTTTCCAGCTACCCCAAGATCTCTGTGATCTCCAATTATATTGGACTTTGTCGCCCACATCACTTGTCCCAGCCATCATCTGTCCCCACAATCCCCTCCAGGGGGTCCCCTTAGTTACCAATGGCCCATACCCCATCCCTTGGATACCCTCCTTGTACAGCCTCCTATTGCTTCTTTGACACCAGTCTCTGCTGTCCACCTCTCTGGGCTCCAGCTCTCCTGTCATCCATCCCTCCCCGTCCCTGTCCATGCACACCTGCCACACCTTGAACCATCTTGCCCAGGCCCAGTGCTCCATGTGCCACACAACCCGGGTTTCCTGGGCTTCATCTTCCTCCGCCCAGGTGCCTACCTAATGTCTCCCCCCGGATGTCATCACCAGTATGTCCAAAAGTGAACACTCCCTCCCCTCGTCCCTGTTCAAATCACGTTATCCTCCCCTCTAGCGACTGTTCCCGCAGTAAACACCTATTGGCTCCTTCACGTTCCTCGCTGTGCTAGGTGACCCAGGGTCAACAAGGCAGATCAGCCCTGCTCTAGAGTGCCTTCAATAAGGGCAAAAACGAAGACAACCGTTAAGCCCAGTTGCCACCATCTACCAGAAGCCTTCGTGTCACAAAGCCCCGGGCCCAGTTCCAAGCCGTAGTCAGCGTCGGGAGCTTGGGGGGTGTTAGCGGAGCGGAGCGCCTGGGCGAGGCGGGGTCTGAGCCCTGGGCTCGGGATTGGGTAGCCCGGCCGGAAGGGGGGCGGTTCTATAGCACGGAAGGGGCGGGACTTTATGGAGGCGGCAAATCGTGAGGAATGGCTACCGCCTTCTTGCTGCCTGCCGGCTGCTCGCGCCGGTGAGCCCAGCGCTGCGGAAGGAGCGGGAGCGGGAGCGAGCGTGGCCGAAGGGCGGCTAGCCCGGATGCTAAGCCCCGAGTGTGTCCCTTCCAGGCTCGTGGCCGAGCTGCAGAATGCCTTGGAAGCCTGCGCTGAGCGACAGCGGCAGCTGGAACGAAGCCTGTGCATCTCCCGGCGACTGCTGCGGGCCTGGTACACGGACCCCAAGACCACCCGGCTAGGCTTCCCTCGAGCATCAGAACCCCTCTTAGAGCCCCTGGGCCAGGAGGCCAGGCCTGGAGCCCACTTCCGAGTTGCCGGTTGTTGGTGTCCCCCACCTTTCCCTGTAGTCTCTGAGGCTGGAGATTTGCTCCAAGGTCAGGCGACCCTCTAGGGTCTGATAAGCCTGGGCCCTCCCTCCTAGCCGTGCCACGGCTGCCCTATGTTTTCGCAGGGAACCAGCTGAGATCCCGGCTCTGGAGCCAACCTCAGGACCAGAAACTAACGAGGAGACTCCATCTCCAGGTAAACCTCAAAAACCCACCTCGAGGTGCTGCCTCTGGCCTGTCTTCTGGCATGCAGTGGTGAGGAACCTATCCTGGGGAACAGTGGTGAAAAACCACTACATGTCTCGGCTTTTGCAGCTTGCACACCCAGCCCCCAAGATCTCATGGAGCTGGAGTTTCTGACTCAGGCACTGGAGAAGGCTGTACGGGTGCGAAAAGGCATCTTCAAGCCTGGAGAAAAAGACAAGGCTTCCAGCCTGAAGTCTGGGTCCATTGCCACTTCTGCCAACACAGCCTCTGCTGCACCCCAGGCCTCAAAATCAAAACCCCCCAAGGGCACCCGCCAGACCATGGTGCATTCCAAGGGCCTCCCTGATCGTAGGCTTATGGCAGTGGGGGATCGTTCCTGTATGGGGAGAGGGGCGCAAGCTGCCAAGACTGGACCAGGCCCCAGGGAACAACAAACATTTCCATCAGTGGTTCCTCAGGCCCCAGAAGCTTTCACACTCATGGAGAAGGGGTAGGTTTCTCCAACCCTCATTGGAGGAACTGCTCTCTCTACCTGTTTAGACCCTGGCCAGCAGCTAGAATCGGGGATTTGTGGTGACAGGGAGGGCTGGGCATTGAGCTGGATATGGATTCTGGAGCACCACTCCATGAGGCCCATGCACTGAAACTGACAGAATGGAACAGCTGTCTTTGAAGGTGCTGGGTTTGATGAGCTAGGGGGGCCTGTTCCACTCTCCTCTCTAGCTGTCCAGTGCCCTATTCTGTTATCCACTCAGTCTGAGGGCTCCAGATGGTTTCTGCTCGTGGTACCCTCTCTCCTCTCTGCCAGGGCAGACCTGGACTTGAATGGGCTGGCTCCCATGGTCACTCTAGAAGCCCTGTCTGAGGAGGGGGTGAGCCTCATACCTAATTGGCCAATGAGCAGGGAGCAGGGCCTATAGCCCCAGAATGAGACAAGGCTGCTCTGAACACTGGCTTCCCTGGCAGGACCCTGCTGCGGCTGCCCATGGCCTTCAGGAAGGCGGCTTCCCAGAACTCCCGGTGAGGCTGTCTTGTGGCTGGGTGGGGGTAGAGGGGAGACAAAGGGAGCAGGGAGGCCAGGCTTCCCACCAGCTCATGGCCAAGTTGGTAAGACTTTTCCAACAGGTTCTTCTGCTTTCTTTGCTGGGTGGGGACACTACATTAGGAGAGACTGCCTAGCTAAGACTGTCATAGTTGCCTTAGATTTAATAGGCTTTGAGGCCCCCAAGCCTTCCGCTTATAAGCTATAAAACTTTGAGCAAGGCACTCCATGTATTTGAGTCCCAGTGTGTCTTCCCTGTGGAGGTGACATAGGACTAGCTTCAAGCTTCATAGAGATGTTCGCACTATGCCTGGTATAGAGCCAGCACCCAGAGTTACACTGCCAGTCTCTCTCCCCTTCTTCCTCAAGTTCTTTCTAGTGTTTCCCAGAATGGGTGAGCTCTCTGCAATGTCCTCTCAGTTCCCTGAGGCCTCCTGAGGCCCTTCCTGGCACCCAGCAGAGCCAAATACTCCAGGCTAGGGCCCCTACACTGGGCCTTGCCTATTTCCCAAGGCCTAGCGCACACGAATGGAATAATGGTCCCTCTCTGATTCCCTGGTGCCATATATGCATCCCAGCCTGTGGGCCCAGCTCAGCACTGCACAGACAAGCGACTCCATGGATGCTGCTATGACCTCCAAAACCCAGTTCCTCCAGAAATTACAGACAAGGGTATCCTTTCTGTGTTGGCTGGGTGTGGGGCAGGGTGGGTGGGGCTCTAAACCTGGTGAGTTAGAGGATCAACTCCGGGGATAGAGCCACTCCCAGTCCTCATCCTTGGGGGAGGGATGGGTAGGAAAGGAGCCTAACCACAGGGGAGTTTCCCTGACCCTTGTCCAGTCAGGCTGGCCCTGCTCCAGGATCAGTGCTCCAGAGATGGAGGCAGAGATGGGGAGCCTATGGAAGGCTTGCTCACTGCTGAGGCTGCGAATGGGGAAAGAGCTTGCAGCAGGTCAGTGGGCCCTGATACAAAGCTCAGGTCAGGGTTGGGAGGGCTGCAGGACCAACATGGACTCTGCCTGCCCTATCTGACTCTTGCAGACTTCACAGACTGGATGCAGGAGTACCGCTGTCTGCTCACCCTGGAAGGGCTTCAGGCCATTGTGGGGCAGTGTCTCCACAGGCTGCAGGAGCTTCAGACAGGTGAGACCCCACCCCACCCCTACCTGTGCTGAATTCTGGCAGGGAGTAGTTCAAGATCCTCTAGCCACAGGGCAGCATTAGGACTTAACAGCAGCCCAGGAGCAGATGTAAGCAGGCCCTTCCCCACAGTTCCTTACTGTATTGAGTTCTCCCCAGTTGTCCTGTGGGACCAGTCGGGACAACCCTTTCACCACATTCCAGACACAGAGCCCCAGCACTCTTTTAGTAGTTTGCTTATTTGTCCAGTGGTTGAAAAAGTGGCATGTGAGAATCAGAGGTACTGGCAGATGACTCACCTGGCCTTACAAGAGTGGTTGCTTGTGGACAATAAGGCTTCATCCAGGAAGCAAAGGGAGAATTTGCACTCCCTTAGAGGAGACTGGGGAGGAAGTGCCTTGCTGCTGCTCCATGAGACCAGACCTCCTGTCCTCACAGTGGTGCTGGAACAACAGCAGGGGCCGTGGCCTGAGGAGAGACTCCCCAGGACCTCATTGCCCTGTGGAGGAGGAACAGGCCCCACCTGGAACCCCCAGGTGCTGCTCTACTCCAGCACCCACGAGCTGCAGACCCTGGCGGCCCTCAGGCTGCGAGTAGCCATGCTGGACCAGCAGATCCACCTGGAAAAGGTATTTCCAGAGTAGGGGTTGGAAAGTCGATGACTGGGTGCCAGGGGAGTGTTGGCTGTGGAGAGAACTTGAGGTCTGGAACTTCCTGAGGGCTCAAAAGCCTGTCTGCGCTCCTCCCCCACCCCAGGGTAATAAGAGCGTCTGGGCCTGTGCACATGCCAGCAATGGCCAGGTCCAGGGGCAACAGGAGAGAACTGGAAGCTTTTGGAAGAGGAAGGGGCTGGAGCATGGTGCCCCCAAGTGTGCCCTGGAACTTCCCCACTCCCTAGGCCCTCCTTTGGGGGCCCTGAGCTAGCTGCCTGGGATAGGTCCCCCTTCAACCTTGGCCCCACACCTCCCTTCAGGTCCTGATGACTGAACTCCTCCCACTCATGACCACACAGGAGCAGCTGCGGCTGCCCCGGCTGGCACTGTGCAGGGCTGTGCACAGCCTGCTCTGCGAGGGAGGGGAGCGCTTCCTCACTGTCCTGCGAGACGAACCTACTGACTGAGCCCTTCCTGCTGCCAGCCCCTCTTCCCTACCCCACTTGCAGACCTCAGAATCCTGGGGAGAGGGCAAGCTGGTTCTGATGCTGAGGCTATTGGGGAGTACGCCCTTTCTCTGGTCAAAGTTAAGTGAACAAGGATTGTATGGTGGACTTGGGCCAGGATGCCTGTATTCCTTGGTGGTGGGACAGAGATAGCTCCTGGTTATTCCTGGGGAACTACAGCCCTTCTCACAGCTGCTAAACCTGGTCAAGGCTTGGCTTGGCCTTCCACAGGTTTGAGGAGACCTGAGGTGGGGCACTTTCCTTAGCTACCTCTGTTTTCTCTCACTTCAGACTTAAAAGCGGCTTGTGTGGCGTTAAAACTATTTTAGAAAGTACATATATTTAACTCATACCAAGGTAGAATGTGGTGTGTGGAGTTTTTTTGTTTTGTTTTGTTTTTTGCTTACCAAGAATATATCAAGTGTATTTACCAAGAACATCCATATCACTTCTGTATACTGTAGGGAGTGGGTAAGGCCCCTCAGGGTGGGCTGCATTAGGAACCTTATGCATTGGCCCTAGCACACCTGAAACTCCTTCCCCCAGGTGCCTAGATCCATACTGGGCACATTGGAAGACCCAAAAGCAACAGGCCTGTATCAGAATAGACAGGCACTATGAGCCCACAGCCATCTCCTGGCACCTATGCTCACCACCTCCTCTTGGGCTATTGCTGTGGCTAGTGCGGGCCCCCCACACTGAGGTACCACCAGAGAACAGGCCCTTTTACCCATCACCCTTCACCTTATTTGTCACCTTTTCTGGGGCTCCCATCTCCCCCGTTGAAGGAATCATTGCTGTGGAAGGCAGGAAAGTGTAGAAATCAAAGTCATGGGCTCAGTTCACTCCAGTCACAGATTTGGGTTTACACTGTAACTTGTTTGCTGCTATGGGACTTTTGACAAAATTCTTAAGGGCTCTGAGCTTCAATTCCATGTTGTCCCACTGTCATACTGGGTGTAGTGGTTATTAGTCCTGGGGTTAGATGAGGATGAATGACATGTGAGATACTGCACAGTGCTGGGTCCTGGTGAGGGCTGGGAGGCTATGGCATTCTTTAA
Organism: Rousettus aegyptiacus; assembly: GCF_014176215.1. Classification (NCBI taxonomy): domain Eukaryota; kingdom Metazoa; phylum Chordata; class Mammalia; order Chiroptera; family Pteropodidae; genus Rousettus; species Rousettus aegyptiacus. Next base: position 14,946,519 of record NW_023416311.1, on the reverse strand, counting down.
GTGAACCTTTACTGAGCACCTACAAGGACCAAGCACAATGCTCAGAGCTGGGGCACTAACCCTTAATATAGACAGTGACTGCAAGATGGAATAACACCAGCCTCTACCCTGAGGCACCCAGGCCCAAGAGGCAGGTAACTCCTAGATGCCAGATCTTCTGAGAGCCAGATGAAGTGTCTCAGTTATAAGGGATGAAATGAACAATGTTGAAGCAGCCTCAAGGTGGCTCCACGTCCCCTGCAGGAGCCCCTACCTGTAAGTGGCCCCACAGTCCAGTAGGCTAGAAACCTCTGACAGGGAGTCCTGGGTCTTGAGGGCTGCTGAGGACCTGATGACAAAGTAGAAAAGGAAACAACAGGGGCCTCCAGGGAGTAGAACAGCGCTGTCCAGTACCTAGGACAGGAACTGCAGAGACCGGGGAGCCTGAGGGACAGCCACCTCCTCCTGGCTACTCTTACTGCCTCCAGAGCTGCTGCCCAGGTGTTCATATCTCAAGGAACCCTTAATTCTCAGGGTGAATCCTATCACCAGCCTTACTGGCCACCCCAGAATCAGTTTCCATAGGGGTGGTGTCCACCACAATTATTTCATCTGCTAGTTTACTTGGTTTATTGTGCACCTTCACTGCTGTACCTTTGCCTCATAAGGGCAGGGATGTTGTCCATCTGGATCTCTAGTCAAGCCCAGATGGGTACCCAAAGACCCATCTATCTGGGGCTAGTGGGCACTGCTGGTGGCGGGGCAGACTGCTAGGAGCTTGTGCCTTCTTGGGCAGCAGGGCAGTGCCACGAATAGCATCTGAGGGTAGGTTTGGGACACAAGGCGCCCAGCCAGAGTAGGAAGAGAGAAATCCCTCCATATTAGCGCCTGCCTACCCTGGTTCAACGCAAGTCTGTAGGCGGCAGTGGCGAACTCCGTCCCCCTAGGTCGTCACCGCGTCCCCAGCCAATCTGCTCAGACATGGGAGCAAGGACTCGAACGCTACCCACACATCGGCTGCATGAGCTAGCCGATGGCTCTTCCCACCCCACCCCCAACCCTGCATGCATTTCTCTGCACCACCGATTGCGCCAGGAGCTCGAGGCTGCGCTACATCCTGCCTTTCGGCGCCGTGACCATCACTTTCGCTGCGCGGACACCACCTGGACCTGACCCAAGGCGCGTTGCCGGCCACGCTCCACGCAGACCTCAGGGTCCTAGCCGCCGCCTTCCTGTGCTGGCAAGCTTAGTGGCAACGGCGGCGGAGGGCCGGGTGCGGGAACCCACGAGAGCCCCCTCCCAGCAAGGTTGCGGCAATCTGGGCGCCTCCTTCCTCTGGACATCGCCCAGACCCGGCGGGTACAGTGCTCCCGGTTCGCGGAAGCCCCTCCCCAGACACCCTCCTTAAGGCTTTTCTTTCCAAACATTTGGGAGGCCTGGGCGGAAGAGGGCTCCAAGGCCATCTCCCTCCTCATTCGGGATAGGTTTATCCCTGTCTCGTATCCCCTTCCACCTAATGTTACTTTTCTGTATTTCGCTTGGCTCGCAGAGCTGGTCGCAACCGCAGAGCAGGCCTGGCTGAGCACTGGGCAGGCGGGAGTCTGCGCGACACGTGTGCAGGGTGGAGGGCGACAGCGTGACCATCCTTCTCGGGGGGAGGCGCAGCATCCACCTGCGGTCTGTCTTCCTCATTGGATTGGAAACTCCTCGAGGCATAATAGGCACTCAATAAATAAATGTGCAATACGTGACAGTGCAGCGGCCTGAGGAGTTGCAGGTGGGGGCAGGGAGGTGGAGCCTCTTCTAAGGTGCCAGGAGGGGGCAGGGCCAGCCAAGAAGTTGGAAGTGTGAGAGGCCCCAGCGGGGATCTGGGGACAGTTGGTTGCTTAGTCCACAGGAAATAATGAGCCTCGGCTAAGGGATGTGGGGGAAGGCCCCCTTAACTCCCATTACACCATCTGCCAGGACTGCCCTGTGGCCAAGAGAATGCGTAGAGGGGGCCATTCCAGGGAAGGGGCCATGCTGCCTGCACCCTCCTCCCTGGGGAGCTGGTGGTGGTGCACTGAGGCCAAGGGCTGATCTCCATGAACGCTCATGTCAGGCTTAACCCCAAGGGACTTCTTCCACTCACATCAGAAGAGGAAGCTGGGCTGCAGACAGACTCTAACGTTGACAAGGAGGGGAGAGGCTGCTCCTCCTGCTCCCAGCTTCCTCCCTTCTGGCAGAAGTCCTGAAGTCCATACAGCCAGGGTTTCCTTGGAGGCTTGTCTCAGGCCCTGTGGACCCCCTGGGCATTTATCCCCACCATGGCCAGCTAGTTGTCTTGCTTCTAACAGTCCTACAAAGGGTCTATCACAGCACCCACTCCCCTACCAGGGCTCTTTTCATCCCGGGCAGTGGTTGAGGATAGAGACCAGAAGGGCCTTGAAGAGGATGGTTGAGAAGGTATTTTTTCCCAACTTGGCCTATCCTGGAGCAGTGTATGCACCCTCCCAGCACCCTCATTCATGCATCATGCATGGCTGTTTGTTGTAAGGGGTACGTTCTCTTTATTGGGAAGTTGAGGGATGTGGCCTTTTGGCACCTGCTCTGTGAAGCAGGGGTAGACTCACAGCCTTCCTGTTGCTGCTGCCAGAGGTGAAGGGAGAGTCCAGCAGCCCCTGTGACTCTCCCAGCTCAGTCCTTCCAAAGTCTCCCATCATCTCATCAGTCCCTCCACACACCCCGCATTTATGCTGATCCATCCTGGGAAAGAGTCTGAGCAGAGAATATCAGTCGCTGCAAGTGCCCCATCACTCTGTCTTCCTGCTTCTCCCAGTTCAAGCCCTCTTGCTCCCTCTTTGGCGTCCTCCTGCCCCTCCTCTCCTAAACAGCACAAGAATTCTGCTTCTCTTTATCCTCTTCTTATGGGTCCTTGCAGCATCTCAGGCCCTGTAGAGGGTGGCAATTCCACTTACATAGACATACCCACATTGCATCCTCCACCAGCTGTAGAGGCTGCCGTAAAGTCAGCCTCCTAGCTGAACTTTCAGGCCTCAGAGCTGTCGCAGGTGGAGGTGTGCTGGTGTGCCTTGCTCTTCTGCATGAGACCAACCCCTCCTGGGATGCTTGGCCCCCCTCCATCAAGAATTTCAAGGTAGCTGAGAAGAGGTCTCTGTCCAGAGTGATTCACGGCCCCTGTTGGCTGGGGCCACTCTCAGCTGCAGCTTCCTCATCTCCAGCTGGTATCCAGATTACTAAACTGGGCTTCTACTTCAGTTTCCCTGCCCAAACCTGCTGGTGTGTGGAACAGGCTCAGGGATTCTGACACTGAGCCATCCGTTACTAGGCTCTCGCCATGGATCAAACCCTACTCCCTACCTCTCCACAGGTGATGAAGCCCGCCGTGAACCCCAAGGGGCCCTGCCACCTCATGGACTGTACCCTCACACATACATCTTTCACTTCCTCTCTGCCAGCTCTAAAGGCTGTGCCCATCCTAATGTTGCAACAAAACACTAGGAGACCCAGGGACCAGTGTTTGGCCTGATTTGGGTAGGGGACACTAGCCTCAGCCCTTAGATGAGCTCAGGCCAGTCCCAGGGGTGCAGTTCGTCCTGAACAAAAGGTAGCAGGGACTTAAGTCTTTTGAGCCTGCAGCTCATCAAATTCCTCCCACACAACCCACAACTCAGCAAAGGTGAATAACAGGCATGTAGTAGAAAAGGAAACTGAGGCTCAGGCAGGTTAAGGAATCTGAACCACACAGCTGGAAATTGGAGCAACCTGGATCCCAATTAGTCCCAGTCCTAGGTTCTTTCTACTAAAGCAGACCGCTGCCTTGAGGACACCCCACAATCACCAGCACGTCTTCATTCCCCCTGTCCTGAGTACGCTCTGTATGGACATTAGGGAGCATCTGGGCCTTCAGACCCAGAGCCCAGCCTGCATGATGAGCCTAAGGGAGAAGGCCGCCAGACCCCCTCCCAGAACGTGGCACAGCCTCAGGAGCAGTCAGTCTGGCTGCAGGCCGGGGACCCTGCTGGGTGGTCCCCCCACAGGCAGCGTGGCTGAGCCGCCCCCTTCAGACCCCTCCCGCCAGTGCATTCCTGGCTCCCCAGCCCCTCCCCCGGCTCCCGGCCTCCCAGCCCCCTTCCCCCGCTGGCCCAGCCAGTGTCTGATTCTGCTTCAGATTCCTGCTGAGCTGACGAGGCCCCCTCCTCTCCCTCCTTCCCGGCCCCAGCAGCCCCGCCCCCACTGGGCTCGGGCTTGCTCCTGCTGCGCCCCCCACCCCCTTCTTGCACAGCTCGCCCGCCCTCGCTGCAGCCGGGAGGAGGCGGCAGCCGGGGTGCCCCAGGCCCCGCCCGCCCTCGGCCCTTCCCGGGAGGCCGGGAGACCTGCTCCACCCGACCCTCCGTGGGTGAGTGCGAGCGGCGGGCGGCGGGCGGCGGGTGGAGCCTCTGCTGGCGGGGGCGCCGGGTGCGGGGGCGACGCCTGTCATCGCTCCAGGCCCAGCAGGAGGACGCGCCAACATCTCGGCTGCTGTGCTTGGCCCGGGGCGTGCCCGCGGCTGCTCCCACCTCTGGGCCCCGGCTGGGGCCGCCCCGGGGCTGCGGTTGCTCGGCACTGCGGGCGGGCCGGCAGAGCCTTGGACGCGGTCTCTCTCCCCGCGAGCGCAACGGTGTGGGGCCCTGGCCGGCTGACTCACCCACGGCTGCAACGGCCATGCCCGGCTGGTCCTGGGGGCTGCTGCTGACCGCGGGCACGCTCTCGGCCGCGCTGAGTCCGGGGCCGCCAGCGCCCGCCGACCCCTGCCATGACGAGGGGGGCGCGCCCCGCGGCTGTGTGCCGGGCCTGGTGAATGCGGCCTTGGGCCGTGAGGTGCTGGCGTCCAGCACATGCGGACAGCCGCCCACGCGGGCCTGCGATGCCTCGGACCCGCGGCGGGCACACCCAGCAGCCCTCCTGACCTCCGCAGGGGGCACCGCAAGCCCAGTGTGCTGGCATTCGGACTGGCTGACGCAGGTGCCCCTCAACGTGACCCTTACAGTGCCCCTGGGCAAGGCTTTTGAGCTGGTATTTGTGAGTTTGCGCTTCTGTTCCACGCCCCCAACTTCGGTGGCCCTGCTCAAGTCACAGGATCACGGCCGCAGCTGGGCCCCATTGGGCTTCTTCTCCTCCCATTGTGGCCTGGACTACGGCCGCCTGCCTGCCCCTGCCAGTGGCCCAACTGGTCCGGGGCCTGAAGCCCTGTGCTTCCCTGAGCCCCAGGCCCAGTCTGATGGTGGTGGCCTTCTGGCCTTCAGCGTGCAGGACAGCAGCCCACCAGGCCTGGATCTGGACAGCAGCCCGGTGCTCCAAGACTGGGTGACCGCCACGGACATTCAAGTAGTGCTCACAAGACCTGCCATGCTGTGGGACACCAGGGACCCCCCAGCCATGGTCCCTTACTCTTACTCAGCCACTGAGCTCCAGGTGGGCGGGCGCTGCAAGTGCAATGGGCATGCATCCCGGTGCTTGCTGGACACCCAGGGCCACCTGATCTGCGACTGCCGGCATGGCACGGAAGGCCCTGACTGTGGCCGCTGCAAGCCCTTCTACTGCGACAGGCCATGGCAGCGGGCCACGGCCCGGGAAGCCCACGCCTGCCTTGGTGAGGCCTTGGAGGGTGGCCTGGGGATTTTGGACCCAGCCAGCCTGCCCCTGACCCATACTTCCCTGCAGCTTGCTCCTGCAATGGCCATGCCCGCCGCTGCCGCTTTAACATGGAGCTGTACCGACTGTCCGGCCGCCGCAGTGGCGGTGTCTGCCTCAACTGCCGACACAATACTGCTGGCCGCCACTGCCACTATTGCCGGGAGGGCTTCTATCGGGACCCAGGTCGTGCCCCGAGTGACCGCCGTGCTTGCAGGGGTGAGCCTGGCACTAGCCACCTGCACACCCTCACCCTCTACTCTTTCATATTCCCGGATGGGTTTCTAATCATCCCACCTCTGTCTTCAGCCTGTGACTGTCATCCTGTTGGTGCTGCTGGCAAAACCTGCAACCAAACCACAGGCCAGTGTCCCTGCAAGGATGGTGTCACCGGCCTCACCTGTAATCGCTGTGCCCCTGGCTTCCAGCAGAGCCGCTCTCCGGTGGCGCCCTGTGTTAGTGAGTGATCCTGCCCTGCTTAGGCCACCCCAGCTCCCCACTGCTGCCAACTTGCCCCCTGAGCCCTGCAGATCTCCCTGTCCTCCTCAAATGCAGGCCTTTCTCCCATCCTCTCCACAGAGACTCCTGTCCCTGGACCCACTGAAGAGAGCAGCCCTGTGGAGCCCCAGGGTGAGTGCACACAGACCAGGATCCCAGACTGGCATGGGGAGAGGGGCCCATGAGTTCAAGGAGAGAAGGAGGGGGTGGGGGAAAGGAGGTGGGAATCTATGCCAGCCCTACCCTCCCTCATTCCCCAGACTGCGACCTGCACTGTAAACCTGCCCGCGGCAGCTACCGCATCAGCCTGAAGAAGTTCTGCAGGAAGGATTATGGTAGGCAGCCCTCAAGCCTCCTGCCCCTAACCTTCTCACCTTGCACTCCCCACTTTCCCTTTGGATACCCTAACCCTTGTTGGCCCCAAGGTATCCACTGTCCCTCAGGTCCCCCACTTCCGCTGGCCCCACCGGGGGGCAGCCTCTGGTGGCCTGTTCTGCTGCTGCGAGTATCCTCTCTGTGCCTGCCCCGAGCCGGTGGGTGTCCTGTGTCCTTCCTCCCTTCCTTCCCACCCTGCCATGAGTGCTGTCTTCCTCTACATGGTCCACTCCCTCCCGGCCTGACCCTGCCCCCCCCCGCCCCGCCCCTCTCTCCCTCCCGCAGCGGTGCAGGTGGCGGTGGGTGCGCGCGGTGAGGCACGTGGCTCGTGGACGCGCTTCCCGGTGGCTGTGCTGGCTGTGTTCCGGAGCGGCGAGGAGCGCGCGCGGCGCGGGAGCAGCGCTCTGTGGGTGCCCACGAGGGACGCGGCCTGTGGCTGCCCACGCCTGCTGCCCGGGCGCCGCTACCTGCTGCTAGGGGGCAAGCCAGGAACTTCGGTCGGGGGCTCGGGGAGCCGAGGGCCCGGGCTCAGCGCTGCCCGTGGGAGTCTCGTGCTTCCCTGGCGCGACGCGTGGACGCGGCGCCTTCGGAGGCTGCAGCGGAGGGAGCGGCGGGGCCGCTGCCAGGCAGCCTGAGCCAGCGGGCGGGGCAGAAATCGTCAGGGCGCTGTTCCCACATCAAGGCGCACTTTCAACCAGTGCATCCGCCTGCAGAGGAGTCTTTGCTCGCGTCGCGCGCGTCGCCATCTAGGCCCCCGCCCAACCCTGCGGGTGCCTCCCTTTATGCCTCACGCCCGTGCCCAGATGTATGAGGGACACAGCGACCCAGAAGGATGAGATAGCCCCAAAGAGCTTTTTCAAGGTTTCTTTTGACAGCTGTCATCCTAGAAGACTCCTTGGTCCCCCCCACCCCGCAGTATCTGCCCACTCCACAGAGTACCGTGATACCCCCATAAGACTGTGAACCTCCTTGTGGTGGCGAACACCTAGGAGCTTTGCAAACACCCCAAGGGAATCTGTGCCCCGCCTCCTCGTGGTGTCATGGTCCCCAGAGAGCATTCTAACCTTTTAAAAAGGCACTGTGACATCCCCCAGTAATGACCCTCCTTGTGAATCGAGGATCCATCGTAGGTCTGAGAACACGCCCAAGAGCCGCGGTGATTCCACACAACGCCCCCCCCCCGCCCCCACGGATTCTGTGATCCGCCAGAGAGCGCTATGACTCACCGAGAGGCACTGTGACCATCACAGACTCCCATGGACCCCCATGGAGCTTAGCGACACTGGTCCCCCGCCCCTGCCAGGACCCACAGAGGGCGCTGTGACTCCTCCCCCAGCGGAGACTGCGTCCCGTTTCGGCTGTCACCTATGCCTACCCTGTCTCGGCTCTGGGCGTGCGTCCCTGTCACCGCTGCGTCTCTGCCTGTGTTCGGGTTCTTGGACTGCTGTGTCCCTGTCTCTCGTCTCCGTCTGGCTGTCTCTATAGGTCTCAGTCTCATGGCTCTTGTGCTAAGGTCCTGCCCCGAATACCCCCTGCGTCCCTTCTCCACCTGCTCAGGACCGGACGTCGTGCTTATGCAGACGCGCGTTCCCGCGCCTACACGTAGCCTAGTGGAGCGTCGACTCCGGCAGGCAGCCCTCCCGGCTCCCAAAGCCCCAGATCCTTCCTTAGACAGGTCCCCGTAGCCTCCCCCCCAATCTGCTCCTGCGGGAGGGAACCACTCTGTAGCCGGTGCCTCTCGGTGTCGCGGCCAGTCCTGGGCCAGGGCAGGCTTTCCGCCCAGCCGCGGGGCGTCAGCGCGCATGCCCAGAGCCCTCTGCGGCCGAGACCCGAGGCGCCTGGGGTGGGCAGCCGGCGGCGCGTGCTCGGCGGGGGCGGGACCGCGTGGGCGCGTGCGCAGAAAGCCGGCGCTCAGTCGTGCGGAGAGCTGAAGAGAAAGAGGCGCGGCGCGGCACCGCGGTGAAGGTGGGTACGCCGCCCGCCTGGCGGGCGGGGGGCGTGGCGGGGACCGCCGCGGGGACCGCGGGACTGCGGGGTCAGGTTGCGGGTTGTCATCGCGGCGGGGGCGTGCCGAGGAAGGAGCGTGGGGGCCAGACTGAGGGGCCTCTGTCTGAGATGGGGCGCGGGGGCCGGCTGCGGCGTGGGGGTCCCGGGCCCAAGGCTGTCCGCCTGGCACTGCCCACCTTTCCCTGAGCCGCCCCGAGGACCGAGCGCCGGGCGGGGTGCGACGCGGGGCCTGAGCCGACCTCCACCCCGCCGGACACCCAACTGGGGATAGGGCCGGCGCCCCCGACCAGCAGCAGTCTGTGCTGGCCAGCCTAGGGCGAGGCGTCGGTCGGAAGGAGCTGTCCTGTGTCACTCCTTCCGCGGGCTACTTTCCGTCTCTTCGTCTCCGCGGGGTAGGAAATCCTCTTCTGGACTCGAAATTGCAACATATTCCCTGATAATGTTCTGCCATCAAAGATCTTCAACTGCTCCTCTTCCAGCTGTCTGCTTGTCTAAGGATGACATTACTACCCAGAATCTGAGCCCTGTCTGGCTGCCCCCTTGATGTCGCAGCTGTGCCGGGAGAGAAGCATTTCCACAGGGCCCTGTGCTATCTGAATCTTGACTAAGTACAGCTAGAGGTCGGGGATGGGCTTCACCTGGTCATGATTTTCTCCCAGCAGGGGTGCTGGTAGCCAGAACACAGGTTTTCTTTCATCTGTGACCTTACTCAGTATGGAAACAAATGTGCTGTGGGCCTCCTGGGTTATCACTCGGTGGGCTGACATTATAGGCCAAATTTTGTCTAAGAACCACCTAGGCTGTGCAGGGGCACAGTTTGACTGTTGTTATATTAGTGGTGCTAGAGAGACAGGCCTGGTCGCGGATGTGGCTGTAGTTGTGATGCTGCTGTTGTGGTCCTTCCTCAGCTGTTTCTTCCAAGTCATTGGTCTGTCTGCCTTTGCAGGGCCAATAGAAGCACTCGAAGGTGGTTTTCCTCATTTCACTGTATGTTTGCTTCAAAGTCAGGAGGGACTCTCAGGCAATTTCAAAAAAGACTACCCCATTATCAGGCAGATGTAGCTGTTTCTTCCACCTTAGGGTGGGGGCTCCATCTCCACTTTCTATCCTCAACACATAGTAGGCACCTGCACTTGCTTACTTGTTTTAAAGACAAGTGTGCAGGGTTGTGTGTGTGTGTGTGTGTGTGTGTGTGTATTTAAAGAATATAGGCTGGGAGAAACCAAGATAAGATCAAGAAACCTCACAAAGGTGTTAGAGTTTACAAAGGTTTAAAGCCAGTAGAATGACCCCCACATGTGCTTCATTTTATTCTGAAGGTTGGTCCTCATCTAATCTTCTCAGCCCTCAGATTAAGCCTTTAAGTGAAGAGCTTATCGCGTAGTGAGTACTGTGTTTAGAAGCTTGTCTCTCCCTGTGAACAGGGCTGGAGCACCTCGCATTCATCTTTGCTCCCCCATTGCCTGGCTTGGAATGGTTGTTGAAATGAACCAAGGTACTAAAACTAATGTAGTGGTTTTCATCTGGGAGTAAGGGTGACCTTCCAGGGGATGTGGAGGTAATGTAGTAGTTTTCATATGGGAGTAAGGGTGACCTTCCAGGGGATGTGGAAGTAATCTAATAATCTAGGCAGGCTTTTCATAACAATAAAATTCACCCCCTGGATCTGCAAGTTCACCGGCAGTGGGCCTCACCAGCCCTTGTTGACCGCACCTGCCAGGACTGTCCAGAAGGCCAAGTGACCTTGGGCACGCATTGTTGCTTCTAATTCTCATAACAGTCTAAGCCAACTGCAGATGACATATTTAAGTGTTTGCTTTTAGATGGTTTCTGGTTTAAAGTACACAAGGACAATGAAGCAGGTTATAAAACACTTAACATTTACCCTGTTCAATGTTTTACCTGTTTGAGCATACCTTTTCTGTTATGACAACTCTGTACATGGAAGAAAAAAGCCCTTTTTAACTCGAAGCAGCAATTTCAGCTGCTGTTTCAAGTGTCACTTTCCAAATGGAGATAATATCAGGCAATAAAACCTCAGGCCTTTTATGAGGAATCAACTTGAATTTATTATTTGATGAGTTTTAAAATTAATTCCACACAAGTTTATTGAAATCATACTTCACATGAAGAGGAGGCCCTGTGCCCTGTGTTCTGTGGCTACAAAGTTGAGTGAGTCTCTGCCCTTAAGGAACTTATAGTGCAGTAAAGAGCCAGGCCAGTGAACTGTGGCACTGTGGGAGGTGCTCCCATAGAGGTGGACAGAGCTTGTTTTGGGCACAAGAATGGCATCCAGTTGGCCATTGGTGAGGGTTCCTGAGAAAGTTAAATTTGAAGAACGAATAGGAATAGCAAGACCCTGAGAAGGAAAGAACCTTCCGGTCAAAGAGAGAGTGTGTGTGAAATATCAAGAGCACGGCCCTCCCACTGGCTGTTGGGAGAAGTGTGGTGGGCAGCTCTGGTGGTCGGGGTAAAGAGGAGGGAGACAAAGTTAAGGGGCTAGGCTGGTGGCACATCAGGAGAGGCCTTGAGTACCAGCTCGAGTTTGAATTGTACCCTGAGAGCAGTTGGAAGCCACCAAGGGATCTTGGGTCTGTGAAAGACTAATCAGATTATGTTCTCCACAGGTAACTGGGCAGTGGTAGCCAGGATGGGTTGATGAAAGGCTGTACTGAGCTGAGGGTGGTTAAGGGACCACCATAGGACATCTGGTGAAATGTCAAGCCCACTAGGAAGGAAGGGCAGTGGGGTGCAGAAATGGGAGCAAAACTATGAGACACTTAGCAGTAGGGATGGAAGAAGGGCTAGGGGGAAAGGAAGACCTAGGGAACGGTCTGAGATTGGGTGACTTGCAGCTAGGTTCATGCCACACAGTGTGCAGGAAGGTGACAGACTTGTGGGCAGGTGATAACTTTTAGTTTAGACATGTTGAGTTGAAGGTCATTAAGAGCCCCAGTAGTAGGTGGATATATGTTGGTCTGGCACTAAAGTGTTCTGGGCTTTAGAAAATTTTGGGGACTCCTTTCTGTGTGGTGGTGAAGCCAGGGAATAGTGGGGTGGGGCCTTCCCAGGAGAGTGCATGGTGTGAGAAAAAGAATACTGAACTCTGGAGGCACTTAATGCTTTATGTCTGTAAAACAAAGTAGACTGCCTAACAGAAGTCTGATTAATAACCCCTTGCCTTTTGGGGGCACGGAAGCAGGATAGTGGGCTTTTTTATTTCTGTGACAAAGCCCCAGTTTGTTGGTTAGAGTAAGTGGCAAGATGTAAGTTGTTAAAGGTGCAAAATCACATGATTGATTCCAGGGACCTTCCTGTCTCATGTGTTTATTTGCCTTTTGAGAAACTTCCAGATTGTCACTCATCTCAAAGGGACTACATTTCCCTCCAGACCAGAGATTGGTCCTCTCAGAGCATTCTCACAATTAGATCTCTGAAAAAAGGCCTTCTCAGACCCAGAGATAGATCCAAGTTTGCAGAATTCTCCAGGTCCCCTTGCTCTCATTCCAGGCCCCCAGTTTCTGTGTGGTACCTCAGCATTAGTAGCAGGTGGGACTTTGGAAAGACCCTAATGTGTGGTGGCTCCTCCCAGTCTTTCTCCCACACTGGGGGTCGGGCATGGAGAGTGAGGAAAGGCTGATATTGTGAAAGAACTCATTTTTGTCTGATAACCTGCTCACTTAGGGGTTGCAAGACAAGTTCTCATTCTGTCCTGTACAGTTATGTCCCCCTGCCTGGTTGGGTACTACACAAGGATCTGCTGGCAGGAGTCACATGGGAGCAGTCCCGGTTTCTTCCTCCATCCCACCCAGGTGTGCTCTCTACTTTTACAAGGGATTGAGAACACACTATACATTGCTTGGCCCGTTTCCCATAATCTGAAACAGTGTGTCTGCCTAATTGTTACACAATTTTAACAGGGTACCTCACACTTTGAGGGTTGTTTACCAATGGGCAATTCTGTTACCAATAAAAGCCCTTCCCTGTGTAATGTTCTAAATGTAGCTCATTACCTGCTTTGCTCACCTCTGTCTCTTCTGCCTTTCCTTGTGTCATTTTGCCCTTTTCCCTAATTCTCCTCTGTAATTTCTTGTTTATCAAGGGTCATTTCAGCCTTCATATCTTGGTAAACCTGTGGGTCTTTGAAGGCTCTGGGTGTATACTTTAACTCCTCCTGCCTCTGGCATCCTTCCCTGCCTTCCTGGATGTCCCCTCCCCACCTCCCAGCAAGCACTGAGCTTCCTCAGCAGCCTCTGTCTGAGGCCCTTCAGCTTCTTGAAGCCTGTGAGGCTAGACTGTAGAATTCTTTTACTCTGAGCCACAAATAGCATTCAGCAGTCTGCCCTTTTAAAGAGCCAAAGGGCTTGCCAGCCCCTGAGCAGCTCTGCTCCCCTAGGCCCTGCCCTGTACCCACGCTGTTTCATCTGCTTCCTGCCACCTTATCTTTCAGGACTGCTGGGGCAGCGCTGGCTGAGGAAGTCCTCCAAACCCCTCTTTCCTCTTGGGCTGGGGGCCCAGACACCCTGTGCTTTCCTCTTATAGCACCTGCACTTGAGTTGGCATGGCCAATACACCCATATCCTCACAGCCAGAAGCTCATTGAGAGCTGGGTCTGGGTCTCCATCTTTGTATTTCAGCTCTTGGTACACTGGCATTCAGGAAGTGTCTCTCAAATGCCCATTAAAGTGATTAAACCTGCAAGACTCACTCCTGGCCCAGCTCTGTTGTTGTCAGGTCTAAAAATACTTGTGGAGAACCTGCTATGTGCCCAGCCTTCCACAGGTACCTTGCTTGGAATTCTAACTAGTTAAAACTCTAATGCTGCTGAGTTCTCTACCTCTTAATGTCATTCTATGCAGCTAGCTGGTTTATCCTATACCCTGGGAGGTGTTTTCCAGACCTGGCTATTGGGAGGACCTTTTGAGCTCAGAAGATAAAGATCCTGAATTAGCAGATCACCATTCCAACCCCAGCCCCTGCCTATGAGTGGACCAGATCAGGCTGGGGAAAAGCCCCTCCACACCCCCACCCCCCCAAAAAAGGGACACAGGGAACTGTTTTGAGTGGTTAATAAGGTTGGGTCTCTGCCTTGTTTGAGGCCTTATGCCCTAGGCTCAGGATCCACTGCTAAGACCTGCATTTGAACTTCTGACACTGACAGGCGGCAGGCAGACGGGCCAGCCAGCCAACTAGCCTGCAGTGCTGTGACTAACCCCTAAAGCCGTTAATGGTTACACCTTTTGTACCTGGCACGTGCCCTCCATTGTGTGCTACTAGCAAAGGAGCCACTATCAGGTTCCCTAGGAATTGACTGCCGGATAGTCACTGTGGAATGCCAGTTGCCATTAATATTTGAAAAATCTCTATGCTCTGCTTCAGGGCTGGGGCAGAGCTTGACCTGCCTTCCTGTCACGAAGGTGCCTGCTGGGAAGGTCACATGCCTGGAACAAGTTGCTGAATGCTCCCTGTTGTTACTATTTAGAATTAAATTTTCCTCTTGGGCACAAGTGGTTCAGGATTTTTCTGAGCCTGCATTTGTTTCCTCCTCTTGCTTCCTTCTTCATGAGTATACTACGTATGGTGCAAGATGCCTGAGCTCCAAAGTCACAGTATGGTAGAATAGCTGGGCTGTTAAGCAGGTCATCACATTGGTATGCCAAGGGTTAAAACAGATTTGGGAAAGGAGGGGTAGAGTGCAGCCAGAGTGGCTTTAGCTCTGCCTGGGAGGTCGGGAAGGGCTGGTGAAGGAGGGGGCATTTGGGCTGAGGCTTGAAGAAGGTTGAACCTAGAGGAGAAAGGAGAACAAGTGTGTCCCGCCTTTATTCCTTCCCAACCATAGATGTGGCGCTGTGTGTGTTGCATGGGGGCTGCAGTGTGTGCCCAAGGCTCCTTGAAGCTGCTTTCGGAAGGCAGGTAGGACCAGATCCAGAAGGGAGGATGGGTACCAGGAAATGATTCAGGTAGAGAGTGGGGCAGAGCACACTGGGAATCAGAGCTGAACACTGGAGTCACTAGGATCGTGTGGAGGATGGGAGATGTTCGGGAAAGCAGTTGGAGGTACAGGACTTGAATTTACAAGAGGATTTTAGGCTGAGAAGAGGATGGACTACTGCAAAAGGGACATTTAAGGGGCAGGCAGAGGGACAGGAGTAGCAGCCACCAGAGAGGTGAGGAGACAGACAGACACAAAGGAGGGGTTTCAGGAGGCCCATGTAGAGAAGAGTTGAGAGCAGGGGGTGTGCTTCAGGGTGATAAGGGACCAAGGGTGTCTGTTATGTGCTCTGCCAGCTGGGCGGGGAAGGTGGGAGAGGGGTGGGAGACGGGTGTAGCCTGCTTTCGCTAGCACCTTGACTGGCTGGGAAGGACAGGAGGAGGAGAGACAGAGCTGGAGTGGAGTGTTGGGTTCTGTGAGTGGCTGTTTTGGGGCCTGTGTAGCCTTAAAGATGCAGGAGAGTCGGGGTCCCCAGGAGGTGAGATCCATGACCATAGGTGGGGTACAGGGTCAGAGAGGAGGAGAAGCTCTTGCCTTGCACCCCATTCTCAGGAGAGAGGGCAGGCTAGGTAAACTAGTGTGAGGAATAGGAGAGGGTGCTGGCAAGGTGTGCCAAGAAAGGCTGCCAAGTCATGAGCAGGGCAGCATGATTTTTCCCTCCACAGTTGGTGTGCAGGCGCGGAGAAATGCATTTTCAAGCTGGCTTCTCCCAAGAGTTTTGCCAGTAGTTGAGACAGGAGCAGAGGAGGGGCTTGGTGGAATGGATCTAAGCTGAGCAGGCAAAGACATAAAGCCATGAAGGGCTGTTGAGGGAGATGGAATCACACTGGTGGAAGAAGGACAGTGAAGAGCTCTAGGAACGATTTGGCAGAGAGCAGGGTATTTGTGATATGTGACTCTGGGTGGAGCAGTTTCCAGGGCTGACCAGGGTATGGATAAAACGGTAGAGATATAAAGGCTTGTAAAGTCTTCCGAAGGTTGTGTAGCATTACACCAGGGCTACCTACTCAACTTTTAAATGCCCTGTAGTGATCGTAGCTGAGTGATGGAGGCTAGGTCCTGGGGAAAGCCTGGAGGGGGGGTCATCAGGGTCTGGAGGAGATGGAGGTGGGGCAGGGTCCTAGAGAGAGCTGCCTGCTGTCTGGCCAGGATGGGGGAAGGTACATTCTGGGAGAGGATGAGGTGGTAGGGGTTGTTTGCTGCAGACAAGTTCCAGAGCAGGAAGAGAGATGGGAATGGGAGTGAGGTGGATCAAAAGCAGGGCATTAAGGGAAGGAAATGGGGATCAATGACAGTGGTCAGTTCAGTCAGTGACCATGTCACCAGCCATCTGCAGATTTGGGAGTGATCCTACAGCCGAGCCCTTGGCTGGGAAGATGAATGTGGCCTCCATCCAGGGTTCCGGACAAAGTCCTGAAGCTGCGTTTCTGGGACCATAGCAAATTCCTGGGGTGGGATTGGGTGTTTCCCTGGCCTCTCCCCATGAGAAGGTGGGAGGACTGGGCCTCTCGTGAGGAAATGAGACTTGACTCAGGCTTGAGAAGAAGGTTCCAGCATAACATTACAGGAGATGGTGTTCATCACCCGCCTTGGAGTGTATCTTGCTCTAGGCCTGCCCTCAGCCCAGGCCCCTCCTACCTCTTCTGGTTTTTTAAGGTGAATGGCCTCAGGGATATATCCCTCCACTTTCTCCTGCCTAGAAGCCCTTCCAGCTGTCCCACAGTTCCTGCCCCCCTACCCGAATTCCCTGCAGGCCAAGTCATACTCTCAGCCACCCAGACATGCCCTCTCCTCCCATATATAGGTTGTCTTCCCTTCTCTGTCTTGCTGTCACATTCCCCACCTCGTTAGTGTCCCACGTTGCCAACACCCTGAGCATCTCATTATCAGGCAGCGAACATGTCCTATGTGTGTCTTTCTCATCCCCAGACCTCACACACTTGAGGGCTGGGGTAGGGTGACATCACCTCTGCATGCCTGTCTCTTTATGTCAAGGGACTCAGTCATTCTGCTGTGTCCTGGTTTGTTCCATCTCTGCAAACTCCACCTCACCGGGGACTACCAAGAGAGGGACTATTCTGAATTCCACTACGGGAAACTGAGAAGAATCTGTATTTCTCTGTCATGGGAATTCCTCAGGCCCAGAACAGAGCCCCTCACTGCCCCGCCTTCCTATTCCATTCTCGCCCAGTCCTCTGCCAGGCTGGAGCTACAGCCTCCTTCTGCTTAGTTCTTTTTTTTCCTGGTCCCACTTCTGGGAAACAGATATAGTATTACTCAGCCTGGAGAGGAAGAACCGAGACACAGCAGCTGACACCAACAGCGCATCCACCCTGTCCTATGGCACAGTGACTAAGGCCCAGCCAAGCGGCGCCCTGGTTCCTCGGGCCACAAGCTGTTCCTGCAGCTGAGGTGGGGTGGTGGTCAGGCCTGGGCCGTGTAGGGGGCAGTAGGAGAGGGTAGGAGTCCTGGTGAGTGCCAGCCTCCCTCTTGCCCGGCGAGGCCACAGTTGGCCCTTTGGTGGCATCTGGGTATGTGTGTGGGCCGTCTGTGAGGTCGGCTGAGTGACAGAGAAGTCCAAGAGCCAGTGTGGGCGTCTGGGCCAAGGGCTGGGCTTCTGGGCAGGACCTTGGCACAGCAGCCAAGGGTTCTGCCTCCAACCTGAGCTGCTCTGGCATTTGCCTGAGAAGCATCTATGTCATGATAGGCACTTTCAACTTCAAAATGGAGTGCTGCCTCTGCCTCACCGAAATACTGCCCCTGGGCCAGAATTCTCTGTTCAGTGCTTGGGTACTGCCCCCACCATTGGTCCCCTCATCTAGTAGAATACAACCCATGGTCAGTCTTCTCCATCTTCCCTGGCCAGCCTTAATCCAGCCCTCCTCATGCCTCACCCACCAGGGGGATTTTTCTAAAATGCATGTCACCTTCTGCTTAGACTCCTCCTGCTCCCTCATGTGGGGGTGACGTCCAGTCTTCTAGTGCAGCTGGCACACAAGGCCATTGGTCCCCTCTCCTCTGACCTCCAGCCACTCATCACCACCTGCCTGAGGCTCCGCAACTTGCTCTGCCCTCCCTCCCGCACCCATCTCTACCCCCGCACCGGGCCAACTTCCCATCTTTATGGTACACTCCAGGTACTGTTGCTCCTTCTGCAGTGCTCGTGTGAAGTCAGCGTCCTGCTTTTGTAGTCTGCCGAGACTCTGGCCTCATGGCACTTCCTATGTGGACTATGATCATTAGTCACCTCAAGAGCTGTCTTTTCCTATTTTATCCCTATCGCCCTGCCCAGGACCCAGTACAGAAAAGACAACTCAATAGAACCTGTGAAATGTATAAAAGTTTGGGGCAAGGAGAGTCGTGATGGGGTGCTGAGGGCCCAGGAAAAGCAGCCTGGGCAGGAGGCACAGCACCCAGTGTTGGTGGATGGTTAAGATGGAACTGCCCAGGGTAAACATGAAGGTCTGTGTTTGTCACATGAAAGCAGGTTTGTTTCAAATCTAATTGTTTGGGAAAATCATGATACCCACTTAAGAGGTAAGAAATGCTGAGGTCTCATGATTCATCAGACCTGGGGTGGTGTTTTGGGACAGAAGCTTGGCGTTGAGAAGCCAGTCCTGAACTTGCTGAGGAGGGAGCATGGATTAGGGCTGGCCATCCTGGTTGGGAGGAGAGTCTCAGGCACTGTAGGGTTGTCATGAATGCTCTGGAAGCTGACAAACTAGGGATGGTTCTCTCAGTGCTTGGGAATGCCTGGGCACCTCTCTGTATCCCAGTTTCCTGGTTTATAAAGTGGAGTAAATCCCGGCACCGTGGGGTCATCCTCAGGATTAAAGGAGGTAGACATGCAAAGCTAAATCGCCTAAAGCCAGCAGCTGTGCGATTTGTGTTCAGCAGTTCATGAGGATGGTGTTGGAGGGCATCCTGCTTGAACCTCAGCTGCTTGGTCCTGGTGTCTCCTGCCCCACTGTCTTCAAGGAGATCTTGTCCTTCCTTCTGTATCTGCTTTCCCTCCCACCCTGCTCTTGGTCAGAGATCTGCTTGGAAGGCCGCACCCAGAGCCACACAGCCATCAGGCTCAGGGGAACCTGGACTCCTCTCACCTCAGCTGGCCACCACCCTCTTTCTGTGGGCATGCTTTGGGGGGTTTTCTGTGATGCTGTGGGCCTGCAGCTGTTGAAGGGGGCCCCTATTGTGTTGGGTCTCACCAGAGTGTGATGTGAACTTGCTCTTGGCAGACCCTGGACAGTGTACTTTGGCCAGAGGAAGCATTGGTTATCATGACAGGACAGGAAGCTGGATGGAGGTTTCACTGACATAGCAAGATAATATTTTGCGGAAATAGAGTCACTCATTCCACTTACATTTTTCTTTTTCTTTTTAAGAAATACTTGTTTCCCATCATGTAGCCTAAACTGTCAAACAGGCCTAGTATTTGTGAAAGAAAGGGATGTGCAGGTCACTGGAAAGGGCTTACTGGCTGGGAACAGGAAACAGGTCTGTGAGAGAGGCCACTCGGAGGGACTATCCCTGAGGGAGCAGGGGACCTGTGTGGGTTTGGGGGAGAACCTTGGTGGCGGCTTCTTGTGGCTATACCACCCCCATGAGGAGCGGGCATGCTCAGGCCTCTCTGATCAGGCATCAATGCACCGGAACCTCATCACTCCCCAGATGTCTCTGAGCCAGTGCCAGGGAACCCTGAAGGAGCAGTAGCAGAGGCCCTCGGGACATCTGAGCTGCCCTGGCATGCTAGCCTAGGCTGAGTGCTTTCTATAAACAGTTTCAGTTAATCCTGACAACACTTGGCTTTTAGAGACATCCATTCGATTATGTCCCTTCCCACTGCACTTAGGATAAAATCCAAACCCCTCATTCACGATCTACGCTGTGGGTGTGTCTGCTGCTTTTTCCCTCGCTCACTGTGCTCTGGCCACACTGGCTCCCCTTTCCCGTAGCACATCAGGTCTGTTCATGCCTCAGGGCCTTTGGACTTGCTCTTCTCATTGTCCAGAGTGACCTTTCCTCAGTTCTTCTGGCTGCTTCCTTCTCAACAGTTCAGCCCAAAGTGGGAGAGGTCTGCCCTGATGACCCTAACTAAAGTAGCCCCTGCACTCCAGACATGCTGTGTGATGTCCCCACTATCTAAAATGATTGATATCTGCAGTTCTTATGAGTCTAACAGGATGTTAAGTGGAATTTTACATTTTTTCCCAGAATCTCAGGCTAGGCCCAAATTTGAGGACAAAAGACACAAAATACAGTTGACCCTTGAACAACAAGAGGATTGGGGGATACTCCTGAAGAGATTTTTCACCCCCAATGGAGTGAAAAATCCATGCATAACTTTTGACTCTCCAAAAACTTTACTAAAGCCCACTGTTGACTGAAAGCCTTACCAATGACATACAGCCTATTGACGCATATTTTGTTACTTACATACATACATACATATATACATATATACGTGCATATATATATATATATGCTGTAGTGTTACAATAAAATAAGCTGGAGAAAAGCAAATGTTAAGAAAATCATAAGATAGGGTCTGCCTCTATAAAAAAAAAATCATAAGAGAAAGGACATTTATAGTATTGGAAAAAATCCACATACAAGTGGACCTATGCAGTTTAAACCCTTGTTGTTCAAGGGTCGACTGTATTTCCTTACATTCCAAGTTCAGGGAGCTGCTGGCAGCTGGGGCCAGCCCTCTCCTACAGGGCTGAAAGAGAGATGCCACCTCAGAGGACCAGCCCTGCCCCCACCCCCATTCCTCTACAGTGAACTTGACCAGAGGGTGTGGCCTTTAGGTGAGTACAGTGTTTATGGTAAGAAACCATTCCCTCTCTTCCACTCCTAAGGCGGAGGGAACAGTAGTTTTCCAGGGCACTGCTGGCAGGGCCCTGGCCAGCCAGCTGCCCTGGGCCACCTGAGCAGGGGCGAGTAGAAGTGAGAGGGAGTGGGAAACTACGCACACCCCAGCCCAGCCCTCAGGTGTTGTGTGGGGACTAATGCAGAGTGAGGTGGGTTGTGTCTACCACCTCCGTTTTACAGACAGGCACCTGCCGTTCCGTGATGACCCATGGCTCTTGTCAGGTTCAGGTGAACAAGTGGTGGAGCTGGACTTTGAAGCTAGGCTTGTCTGATTTGAAACTAGATTATTTCCCATATTAGCTTCTGCCTCCCTTCTCTCCCCTGACCTTTGTCAGGAGCTGGAGGACTGCGGGGAACAGGCGAAGCCTTCTTTTGTGCATGGGAGCGGGTGGTGTAGACAGTGTCGTTGTGTGATGGCCGTTCACCGCAGGTGGAATAACCAGAGAGAGCATCACTTCAACTCTGAAACTTATCTCCGTAGTGCGAATATTCCACCTGGATGATTTTGTTTTTGATCTTTTTCCCGCCTCTTGACTTCCCCTTCCCAGCCTTAGCTATGTAACTCAGCTGTGAATGCATCCATGTAAGAAACGGCTTTGCAGGCCATGCACCAACATGTGAGCAGTGGTTGACTGTCTTAGTGGAAGAGAGTAGGATTGAAGGGATAATGTAAACAGGATTTTACATTTTTACTCCTAATTCTGTATTCTTTGACTTTTTGTGTGTGTGTGTGATTATGCATTCGTGTAAAAGAAACCTAAGGAAACCACCTTGGACATGGTTTTAGAGATGCCTAAGGAAGTCATTGCAAGCTTGTTTGCCTGGCCACAGAAATGCCATGCTCTCTTTTTGGTTGGGGGCTTAGGGAGGAAGCCTGTGAGGGTGTAGGGGGCTCATTCAGGGTCTCCTGCATATGTCCTTGCCTTGGAGTCCCTCTGAATCCCTCATGTTCCTGGGCTACTTGCTGCAACAAACAAAACTGGGTCCTCTATGAAGGAACTTTACAAAGTGTAGTAATTGCTTTTGGAGTTTTCAGTTTAATATTCAACTTGAATCTGATGCCAGTTGGGTGAGGATTGGTAGCTGTCCTGCTCTGCTCTTGCTCTGTTTATAAACACATTTATTGCCCTGAGAAGGAGCTGGTTCTTTTCACACAAACAGGATGGGCCTGGGGTCCTTCCAGAGGTTAGTGGACATAGAGCCTAGAATGAAAGATTTAAACTCTACAGGTAATTTGCACATGGAAGATTGTGGAGTACAGCCTGGGCATGGTTGTGGGGGTGTGAGTGTGCCTTCAGAACCTGGGGAAGGAGGGAATCACTGCTTTCCCTCCCAGGATTGAGCAAACAAATCAACTCCCGTTAGGGTTTCTCTTCTTCTGAGGAAGAAGGTCCCAGCACTGGCAAGAGGCCTAGTTCTGCTGTGGGCAAGACTTTTCCAGTGAGACATATTAAATGGATGTTGTCAAAATTATTTCAATTAATGTTTTCAATGGGAAAGCCCCTATAAAAACCACATATGGATATACTGTGTATCCAAAGGAAATGGAAGCAGGAACTGGAACAGACGCCCGTACACCCATGTTCACAGCAGCAGTATTCACATGAGCCAAAAGGTGGAAACAGCCCAAATGTCCATGGACTGGTTAACTGATAAACAGATTATGTTTTATTCATAAAATGGAATATTATTTAGCCACAAAAAGGGAGAATAAATGGGGGAAGCGATGAATAGGTGGAACACAGTGGATTTTTCAGGCAATACTCTGTATGATACTCTATTGAGAATGCATGTCATTTTTACATTTGTCCAAACAATGTGCAGCGCCAAGTGTGAACTCTCATTGATCTGTCGATTATGAGTGATTATGATATGTCAATATAGATGCATCAATTATAACAAATGTACCACGCATGATAGGGAATGTTCATAATGGAGGAAATTATGCATGTGCAGGGGTGGGGGGAGTAAATGGGAAATCTCTGTATCTTCCTCTCAATTTTGCTATGAACCTAAAACTACTCTAAAAAAATAAGGTCTTGTCTACGGCCATGCCACCCTGAACATGCCCGATCTTGTCTGATCTCAGAAGCTAAGCAGGATTGGGCCTGGTTAGATAAAGTCTTACATTTTTTTAAAAAGACATTATGATAGTAAAATAAGCTAGGCACAAAAGAACAAATATTGTTTGATTCCACTAATATGAGGTACTCAGAGTCATCAGCTTCTTAGAGACAGAAAGTAGAATGGTGGTTGCCGGGGGGAGAGGGAACAAGAAGTTAGCATTTAACGGGCACAGAATTTCAGTTTGGGAAGATGAAAAAGCTGTGGAGGTAGATGGTGATGTGGTACAATGTTGTGAATGTGCTTAATGCCACTGAATAGTACACTTAAAACGGTTAAAATGGTAAATTTGTTATGTGTATTTTACCACCAAAAAAAAAAAAAAAAAAAACCATTTCAAAGTGCTTTGTTAAGATGACTTCTGGTCTACAGCCCTTCTACCCTGAACAAGTCCGATCCGGTCTGATCTCGGGAGCTAAGCAAGGTCAGGCCTGGTTAGTACTTAGATGGGAGACCACCCAGAAAGACCAGGTGCTATAGGTGTGAAAAAATAATAATAAGGATTGTAAGCTGACAAGGTCCTTGCAATCTGTGAGGTCAACCAAGGGTTGCCTCACCGAAAAAATAAAAGACATCTTCTCACAAGACAGGTTTTACACTATACTTTTCACTCAATGTTCTTAACGTATTGTTTACTTTTTATATATTCAGATGAATGTTCTAGATTCAAGAGAAACTGGAATGATCTGGTCATTTACCAAAACTCACTGAAGCAAACCCTGTGACATCCCAGGTGGAAAGATTAGTTTGCGGTGCGTGGGCAGACTGTTGTACTTTTATGCCAAGGACAGTAGCCTTTAGCAAAAACAGATGTTAAGTTGTGGTATTCTGAACAGTAGACTTCTGTCTTGCTGTCCACCTGCAGTGACAGAGTCTCAAGTAGTACATTTTACCCATTTTTAAATGTCCACCTGCATTTCAATAGTTACCTCTAATAGAGAGACAGCACCAAATCCCCAATACATATGGCTTACTTGGACACAGAAAAGTCTAATTTTTTAAAATTAGTTTCAGGTATACAGTTCATTGATTAGATATTTATATAGTTTATGAAAGAAATGTTTAATTTTGAAGCTGTGACAATAGCTTCATTTATTTCTTAGCCCTCATGTCTAAGCCCCAGTAATCCTCCTCTGGAATGCCTGCCTGAAACCTAGCCAGCATTTTTAGAAAGTTAGGAACTAGCCTCCAAATTCAAACCCAGGGACAGTGGGGCAGAGTAGGTGTACACCTTCCTTGTGATATACAACTGGTTAAAGACTTGAAGTCTTCTAGAACTGAAACAAAGCATCTCAAGTTAAATGAATCTTCTTAACCAGCTGCTTCTCTTTAGAAGGCCCATAGGCCACAGGGTAGTGGTAAGTGGAAGCTTAACGGGCCACCTGCCCCCAAGCCAAGAGTTGCTTTCAGCCCTTCCAGGAACTTGTTTCAAGCCTTTCATTCATAATCCGTGTGACCTATTCCAGTAACTTTATAAGCCCAATGAAAAGACGTTACTTTCAGAGTTCATAGTGAATTCTCAGAATATCCTCTTATTTTAAATGGAAGCCCTTATAATACATTATAGAAAGATTCAAACAAAAACATGGTCCTTGAAATGTGAACCTTTATACACGTGTTATTAAGTATGGTTTTTAATCCTACAGGGTATGCAATGGCAAACAGATTAGCAGAAGAGCCTCAGAAAGGGGGCTGGAGGATTTAGCCGTTTTTTGCCCCCTCCTGGTATCCAAGGGCCATCTCTCCGGGCATACTCTGCACTATGGACTCCCCAGGGTACAATTGCTTTGTGGACAGAGACAAGATGGATACTGCCATCCAGGACCTGGGACCCAAGGAGCTGAGCTGCACAGAACTGCAGGAGCTAAAGCAGCTCGCGCGCCAGGGCTACTGGGCCCACAGCCACGCCCTGCGGGGGAAGGTGTATCAGCGCCTGATCCGGGACATCCCCTGCCGCACGGTCACACCTGATGCCAGTGTGTACAGTGACATTGTGGGAAAGATTGTGGGCAAGCACAGCAGCAGCAGCCTCCCTTTGCCTGAGTTTGTGGACAACACACAGGTACCCAGCTACTGCCTAAACACACGGGGCGAGGGTGCTGTGCGGAAGATCCTGCTGTGCATCGCCAACCAGTTCCCCGACATCTCCTTCTGCCCGGCTCTGCCCGCGGTCGTGGCCCTGTTGCTGCACTATAGCATCGACGAGGCCGAATGCTTTGAGAAGGCCTGCCGCATCTTGGCCTGCAATGACCCCAGCAAGAAGCTGATTGACCAGAGCTTCCTGGCCTTCGAGTCTTCCTGCATGACATTTGGGGACCTGGTGAACAAGTACTGCCAGGCAGCTCACAAGCTGATGGTGGCTGTGTCGGAAGACGTCCTGCAGGTTTATGCGGACTGGCAGCGATGGCTATTTGGGGAGCTCCCCATCAACTACTTTGCTCGAGTCTTTGATGTCTTCCTGGTGGAAGGCTACAAGGTGTTGTACCGCGTTGCACTGGCAATCCTTAAGTTCTTCCACAAGGTTAGAGCTGGGCAGCCACTTGAGACCGACAACGTGAAGCAAGACATCCGCGCCTTCGTCAAGGACATTGCCAAGACCGTGTCTCCCGAGAAGCTGTTGGAGAAAGCTTTCGCCATTCGCCTCTTCTCTCGGAAGGAGATTCAGCTCCTGCAGATGGCCAATGAGAAAGCTTTGAAGCAGAAGGGCATCACTGTAAAGCAAAAGAGGTAGGCAGACCCCCTGAGGCTGAGGTATAGTGGACCTCTAGGCAAGCTGCCCGGGCCCTCGTGGGGCGGGGCTTCGGTGGAATACATCCCCGGGGGCCTAAGGCATGAGCTTGTTCTGCAGCCTCTTGGTCTACCTACTTCCAGGCAGTCCTCATTATGTGGATAGAAAACCACTGGAAAGGAGAGAGGGCCTTCCTCTCTACAGCCACAGGCTGCTCAGGCAGCTGTGAGCATGGAAGATGCTGAGTCCTATCCTCAGACCCGAGGCCCATGGAAGAGACAAAAGCTGGGTGTTGACCATGGGGTCAGAAGATCCAGCAGTGGGCTGGGCTGGCTGCCTCAGGTCATGTCTCAGCATCCCTTCTGTGCCCCTCCGGCTCTAGGCTCCCTTGCTGTCCATTCTTGTGGCTGCTGGGCATGGCCCCCTGCCCTGAGCACAAACCCCTGGGTAGCAGGGTGAGAAGGGCCCACAGTGTCCTGAGACCTTCTCAGTGGCAGATGCTATGACTGTAGCTGGGAAGGCCTTTTTTCTGAGACAAAGGCAGGCACACTTGGACATCAGTATTTGCCAATAACCTCTCCTTGTCTGTTTTATTTTTCTCCTCCTTCATGTCCGTTGCTTCCTCCTGTTTTTCAGTGTTTCACTTTCTAAAAGGTAGGTCTGGAAATCACATCTCCATGCCTGGCTTCTCTCTGTCCTCCAGTCTGGCTGTCCCAGGGCCTCGCTGCTTGTGCTGGCTCTCAGGGCTGGCTTCAGCTGTGCTGTCTCTGAGTCAATGTTCAGGCACCACCTGTCTGTCCTGTCTGTCAGTCTGTCTGCGTGCTCAGCTGCCTCACTTGTGCTTTTTACCGGTGCTTGGCGTGCCCTGAAGCATTGTGTTGCCAGAGCTGATTCACTTTCTGTCCTCATTTCTTAGAGAAAGGCGCTTTTGTCCTTACCTGGGCTGGGTGCTCTCCCCTCTTTGTAATGGAACGGGAGTGGGGCTCCAGGGGACAGCTCTACTGTTTCTTTCTGAGGGCACCTAGGACCAGGCTCTAACTTGGCTGAATAGGTGAGAAGTTCCCTCCAGGCTTGGCTCCCAGGAGAGCTTCTGTACACCCCGGGGTGAGGGCGTGGTCAGGGCTGGAGTCTTAAGCTGTGCTCTGAACCTCTCCCCAGGCAGTTTGTGCACCTGGCTGTCCATGCTGAGAACTTTCACTCAGAGATTGTCAGTGTGAAAGAGATGAGAGACATCTGGTCGTGGATCCCTGAGCGGTTCGCCCTCTGTCAGCCCCTCCTGCTCTTCTCCTCACTGCAGCATGGGTACAGCCTGACCAGGTAATGCCAAGGCGGCCAGGGAAAACTGGGCCTGCCCTCCCAAGGCCCTGAAGCATGGATTCTGATGGCCAAGTGGTGCAGGAGGGGCGGAGGGAGCCATGAAGTTGCCCAGCTTCTCGTCCTGCCTGTGCTTCTGGGAGGCCATGCTGAAAATGGGCCTTTGAACTTGGGCACCTGAGTGAGGCCTCTTCCTGGGGGCCTTAGAATCAGGAGACCCTTTTCTGGGATTCTCTCCATTTCCAGGCCACCCATATTCAGGGGTCATTGCCGTACACATAAGAGCTCCAGGTGCCCATGTAGGCGTTATGAGGACATGGGAGGCGGAGTTCCCCCAGGAGCTTACAGAACTGTAAGAGAGGACAACTCAAGGCAACAGACTGTGGTTCACTAGCCCTCCCCTCCACACTTCGTCAGTCCATAAGCTGGGAACAGGTTGACCCTGTGGTGGAGGGGGGCCTCTGCTGGGCCCGCCAGGGCACACTGCCTCCCTGGCAGCTCTGTCAGGTGCAGCCACCCCCTCAAGCCTCTGATGGCAGGCCTCAAACTCTGGCTTGGGTCACAGATGACCTGGCAGGGGTGGCACAGGCAGAGCCGGCCCAGCCCATGTGGCAGGCACCATCTGCAGCCCCATGAGTGTTACAGTACAGCTGGAGGTGCATTTACCCAGCCCCCACCTCTGTGGGGGACCAGCTAAAAGGTGACCAAGCAGAGTTGCCAGGACCACTAGCCGAGCCCTGGGCACCTGGTGCCGTCACAGCAGTGGCCTCAAACCTCACTTGCTTCCCATTGCCACCCAGCTGCCACATGCTTAGACTTCCGAGAACATTCTGAGCTTTCCTAGAGCAGGGACCTGTTCCTCTGGTTCTTGTTTCCCTGAAGCACCTGGCATGCAGCTCTGTGTATTGGGGGCTGTTTGCCATGCCACTTCTCCCCTGTGTCACACCAGGGCAGACAGTCCTGAGGCAGCTAACCACTCGGCCTGCAGGCCACCTGGCGGGAGCTCCATCTTGGCTCAGAAGAGTGCCCAAACCAGAGTGTTGCCAGGTCCCTGGCCTCCATGCCTGGTCCCCAGGAGATAAGGAAGTGGCAGTTCCCAGGTCTGTCCACCCCCCGGACAGCCTGGGTTTCTCGGACACCGTGGGCACTGGCTGGAGGCGACACGTGGAAGGAGTGTGGGATAACTTGCCCGTCAGGATTAGCACATGTGGTCTCTTCCAGGTTCTTCTTCCAATGTGAAGGACATGAGCCCACCCTGCTTCTCATCAAGACCACACAAAAGGAGGTGAGCAGGGACCAGAGGGAGCCTGGGGTCCTGGCCTCTGAGTTCTGGGGAGCCTGCTGCTCCTATGCCCCAGGAAGGATGGGTAACCCTGCAGCCTCCACCAGCCTTCCTGTACTTAGGGGCACAAAGCAGAGCCACCCTCCACAGAGAAGTTAATTCAGCCTCCCCATCTGACCCCCAAGTACCCAGGGCCTCCCTGTTTCTCCTGGGGGTCCAGGCCCTCCTGAAACAGCCTGGCTGCTTAGAGGAGCATTGCAGAAATGCCTAGTGAGCAAGGCCTCGCCTCCTCCCGCCACAGTGGCCATCACCAGGTGAGTCAACAGCCTTCACCTGCCTCTACCCCTTGACAGGTAGTCATCAGGGCCTTGTTCTCTGTAGTAGCTATCCCCCTGAAAGTCCCCTGAGACATCTGGGGAGGTCGGAGCTCATGTGCCCTGATCCTGGGGGCATTTACATGCAGCAGAGGCTTCTTGTTCAGTGGCTCCCAAACCTACATCCATGGCAGTTCTGGGTTCCTTGCCCTGTCCCAGACTCTGTGTTTGGGTGTCCAGGAGGAGCCTAGGTGTCTGTGTCATAACAGGTGACTGGTTGTCAGACACTTTGGGCAAACACTGCAGCCACCAGAGTATCCTGAGTCTAATGTGAAATCAAGCACTTTAATGGCTGATGGTGGGGTGTGAGGGAATGTTGTTGAGCAGGCGTACCTCCTGGAAGCTTTCATCTGAGAGGCCTCCCTGGGGTTGATGCCCAAAATCAGAATGTAGACATGGAACTTGTTCCCATGCTTGAGGGCCATGGAGGGAGACAAAATGAAAATATCCCAAACAAGCTGATGGCGGCCTGGGCAGCCACTCACCCCTCACCCCACTCTCACTGCCAGCCCCCACCTTCTAAATTCCGACTCCTCACAGCTCTCTCCAGCTTGCCCTTGCCCTTGAGTGGGGATCAGGGGTGCCGCGACAATATCCCCCCAGTACCACAGCCTTTCAGCAGACCCTGAGTGAGGGAATGCTCCTGTGGGCAGGCAGGGCACAGCCTTACCCGTGGGCCTTTCTCCCCAGGTGTGTGGAGCTTACCTGTCAACAGATTGGAGTGAGAGAAATAAGTTTGGAGGCAAACTGGGCTTCTTTGGGACTGGAGAATGCTTTGTGTTTAGGGTGAGTGAGTCTCCCTGCGAGAGCTCTGAGGTCAACAGGCCCAGCACCCACCTCACCCCCACTCATGTGACCCTGTTTACTTTCGCCATAGCCGTTAACCTACAGGAAAGCCTTGTTTCCTTCTGGTTTGTCATCATTAGACCACGAGCTCCCTGAGAGCAGGCGGGCTCTTCCCTGCCCTATGTGGCGCTGTCTCCCCAGCCCTGGTACAGGCCTCGCACACAGAGGGCTCCGATGAAGATTTATGGGAGGAAGGTGGGCATAAGGGGCCTTCGAGGGCACCATATGCCAGCTCTTCTTGCTGCCCTTTTACCCTCAGCTGCAGCCCGAGGTCCAGCGCTACGAGTGGGTGGTCATTAAACACCCAGAGCTGACCAAGCCTATGTCCTCGGAGACCACCACCTCTTCGTCCCTGCGCTGCCACTCCATGTCCTTGTCCTCACCCTCAGACCCTTCTGATCGCCTTTCACCATTCCTAGCCACTCGGCACTTCAACCTGCCCTCCAAGACTGAGTCCATGTTCATGGCCGGGGGCAATGACTGCCTCATCATAGGTGGGCACCTCCCTCTACCTCAAGCTGGGATCACTTAGCCTAGGACAAGGGTATGGGGTTATCGGTGGCCAAAGCCCCTGGGCCAGCCATTGCTGACCCAGGTGACAGATAGCCCATCTGAAGGACAAGCAGAGCCCTTGTGATGGCAGAAGGAGTAGGCATAAGGGGTCAGGAGTAGGGACAGGCATGCTGGGTAAACCAGCTGGGAAGTGGGGTCTAGCCTGGAGTCCGGATCCCAGCTGAAGGCGGGTGGGCTTTGGATGGTCGAAAGTTAGTCATGTGGTTTTAGAGAGGTCTCTGGTAGGGCTGGGGCAGGGACAGTGGAGATGCTTGAGGACAGGAGGGAAGCATCTTGGGGGAAATGCCAGACAGAAAGGCAGCCACTGACTGAGCATCCTGCAGGTGGAGGGGGCGGCCAGGCGCTCTACATCGACGGAGACCTGAACCGAGGTCGCACAGGCCACTGCGACACTTTCAACAACCAGCCCCTCTGCTCTGAGAACTTCCTCATCGCTGCCGTGGAGGCCTGGGGTTTCCAGGACCCTGACACTCAATGACAGGCCTGCACCGACTGTGACAGCTGCCACTGTGGGGTGGGACGGTGGCCAGGCCCCCTCTTCAGGGAGGAGGCAGTGAATGAAGGACCCCACCACCACCACCACCACCACCACCACCACCACTATGTGCATGGACAGCATCAGGATGCAGCTGGGGCTCTGGTGCTGGACTGAGCAAGAATACCAGGGCCTCAGCTAGCCAAGCCTGCCCTTCCTGGCCCTGATCAGACTTGCCACTGCCTCCACCTCGAACTTAGGTCCTGGCTCTCCTCTGTGGGGTCATCCTTTGCCCAAGGCCTTGAAGGGGCAATGTCTTGTAGTC
Source organism: Rousettus aegyptiacus (assembly GCF_014176215.1). Lineage (NCBI taxonomy): Eukaryota > Metazoa > Chordata > Mammalia > Chiroptera > Pteropodidae > Rousettus > Rousettus aegyptiacus. The sequence goes on along the minus strand of NW_023416311.1, from coordinate 14,916,080 downwards.
CTTGAGCCTTAGTCCTTGGTAGCTGGGACAGGACTGAGAAAGCAGAAGGAGCTTGCTGCCAAGTGTGGGTCTCTGGCACCCCCTGCTGGTGCCTCTTAACATGGCTTCCACACAAGGCCGGGCAGCCTCCTGCCTGGCCTGCTGCTGTGGCTCCCCAGCCACTGTTGATCTTGAGAAGAAATAGGTGCCCTGGGGACTGTTCCTTGGCAGGAGCATCTGCTCGGAGCTTCTGACCCAGTTCCCTCCTCCCCACGCTGGATTCTTGGGTCACCTTTTGGACAGTAACTACGAGATGAAAGAAGATGGGGAAGATAGGACCTGTGTTGAGCTCTAGGCCTCTCCCAAGGGAGAGCCAAGGGCCAGTGGGATGAAGGAACAAAAGGAACATCATGTGTCCTTGTGTTTCTGCAGAGCCCGAAGCTTCTGTGGGCTTCATTGTGTAATCACACCCTGGAGAGGCCACCCAGGATGGCCAGGGGAGTACCCTCTGTGACCGACCCCAAACCAGCCAGCTCCATATCCAGGGGCTCGCCTGGAAAAGCCTGGACACACAGAGCCTTCTCCAGCCCGAGAGCCAACGTAGCTCCCCTGCAGTCTCTGTGGTGACCCCATTTCTCCTCCATGTCACTGCATTGACCTATGCCCCAGGATCCCATTCAGACTCAGTGGCATCCTGGTCTCATCCAGTGCTATTCGCCTCCCCTTCATCGGGCTCCACATGCCCATGTACCAGCTCCCTGTCCACGTGGCACTTTCCCCTCATGCTCCTTTGCATGGCATGCGTCCTCACAATGTGGTCGGCTACATAGCATGATTTTCTTGAAGACTGGCCAGTGAGCACTGCAGGGAGCAGCCCTCCCATCCCGTGACTTCTCTCAGCTGGTCCTGAGGGCACCCCAGAGGGAAGAGGGGAGAAGCAGACATCCAGGTGGCTGTGCCGTGGTATCCTGGGCTGCAGGCACTCGGGTTCCTGCCCCACAACCTGATCCCCCTCAGTGTGCCTGTATACCATGCCCCTGCCCATCTGCATACCGTGCTTGCTCTTTCTGCGGGGTATTCATCATCCCTCCGCTCAAATCTCTGAGCCAGGCCACAGTGGTGCTGAAGGAAGGACCAGGAACCATCTGTGGCTTTGGCCAAGCCAGTGAACCTGTTCGAACTCAGTTTCCCCAACTGTAAAATGGGACCAGTCATCTTGCTCTGCTGTCCCAGTGGGACCTTTCACCACATCCCCTTCCTCTAAGCCTCACAGCACTCGCCTGTATTTTGGTGTTCATTAAATATGGTCTTATTACATGAATTCCCAGGTTTCCGGTTTGGTCTCTTCAATCAGAGGGTCCTCCCAGGGGTTCCCCACCCCTGCTTGCCAGATATGTCACCAGATGGGGTCCAGCAGGCTGCATCCCACAATGCTTTATCACTGGAATGTTGAAGTCTTTTCAGAAACATAGCCATTCAGAAGCAGGTATATTTGAGCACTATTTGCATAGCTTCTGCAAACTTACTGAACTGGGGATTCTTTCTGGTAAGTCCAGGGAGGGCATTTGCTACTTTGTCATGATTTCTATATCATGAGATCTTTGTGCATGCAAAATAGTTTCTTTGGATTTTTCTTCCAAATTTTTTGCTAAACTAAAAGATGATTCGAAGTAACACATAATTTATTTTGTTAATATTCTCTTTTTTTCATGAGAGTATATTTGCGCCAAACTGACAATATATGCCAGGGAGCAAGATCTCAAATGTTCCCTCTATTATTTTTTCTTGATTATTTATTAGCTTTTGATGTCAAAAATTAACCAAAGTTTTATGTAATTGCATAATTATTTGATTTTCTAGAAATGTTTAAAAGTTTATTTTAAAAACAAAAAAATCAATAGGGTTTAAACCAGTTTATTCAGTGCTTTGTTTAAATGAACTGTATGCCTTTAGGGCTTCAGAAAATCCGTTTTTCAAAAATAATTTTTAATGTAAGATTAAGTCATTGTATTTATTTGATTTTTCAGAGTTTAAATTATTGAATTAAAATTAGTGTTTTAATTTTTCCTGTTTTTATAAGCTGCATGCTTAATTTTTTTTAGTTTTTCAGGGCAACTTATTTTAGAAAATTTTAGATTTCAGAAGGTCTTCAAATTTCTCCTATTCCTTTCCTGAAGTCATAAAGCCTTCATAGTCTCCTTAAGTATTTTACATTTAATAGATTTAGGTTTTGTAACTTTTTATTTTGAAAGAATTTTAGATTTATAGAAGAGTTGCAAGGATGGTACAGAGCTCCTATGTACTCTCCCCAACTTCCCTGAGTGTTAAATATTGTACATTTATCAAAGCAAAGAAATTAACATTGATATAATGCTATTAACCTAAACTACAGTCTTCTCCACCCCCTGCCCGCCCCCTGAGTTTTTTTTACAGTCCTTTTTCTGTTCCAGGAATAGATTTAATTTTTATAAGTGTTTACTTTCCCACATTTTTTTAAAATCCAGAATGTCATCAGATTCACAAGACTAACCCTGGTCGAAAAAAATTACCACTGATTAGGCAGTACAGAGACTCTCAAACATGCAACTCTTGCCCTCCACCTAAATGTCTCGTCTGCACAGAGAAGTTACCAAATGGAGCAGGGATACCAAGCATACCTCACAGTGCTTCTCCAAGAAGCACCTGTTAGGCAGAAAAGCATGAAAATTTTAAAAAATGTGTTGCAAAAAAAAAAAAAAAAGATCTTTGTTATGTTAGTGTCAGATTGTACTCTAGTAGATGCAGTGTCATGATTCATTGCTAAAGATAAAATGCCTCCTCACTCGCAGATGTGCTCATTTTACCCAAACATGTCGAATTTGTCAAAACTGCATTTGAGAGTGAGGAAGGAGTGGACACACTGACCTGTGACATGACGGACACACCAACAAACAAAACCTCCCACTTAAGACTGCTGAATCCACAGGTGTAGTATTACCTGGATGCTTGGTTAGTTTCACCTGTGAGAAACCATTTTATCAGCAAGAAGCACCCTAGCCAGAGGGAGCATGCAGGTCTGATCTAGTCCAGTGAGGCTACTGATAACAGAGTGAAAGCTCATACAGTCCAAGCAGTCCTGGTCCTTGTTTTTCTCTTCCTGCAAGAAAGAGAAGCCGACCTCTGCTCTATTTTATACTGAAGGGCGTTGACTGGCAAAGGACACATTTTGTCAAAAGCTTACCAGCTAAAGATTGAAGAGAAGAATTGTGTGAATAATTTTACCTTTCCATTCCAGTGTAGGATGGTTATTGGCTGCAAAATGGATAACTGGACTGACACTTTGGAGGATCTGAATGAATAATAAAAAATTATGAGGACCATGTAAAAGTAATGTGTGGTGTGAGTGAATGTGACTTTGCAGCAAAATTCAACTTTGGAAAAATGAAAAGTGATTTAGTAATATGTTTGGTCAGTGTTAATTAGAACTCTAAACAAAATTAACAAGAAAAAAATGCAACATCACTGCGAAATGTGATACAAAAATGTTTCGATGGGGTTGGGGAATCCTAGGCACATCATCTGCAGGACTGAGAACATCTGTGGAGAAGGAAACACTGGACTTGAAGGAGCATTGCTCCCTTGAAGAATTTGAGAGACTGAATCTATGGAACAGTGAGAAAAGTTTCTCTCCATTAGAGATGTATACGCTGCTCCATTTGCTGCCGCAGCCAGCGTGAACCAAGTCCTTCCCTGATTTTGTTTTTGTCTCCTCTCATTCACAGCGCCTGTCATGCAGATGTGCTCCATAAATGAGAGGAATGAAAGGAGCAACCATCAGGAATTGAGGGCCAAATGTCTCAGTCAAGGACTGCTGGGGGGAAAAAAATTTACTTGTATCTCTGTCATGTGGGAAACCCAGTATCAAAAAGTCATGCTCATCAAAATGAGAATATTTTATCTGCAAGTTTCTAAGTCAACATTAATGTCTTTTCTAACTGAGTGGACCTATATCATATAAAGGAAAACATAACACCTTTTTTCTCCACCTGTCTGGCTCCTCCGTGTCCTTCCCTCCCTGCAGCTGCCCTCTCCCGTGAAACTGCTGCCTCTTGTTCTCTGTTCCTCTTCGTGCTGTCCCGCTGCATGGACTCATGCTCCTGCCCCTCTCTCTTCCTTTGGGGCTGCCTCGAAGTTGTAGGCGCCCTCTTAGCACGCTTGCTGCCACCACCACCTCACATGAAACCCTCTTGGGGCCTGGTAAATCGTGTCCCAACTGGCATCTCCATCTCTAGCTGGCCATGGACTGTTTTGTTTCATTGTCTTTTTTTTTAAGGTTGAATTTAACCATTTCAAAGTGAACAATTCAGTGGCAATTTAGTACATTTACAATGGTGTGTAACCGCCTCTAGCTCCACAACATTGTCACACCCCATAAGAAAGTCCATTCCCATTAAGCACTTGCTCCCCACTCCTTCCTGTCTTAAGGTTTTTAAAAAGGTAAAATGTGCACCTAGAAAACCAATACATATGGGAATATCCACAGCGGAAAGTCTGTCCGGTTGGGTCCCCAAGGCCCTCCACCGTTAGTGTCTGCATGCACGTTCTTCCCCACCCTGTTTCTGGTCACTTAACTGCCTCTTAAGGATCATCCACACCTGTTTCTGTCTCATAAACAGCTGCCCAGTGTTCTGTGATTGGAATGGTTTGTAATTTGAGTAGAAACTGAATCTGGTCTCTCCCCTGCTCAAAACTCTCTTCCTCTTTTAAGATCTTGTTCAGAGATCACTGGCCTGGAGGCTGTCCAAGCTGCCCCAGCCCTTCCCCTCTTTATATCACCTCTGCATCTAGTAACTTTATGGTTTAGCACTGCAACATTATCCAGTCCCCCTGGCTATGAGCTCCTGGAGATGAGGGACTCCTTTTCTCAATTTTGTATCCTCTGAGCCTAGCTTGGTGTCTGCACACTATAAATACTCATTGAATGTCAATGAGTAGGTTTTACGGTGGAAGGCAGGGCTTGGAGCTTGTCAACCCTACCAGGTGGAAATGAGGTCATGCTGGCCTCCAGGGTGCCAAGACCAGACCAGACCAGGGCAGGTGGTGCCCCTTGTGGAACCCTTTCTGAGAACCTGCTGCCTGTGCCAGGCTTGGCACATTGTGTAAACCAGCAGGATTCTTTCTCCCTCCCTTGCTCCTGTGGTCCAGGGACAGTTAAACACTGCCCCCTGGTGGTCAAGGCTGGCCCCAGAACACCTTCTGCCAGCGACAGTGATAGGTGTATCTGGTCCAGCTTATACCATGCCTTATTTATCTATAGGAGAAAAAGAAGCAACTAATTGTCTTTTATATTTCAATAAAGCCAGAAAAAAAACTTGTATCATTTTATAAGCCCTATTTTTTAAATTATACAAAAGAATCACCATTCATTCCCCTCCACTAGCACAACTACATTTTTGGTTCCATCTTCTAACCTTGCCTGGACCACATGTAGCCCTTATCTAACCAGGTCAAAAGAGCAGAGGGCCACGCCTCTGTGTTATGCCCCCTCTGGTGTGTCATCATGGCGACTTGGAAGAATGGGACTCTGCAGGGAGAGGGCACTCTGCCTGGGATACTTGGTTGTCTGCAATTTCCCGATATTCTCGATAAGGCTATACTTCAGGCTGCTGACTCTTCTTTGAAATGGCTTCCTCGGGTAAGTACATCTTTCTAATCATTTGAGACCATTTGGAATTTTATCCTTGGCCTTTTTCTCCCTAGTTGTCCTCCTCCTTTCCGTCAGGTCCTGCAAAATGCCATCGGACTTCTCTCTGACACTGTCTTTTGTTGGGGACAGTGGGCTCTTTTGTCCCCCATTAAAACCCTGAGAGGAGTCAGGACCCACATCTTTTTATTCTTCCTGTATTGGGGGTCTCTAATGTGAGTTTCCCAAAGCTGCTCTTTTATTCCTGGAAATCCCCACCTGTGTAGTGACAGGCCACGGACTGTGGTTTCAAGCCAAGGACTTAGCTGTGAGGGAGAAGGCACAAGTGTGTGTCCCTGGTCATTCCTTTCCACAACCATAGCCCATCCCACCCCAGGGTCCTGCTCAGTGCTGGGAGGCCTAGGGGAAAATGACCTGGGTCGCTCCTGGCCCACCACTAGTCACCGGATGCTCCCTGAGCCCTGGTGTAGAAGGCAGGTACTGCAGTGAGCCGCATGGACCAGGCCCAGCCTGTAGAGCTAGAGTTTCAGTTCCACCACTTGCTAGTGGCCTGACCCTAGTCTGACACTAGGGCTGTTTCCTTTTTCACAAAATGGGTAACAATGATATCTTTCTCAGAGGGTCATTTTGAGGATTAGATAATACCTCAGAAATGCTCAGGACAGGACAGGCACACAATTGGTAATTAGTAAATGTTAGCTGTATACACCAGGTACTTTACCAGGGGGTCAGGGATACAGAAAAAGAGGCACGGGGACTCTCAGTGGGGAAGGTAATGAGGGAAAAAAAAAAAAAGCACTAATAGAGTGCAAGGGATGAAGGAGGGGCCTGAGGAGGAAGAGAGGTCAGGAGGGCTTCCTGGGGGAGGTGGTATTCTAAAAACAGTGGTAGCATTCCCTAAGTAAGAAGAGTAGTTGGTGCAGAGCCACAGTTTCAAGGACACAGGAGAGGAGAGGGATAACACGAGGGGAAGGGATGGGGAGGGGCTGAGAGGAGCCCACTGTCAGGAGGATGGTGAAAGATTCTAGGAGAGCAGCGATTGGTCAAATATACCAGTTAGAAAGATTCCGTGGCTTTAAGGTGGAGAATGCGTTGGGGCAGTTAGACTGAGCTGGCCAACCACGTAGAAACTGAAAAGACCCAGGCTGGAAATGAAGGCCCACCAAATGAAGGTGGGGGCGGGCAGAGCTGAGCACTGGGAAGCAGAGGAACCTCGCGGCTTGGTGAGTAATGAAGAGTGAGCAGTGGCGTGACTGGAAGGTTGCCTGCCGGTGTGAGCAGCTGGGTGCATGGTTGTGTCTCTTACCCAAAATGGAAATAACCAAGTGGAAGTTGATGGTGATGGGGGTAGGGTGAACTCAGTTTGAGACATGCTGGTTTGAGGTGTGAGCAGCCCCAATGGAGACCCAGTGTGATGTCTCATACTAGAACTTGGGCAGAAAATGAGAGGAAGGAGAGCAAAGCTGATCTACTCTTTGAGCCTGATGAGGGAACTGTCTACTGACTTACCAGTCTCAGGATTTTAGCTAGAATGGGGTTATGTGCTCTTTGTCCAATGCTGTGCATCTAACTGCTGTGGACTGTCCTGCCCTTCTTTCATTGTGGGGGGAAGCCCTGGGAACCACTGTCGGACTTGGGCCTGTCCTCGTTCCTCCTGGCGACTCCAGGAATAAAGGCATCAGGGCTGTGGGGGATAAGCTGGAAAGAGAGGAGAGGGTGTGGAGTGGGCAGCAGGCTGCAGCAGCAGAGGCTCACTTAGCCTGACAAATGTCCCTTGGTTTAGAGAAATGGCAGTCACCAGTGACTTTAGCTGGGGCAAGAAGCTGGTGAGGGAGGAAGGGTGGGTGAGGTGGAAACATGGAGTGAAAATTCCTCTTTCCAGAAGTCAGTCTAAGGCAAAGGAGAGGGTGGCAGTGGGAGGTAGGGAGGGTTTTAGCCATCTGGTGGTCTCTTTTGAAACATAACAGACCTGCTATGGACTGTCCTGCTCCTCCTTTCCTTGTAGGGGGAAACCCTGGGAACTACTAGAGGGCCTGGGCCTATCCTTGTTCTTCCTTGTTCTGTGGGGTGAAAGTTCAGGGAGTGGCAGACCTGACCTCACCAGAAGAGGGCGGGAGGTTCTTGTTGTTAAGGTGGGGCTGGGAGTCCAACAGGACCCCAAAGCCCACGTGGAGGTTGAGGACAGCTGCCACCCAGGATGTTCTGAGAGAGAGCGCTTTAACGTTGGGACCAGGGCTTGGAGCTCAAGTGAAACCCAGGAGGCAGTCAGTCACCCAAGACTCCTGCAAGGGAAGGGAAAAAAGGGCAAAGGGAACCAGAGCTGATGGATATATAAGGCAGCCAGGTGGGGTACCCGACCACCACATGGGATCATTAGGGAAGTGTCAGTCCCAGGCCAGGTTGCATGCTTAACTGGAAGTACTGGCTGCTGCTCCAGAAATAAAGCCAGCCTCACAGGAATAGGCATTGCATGGAGACATGCAGGACATGGACCCCAGAATGTACAGAAATCCGGGGAAGTCTCCACAGGTGGCAACACCGACGGGCTTCAAACCAGTCATGCCTACATCTTGAGGGGCAGAGACACCTCTCTCCAACTTAAGTCTGGGTCCCTGATGCAAGGGGGGAGAGATGGGATGGGGGAGGGTTCCTTTCCCTAAGAAACCAAGAAAGAAGTCACCAGTTTGCTGGGGCGACCGAGGGACACAGGAGAACTGCAGATAGAGGCCAGGACATCACAGGTGGGCTGGGAGCTTTCCTGGGCACTAGAGCAGAACGGCCAGCGCTCAGAATTCTGGATTTTGGCTCCGTCTGCTCGCACAGATTGCTCCAGGAGGTGTGAAGATGTCCGGGGAAGACAGTCATCCTGGGTCCTGGGAACAAGGCGATGAGATCTCACAGCCAGGTCCACGCCGCAAACGCAAAGAAAAGCAGCCCACGAAACCAAATACCGGCTGGCGCCGCGCAACTGCAGAGGAGGCGGGGGCTCCACGTCCCGCCCCATATGCTAATGAGCGCGCCACCGCCCCGCCCCGGCTGGGGGACCGGACGGGCTCAATGCCGCGGGGTCCAAGAGGCTGGCGGCGCTGGGGAGTGCACCCGCTGAGGCTGAGGTGGGGCGGAATGCCGGAGTCTGGCTGGAAGGGTGGCGGCACAGTGCGGGGGCAGTCAGCAGCCGCTTAGGCGTCTTGTAGCCGTAGCGTCCCCCACCAATGCTGGTGGTACGGTCCACGAGGGGCGGGGTCCAGATCATGTGACGCGACAGCGTCCGCCATTTTGTTCTGCGGTGCTGGTATTTAGAGCGCAGCGGCTGACGGGCCGATCGCCTTCGCAGCCTTCTGACCGCTCGCTTCGTGCTTGCTGCCTGCTGCTCGCCTGCTGCGCTCGGCCCGTCCTCGTCCCCGCCTCGACCCGCTGAGCTCGCCCCCTCCCCACCGCAGACATGTCCGAGGCCAAGAGCGGCCCCGAGTACGCCTCCTTTTTTGCGGTCATGGGCGCCTCGGCCGCCATGGTCTTCAGCGGTGAGCGCCGCAGCAGGAGGGACCCGGGAGGCGGGGGACACGCGGGGCTCGTGCCCGCAGCTCGCCGGGGTTCGGTGTGTGACGTCACTCTGACGTAATTCCGAGCTGTTGGGGGGTCCCAGGCCTCACGTGACCGGGGCTGGGGTCCGGGCATAGAGGGCTGCGGGGCCCGTTGGGTGTCGAGTGCAAAGCATGAGGACTGGGCTGGGGTGCGGGTTCCAGGGTTCTGGGAGTCCCTGGCCGGCCGCCCTGCCCCCGGTCCCTGTCGGTGCGGGGGTGGGGCGGCGGCCCCGCTGCCATCTTAGCCCCGGGAGAGGCGGGAGGGAGGCTGGGGTGGGGGCGCGCGGTCCTGCGCCTGCTCCGCACCCGCCCCCCCAGTCTTGCGGGCAGGTGTGACATCACACCTCGGAAAGCTCTCCCGACGCGGGACCAGCCCTGTTCGTGACGCGTGGGGGATCGGGCCCTGGCACTCTTTTCGGAGGTCCACAGCCTTCGCCCTTGGCAGCCCTGCCTACCAGCGCGGGTTAGGTCGGTCCGAACCTAGAAGCAGGTGCTTCCGGTTAGGGTTCGTCACTGTTTCCCAACAGCCCTGTGTGGGTTGGTTGGGAAAACTAGAAGAAGGGGTTCTGAGAGCCAACAGGGACCCAGGGATGGGAGTGTGTGGAATTGAGGTGGGGTTCAGATAGGCTGAGGACGAAGGACGAATATCTGGAAGTCAGGCCAGCATTAGCTCTGTGTTGTGTGGACGCCTGCTGGGAGGCTGCTTAGAGGTGGGTGAGAGTCTTACAGAATCTCAGCATTGGGGGGATTAGGTCTTTGTCCTTAGGAGAGTTTATTTTAGTTCCAGTCCCAATGAGTGAGGAATGAATGAATGAATGAATGGATGACCTTTCTTCCCTTGTTGAGACCTGGATTTGGGACGGCTTGCCCTAGGCAGAGATAAGGGGCCTTCTGGGGTTCTTCATGGCACCCTGGTTTTGAAGTTGGGTCTGGCCAATCCTGGGGTGTCAAATTTAGTGAAAATTGCCCTGCCTGGGAGAAAGTACTTTGAGTTAGGCCCTGGAATGTGGAACCTAAAGAGGTGAGTCCTGGCCCAGCTGCAGCCCCTGTGGACTGGTCTGGCCTGGTCTAGGTCTGGTTTTTGGCTTTGATGACAAATCCCTGCCCCGCCCTACCTGATGGATTGGGAGGCTCCCTAGGCAGGTTTGTGGAGGGTTTGAACTCCAAACAGTCTCTGCTGACTGTAAACACTTGTGGGGTGGGGGCAGGGGGCTCTGCCCTCCCAGGGGCTTCCCTCTGCCTGGGCCTGCCTGCTAGTCACGAGCTTCTGAGTGAGCCCTGCCCTTCCCATCATGTGCAAGTAAGGGGTCATTTGTGGTGGGAGAAGTGGTCTGGACTTCCCTTTCTTACCGCACCAACGCCTGCTCTTTCCACATCTTCAGAGGCTGACGGCTTTCCAGCAGCAGCCTCTCAGGCTTCCATGCCTCCGTCTCCCAGCTTTTGCTGCTCTTTGCCTTCAGGCTTTGTCCACCTGTGGGGTGCTGCTTGTGGCTGTCATTCATTCAACAAGTCTTGACTGAGCTCCTGCTACGTGCCAAGCACATGGAGACATCAGTGAACAAAACAAGATCCCTGCCCACATGGGATTCTGGCTGTCACTGAGTTTGCCTCTGAGCCCTTTTTCTGTACCAGTTCCTGGTTTCCAGTTACCAGGTACTTCTCTTGCTCTCTGCTCTCCTTCTAGAACTTCGTGCTTTCAGATGGAGCTCAATGAGCAGATCTTCAAAAGCTACTGAGAACAGGATAGCACTAATCCAGGGCTTTTTTGCTTTCCCCAGGCTCCTAGTGATTGAGGCCGTGCATTCCTATTGGTCTGAATGCAGCTTCACTCCTGCTTTTCTCCCTACATGGGGCATAATATGGTCCAACTGTACTTAGCTTCTTTGTTCATTTCATTTTCTAAACATGCTTTTCTCAAAGGCTTGTCTTCATCTGCCTCCTGTGCGTACCTGAACAAGCTCCTCAGTTCTCAGGCCTCTGGTGTCGCTAACTCCAAGCTCTCTCCTCAGGTCCTGGCCTAGATTGCCCCTGGCCTGCCTATTGCTTGGTTGATATGTCAGTCGTCTTAGAACCAAAGGAGGCCCACTCCTTGTCAGGCCTCCCCAATCCCCATCTCCCATTTCAGCTTCCCTTTTTTTCTTAATGACAAACGTCTTGATTCTTTCTTCATCATGTCTTCCATGAAGCTGTCAGTTGTTCCTTTTCCGTATATTCTGTGACTTCCTTCTTGCTGGTGAGCACCCTGTGTTTGGTGCTGTGCTCCCAGAACTGCCATCGGATCTCAGTCTTTCTGTTTTCCACTCCATCCGGAGCCCTGTCAGGCGTGCCCTCCAGAGCTGGTGTCTAGAGCCTTCCCAGACATCTGCTGCTACCCAGTCAGACCATTTTTCCCTCCCAGTGGTCATCCCTGTTTCTTCTCTTTGTTCCTCTTGTTGCCTCCACCCCCAGCCACATGATCTTCCTGCTGCCCTTTTAGAGAAGGGCCCAGCTCACTTCCTGCCTCTGGCAGGGTCTCATTGCCATGCTGAGTTCCTTGTAAACTGTCTCCCACCCAGTGCCGTGCAGCAGCCTGTACCCTCCCCCTTGAGTAATGAGCCGTGGCACTGGCCTCTTGCACGTAATGTGACACAGCCTAGCCTAACATGTTAGGCCTCCGGTAGGAGCCCAGAGAATGCACTGCAACGGCAAGAGTTCCAGGAAAGGCTCCTGAGCCCCAGGCTTAAGGCACTGAGTGTTTAGGCATGGTGCTGTTGAAGTGCCCTGGAACCCTGTGGAGGGGACAGTGCAGGTCTCTCTGTCCCCCTGCTGCCTCCTCCTTCCAGTCACTCCCCATCCAGCACCATCTTTGTGTCTCCATGCCATTTGGGATCTTTTCCTGCTCATTGTCACCTCTCCACTCATATATCATCACCTCTATGAAGTCCTTCCCCAGACTCCACCACCACCCTCCTCCCCACTCCTGGAACATGTCACTCTGCTTGGGGATGCTGCATCTGTCTCCTTACCAGGCTTAGAATCCTGGGAAGGCAGTACCCCTCTGACTTGGTAATGAGCAGAGTAGGCATTCTTGTGGCCCAAATAGGTGAATAAAATGTACAGAGGAATGGGGATTGTCCTTGTGCCTTCTGTCTCTGACACATGTCGTCCTATGCTCAAGAACAGTGGGACCCTGGAGAACAGGTGACAGGAGTCAGAAGAGCTGCATGGATCTTCTGTGGCTCTGTTCTGTGCAAAACTTGACCTCAAAGACAGAGACCAGAAGGAGGAAACTCAGAAAGGCAGCACACCCTAGGAAAAGGGAGAAGGGCAGCTCTGGTGCTCCCCACATGCTACTGGAGGCCTTGGGCAGAAGCTAGGCTTCTAAGGGGTCTGCCGAGGCCTCACAGTCGGGCTGGGTGATTGCTCCACAGCCCTGTCATCTTCCTGTGCCCCATTCTCTCCTTGGCTCGCCCTTTCTTCTCCCTGGTCATTTAGAGAGGATTCTCTAAACTCGAGGATCTAGGCCTGCTGTGTAGCTGCAGGTGCACTCACTCCATTGACACAGATGCCAGTCTTCCCAGCAGCATGCTCCAGGGCCAGGAGTCAGGGAAACTCTGGCCTGAGAGGACAGGACTTGCCAGGCCAATTCCCCTGATCCACTAGTGTTCAGACCCTGTGTGCAGTGCGATGCTTTCAGCATGGACCTCAGTATAGCCCCAGGGCCAGCTGAATGACCTTGGCACAACATCTGGGTTGCTAAGATGCAATCATTTCATGCTTTTCCGGGTCTTTTCTGACCTGAGTGCCTCAAACTCTAGGTGGGACAAAAGGTGTCCAGCTGCCCTTTTCCCCGTGTGACTGAGCTGCCAGCCTGTCACAGCTCCACTTTTTAGCAGGCTTGGGGAGTACTGGAGAGCACAGGTCAAGATTTTCTAGCAGAGCAAGAAGCCGGATAGCCCCAGCAGTCATAAGGGCCTTTGGTAGAGGATAGGAAGAAACAGCTATTTGCGTTACCTGAGTGCCCATCTGTTCCCTTTGATGGCCACCTCCTGCCCCTGACTGGGTGCCACTTTCATCTACCCCTTGCCTCTAATATCTTGGGGTGGCCCTCAACTGTGCCAGAGCTATCCCCAGGTCCTACCTCATCTCATTCCTCCCCTTCCCTACAGCCCTGGGTGCTGCCTATGGTACAGCTAAGAGTGGCACCGGCATCGCGGCCATGTCAGTCATGCGGCCAGAGCTGATCATGAAGTCCATCATCCCAGTGGTTATGGCTGGCATCATTGCCATCTACGGCCTGGTGGTGGCAGTCCTCATTGCCAATTCTCTGAATGAACACATCACTCTCTACAGGTGAGTACTGGGTTTCTCCCCCATACCTTGCCCTGTCCCAGATCAGGCCAGTGCACGGGGCTGGGAGGGCTGGGGAGCTGGCATTTGGCGGGTGGCTGGTGGTGGCCCATGCCTTCCATCTTTTCTGGCAGGCACTAATGTCCGTCCTTTATCTTCTCTCCCTTAGGAGTTTCCTCCAACTGGGAGCTGGCCTGAGTGTGGGCCTGAGTGGGCTGGCAGCTGGTTTTGCGATTGGCATTGTGGGGGATGCTGGCGTGCGGGGCACTGCCCAGCAGCCCCGACTATTCGTGGGCATGATCCTGATCCTCATCTTTGCGGAGGTGCTGGGCCTCTACGGTCTCATCGTCGCACTCATCCTTTCCACAAAGTAGCCCCTCTTCAAGCCCACCAGCCACAGAATATGATGTAAAGACCACTCCCTCCTCATTCCAGAATGAACAGCCTGACACACATGCACGGGGCAGCTGCACCCCCAGTAGTCGGTCTTGTAAATGCGCAGTGTCCTAGTGCCCATTGTCTGTTGCCCCCCACCCGCCCCGTGCGTGGACATCTGGGCCCACTCATCATCCATCCAGGCCCCTGACCAGTGAGGATGCAGGCCTCTGGCTGCCCCCACCCATCTACCTGCCCTAGAGTGCTCTGTGTATAAGGATGAATTAGAGTTGTCATTTTCTCTTCACTGGATGTTTATTTATAAAGATTTGACCTGTTCACACGTCTGTGGAGCAGCCTTCCGTCTCCCAACTATATAGTAATCTTTAGAGTGTCGCCTTGTGGGGTTACTGTGTGCCCTGAGACTTCTGGATGGAACCACCGTCCTTCCGCCCCCGCTGTGGGGCTGTGTGCTGGGCCTGCCAGGCCCGGAGTCGTGTCCAATAAAGTTCTCGGATGTGACTGGATTCCTGTGTGCAGCGCTTATGTGGACCGGGAGGCGGGGAGGGGCCCGACTCCTGGGCTGGAACGTCACCGTGGGGCGCGCAGTCGCATGGGGCTTGGGTCACATGGGCGCGTCGGTCACGTGATACGCAATTAGTCAGCTGAGGGTCACGTGATTTCGGCCGCGCTGTGGGCCAGGAGTTGGCTGCGCGGCTGCTGGCTCCCCCAGCTCCGCTAGGCTCACGGGGCTCAAGATGCGCAGTGGGAAGGGCGCGATGTGTACCCCGGTGTTACAGTTCACCAACTGCCGCATTCTTCGGGGCCAGAAGCTGCTCAGGTGCGGTGTGGGACCCCTGGGATCGCAGCCCCGCGGGTTAGCGCGGGGGCCGGAGTTGAGGGCGGGTTGTGGGGCCCGCGATCCGAGCCCCCGCCCCTCTCTGTCTGCAGGGAGGACCTATGGGTGCGCGGGGGCCGCATTCTGGACCCGGAGAGACTGTTCTTTGAGGAACGGCTCGTGGCTGATGAGCAGCGGGACTGCGGGGGCTGCATCCTGGCACCCGGCTTCATTGACGTGCAGATAAACGGTATGTCTCAGGGCCGAGGGGAGGAGACCCAGGGAAGGAGCGCTGAGCACTGTGCAATCCCCTGTTTCTGTGGCCGCAGGTGGATTTGGCGTTGACTTCTCACAGGCCACAGAGGATGTGGGTTCGGGAGTCGCCCTGGTAGCCCGGAGGCTCTTGCCGCACGGAGTCACCTCCTTCTGTCCCACCTTAGTCACCTCGCCACCAGAGGTTTATCACAAGGTGAGATCAGGCTCCCAACCTCAAGCAGAGGGAGCCAAGAATTAGCCAACCCTTTAATTTTCAAATCTTATCTCCTCTCCCCACAAATGTCCCTTGGCACTTGGGTCTGGCCTCACCTGCTGTCCTCCCTGGGTCTAGTTCTGGGGTCTCACTTCCTGGGCTTTCTCATTCAAGTTGCCCGCCTGCCAGACCCTTTGCCTTGGCGGCTCTGACTGCCTCTGCAGCTGTCCCCATAGGCCGCCACATTTGCTGCCTCAGCACCTCTCCTGCCACACACCCTCCCCACCTTGTGCTCTGGCCACCTCCAGGCTTCAGAAACTGCCTCCTTGACTGAGGCAGCTGGAGACTTTCTGACTGCCACATCCTAGTGGCTCCTCAGGCTCTTCCTCCCTAATCTGTCTGTGGTAAGTGACTCTGGAAAAAAAACACTTTCCAGAGAAGTCCATTGTACTCAAAGCTTTCTCTGCTGCTCTTGCCCACATCTCACACCCTCTCATTTTCCTTCCTACCTACACGTCCTGCCGTTCATGTGTCCAGGGTCCCTTTTCTTTTAAGAAATTTTATTTTTTTATGCAGGTCCTCCACTTTACTCCTTGCCACATTTTAAAATTTTGTCAGTTCTCTCTGTGTATATGATTCTTTTTTTCTTGAGCTGTTTCAGAGTAGATTGCATACGTCACACCTCTTTACTTTTTAATTCTTAACTACTTCTAAAAAGCATGGGTATTATGTGAGCCCAGTAGTGTTAGTTCAGGAAATTAACCCTTATCCTTTTATCTACCATCTTCGTTATTTTCTTCTAGTATAGGATCTATTCCAAGATCACCAATTGCATTGCCCTCTCTGGGGTTTCCTCCTGGGTGTGTGGACACAGAGTCAGAGCTAGGAGCTATGGGAGGTGGGGTGTGGGCTCCTAATTTTTATCTTTATCAGCTGGGTAATTGGGACAATCCTTACTCCTTTCTGAGCCTCAGTTTCCTCAAACCTAAAGTGAGAATAATCATGATATCCATCTTTTTGGGTTGTCGGGTGCTCAGCACTGTACTGGTACCTATTAAATACTGGGTAAATGTCAGTTATGGACCTCTTTCTGGAAATTTCCTCCAGCTCTCCCATCACAGTTAAATGTTAAAAAGCAAGCTCATCTTCCTACTGCAAACCGGACCTGGTTCTCTTGTCTCTCTTGGTCATCATTCTATGATTTACCCTGCCTGAAATCCAGAAATACGTCCACCCTCTTGTGCCCCCACCCACTGCAGTTCTTTGTCCTTCCGCTTCAGTCCTCACCAATGAGACTTAGTGGCTGTTGTCCTAGTTTTCCAAAGTGTGGCCTTCCCAATGTACAGGGCTCAGCACATCACTCTTCCCCTTCTTCCCCTTTTCCTTATCCGCAGAATAAATACCGCCCTCTTCAACATTCCTTCCCACCCCTCAAGCCTCTACTGTCTCCCTAGGCACATTCCAGCCATTCCAGGCAGTGGCTCTCCTGCCCGCAGCACTGTGCCTGGAGGGTCTTCGCCTAGTTGTGTCTGCTGTACCAGTTGACCCACGTGCCTTCCCATCTACCCAGTACCTGCACCCATTGTGATACAGACTGCAAGGTCTTTTTCCTTAGGAGAAAGAGTTTCTGGCCAGTGGGACTTCCATCTTACATCTTCTTCTCAGCACTCATCACCATGCCCTCCCCCCACAAATGCTTGGAGGATGAAGGCCTTGGGAGGCAGAGAATATATTGATTTATGGTGGAAATCATGGAGGACTTTGAATATGGAAAAGTTAACATGAATATCATAGAAATTAGAGGATTGCTGACTTGGATATCTCCCCTGCCTACCCCTCCGATCACCCCACCATCCTCTAGGGCCCATTCTTACTGGGAAAAACTGGATTGCCACTTTCAGAAGTTACCCAGGTCTTTTGTCATTATGTTCTGGTCCATTGAGACCACCTGCTCTTTTTTCCGGGGTCTCCTTCTCCTTGTCCTTCACTACCCATCCATGAGGAAGAGCTGCTCGCTTTAGGTTCCTTCAGCTGAGCCAAGATCAGGCACCTCCTCAGGCGGGCAGCCTGGCCTTGGCCCCACACACCATCAACACTTCACCTTTCCCACTGCTTTTCTGCCTTGAAGGTGCCTCATTCCCTTCACCTCCAGATTGTCCTTTATTCTGTTCTATTTAGTGCTCTCTTGCTTTCCCTCTTGAAACTCTGTTCTGGAAAAAAGCCGTTGTGTTATTTTTTTTTCTTTAATCTTCGGTGAATTTATGTATGGTACATGGCTTGTAAGGCAAAACAGCAGCCCTTTGTCCCCACCATTTCCCACTGAGGGGACAATCACTTTCAGCTCAGTCGACCCTTTGGAATTTGCCCTTATATCTCGAAAAACTATGCTGATAATCCTGCTCGACTTTTCAGTTTAGAGCAGTATGCATTTGCTTCCCACCAGGAAAGATAATGATTGGCTCTCTTTGGCCCCTGGAGGCCTCTTTCATTCCCTTTCAGCTCTATCATCTCCAAATAGCTTGTAATTTTGGTTAAATTAGTCAAGACGACTTGTAAAGGACACTTGTATCTCATTTACATTTTCTTACCTGTCAACTCTGTTTTCTTGGAGTTAATATTCTCTGTTTGCTTAGTTTTTTATCGTCTGACCTGACTCGGTGGCAGACTTTCTGCCTGTTGTCTCACTCTTCTTTGGGGATATTTAGATGTACCAAGGGTTCCATCTGTTTCATCTTCCTGTGGAAGCCTTTGGGACCTGCTCTCCCAGCACTGGCTACTGGCCTCTTTGGGCCTAGCTGTCCTGGGAGTCCCCTTCCCCTCGCCTGGGGGTCCCCTGGCCTCTTTCTGCTGGATCTCTCTGTCCAGTATCCTGTGTCTTCCTCTTTGTTGGTTTATGCCTTTGTCTAGTGGAATATATCCTCCAGTAGCTTTCAGAGAGAGGGATTGTGAGAGGTTTCAAGATCTTGAAAGTCAGAAAATCTCTGTATTCTTTTGATTGATGGCTTGACTAGGCTAGAATTTTAGGTGGGGAGCCATTTTTCTCTAGAATTTTAAAGGCATTTCTGTATTGTCTTTGAGCTTCTATGGTTGCTGATGAGAAGCTGGAAGCCACGTGACTCCTAATCCTTTGTGTGTGACTTATTACTTCCATCTAGAAGCTTCTGGGATCTTCCCCTTGTCCCTAGGTTCTGAAATCTCAGGGTGACATTTGTGGAGACTAGGGGAAGTTCATCCACTATGCTGTCCCTTTGTCAGGCCATGTCAATCTGGAAGTTTGTTTTTTGTTTTATGTGGGGTATTTTTTGTTGTTGTTATTGTTTTTGTTTGTTTGTTTTGTTTTCTTGAATTATTTCTTCGGTGATTTTTCTCCTCCATTTTTTCTGTCTTTTCCTTCTGGGAGTCATTCTGTTGTTGGGCCTCCTGTATGGCTTCTCTCATTTTTTTTCTCTGCTTCTTTGACTCTGTTTTCCGGACATTTTCTTAGCTCTTTTATCTTCCCTGTTCTCTCGGTTTTTTGCTTTAGTGCATACTTTTATTAACCTAAAAATAAAAAGGCCTTTTAAAGTGAGAAATAGGCATTTATTTGAGATCAAAGCAAAGATATCCAGGGAGCACAGATTCAGACAGAAGCCTAAATGGTGTTCTGATTCGGAGACAAAGGCAGTGGGTATTTATAACAAAGGGAAGGGGAGCAATCGCATCAATAGAAGGAAGGCATGTCTATTGGTGCAGATAACAGCATAGCGATGTTAATTCTAAAAATAATGTTTTTAATTTTCCATTCAGTAGTCACCAGTCCAGTAGTCATAATCACTGCTTTCTGGTTATCCTTGCAAACAGTTCTTGACACAGCGTTGCTTAGGCCCAGTTATTTTGCCCTGTTTTAATATTCCAAAGATTAGAAGTATAAGAAGTACAAGGCAGTTCCTCTGGCATGGCAGCTCTGGCTCCATCTTATTGTGGCTCCGTTTATTTATTTATTTTTTGGCATTTTTAACGAAGTGCTTGCTTTTACTCTGGGATATTCCTTTTTTCTAAAATAACGTTTTTGTTTCACGGTTGTGAAATCTCTTCTCACATGGCCTCCTCTCTTCAGCTTTCTGCTCCTTGGCTAGCTCTGCCCTGTCATTAGTTGTGCTTTCCATGTGTCCTGTCAGAGGCTTTCCCAAGCTGGTAGACCTTGGTCATCTACTCTGATAGAGAACAGGTCCCAGGTCCCAGCCAGTCACCAGGAGTTCCAAGTGTTGCGGGGGGGGGGGGCGGGTGTTCCTGGGGACACCGCCAGGTTGAAATCTCTGAGTCTTTTTTCTCCCAGGCTGATCAGATACCCAGAGAAGAGTCGTCTTCTTCTGTTCAGAGGGAACAGGCCTGACTAGCAACCTTTGGTAGCGTTAAGAATATAAACTTCGCCTAATTGCCTCATTTTATGCTTTGACCTACCTTTTGCCCAGAATCTGTCTGGTTTACTTCTCCAAGTACTTGGTGGGCATACTTGGGGACCTAGCTGCCCCTTAATGAGGTTCCTGCTATCAGTCCCCCCACTTCTCAAGTTGCCAGGTACTGCCAAGGCCTGAGCCCAAGGGGGCTGTGGAACCATGTTTCCTTCCTGTCCCCACTGTGCAATTCTGCCCACATCTACCCAGCATCTGCTTGTCAGGCTCCCAAATTGGCCTGCCCTTCCCTATCCTCTCTCTTACACTGGATTTAAGCTTCTTAAAAATCTCTATACTTCCATTTGTGGTGAGGAGTTCCAGTGGAGGACATGGCAATCCACCAAGCTCACCCCAGGGACTCTGTAGTCTCCCTGTTCCACTTCCTTTCTCACTTCGAAGGGGGAAGGTGTGGGCCGGGATGCCTGCCTAAGATACTTATGTCATGTGAGTACCTGTCACATGCAAATGACCCTCCCAGCTGTGTCCAGCTCCAGGTTCGCATGGCTGCACTATCAGTGCCCGAGCCCCTGTTTGCCCCTAGCTCTGCCTAGATTGCATGCCATCCCCCTGCCTCTGGCCCTCAGGGAGGCTAGGCCTGTCACCCTGTCTGGGTCCAGGCCCTTTGGGCGTACGCCTCACTGTGACCCAGCTGCTGCCTGGACTGGGCCATTTTAAGGGCCAGGGCAGGTGGAGTTGCCCTTGGTGCCTGTGCACCTGACCCCTGCTTGTGGACTCCTTGCCTCCTGGTCCTCATGAGCAGGCCAGTCTTATATTCCAGGGCCTGTCATTTCTTGGTGCTCCTGACCCTGTGTCCTGCTGGTTCAGAGCACTGTGCTTTCCCTGACTGTGGTTGGGGACCTTTGACTGTGTTCTAATACCTGATGGAAAGCCAGTGGGCACTGGGCTGAGCTCCAGACTCTGACCCCTGACCTTGGCTGGGTTTTGACCTCTGGGTGTTGGGCCATGGGGGGGCAGGGCTTTAACAGCTGGTTCCCCCCAGGTCCTTCCTCAGATCCCCGTGAAGAGTGGTGGTCCCCATGGGGCAGGGGTCCTCGGTGAGTGGCTGACCTCTCTCCCTGCCCCGACCCTGGGAGGCTCCTTAGGGACCTGTTGGCAGCCCCTCCTACTCCAGATGCCCAACTGGGGAGGGAGGGTGGGCAGGTGAGAGGGGCTAGGGCGGGTGCTGCAGGGTAGGGGTCCAGCTAGAGCCATCTGTTTCCCTCCACCCAGGGGTGCACCTGGAGGGCCCATTCATCAGCCGGGAGAAGCGAGGTGCACACCCCGAGGCCCATTTGCGCTCCTTTGAGGCCAACGCCTTCCATGATGTGCTGGCTACCTACGGGCCCCTCGACAATGTCCGCATTGTGACGCTGGCTCCTGAGCTGGACCGCAGCCATGAGGTGATCCAGGCACTGACGGCCCGTGGCATCTGTGTGTCCCTAGGTGAGGGAATATGTCCTCACCTGAGGAGGCGGGCCCACCCAGGGGTACTGGGCTTGGTGCAGAGTCTGAGTCCCGGTTCCTGTGCAGGGCACTCAGTGGCCAATCTGCGGGCTGCAGAGGAAGCTGTGCAGAGCGGGGCCACCTTCATCACCCACCTCTTCAATGCTATGCTGCCTGTGAGTGCTGTCCTGGCTCTTGTGTGGGTGGGCGTGCTGGGACTCCTGCCGTGGCTTAGCTTCCCCCATTCCTGGCCTTGCCCAGTTCCACCACCGTGACCCGGGCATCGTAGGACTTCTGACCAGTGACAGGCTACCCCCAGGACGCCACATCTTTTACGGGATGATCTCCGATGGAATGCACACTAACCCTGCTGCCCTGCGCATTGCCCACAGGGCCCATCCCCAGGGTGAGCAACTGGGTGGGACGGGCATGTAGGGGGACCAAGTGGGCAAGTTCTGAGGCCTCTTCCTCCACCTTCCCAGGACTGGTGCTGGTCACTGATGCTGTCCCTGCCCTGGGTTTGGGCAATGGCCGTCACACGCTGGGACAACAGGAGGTGGAGGTAGATGGGTTAACAGCCTACGTGGCAGGTGAGTGACCTTTGTCCCTATTGCAGTCATGTGAGAAGAGCCCCTCAGCTCTTCTGGTGGGATACAAGAACCTGGGTGACCCCTGCCAGCCCATTTGGCCTCCCACACCCCACCCAGTGTGCCTGGTGGCCCTTGGCTCCTTCAAACTTGCTCTCTGCTTCCAAGGCACCAAGACACTGAGCGGCAGCATAGCCCCAATGGACGTCTGCATTCGGCATTTCCTTCAGGCCACAGGTCAGCGAGGCTGGGGAGGCTGGGGGGGGCGGTGTGTGCGTGTTGGGGGTGGAGGCTGCATCTGGGAGAAGCCGGAGGGAAAAGTGGGGACCACAAGGGTCCTATGGCCACATCCCTCATCTGTCATGTCCGTTGGGGTTCCCTGGGGGTGAACACTAGGAATGTGGCCAAGGTCCCACCCACAGGAAGTTCACAGCAGGGGAAGAGGACAGCAAGCGAGCAGATGGTGGGACCCAGGGTGACAGGCACTGAAGCCATAGCACCCAAGAGAAGGACCTTCACCCTACATGAGGGTAGAGCCTTGGCCTGGGGCCTGTGAGATCACAGGACTTGGCGGGTGCAGAACTGTGGAGAGGCATGGGGAGAGCCAGAGCAGCAACCCAGGATCTGGCATCAGGCCATGTGGGAGCCTTTCAAGGGGGTTGGTGTGTTCTAGGGGAGGGGACCAGAGATATCTGACAGATGCTATGGTTGGCCAGGTCCCTTGGAGCTTTTGGCAGCACCCCTGGGCCGGGGTGTCCTAGTGGGAGCTGGTGGGGGGCACCAGGGAGACAGGCTGGGAGGCAGAAGATGGCTGTGGCCTGGCTTAGGGAGTAATGCAGGGGAACAGAGAATTGGGGTTGATCATTTGGCTTCTCGGTGGGAAGCAAGGGCAAGTACCAAGTACCAAGTGGCTTCGTGGATGCCCTGGGAACTACTTTGTTGTGAGGGGTGCTCTCTGGGACCCAAAAAGAGGAAGGGCTTGCGGACATTTGGGTCCAGAGAGTCCATACAGGGCTGGGATGGGTGAGTTGCTAGGAAGGGTGGGACTGGGGGAAGGATGGAGCCTTGTCAGCCTGCTGCAGAGTCCTGGGATATGTTCTCCCCTCCACTCATACCTAGGACTTGGAGCTCTGGGGCTATGGGGGAGGAGGGAGGGGGGCACCAACAGAGCCAGCTGGGGGTTGGGATAGTCACCCAGCTATGTCCCCTGAGCAGGCTGCAGTATCGAGTCGGCCCTGGAGGCTGCGTCTCTGCACCCTGCCCAGCTGCTAGGACTGGAGAAGCGCAAGGGGACCCTGGACTTTGGGGCTGATGCAGGTCAGGGCCTAATGTGGGGCATCCCAGGCAGCCTGAAGACTCAAGAGTTCTTAGGGGGCCTGGGACAGGGAAAGGGTGGGCAGATGGATGGGACCTTCCCTGTACCCAGGCGGCCTTACCTAGCTACCAGCCTGGCCCTTTCTCATCAGGCCAGGCTTTCTGGTATCTGAAACAAGGCCAGGCAAAGGACTGCTGGGACCTTTGTCCCTTGTTTCCTGCTGCCAGGAGTCTTGGTTCCAAGGCCTCAGTCAGTCTGTGTCGGGTTGGGGTATCTTACACAAGTTGGGTCTCAGGCCTTGGTTTCCCTACCAGCCTGTGGGGTGGGGGTAGGGTGGGGTGGGGTGGGGTGAGGGTGGGGGCAACCCCACCCTTGCCTCCTTCTCACAGCACACCTTTGACCCAGACTTCGTGGTGCTCGATGATTCCCTCCATGTCCGGGCCACCTACATCTCAGGCGAGTTGGTGTGGCAGGCGGACGAGGCCAAGCAGTGACCAAGGACCATAGCTGGAGTGAACGCGCAGCCGCAGCTGGATACTGTCAGGGCTGGGCAGTTGAGGAGCTGGTCTCCGGGAGCAACTGGGAGCCCTGCCCTGGGTGGACAGCCTTGGCTCCAGAGGCAGCTGGCTTGGATAAACCATGTGCCTTCCCGCCGGGACTCCCTTGGTCTTCGAGTTTTGCTTCAAATTGGGATTCTTGCTGTTTCCACCATAACCCTGGTGTTTGTGGCTTAAGGTTGGGAGTGACTGGACTCCAGCTCAGCCCAGCCTTTTGAGGTTTTGTGGGGTCCAGTGAAGGTCTCCTTTCTGTTCGAAGAATGAGTCCGAGGCCTGCAGACTTGCAGGTAGATGTACAGTTTGGAAATGAATGGAGGGCAGAAGAGTGGAAGCCACGGGGTGCAGATTGGAAAGCCAAAAGCCAGCAGGAAGGGGCTTAGGGACCATCAGTGTGAATGACTTAAGAAGGTTGCTTGAAGGGTCTGAGGGAAAGGGTAGTACACCTTGGAATTTTAAACAGGAGAGAATTGATCGTGGAGGCAAGAGATGGGCAGGGAAGGGCCTTAGGCATTGCAGAGGTTTTGGGGCTAGATGTGTGTGGGTAGCCCATGGTCTGTCTCTACACCCCTGAGTTGTGCAGGGCCCCAGGCACTCCTCCGACCTTCAGAGCTGGGTTGTCCAGCTCTGAGTGCAAGAGGCAGTGGTTGGAGGGCCTCTGAACTGTCCCGGCCACTGTTCCCTGGCCTGCCCAACAGGCCCAGCACTTGTCTCGCCTCTAGCCCTTAGGATCATCGAGGCTCCATTTCTTTTCTGAAGAGGCCCATCTTCTGACCCAATTCCCAGGAGGGTGGGACGAGCCCTGTTGCACTCTGGTGTTTGCGTAGCTGTGGACGACCCTGCCCATTGCTGGCAGGCAGTGTCCTGCCCCCTACAACTGACCCTCACCTTCCAAGTCTCCTTGGACCTCGCAAATGTTCCTGGGAGAAGGAAGATGAGCTCAACTAATAAGTTAGAAGCTGAGCAGCGGTTGTCACTGCTCACCTGGTACCAGGCCTCATTCTTGTGATCTGCGGGTGTTCACTTGTTCTATTCACCTTTAAAAATCTAAAGGGATGTCCTGTTTGTCATCCCTCTTTCTCAGATAGGGAAATGAGCCCTGAGTCCCAGGGCTGGTGAGCACCAGGGCCACCAGGACAAGCATTTAGCATGTCCTGGAGATCCCCAGGGACCTCCCTTTGACCTGTCACCACAGCATTTCTGAGTGGAGAATCATGGAGGGGCTAATTGAGATGGTGGTCAGCCAGGTGGCACCAGAGTTAACAAGAGCCAGCACTGGCTGGGAGGAAAGAGCACCTCAAGACAAAGGAATTGCCCCACAAAGGCCAGTTGCATGGGCTTAGTGTGTTGGAGGAACAGAACTAATGGCCACCAGGGCTGGAGACAGGTGTGGGGATGGGGGACTAGAGCTAGGCTTTTAACTTCAACGAATTGGGAATTTATTTGAGGTCTGGGGGCGGTGGTTGGAGGGTTTACTTTTTAATTGTGATAAAACACTCGTAACAGTCTACCGTTTTTTTAATGCATAGGTCAGTGACTAAGTATATTCATGTTGTGCAACCGTCACCACCATCATTTCCAGAACATTTTCATCACCCCAAACGGAAACTGCACCCATTAAACACTAACCCATTCCCCTTCCCCCATCCCTGATACTGGAAGTTTCACTTTGTTTTTGAGTCTGAGGCAGCCATTTTAAGCATGCCTTCCAGTTGCTAGAGTAGTAAGGAGACACTGAGGGGCTGGCCATGAGGCCAGATAAAGCAAAATGGGGAGGGTGGGGATGGGACAAACTTGCCCTAGTGGTCGTGGACTGGGGATCAGAGCAGGTCACCACTAGGTGTTTGCTTGACACACTGATGGATGGGGGTGATTTTCACAGGCTGGGATAGGATCCCTGGGGAGCACCACATCATCTCCATGGCTTGTTTAGTGTCTATGAGTGGGAAGCACTTGAGAACCAGAGTCTGTGCAGGGGTCAGGTAGGCCTTCGCAACCGCCATCAAGTCACGACTCCAGATTAGGGGCGAGGGCCACGCGACCGCATCTGGGGTCCCAAGGCCCTCCCTTGAGACACCAGGACTGTGCCAGACTCATGCAGATTTCGCTGGGGGCGGGGCCGGTGGGGTGTTCTTTCCTTAGCCTCGGCCTCTTCATCGGGATGACAGACCTGTAGGCCTTGAGCCCTCTGGGACACCATGCGGGAAGAGGTGCTCAGGGCCGGACAGTGATTCCCGGAGAGGTTCCAGGTGGTTCAGGCCCAAGGAAGCCAGCTTGGGAGTGGGCGAGGGACAGTAAAACCACGTGAAGAGTCCAGCTGCTACGCGGGAACAGGGGCTGGGCCTGAGCAGCAGGGCATATGGGATGATTCCTGTCCAACCCGCTCGCCATATCCCGGGTCCTGCAGCCTAGGTGTGGGGCAGCCTCTGCAGTAAAGTTGGAGCGGGACTTTACCGGGGAGAATCAAGATCCCCATGTGGAGGTATGCGCCCCGGCATAGCAGTAGGGACACACGTTGCCCTCTGATCAACTAGAGGGTGGGCGGGCACCCTGAAGACTGGATGGCACACAACCTGCCCTGCCCCGCCTCTGTGCACCTTCTGGCCCCACCGCGACCCTGAGGACCCCTCTGCACCTCAACGCTCCTCTCCCCAAGCCACTCCGCCCCACTTTTCCTTTCCTGCCTTCCAAGTCTCCTGCCATAACATCTTGGTGCAGTTCCTAACAAGGTGGTCCTGCATTTTTTTCCCCCACATTTTTATCTTGGTTTGTGTTATAAACTAAAGTTGCATTTTTTATATTGTTTTGCCATTTACTATTTTTTAGTTGAACATGAAATGGAGAGCTTCCCGACTGAGGACACATGGATCTCTCTTTTAATAAGGTGCCCAGTGTTCTCTAAGTTAAATAAATGTTCCCTAACTTTTTTAAACCATATACCACTGAAGACAAAGGGGTTCTTCCTTACCCCTATCCCAGCAGCTCTTGGATTCCTAACCCAAGTAAAACATGAGATGATAAAAATTGTTTTATGCCTTTAAATTTTGTGATAACTTGTTACCCAGTGCTGGATAACTAAGACACTAGATGTGTGACATTAGTCAGGTTCCATAGCCCCCAAATCCCATTTCCGCCCATGCCATGAGGGTCATAGAAGTAACTAGATAATACACGTGCTAGCACAGGCCAGGTGCAGGCTCAAAGCCTGGTTGGCGGTGAGTACCCCTCACACCGCCCATGTACATAAGGCAGCCTTCCAGCCCCATCCCTTCCAGCCCAATCCCAGGAGGGTTATGATCATCCTCCTGCCCCTCCCTGGGCAGAACTTGACCTCACAATGTCAGGCCCAGCCACTGCACTCTTGGCCCGAGGTCACCCTTTTATGGCAAACTGGGAACAAAGACTCTGGGCACAAAGGGATAGAGAAGAGCTGGGGGTTGTCCCTCTCCTTCTTCCGGCCAGGGTGCTAATGAACTACGCTAGGCCAGACGAGTCTATCTCCTCTCTTGCCCACTGTCCTGGGAGGGGCAGTCAGACCTGACCCACGGATGGGGTGCCCCACTCCTCCCCAGAGTAGAAGAACTGCCTGGCTTGGCCTTCACACATTAGCTGCCATTGAGGCTTGAGAATTGAGAACTGTCCCTCCTTCCCCTTTCAGCTGCCCCTGCTGCATGCTTAGCTGCCTTCTTCAGAGCTAAGGGCCCCCCCTGGCTCCCCACACCTCTTCCCCTGATGGAGTCCACCTGCTGCTCCAGTGGGCTCTAGCAATTTCCCTTTCCTCAAGTATTTCCCCCTCCCGATTCTCTTTGGGTTACTCAAGAATTACATGGCCATGCTATGGTGAAACAAACTCTAATTTAAAAAAAAAAAAAAAAAAAAAAAAGAGCCTCCCAGTTGATATACTGCTCCTTTGCTATCACTCTCCAGGCTGTGCCCTGTTCTTTTCAGTAGCTCCCGAGAATTTTCTTGCATGGACGAACCATGATTTATTTACAATTCTCTTGATAAATATTTTCATGGGTTACATTTTTTTTTTCTTTTTGTGTCACATTCAAGTTGTGGTGCCACTAAGATTCTTGTATGACCTCATATTCATGAGTAAGAGCTTCCTTGAATTTCAACAAAAAAGATATACCCATGTTATTAACTTTTATTTGTATCAATGGTAAAGAGGTCAAATAGTTCCCAAGGGGTTTATTATAAAGGGCAACAAGCCCCTGCCTGATCTTTCCCTACTCATTCCCCACTTTACTGGTTTGTGTTCTTCCTTTGACTTATGTCCATCTTTCTAAATAATATCTTTGTACTCTATGTCGATTCATCACTTGTAGTCATTACCTATTGCCTTTCTGTTAAAAGGGAAGGATTCAGGTCTCTCATAATCACCTCCATCTCTGGGTCCTGTCAAGGTGGAATATGATAATTACCGGTTGAATCTGAGCATCCATGTTATGACTGTAAATATCACTCACAGCTGAGAAGAGTGAGATGTCTAGTGAACTGTGTTTGTGCTTCCTCTTTGGTATGGCTGTTTTTTAGGAGTTTTCCTCGTCTCTGTCAGATTCTTAATTCAATTTTTGACATGGTGAAACTCACCAGAAAACCTATCATTTTCAGTATTTTTCTGGAGCCGTCTGAAGCCGGATCCCCTTGGGTCTATGTGCTCCCTGTTCTTGTTCTGGGGTTTCTCTTCATTATCCATTTAAAATTGCACCTTCTCTCCGGGCACTCCTGAGTCCCCTCTTACCTGATTTTCCTTCTCTCCTGCAGCACTTCTTACCTTCTAACGCCCCATAAGATTTGTTTATTTATTATGCTTACTGTCCCCACAGCTCCCAACCACAAACCTGTGGTACTGCAGTTCCATGAGGGCAGAGATTTTTGTGTTTTGTCACAAAGGAATTGCCAATGTCTAGCACAGTTCCTGGCACGTTGGGAAGGTTCGATACATATTTGTGGAATGGACAAGTCCTGATACTTCCTTCGCTTCATCGCCCTCCTGAGTGTTCTGTTTCTTCCCGTTTCCTGGATCTCATGCCCTCCTCTCTCGGTTTACTCCCTCATTTGGTGGAGAACCGTCTTCAGGAACTTTCTGAGAAAAGATGCTTGTGAGTCTACATATTTCTAGACTCTATAGCTATGTATATATTTACATTCACATTTAGTGTACAGTCTGGCAGATTTCTTCACATGTAAGATGGTAATAAATAGTGAGTATCCTATAGGGTTGTGAGGAGAGGTAAGATAAGTCATACGAAGTGGTTAGCCTTGCCTGAGGATTACAATAAATATAAGGGTTGGTGGGAAGGAACTGAGTGTAGAGCCCAAGAGCAGGGATTGCATTTCTGTGTTCTGTGACCTAGTAACTCTGTGAGCATGGGTGGGCAAGTTACTGAAGCCTCAGTTTCCTCATGTAAATAATGGAAATAGCATAGCACCTACTCTTTATAGATAGTAGGGGTTATGACATAGGTTAATGTTCCCAACGTTCCAAATGTTGGATGTGGCTTGATGTGGTGGCAAGAGCCGGCATCTACCTTGAGCTTGTCTTTGTGGCAACTGAGGGTGAGGTGTGTGGAGTGGGGTTGGCAATGGGTGATTGGCAGCATGTAACTCAGCATGGAACTCCTGAGAGCGACACTTGCACTTGGACTGAGTAGTTTCACCTGTGAAGAATTCATCCTAAGGAAATATGTAAGAGTGTGCCTGGATTTAAGTGCAGGGACTTCTGTGGAAGAATTCCAGAAGCCACTTCAGTATCAGTTAAGAGAGAGCTTGACCAATACTTGGATCTATAAGCTATAGGCGTCCTCCAGTGGAGTCCTCTGAGGCCCTTACAACTGAGGATGACGGCAATCAGATGTCAGGAGAGCTGTACAGGATACAGGACGATACAGTGTCAAGCTGTTTTTTAAAATAAGTTAATGTGCAGAGGACTGGAAGGCCAGAGTGTCAAACAGAGGCTCTAGAGTCTAATGGTCAAGCATAGCTTCTGGCACGTGGATACAAAGAAGCTGATTCTGCCACTAGGACAGCTAGGGCAACTTACAGAACTGCACCAGGTTTCAACTTCCTCATTTCAAAAGTTGGGCAATAGCTGAGAAGCTCCTTTAGAGTAAATGAGATTAGGCTTGAAAATTCCTTACTGAGTAAGTGCTGAGTAAATGTTAGGGGGCTGCTATCTAATAATTGTGGCCAATGAGGAATGGTTCGTTTATTTTATTGTTACATCTTTATTGTCTAAATTGTTATTTATAAAAATAAGTGGGTATTTCTTTTGAAAATAGATAAAAGATTATTTTAAAATATGCAAACTTTCAGGTAACAGAGATGATTCTAATTTTGTCTAAAGAACATCACCATAGCACAATGGGAATGTACTTAATGCCACTGAACTGTACACTTTGGATAAGGTGGTAAATTTTATGTGTTTTCCCACAATTAAGAAAAACCACCATCATCATCGATAACTACAAAAAAATTGAGCGTCATCATCATCATCAGGTACAAAACAAAACTTATAAGCAAAAGAAGATTCTGAAGGTGTCCCTGGGACTATTAGACTGGATGAGATAAGATTTTCTGCCTCATGAATATGCCTTGATAGCTTAAATTTCTTACCGTCAACACTACTTAGGTTTATACCTCGTAAAATTTGGTCTCTCAGTGTTTACGTAGAGCACAGCTTCTGAGTCCGAGCCTCGGGTTGCGGTCCAGCCCCGCCTCAGCTCCGGCTGTGACCTTGGTCCGCTCAACTCCTGCTAGCCTCAGTTTCACGGTTCCGGAGTTTGAATGACAGCTCGCTCCGCCCCTGCACTATGACCCTAAAACTGGCTCGAGTGAATTCCTCCCGCCTCAGGACGAGACCAGGCAGCTCCCGCCCGATGGGCCTCAACCCGAAAATGCGGCTTGGGGGCGCCCGCGGGGCGATGAGAACAGCGGCGCAGCGACCTCGGGATCTGTCAGTGGGCGCAGGCGGAGGCGGCGGTGTGGCGGAAGTCCCGCCCAGACCGCGCGGGGGCGGGGCGAGGCGTGGCAGGGGGCGGAGAACAGCGGGGCGGGGCGAGAACTCGAACGCGGGCTCAGATGCCGCGAGAAGGACACTGATGAGCCGCGTAGTCGCGCGGAGCTGCGGGCGCCCAACCGACGCGGGACTCATGGCCAGAACCACCAGCCAGCTGGTGAGTACGACGCGGCCTCCCACGCGCGCCGGCTCGTCACCCCTCAGCGCGGCTAACGTCCGGGCCCGGCGAGGCGGGGCGGCCCGGGTTTCCGAGGGCCGGGCAGTGCCTCACCTGGGGCCGGGAGGCCAGGCCGAGGACCGCGGGCGCCGTGCGGACGTCGCTGAGCCTCCAGAGAGAGGGGGCCCGATGCGGCGGGTGCGGCCCGGGCGGGGGCGCTGACAGGCGCGCAGAGGTGGGGGAGACGAGGAGATGTCACCGGCCTGTCGCGGTGGAAGTATTTGGAAAGTTTGTTGTTGGCGCTGCGCGGCGCGGCCTGGAGCCTCCGGGGTTACCTTAGGTTCTGTCTTCAGAAGAACAGCCCAGGGCCTTCATCTGTAACCGGGTCCTGGTGCCTCCGCCCGCAGCAGAAACAGGGGGTGCGAGCTCTTGCTCGAAGCACCTGATGCTTCGGGCCTTCTAAATGGAGCCTGAGACACTCTTCTCTCGGATCGGCGGTTGCTTTTCCTGCCTAGAGGCTGCTCTAGGGCAGAGGTGTCGGTGCTGTAGGAAGCGCCTAGGCGGCTGGGCTGGAACCCACCGCGGAGGGGAAAGGAGTGTGACAAGGATGAGGGATTTTTAGGGGAAAAGAAAAGGGAAAAACACTTGTTAGGGAAATATTATGCTAAAAGAATCGCTAGTGTTTTTATGCTCTGGATTCTTGGGAGGATGGGTTAGGGTTTTACCTTGTAAGCGAATGTGAAGTGGGTGATGGAAGGCCGTCTAGACAGCTTGTGAAGTTTGGTTCAAAAAGTAAATTCCTTCTATGATGGAAGATCCATTAAATATACTTGATCTCTTATTTTCCAGCATACAGCTTTGGGTAGCTGTTCTTAATCTCTTCTGGGGGTCATGAGCCCCTTTGAGAATCCGATAGGAGGTATGAGTCCTGTCCTGAGAAAAAGGCACAGCTACATCGAAATTACTTCAGGAAGCTCTTGAACGTTCTGTGGCTCACTTTGAACTTCAGGTTAAGAACTCCAAAGTCTAGGAGAAGGAGGATCTGTTCAATTGAGAAAAATGAGTGAAAGGTAAAAGGAATGTATTTGACTATTGTGACATGTGTGACTCTATCATGGAGTGCCGGGGCTAACGTGCAAAACATGAATTAGGAGGCTTGGCGGAGCTCAGAGGAGGCCGAGACTCATGATCCTGGATGTTTATAGAATGAACTTTTGCACAGTGATGCTCTTGCAATGCAAGGTGTGTACTTTGATGGATTCCATTGGAAGAGGAAGAGAGCACATTTTCTAAACATAGTCTTGGTAGTTCCTTGGGATGGACATTTGACATCTGGAGTTTACTTTGTATGAGGCAGCTTTTAACTGCAGAAATTCTGGGATCCAATGAGAAAAAATGAATTACAGATAAAGGCTAGCGGTCCCATCATGAAGTGAGAAGGATGGGGTTTTTGGGTCTTGAGCTAAATTCCTCCACGTTTTCGTATGTGAGAATATGCCACATTTCTCATCAGTAGTGGCAGAAGTGTCCCTAATTTGGCTTTTTCACCTGAATAAGATAGGTTTGTGGGGTTCGAGTGAGTTTCATTCAAGTCTAGTATTTTAAGGTGGCACTGTATGAGAATCCCCTGTCCCAGTCAGTGATAGTTTTGCCATTTCTTGAAGTGTGTACAGCCAACAGGGGGAGCAGTGTGAGCTGTGAAGTTTGAAAATTAGCTAGCCCAGCTTCATAGTAAGGTAGGCTACAGGCTGTAATACCATTGATTGGGCACTTCCTTTAAAAGGCAGGCAGAGAGGCTTGGCTGGATAGCTTACACTTGTTGCTTCGCTACTGTCAGCTGTGCTGTGAGGTAGGTGTTCCCATTTTACAGGTGTGGAAACTGAGATGCAGAGAGGTTAAGTACCTGCCTGGTAACTAGAATGTATTCGAGCGATGGCAGAGGCCTGGGTGCAACTCTGCCGTCACACGAGGAGTGCCCAGAGGGACGGTCTCCTGGGCAGGTCAGTGCAGGACTCAGTCTAGGGAAGTCCTCAGTGCCAGTGCCCACGATGACTTCCCTGGGGTTGCGCCTGAATGTCCTGACTGTGCTGGAGGCAGGAGGGACATCTTCACATGGAAGGACAGCCTGCTTATTTATTTCCTTGGGCAGATGGCTGAACTGTGTGACCCTTGGAGCCTGTTTCAGCCTCACGCTGTCAGAAAGCAGCTGTTTGGAAAGAGGCGCTGGTTCATCCTCATTGAAGGCTGATATTCTGAACGGATGAGGCTTGGAATCCTCCCTTTGGGAAAGAGAACTGTGCGATGATTGTGTTAAAGGCAAAATTGGCGATGAGAGAGTGGCTCCCTGCAGCTCCAGGGTGGCTGTGTTGGCAAAGGGGGCTGCATCTGTGTGCGCAGGTAGCGAGGAAAGCAGAGAACATGCAAAGAAGTGGGTTCTGATTTTCACTCTCTCTTCCGGGGAGCTCCTCCTCATGTGGCTTTCTGCAATGTGATGTAGTTCTGCCCCCGTGACGCCCCTACAGCAGTTACGGAGCTGAGTCCAGAGCTGGGGAGGTGAGGTCCCCATGCTAATGCGAGATGAGAGTGTAGGTTCTACTCTTCTGCCATGTGTCTCCTCAGAGGCATCAGTCACAGCAGCAGTCTGTAGCGATGAGGGGCCTGAAAAGAGGCGTGGGGCAGTTCGTTAAAGCAGGTCTGGGCCTCTAGGCTGCCTTTAGCAGAGTGCGGGGTGGAGGAAAAGGTGACTCTTGAGTGTGCCCCCTTGATATTGTGTCCTTATTCCCTGAGACACCTGATGAGAGGTTTGGGTGGGTGAGGAAAGGCGTGATGAACTGAGAAGTGCTGTAAAGATGAGGGGAGCTAGCAAGGTTCGTCGCTTTCGAGTTGATGACGTGCGGAGAGCCTTCCCTGGCGCTCTACGTTGCCCCGTCTTGAGGGGTGTCTTGTGTGGAAATGGACATTGATTAGAGCTCAGAGCCACTGCTGAGGACGCTGGATGCAGAAATGAATCCCTCAGCAGGTGCGAGGCCTAGGGCCCATTTTTGCCAGGTCTTGCCTTCCTTGTGATGACAGCTGGCCGTAGGGGTGTGGAGCAGAGCGCAGTTGTTTTGAAGGCAAGTTCAAAGGGCAGATCACCGGGGAGGAAGTGCCGGTATGGAAGCTAAGTTTTGGACAAGTACCACTCAAGCCTTTTCAGTAGTGCATTCTTCTGTAACCAGATCACATTTTTTACTAGTTCAGTGTGACACCAGATCCTTGAAACAGATCGTTTGGATATTGAGAACCTGGTATGTATCCTATCTAGCCGAATAAACAGGCAGAGTGCATTTCCGTGAAATTTGTGGGGAACGTGTTTTGATGCTAATGTCTTAGAGGAGAAAGGCCTGTTGGGTTCACGATGGTTCTTGGAATCTGTTTTCAGTGCTTGATGTTGCACGAAATCCATCTCCATCCTTTTAGTCTAGAAAATGTTCCTGATTTAGACAAATTTTTACTCCAAGAAATTCCAAGTTGTTCTGAGTGTGTCAAGAGGGAAAGAGATTGTTACAAAGGATCTGCGTCTGTGGGCTTGAACTCTCTCATCAAAGCAACCGAGCCAAGTTTCTGTTTAAATAGATTACACACACAGTTTCACAGAAGCGAGAACTGACAGCACTGCAAACTGTGAGTGTGTAAAAGATGGACAAGTCTGACATTAGCAGACTGTGCCTGGGAGCACGACCTATCGAAGGAAAAACAAGTGTGCTTTCCATCTGGAGTGTTGGTGAGGGGCCCGATGAAGGTGGTGGTTACATAGTTCCTGGTGGCCCAGTGACCTCCTCCATCCACAGACAGGATCGCGTGCCCTCTGTACCGTCCACGAGCTTTAAATCAGCTTGCAGCCCGTAGGGGATCAAAACGTTTACAGGCATGGTTCGTTGCCAGGAATTTAGTTCCCGAGGTCCGTGTCTTCTGCGTGTTTGTGGAGCGGGTGGCAGGCCTGCCCATGTTGGAGAGGGCCGATGAGAGGTCGTGTGCCGACGGCTGCATGTGTGTCTCCAGCCGTATTTCCTTCGGAATTCATGCAGCTGAGAGCTCAGCTTTTACAATGAATCCATTGTTAATGTTTCGTTCTCTAACCTGTTTTTCTCTTTCGGAATTAATTTTACTGCAGCAGGAGTTGTATCTCAAAAGCGACGGCTGTATATTAGATGCTGTCAGAGAAGGCTGATAAGATTTGTGGGGAAGCTCAAAGCCTCACTCATGTTTCATAGAGTCCTTTGACTTGCAGTGGAAACCTGTGGGAAAGGGGCCAGGAGTTAACTTTTCTCCTTCCATGTTTCTGGGAAATTGGGAGGACAGGGCCTGTAGTGGACGTGAGAACATTGCTTCACCCAGGAGAAAAGGTGTACCTTGTAGACCTTGCTCTTGAACCCCATCTGAATAGCGGTGGGTGTGCCGGGTGGTAGCATGGCTGTGGATATGTCCTTCAGTGAAGAAAACAGTTATATCTGGAGGGGGTCGGCCACACTGCCTTCTCATCATGCAGTCTGGCGTGGAGGGCCTGAAAACATTGGCACATGCTCTTCCTAGTTCCCTCTTTTCTGGAGACTGAGGAAATGAGGGTTTGCTAGTGGGTCTCCAGGTTCCAGCACTCCTGTGACTTCCCCCTACCTCCCAGGCCTGTCACTTTGCTTCTCTGCAGTGAGGGTTCCTCCTCTGACTCCCCTGCTATGAGGCCTCCCTTCCCAGCCTGCAGAGCCCAGGACAGTGTCCAGGATGTTCTTGGCTGCCAGGTTCTCTACTTTAGGTCCTTCCTCCTTGCCTGAAGAAATTCCCCTCAGTGGAAACGCCCACCCTATGGTGGCTGCGAAGCCTTTTCTGACCAAGCAGCTTCTTCGTGTCCCCCACCCCTGGTCTGCACCTGGTTTTGTTGTATGTTCAGTGTTCTGTTTCTTTAAAACAGTTTCTGCATCTGGTTACGTCCTTGTCTTTCTAAACCTTGAGTCTCTAGAAGCTTCTCTTACTCCTTTGCACGTGTTCTCCTCCTGGTTCTTATACCTGGGCTTCCTGTGCTGTATTGTCACATGACCGTCTTATCATTTTTGCTGTTTGTTAACAAGACTCCTGCATCTTGCATGTGCATTCTGACTCTTGTGCATTCAGAGCTGTATGTTTGAAGGGTGCAGGGCCTGATCCTATACTGTCGTCTATTCAATGCCCAACACGACAGCATTCCAAACTAGGAAGAAGTCAGGGGATTAAAAACATGGACTTATGTTCCACTTCTTCATTGTCTAAGGAAATCAATTTACTTTGACTGAATTCGTTTATTTTAAAATCGCAATATAAAGAAATATATTTTAAAAGGGGGATAGTTTTTTTCTGTATGTGTGTTATACAACCCACCTGACCCTAGAAAGGTCATATTTTGAAGCCATTGGTTCCTTTTTTGTTGCAGCCCTTCCTGGGAAGTTTTGGATTAAATGTTGGTTTACGTCTGGATCAGCCAAATGGCACTGCCACTGCCACGGCATGCGAGGCCTGCCGTGGACCATGGAGTTCCTAAGCTGTAGAAGCGGCAGCGTGGGTGATGCGGATCCTGCTCCGGAGGCCGCCCCTCCCCAGGTAGTTGTTTTCCCATCAGGAGGACTGTTGCTTGAAGGTCGCTGAGGACCTGATGACCCTTGCAATTTCTGTGACCAGAAGCCAAGCTGCTTTTCCTTGGTGATGGGGGGACTGTGGAGGAAACGGTCCCCCTCCTCCGTGGTCCCTTTGGCACACCTTTCTTTGCCACTTTAGGCAAGATTAGTGAGGGCTTTTCCCAGGCTTTTGCTCAACTTTTCTCTAATTTCTAAGAGTGTCCTGTCCCAAGAGGGGCATATGTTCCTTGGGTGGGTGGTCGAGTGCAGCTAAGGACAGCGCCACTGCTGCACCCCCAGGTGTGAGGCCCCAGGTGCCAGAGGCACCACCTTCTTGAGGCCCCACCTGCTGGTGGTGTGGGGAGATCTCAGCACCTTTCTCTGAGTAGTCGACCTAGTCTCCGGATTGCCCACCACGCACCTATCACAGATGCACAGTGAGTGAGCATGGTGAATGAGAGAGCCAGCAGCCTAGGAAGAGGGCAGGAGCGCATGGGAGCGTGCTGGCAGTGGCTGTCAGATGGTGCCGCCTGGACTTCCTTTGGGAAATGATGGGAACAGCCCAGTCTTTGGGAAAACTGCCTGCCCCAGCATTGCCTCTGCTCAGCCGTGTACTTAGGATCTGGGGAGACACAGCAGCCAGACCCTGGGGAAGCAGGTAAGTTAGCAAGCTAACTTCCTTAGCAAGGTAAGAAGCTTGAGACCTGCACATTTTGGAGGTCCTGTCATTATTAACTGGCTTTTTTCCCTTGAGGGTGAGCATTTAGTCCGTATGACTTAGGCTGGACAGGAGGCTGAGAGAAGAAACTGTTTCCTCGGTGCACAAGCTCAGCATTTACTGCCTTCTTGTTTTTCCATTGTTAGCTCATTTTTCCTTCCTGCACTGTAGCATTCTTCAGTCATGGGTTTTTCTCATTGGTCAAAATTATAGCTCTACTGATTGTATGCACGTAGCTGGTTATTATCAGATACATAGTCGTAAAGGTACGCATCTAAATATAGATTTTATTCTGAATGCATTTCATTCTGATTCCTAAAAAAAAAAAAAAAGAAAAAAAGAATCAAGTCATAATCTAAATTTTCTCTCTCTTTAAAAAAGAAAAGAAAATTTTAGGAAACTTTCCTGCCTAGAAGCTGCTGGCACTTTGTGTCTCTGGGGTGGAAGGGGTTGAGCATGGGCTGGTGGTCACTTTAGAAGAGGCTTCAACAGAGCAGGGGTCCAGAGTCGAGGCCTGAAGGAATCCTTAGGTGTTAAAGGCTGAACCTGTAGCTTGATGGGTGGGTGACAGCCTGTATGTGCTCCCACTCCTCCGTGAGCCCCCCTGACCACTGCCCTGCTCCAGAGGCTGAAAGGAAACTATCAATAGCATGGCCATTGCAACGGGTGCCTGAAGGGGAGGGCAGTGCCTTGCCGGGAGGTGCGGCTGACCTTTGTGGGACTGCTCCAGAGAGGAGCCAGAAGCCCAGAGTGCACCTGGCAGGGCACCCAAAGGTCAGGGGAACAGGGAAGTGGCTAAGTGTAGAGGAAGTTCCAGGAGGGAGGCACTTCCCCATCCTGGGAGGACCCGGCAGTCTGTGCCTGGCTGGTGCTCTCACAGGGAGACCCGCCTGCTCTGCTTCAAACATGGAGGCCTTTTGGACAGTGCTAGCTGAAGAAGGTGGGGGTATTAGGCAATTTATACTAACCCTTTTCTGTGTTTGGTTTTCTTCCTTTCATGTGTCTTATTTCCTTCAGTAGCCCTATGTTTTTCAAATTCGTGTAATGACAGAATGTGCTCAGAGATTTTAAATTTGCTTGAATCTATGAAAATTACCTCCAAACTTATTTTTGCTATAATTGCCAAGAAACTTGATTTAGGAATAATCTTAGATATAGCGAGAAATTCTAAAGACAACACAGGGTTCGCATCATACCATCCCCACTTCTCTCATGTTAACACCTGTACAGCCATACCGCATCTGTCAAAACGAAGAAATTGATGTGGGTACCACACTACGAACTAAACTGCAAACTTGTGTGGGATTCGCATGTTTCCCCCAATGTTCTCTTTTCTGATCTAGGATTTCATCCAGGGATCTCATTGCATTTAGTCATCGTGCCCCTTAGTCTCCTCTGGCCTAGGACAATTTCAGTCTTTCCTTGCTTTTCATGAACTTGAAGCTTTGGAAGAGTAGTGGTCACGTATTTCGTGGACCGTCCCCCAGTCTGGGTTTGTCTGATGTATTTTGCTGACAGGGCTGGAATTATGGGCTCAGGAAGAACATCAGGGAGGTGGAGCATCCTGTCAGGGGTGCCCGACGCCCACCGACTGTCACTGTTGAGGTGAAAGAAGATTAGTGCTGATCGACATGTATTAGGCTCAGGACCCTGCTCTGCACTCTGATGCGTGCTGTTTGTGTGTCATAGCATGACCGAGTATTTTTATTCTGGAAGGACCTTCATGCTTCCCCGTTCTAGCTACTTTCTGCAGAAACAGCCACTCCTGGAACCTTTGCAAGGACAAAGATGTACCCAGGTGCAATATGGGCCTCAACTCACTGATAGAGCTGGTTTCCAGTCAGGTGCGGGCCCGTGTCCCTCTGAGCATTTTCCCGTGTGCCCGGTCTCTCGGTGCTTCTGTGCAGGGACAAGGATGGGTTCGATTGAAATGGCTGTGTGAGAGTAGGTCGTCTGCTCTGATATGTCCTCCTCTAGCTTTTTTTCTCTTGGGTGAAGCTACAGTGTTGTTTATTGTCCTGAGGACCTTTACCTTAAGTCACAGACTAATCTGTGGGTTGTTACTTTGAGGCTATTAGATTGAACCAAGAACAGAGTTTCTTCTAGCCTGGAACTCAGAAGATGGGCGGTTCAGGAAAGTGATGAGTTTGGTTAGTTTACCTACCCATCTATTGATTCGCCCTACCAACCCGCTTCCCACGCGACCCCAGCAAAAGGGACCAGTAGGGAGAAAGACAGGGCACTGATACAAGCCGAAAGCACTTTGGAGGAAATGATGGTGATGGCTCCTGGCAGTGGGCAAATAGGTCTCAGGGCGTCGAGGGCCCATCCCAGGACTCTGGCCAGTCTGCAATCACTTGTCAGGCGCTCGGAGTTGGCTAAGGCAAGGCGAAATAAAGTCTGTCCCAGCTGTCCGCCCCCCCTTTTCTTCCCTCTCCTTTCCTCGTTTCTGGTAACTGAACTCAAAATTGGTGAGCGGTGGAGGTGTGGATGAACGGGATGCTAGGCAGAATAGAGCTTTCTTGGCCTGCGGACGATATGAAGTTTTACTGTGGGAGTTGGCCGTTAATACTGGGACAAAGTCTCTCTGTCTCATTGACCATCATTGTCCCCAGTAAGAAACTCTTTATTCAGAATTTGCAGACAAGGGGCCCTGGAAGGGAGAACAGCTGTTTATGATGCTGTTTCAGGTGTCAGGACAGGCATTCTTGGTGAGGAAAAAGCTGGGGCTCTCTTCTGTGTTGCCAACTGGGGGAACTGACACTGCTGGGGGCGTTTCTGCCCGATGACATTTATTTAGATGGCCAGTGGCTTTCTGGGGGCTGTTTTTTGTTTTGCTTTGTTTTGTTTTAATCTCATTTCAAGGAGAGAGAAGCTTCTAAGGATTAAAAAAGGAAAGTGTGACCACACTGATCTAACATTTTTCTTACAGGATAATCTGTTAGGGTTATTACAACAGTTGTCCATATCGCTGTGGGTATATGTTTATGTGTGGGTGACAGTGATGGGGGGCGGGAGGGAAAGAGAATCCAGGGTAGCTAAGGACTTAGGGAAGTTCCCACGGGTCCCAGTGCTGTTCTCAAGGATCTTGCCTCTCGCCTGAGGAGGTGCCGTTCCCTCTGGTGTACACAAACCACCGGCTGGTGAGGACATTGTGCAGCTCAGTCCACACTGAGGTTGAAGGACACATACACAGCAGAAGGAGAGGGCAGAGGTACTGGGTCAGTGCGCGTGAGGGGAAGGTGCCGGATGCTGCAGCAGTCGGGACTGGGGGCCACTGAGGATCCCCAGCCCAGCAGAGGAGACCAGAGAGGGGGAGGGCGTGCTAGAGGCCAGGGCTTGGTAGGGCTGGAGCCCCAGAGAAAGGCTCTTATTTCTTTGGAAGTGGCCATGTACTCTAGGTTTTATTTTAGCTTTTGACCTTTAAGTCTTGGAGGCCCAGGGAGGTTTTCTGTAAGGAGACAGAGGCCAGGGTAGGCACCGCATGTGGCATGGTCCGTGTTAGGAGCACAGGCACAGAGGAGCCTGGGCCCCAAAATGCCCTCCCACCACCTTGGCACTCAGTAGCCACTCCAGGTCTGCCCAGTGAGCACAGCATACTTCACAAAGCGCCTTCATGTCTGTTGCTCGCGCCCTGCAGCCCTCAAGGAGTGTGGCGATGTTGTCAGCCTCGTCTAATAGAAGAGTAAATTACGGCTGAGAGAGCGAGCGGCTCACCAGCAGTTACCCCTAGTTTCAGTTATGTCACAGCCGTAGAACTTGGGTCCTCGGTTTGGCTTCTCCGCCACAGTTGTTCTTCCTCGTGAAAGTCTGGGGTGCAGGGGAGGCAGCAGATCCTGCTGTCCCGCCCTCTACCTGGTTTTCTGTGCTGGGCCCAGCTTCGTAGGATTTGTTGGGAGGAGCAAGGTTCTTAACCAGAGTGTTCTAAGCCAGTGAGCACAGCTGACCTGAGAGCAGTGTCCCTTTGGGGATGAGCTGGTCAGAGTTGGTGGCAGCCTCCCACCCCTTTATGCAGGGTCCTAGAGGGAGAAGTTCCCGAGTCTGGGGTGCGTTCAGGGCTCCAGAGTCCACTCTGCCCTGGCGGCACTTAAAGACATCTTAGCTTTTTGAGTTGGGGATCGTTTCTCTTGCTGGCTGGAGCCTTAAGCTGCGTGGACAGCATCTTGACCATACAGGGCCCTGGTTTTTTTATCTCGATTCTCTGCTGGCGTGATAGGGAGCGTCGCCTTCCTATATCGTTCAGTCTGACTCACAGTTCAAAGTCAGCCTCCTGATACAGGATGTATTTAATTCACATTTGCTCACAGGTGAATAAACGGCATGTGGTAAGGGCTTGAAGGCCTTATTTTATCATCTGATAAAATAAGGCAGAGAAGCTGTGACCATATCTTCTGTGTTAAATGTGAAAGTGTTCTTAGAAAGCCCCCTCCTGCTTAGCTTGAGTGTTTTTGTGTAGATTAACTCTTTAAAGCTTGGGGCGTTCCTGTTCTCCTTATCTCTGACCAGGAGGTAAAGGGTCTGTGCCACACAGGTGACATAACTTGTTCAAGGTCAGACGGCTGTTGAGGGGCAGAGTACCCATTCTGAGAGTTCCTTCTCTGCTGGTCCCTGTAAGTGTAACTGTCTACCCGGGGCCGCGTTACTCGTTCACACGCCAAAGGTATACACAGCATAGTAACTATTGATTAAGCTTTTGGATCTGTTTATACTTGTGTTAGCCTGGAACTAGAATCTTCTTCAGAAATTTTAAAAACTCATTTTAAGAGCCAAGACATGTTTAATGGCTCCAGTTGGGATTGTTCAAATGTGGGGTGGTAAGCCCCCAGCTTTGAATCCTTGGTCTTGGTGCAGATGAAAGGGCTCCGCCTCAGGTGAAAGATGTTCCTCATCGCAGGGACCCTGAATCTAGCTTCAAACTCCCCAAGCTCAGTCTTCCTATGAAATCCTTGCTCAAGTTGCATTTTATCTTTCCTAAGTGATAGAGATGCAGGGACAGATAAAGATCCAGGGGGATCCAAGAGGAATATCAGTCAACCCTTTTGCCCCAAAACTTGGCCTTCTGGCGCTGACTCAGACACTGTCTGCTCTTTAGCTAAGTCCCCAGGCTCAGGCAGGATTGGGCATTCGGTAGGTGTTCAGTGACTGGCTGTTGGAGGGATGAATGGAGAAATCATTTGTCATCGTCGAGTGTTTTAAACTCCATTTCAAAACAGAGGAGGAAAACCATGAGTCTTCCATCCTAACACAACCCCTTCAAACTCTTTTGGAGGAGAAAGCTCTTGTTGAGCTGGTGTTACTCCCTTTGTAGGGAGCCCTGGGAAGCCGCCCCTGGCCGCCTGCCGTGGCTTCTGCCCCGGGCACCTGCAGTGGCCTAACGAAACCTGGGCCTGTTGTCGCACCTCTCCACTTCCTCTCTGCCCAGTGCAACTCTGTCATGCTGCCCGGTAATTAAGGACTGCAGGGTGTGCTTCAAGAACATATGGCTCTGTACCTTAAAAAGCAGCTTTCGTCTACCTGGCAGTTAGTCTCCTGAGGGTTAGGGAAGCTTTTGTCTGTAAAGTGTCTGGCGAGGTGTCTGCTTTGCGAGACTCGATGGCAGGGGGAAAAGAAAGCCAGGGGTCATTCGTTTCCTTTGCCCCAGATTCACTTGCATTTTAATATATTTGTCAATCAAATGTCTGTTAACTTTAGCAGCTCTGAATGTTGGATACTGGATGTTTTGATGCCGATGTTTTCCTAACTCTTAGTGGCTAAGCAAGGTACTACATAGTTAAATTGAGCCATGATATGCTTTTGGTGGGTACGCAAATGTAATTTTCCCTTGAGAGTTTCTACTTGTAAGAGGAAGCTGCTGAACTCAGTACCGAAAAAGGCAAAGAAGTTGAGACTCTTAAGGTCTCACATACAAACCGTGTGAAACAAATTGAAGCCAACAGAAAATGCCCCGTTTGCACGTGGACTATATTTTTACATTTCGTTTCTGAAGTCAGTGGCTTAAAACTTGGGATTGGCTTCCTATCAGAGATGCTGTTGCGAAGGGCTGACTGTAGTCCTGGCCGAAACCCCAAAACCTTGCGTGCCTGCCCTGCAAAGGTGGGCGAGCACAGCAGGCGGCATTCCCACTTACCTGTTCGCCACAACACACTGACAGGTATAGGAGGTTTACGGTGAGTGGAGATGTGGGGACATGGCGAGACCCACTTTTCCGGAGAGCCCAAAGGCGCCGATGTCGATGGCTGAGTCTCCTAGTCAAGTTCATTGAGAACAGCCATCCTTCCCTGTTCTCGGTAGGGCAGTGCCAAGGGCACGCATTCCCCTGTTCTCAGCAGCGATGCGGTTATGGAAGCTTGTCCTGTTGGTGCACAGGAGGTAGGAGAGGGAAGTACAGAAGGGGCCCCATCCTGAGAGGTGAGGTGGGGTCTCATACTGAGAAGCGAAGGGGGAAGAATGGGGTCTGGGGCACAGCCTGTGGGAGGATCCTGGAGGGAAAGGAGTGGCGTTGATGTGGGACTTTGGCCACTGGGAGCCACGGGGGTGAGGGCACTGGTGTGAAGCTGTTCTCTAGGCAGGCCACAGCTCCCAGCCTTCCCTTGGGTGTTAGGCACTAGGATTTGGGGTGCGGCGGGGGGTGTGTGCGTGTGTGTTTAGGAGAGGCCTGCGATCATGATTCTCGTGGTGACTTGGTGTCTGCAGGACCGGGCAGAGGGCCACGTTGGCGAGTACGTCTCTGTGACCAGCTCCATTTCATGAGGGAGACAGATGATGGACAGGCGCACCTAGGTTTTTGTTGCTTCGCGTTTCTCCAGAGATCGAAATTTCAGAAGCTATTGAGTAACCATAAGTATTTACTTACCATAATTTTGGGTCACTAAGTGGGTGGCCAGCTGATTGGGCTGTGCCGGGAGGGAATGACTCACCTGCCAGCCCCGGGATGCCTGGGCTCCCTGGGCTGTGCTGCCCCCGCAGGGTGAGGTGGCAGGGCGGAAGGAGTGCCCCGGGAGCTTGACCAGCCCCCCGCCCCCCCCCCCCCCCACACACGTGGCTGCTGGTCAGCAGGTGTCCTTCGGATCCTGGCTGTTCGTGCAGCTTAATCACTGCCTCAGAATGTTAAAGAATTAGCCCTTTAGGGGAACATCTGTGGTACAAAGAAACTTCTGGACCTTCACAGTGGAAGAGGGCTTTTTTCTCTGGCCTTTCACTTCACAGTTGATGCTTTAAGCATGCTTTACAAGGTAAAGTTGTGGCCATCATTTTCTTTAACTGCAGAAGTAAAATTATGAAAATACCTGCACCAGTGTGTTAGGCCCAGGAAGGGAAAGCACGAGCACCGCGTCCACCCTTCTTGTAAACACGTCGTCAGGCAGAGGCCCTGAGACTGGTCTTGGGCTGAGGCGCTTGGCTGGCGAGTGTGGCCGAGGCAGGAAGGAAGTCGCAGAATTTCACCAAGGAGGGAGGCTACCCCTGAGGAGTTCCTGTGTCATGGCACCCAGAAGGCTGGTGCGCAGGGGACACTGCTGGGACGATTTTGGAGCGGCAGTGGTCTGTCTGATGGATGGCCAGCATCTCGGAGCCTAGGGCTGATGCTGGACAGTACCTCCTTGGTTAGGCTGACATCAGACTCTGGTGCAGGAGGCGCCTGAGTCCTCGTGGGCAGCCCTGTTTCTCAGGCTCCCAGTCCTGTGGTTAGAGGTGCCGAGAAGGAGCGTTTTGGGATGTCAAGGTCCCTGCCAGGGGTTTTGTCT
This sequence comes from Rousettus aegyptiacus, assembly GCF_014176215.1. Taxonomy (NCBI): domain Eukaryota; kingdom Metazoa; phylum Chordata; class Mammalia; order Chiroptera; family Pteropodidae; genus Rousettus; species Rousettus aegyptiacus. The sequence continues at coordinate 14,871,232 of NW_023416311.1, read as the reverse complement.
GGAGGTGGCCTGTGCCGTGGGCCAAGCGTGGCGGCTGTGAGTCTAGAGCTGCTCCTGCCTCGAGTCCTTCGCACGGGCCAGTCTTCTGCCAGGAAGGCTGCCTCCAGGTGTCTTGGGTTTTCACCACCTGCCTGGGTCCTTGCTCCAGTGTCACTTTCCCAGAGAGGGCCTCTCTGATGGACTGAATTTGCACCACTCCATGCCAGATACCCATGTCTGCCTTCCCTGCTGTATTTTCCTCAGCAGTTATCACCACCCGACACACTGTAATGTGTGTCTGGGTTTTGTTTGTGAGGGGATCGAGCTGCCCCACTAGAATGTGGATTTCTTGAGGGCACGGGCTCGGTTTTGGTCTTCAGTCTCTCCAGTGACCGGCAGCACGGGTGGCACAAAGTAGGTGCTCAGTGAACCTGTGTCGAGGAAGTGGCTGAAGCAGCGTGGTTTTGAGCTCTGTGCATTTGCCTCAAATCACTGAGGCTGCCGTGAGGTGCTGATGGAGCCCCTGCCGTTTCACATCAAGCGTGTGATGGAAAAGCAGGTGTGTCTGACGTCAGTGCTTCGTGCCACGTCCAAACTCCAGAGTTCTTTCTCTTCTTCACTTGGATGTTGACTTCAGAATGGCTGGTCCTTCTTTCTGACTCATGAAGGCTGCTCCCCTCTGACTCTGAAACATTAGGGGAAAGTGAAACTATGAAACGCATGATGCGTGATGAGCTCTTATTACATTCACTTTCTGTACGTGAATGTACTCGTCAGCTCACTGTTACCTCACACTCAGCTGGCAGAAAGTCAAATAGGAAAGATCAGATGGGAGAGGGCTCATGTCCACCTCCCTGGTGACAAGGGAACTGAGGCCTCAGGTCAGATGGCAGGCTCAGGGCCACATGACCCATAAGCTGGGCACTGCACTCAGAGCTGAGACTCAGCAGAAGAAAAGGATGTTTATCGAGTGCCAACAGAATGCTGAGCAGCATGAGATACACAAAGGTGACCCAGGCCTACGAAGCCTGGGACGAGGGGATGGGACAGAGGAGGGAAGAGCGGGGGAGTCAGATGGAACTGTGGCACCCATGCCTGGGGTCAGGGGAAGGGGCAGCCGCTGGGCACAGAGGGAACATGGATGGAGATCCCGGACAGGGCACAGGGGAATTGGCACTGTGCTGGGTCTCAAAATGTGAAGCTGATCCGGAGAACCGGAGGAAGGAGGAGGCACTCTTGACACACACTGCATGTCCCTTTCTGGGGATCGACAGGCCTGAGTTAGTTAAAGCAATAATTGAGTGACCCCCCCCCCCCGACACACACACAGTTCATGGCTTACCTTAAAAGCCCATATGAATTTAACACTTGAATCCTTGTCCTATTTAATGAGGATTTAATGAGGCTTCACAGTAAGGCTGCAAATGTTTTCCCGAAAACCTCGCAGACGCTCGATCGAACACACCAAATGTTAGAAAGCGTGGGCCGAGACACCTCTAGAGAGAGAGGGGACCAGGGTCCAGGCGTTTAGACCTGGAGAACTGACCACACTGCGAATGACACAGGTGCCAGGGGCCTTGGCACCTCATATGCTTGTGTTGCTAATGAGGAAATAAAGAAAAATACAAAACAGAAATACAGAAAATATAGGAAAAAAAAATTCAAGTCTTAGGCTTACACATGCATGAGCACAGAAAAGACCTCACTGGTATCCACGCTAGCAGCTGGGCGTGACCGAGACGCAGCTGCCGGCACGCTGCACTAATGTCACTTCACGTCACGTTACAAGTCTGCACCAGCAACGAAGGAGACCCCGATGATGTACACTTGGGGAGGCCACACTTACAGCAAGGAACTGGACTAAGACTTAACACCGGCCGGGTAGCGAGACTCATGGTCCCTCTTCTTCCTCCTCTCTCTCTCCGTCCTGCCTGGACTTATGTAACAAGCGTGGACTACATTTATACAGCGGTGAGGTTGAGTTTCTTGTTTTGTAAAACAGCCAGAATTAAATAAGACTGCTTTCTCGACTGATCATTTCCCTCTATTGACCTTCCCCACTTCTCACTGAATTAGCGTTTGACCTACTTGTGAAGTGCTGGCTTTAAAAATATACAGCTACCCTAAAGGCGTAGAAAAGGAAAATGCTGGAGGTGGCTGTGGAATATTTAATGGGAGTGAGCACCCCCCCCCCCCAGTCCACACACCAGGGAGTGGGGAGTGAGGGGAGGCGCATTGATGCCTAGGCTGGCTGAATCCCACTCCAAGTGGGCACAACACACAGGCAAAGCCACTGGTATCCAGCCCTGTTCCTGGACCTAAGGGCTGTAGGGTATGGGGAGGGAGCTGCCAGGTCACAGAGATGATGCCCTGACCACAACCAGGAGGAACATGATGCCCAGTCATTTCTCAGGAGGAGCCCATGGGCAAGGGCAGGGCCAAGCCCATGTCACATGAACTCCTAGGAAACCCCTGACCTGTGGTCCCAAAATGGAGGCAGAGAAGACAACCCTGACTGGGAACAACCAAGTGGGCCCTACACCACACTCGTCTAATCCCACCTAGCACCTTCAGCCCATGTGCTCTGGGATGACCAGTAAGGCACCCGTTCCACTCAATACAGAGCCCCTTAGACCAAGGGTCTCCCAGCCAACGCTGTGCCCAGAAGTAAAACCCAGCCCTTATGTTAAAGGAAGGTACACTGGAGACCCTTGTCCCCAAGGGCACTGAAGAACCAAAGTGACTCCATCTTAGGTATAAGACTCCATCTTAAGCACAGGCCAGTTCCCCGAAAAGCCGCAGAGCCGCAGATAGCGAGACGATCACCCCACACGAGACTCAGCCAATCAGAGCAACTATGGAAAGTAACTCTCCAAATTCCCCGCCTTGTTCCTTGGCGCCATCACCCAGCCAATCCTGCTAAGCGACAAGCTCGTTGTACCAATCCTGTAATGCCAAGACATCGCTCTCCATGCTTACGGTTTTTCCCTTCAAATACCCCTGAGGCCCCATGTTCGGGACCGCCTCCTACTCACTGCTACGTCGGTGTGCGGACAGCGGTCTGGACTCGAGTCTGAAATAAACTCCCTCTTGCTCTTGCATCGGTGTCGGCTTCTTGGTGATTTGTGGAGATACGAGTCGGGGCATAACAGCACTACTCCCTTGATACAACCATGTGGCTTTGAAAGCGACAGTTAGGAACAAAGGTCAAAAATGCCAGGCTCTTGTGTGAGATTCTAAATGGAAAATAATTCTGTAGACGTGTCTCTCTCCAGCTCCATGAGTTCTTTACAGGGCATCTGCACTTGGCTCCTTTTAGTCGCCTTCTGGATTTCGAGAAACACTAGGAAATGGACACAGACCCTACTTTGTTGCAATAGAAATCGAATGGCCGCTGGAGACCTGAAATTAAGAGGGCCGAGTGTCCTGAACTAAATGTGAGATATGTTCTCTGTCAAATTTCCCCCATTGAAATCTAAATGTAAAAGCATAGAATTTTCTGTACACAAACATTCGCAATCAACCTAATTCAAAATACTTCGATTTTACTCTGAAGTTAACTATTTTAACTGTTTCAAATTGACACATAAAACCTTCACTTCTGCATTCTTTTCTGCTTTGTTTCTTACAGTTTCTCAAAGCCCTGACCCAGAGGATATGAATTATAAACAAGGAAATGGACTTCTTCGAGGCACTGGACTCACAGAACAGGGCTGGACCCCAAACAGCACCAAAATGATGCACCGCCTGGTTCCGACAATATTCTTTACACAAGACCCCACAATGTGCTGTGCGCACCCAGAGATCTGGAACCCTCCAGCGCACACAGGCAATAAAGGAAAAGCAAGGGCTCCGGGTGGAAATGGGGGTGCATAGTCAGGCCTTGACCCTCAGTGCTGCCTCTGGCCACCTCCTTTGAAAACAAACCCCCAAGCCCACAGAGCCCTGACCCACAGGCTGCCTTCCTAGCCCCAGAAGGTCGCCCTTCAAAGGTACTTAAAAACAGAATTTAGGATGACACACAGGACTCAAATGAGGCTCACCAGAAGCAAAGGCCCCCACCCGTGAGGCTCCTGACGCTTCAGTGCAACAAACACGCCTCAGGTTCAACTGAAGAGGTGGGGGGGCGGGTGCCGGAGTGTCCCACCAAGCTCCATGAAGAGTGGAGATGGTCCACAGCGCCCTGTTCAGGTGGCATGACTGGGCACTTAGAGAAGACCATCCAAAGGGGAAGGACAGTTGTAAGCAGGATGTCACAGTTGACCTGCCTGCCCCAGTGCCACCTCCCCAGGGAACACTGCTGTGAATACTTATGTCACAAGGCAAGGAAACGTCCACCAGATTTCTCAGGTACTTCCTTTCCTAGAGACGTTCCAGGTACAGAACACCTGCACATAAGTCCCCTACAGGTGCCACACTACCTATTGGAGGTGTGAGTGTGCGTGTTTGTCATAACACTTCTTGCACTGGGAAATCAACTAGAGATGAAAACAGGCAGGCACCATGACCTCTGGGGCAGAAGCGCCAGTCGGAAGGACCCAGGGTCCCTGGCTGTAAATGCCCTGTGGTGGCTCTGCCAGCCTGGGGACGAAGCCTTCTCAGGGCCAGAGTCTCCAGTCCCCTGGGTACCTGGTGCTCAGTGCCTGCAGGCCAGACACTGCAGACAGGACACCAGCCACACCTGGCCCGCTGCTCCCATGAGGCACCTGAGTCCCCCCAACCAGCTGTCCTGACAGCCACCACCTTGCCGGCTCCCAGGTGGCCTCTGCTCTCTTCCTGTCCTGCTGGTGGATCCAGTGCAGAGTCCACCCTTCCTCTGAGCTGAGGTCAAAGGGCAGGCCCGAGGCGCCTCTGTTCCTTCACCCCCTCCATCCTGAGGACTGCCTGGCGTCCAGCACCGCCTGCCTCTCCAGGTCTGAAAAACCTACCTCGGCCTCTCTGTCAGCAGTGAGGGGCTGACCCAGCTCATCCACTCAGAACCATCCCCACCCACCCGAGCCAGACTTGCAAACCCAAGATATGGAAGCTCAACCGCTGAGGAAGCCAGAACCCACCAGAACACAAGGCCAGGAGAGATGCTCGGAGCGCCTGACTCGGATGCCGCCGGATGCTGAGAGCCCATGCCAACAACACACACCACGATGGCACATGAACTCAGGAGCGGTGACATCCCAGTTTCTCGGAAGAAATGTCAGTGGCTGCCCAGGAAGCTGTGCCCCTCCCTGGACATGCTCCGGTGCCTGGAGCAGGACCCCACGCCCCAGCGCTTGTCCTAAGACAGGCCAGGGCTTTGGGTGGAGCATGAAGAGGCAGCACAGGGAACAAGGGAGACGGGAGGACTGGCTCCCACACACGGGGCTCCCTGCTGGCTCTGAGAGGTCTGAGCGGGTACACATGACAGACAGACGGTACCAAAAACCATTCTGAGGGGGGAGATGAAAGCATGCTTGGTACATTGTTCCTAAAAATAAAGTACAGAAGTACAATGAAGACTGCTAAGAGCCTTCTCTATTGACTGCAATGACCAGGCGCCAGGCGGGGCAGGTGTTCCATTCCTCATCTTCCTTAATGTTCACAACTCCTCCACACACAGAGGTACATTGACTACCCTAAGCCACACACAGTAGGCGAAGTTGTGGCTGGAGTCAAAGTCAGTCAGGCCTGAGTCCCTAGTCTCACTGCCACCATGGAAACGCTCCCACCCTCCATTACCCATATCCCACCAACTCCAGACTGGAATGTGCTGGACGCTCTGCAGTCTGGGCAGAGCTGCCCAATCAAGGCCTGGTGAGAGCACCAGTGCTAGGGGTGAGAGGGGGCGGGGCTGGCATCCTGGCCGCCCTGCCTTGGTGCCAAGCAGTCAGCTCCTTAAAGGACATTAAAGACTGCTGGCCCAGTGACTGCTGACCTGGAGCATCCCTGCGAAGGAGCCACGAGCTCTCACTCACAGGTAAAAGCAGCCACAGACAACCTGGCAACGAGCGGGCATGGGCATCTGTGTTCTCCTAAAACTCTATCTGCAAAATCGGGTAGCTGGGCCATTGTTTTCTGACCACCGCTCTAAACTGAGACCACTCACCGTCCTGCTGGAGGACAGCAACTGAAGGCTGCATGTACGGTTGACAGAAAGAGGAACTGCCGTGCAGCTGACACCACTTCTTCCCAGGCCACCCACAGATAGCTGATGGTGGGACAGCTGATGGCCCTTCTCAGGACTTTCCAGCACTGACACCCAGGCAGGCCCGAGGAGGTTCAGGTCCAAGGGGCCTTCAAGTTAGACACCTTGTGAACAGCTGAGCTCAGCATTCACTGGGATCCCGCTCCTGCTGTACTGGGGAGGGGCTGCTCCTAGCATGCACAGAGACCGTTCCCTGAGGTCCCGACAAACCACAGCACTTGGTCAGGGTAAGAACCCGGCTAGTGCCACATCCCCAAGCAAAAAGTGTAAAATGACACGAACCGATGTGTCAGGACACCCACTCACAGCCTCCGACAGGCCGGTGCTGCTTTCGCCACTGCAGAGGATGCTTGTAGGAATTTGGCAAGCTACCCTTTCACCTCTTAGTTACACCGAGCAGAAACTGACCTTTCCACTCCAGTTACCCTCACTTCTCTTGCCAAGCGGCTTAAAAGATCGTACTTTTGCCCACACCCCTGTCACTTAGCTGTCTGTAACAGTTCTTTCACTGACTTTCCAGTCCTGAGACTCTTGCCAGCATCAAGCACGCGCAGACTGAACACAAGTAAAGATCTGCAAGGGGCATGTCATCAGAAGCACACTGATGGTCCCGCCCCTCAAGGACCCATCTGACACCACAGAATCTGCAACCCCGAAGCCAGGACGATGGCCCTGTCAGAGGACAACCTGGAGTGTTCTCCAGGCCCGGCTCAGCTGGAGACCGAACCCCCCTGAAACCCAACTTCATCTGACTGGTGTCCCACCACCAGCAGTCGTATTTCCCGTTGCCCTTTAACTCCTAGAGCATCTCCAACTGAAACACAGGCTGATTCAGCTCTGAACAAAGTCTCACCTGTTCAGCGATGCCTATAAGCCAGGCACCGTGGAATACGAAGAGGCATAACCCAAATGATTCACACCTCGAGTGTTTACAAAGCACTTCTGAGAAGGAGTATTCTATCTAGCCTGTCCATAAGGGAATGCAGAAGAGAAAAATAACCCAGGACAGCTGAAATGAATAATGCAGACACAGCCCCACTGGAGGAAGCCCCGGGAGGAAATGAGAATTCACACTTGGGCTGTATCAAGAGACTGTCATGGCAGCAACGGGCCCAGAGTCAGAACTTGAGACAAGAAGGTAAGGGTTTGAGGGCTTGGGACTAGGTGGGCAGTGGGCCCCAGGCTCAGTCCTGACACAGGGAATATGAAGACTTAGGGGGAGAGGGACCAGTCGTAGCCCAGTTTGCAGCCTCCCTGAGCACCTATCTGTCCACATCTTAAAAAGTACTGCTCCAGAAAACATCCTGTAACTCCACCTCTCCCACATGGCTTCAGAAACTGAACTCCCCACCAGTCTGCATTCATCAGCAAGAGACCACAGGCCCTCTCCCAGTGAACTGCAAACCCATCAGGTTCCTGAGAGGCTCCAGGTCTTTTGTTTCTTCGAACTCCTCCCCCTTACATCTCTCCACCCAACCCTCCGCCCTAGTGCTGCCTCTGGAAGCCCAGGTGCTCAATAAAATACTAGTTAAATCTTCCACCAGGCCTGTGCTTATTATATATGTTATATATATTTGTTAGGTATGCTTTCATTAATCTTAACTAGGTCAGGGCTTGAGATTTTTACGTGTTAATCAGCATCCTGTTTCTCTTACATAGTGTAATTACTAGTGTCCCACTCCAAATAAATACCCCCTCCCCTCCCCCCTCATCCTCAGATTCCTCACTCAATGTTTAATATATTAAGAGAATCTCTGGGGCATTCTTTCCTCAACCAAGTCTGGAAAAAACTAAGAACATGAAGTGTCTTATACATTTTCTCATTTGAAGTAAAACTCTACTACTATGACAATTGTGAATTAGTATTATTCTTTCTGGTAAATTCACATTATCTTTAACTAAAATTAACCCTTATTTACTATCAATTCTTTGAGACAGAAACTGAATCCGCTTCATTACCTTCATGTTCTATATTTTGGTTTTACATTTTGGAAAACAAATGTGTTTAAGTGGATGATGATTTTAAAAAGCAACGACAACGTAGATATAGTCTGATTGATTTACCCTCCCCCAAAAGATTCTTATTACAGTAAAGCATCAATTTTTAAGTAGTCTTGAAACGGTAACTAAATGGATGAGTTAACTGTGTGAGAGCTACAGTTAATCAGCCATGAATCAATTGTTTCAGAGCTGAATATCCAGCCATTGCCTCAAAACAACTCAACAAGGTAATGGAGAATAGCAATTTAAAATATTACTCAACGTACAAAATAGCAATGGCTAGAGTAGAAATGCTAGTAATGACCACCAAGACCCATTGTTTACCAAAAAAAAAAAAAAAAAGTCAAACATACACCCATGCTATAAAAAGAAAATTCCAGCTTATAAAAGCCTATTTCTATCCTGGAGATGACTGTCATTTTCTGGGAGCGCCGGGATCTGAGCCAGGGGCTGGTCGGCTCAGTGCGCGGCAGGTGGGGTGCGGCGAGCCGCGAACACCTTACCTTGTCAGAGTCCTGGTCGGGCGAACACAAACGGTATGTCAAAGCCTTCTAATCCCGGCACAGCGTCTGCCGCGTGGTGAGGGTAGGTGCCGCTGCCGCCGCCGCCCAACCAGCTGCGGGGGGAAGGCAGCTCGGTGTTTCTCCGTTGTGATTCCAGCCATTCCCGCCACAGCGCTCCTCCACCGGAAGCGTCCGGCCTTTAACACCATCCCCCGCGCTGTCCCCGCCCGCCAGGCTTCACCCGGGAGCCAGTTCCATATGAAAAAGCGGCCGGTTGTGCCGCCTTCCTGCAGGAGCTGGGCGCACGGTGACCCAGAGACACACGGGGACTCTGGTCTCTGTCCAGCGCGTATCTTGCCCTGACGCCGGGCGCCCAGGTTGCAACCATGCTCGACCCCCCGACTCAAGGAAGACCTACGCCGCAAGAGTGTACACTCTACATGCTTTTTTATTACAAGACTACCCGAGCATACGTGTAAAATTCATCATCCGGCAACTACATCTAAAGCACAAATATTTGAAAAAAAGAGAAAGTTTCATTAAATTATGATATGATTAAATCATTGACCAAATAGAAAATTTATATAATAAAGCCAGAAAAAAAGTTGTAAAATATAGTTTACAATAATTATTCACATTCAAGGCTGTACATCAATACATACAACAACGTGGCCCCGAACATGAATTCAATCCAAATAATTCATATATTAGATTTTAAATAACACAGACTGAACTAGAGGCCAACAATAGCCAGCAAATAACCTTATATAAGAATAAAAATACAAAACTGTATATCCTAATATCATTGCATTATTTGTTTTCATAAGTTTTTTTTTTTTTATTTTTGCTTTGCCTGTACATCACAGTTACAGCTACAGACCAGGTAGAGAATATTACACATGTTCTGACTGCCACCAACCTGAAAGACAGCTAACTTACTATTGATTCATTCCATTTTGTATTAAGAAACAGATACAGCAGCTCTAAATACTGTGAAATTTAATTTTCCCAACATCCTGTCAAACTTATGATCATGACCCCAATGCATGGTCATTCAGCCAGATGGATTAGACTAGGGTAGATCACACAGTTTAAAAAGGTTTGCCTTTCGTAAAAAGTTCTCTGTACATAAAGTTTGGTGTTTCTTCATATCGAAGAAATGAGTTATGGAGAAAATTCAGGTATTCACATAGGCTTGTTCAGGGGCCCACCACAGCTGTCTGAGCCAGAGATAAAATCACTTTGTTGGAACGACCTCCTTCCCCAGACCAGTCCTCCACAGGCTGCCTGATTTAAAGCCCCGCAACCTTGGGCCAACAGCCTGTGCCCCTCAGAGGCTCTGGGAGTGACTCCTGTCCTGATTTAAAGCACTTGCCATGTAGGCTGCCTCAGAGGCCAGGGCCACAGTCACTTGAGTCACCATCAGTTCCTGTTAGGTTTGGATATGAAAAAGAAACAATATGGAAAAATGTATATGGCAACATCTCCATATTAGTACCATCGCCAAACTCCCAGTGGCTGCAGCCTCTGCACGGAACACCCTCAGTCTGTGGACTGGCCAAGGAAGGGGGCGCTTGGGGTGTCAGGGTAGGGCTCGACCTAATTCTGCACATTTCAGCTGGCATCTCTAGCAGAGTTAAGTGGCACATAGCACAGCACCTAGAAAAATCTCCGTTTATGTTTCCCCTCAGAATAAATGGGCCCCAAACTAAAGTGACAAAATGAAGAATGAAACCAAATTTGGGTAGTCTGGATGTGAAGACAAGGCAAACTTGCAACACTGTGGGTAAGGAGAGAGGACAAGTGCTTAAATCTTTATCAGCCAGGACAATCACTTTTACCATGAAAAAGCCTGGCCATGTGCTCTACTAAGTCTCAGGATTTGAAAGGGTAAGGGGGACAGCAAACACTTCTCTAAAACCCAGCTGTGTGGTTTCTTTTACAAGTAGAGCCTTTGCTCTTTTACTGATTCCAAACGGCCCAGTGTACTGTGAGTCTATAAACTTAATTACAAATCATCCACTAAGCATGTGGCAAGGTCAGTTCAACACTTTCTATCTCTGCTGACTGTGCAAATTCAGTACCATTGTGGATACAAAGTACAAGATGCCGAAAGATATCACTTGAAAGCCATAGTAGCAGCAGTGATGGGAAGGTAACTAACATGCAAGCATACCAGTTTCTTTCAATGAAAATAAGGAAATTGGCTTTTGGAAAAATCTGTCACATGGACTGCAGTACTGACATAATTTTAGAGGAAAAAAAAAAAGGCAGTCTTATTCAAACATTCTTTGGAACACACAGTTTACCAAGAATTCATTTCTTCAGAATCCGAAGGAAACAACTAGGAGGTCCTGTACTAGAACACTGAGCTTCTAAGCAATTAATCAAGAAAGAGGAAGAGATTAATACCACTTTTTAAATGAACAAACTCTTGACTTAAAAACAACACTCTGGGAAGGGGGGCAGGGAGAATCAGTCAAAAATCAAAGATTTAGAAAGATATTCATCACAGCATTATTTCAATAGTGAAAAAACCAGAAACCGCCTAAATGTTTTACAACGGAGAAGTGGTCGGATATATCATGACAAAATTTATAACCACTGAATTCTACAATCATTAAAAACAATGTTTCTCAATAATTGCTCAAGACATGGGGATATGCTTTAAGGTAAAATATCAAGTGAAAAAATCTAAATGCAAAACACTGTATGTTGTATGTTCCCAGTTTAGTTTAAAAAGCAAACAAATGGATGGGAAGAGGGCAGGCTATACACCAAAAATGTTCACAGTGGTCTTTTCTGGGTGGTGATCCTAGGTTGATTTTTTTCAGAAAACAATGTTTTAAAAAGTACAGTAACCCAGAGCCCCCTGTACCGGCACCCTGCCCTGGGTGGGGGGTGTCTATGCCAGGAGGCCGTCTCCTGCAATTCCTTCAAGCCAGGGCCACAAATACCACAGAGTGTCCCAAGGGGGCTGGGGTACGTGCAGTTCCCGCCAGCTGTGGCATGATCACGAGAGCCATCTTTCCCAAAGCAAGTCTGTCACAAGCCTCTGGAGAGTCAGGCTCAGAATGATGACAGTGCCACTCATCGGTGGGGCTTCATGCTTTACAGGGGGCTGCCTGCCCATGACCCTGGTTGGGTCCACAGAAAGAGGGAAGGAAACCACCTGATGCAAACTCAGCTTCCTTGAGCTCCTAGAGAGGGGCAAGGCACAGTGGAGACCGCAGCCCTCCTGGCGACCCTCCCTCCCCTCTGTGCCAAGAGGGGCCATATGGTGTGGGACCATATCCGCTTGGCGGATGCTTGGCTAGGCACTTACACTTGTCCGTGCCCTCTCTAAGACACATGACTCTTGGATCTATTAAACAACAGGGCATTTTACTTCTCACTTTGGATAAATACATATTTATATGTCCATGTACGTCTGTGTGTGGACATAGACGACAACCTCATCCGCATCTTAGAACATAAGGCACCTGCATGCCGGGATGATGGCTCTAAGGATGAGGTGGATAAAACTAAAGCTGACAGGAGTAAGTACAGGGAAAGCAAAGACTACGTATGTATGTGTATGTGCATATTTATATATATACACATGCACATATAAAAGGACTGAGTGGAGAAAGTCGGCCAACAGAAGGGCTCAGCTGTCACTGGCTCAGGTGAGGGCAGTCATTCCAGCTTTGTCAGCTGCGAGCTCAACCCTGAATCCCTTATTCTCTGGTTTTGGAGATTAAGATGGAGCTTGTAGGTTAAGCCCAGGAGGTAGTGGCGCTATCCAGGGGGCAGAAGGCAAGGGAGGTCTTGTCTCCCGAGCAGCCCAGCTGAGTGCTCTCATTAAAGCCGAGTACCAGCTCTGCCTGTTTCCCTGTAACCAGACACTGGAGACACGGGCACAGGAGCGGGTTCCTCACCCCTCCCCCACCCGCTCACACAGGCGGGTGTTCTAGGGTAAAACGCAAATATGGTAGTAAGCCTGAAGTGAAATTCCTGAAAGAAAAGGGCCAAGTCAGACTCATTTTTTGAAAAGCAGGTGAACACAGGCAAGCCTTTCAAAAGTGAAGAGGAAGGAAGAGGGAGAAAGATCCAAGGGCAGATAAGCCCCAACACCTGGGCCTCCCTGACAATGGTGGGCTCTCAGCTCAGTGTAGGGCGAGGTCCAGGCCACTAGCTCTGCTCCCATCCAAACCCCCGCCCTGCTAGGCACAGGGCAATTCCCCACGTCTACACTTTCTCCCAGTTTAAGAGCCACTCTTACTACTCAATGTGACAAAGACCTGTCCTCTCCATCTGGACCACTGGTCACAGGGTGACAAATGGTGCATTCGAGACAGGAGATGAGGGCAAGGAAGGGATGAGGGGAAGTCTTTCCTGTGTGAGCCTTTTGCTGGTGCCTTGGTGAAAGTCTAAAGGAAACAGCAAAAGTGTTCATCCCCAGGGGACAGGGACATGTCTGGGAGCAGCCTGCGGGCAGCTGGGCCTGCTCCTGTCCACCTGGGACCAAAAGCTGCCCTGCAGGGACAACCTGGGCAGGGAGAAGGACACCCAAGCCCCACCAGGCCAACAGGAGTTCTCATTGTCCGGGGAGCAGCAGCAAAGAAAATCAAAGGACTGGTGGGACCTGGCCCACGTGTCGTGTACAGCAGGGCAGGTGCTGCCTCTAAGCAGCGAGAGGAGGGACCCTGAAGCTGGAGGGGCAGGCAGGAGTCTGGGTTCAAGTGCGGCGTTTCTGCCCCTCATGCAAGGCGGGCAACATTTTTTTCCAGGCAAAGTCCACTTGATGGGGACCAGATGACCTGGCACCACAAGAAGGCTTTTGGATTCTGTTGGGGTGTAAAACTGTCTGAGTGAGACTGTGAGAAACAGGTCAGTGTGCCGGCTGAGAGACACCGCCCTCAATGCCACGATGTGACAGTGCACCCTACGACTTGTGAGAACAGGGGTCTCTCAGCTCCTACTTAAGCAGTCTCGGGGAGGCCTGCACGCTTCACTCTTTAAACAGACTCTCAGGAGGGGCTCACCATGTCTCATTCCTCCATGTGGAGGCCACCAAAGCCACCTCTCAGGGCAGCTGGGGGCTAACCGGACCTACTACCGACCAGGCACGGGCCTGGAGGACAGCACTGCTCAGAAGGGTGATGGACAGTACCTCCAATATATGTCACCCGGCAACCTGTCCTACTTCTCAGCACTGGGAGCCTGCCCGGCAGACACGACACGTGGAGCACTCGCAGACAGGAAGACCACAGAAATCCCATGGCCAGAGCCACTTGAGGAGGAAAGCAAGGAGCCCACAACAGGAGGATGGGCCACGAACTAGGGACATGAGGAAAGGAGCACATGGACAAAAGCCAACCCCAGCAGAGGTGTGCACCGCTCCCTGGTGAAGAGTTCTGCGATACTCTAGGGGCGAAGGGCCCAGAGACACGCCCCATCCCCTCAGCCACAGCAGGACCAGCAGGTGACCAAGACGCACGGTGGAGAGCTGGTGACACCGGTCCGCTGGTCCGGGTGGGAATCAGGTAGAAGTTCATGGCGCTGGGACCGTGCGGCAAGGACAGCTCAGGGAGGCCTCCACAGAGCACAGAGAGCAAGCAAAGCGACCCTGAATTCCTGTTCATTATTGGTTTTGTTCTTTGTGTGGTTGGGTAATTTTTCTTCTTTTCTTTTAAATAAAAAAGCTGCAAGGATCCGCCGTCTGTGTCCCCGCTGAGATGGCTGGCAGGTGGTCTGGAAGCGTCCCGGATGGCGGCGAGCCGCACTGGGGCACGTGTCCTGGCAGCGAGGGCAGCGGCTGCGGGCCGGTCACTGCACAGCGGCGTCTGGGTGGCTCTGGTATCTGTGCCTCCACACCTCCTGGATCTTTTTGCACCATTTGTGAGCATTCCCGCTCGGGTCCATCAGGTAATATGTCCTGTTTGGCTGCAGAGACAGAAACATTTAATGTCCTCAAGGGAGTCTCACCAAGACCAGTACCTCAAGCTGTCAGGCAGAAATCATCAAAAGAAACTGCTGTCTTACTGAGGCCACTGCCAGTACCTTCTAGAAGCCCATGGGCATGTGGATTTTTCCTTCTGCATATGTGCAGAGATTGAAAAACAAGCACAGGTGTCTCTCGGCCCAGCTCAAAACTGAGCCATGAAACTGGGGCCACTGGGACGTGGGAAAGGGGAGACGACTGCCCTGGCTCCGGCAGCCCCTCAGGCCACAGTATCTGGACACTTTAAACAGAAGTGCAAAGGCCTCCGACTTCCCTGCAAAGGAAAACCCACAGGGACAAACTCACCGTGTGGACAAAGAAGGTTTTAAAATTCTTGGCCTCTGGTCGGAGTTCTTGTGACCATGGAATTTCACCTTTCAGGACTTTGTTGACAGGATCCACATAATATAAGTGTGGCCCTTCTGTGAGCAGTAACTGTCGTCGTCGTGCAAATAAACCCTGATGCAAGAAAAAAGGACCCTGCTTGTCCAAGGCTCAGAGTGGGTGCTGCCAGAGCCTAAGCTAACTCAGAGGCTGGACTATCAGAGTAGCTTGGGGCACTGAGACCACCGCCGGCCACCTGTCCACTCACCTGGGACAGAGAAAGCGTGCACACCTCTTCCCCCATATGGACCCAGCCTTGGGTTAGTGGAAGCACTGACTGCCAGGCCTGGTGAGCTCTATCCCAAGGCCCCCGTTTTGGTGTCTGTACTTTGGCTGCCACATGGGGCAGTGGCAGCACAAGCTGGCACACCAGCACAGGTCCTACTGCCGAGCCAACTCTAACAGGCCTGCTGTCATCAACGGTCAGGCCCTCACTGCCTCTTGTGCCTTCTGCTCCACACTAAAGTATACAGCTCTGTCTGCCAGCCGGTCACATCTCACCCATTTTCATGGAGGTTCTCATTTGCTGAGGATGCCTCAGAAAGTCAGGAATAGAGACTGGGAGCCTAAGCTTAGAAGGGCCCATGTCGGCAGATGTAGAACATTTATGGCATCTGATATGTACATAATCCATTTAATGAGTCCATAAAACATAATAATTTTCACAAACAATTCCAATGAAGTGAAAACTGACTCTTGAGGATGCCAAGCAGAGCCTCCTTGATGGGACAGAAAAGCCCTGATACTGGTGAACTCAGCCTCATGGAGACACCAGAACCTTGGCTCCCGGGAAGACACAAGAGGCTCTATTTCTGTTCTGCTAGTTTTTCTGTGCAGTTTCAAACAGCTTCCCTGTTTGAATGGCTGAAATCTCCCTTAGCTATCAAATCTAAGAAATGACCTCTGAAAGGGAACCAAGACAAAGGATGCTATGTGCAATGCGTTACAGCAGGAGCCCGAGAGGAAAACCGATCCTAGTTAGAACTGGGACGAAGACAGACGCACGGGAAGGAGCAGCTGGGTCTGACTTACCTTTCGCTTATCTACAGGACCCATTTTTAGTATTAAGTTATTTTCTACAAACTGGTGCCTATAAAAAAACAAGAATGAGACACATGAGTCAGAGACAAATTCTCCAAACTCCTCCCTTCAGAACAATCTTCCCAATGGTATCTGTGAACTTTGCCTAATCGAACCTCTCCCTTTGCAGCTCCAAACTCACTTCAGTAAAAGGAGGAAACTCCAAATGTAACTGAGCGCGCAAATGCCACTGCTGTCTAGAACTTACATTTCCACAAGTGGCACCCTGAGTCAGTGCTCAGAAACCACCAAGCAACTTAGAATCATAAACCTCTAAAAGACCCAAGTTGGCCTTGGTTTAAGAACAGCTCACTGTGCTTCTTTTCTTTAAAATTAAGTTTATTGGGGTAACATTGGTTAATACAATTATGTAATTTTCAAGTGTATGTTATAATTTGACATCTGTATATTCTACTGTGTGTTACCAAAGACCCCATTACTGAGAACTGAGCCCCAAGTAAACTGACACGGCATCATGTGAACTTTGAAAACTAAGAATTTTAACAAGAAAAAAGAGGCTAAGACTACAAGGAAAAGTCCAGTACTTCACTCTCAGAGGTACTTAAACAAAAACAAGACTTGAAACAAAGAGGAAAAAAAAGACAAGGAGATTTTTGAAAAGAAAATATAATGAGGATCTACTGCAGCACAGAAAAACACAGATAAAACCATGGACTCTAACAGCCTGTTCTAACCGACAGGCCCCGTTATGTAAGAATCCAATGTGCAGTCCAGAATCGAAAGTTAATAATAAGGGGAAGACTTAAATTATACTGGACTGGGGAGGGGGCTGTTTAAGCCTAGTTAGTTAGATACTTCAGTTAGCTGAGTTGCTGGGGCCCTTGGCTGATGACGTCAGTTCACTGGGGGAGCCTGACAGAAAGGCAAGGAAAGAAGAGGACTCCTGGTATCTCTGCAGCCTCAGATGGGTTAACACAAGAGACAGTTTAAAGATTAAATCGAACGAGAACTAGAAGAAAGACAAATGGGGATATTGATCAATCCTAGGTGGGAGGGGTTATTTTCTAAACTGGAAACAAGTCACCAAATACAGAGTAACAGACATGACCATGTAAGAACAGAGAACCTCTAACTACAGAAATAACCAAAATTAACAAGAAAACATGCTAGAGAAGACTTTCACCAAATATGACCAACAAAAAGTCAATATTTGTACTTTACAGGACATCTACGAGATGACATAAAAGTCTTAAAACCTCAACAGAAAACTGAGCCAAGGATATAGACTGGAAATTCCCGAAAGAGAAATTAAGTAATTCAAAAAATTCTCAATAAATAAATGAAACTGAGCTCCACTTTCACGTGTTCTATTGGGGTGCACTAGTGTGCAGACGAGTGCCGCGTGGACACTGTGGAAGTGGTGGTCTCAGTCAGCACTGCCACCAATGGCCCTGAAATCAGGAGGACTTACTGAAAAAGCAAGTTTTTTGGAAATAATGTACTAAGAAGTAGTCCAACTCCTAGAAATCTATCCTGAGGAAGAAAAGGCAAGCAAAGAGAAGGAGCACACACATTTGCAGCCATGTTATTTACACTGTGAATCTGCAGCCACACAATGGTTCGGCCACAGAACGCTCTGGAGCCACAGGGAAGCAGGTCAGCCCCTTCCTGGTCTCTGCAGAGTGAGGATCCCAACTGACAGGTACCAGCCACTACGAGGTGTGTGTACATATATGCTCTTTCCCTCTCACACATGCCCACCAGCACGCGGCCACCTCTCCCATGACATAGGAGGGCCACTAGTGTCCCAGATGGTGAAGAGCTGATGCTGGGCTCCTGACCAGATCCTGGTGCTAGGGTGAAATGAACCAAAGAGGCAGGCCTCGAGGGGGTGGACGGAGATGATCAGAAGCTCTCTCATTAGCCTAAACATCACAGTCCATTCATTCAGTTAGTTAGCTGAAACAGGCTACTAGTTATTTAAGTTGAAAGGTTTAAGTACCTAAAGGAATCCTTTTGATTTTTTTACTTCAAAAGATCAATTCCCAATCTCCTGAAGAAAACCCTTCCCCCACACTAGGCACCTTTTCCTCTGTGGTGGGTGGCAGGTGCCGTTTGCAGCTTCAGAGCTGAACGCAGACCTAAGTTAAAGACATGTCTAACTCTTGGCATGTAGTTAGCATGTCAGAGGATTTCCCACAGCCTCATGAGATCACACACAGCCTCTGGCTCCCCTCCACTACAGGCAACATTTATCGTCACCTCAGTACACATGTTGACAGAGGGGCTGAAGGTCTCATGACTTGCCCGCAGTCATTTCACTAGGGTGACAATATAAAATCCCGCTTTTCCTGATTCCAAAGTCAGGGTCCTCTCCTCCTCACCTATTCCCCCACTACCCAGACTCCAAGAAGGCAATTTTCAAGGATGAGAGCAAGCTAGGGCCACTTCAGTGCACAGCCACCCCCAGGAGAGCCCAGTAAAGATGCCAGAGCCCTAATGCGGCTCTTGTGGCTACCTCAGGAGGGTCTACCACACCTGGCTTCTATGCAAGTGAGGGAAGACCAAGTGGCCGGTTTGCTCCCACACACTAGCTCTCAAACCTTCAGGTCCCAGGACCCCTTTACACTCTTAAACCTTATGGAAGACCCCAAAGAGTCTTCCTTAACTTGAGTTATATCCATTAATATTTAATATGAAAAACTGAAACTGAGACATTTTCAAGTACTTAACTTATTAAAAAACAAAAAACCCATTACATATTAATATAAGTAACATTTTACTTAAAAAAAAAAAGCGTTTCCTGAAAACAAGGATAATTAATGGGAAGCATAACACTGCTGTACATCTGCAAATCTCTTTAACATGTAGCTTCACAGAAGGGAGCTAGATTCTCCCATCTGCCTCTGCCTTCACTCTACTGTCCTATGTCACCCAGGCTGAAGAACATGAGTCAGCTTCACTAAGTTGGTGGAAAAGGGAGTATCTGAATAGCCTCTTCAGGTATTTGTGGGCGGTCTTCTTTGATACTACACTCGTACTTGATAAGCATAGCTTCTTAAAGGTTAGGTGCTGTGGAAAATCTGAATTTCCAACAATGATTTTTCATACTGTGACATTAGATTCCATCGATTGACCTTGCACTTTGATCTTCTACCCTTATATGACTTTATAGTGTCCTACATTGGTCATCTGAAAAATAATGGTTCAAGGAGTTACAGAGATCTTCCAAATACTGACAAATTTCAGTCTACAATATCAACACATCTATTCATAAATATTACTATCTATTCTCAAAAATGTCTTTTAGTGTTCAAAAGATGTCAAGCTCATAGTGACAGATAAAAGTTCTCCAAATTCTAATTTTCACTTGAACATTTTAATTTTATCATCATTGGTAACAAATACTGGCAACTGTTTTCCTTGAAGTAACAGGCTCATTTTGCACATTTTCCAGAAAAATGCTGGCCAAACAGTAAAGTCTAAATAACCACAGTTTGTCAAACTTCCAATGAAAATAAATGGTCTTCTATGAAAAGAGGAGATAGTTCAGGTCCGACGGCAAACATCATATAAGTGCTTTTCCTGAGATAACTCCAACACTTGAGTTGGCAGCAGAAGTGCTTTGTGGCCACTTCCCATTTCATTATACAGAACATTAATAAAATCAAGGTTTAACAACTACTCATGAGACTGGCTTTTCTTTTCTCCCTGTGAACATATGGCTAAGAAGAATCCATGTTTTCTACCGCACCGTGGTGCCATGGCCTGAAATCGCAATCTGGCGCCAGTGGTTTTACCCACCATGGTTCTTCACCACCAGTGCACATACCAACACATTTGTTCCAGAACAAACCATGGGATTCAAAAGAGGTGCTCGACACCGATTGTTCTGGCACCATTTGTGCTTACTGCCATGCACTTAGGTAAAAGAACATCTTCAATAGGTAAGTTGGGGTTGATAGCAGACAAACACAAGGAAAGCAACGAGTCTAACTGCATCTGTAGATTCATCCACTCTTGAGGCAAATTTACAACTCGTGGGTAGAGATACCAACTCACTCTTTGCATTTGCAGCCACATCTTCAGTCTAGTGAATTACTGTATCACAGACAGTGGCAGTGCCAGGATTTCTCCCACTGACCTCCATCCAGCAGGCACTTGGCGGTGTGGAGGGTCCAAGGCTCTTTAGTCTCCCAGCTACTGTGTGCATTTCTCCAACGCGTTTCTCCAGCATGTGGACAACAGAACTTCTCTGTCAGATGCTTCAGGGATTTTTTACTGTTTGGCTTTGTAAGAGCTCATTACATGTGTTTAAAATATTGAAATCCTTTGTCCTTAACACTTTAAATGATTATTCTCAAAATGATGCTGCAACTTAATTGGCATCATAATAGTATGCAAAAAAAGTTCTGTTCGTAGACACAAAACGACAAGGTATTGACATCTATAAAGCCAAAGGAAAGATAGCTTTTGTTGAATTTGTGTTTCATATTTACAGTTTTGCCCAGTTTCTCTGGGGTAGAGCCCTCCCTTTCATGAGAACTGTCTGTAACATCGGTGTCTTCTTTTTCACATCTTTAGACTTAGCTGGTGCTGCTGTGGGTTGAGAAAGCAAGTCTTCTACCTTTTTAAGTCAATGACCCATATTTAAACTAGGAAAACATATTATAAGTGTTCTTTAGAATATATCATTAAAATCTAAAATAACAGCTGTAGGTACAACTGTTTGAGACGTTTTTTAATTTTCTTGTAAAATAAGCCAACGTACTTACTTCTTATTGCATTTCCATGTAGGCACAAGGAAAACTTCAGGTATGATTTATTAAATGATATAAAGTTACAGTAATGATAGCAGGTATAACTAAGGACAGCTACCAAGAACCCAGCAAATACCAAGAACTTATTAATCTCTAAAAATGTACTGTCAAAATTTAACCAAGACAGGAACAAGGATGGCCTGTGGGAGGTGCTCTCACACCCTGTGTCAGCTGCCAAATCCCTACAGGAAAAACTCTAGGGTTACACTAGAGCTCTATGGTCAGAACAGTAGTCCCTCCCCTTAACTTCCTTTTCATTGTTTGTCAAAAATTTCCTGCTTCTTGCAGGGGGCTCTCCATGGCTGGATGTACCAGATTACAATACTGCTTTTCCCCAAAGGATTCCTTTCTGTGGACAAAATTCCTAGTCAGCTTTTTGTTTATGATCGACAGCACATATTTATACAGTAAACCCACTTCTTTAGAAGATTCAAAAAAGGCAAGAAAACACACATTCCATTAGCTGTCAAAGCAATGTCATCCTGTAGCATGTAGTCTTTGAAAAACTCTCCTGTACATTTAGAGAGTAAGGGTGAAAAAAGCAAATATGTTTTAGAATCATTTTGGTCTGTGGACCATACATTGAAAACCACTGTTCCAAAGAACAAAGTGCTTGACAGATCTCTCCCACAGGCCAAATAAGAGATGCTTCAAGAGATCTGCAGTTACCAGCCTCTGAATGGGCCTGAACCAAATGGAAAGGGAAAGAACACAGAAGAAAAAGCAACCAAAAGGCCACAAGTTGTGACTTGCCACCAGTTGTTCTGTCCTGCCCAAAAGGCTGGCAAAAAGGCATATGCCACCTGGGGCCTCAAAACTCCCAGGGCAGAGAGGCACCCGGGCCTTCCGGGGAGTTGCCCACATGCCTGTGACAGCTCTTCTCAGCACGCTCTGCTCCTAGCCAAGTTCGCAGAGGACATGGCAGGTGTCTCGGGAAGCTCCTGTACAACCCAGGCACAGACCTGCCTGGAATGTGTGGCCCACCAGTGCTCTACCTGTTTTGATGGAAACCCCTTCCCTCCTACTCAATACATACTAATACTCCTAGTGAGATCACCTTAGGAAACACACTCCTCAGAAGTGCTGAGTATTTTGGCTGGCCACCACCTACACTCACTTTTTCTAGACAGAACAATTTCTAAGGACACAAACAAACCCTAGCTTCGCCCACATGCTGCTTTTCCTCTGTAGCCACCTTCTCCTAGTTTTCCTCCTCCACACTACTGCTCCCAAGTCACACGTATCTTCTTTCACGCCAAGTTGGGCCCTCAAATCCTGCCCTGCTTCTCCTCCCATCTCCACGCAGCCTCCTACCCCATCACGCCATCCTGGAAGACACCACCCACCCAACCCCCAGCCCTGGGCTCCTCTCTGCCTATGTGGACAGTGAAACCATGAAAATGGATAACGATAATGCAGGGTGGAGAAAGTCTTCTCAACACCAAGATGAAAAACAAAATAACAGACAGGTTTGACTTTGTAAGAATCTGCAACTTCTATACAAAAACATGCACCAAGAGACTGAAGAAAAATGTTTGCAAAATACACAACAGAAATATATCCATCATATCTATGGCTCTTAAAAGTTATTATTTTTTGGGGGGTGAGGCAACCCTTGGTTGACCTCACAGACTACAAGGACCTTGTCAGTTCACAATCCCTTTTTAAAATTAATTAATCAATTTATTTATTTATTTTTTGCGCCTGGTCTTCCTAGGTGGCTCCCATCCTAGTACTAACCAGGCCCAACCCTTCTTAAAAGTCAATTTTTAAAAGATGTAAAAAAGAAAAATAGTCAAAGAACACTATATCAAAAAATAAATACAAATGGCTAATGAACACAAGAGATGTTTGTCTTGATAAGAATACAAATACAAATTCACATGAGCTCATTTTTAGAGCATCAAAACGCTCAAAGGCAGACATGACCACTGGGAAATGGGGGTTCTCGGGCACCGTGGATATAAGACACTGCCTCCTTAATATGCACACCTTCACCCAACTGCCTCTCCAGGACTCCACCTGAAGAGAAATATTCAGACTTGTGGGAAAAGCTATATGCAAAGGATGACTTATAAGAGCAAAAACTCTGGAATACCTCTAACATCTCAGCATGGGGCAGTGGTTATTTAAATCGTGGTGCATCCATATCTGAACAGGGATGCCAGCATGGCTGGCCCACGGAGGCTCATGGGCTAGAGCCAGGAGGGTCCCAAACCCACTCATCCTCAGCCTGATACCTCCAAACACCCACTTTCAGTTGGACTCTTGGAGGGTCCTTACTGTACAGTGTTGACAGCAGTTGTAGGAGGCGCGAGCCTCATAGGCAGTGGTGATGAAGGATAGGATGCCTGAGCTCTCTCGATTTACTACACCCTATGTTCCCATGCATTCTGCTCTACATTTCTAAAGGCAGCACTGCTTATGCCTATGTATTCTTACCAAGGGTTTCCACTGGCCTGCTTCTCCAATAACAACTTCTTCTCATCTTCAGAAAACTGTAAGTCCAGTTCAAAAGAATTAGTGTCCAGGTCATGGATGTACTGCTCGATGTTGCTGCCCGCTCTCTGTGGCAGACCCGTGTCCAAGGCAGACAGGGAGTGGGAGGATGACGATGACACCTGCATGCAGCCAAACTGGCTCAGGAGATTGTCGTACTGCAGAGAGAAGAGGGAAAAGTGAGACAGCATCTTAATTTTCCCGAGAGTCCAAAGATGCAGACACACTATGACCTATCCTACACCAGCAGCAAGCTCACACCCCGAAGACCCCAAGGCCCCTGCGGGAGAAAAGCCCCTGAGTTGTCACTTGGAGCCGCTTCTCAAGGTAAATGTGGGTGGCTCTGGACAGTTGGCCACTGAACCAAGGCAGAGCTAGATCCTGCCTGGTCTGAGTGGTCCCCCTTCTGAGGGGAACATCAGATGTTTGCCCGAGAGAGGAGCTAACTAACCTTTAGTCTCCATCTCCAGGAAGGGGAGGCCTCTGCAAGCTCCCACACTGCCCAACTAGAAGGGGCTGGGATGCCTCATGTGAAGAGGAGGGATGGGCATCTGCAGCCCCAGGGAACCTGTCCTCCAGGGTGCAGAGGCTCAGCAGCAGCTCAGGGCCCTCCTCCTTTGGCCCTGTGGTCCTGTTTCTTATTCTGTAGCTGTCACTACATATTCTAATTTGATTGTGTTCAATTAAAAAAAAAATTACTACTTTTAATCTCGGCAAAGATTAATTTAACTTGATATAGACAAGCTGCATGCTATTCTGGAGAAAGCTATAAACCACTGGTGACACAGAAAATAGAGTACTCACAAACACTGAACAGGCAGAGTCTGTGCATTCCCACACTCCCGGGCGAGAGAACAGGGCAGAGAGCCCCAGCAAAGACCTGGGGAGAAGTGGTCACCCTGGACAGTCTGCCCAGCACCCTTATAGCTGCAGAGCCCACAGAGCCAGAGGAGGCTGCAGTGCGTTCTCCCAAGTCCCCTGTGGGCTCCAGAGGCTTGGCCCACTCCTGCTCCCACCTGCCTCACGCGCTGCCCCCAGTAGCCTTCTCCCATGTGCTCAAACAGTTCCAACAGCAGCTTCAGCCCCACCACACTGGCTCTTAGGTGGGACTGACCCCAACACACTCCTGTGGCCCCTCCATCTAAGGCCTCTCCTGGCACATTCTCCACTTTCTCTCTTGAGGACTCACAGGTAGTCTCTCACAGTTTAGAGAGGCTTCCACAAGTCTTCCTGTCTATCTCAACAAGCCTGTGGAGCCAGTGAGATGGTTGTTACCATCACCCCATTTCTGAGATGGGGAAATGAGGCTCAGAACTGGCCCAGGGTCACACTCCAATGGCCAACACTGAATTCAGATTTGGTCCTCTGCATCTTTCCAACACAGTGGCTGCCTCACTCCTATGAAAGAGCTGCTAGCTGACCACCATGACCACTGTTGGCTGACCAAGTCCTGTTTTGGCGGCTCCAATGTACTGTTCCCCAGGGAAAGCTCCAGATGCTCTATCTCTGCATTCTGTTCCCCCCCTCAGCAGCATGTAGTACAGACCCACAGCACAAAACCCTAGACCCAGAAAGGGCGTGTGATGAGGGGTGACACTGGGCTGGAGTGGGGATGCTCACTGACTCGCAGTGAGGAAACGCCTGACCGTGCTGGCCCAACACTGAACCTCTCTCCAGGAGGGCCGCACTTGGCCTGGCCCACATGGAGTGCAGCTGTAAGCATTGCCATCAGCCACGGACAGGGGGTTAGGAATGCAGAGGATAATAGGGTGCCTGCTCCCTTTATTCCCTAAATAAAGACAGAATCTGCTCTTTGAAGTTAGAATGAAGTCCCCCTCCTACTGAAAAGGACACTAGACTCTCCTGAATGAGACTCCCCTCTGTGAGACACTGCCGACTCCCACAGGAAGGGAGAGCCTCCTTGAGCAGGTTTCCTCTGTATCTGACACATTTCCAAGTCAAAGTCTTTTTCGAGGATTATGAAATTGTCTAAATGTGCAGTCTGGTAGAGGGAGCTGTGCCTGAATACTATCCGGGGCTTTCAAACCACACACCCTTTAAAACTGAGGCTGAGCCATCTAAAAAAAGTAATGTTAACACGTGGAGCCAGTTTTTGGATGGCAACACTTGAATACTGAGAGCTCTCAGCATAGCGAAGGTGATGAAAAAGCAGAGGGCCTGCAAAAGACACACACACGTGCACGCACACACACTACATGAAGCCTAGCTCCTAAGCACTGAGAGCCAAGACAACTGGGGCCTAGCTGGAGTCCCTCAGAGCATGACTAGTAGAGCATGTTGCTACCCTGGGACACCCCTGCCAAAGGCCTTGGAGACCCTAACCCACCCTGGTTGACTGTGACCCAAGAGCATCAGGGCTCAGGAGCAAGTCCTGGGGCTGAGCCTTCTGCAGTCTGCCCATGTGGACACTGCAGGCAGCCCTGGCCGCCACAGCAGGAAAGCAGGTCAGGCTCCCTTCAAGTCTGGGCACAAAGGATATTTCAGGACAAACAAAGAAGATATGCTGCTTATAATAGTAGGTAGGAGACACAGGGAACACATGATCTCTGAGAGGTGATACCAGTAGTAATTTTAACTTGGCTTTGGATAACTCTTAGATAAAATCTAGAATTCCCACATTAACTAAAGTGGAGCTCTACATGTGACAATTGGTTAGAATAAGTCATAATGACAGAAATCAAACAAAAAAATGAACTATCAATGACAAAATCACCTGAAGTCATATTAAATATGGGGTATCATGGTAGAGGGTGATGAGGGGAGTACAAGGTTGCTCATGTGTTGGTAAGTGAAGGCGGATGGTGGCTGCACTGCGGCTCACTGTACTCCTCTGTTCACTGCCGTATGCTTTATATTCTCCATAAGAAAGTTTATAGAACGAAGTGTAGTTAGATTCTACATCTGAGGTCAAGCTGATGACTTCCCACAGATGCCCAAGCACTGTGCCCCTCGGACCTGTACCACAGTTCCCGCTTCCAGGAGGCACAAAAAGTCAACAGTGACCAGTGTCCATCCTCAATGCTGCATCTACCAGAAGTTCAAAGCAGCAGCACCCCGGGCTTCTCTTGGAAAGATCAGAGGCATTCCAGAATGACTATAGTTATAAAGGCACCAGCCAAGAGCAGAGGACAGATGCCAGCCAGGATACTCAGTGCCCAGAAGCCCAGGGTGCTGCTACCATTGGCTCCAGATGGCCGGCCCCCCCACCCCCAAGTCTGGTTCCAGTTCAACTCTTTTGGGTGAAAATCAACTACGGGAAAAGAGAAAAAGGGACTTGCCCACCCCAGGGTCAGGCGCTCAGACCAGATGAGCAGACAGATGCCTTTTTGGGCCATCTCTATGAGAGATTCAGACTGCGGGGCCACAAAGTGTTCGGCCACCACTAGATCTATGCCAACTTCCCTTCGACTCACTCATCCCATGAATCGGAGTCCCGTGGCCTGTGGGCACAAAATCCCTGTGCACAGAGGAACCATTTTCACATAGCACAACAAGCAGAATTCATCTCTGCCTGGGCTGTTCCCGACATATGTGAGCTGGCTTACATTTCCATAGCAGTCTTCATCATCTTCCGACATGGCTGGTAAATAGGCTGTGAGCTTTGGAGGCGTCTGATGATGCAGATTCTCCCACGTGATGGACTCAAAGAATGGATGAGCTTTCAGAGGGCCATACCCTCCCATTTCTTCACAGCCTAATCGCTTTGTGGCATCTAAAACCTTAAATGAAAGTCAAGGCAAGTCAGTGTAAGGGTTAAAAAGTAATTGTGACCAAAAAAAAAGACAAGAATCTTTCAAGCATTCTTTTCAATTTGGAGTATCTCCTGGAAATAAAAGGGCAGTGACCCGTCGCACCCAATCCCACCATGGGCTGCGGACAGAATGAGTCACCTATGGGATCCTTTCACTTCTCTAGGGTTTCTGCCCCTTTCCCTCTCACAGGTAACAAGGAATGAAAACCTCAAATTTTAATGAATAGCAGCAAGTATTATTTTAAAATATATATCTGAAAATCATAAAATAAGAAAAACGTGAACTTACTGGCTTTAATAACAGCGAATAAAGAATTCGTCTGGATAGTAAACTATCACAGAGAGCGAAGTGCCTGTGTCTCCCACCAGCACTTGACATCACAGGGTCCCACAGCTGTCTCCTTTGGGATTCAGCTCTGCTCCCCCGCCCCCTAACCCACAAGAGGATCAAGCATGCACCCGCTGCTACCCACTGAGGGGACAAGCATAGGAGGGACAGGCAGCAAGAGGCTGTTTGCGTTCTCCCACTGCCAAGGCAGAACTGACCCTGCTCTTCCAAAATCCAGTTAAGGCAAGGTCTAGAGCCAAAGTCCCTAGGGACAGGGACGTTGCAATTTCTAGAACATAAACAGACATACCTTTCCTGGGTAAATCTGTTTATAAATCTGTTTACCTCTGTTATGTTACCTGGGTTATTTTGAAAACCTCATGTAGCTGACTCTAAAGATGATATCCACAGATGTCACTAAGTAGGATTTATGGCTATCTGCCATTGTAATACACCACTTGCTCCTGCATCAGGTAACTTAAAATGCTATATATGTTAATAAGCAAATGCAAAATGATACAGTAATTTCCTGTCTTATTAAGGTCAAGAATCAGGCATTTGGAAATTAAAAAGAGCTTATGAGATGAGACAGAAGAAATGAACATATCTATAATCACTATCAACCCTCAAACAGCCTTTTATTAAACACAGGTGCCCCCAGGAAAGCCTTTCTGACCATAGGTTCAGATTCAGGGTGCAGCTATCAGATCATCTTACCAGAAGAAAATTCAAAATATTTACCAAAAGTTTTTCCACCAGGTCTCGTGCCTTAGGGAAGAATTTTTCAGGAAAGTCATACTCTAACTTAATGATCTTCTGAAATATAAGATATTCGTTTCTGTAAAATAAGAGGAATGATCATTCCTGGCAGGGTCACACAAATCTCTCCAGAATAGAGCTGCACCTTCCCCAGGACAGTAGTCTCCCTCTCTCCGCACAGAGCCACCGTGTTTATTTAAGAATTATCATGGAAGTTCCCACACCATGGCCCAGCCCCCTCCACTTCTCTGTCTCGCTGCTTCCATGGGCAGAGGTGTTGGGGTGAGGGAGGTAGGGGTTGGGAGGTGTCTCTTACCCTGCTCGAAATGGAGGCAGTCCTGCCACAAGCTGGTATATTATACATCCAAGAGCCCAAAGGTCTGAACTTTAAGGGGGGGGGGGGGAACGACAAATAAGAATGACATTTGTAAAATTTCAGTGAAAAGCATAGTTCATTTCCGTGCCCTCTGTTCATAGCACCCCATTTCAGCCTTCAGTCTACTGTTCTCTTTTAAAACTAGGTCAGTGTGAAGGTGAGAACCTGCTTCAGGTTGTTCTTGAGGGGGCCTCTCTGGCCCAGGAAATCCTGCACATACTTTCTTCCAGCGCCGTTGGTGGGGGAGGTTGTGGGTGAGACTAAAGTGGCTTGTCCCATATCATTGGCAGGTGGGTACAGCTAAGAATAAACTCAGAATCTCTCATAACTCACTGTTTACCCCAAGGAAATAGACACAAGCTCATATATACATATACCAAGGAGTCAAATTAGACAATCTATAGGATGTGCACAAGGCAAGCTTTCTCTTCCCTTCTTGGACCGACTGTGCAAAGCACTGCTTCTCCTTTATAAACATTTTAATTATATGTTAAATATATATATATATATTGCAGTTCTAAATTGCCCTAAGTCGTATCCAGAACCAGCTGGTGGGGACGGAGGGGGGGTGAGGGTAGAAGGGGGCTGCTCCCCTCACCCTGGATGTCACTCCACCATCCGGCCTGCTCTCATCCATGCTCTGTCCCCTCAGTGCCATCTCAGTGCTCACAGCTGACATTTACTTGGCATATTTGATTTCCTCTGTAAGTTTTACATTCTATTCCCAGCTCAGGCCTACGAAAGCATCAAGATGCACCTTGCCCCACACTGCCAGCCACTTCCCCCCTAAGCCCTAAGTGGATGTAGAAGAGCTCAGGGGTGGCTGAATATGGTCAATTTCTGGAAGAGGCTATAGCCTGGTATCTGGAAAATGGGTTCACAGGGCATGAGTGGAGACAACAGGCCAACTGTAGTGCAGGACTTTGGGTGAAGGCTCTATATCATCAGCACCATAGGCCTGGGACAGATGAGGCTCTGGATTTAAGTTAGAAATGCAACAGATCAGAAATCTGAGTCACAACACACAGATGGAATGAAGAGGATTTTAAAAATAAATCTTCATTCTATTCAAAAACTAATTTTTACACTTGGTTTTCTCTCCTGTTTACTTTAGATAAAATAGGGAGCTATTTTACACAAGGAAAATGCTGACAGCAAAGCATCAGCCTTTTGGTGTGGAAGTGGCCAGAAAGGATAGGCAGGACTGCCTCTGCTGCTTTCACAGGGTCATCTCCAGGGTCATCACCAACAAAACCTGCTTTGAGGCTAACTCTGTACCTCTGTGAATTATTTGAATGTTTTACCATTAGCAGATTAGATGCTATATCATCATTAAAAAAAAATTTTTTTTTTTTTACTATAATAAAAACTAAAGGGGGAGCCAGTGTAACATTTCTGGAAAGCATTATGGATCAAGGATTGTTAAAATGTTCAGTTAGGCTAAGCCATTCTACTTCCTGAAATTCAACATAGGAAGAACTAAGGGCAGACTTGGGGCAATCTTGGCACCACCTGGCCGGCACGGCACCCCAGCTCTCTCACTGGATGAGCAGAAATATCCTTATGCCCTACAACAAAGGATGTGCAGCACACAGTAGGCATGCCAGACTGTGCCAAATAAATGAAATCCCTTCAACGTCCAACGATAAAGGAAGAGTTTGATGAGCTACGATAAATTCATATGCTGGAAAACTACACAGCTGTTAAAGATATCTGCAAATAATTTAGCAACATGCAGAAATGTTCATCATGTAATCACAAGCAGGATTCAAAACTGGTTATTCTGTATCACTCTAAGTTGTATAAAAATTACGTCAAAACATATTAAAACCCATAGAAAAAAATAACTGAGAAGATAGACCAACTCATTACCTGTGACTGTAAGTGGGCTGGAGACTCTGTTTTTCGTTTTTTTTTTATTCTCCACATTTTCTAAAAATTCTTTTCAATGATTAGGTATCACTTTTAGAATGAGAAAAAATTTTTAACTAATTCTGAATATCACATTAAAAAAATTAAAAGCCTAAAAAGATGTCTCCCTTACAACCCTTTCCCTCGGCCCACAGATAACCACTGTTATCCATTCCTTGTATATCCTTCTGAAGTGCTGTAAACGCGCAGACAAATGGA
This sequence comes from Rousettus aegyptiacus, assembly GCF_014176215.1. Lineage (NCBI taxonomy): Eukaryota > Metazoa > Chordata > Mammalia > Chiroptera > Pteropodidae > Rousettus > Rousettus aegyptiacus. The sequence goes on along the minus strand of NW_023416311.1, from coordinate 14,840,476 downwards.
TCTGAGTAGACACTCAGTCTCCTGTTGTCACACAGAAGGGGGGCCACTCTGTGTCTTCCTTATCTCATTCAGTAGAGCTTGGAAACCTTCCCCCAACTGTACTAACAACCTGTTTCCCCCTACAAGTAATCCCCAAATTCACGAAAACCTAGTTCTTAGGCAGCAGTGACATACACTTTAATAATTTGGCCAATAGCACCCACCACCTGGAAGAGCGTGTCTCAGCCTCGGCACTGTGGAAGTCTAGGGCCAACCATTCTTGCCATGGGGATGTCTCAGCACTGCAGGATGCTCATTTGCGCCCCTGCCCTCCACCCACTGAATGCCAACTGCACTCTCTCCCCACCCCCACCAAGTTATGACACCAAAACCATGTCCAGACACAGCCAAATGTCCGCTGGGGGTAGAGCTGTCCCAGCAGGGAAGCCCTGACCTATAACAGCGTCTGGCCCATGGTAAGAGCTCAAAATCTGTTGACTGAATAAAGTTAAAAACAAAACCCAAGATGCCGGAGTTTAATCTTTCGGGGCATCCTTCCATCCTCATGTTTGCGCCCCATGGCTCCACCCCCTAAAGAGTCTTTTAAAAGCCATCATGCTCAGAAATACAGAGCTGCTGTCCCCAGAACCACTCACTCCTCTGCCGCCTCTGGCACGGTCTCTCCGTCATTCTAGGAAGGCGCATGCCCTTGCAGCCTGCCAGTGCAGGACACTGACCCTGTGACCCTGTCAACTCAAGGGAGGGTGTCAGTGGGCCAAGTGTCTGATGGGCCCCAGGCAGAAAAAATCCAAGAAAAAAGCTTCAACCACAGAACCTGTCATTGCCTGGAACCACTCCCCCAACTCTGAAACCCCATATTCTGCCGCCACCTTTCATTCTTCCACGTGCCTCCTACCCATGTGACAGCTCTCCAGATTTCTCCCACTCCTGGCCGTAAGTGCCCTGACATTTGTTTCCTCCACTGCCCTGTTGCCCTGCTGCCCTGCTGCTGACCCTTCTTCACTCTCCAGACTTCTGCTCTTATGAGCAGATCCCCAGCCCCCACATCCTCTGCACCCTAACTTCCTCTCTACTTACCAAAGCCTTCAACCCTGTAGCCGCTGCCAGGCCTGTCCTACTCTGAGCACTGAGCAGGGCTAACTCCTGCCTATTGGGCCCCTGCTTGGATATTGGCTCCATCCCCTCCCACACACGCTGCCTTCTGGGCCTCTTCCAGAAGTCTGCAGAGCCTGTTACACTAAACAGCTGACCTGTGGTGGCGGCCACTCCCAGGCTGCCGGAGCTAAGGCAGCTCCGAGGATCTCTGGGGTCCTGGACACAGCAGGAAACCTCATGTAAATAATACAGAAATGTCAGTCACACTTTTTACCACTAAATAGTTTTCCTCAGGGAACAAGATTCAATCTCAAACCATGAAGCAACAACTGCCCCAGGAAGTATCAAGCACACAGGTTATTAAAGGAAAGGTGCTGAATAAAAGACAAAATGCTAAGGTCTTCCAAACTACGCTTAGTTCCATTAAGGCCATGAAAGGCATTTTCTTAATTGTTAATTTCACATAAAAAACTGTACTAGCTACTTTAGAGAAAAAATTATCGATCAGGGAAAAATTATGTATCAAAGAAAAGAAAAAAGTTGGTTACCTTTTACAGGCAGATTTCTCTGTGAGCAGCTCTGGAGATACATACTGGGCTGTTCCTACAAATGAGTTGGCCCTGGCTGATAAGAGGGGAAAAGAGAGAGAGGTCATGCTGAGACACAAGGCACTAGCAACCGTGAGTGTTCATCTATCAGTACATCATGGGTGACATGGGTATAAACTGGAACTTTTTATCAGCATAGCATTGAACAGTCCTGAGAGCCTAACTTGTCCAGGGCCCTCCCTTGAACCCCATTCTGGGACCCTCACTTCCCAGGGCTGGCTCAAAGGTCACCAGGCTCAGTGACACCGCCAGGGCAGCCCCTCCTGACACCTCTCCCTGCCTCATATTCTCCTGGCACCTCTCATTGATATGCTAGAGCTACACTCATCCAGCATTCTGTCTGCTGGAACATCTCGAGGTACCTAAAATGCATCCAGACAGCCAGCAAGCACGCACTGAATGTCGCAGAACACAGAAAAGGACTAGATCCCCTGCAGGCTGTGTGCAGGGCTGGGAAACCCTTTCCTTGTAACAAACTGCATAGGGAGGTAAGGGGCTGTAAGGGAATAAGACTCAAGCGTCCCAGCAGGCAACCCTCTGCAACATCCTGTTGCCTGTTACTGGACTGTGCAATGCAAGGTTCACCAAGTTCAAGTACTGTGCAATGCAAGGTTCACCAAGTTCAAGTGCAGACCTGTGGGGTCAAGTGACAGCAGGATGGTCTGGACCCAACTAGCACTAAAGAGAGGAGGCACTGACACTGGTTATCACTCCAGTGGCCCCCAAGGACCTCGGGGGCTCATCAGTGGCTGCGCAGCCCTGAACAGAGCACCTTGGGCACGAGCCACCTGCGACACCACCCCGTTCCTGAGGCATCCCCCATGGGGCGTCGTCTGGCATCAAGGACAACACAAGTGCTCTCAGCCTTTCCCCAAGACCAGAGGATGCAGGGATTCCAGCATGAAAGCCACTCACCATCTGAGAGCAATTCACTTCTCTAAGGAGAGCATGAAATGCTATGTCACCTTCGATGATTCCCTGGTGACATCCCATATCACAGCAGCAACCTGCTTCCCAAGACCTTCCACGCTGGCACTGTGTAACCAGATCTGTAACCCTCTCTGAATGGCTGTTGGCAAGGCTCTGGTCCTAGCCAAGGAGACTGCCTTTCCCACCAACAGGTCCTAGCATGGCCCCATCTCCCGTCCTGTTCCAGCAACCCACAGCAGACAGGAGACAATACTGTGGTTTAGTATCATTTTGTTCTGCACAAACAAGCCCCTTTAACCTAGCCTGACCATTCTGCAGATCAAGTTGTCCTTTCTCTCAACACCTTTAATGCTCTGCCAGAATTATCTGCCTCATATTTTCCTGAACCAGCCTCAAGTGTACCAGGTAGAATATCACCATACCTACCGCTGAGAGGTCTCGGGCCCTTCGGAAACACTTCTGAAATCAGGCAACACTGACAGTGACAGGGGTCTTCAAGCTCACCGACAAGTATCAGCATTCCTTTAGGCAGGGTTCTCAGCTAGGGACATCTAGCAATGCCTGGAGACATTTCTAGCTGTCACTACAAGACAGGAAGGGGCTACTGTTGCCTTCTGGGTAGAAGTCAGGGATGCAGCTAATCCTCCTGCAGGCTACCAGACAGCCTCACTGCCAAGAAGTCTCCACTACTAAATGTCCCTAGGGGCTTGGCTGAGAAACCCTGAGTGGCCTCCATGTAGTCTCTCTCACTGGGAACGTGTGCTACACAGGCATGAACACCTGCCCTCTAAAGACACGGCCTGAACATGGTGGCAGCAGCTAGCTCGGTCCTGGGATGTTCTGGAAGAGAGGAAGCTGGAGAAGAGAGGATGGCTTAAATGTCCTTCCTTCTCAAAACTGACCACCCTGGCTCATGCCAGGTGACCCCAGGCAGGGCACAGGCTGCACTTGGTCGGCGGCAGGGCCCCTCCCAGGAGGCCCTGGATCTGCACACCCAGTGGACAGTTTCGGAATGAGCCAGAGCATGACCCTGGGCCACACCCAAGAATGACACACCCAAAGGTCAGACTGGGCAGGCACCAGAGCCCTGCTAAAGTGAATCCTGCTCCATATGGTCAACCCCTGCACAACAGCGCCCCCACAGTAGTCATGGCCAGTCCTCACAACAAATCAACCTGAGTATCAATCCTTCCCATGGATGTGTAAACAGCAACCAAGACTCAACTACAACAGGAGGGTACACACAACCCACAGAAGGGGCACACCTGGAGTACCTGGTGCAAGTGACCGCTATGACTATGCCACTAGGCCCCACAGACACCTACTACATAAGGCCATTCTACAAAGACTGAAAGACATAGCAGCTCTACCTAAAACATACAAACAAATACAGGGAGGCAGCTAAAATGAGGAGACAAAAAAATACCCCAAATGAAAGAACAGAACAGAGCTCCAGAAAAAGAACTAAACAAAATGGAGACAATCTATCAAATTTGGAGTTCAAAACATTGGTTATAAGGATGCTCGATGAACTTAGGGAAAAGAGGAACTCAGTGAGAATTTTAACATAAAAATATTAAAATGGAGCTAGAAAACATAAACGAGAACCAGTCAGAAATGAAGAACACGATGACTTAAATGAAGACTACCTTAAGAGGAATCAATAATAGATTCAACGAAGCGGAGGATCGAATCGGTGATTTAGAAGATAAGGTAGCAGAAAACACCCAATCAGAATAGCAACAAGAAAAAAGGATGCAAAAAAAATAAAATAAAATGAAGATAGTTTAAAGGGTCTCTGGGACAACATCAAGTGTACCAACACTTGCATCATAGTGATACCAGAAGAAGAGAGAGACCAAGGAATTGAGGACCTATTTGAAGAAATAATGGTGGAAAATTTCCCTAACCTGGCAAAAGAAACAGACTTATAAGCCCAGGAAGCAGAGTCCCAAACAAGATAAATACAAAGAAGCCCACACCAAAACATATCATAATTAAAATGCCAAAGGTTAGAAACAAAGAGAATCTTAAAAGCAGCAAGGAAAGCAATTAGTTACCTACAAGAGAGCTCCCATAAGACTGTCAGCTGAATCCGCAAAAGAAACTTCTCAGTCCAGAGGGGCTGGCACAAAATATTCAAAGTGATGAAAAACAACGACCTACAACCAAGATTACTCTACCCAGCAAAGCTATCATTTAGAATAGAAGGCCAGATAAAGAGCTTCCCAGATAGGAAAAAGCTAAAGGAATTCATCAACACCAAACCATTATCACAAGAAGTGTTAGAGGGGCTTCTTTAAGAAGAAAAAAGAAAGAAATATGAATAATCAAATGGTAATAACTACATATCTATCAACAATTATTTTAGTTGTAAATGGGTTAAATTTTCCAATCAGACAGATATGGATAAGAAAACGAGTCAATATGCTGCTCACAAGAGATTGACTTCAGACTGAAAGACATATACAGACTGAAAGTAGAGATGGAGAAAGACATTTTACGAAAATGGAAACAAACAAAAAAGCTGGAGTAGTAATACTTATGTAAGACAAAACTGACTTTAAAACAAAGGCTATAACAAAGGACAAAGAAAGAACCAGTATCCCGCTTCTGGGTGCTTATCCAAAAAACCCCAAAACACTATCTCAAAGGGACATGTGCATCCATATGCTCACTGTAGCATTACTTATATAAGTCAAGATATGGAGGCAACCTGGGTGTCCATTAGTGGATGAATGGATATACAATGGAATGTTAGTCATTAAAAAAAAAGAATGAAATCTTGCAATCTGCAGCAACAAGGATGGACCTAGAGGGTATTGTGCTGAGTAGAGTAAGTCAGAAAAAGACAAATGCCATATGATTTCACTTATATGTGGAATCTAAAGAACAAAATAAACAATACAGAAACCAAATCAGAGATATACAGAGCATTTTGAGAGTTGCTAAATGAGTGGGGAGTTAGGCAGGGAGGGGTGCAGGGGGGAGAGGATTAAGAAGTACAAATAAGTAGTTACAAAATAGTCATGGGGATATAAAAGTTCAGCCTAAGGAATATGGTCACTAATATTATAATAATTATGTATGGTGTTGGGTACTAAATATATTGGGGGTGATCTCTTAATAAGTTATATAAATGTCTAATCACTATGTTGTACACCTGAAACTAATATTGTATGCCAACTGTAATGAAAAATAAATTATTTACAAAATATTTTATTGCTAAAATCATCATTTAAAAAATCATATGTATGAATAAAATTTTATTTCCCAACGGACAAAAACAAAAAAATTGACTACCCTGTTACACATACGGTCCAGTTTGGGAAAAGCATATTTCTCTTCCCAAAAGGACTGATGGCTCTGTACTGGTCTTGGGCCTGACTCAGAAATAACTTGACAGGTTACAGCTAAATGTGATAAAACACGACAAACCCATGCTTTGTCCGTCTACAAAATTCTTTACAATATACAGCTATAAATTACATAATACCTAAATTAAAATCCAAAAGGAACCAAGGGACTACAGCCACAACAATTCAGCATGCGATGGTTGGCACTAAGACAGGTCCACTGGCCATTATGGCCATCGTATCCCCACCCACAATCCCCAGGCAGCCCTAGAGCCAGAGTGGGACCCATGGAGGAGACTTCCAGGCTGCTGGTTCAACGGCCTCCAAAGGCAGGTACCCAGGAAGAAAACACAAAGTCAATGTGCTGACTCTCCTCAATGGAGGTCTCTGTCCTCGAGGCAGGATCCTGTGTACTGGAGCCCTGGAGCCGGCAAAGATAGGCAGGAGATGGGGTTTATTCCTCCTGCCCTCACATGCTGCATCCTCTCTCCCACCAGTGCCACCCACCCCCCCAGATGTTGGTCCCTCCCACCTGTCCCCCAGGGCTCGGATCCAGTCCTGTTGCTTCCTTTGCCCTGCTGCCTTAACTGGTTCTCTTGGTGAGTTATTCTCCTATAAAGACTTTGAGGATGCATATGCATCCTGCCAGGGCCCTGACTGATACTGCCAAGAACACTGAGGTGATTCATGAGAGAGAAAAACAAATCAAGAGCCAAAACCAAATGAAACCATTCAACTACAAATGAATCGAAGAAATGCAAATGAAATGATAGCTTATCAAATCAGCAAACACAAAAAGAAGGAAAATAATACATCGTGTTGGCCAAGATTTGAGACGGACACAGTGCTGCTGGTGGAGATAAAAATAATATAACTTTGGGGGAGCAATTTTTTAATAAGCATCAAAAGCCACTGGCTTGCCCCTCTGGGGTCTGTACTTGATACTTTACTGCTTATGCAGTGTTTCCAGTCTTCATAGTAATTATGCATTGCTTCTGTGATTTCTATTTTGTAATGCTATTATTAAAAAGTATTAGAAGGAGAGGAGAGGTAGATGTGGTAAAAGGAGTCAAACATGTGGTGACAGAAAGAAATCTAACTACAGGCGGTGAACACACAATGCAATATATATATGCCTCACTGTTGAATTGTAAATTTGAAACTTACTGGATTTCATTAACCAATGTCACTATAAAAAAAAAAGTACTAGAAATACATCTTATATGGAAAGACATATATTATGCATAATTAAATAACCGAGGCTATCAAACAGTAAGCAGAAGTATCTGTGCTTTTAAATAGCTGCATTATGCACAAAACAAAGCCCCACCCCCGTATGGCTTGGCTTTAAACAGTGAATCATGTCATCAGGACTGTGTTGTTTTTGTTTTAAGCTTTCTGAGTTTGGGTGGGCTTGTCTCCTATGACACCTGCTGCTTCCTTTTCCCCAGGGGCCTGTGCCCACCTTTGTAAAGGCAGACTCCAAGTCCCTGCAGATATGCAAAGTCACCCCCTTGGAAAGGAGCTCTCTGGTGAGTTGAGAGATGAATGACTCCTTTGGAGTGTGGAAAGGAATAGGACTGTCCTCCTAAAGATGTTCTAAAAGTATAAAATAAACTACACAAAACTACGAATAATGAAAGTATCAAAACATTAAAATAATAAATGTGTGATGTGATAATATATGGTTTTATTGATACACTAAATAAGACCTGGCAGCATATCTAATACAGTAATTCTGCAGTGATGATGAGCATAAAAACTAGATCAAAAGTCTGTCCTTTAACAGGACAAGAAAACATCTGTGATTTCTCCTGATGACAGAGACATTTGTTGCCTACTCTCAGGATTTAAGCAAATGTTCAATTTCACTGAAAGGTATGTGAAAAATAAGTAATTTCTGCCTCTCCAGCTTCACTGCTGGCTGGCTTCTATCTGTGACACTTAGGTAAAGAGCCTCAGAGAGTATCAGAAAACCAGAGATAATCTTAGTCTTCTCCCTCTGGAAGCTCAGAGATAAACCAAAGGTCAAACTTCTCTAGCTACTGGAAAACTGGGCACCAGACTCCACCATTGGCCAACTTAGTCTTCTCTATGCCACTAGGACACACAGTTAAGGGAAAGAAGGGTCGTGAGCTAGGTTTTTGTTTCTCTCTTCTTTTTGGGAGGAGAGAAGGCCTGTCTCCACCCTGAAAGTGGTTCAAAGAAAGTGACCAGCATTCTGGGCCATGGACCACCCTGGCTACCACAGATTTGCAAGTCAGACTCTGAGGTGCCAGTGGGGAAGGCGGGACCTGAAGAAATGTTCCTGAGGTCAGGAGACACCCACGCTCTTCTCAAGCCAGAAATGTAGACTGCTAGTTTCTTACCCATAAACCCACATGTGAAACACAGCAAACATTCCATAAACTGTGGTTACCTCTTGGACAGAAGACAAGAAAAATGAATATGGCAACACATAAAAAGGAGTCTGTGCTATAACCAAGTGGGATTTATCCCAAGAATACAAGGGTAATTCAATATATAGAAATCAATCAATGTAATAAGTATAAAGGACAAAAACCACATGATCACCTCAATAGATGCAAAAAAAGCATCTAATGAAAATTCAACATTCTTTCTTGATAAAAATACATAAAACCAGGCAGGAAGGAAACTTTCCTCAATCTGATCAGGGCATCTATGAAAAATACAACTAATATTGTACTCAATGGTGAAATATTGGAAGCTTTAACCCTAATGTCAGGAACGAGGCAAGGATGCTACTCTTGCCATTTCTATTCATTGTACCAGAAGTTCTATCAGGGCAATTAGGCAAAAAAATGAAATAGGCATCCATATTGGAAAAGAAGAACTATCTCTAATCACAGATAACATCAACTATAGTTCTATAACCTTGCAATGAATAATCTGAAAATGAAATTAAGAAAACAATTCCATTTATAATAGCCTCAAAAATATATACTAAGGAGTAAATTTAACAAAAGTACAAAGCTTATATATGCTGACAACTACACAAGATTTTTAAAGAAATTACAAAAGACATCTTGTTTTGTGAAGATGACAATATAGAAATACTCTGTGACTTACCATGGTTTGACTAAATATTTTGACTAAGATGGTACAAAACTGTACTCTAAATTTTGAAATTTGATCTTTTCCTGGGCAAGTGATATGCAGGACTCTGGGTAGTGAGCCACAACTCCAAGTCAGACATGTGACCATAAGGGTAAACAACTGATACTTTACAGTGCACTGTGCTACCAGCATTTTTAGATACTGTGTTCTGAGCACACTTAAGGTAGGCTAGGCTAAGCGATGATGTCCAGTAGGGTAGGTGTATTAAATGTATTTTCGATTTGTAATATTTTCAATTTATGATGGGATTATTGGGACATACCTCCATTGTAAGTCAAGGAGCACCTGCACTCCCCAAACTGATCTACACATTCAACACAACCCCTACCTAAATCCCAGCTGGCTTTCACTGAGGACAATGTCTTCCAGGTTCATTGAGGTCATAGCACACATCAGAATCTCATTCCTTTTCAGGGCTGAATATTATTATTCCATTGTATGAATAGACCACATTTTATCCATTCATCAGCTGAAGGACATGAGTTGTTTCTACTTTTTGACTATTACTAATAAAGCTATGAACATTCCTGTACAACTTTTTATGTGAACGTATTTTCAATTCTTTGGGATATATACCTAGAAGTAGATTTGCTGAGTTATAAGGTAACTATATTTAACTTCTGGGAAACTGCCAGACTGTTTTCCAAAGTGATTGCACCATTTGATATTCTCACCTGCAGAGTATGAGGGTTTTAGTTTCTCCACATCCTCGCTAACACTGATCTGTCTTTTTGATCATAGCCATCCTAGTGAGTATGAAGGGGTATCTCATAGTGGTTTTGATTTGTATTTTCTAATGACATTGAGCATCTTTTCATGTGCTTATTGGCCATCTGATTACCTTCTTTGGAGAACTGTCTTTTAGACCTTTTGCCCATCTTTTAATGTTTTGGGGTTTTTGTTTTTGTTTTTGGTCACTTTGAGTTCTTCATATATTCTGGATGTAAGTCTCTTATCAGATATATGATTTGGAAATATTTTTTCCTAGTCAGTGGGTTGTCTTTTCACTTTCTTAATGGTATCATGGCAAAAAAATTGTCATACTTGATGTGATCTAATTTACCTATTTTTTCTTCTGCTGCTTGTGCCTTTGGTATTATATCTAAGACAATATATCCTAATCCAAGGTCATGAAGATTTGCTCCTAGACTTTCTACCAAGAGTGTTATAGTTTTAGATCCCACATTCAGATCTCTGATCTAACCAATTAACAACTGAGTTAACTTGTGTATAGTGTGAGGCAGGGGTAACAGTGTTTTTGATGAATTGGTCTTCACTGGAGGATGATGGTGAATTAATTCATGGTTTTGAAAAGTGGCAAGAAAAACAAAAGGAGAAGAAATAGTATTTATCCTGTTTTTCCTTAACAGTGTAGCCAGTTAATAAATAGTTGCTATGAGGAAGTTTCTCTTTAAAGAATTCCAACTCATAAATGAAGGAATTAGATTATGATCATTCTGTATTCTCTACTGAACTAACAGATCTAGGCTACTATGGCTATAAAGGGCTGTTGACATCACAGAGAGAGAGAGATGAATGGATGTCAAGTGCTTCCTAGTAAAGAAGACACTACCACCAATCTAAGGTGTGAGAGGACTGAACCTGATGTGATCAAGTGGCCAGTTCCAAATGCCAATTTACAGGACACAGAGAAGGGAGAGGGACAGGTTACATGACTCCACAGAGATGCAATCGGCAAAGTCTGGGAAACTCTATAATATAGACAAATAACCTGGGTTGTTCAATAGACTGTAAGGGAAAAAATATAGATGGAGAGGAAGCTACAGGTTAAAAGAAATTTAAGAGACAAATTAGCTAAGCTCAAATGTGGGATCTTTATTTAAATCCTAATTCAAGTAAACAACAACCAAAAAAATTACGACATGGAATTATGATAGGAAATTTAATACTGACTGAATATTTTGAACTATTAAGCAATTACTGTTCATTTTTTATGTATAAAAATGGTATCACATTGTAATTACTTTTTTAAAAGATTCTTATATTTACATTTTCCTATATTTATAGGAAAAACAAATTGATGATGGTAGAAATCAGGTCACATGTATGGTTTGAATTTTTACAAAAAGCAGGTACTCTATAAAAAAAAGAAAACTCTCCGTGTTTCATAGCTATGACTAAACAAATATAAATACTGAGAAGACCAAAGTAAACCATTTATTGATGGTTAAGTTATGTTTGGTGGTGTAAGTGTAGGGACTTGGCTTTCTCCTCTATCATGTGAACTCCTCTTTTGTGGTGGAAGAAAACCTGTTTTGAAGGCAGCTCCTCCATAAAGGGATGGGTGTGGTTCTGCCCATGCTAGAATAGTGGCAAAGTGAGAACTTATGAGAGGGTCTTAAGTCCACAGCACATCTGCAGGGAGATTGATACTGGCCTGAGGGTCTGAACGATGGCTGTCCACAGAGGGGCCATGCAGAGAAGGTGCATCTGGAGTGACAGAATGATTTCAGTTCTGAAGCCTCATCATTCCATCCCCTCTCCACTCACTCTCACCTATCAACCCACCCCTCCTGTTTGGTGAGTGGAGCCTCCACACCTGGCTGCATATCGGAAAGACCTGCACAGCTCAGGACAAAGGTTTCTAGACACAAAACCCAAGTCTGAACCTCCAGGGCTCTACAAGCTCCCCAAGCCTCTTGCAAAGAGGGCAAAGGCCAGGGACACAACCACAGATGAGCAACTTACTCCACATCATTAAGCTGTGCATACCAGGATATGTATGCAGGGGACCCTTGTGCAAGGTTAGAAGTCACAAGTACTCTGTGCCAGAAAGTGCTCATCAATCCCACATGCCTTCCACAGCTGCCCTGCTGTCACCTACTCTCGCCTATGACAGACATGGAGGCCACTCGGACCCAAAAAGCAGTGGTTAGAGAGAAAGATGCAGGGTTCGCCCCCTTCCAAGAGTGACCCATTGGGACAGAGACCTGTGAAAACAGACAACCTCTTGCTAGGAGGAAGGCAAAACATGCTCACTGAACAGCTAAGGAATCTGGGCTCCCTCCAAAACTTTCCTTCTGGAAGCTCTGACATGTTTTGGGGAAACCATCTCTGCACCAAAGTTAAAAGAAAAAAAAAAAAAAAGCTAATGCAGGAATAAATTCTAAGATTCTGAAGTACTTCAAGAAGAAAATGAGAGTGAGTCACTAAAATGAATTGTTCACATGACTGCATGTGTTTTTCTCTTTTTTTCTAGGAAGAAAAAAAAGCTAACTCATATATATATACAAGTAATTCTCCCTGTTTTACAACATAAGAACTTTTAGCCTCCTGCTTCCAGAAGGAAAGAAGAGTAAGTTTATTTCACAATTTCATCAAGCATCTAAATTCTTATATTTTTTTCAAAGGACTAACCTCTGCCAAATATTAGATTCTGAAGGAAATCTACATAAAAGAAGAAAGGACAGAGTAGACCCCAAAGTGGCTCCCAAGGCTGACTGGGAGTCTCCATGGTGGAAATCACACATGGTGACAAGCAGCCTAACAAGAACATTCAGGGACACGATGGTTCCTGTTTGATTCACCTCTGTGGTGGACAATGTTATCGTTATGGGTTATATCACGCTCACAAAAACATGATTACCAGCCAATAAAATGTTATTATCAATAGGCATAAGTTAAACAGATCAAGGTTTTGGGGCATCTCACAAGTGCCAACAAGACTTCCCAGGTGTTATGCATCTCTGCGTGGTAGGCCACCCATCCTCTGATGCCCCCAGTGGGAAGAGGGAAAGGGTGCTACAAAAGGCAGGCTAGTAGCATAGCCAAGACTATGCCTTGTTGAGAAATAAGAGCATCTTCTTTGATTACAAGTTGTATTTTAGCCCCCAGATAGTGGTGCTTTAGGGTTCTCAGAAGCTCCCAAATCCAAGAAGCTGTTGTGGTGGCTCAGTGAGTGCGCAGAGATTAAAGTACTAACTGGCAGAATCTTCACAAGAGTCCTCAGTTTGCAAAATACCCAAAAAGGAAAGATAAGGCACCTTGCAGAAGGGAACCCACAAACGCCCAGCCAGGTATGCTAGGCACCTCCCAGCAGCACAGATTTGCATCTCTGCCTATGCATAGCTGGCATGAGGGGACACAGGCATCAGCCCAGTGGCTGCCCAATGTGCTGTCAAGCCTGAGGTCAAAAACGCCAACTCAGCTGAGCTAGAGGGCTTTCTGAAGAGCCAAGGTCCCCTTCACCAATGTGCAGTGCTCAGTTCCCAGCCAGAGCAAAGTGGATGCTTCTGTCTGAACCTTCCACTAATGAACCCTATACTCACACCCAGCATATCCATTTCTCCAGTGCTTTTCATCAAGGTCCTTTTCTCATGGCAGAGAGGCGCATGCACTACAAGAAGATCCCTGCCACAGCCTCTTGTGTCGGGGCTGCTCTAACAGTCACACTCGTCCCAAGGCCCAAATTTCATTTTCAGGGTCACTTATCAACTCACACGGTAGCCTTCAGCTTCCCCCAAATCTCACCACAAAGGGCTTTTTCTTCTTTCTACCTCAACACTGAAAACAGTTTCAGAATTAAAATTACCATTCTATACACTCCCAGAGTTTATGATTCCCATCCAATAAACACCTGAAGGGCAGCAAGAGCCCCAGCCAAGATGCCCCCGGTCTAGTTAAGATATCCAGGGCACTCTCCTGGCCCAAATGGACAGTCAGCAACTTCTCCTCAGGTGATGGAGTTGTCATAATATATAATACAATGCCAGGAAGCGACCTAGAGGTAAAAATTAGCCCCTACGTGTTCTATGACTTTGTAGAATTTTTACCTCACTACAACGGCATGCCTGGGCCACCACTGGAAGCTACACATAGGAGATGGGGAGACAGACGGTGGACAGTAGAATACAGGAATAGTGCTCTCCCTCCCCCCAGTTACCACCTGCAGGGAAGAGCTGGGAGCTGACCCATCAACCCCACATCACTGCAAGAAAGACCAGGAACAAATGTGGCACCCTGGCATCTTCTAGGAAGACTACAAAGGGTGAGCCACGGGGGTGTCCTTGGCATTCACGAAGACCAGTGAGAACATGCAGAGAGCACCTGGTGACTCGGCACCACTGACTCAAGGACAGGGGACCAACCACAGGCAGCCTAAGAACCCCTGCCATCCACCCACTAGACCAGGCACACAGTGCCCAGGCACTGACAGTAAGAGCTACCACGTGAGGCAAGGTCTTCCCCAGTGAAGGTTCAAGCATCTATTTTATAATATAAAGGTATTACAAACATCTGTCATTAACCATGACTACAGTGCAATTCACCACACTAAGAGGTTTTCATCTAAGCTCTAAGCAGGATCTGTGGAAATAAAGCACTCACACACCTTGTTTACTCTCTGGGGATAATACTTTTGCTGTTCCAAAATCTGTGATCTGGATGTGCATATCTTCATTTAACAAAATGTTTTCTGGTTTCAAGTCCCTGTGAAAGCAGATTTTTTATATTTGAGATGGAATTATTTAAAACAGTAAATGACATAGTCTAGCTTTTGCTAAAAACAAAACGAACTAGTTAATACTTATAATCTTTACAGACTAACAACCAAGAATGTAAAGACTAAAGTTCACAATGAACAAGTATCAATCAATTGCATATAATGAAGACATTCTAATTATATCACTTCATAACTGTACCTACCGTTTTTAATAAACATTTTACTAAAATACAAACTATAATTTTTAAACAATAAAATAAAAAGCTTTTAAACCTATTGTGGGAATCATTTCACAGTAATATGTAAATTAAACTACCGTGCTGTACACCTTAACCTTACACAGTGATATATGTCAATTATTTCTCAAACTGGAAAAAATGTTAAAATCATAAATTTTATATTACGTGTATTTTAGTTTTAAAAAGTCAATAAAAAAAGAGACTTATTTGCATACTTTCAATTTGACTTTATCAGAAAGCCATGGTAAATGAGACCAGAACACAAGAGCTACAGATGACA
The DNA here is from genome assembly GCF_014176215.1 of Rousettus aegyptiacus. Lineage (NCBI taxonomy): Eukaryota > Metazoa > Chordata > Mammalia > Chiroptera > Pteropodidae > Rousettus > Rousettus aegyptiacus. The sequence goes on along the minus strand of NW_023416311.1, from coordinate 14,825,369 downwards.
AAATAAAAGCAGTAGTCAAGATGGGTAGGAAAACTGTTAGCCTGGCAAAAAAGACATCTGAGCCATTTTATCTTATAGGTGAAGGTCCATGAGGCTCTCAACATCAGGGTGATGTGAACTCTCACATGAGTTATCCCACCCTCCATTAGGTAAACCAGAGCTGCCCCAGGGAGCCCCAGGCCCCAGCTTGGTACCTGTGGATGATGCCCCTGCCGTGCAAATACTCTAGAGCAGACACCATCTCGGCTGTGTAAAATCGGGTGCACGTCTCATCGAATGAACCGATTTTGCGAATGTATTTAAGTAGTTCTCCATTTTTGGCATAACTAAGGCCAAAATCTAAATATTGCACAGTTAAGGAAGAACACGGAAGTAATTTTTTAAAACTAACCTTAACAACCCAATAGGAATTTTTTAAATCAATGAAAACTGAAGATACCTGTGGCGCGAGACTGCTGCCCCTCTTCGAGTCAGAGCCTGTCATGGTCAGACCTATGGCCAATAGGAATCCCGGGTCCCAGCACCTGGGTGAGTTCCCAGGGTAGGTTTCTTGCCAAGAACAAAATGACACAAGCCCCTCAGCCCAACTGCCCCTTCTGGACCTCACCAGCCCCAGAAGGGCAGCTGCTATGGCAGTCAAATGCCTCTTTGCAGGCTTCAACTAAGGTGTGTGGGGGTGGGGGGTGGGGTCCTTCATCATAATCCAGTCTCCACACCTGCATAGTGCATACACATTTACTGAGCACCAGCTGTGCTCCACATGCTATGCTAAGAGTCAATTCATGTAAAGGTTTCTCAAATGAATGCTCCAAGTATAAAGTAACAAGCTTTGTAAGAGAAATGCCATTTTATTAACTTCTTGAGTCAATCTATTTATGGGCACCCATTGGGGAGAGGCTCGAGGAACACAGTCATCCTTCCCTTAGACACCACTGCAGGGCGATTTGTTTAATTTCTATTTTCCCTTTTCCAAAGAGGATTAAAGCTTGCAGAAATAAATGGATCCCATGTAACTGCTTCCTCCTAGAAGCACCAAAAGTCTGCATCTATTAATGGAAATCTACAGGTACTTTGCAGCTCCCTGGCAGCCAGGGACACAGTGACCTGAGTCCTCACCTGCCTGAGCAGCATCTCTAAGGTTTGGAAGGGGTGGCCTGTGCTCAGGGTGTTCCATCTGGCTTGTTTGCCAAGGCATTGGCTATCTCCCACCAAGGAAGGAGTCTGAAGCTACAGTACGGTAGGGACAAGCCCAGGAGGAAGAGACCAGCCATAAAGGCTGCTCAAACCTGCCTTGGATCCAGCTGCACCTGTGGCCACCTGAGCCCTTTCAACTAGATGCTTAACAGGGACCTGAACAAAAAACAAATCTTAGTTCTAGGGAATGCAAAGGGTCTCGGCCAGGCTGCCTTTCCACTTGCCCTACTCTGCCCCCTCTATAGGGAAGGCTGTAGACTCTGGCCCACTTTACACCAAGCAGGAACTTGGCACTGCCTGAGCAGGTGGCCCCACCTAGATTAGTCAAGGAGCCTCACCAATTGGAAATGCCTCTTCCCAAGAGCCTGCAGCCCACAAAGACTCAGCCATGGTCACAAGCACTGTACCTCTTTCCGCTTAATGCGTTCTGCACCTTATCTGACCATCCCCTGAGTTCCTGTTTCCTATGAGAGAGACACTCACTTCTAGTTCTCAGTTCAGTTGTGCAGCCAAGGTGATTGACGGGTTTTGAATATGACAGATGTCAAGGATCACAGATCCAAATCCGTGTTCCCTCTGACCACACACATTCCTTATCCCTCAGAAGCACTTTTTCAGACCTCACTGATCCATTTTCCATCCTAGAACATTTCTACCTCCCTCAGCACAGCCAGTGCCCTGTGGCCCTGAGGAGGAGTGGGTGCGTTCCCAGAAGATGAGCATGGACCAGGCCTGTGGCAGAGCCAAATGCCTGCATATTGTAGAGGATTCTGGCACAGCAAGGTTAAGAAACTAACTCCAGGTCACAAAGCCAAGGTCTCAAAGCCTAGTGCACCGCTTCTATCCCCAAGCTACAAGAGGGGACACACAAGGACGAGTAGGTGGGGGCAGAGGAAGAATGCCCGCTAGCCAAGTAACAGCTTCTGAGACCCCTTAGCCTTCACCCCTGTGGAAGGGAAAGGCACCCTTGCAGTGCTCAGCCCAGTGCTCCAGCCTGTGAGAGAGGGTAAGGGGCTCGCACTCAGTGGCCTCTTGGAGCTCAGCTCCCTCTCCCGGGAGCAGGGACTGAGTCTGATCAGGCTGAATCTCCAGATGGCAGGGAGGCTGCCAGCGCCCAGGGCCCCACAGGGACCAGCGGCCAGTTTCCAGGCTGCCACAGGGGTGTCCCGAGGCTCTATCTTGCAGGAGATTTGCCCCTGCAGTCACTCCAGTCTCTCCCCAATGTGTAAATTATGGCTAGAGGAGGGTGGTGTACATATCGGGACTTATCTTGAGGTAGAGAATTTCCTTTTCTTTCTGTCAATACAATGTACTCCACTAAAGATTTTGAGTGGGGCAGAAGTCTCCGATTTCACTCCTGTCGGAAGTGAAGCAAGCCCTCACAGCCTTCATGGGCATTGGAATTTGTCTTAAAATTTAAGAACAATAGTTACCATTGTATGAAACCTAGTACCCTCAACCTTCTATGCTCTAACCAATTCCGTCTGAAATTAGAGAGCAAGCTCACTTATCTAGACTCTGAGCCACCTGATCCCACCATATGTAACCTTGGAAGAAGATGAAGCCAAGTATGTGTGTGTGATCTGTCAGAGCCCCCCAACCAACAAGATGCACTGTCCCACGGGCCCTACAGAAAGCCCAAGCCTCCAGAAAATCTGGCAGTCAGAGATCTCCACAGGCATGAGGAGCAGAGTCACACAGGTCCCAGGGAGCACAAGGTGTGTGGGGGGGGGGGGGGGAGGGAGGAGCATGTGAAGGTGGCCTCAGAGGTGAAAGACATAGAACAGATGTGAAGAGGTCCCTTCAATGTCTTCAGGAGATCACTGATGGCTGTTGCATGAGCATGGCTGCAGTGAAGTGGAGACAAGGGGTAACACTGGAATCAGGGGGAAAGTCAAACATTCTATTACACCTAACACACACTAACAAGGATCCCCCTCCCTGCTGCACATGCCCTTGGCTACTAAGCATCTTTACTGCTCCACTTTACAATAAATTCACTGGGAAGAACCTGGCCTATGTGCTGTCTGCACTTCCTCACCTCTCTCTACTGAACCCTACTCCAATCTCCAAACTGCCACTGTCAACGACTTGCACAGGGGCCAATCCACAGGTCAGGTTCAGGTCCATGTACTTGACCACTCCATAGCATCTAGCCGGGCTGCAGCGCCCTCCACCAGAAACCATGTGGTTCTTTGGCCCCCAGGTCTCTGTCCTCTCAACTCACTGGCAACATCCCTCTACCCTCCTTTCTGAGCTCTGCTAGCAGCCACCCAGTAGCCAGCCAGCTAGCTGCTACAGCAGCAAGCACCTATGGATGCATCAAATGCCAGCTCAATATCCACTTCCAACTTGGCTTCTCTCAAGTCTCTTCTGGCTCAATTCCAGCACTACTGTGCACCCAGGTCCATACCTGGGCGCCATCTTGACTCCATTCTCTCTTGCCCATTCACTTACAATTACCTTCACTGTAGCAGCAAACAGCTGCCCTGCTTGAGACCTTCCCAGGCTCCCTGCTACACTTAGAAGAAAATCTAAAATTCTTGCCAAGCTTCCAAGGCTCAAGGAGCTGGCTCCAGCTCAGCCTTTCCGTTCCACCCATATATATATACTATCCTGTCCTCACTCCATCTGTCTCTGCCTGATGTCATCAACTCAGACCACTGAGCTAAAACAGAAGCACACTCTAACACTCTCCCTTACCTGGCCTTACTATTCTCGGCCCCTCAGTCTATTATACACATACTGATCATCTGTGTTACTTATCTCCTCCACAGAAACGTGAGCTCCACAAGGACAGAGCCAGTCACCTTATTTACTAGCACATTCCCATCACCTGGCACTCAGCAAGGACTTCTCATTAGACAAAAGCAAATTCAGATGACAGCTGGCAAAAATGGTGTTTAAGGGGGAAAAGGACTGAGCAAAGTTTTAACCCAGGACAATCTGTGCATATAGGCGAGAGGGAAGGGGAAGCCAAACCCTCAAGACACTGGACCAGCTTTGCAAGTGGTGGATGACGAGAAGGGGCTCTGGAAACCTTGAGGACAGAAGGAAAAGAACAGATGCAAAGACTGAGGTGTAAACTGAACAAGCTCTGAACCAAATCCATTTGACAGTCCAATCTCTCTCGGTCGAGTAGAATGTCAGGAACATCTGCTGAGATCAAGGACACAGTGACCAGACAAACAGGGGCTGAGGGAAGTCTTGGTTTAGAAGAACTGCAGGAAAGGAGCTGAGGAGTAAGGAGAAACTGGTTGGCCAGGCTGCATGATGGGCAAGCCCAAAAATTAGCTGTATGACATAAATGTATGGCCCACCTTCACTGCCAAAGGTGACCTGTCTCCCTGATCCCTAAGCAAAAGTAAAAGAGAAAAAAGACAGTGCTGCAGGGATTAGAGAGATCAGGGAACATGAGATGCCCTCAAATAAAGCAAAGAATCAATGGATGTGACGTTTCTGCTGGAGAAGCAGCTACACAGCCCTGGAGAGCCAGAGGCACTGTGTGAGCAGAGATATCCACCGGCAGAGAGAGTGGACTCCAGAGTGGTACCACAGGGAACCAGAAGAGGGGGAGAAGGGAGGCTGGAGGACCCCAAGAAGGGGCTGTCTCTGAGAGGAAAGCATCCTGGGTACAGGGAGAAAAGGTCTGGGCTCCTGTGGGTTACTCTTTGGATTTCTCACCTGGGGGCTGAGTCTGGTGAGGATATCCCTTCCAACCCAACACCTACAAGCATGGCCAAAGAGGGAAGAGGGGTGTCCTCCTTCTACGAGTCCTGGGTGCTCAAGATCATTCTTCCTCTCACTTCCCTACTTGAAGCACAGGACTGGACACCTGATAGATACTCCAAGGGTGCTGCCTTTGAATAAATGTATAGCAACCACAGGGTTAAAATAATAACAATCCTTTAGATACAATACTAATCAATTTTTTAAAAATCTCAAAAAAAATCTGTGATGGTCTCCCTTGAAGTAACCCCAGGGGTTCCGAGCCATACTGTAAATTCCTTTGAATTTAGAATACATGCTGCCCTTTTCCTTTCCAGAGAATGGCTACTTGCAAAAACAGATAATGGTGTCACAATTCCAAAATGACAAGGGGTCACTGATTTCTGAATGCTTTGACTGTTCAAAGGATACACAGCTTTTCATCATCCTGAAACGTGAAGTAAAGTTTAACAAAGAAAGGGTGATCCAGGCGTGACATCACATCTCTCTCTCTGGTTACATACGGGACCTTGTTCTCTTTGATAATGTGACGTTTCTCTAGAATTTTAACTTAAGGTAAGAAAGAAGTGAGTTACCACAATTAGAAACAGTAAGAAAATACTAAAGCTGCAACTCATAAAGGTAACTGATCCAAATTATAGTTTTTCACAAAACACAGCCACCAGCTTCATGGTCTCTAAGACAGACCAACAGTATCCTATTCCATGAAATCAGCAAAGAAACCCCCAGTCGCTAGGCAGCCAGGCAGTCACGTACCCAGAAGCATACTGTCCCTGCATCCCAGACACAGCTCAATGAGTTAGTACTTACTAGCATATTCCCTTGAGGTTGCCAGTTCTCGGGCCAGGACAACCTGGTTTGGGAAGAAAAAGGGGAAAGAGAAGAGAAAAAACACCCAATGTAACCAGGGCATTGAGTTTCACATGTCACCCCAAATCCAATCGTATATGCTACCCCGCCCCCACCATGAAATTACATTTAAATATTTGAAATTACATTTAAATATTTTTGGTCCTGTGCTAACAAATATAGCTGAATGTCAATGACTAAGTTAATGTATTCTAATAGATAACAGCAAACACATATCTCTCTCAACAGCTTTCAGGAGGTTCTTCACCAACAGCCAATAGTTCCCACTGTGCAGTGAAGTGCACATGCAGGAATATCAAGACCAGCGTCACCCTCACAAACAATAAGAAACAGAAGCAAATAAAGCCTCCACAAGTGAGTACTGGGAATTTCTTTAAAAAATAACTTTAAGAATATATTCTTAGTGTACGTTCATTGCAAAAAGGCACCCTGAATTTGGGTTGCTTCAAATACCTGTTGCCGTAATTTCACTTGTTGCTCTCAGATATTGTAAATACCATCCCTGATATCAAGGGCACAGGAAACCAAATCATATGTGGCCTGCAGACAGTGCCTCCTGGGAGTCCAGATCCCCCACAGGATACGGTAACACTCCCAGCTATTTCCTCTCTGTGGCACACCTGAGTCTGGTACTCCAACTTCACTTGGGGGACAGGGCATCAATGGAGGTTGCACCACAGAGGAAAGGCCTTTCTACACAAGCAAACCCTGGGCACAAACTAGGCGCCAACTTCTAAATGCCTGATGAGCCCAGTCTGGCAGTGTGCTGGGTAGCCCTCACCACTCCCAGCTGGTATAAATGCTTCCCCTAAGACACCTACAGGGGGATGGCCTAAGGACCAGAGAGCAGCTGAAAACCTGCCCAATTCCTGGGAAATCCCTGGGCCTTCTGGGGAAATCTCGGAATGCCACAGACGAGGTTTATCCAGCCTATGTATGAGTTATATCCTGGTACAGAATTCTTTTCTAGACTTATCAGAAGTGATCCTGGAAAAGCACTGTGTGAAATGTTCTGCAGTTATTAAGAATGAGGTTGGATTGTATGTACTCAAGGGGAAAGATCTCAAAGATCTTTCCAGAGGAATGTACCTGTGTGGACTGTTCTCAGGCGCCAGAGAGTAAAAGGGAGTGGGCTGGAGAAACTTCCCTTCTCTAGGGTATGTATTTACGCAATGTTAAATTTCTCCACAGCAGCACATACTAGCTATGTAAGTAGAAAGAATATGAATATTTAATGGAATCCTTTCTGAAGGAGATAGTTTTGTCATCTTTCTGTTGTGTGAATTTAGCATTTCACATAAGGTTTCCTTATAGGCACAGGGCAGGGAGTGCACCCTTCCACACCACCCGGGCTGATGGCCAGGCTAATCTGGCCATCATGATCATCCTTAGGGAGCTGGATGGAAGCAGGCCTACCTCCCTATCCCCCAGCACCAGGCTCTGCCAAGTGAAGACCTGCCCCACCTGAGAACTGCTGCTTGTCCTAATTTTAAGTGGTCTCTATTTTAGAAGTGGTGAGAAAGAACTGAGGGAAGCGCCTATACAAGAGACCCAGGACTGCAGGATTCCACAACACACCTGGAAGGAGTTTCCAGCTCACAGCACTTGCCGTCACCTCCCCAGCACAGGGATGAAAAGAGCAAGTGCTAGGACTTCTCACCATCAGAAGCATGTGACCCAGACAGTGCTACTGTTACCCACTGTGGAAACCCAGGGACATGGGAGGAATTTCACAAGTAAATCCTCATTTTCCAATCAAAACAAATGCCCAATGAAGTAAAGCTGAGAAAGGAGAGACCGCTTCTTCTACTGGACTGTAGTAAGTAACCGTGCATAACACCAAAGTTCTCTTCAAAATAGTTTCTCTTTTTCTGAAAAAAAACCTCTGAGTACCAGAAGGACTGGGGACTATCCTCAAATTGAAGGTTTTTACGCTGAGGGTACAATTCTTTCATAATTTAAACAAAACTTCCAATTAAAAAATCTAAATTAAAAGTGTAAGAAGAGCAAAAGTTAACATTAATCGAAACGATGGGAACACAGGGGAGCTATAATATTTCATGACCTTCTTTGTATTTTGAAATATTTCATAAATGTAGAAAGAGAAAGAAGACCAAATTTCACACAGATTTCTTCACAAAGGCCAGGCAAGGAAGACATGTTGTTCAGGAACCCTGCAGGTGTTAGGGCCTGTGTAGTGTCACCCTGGTGTGTCCACAGTACTGCTGGGCCCAGCTCAGAGACCATAATGACAGAGAGCTGTCTTTTTATGAAGGCACAGATTTAGACTGGGGAGCAGGTGCTCAGGCCTCCCCTGAGCCTGCCGCAAGCCCCTGTCTCTGCCACAGCCACATAGGGCTGCCACCTCAACGAAGGGGCTACTTTGAACCTTCGTTTCTTAGCTTTAAGAAGAATACCACAAACCAGATACAACTTACTTGAGTAGCAAAAAGAGTTACCCTAATCGAGACCTGTCAGTGCTGTGATAACACTTCTATTTATAAAACTGAGGACACAAGACTCTGGAGGCTAGCAGGGTCTTTGGCTGTACTGCAGCAAGGGTCGAGGGTGTACTGTTTTACATATATGTACATGTATATTTTTTTAACATTTGGAGAGCTAATTTTAAATAAAAACCTGATAAAAGAGAAAAAAATAAAAAATAAAAACAAAATCTGAGTCTCCCAGCATCAAGCCTAGGAGTCCAGCATATCTAAAGAAAACGCACTCATTCAACAAACAGCAGCAGCATGTACTCACTGTTGAAAAAGAGCCTTCACCAAGAATTTTCCCAAATTTGAAGTCTTCAGGCCGTTTCTTCCGAGGCTGTGGTGGTGGCTGTGTGGTGTGTTGCAGTGAGTTGGCACTTGGCCGGGACTTAGCCGCGGTGCTGTCCATGGTGGGGCCCTGCCTGCTGCCACCACTGGGAACGACAGGGGCCGTGCCGGACTCAGTCTGGGTCCTCACCATTGATGGGGATGGGCAGGAACATAACACCACACTGGACTGAATAGGAACGGTGTCATACTGGTGGACAAGAAGAAAAAGGTAAGACTCAAGCAGCTCACTTTGCCTAAACATACGAACTAAAGTGTTGACACTAGTAAAACACAAACACCGAGTACACACCAGGCCATCTTATCTTCTGCCAACAGGTAAGGCTGCTGCCCTCCTTTCCCAAGTCCCTTCCCTGCTCAAATCCTAGTTCACCATCCCGCTTGCCCATGGACCCTACTCCCTAGTTAGTACTTATCTCCCCTCGCCCTCCTTTCTTAGCATGGCATGAGTCTCCAACCCACCCCCTCCCAAAGGCCTTTAGTTGGCCTTTTCCATCACTGCCCAACCTAAACACCATCTGTGTCTAACCCCTGTTCACAAATGTTCACAAAGGAAACGGATCCAAACCCTGTGACCAGTGTCTCCCACTCCGGAACCCCTCATCCTGCTCACCCACTCACAGCTGATATGACAAGACACACGGGAAGTCACTCAGTTAGGGCTTGAACAAACTGACTGGCTTGAGACTGCATTGCAAAACTAAACAGAATTTTAACCTAGCAGTCCTGGAACACAGAAATATAATTTAATGGCAAGAAGAGTCCAAGAATCACCAACTGCACATAAAAGTTATAGTTGATAAAAAAATAAAAATAAGCTTCTCAAAAAAAAAAAAACTATGGAATAACTGGTTAATAATCTGGAAAAATAAATGATTTAGAGCCAAACTTTTCCCTATACACCAAAGTTACCTCCAAACCAATTAAAGAGTTATGTTTTTAAGTTATTTAAGCAAATATTTACCTTTTAAAATTATTCAATGTGATCCTTATTAAAATCTCAACTGGTGTCTTTGCAGAAATTGACCAGTTGATCCTAAAATTCATACTGAAAGTCAAGGGAGCCAGAATAGCCAAAATAATCTCAAAAAAGAACAGTTAGAGGACTCACTTCCAGATTTTAAAAATTAAAAAAACCTACAGCAATCAAAACAGTTTGGTACTGTCATAAGGATAGACACATAGATGAATAGAGTCCAGAAATAAACCCATATATCTACTACAGCCAACTGATTTTTGACAAAGGCGCCAAGATCCTTCGATAGGAAAGAACAGTCTTTTCAACAAATGGTGCTGGGACAATTGTATAACTGCATGCGAAAGAATGAAGTTGGATGCTTTCCCCACATCATATATAAAATTTAACTCATGGATCAAAGATCTACATGTAAGATCTAAAACTATAAAACTCTCAGAAGAAAATATAGGAGTAAATCTTCGTAACCTTAGCAATGGTTTCTTAGATATGAAACCAAAAGCACAAGCAACAAAAGAAAACAACAGATCAAAGGGACTTCACCAAAATTAAAAACTTCTGTGCTTCAAAGGTACCCTCACAAAACTGCAAAACATATATCTGATAAAGGACTTGTAGTCAGACTATATAAGAAACTCAAAACACACACACACACACACACACACACACACACACACACGCACGCAATAGATCCAAAATATGAATGGTCAATAAACACATGAAAAGATGGTCAATAAACACATGAAAAGATGCTCAACATCATCAGCCACTACGAAAATGCAAATCAAAGCCACAATGAGATCTACTTCAACCCACTAAGGTGGCTATAATTAAAAAGACAGAAAATAACGAGGGTTGATAGGGACGTAGAGAAACTGGAACCCTCATATACTGCTGCTGAGAATATGAATGGTGTAGTCACTTTGGCAAACAGTTTGACAGTTCTTCAAAAGGAAATGTATACCCCAGCAATTCCACACCCAGGTGTATGTTTCCATTCCAAAAGGAATGGAAACACATTTGTACAAGAATGTTCATAGCAGCATTACTCACAGTAGCCCCAAAAGAGGACACAACTCAACTATCCATTCAGCCATAAAAAGGAAGTACTGATATTATGCCACAATATAGATGAACATGGAAAACATGATGCTAAGTGAAAGGCCAAGCACAAAAGGCCACATACTATATGATTCTGTTTACATAAAATGTCCCAAACAGGCAAATCTATAGAGACAGAAAGTAGATTAGTGGGTTGCCAGGGACTGGGGGACCGGGAATGGGGAGTGACTGCTAATGGGTCTGGAGTTTCTTTTTGGAATGATGAGGATGTTCTGGAACTGAATGGTGGTGATGTTTGTATAACCCTGTGAATATACTAAAAACCACTAAATTATACACTTTAAATGGGTGATCTGTATGGTATCTGAATTATATCTCAATAAGCTGTTATAAAAAAAGTTGTATCACATGACTGCATTAATTTACATATAAGAACTCATTCAAATCTATAAATAAAGACTTTTAATGAAGCAATGGACAAGGCATAGGCACCAAAATACCTCAAGTAACCAAGAGATGAAAACATGCACAGTAGTCAAAGCAATGGGGAATTAACAGATAAGAATGATGATTAAATATGTTTTCAATACATAGAGACACCCAATGTTGGTGAGACTAGGATAAAACAAGTACAATTGCTGTTGGTACCATAAACCTGTGTTGCTGTTAAAATGTTTTTGGAAAGCATTTTAGTAATTTGTCAATAAAACAACAACAAAACAGTTGTCAATGAGACACAAAGAAATACTAAAGAAAAGTGGGTATAAATACAGTTAAAATTTTAGATGGGCATTAGAAAGGATTAGATAGCATAAAGTAAAATTGGAAATACAAAAATGTTATAACCACAACCATAAAAAAAATTTTCTAATTCTGACCATGAAGTGTTCTAGCAGTGACATCATTAGCTTACTCACCACCAGACTGCTATAGAACAACATGAAATGAACTGAGAGCACTCAGATTTGTTTCTAATAGTATTTTCCATTAAAAGAACCTAGGAGAGCACCTGACTCCACGTCCTGGAAATGAAAGACAATCGATATGGTCCAGGAATTCCTTGGTGGGTCTGAAAAGGCGGTGCCTTTATGAGTCGTGGCAGCAGGAAAGGGCAGGGAAGCTGGACTATAGGGGCTGCCAATGGCCAAGTTGTGCTGTAAACACTAAAAAGAAATCAGTAAGTACAGCTAATCAGAATAAGCTGAAACCAGGAAAAATCATGAGTCTGTAACCATACATACAGGTGATAGAAAGCATATCAATATTTTAACATAAAAACAAGCTGAATACAACTGAATGCTTAATTTTATAAATTTAAATAGCTAAGGGAGTGCAGCCAGAGCTCTGTTTCTTGTATTGTGTATATATTTGTTCATAAAAAATAGACAAAAATATCCTCTCTACACTTAAATAAAGAACGGAGACACAGAAAACTATGAAGCCAGAATCTTGCAGAAACAGCACGAAGAACAGGAAAGACAGGTGAGTACACAGTTATCAATGGTATGCAGTGGGTGACACCTCAGTCACCACAAGAGAAGAGCTAATGGAGATGCTCATCTTGAGATGCACAAAAACAAATTTAGGCGGAACATCCTGTGACCCAAACATGATGAGCACGGAGGTGGAGAAGAGAGGCAGCAGATGGCAAAAACAGGCAAGATCCTGAGCAGTCCCTGCAGTGCCATATAAACCTCGGCTCCACATGGCAGGAAGGCTCAGACAGGATCACCCTGGAATACACACTACATCCCATTCCCAGCCAAGGAGCCATTATCAAGAACTCTGGAGCTGTACCATAGTTGAAAGGAGGTTTCTTTTACTGGTAGGTCTGCTAAGATTATTGTGACTCCAGGCAAGGTACAAAAATATGAAAGAATTAACCAACCACACAGTATCAAGGAAATATTAGGAGAATATAATGAACTGACATTGTAAAAAGCATCTAAGAGAACCAGATTTTTTAAAATGTGGCACCTGGTGCTGACATGACAGTGCTACAGGTCCTCTAGCTCAGCAGTTCCCAACCTTTTTGGCACCAGGAACCGGTTTCATGGAAGACAATTTTTTTCATGGACCGGGTGGGGGTGGTGGTTTCGGGATGATTCAAGCGTATTACATTTATTGTGCACTTTATATCTATTATGTTGTCATATATAATGAAATAATTATACAACTCACCATAATGCAGAATCACTGGGAGACCTAAGCTTGTTTTCCTGCAACTAGACAATAACATCTGGGCATAATGGCGACACCTGAAGTGTGTTGCTTATGTCCAGTCTACTCCATAATCTCATTTTGGTTGCTGTCACTACAGAAAACCCTGCTTCGCAAAGATAGGATGTTAGAAAAGGAAGCAGGCTTTTCAGTGCTTTTATGGCCATCTCAGGATATTCTGCTTTTAATCCAGAACATACAGAGATTTAAAGTTGTCTCAAACATACTTTTAAGGCCACCATAATTTGGGATCTCAAGCAGCTGATCCTCTTCTAGCATGACCCATTCACAAATGGGTCACAGATCTATTCCTTCCCAGGATGGGGGTCTTTTGTGGTTGGGAAGTAATGCTCAAACTCTTTTGAAAGCTGAGACAGGGGACCATGCACCAGCTGGGAGAAAGAAAGCCTCTGGCTCAGTCAATCTCTAATGTTTGAAACGTCAAAAATCCCAATTTTCACTTATCACCTCCATAATTCCAGTTTGGCTTTGAATGCAGCCACTTCATCTACCAACTTGAATACTGTTGAATACTGTTGTTGTTCTCCCCTGAAGTGAAAGATTGAGTGGATTAAGCAGGTTGAATATGTCACACAAGTAAGCAAGTTTTGCGACCCATTCTGTGTCACTGAAATGCGCTGCCAGTGGTAACTGTTTTTCTAAAAGAAATCTCTGGAGCAGCTCTCATAACTCAAAAACTCTGGCCAGTGATCTATCTTTAGAAACCCATCTCACTTTTGTGTATAAGAGAAAACATGTGTGCTCTGTGTCCATCTCACAGAGCCGCGCAAACAAATGTGAGTTAAGGGCACTTCTTTAATGTGGTTGATCACTTTAATCGCATCCTGCAAAATGTTAAGTTCAGGTGACATTTTTTGGCTAGCCAGCTTTTCTCTATGGATGTTACAACACACAGACTCATATTCAGAAGCAACCTCTTTGACACGAGTAGTGAAACCAGAAAGCCATCCAGTCATGACAGCCGCTCTGTCCATGCATATACCAACACAAAATGACCCATTCAGTTTCCCTAATATGTTATCATTCAAAGATTTGAATAGTTCTGCAGCTGTGGTGTTGGTTTGGCAACAGAAGCACATATAACATATCCTCGTACACATACTCCTTAAAAACATATCACATAAAAATGCCTTGTTGTCAACGTCGGTAGACTCGTCAACCAGGATGGCAGAGCAGTGACTCATTAATCCTCTCTAACAACTATGCCTCAATATCCTATGTTGTTTCATCAATTCATCTAGTTATGGTGCTAGCTGAAATAGGAACACGTGCCACCTTTTGAACTACAGCCTCTCCTAAAAGTTCACGGTAAATGTCCTTAACAGCAGGCAGGATCAACTCTTCACCAATAGTAAAGGGCTTCTTAGCTTCAGCAACTGCGGTCAGCCACTAAGAATGATGCCCTCAGGGCAGACACATTTAGTGAACTGGCAGCCTTCAATAATTGCTTCCATTCTTCATGTTCACGTTTAAAAAACAAAAACTCCAAGGCTTGTTTTGTTTCCATGTGGCAAAGCAGTTTTGAAGGTTTCATGGCTTTGTTGGATAGCCAGTCACCACATATTACACAAAGCGGGCTTGGAGACTGTGAATCACCTGTTGCAATGAACCCATCATTTAAGTAGGATTCTAGGTTATTTTCTTTTAAATTCAGCTTTCTCTTCTTAGAGTCTTTGGCTGTCTCATCATTGAGTCTTTCCCCCTTTTGAAAGAGGCTCTCCAGTAACTTTTTTTTTTTTTTTAACTCATTTGGCTAGGGTTAGCATGTAGGCTTACTAAAACTCTGAGACAAGTCCACAGTGTGAGAAAGAAGCATGGACAGAAGTGGTAAACAAAATGATGGGCAGGCCAAAAGAAGTGTCAGATTCTGACTTAAAGCCTGCCACAAGATACAGCTGTACAACTGAAGTACATCAGTTCATTTGCCTCTGTAAAGCCTGTCACCAGATGCAGCTTAATTGTCACTTGCCACTCACTAATAGGGTTTTGATGTGAGTCTGCAAGTAACTGATTTATTACGGTCTCTGTGCAGTCAAACCTGTCTGCTAATGTTAATCTGTATTTTCAGTCGCTCCCCAGTGCCGGCATCACGGTCTCAGCTCCACCTCAGCTCATCAGGCATTAGATTCTCATAAGGAACACTTGACCCAGTTCCCTCGCATGCGCAGTTCACAATAGAGCTCGCGCTCCTAAGAGAATCTAATGCCTGATGAGCTAAGGTGGAGCTGTGGCAGTTATACTAGCACTGGGGAGCAGCTGCGAATACAGAGGAAGCTTTACTTGTTGGCCTGCTGCTCACTTCCTCCTGTGCGGCCCGGTTCTTAACAGGCCACAGATCAGTGCTGGTCCATGGCCTGGGGATTGGGGACCCCTGCTCTAGCTGGACTAGGAGCCCAAAGCACACCATTTCTTTATGGAAAACTGCTGTTTTCTTGAACTCCCCATGGCTCAACAATAAGTCAAGTGTGCCTTATACATTTATAAACATTCCATCTCACAAGAGGTACCAAGGGTTTGGACTAAGCTCTGGGGTTCAGTCAGTACCTTAATAATTTGCCCCTATAAGCTAAGTACACAATCATAACAGAAGTATACTCAAATTCAATTATTTCCCCAGAGATTAGCAGGAACTTTGAACCTCAGGGGCAGAGGTAAGTGAGGAAGACAGGCTGAGGCTTATCAAGAACCATGGTAGGCCTGGGCTGTCCTCACTAGCCAGGTCAGCTACGCTATGAGTGAGGGCTGTGCACACAGAGTGCTAAGCACCTCACAGGGATCCTGTACACAGCCAAGGAGGAAACGCTCCCTGGGCCTCCAGGGTCATCCCAAGCGCACACCCTCAGGCCTGGGACTGAAGAGCAGCAGGATGAAGGAACGCAATGCGAAGGAGGAGAAGCAGGAGGCAGCACTCCACACAGCAAGTCCTGGGCACTACAGCACTGCTTCTATCTACCTAGCCACATGCCCGATCGGCAGCTATCACTGCCCCTCATGATGGAGGAAGGGGGGAGCACGACGTGCCTCTGTCGTGCTCTGCCCCACCAAAACTGTCCCACCAAGTATGTAAATCAGATCAACATGGGCCTGTTCACAGGCCTCACCTAAGTTCACCTGGGGGCCCAGTCGCCTGCCAACCAAGGCTCAAGGAGACAACAGAAGAGGCCCACAGGACAGTGATAAACAATGCTTTTAATTCAAAACTGACAAGTGAACTACTGAGTAAAAGCTCAAACATGAAGTGTGTAAATAACAAAATATGACCAGCTAATTCATGGACCTGAAAAAATGTAATTGTGTATCAACATGTTTCTATGCTCAATGACAATTCTGGCAAAGGCACCAACATATCTGTCACATTAAGATTTCTGGTGCACTTAGGGGACAGCCCACTGATTCTTCTCAGTGAACAGAAATCAGGTGTCATAAGCCAGCAGTCCTCAATCTTTTTGGCAGCAGAGACTGACTAGTGCTCCTATGAGAATCTAATGCCTGATGAGCTGAGGTGGAGCTGAGGCGGCGACGCTAAAGCTGGGGAGCAGCTGCAAACACAATGAAGCCTTGGCCCATCAAACTTTCTGCTGTGCAGTCTTGGTTGGGGGGGGGGGCGGTGACTGGGACCCTGACATAAGTGACATCCAAGAGCAGTGAGGAGTTTTCCAAAGGTTCAGCCACAGTGGCTGAGGAGACAGGGCAGAAGAGGTAGCAGGTCCACAGGAAGCAAAGGAGCAATGAAGACCTGCGTGAGACCACCACCAAACTTCCTGACTGCTACCTGAACAAGTGCCCAGCCAAAGGACAATGAGAAGGTTAAGTCTGATAAGACTATGGCTTACAAGTGTGTTTTTCTGAGAGCTTTCTTTTCTTTTTATCAAAATGGAAACTTTAGTTACATATTTAAAAAAGTCTCCAGAACAGATCTTCAAAGGAAAGCACTGCTCCTTAAAAAATGCAGGTTTACACCAGAGCTAGACTAGGCCAACCCTGCATGCAGATGCCACTCAGGAAGGCAGCCCACGACCTCTGCCTATTCCCAGGCTCCATGGCAGGATCAAACCCAAGAGACCCTGTGACAACAAGTGATACCTGGATACCCACTGATAAGGAAGCAAAACGTTACTGGATAAAACCTGCTCACTTGCCTTCTTATACCTATCCACACGTGAGAAAGGTTAAGCATCACAGAAAATGCCCAGGTCACTTGAGCAAATGAGAAGAGAGACAGGAGGTGCCATGAGCACTGAGATTTAAAGGACAGGAAGTGTATGTGTTTTGTTGTTACTGGTGGTATTTGCTGGGGTGGCACAGAGTGAGTGAGAAATGAATCAGGCAGAAACAGCCACAGAGATGGCATTGCAGAGGTCCCTTTCTTTCTGCAAAATTCAAAGATCTAATGTGCTGCTTGTGTCCACACATTTGGATGTAGAGGAGTCCAAGTTCAATGCTTGGGCAGTCCCAAAAACACCTGGGCGACCCAGATGTGCCACCATACCAAAGCTCCTTCCTGAAGTGAGCGCCTGCGTCTATTCCACGAGCAGTGAGACTCAGAACAAGCAACAGGTTCGGACTTGGGACTGCCCCAACATGGGGTCATTCTGGGATCTACCAGGGCTATGCTACAGTTTGCTAGACAAAGTCCACCACCATGCATTCCCAGTCTTACAAGTTTAGGATCCATGTTCTATCCCAGTGGTTCTAAAGTGGGGCGATTCTACCCCCCAGCCCCAAAGGGACCCAGAGCAATGTCTGGAGACATTTTGGGTTGCCATACAGGGACGAGAGAAACTGTTACTGTCATCTAGTGGGCAGGGGCAGGGATGCTGTAACACCCTACAATGAACAGGACGGGCCCTACAACGAAGGAGGATCAGGCCTAAGAGTCAATAGTTTCTGGTTGAAGTCCTGTTCTACCCTTGTGGCTTTGACGCTGCTCTTTCCAAATGTCGGCCTTTGACATTTCACTTTGTGTAAGATTGTACACAATAATTTCTCTGATTTACGATTTTTTTATTTTTATTTTTTTTTACTAACAAAGCAAACTCTCAACTCAGAGCAGGGATGAAAAACAGCCTGCTTATTCCAGGATGAAGCAAGCAACAGTAGAACGAGAACACACCCAACCAGGAAACGGGACGGGAGGAGAAGCGACTGAGTGCACCGACCTGCTTGCAGCCTTACAAACCGTCCTGGAACAGCTGCTCCCAGGGGGGTTCC
Source organism: Rousettus aegyptiacus (assembly GCF_014176215.1). NCBI lineage: Eukaryota > Metazoa > Chordata > Mammalia > Chiroptera > Pteropodidae > Rousettus > Rousettus aegyptiacus. Next base: position 14,807,249 of record NW_023416311.1, on the reverse strand, counting down.
CACCCTCTCTTTCCAAAGGAGCCCCTCCCCACCCCCACAGCAGGTAAAGGGCATTAAGACAATCCTGGGACTTATATGCTTACATTGAACCCTGTGGGTGGCCCAGGATTGACATCTTGGGTAGAGAAACACTGCGTTCTGCATGCTTCACAGAGCCTGTCACGAGATAAAGGTTGGAGCCCAGGTTTTTCCCACCTGCAAACTTAACGCTAACTCTTACCTTTACAAGATGCCTGGCCAGTTTACCCAGCCCCAAAGCACAATTCCTGTGAGAGGTTTAAAGGCGCTTAAAATAAGCCTCTCCTTTAAGAGACTCACACCACTTCACCATAAATTAACAGAAACTAATTAGTCACCTTCCTTTGTGTTGGCAGCTGGCTGAAACCATGTGCATGCTCTGTGGGTACAGAATGCTCTGGACCTGGAGCAGAGCTGGGCCTGCTTTGGTTTGGGGAGCCACAGTCAGAGGAGAGAACAGTGTGGGGAGGTGGTCCCGGGGCCAGGCTGAGAGAGGGCAGGGAGAGGATGCTGGCAGCACCCACACTGCACGACCACCATCCCCCTCCGCCGAGAATTCCAGGGCTCCCCGCATCACCCCAGGAACCTCTCTAGCCTCCCTGCCCCGCTCAGCAGGCGCATCTGGCCCATTGCCACAGCTTGCAGCACATCCCACAGCTCCGTGTCACAGTCCTGGGAGGGCCGAGGGGAGCTCCGAGGCCTCTAGCTCGCCCGGCGCTGACATCTCAGGCTACTACAGTATCAACCCCATCGACTGAAAAAACACGGCCACTGTGCCAGCCACGATCCAGGGACATGACCTACCTTAAGGCAGACGTGGTCCCTGCCCCTAGGAAGCTACATCCTAATGGGGCGACGGGCCTGACGACGCTCACAGAACTGGTGGTTAGAGCTGTGAGGGTGGCCTTGGCCGAAATGGGTGAGTGCTGGGGCTACAGAGCAGACCCCTGGCTGCTGTGGGGACGGAGTGTGGCCTGGCAGGCGGCTGGGAGGGAGCGGCCTCAGGCGGAACGGGCGGAGGGCTGCAGCACTGTCCGGGGGACGGTGACGGAGGCTCGGATGGTGCTGAGATGGCAGGGTGGGAAACACGTACAGAAAGTGAATGTAATAAGAGCTCATCACGCATCATGCGTTTCATAGTTTCACTTTCCCCTAATGTTTCAGAGTCAGAGGGGAGCAGCCTTCATGAGTCAGAAAGAAGGACCAGCCATTCTGAAGTCAACATCCAAGTGAAGAAGAGAAAGAACTCTGGAGTTTGGACGTGGCACGAAGCACTGACGTCAGACACACCTGCTTTTCCATCACACGCTTGATGTGAAACGGCAGGGGCTCCATCAGCACCTCACGGCAGCCTCAGTGATTTGAGGCAAATGCACAGAGCTCAAAACCACGCTGCTTCAGCCACTTCCTCGACACAGGTTCACTGAGCACCTACTTTGTGCCACCCGTGCTGCCGGTCACTGGAGAGACTGAAGACCAAAACCGAGCCCGTGCCCTCAAGAAATCCACATTCTAGTGGGGCAGCTCGATCCCCTCACAAACAAAACCCAGACACACATTACAGTGTGTCGGGTGGTGATAACTGCTGAGGAAAATACAGCAGGGAAGGCAGACATGGGTATCTGGCGTGGAGTGGTGCAAATTCAGTCCATCAGAGAGGCCCTCTCTGGGAAAGTGACACTGGAGCAAGGACCCAGGCAGGTGGTGAAAACCCAAGACACCTGGAGGCAGCCTTCCTGGCAGAAGACTGGCCCGTGCGAAGGACTCGAGGCAGGAGCAGCTCTAGACTCACAGCCGCCACGCTTGGCCCACGGCACAGGCCACCTCCAGACAAAACCCCTGGCAGGGACCTTGACATCCCAAAACGCTCCTTCTCGGCACCTCTAACCACAGGACTGGGAGCCTGAGAAACAGGGCTGCCCACGAGGACTCAGGCGCCTCCTGCACCAGAGTCTGATGTCAGCCTAACCAAGGAGGTACTGTCCAGCATCAGCCCTAGGCTCCGAGATGCTGGCCATCCATCAGACAGACCACTGCCGCTCCAAAATCGTCCCAGCAGTGTCCCCTGCGCACCAGCCTTCTGGGTGCCATGACACAGGAACTCCTCAGGGGTAGCCTCCCTCCTTGGTGAAATTCTGCGACTTCCTTCCTGCCTCGGCCACACTCGCCAGCCAAGCGCCTCAGCCCAAGACCAGTCTCAGGGCCTCTGCCTGACGACGTGTTTACAAGAAGGGTGGACGCGGTGCTCGTGCTTTCCCTTCCCGGGCGTAACACACTGGCGCAGGTATTTTCATAATTTTACTTCTGCAGTTAAAGAAAATGATGGCCACAACTTTACCTTGTAAAGCATGCTTAAAGCATCAACTGTGAAGTGAAAGGCCAGAGAAAAAAGCCCTCTTCCACTGTGAAGGTCCAGAAGTTTCTTTGTACCACAGATGTTCCCCTAAAGGGCTAATTCTTTAACATTCTGAGGCCGTGATTAAGCTGCACAAACAGCCAGGATCCGAAGGACACCTGCTGACCAGCAGCCACATGTGTGTGGGGAGGGGCCTGGTCAAGCTCCCGGGGCACTCCTTCCGCCCTGCCACCTCACCCTGCGGGGGCAGCACAGCCCAGGGAGCCCAGGCATCCCGGGGCTGGCAGGTGAGTCATTCCCTCCCGGCACAGCCCAATCAGCTGGCCACCCACTTAGTGACCCAAAATTATGGTAAGTAAATACTTATGGTTACTCAATAGCTTCTGAAATTTCGATCTCTGGAGAAACGCGAAGCAACAAAAACCTAGGTGCGCCTGTCCATCATCTGTCTCCCTCATGAAATGGAGCTGGTCACAGAGACGTACTCAACAACGTGGCCCTCTGCCCGGTCCTGCAGACACCAAGTCACCACGAGAATCATGATCGCAGGCCTCTCCTAAACACACACACACACACCCCGCCGCACCTCAAATCCTAGTGCCTAACACCCAAGGGAAGGCTGGGAGCTGTGGCCTGCCTAGAGAACAGCTTCACGCCAGTGCCCTCACCCCCGTGGCTCCCATGACCAAAGTCCCACATCAACGCCGCTCCTTTCCCTCCAGGAGCCTCCCACAGGCTGTGCCCCAGACCCCATTCTTCCCCCTTCGCTTCTCAGTATGAGACCCCACCTCACCTCTCAGGATGGGGCCCCTTCTGTACTTCCCTCTCCTACCTCCTGTGCACCGACAGGACAAGCTTCCATAACCGCATCGCTGCTGAGAACAGGGGAATGCGTGCCCTTGGCACTGCCCTACCGAGAACAGGGAAGGATGGCTGTTCTCAATGAACTTGACTAGGAGACTCAGCCATCGACATCGGCGCCTTTGGGCTCTCCAGAAAAGTGGGTCTCGCCATGTCCCCACATCTCCACTCACCATAAACCTCCTATACCTGTCAGTGTGTTGTGGCGAACAGGTAAGTGGGAATGCCGCCTGCTGTGCTCGCCCACCTTTGCAGGGCAGGCACGCAAGGTTTTGGGGTTTCGGCCAGGACTACAGCCAGCCCTTCGCAACAGCATCTCTGATAGGAAGCCAATCCCAAGTTTTAAGCCACTGACTTCAAAAACGAACTTGTAAAAATATAGTCCACGTGCAAACGGGGCATTTTCTGTCGGCTTCAATTTGTTTCACACGGTTTGTATGTGAGACCTTAAGAGTCTCAACTTCTTTGCCTTTTTCGGTACTGAGTTCAGCAGCTTCCTCTTACAAGTAGAAACTCTCAAGGGAAAATTACATTTGCGTACCCACCAAAAGCATATCATGGCTCAATTTAACTATGTAGTACCTTGCTTAGCCACTAAGAGTTAGGAAAACATCGGCATCAAAACATCCAGTATCCAACATTCAGAGCTGCTAAAGTTAACAGACATTTGATTGACAAATATATTAAAATGCAAGTGAATCTGGGGCAAAGGAAACGAATGACCCCTGGCTTTCTTTTCCCCCTGCCATCGAGTCTCGCAAAGCAGACACCTCGCCAGACACTTTACAGACAAAAGCTTCCCTAACCCTCAGGAGACTAACTGCCAGGTAGACGAAAGCTGCTTTTTAAGGTACAGAGCCATATGTTCTTGAAGCACACCCTGCAGTCCTTAATTACCGGGCAGCATGACAGAGTTGCACTGGGCAGAGAGGAAGTGGAGAGGTGCGACAACAGGCCCAGGTTTCGTTAGGCCACTGCAGGTGCCCGGGGCAGAAGCCACGGCAGGCGGCCAGGGGCGGCTTCCCAGGGCTCCCTACAAAGGGAGTAACACCAGCTCAACAAGAGCTTTCTCCTCCAAAAGAGTTTGAAGGGGTTGTGTTAGGATGGAAGACTCATGGTTTTCCTCCTCTGTTTTGAAATGGAGTTTAAAACACTCGACGATGACAAATGATTTCTCCATTCATCCCTCCAACAGCCAGTCACTGAACACCTACCGAATGCCCAATCCTGCCTGAGCCTGGGGACTTAGCTAAAGAGCAGACAGTGTCTGAGTCAGCGCCAGAAGGCCAAGTTTTGGGGCAAAAGGGTTGACTGATATTCCTCTTGGATCCCCCTGGATCTTTATCTGTCCCTGCATCTCTATCACTTAGGAAAGATAAAATGCAACTTGAGCAAGGATTTCATAGGAAGACTGAGCTTGGGGAGTTTGAAGCTAGATTCAGGGTCCCTGCGATGAGGAACATCTTTCACCTGAGGCGGAGCCCTTTCATCTGCACCAAGACCAAGGATTCAAAGCTGGGGGCTTACCACCCCACATTTGAACAATCCCAACTGGAGCCATTAAACATGTCTTGGCTCTTAAAATGAGTTTTTAAAATTTCTGAAGAAGATTCTAGTTCCAGGCTAACACAAGTATAAACAGATCCAAAAGCTTAATCAATAGTTACTATGCTGTGTATACCTTTGGCGTGTGAACGAGTAACGCGGCCCCGGGTAGACAGTTACACTTACAGGGACCAGCAGAGAAGGAACTCTCAGAATGGGTACTCTGCCCCTCAACAGCCGTCTGACCTTGAACAAGTTATGTCACCTGTGTGGCACAGACCCTTTACCTCCTGGTCAGAGATAAGGAGAACAGGAACGCCCCAAGCTTTAAAGAGTTAATCTACACAAAAACACTCAAGCTAAGCAGGAGGGGGCTTTCTAAGAACACTTTCACATTTAACACAGAAGATATGGTCACAGCTTCTCCGCCTTATTTTATCAGATGATAAAATAAGGCCTTCAAGCCCTTACCACATGCCGTTTATTCACCTGTGAGCAAATGTGAATTAAATACATCCTGTATCAGGAGGCTGACTTCGAACTGTGAGTCAGACTGAACGATATAGGAAGGCGACGCTCCCTATCACGCCAACAGAGAATCGAGATAAAAAAACCAGGGCCCTGTATGGTCAAGATGCTGTCCACGCAGCTTAAGGCTCCAGCCAGCAAGAGAAACGATCCCCAACTCAAAAAGCTAAGATGTCTTTAAGTGCCGCCAGGGCAGAGTGGACTCTGGAGCCCTGAATGCACCCCAGACTCGGGAACTTCTCCCTCTAGGACCCTGCATAAAGGGGTGGGAGGCTGCCACCAACTCTGACCAGCTCATCCCCAAAGGGACACTGCTCTCAGGTCAGCTGTGCTCACTGGCTTAGAACACTCTGGTTAAGAACCTTGCTCCTCCCAACAAATCCTACGAAGCTGGGCCCAGCACAGAAAACCAGGTAGAGGGCGGGACAGCAGGATCTGCTGCCTCCCCTGCACCCCAGACTTTCACGAGGAAGAACAACTGTGGCGGAGAAGCCAAACCGAGGACCCAAGTTCTACGGCTGTGACATAACTGAAACTAGGGGTATCTGCTGGTGAGCCGCTCGCTCTCTCAGCCGTAATTTACTCTTCTATTAGACGAGGCTGACAACATCGCCACACTCCTTGAGGGCTGCAGGGCGCGAGCAACAGACATGAAGGCGCTTTGTGAAGTATGCTGTGCTCACTGGGCAGACCTGGAGTGGCTACTGAGTGCCAAGGTGGTGGGAGGGCATTTTGGGGTCCAGGCTCCTCTGTGCCTGTGCTCCTAACACGGACCATGCCACATGCAGTGCCCACCCTGGCCTCTGTCTGTGGACAGACTGGAAGCTGGCCCCAAGAGACAAGCGGGCCCCAATGCTCTTGTGTGCAGAGCAGCACACAGCAAAATGCAATTATCCTACTCAGCATGGAACCACATGGAGGGGCTGAAGCTCCAGGTGGGTGGCTGGCTGGATTCAAACAAACACCAGAGTAAGACTGTCATATTGTTCCAACGAGCAATGTGGAGAAAGGACAAAAAGGAAGAGGAAGCATTCAGTGGATGACCCCAACCCACTATGGCCACCTAATCTGTCCTCCCACTCTCTTCTCCAGCACCTTGGAAGCTCTAGATGCAGGTTAGATGGGCAGAAAACAAGCTCGGGCTCCAGCAGCCTGCAGTCCAATCCTCAGCCAGAACAGATCGTAGGACTCACTAACACTGTGTCTCTGCATTTTACTAACCTGTACCATTGACATTAACTTTGCACATGTCATCGCAAACATACTATGAAATGCTGAAATACAAGATTTCCCTGCATGGACACTGAAGCTCTGCTCACTTTCTGCACATTGGAACTCGCTGATGGTATGCTTTACACACCATGAACTCGGCTAACACGAACTTCATGATGCAGGCTACCTCTGGACTGGAGGGGAGAGGATTATAATCAGGAGGGCCCCTCAGAGGGCTTCTAAGAACCTAGCAAATCCCTCTGTGAACATAACACATAGGAGTTTGTGTTATAGTCATGCTTTAAATTCTCCATATAATTATATACACCCCTTAAGGATACAACTTTATTATCACTGCTCAAAATAAAATGAATGAAATGCCATTTCTCTCTACTTCTAAAAAAAGTAACATTTCAGTGCTTTACTGTTTGCTACACATTCTTATGAGCCTCTTAGTCCTCAAAACATCTCTTGCTGTGAAAACCGCTGGAACCCATTCTACAGATGGAGACACTGAGGCACAGAGCAGGTCCTTGTCCACACTCACCCTCCCCGCAGGGAGGCCATATTTCAGCTCAATGCTCTCGACCCTTCCCGGTTAGCAGAGGGCGCATCTGATGCTGGTACTCCATGTCAGCCAGGGACCAAGGAAGTAGGAACCCCAACTGGCAGGACCTTCCTGGGAAGCATTTAGCAATCACCGCTACATCATATCTTAGGCTCACGCCCTTCTGACCTGGCATAGTCCTCTGTACAGAATCTAGCCAAGACAGTCAGAAATTCAGAAGATTTACATTACGAAAACACTCAGTAAGAAATAACTCCGAACAACTGAAAATGGCCTCATATAAATGCCACCAACAGGACAATGGCTACTCCTGGTTCACCCAGATAGGCAGCTGCTGGAAGTGGAGTGTGAAAGAAATACCTATGCAAAAACGTGTAGTGAAAACAGCATGGAAAGACAAAACAGTCAGGTATGGAATAGAGGTCCCCATTTGGTTAAAGGAAGAATGAAAGGAAACAATGATGACCTCTGGGTGAAGGAGGGACAGATCTTCCAGCTGGTTCCCTGTACCTCTTAACCTTGATAGCTGCAAACGACAAAGGACAAAGTCAGACCTGGGCAGGGTCAGCAGACAGAGCAGGGGAGCTCACTACTGACCAGTGCCTCTAAGGGGCCATATCAGTGGCCCAAAGACCTTTTGACTTTCCATCCAGGTTCACCAGACCGTCTCTCAGGAAGGACTCTCAGATGTATAAGGAGCAGCTGCTCATGAGCAGATGAAGAAACTAGTACCTTTTAGATGCAGATCCTACGTGAGGGGCAGAAATTATGAACTACCAGCGGGCGGTGGCGGGGGGGGGGGGGGGGGTGGGTCCAGCATGGAAGTCCTATTTCTGCTTTTCAAACCAGTACTCCAGGAGCTTGCGTCAGAAAAACAGCAGCACTTCAAAGATAATTCATTCAAGTCCAGAAGATTCCACATGCACTGACAGCTTTACTTAGTAAAACCTATTATTAGTCAGAAAACATGTCAACAGACTCTTACCTTCTGTTTTGATAATTTAACATATTAAAGTAGACAACCAAAAGAAAACTGAGTTGCTAACCTAAAGTCACATTAATTATACAGCGCTTAAATAGGAACCTTTCCTGGAGACTTACATTCCTTCGGGAGTCCTTTACATTCACTATCTAGGTTGCTAATCTGAGGGACACCTAACTTAATTAAAAGTAGGTTATCCGGTAAGTGACATGGTGAGGCCAGCAGGTGTTGAGCTGTTTCCTTCCTCATTCTCTCTCTTCAGCTTCCAAGCCTAGCTCCTTACAGAAAACTTCCCCGGGCATCCAAGACTTAAAGGTCAAAAGCTAAAATAAAACCTAGAGCACACAGGCACTTCCAAAGAAATAAGAGCCTTTCTCTGGGGCTCCAGCCCTACCAAGCCCTGGCCTCTAGCACGCCCTCCCCCTCTCGGGTCTCCTCTGCTGGGCTGGGGATCCTCAGTGGCCCCCAGTCCCGATTGCTGCAGCATCCGGCACCTTCCCCTCACGCGCACTGACCCAGTACCTCTGCCCTCTCCTTCTGCTGTGTATGTGTCCTTCAACCTCAGTGTGGACTGAGCTGTACAATGTCCTCACCAGCCGGTGGTTTGTATACACCGGAGGGAACGGCACCTCCTCAGGCGAGAGGCAAGATCCTTGAGAACAGCACTGGGACCCGTGGGAACTTCCCTAAGTCCTTAGCATACCCTGGATTCTCTTTCCCTTCCGCCCCCCATCACTGTCACCCACACATAAACATATACCCACAGCGATATGGACAACTGTTGTAATAACCCTAACAGATTATGCTGTAAGAAAAATGTTAGATCAGTGTGGTCACACTTTCCTTTTTCAATCCTTAGAAGCTTCTCTCTCCTTGAAATGAGATTAAAACAAAACAAAGCAAAACAAAAAACAGCCCCCAGAAAGCCACTGGCCATCTAAATAAATGTCATCGGGCAGAAACGCCCCCAGCAGTGTCAGTTCCCCCAGTTGGCAACACAGAAGAGAGCCCCAGCTTTTTCCTCACCAAGAATGCCTGTCCTGACACCTGAAACAGCATCATAAACAGCTGTTCTCCCTTCCAGGGCCCCTTGTCTGCAAATTCTGAATAAAGAGTTTCTTACTGGGGACAATGATGGTCAATGAGACAGAGAGACTTTGTCCCAGTATTAACGGCCGACTCCCACAGTAAAACTACATATTGTCCGCAGGCCAAGAAAGCTCTATTCTGCCTAGCATCCCGTTCATCCACACCTCCACCGCTCACCAATTTTGAGTTCAGTTACCAGAAACGAGGAAAGGAGAGGGAAGAAAAGGGGGGGCGGACAGCTGGGACAGACTTTATTTCGCCTTGCCTTAGCCAACTCCGAGCACCTGACAAGTGATTGCAGACTGGCCAGAGTCCTGGGATGGGCCCTTGATGCCCTGAGACCTATTTGCCCACTGCCAGGAGCCATCACCATCATTTCCTCCAAAGTGCTTTCGGCTTGTATCAGTGCCCTGTCTTTCTCCCTACTGGTCCCTTTTGCTGGGGTTGCGTGGGAAGCGGGTTGGTAGGGCGAATCAATAGATGGGTAGGTAAACTAACCAAACTCATCACTTTCCTGAACCGCCCATCTTCTGAGTTCCAGGCTAGAAGAAACTCTGTTCTTGGTTCAATCTAATAGCCTCAAAGTAACAACCCACAGATTAGTCTGTGACTTAAGGTAAAGGTCCTCAGGACAATAAACAACACTGTAGCTTCACCCAAGAGAAAAAAAGCTAGAGGAGGACATATTAGAGCAGACGACCTACTCTCACACAGCCATTTCAATCGAACCCATCCTTGTCCCTGCACAGAAGCACCGAGAGACCGGGCACACGGGAAAATGCTCAGAGGGACATGGGCCCGCACCTGACTGGAAACCAGCTCTATCAGTGAGTTGAGGCCCATATTGCACCTGGGTACGTCTTTGTCCTTGCAAAGGTTCCAGGAGTGGCTGTTTCTGCAGAAAGTGGCTAGAACGGGGAAGCATGAAGGTCCTTCCAGAATAAAAATACTCGGTCATGCTATGACACACAAACAGCACGCATCAGAGAGCAGAGCAGGGTCCTGAGCCTAATACATGTCGATCAGCACTAATCTTCTTTCACCTCAACAGTGACAGTCGGTGGGCGTCGGGCACCCCTGATAGGATGCTCCACCTCCCTGATGTTCTTCCTGAGCCCATAATTCCAGCCCTGTCAGCAAAATACATCAGACAAACTCAGACTGGGGGACGGTCCACGAAATACGTGACCACTACTCTTCCAAAGCTTCAAGTTCATGAAAAGCAAGGAAAGACTGAAATTGTCCTAGGCCAGAGGAGACTAAGGGGCACGATGACTAAATGCAATGAGATCCCTGGATGAAATCCTAGATCAGAAAAGAGAACATTGGGGGAAACATGCGAATCCCACACAAGTTTGCAGTTTAGTTCGTAGTGTGGTACCCACATCAATTTCTTCGTTTTGACAGATGTGCTATGGCTGTACAGGTGTTAACATGAGAGAAGTGGGGATGGTATGATGCGAACCCTGTGTTGTCTTTAGAATTTCTCGCTATATCTAAGATTATTCCTAAATCAAGTCTGTTGGCAATTATAGCAAAAATAAGTTTGGAGGTAATTTTGATAGATTCAAGCAAATTTAAAATCTCTGAGCACATTCTGTCATTACACGAATTTGAAAAACATAGGGCTACTGAAGGAAATAAGACACGTGAAAGGAAGAAAACCAAACACAGAAAAGGGTTAGTATAAATTGCCTAATACCCCCACCTTCTTCAGCTAGCACTGTCCAAAAGGCCTCCATGTTTGAAGCAGAGCAGGCGGGTCTCCCTGTGAGAGCACCAGCCAGGCACAGACTGCCGGGTCCTCCCAGGATGGGGAAGTGCCTCCCTCCTGGAACTTCCTCTACACTTAGCCACTTCCCTGTTCCCCTGACCTTTGGGTGCCCTGCCAGGTGCACTCTGGGCTTCTGGCTCCTCTCTGGAGCAGCCCCACAAAGGTCAGCCACACCTCCCGGCAAGGCATTGCCCTCCCCTTCAGGCACCCATTGCAATGGCCATGCTATTGATAGTTTCCTTTCAGCCTCTGGAGCAGGGCAGTGGTCAGGGGGGCTGACGGAGGAGTGGGAGCACATACAGGCTGTCACCCACCCATCAAGCTACAGCTTCAGCCTTTAACACCTAAGGATTCCTTCAGGCCTCGACTCTGGACCCCTGCTCTGTTGAAGCCTCTTCTAAAGTGACCACCAGCCCATGCTCAACCCCTTCCACCCCAGAGACACAAAGTGCCAGCAGCTTCTAGGCAGGAAAGTTTCCTAAAATTTTCTTTTCTTTTTTAAAGAGAGAGAAAATTTAGATTATGACTTGATTCTTTTCTTCTTTTTTTTTTTTTTAGGAATCAGAATGAAATGCATTCAGAATAAAATCTGTATTTAGATGCGTACCTTTACGACTATGTATCTGATAATAACCAGCTACGTGCATACAATCAGTAGAGCTATAATTTTGACCAATGAGAAAAACCCATGAATGAAGAATGCTACAGTGCAGGAAGGAAAAATGAGCTAACAATGGAAAAAAAAGATGGCAGTAAATGCTGAGCTTGTGCACCGAGGAAACAGTTTCTTCTCTCAGCCTCCTGTCCAGCCTAAGTCATACGGACTAAATGCTCACCCTCAAGGGAAAAAAGCCAGTTAATAATGACAGGACCTCCGAAATGTGCAGGTCTCAAGCTTCTTACCTTGCTAAGGAAGTTAGCTTGCTAACTTACCTGCTTCCCCAGGGTCTGGCTGCTGTGTCTCCCCAGATCCTAAGTACATGGCTGAGCAGAGGCAATGCTGGGGCAGGCAGTTTTCCCAAAGACTGGGCTGTTCCCATCATTTCCCAAAGGAAGTCCAGGCGGCACCATCTGACAGCCACTGCCAGCACGCTCCCATGCGCTCCTGCCCTCTTCCTAGGCTGCTGGCTCTCTCATTCACCATGCTCACTCACTGTGCATCTGTGATAGGTGCGTGGTGGGCAATCCGGAGACTAGGTCGACTACTCAGAGAAAGGTGCTGAGATCTCCCCACACCACCAGCAGGTGGGGCCTCAAGAAGGGGGTGCCTCTGGCACCTGGGGCCTCACACCTGGGGGTGCAGCAGTGGCGCTGTCCTTAGCTGCACTCGACCACCCACCCAAGGAACATATGCCCCTCTTGGGACAGGACACTCTTAGAAATTAGAGAAAAGTTGAGCAAAAGCCTGGGAAAAGCCCTCACTAATCTTGCCTAAAGTGGCAAAGAAAGGTGTGCCAAAGGGACCACGGAGGAGGGGGACCGTTTCCTCCACAGTCCCCCCATCACCAAGGAAAAGCAGCTTGGCTTCTGGTCACAGAAATTGCAAGGGTCATCAGGTCCTCAGCGACCTTCAAGCAACAGTCCTCCTGATGGGAAAACAACTACCTGGGGAGGGGCAGCCTCCGGAGCAGGATCCGCATCACCCACGCTGCCGCTTCTACAGCTTAGGAACTCCGTGGTCCACGGCAGGCCTCTATGCCATGGCAGTGGCAGTGACAATACAAAGAGCCACAACCCAAAATACTGTCTGCTTGATAGTACCATTTGGCTGATCCAGATGTAAACCAACGTTTAACCCAAAACTTCCCAGGAAGGGCTGTAACAAAAAAGGAACCAATGGCTTCAAATATGACCTTTCTAGGGTCAGGTGGGTTGTATAACACACATACAGAAAAATCTATCCCCCTTTTAAAATATATTTCTTTATATTGTGATTTTAAAATAAACGAATTCAGTCAAAATAAATTATTTCTTTAGACAATGAAGAAGTGGAACATAAGTCCATGTTTTTAATCCCCTGACTTCTTCCTAGTTTGGAATGCTGTCGTGTTGGGCATTGAATAGACGACAGTATAGGATCAGGCCCTGCACCCTTCAAATATACAGCTCTGAATGCACAAGAGTCAGAATGCACATGCAAGATGCAGGAGTCTTGTTAACAAACAGCAAAAATGATAAGACAGTCATGTGACAATACAGCACAGGAAGCCCAGGTATAAGAACCAGGAGGAGAACACGTGCAAAGGAGTAAGAGAAGCTTCTAGAGACTCAAGGTTTAGAAAGACAAGGACGTAAGCAGATGCAGAAACTGTTTTAAAGAAACAGAACACTGAACATACAACAAAACCAGGTGCAGACCAGGGGTGGGGGACACGAAGAAGCTGCTTGGTCAGAAAAGGCTTCGCAGCCACCATAGGGTGGGCGTTTCCACTGAGGGGAATTTCTTCAGGCAAGGAGGAAGGACCTAAAGTAGAGAACCTGGCAGCCAAGAACATCCTGGACACTGTCCTGGGCTCTGCAGGCTGGGAAGGGAGGCCTCATAGCAGGGGAGTCAGAGGAGGAACCCTCACTGCAGAGAAGCAAAGTGACAGGCCTGGGAGTTAGGGGGAAGTCACAGGAGTGCTGGAACCTGGAGACCCACTAGCAAACCCTCATTTCCTCAGTCTCCAGAAAAGAGGGAACTAGGAAGAGCATGTGCCAATGTTTTCAGGCCCTCCACGCCAGACTGCATGATGAGAAGGCAGTGTGGCCGACCCCCTCCAGATATAACTGTTTTCTTCACTGAAGGACATATCCACAGCCATGCTACCACCCGGCACACCCACCGCTATTCAGATGGGGTTCAAAAGCAAGGTCTACAAGGTACACCTTTTCTCCTGGGTGAAGCGATGTTCCCACGTCCACTACAGGCCCTGTTCTCCCAATTTCCCAGAAACAGGGAAGGAGAAAAGTTAACTCCTGGCCCCTTTTCCCACAGGTTTCCACTGCAAGTCAAAGGACTCTATGAAACATGAGTGAGGCTTTGAGCTTCCCCACAAATCTTATCAGCCTTCTCTGACAGCATCTAATATACAGCCGTCGCTTTTGAGATACAACTCCTGCTGCAGTAAAATTAATTCCAAAAGAGAAAAACAGGTTAGAGAACGAAACATTAACAATGGATTCATTGTAAAAGCTGAGCTCTCAGCTGCATAAATTCCGATGGAAATACGGCTGGAGACACACATGCAGCCGTCGGCACACGACCTCTCATCGGCCCTCTCCAACACGGGCAGGCCTGCCACCCGCTCCACAAACACGCAGAGGACACGGACCTCGGGAACCAAATTCCTGGCAACGAACCATGCCTGTAAACGTTTTGATCCCCTACGGGCTGCAAGCTGATTTAAAGCTCGTGGACGGTACAGAGGGCACGCGATCCTGTCTGTGGATGGAGGAGGTCACTGGGCCACCAGGAACTATGTAACCACCACCTTCATCGGGCCTCTCACCAACACTCCAGATGGAAAGCACACTTGTTTTTCCTTCGATGGGTCGTGCTCCCAGGCACAGTCTGCTAATGTCAGACTTGTCCATCTTTTACACACTCACAGTTTGCAGTGCTGTCAGTTCTCGCTTCTGTGGAACTGTGTGTGTAATCTATTTAAACAGAAACCTGGCTCGGTTGCTTTGATGAGAGAGTTCAAGCCCACAGACGCAGATCCTTTGTAACAATCTCTTTCCCTCTTGACACACTCAGAACAACTTGGAATTTCTTGGAGTAAAAATCTGTCTAAATCAGGAACATTTTCTAGACTAAAAGGATGGAGACGGATTTCGTGCAACATCAAGCACTGAAAACAGATTCCAGGAACCATCGTGAACCCAACAGGCCTTTCTCCTCTAAGACATTAGCATCAAAACACATTCTCCACAAATTTCACAGAAATGCACTCTGCCTGTTGATTCGGCTAGACAGGATACATACCTGTCTCAATATTCAAACGATCTGTTTCAAGGATCTGGTGTCACACTGAACTAGTAAAAAATGTGATCTGGTTACAGAAGAATGCACTACTGAAAAGGCTTGAGTGATACTTGTCCAAAACTTAGCTTCCACACCGGCACTTCCTCCCCGGTGATCTGCCCTTTGAACTTGCCTTCAAAACAACTGCGCTCTGCTCCACACCCCTACGGCCAGCTGTCATCACAAGGAAGGCAAGACCTGGCAAAAATGGGCCCTAGGCCTCACACCTGCTGAGGGATTCATTTCTGCATCCAGTGTCCTCAGCAGTGGCTCTGAGCTCTAATCAATGTCCATTTCCACACAAGACACCCCTCAAGACGGGGCAACGTAGAGCGCCAGGGAAGGCTCTCCGCACGTCATCAACTCGAAAGCGACGAACCTTGCTAGCTCCCCTCATCTTTACAGCACTTCTCAGTTCATCGCGCCTTTCCTCACCCACCCAAACCTCTCGTCAGGTGTCTCAGGGAATAAGGACACAATATCAAGGGGACACACTCAAGAGTCGCCTTTTCCTCCACCCCGCACTCTGCTAAAGGCAGCCTAGAGGCCCAGACCTGCTTTAACGAACTGCCCCACGCCTCTTTTCAGGCCCCTCATCGCTACAGACTGCTGCTGTGACTGATGCCTCTGAGGAGACACATGGCAGAAGAGTAGAACCTACACTCTCATCTCTCATTAGCATGGGGACCTCACCTCCCCAGCTCTGGACTCAGCTCCGTAACTGCTGTAGGGGCGTCACGGGGGCAGAACTACATCACATTGCAGAAAGCCACATGAGGAGGAGCTCCCCGGAAGAGAGAGTGAAAATCAGAACCCACTTCTTTGCATGTTCTCTGCTTTCCTCGCTACCTTTGCACACAGATGCAGCTCCCTTTGCCAACACAGCCACCCTGGAGCTGCAGGGAGCCACTCTCTCTCATCGCCAATTTTGCCTTTAACACAATCATCGCACAGTTCTCTTTCCCAAAGGGAGGATTCCAAGCCTCATCCGTTCAGAATATCAGCCTTCAATGAGGATGAACCAGCGCCTCTTTCCAAACAGCTGCTTTCTGACAGCGTGAGGCTGAAACAGGCTCCAAGGGTCACACAGTTCAGCCATCTGCCCAAGGAAATAAATAAGCAGGCTGTCCTTCCATGTGAAGATGTCCCTCCTGCCTCCAGCACAGTCAGGACATTCAGGTGCAACCCCAGGGAAGTCATCGTGGGCACTGGCACTGAGGACTTCCCTAGACTGAGTCCTGCGCTGACCTGCCCAGGAGACCGTCCCTCTGGGTACGCCTCGTGTGACGGCAGAGTTGCACCCAGGCCTCTGCCATCGCTCGAATACATTCTAGTTACTGGGCAGGTACTTAACCTCTCTGCACCTCAGTTTCCACACCTGTAAAATGGGAACACCTACCTCACAGCACAGCTGACAGTAGCCAAGCAACAAGTGTAAGCTATCCAGCCAAGCCTCTCTGCCTGCCTTTTAAAGGAAGTGCCCAATCAATGGTATTACAGCCTGTAGCCTACCTTACTATGAAGCTGGGCTAGCTAATTTTCAAACTTCACAGCTCACACTGCTCCCCCTGTTGGCTGTACACACTTCAAGAAATGGCAAAACTATCACTGACTGGGACAGGGGATTCTCATACAGTGCCACCTTAAAATACTAGACTTGAATACTCACTCGAACTCCACAAACCTATTCTATTCAGGTGAAAAATCCAAATTAGGGACACCTCTGCCACTACTGATGGGAAATGTGGCATATTCTCACATATGTAAACATGGAGGAATCTAGCCCAAGACCCCAAAACTCCATCCTTCTCACTTCATGATGGGACCACTAGCCTTTATCTGTAATTCATTGTTTTTCATTGGATCCCAGCATTTCTGCAGTTAAAAGCTGCCTCATACAAAGTAAACTCCAGATGTCAAATGTCCATCCCATGGAACTACTAAGACTATGTTTAGAAAATGTGCTCTCTTCCTCTTCCAATGGAATCCATCAAAGTACACACCTTGCATTGCAACAGCATCACTGTGCAAAAGTTCATTCTACAAACATCCAGGATCATCATGAGTCTTGGCCTCCACTGAGCTCTGCCAAGCCTACTAATTCATGTTTTTGCCTTAGCCTAGGCACTCCGGGGTAGTCATACATGTTGCAATAGTCAACGACATCCCTTTTGCCTTTCACCATTTTTTCTCAATTGAGCAGGTCCTCCTTCTCCTAGACTTTGGATTTTCACCCATCTCTACAAACCAGAGTTCTTAACCTGAAGTTCAAAGTGAGCTGCAGAACGTTCAAGAGCTCCCTGAAGTAATCACAAAATTCGATGTAGCTGTGCCTTTTTCTCAGGACAGGACTCATACCTCCTACCGGATTCTCAAAGGGGCTCATGACCCCCAGAAGAGATTAAGAACAGCTACCCAAAGCTGTATGCTGGAAAATAAGAGATCAAGTACATTTAATGGATCTTCCATCATAGAAGGAATTTACTTTTTGAACCAAACTTCACAAGCTGTCTAGACGGCCTTCCGTCACCCACTTCACATTCGCTTACAAGGTAAAACCCTAACCCTTCCTCCCAAGAATCCAGAGCATAAAAACACTAGCGATTCTTTTAGCATAATATTTCCCTAACAAGTGTTTTTCCCTTTTCTTTTCCCCTAAAAATCCCTCCTCCTTGTCACACTCCTTTCCCCTCCGCGGTGGGTTCCAGCCCAGCCGCCTAGGCGCTTCCTACAGCACCGATACCTCTGCCCTAGAGGAGCCTCTAGGCAGGAAAAGCAACCGCCGATCCGGGAGAAGAGTGTCTCAGGCTCCATTTAGAAGGCCCGAAGCATCAGGTGCTTCGAGCAAGAGCTCGCACCCCCTGTTTCTGCTGCGGGCGGAGGCACCAAGACCCGGTTACAGGTGAAGGCCCTGAAGACAGAACCAAAGGTAACCCCGGAGGCTCCAGGCCGCGCCGCGCAGCGCCAACAACAAACTTTCCAAACACTTCCACCGCGACAGGCCGGTGACACCTCCCCGTCTCCCCCACCTCCGCGCCCCTGTCAGCGCCCCGGCCGGGCCCGCA
Source organism: Rousettus aegyptiacus (assembly GCF_014176215.1). Classification (NCBI taxonomy): domain Eukaryota; kingdom Metazoa; phylum Chordata; class Mammalia; order Chiroptera; family Pteropodidae; genus Rousettus; species Rousettus aegyptiacus. The sequence goes on along the minus strand of NW_023416311.1, from coordinate 14,789,245 downwards.
CCCTCCGTACCGGACCCCGCTCTCTGGAGGCTCAGCGATGTCCCCAAGGCGCCCGCGGTCCTCGGCCTGGCCTCCTGGCCCCAGGTGAGGCACCGCCCGGCCCTCAGAATCCCGGGCCGCCCCGCCTTGCCGGGCCCGGGGGGTAGTCGCGCTCGGAGGAGTGACGGGCCGGCGCGCGTGGGAGGCCGCCTCGTACTCACCAGCTGGCTGGTGGTTCTGGCCATGAGCCCCGCGTCGGTCGGGCGCCTATCCCGCAGCGCTGCGCGGTTCCGCGCCTCCTCAGCGTCCTCCTCCCCGAAGCTTAGCCCCAGCAATGGCCGCCCTCACCCTGCGCCCGCCCCGCTGTTCTCAGGCCCGGCGGCGCCCCGCCCCCGCGCGGTGCTGGGCGGGACTTCCGCCACACTGCCGCCTCCGCCCGCGCCCATTGACAGATCCCTCCGTCGCTCCGCCGCGGTCCTCCTCTGCCCTGCAGGCGCCCCCGACCCGCATTTCCGGGTTGGGGCCGGGCAGGCGGCAGCCGCCCAGTCCCTCCTCGGGGCGGGGGAACTTGACTCGAGCCAATCCTAGGGTCGCAAGGCGGGATCGGGGCGAGCTGTCACGCGAAGCTCCTGGACGGGGAAACTGAGGCTAGCAGTGGCCGGGCCGGCCAAGGTCACACCTGAAGCTGAGGCGGGACTGGGCCCTAACCTGCCGCTTGGACTCCGAAGCCGTGCTCTACGCGAACACCGAGAGACCAAATTTTACGAGTTATAAACCTAAGTAGTGTTCACGGTAAGAAATTTAGGCTATCGAGTCATATTCATAAGGCAGAAAATCTTATCTCATCCAGACGTATAGTCCCAGGGACACCTTCATTATCTTCTTTTGCTTATAATTTTCGTTTTGTACTTGATGATGATGACGATGTTCAATTTTTTTGGTAGTTGTTGATGATGATGTTAGTAGTGGTTTTTCTTAGTTGTGGGAAAACATAAAATTTACCACTTTATCCATTTTAGTGTACAGTTTAGTAGCATTAAGTACATTCCCATTATTGTTCTATGCTGATGTTCTTTAGACAAAACTAGAATCATCTTTGTTACGTGAAGGTTTGCATATTTTTAAATAATGTTTTTTCCATTTTCAAAATAAATGCCAACTTATTTTTTAAATAATAATTTAGACAATAAAGACATAATAATGAAATAAATGAACTATTCGTTACTCACTGGCCACTATTAATTTTTAGATAGCAGAAATCCCCTCACATTTACTCTAAACGAACTTCTCAGCTATTGCCCAACTTTTCAGATGAGGAAGTTAAGACCTGGTCCAGTTCTGTAACTTGCCCTAGCTGTAGTAGTGGCAGAACCAGCTTTTTCTATCCACATGCCAGAGGCTATTATTGGACCATTAGGCTATAGAGCCTCTGTTTGATCGTCTGGCCTTCCAGTCCTCTGCACATTTACTTACTTTGAAAAAACAATAAAAAGGCAAGTGTAACCCATCCCACAGAATGGCTCACGCTGCTTTGATACTCTCTTTGTTCACTTAACACTGTATCGTCCTATATCCTGTATAGCTCTCCTGACATCTAATCGCCATCATCCTCAGTTGTAAGGACTTCAGAGGACTTCACTGGAGGAAGCCTATAAGCTTATAGATCCAAGTATTGGTCACGCTTTCTCTTAACTGACACTGAAGTGGCTTCTGGAATTCTTCCTCAGAAGTCCCTGAACTTAAATCCAGGCACACCCTTACATATTTCCTTAGGGGAAATTCTTTACAGGTGAAACTACTCAGTCCAAGTGCAAGTGTCCCTCTCAGGAGTTCCATGCTGAGTTACATGCTGCCAATCACCCATTGCCAACCCCACTCCACACACCTCACCCTCAGTGGACACAAAGACAAGCTCAAGGTAGATGCCGGCTCTTGCCACCACACCAAGCCACATCCAACATTTGGAACGTTGGGAACATTAACCTACATCATAATCCCTACTATCTTTAAAGAGTAGGTGCTATGACCATTTCCATTATTTACATAAGGAAACTGAGGCTTCAGTAACTTGCCCACCCTTGCTCACAGAGTTACTAGGTCACAGAACACAGAAATGCAATCCCTGCTCTTGGGCTCTACACTCAGTTCCTTCCCACCAACCCTTATATTTATTGTAATCCTCAGGCAAGGCTAACCACTTCGTATGACTTATCTTACCTCTCCTCACAACCCTATGGGATACTCACTATTTATTACCATCTTACATGTGAAGAAATCTGCCAGACTGTACACTAAATGTGAATGTAAATATATACATAGCTATAGAGTCTAGAAATATGTAGACTCACAAGCATCTTTTCTCAGAAAGTTCCTGAAGACTGTTCTCCACCAAATGAAGGAGTAAACCGAGAGAGGAGGGCATGAGATCCAGGAAACGGGAAGAAACAGAACACTCAGGAAGGCGATGAAGCGAAGGAAGTATCAGGACTTGTCCATTCCACAAATATGTATCGAACCTTCCCAACGTGCCAGGAACTGTGCTAGACATTGGCAATTCCTTTGTGACAAAACACAAAAATCTCTGCTCTCATGGAACTGCAGTACCACAGGTTTGTGGTTGGGAGCTGTGGGGACAGTAAGCATAATAAATAAGCAAATCTTATGGGGCGTTAGAAGGTAAGAAGTGCTGCTGGAGAGAAGGAAAATCAGGTAAGAGGGGACTCAGGAGTGCCCGGAGAGAAGGTGCAATTTTAAATGGATAATGAAGAGAAACCCCAGGACAAGAACAGGGAGCACATAGACCCAAGGGGATCCGGCTTCAGACGGCTCCAGAAAAATACTGAAAATTATAGGTTTTCTGGTGTGTTTCACCACGTAAAAAATTGAATTAACAATCTAACAGAGAGACGAGGAAAACTCCTAAAAAACAGCCATACCAAAGAGGAAGCACAAACACAGTTCACTAGACATCTCACTCTTCTCAGCTGTGAGTGATATTTACAGTCATAACACGGATGCTCAGATTCAACCGGTAATTATCATATTCCACCTTGACAGGACCCAGAGATGGAGGTGATTATGAGAGACCTGAATCCTTCCCTTTTAACAGAAAGGCAATAGGTAATGACTACAAGTGATGAATCGACATAGTGTACAAAGATATTATTTAGAAAGATGGACATAAGTCAAAGGAAGAACACAAACCAGTAAAGTGGGGAATGAGTAGGGAAAGATCAGGCAGGGGCTTGTTTTTCATCACAAACCCTTTGGGAACTATTTGACCTCTTCACCATTGATACAAATAAAAGTTAATAACATGGGTGTATCTTTTTTGCAGAAATTCAAAGAAGTTCTGTCTCATGAATATAAGGCTGCGCAAGGATCTTCGTGACAGCATAACTTGAATGCAACATGAAAAGAAAAAAAACGTAACCCACCAAAATATTTATCAAGAGAATTGTAAATAAATTATGGATCACCCATGCTGGAGAACTCTCTGCAGCTACTGAAAATAACAGGTCACAGTTTGGAGAGGAGATTGAAGGCAAAGCGGCAAATTGCAGAATGTGAACTGAGAGCCTTTAACTTTTTTTTAAAATTAGAATCTATTATACCATAGCATGGCCATGTAGTTCTTGAGTAACACAAAGAGAATAGGGAGGGTAAAATACTTGAGGAAAAGGAACTCGCTAGAGCCCACTGGAGCAGCAGGTGGAGCCCATCAGGGGAAGAAGTAAGGGGAGACAGGAGGCCTTAGCTCTGAAAAAGGCAGCTGAGCGCGTAGCAGGGGCAGGGCGGGGAGGGGCAGCTGAAAGGAGAAAGAGGGGCAGTTTTCAATTCTCAGAGGAGCCTCAATGGCAGCTAGTGTGCGAAAGCCAACCCAGGCAGCTCTTCTACTCTGGGGAGGAGTGGGGCACCCCGTCCATGGGTCTGCCCCTCCCAGGACAATGGGCAGAAGGGTGATGTACTCACCGAGCCTAGTGCAGTTCATTGGATTCCTGGCTGGAGGAAGGAGTGGGACAGCCCCCAACTGTTCTCTGTCCCTTTATTCCTGGAGCCTTTGTCCCTGGCAAAAGGGTGACCTCAGGCCAAGAGTGCAGTGGCTTGGCCTGACATTGTGAGGTCAAGTTCCACCCAGGGAGGGGCAGGAGGATAATCACAACCGTCTTGGGATGGGGCTGGAAGGGATGGGGTTGGAAGGCTGCCTTATGTACACGGGCGGTATGAGGGGTACTCACTACCAACTATGCTCTGAGCCTGCACCTGGCCTATGCTCATTCGTGTATTATCCAGTCACTTCTACGACCCTCATGGCATGGGAGGAAATGGGGTTCAGAGGCTATGGAACCTAATGTTACACAGCTAGTGTATTAGTTATCCAGCACTGCGTAACAAGTAATCACAAAATTTAAAGGCACAGACAATATATCTCATGTTTCCTTTCAATATTAGGAGCAGTTTGGGTAGTTGTGGCTCGGGTCTCTCATGAGTTAGCGGTTGAAATGTTGGCCAGGACTCAGTAATCTAAAACAGGCAGAATATGAACTGAGAACCTTTAACTTTTTTAAAAAATTGGAATCTATTATTGGAAGTGGGGTTGGGAGATCCACTTCCAAGATCACCCATTTACCTAGCTGTTGGTGGAGGCCTCAGTTCCCTACCAGGGTGTCCTCTGAACAGGGCTGGCTGGGTGTTGTTATGTCATGGCAGCTGGCTTTCCTCGGCATGAATGTTTCAAGGGAAAGGGAGCACACCCAAGATGGAAGTCACAGTGACTTTTATAACCTAATCTCAAAAGTGATACAGCATCACTTCTGCCACGTTCTATGAGTCACATGGAACATTAGAATTTAACATTCCTTTTTCAACTTGGGCACAGCTACTTCTGTGGATCCCAGCTTCCTGAGCTTGGGCTTCTTTTCTCCTTCCTGGTCTAAAGGTTGTGCAGGACCGAGCTGCACACAGGACCTGACCTAGTGCTGAATGTTTTGAGAGTGGTTACTGAATTCCTGGTGTGGTTATTCCTGGGGAGAGAGAATAGCGTCTACAAGGATAAAGCAACACTTCTCTACCAGGAATTCTGGACACTTGTGTCTAATCTTCCTTTGTTGTGGGGGCTGTCCTGTTCATTGCTCCTACCCTGTATGTGCCAGTAACATACTCTCTCTCTCCCAGTTATGGCAATCCAAAATGTCTCCAGACATTGCCAAGGGTCCTGTTTGGGGGCAGAATCACCCCAGTTGAGAGCCACTGGAACAGAATATGCATCAGGGGCCCAAAACTTCTTAAGACTGGGACCACATGGTGGTGGACTCTTTCCATGAATTTGCACTTTAGTGTAGCCCTGGCAGTTCCCAGGATGAACCTCATTTTGGTCAGCCACAGGTCCGAGCCCATTACATGTTCTAAGGCTCAATGCTCATGGCCTGGACACAGGTGCTCACCTGGGGAAGTACCTTGATGGCACATCTGGGCCGATCATGTGTCTTAAGGGCTGGGTCGTCACTGTGTCATACTTGGAGTCCTCTACATCCAAATGGAGTGGCATATGTGATGTATAAATTCTGCAGAGAGAAGTACAGCTCTGTAGAGTCATTTCTGTGGCTATTGTCTTTAAGTCCAGACTACCCAAATTTGGTTTCATTTATAATTTTTTCACTTTAGTTTGGGGCCCATTTATTCTGAGAGGAAAAATCCACAAAAGATTTTTCTAGGTGCTATACTATGTTCCACTTGACTCTGCTAGAGATGACAGCTGAAATGTGCAGAATTAGGTCTCTAGCCCTCCTCTGACGCTCCAAGTGCCCCCCTTCCTTGGCCAGTCCATGGACTGAGGGTGTTCTGTGCCCAGATTGCAGAGGCTGCAACCACCGGGAGAGTGTGGCGATGGTACAATTCTTGGAGATGTTGCCATATACGTTTTTCCATATTGTTTCTTTTTCATATCCAAACCTAACAGGAACTGATGGTGACTCAGGTGGGTGTGGCCCTGGCCTCTGAGGCAGCCTACATGGCAAGTGCTTTCAAATCAGGGCAAGAGTCACTCCCAGAGCCTCTGAGGGGCACAGGCTGTTGGCCCAAAGTTGCAGATTGTAAATCAGGCAGCCTGTGGAAGACTGGTCTGGGGAGGAGATTGTTCCAGCAAAGAGCAATTTTATCTCTGGCTCAGACAGCCGTGGTGGGCCCCTGAACAAGCCTATGTGAATACCTCAATTTTCCCCATAACTCATTTCTTCGATATGAAGAAACACCAAACTTTATGTACAGAGAATTTTTACGAAAGGTAAACCTTTTTAAACTGTGCGATCCACCCTAGTCTAACTCATCTGGCCGAATGACTATGAATGAGGTCATTCTGCTGGTGAAAAGCCTCTATCTCCATCATAAGTTTGACTGGATGTTGGCAAATTTAAACTTTGAAGTATTTAGAGCTGCTGTATCTGTTCCCTTAATACAAAATGGGATGAATCAATAGTATGTTAGCTGTCTTTCAGGTTGGTGGCAGTCAGAACATGTGTAATATTCTCTACCTGGTCTATAGCTGTAACTGTGGTGTACAGGCAAAGCCAAAATTAAAAAAAAAATTTATGAAAAAAATTGAATATTAGGATATACAATTTTGTATTTTTATTCTTACATAAAGTTATTTACTGGCTATTAGCCTCTAGTTCAGTCTGTTATTTAAAATCTAACACATGAATTATTTGGATTGAATTCATGTTCAAAGTGCATGTTGTTTTTGTACACTTTGAATGCGAATTATTAATGTAAACTATACAAGTCTTTTCTGGATTTATCATACAAATTTTGTTTAGCTCATGATTTAATCATATCATAATTTAATGAATGTTTCTTTTTTTCAAAAGTTTGATTTAGATGTAGTTAACGGATGATGAAATTTACATGTATGCGCGGTTGTCTTGTAATTTAAAAAGCATGTAAAGTGCAAACACTCGCTAGCGCTAGCGTAGTTCTTCCTCTGGCGGGGGATTGGGCGTGGTCGCAACCTGGAGCCAGCCCTTCTGGACCTGGCGTTCGTCCCCGCCGCCGCGATCCTCCCGCGTCAGGGTTCGGGAATCACGCTGCGCAAGACTAGCCGGAAGGGGGCATAAGCGGCCGCTTTTCCGGGCCGGAACTTTCGCCTCCCTCGTGACGCCAGTGCGGGCGCTTTACGAGGGCGTACCCGTGGGCGGGACAGAGCTCGGAGGACGCTATTAAAGGCCGGACGCTTCCGGTCGCGGGGAGCTGTGGTGGGGCTTGGTGGGAGACATGGCGGAGAATCACTGCGAGCTGTTGCAGCCGGCCCCAAGCGGCCTCGGGGCGGGGTTGGGGGTCGGCTTGTGCCGCCGCTGCAGCGCGGGACTCGGCGCTCTAGTCCAGCGCCCCGGCAGCGTGTCCAAGTGGGTTCGGCTCAACGTCGGCGGCACCTACTTCCTCACTACCCGGCAGACGCTGTGCCGGGACCCGAAATCTTTCCTGTACCGTTTGTGCCAGGCCGACCCCGACCTGGACTCGGACAAGGTGAGGTCCGCGCGGGCCGGCCAGCCGGGTCCGGGCCGACCTGGCCCGCGCTGAGGAGACACGCCCCGGGCTCTCAGCCCTATGCTCCCCTCGTCACCAGCTCGACCCGAGCCTCCATCTCCCTCCCCGTCTTGGGCTAGGGAGAGACAATGGCGCCCTAGCGCCCACCACCCTTGAGGATCCCAGCTACTCCACTTCGGGGCGTCTGTCTTTCTCACCCTCACTGCTCTTCCGCTGAGGAGGTTTCCCACAACCTGGACTTTGGACCTACTTTCTTTTTCTCCTTAGATCCTTAACCGGTGGTGTGTGAACACCTCTTCTCCGTCCCAGTGTACTAACTGGCTCTGGAATCGGAGAACTCTTGCGTTCTTTTCACCTTTTCACATTCCAGACATTTGACTTAAGGGTGGCGCGGAGGGGATGGTGTGGGGGGTGACACAGTGGCCTGCCTTTCCCAGTGACTTGCATTTAGAGAGTTGGCGCCCCAACACGCACCCCATTCAGCATACTAAGAAGGCGCTGTTCACAGAGTGATATTTTAAAGGGAATGTTGCTCATATTAAGGGACGTCTTAGGAGTGTCAAGGAAGGACCAAGTAGGAAATATTTTTATCTGCTTTCTAATTATACTAGTTTTCCTACTGCCGTTGCAAAAGAATAGGAATTTCTAGGTTGGTTTGCCGCTTGTCTTTTATCAAATTTAATGCTCATACTGTTGTCTGGATGTTAATAGAGATTATTTTGTTGATTATCTTTACTCTGAAAGACATATGTGGCAGAGGAAGGGTATCCTGGAAGCTGTACAAACTGTACAGGATAGAAACTCGTCAAAGGCTATTTAAAAAGTAGTTTTTATCTATATTTATCCAAGGGCGTTCACGAGCCTTATTCCTACTTTCCTGAGTCTTTCAGTTGGGCCTGCATAATTACACTTGGCTTTGTGTCTTGCCCATCATTTTCCAAGGATAAGGCTTTCCAGAAAGATTCAGATCCTTTAAGTTCTACAAGCCTGTCAGAGACCATCCTCAGGGTGGCATGACCTCATAACAAGGAAATGAGAACTCTTGTGTTACCACAAAATCACCCATCATGAATAGAAATCAGAGTTTGAGATGCTAGCCCTCTGGTCCTCTCCTTCCCCACCCTACACCCTCAGCTATTTCCATTGCTTATTTGACTAAACTCTCTAAGAGAATTAGTTTCCCAGAAAATGACAGTCATCTTCAGGATAGAAATAGGCTTTTGTTAGCTGTGATTTTCCTTTTATAGCCTGGGTGTATGTTTTACTGTTTTGTTTTTCTTTTTAAACAGTAGGTCTTAGTGGTCATTCACTAGCATTTCTACTCAGAGTCAGATTTTACATTACTCATGTCCATTGGGTTGTTTTGAGGCAATGGCTGTCTATTCAGGCCTGAAACAGTTGATTCAAGGACGACTGACTATAGCTTGCACAGTTAAGTAGATTCATCCCTTTATTTTACTGTTTCTAGACTACTTAAAAAATTATGCTTTACTGTAAAAGGAGCCCTTTGGGGGACGGAACTGTTAGAATTTATCTACATTGTCATTGCTTTTTTATTTCATCTTCCACTTAACTACATTTGTTTTCCAAAATGTAAAACTGAAATTTAGAACAAGAAGATAATGCTGCAGATACAGTTTCTGTCTCAAAAAAGAATTGGTAGTAAATAGAGTTTTAGTCACAGATAATGTGAATTTGCCAGAAAGTAATGCTAATTCATATTAGTCATAGTAGTAGAGTCTTTTACTTCAAATGAGAAAATGTATAAGACACTTGGTGTTCTCAGTTTTTTCCTCCCTTGGTTCTGATGAAAGAATGTCCCAGAGATTCACTCTTAGATAATTAACCCCTGAGTGGTAATTAAACTCTAAAGGAGGAGGAATCTTGGGCGGGGGGCGGGGGGTGGGGGGCGGGCGGGGAGGCAATGTTTGGAGGAGTGGGACGCTAGTAATTACATGATGAAAGAAACAGGATGTTGATTGACACTAAAAAATCTCAAGCCCTGACCTCCTAGTTAAGATTAATGAAAGCATACTTGGCATTTAATCGTAGGGCTGAACATAAGCAATGGCCTAGTGGAAGATTTCCTGCTGGGCATTTACTAGTGTTTATTGAGCACCTGGGCTTGCAGAGGCAGCACTAGGGCGGAGGGTTGGGTGGAGAGATGTAAGGGGGAGGAGTTCAAAGAAACAAAAGACCTGGAGCCTCTCAGGAACCTGATGGGTTTGCAGTTCACTGGGAGAGGGCCTGTGGTCTCTTGCTGATTAATGCAGACTGGTGGGGAGTTCAGTTTCTGAAGCCATGTGGGAGAGGTGGAGTTACAGGATGTTTTCTGGAGCACTACTTTTTAAGATGTGGACAGATAGGTGCTCAGGGAGGCTGCAAACTGGGCTACGACTGGTCCCTCTCCCCCTAAGTCTTCATATTCCCTGTGTCAGGACTGAGCCTGGGGCCCACTGCCCACCTAGTCCCAAGCCCTCAAACCCTTACCTTCTTGTCTCAAGTTCTGACTCTGGGCCCGTTGCTGCCATGACAGTCTCTTGATACAGCCCAAGTGTGAATTCTCATTTCCTCCCGGGGCTTCCTCCAGTGGGGCTGTGTCTGCATTATTCATTTCAGCTGTCCTGGGTTATTTTTCTCTTCTGCATTCCCTTATGGACAGGCTAGATAGAATACTCCTTCTCAGAAGTGCTTTGTAAACACTCGAGGTGTGAATCATTTGGGTTATGCCTCTTCGTATTCCACGGTGCCTGGCTTATAGGCATCGCTGAACAGGTGAGACTTTGTTCAGAGCTGAATCAGCCTGTGTTTCAGTTGGAGATGCTCTAGGAGTTAAAGGGCAACGGGAAATACGACTGCTGGTGGTGGGACACCAGTCAGATGAAGTTGGGTTTCAGGGAGGTTCGGTCTCCAGCTGAGCCGGGCCTGGAGAAAACTCCAGGTTGTCCTCTGACAGGGCCATCGTCCTGGCTTCGGGGTTGCAGATTCTGTGGTGTCAGATGGGTCTTTGAGGGGCGGGACCATCAGTGTGCTTCTGATGACATGCCCCTTGCAGATCTTTACTTGTGTTCAGTCTGTGCGTGCTTGATGCTGGCAAGAGTCTCAGGACTGGAAAGTCAGTGAAAGAACTGTTACAGACGGCTAAGTGACAGGGGTGTGGGCAAAAGTACGATCTTTTAAGCCACTTGGCAAGAGAAGTGAGGGTAACTGGAGTGGAAAGGTCAGTTTCTGCTCGGTGTAACTAAGAGGTGAAAGGGTAGCTTGCCAAATTCCTACAAGCATCCTCTGCAGTGGCGAAAGCAGCACCGGCCTGTCGGAGGCTGTGAGTGGGTGTCCCGACACATCGGTTCGTGTCATTTTACACTTTTTGCTTGGGGATGTGGCACTAGCCGGGTTCTTACCCTGACCAAGTGCTGTGGTTTGTCGGGACCTCAGGGAACGGTCTCTGTGCATGCTAGGAGCAGCCCCTCCCCAGTACAGCAGGAGCGGGATCCCAGTGAATGCTGAGCTCAGCTGTTCACAAGGTGTCTAACTTGAAGACCCCTTGGACCTGAACCTCCCCGGGCCTGCCTGGGTGTCAGTGCTGGAAAGTCCTGAGAAGGGCCATCAGCTGTCCCACCATCAGCTATCTGTGGGTGGCCTGGGAGGAAGTGGTGTCAGCTGCACGGCAGTTCCTCTTTCTGTCAACTGTACATGCAGCCTTCAGTTGCTGTCTTCCAGCAGGACGGTGAGTGGTCTCAGTTTAGAGCGGTGGTCAGAAAACAATGGCCCAGCTGCCCAATTTTGCAGATAGAGTTTTAGGAGAACACAGATGCCCATGCCCGCTCGTTGCCAGGTTGTCTGTGGCTGCTTTTACCTGTGAGTGAGAGCTCGTGGCTCCTTCGCAGGGATGCTCCAGGTCAGCAGTCACTGGGCCAGCAGTCTTTAATGTCCTTTAAGGAGCTGACTGCTTGGCACCAAGGCAGGGCGGCCAGGATGCCAGCCCCGCCCCCTCTCACCCCCAGCACTGGTGCTCTCACCAGGCCTTGATTGGGCAGCTCTGCCCAGACTGCAGAGCGTCCAGCACATTCCAGTCTGGAGTTGGTGGGATATGGGTAATGGAGGGTGGGAGCGTTTCCGTGGTGGCAGTGAGACTAGGGACTCAGGCCTGACTGACTTTGACTCCAGCCACAACTTCGCCTACTGTGTGTGGCTTAGGGTAGTCAATGTACCTCTGTGTGTGGAGGAGTTGTGAACATTAAGGAAGATGAGGAATGGAACACCTGCCCCGCCTGGCGCCTGGTCATTGCAGTCAATAGAGAAGGCTCTTAGCAGTCTTCATTGTACTTCTGTACTTTATTTTTAGGAACAATGTACCAAGCATGCTTTCATCTCCCCCCTCAGAATGGTTTTTGGTACCGTCTGTCTGTCATGTGTACCCGCTCAGACCTCTCAGAGCCAGCAGGGAGCCCCGTGTGTGGGAGCCAGTCCTCCCGTCTCCCTTGTTCCCTGTGCTGCCTCTTCATGCTCCACCCAAAGCCCTGGCCTGTCTTAGGACAAGCGCTGGGGCGCGGGGTCCTGCTCCAGGCACCGGAGCATGTCCAGGGAGGGGCACAGCTTCCTGGGCAGCCACTGACATTTCTTCCGAGAAACTGGGATGTCACCGCTCCTGAGTTCATGTGCCATCGTGGTGTGTGTTGTTGGCATGGGTTCTCAGCATCCGGCGACATCCGAGTCAGGCGCTCCGAGCATCTCTCCTGGCCTTGTGTTCTGGTGGGTTCTGGCTTCCTCAGCGGTTGAGCTTCCATATCTTGGGTTTGCAAGTCAGGCTCGGGTGGGTGGGGATGGTTCTGAGTGGATGAGCTGGGTCAGCCCCTCACTGCTGACAGAGAGGCCGAGGTAGGTTTTTCAGACCTGGAGAGGCAGGCGGTGCTGGACGCCAGGCAGTCCTCAGGATGGAGGGGGTGAAGGAACAGAGGCGCCTCGGGCCTGCCCTTTGACCTCAGCTCAGAGGAAGGGTGGACTCTGCACTGGATCCACCAGCAGGACAGGAAGAGAGCAGAGGCCACCTGGGAGCCGGCAAGGTGGTGGCTGTCGGGACAGCTGGTTGGGGGGACTCAGGTGCCTCATGGGAGCAGCGGGCCAGGTGTGGCTGGTGTCCTGTCTGCAGTGTCTGGCCTGCAGGCACTGAGCACCAGGTACCCAGGGGACTGGAGACTCTGGCCCTGAGAAGGCTTCGTCCCCAGGCTGGCAGAGCCACTACAGGGCATTTACAGCCAGGGACCCTGGGTCCTTCCGACTGGCGCTTCTGCCCCAGAGGTCATGGTGCCCGCCTGTCTTCATCTCTAGTTGATTTCCCAGTGCAAGAAGTGTTATGACAAACACGCACACTCACACCTCCAAAACAAGTAATGTGGCACCTGTAGGTGTTCTGTACCTGGAATGTCTCTAGGAAATGGAGTACCTGAGAAATCCGGGCTGGTGGATGTTTCCTTGCCTTGTGACATAAGTATTCACAGCAGTGTTCTCTGGGGAAGTGGCACTGGGGTGGGCAGGTCCACTGTGATGTCCTGCCTACGACTGTCCTTCTTCCTCTGTTGGCCTTCTTTAAGTGGGCCCAGTCTTGCCGACCTGAACAGGGTGCTGTGAACCATCTCCACTATTCATGGAGCTTGGTGGGATCCTGCTTCCCTGAGGTGAACCTGAGGCATGTTTGTTGCATTGAAGCCTCTGGAGCTTCTCGGGTGGGAGCCTTTACTTCTGGTGAGCCTCATTTGAGTCCTGTGTGTCACCCTGAATTCTGTTTTTAAGCACCATTTAAGGGCAGCCCTCTGGGACTAGGAAGGCAGCCTGTGGGTCGGGGGGGTTGTTTTCAAGTGGAGTCTGAGAGAGTTTGTTTTCAGGAGAAGTGTCCAGAGACAGCACTGAGAGTCAAGGCCTGACATATGCACCCCCATCTCCACCCGGAGCCCTTGCTTTTCCTTTATTGCCTGTGTGTGCTCAAGGGATTCAGATCTCTGGGTGCGCACGGCACATTGTGGGGTCTTGTATAAAGAAAACTGTCAGAACCAGGTGGCACTGATGCACAGGCACAGCATGGTTGCTGTTTGGAGTCCAGCCCTGCTCTATGAGTTGAGTGCCTCTGACAAGCTTCTGGTCCTTGGGCTCAGGGATGCAGGGTCAAACTGCTCCTGGATACCAGTGGCTTTGCCTGTGTGTTGTGCCCACTTGGAGTGGGATTCAGCCAGCCTAGGCATCAGTGAGCCTCCCCTCACTCCCCACTCCCTGGTGTGTGGACTGTGGGGGGGGGTGCTCACTCCCATTAAATATTCCACAGCCACCTCCAGCATTTTCCTTTTCTACGCCTTTAGGGTAGCTGTATATTTTTAAAGCCAGCACTTCACAAGTAGGTCAAACGCTAATTCAGTGAGAAGTGGGGAAGGTCAATAGAGGGAAATGATCAGTCGAGAAAGCAGTCTTATTTAATTCTGGCTGTTTTACAAAACAAGAAACTCAACCTCACCGCTGTATAAATGTAGTACACGCTTGTTATATAAGTCCAGGCAGGACGGAGAGAGAGAGGAGGAAGAAGAGGGATCCATGAGTCTCGCTACCCGGCCGGTGTTAAGTCTTAGTCCAGTTCCTTGCTGTAAGTGTGGCCTCCCCAAGTGTACATCATCGGGGTCTCCTTCGTTGCTGGTGCAGACTTGTGACGTGACGTGAAGTGACGTTAGTGCAGCGTGCCGGCAGCTGCGTCTCGGTCACGCCCAGCTGCTAGCGTGGATACCAGTGAGAAGGTCTTCTCTGTGCTCATGCATGTGTAAGCCTAAGACTTCGGAATTTTTTTTTTTTCCCTGTATTTTCTGTATTTCTGTGTTTTGTATTTTTCTTTATTTCCTCATTAGCAACACAAGCATATGAGGTGCCAAGGCCCCTGGCACCTGTGTCATTCGCAGTGTGGTCAGTTCTCCAGGTCTAAACGCCTGGACCCTGGTCCCCTCTCTCTCTAGAGGTGTCTCGGCCCACGCTTTCTAACATTTGGTGTGTTCGATCGAGTGTCTGAGAGTGGCTTCTGCGAGGTTTTCGGGAAAACATTTGCAGCCTTACTGTGAAGCCTCATTAAATCCTCATTAAATAGGACAAGGATTCAAGTGTTAAATTCATATGGGCTTTTAAGGTAAGCCATGAACTGTGTGTGTGTCGGGGGGAGGGGGGGGTCACTCGATTATCGCTTTAACTAACTCAGGCCTGTCGATCCCCAGAAAGGGACATGCAGTGTGTGTCAAGAGTGCCTCCTCCTTCCTCCAGTTCTCCGGATCAGCTTCACATTTTGAGACCCAGCACAGTGCCAATTCCCCTGTGCCCTGTCCGGGATCTCCATCCATGTTCCCTCTGTGCCCAGCGGCTGCCCCTTCCCCTGACCCCCGGCATGGGTGCCACAGTTCCATCTGACTCCCCCGCTCTTCCCTCCTCTGTCCATCCCCTCGTCCCAGGCTTCGTAGGCCTGGGTCACCTTTGTGTATCTCGTGCTGCTCAGCATTCTGTTGGCGCTCGATAAACATCCTTTTCTTCTGCTGCTGAGTCCCAGCTCTGAGTACAATGCCCAGCTTGAGGCCTCAGTCCCTTGTCACCAGGGAGGTGGAAATGAGCCCTCTCCCATCCGATCTTTCCTTTTTGACCATCTGCTAGTTGAATGTGAGGTAACAGTGAGCTTATGAACAATTCCTAAGCTTGGTGACATGCAAATATCATGATTTGGCTGTTTTATACATTTGGGGGGCTGAGGAAAAGCTCCTTGATTCATGGAAGCTCCATCTCTTTCTTTCTAGACGTCGGCCTCTTTGTAGGACATGTGACTGTTTCACCAGTAACTGAAGGAACATTTTTCTGGAAGTTGGTCCATGGAGTCCTTTGGCTTTTCCTGGAGAACAGTAGGGGGCCAGGAGGCAAGGGATCATGGGACAGTGTCTCACTAATGCTTCCTTAGATGGGGGTTGGGTCCCAAGGAAGAATTTGGGAGGTCTTTGGGCTTGGGACAGTGCTGTGGGGGACAGGAATCCCATGGTAGGGGGAGAGGCAGTTCAGGCCCTGATGGGAGCCTGGGCTGAGTGCCTGGGCCTATGTGATTGAGGACAGAGGCACTCTGGGCTGAGTGGGGCCTGTACATAGACTAGCCCATCTCCAAGGCCAAGTGCCTCTATGTCCGGCGCTTTAATTGAGATAAGAAGAGCAGGTTTTTGTAGCTTTATGATCATGGACTTAGGGAAGAAACCCTTGAAACTACCAGGTTTTATTTACCACACAAAACTGAGAATTTGAGGCTCAGGAATGAGAAATAGGGTCCTAATGTAAAATATTGTTTGTGGTCAAGAAACCTCCTACCTCCCTGTGTCTCTGGCCTCTGGTTCCTATGGGCATGTCACATCTAAGAGGTTCAGGTGTTTTTACCACGCCACCTACCTTGCAGAGACAGCAGATGCCGTCCTGGGGCCAGGGCCAGCTAGCTGCTCCCCTTTTCTTCGTGGCCCTTGTCTGCTGAAGATCTCTCGTGAGCTCTGGGAGCTGTTTTCTGGACAAGGAAGGCACTTCTACTCTCAGACTACTTTGTAGAATCACCTTCTTGTCTCAGGGTGGAGGCCCCAGTACCCACTGCCTTCCTTGGGGCTGTTAGTCCAGGTTCTAGGCTCTGCCTGAGGAGGGCAGATCGGCCTGTAGGAGAGAACAGGATTCTCAGTGGGCTGCAGGCGCTAGTGTGGAGGGGAGCTGTTCCGTCTCTCATTCACCTAGCAGTTCCACAGGTAGGCAGACTGGGTGGGGTCATACTCAGTGACCCAAGTCAGATATACAGCTGACAAGTCTGCAGTATCCTGGAGGCATCATGTCCCTCGCCTTTGTTAGATCCCAGGTGCCATTACTCCACTAGACCACTGTGGCTCCTTTGCCACAGACTCCCCCTACACCTTTCTGTGCCTGTTACTCTGTGTGACCTCTATGGTGTCCACTCTGATGGTGTCATGTAGGGTTTGCCCTCACCCTAGTGTTCACCCTCCCTGGCCATGGCTGCAACAGCCACCGAGAGGCTGTGGTTGGAGCTGACTCTGAAGACTTGACAGTGGATGGCAAGCATCTCTGACCCTCAGAAAGGCCCTGGCCCTGGGTGTAGAACCAGGGCTGGCCCAGATGCAGGAGGGGCACCCTCTGGTGGTCTGTTTTATAGACAGCTCAGACTCCAGGACTGTCGCCCACTGGGTGAGGCTCCCTCGATGGTCAGCAGTCACTGGGAAGCAGTGGGGCTACCATGCAGTGGAAAACAAGGCTGTGTTCCATGTGCCTTGGACTGTGAGCTGTTGTTGCTGACCTCAGTCCTGCTCACCTGCCCAGGGAGGAGCCCCAAAATGAGAAGGGTAGGTGCTGGCTGCAGAGGCCCATGTCTCACTGTTTTTCAGAAGTGGAACTGTCAGTGTCAGCCCTGCCTTTAAGAGGGTTCCGTGGAGGAGAGTCTGTTAGTCATGCTTGTAGGACGGTGTCTAAAATGAGAAAAGGATCAGCTTCAGAAATCTTTGGAGCTGTGAGTAAAGAGACCCCTTTATTCACTTGCCTCTCAGTGAATAAAGGGAGGTAACCTTGTTGCAAAACAAAACTTAAACTTGGTTTAGCCCTGAAATGGTGACAGATCAGGGTTGGAGGCGGCAGATGGCAGGAGGCATGCAACATCTCTTTGGGGTTCCCTAAAGTGCCATGAACACTGACTGATCTGGTTGTTTGTTAGAGACGCATAAAACCTGAGTGCCTCTAAAAACCTTTAAATGTGGCCTGGCCTGGGATTATCTATGGGACCACTGCTTTCTGGTCCAGGATTCACACTGGTGCTTTGTTCTTTGTAGGATGAAACAGGTGCCTATTTAATCGACAGGGACCCCACCTATTTTGGGCCTGTGCTGAACTACCTGAGACACGGAAAACTGGTCATTAACAAAGACCTTGCAGAGGAAGGTGAGTTGAGGCCAGAATCTGGTGAAGGTGCCAATGGGACCTCTCTGAGCCTGAGCCACCCTCAAGGAGCTGACCCTGTGTGCTGGGGGCTAGGTTGGGGTCCATGTGCCCCTGCCTCCTACAGAAGTCCTAGATGCCCGAGTCCCCTTACTTGCTCCCTAGCTTCCTTGCAAATGTGTCCTATGAAGCAGCAGACACTGGTCTCAGAGAGGTGAGGGGGCTGCTTGGCTCAGCTTCTTCCCCTTCAGGAAGCAAAGGTTCTTCAGGCTGGGCTGGCCATCAGGACCACTGGAGCAGAAAGGCCTGGGGACTTCAGCCCAGGCCTCTGCGACCCCACTATGGGGTTCCTCCAGCTATGGGCTGATCCATGGACCCCCTCCTTGAAGTGTCTAGTTAGTGATGTGTGAAGGTGGGGGCTCCTGCTTTGGGAGGCTGTCCATCCTTTGGCTAAAACAGTCTGAGAGCCATGTATTAGGGATGTGCCCGCCATGTGAGTTTCCCAAGTGTCCCTCAGCATCTCAGTCACCCTGAGTCTGCTCTCCTTTCAGGGCACCACTGTGTCATTATCTCTTGAGTTCTGTTTGTTCTCAAGTGTTATGCTAAGTTTAGACTTTGGTCACAAGGAGCAGGGACACCAGGTACAGCTCTGTGGGCACCACACCCGAGCCTCATGCATCTTCGTGCTCTGGTGTGGGCTTGGCTCCAGACACGGGAGGTCCAGAGAGGTTCAGGGCTCAAGATCGGGTTCCGGCTCCTCGCTCTGCCCACATCCCCGGACAACTGCTGGTACTAAACTCTGTCCTCCTTCAGCGCGCGCCACATCTTACTCCATGTCTTCTGGACATCTGGATCCCCTTTTTCATGCACATACACTTGTGTATTTGAAGTACCCTTCCCTCGAGTGTGCACAGCTGTATAATTCTAGGCTAAACTTCACAGCCTGTTCCCAATGTGATTTGCTTGGAAAGGGGTACTTGATGTGACCAAACCCCACTGACTGGCCTTACTCACCTGCCTTCCTACCGGCCTCAGAGGAAGTGCTTTCAGGAGAAACGCCCCAGTGGATGCCATTTCTTGGTTCTGCCCTTCATCAGAATGTGGTGCTTGGAGAGTCCAGATGGAAGGAAGATGTGCTCCTCAGGCCCACACACTTGTCCTAAAGCTTCTGGTGCTCATTTGTGATGCCCATCAGTCTTTACGCACACAAATCTGAGGATGGGCGGATGGTCACCAGGAGTCATCCCGAGAAGTGACATTCTAGATGTGGCCTCCCTCTGGGTAGTCCCGAAGAGAGACATCCTGCTGGGAGGCTGCTGTTGGCCCCCACTCTTATCCTCTGTTGCCTCACCTGGGGACCTTGTTAGGAGGCAGCCTGAGCAGATCTAGCAGCCAGAGTCCATGGCTCTGAGCTCCTAGTGCTGCCGGTGGAGGGACCATGCCATGGAGAGCAAGGTCTGGCCAGGATGACCAGTTACGGCAGCAGAAAACATACTACGAAACTTCTGGAATACTCATGAGGAATCCCTGAAGCAGAGACCCTCCAATTTATTCTTTAGAATTTCTAGAGGTTTTGCGTCCCTAAGTATGGTACATTACAAACAACCATCTTTGAGAGAAAAGGAGTTCCTAAACTGGCAAGAGACCTGGAACAAGGAGCCACCTCCTCTACCCTCAATTCTAATGATTGAATAGGGAAATTGAGGTGCCGAAAGACTGACTCAAGAGACCTGTACACGGCTGCCTGGTCTGGCCTGAACCTCTTATGGAGGGAATGCGAAGTTGGCTAGCCTAAGGCAGATGGCTGCAGGCTATGGAGGGAAGATGCCTGCATTCCATCCTTCATGCCCAGCGTGGAGCTCTGAGTCCTCACTTGCCTGACTTGGGTGCGAACCAGCTGTTCTGCACCTGAGCTCTGCTCCCAGCAGGACACCTGGAGAGATTTGTGCAGGAGTGTGTTTAGTAAATGTGCTATTTGTCCATCTAAACCCCTCTGCGGCCAGTCCTGGGGGATCCCACCAAGAGCCAGCAGTGTCTGCACTGACTCTTTTGGGGTGTTAGGATGGGGGCTGAGGAGCCTTCAGTGAGCCAAGCATAGGCTTCAGGTCCACGGCAAGGCTGAGTTGAAATTTTTATTCTTTGATCTGCTGAAAATTATAGTTACTTTTCTCTATTTCAGGAGTGTTAGAGGAAGCAGAATTTTACAATATCACCTCACTAATAAAACTTGTAAAGGACAAAATTAGAGAACGAGACAGCAAAACATCACAGGTAAGAGCAGCGACCAATGTGCTGGAAGCTTCCGAGGCCTAGTGTTTATACACGACTCCCACCCTTCCCTCCTCACTGACCAAGGGCCTTGTGAGGCCTTAGGATTGGGCTGTCCTGTTTTGATGACTGTCTTCCTCTGTCATCATCCTAGTGCCCGATGGCCTACTCTCTGGCCGCCTCCTGTGGTGCTGCCAGCTGGCACTGTGGCAGGCATCCAGGGCACATTCCAGCCTTGTCCAGCCTACCTTCAGGGAGCTCCACCCCAGTGGGATGGGGCAGACAGCTACTGGGGAGGAAAGGAAAATCCTTGAGAGCCAGAGAGTGACAGGGAACGGGGTCTTCCAAGGGGGACTGAGTGTGTGTATGTTTGGGGAGGGCATTGAAGGCAGGGCGCACAAGTGCAAATGGCTTGCAGGCCATGTGCTTGCCCATTCAGAGGGCCAGTGTATTGGGTGGAGAGCAAGAGGAAGAGCTGGTAATGAGCTGGGGGCAGGTGGTGGAGGTGGGGGTCCTGCAGGCCTCTGTTGGTGCGTTGAGGAGTCGGCCTTACTGTTTAAAGTGCTGCGTCCAGCCCCTCAATGAAGGGAGGTGCCAGAGAGTCTAAGGTATTATTATTAGTCTTTGTCGCTGCACCAGCTCTACCCCGAGCAGAGCAATAAGCCCTTGTCCAGGGAGTTCTGCTCCTCTAGGAGGATGCTATGAAGTGGACAGTTCCTTAGATCTGTCATTGTTTGGAGAGTCTCAGTTTACTTAAAACCTTTCCCTCACACACACACACCACCACCATAGGCTTTCCCGCTGGGTGCCTGGCAGACCCTCTAGCCCCTGACCAGCCAGAGCTCTTAACCTTTGTGAAGTGGCTCACTGACAGCTTAGCCAGAGTGGCTGGTCAGGGGCTGGGCCAGGGAGTGGGGCATGCCTAAGTGACACCCTGGGAGACCAGGACCAGCCATCCACACGCCCAGCGCCCAATCTTCCTATGGGAAATACTGGGCACCAGGGCAGTTGGGAGGAGACATTTCCACTGGCTTCCTGGTCATCTTCAGCCAGTTTGTCTCTCCACCACCCCCAAGATGCCCCACTTATGAGCCATGTGACCTGGGCCACCACTGAACCTGCTGAACCTGTGTGCCTCAGTCTCCCCTTTCATGGTGGATGTAGAGGAGCCCCTTGTCACAGGACCTATGTGAGGCTTAGAGGGCTCAGGCTGGGTAGCACGCCAATGTTATCTCGCAGATGAAAGCAGTGTACTTCAGGCTGTGACCCTGTCATTCAAGTGTCACTGGAGTAAGTCACCACCTGAACATCAGAAAACAGCCTGGAGCTTCCTCAGTCCCTTACCCCTGGTTACAAATGTGTTATATTTAGTGGCCACCTCCTCCTGCTGGAGTAACAGCTCCTCGAGGACAGACCTCCCCAGGGACTCCCATCACCAGACACCATGCCTAGAATAGAGCTCAGGGAAGGTCAGGTGGGTGGCTGGGTCAGAAGATACATCAATCTTTTGGAAGCCAGTTCAGCCCAAGGGAAGACTTGTGTCTGAGCTGTGCATATCTGAAAGCTTTGCTAGGAGCAGGGGTGGGGTTGGTCTTGCATTGCTCTCAGGCCTCCCTGTCAATTTCTCCACAGCTGATGGATTCAGGGACTTAGTGTGGTTCCCCTGAGGAAAAGAGATAGATGTCCTCGTCCATTCATATCTAGACACAAGTGCTCAAGAATCAGTTTATTTTGGAATTTAGAAATAAAAATATTTTTGGAGGTGGATGAGGAAGCAGAAAATGGCAACTGTTCCAGCCTGTTTGTTTTGTTTTGGTAGATGCATTTGGGGCTTTGGGCATTATGACCTGAGTCCTAGAGGTGGAAGGAAACATTAGCCTCATCAGAACCCCTGTCGGGCTGTCCCTGGAATCTACACCCGGGGCAGGCTTGCTGGGCTGGGGAGGGAGCAGCAGGTTGTGTGGGGCCTGTCTCACCTGTGGCCCTTGTTCTCGCAGGTGCCGGTGAAGCACGTGTACCGTGTGCTTCAGTGTCAAGAGGAGGAGCTCACGCAGATGGTGTCCACCATGTCCGATGGCTGGAAGTTTGAGCAGGTAAAGGGCCCCCTGGACTGAGTCGATGTGAGCCTGTGGAGCAGTGAAGCTTTTAATTACAGAGGGCATACCTGGGTCCTCAGGGCTCCTGGCCCCAGGGACCAGTAATGAAGCATTGGGCACTTGTGGTTCCTAGAAACGTGTCACTGGCACATCTCACAAACAGCAGCCTGCACCCTGACGTTTTTGTGGGGAGGGTGGATTTGTTCATAGAGAACCCCCCCGGGACCTCCACCCACTGCTTCCTTCCCATTCTTCTCTCTGCAATTATTATTCTCGCTCCACCCCATTCTTTTAGGGGATCTGTTCTCCGAGTTTCCATCTGGCAGCTAGTATGTATGTGGTTGACATCCTGAGCGGATCCTGGCCTGGCCCCAACTCCCTGTCCCACCCTTTGTCTGCCCAGCCCCTCCTGTGCTCGATGAACAGATGGTGCCTTGGGCTCCTTTGTGCTGCAGGTGCCATGAATGCCCTTCATGATGGGGCTGCTCTGTATCCCTCTAGCCCCTTTTCTGCCCTTGATTAAAAAGATGCTATTGATGCTGGTCTACCTATACTCCATCACTTTATTAGCTCTGCTGTTGCCTCAGGCTGAAACTGATGTGACAGTGTGTGAATGCTGGGTCCTCTTCCCTGCTCTCTTTCCCTCTGTGCAGCTCTGCATACTGTTCTCGTCCTGTGCACCTGTGCTCAGTACTTGTGGCCTCAGAACACGTCAAGGGTGTTCTCTGAATGGCCAGCACCTTTCCCACCAGCTTGGAGTTGCTATTTCACTTTCTTAGGCAGAGACTCTGAGGTTCGGCCTTGTGACCCTGTCCAACACCCAGCCCAAGGCCTGGTTGTGAAGGATGGACACTGGATCTGTGACCTCAGCCCCAAGTTGTTACCACCCTGCTCACTCGGTCCCCTCTGGTCTCTGGGAGTCCTTCATTGCTAGCTTCCATCTGTGGTATGTTCTGTCCATAGCGAGTGGTCCTGCCAAGAGAGATTGTGGGAAATGACAGGGTCACCCCAGTGCCCCTTCTAATTAAGTCTGTTTCTTTTCTTTATGTCTTTTGAAATAATGGATTGCACTGTAGAGTGCTTGGAGTCCCCTTAAAATGTCACTAAAAACAGGTGCAGTCAGCATTTGTGCCCCTCTCTCTACCCTTGGACCAGCCACCAGGGCTGCTCTGTGTTCTGTTCTGATGATGGAGCTTGCCTTGCTCTCGCAACAGAGAGTCCAAGTGGGGTCCTGTGGTCTGCATGTGTGTTTCGCGTGCTCTGACCCCATCAGAATCCTGCCAGACTCACTTAGGACCAGCAGCCTCTCATTGTCCCTCCCGTTGTCTCTCAGTGCGCAGCTTGGACAAGGGCTGCAGAAGTGGGAGATGCTGTCACCTGTGATCTGTGAACCAGGTCACCCTTGGGTGGAGCTAAGCACCCCTGCAGCTCCTGCTGAGAGGGAGAGGGCACCTCCTGCCCCTTGCATGGGCGTCTTCCTCCCTGTGACCAGCTTAGGCACTTTGTCCTTAGCTCCTCTGAGTGGATCCCAAATCCATCAAAAAGATCATCGTCCTCTCTTAAGTACTTTTGCCCCGCTTGTCCTTCGGAGACATCCTTCTGCCAGTTGATGCCCATGAAAACTCAGAACCACATTTATGTTTGTTTAATGAGAAATTGTCTACTCACAGAAGCAAGAACTGGACCTGCTTGCTGTAGGGAACATGGAGTGAGAGCCTAGGCCCAGCAAGGTGGCAGAACCTAACCCATGGTCACCCAGTGGTCAGTGATGAGGCCAGAACAAAATTCTGAGCGAGGTTTTGAAGAGGCTTGGGTGCCTCATGAGAACATGGCCTCTGGGTGGACCTATTATAAGTGGCTACACACCCACTGCCTGATCTGCATCCAGGGCCAACTACCCCTGCAGTCCATAGGTGCAGGGCCTGTCTCCTGAGGGGTGATTGTGAACCTCAAATAGACTTTTCAGAGACAGGGAGAGCATGTCTGCCCCTTCTCTGTGGGCCCCCTGTGATATCTTCTCCTCTGGCCATGCCGGCCTCACTCACCACTCCACATATGTCAATTGTTTGGCTGCACCTGCCTCCCAACCACGTCCTTTTCATGTCCCTGCATACAGAGCTCCCACCCTTGGCCTCTCCTATGTGTGCAGATTCATCTGTAGAGAGGCTGGAGAGTGAGAGGTCTTTCTGGTGTTTGCTCGTTCATTAATTATGCCATTCATGGCCTTAATACAATTTCAGTGATTTTCTTTTGATTAATTTTACATTTAAAGTTACAAAAGTCTTTGGCTCTGGGGTAGGCTGGAGCAAGCAGGTCAGCCCTCAGCCCCAACATGGCCATGGTAGTGACCTGAAGGCCCATAGGGATGTAGATTCACACAGACTGAGACTGAAAAATAGAGAAGCCACAGCTTCCTAGCATCTGTCTTTGAAATTCAGGCAGCTCTACCATCAGCAGCCTCTGCCTGCTTTCCCTTCCACCACCTTCTTGATCAATAGCTATAGGGCAGGAGGGTCCATCTTGGCTTCTCCTGGGAAGTCTTGGTGACCACAGTGAGAACAGACAGAATGTCTGGGAACTTTTCCTTGTGTGATCACACATGCACGTGCTCTGGGCCTGTGCAAAGAGAGCACCTGGTGTGCCAAACTGCGATTCTGCTGTGTGCTCCAAGAGATCCCGCTCTGAGCACACCATCCCGGCCCTGCCTCCCTCTGCACCCTCCCTAGATCTGTGCTCCCCTTTCCCTGTGGCCAGTCAGCATCTCCTGTGGGCCCAGAAACCCTAAAAAGAGCCAACCGTCTTGCAAAGAAGGCCTGCCACACATGAGTGTGCACATATGGTGGTGTTCAGGTGTGGGTGCGTATGTGCCAAGTATGGAAGTTTCAGGACTTTATTTTCCATGAGTTTATTAAAAACCTCTTGGCTGAAACCTGTCCCTTGTCTCCCTGAGTGTCAGCCATCTTTGCAGTGGGTTTTCACAGGCTGGAGCTTCCCTCCTGGTGTGTGGGCTGGTCCTATGCCTGGTGCGTGTGTGGCTCTGCTTACATCACACCTGCCTTCTCTCCTCCCAGCTGGTCAGCATCGGCTCTTCGTACAACTATGGGAGTGAAGACCAGGCCGAGTTCCTTTGTGTGGTCTCCAAGGAGTTGCACAACTCCCCATATGGCATGACCAGCGAGCCCAGCGAGAAAGCCAAGGTAGGTGACTATGGGCTGGCAGGTAAGTGACAGCCACAGATGCTCTGGCCTCCTGCCAGCCGAGCAGACTTGTGAGGGCAGAAGACGTCCTTTGCAGGGTTGTTTTTCCTTCTCAGAACTTTATCTTCTCTCGTTCTCATCGCACTGCCGGCTGTGCAGGCTCCCTGGCAGTTTGCTCACCTGTGTTTCTTGTTTGTCATCACATAATTCTCGCCTCATGTGTCAGAAGGAGAGTCCTGTAACCCAGGATACATAATTTACTCAGGATGTGGGTGATGCATTGAGGGTTCTTTGGACACAGGCTCTCCTACAGGGCGATCCCCTGTGGCTTCCACAGATCATGCCCTCCAGCGACCCCTCTTATGGACAGAGTTGCTCCCAGAAGTGTTGTGGTTGTGCTTTTAAGTGATGCCACCACTGTGGGCTGTTTTCCTGGGTGTTGAGGCATGGAGGCTGCTGGGCAGGTCCCCTGGGTGGTACCTGTCCCAGCCACACTCATCCTGTATTGGGAGACGAGTTTGGTCTATAAAAGGAGTGGATCCTGTGGGTGCTACCATTTTAGACTCATGGAGCATTTCCTCGGCCAGTCCCTTTGTAAAATGGCAATGTTCCTTGGTGGGCGCTGGCTCTTCTGTCTCCTGGGGAGGACAGTGCAACCAGGGCAAAAGCAGAACTGCTCTGTCATTCGCTTTCGGGTTAGCCCTGTGGCAGGGAGCAGTGGCTAGCTCTCCCCAGAGATGAAAGATTCTGTGACGTCTCCCCTGGGTTTGTTCCTGAGGTCGGGGATTCCAGGACAGACAGAACTCAGCATTGGCCTGGGCTGGCTCCACCTGGCAGGACTTTCAGACCTTCAAGCCAGGTAGTAGCCAGATAGCCTTACAGCCAACTCTGAGTGGGACATTGGGGGTTCTACGCGGCCTTAGCAGAGCTAGGAAGGTGGGGGCGGGGCTCCATGGCAGCCCTGGTGAAGGCTTAGGGTACTGCCTGCCAAAGGGTGTTTTGGGTGTGTATAGGAAAAGGCCAGAACCAGAAGGATTTTAACTGACAACATTAAACTGAGGCTCCTGGGGCTTCCACAGACTTGGCTGGGGTGGCCTATAAGCTGGCCACCAACTTCCCAGAACTGCCCCTGGGCTTGAGAACTGATGATGTCGTCACCACACCCACTGGCCTTCCCAGAGTGGTCGTACTCCACTTGCTCAAGGCAGCTTTTACGTAGAGTGAAGTCTTGTGTCTTTACACCTGTGATTATCCATGTCCCAGGGCCTCCAGAGGCCTGACATGGAGATCAGAGCTGTTCTGCCACTGCTCAAGACAGGACAGCATGGAGGTCAGTGCAGGTTTCTAGGTGCTTAACAGCAGACGGGCACTCTGGGGATGAACGAGTCCCATGGCCAGCCTGGGAATGTGCATACCTCCCTGCAAGCCCCCAGCCTCTTGACGAGGTACATCTCTCTCTGAGCAGTGACAGGGCTTTTTCGTAAGCTGTTTATTTTTAGAAGCTTTTATTTCTGAACTTGAAAAGTTTTCATAGCTGAGCTTACCAGGGCAGCTGACCGAGCTCATTTCTCTCAGGTGGCTTTTTAGCTACAGAAAAGATGTGTTTGTACTATGAGGGAGCTCCAGGCGTGACCCCATATCTCTTTGCTGTTGAAAATGCAGCCCTGTTTCTCTCTCCAAAAATACTTGTCTCTGAAGCATGGTGGCCACAGCAACTTCTAAATGGGGACAGCGTGGTTGGGGCCATTAGAAAGCCGTAGAAAACCATTGGGGCAGGATTGGGCATGGTGATTTGGGGATACCTGTGTGCATCCTGATTGGAGCAGTACTTCACATTCTGAGAGCAGCAAGTGTCAGTGCCATGGAACTGCTCACCGGGTGCCCTGCCACATGCAATAGCCTCCTGGCACCGACAGGCCAGCCTCCCATCTCAAAGTAGAAGTGGCAGGAGAGAATGGGTGGGGCTGGAATAACTCAGTAAGGGGAACGGTCCACACAAGAGCTGCTATGTCCACCGTCAGCTGCAAGTTCAGGGGCTTTCCAAACCACTTTCTTATTTTACGGTTTGCTGGAAGGACTTGCAGGACTTCTCACTGTTGCGCTCATGGTTACGGTTTATTATAGGAAATACAGAAAGGGAGGGTTCACGTGTGTCAAGGGAGAGCACATAGAGTGGAGGACAGGGAACCATCCAGACTCGGGCCTCCTTTGTTTGTGCTCCTCGTGGAGTCAGGATGAGTGGCAGCATGGAACATTGCCCACCAGGATGCTCCCCCAGCCTCCATGTCCAGAGATTTTACTAGGCTCCGTCTCTTAGACATGATCGACTGATTGATCGATGATTAATCTCCCACATGCCTGATTGCAGTGTCCAGCCCCTTTGGCCAACTGACCCCACCCCCTCCTATTGTTAGACTGTCCACTGTGGCCCGGAGGTTATGACCTCCCAGGAGCTAGGGGCAAAGGTCAGACCTGTGTTTGGGCAAGGTTCAGTTCTTTCCTACACAAAGAGAAGGAAAACTCTGGCACCTTGGGAGTGCTGGGGCCCAGAGATGAGGCAAGGGAGACGCCTGAGACCTGTGTCCCTCCATAGTGTGATCTGGGCGTGTGGGTTTAGGGCCTAGGCCCCAAGATGAGGTTGGTCTATGTTTTGCTGCACACCACAGCGGGAGTTCCTGGCCCCATGCGCCCGTGGTTGCTGAGGCCTTTCTGGGTAGGCTTCCCTCTGCTGCCTCCCAGCCTCGCTCTACACTGATGGTGTCCTTTCTTCTTCTCCCTTGCTGCATGCTGTATGCCGAGCCAGAGTGACGACGAGGAGACGGGTCACGATGGGAATGACTCAGATTAAGTGTAAATGTCCTGGTGAGCTCTGCCGCCCTTGCAATGGACCCCGTACCTTGACCCAGCTCCTTCTCCGCCATGTGTGTCCTGTGCCTGTAGTTGACAGAGAACTGTGTAGATCTGCAGTGGAGTCAGCCTGTCTGAGAATGGGCTGTCTGTCTGTCCCCTTTAGATCCCTATGTGGGTGGGATTGGGACCATGGCTGGGGTACCTGAAAACCCTGTATGTCAGGCCTCCATGCCATGGATGTTAGTGGGCGAGGACATGGGCACTTACTTGGAGCCAGGCTACCCCCAGCCATACAGGCTTCCCATCCTGTCGCTGGGCCATGGGCTCAGGGCTGCAGAGGCTGGACCTTGATCCTGAGGCCAAAGCCTGCAATGCCTCTGCTTGTGGCGCCCTGGGCTAGAGATGCTCTTGGAGACTCTCTGTGGGGCCTCCTTCCTTTTGCCCTGTGATGGGAGGGAGACTCCATCAATGCCCCCTGCTACTCCTCACATCTGCTACTTCCCAGACTCTTCTAATAGGCCTAGCTGGTTGCAGAACCCAACTGTGTTCTCCATTAGCAGGAACCACTGGGCTCTCTCTTTCATCTCACACTGGGCAAGTTGAAGCCTAGAGAGGGCAGGTTGCAGGCAGATGAGCCAGGCATCATTCCAGGGTCTCCCACTCCCACCAGGGCCCTCCTCTTGGGCCAAGACCTACAGGTTGGGACCCTCAGCCTCCACCCTGGGAGGAGCTCAGAAGGCATGAGGCCAGCTAAGCACTGAAGGGCCAGCCAGCCCTCTGGCTACAAGCAGTCTAGATCAGGAACTTTTATACTTTAAGAAGTTGTTCTGTTTGTTTTGTTTTGTTGGTTATATAAGTACATAACACCCTCAGTTTTGCCTTTTGACCCACAAACCCTAAAATAATATTTACTATTTGGCCCTTTAAGGAAATGTTTGCTGAGTGCAGGTCTGGACCAGCTGCCAGGGCACAAGCTCCATCTGTCCTTTTAAACTTTGTAGTAACCATATTAAGTAAGAAGAAATTTATGCTAATACTGTAATTCAGTGTAGGCAAAATGTCATTTCAATCTAGCCCAGCTTTCCCTGCAAACAGTAAAAATCATTGACATACTTTACTATTCTTGCTTTAAAGTCTGTGAAATCAGGCGTGTAGTTTGCATTTGTGGGAGCCACATCTTAGTGGCTCAGCAGCATGTGGGCAGCAGGCCCTACACATTGGCCTGGCCCGATGGTGACTCGTGATAGGAACCCAACTGGGTGCTAGGGGAGCGCACATGAACTTGAAGGAGCTGCACCTACTGGTGGTCTGCTGGGTGCTGGCACTGGGCCGACATCAGTGGGGGGTGAGGGGGCTTCTTTCAGTCCCCCTCCCAAGTTATTGATTTTGCATCTGCCAACTGGAGCTGCTGTGGTGGCCTTCACACGGGTCTGAGCTGTGTGTGGCGTGGGCACGGGCTAACCACAGAGTAGCCTTGGAGCAACAGTAGCCACCGGACCTGCCCGAGCCTGCCCGTCGGGGTGCTGCTCATGGTGTGTGACCTGCCCTGGTCCCTGCGGGACGTGGCCCAGATGAGAACTCTGTCCAGGGCAGACGGGGCTGTGACTTTCACAAGTCCTGGGAGGGGTCTTCTGTCCAGAGAGGGCAGGTTACCCTCATTAGGAGATAGTTCTTGTGGCATCTGCCCTGGGGAGCCACCCCTCCTGTGTTATTACTGTGCTCCTAGGCAGGTTTCGGTTGTGTGGGCCTCATTTCCACCATTTAGTCCTTTGAACTCAGATACTCCCTCCGCTCTGCTGGACTCTCACAAAGTGAGGACCTCTGAGCTTTATGGGCCCCCACAGGCTCCAGCTTTCCCTACAGACAGCAAGGATAAGGGGCCAGCAGACCCTCTTGGGGCTGGGACTAGCATCTGGGCAGAAGGGCCCTGTAGGTGCTGAACAAGGATGCATTGTCACCCCAAGTCACCTCTTTACACCACATCCCTCTGACAGGGCTTCCAAGGCTTTCCCAGCAAATTTTACTAAACTTAGGGGCTTGCCCTGGTCTAGTCTGAGTTGGGGCATGCAGTTTGGGGTACTGCTCTCCTAGCACTGCAGAAGGTGCGCCTTGCAGGGGCCGCAGCGTGGGCCATCTGAGCATCCCCAGAGCTCTCAGAGACTCAGGGTCCAGG
The DNA here is from genome assembly GCF_014176215.1 of Rousettus aegyptiacus. Classification (NCBI taxonomy): domain Eukaryota; kingdom Metazoa; phylum Chordata; class Mammalia; order Chiroptera; family Pteropodidae; genus Rousettus; species Rousettus aegyptiacus. The sequence goes on along the minus strand of NW_023416311.1, from coordinate 14,759,171 downwards.
CTTGGGGACCAGCAGAGAGAGATATCAAGGGATAGCTGGAGCGACTCCCAGGAACTTGCACCTTCTCTTGAGTCACTTATATGCGTCCTGGGTGACCATGAGAGACTGGCCACTCTCCTGTGGGCAGTCACCCTCGCTGGTGAGCAGGAGTTTGTGGGGCCTACAGGGCTTTCGCCGCAAGCCTGAGAACTTCACCTGCCAGGCCTCTCTGGGAAGCAGTGAACCTCACTCTGGCCAGAGAGTCCGTGTGGGCCTGGGCCTGGCATGAGTAGGGCCAGCTCACTTCTGGGGCACATTCTCCTGTTGCACTGGGCCGGGGGCTCAGAAGCACAGAGTGTCCTAGGAGCCCTATCTCTCTCAGCTCTGAAATTCAAGCAGAAAATGCCCCTAGGCAGCTCACTCTTAGACTGCTGATGAGATCACCAGGGTCATCTTACAGCACGGGGTGGCTCCGGCTGTGACTTATGGCCTTTCTTTCCTGGTTACCTGGTGCTTAGCAGCCATACTTGATATATTGAAACAGCAATATTTGCCAGTTCCAAAGCCCCCACCGGGGACATAGGGTGGGCCCGCCCCCTTTACCTGGCCTCTATAGGGTTTGATTGGCAGATTTTACCAGTGCACAGGCCTGTCCCCAGGTGGCTCCAGCCCTTGAGGAGCTCCCAGCCCAATTTGGAGGTGGGATCCACAGATGATTCCAGTAGTGAGAGAGGGGCTGGGGCCAGGGGTCTACTCTGGCCCTGAGATGCCAAGGAGGAGTGTGAGGAAGAGGGGCGGTGAACTCTGCAGGACTGGCAGTGGGGTCAGATGCATGTTCCATAGAGTTCTGTCTGGCCGCAGCAAGGAGGGGGCAGGCACCCTTGAGGTGGACAGTCCAATCACAGGGAGGCCATGCACTGTGCAAGATTTGAGCCCAGCCAGGCGTTGTGCAGGACAGGCTGATGGATGTGGGCGTGGGGTGAGAGGCCTGGGGGCCCAGGCTTCAGGGTTGTATGTCTGGATGCAGGGTGGAGGAGATGTAGTTTGCAATGGGACATGGAATAAGGAAGAGGGAAAGATTGGAGTCAGAGCCTCTGGGATCCCAGAGGCCGTGGTTATACGTTTGTTTCTGTGGCCTAGGATTGAGCTAGCTGGAGAGAAAGACTCAGGAGTTGGTGCCTGGCAGGTGGGCAGTTAAGTCCCTAGGTGGGCTCTGGCACCCTCATGAGGGGAGCAGGAGGCGGCCCTTGGGGGAGATGCTGCCGGGGGTCCCTGAGGTCTGGTAAGGAGATGTACCTCCTTAGGCCATGCCTGTGTGTCTCAGCCTCCTGGAGGAAGCCCAGGGAGGGGCTGAGTGGAGGCGAGGGTATGTCTTTCTGACTTCAGGCTGGGCTGGAGAGTGGGGAGAGTTGGAGGGGCTGGCCCCTTGCATGTGCTCAAGACAGCTCCGCACAGCAAGGGTCAGCTGGGCCAGTCCGCAACCTATTCTCAGACTCTGGCCAGTGGTCCTGCCTCCTCAGGCCCCTGAGCCAAGATATCTGTAGGTCCATGGAGGTGTCTGGGCTCTGTTCCTTGGAGCAGTATGCTTGGCTCCAGGGCTGCATAGTTCCCACCTCCCTGTCCAAGGCTCAAGTCCTCATTCTCTGCATTTGCATTTTCAGATTTTACAAGAACGAGGTTCAAGGATGTGAGGAGCACAGTTTTGACAACCGAAGAAACATTTTACTTTTCCCAAGATGCAACGAACTGCCATGTCGAGGAAGCTTGGCCGTGAGAAGAAACCTGCTTTTGACAATTTCTCTAGAGATCTGGGTGTGAATCCTTTTTTGCCTCTGAGGTGGGTGGTGAGAGACAGAACCAGCTGTCCAAGACCGGGTGTCCCCACTAGGAGTTGGTGTGCTGGCTGGGTGGGTGTTCCTCTGGGGGCCTCCACTAGGTTTTTCCAAGTGCCACACAGGCCTGAGTGCTCCTGACTGACACCTTTAATCACCGAAGATCATTTAAAGGACAGCGTTCTTGGTGCTACATAAACAGTCTGGAAAAGAGCCTGGATCTCACTGGTAGCAGGTGGCTGCTGTGCTGCTCTGGGCTCTGGATATCCGATGGTCACCCATATCCCATCAGGCCCTGGTCCTCTGGTCAGGGAGTCACTCCTGGGTGTGACTGGCGGTTTCTCATAGCCTCGGGCAGCTTTTGACAGAGGTGGCGTCCTCCCCAAGGCTGGGCCTCCTTCAGAGCCGTGCTCTCCCAACCTGACCCAGCCTGGAACAGTCAAGGCTTCTCCATTTGTATTTTCCAGGCGAGAGACCTTTGCACCCCTTCTTTGCCAGTGTGGATAGACTTCCAATGTTTGTACTTTTTAGAAATGCCTAAAAGTGTTGCTGCATTTTGGATTGATCTATTAAGTCATTTAAAGGGAGGTAGAAATTTTGTCACGTCCGTCCCACCCACGGGCTTATAGGGGAGCTGGCGCCCGTCAGTCAGTGCCTTTGTCTCGCCTGGGATGGAAGTCAGGGTGGGAGGCCTGTCCACCTGGCTTCTGGAGCTGAAACTCTGGGTCATGTTGAAAATTGGATGTTTACAGCGCATCACAAATATTTCTCTTTCTTGCCAGCTTTTTCTTTTTTTCTTTTTTTTTTCTTTTTTTCTTTCTTTTTTTTTTTTTTTTTTGGTATAACTATGCAGTTCTCTCTGAAATTTCTGGGATGTTTGAGACTTCACTCACAACCTGCACGGGCTTCGCCCACCTGACGTGACATTGGAGATACTAGAATTCTTTTAAAACCCGCTATCTGCATGCTTTGAGAACAGACTTTTCTGAACTGGTTGTGGGGACTGTCAGAGTCTTGGGGACCCGCCTCAGACGAGCAGCTGTCTGCTTCCTGACCTCGGGCCTCCCGGGGCAGCTGTGCACACTGACACCGGGGCTGCTGACACGTCTCCTTTCAGATGCTGCCAGAGCCCTTTTCTTTTTTGCCAATAACCTGATTAACCAAGTTCTCCAGCACCTAGGACTTACCTCCTCCTTTTTGTAAGGTCTGTTGTATGTTAAATGTTTGGCTTTAACCGTTTATAGCAACCTTTCTATAGGGCACATTTAGCCCCTGGTGACTTGTTCTCCCTGCCGAGCCCTGGGAGGAGGGCGGCCCTCGCTGTCCTTGAGGTGTACTTGTGGGGCACCGCTGGCTGCTTAGCATCGTTAAATTTGTGACCTTGACATTATAGATAGGCTTGTGGTGTTTTTTTAATTTAAAGATATTAAGACTTAATTCACTAAAATTTATTCTAAAGGGATATTTATACTTTTATACTTTTTTAGGTATCTGTATTTTATCAGCTTACAGTTTAATGCCTAAGTTTCCCCTGAAAATAGCAAATAAAATTGTGTATTTATGAATGAGCAGAGAAACCGTTAGTGTCTTAAAATGCATGAAAAAGCTCTTGGTGGCCCCGGGCACAGTCAGTGGCCAAGGTGGAGCCGGGCTGTGCACCTGTCTGTTGCTGTCCAGCCTGGGGACTGGCGAGGACTGGGGCTGGGAGATTAGCGCAACACATGCCCATCTCCTACCTTGGCCAGGCCAGGCCTGGCCACCTCACCTGCCCCTTACTGACTCATCCCCGGGACAAGAAGACCATCTTTGAGTGACTTTTTTAAAAGTACTTATGCCTCATCAAGTGGAGCATGTCCACCTGTCTTGTCTCACACTCTGGCCAGAAGCGCTCGTTTCACATTCCTCCAAATCCTAACTCCCCCCACCCCCATAGCCTCTCTGGCTTTCCCTGGTGGATGGATGCTCTGTGAAAGCTCCTGGGATGCCCTCCACACTTTGGGGAAATTCATGTTTCTGTGTCTCCTGGAGAGCTCTGGCTCCCTGAGGCTGGCTAGAATGGTCCTTGACCCCAAAATGCTGGAGTCTCAGGCTTCTCAAACTTCCAGCCTTGTCAGAGTATCCATCTTGTTTCTAGGTGTGCAGCCAGCTTGACCGGGGGTCCCAAGGTCCCGGGGAGATTGCTGTCCTGCCTGCCCAGGTTGAGGATGGCAACTGCCTGCTTGGGGGCTGGACTCTTGGGTGCTCAGGGTACAGCTTGGGACACATGGAAAAGGACTCCAAGTTCTTCAAGGAGTTTGCTTTCAGAATAGACTAAATTTGGCATCTCCCAGCTTCCCAATGCCAACAACAAACCTGGACGTGCCTCTAGTTCCCTCTGCCAGGCAAGTATGTGGGCGAGGCTCCAGAGCATCTCAGGTGTCCCCATCAAAGCCCTGAGCTTGTCTCCTGTGCAAGCAAAAGACTGGAAAAGAGACAGCTATCCAAACTGGGTCCTGAAGCTAAGGAGGGAGCCCTGTCCCTTGGACATCGTGGCATAGCCTGCCCACCGTGGAGGGTTCTGGGAAAGGGCAAGGGACACAGTTATTGGGGCAGCCTCAGGGCCACCAGCCCTATAGCCCCAGAAAGCCAGAGAGCAGGACAGAAGAGGGAGGTGGGCGCTTGGCATATGCAGGCTCCCTGTGTGGGTTCTTAGCTGCTGAACCTCCCCTAGAGCCTATGACCAGAACCTTCCAGGGACTTGCACAAGGGCAGGCATTACCCCTCACCACCGCCACTACCTTGCCTCTATCCCTTGCATTTACTTGTGTCCACCCAATAGGTGCTTCTGGCATCTTCCATCCTCTCCAGAGCTAGTGGCAGTGGCTGGCTGACATCCCACTGCCCATCAGTCACTGAGCCTGACCGAGGCAATAAAGGGCTGAGCCCATAGTGCAGCAGGAGTAGCGCCACCCCAGCACCTGGAGTGAGCCACGCTTTCCTAAGACAAACCAAATCTGGACACTGGTGCACAGTTCCCAGGTTGGGAGGGGGGTCTCTGGTTTGGGAACTTTGATTTGTATCCCCTTTGCCTTTCCCTCCTCCATGCCTTCTGAGCACCTGAGCCCTGGGTAGTGGCATCGGGCCTGGGGCTCAGTGCCTGTCCTGTGACATCAGAGCCATGACTGACCTCTGCTCGTTGAGGCCAGAAGGGGTCTAGGGTCCTGGTCTAGCAGTTTTCCTTCCTGGGGCTGATCATGCTTATGTGTGCATGTGTATGGCATGTGTGTGGATTTCCAGGCTCGGTTGTGGCTCCCAGGAAGGGTGTCTGATTGCCTTCTCTTCCTTCACCTATAGGCTGTTATGATTGCTACAAGGTTATGATTGCTGCAAGGTGAGTGGGGGCCCACTGCCCTCCACCCACCTTTGGGGCATCAGTCTCTGTTCTTCCCGCAGCTGGCGGGGCCCTGGTACCAGCCTCCCACGCACCTGGCAGATGGCTCTAAGGTGCTGTGTGGTGGCGGTTTGGAAAGTCGTGTCTGAGCTGTTTCCCCACCCACGTGGGAGAGGGCACCCGTGACAGCCGGGGACACATCTCTCTTTAACCTCCTTTCACAACATTAAGCCTGCCGCAAACTGTGAATGGCATGAAATAAATCTGCTTTCCCTTTTAATCCCGTGGTCTCTGCATGAGTTTGCTCTGTCTCTCCACAGCTATCGGGTTGAGCATCTGCCCTGGGTCTGGGCAGGGACAGTGTTGGGGTAGGGGAATGTGTGGGATGGGGCAGCTTGCAGCAGCCCAGTGGCTGCATCAGGGCCCCTACCCAGGACCCCAGACTCACTTTCCCAGCCCATCTGGGTGGGGTGTCACTGGGGGTTAGGCTGCCCCAGTGTCTGTGATCCTCCTCCATTAGCCTCTCAACCTGACCAGACCTCTGTCCTGCAGTAGGAGGATCGGGGGGTGATAGCGGACCCCAGGGCACTCAGAAAGCAGGGACAGCAGGTAGGAGGAGGCAGAGATGGGGTGGCTAGTCCTCCTAGTGGAGCCTGGTGTTTGGCCATCTCCGAGCAGTCAGGTTTCGTTCCGGCTTCCCCACAGAGGCTGCAGAGGGGCCTCCCTCCAGGGACCACCTAATCTCTACCCCACCACCACCATGGAACTGAGGCTTTTTATACCCCCAGAGCCAGGTTGAGGTGTCGTCCAGGCCTCAGGACACCCACAGCTTGGTTCCACACCCAGTCCCCCTGTCTAAGCCTTGGTTCGCCTGCTGCCCCCTGAGGGACTTGGAACCCATCTCTGGTCTAGAGAAGGAGGGCGGCAAACAGCCTGGTCAGTCCCTGGAGGGTCACAGAACAGCCAGCAGTGAAGTGGGGCCCCTGTGAGCCTCTACCAGTTGCTGCACCTCCTGGTCCTTCCTGTCTGGAGTCAGGAATGCGTCTGGCAAAGGAGCACAGAAGGGAATTCAGAATTTGTTCCCACTTTGTCCCCATGGCTGGTCCATAGCAGGGGCTTGCTAAGTGCTTATTGATTTATTCCATAAATAATCCACGTCTGCTTTCTTCCTGGCATTAGGCAGGCAAGCTGTGGCTGTGTGTACACAAGCAGGTGTGTGCATGCACTTGCATATGTGTGTGTTTCTGTGTGCATGGGTGTGTATGTGCATGTGTTGTGTGCATGGGTGTGAACATGTGAGTGGAGGCATGGATGTGTACAGGCAACAGTAGAAGAATCCCTGCCCTCCTAGGAGTCTCAGCCAGTCCGTGCATGGCAGGTGAACCCAAGTACCCTTTGAGAATCGGCCCACTTGGGGAGCTTACCACCTGGCTGCAGAAGAGGCCTGCTGTGGCCAGCCTGTGAACCTAAGCCCGCCCTATGGGCATCTGCACCATCACAACAGGGCCAGAGCACACTGGGGGCCTAAGCTCCAGAGACCTGTTTATGCCAGATTCCTGGTGGTGGCAGGCTGAAACAGGGCACACTGGGAAGGAGAGGTGGGTTTAGGGAGATTGTGTGTGGTTGCTGATGACAGGTCGAGGCCTGAGAGGGTGGGGCCCCAGAGCTGGGACCAAGCCAGGCAGCAGGCCTGGGGTGGGGGCTCTCTGCAAGATTCCGGCTCATTTCTGAATTTTGGGGAGCAAGACGGCTCTTACACAAACCATTAAAGGCACCAAGTCTGACCTGAACCCTGAACCCTGTGGAAGGAGGAAAGAAGGGATCCGAGCCCAGGGAGCTGCCAGAGCCTCAGCCTTCACAGCCTCAAGTGGCCTGGGTCTTGCCTTTGTGTGACACCTGTCACAGCTCTGACTGCCCATGCAGTGTGTGGATTTGATAAGGCCACTATGGCCCTTGCATTCCCAAGCTCTGGGGAGGTCCAGCCTCCTGCGGCACTGGGTCTACAGGGCTCCAGTGGAGCTGTCCCCAGGCAGTTTCCTGGGTGGGGTTGGAGCCTAGGAAGGAGGTGGGCAGACACAGGAGCCCATGGCAGGATCCACATCACTGCCTCGCCCTGCTGCACCCTCTGGTACATTCACCATCTACTGAGTCACCCCTGAGAAGCAGGTGGGAGCGCCGTCCTGGGTTATAGGAGAAAAGCCAGCTCAGAGAGGGCAGTGAGGCCTCCACACCCCGTAAAGCCCTCTTCCTCCAGGACCCTGTGCCAGGCCCCCATTCTTTTTTTTGGGGGGGGGTCTATCGCTGTCCCTAGTGCCCAGTCTGGGTGCCTCTCAGCAACATGGTGAGGGTCGCATTGGCAAGGATAATGAGCAGGGAAGCTGCCCGTGAGTTCTGGGGACAGGTGTCATGGGATCCAGTGACATCCAGCTTCCAGTGTTCCTGCTGCAGCTCTCTTCCCACTGTGAGCCTCACCCTCCATGTGCTCCAACCCTCCACATGCCCCCACTCAGCCCTGTCCCCAACTCACAGATTCTCAGTACCCCACCCCCATCTGGTGCCTGTCTACTCCCCTCCCGCTGAGGGTCCACACCCAGGCAGCTGGCACTGAGGTTGGGTTTTTATTAGAGGGTGAACATAAATAAAAATAACTGGGCATTTGAAAGAAAGGAGAATCAGAGCTATTTACAAATGTACACGTAGGCCCTGAGGCTATGGTCACCCACCTGCCTGAGTGGGGCTCAGAGGCAGGTGAGCAGGGCGGTGAGGACCAGGAGGATGGTGTGGGCTGCCAGGCAGGGCGCAAAATTCTGATCAAGGGGCTGCTGGACCCGGGGTTTCCGCTGCTGGCCACCTGACCTGGCCTGTTGGAACTGCAGTTCTGGGATAATCTGATGGATCCAGTTATGGTGGGAGGTGATCCGGATGTAGACACCTGGACGGTTCCGGCGGGCACAGCCCTCACCCCAGCTGATCACTCCAGCCTGAAGCCATGACTGGTCCACAAAGCATACCAGAGGGCCCCCCGAGTCACCCTGTGGAGGAAGTAGAGGAACTGTCAGCCCACAGGGACCCAAGAGCCAGCAGGTACACAGGCACACAAAGCTGTCTTCCTCCCTTTGTTCTTCTCCTCAACTCAGCCCTAGGAATGTCCCTGCCCAGCTCCCCTCACATCACTGGCTGGCCCTTCCTTTTCTGGCCTGGGGTGCCCATTTCTTAGCATCCCCAGACCATCTGCTCAGAGGGGTATGTTGAAAGTATATTTTCCTGGGCCAAACTGCAGACCTACTGACTCCCCTGGGTGGGGGTCCAGGGATCTATCTGCCTTTCCCATCTGACTGAATGCACAGCTCTGGTCTGGACTGTGGGCCCACCTACTGGGGCCTCAACCAGGCCGGGCTAGCTCCCACCTTGACCTGGGCCTAGGGAGGAGCAGGGCTCAGCCTCTGGCGCAGCCCATCCCAGCCTGTACCTTGCAGGCATCCTTCTTGCCCTCAGCGAAGCCAGCACACAGCATGTCGTCCTTGATGGTTTTTGGCTGGAAGTCAGACTCAGTATCTTTGCTGTAGAGTAGGTTGCACTTGGGCGTGTCAATGATGGGCACGGCAAGTTTCTGCAGGATTCGAGGGTTGGGCAGGCGGTCTGCAGAGGAGTGAAACACCCTGCATCTTAGCAGACAGTCTTACCAAGGACCCCATGGCCCTGGGTTCTCGAGAATCACAGCTGTCGCTCCCCATTTCTTGCTTGGTTTTAGACCTCTTGGCTCAGGGCTTTGTGGGACAATTCCTCCTTCCCTCCTTCCATGCACCAGGCTGGGCTCTTTCTGTCCTCTCTCCACTTCTCCATGGCTCCTCCTTCTAAATCTGCTGCCTCTCCCATACTCACTCCCCCCATTTCAGTAGACATCATGTGTACCAATATCAACAAAAAAAATTGTCAGTTCAAAGTAAACCCCAACCTTCCTGGGATCATCTCTAGGTATATCCCCCATTTTCTTCTGCTTCTGCCCCATTACCTTGCTCACTGGGGCTGCCCCAGCCGGTGACCCAGCATTTCATGCCACTCTCAAAAGTGACCGAGGGGTCAGGCAGGCACACAGGGAGGATATAGTTGGTGAAGGTCACAGGTGTATCCAGTTCCACCAGGGCCACATCAGCACTGGAGGCCATGCCCTGGTACAGCGGGTTGCTCTCTACTCGCTTCACCCGGGTGTACACGGCATGCGGCCCTGGCTTCACCAGCTGCCGTGCCCCCAGCAGGACCCGGTACAGGGATGTTTCAGAGGTGCTGGTGGGAAAGAGCAGAGAGCTGATGTGAGGCAGCCCCTCTGGGGCTTCGAAGGGGATGTTGCTGGAGGTTAGCTGGGGAAGGGAAAGAGTGAGGAGTTGGTGGTGGTCCTCTGCTGCCACATACCTCCCTCCTGTGTTCCGGGTTTACTGCCTGACATCTCTTTGTACGATATCTTCAAAAAAATCTCCAGGAGGACACACATCAGGGTGGGGTGGTTACGGGTGCATAAGCTAAAGTGGCTTTAATCTCTGACTTTAATTTCCAGCTTCACCCCTGGCCAGCTGGGTGACCTTGGGCAAGTCACTTGTCAAGTTCTCTGTGACTCAGTTTCCTCAGCTGTGAAGTGGGGACAGTAACAGCCCCTACTTGAAAGTCTTGCTGTGAGGGGTGAAGAAGATAAACACCCAGGCGGTGCAGCTGGGGGCCAGCCAACTCCGGATTGGCCCGGCCCTGCCCATGAGCCTTGGTCAAGCGAACTACTCCCTCTGAGCCTGTATTGCTAAATTTAAGATGTGAGATTTTAAAGGAATTGCAGAGCTGTGGTGGGGCAACAGCTGAGGTTCTTGAGAAACCTTGAAGGTCAGGGGCCACGAGGTTTGCAGTGTGGCAGCAGGGATGGGTGGCCTGGCCCTTCGGTCAGGGATAGCATGATGAGGAGGAGGAAGGGACATTCTACTCCAGTCCTTGGGCTCATCTGTAACCAGAGTCCCAGCTGGAAAAGGGAGTGTCCTGGATTTGAGGTGTGGGAGGAGGGATCAGGGCCAGGGCTAGGGTGTGGGAGGAGCCTGCCAGCCTTTGCAGGCACAGGGCGCCAGGCTTGGCCAGGCACCTCACTGGTGAGACAAGCAGTGGACCTCTCTGCTGGGCTTTGGGGAGCAAGGGCTAGCTGGGAAGCAGTGATTACAGCTGGAAGGCAGAGCAGACAAAGGAGATCAGTGGTGAGGGAGGGAGGGGGGCTTGGCCAACTCACTTGGAGAAGCAGTGCGCTGCAGTGAGGACCCACCGCTCTGTGATGAGGCTGCCCCCGCAGAAGTGGCTTCCATTCCGCTGGATGCTGACTTGCCATGGCCACTCACCCTCCAAGGCATCCTGCCCGCCCACCATCCGGTTCAGCATCCTTGGGTGCCCGCAGACTAGGGTAACACAAGGCAGTGCTCACTGGAGGCTGGTTCCATGGCCGATTCCCTACCCCAGCCCCACATTCCAGCTTCCTCTTTCTGCTCAATTCAGGGCTCTCCCTGCCCCTGACCTGCTTGGGATTGGGCAGGGGCGGGGGGTGGGGGAGGTCAGGCTCTGACACAGGCAGACACTTCTTAGCTGTGAGAAAGACCCCCCCACCCAAACGGGCCTCATGCCCCTCACCCGTAAAATATTGTAGTGAGAGTTGAGAGAACACATGTAGAGGTCTTACCCCAGGACTTGAAAAATAGGCTCCTGGACGGACAGTGGATATTGGAAGGGTCCCACATGGGATAGGTAATCCCAAGGGAGTCTGTTATTATTACAGCAGAATAATCAACAGGTACTATCCTTAGCTTCCTGTCACTTTTTCCTGTCCCCATCTCCATGCTTCATGCCTCAGTGGTCCTCTTGGGCTATCAGACATCCTTCTGTCTGGGCTCCAGTTCTACCAAGCCACAGCTTTCCCTTACTTTGGAATTCCCCACGCCCTGCCCATTTATTCTGGGTCTCCTCCCAGGTGTGTGTGAGAGCTCCTGGCCAGTCTTCCAGCTCTCAGACAAGCCCGCTTCTGTCCCCCAACCCAAGGGCCATGTTGCTTACCGCTCGATGCCTTGGCCTCCTGAGTCCCTGGAAAAGAGAAAAGGAGGTGGTCAGTCAACTTTGCCAAAGCCAGGGTCCGCTCCTCCTGTTCCCACTGCTGGTTGACTTGGCCCTCCTCTATTCCATACCCAGCCCCCTAACGACTCAGGACAGTCCACAGAGGGACCCAGCAGGGGCAGCCAAGGGCCTTCAGTTTCCCCCACAGGCCCTCCCTTTGAGGTCTGCAGGCCCAGGCCTATGGGCCAGAGCTTATCTGCAAGGATAAACAGACTCCTTGCTGTACAAGGAGCCAGTCAGAAGATGCCAGTGATGGGACCCCCATCATGGCTTGACTCTCCCGCTTGAGACAGGGTGGTTCCTCTCATCCCTGCAGGGGTCTCTTCCTCCACACCCCACACCCATCCTTGTCTGGAAGCTCTGGGGAGAACCCAGCCTTCAGCCCTGGTGCTGTGGGGTCTGCATACCACCCTTTAGACAGCCTGGAGTTGAGCTGAAGGGAGAGGCCCTGGAACTGCCTCTGCATTTCAGAGGTCTGAATCTTCTCACATGGTCTGTTCTGAGGAGCAAGTCTCCAATCTAACTCCAGTCCTGAGGCTATGGCTCAGCCCCACAGGTCTCAGGGGAAGGAGAGACAAGCCAGCCAGCAGTCTTAATGAGTCAGTCTTCCCAAGATTCCAGATTCCCAAGAGCCGACCCTCTCAGGCATTCCAGCATGCTCTACCAGTGGAGCCCAAGACACTCTGCTGGGCCATGGTGCCCTGGGGTTGGGGAGGTGAGGGGACAGGCAGAGCGATGGGGATAGGGCTGTTTTTGAGGCTCCATCTCCCCAGGATCCATTGCCTCACACAGTGTCTCTGGACACAGGCACAGTGGCTGCTACTAGGCCTTTGCAGGAACCTCTGCCACAGCCTTGAGACCACAGCCAGGGCGACAATCCCCAGTGCAGTGCCAGCAATACTCTGGAAATACCTGCCCCTCGAGAGAGGTACCGCCGTTCGGCATATTCATTGGGGGCAGATCTGATCAGAGCTAGGGGATCAAGACAGCCTCTCCCCACCTCAGCCCTTAGCATTTCTGTACCCCAACCCCTTTTTGGGCCCAGAGGGGGGGGGGCAGCTGTTTTTTGGGACCTCTGTTCTTCTAGTCAGACCCTAGTCCAAGGGGTGTACTCCCCAATGCTGAGGGGTCGGGGTTAGACAATGAAACAGCGGGGGCGGGGGGTAGGGGGGAGCTGTAGGTGTGGCAAGAAGAGGAAGTGGACACTGGGGAGCTCAGAAGGCACAGGCAGAACTGGTCACCCTTCAAAGTAGGAGTGCCAAGCAGAAGTGTGGGGACAAGGGTGGGATAAGGCCAGGCAAGCGATGAGGACAGGAAATCTGCCCTGGACTTACTGCTCTCGGATTTGTGTTCACAAGGCATCCTTTAAAAATGCAAATGCCCCCCCGGGGAAGGCTACTCGTCTTAGTACAGTATAATTTAGTTAGATTGCTAGCACCTGACCCCCTGCCCTTTCTAAGGCCTGATGTTTCTGTTTGCGCACGCACAGTGCTCCGTTCACCTGTCTGTACTCACTGGCACTAAGGTACTTACAGGCTCGTCCTCTTCCTGTGGGAATTTCCCTGAGCATTGTCCTGGTTCTCCCCACAGTCATTCCCCATTCCATACACGCAGATGGATCCAGGGTCCACTCCCAGGATCAAGTGCACATGCCTGCAGCCTGGCACATGCCCCTTGAGGCTTTGCAGGCTTCCTCACCTCAGCCTCTGAGGAACTCTACTTCTCATTCCTGCTGAGTTCGCTGGCCTCTGAGGGTTTGCGCACAACACCCCACTGTCTAGAGGCCCTTTACTCCTAGTTACTACGTGTCCAAATCCTACAGGTCCTAATTCAGATTGAGGCCTAACTGAACTGCGGCTTCCTCTGTGCAGCTCTCCTTGCTTGCACTGTCTGGAAAGCCTGGCTCCTCCTAAGTTCTTGGTCCTTCCTCTGGGTCTCACAGAGTTCTTCCCACCTCAGTCACCCTGGAGGTAGGATTGCTTGTCTCACCTATGGGCTCAGGAGCTCCTTGAAGGCAGAGCCCACGTCCAGGAGGCTGAGTCAAGGGGACATAGAGGGACAGAAGGAGAGCAGCTGGAGGGGCTGGTCTGACCAGGAAGGGGTGACGCAGAGACCTGGGCTCTGCAGAGTGGGGGATGGATAAGTCAGCCAGGGGGTCAGGACCTTCCTTTGGGCCGTGGTGGAGGTTTGGGTGGTGGGAATGGGAGAAGCCTAAGCCTTCAGGAAGGAAAAGCTAGATGTGGGGGTGAGAATGGCATTGAAGGAGTCAGGCCTCTGGTCACAGCTGTTTGTAAGTCAAATGCAGGCTGCTGTTTCCACTTTGGCAATGACCTTGGTTACTTAACCTATTGGGAGTGATCATGGTGTTACATCCTCTAGTAGAGGTGGGCTCCCTCAAAGAGCGTTGTTATCCTTGTGCCAGGATGCCAGGAGGGGAACCTAGGGAGGCTGGCCCTCTCCACGAAGGTGCCGCCCTGGTGACCTCCAACCCCTGATAGGAAGCGTGGAGCCACGGCCAAGTTTGAGCCTGGGGTGACCCAGGTTGGTCCTGGGAGGTGACTCGAGGACAAGGAAGTGAGGTGGTAGCCAAGCTGGCCAGGCTGGCCCAGGAATGTGGGAAGGTTTCCCAGGCAGAGGGCAGCCTGCCTGGCCGGGAAGGGCCTGGCAGGTGTGGCTCCCTGGCTCGCACCTGCTGACCCTGACCCAGGAATGAAAGACAGGACAGGGGTGCAGGGCCTGCTCCTCCCTATATCCTCCCTCTCTAGTGGGAACAGGAGCCTCTACCCCTTTCCCCGACCTTCACCCTCACTTCCCACTGAGTCCCCCCAGCCAGTCTCCTGGGACTCACTGGCTCAGGCAGCAGCCCTGCCACCCCTCTTCGGAGACCCAGCTGATGGCAGTCCTGGGATTTGGAGCCCAGTGGCTCTTGAATTCAGGTCCTGCATACATGCAGCCTGTGTCTTCATCTAGGAGATGGGGAGTGGCCTGACGGGAAGAAGCAGAGGCAACAAGCCCAGTGCTTGGCCAATGAACTTCAAAGCAAGGTGGAGGGAAAGAAGCAAAGCCCCTGCCCATGTCACTGCCTCAGGGGTCTTCTTGGGCCTGCACCCACATTCCCGTCCTGCCTTCCCCACTTCACTCTCCCAGGTGGGACATCTGGACCTTCCCACCCACCTGGGAGGCCACACCACTGGAGCGGGGAAGGGAGGCCTATGCCACAGTCCCAAGCCTGGCCAGATTGTTGGAAGCTTAGCTAGAGCTCTAGGCAGGGCAGAGGGGCCCCTCTGGGAGGAGCGGACTGACTTCCTGCAACATCCAAAACTCACCGAACCGCAGCAGCAGCAGGAGCAGGGCCATGGCCGGCAGCTGCCTCATGATCTTGAGCCTGGCTGGGGTGCCAGGTGGGGGACAGTGATGGTGGGAGCTCCTGGAGCACTAGAGTGAGGTGCCAGCCTCCATGAAGTGGGGTTTTATTCTGGAGGTGAGTGTCAGCTTGGCTATGCTGCCCAACCTGTTGGCCTGGCCCGCCCAGGTACTGTTGGCAGGAAGGAGGCACCCCAGAACCCCGACTCCTCCATGACCTGGCCCTGAACTCCTGAACCCCAAGGGGCCAGACCCTTCACCCTAATATGCCTTAGAGTGTTGGGACCAGGGTGCAGCTGTCCCATTTGGGTGCTTATGGCTTGGGGTTCTGCCTGTCACCATGAACTAACCACAACCCTCCCCACTGACCACAGGCCTCACATAAGTTGGTTGCAGTCCACCCACTAGACTGTGAGTGTTTCATTCATTCATTTGTTCATTCATATTTATTGAACACCTGCTATGTACCAAATATCAGTAAGCCAGAGTTTTGGCTGTGGCTTACACTAATGGGGGGCAGACAGGGAAAAGTCCAGGTCACCAGTGCTTATGGAACAAACGAGCAGAATGAATCAGGACGTGTGTGTTTGGGGGGTCCCTAGCTGACCCCAGTGCCCCTCAAGGGCCTTCGTCCCTGGAAACTGGGTCCTAGAAGCCCCCACTCAAACCTGCGGTGCCAGGACCATCCCCAAGGTGGCCCCAGTCCCGTTCCCGGGGCTGCACCCTCCTCCCTGAGACCGGGGGCGGTGTGGTGGAGGGGGCTTCCCAGAACCTGCGGGCCGGGGCGGGCGGGGCGGAAGCTGGTTCTGGGAAGGCCGGTCCGGGGTGACCGTCGCTGGAGTCCCTGCCCTGGGCGCGGCCTCTCGGGATCCTGGACGTGCGGCCGCAGCGGCGGAAGCTTCTCGGGGAGGAAGTTATTTGGGACACTGGGCTGACGTCAGAGCAGAAGTCTGGGCTCTGGCGGCCACACCCCGCTCAGGCCGCAAGGTCAGGGTGGGGGCGAAGCCCTGGATAAGGTCCAGAGATTCTCGGATGAGGTCTGGGATGGGGGCTCTGGATGGCAGGCAGAGACTGCCTCAGTTTCCCCGCCTGCGCAATGGCTGCGTATGTGGATAAGGTGTGCTGCGGGGCGCCGCAGGATGTAGTGGGGGCCGGGGTCGCTGGCCTTTGGGCCGGGCTGGGTTCCGGCAGCCCCCGGCCCCTCTGGTCCTCGGTCTTGGCAGGCGCTCCTGGTCAGCGCAGCCCAGCCCTCTAGTGGCCGCCGGCAGCAGCGTCGCGCGGGCCCGGCAGGATCCGTGCAGCCAGCCGGGTCTCTCCGGACTGTCACTCCACTTCTCCAGCAGCGCTTCCACAGGGAGGGCCCTCACTCTCAGTTTGAGACTGCCATCAGGGTGCTGGCCTGCCTTCTCTTGTCCCTTGCCTTCCCTGTCCTTCCTACGCACCCCACCCGCGTTGTCTGGGCGAGCTGGGTCACCTGTGGGGGTTGCAAGGAGTGAAGGAAGCGCAGATTGTGGTGGGGAGAGAGATTCCAGACTCATTCGTTCACTCGTTCGTTTTTCCGGAAGTATTTTTTGAGCACATTTGGTGCTCAGCACTGTTTCAGGGGAATATCGAGGTGAACAAAACTCTCCTCAGCTTACGGTGTGGAAGAGACGGCAACACAATTTAAGGGGTAGAATACCTAATCACAAACTATGGAAAGTGTTTTAAAACGCCTGGGGGTGGGGCACATTTCTCCAGGCCCCTGAAGATCAAGTCTTCTATTTCAGAGGGGATTCAAACTCTTTCCAGCCAACTGCTTCCTCTCAGGCACATTTTTCAGTTTTCTCTGCCTTTCTTTTTTTTTTTTTTTTTTAAGTCAATTCTAAGGGAGCTCTGCCTTAAAATCAAGTAAGCAACAAAAGATAAGATGTGATCAGAAAGTGAGGATGCCAGAGAAAGTCGGGCTCTGAGGAAGTCACAGTGGATATCACAAAATAAAAGAGGTGGCCCATAAACTAAAAATTGCAAGCAAAATTGGTTACAACATCAAAATGCAAACAACAGGGAAAATATTTACGGGAAATGTGGCAAAGTATCAACACTGTAATTGTCCAAAGTGCTCAAGAAATTGATCAGAAAAACACTGAGATCCTTAAGATGAAATGAACCAAAGACACATACAAGTCACCGAAGAGGAAATCAATTTGGTTAATAGACTTACTGAGAAGGGTTCAGCCTCAGTAATTAAGTGAATGCAAATCAAAGCCAAGGCAAAGAGATGCTAGTTCTCCTGTATGGAGTTAGCACAGCACTGGAAGAATGCTATTAGTCAAGGCTGTCAGGAAGTGGGCCAGTTGGTGGGCATGTAACTGGCACAGCCCTTTTGTAAATCAGATTGCCAGTCTGTGGCTTCAAGCTTTTTTAAATAGTTATTCCCATCGATTCAATGACTTCACCATGGGAAGTCTAGCCTAAGAGGGATAATATAGAAAAAAGCATTATGATCAAAGGCATTAGTGGCCAGGTTATTTATATTTGCAAAACAAAAAACCCAAAACACACAAGAATAAAACACTAGTTTGGTAATGGTAAATAAAACATTTTCTGAATAGAATTCATAAAAATGACATAAAAATGAAGATTGGGTAACTCTGGAGAATGCTCACAATATAAGGGGAAATAAAAAAGGACAGGTATGAAGATTTGTAGAAAGTATGAAAAAATTTTTTAATTTCAAAGGAGCAGCAGCAACATCCAAAAGAAAAGGTGGCAGAATGTTCTTCAGTGATCAGCTAGGAGTGGTTCTGTAGTCATGTGAATTTCTTTCAAAAGCAGGTGACAGGAACTTAAGACTCATGGAACATAAAGGATATTCATGGGACCTTTGCTCCTGGTTGGTGGAACCCAGTTGGTAGGACCTTCCTGCAATGCTCCAGTTGAAGGAAAAGCTAGCTTCAGGACCCAGGATGGTGCTGACAACCTCCCTTCTAACCCCCAGGACACTCTTCTCTCTGGCGGTGCCTACATTCTCTAAACCCTAAGATGACTACCTGAGCTGGGAAAGTGGCTACCAGCTAAAGTCTATTCCTTAAGGAATGGCAGCTAAGAGGGCTAGAGCTCCTCCTCTGCCTCTGTAGAAAGATTGTTCATTCAGTGTGAACAGTCCCAGGGAAGGAGACTAAGTGGCCCAGCTTGACTCCTGGCCCAATGATTGATCCAAGCTGGTCATATGGCTACCATGTGGCCACAGGACAGAATTTGTTAGAAGAAAGGAGAAGGAAAGAAAGATGTTGATCAATGAGAAGCAATAATCACCCACACTCTCAGTAAAATGTGAGAGTGAAATAAAGACATTTTCAGACATGATGTCTCAAAAAATTTAGCCTCCATGCACCATTCTTGAGAAGCCACTAGAGGAGAATGTTCTCTGACTAAAGAAGGAATAAACCAAGAAAATATTAAATGTGGGCTGTAGAAAACAAAGATCTAACACAGAAGAGAAGTGAAGGGAATCTCCAAGATACTAATGAAGATTCTGGAATGACAGCTGTGCCATGAACAGAGAACAATGAGTCCTCATTTGAACACCGTGACACAAAAAACAGGAATGCTGACATTGTCATCATCATGTCCTCTGCCATTGTGCTATCTTTCAATCTGAATGATGTGCTCTGTCAAAACAAGATGTAAATGAAAAAAGAGGAAGACATGAGACCAAGAACATAGAGAATCAAAACCAGGAGAAAGGCAAATGGAATTCTAAGGATGACACCTAAAGGGACATCTCAAAGATAAGGAAAATGGGATCTGAAGGAGGGATGCAGTAGAGAAGAAAAAGGAAGTGATACAGTTCCCTAATGGGATTGACCTTGTGGAGAATTGGAAAGTCTGGGTAGGTACAAAAGAAATGAACAGCAATAAAAGGGCAATTATTAACTTCAGGAAAAAATTAAGAAAGCAAATAAACATAGTTTACTATAAGGCTTGGCCAGCACTCCAAAAGTCTCATCCCATTATGGCATCAGCCAGACTCGAGGTCCAGGATGTTGTCAACTTAATCAGATTCAGGAGCAGATGAGGCTTCTTCAGCATGGTCCCTCTCAATCTGAAGCACTATGAACTGAAGAGTTCACTCGGTCCACTCAACATACGATGGTGAGGCAGAGACTGCTAACCACAATAGATAACCCCCCACATAGAAATCACTAGTCCGTAGCATTTCTGAAATCCAACTAGGCACATGCTGCTACTTCTTCCTACTCTGGGACAAGGAATGCGTGTTGTGTAAAGTCACTGAGAG
Organism: Rousettus aegyptiacus; assembly: GCF_014176215.1. Taxonomy (NCBI): domain Eukaryota; kingdom Metazoa; phylum Chordata; class Mammalia; order Chiroptera; family Pteropodidae; genus Rousettus; species Rousettus aegyptiacus. Next base: position 14,740,219 of record NW_023416311.1, on the reverse strand, counting down.
TGGTTCTTCATGATTCTTAGCTCTACCCTCTGGGCTTTTGGCTCTGGCTTCTGAATCATCCATCCTTTTCCTTAAGAAATGGTTCATGTCTGTAGTTGAATAGCTTTCTCTGCCAACCTGCTTCTTGTCTATAGAAAGTTGGAAATCTAAAGAACTATTCTTTTCAGTTCAAGCTCATATAATTAAATGACTTCTTATCAGAAATAATGGAGCCCAGAAGACAATAAAACATCTTTAAAGTGCTGAAATGATGATGATGATGTCAACCCATAATTTTATAGTCAATGAAAAGATTTTTCAAGAATTGAGGAGAGTAGACAATTTCAGATAATTGAAAACTAAGAATTTATTGCTGGTAGGCCCATAGTACAAGAGAAGTTAAAGGACGATTTCAGGTAAAGGTAAATGATCCCAGGTGAAACTATAGATTTTCAGAAAGGAATGAGGAGCACTAGTAATGGACTATATGTAGGTAAATGTAAAATATTGTTTTTTTCCTCTTAATTTCTTTAAATTAATATATGAGTGTTTAAAGCAAAACTTATTTTGTGGGGTCTGTAACATATATAGATATATTGCATTTGACACCTATGTATATTGTATGAGATGAGGTACATAGGCCTATAAAATTGCAAATTTCATACATTTTATATGAATGGTACAATATTAACTTTAAGTAGATTGTGAAAAGTTAATAATTTCTACTTTTTACGTTTGTTATTGGGGCATCCCATGTGTTCAAATTAAACTCTCAGTAACTGATATCCTATTACGAGCCTGATGTGTTAACTTCTCAGAAGACACCCAATACAGTGGATTTCAAGAATTTTCACCCTGGTTAAAAATTATTTTAAAAGTGTGTGCCTGTAATTTATCTTTGACTCTGACCCAAATAAGAGATGAAACAGTCCATCATCAAATTTTTTGGGGGGGAGGGAGTCAAATGAAAAATTTATTAGAAATAGGGTAACACTCCACAGACAGATATGTTCTCCTCTGAGACAGAGAGTGAGAGGGACCAAGAGAGGCTTGAAAAGATAGTGCATGTGTGTGTTTGTAGGGGTAGGGGAGGATGTCCATCAATTTTTAAAACCTACTTGATAAATTAAAGTTGGCCAATCTGATCCTTAACACTTATTTTCCTAATCAGGCTGAGCTGGATAAAAAAGTGAATACAAAATATGTTCTACCTATTTTTCACAATAGCTGTGATCATTCTCAGACCATTCTGCCCTTCTCCACTGTTTGATATTCAGGTGCTTAAATACTGACTCAGAACCATTATTCTAAACTCATATCCAACTAACCATACCTCACGGTCAAACGTGGTACTTTAGGGGCTTGTTTTGAAGGAGGTGGTCAAGAAATTCTAATGAGGAAAATGATGCACACCTGGATGAACTGAGAAGGTGCTGATGGAAGAACAAGGGCAGATATCACATAGATGTGACCTGTCACCTACTGGTTTAATGAAAATTGGTTTTGTTATGTCATTCCACCAAAAATTACAGAACCTATCAACAATGTTAAGTGAGGACTGTACTGATTTCATTCCCTTTGGATCTATATCCAGAAGTGGGATTGCTATATTATATGGTAGTATTATTTTAATGTTATCATTAATGTTTTTAGAAACATCCATTCTATTTCCCATGTCTCTATCAATTTACATGCCCACCAACATTGTACAAGGATTCACTTTTCTCCATGCCTTCAGCAACACCTGTTAGCTCTTGTCTTCTTGATAATAGCCATCCTAACAGGTGTGTGAGGTAATATCTCATTGTGGTTTTGATTTGTATTTCCCTGATGATTGGTGATGTCGAATACTTTTTCATATACCTGTTGGCATTGTATGTCTCCTTTGGAAAAATGTCTATTCAGGTCTTTTTCCCATTTTTAATTGGATGATTACTACTACTACTACTACTACTACTACTACTACTACTACTACTACTGAGTTATGTGAGTTTCTTATATTTTTTTGGATATTATCTCCTTATGTATATGTTTTCCAAATATTTTCTTTCATTCCTGGTCTTTTTTATTTTGATTGTTTCCTTTGCCATGCAGAAGTTTTTAAATTATATAGTTTCATTTGTTTGTTTTTGCTTTTGTTGTCAGTGCTTTTAGTGTCAAATCCAAAAACAGTCACTTTGCCCCTATGTTTTCTTCTAGGAGTTTTACAGTATCAGGTCTTACATTTAAGTCTTAATTCATTTGTAGTTAATTTTTGTGTATCGTGTGTATTATTCTATTCCATGTGGATATCCCAGCACTATTCATTGAAGAAACTATCCTTTCCCCATTGTGTATTTTCGGCACACTTGTCAGAGATTAGTTGATTGTATATGTATGAGTTTATTTCTAGACTTTCTATTCTGTTCCATTGGTCTCTGTATCTGTTTTTATGCCAGTATTATACTGTTTTAATTACTATAGCTTTGTAATATAGTTTGAAATCAGGAAGTGTGATGACTTCAGCTACTTCTTCTTCCTCAAGATTCCTTTGTCTATCTTGGGTCTTTTGTGGTTTTGTATGAATTTTAGGATTTTTTTTTTCTATTTATGTGAAAAATGCCATCGGAATTTTGATAGGGATGGCACTGAATATGCACATCACTTTGGATAGTGTGGCATTTTAACAACATAAATTTTTCCAGTCTATGAACCAGGGTCATCTTTACATATATTTGTGTCTTTTTCAGGTTTTTTTTTTTTTTTTTTTTTATCAATTTGACATGGTTTTCGATGTATAGACCTTCACCTTCTTGGTTAAATTTATTCCTAAGTATTTTATTCTTTTTGATGCTATGTAAATATGATTGTTTTCTTAATTTCTTTTTTGGCTAGTTCATTGTTAATGTATAGAAATGCAACTGATTTTTATATGTTGATTTTATATCCTGCAACTTGACTGAATTCATTTATTAGTTCTAATAGGGTGTGTGTGTGTGTGTGTGTGTGTGTGTGTGTGTGTGTGTAGAGTCTTTAGGGTTTTCTATATACAGGCATACCTTAAAGATGTTATGGGTTCAGTTCCAGACCACCACAACAAAGTGATCATAATAATAAAGCAAGTCATAATACTTTTGCTGGTGGAAGGTCTTGCCTTCAACTCGTAAAAAATACAACATCTGTGAAGTACAAAAAAGTTAAGTGAATAAAAGGTTTGCCTGTATATCATGTCACCTGCATGCAGAGACAGTTTTATTTCTTCCTTTCTGATTTGGATGCCTTTTGTTTCGTTTTCTTGTCTGATTGCTCTGCCTAGTACTATGTCGAACAGGAGTGGTGAGAGTGGACACCCTTGTCTTCTGCCTGATCTTAGAGGAACAGCTTTCAGCTTTTTTACTATTGAATATGACATTAGCTGTGGGCTTATTATATATGGCCTTTATTATATTGAGATACCTTCCTCCTATACCTCATTTATTGAGAGTTTTTATCATGAAAAAAATGTTGAATTTTGTCAAATGCTTTTTCTGCATCCAGTGAGATGATCATATAATTTTTATCTTTCATTCTGTTAATGTGGTGTATCATGTTTACTGATTTGCATATATATAATCATCCTTGTGTCTCAGCGATAAATTTCACTTGGTCATAATGTATGATTCATTTAATGTGCTGTTGAATTCAGTTTACTGGTATATTGTTTAGGGTTTTTGCATCTATAATCATCAGGTGTATTAGACTGTAATTTTCTTTTCTTATAGTATTCTTATCTGGCTCTGGTGTGAGGATAATGCTCACACCAATGAGTTTGGAAGTGTTCCTTTCTCTTCAATTTTTTTGGAAGAATTTGAGACAGATTTGTTAATTCTTCTTTAAATGTTTGGTATATTCACCTGTGAAGCCTGGTACTGGGTTTTTCTTTGTTGGGAGTTTGTTTTTGTTGTTGTTTAGTTTTTTACTGCTTCAATCTCCTCACCTGTTATGGTCAGATTTTCATTTCTTTATGATTCAGTGTTGGTAGGTTTATATTTTTAGGAACTTGTCCCTTTCTTTTAGGTTCTACAATTTTTAGTAGTTTCTTATGATATTTTATATTTCTGTAGTATCAGTAGTAATATCTCTTTTTATAATTTTATTCATTTCTTTTTTATTGATTAGTCTAGCTAAAGATTTGTCAATTTTATCTTTTCAATGAAATGAAAAAAAATTTATTTGAAATGAGAAAATGTTTATTTTTTTCTATTGTCTTTCTAGTCTATTCATTTCTACTCTATTTCCTTCTGTTAACCTTGGGTTTAGTTTTTTCTTCTTTTACCTAATTTCCTGAGGTGTAAGGTAGGTAACTTGAGATCTTTCTTTTGTATTAATGTGAGTGTTTAATGCTCTCAGCTTTGTTTTTACTGCATCCCATAAGTTTTGGTACATGTGTTTCCATTTTTGTTTGTCTCAAGACACATTTTGATTTCCCTCTTTTGTTCAATTCATTGGTTGTTCACAAGTATAATGTTTAGTTTCTACATATTTATAATATTTTCTCCTGTTATTTATTTCTTGACCACAGTTTCATACCATTGTGGTCAGAGAAGGTACTTAATATGATTTAAAGCTTGTTAATTTGTTAAGATTTTGTGGGATAAAATATAATCTGTCTTGGAGAATGATCCATGTGCATTGAAAAGAATGACTATTCTGCTGCTTTTGAATGGCATGTTCTGTATATGTGTTAGGTCTATTTGCTCTATAGTGTTACTCAAATCTAATGTTTCCTTACTGATTTTTCTGTATGGATGACCTAGTCATTGTTGAAGGTGGGATATTGAAGTCTCATACTATAAATGTATTGCCATCTATTTCTCCACAGTTCTGTTTATTTGCTTTATATATTTAGGTGCTCCAATATTGGGTTCATACACGTTTATAATTGTTACATCCTCTTGAGGCATTGACTCTTTTATCATTATATAATGACCTTCTTTGTCTCAGGTGACAAATTTGGACTGAAAGTCTATTCTCTCTCTGCAATGAAGAAATCCTGCAATAAAGGAACAAAATGTAAACATCATAATGATTGAAAATTTTAAATTTAAAAGTTGTTCAAAGGCAGCTTTATTTATTTGTCCTATAGATTGTTTCAAAACAAAAAACAAAAAAACCTCAGGAGACTGATTTTGAGTTAAGACATCCAGCTAGATGATAAAGTTGGGGAAAATTTCCAAAATGGAGTGTGGAGGGAGTGGAGAGGAGAGAGAATATGTGTGTTTGAGGAGAGCTTTGGGCACAAGAGCAGTGTGTACCAGGTCTGGAGTCAGGAGCCCTCAGCCACACTGGGGAATCAGTATTCCTTTCTGGTTGGACCACAGAAGGCAGGTAGGAGATACAGTTGAAAAGTTCAGTGTAGCTGCAGACATGGAGCTCGTAATGGAAAATAATAAAGAACATCCCCTAACCCCATTCTGTCAGGACTCGCTCTTTGTCCCCACAGCTGACCATGCTGGCTCAGCCTCAACAATTACAACACTGGCCCTTTTCTAGACCCATCTCCCATCACCCTCCCCTTAGACTTTCCCTTCCAACCCAACCTCTTAGGCCCTCTACAAACCCAGGCCTTTGCCTAGGAAGTGCTGTCAGCCTAGGATCACCACACCTCTTTTTAAATAACTTCTCTCTGCCTATAAACCCCACTTGTCTGGGCTGAACCACAGCTTCCTTGACTCCTCCAGAAAGAATGACTCACCCTTTGGCACTTTGACCTGGCTTTTTCAATGCACTTATCACACTCGTAATAATTTTTTACTATCTCTTGTCCCATAAAACTGAACTCCCTGGGGCCATGGATTGTAGCTTACACTCATCTCTGCAGCCCCATCCCTACACAGGTCTGACACACAGTGAGTGCTGGACAGGTTGGTCTCCCTGTTTTATTTGTTCCTCTCTTCAACCTGTCCTGCATACGGAACTGATTCTCATCCTAAAGCAAAGTTTGGGTTATGTCACCCATGCCTCAAACTCCTTTCCTGGCTGACATTCACCAAGAAAACTCTTTCAATTATTGGCATTCAAGGCCTTGCAATTATGGCTGTTGGGAGAGTTAGAAAAAAGTCAGGTAATAGTTGCAATCAAGGTCAAGGTTAGGCAAGCCCATCTTAAGTAAACTTACAAAGGGCCCAGTTTAGGACATAATTTCCTCCCTCCCTCCATTCCCTTCCTAAAATGTTCATTGAGCACCATGGTCAGGACCTGTGCAAGGACCTTAATAATGAGGAAACTGATTGTATTTCTGTGCTGGCCCAAAAGAGACATGGGCTTTATTTTCCTGTCTGTCCACCCTGGCCATTGTCTGACTCAAATGGTATACTGGTGAAAGTTTTAATACCAAATCTAGGGGGCAGGGAAGTGATTTCCAGAGTTTTCCAATTTCTATGGTGTAAATATTCTCATCATGGCCCAATGTCAAGCTACTAACATGGCCACTGAATGTGGGGTTGGAAATAAATGTACAATAGCACACCATTATATAGCATTTCCACCATACAGATGTAAAATTTTGAGACACAATTATCTCAAGAACTTATCTAATACTAAAATGCAGCAAAAAAATTAGGAAGTGATTTTAAGTATTTGCTATTTTTGCTTTTAATATAATTTTAGGTTTATATAATTGTTTTTAACGATGGCTTTAAAAAGGTAATGTATTTAACACCCAGTTTGCAAAATTCTGAAAATTTAACCATGAGTTCTAGCGACTCAGTACAAGCTGGTTGCAGCACACCATTGTCTCTTTCCATTTCTTATGGTTCATACTTCACTTCCTGAACGGGGCTTTTTAAGTGCTGGGAAGTTCAGGCCAGCAGGAGGAAAGGAACTCACTGTGGAGCAAAGGCCGGCTTTAGTTCCTCACAATGGCCACCGGGAGGCGACAGACACAGACTAATACGTAGCCCAGGGCCTAAGGTGAAGCCCCGTGGGCTATGCGCCCACTCCTGCTCCTGGACCATGTAGACGCCTCGCCTTCTATTTCCGGGATGTTCCAGCTCAGGGGGAGTGTGGCAGGAGTATGGGGGCGCCGTGGGGGCGCCCCGCGGCGAGTACCGCACTCGCAGTCAGGCCCTCGTCAAGAAAACCTTGCTGTCACTCCGCCGCTACCCTACGTAGCCTCGGACACCTAGCGGCCCCAAGCCGTTAGCCCCTACCCAACAGCCTCTGCGGCTGGAAATCGGCCCGCCCCCTCGCCTTCCCGGCATTCCTCACGCAGTGACCACACTTCCGCTGGCCAGGGAGCCTGAGCGAGTCGAGGTCTTTGATTGGGTTAATCATTTACTGCTCAGGTTGTTTTCCCCGATCCTGAGCCAGGCTCGATGAGTGCAGAGGGACTAAAGACAGGAGCTTCCTCTTGAGTCACTCTCAGGCAGCAGTGCGCGGGAGATCAATTAGGGAAGGAGGCGACCCAGGCTTCCAGTGCGGGAGAGGGTGAATCTCCGCGCCGCAGAACAGCCAAGGAATTGGGTGCGAAAACCTGCATTCTTCTCGCAGGTCCTCAGCCAGCTGTTTGAGTGACCTGGGACAAGGCATTTAACCCTGCTGGAACTTGGTTTCTGCAACAGACACTGTTGGCTGCCTACATGACATCCGTACACTTTTCTTCCTTGTTGGAGCTAGTGCCCACCGATCCAGGAAGATCTACTCCAGCGCTGCATCCAGCCTGATTGGACTCTGTCCACCGTTTTGGTCCTGTCCCTCTTGTCAAATACTGGCTCCCTGAAAGTACCATCAAAACAACCCATTGCTAAGATAAAATTGAGTTTGTTGCTTCCCTTGTTCAGGGAAGGCATTATCTTGAAAGAGTTCTTAGTCGAGTGGAGGTAGAAAGGGCAAAGTCGAGGTATTAAGGTTTTGGGGTCTGGTTTAAGGGGAGCTTTTTGATGCAGGAATTAATTAGTATTGAGTAAGGATTGCATTAAATAGTTTAGGATTGTGGGTCACAGTAGTTTAGGATTTGTGGTCATGGTGAGGTAGAAGTTTCAAACAGTTTTGGAGCTTCAACAATTTGGGGGGCAACCTGCTGAAAATTTGTGTGTCTTTTAATGGATTTTTCTGAAGTAAAGGCGTAAGATTATTTGCACCTTTTGTCTTCCTGGGCAGGTGTTTCCGAGAATAATAAAGTCACGATAATACAGTCATGTTATTTTGCTTCAGCCCATGTGAGTCATGGTCATCTGTTATTTTCACCCAGAGGAATCTTGTATGTAGTTTTCTTGTGTGTAAAATGGGGATCATATGCAGGGGAAGGGGAGGTCATGTATGATAAGACCAGGGTTTCGGCCTGTTTTAGCCCCTTCAGTAGTACAGCACAGTAGGACTTACAAAAGTATCTGAGTTCTGAAAAACAATTCTTACTCTCAAATAGGAAAAGGGAGCTGCTAAGTTGAAAAGAATAGATGTTTATTAAATGTCTCCAAAACATAACTATGTTCACCAGCCAACTGCAACTCAAAGCATATGGTTACCAATCCATTGCATTTACTTTGTAGAGAGGGATGCCTATTTGTGTTTGATTCCCGGTGGTGGGGAGTCTAAAGCTAAGAATGCTCTAGGTTTATCAAAATCTTAAAATGGCCCTGGGGCATTTGACTCTAGGCTTGCCTACTTGCTTGTGAATCGGGGTGAGCTTCTCCCTTCTCTGAGCTTATTTCTTCATGTGTACAGTGGAGAAGGCTATGGTTTGGGCAGAAGGAGGAGGGTGAAGTGAGGTCATGTGTTGAGTATGACAGCCAGCAGTTGTTGGAACTGAGGCCCAGTTGATTCCGGAGCACTGTTAGACCTTACCAATGTGGACCGTTTTACAAATTGTGGATCTAGGACAACAAACTATGGGAGACTGTGGGCCCATAGGAAGTAAGTTGGGAAGGACTCAGAGTTAAACAGGTTGGGGTTAAACAGCAGGAGAAATGAAGATGATGTTAGCCACTCTCCCAGCTCAGGGAGTCTGAGACTTGTTCAGGTCAGTTCCTGCACAGCTCCCTACCCTTGCTTCCCAGAACAGGTGCAGGGGCAGTATTAAGAATATTTAACTAGTTCTTTACAGGCAAGAAACAATCAGAATAAGCTTGCTGAAACCCTTGGAGGGCCTCTGTCTCAACAGGCATTAACTCTTTCAATGCTAGATTTTGGGGGTGGTCTAGGGGAGGGCTGGAGCAGCTGGGCATTAAGGGACAATCCAGGGTTTGGAGGAGTGGCTGTTTACCGACCTGTAGTCCACATTGAGTTTGTCTCTATCAGAGTATCCTGGCTGAAAATATGCTTGCTTAGGGGAGTGTGGGGGCACCAGGTGTGGGAGGTTGGCAGTATGGCCCTGTGTGAGGCAGGCATGGGGGCAGATTCTGATCGGGTGAGTCTCATCTGGGCACTTCCTGGCCCTGGTGCTGGAAGGCCGGGGTCTCCTGATGAAGCTTTGGCTCTCTGGGGCCCCTGAACATTTGAGCAGTGACCTCAAGTGGAACTTTGCTAGGTTTTCAGGTCCTCCCATCTTTTAGACTTGGGGAAATTCTTCTGCCTTTCTGTTCCTAGCTGAGGCATTTCCTATCTCCTCACTTTTCAAACCTGTGCCCTCCTCTTTCACAACAGACGCTGATGGCATATTAAGTCTTGAGACCACGTCATAAGCAACTGGAAAACTAGTTCTTCTTTCCTCAAGGGCAAGAAAGACTGAATCTTCAAACCTTGTCTGGATATGAGGGGAAATGTTTGCATTCTATTTTTCTATGGTAAAGAAAGAGAAGAAAAATAAATCGTACAACTTTAGAAAAGTATTACTTTTTTTTTCTGGAAAAGAGAGCAGTTTTACAGTACATATCAAAACTGTAAATAAGTTTATGACCTCGAACCTAACAATTTCCCTGCTAGGAATGTAACGAAATAATCAGAGATATTTTTCAAAGATGTATGAACAAGGTTGTTTATTGAAGCATTATGTACAACAGTAAAAATAATTAATGTCCAGTATCAGAGGACATAGCCTTGGATAAATTATATAATAGCATATTATAATAAATAATTAATAACATTAATAATTATAAGTGAATCATTCACTGACCTGGGAATATACCAAAATATATTACATTTTTTAAAAAGATGAAAATAATATAGTAATATGATTCCAATATTATAAAAAATATATATAATCTGTAGCCTGTTTTATTAATTAAAAATTTATAAACTGCTTCATTTAATTAATCTATTCAACAAAAGTGGGGGGCAATTATATGCAAAGCACTGAGGATATAATAGTAAGCTGTTAAAAGTGTAATTTCTAAAAAGAAAAAGCGTGACTTTCAAATAAGTATAAAATGAGCATGTGTCAAAGATTTTAACTTGTTAATGAATGAGGAACCCAGCAAGACATTAAACTGATTTAAAAGGGAATCTAAAGAAAAGACATATATGTGGGAAGTCTGAAATGCTGAAATCAATTTGTTAATGGATGGAAAAGTGATCGGTATCCTACAAAGCAAAGAAATGTAATGTTTGGAATCATCTTTTCTGCAAAACTGAGGGGGGAGATGTATTTGTGAAAGAGCCAAGTCGAAGACAAAGACACAAACACCCCCATAGAATCACATAACTCCAAAGGATCTAGACGATGCTCAGTGTCCCACTGAAAGGACATGAAGTTACCTTCTTTGCTCATTTCGAAGTCTTCCACAGTATTCCTAACAAGTAAAAAAGGTTCCTATCCTCACTGAACGTATAGTTTAGTAAGCCAGTTTATAAACAACAACAACAACAAAAAACTTCACATAACGTTAATGAGAGAAATATACAGGCTGCCATGAAAGGATAATTTTCACAAGAAGGTGAAATTATGACTTTCTAAGCTCATCTCAAAGTTTGACTTAATTTACCAATTAAGGAGAAAACTAGCAGGTAATCACAACTTGTTTAAAAATGGACTCAAAGTACCACATATCTATAGTCAGATAAGGAACGTTGAAATGAATTTTGCCAACTGATGCAAACTGGCAAAGTTGTTATTCCCCACCTGGTAATAATCAGTTGCATTGATGGGATGTGATTTTCTTTCCTAGAAACAGGAATTATTTGCATCACTATCAGGTTTCTGCCAATTAACTTCTGTCTCTATAGAGTTATGAAATAGCCCAGAGATAAAGACAAATCAGAGACAAAGCACACTTTCCTATGGGATCAGATATCCCGTGGAGGCTCCAGCATTCCATTGGAAGGATATCTAGTAATCTTATTTGCCCATTTCACATCTTCCACATTTTTTCCTACAGGGCTGAGAAAAAGAATAACAGAGAGGGTGTCACTTAAACTAAGACCTAAGAGAAGATGCCAACTCTGAAGATGGGGTTAAGACAGATGGAACATCACGTACAAAGGCCCTTAGAGAAAAAAAGGGCTTAGAGGAAATAAAGGACCAGCAGGGCTGGACAGGAATGAGCGAGGCAGAGAGGTCAGCATGGGAGCAAATAATGCAAAGCCTGAAAGGAGGAGATGAGGAGTTTGGATCTCCTTCTAAGTGCAGCAGTCACCTTTAGAGCTTTAAACTGGGAAGTTCCATGATCTGATATGTGTCTTTTTTTAAACATCCCTGGTTACTGTGGGAGAACAGACTGGAAGAAGAGCAGAGGACCTGACAGGATGCTGTTGCAGTTTCTAGGGCAGAGCTGATGGACTTGTGAAGATGGGGTGAAGGGCCTGGATCTTCTGGCTTGTTCTAGGCTGGAAACAGCATGTTTTGTTGATGGATTGGTGTGAAATAATACGAAATATTGTTGCATCAGTCTTAGCCTACCAATAGTAATAATTTTGTCTAGGGATGCCTAAGGCACTCATCTGTACTACTTGTGGGGTCCCCCATGGACATGCAGTGGCTGGACTGGCCCTTGTGGTTCTTATTATGATTGTAAGATCTACCTCGGCAACAACCACCTGAAGTAGGGGCAGTCTCGTGGAACTGAGTCCCTAACCTGTGGGATCTGCACGAACTCCAGTTCATGTCTGAATTAAGCTGCAGGACACTTTGTGTCCACTGGGAATTCGAGAATTGCTTGTTGTGGAAAACCCCACACATCTGGTGTTAAAAGTATTCTGCGTATACAGAGAAGTTTTTCCTTTTTGGTTGGGTATGGATGGGGAGGAAAAGGGTGAATGAAGGTGACTCTCGGCCTTCTGGGTGAATGTGGTCCCATTTCCGGAGATCGGTAGCCTGGGGAGTGTCTGAATTCAATGGAATCTCAAAGATCCCTGTTTGTGATGCCTGTTGGAAGTTCAAGTCCCCAGCACCTAGACAATGGCTTGCAGGAACAGCTACAGGTGGAAGTGGGTGTCTTGTGTCTCCCTCAGGTTCTCTGGGCCTCATCATCCCCAGGCATCTAGCACAGAGGGGCGTACCAATCCGAGCTTCTGCTGACTGACTCCCCATGCACGTGTACCTCTCACCCCAGAACTGTCTTTCTGGCTGGAGAAACCTTCACACTCTGACTTACCCAGAAGCCATTCATTAGCAGTAATTAACACCATCACTCATTTCTCTGGAGGGATGAGTGGGGAGGAAGAACAAGGCTGGAAATGGCTCTCCACCCTGCAGGGGAGGCTGGAGCTGGTTTCTCCATGCTTCCTCTCTGCAGTCAACATGATGTGGCTTCCTAGGTCACATGATGGGTAGGTTTCCCTGGCTCCCTCAATTCAGCGCCAGGAGGACCTACAGATCCCGGCTCTGAGTTCAGCTCACCTCTGGAACTGAACTGGGTCTCTTCATTCTGCATCTACCCTTAGATGTGGCTAATCTGGTACAGTCGGTCACTTCCTTTCCATGAGCCCTTGGCCATGACCTTTGACCTCACCACTCTGAGATCTTGCCCTCTCTCTTCAGTCTTCGAGTCATTGATGTGTCACCAGGAGTGCTGGAAGCTGCTCATCCCTGAAATTGGGCACCCAGTAAGTTAGCTCATCCAGTTTGACTCTGTCCTTCCCAGCTCACCTTTTCCCATCAACGGTCTGGCCCGAGCCCTTCCCCACCTGGAGCTCCCTTCTCTGCTTGCTGTTCAGGAAGGAAGCACAGTTCTTCCTGACTGATTTCTCAATGTTGTGGTAAGAGGTGGTTCTGGATAGTCCTAGGTAGAAAGGAGAAAAGTATGTGTGACTGTTGAAGAATCTGGCTTTAGAACATCCTGGTCACATGATGGATAATACACAGGGGCATGCCAGTCCATATTTCACAGTGGGCCAACTCGGGGGAAGGGGGAAGACTTGTGTTGTAGCATTTGCTGATTTCCACAGTATAAATTGTCCCATCATGCACAGCTGATTTCAAGATACTAATGTGATGTTAACCACTTGCAAAATTCCTGAAAACTTAACAATCAGCTCTTGCTAGCTGGTAGGAGCCGCATTAACACACCCCCTGAATAAACATTTTATTTTAGAGGTAAACAAACAGATATAGCAAAGGGGGTTTCAAGCTCACCTGTGATTAATTGAATTAGCCAGAAACAAAGAGAAAATTCTTGTGGAGTTGGTGGTGGGAGCAGTAGAAAGGGTTTTCCATCAACCAAAGGAAGCAGCATGAAGACTGAAAGGTTGGGAGTGGGGATGAGGGGTTCTGACCTCCCAGAGTGGACAGTCCAGTGACATTTCTGTGAGAGGACTAACCACCTTCTTCCAGGAACATTCTAAGCCCAGGCTGATGGGATTATTTTTCTATGTGAACAATAGGAGTCAGCGGGGGAAATGAGATTAACGCTAAGAATTCCAATGTACAGCCAAGTTTTCTGAAAGAGGAGAAGTTTGTGAACAAAACCTAGGAGAGTGCTCTAAGCCATGGAAGGAAAACTGGAGGAAGCTAACATAGAGACCTGTCCTAGAGAAAGAAACAAACTAACTACTAAGGGATGGAGGAGCACCTGCAGCTATTAAAAAAAAAAAAAAAGCCTGAGGTCTTAGTGGACCACAAGAACTAACAGTGCTCTATATTCCAAGAAGACATTAGCCAGAATGAAGATACATAGTGTCATGTAATTAACACCCAGACCCTAGAGGTCCACCTTGAAAGAGTCAGACGGTAGGGGGCTCTGTATTTAGAAAGTTTGGGGTTGAGGAAGATACTGGGGAGGAAGAATCCCTAACACTAGAGAAAGGAACACTGGCAAGGAGGGGATGTTCAACTTCTAAAGAAATGTTGAGAGGATAGGCAATGCTGTTATAAGATGGAGAAAATGTTATTCTCCAGAATTTTAGGTAGAGATGTGGGAGTGGGGAATGCCTGACCTCACAGCCTAGAGGTGAAGATGGGGAAAGAATTTCGTGTGCATGTAGTGTGAGGTCGGACTTCTTGTGGAGGGGAGAAGGGACAGAGCTTCAGGGCCAGGACTGGGAAGGGCAAAACTGAGAAGACCTTGAGGAGCCTGGGCGAAGGTGGAGGAAAATGTGAGGTGCAAGGCATTGGAGCCATGGAAGTGGGACCTGGGACCTGGTATGTGGTTGGAGCCAAGTTCAACTCAAGTCTCCAAGAGGCCAGGAGCCTTGAGTGACATCTGATTCCAAGGACGGTTCAGGAGTGTGGTTAGATGGGAAGAAGGACATCCCTGTGGGAAGATGACGGAATGCCGGCCGATAAACAATGTCCTCCAGTGTCCCTGGCGCCAGCCAGAGCAGGTTCCTCAAAACCATTAGTGTCCTGGAAAACCTTGCCTGCAGATGATCACAGCCCAACGTGTTGCTTAATCAGTACTCAGTCCTGCAAGGCTGCCTGCCAGCCCTTCACACCTGAGCGGCCCTTCATGTGATGATGACAGGCATGGCAGTGCTGACTGATCCTTTTTGCAGATGGATAAACTGAGGCCCAGGTTGAAGAAGGGAGCTACTGTTTACCTGGCTCCTTTGGAGGGCTCTGCTCATTCTGGGAGCTTAACTTGAGTCATCTCAAGGGGAGGGGATGGAAAATCGATTCTGTCCCGGGTCCCCCTGCCCTAAGAGCAGGAACTGCCCAAAGACCCAGGACACTGGCCAGTGTTGCAGAGTGGGGGTGCATATGTGGGACTGCGCTCCAATCAGGGCTACCCAGCCGGTGGAGCCCACTGTTGCCACAGCTTCCAGGATTCATAAAAAGGTGGACAATCAGACTTTTTCAACATTATTTTAGTTTTGGTAAAATGTACATAAGATTTACCATTTTAACCATTTTTAAGTGTACAGTTCAGTGGCATTAAGTACATTCATGATGTGCAATATCACTACCATCATCTCCCCAGGACTTTTTCATCTACCCAAACCAAAACTCTGTCCCCATTAAACACTAACTCCCCCATCTCTACCAGCCCCTGGGAGCCTCTAATCTCCTTTCTGTCTTTATGAGTTTGACGACTTTGGGGACCTCATATGAATGGAATAATTTCTTTCACTGAGCATAATGTTTTTGAGGTTCATCCACAATGTAGCATGTGTCAGTGCTTCATTCCTTTTTATGGCTTAATAATATTTAATTGTGTAATGAACCACATTTTGATTATCCATTCATCCATTGATGGACACTTGAGTTGTTCCCACTTTTCGGCTATTATGAATAATGCTGCTATGAACATGGGTATGTGAAAATCTGTTTGAGCAGGGACTCAGAAAGAAACTTGTACATTCATGTTCACAGTAGCATTAGTCAAACTTCGGATTTTTTTTAAAAATAGGGTTTGCCCAATTAGAAAAACAAACAACACTGCGAGTCCAACGAAACCCACTGGAGATCTGGATTCCACACCTGTTTGCAGCTCTGGTCTCAGAATGCACTGCTAGAACCAAGAGGAAAGGAGTTCCTTGAGGCCAAGTGGCTCACCTGGAGTTTAGGGTGGGCTCACATGTCATGGAGGACTCACTTTCCCCGTCCTCAGCTCGGAGAGACCCGGCCTCTCCCTGCAGAAAAAAGGCTGAACTATCCAGCCAAGGCCAGAACTTCATGAAAATCTAAGCTGCAGAGGAGAGAGCAGTCCCGCAGTGGGTTTCCCTCAGGCCCTGCATGGCTCCCCATCAGATCCTCCCTCTCAGGGAGATCAAAGGACCACCAAAGACTTAGAGGTCACAGCACCTTGGGCTCCTATCTCCTGCTTTCTCCAAATTTCTAACTATGGAAACTTGGGCCTGAAGCACCTTGCCAGCCTCGCCCCTATCGCCCGTGATTCTGGACAGAAGCTCTGCCTAGGATGACCAGTATCCTAGTTACCTGGAACTGTCTGAGTCAAGCTTGGACAGTTGTCATCGTATTACCCACCTCGCTTCCTGGCACCTGCTCATCCATGACTCTCCATCTCCTTCCCTGACTCGGGCTCACCTGGACATGACCCCGAGTCCCACCTGTCTCCTCTTGCCCCTTCCTGCACTTCCAATCCAGGTGGGATCCCAGCAGCCCTCAGCTGTCCCTCCTGCCCTTAAGCAAAGACTCCTTTACATGTAGAGGCCCACAAGGTGGCCTCTGCCCTGAGCACCTGATCTTGTGACTGCCACTAATTGGTCTTTCCCTGGAACCCTTTCCTTACCTCTTGTAGTATCCCCATCTCATCCTTTGGAGCTTGGCTCAAGCAGAGCCAGGCCCCCATAGCCCCCATGCCTCTCTTTTGCCACATTTCGAATCTACTAGTCCCACCCACCCACCCGAGCCATTTCTGGGCTGGAATGGTCCACGATGGTACCCTCAACTCTCACCCCTTCTGCTACAAGTCTCAGCTCAAAGTCAGCACTGCCCTAGGCTCCTGATTTAAGATCGCAACTCCCACCCCCATCCCCAGCTCTGGTTTCCCCCCACTTCCCGTTATCACCCCTTTCTGCTTTAGTTTTCCCCATGCACTGTCAGACTAAATGATTTACTTTGCTGCTTCTGTTTCCTCCAGCGTCCCTGCCACGAGGTCAGTATTGTTTTTGGTTTGTTTGCTGCTGTATCTCCAGTTCGTAGGGTAGTGCCGGGCACACAATAGATTCTCAGTAGGTTTCGGTTGACGATGAATGGATACCCCTGCGCAGATTTCTGCTCTGACCCCGGTGTCAGCGTCTGAAACGCCACTGGTGAATCAGTTCTCTGGAATGAGCACTGCCAGCTCCAGCTGCTGTTCCATGTAAGGTCTCTGTAGCCCTCTCTTGTCATCCACACCTCGCTTCAGATTCATCAGTGGCCCTGAGATGGCTTGGCAGGGACATGGTAGAGTGGGTGGCAGGGTGGGCAGTGCATCCATCATCTCATGCTCAGGTGAAGAGATGCCCACCCAGGGTGCTCAGTGTGGGTCCAGCACAGGGTAGACAATCAATATTTTGTTGAATGACTGAATCACACCAGGGTCTCCACTCCCTGGGAATTGGGGAGCTGGTTTCTGGGGCCCTTGCCCAGGACTTGTGCCAAGAAGAGGTCACTGGCTGTTTAGGACTTCCTCTGGCTCCCACTATGCCCTGCTCCTTGGGGACCTCTTCCTGACCACCCCACCTCAAGGACAGAAACATCTCGAGGTGCATGCCTTCCCCTTGGGTCATCTGGGCAGTGATCTGGTTCTCATCAAAGGAAGGAAAAACTGGAACAAAGAGGAAGCTGGAGAGGCAGGAGGCTGGAGCAGTCAGTCCGCAGTGGACTCCCCAGGACTCACCTCTTCCACACTCATTTATTCATTTAACAAAGATCCATTGAGGCTCAGCATGCACGGGGCACCAACCTGGAACCTGAAGGTCCACGGGGAGACTCGTTATACTGTCCCTCCCTTCAGAGAGTCGGCAGCACACAACACCCAACTGCGGGGTGGCCCTCCAGGGTCTGCGCCTGCCCCACTCCTTCCCCAACACTCCCTCCCCAGTCCCATGGGCTCTGTGCCCACCGCCATGACACCTCACTTGTCATTACTTGCTCACCTGCCTTTCATCCCTGGGCGGGGTGCATTTTGTCTCAAGATAGGACCTGTTTCTTATCTGCCATTGTGCCCGGTGCCCAACATGGGGTCTGGCATATAGCAGGTGCCCAATAAATGCTCATCGAGTGAGCTGGGGAGGACAACCACCTCAGTTTCAGGAAGGGAGTGTGTTTGGGGAGCATGAGGAAGTGTAGAGCCAGATTCAGGAGGGTGAGCAGGTGAGGAGGGGGTCCCCTTCCTCTACCTAGGGCATTTATTCTCAGCTACTCAGGGGCCACCACAGAAACTCCCGCCACCTTGGCCACTCTGCATAAATATTTTCCTGAAGACCCTCTTCCCCTTAGTCCTAGGGCAGAAAAATAAATAATTGGGGGTTATTTAAGTCTCCTGTACCTCATCCTTGGCTTGTCTTTGGGCGGGTGGGATGGAGGCTCACCCCTGCAGTTTAGCCTGAATTGCCTCCTGACCTCCAACTGAAGCAGGGCCGGTAAAACACACGATGGTCCTTTTTGGCACTGACAGTCCCCAGGGGATAGAATCTCGGAACCCAGCCACCATGGAGAGGCTAACAGGCCAAGGAGGTGGGCACCACAGCCTTCCACCCCTAGATCAGGCTCTGGGGACAAAACATGTTGATCAAACTGGGATATGCCCAGTGGCGGGTGTGCTAAGGATCAACTTGTGGCAACCCCAGCCCTTCCCAGCACTCTGCCCTCTGCGCCCAGCCTCCGACCCACCCAGCACTCACTGCCTCTCCTCCAAGCACCTGTGCCTGGTCCCACCTCTACTGACCCTCATCCCCACGCCTCTGCAGGGTCAACTCCAACTTGTTCTCCAGGCCTCCATTTCGAGGTTCTCCTTTTCTGGGCAGGCTTCACTGGCACCCCACTGGGAACCCAGTGGGAACCCAGTGCCTCCTCTGGGTTCCCACATGTATGACCTCTAGTGACAATTATACACCCCACTGGACTGAGTTCCCTCAGGCTCCACTGAGTCTACTCCACTAGCCTAGCTCCATCTCCATCTCAAAGCTGGTCTCCACCATCTGGGGAACCTCGGGCAAGTCACTGACCTCCCTAAGTGGCCTCGGTTTCCTCATCTGCAGAATGGAATAAATAATACGGGAATTTGTGGATTAAGTGAGATGATGCCTGGTGCACCAAAAAACCCATCAGCTGCTATTGTTACTTCTCTTGCCCCCTCCCCAGGCATAGCAAAGGCCCAGTTTGAGGTCAGTGGGTTAAATGAAAGAAGGGACAAAGATATATGTTTGTCTTTGAGGAGGAGGAAGCCTGTTCCTCCTGCTTGGGGCAGGGCTGTAGGGAGCACAGGCGCTGAGTCAGGGAAGACCTGCCCTCAGGGTTGAAGGACTCTGAGATCAAGATGACAGGTTCCTGGAGGCGGGGAGCACCTCAGGTCCAACTCCTGACCAAGGGTCCCCCCAGCGATCGCAGCCCGGTGGCCCATCTACTCTCTGTGAGGGGATCCCAGGAGCTCGGGGGCCAGGTTGGGTAGGGGAGATTCGGCCCCCAGGCAGCCACTGTCAGTCTCAGGCACTAGAGCCCCTGGCTGGCCCCACCCAGCTTCCCAGTCCAGGTGAAGGGTGAGTTGTCCGGCTTCCAAGTGACAGGACCCACAGGAAGGTGGCCCCAGGACGGACAGCCACTTGTGGGCCTGATTCACAGCTTTCCAGTAAGTGGATTAACGGGATTCCAGAGCCTCCTGCATGGCCAGCCCCTGGAGGCAGGAGCTGTGACTGAGCCTCTGGGCAACCCCCTTGCCATGCCCTTATCTCCCCAAGGCCCTAGGGCCTCCCCAACACCCTGGTCCTGAATTGTTTGCTACTACGGACCCAGGCCCTGGGTCCAAGCACCTGCCCTTCCTCACCTGGACCCCCTTCCTTTCAAATTGTGAAGACCTTCCTCTGCCCCCTTGACCCTCCCTAGTCAATGTCAAGGCCACAGCCTAGGTCCCCTCACCTGCTTCTCCAGAGGCCAGATCCTGGGCCCACAGCTGGAGCCAGGGGTGTCTTGAGCCCCAGATCCAGAGTCTGAGTTTGTCAGGCCAGACCTGAGGCAGTGGTCTCAGCTAGAGCCCCCAGTTCCTCTAACGGCTCATTTCCTCCCAGCAGCCCCACCCCCTCCAATGACCTACAGCCCCTGGTGGCAGGGACTGAGCCACTCACTGGGGGGACTGGTCTGACAGCATTCCACCTCCCAGGATAAAACCTGGGGTGACCTGTAGAGAACTGGCACACTCCTGGCAGCCAGCACAGCTTGCCCAGCTGTGACCCCACCCCAACTACCATGCTCCTTTCCAGAACCCCTCCAGCCCGGGGTCGGGGCTGTCTTAGGATCTTAACCTCCCTGCTGCTTCTGGCGATTACTGGTGAGTCCCAGGGACCTGCTGCCCCTCCCTCTTATCTTCATTCCTTCTCTGCCCTTCCTCTTCCCTCTCTGCCACCTTCTCTCCTGATCCTGCCTCCCGAATCCTCCTTTGCTTGTATTCATTCTCTCTCCTCTCCTCTCACTCTCTTGTTTTGATTGTGCATCACTTTTCTTCATGGCTGTGAGGATTAAATGAAACACTGAAGGCAGGCATTAAGAGGGCTCATACGCTTCAGCTCAGTTAGTTTTTATTGAACAAATTCATCGTTGTAATCATCTCCCTCCCTCCTGTCTGTCTGGTCTCCTATGACGGTAGTATCCAGGCCTTGAACTTGCGGCAGTGGGGCAGTGAGGGAGAGGTCTGGGTCATTGACTCAAGGTCTGGGGGAGGCCTGAAAGGGTCAGGTATGTGTGCCCCTTACTTTCAGTGAGAGACGCTCCAGGAGCTGGTTCCTGGTCCATCAGCAGGTGCTTTGGATCCTGGCCACAAGCTGGACAGGAAGCTGGTGGGAGGGGTAAGGCTCAACTTAGAGTGAGGGCAAGAAGATTCTGTCTGCCTTATCCAGGCTCCAGGAAATGCCTCTCCTAGGAAGGCCTAGAGGCCTAGGAATGAGAGACTAGATAGGATTACTGGGCAAGGAGAGGGGTGCTTCTCTCCACCGGACATTGGCGGGCCGGGGGGCGCCTCTTCCCTGGACAACGGGGCCTCTCCACTGGCCTGACCTTTTCTTCCTCTTGTCCTCAGCCACCATCAATGCTGCCAAGACTCCTGGTGAGTAGGAACTGCCCCGAGGGGAGGGGAAATGGAGGAAGCCTGAAGGGGAGGGCAGTGTCTGTGTGTCTGTCTGTAGGAAGCATGCCAGAGGGGGCAGTGGGGCAAGAGAGGGCGTTGAGCTGGAGAGAAGGCAGGAAATGGGAACCAGAGGGCAGAGCAGAGACTGGGACATGGAAGAGAGGCCTGAGTGCGGCTGGAGTCCAGGAGGGCGAGTGGCTGGGATGGCGGAAGGCGAAAGGAATAGAGTTGTGAGCAAGGCTGAGAACCAAGTGAAGGGGGAAAGGCTAGTCAGAGGAAGGGCAGGGCGGGGAAAAAATAGCCAAGGAGGGGGTACATGGAGAGCAGGAGGGCAGAGGGAGAGGCGGTGGAGCGCAGGCCTAAGTATTCGCGGAGGGTGAAGGGGAAGAGGACTGTGCTGAGAGAATGACAGAAAATGTGATCTTCCTCCAGCCTGTGGGAAGCCCCAGCAGCTGGACCGGATCGTGGGCGGCGAGGACAGCGCCGATGCTGAGTGGCCCTGGGTTGTGAGCATCCAGAAGAACGGAACCCACCACTGTGCAGGCTCCCTGCTTACCAACCGCTGGGTGGTGACCGCCGCCCACTGCTTCAAGGAGTATGACAGCCAGTTTCTTCCACTCGAGTCCCCAGCTTCCTATCCCAGACCCTGGCTCCTCGCATAGCTCCAGCTTCCAGGCCCTGGTCCAGTCTGAGACCCCTTAGGAGGGACTCTGCTTCTACCCCAAAGCCTCTTTTTCTTTCATGGGCCTTCTTGTGTATGCAATTCTCCAGACGCCTCCCCCACCCCCAGACCCTTTCTGGCCACCTATGCTTCCTGGCTGACTCTGTCCCCTTCTCTCTTTCTTCTAGCACTCTGAACAAGCCATCCCAATTCTCCGTGCTGCTGGGCGCCTGGAAGCTGGGGAACCCTGGCCTGCGATCCCAAGAAGTGGGTATTGCCTGGGTGCAGCCCCACCCTGTGTACTCCTGGAAGGAGAGCTCTCGTGCGGACATTGCCCTGGTGCGCCTCGAGCATCCCATCCAATTTTCCGAGCGAATCCTGCCCATCTGTCTGCCTGATTACTCCGTCCACTTCCCTCCGAACACCGACTGCTGGATTGCAGGCTGGGGGAGTATCTATGATGGAGGTGCGTTTCTTCCCCACCAGGTGGTTGGGGACAGATGGGAACAGATGGGGACAGAGTGTGGCAGACACTCAGAGACGCAAGTGTCATGGTACCAAAACATAGAGGCCAGAGGCAATATATGCCAGAGACAGACAAAAAGATGGGCTGCAATCCAGAGATGTGACATCATAGAAGCCTAGGTGGACAATTTTAGGTCATTTCTTGTTCTGAGGCAACAGAAGCTATTAAGCGATCTAGGGATGGCTGAAAGGAGGCATGTGTGAGGCCACGGTAAATAGCATCAATACAAAAACGGCCCTGAGAAATGGGAATAGGGACCCCTGGTGCCAGCATGCCGTAATTGCAGGCAAAATTCCCAGGAAGAAATACAGTCTCTGTAACTGTAAGATAGATATAATTGTCAGACTAAGTATGGAGGTTTGGAAAACACCATCTAGAAATGCAAAGCAGATTAGATAAAGTAAGGGGCAGTGGAACAGAAAAATATAGATAGGTAAATAAATAGAGCGACGAGAGAGACACACAAGAAGGACAAAGTTTATAAGAAAAATGGGACTCGAACTAGATTCTAGAAGGCTTAAGAGAAATGGCACCAGTTCAGGTGTCTGAGGACTTCACTGATGCTGAGGTTGCATCCAGCCTCCCCATGGTCCTCTCTTGGGTCTCCTGTGAGAACTAGAATTGTGGACTGATGAGGGTCTACAATCCCTCCGGGCTGTGTGTGTATGCGTGTGGGTTTCCTCGAGTCCTGATGACATTCAACACTGAATGGTTATTTATCGAACACTTAACCTGCCACAGTCTCCATGCTAAATAAAGTAGTGCCTGAGACAGGACAAGCCTACACTGTCGGTTCTAAACATTTTGTAGGCGTCAGAGAGCTTGTTAACAATTCAGAGCTTCAGGCTGCAAATTCATGCTTGGATTTAATAGGTCCAGAGGTGAAACCGTGGAATTTGGGTTTTTCACAAGCATCTTGGGAGAACCTGACAGTTGACCTAGTATCCTTTGAGAAATGCGGCTGAGGGAAATGGAGGAGGGAAATGAGAGAAGGCAACCAGGAGAGCTTCCCAAGCCTGACTCTCTCTTCTCTGCTCCCAGTACCCCTGCCCCGCCCTCAGACCTTACAGAAGCTAAAGGTTTCCATCATCGACTCAGAAATCTGTGGCCGCCTGTATTGGCGGGGAGCTGGGCAGGGAGCTATCACTGAGGACATGCTGTGTGCTGGCTACCTGGAAGGGGAGCGGGATGCCTGTCAGGTGAGCATCCTACCTTCTTTCCATCCCTGCTCCACTGAGCTCGGTCACTGACTGCTGGGCTTCTCCCAGAATCAGCTGTGACCAGCAGCCCCCATAGGTGCCTTCGGAACTGGCTTGAGCTCAGCCACTCATCCATCTGTTCATACATCTAGTGTATACTGAGCTTGTCAGGTGTCCAGACCCCACTCCTGGGGAGCCTGCATTCTCCTGAGGGGGCCCCATGTCCTGGTCCCCAGGGCGGGCTACAACTCCGTCACCGTGATGGAGGATAGCAGGGTAGTGTGATGGTCAACACCTGGGCTTGGATGTTGTGAGCCTTGTTTACAATACCTACTCTGCTGTCCATGGTTGCCACTTGGGCAAGTCATTTCTTCTTTCTGAGCCTCAGTTTCCTCAAATAACAATTCTCCCCGCCTCACCTGTGAGGGAGGAGGTCTCCCAGTGTGCTTGTCATCAGAAGTGAGCCCTGGAGGCATGTCTTTCCCTGCTGTTCTGGCCTGGGTGGAGTCTGGGTGCCACGGCCTTCTCTGGGGCAGGGAAATGACTCCCCCAAAGGGAACTGACCGCCACCCGCCGTGTCAGGTCCTGGACTCTCCCCACTCCCTGCCCCACGTGAGTCCCTAACCTGCCCTCCTCCGCAGGGTGACTCCGGAGGCCCCCTGATGTGCCAAGTTGAGGACACCTGGCTGCTGGCGGGGATCATCAGCTGGGGCGAGGGCTGTGCAGAGCGCTACCGGCCCGGGGTCTACATCAGCCTGGCCGCGCACCGCGCCTGGGTGCAGAGGATCGTGCAAGGGGTGCAGCTCCACGGACACTCGCAGGGAAGCCAACGGCGCGGGTTAAGGATCCGCAGACAAACAGCGGCCCGAGGAGCCCCAGCAGCCTGACCACGTGGTTTTCTGCGTTGCAAAAAAGCCATCTACCTCTGGGGGGCGCCGAGTGCCGGTACAGGGTCACCTTAGCTGCCGCCGTCGCCCCCCACTCGCGTTCAGGCTCCACCCCGGGGCCGGAAACGCCTTTGTGTATATACATGTTAATGATTTTTACAGTTATTTGTAATCCTCCTCGCATAGTTTATTTATTCCCCCAATTTCAATAAATTATTTATACCCCAGTTTCTATTTTTTCACTGTATGGAGATACTGAGAAGCAGAGAACCACTTGGGGTTAAAACGGGGGCAGGCAGGCGTCCTGACCACCTGGGGTTTAACATCCTGTCCCTGACCTTCGCACTGTCCCAGAGAGGAGGCAGGAGGCCCTGCCACATGAAAGGCGCCTGGGAGGCGCGGGGAGTGGGAGCTGCAGTGCCCTGCCTGCTGGGTTTCGAGCAGGGCCGGCTGGGAGAAACCATCCCTGTGAGAGTGGGTGGCTCCTCCCCCCGCCCTGCGCACGGAGCCTCATCTCCTGGATTTGGGCTGAGGCGGCCGTGCCTCCGCAGCCCGAGGAGCTGACTCACCAGTGACTCAACTTCTGATTTTGTGAATCCTCCCTGCGGAGGAAGGAGCATAACAATGAGACAGCAGGGCTCTAGGGCCTGCCTCATCCCGGCCTGAGTCACCTGCCTGTGCACGCTCACAGGCCAGCTGAGGCAAGAGCCATATCCCAGGCCACAAGGGGTCGCCTGGCTGCCTGCGCTGCGGAAGACCCAGCAAACACTCCAGTTCCCGAGGACGGCCGTTCCCACTGCCCACTCTCCTGCAGGTCTGCCCGGGACCTGCCCTGCCCTCTTCCCCACGCCTGCCCCCCACATCAGGAACCCTGTCCTAGCCCACGTGGGTGTTCCGGAAATAGTTCATGCAAAGGAGATTTATTCTAAAGCAAAGTCAAAAAAACAAGTAGGTCCAGTCATTCTTAAAAGAGAGAAGTCTCCAACCAGAACTGGTCAGTGAAGTCAGTTTTGGAGAAGGCAGTGCAGGTTCTTGTTTGTTTTTTGGTACCCTTTATTGGGAATACTGTTTTAAAACATTTGTTCATGTTGTCTTCATTGCCCTTAGGTTATTATTACCAGAGTGCAGCAGTGCTGTGGGATTGGTTTTATTAAAAAGCAAACACTAAACTGGCCTCCTGCTCACCTAGGAACCAGCCTGGGGAGTCAGTGGGTGGCTCGGGTGAGAAACAAATCCTGGGGCCTCTCCTTTGTGACCTAGTCCCCATTCTACCTCTCTTGTCATCCTACCTTCCTCTCTTGCCTTCAATCCCCCCACCTCATTCGTTACCCCTGCCCCTCCCTCAATTTTCCCCTGTCCTGCAGGCTCGCTCTCTGCTCCTCACACCCCCACCTGCTATCTTTGAGCACCCTGTCCCTCATTCGTTCTCCTCCCTGTCTCCATCCTTTTGTCCTCTCTGCCTCACAGTTTCTCCCATTCCTGTGTGTCTACCATCCCATCCTATCCCTCCCCTTCGATAAACGGAAGAGCCCCTTCAAGTGGTCCTGACAGAAGCCCCTGAGAACGCAATGCCTAGAAACATTCTCTGGCAGAGAAAAGTCACGCCATCAATGGCAGAACACTCCTGGGGGAGGTGGATTTTCTCTGAGTTGGGAGATCAGCCTCCAGGGAGCCCCTGATCCTGAGGGTACCCCCCCCCCCATCCTCCTCAGGAGCCTGAGGGACATGCTAAGCCTGGGGTGGAGAGTGGACATTGGGCTCCGAAGTGCAACAGGATTTCCAAAAATCCTCTTCCCCAATCGGGAGAGGGGGGTCCAGGAGGTCAGCCCAGCCCCAGCAGAGTCCACTCCAGGGTCACAGAGGTGTTACTTTGTTCCTCGGCTGGAGGCGGGCCCAGGAACACACCCAAATCTGAACCACTCTGGGTGGGAAGGCCTCACTGCT
Organism: Rousettus aegyptiacus; assembly: GCF_014176215.1. Classification (NCBI taxonomy): domain Eukaryota; kingdom Metazoa; phylum Chordata; class Mammalia; order Chiroptera; family Pteropodidae; genus Rousettus; species Rousettus aegyptiacus. Next base: position 14,713,973 of record NW_023416311.1, on the reverse strand, counting down.
TTGGCTCCACTAATACAACCTGCCTCTGGAGACCCTCGGGCCTGCCAGTTGTCTCTTCCAGGGGAAGTCCCATGGGGCCCAGTTCCATCCTGAGCTCTCAGGCAGATGTCTCCACTCACCTTCTGACCTCGTAGAGTCCTTTGTAGAGTCCTCCTTACCTCCCCAAGGGAAGGGGTGGAGACCATCTGGTCACAGTGACAGTTGTGACCAGCAGGAACTGCTTTAGCTGCAGGATGTGAGGTCTGATTATTGCTCCTTCACACGCTCCTTCTTCAAACCTTTAACCCTTGAGGAGACTTTCCCTCCCACACCTGGGACCTCCCCACTCTTCTCCACTCTGTGTCCAGAACAAGTATAAAAATAATACACATTTAACCGCCAACTTCCTTGAGGTGGCAGACTCCTTCTGTTGGCTAAGCCAACACCCATTCCAACCCCCATCGCTTGTTTCCTCCACCTTAGAGACTGGAAAGCTAACTGCTCATTTTCACAGTCTCCAGCATGGTCACAAATGCCTGTGGGACTGAGTGTTGGCCAATGAGGTTGAAGTGGATATCTGATGGATAGTTTCTTGGGAAGACTGTTTCTTCCTGATACAAGGGACATATTCAGCTGGCATTATCCTTTCTACCTTTCCCCCTCTTCTAGTCTTGGATGCAGGGGAAGAAACCAAACTCAAGAGGTTATATATTGTATGATTCCATTTATATGATATGTGGAGAAGGTAAAACTATAGGGACAGATTGCAGATCGGGTGTTGCAGAGGCTGGGATGGTGGATGGATTGATCACAAAAGGGTATGGAGGGTATTCTGTAGTGACAGAACTGGCTCTGTATCTCCACTGAGGTGGCAGTTACATGACTGGATACCTTTATCGAGCTTACAGGACTATAAATTAAAAATGGTGAATTTTACTATCTATAAACTATAACTCCATAAACCTGATTTTAAAAAACCAACAACATGAAAATATAAAGTCCTCCTTGACTCCTCTCTTTCTCTCATTCTCTAAATTCAAGCCATCAGCAAATTCTGTTGGTTCTATTCTATCTTCGACGTATGTCCAAATCTGGCCCCTTCTTCCCAAGCTGGCCCGAGCCACTCTCCTCTTTATCCTGGATTTCTATAATAGACTCCGAACTGGTCCCCCTGCTTCTGCTGTTGCTCCCACCTGTCTACTCTCAGCATAGCAGACAGAGTGATTCTCTTAAAACCTAAGTCGTATCTTGTCATTCTTCTGTTCGAAACCCTCTGATGGTTCCTCACTTTACTCAGAGGAAATGACATAATCTTTCTGGCCTCCTTCTCACCTCTCGCCTCCTCATTCCCTGCTCTCAGGCCCCACTGGCTCCCAGCTGTTGTTCTGGAACACAACAGGCATGCTCCTGCCTCAGGACCTTGGCACTTGCCATTTCCTCTTCCCCCACATGACTGCATGGCTCACTCCCTCACTTCCTATAGATATCTGCTCAAATGTCACCACACTACCATCCTGTTTACAAGAGCAGTGTCCTCCCCCTCCCCTCGTGCTTCTTCCTTTGCTTTCTCTTTTTTGAGGACGTTGATTACACGTAACATATTGTATTTTTTTTTCTTGTTCTTTGTTGATCGTCCCTTCCCAAACACACACAACTAGAAGGTAAGCCTCTGTCCCTGTATCTATCATATTCTGTTTACTGTCTAGTTTACTAGACAGAATAGTCTAGTTTACTAGACTATCGTTCCCAAGAAATATTCTGAGCTGATTAGGAGTTAGATCTTTACCTTATTCACCTTGGTATAGTCAGTGCCCAGAAAAAGGTCCTGGCAAAACAGCAGATGTTATAAATGTTTCGTGAGTCAATGGTAAGGAGTATCATCTATTTCATCAGTTTGGTGAATAATGTTGACATATCTCTTTTGTTTCTCTAATGAATCACTCAAGTGCCACATTCTCTCATTAGCAGAGGTCTATTCTCTCTTGAGACTGCCCCTACTCTGTCCGAGAGTCCTAGGGGTTTACTTGGTCCAAAGGGACTAGTCTTACAAGAACGGGAAGGTCATTACTCCTTCAATTAAGTTCCATTGTTTGGGTCAAGGTCAAGTAGTGATGATGAACAGGGCCCCCCACAGTCTGACAGACCACCCTCCATCCCACTCCATGCCTTGGTGACACTCTTGCTCATCTAGCTCACTGCTGGCCACGCTCTGGTGTTCTATATGTGGGACCTAAGGTTGCAGGTCTTGAAGGTCATACTCAGAGTCCTAGTCATCATTGCCCAGGACAGAGAGCCTAAGTGGCCATGTCAAAGGGCTTCTAGCCTCAGCCACATGCTGTACTCAAGCCCTTAGATACTTGTGCTGACGCTGGATCACTTGGGATTAATTACTTCTTCCTCACAGGACCAGTTGGGGCTCTCAATTCATCAGAGAAATTCCGATAATATCAAACCTCACTAAATTGAACTGGTCTTCTAACTATTTAATTTAGTTATTTTATGCTTCATTCACTATTGAATTTCTCCCACTTTTTGTATTTTTCCCCTATTGCTGGATTTTGCATTCAGTGTTTTTAGTCGCTTTAAGTTTCCCACATCTGAGAAATATTTTTCAAATTTCCTGTTTTGTGATGATATAAGCTCCAGGAAATGCTACTGATATTTACCTACCTAGCTTGTGTATCATGGTGTGCAGCCAAGAGATACTGCATTTAATCCACCTACCAGGAAGTAGTGGCCATTTCGCTGGGTACCCCATAAAGGCTGTAAGGACAGAGTTCCTTTTAAAATTGTTACTAGGCCCTATACAAATTTACTCATACCATCATCAGATTTGCATATCAAAGGGTCTCAGAATGTCAGCTCCGACCTTAAAGGTACACAAACAAAAAGTCCTATCACCTCTTTTCCCCACTACAGTAGTGCTCACTAGACTAATATTAGCACAACTCCGGGGGTTGTCCTCACATGATTCCACCCCAAATTAAGGTAGAATGAGGCCATATGGGTGGGCCCTAATCCTATAGGATTGGTGTCCTTACAAAAAGAGGAAATTTGGACACAGACCTGTGCCCTGCACACAAGAAAGACCATATAAGGACGTGGGAGAAGATGGTCATTTACAAACCAAGGAGAGAGGCCTCTGGGAAACCAGCCTGCTGACATGATCTTCAACTACCAGCTGCCAGGCAGGACTGTGAGAAAATTAGTTTCTATTGTTTAAGCCACCCCATCTGTGGTATTTGTTATGACAGCCTGAACAGATTAATACGGTATCCAACCTTAGCAGATTGGGAAAAAATAGTTCTTAATCACAGAAATTTTAAGAAGTGCTGCCCTGGGCAGTTTGGCCTGGCATTTCTTCTGCGTATGTTCATAGTTATAATCACTACGCTGTGTGTTCTGTCTTACTTGGGACAGTCTTGGGTGATGGGTGATGCCTGTCCTAGTGTAATTATAAATACTCTCATAAATATCCCAAAAGTTGGTTGATAGTCTGTCGCCTCAATAGACTCAGCTAATCCAAGGGCCCCAGCTCCTCGAAGCCCTGTGATTTTTAGTATTTTCCCACTAACTGGTCATGTTAGGCCTTGATCTCCCAGCTCTGGCCAGTGGTGCACCCACCACCTCCTACCCTCCCTGCCGGTGATGTAGGGGCAGTCCACAGAGGCCCTGAGAACTGCCACCAACTTGGTAGCCAGTGCCTTTTGATGGTTTCTGAGAAGCAAGGACAAAGCTATGCCTGTCAGAGCCAGTTCAGCACCTTCTCTAGGAGAAACACTTTGGGAACTCATCATAATAAACTCCCACCGCCTTTGTGAGACACGGTGGTCCTGCTTTTATTCCAGTTAGCCCATAAGGGCTATGGGGGAGGACTGACTTAAGCTATGTCCTTTCCCTGGAGGTGGATGTCTAGAATATTTCACTGAGGAGGGTCACAAGGCCTGTCCAGGTTCAAAGCCAAGAGCTCAGGACTGACTGGAGTTGTCAGCCTTGGACAGAGGGAAAGGATGTGGGTGGGTAGTGGACTTGTCAGCCCTGCGGCCCCTGCCCTTTCAAGGGCCAGACAAGCCCGGGCAGCCTGGGAGGACTGGGATCAGCCCACTGCCTGAGAAGGCTTGCTCTCTCTTAGCTACACACCCAAGATGTTCTGAAATAGTTGTTCCTTTTCCCCCACGGAGTCGCCTTCAGGGCCTTGTCCTTGGCTTTCCCTCCTACTCGCCTGTGCCCCGCCTCCTCCCTGCCCCTCTGCCTTCATGAGGAGGGCTGCCCGCTTCCTGGATGGGCTTCACTGGACCCTCAGAAGCTCTGCGTCTGGGTCTGGGTGGAGGTTTCTGGCCTTTCAGATTCCTTGTCTTGTCTAATAACTTTATCTCGCTAATAACCTTCCTGTGCTGTGTAGCTAATACATTCTCCGGCTGTTTCTTCTTCATAATAACCCTATTCCAGAAAGCAGTGAGGAGGGGATGGTGATGGATAAAACCAAAATCGAACCTTCAATACTTTTGCTTTTTTGCCTAAAAAATTATAGTTGGCAAGCTTCTTTTGCATAAGCCCAAAGCACCTCAGAAACCCCAACCCTTCCAGTGTTGGACGGCAGCTTCTCATCTCTTCAAATCCTCAAACGACCTGGGCCTCCACGTCACTCGACCCTGTGCCAGGACCCACGCCTGTTCAGATGTGCCTGCCTAGGCCGTGTGTGCCTGTGCGCGTGTGTGTGTGTGTGCGCGCACACGTGCGCATGTGTGTGTGTGTTCCTCAGAGCCCACTCATATTTCTCTACAGGTAGATAGCACAAACCACTCCACTGGCCCCCCAGGAGATGCCTCCCAAGCCACTTCTCCCCTCTCCCTCATGCTTCCCACTTCTGCCAACAGTGAGTTAGAAGGAAATAGCCTAAACTAACAGTAAAACCCAAAGAAAGGTCCTTTTCAGCCTGACCTTGACTGCAGTATAAACACAAGCCTCATTTGTCTTCTCTTTTTCTGCGCGGTGTTTGTAGAGGATTTAGAAGACTGACAGTTTTGCTTATAAAACTCCACCCCTAGCCAGGGCTGATTGCAACAGACAAAGAGGGTTCTCTTGGTGCCTGGGTACAGGGAGTAGCTATGGGTCCTGGCGCCTGGGAGGCGGGGTGGGGGTAGACGCGGAGGGGGCCCTGCACCACCTCCAGCAGCGCCTCTCATCATCTAGCTGCCCAGTCCATTTCTACTGCCCAGGGGAATGTCTTTCAAGGGCAACCAAACTGGCCAATCTATGCTCCCTGTGGGCCTCTCTGGGAGGCCCTGGGACTAGTGACCCTCCCAGGGACAGGTCTGTGGTCGGGAGCTGCATGGTCAGGAGCTGCATGGTTCAGTTCAGCGTTGTGTAAGAAGAAACAATTCATCGCTAACACACAAATTGTCCCTTGTAGGGCTTAGCCAGTACATGGATAAGGAAGTGACTATAATTTATTCAGATGTTCCAGAAGGCTGATAGGCTCATTACCATCCAAAGTCCAGTCTGTTTGGCCAAGGATAAGGAACAGGAACCAAACACGGGAGAACAGTCCTCTCCTCAGCCTGGACCCTGGGCTCATGTCTGACACAGGCCTTCTCTCTGAATGTGTAATGAGTCACTGAGAATGAATTCATGGGGACATGGCAGCTCTGCCAAAGGTGCTTGAGTGAGCCTGGTCCCCTGAGTTCCTGAGAAATGGAAATAGGCCCGTAGGAAGTCCTAGTGCTAGGCAAGTGCTAAAGTGATTGGGTTCTTGGGGTGCAGGGGCACTCAGAAAAGGACATTTCTCCCTCCATGATGGGCCGACCACTGAGCAGAGAGTGGCAGAGAGATCGTGGGATTTGGATTTAAATTTCACAACTCACTGGGTAAATAACTTTATCTCTCTCAGCCTGGGCTTCCTCATCTGTAAAAATGGGAAATTCAGACCCACTCCACAGGTGTTTGTGAGGATTAAATGAGATAGCAATTGTGAAACCATTTGGCATCAAGCCTGGCCCCACATAGGTGCATGATGAATACTAGTGTTCCCTCCCTTGCTCCATCCATCCATCCATCCATCCATCCGTCCATCCATCCACCCCCTCATTCCAGGAAAAAGATCTAAATCATAGAGACTTGTTAGCACACATCACAAAACTCTTCAGCAGAAATCAGTTCCCAAAGCAGCACTTGGGAAGCAGTCTCTTTCATCACAGAATTTCTCAATATTATCTAAACCTGTCTGTTCCCCTCCTCCCCAGCACTCTCAATCCTCAGCTTCAAACAGGATTGTCTAAAAATACCAACATCTGGATTCTCTTGTCTCTTTTGTATTTCAAGCCGTCCTGGGCAATTTTTCTTTCTGGGTACCTCCTCTTGTCCTCAGAGAGATTCTTTCTTCCCTAAAGCCAGCTTTAATGGCTTGGTGTCCTATTTATAAAATCAAAACCCTTTTGTATGCCTAAATGCATTCTAAAAATACTGGAAGTAGATATGTTAAAATGTTAACAGTGAGTACCTCTGGGTAGTGGGACTTCTTTTCAATTTAGCTATATTTTTCATTTCTGCAATATACATGTATGACTTTTTAATAGGAAAAAGAATATTTAAAAACTACATTTTATGTGAGTTTATTTCAATTTCTATTCCCTCTCCCTCTGCTGCCAAAATATATTTTCCTATTTTACCAGCTTTGAAACACCAAAAATGTTTTTAGTTTGTTCATCAAAGGACTTTTATGTCAAGGTAGCAGGGACATTCCAAACTTCAAATGAGAAAATAAAGACCTTAGAGAACATCCATCTTCTCCAGAACAAAAGACAACCGTGCCCCTAACCGCACAGCTCGCATTTCTCTGTGGTCTTGAGGCCAGTGGGTGAGCCCAGGCAGAAGCAGATGGAGTCGAAATGTGAAGGAGCCCACGGCTACATTGTTGGTGAGTCACTAGATCTTTTCTTCACCTCATGCTTTAAGATAGCGACCAGGAGGAAGAAGGAGTTATATATATATATATATATATATATATATATATATATATATATATATATATATATAATCAAACAGCTAGGCAAAAATTAGGGGTGAGACTTCAAAAGGAAGCTGTACGTGTGGACAACATGCACACAGAAGAATGCTCATCATTAGTTCTAGGATGGCCCAAATGTAACAGATTAACAATGTCAAGTGTCGGTAAGAATGTAGAGCCACTGGAACACTCATACACTGCTGGTGGGAATGCAACATGGCACTTTGGAAATCGGTTTGGCAATTCCTTATCAGCTTCAACAGACACTTACCCTATGAGTCATCAATCCCACCCCTATATATTTATCTAAGAGGAATGAAAACTTATGACTACACAAAGGTTCATATACAAGTGTTTGTAAAAGCTTGGTTCATAATGCCCCAAAACAATCCGCCCAAAAGTTCATCAGCTGATAAATAAGTAGATTAAATGAAGTATGAGTAAAATGAAATGCTACTTAGCAATGGAAAAGGAACAAACTACTGAAATACAAACAATACCAGCAAGTCTCAAAATCACGTTGAATGAAAGAAGGCAGACACAAAAGAGTACATAGCATATGATTTCATTTATAAGAAATTTTAGAAAAGGCAAAACTAGTTTATAGTGACAAAAAGCAGGTCATCAATTACCTGGAACTGAGTTTTGGAAGGGATTGAGGGCCAAGTGGAACCAGGGGACCTTTTTGGGGTGACAGAAACTTTCTACATTTTGGGTATGGTGGTAGTTACATAGGTGTATACATTTGTCAAAACTCATCAACCTGTACTGTTAATGCAGATGGTTTAATTATATGTAAATTATATCTCAATAAAGCTGATTAGAAAAACAAAACAGGAAAACTAAGAGAGAATACAGTTGAATATCAGAACTCTGTAGAGGGTCGCATGATCTAACTTTGGAAGAATTGGACAAAACCATAAAGAGAAATGTGAACAGATTAGACAGCATGAAATAGAAAACTTCTATACTTAAAAACATTTTTAAGGTCAATAAAATAGATGAAATAAAATACTGGAAGTGATTCCTTAGTGGGTAGGGAATATGTGGTTCCTTTTGGGTAATGACAAACTTCTGGAGCCAGATACTGGTAATATTGTACAATATTGTGAATATTCTTAATGTCACTGAATTATGCACTTTAAAATTGTTTAAATGATAAATTTTGTTATGTATATTTTATCACAATAAAAGTATTTGCCAACCTCTTACAATGTATGAATTGATGAAGAAAATATCATAGGACCCCTCCTTAGCTGGAAAACCCCAGAGATGGGCACCAGGATAAGAGAGGAAGGGAGCTCAGATGCCCAAAGGCATGGTGGAATGGGGTACAGATGCCCTGGCTCTCAGTTTTGGAGCTCTGAAGAGAGAGATCCCGCTCTGGCACTCCCACCAGACTCGTGTGGGGTGAGAGGGAGAGGTGCACCCTTCAGGAAGAGGGGTATAGATCAGGCCAAAGCAACCCGTCCATGGTTCTCACCCTTAGCCTACTGAAGTTTTGGGCCAGACAATTCTTTGTTGCATGTGTGTATATGGGTCATCTTGTGCATTGTAGGATATTTAGCAGCACCCTACACCTCTACCCACTAGATGCTAGTAATACTCACCCAGTTGTGACAACCCAAAATGTCCAGACACTGCCAAAGGGCCTTTGGGAACACCGTCAACTCCAGTTGATAACCATTGCTCTAAGCCAACGGGAATGGTCCCACCCTTGGGAAAGTCTGTGACTCCCTCAATAAAACTGAGTTTCCCCATGCCGAAGAGTCTCCTCAGGGTTAGAGACCAGCCCTGCCTGCTGCTTGTCCAGACTAGAGGAGCTGGCTATTCTATGAAGGAAAGCGACAGGCTTTCTTACCAAATCAGCCACCATCAACAGAGAAATTCCTCTGCTCAGTGAGTTCCCTTGGGCAGCCTTCTCCAGCCTTCTGATGGAGGCGAGGCCCTAGAGACACTCGACGAGCTCCACTGATGCTGGGGATGCTAACCCCTAGCTGGTGGGGACAAGGTGGCTATGGGTTTCTGCCTCTCTCACGTGTGAAGGCAGGTGCCAGGCTCCTGCAGGGATCCCCACTCCACCGTGTGCAAGCCCTGATCCCTTTACTTCTCCTTCTCAGGTCCATTTTGCTCATTTCTAAGACCAAGTGAACATTGCCTACTCTGAATTTGCTGTAGGATCAAACGAGATGGCTGCCCAGTGGTTGGCCATGTGACTAATACCTGGTGATAATAAGGAAAACTCATGCCTCCTGGTCCTCCAGGGAAGCCCCTGGACTCTCAGCCCTCCCTCCTCCCAGGAATCCAGGAAGTGGCCTTGGGGAGGCAGAAGTAAAGAACTGAAAGGGCAGCAAAGCCCACACAAAACCTTCCCCAGCCTCAGGCTTGGCTGAGTAGAACCACCAGCCCTTTCTGCCTCTCCTGCTTCTCCCGGGTGCCCTTCCCCCCGGGCTATTTGTTGAGGGTTTAGCAGCTGGAGGTTCCACTACAAGCCTCTCCCTCACTGCCTTCCAGCTCAGCAGGTGAGCTCCCCACATGTCTAATGGGTGACAGCCCATCCTTCCATGTGGTGCCCCTGGGAAGTAGTTGGTTAGAAGAGACAAGGAGCAAGGGGGTACCCAGAGCCAAGCAGTGGGCATTCTTCCCTTGGTATCTCTGTGGTGTAGGAGCCATGGGGCATGGCAATGAGGGTAGGGTTCAGGACATGTCCTATGACCAAGCTTGAACTTGGTCGCGCTCTCCTAGAATGACCTCAGACAGGGTGCTGAACCTCTCCAAGACTCAGTTTCTTCAGCTGTACAACAGGAATAAAGCTGTGAAGTGATGTCGAGACATCTGTGAGTGCTCCCTCGGTGGGTGTTATTGTGGGTCCTTAGATCGGGCGATAGAGGAGGCTATGAGGAACTCAGGAAAATCCATCCGAATGAGGAAAGGGCAGGAGGCTTGTCTCCCGCATTCTCTGTGGCTGGCCTTCTGCTTCAGGCTGTTACTTCTGTGTGTCCGATCCCTTGCAGGTCATCTCAGGGAGGACCTCTCTGCTTTCTTCCTCCCCATGTGCCCAGGGCTCTGCGTGTCTTGGGCACTCAGAGAAAACGTTCCTTAGCTTTGGACCGTCCTTCGCCTTGGTTGATCGTGGAGGGTGACTGTTCTCCTCAACCCTCGTTGGCTTTTCTTGTGTCCCATGTACTTGGCCTGGGCTGTGGAGCTCACTTGTCCTGGGACTATGGACAGGAACACAAACACTGAGCAGCCAGCACCCTTCCAGGACACTCCAGACAGAGCCCTTGCCAAGGGCAGAGCCTTCGAGGTCCTACTGGTGGTAGAAGTGGCCGGGAAGCACCTGGGCATAAATGGGCAGGCTAAGGGGCTCAGACCACAGAGCGGGGGCTGGGGGAAAGATGGGAAGGGAACGCAGGAGTTCACTCACCTGGAGACTGAATATAGAGCATGGCCGAGCAAGGCCCTTGGGAACGGAGTCTCTTCCAGGACTGGCTGCATACTTTGGGGGGGGGGGGTCCAGTATAAAATGAAAACATGGCGACCCTTGATCAAAACTAATTAAAAATTTCAGGACGGTGACGTTAGAGCATCCAATGGGCAGAGGACATCTAGTGACTATGCAGGTGGCACACCCATGAAACAGTCCTGGACACTGTCTTCTCACTAAGTCCTGAAATCTGTAGGAAAAGAAGGTTCCCCTCAGTTTCCCTTACCCCACCTCCAAGGGCTGCAGGACCCTTCCCACCTAACTTCTCCCCAAAGTCCTCCTGAAATGTTTTAACCCAAGTCGTGACCTCAAAGCCATGCTGTTGCTCCTCGTGCTCTTCTCCAGTCCTGCCTGCAGTGTCCATCCTGCTAAGGCCCTGCCCAGGACGCAGCCCTGGCCTCCATACCAGCTGAACACAGTGTGGACCAGTTGTTCGAAGATGCGGTTCTCAGCCTCAGGAGCTGTTCCGCCGTCTCACTTTCTGCCCCACTCTCTCTGACACGTATCTGCCTGCAGAGATGCAGGGCCAGGCAGCAGCTCCTATTTCTACATCAGGGGGGAAGAGCAAGGAGAGAGCCAGGGCATCCAGATCCTCATGGGAATAATGGGCTTCATCAAAGGGTAAGCCTCAGGGCCCCCAGGCTGGCTCCCCCGATAGTCCCCCAATGTGCTGACTCTATGCTGCTTCTCTAAAACAGGCCTTGCCCTTTCATCTCTGCTTCCTGCTGACTCCACTCAGCACATCCTCAGTCTCGCCTTTCCACCCCCACCTTTGGGTCCCACTCAGGGCCCGAGCTGTTAGAGGGAGATGGGAATGATACAAGCTTGAGTGGGGGAGGGGCAAGTCCTAAATGAGCACTGTTGAAAGAGCTTAAAGCTCAGAAGTGCTCACATACACGCGTGTCAGGATGGGATCACCTGAAGGAGTCCTTCTCTGGGGTTTTCCTGGTAGGGCCTCTTGGTAGTAAATGACAGAAGCCTGCTTAGTCATATACAATTCTGTCTTCGCCACTGGTCCTTTGCTCTGTCCTAGAGGGACGGACCCCCAGACAGGCCCAGTCCTGACTGCTCCCACCAGCTTCTGCCTCTTGGGACCGCTCCTCCTGCAGCACCCAAAGTGTCTTGGGTTAGAGTTGCCAAATTCAGCAAATAGAAAAAGCAGCACACCCCATTAAATTTGAATTTCAGAAACACAACAAATAATTTTTTGGTAGAAGTATGCCCCATGAAGTATTTGGGATATATCTATACTAAAAAAGAAAGAAAGAAAAAAAAGAAGAAAAAAGCTATATTTGGAACTTCGTTATGCTTTTAAAAACTGCAGTTTGATATATACTTACATTAAAAAATTATTGGTTGTGTATCTGAAATTCAAATTTAACTGAGGGTCCTGTATTTTATCTGGCTTCCTATTTGGGACATGTCTTGAAATGTGAGCAGGAAAAAGCATCTGTTTGGTGGACACAGCTGCCCCCACAGACCCCAATTCAAATCTGACACTGCCAGGCACACCTAAAGCCTGACTTGCCCACCTCTGGCCCTGAGAATGACTTGGGTTAAGATCCACCTGTGGTCCATTGGGCTTAGATGAGGGGATGGGCCAAAGGGCTCAGTGTGGCTGCCTTAGTCTCACTCCAGGTGGATTGCGAGAGGGGGCCCAGAGAGGGTAAATTGTGAGCTAGGCAGATTCTGTACAAGATGCAGCTGTAGCGGGAGGGCCGCAGTGAGAAAGCTGCCGCGCACAGAGTCAGTCTTTCACGTTGGAGCAGACGGAGGTCCTGGCCACAGTTTCCAAGGCGATGTCCTCTGCCCCAGCCAGCACACAGCTGTCCACTGGGCCCACTAGAACATGGAGAAACAGACTCGAAGGCAGCCAGAGGGCCCAGGACCTCTGCTATGGGTCTCATACTCACACCTGGGGCCAGACTCTTTAGGGACTGAGGAGGAGGGATATTTCCCAGGGAGGCCTCTGCCCCTTTTTGGAGAAAGTGGCTGTGACCACTGGGTTGAGAACAGGGGAGCAAAGCACCTATCCAGGAGACAGAAGTGCATGTAACGAATCGGGAGCAGCCCAGCCAGCAGCCTCGGGGATGGGGGGTTGTTACAGAAAGGAAAGAACTGGCCACTCCCGCGGGATGAAGCGGGCTGCCAGTCCCGGCCAAGAACTGGGCAAACAGCGGGAAGGACTTCCTAGGTGCGGGGCTGGCCGAGTTGGTCACGGAGACCTCGGGCAGGCGGGGCCCGGCGGGTGAGTCCGTCTCCTCTTCGGCACCCGGTTGAGGTTTGGGAAACACCGGAGCCCGTGGCGGCCGCGCGCGGGAGCTCCTCCTGTGGACCCGCGAGCGCGTTATCGCGGGGGCCTGCAGCGCGCGCCTGTAACCGGCACTTGAGCTGGAGCACCAGCAGGGGGCGCCAGGCCACCTTTGGGTGCCCGGTGGGCCTGGGGTTCAGCGCCCATCCTCCTGCTGCAGGTCAGCAGCTTTTGTCTGCCACCGGCCAGCACAGGCTCTTCTGCCTTTCACGGAACAGCTTCAAGTGGAGATCTGCCCCGGAGAAGCCGTCACCCAAGGGTCCGCTGCGGTAACCCAGGAGTAGACAACCGGCGAGGGGAAGGGGGTCTCAGAGGTCCCCTGTGCAGTCCTGAGCCGGTCCTGGGTCCCACCGTGAGCTCATCCTCACAGCCAGAAGACCTAGGACACGAGGTGACTCGGAGGGTACCACCTGACAGCCAGAGCGACCCTAAATACCCGTGTTGAATAACGGTTTCCCATACACGTGAGCCTGCGTGGTTTTTGTCACCGAAGGGAGTGGGCCCGGACGCCCCCAAGCTCCCGCACCCCGGGTCTGACCCTGGGCCTGTACACTGTGGGAGGATTGCATCAGGATGACCCCCAGGTCCTGAGAATAGGTGAGGTGTATCAACCACCAAGGTGTCAGGCTTGGCTCGCGTGGGAGGACGTGCTATGTTTGCTACAGGACGATGGAGGAATTCTCGAGAACTGTCTCACAAATAAGTATTGACTGTGCCACCAACTGTGCCTTTCAGTCCACACAACAACTGGTGTCATTGTCTGCTCCTCCTCCTCCTCCCCCCTTTCTCTTCCTCCTCCTCTTCCCACTGTCTTCGCCCTCCTCCTCTCATCCTATCTGACCCCGTCACAAGGCAATGATTGCTATGTGGATCAGTGCTGTCACTTTTCAAGTAAATGTCCCATTTCTGACTATCCATGTTACTATGCCAGAAGGTATGGGGAGGCAGGGTCCTCCCTTGCAGTTTTCAGCCCCAAGAAAGGTGGGTGCCAATGAAAGGTGTCAAGAATCCCTTTAATACTGAAAACAGATTTCCCTTTTAGCAACCCAGGGGCAAGAAATAAATTACTCAACAGCACGGGCTCTCTGGCATCACAGAGCAGATGTAAAGTTAGGATGGGAAGTCCCCAGCCCACCCCGGAGGCTTCTCCCTGCTGCAGGAAGAAAAAGGGGTCCTGCAAAGCAACTTCGAATACACTTGTCAGAGTATTTCTTATGCGTGTTCTATAAATGCTTGTGTTTTTGTTATTGATGCGTTAAAAGACAAATCTGAAAATGGCCATAATTTTGAAGTAGTGAGGAGTGTATATTTCAAGACATCTGGAACAGCTCTAATTGATATGACAAGATCATAGGGACTGTTGATGAGGTGTACAAGGTCACATTTATATTTGAAGGAAAAAAACAATTTCCAGTAGAAAACAATAGAAATAAAGAAGTAATTGTTCCCCATCCAAGTTCATGGATTCCCTGAATTTTCCCCACAGACTCCAGGTTAAGAACCACAAAGTGGTTCTCAACTAGGATTTAACATTAAAATTAGGGTAGATAAAAAGATGCCAGCTTGTATCTCACACAGAAAGATGAGGATCCACTGGGATATCTTTGCCTTGGTCTGGGGTTCTGAGCCCAGACTTTGCAGCCAGACCATCTGAAGTTGCACCCCAACTCTGCCACATACTGCTGTGTGGCTTAAACCAAGCCACTGTGCTCTGCGTGCCTCATTTTTCCCTTTCTGCAAATGGCAGTAATGGAAGTCCTGTCCCTTATAGGGATGCTGTGAGCAGGTGATCAGTTTGTCTTTTGCAGTTTGATAGATGTGTGTGTGCTCTGTGTCGCAACATAGAATGTGTTTCTTCCTGAGGGTCATGGTCCAAAATGTTTGGAAGCCTCGTTCATAAAGGATTCTGGGGCTCAGACCTTGACAAGTGCTCATGTGGGATTCCAGGCTGAGGACAGGGGAAGCAAAGAATGTGCGAAGTCTGAGGTCTGTATTGGCTTCCCATTGCTGCTGTAACAATTTACCACACTTTAAGGAGCACTGTCCTTGCTTATCTTTGGCTCTCTCACCTTTGCAGATGTCAATCCCCATGCTTGGAGTGGCCTCTTCCCCTTATCTCCAACTGGCTAGTCCTCACTCAGCCTTTAGGACTTAATTCAGACATTGCCTCCTCCAGAAAGGCTTCTTTGAAGCATACCCACCACCACCCCACCTCTGGGAAGGTGCCCAGGCACAACACCTTGCATGTATCCCTGTCAACGCAGATGCCACAACCAAGTGCCACCATCAGCTTCTGCAATCGTCCTCCACAAGGTGTCCTTCAGCTGGACACCTAGCTTCTTTTTTATACCCCCATGCTCAGGAGAGCCTGGCATGAGAGAGGTCTTGTCAAATGTGTGATGAGCGAGTGAGTGAATGAATGAATGAGTGAGTGAATGAGTGACTTCTCCAAGGCCTCTTTCACAATCAGAGAAGTTTGGAACTGAGCCTGGGCCAGCAGAGACCAGCTGGCTGGGCTTGGGGTAGGGAGAGGGGGGCAGAGCATCCTTGGAGCCAGGAATCTTCAACGATTGTGGGGTCTATCCAAGGTCTGCAAGGGCAGGTCCTACATGCTCAGCAGAATTACCAGGGCTTGGAGTGTGAGCCTCACCTCCTGTCTCATCCTGCATCTCGGTTCACTGAGCTCCACCCCAGAGGCCTCATCCCTCACAAACTCAGAGGGCTTTGGTCGTACTCCAGACCAAGAACCATGCCTAGACGCACTGTTCCTGCAGAAGTTTTGTTTATTGGATTCTAATTCAGGATCCCGACTTGGATACCCAGTGCCATCAGACCACCACCAGCCAGATGGCCTCATGGCCTCAGGGTGACCCCTGCCCCATCCCTGGACCCAAGAGCACTTATGTGGTCTCTGGTTGTGAAGTGGTGTACTCTACTAGAGGATAATCCCACCTAAAACCAATACCCTTGATGCCAAGGAGCTGATACTGGCCAAAGATTCCTGAGAGCACCTTGTCAGGCTGGTCGGGGTAGGCAACAAAGCTGATGCCATCTTCTTTCCCAAATGAAGCCCAGCGGTCGGCATCAGTGTATATGATCAGGTACCGGAGGAAAGCCTTGTGCGAGCCATATATGGCTGCAATGTGTTCACCCGGCGCCAGGATGAATTCCTGGGTCTGTCCACCTGAGACACCATATCTTTCATTCCAGGAGGATCCATATCTCACCTGGATACTAGGAGAAAGGGGGAGCTTTGAACACTCTAGATCCAGGGTGACTCACCAGTCCCCAGGTCCTCTATCCCCGGCACCACCCCTCCCCCCAGCCCCTGGCAAGGAGAGCAGCCCTGTCACTGCAGTATAAGTTCCTGTGCACATGGCTTTGGGTTCTTGAGACATGCTGGTCTCAAAGCCCTGCTCTACCACTTTCTAGCTCCGTGGTCTTGGGCTTATTACCCAGCCTCTCTGGGCCTCAGTTCCTTCAACTGCAAAGTAGGGGTGATTGTTGGGAGCGGGCACTGAGATAATCCATAAGGATTATCTTTGCACAGTGCCCAGTCACCATGGTTTTCAGGTGGTGCCGGCTGCCATCATTGCTCAGAGTAGGGAGCTGTTCCCCGGCTAAGCTTTGGCTTTCTGAGCCTGAATCACTCCAACTAGATAAAGCGGCAGGCCTGAGAAGTAGGTTAAATCCCACACTCATTCGGGGAGTTCCGCTAGCTCCACCTGTCCTGGGCTTATCTGTGTCTTTCCTCCCACCTTGGTACCTATCCTAGAGCCCCTCCCTCTGCCTCGCCCTGCCCATACTCTGTCCCCTTTGGTGCTGGCTGCTCTGCTCTAGTCCTGCTCCCAGGCCCCTGGGCCCCCTTAAGTGCAGGGCGAAGATTTGCCCTAGGCGTTGAGCAAGCACACCACCCCAGCATCAGGGGAACAGCTCTGGTTTTTCTGCCTCTACACACTTCTGGCGACTTGTGTTCAATTAGGATTCCACTGACCCTCACTTCCTTTCCTCTTTGACCCTAACTTTTCCCCTGATTTTCCCATCAGCCATTCTCATACTGAGAGGCCATTTTTAGTTGAGTTGAGTTAGGGTTGAAAAGAGAAAACAGGGGGAAACATCATCTACTCCTTTTTTTTAGATCAACCTAGGAAACAATGTCTGGGCTTTCAGGTAGAGACAGAAAGAAGTGGGGTTGATGTGCAGTAGACGAGGTGGCTGAAGAAAAGGGACAGATAGGAAGGTGACGGCTGGTGGCTCCATGACTCTAAAAACTCACTGCCTCAAAGAATCATCAGTAGCCCAGTGAAGATATTGGAGAAGAGGCGCTAAGCCACCCTTTCTAAGTTCCTGAGACTGTGGCATGAATTGGGACATAGCAATAGGGCTTCACGTCCTGCTTTCCACTCACCTCTTAAATATGCCTAAAGGACCTATAGACACCCGAATCCCAGTTATATCATTTTCATAATCTGTAGAGGTACTGAAATATGTTCCTCCTCCAGGCCCATACATCTCTAGATGGACAAAAGAACCAGGTTGGGGAGAGGGAGAAAAAAAAAACAGTAAAACATAGTTTATCTTTGCTCAGAACTGGACACAGCCCCTCCAGGCAGATAGGACGTCCTGAGACTAGAGTTAATCTGTGTCAGAGGAGGTAAGGGTAACCATCAGGGGGCTGGACTGGAGGGAGGCAGACCCAGGCAGACTTACGCTGTGTCCAGCAGGTGGTGCTCCACAGGAGGGTGAGGGTCAGCCACAGCAGCATGGCTTCTGGCCGGTGAGTCCTAAGGCTCCTGGTGGGAAGGGGCAGGCCACCTAAGTCTCGGAGAGGGTCCCTGACGGACCTCGCCAGGCCCCATCCATGCAAGCGGAGCACCACCTTACCTGACCAGCAAAGTCTTGTCACCTAGTCCTGACACTGGGAAGTCTTGCACCCGAATGCCCTCCACCTAGCTTTTTATACCTTCCCAGGCCATGTGGGCCCCTGTCCAGAAGGAAGGAGTGGGGGCCACCAGGGAGACAGGAAGGAGCTGGTCGGCGGGGGCTCTTCCCAGGGGAATCCCCAGAGCCATTCTGGGGGAGGCTCCCGGACACGCTGTGTTTGTTATTTTGGCCCCAGAGCCTATACAAACAAAATGGGACAGTGACAGGAATTTCACTGTCACCTCTGGGTCTCTCTCCCAGCACCAGAACTAGATCTTAACTTTAGAGGTGGGAGGATGTTTGCTGAGAGCCCTTCTCAGGTTGGCCAGACAGGTTTCAGCCCCACAGTGGGCTGTAGGTCTGATGTCCACAGAAGGTCCATGGGGTCCAGGGACCTCATTTAGGCCTGGGCAGAGCCCTGTGTCCTACGGGCTTTCAGGAGTCCAGGTCAAGCTCCCCACTAACCCTCAGTGAGTTGGAGTGTCTGGTATGAGATGGAAGAGATACCCCAGGCGCTGGCCTTCCAGGGTCTGTTACTTGGAAGATGTCTGTGATCTTTTCTCTGTGCCAGGTCTGGAAATAACTGGGGATGAACCAATCTTAATGGGCTGTGGGATGACCAACAGCAAAGATGCCATGGGGCAGGAGGCACACGGGGTTGGGGACAAGCAAGTCTTTAGGCCAGACCTTCCAAGAGTAACTGGGACAAGGCTGAGGGGTCAGATTTTATTTGAGAGGTAACAGGGTGCTTCTCAAGGGTTCTGGGGATCCTGCTGGTATGGCAAGTCCAGGCTTTCTGTGAGGGGCTTGAGCTATGGCTGTCTGCAGGGCCACCCCAACCTTTGGTAAGAACCACAAGATCACAGTCATCAAGATAGGGGCTGATTGTGGGTGTGGGTGCTGGAGCCAGATAAGGCTCAAATCCTTCTTCCCTGCTTTCTAGTCTGTGTGCCTCGATTGTTTCATCTGATACATGTGGATAATGGTAGAATCTACTCGCTGGGTGTTACGAGAATTCAACAAAATGCTTCTCTAGCTATGGGCTTGAACACCAAAAACTTTATACCTTGTGGGCAGTTATACAAGGTTTTTCTTTGGAGCATCCTTTGAAATCACAGATTTCAGAAACAATAAGACTTGTTTATCTAGAGGTGACCCGTTACGTAAATGATGGTGTCATCCACACAACAGAATACTACACAGGTGTGAAGAAGGAATGGCACACTCTTGCTGCACTGACATATTGCCCAAGGACACAGGCCAGTGGAGACTCAAGGGTTTAGAATGTCCCCCATTTGGTTATAAGAAGAAAGAGCGCAGAGAATGGCCTTGTGTGTGCACAGACTTACTCTGGGAGTGCTGGCTCACCAGGACTGGAAACAGTGGTTTCATCGGGATAGCAGTGCTGGGAGGACAGGGGATAGGGTGGTGGCCCTGTTTAACCGGCACCTCCAGGTACTGAGAGCTACGCCAGACGCCTAGGGACACTGAGTCCAGTCCTCTGCCCGTTTCTGCACAGCCTGTGAACTAAGAACAATTTTTACATTTTTTAAAATGGTTAGGAAAAGTTTTAAAAAATAGCATTTTGTGACACATGAAGATTCTATAAAATCCCAGTGCCCTCAACCATAAATAAAGTGTTTTCCCGCACACAGCCCCGCTCACTCATTTGCGTATCGTCTGGGGCTGTTTTCAGCTACAAGCAGAGCTTAGTCCTTGTGACAGAGACTTTAAATCCTGGAACACCTAAATCATGTACTCTCTGGTCCTTCACCCACAATGTCAACAGACCCCCTGATGATGAGAGTCGTTGGACCAGTCACAGCACTGTCCATGGTGCTAGCCACAAGGGGCCAGGAAAGAGAGGAGGGGGATTCCATTTGACAACCACAATAGAGAGGCGCTCTATCTTGAAAACTGCGCCCTTTCCTCTGGCCCTGCATCGGTCTCCCTGGAGAGACTCCTTGGGGCTCAGGCCTCTCACCCCCAGGCCCCAGGAACCTCCTGCTGAGAAGAGGTGAAAGAGGCCTCGGACCTCATGAGCACAGCTCAGGAGCCCAGAGGCTGCACAAAGGGGCTTGTGTTTCTGTCCCAGCCTAGCCTAAGGTCACTTTTGTGAGTTTTGCTGCCAATTCAGTTGTCCTTCCAGCTCCAGGCTGGCAGGATTTGGCTTTCAGAGGAGGGTGGGCCTGGACTCCAGGAAGAACTACCTGGGATGGGAGGTGGAGGAAGAGACAGTTTCTGGCCGGAACAAAGAGGCGATGAAGGAACTTGCCTGAAAGCACTCGCGAAGCACATTTTCACAGAGATATGAGCATGGATATAATGGATGTGCACACAAACACGCAAGCGCACTCACGAATGCACCCTCAAACACACTTGCCTGCTCCCCCATGCACAGAAGCTTGCACACTCCCTGCACACACGTGCATATACTCGTGTCCACTTGCATAGAAGGCCCTGATCTGGGAGGAGGAGACCTGCCTCCTCATTCATCCTGGCCCAGTGCTGGCCTTGAGCCCAAGGGAGACTCAACACAGGCCCTTTGTCCCTTGGGATCAGGGCTCTCCAAGGGGATTTACTGAACATTTACAAGGCCATAATCCCCTCCTTGGGTGTGTACCAGACCTCACTCTGCCAGGAGCCCTGGACAATGGGGCTTTCTCCCAGCAGAGGCAGTGCCCAGCTTGGCTGACTTGTTTTTTGGGGGTGGGTGGGTTAGGGTTGGCTCCCCTGGTTTTCCTGCCCTCTGGGTGTGGGCTTGGGCAGCCTAAGGCACAGCAGACAAGAGGGGCTCCATCCCCTGCCCACTCAGCTGGCGGGACCTCCCTGCCATCCTATTTGAGAAGCCTCTAGCCCCACCGCCCCTCGGAGGCTGGAACCTGTGTCTCTGGCTTGGGTTTCTAGGGTAAGCCTGACCTGGCTAAGATTCCTGGGACAAAGTGGAGGAGGCGACTCCTTCATGTGGTCTCATCTGATCCCTGGGGCCCCAGAAATCAGAAGGAAGAGCCTGCTGTATGGGGGAGGGGGAATGTTTGTGGCCTTTGCTTGCTTTTATGGCTTGTCCTTGAGTGTCTTGTCCTTGAGTAAATCCCCTTGGAGAGTCCAGGCAGGAGGCCCAGCCCAAGGGGAGCAATTTGTCTTTGCATTTCTGAAACTCAAGGCTCTCCCACTTATTTACTCACTCACTCATTCTTTATTGGCTAGCAAGCTCTAAGCTAAGCATTTATCTCTACTTTTCCCCAGAGAAACTCAATACTTTTCTTGGAAAACCGGGACACCCCAACCACATATTTTGTCTAACTTTTTATGTAATTCAAATTCCATTAGGGCAAGCGTTGAAAATAAAATGAACTCTACCCATATGTCAAATGGAGGGAGGTGGGAGATCCAGGTTCCAATTCCCCCAAGGCTTCCCTGGTGAGTATATTTGTTACCTGGTATATTAGTCAGCTTGGGCTACTGTAGCAAATACAATAGACCGGAGGGCTTAACCGAGAGACTATATCCGACCTGAAGTTCCCCAGAAGCCCTACCCCTAGCCTTGCTGAGGCCCCTGTCGCCATTAACTCAACCCCATCTGCCTCCCTCCTTTGAGAGACTCCACCACATCTCTGAGGCCCAGCATTCTTTGGGAATTATTATTTTTGTAAATATCTCATTGTTGCTTTCTAGAGTTTGGGGGTGTCCTGGAGAAGCAGGTATATGGGTCCAGACCTCCGTCCTGACCCACACCCCAGCCATCCTTCCATCTACCTGTCCTCGAACCTGCTTTTCCAAATGGATTTTTGGAACAATGTTCAAATGAAACTATGGTTATTTCCAGGTGATGGGATTTAGGATATTTTTCTACTATTTTCTTTGTTTCTTTTTTGTATCATTTCAATTTTTTATAAGACTACCAATTTTACAAAAACAAAGTGATCACTCCTTTAAAAACTGAGATGCATTTTTTTAACCTACGAGTTTACAAAGGAAATAAAAGTAGAAGCCCTCAGTGTCAGGAACACTTTGGGAAATGGGTCCCTCTTCCTTTGCTGAGGGAATGTACTTAGGATCATGGTTTAAAACCCTTAAGAACATGAAGCCCATTTAACTAAAACATCTCACCCATAGATAAATTATTCTAAGGAATGGTTAGGAAGGTGAGCCAAGATTTTTAAATAAAGATTTACACAAAGCTATTGTTTTTAATGATATTTGTCAACAATTCAAATGTCCAAATCCAGGAGGAGGGTTAAAAGTTTGGTTCTGGTGATTTTCAAAAGTTTTCTCCTTTCTAATGAGGATGCATTAATTTTATAATCATTGTAAAGCTATTTTTACTTTGGAGTGAAGTCTGGTTCAGAAATGACAGAACCATTTCTCCAGCTATCTTAAACAAGTCTCCAGGGCAGTGGCATGATCAGACTGAAAAAGATGGGGAGTGTGCAAATTCTTCTCCAAGTCATGATCCACTGCTCGTATTAAAAGGAAAACAAGCCTTCTTAGTAGGCGGATGATCCGGATACATAGCTTTGCACCTGGCCACAAACCCAGAAGGAGAGAATCCTCCTGGGGGTGGAGAGAAAGGGAGACACCAGTGAAGAACTCTGTGGATAGAGTCTGCTCAGCCTGGTGACTGAGAATGGAGGTGATAGGAAAAGAGAGGAGGGGGTCTTCATGACATCGACTGGAAATAAGCATTGTTTCAGTCACTTTAAGTTACTTGCATTTTCACATACTCGCTTTAAGTAAACATCCTCATTGGATGTTTCCAAGGTAATCCTGGTCTTTGTGCCATTTCTTAACCTGGACCACTTGGGCGGCATGGTCTCAGCTCACCAGCGCCCACTTGTGTCAGATAGGGAACATGGCAGGGACAAGTGATGATAGGAATGTGACTTTACTAAAGAAGAATCCACCTGAGAAGATGGAGGATGTATGGAGGCCTCCGCCTGGCACTAGAGACCATGGGGCAGCATCTCACAAGTCCCTTATGAAATTCTCCCAAAACCAGAGTCCCATTGTTACATAAGTTTGAGGAATATTGCCCAGTATATTTCCTTTTACAGATTCCTGATGCGTTTTAGCATATCAAAGTCATTAAAAAGTCCTGCAACAAATAAACCAATTTCACTTTCCTAAAAGTCTGCGATTATCGAATCCCTTTACAAATAAAGTCCACTAACATCTCTTGGAAATAACGTTCCATTGAAACCACTGCCAAAGAGGAGCCGTAGGTAAGGAGGAAGGCTGGGCCATCCCAGGATCAGTCTGGTCATCTTGGCTCAGTTCTCATGCTGGGGCCTCAAGAGTTTGAGGCTTTCTTCCTCTCAAAGTCCTGCCAGTTAGTCTCGGATGATGATGATAATAATGATGGTAGCAGCGAGCATATGCGTGGTGCTCACTATATGCCAGATATGGTTCTAAGCACTTGATGTATTAACTAATTTCATTCTCACAACAGTCTATAGGGTAGGTACAATATTTTATATGTGAAAAATGGAGTTACACTCTCGTTGCTGGTGGGGCCACAAAAATGTATAGTTTGGGACACATATAAATCCAAATAATGCCCACAGGGCGACCCACAGTGTCTTCCAATGGCCTAAGAGGCGGCTGTTTCTTCAGGTAAGAGAAGGTGTCCCTAGAAGATCAAAGGATAACTCGCCTGTCTCTAAGGGCCTCCAGAGGCAGACAATGAGGGGGATCAGATGTGAAGGTAGGAAGGACAGGGCGGGCTGGGGACAGCAGGATTGCTGGCTGCAGCCTGCTTCTCCTTCGGTGGAGCACAGCCTCAGGGTCCAGGGGATCCTGCCTGCAGCAGGAGGCAGCTGGGCCAAAGGCAAAGCTGTCCTCATTCTCTTTGTAACAGGTGGTGACTCATTTTTTTGGCTCTGTCCCCAGGTGCACCTCGGTGTTGATTTGGGATTTCTTCCCAGGGCCAGAAGGAGCGCTGTTCCAAACTGTAGAGCAGCCTGAGTGGGGCTGTTCCCCCAGGTGTCTAGGAGACCTCCCCCAACACACTAGGAGGGTTAGGAGAGATGAGGCCTTCAGATGCTATACAGATTTTGTCCAGGAGGCAGCCCAGGAACCCCTGTGAGAAGAGAACCAGTCTCTACTCTGCTCAGCAGAGGGGCCTGGAGGGCCCACCCACCCAGGTCATCTCCCCTCTCCTGGTTGGGGCCAGCCCTAGGGCCGGTCTGCCCCAGGCACCCAGAAAAAAAAGGTCAAGATATAAATATGTCTTGGTCTTGTTCATTTATTTTCATTTATTTGTTGACTGGATGTTGTCCCAATGAGGAGGTGGTGTTCCTGAGGGCAGGCCCAGGTCTGTTGGGTTACTCATGAATCACTAGTTCCAGGAAGAGATTGCTCTCCCCACCCCACCCTACCCCCACAGTAGAGGCTGTGTTGGGCCTAGAGCTCCGAAGTTTGGGTCCTGTGTCCTCTCAGGGCCTAGGTGGGCCTTCAGCTGTCCTCTTCTCCTCTGCCCACCCCCTACCATGTCTTGGATGTTGTTACCTAATGCAGCCACCAGGCTGGGCCTGTCTTCCTGATGTTGACTCAGGAGCTCCTGCGCCGAGCCTCTGCTGGCTCCGCAGGCTTCCAGCCAGGCCAGGGGCCAGGTCCCCAGGCCTCTAGGAAGGGACCAGTGTAGCGTCCTCATCCCCTCCTGGACGCCCAATATGCCTGAAGGCTGGGCCTGAGCAAATGGATCTGGTGATATGACTGGACCCTGCTGCCCATCTCCCATAACCACCCTCCTCCCTCCTGCTTCTCATCTTGGGGGCCCCATGGGGAAGCTTCCCCAGGACATTGAGGATCTCTGACACGGGCCTCCCCAGCCAGCTGGGGTGAGTACGGTCACCCAGAACATCTGCCCTAGTCAGATTCCTATTCTGACACACCAGGGAGCTGTACAGTCAGGTGGATGCCACTAGGGGGCTTCCTCTCCCCACCTTCTCCTGTCCTTAGTTGACCTCTGAACCCCAGCCCCTCTCCTATTTCTGCCTCATCTTAGGTCCCTGGCGCCTGGCAGATCTGATGGGATGGACCTTGCTCTCCAGGTCAGGGCTGGTGAACCTGGCTATTTCATGGCTAGAGGCTGTTTCATTTTGGATCTCGAGGCTGTTGCATAGTCCTGACTTCTTCACCCTCAGTGTTTTGGGTTTTTTGTTTTTGTTTTTGTTTTTTTGGATGACTGCTACACCTTATTTCTACCATTCTGAAATTTCTTATTTACTCTATTTCTTAAATCCATTCCATTTCACAACCTGAAGCCTGCTGACTTACTGTTCTGGTTGCTTTCTGGTCCTGCCACACTGTCACCTTTGAATTTCATTTCAGGTCTCACTCGATATATTCCACTGTTTTTATATTATGCATCTTCCTTTTCTGAGCTTTCACCCTGGACTTGCAGGAATGCAGGGTCACGTAACACATTATTCTTCTAATGCTGCTGTAACAAATTATCACACACTTAATGGCCTAAAACAACATAAGTTTATTGCCTTACAGTTTGTAGGCCTGAATTCTGACAAGTACCTCACTTGAACTAAAATCAAGGTGTCAGCAGGGCTAAATTCTTTTCTAGAGGCTCTAGAGCAGCGGTCCCCAACTTTTTTGGCACCAGGGACTGGTTCTCCTAAGAGAATGTAATGCCTGATGATCTGAGATGGAGCTGAGGCGGTGATGCTAGCGCTGGGGAGCAGCTACAAACACAGATGAAGCTTTGCTCACTCACACGCTGCTCACCTCCTGCTGCGCAGCTTGGTTCCTGATAAGCCACAGACCAGTACTAATCTGCATCCCGGGTGTTGGGGACCCCTGCTCTAGAGGAGAATCCAGTACCTTACCTTTTCCAGCTTCTAGAAGTCACTCACAGTCCTTGGCTTGTGGCCCTTTGTCTTCAAAGCCAGCAATCATGGGTCACATCCTTCTCATATCACATCACTCTGACTTCCTCTTCTGATTCCTTCTTCCAGTTTTAAGGACTCTTGTGATTATCCAGGAAAATTTCCCTATCTCATGTCTGTAAGTTAATCGCATCTGCAGAATCTTGGAGGTGTCAGGAGAGACATGCCCACACCCAGCATCTTTGTCTTCCAGGAGCCCGATGCAGATGGCCTCAACTCTGAGGGGCTCTGTTGGCTTCAGGCTGACTGCAGGAGTGGGGAAGTTTACAGCAGGGGGAGGACCAGCAGTAGCAGCCAGGAGTCTGGCCTGTGAACATCTCTGTGAGTCACCAGCAACCAGATTCAGTTGAAGTGCCGACCGATGTTGATGTGGACACCAGGCTGGTGGTTTCTCAAGGGACCCCAGCAGGACTGTGCCTCAGTTGCCCACAACAGTAACCTCCTCGTTCAGGCAAATGTCATCGGGTTCTTCCTTCCCTGCCTCAGTTTCCTCACTCCTCACCGGGGCTTCTTGGTATTGCCTCCCAAATAAAATACTCACACCTCAGTCCTGGTCCCAGGTTGGCCTTTGGAGGACCAGAGTAAGACCAGGAGCACCTGTGTGATGGGGACACCGCATGAGAACTGGGTGTTCAGGGGTTTTTCCTCCACAGTATCCCCATTCCAGTCTTCCTAGCCTCCAGGTACTCTGATGCTACTAATGTCCTTCCATAAATTATCTTCTGATTGAACGAACCTGAGAGGGTTCTGTTGTTTGCAACCCAAACCTGTATAGTGCAGATGGGTGGAGAAAGATTTAAGAGTTAGGGAGTGGTCTTGGGGTAGACGGAACACGGGTGATCATGAGGGTGTCCAGGAAGTCACCTGAGTCCACAGAATGCTCTGCAAGGCATCAGCTCAAGCATGCAAATGTGTTTATTAAAAATAAGACAGAAGAGGACCTGGGCCTGACACAATAGATGGCCCTGACTCTCAGGGCCTCTGTTGGGCTCAGGGTAACAGCAGGAATGGGGCAGTCCAGAGCAGGGGGAGAGGCAGCAGCAGAAGCCAGGGGTCTGGCCTGTGAATGTAGCTGTGGGCCATCACCGTCCGGATCCAGTTGTAGTGCCTACTGACGTTGGTGTAGACACCAGGCCGGTTGGGCCTTCCACAGCCTATTCCCCAGCTCACGATTCCAATCTGATACCACCGACCTTTCTCTTCACAGGCCAAGGGTCCACCTGAGTCACCCTGGGGAGCAGCATGGGTGAGCTCGGCCTGGGATGGGCAGGAGGGGTTTGCAGGAAGGCTGGGAGAGCAGGAGAGGCCATGAAGCTAAGCAAACCGGGTGCAAATCCTACTTCTCCCCCTAGCAGCAACCAAGCCTCAGTTTCTTGGTCTGTGAAGTGGGACAATAGTCTCTACTGCCCCATCCCGGGTTGCCATGATGACCAAATAAGGCACAAGGATACAGGTGGCTCTCAGGCCTTGGGATGGAGTGGTAGGAGGTTAGGACCCATAAGGTCCTAGTTGGAGTCAGGAGGGACACTCACGAAGCAGGCATCTTTGCCACCGTGTGCATAGCCAGCACAAACCATGTCTCCCCAGATGTCATGGCGGAAAGAAGGCCGTGAGTAGAGGTAGTTGCAGATGGAGGTGTCTATGATGCCAACCTGCACTTCCTGGAGGATGTAGGGAGGTGGCAGCTCTGCATGGGAGTGGAAGAGACAGAGAAAGACGGCATCCTGAGCCTCTCCTCTGCCATCTGGTTGGGAGGAATGGCATAGGCTATGGGGCAGGGGTGGTGGGAGGTCCCCTGGACACTCACAGTGCCTTGATAAGTTTTCTGCTCTAGCCTAGCACATCATGGGTAATGACCAATATCACAGAAGGACCCAACGGCTGGACGATTGTTACAGCTCCTCCCTGAGACTTGGTTTCTCTTGGTTCCCCACGCAGATGACAGCCTCTGCCTGAGCCAGCTGGGGGAGACCTTAGCTTGCATGGGGGAGGGGCTAATGCAGCTGAGATGTTACAGGATTAATACAATCCAGCTATAGCACCCATGTGCCTGAGCAGGTGGGACAGCCCATGGGGCTTGCTCTCCTCATGCATTTGGGCAATCCCAGGACCTTTCCTACATGCTCTTGGGCTCCCGCAGCACCCTCCAAATGCAGCACAATCATAACCCACTTTCAGGTAAGGAAAGGTGCCAGGGGACAGTCCTCCCCCAGAAAAGTATCTGGAGAAATGAACCTAGGTTTGTCCAATTCCTAAGTCTGGGCCCAGATCACCGCCTTATCCTGCAGAGATTGGTGACCATATTAACACTAAAAGCTGACATGTCAGTAGAGCCTCCTGTTTGCCAGGCACTCTGCTAAGACCTATGTATGAATGCTTTTAAAACCTCAGGGGTTTTAAACCCTATGAGGTGGGAACTGTTATTCTCACATTGTACAGGTGAGGAAGTTGAGGCACAGTTAGGTGAAGTGTTTGCCCAAGTCTGCCAGCTAGCACATGGCAGAGCTAAAGTTTACATCAGGAAGGGAATTCCAGAGGTCACCTACCACCTGTGAGAATGACCATGGAGCCTGGCTGGATGTGACCACTTGTCAGTCTTGGGTCAGAAAGGGAAGGAACAGAGTCTGCCTGGCTGGGCCCCCTGGCTCACACCCATGCAGCCCTTTGGGCCTAGGGAGTTCTACAGCAGGGACACTTTATCCAGCCCTTTCTAGGGGAAAGGAAAAGACCCCAGCGTGGATAGATAAAGGAAATATGGAGGAGCCAGAGTGAGGAGGAGACACAGCTGAGGGTGGGGTGACCACCATGCTGAGACCTTTCTGACATGGCCACCCCCACCCCTCCAATACCCCTGTAGGCTGGGAGTGCAGCCTGGGCCAAGCTGGCCTCTCTTTCACCTCTGGCTTCTGGATCTCTGTCTTCGAGGAGGGGGACCGAGTGTGGGTATAGAAAGTTCTGACCTTTCTGAACAGGAAAGAAAAGAAAAGCAGGAGGGGAAAGAATGCTGAGCAGGCCGAAGTAGGGGCCCAGCTATACACAGACGAGGGTGGGGGCTGGTG
The DNA here is from genome assembly GCF_014176215.1 of Rousettus aegyptiacus. Classification (NCBI taxonomy): domain Eukaryota; kingdom Metazoa; phylum Chordata; class Mammalia; order Chiroptera; family Pteropodidae; genus Rousettus; species Rousettus aegyptiacus. The sequence goes on along the minus strand of NW_023416311.1, from coordinate 14,685,307 downwards.
CAACTGGAACGGGGGGTGGAGGATCATGCCCCTGTTTCCCAGCCCCAGACCTGCCTCTTGTCCCCAGCCTCACCCATATCTTCTCGAATGTCCCCCCAGCCGGTCACCCAGCAGTCAGTCCGGTTCTGGAAGTTGCGAAAAGAGTCCAGAACACAGATGGGCTTGATGTACTTATTGTAGGTGACAGCGGAGGACAGCTTCAGCAGGGCAATGTCATAGGCTGAAGCCCCAAGATACATGGGGCTCATAATGATCTCCTCCACCTGGTAACGGTTGTGATAGGCTTCCAGGTTCCAGATAGATGGCTTGGAAGACAGCTCACCAAACTGGACTGACCATTCAAAGGGGTTATTGTTCCTGGCAGGGAGGAGAGAGCAGTCAGGGGTCCTTAGTGGATGGGCCACCTGAGCACACCTGCGGCCCACTCCCTGAGTGGAGGCTGCCTGGGATGCTACTAGGGCTCATCCTGGACGCCATGAGCTTCGATCTTCTTACAGGACAAAGCATCGGGTGTAGAAATGGTGAGAGCCCAGAGAGGTTGAAGCAAAAGCCCCAGAACCTGGAGATGGGAATGGGGGTGGGACAGGAGGGTGTCTCCCCGCCCCCACCCCGCATGGTCTGATCTGGCCAGCCACTCAACCAGCCTGTTACATCCTAAAAAACAAACAAAAACAAACAAACAAACAAAAACAAAACAAAACAAAACAAAACCGAATGAGCATCTAGATGCACAGGCGCCAAAAAGGGACACTCAGCAGGGTGCAGTCAAATCAGCTTCAGGGGCCACTGGCTCCACAGGCCAGGCTCTGTGCCCAGCCCTCACTCACCTCAGCTCATCCCCCCCACCCCCACCCCACCTCTGCTGCCAGGTGGGATGAGGAAGGCTGGTGGTGCCATTCAGGGAGAAGAGAACAGAAAAGAGAAAAAAAGAAAAGGACAAGACACAAACGTGCACGAGAATGTTCTGGAAGGCCTTTCTGGAAAACACTGAACAGGGTTCCCTACAGGGGCACCATCAGGAACTCGCATGGGTGTTACCAGCTGCAGCAGGAGTCCTGAGGCCCAGGAGAACAGGAGGGTCACAACCGTGTACGACGCATGCCGCGTGGGTAGTGCAGACCCAGAGACCCGGGCAGCGGGCCACCGCCCCCAGTTCCCAGACTCACTTTTCAAAGCAGTGTGCAGCGGAGAGCGCCCAGCGACGGTTGAGCAGGCTCGCTCCGCACATGTGGTAACCCCATAGGCGCACGCTGCCCTGCCACGGCCAGCGCCCAAGCTCCGCATTCGTTCCACCCACCACACGCGTCGGGACAGCCCTTTGGCCACATGGCCCTAGGATGGACAGAGGAGACACACAGTTGAGATCCAAGAGACAGGCCCACCTGCCCGCCCTGGCCCACCGGGTGTGGGAAGAGAAGTGGCTCCCTGGGAAACTGCACGCATCCTGGGGTCATGCAGGCGAGGAAGAAGGGAATGTTGGGGACCCTCCCCACGTGGTCCACAGACGCCCGCCCCTCCCCCCTGGGGCCCATCAGTTACATGTGAGCAATGATGAGTTCTGGAAACCTGGGGTGAGAGAGATGGAAAGATGAGGCACCCTGGGCACTCTGGCCCAGGTGCCCTACGCAGGGAAGCGCGCGTCCTGGACGCCTTACCTGGAAACAGGTGGTCCTCATCCTGCATGTCTGTGGGGAGGTGAGAAGGTGAGCTCCCTTCTGTGTCCATGCGCCCCACCCTACCCCCATCTCCCCGAGGTCAGCCGGCAGCTCCAGCCTGAGCTCACCCTGCGTCTCTAGTTCAGCTCGCACCAACAGCTGCCCCAGCAGCAGCACCCCGACCCAAGTGCCCATGGCCTGCCTTCCAGACGCTTGACGCCCCTTCTGCTTCTGCCTGCTCCAGGGCCTGGCTGGGGCGCCCCCTGCGGGCGGGAGAAGGGAGAGACGAGAACCCTGGTTGCCATCTTTTCCCAGCTCCACTGACCTCTCTGAGTCTAAGGGCTTCGAGGGGAACGCGAGACCTCACAGGGCCCCAGCTTTGAGCTTCTCCTGGAGCTGGGTCCCTAACCACGCCACTTATTATGACCTAGGAACCCGTGCACCCAGCAATCCACTTCTCATCTGCAACCTTGGGATCCTGGCTGCCCTCTCGCTGTCCCCTTTTCTACCCATTTCTCTCCTTCCGGGAAGGACAAGGACCTGGGCCCCAGTCAGGACTCCCGTGAAAAGCACACTAGCAAGTCCTCTCTGAGTGCCCGTTGAGCTGATCCAGGAAGGAAAAAATCTCTCACACGTTTCTTTAGGAAATGACGGCCTTGAGTCTTGTCCCTTCCTCAGTTGGCAGCTAGACTAGTTGCCTCAGCCCCTCTAATCACCATCCTGATTAAATCCCGAAAGTTGAAACCATTTTTTGTGAATGTTCCTATCAGAGGTCCTAGGGGTGAGGGCGGAAAGGAAATCACCAAAAGGGAGAGACACTGCCAGGTTGTCTATCCCAGTGTGACTGTCCCTGTGACTAAAGACTCTCTGAAGAAGGGTCCCGGGAGGGTTGTGCCTGCTTGGTGGCCTTCCCTGTGTCTTGAACACCACTAGGGATATTGCAGAATTCACAGTGATGAGTGACCCAGCACTGACTTCTGGGGGTCCCTCTAGGCAGGGAAGCCAGTCTGGAATTGTAGGTGGAGAATGCAGAGGGTTGGGGATCCTTGGCATGCTGCCAGGGGGTGGGGGGGCGTGTTGAGAGTTGTTCAAGGGTATTGATCACTTGGCTCAGACATAGGTAGGAGAGCCAGGCTTAGGGTGAGTGTCCTGGGACAGAAGCTGAGGCTCCCACCCAAAGGGGTTCAACCTTCCCTCCTCCTGTTTCCTCTGTTCTGAGCAGTAGCCCATAAAGTCTCCCATTCACACACCCGCCTTGCTTCTGCCTGAGGTCCCAGCCCCGTACTCTCTCCTCCAGCTGCCAGTGGGCATATCTCAGCCAGTTCCCAGACTCCCTTGGAGAGACGAGTTGGGAAAAGAGACAGAGGAGTGGAGAGCGAGCTCGGTCTGGCTTGAGCCTTTGCCATTCATGCACAGGGTGTTGTGGATTCTCTCCCAGCCTCATCCATGACCCCAGGAACCCCAGGTCTGCCCATGACCCTGGGATTGACCTCAGTCTTGTCATTACCCCAGGACCTCCCAGATGTTTTGTTCTGCCACACACGGAGTCTAGGAACAGGGCTACCGGGGAGAGTGGGCTCAGGCGAACTCTGATATTGGCAGCCCTTATGTTTCTTGTCTGAAAAATGAAGTAATAATAATGTGCACTTCAAAAGGCTTCTGGAAGATTCTTTTTCATACACCCTTCCAGCCCCCAACGCATGGGAAGACACCCACAGGAGGAATGGCCCTCGGCCAGCTCACCTTTATTTCCTTTCAGACAGAGATGCCTGCAAGGGGACCAGGCCAGCACTGGGCACTGGAAACCTCAGTTCCAAGAGTCTCAGAAACCGCCAAAGGAATCCTTGAGCCTGGGTGTATGCTGGAACTCAGCCTTGGATGGCGGGTGAGGAGCAGGGAACACTAGGCTCTGTCCCTGGAGGGCGTCCACAGGCTGGCAGGGAGGGTAAGAGGGCAGCTTAAGGCCCATAGGGGACACATGAAAGGTGTGAAGAGGGAGAGATGTGGGGGTATCAGAGTGGAGGGCTTTCTCAGGGGGAGGGGCCAGAGAAGATCCCTGGGGGACAAAGGATTCAATGGATGGTGAAAGGCAGCTTTCTGGAGAGGGCTTAAAGAGGGCTGGAGAAGCTGCCTACTATATTCCTGGCAGGGAGTAGAGAGGACATGAGTTTGAAATGTGGGGGCTGAGGTCTCAAGGCTGGGCTGCACAATTAGGCAAGCCCCAGGGAGACAGGGGTGCCTCCAGTGGTCCCAGAAGCAAAAACAAGGCAGAGAAAAACGATCACAGCAAGGCTTGGAGAGAAGCTTCTGTCTTCTGGGGCGGAACTCTGGATTGTGCTGAGAATCCATGTGGTGTAGGCGCTGACGTTAGTGTAAACACCCGGCCTCTTGGGCTTTCCACATTCAGACCCCCAGCTCACTATTCCTGTCTGGGTCCAGACACCGCCAATATCACAGACCAGAGGCCCTCCGGAGTCACCCTGGGGAGAAAGAAGGAGTCCAGAAGTGTAAGGCTGGAGGGCTGGCTACCCTCCTTACACCGGGGGAAATCGAAGTTTACAAGACCCGCCCCCCCCCCCAAGTCCCACCAACCTCCCTTCAGCACTGCTGGCCAGGTCTAGTGAACAAGGCATTGGTGGCTTAAATGTTCCTGGAAGACATCAGGGTTGGCTGCTCTGGGAATTAGGGATGAAATATCTGGTAGGTGGGACAAGCAACGTGATGGGAACACTCTATTCTCTGAATAAAACAGTTTTTCAGAGGAGGAGCTCTGAGGAGCACATCTGTCTTACTAAGAGTGCTGTTTCTTTCATTTTTCATGAAAATTTTGATCGAGACAAAACAACACTAAGAGGTAATGGGAGATAAAGTGTGTTTTGCTTATAAACGTGGACAAGGAAAGACAAGACCAGCCCAGCTCAGAAGTGACCTGCTCAGAAGTTACTTGCTCCTTAGGAAAACTTGTTAAAGACTGGGTGTTATTTTTTGGGAAGAAAAAAGAAATTTCTGGTCGCAAAGGAAAAGCTTTAGGGAAAGAGATATGTCACAGTTTGCTTAAGCACACATGTTTTGATACTATTTATATGATATTTCAAAGGGAGATAAGGTTCAGGAACATTTTTCTTCTTTTTAATTAACCCTGTATTTAAAAAAATATTGCACTCGTCTGCCTTGAGGCCCCCACCGGAAGTGCTTGCTCACCCCGCAGGCGTCCTTCTGGCCACTCTCGAAGCCAGCACACAGCATGTCCTCCAGGATGATGGGCTCCTGGCTGGGGATGTAGGAGTTCTCGTGGTAGTAGGTGTCACAGGTCTGGGTGTCAATGAGGGGCAGCTCTAGCTCCTTCAGGGTGAAGGGTGGAGGGAGCGCTGGGGCAGAGACCAGAGAGCAGAGCTCAGAGGACGCGACGGCCTCCTGGCTCTCAGCTGGCTTGCTGTGTGTTGGAATGCTGGCACGACCTTTCTGTGTGTTGCTCCTCTGCTCCCCAAGGAACAGGGGCTTGCATTTGGGCTTATGGAACCCCAATGAACACAACATGGTGGCAAAGTGAGCCTGTGTTTAACACTCAAAACACCGAGAAGACCTGTTCTCTTCCTCCCTGCGGCGGGGCATGCACAGAGGTATGTAGAGCCCCTTGGCCTTGGTCTCCCTCTCAGTGCCTGGGCAAGGGTGGTGGGATGGACACACAGTTTGGGGCTGGGCAAGAACTGAGACCTGGTTTCAGGGCCCGTCTCTGGCCGTGGACTGTGATCAAGTTACTTCTACAAAATGACCTTACTCTCCTTGGCTTTCCAAGGGTAGGGTCAAAAGTGGGTCAAATGGTGCCCCTCAAAACTTTGTATCCACCTGGAACCTCAGAATGTGAGCTTATTTGGAAATGGAAGCTTTGCAGATGCGATTAGTTAGGATGAGGTCAGATTGGATTAGGGCGAGAGTATCCTCATGAGAGGAAATGAGGAGACACAGGAAGATGGCCACGTGAAGACAGAGGCAGAGAGTGGAGTGATGCAGCCACCAGCCAAGGAGCCACCAAAGCTGGAAGAGGCAGGAAGGCGCCTCCTCTAGAGCCCTGATTTTGGATTTCTGGCCTTCCAAACTGAGAAAGAATGGGTTCTTGTTGTTTGAAGCCACCCAGTTAGTGATCATTTGTTACGGCAGCCCCAAAACACTAATCTGAGGTGATATTACAAACATCATGCAGATGATGATGATGATGATGATGATGATGACGACGACAATGACAACAATGACAATGGTGATAGCTGCTGATCAATACTGAGAACTCACTCTTGCCCGGCCCTGCTGGAGGTGCCTGAAATACATCATACCATGTAACCCTTACATCGACCTCATGAGGTTGGTGCTCTTGAGATCTCTACTTACCAGAGGAGGGAACCACAACCCGGCATGGCTGGTAGAGATCACCCAGCCAGGATGAGGCCAGGCAGTCGGGCTCTGACCTAGCCCTGAGTAGACAGGGATAATGGGTGGTTTCTGTAAAGGCATGGATGGCACAGGCACTAACCCTTTGGAATGATCTGGGCCCAGGTTGTGCCAGCATTCCAGAGACCTCCAATCAATCCTTATCGGATGCTGAAAGGATGAATCGGGGAGCCCAAGGTGGGGTCTGGGGTGGCATGGCAATATTTCAGTGCCCCCCGCCCTAGGGCTATACCAGTGTGCGCAGGCTCTACATCCAGCCTGAGTAAGGATGGTGGCAAGTATCGCTGGCCCTAGGGAGGGTGTCAGGACCAACCTTCAATGAATCACCCCCTCGACCCCGCCCCACCACCAGTTCTGGGCCTCCTTACGTAGATTCATGTCAATGTTCCCCCAGCCAGTGACCCAGCACAGGGTGCCATGACCCAGCGGGTCTCCAGGTTTGGGGAGACAGACTGGAAGGATGAGGTCACTGAAGTTGACGGGGGAAGCCAGCTGCACTAGGGCGATGTCCCCACTGCCGTACTCCTCTTGGTAGCTTGGGTGGGTGATGAACTGGGCCACCGCCTGGAGCTCCTGGGGCTCACTGGCCGTGGGATAGGAGGAGATGCTGCCCAGTAGCACAAAGTAGGCGGACAGTGGCTGTTCCCTGGGGCCAGAAGTTAAGGAGGTTGTGAGACTGTGCAAGGGCTAAAGACAATTTTGATTTGAGGGTCCTAACATTATGAAGAGATTACTTTTTGTGAGTGGAGCACATGCCAGTAATGACAAGCACCCTGTTTAATCCATAAGCAACCCTGCAAGGTGCCCAATTCTTCTTCTGTTCGGAGGAAGGTGAAGTCGCCTGTTCGAAGGCCACCCAGCCATTGAGCAGTGGACTTGAGGCCTTGGGTTCTCAAGGAACATCCTGATGTAGGAGCTTTTGGTTTCTGGGAAATGAATAATTTCTTGGGAGATGGACAATGGGAGGGCCTGCGCTGGATTTGTCTCCTCCCCAACTCTTTCCTGTGCCTAGCTAGCCCTGTGATTGGGGGCACCCTGCATGGATAAATGAGACATATTCCCAACCTGTCCTTTGCCCAGGTGGGGAGGAAACTCCTGTTCAAATGTGGAACGTAGGGTATCGGGAAGGAGTGAAGGGCAGGTCCCAGCTGCCCCTGACTCACACTCTCGGAAGATCCTCACCTGTCGAAGCAGTGGGCTGCAGTCAGCACCCAGTCTTCAGTTATCAATGAGCCTCCACACACATGCTCTTCATATTCCCTCAGGCTGACCTGCCATGGCCATTCGCCCAGCTGGGCATCCTGCCCCAACATGATGCGACCTGTTGCCTGTGGGCGTCCACACACTGCAGGGTGGGGCGGTGGGTGGTGGTAGACGAGGTCCTCTCTGCCCTCCCCTCACCCTGCCCCGCATGGGCTGGCGCTTGTCCCCTGCGATGCAGGACCCTCTCCTCATATTAGGACTTATGACCCTGTGGCCTGGGTGGGGGAGTGGAATTCTCACAGCAGCTGAGTTGAGGGAAGTGGGAGTTGGGGACCTGGATAGCTGGGCCAAGCTTACTGGGGAGAGAGAAAATTGTAGCACTTAGCTTGGGGCTCCTGGGGAGGGTCCGAATGTAGCACAGTGTGTGTAATTCGGTTTTAGTGGAAGCCATGAAGGTGCTGAATCTGGGGGAGTGGGTGCCAGTCCCCAATGTCTGGGCTCTTTAGAGGACCTGCCCAAGAACAAGGCTATCAGGGGTGAGGCTGAGATTACATACCTCTCTTTATCTGCCCCTCAAACCCAGGCTTTCTCTCCTGCAATACCTCTCTCCTCCACCCCAATATTTTTCCTACCTGAGTCCAGGTTTATCGCTCTGACGTTTGTTGAGGAGAGGTTGAATGGGAGAACTGGGGGGCTTCCATGAAAGGCTTTTGCGAGGAGAGAGAACAGGACGGCAGTTAGGGCCAGCTCCATGGTGTCTTCTGGCAGCCACTTCCGGGCTGGCTCTTGGGTTCAGAGTCCTCAGACACACTCAGGGGTGGGGGGGGGAGATAATTGCAGCTCCAGCTCGTTTCTGGGCTCGCCCCGGGGTAGGGCTGACCTCTCCACTCTATGTTGTCAGGCCTTGGGCCCTTACATTGCTCCTGGAAAACAGGGACCCTGGTCTCTTCCATGTCCTTGGCAAGACCCTAGGGCCTTCCCTCCTCTGCCTTGGCCCTGGAATCACAGCAACAATTTCCCCCACCACCTACGAAACACTTACTATGTGCTGGCACTCTGCCAACCATGCCGATTCCTCTTGCCTGATTTCCCAGGAGCCATTACAATAACCATCTTACAGCAGAGGAATCAACACACTGATTGTTGAATGACTTGCCCAAAACCCTACAGGTGGCAAAGCCAGATAAATCTACTCAGCACTCTGTGTGCCATGTCCAGCTCCCCTGGGAGAAGGCGAGGGGTAGGGGAGTGGAACTGTAGACCCTGGGGCACATCCCACTCTGCCCCTTCAACCATTCATTTTCAACATGGGGCTCTGGAGGGCCTGAGGTGGAGCTGGGATGCCTGGGCCCTGAGAGGGGACCCATTATTCAAAGAGGTGGAGCACCCGGAGGAGAAGCGCAGTTCTCGAAAATGATTCCCACTTGTTACTTGCATTGGGGTTCTTGGGTTTCCCAATATAGAAATTGAGAGGAAACCCCAGAAAAATTTCCAGACAAATTTTATTAAGCTTATACATGAGCACAAGGGAGGCAGCACAGAGGAAAGGAAGGTCCTCGGAACAGACTCAGGGGCTGGCTCTGCTTGACCACTTTTATAAGCTGGGGACAAAGCGGGCTTATGCAAAAAGACGGGCCTTTTGAAAATGGCGGCTTTCTTTTCTATCTGTGTTGCTTGGAAACTATATTCGTGCCTGCACTGTGGGGGCAAGATGGCAGACTGTTCATTATCACCATCCAAGGTCGTATAGTAAGTAGTCAAATCTTGACCAACTGCTAATGCAGAACAATGGTGACATTTGCAAGAAAGCAAATGGTTAGAGGGGATAATAATCAGCTACTTTTCCTTTTTTTTTTTTTTTTTTGCATAGGAAGTGATGAGGTGGTCGCATTCTTGTGGTCAGCTTATCTGTGATCTTCCTGTCCATCTGGCATTCCTTTTGCCCTGGGTTCAAGTCCCGGTGCTGTCTCACCTTCATATCCTCCTTTGACCACAAACAGCAGGCACCTTGATGTCCACCGCCCCTGCCCTGCCCTGCCCTGCCCTGCTGCAGCTATGGCCCTGGCCCTCTGAGCCAGGGATCTTACGAGGTCGTGTCTGACAGAAAAAGATGCGGGAGACTTCTCCTGATTCTTAAGTTTGTTCCACTTCTCAAAAAAGAAAAAAAAAATCCATTCTTTTGATGTCCTCCCCAATTAACTCAGCCTCCAGGCAGATCGCCTCCAAGGAGCGTATTACCCCTTGGGGGTCATGGTGGGTCTCAGCAGCCCCAAATGCTTGATTTAAACCAAAATCATGCTCGGTGAATATTCCAGTGTTATTGCTTTTTTTCTCTACCTGATATTTTGATTTCTGAAAAAAAAATTGTGGATTTATTCATTTCTCAAGTATTTAGAACATTTTTTTGCTTTACATTATTTCAAAGCTATGTTGACAGGGGGCATAAAGGCTCATGCCTCTTACATCTTTTCAGTGGCTTGTAACTTTTATCAGTGTAAAATATCCCTATATTTCATTGGGTTAGCCTTGGGTTCTATTTTACCTGAGGTTCTCTGAAATGTCATAGTCCACAGCCACTTTCATATTGTTTGCAATTTCTTCACCTATATATATTTTTAAACAGAGACAAAATGAAAAGAAAACATTTAGAAACAAATCACAAAAAAATTAAATTTCTTAACCTACTTGCCCTCGTTGGAATATACTTGCTGGAATACTTGCAAGATAGTAAACTAATACCATTAACAGTATTATAAATTTTTGTGACTGCAAAAAAGTTTTATATGATTCACTGATATCTTATGGGGATTAAGGCACATCCTGCCTGCTTGAGATTATGTTTAAAACTCCTAGATTATCAGAATTATGTAAGAGCCAGTGCATTTCACAGTAAATCTGATTTAAAGACATCACAACAGTTCTTACATTCATCATCAATGAATGTTTCTTAGAACTCACCCCCATTCAGTAATGCTTTTTTTGTGCTCACAGATATCAGGTCACCTGCTGAGTGTGCTACTGAGGAAGTAAAATATTCACATCCCAGGTGCTATGGTCTGAATGTTTGTTGAAATCCTAGCCTCCCAATTCACATGTTGAAATCCTAGCCCCCAGAGTGATGCTGTTCAAATGTGGGGCCTTTTGGAAATGCTTATGAGAGCAGAGCCTTCATGAATGGGATTAATGACCTTATAAAAGAGACCTCAGAGAGCCCCGCTCGCCTTTTGCCTTGGGAAGACAAAGCAAGAAGGCAATAGCTATGAACAAAGAAGACGGCCATCACCAGACATTGACTCTGTTGGCACTCTAACCTCAGAATTTCAGCCCAGGAACTGTGAGAAATAAATGTTTGTGGTCGATAAGCTACCCACTTAGTGGTATTCTGTTATAGCAACCACTGGATAACATGGACTAGGACACTGAGCAAAGCTTTTGACTCAGAAATGCTTTCCCATTCGTGTTCAATACATTCCCTGTTCCTGCTGATCTTACATTAGGAATATACAAAGTGGAGGAGATAGATCTTTATCTTCAGACTTCACCATCTAGGACATTTCACATAGCTATAGACCGATACCTGGAGTATATGAAATCAACACCAAGTACATACCTGCCTTTCTACCGGTCTGCTGATGGGAATTCTAGGTCTGGCCTGTGTATTTTCTCAACCTTTTATTGTATTTTACTTAAACTATTTTTTATTGTGGAAATTTAAAAATATACACAGATGTAGATGAGTACAAAGAATATTCAACATTTGTCACTCGGCTTAAACAATTATCGATATAAAGCAAATCTTTAGATCCTTCTGCGTCTTTACATTTTTCTCTCGTGGAATCCGTGCCTGTTAAATTTTTGCTTTAAGTTCTGAACATGTTTCTCTATTGCCAAGTTTGCCAATTTATCATTTAGCAATGTCCATTTTATCATTCTGCCCCCTGGCTAAAATGTTTTGCTTCAGCAATATTTTAAATTTCCACTCTTTCTTGGTCTCTGATTGCTCTTTCCCCAGATATTTTTGTTCAATGCTTGTAAACACTTCTCAAAGCTTTCTGAGGATACCAGTTAGAATTTTCCAAGTTGTCTGATGTTTACTGTATTATCTCAGTTTTCTCTAGAGTCAGTTCAGTTTATTCAAATAGATCCTTCTGGTGTATGTGTAGATTTTCCTCAAACATTTCTTCATCTTTGGTTGCTGTGCAGTAAAAGGTTAACTGAACAGGCCTTGGGTGTTCAAACCCTCCTCAGTCTAAAGAAAGGACTGGCCCTTGACCATCTCTTAGGAAATGACTTCTGAGCCCTTGAAATATCCCGCCTGAAAAGGGTATCTTTGTAGACCTAGAGCCTTGTGCCACTACAGATAGTTGATGCCAACAATGTGATTTATGGTGGGACCTTGAGTGACACTGTATCACTTGGACCTCTGGAGGGACTGGAGTCTGAGAATAAGGTCAGTCACATGGACACTCCATGCTTATGTGATGGAACCCCAATAAAAACGTCAAACACCAAGGCTCAGGCGAACATCCCTGGTTGGCAATACTTAACGTATGCTGTCATACATCATTGGCTGGGAGAATTCAGCACTGTCTATCTGACTCTACTGAGAGGATGGCTGGAAGCTTGTACCTGGTCTCTCCTGGATTCTGTCCTCTGCACCTTTCACTGTAAGGAACTATAACCATGAGTATAACAGTTTCCTTGCATTCTGTGAATCCTTCTAGTGAACCATTGACTCTGAGGGTGGTCCTGTGCACCCGGCTCAGTCGTCGGTTCACATCTATGACTAAAGAGCCAGCTTGTTGACTTTGGTGTCCTGCAACACTGCCCACAAGAAAGGAAAGTAGCCTGTGGAGTTAAATGGGGCTTATTCAGGAACAGCAGGCACACAGGCAGGCCAAGAACGCTCTAGGTGGTCAAACTCAGGCCAGCTTTTATTCTGTGGGTCCCATAAAGGATCATCACTTTTAACAGAAGTGACACATAGCTAGGGCTCCAATGGGCACTCAGTGAGGACTTGCTAGTGTGCTTTCACGGGAGTCCTGACTGGGGGCCAGGTCCTTGTCCTTCCTGGAAAGAGAAGTGGGTAGAAAAGGGGCAGCAAGGAGGCAGCCAGAATCCCAAGGTGGCAGATGAGAAGGGGATTGTTGGGTGCACCAGTTCCTGGCGTGACTGGGGACCCAGCTCCAGGAGAAGCTCAAAGCTGGGGCCCTGTGAGGCCTGATGTTCCTCCCGAAATCCTTAGACTCAGAGAGGTCAGTCGAGCTGGGAGAAGATGGCAGCCAGGGTTCCCGTCTCTCCCTTCTCCCGCCCGCAGGGGGCGCCCCAGCCAGGCCCTGGAGCAGGCGGAAGCAGAGGGGGCGCCAAGCGGCTAGGAAGCAGACTATGGGCGCTTGGGTTGGGGTGCTGCTGCTGGGGCAGCTGTTGGTGCGAGCTGAACTAGAGACGCAGGGTAAGCTCAGGCTGGAGCTGCCGGCTGACCTCGGGGAGATGGGGGTAGGGTGGGGCGCATGGACACAGAAGGGAGCTCACCTTCTCACCTCCCCCCAGACATGCCGGATGAGGACCAGCTGTTTTCAGGTAAGGCGTCCAGGACGCGCGCTTCCCTGCGTAGGGCACCTGGGCCAGAGTGCCCAGGTGCCTCATCTTTCCATCTCTCTCACCCCAGGTTTCCAGAACTCATCATTGCTCACATGTAACTGATGGGCCCCAGGGGGGAGGGGTGGGCGTCTGTGGACCACGTGGGGAGGGTCCCCAACATTCCCTTCTTCCTCGCCTGCATGACCCCTGGACTTGTGCAGTTTCCCGGGGAGCCCCTTCCCTTCGCACTTTCTGGTTAGTGATGGCGGGCAAGAGGCCTGTTTCCTGCAGCTGAGCGGTGTCCTCTGTCCATCCCAGCACCGTGTGGCCACCCAAACATCCGCCCGCTCGTAATAGGCGGAAAAGACTCTCTTCGCGGGCGCTGGCCGTGGCAGGCCAGCCTGCGCCTTTCTACAGGCCACGCTTGCGGAGGGAGCCTGCTCAACCATCGCTGGGTGCTCTCCGCTGCACACTGCTTTGAAAAGTGAGTCTGGGAACTGGGAGCAGTGGCTGCTGCTGCCTGGTTCCCTGGGTCTGCACCAAGCACGTGCGTCGTACACGGTTGTGACCCTCCTGTTCTCCTGAGCCTCAGGACTCCTGCTGCAGCTGGTCACGCCCATGCGAGTTCCTGATGGTGCCCCTGCAGGGAACCCTGTTCAGTGTTTTCCAGAAAGGTCTTCCAGAACATTCCCATGCACATTGGTGTCTTGTCCTTTTCTTTTTTCTCTTTTCTGTTCTCTTCTCCCTGAATGGCACCACCAGCCTTCCTCATCCCACCTGGCAGCGGAGGTGCGAGGGGGGGGGGGTAAGGGGGGGTGGGGGGGGATGAGCTGAGGTGAGTGAGGGCTGGGCACAGAGCCTGGCCTGTGGAGCCAGTGGCCCCTGAAGCTGATTTGACTGCACCCTGCTGAGTGTCCCTTTTTGGCGCCTGTGCATCTAGATGCTCATTCGGTTTTGTTTGTTTGTTTGTTTGTTTTGTTTCGTTTTGTTTTGAAGATTGACAGGCTGATTGAGTGGCTGGCCAGATCAGACCGGTGGGGGAGACACCCTCTTGTCCCATCCTCATCCTCGTCTCTAGATTCTGGGGCTTTTGTTTCAGCCTATCTGGGTTCTCACTTTTCTTCACTGTACACTTTGTCCTTTAAGAAGAATGAAGCTCATGGCGTCCAGGATGAGCCCTAGTAGCATCCAGGGCAGTCTCCACTCAGGGAGTGGGCCGCAGGTGTACTCTCTCCTTTTCTGCCAGGAACAAGGATCCCTCGGAGTGGACGGTCCAATTGGGTGAGCTGTCTGCCAAGCCACCTTTCTGGAATTTGCGGGCCTTCTACCATCGTTACAAAGTGCAGGACATTTTTGTGTACCCCTATTTCAGGGGAGTTTTACTCAATGACATTGCTCTGCTGAGGCTGTCCTCCTCTGTCACCTACAATAAGTACATCAAGCCCATTTGTGTTCTGGACTCTTCCGTCGACTTCCAGAACCGGACTGACTGCTGGGTGACCGGCTGGGGGCAAATCCATGAGGATGAAGGTGAGGATGGGGACAGATAAGAGGGAAAGATAGAAAGATGGAGGCATTATTCTCCCTTTCCAGTTGTACCAGCCGCTACCTAGGTCTGTGTAGTCCCTATCTTGGCCTCTTTGTGGTCCCTGCTCAACATTATACCCCCATCTGCTGTCCACTCCTTCTTCCCCTGAGAGGGTAGGATTTTCTGTGCCTACACTCAGTTCTGTCTTCCACCCAGAGGCTGTGACCCAGAAGCCAGAGTTAAGAAGGGGCCAGCTTCCTCCAGGCCATGCCCCCCAACCTACAGGTGTCTGGGAGTTTTGGGGGTGGATTTTTCAGAAAGACCTTAGGCATTTGTTTTCCTAAATTAAGATTTAATTCACAAACCATAAATTTTACCATTTTAAAGCATATACAATTTAGTGGTTTTTAGTATATTCACAGAGTTGTGGACCATCACCACTATCTATCTAATTGCAGAACATTTCATCAACTCTAAAATGAAATCCCATACTTATTAGCCATTATTCCCCAATTCCCATTGCCCTAGGGCCATAGCCCCTGGCAACCTCTATTCTGCTTTCTGTCTCTGTGGACTTACCTATTTCTGACACTTCATATAAATGCAGTCATAAAATATGTGGTTTTTTGTGCCTGGTTTCGCTCACTCAGTGTAATAATTTCAAGGTTCATTCACATTGTAGTATGTGTTTGTACTTTATCCTTTTGTGTGTGTGTATGGAAGGGGATTTCACCTTTTTCTTTTTTTGAGATTTCACATAACATCAATTAACCATTTTAGAGTATACAGTTCAATAGCAGTTAGTACATTCACAATGTATAACCACGAGTCTTATCAAGCTCTGAAACATTTTCATCACTCCAAAAAGAAATCCTATAACCATCATTGCCCATTATCTTCTCCCTCTAGCCCTTGGCAACCACTAACAAGATTTTGCCTCTATGGATCTACCTATTCTGGATATTTCATAGAAATGGAATCATACAATATGTGACCTTTTGTGTCTGGCTTTTGTCACTGAGCATAATGTTTTCAAGGTTCATCCACATTATAGTATGAATCAGAACATCATTCTTTTTTATGGCTGAATAATATTCCATTGTGTGGATAGATCATATTTTATTCACTAGTGGACATTTGTGTTATTTCTTCCTTTGGGGTATTGTGGATAGAGCCACTGTGAACATTAATATACAACTTATTGTTTGAATACCTTTTTCCAATTTTTCTGCATATATATCTAGGAGGGTGATTGGTGGATTACATGGTAATTCTATGTTTAACTTTTTGAGGAACCAACAGTGTTCCACAGCAACTGCACCTCCTATTAATAATGAATGAGGATTATAATTTCTCCCCGTTCTCCTCAACACTTGTTATTTTCCTTTATTTTATTTTATATTTTATTTTATTTTATATTTTATTTTATTTTTTATTTATTTTATTTTTTAATTTTATTTTATTTATTTTATTTTATTTATTTTATTTATTTATTTTATTTTATTTTATTTTAATTTAATTTAATTTTATTTTATTTTATGGCCATCCTAGTGTGTGTGAAGTGATCTCTCACTGTGGTTTTGATTTGCTTTTCTCTAATGACTAGTTATGTTGAATATCTTTTCATGTGCATGTTGGTCATTTGTGTGTCTTCCTTGGAGGAAAGCCTATTCAAGTCCTTTACCTATTTTTAAATTGACTTGTCATTGTTGTTGAATGGTCATGGTTTTTACATATTCTGGATACTAGAATATATATCAGGTATATGATTTGCAAACATTTTCTACCATTCTTTAGGTTTCTTTTCACTTTTTTTGGCAGTGTCCTTTGATGCTTAATTTTCTTAAATTTTAAAGTCCAAATTATATATTTTCCTTTTGTTACCTGTGCTTTTGATGTCATATCTAAGAAATTATTGCCAAATTCAAGGTCATAAAGATTTATGTCTAAGTTTTCTCGAAGAGCTTTATTATTTTAGTGGTTATATTTATGTCTTTGATCCATCTTGAGTTGAGTTTTGTATATGGTATGAGGAAAGGAGCCAACTTCATTCTTTTGCATTTGAACTTCCAGTTGTCCAAACATCATTTGTTGAAGGGACTATTCTTTCCTCCATTGAACTGTCTTGGCACCTTTGTCAAAAATGGATTTACCGTAGATGTATAGATTTATTTCTAGACTCACAATTCTATTCCATCGGTCCATGTGTGTATGCTTATGCCAGGACCTCATTGTTTGATCTCTGTAGCTTTGTATTTTGAAATTGGGAAATGTGAGTCCTCCAACTTTGTTCTACTTTTTAAATATTGTTTAGATTATTTGGAATCTCTTAATATTTCATATGAATTTTAGTATTAGCTTGTCAATTTTTCCTAAAAAAAAAATCCATTGGAATGTGGATAGGGATTACATTAATCTGTACATTGCTTTGGGGGAGTATTGCCATCTTTTTTTAAGTTTTATTTTTCAATTAGAGTTAATGTTCGAAGTTATTTTATATTAGTTTCCTGTGTACAGCATAATGCTTAGACATTTATGTAACTTAAGAAGTGATCCCTGTGATTACTCTTGTACCCACCTGGCACTATACATAGTTATTACAATATTATTGACTATATTCCCTATATTGTACTTCACATCCCTGTGACTATTTTGTAACTATCAATTTGTACTGCTTAATTCCTTCACTGTTTTGGAGTATTGCTATCTTAACAAGTTTGCAATCCATGAATACTACATATGTTTTCATTTATTTAGGTCTTCAGTTTCTTTCAGCAATGTTGTGTAGTTTTTCAGTACAAGTATCTTATCAGTTAAATTTGTTCCTAACTATTTTTTTGATGCTGTTGTCAATGAAATTTCTTTTTATATTTTCTTTTTGAATTGTTCATTGGTACTATATAGAAATATAACTGACTTTTGTGTCTTGGATCCTGCAAATTTGCTGAATTAGTTTATTAACTCTAGTTCTTTTTTGTGTATTATGATTTTCTACATATAAGATTATGTCATTTGTGGATAGAGATAGTTTTACCTCTTCCTTTCTGATTTGGATATTTTTTTCTTTTTCTTGACTAATTTCCTTGACTAGAACTTCCAGTAAAATGTTAAGTACAAGTGGCAAAAATTGGCATCCTTCTATTGCTCCTGTTCTTAGGGCAAAAGCTTTCAGTCCTTTACTATTTAGTGTAATGTTAACTGTGGGTTTTTCACATATTACCTTTATCAGGTTGAGGAAGTTCCCTCTATTCTTAGTTTATTGAGTGTTTTTATAATGAAAATGTATTAGATTTTGCCAAGTGCTTTTCCTGCATCAATTAAGATGATCATGTGTTTTTTCCCTTTATTCTATTAATGTAGTGTATAATATGTTATATTGATTGATTTTCTTATGTTGAACCACCCTTGCACTCATGGGATAACTCTTACTTGGTCATAGTGTATAATTCTTTTAATATGCGGCTGGAATAGGTTTGCTAATATTTTGTTGAGGATTTTTGCATATATATTCATAAAAAGATATTGGTCTATAGTTTCTTTTTTTTTGGTATCATGGTAATGCTAGTTTCATGGAATGAGTTAGGAAGTGTTCCTTGTTCTTTTTTTGGAAGAGTTCCGGAGGATTGGTGTTAATATCTTCAGGTGTTTGGTAAAATTCATCATTGAAGCCATATGGTCCATGGATTTTCTTCGTTGGAAGGTTTCTGACTACTGATTCAAATCTCTTTACTTATTATGGGACTGTTCAGATTTTCTATTTTTTATTGAGTTAGTTTTTGTTTTCAAGAATTTGTACATTTCCTTTAGGTTATATAATTTGTTGACATACAATTGTTCATAGTATTCCCTTATAGTCCTTATTTCTATAGGATCAGTAGTAATGTCCCACTTTCACTGTCAATTTTGTTGATCTTTCAAAGAACCAACTTTGGTTTTGTTGATTTTCTCTATTGTTTTTCTATTCCTTAGTTTGATTTTCTCTATTCCTCTGTGTATTATATCCTTCCTTTTATTCCCTTTGGGTTTAGTTTGCTCTTCTTTTTCTAGTTCCATAAGATGTAAGTTAGGCTATTTGAGATCTTTCTTCTTTTTTAATATAGGCATTTCCAGCTATAAATTTCCTTCTGAGAACTGCTTTTGCTGCATGTCATAACTTTTGCCATGTAATGTTTTCATTTTATTCATCTCAACGTGTTTTCTAATTGTCCTTGTAATTTCTTCTTTGATCCATTGGTTAAGAATATGTTTTTTAATTTCTACATATTTGTGAAATTTTCAATTTTCCTTTTGTTATTCATTTCTAGCCTTAATCCATTATAGTTGGAAAATATGTTTTGAATCATTTCAATTTTTTCTAGTTTGTTGCAGCTTATTTGTGGCCGAACATATCATCTATCCTGGAAGGAGTTCCATGTGCATTTGAGAGGGATGTGTATTCTGCTGTTATTTGGGTGGACTGTTCTGTATATATCTGTTAGGTATAGGTAATTTATACTGTTTCTCAAGTTCTCTATTTTCTAATTGTTCTCTCTGATTGTTGTATCCATTATAAAAGCGAAGTATTAAAGTCTCGAGCTGTTATTGTAGAACTGTGTATTTTCCCACCAGTTTTGTCAGTTTTGCTTAATATACTTTGGGGCTTTGTTTTTAGGTGTATAGATGTCTGTAATTATATCTTCTTGACATTTGACACTTTCATCAATATGTCTTTCAACTCTTGTAACAAGTTTTGACTGAAAATCTTTTTCTGACATTATTATAGCAAACTCAGCTCTTTTTTGGTTACTATTTGTGTGGAATTTCTTTCTACAACCTTTCACTTTCAACCTATGTGTGCCATTGGATCAAAAAAAATTATTGTTTTGTAGATGTATATAATTGGAGCCTATGTTTTCTAATCTAGTCTGCCAATCTCTCCCTTTTAATTGGAGTGCTTAATCCATTTATATTAATTACCAATAAGGAAAGACTTAATTCTACCATTGTTCTATTTGTTTTCTATATCTTGTCACATCTTTGTATATCTATATCTGTGCCTTATATATTTTTGCTTCTTATTTCATCCTTTTGTATTTTGTGATTTTTATCAGTGTGCTGTATTGATTCCCTTCTCATTTCCTGTTCTGTATATTTCTTAGTTATTTTCTTAGAGGCCGTCCTGGGGATTACAATTAACAATTTAAACTTATAACAATCTATTTTGAATACCCAGCTAGCTTCAATAGCATACAAAAACTGTTCCTATACAGCCGTATTCTCCCCCTTTAAGTTATTATCATCACAATTTAAATCTTTATCAATTGTATGACCATTAACAAAGATTTATAATTGTTGTTTATACATGTCTTTTTAATTATATAGGAAAAAAGTTATAAACCAAAACTATAATGATACTAGCTTTTCTATTTACCTGTGTGGTTACCTGTACTACTGTTCTTTGTTTCTTCCTATGTTTTTGTTACTGTTTAGTGTCCTTTCATTTCAGCCTAAAGGGCTTCCTTTCCCATTTCTCATAGGGCAGGTCTACTAATGATGAACCTCTCAACATTTGTTCATCTAGGAATGTCTTAATCTCACCTCAATTTTTTTTAGGCAAGCAACCCTTGGTTGACCTCACGGATTGCAAGGACCTTGTCAGCTTACAATCCTTTTTTTTTTTTTACACCTGGTCTTCCTAAGTCTCCTTAATTTTTTGAAGGGTAGTTTTGCCTGATATAAAAGTCTTCATTAACTGTTTTATTCTTTCATTTAAATATGTCTTCCCACTGCCTTCTGGCCTCTAGAGTATTTGAAAAGAGTTAGGTTGTTAATCTTGTTGATTAACAACAAGTGTAGCTTCTCTCTTGCTGTGTACAAGAATTCTCCCTTTGTCTTTGTCTTTAGATATTTTGATGAAAATGTGTTTTGGTATGCATCTCCTTGTGTTTATTCTACTTGAGTTTGTTCAGATTCTTAAGTGTATAGATTCACATCTTTCATCAAATTTGGGAAGTTTTCTGCCTGGATCTTGCAGCTGCAGTATATTAATCATAAACAATTTCAGCTGTGTTAATCTTTCCTCCTGTGCATGCTAAGGTCTCTCTCCACCGGCTTGGACAGGGACTGTTATCTGCATGCTACAGATAGAGAAACCGAGTCTCAGGAGGGTACTGTAACAACCTGTCCAGCCATTGGGGTCATTCTGTGATATTGGTCACATCTATGATGTGCTGGGCTAGAGCAGCAGACTCATCAAGAACAATGGCCCAACCACTGTGGGTGCCCCAGGGACCCCCATCCCTATAACTCATATCATTTCTCCCAACCAGATGGCAGAGGAGAGGCTCAGGATGCCGTCTTTCTCTGTCCTCTCCACTCCCATGCAGAGCTGCCAGCTCCCTACATCCTCCAGGAAGTGCAGGTCTCCATCATAAACAACTCCAGATGTAACCAATTGTTTCGACCGCCCATTAAAATCTTGGATGACATGATTTGTGCTGGCTTTGAGAATGGCAGCCGCGACACCTGCAGAGTGAGTGCCCCTGCCCCAACCAGAGCCTTGCTGGAACCAAGCACCACCTCTCTCAACCTTGAGCCTGAGAGCAACCCCCATGACCCCCACCAATCCACCCTCAGAGTTTATTCATGAGAAAATCATTGCAGCCCTTACTTATCCTGCCTGTAAAATAAGCTTCTCATTTTGCACTAATTGCACCTCCTTTGAATCTCATGTGAAACCCGAGGGGTAAAGACTATTGTCCCACTTTGCAGACACAGAAACTGAGGTCTGGTCACTTCTGCAGGGAGGAGTAGAGTTTGCATCCAACCTGCCCAGCTCCAAAACCCCTCGTGTTCTTCCAGCCTCTCCACTGGTCCCTCCTGCTCCACCCCAGGCCAGGCTTACCCATTCTTCTCCCCAGGGTGACTCAGGCGGACCCTTGACCTGTGAAGAGAATGGGCTGTGGCATCAGATTGGAATCGTGAGCTGGGGAATAGGCTGTGGTAGGCCCAACCGGCCTGGTGTCTACACCAATGTCAGTAGGTACTTCAACTGGATCCGGATGGTCATGGCCCACAGTACACCCAGGCCAGACCTCCGCCCACTGCTGCTGCTCCTTGCTCTGCTCTGGGCTGCTCTCCTTTTGCAGCTGGCCTGAGCACAGCTGAGCCTGTGAGGGTACCGTAGTTACTACAACATTGGGCACATTCACCCAGGGCTGTGGGCACTCCAGTGGCAGGACACTCTGCTGGATCAGGCTCTGGTCCCCTTCAGTGTCATTTGCTAATAAACATGAGCATGTTCAAATTGATGCCTTGCAGAGCATTCCGTGGACTCAGGTGATTTCCAGGACACCCTCATGGTCACCTGTTCCATTCACTCCAAGACCACTCCCTAACTCCTAAATCTTTTCCCACCCATCTGCACTACACAGGTTTGGTTTGCAAACAGCAGAACCCTGTCAGATTCGTTCAACTAGAAAGATAATTTATGAAAGGACGTTAGTAGCGCCAGGGTCCCTGGAGGCTAGGAAGGCTGGAATGGGGGTACAGTGGAGGAAAAACCCGCGAACATCCCACTTCTCATGCTGGTGTCCCCATCACACAGATGTCAGGGGCTCCTGGTCTTACTCCAGTCCCCCAAAGGCCAACCTGGGACCAGGACAAGGGTGTATTTTATTTGTGAGGTGATACCAAGAAGCCCTGATGAGGAGGGAAACTGAGGCAGGGAAGAACCTGATGATATTTGCCTCTATGAGGAGGTTACTGTTGTGGGCAACTGAGTGAGGTGCAGTCCCATGGGGGCCCTCTGAAAACCCATGGGGAATGCAGCCCTGCATCGGGCCCCTGAAAGACAAGGATGCTGGGTGTGGACACTTCTCTCTTGACTCCCATGGGTTGAGGGTGTCCTGAGGGCGTGGGTGCTCCAAGCTGGAGCAGGCCCCCGTGAGAATGTCAGTGCCTAGGGAGCTGCTGCAGCATCATAATGTAGCTTAGTGGCAGAAGATGGCATTAAGTGTGCCTCTGGCCCCTCATTGGGCTCCCAGAACCCAAATTCAGCATGGCCAAGGAAACAGGCCAGCTGGGCAGATTCAAGAGCACTTGTTCATGCAGATCTGAAATTTTATAAGATCCCAAAGTGCTGTGAGCTCAAGATGAGCAAGGAGCTCTGGTTGCTGTAGATTTCTCCCTTCTGTTCCCTGGCTCACAGCTCCCTCCTATGGAGAGGCAGGTGGGGGACTTGTCAGAAGGGGTGCCCTCCTGGCTTCTGCCTTGCCCCTACAGCCACCCCTGACAGCAGTGCAGGTGTGTAGGGGCACTGCACTTGGGCTTCACACCCTCAGGCAGCCCTGTGAGGCTGGAGCTTCTCTTCCTCCGGTTACAATGAGGAAACTGATGTTCAGTGAGGTGACAGGACTGCTGGGGTCATGCAGCTCACAAAGGCTCCTGTCCAGAGAACACTTGGCCCAGGCCTGAGGTCTGGGTTCCATGTGGGGCCAGCCAAGCCGGAATTTCTGCACAGAACAATAGTGCTCAGATGCCCCAGCGACTGCAAGAAGCCAGGAGCCAGGGTCAGGTTTGGAGGTGAGCTGCCAAGGATCCTCTGGAGCTTCCTGGCCTGACCACAGGCCCCCTCCCCACACCACCACCCTAGCTCAGTTGGGCCCAGGCTCCTGGCCCCAGTTCTCAGCACCTTGGCCCAAACCAGGCTTTTAAGAAATGCAGGTATCCTTTTCCTGCCACCTCGAAAGCACTACTCAAAGCATCTTTGTTTGAGGCAGGACAGGTGAAGCTGAAGCCCCGCCCTGGCCTCCTTAATTACCCCCTCGCCAGGCCCCTACCCCTCCTGGCCCTTTAAGCCCCTACATCCTCCCCCAGCCCAGTCAGTAAGGAGGGTACCAGGCTGTGAAGGTGACAGCAGGGACCAGGGGCTTCCAGGACAGGTGGGGGTAGCTGTTGGGCAATAGAGTGGGAAAGGGGCCAGGCTCCAAGGCCCTCCTGGAGGCCTGGGGTGCCCAAATCTCTCAGGGAGATGGGGGGCAGGGGTGGTCCTTTGGTTCTGGGCAGAGGGAAGGAGATAGAACCTGTGCCATGATAGGTCTGGGGTCAACTAGGGTCTGAGTAAAGAAAGAAGGGCCTCTGGGGGTGCCTAGTGCTCTGGGTTAGGACCTTCCCCTCCTCTCTCTGCAGACTCTCACTACAGTCTAACCCCTGGGCCAGTCCTAAAGACAGAATGAGGGAGTCTTCTTGTCTCCAGGTCCTGCTCCTACTGCTCCTGGGTGAGTAGAGGTGCAGGGGGTGGGGGGGATATGAGCGTTGACTACAGGGACCTTGGCTAGAAGTCCCATCTCACCCCCTTCTGGCCTGGTTCCCCTAGAGCACTCCAGGGCATCCTAATCTTGGCTTCAGGGATTCAAGTTTTCTGTCGCTAACCTTTGGCTCTCCAAACCCTGATGTGCTAATTTGCAAAATGGGTATAAGTCCCCACCTCACAGTGCTCTGGGGAGGGTTAAATCAGGTAACGGATTGCACAAAATCCTGGCACCAGGTCAGTGCCATAAATGTTCCACCCTCCTTCTAATCTCTGACCTCCCTTCCCCTCACCCCCTTACCTGACACCAAATCCATAACCAGTCTTTTCCCTGCTTCCTCCTCCAGGAGCTGCTAAGACGCTGGAGTCTGCAGGTCAGGAAGCCTTAGGGTCCCCACTCCACCCTGGGAGCCAACTCCTCCCTGACCTTGGCCCTTTGTCTCTCAGATTCCACCTACCTCCCAGGCCCTCAGTATTCCGCCTACCCTTTCCATCCCCCTTATCCTCTCGCAGCCTGTGGGCAGCCTCGTGTGTCCAGTCGGATTGTGGGGGGCCAGGACGCCCGGGCCGGAGAGTGGCCGTGGCAGGCGAGCATCCAGCACCGCGGGGCGCACGTGTGCGGCGGCTCGCTCATCGCCCCCCAGTGGGTGCTGACGGCAGCGCACTGCTTCCCGAGGTCAGCGAGCCGGCGCCCGGCTCCAGCAACGGTGATACACGGGTGTGGGGGAACAAGGCCCAGGGAAAGCAGGAAATCACCTGGCAGAGGCGCTGAGACTGCGCGGGGAGGCGCGGGGACGGCGGGAACCAGGGCACTACTGGGGTTGTTGGAGGGGCTGCTGTAAGTAGCCCCACTGTTGTCACACAGGCGGGTGCTGCTTTCTGAATACCGCGTGCGCCTCGGGGCGCTGCACCTGGGTCCTGCCTCACCCCGCGCTCTCTTGGCGCCGGTGCGGAGGATGCTGCTGTCTCCGGACTACTCCGAAGACAGGGCCCGCGGCGACCTGGCGCTGCTACAGCTGCACCGACCCGTGCCCCTAAGCTCCCGAGTCCAGCCCGTGTGCCTGCCTGAGCCCAGGGCCCACCTGCCACCCGGTACTCTGTGCTGGGTCACTGGCTGGGGCAGCCTCCACCCAGGAGGTGAGGCAGAGGTGGGGCACAGTGGCACTGGGGGAGAACCAGGAGTTCCCCCTTCAACTCCCTGCCAGGGAATCCCACCCCCCACTGCCTCACCCTGGGACCCCTTAGTCACTCAAACCTCTTCCCAGTCCTTCTCAGGTGCAACTCCTCCCACCCACCCCTGGTTACCCAGACCCCCTCTCATCTTTCATAAATCCCATTTCTTCCCCCAGTGCCACTCCCAGAGTGGCGACCTCTGCAGGGAGTAAGGGTGCCATTGTTGGATTCGCATACCTGTGACCGCCTCTATCATGTGGGCACCAATGTGCCCCTTGCTCAGCACATAGTGCTCCCGGGGAATCTGTGTGCTGGCTACGTCCAGGGCCACAAGGATGCCTGCCAGGTGCGTGAAGCTGCCTGGAACCTCAAGTCCACACTCCCATGTCCAGCACCCTACCTCCCTCGAACCCAAGACCCAGGAGGTACCCCTTCCAGGCTCAGTGTCCTGGCTCCCAAACCAAATGTACCACCTAGGGGACTGGAGCCTTAGGACTGCCATAGTCTCCAGAGGGCGGGGACCTAAGGTTGCCTTTCTCCTACAGGGTGACTCGGGGGGACCCCTGACCTGCTTGAAGTCTGGGCGCTGGGTCCTGGTGGGCGTGGTGAGCTGGGGCAAAGGTTGTGCCCTGCCCAACCGTCCAGGTGTCTATACCAATGTGGCCATTTACAGCCCTTGGATTCAGGCTTGCCTCAGCCTTTGATGTGGTGACACTGACTTGGAATCGGATGCTACCTGGTACATCTTGGGACCTGCATATTCCCTCGACCCTGCCACTTCTGACTTGAGACTCAGAGGCCTGACAAAGCTAATGGGCCATCTTTCCATCCATCTATCCATACCCTGCTGCCTCCTCCTTGGGGATCACCAAACCAGAGCTGCCAGCCCCCATCCAGGAGCCTCCCATGTGTCAGGGTCTCAAACTCCCACTTTCCCCTTCCTGTTCATTTATCCTCTACAGCTCCAGCCAGAGCTGGGGCTGGGTACCCAGATATAGGCAAGTAAGCTAGTGCCCGGTCTGGCCTGTGTGCCCCTTTTTTTCTGGAGGAAGCCAGGGAGGTTCAAAGTGTGGAGGGATTTAGTGCCAAAGAGATGATT
Organism: Rousettus aegyptiacus; assembly: GCF_014176215.1. Taxonomy (NCBI): domain Eukaryota; kingdom Metazoa; phylum Chordata; class Mammalia; order Chiroptera; family Pteropodidae; genus Rousettus; species Rousettus aegyptiacus. The sequence goes on along the minus strand of NW_023416311.1, from coordinate 14,659,337 downwards.
CTCTTTCACTAGCTTTGAAGATGGTAGGGGAAGGGTGTGTCAAGGGTGTGTTCTCGTGGTAAGAAATTGCAAGCAGCCTCCAGGAGCTGAGGGCAGCCCTGGCCGACAGACTTTAGGAAGATGGAAACCTCAATGCTACAACTGCAAGGAACTGAATTTGGCCAACACCCGACAGAGCATGGAAGCAAACTTTCCCCTCAGCATCCAGGTGAGAGCCCATCAGACCAACCCAGCTGAGTCCACCCAGACTTCCGGTCCCCAAAGTTGTGACTTAATAAATTTGTCTTGTGTTAAGCTGCTATGTTTGCAGTCACTGGTCACACAGCAAGAGAAATCTAGACTTTATCCACTACAATGGAGGTACCTGGGAATGGAGTGTCCTCCACCAGGCTCAGGAGTAAGGGCCACTTGGCATCATACCCTCTGCCCAGGAGGCGCAAGGAGCCCTTCCTTGGGCAGGCCTGGCTGGAGCTTCTGCTTTCCGGTTTCTGTTACCCCATCACTCCTGGAGTAAGTCTGGGGCTGTATCCTAGTCTTGGCCAGAAGCTCCAGACCCAGACCCCCGCACACACCTGTGTCTGGAGATCAGCCTAGACCCTTTGCAGCTCCCTACCCACCTTCAAGTACCTGGGGCCTGCCATCTTCTCATTTCTAGGCCAAGGATCACCCATCCCTGTAGACAGAGCTGTTTCTAGAACTGCTGAAGGAACAAGAAACTGGAAGAAGAAAAAAAAAAAACCCTGGAAAATCCAAAGCCTACTCTTTGGAGTTGACAGCAGCAATGGGTGATCTCAGAGCACCCATGAGGTGTTCTCATTTCCCCTGTCATAGGTGGGAAAACAGGCCCAGAGAGGTTAAATGAGGTGCCCTAAGGCCCACAGCAGGTAAGAGGTGGAGACAGATTTGAACACAGGCAACCGACTCAAATTCCACAGGTGTCACTTCCCTCATAAAATTGAAGTAGTTGTAAAACACAAATGAGAGACACACTATAACCAGTAGTCATTGATGATTACTATTTATTAATCAATGCTAAAAAAAAAAAAAAAATAGGAGGGGAAGGCCCACCAAGCTGAGACAATGCAGACTTAGTTTGGAAGGTCCCTGTCGTGAACAATAGGTGACTGAAGCAAAAAGGGCCCAGGAGGCCTTTCTGGGGAGAGAACCAAGAGCAGCTGGCTAGCCAGCTCACCAGCCATCTTGAGATTCCCATTCTGTGTATCATGGCCCCCAGAAGGGAGGGCCTACACCCAGCAAAACCAGGGCTTAGGGCTGGGGCTGGGGTTCAGCCCCTGCTTGCCCCTCAAACCGCCTCCCCACACCCCATTCCCACTTGTGTAGGTATCACTGCACTAAATGACACGGACGCTTGTAGTCACCTCCTGCCACCAATCTACCAACTGGATGGCACCAGGGGGTGCACAAAAAGCCTTCTGAAAGGAAAGACTCACCAGGCTGGGTGACCTCAGACAACAGAGACAGCTATAGTCAGAAATCAGTCATTCCCCGAACCCTGACACTGTGCTCTGTGTGCATTAGCCAGCTCGTTAATACTCCCAAATGCCCTGCGAGGTCCAACTGTGTATTTTTCCTTCATGGATGGAAAAACAAGTGGAGGCTCAGTGCCTTGCCCGAGATCATAATTTGGCTGGGGGGTCTGTTGCCTGTCTCTGAGAACCTCCTTGGCCTTTACTGTCCACACCCCACTCTCCCTTCCCTCTCCCTCCTCAGCAGCATAGTACCTAAAGCTTCCAACTCTCTGTACACAAAGATACTGAGATTCATAAGGAAACCTTAAGCCGAGGACTTACCCCACCAATTATGTGTCCACTGCCTCTTGACTCAGGGGATAGAGCCCAGGTGAAGGTCAGCCAGGGGTTGGCCTGCCAGCAGGGAAACAGACCTGCCTTGAGGTGCAAGAAGGAAAGAGTCACAGGAGGGGAAGGGACTTAAGAAGGCTCCTGAGGAACCAGAGGGTAGAGGTCAAAAATAACTACAGTTGAAGTTTAGGAAATGTTTATTGAGCACTAACTCTTGGAGAGACTCATAAACTTTAGAAACGTTAATTCTCCCACCTGGAAGAGGAAACTGGGCCTTGGTGAGATTAACTGCCCTAAGCTGCACAAGCAGCAAGGACTTGAATACCAGCTGGTCAGAGCCCAGAGCCTGTGCGGTTAGCCACCAGCTTGGTTGAGGGTCAAGATGCGGTCGGTGGTCATGTAAGGTAGTCACGTAGCTGGAACCTGCAGCTGGGGGAAACCACCGTGAGCCACATTCCTCAGCCAATAAGAAACAATAAGTGGACAGAACCATAATCACGCGAGAGATAAGTGGGCCCAAGAAAAGTTTCTTAAGTTACGCAAGCACTTAATAAGTTAAAAAGGGCTGTCCTATAATTAACTTATCTTATCATAGTAAAACACTCCTCTAGATGGATGGAGATTTAAGATGCTAATGAGATATGCCATACATGAAGTAGCATGCAGATACACTGCACAGGACCCGCCTCAACATACTCTGTAGAGGAAGAAAAGAGAAACGGATGGCCCCCAATCACAAGAGCCTATAAAACCGCTGTACCTATAAACCTTGGGGAGCCACATCCATTCTTTCAGAGTGAATTTCCTTGTTGCATCAAGCTCTTGCTTTAAAAAATCTTTTTCTCTGCAAAATTGTTTCACCCTCTCTCTTGATTTCTGTCCTGAGAGGGCAAGGACACCTGCCCGCGTAACAAAGGCAGCAGCATCTTCAGAATCTGCTCACCTTAAAGAATTCTCAAATTGCAGCCCCAACAACTGCAAAGTTGTTTGATGTCCAGGGCCATCTACTGGCTCAGCTCTTGCTGGGTGCCACAGCATGCCTCCCCTGACAAACACCAGCAACGGGCAGCTGAGGCTCTCCCTCTCCCAAGGAGTGGTTAAGTGAAAGGCCTCCATTCCTCGCACTAGCGTAACCGCAATTTGGGGGTGACACAGGATAGTGACCAACATCCAAAATGGGAGGAATAGACTGTGGCTAAGGATGCCCCCGTAGAAAGGTGGCTAAACAGGGAAATCAAGTCTACATGCCTTTCCAGAGCCCAAGTAGAACAAGGCTGGGAGGTGGGCGGGTGCCCAAGACCCCTAGGGCCAGGGGGTTCCTCTTTCCTCCTCCTTGGAGAGCATCAACTTCGGCCATGCCAAATGCGTCTTCCCAGGAAATTCGCCCTAACACCAACAAAAGTTCCCTACAGACCATAAAGCCTCTCTGAACTAGAAACAATCCTTATACCCAAGGCTGCACACTCCTTACACTCCTCAAAATGGCCGCCAGGAAGCTTCAGAATTCTGAGTCAGACCTTTCAATATGGCAGCCCAGGTCTCACTGAGATGCGAACATCTTGCCTCCCCGGTGACCAAGATGCACATCATTCATTTACCCTCCCTGAGATGTGGAGGTACCCTACGCTGATGAAGGTAGTCCCGGATATTCTCAAAAGAAGGCTGGGCCTACACCCGCGTCTCGCTCATGAGGACCTCACCTTTGCCACTTCCAAGTTAGCACACCACCTCCGCGTACCCCCCACCCCCAGCTCCGCCCTGCCGCCCCGACTCCCACCACCTCCGCCACCCTGCCAACCCGAGATGCCCCGCGCCAAGGCGCCAAGATGGCGACCGAACCTTGGGAGTGAGCGACTCGCTTGCGAATCGTTTAAAATGGAGGCCGCTGGGGCGTGGCCGCCAGGCGCAGGGCACGCTGGGGGGCAGCGCGCGGTCCGCCGGGAACGGGGCGGAGCGCGGCCGCGCCGGCGCGTCGAGTGGGAGAGGCAGCTGCTGAGATGGTGAGCGGGTGCGGGGGGAGGGGCGCTGGTCCGGGGCCGGGGGCGGCGGGGGTGGCGGGCCGCGCGGGGGGGACTGGGCTTCGCGCTCACGCCGGCCCACCACCCCCAGGACGTGTTCCTTATGATCCGGCGCCACAAGACCACCATTTTCACGGACGCCAAGGAGTCGAGTACCGTGTTTGAGCTCAAGCGCATTGTCGAGGGCATTCTTAAGCGGCCTCCTGACGAGCAGCGGCTGTACAAGGTGCGGCCCCGCCGGTTTCAGGCGGGCGGGGGCCGGGCAAGGGCCTGGGCTGGGGCCGGGGGCGGGCGCTGCCCGGAACCTGAGCCTGGCCATGGGCTCACAGCGATCGCGTCGTTGATGTAAACAGTGGCGGCCGCCGCGGGTCGAATTCCCCCTCGTGGAGCTGTTGTTGGGACTCGGAAAGATGAAGCGCCGATAGCGCTCGTTACACGGGGAGGTATCGACTAAGGATGGCATTAAAATCGCGCTCCAGGCCCTGTGCTGAGTGCGGAGGGCCAGCGTCGCATCTGAGCCTTACAACGGTCCCCTGCAACGTGCTGGCACTTGACATCGTTGCTCTGTAGTTAAGGAAACAGGCTCGCGAGGTGGCCACTTAACAGCCAGGATTTGATCCCGGTGCCTGTAATCTTCTGTAGACCCATCAAAATCACACTGCCCCCCCCCAACACTCTTTGATACAAAGAATCAAATTCTCACCAGTTCTTTACCCAACAACTATTTATAAGTCTCCAATCTGCCAGTTCTCTAAAAGCTTGCCTCACTGTTCGCTGCTTAGGAACTGGCTGTAGTTACCCATCAAGGATAACTTGGGGGTTTGTGTTTTCACTGGGGAATCCGGTGTGTCAATCCTTGATTGAAGTTTCTGGCAGTGGGAGGTCTCACCTAAGTGCATTGATTTAATTTTTGGCTGGAAACTAGAAAACTGGTCTTTCACTCCAGGCTGAACCTCCACACTCCCTTGGTCTCTAAAGGCCTTTTCTCCCTGATACATACTTGGGCTTTCCTGATAAGGATGCTTCCCACTGGCTGTGTTATTCCTTCACTCACTGAAACAACCTGGCTGCCCTGTGAGGTGGGAGTTCCAATAATTTTCATTTTACAGTTAAGGAAATTTCACATCAAAAAGTTAACTGTCCAAGGGTCAAAGCTAGGATTCAAACCAGGTCTGCTTGTAGCCAGGTCTGGTCACTCACTGGCTCTTCACCTGGAGTTTGGGCGTTGGGGGGGGGGGGCGGGGGGTGGGGAGCGTGGAGAAACAGATTCCAGAGCCCTATCCTGGGAAGTTCTGATTTGGAAAATCTTGAGTGTAGCCCTGGAAACTGTGTTTGATAAACTCTAGAGTGGGCCTGGGCCCCACTTTGAGCTGTCTCTCTTACCTCTTCTGACTTCCAGTGTAGTTGCTGACCAAAGAGGTCTTTGGGGCTTGATCCTCCTGGGGCCTCTCCTGAGACCTTGCCTGCCTCTTTCCTCAGGATGACCAGCTTCTGGATGATGGCAAGACACTGGGTGAGTGTGGATTCACCAGTCAGACAGCGCGACCACAGGCCCCAGCCACTGTGGGGCTGGCCTTCCGAGCAGGTGAGAGGGGCAGCCAGGCAGGGTGGAAACAGCCAAAGAAAGAGATTGTCAGGGATCCTGCAGTTTTTCCAAGTCTCCAGGACAGTGTCTTCCCAGTGTACAAACATGAGGCAATATCTTGTGACAGTGTATTTTATTTCCCTCACAAACAAAAAAAGAGAAGCAAACAAGATGCTTGTAGAAATGGAAGCCTAGTTCATGAAGGATTCAAAGATCCCTAGTCATAATACCAGGTTACCTTTACAGAGGGTTTTTTCTTTTATTCCCATAACCCCATCCTCCTCTCTGGCAAATATCAGCTTGTTCTCTAGATCTATTGTTCTTTTCTGTTTTGTTTATTCATTTGTTTTTTTGTTTGTTTGTTTTTGTTTTTAAAGCATTCATGGATGAGTGAAATCTTGGTATTTATTTTTTCTCTGACTTCTGCACTTAGTGTAATACTTTCTGGGTCCATCCATGTTGTTGCAAATAGACCACATCATTTTTATCTATTCTTCTGTTGATGGACATCTAGGTTACTTCCATGTCTTGGCTATCACTGATAATACTGCAAAAAACATAGGAGTACATGTGTATATCTTTTCGAATTAGTGTTTTTGTTTTCTTTGAGTAAATACCCAGAAGTGGAATTGCTGCCTTGTATGGCAGCTCTTTAATTTTTTGAGGAATCTCTGTACTCTTTTCCATGTGGCTGCACCAATTTACAATCCTACCAATAGTGCACAAGGGTTTCTTTTTCTCCATATCCTCCTCACCACTTGTTTGTTGATTTATTGATGATAGCTATTCTGACAGGTGTGAGGTGATATCTAATTGTGGTTTTAATTTGCATTTCTCCAGTGATTGATGATGTTGAGCATCTTTTCATATGTCTGTTGGTCATCTGTATGTCTTCTTTGGAGAAATGTCTGTTCAGGTTTTCTGCTCATTTTTTACTCAGATCGTTGTTTCTTTGTATAAAGTTTTGAGTTCCTTACATATTTTGGATAGTAACCCTTTATCAGATGTCATTGGCAAATATCTTCTCCCATTCAGTAGGTTGTTTGTTCATTTTGCTGATCATAACCTTATTTTGATGTAGTCCCATTTGTTTTTTTCTGTTGTTTCCATTGCCCAGGGAAACATCCAAATTTAATGTCTATGTTTTCTTCTAGGTTTTTTTTATGGTTTTAGATCTTACATTTAGATCTTTATAATCTATTTTTGAGTTTATTTTTGCATATGGTGTAAGTAAGCCAGTTTCATTTTTTTGCATGCATCTGTCAGTTTTCCCAACATCACTTAATGAAGAGACCGTCTTTACCTCATTGTATGCCCTTGCCTCCTTTGTCATATATTGACCATGTGAGGATTTGTTTCTGAGCTCTCTGTTCTATTTCTTAATCTGTGTATCCATTTATATACTTGTACCATACTGTTTTGATTACTGTAGCTTTGTAGGATGGTTTGATGTCAGGAAACATGATACCTCCCACTTTGTTCTTAAGATTTCTTTGGCTATTCAGGGTCTTTCGTGGTGCTGTATAAATTTTAGAATTAGTTCTAATTCTGAGAAGAATGCCATTGGTATTTTAATAGGGATTGCACTGAATCTATATAGTCTTAGGTAGTAAGGACATTTTAACAATATCCTTCCAATCCACAAGCAAGGTATATCCTTCCACTTGTTTGTATCTTTCATTTCTTCAATGTCTTCTGGTTCTCAAAGTACAGATCTTTCACCTCTTTGGTTAAATGTATTCCTGAGTATTTACATTTTTGATGTAAATAGGATTGTTTTCTTAATTTCTTCTGATCGTTAGTTATTGGTATATAGAAATTCAACAAATTTTTGTATATTCTGTATTCTGTGACTATCGTAAATTTTTTGGTGAAGGTCTCAGAGTTTTCTTCATATAATAGATCATTTGCAGATAATGAGCATTTTACTAATTCCTTTCCAATTTGGATGTCTTTTACTTTTCTTGTGTGATTGCTGTGGCAAGGCTTTACAGTAGGTTGAATAGAAGTGGTGATAGGCAACATCCTTGTTTGTTTTATTCCTGATCTTAGAGGAAAAGCTTTCAGCTTTTTTTTTTTCGTTGCCTACGGCACCTGGTATTCCTAGGTGGTCTCCCATCCAGGTACTAACCAGGCCCGACTCTGCTTAGCTTCAGAGATCAGATGAGATCAGGTGCGTTCAGGGTGGCATGGCCATAGAAGCTTTCAGCTTCTTAACCTGAAAATAAAAAGGAAGGCCTTTCAAAGAGACGAGAAACATTTGAGATCAAAAAAAGGAGTACCTATTTGAGAAGCTTTGATTCACAGAAATCCAAATGTTCTGATTAGGAGACACAGGCAATGGGTATTTATAAGAAACGGAAGGAGAACGCTTAATTCAATAGGAGACATTTCTATTGGTGCAGGTAACATACTGATGTTAATTCTAAACAATGTTTTTAATCTTCAGTCCGGTAGTTGTAATAAGTTACTTTCTGGTTATCTTTTCAAACAGTTCTTTGGGGTACAGTGTTGCTTTGGGTCCATTCCAAAGGTTATTTTGCCTTAACATTCCAAAGATTTGAAGTTTAAGACATGAAAGGCAGTTCCCCTGGCATGGCAGCTTTGGCTCCTTCTTACAGTGGGTCCATTTACTTGTATTTTAATTTATTTTTGACAAGCTTTTCACCATTAAGTGTGATATTAGCTGTGGGTTTGTCATATATAGCCTTTATTACTTTATTATGTTGAGATGTTTTTTCTTTACCCACTTCGTTGACAGTTTTTGTTATAGAAAGATACTGAATTGTGTCAAAATGCTTTTTGTGCATCTATTGAGATGACAATATGGTTTTTATGCTTTATTTTGCTAATGTGATGTATAGGTTGATTGATTTATGGATGTGGAACCATCTTTGCATCCATGGTATGAATCCTACTTGGTCATTGTATAATCCTTTCATGTATTGTTGAATCTAGTTTGCTAATATGTTGTTGAGAATTTTTACATCTATGTTTATCAAGAATAATGGCATGTAATTTTTTTTGTAATGTCTCTGGTTTGGAATCAGGGTAATGCTGGCTTTGTAGAATGAGTTTAGAACCATTCCTTCCTTTCAGTTGTTTCAAGTAGTTTAAGAAGGATAGGTATTTATTATTATTTGAATCTTTGGTAGAATCCACCTGTTAGTCCATCTGGTCCTGGACTTTTATTTGCTGAGAGTTGGTTATTGCTTCAATTTCATTGCTAGAAATCAGTCTGTTTAGATTTGTGTTTCTTTCTGGTTCAGTATTAGAAGGGTATATACTTTTAGAAATGTATCCATGCCTTCAAAATTGAGTTTGTTGGTGTATAATTGTTTGCAGTATTCTTTGATGATTCTTTGTATTTCTGTGGTGTTGGTTGTATGTTCTATTTCATATATGATTTTATTTATTTGGGTCCTTTTTTCCTTGCTGAGTTTGGCTAAAGGTTTGTAAATTTGGTTTATCTTTACAAAGAACCAGCTTTTAGTTTTATTGATCTTTTTGTTTTTTAAATTTCTAATTTATTTCTGCTCTGATCTTAACTATTTCCTTTTGTTTACTTTGGGTTTTGTTGCTCTTTTATGTTTGGAATTGTTTATTTGGGAATTTTCTTTTTTTTTTTTTTTAGCTAGGCCTATATTGCTGTAAATTTTTTTCTTAGAACTGCTTTCGCTGCGTGCTAAGTATTTTGAGTTGTGTTTTCATTATCATTTGTTTCAAAAGTTTTTAATTTTTTTCTTTGATTTCTTCTTTAATACTTTAGTTTAGTAGCATGTTCTTTAGCCTCCACATATTTATGTTTTTTTCCAGTTTTCTTCCTGTAGTTGATTCTAGTTTCATGCTATTTGGGTTGAAAAAGATGCTTGATATGATTTGTTTTCTTGAATTTATTGAGGCTTGCTTTGTGGCCTAATATATTGTCTGTCCTGGAGAATGTTACATGGGTACTTCAGGAAAAATGTGTGTTCTGCAGTTTTGGGAGAAATGCTCTAATAATATCTATTAAGTTGATCTGGTCTAATGTGACATTATTGCCTTATTAGTTTTCTGTCTAGATGATCTCTGTATTGATGTGAGTAGAGTATTAAAATCCTGTACTATTATTTTATTATTATGAGGTTTTCTCTTTATGTCCATTAATAAATTGCTTTATATGTTCAGGTGCTACTATTTGGGGTGCAGAGATAGATATTTATGATTGTTAAATCCTCTTGGATTGACCTCATTATAATTACATAATGTCCTTTTTTTTGTTTGTTTGTTTAAAGGTCTTTTTGTCCAATATGAGTATTGCTACCCAGCTTTCTTTTCGTTACTATATGTGTGGAATACCTTTTTCTATTCCTTCACTTTCAGGATGTATGTGTTTTTCAATTTGAAGTGAGTCTTGTAAGCACCATAAAGATGGGTCACGTGTTTTTAATGCATGTGGCCACCCTACTTTTATGGGAGCATTTACTCCATTTCCATTTAAAGTAATTGATAAGTATGTACTTATTGCCATTTTGTTGTTTTTTGTTTTTGTAGTTGTCTGTTCTGTTCTTCTCTGGATCTCTTCCCTTATTGTTTGCTGTTTTTCTTCAGCGTTTTGTTTGGGTTCCTTACACTTTGTTCTTTTGTGTATTTTTTGTAGGTTTTTGGTTTCCAGTTACCATGAGGTTTATGTATATCACAGCAGTCTATTTTAAGGTGTTTAAGTCCAAATGTATTCTATAAGGACTATATTTTTACTTCTCCACGCTTTATGTTATTGATGTCATGGTTTAGATATTTTTGTGTTGTACATCCTCTACTTAATTGTAGTTTGCGTTGAGTTTGAAACCTTTTTTTAACCTTCTTGGTAGCTTTTTATATGTCTGTTTTGCTGCATTTATTAACATTTGGCTTACCTGTGAGATATTTTTTCCTTCATATTTTCTTATTTCTGGTTATGTACTTTCCTTTTCTGCTTAAAGAAGACCCTTTAATATTTCTTGTAAAGCTGGTATAATGGTGATGGACTCCTTTAGTTGTTGCTTGTTTGAGAAACTCTATTTCTACTTCAATTCTGAATAACCTTGCTGGGCAAATTATTTTAGATTGTAGCTTCCTTTTTTTCAGCATTTTAAAGATGTCCTGCCACTCCCTTGTGTCCTGTAAAGTTGCCGCTGAGAAATCAGCTTATAGCCTAATAGGGTGTATGTAATTAATTGTTTTCCTCTTGCTTCCTTCAGGAGTGTCTCTTTAATTTTTGCCATTTTAATTACAATAGGTCTCAGTTTGGGTTTCTTTGGAAGTCTTGTTTGGAACTCTATTTTTTTCCTGGACCAGGGTCTGTTTCCTTTCCCAGGTTAGGAAAGTTTTCAGCCAGTTCCTTTCTCTCTCTTCTCCTTCTGGGATCCATATAATTTGAATGTTTGAGCACTTGATGTTATCCCAGAGGTCCTTTAAACCATCCTTGTTTTTTTAATTCTTTCCGCTGTTTTGATTGGTTTATTACTTCTAGTTTGTATTATAGGTTGCTAATCCATTCTTTATTAGCTAATCTGTTAATTCCTTCTGTTTTTCACTTCAGTTATTATATTTTCAGGTCTACATGTTTGTTTGTTTATTATATCTTGTAACTCTATAACTGTTTGTTGAAGTTCTGAGTTCCTCTATTCCACTCTCAAGTTTGGGGTGCATCCTTATGACTTTATTTGAATTCTTTATCTGGCAAATTACTTTTCTCCATTTCCTTAGGTTTTCTTTTTTTCCCTTCATTCATTTAAGAGATATTCTTCAGCCTTTTATTTTGTTTGACTTTCTATGTTTGTTTATATGAATTAGATAAAATAGCTGACTTTTCCAGTCTTGTAAAAGTGGCCTTAAGTAGGCTGTGTGAGCTGGGTGGTTTTGGCAGGTTGGTAGGAGGCAGTGCCTGGGGCACTGGCCCACTGAGCCAGAGTGGTTTTTGGTGGGGTAGTACGTATAGTGATGACCTGTTGATCCTGCTTGCTCCTTTTGTTCAGGGTTGGAATGGGCTCAGGTGGTGTCTGGGAACACACTGCAGGGACCTTGCAGGTGGGCGAGAGCATCTTGCCCACCCTGTGGAAGTGTGGAGGGTGATGTAAACAACTTCAGGGAAACAACTGTGGTACCTCCAACCTTGTAGAATTCCCAAATCTGGAGAGCTCCAGTGGATCCCCACCATTCTCTATACAGCCTCTCTGTTGTTTGTTGTACAGAAAGTGGTCTAGTGCGGAAGTGAAATATGTGTAGGCTTTCACCTAGGGTGCTGCCCCGTAGGGGCTGGAGCGGCTCCTGGCAGGGAGGCCAGCTGTTAGTGGTGATGCCCTGTTCCTGCTTGTTCCTTGTTGGGAGGCAAAAGACTGGGTAGTGTAGCCAAGTGGTGATCCCACAGGTAGGCCAAAGCATCTGCGAATAGAGCTCCCCACTCTATCAAGTATAGGAAATGTAAATGATAGTGCTCACTGGCTCCTCTGACGAGAAGAGTTCCCACAACTCTCAGAAGGCTCCTCTGGCTTTCCAGCATTGCTTCTCAGCTTTCTCTGTTTGGTCTCTTTCCCTTACTTAGCTGTTCATTCAGCCCTCATTTGTCTCATAGGAGTAATTGCTCTCTATATGTGTATATTTGAGTTTGTTCATGGGAGTTCAGCCTCCACCTTTACTGCCATCATCTTGGACCTCATAGAGGCCCTATTGAGTACCTGTTTCTACGCTCTGCATTTTATTTTGGATATACCATCTGATCTTGATAGCCCTGGGAGTTTAGCCCTGCCATTGCTATTTTGGAGACTTGGACACTTGAGGCTTGCCAGTAGTTGTAGGGAGCCATGGTTCAGATGCAGGCTGTTGGGACCTTTCCTGAGCCAGACACCACCAGGCATTGTATTTGCAGTGCATCACTTAATTCCCCAGCATCTCTGTACAGGCCAGACTTGTATTATGTTCATTTTAAGGCTGAGCAAACTGCACCTAGGAAGTAGGTCACTTGCTAGGACTGCCAGATCCAGGATTCAGATGCAGGTCCTCCTGCCTGCCCCAGAGCCTGTATTCATCAACCATGCACCACCCTGCCCAGAGTTTAGAAACCTAGTGGTTGGGGTGGTGTACCGCCCTCCAATATACCCCCATCTTCTCCCAGGAAAGAGAGATTTAAATTTTATTCTTTGTCTTGGGAAATTTAACCAGAAGTCTTAAAATATTTTCACAGCTGTGGACCCAGGGGCCTTATGGATGGATGGCTGGGTAAACTTGAATAAAGTTACAAGGAATTGTTTTTTGGCTTTTTAGAAGAAAAATAGCAAAGACTAAGGAGGGAGTGTACTTTGGCCATTTTTTAGTTTGATAAGGGTAACTGCTAAGCCTCAGCAGCTGTGTCCTCAGGCAGCTACTTCACACAACCCGTCCCTCCTGTCCCTCCGGTCCCTCCTGGCTTGGCATTCCCATCTCCATAAAAAGATGTGACACTAGGGCCAGCCTCACAGCCAGGCAGCTTAAGCCCATACACACCCCGGCCCCCAGCCTTAAGAGTGCTCAGCAAATGGAAACCTTGGGGGCCTTTATGTGGGTTCCCACTGACCATCATAGTGACGCCGAGGCAGGTGTAGAGCTGGGGCAGATTTTGTACAAATCAGACCCTATACAGGCATGCCCTTCTGAAGGGCACAGGTAAGGGCTAAAAGCTCATCTCCTATTTTGCTTCCTAAGTCAGGGCTGGACAGCATTCTCCTAGAGGATGTGCCCCTTTCTCATTTGAACAAAGGCACCCTTATAGGCTTGCAGCATCTCTTGGAAGATGGCGATAGACCTATTTAACAGATAGATGGTAGGGGCCACAGTGTGGACTGTGGATTGGCTACTCTTGGCTTCTCCCACGGACGAAAATGCACTTCTGTGTGGGTAGTTGTTTCCTTGTGCAGCTTGTAGGACAAGACACCCCAAACTGGTTTGTTAGGGAGATGACAGTGTTCACGTGTTAATGTCCTCATCCAGACTATTTCAAGAGTGGGAAAGATGATGGAGATAATTTTTGTCACTGCGGATTTGTGGCTTAAAAGAATAAGTTATTAAGGTGGTCAGATGTCTAAACTTCAGTACTATTGACATTTGGGGCTGGAGCATTCTGTGTGGATTGTTTTGTGCATTGTAGGATGCTTAGCAGCATACCTGTCCACTACCAGAGATGGACATATACCCCCACTAGATACTGTTTGCAGCCTTCCACTCCAAGTTATGACAACCCAAACTGTTGCCAGACTTGGCTGACTTTCCCTGGGCTACCTAATCAATTGAAAACCCTGAGCCAGGTGGAGGGAAGTCTCCCAGAAGGAAAGCACAGGAGAAAAGTGGGGCTGAGGTGACAGCCATAACAAAACAGTGAAAGCCTTCTTGGAGCCACTATTTTAGTGGGGAAAGCAGCTGCTCAAAAGAAACAGGGTCCTTTGAGCTAGTGGTTAAGTGCTCCCAAGGCAATGACCAGGGTTTTGGGACGCTGAGTGCTTGCTTACATGCGGTGGCTGGGAAAGGTTTCTCTAAGGTAATGTGTGAGTTGAACCCTGTCACTGCATTGCAGGCTGAGGACCAAAATGTAAAGGCCTTGTGCAGGATGTGAGAACATAATGGCAAGGACTTGATATTTTATTCAGAACATACTGGAAGGATTTAAGGAGAGATGAAAGAGAATCTGGTCTGATTATTTTTTTAATCACTGCTTGGTAGAGAGGGGATGAGAAGGGAACAAGATGGGTCCCGAGGGTGAGGGAAAAAATGGCCAGGGTCAGGTTGGCCCTGTAGAGGTGGGAGACTGATCCCAGGCAGTTGGATGTCAGGGAGGTCGGGGCTATGGAGAAGACTCACTTTGCCTGGGTGGATGTTTGCATAGAGGTGGTGGTCCCCTCTAGTTCTTCCTATTCTCTCCTCTAGATGATGCATTTGAGGCCCTGCGCATCGAGCCCTTTTCCAGCCCACCAGAGCTGCCTGACGTGATGAAGCCACAGGACTCAGGAAGCAGCGCCAATGAACAAGCTGTACAGTGAGAGGGCCTAGGGCCCACCCTTCAGTGCCCCATTCCTGCCAATAAAAAATTTGGGTGTCTGCCTGGTTGCTGCCTCTTTCTGTGCACCCTCTCCTGATTCCAGGCATCATGCTCACCATGATGGGGCCCAGTCCCTGCAAGGCTCCTCAACCTCGTGCTTGTCACGGGGCCCAGCAGTCTACCCCCATCCCAGCTTGCCCCTCAAAGGACATGGGCAGAGGACTGAGGAATCTACAGCACCAGGTTACCCTTCTGTTCAGCCTGCTGTTTTCACAGTGCTCCCTACCCGCAACACAGTCTCCCAAGCAGGTGCCTCTTGTCCTGCCTGGAACAAAAGTGTAAGCCAGAGCCAGGGTGTTGGCTCTTGCAGGGGCAGGGGGTTCTGTAGGGGACCTACACCTGGGACTGCAGTCAGTAAAAGAGCAGCTCTTCTCCCTGTCCTCCACCCCTAATAAACTACAGATAATAGAAATGAGACTCAACTCTTGCATTTCTCATTTTTATTTGACAGAAAAAGTTGCTCTTGCTGTACAGATTTTAAAAAACCAAAATGCCTTTAAGAAACGTGAAGAAAAGTTGGGAGGGGAGGGTCACACTGGGGGGCAGTAAGGGCCAACTAATTTCAACTCCTGCCCCTTTTTTCTAGGAACACCTCACACAACTTCCCAAGTCCCAAACCATTTCCCCCAGAACTTAAATGGGGGAAAGTGCCCTTTCTGACTCAAGACTGGGGAGTCCTGAACTATATCCTCCCCTCCAGCAACTCCCATTCTCATTCCCACCCACCCCAACCCCCCAAAACATGTGAACCAGGAAAAACTCACAGAGATTAACATTTCACAGGAACAAAGAAAAAAGGGTAGGTGGGAAAGGAGGGAGCCCTCCCCCCAAAATGCTGCCAGGGTTCAAAGGGGGAGTGGACAAGCACCCCTTCTGCAGCTGTTGGGGAGAAGGGGGTACTCCCTGTGGCTCCAAAACTTGGGGTATGGTGGGAGTCCCCAAAAAACATTCATGGAGACCTGCAACAGAAAAGACTGCCATCAATGCAGAGTCCCAGCCAGAGCTCTCAGAAAGGAGCCAGGTCTTGGAGTATGACAACACACCTGGAGGAACGGTGCCGTGTGGAGCGGGGGCTAGGTGTATCCCTCCTGCGCTTGTGGCCTGGGGAACGGCTGTCTCCACGCTGGCCTCTCCGGGAACCCCGCTCACTGCTGCTGCTGCAACACAGGACAGACATCAGACCACACACTCCCCCAACCACTGGCATCTTTGAACCACAAAACTGCCTAAGTTGCTGATGGCCAAACCTGGCTCGCTATTTGCAGGAGGCAAAAACACACCCATAGCCCTACCTCTGCTGGTCCCGTGGTGAGGGCTGGGGCGAGGGGCGGCGGCGCTCAGCAGGCGAATAGCTGAGGGACCGTGAGTCCCGGAGGGAGTCTATAGGTTTCCGGGGGCTACGGGACCTGGGGAGCAGAGCAGGTCCCCATAGTGCCATACTCTTCCAAACCCACCAGCCAGCACTCAGGACCACCCACCCCAGGTCTCAACCACCAAACCTCATACCACACGGGGCCAGCCTCAGACCCACCTTTGTCTGCTCACTCACCCATCCGCCCGCACACCATCCGAGTGCCCCAGTGGGCAGGGCATGGGGGTGGGCAGTGGGGTACAAAGATAGAGACAGTCCCTGCCCTTGGAGGGGCTCAGTCTGGTGATGAAGGCCAAGGGAGGCTTGCTCAGCCCCATGTGTGGGAAGCAGCCCCAAGGGGACCGATGTAAGTGGGTCTGGGGACCCAGGGAAGGGAGACACAGGGAAGGGAAGGGGCAGGGTAGTCTTCTCGAAGGTGCTGTTTGAGCGGAGTCTTGCAGAACGAGGAGTTCACCAGGCGGACAAGGGAATTCCAGGCAGAAGGAACAGCATGTCCAAAGGCATGGGGTTCTCCTTAGACTGCAAGGCGCTGAGTGTGGCTGGAGCAGAGGGCATGTGTGGGGGCGGGCAGGAGAGGAGAACACAGGGCAGGCAAGGCCAGTTGGTGGAGAGCCTCACACGCCATTCCCGCAGAGGTGGGGCTTTATCCTGCAGGCCACAGGGCGTCCCGGAAGGATTTGTGGAGTGGAGGGAAGTAACCAGATGTGCGTTTTAGAAAGATCCCTCTGGCTACGTGTGGAAGAGAATGGCGTGGAGGCAGGGAGACAGGGAAGAGGCTGTGGACAGAGTCGGGAGAATATGATGGTGGCCAGACCAGAGCCCTGGCAGTAGCAACGGGGAGGCTTAAAAGCTAGATTCTCTGGGACCTAGGACCAGGGACCAGGCTGCACATCAGGGGCAGGAAGAACAAGGAACCTAGGAATCCCCAATTTTGGCTGGGGCACCCACTTGGATGGTGCAGCCCTTTCGTCAAAACAGGGCCCAACAGAGTAGGTAGGGAGAGAAGAGCCTGAGTCCTCCCATACAACCAGACACCACAGACCTTGGGAGACATCCAGCAAGGGATCTCACACCCCAGGGCCACACCCCCACCCCTTCCATCTCAAGCAAGGCAGCACTCACCTCCGCTCACCAGGGGGTGGCTTCTTGGGGCTTGCAGGTTTGGGCAAGGCCTGAGGATCAGGCTTAGCAGGGGAGGGGGAGGAAGAAGTGGAGGAAGAGGAAGAGGAGGAAGAAGAGGAAGAGGAGGAGGAGGAGGAAGAAGAGGAAGAGGAAGAAGAGGAAGAGGAGGAGGAAGAGGAGGAGCTGGAACTAGAGCTGCTAGAGCGCCTCTTCCGCTTGGCTGGGGTTGGCTCCTGAGGACGGCCCTCTCGAACAACCTCTTTTGGGGCTGGGGCGGGGCTAGGGACCCTGTGGGAGGAGTAGAGTGTCACTAAGAGACAAGCTGCCCCAGCCCCAACCCTACCTTCCTTGGCCTGGAGGAAGGGCAGTGGGGGAGGGGTGCCTGAGAAAGGCCCTGGGAGCTCTCCCAGCTGAGCCCAGAGAGCTGGGTGATCGCATTCTCTGGAGAGTAGTGGCCAGAGCTGACCCAACCTCTGCTAACACAAGCAACAGGCGGGGCCCTTAGCACAAGGGATCAAGGTTAAACCTCAAGAATGTCCCTGAAGGAGGAATACGGCCCCTGGGCTCAGGTGTAGAAGCGAAGCTGGGTGGTCTCCTTCCTTGGAGAGCCAGCCTGGGGAAGCCCCTGTGTGTGCAGGCTGGCTGGGGGAGGGGCCATCCTGCCTGGAGGCAGGGAGAGGGATGGGATGACCTCTGAAGATCCTTCCAGCCCAGGGAGTTCCTCTTGAGGTCTAACTGCCATCCCTCCTGCTGTAAAATTAAGTCCATTTCCTCTAGTTCTGTCCTCTGTAGAGACGGAAAACTTATCATTATCCTCTAGAGAATTAACCTTTGGAGACTTTTCTGTCCCAATCCTCCCCACCAACAGCACCCCCATCCCAGCATTCTTTTCTACCCCCAGCTTAATGGTCAAGTCCCCCATATCTCCTCAATAAGCCAAGAACCTCTGGACAGGGCTTTCCCTTCCCCACCCCCACCCATTCCCCAAACATTCCCTCTGGAAAAGTTCCGTAAGTCAGGTCTCCTCACCTCTTCAGTGCTACCTCGGGTTGAATGGGAAGGCTAGAACCCTCCGAGTCACTAGAACTGGAGCCAGAGGAAGATGACGACGACGATGAGGACGACGACGATGAAGAGGAGGAGCTAGAAGATGAGGAGGAGGAAGAACTCCGCCGCTCCTTTGCCATCTGCAAGGTGGCCAATGCGGAAGGCTGCTGGGCCCCCGTAGAGGCAGGTTGTTCCCCACCCTCGGGGTGGGACACCCCAGGGACAGGGCCGGAGGACATGTTGTGGTCACCAGCAGATGTAGTCTTTGCCAATGTCCCACTGGAAAGGGACTGAGACCCTGCTACAGGGGTGGTCTGGCCAAGCAAAGATCGGGACTGGTCAGAAAAAGCAGATGGCACAGGGGACCTAGGCCGATCCTGAACTGGAGGGAGAACAGACTGTGAGGGAGCCTGGATCATTCTAGAGGCAGGAGAGGGAGCCCGCTCAGAGGTCATTCTAGACTGGCTTGGGGCAGCTGGTGGGGTTCTGGAGCCCGGGCCTCCTGGTGGAGTTCTAGACCTAGCTCTGTCAAGGAGTGGTGGTGAAGTTCTGCCACTAACACGCTCATAGGCAGAGAGGGGTACCCTGGGGCTGGTGAGGTTTGCACCAGACAAGGCTGGAGCCATTCTAGCACTGGTGAGGCTGGCAGGAGCCAAGGCTGGAGGGGTTCTTGAGCTTGCAATATTCACAGGAGCTGTGGCATGCGCAGATCTAGGGCCCACCAGGTTTGCAGGAGCTGGAGCCTGGGGTGTTCTAGAGCTAGAGGGATAGTTTGCAGTATTTGGGGGTGTGCCAGAGCCTGAGAGACTCAAAGCTGCCAAAGCCGCTGGGGTTCTGGTTCCTGTCAGGTTCACAGCTGGGGCTGTAGGGGTGCGAGGGTCAGCAAGGTTCACGGCAGAAGGTGCCACTGCTGTTCTGGGGCTGGCCAAGTTCATTGCTGCTGCAGCTGGTGTTCTCGAGTCAGCCAGATTCACTGCTGTTGGAATGGCAGGTGTCCTGGCACTGGCCAGGTTCATGGCTGCTGCAGAGGCTGCAGGAATCCTGCTGGCAAGGCTGGCAGCTGGAGCTGTTCTGAGACTCATGAGAGGCACTGGAGCTGGAACTTGGGACATTCTCGCAGCAAGGCCAGCAGCAGACATGGAAGGAGGAGGCCGAGCAGTGCCAAGACTGATGGCTGTCAGGGCAAGTGCAATTCTAGACTGAGCATGATTTTCTGGTACAGATGTTCTAGGATGATCAGGAATTCGGGGACCCGGACCATCCATCATGGAGCCACCAGCTTGCTGCAGAACAGACATGGGTGTTCTAGAGCTGCCAAGGGGTTCAAGCATTCCAGGTGATCTACAGCGGTCAAGTGGAGTTGGCGACATACTAGGACGACTAAAGCAGCTCATTCTGGAGCTATTGAGTGCCACTGGAGGTGTCCGAGAACCAGAATGATTCCTTGTTGCTGGAGGAGTAGCAGAACGCGAACGATCAGAACTACTTCCAGATACAGAACGCCTACGGATAGCTGGAGGAGATCTTGTTAAGGACCGTTTGCCCCGAGTCATTCGTGGAGTACGAGATCTAGACCGGCGGCGGATAGCAAGTGGTGAGCGACTGCGAGAACGTTTGCGTGGCAACAGTGGGGTTCGAGATCTAGAGCGGCGCCGAATAGCTGGAGGTGTTCGGGATCTAGATCGACGGCGTGTCACTGGCGAAGTTCGAGAGCGAGACCTTCTTCGATTTGCTGGAGATGTACGAGATCGAGATCTCCTGCGGGTGACTGGGGATGTTCTGGATCTTGACCTTCTGCGAGTGATAGGTGAGGTTCTGCTTCGAGATCGCCTCCTTGTAACTGGTGGAGTCCTAGATCTGGACCTTCTGCGTGTCACTGGTGGAGTTCTAGAACGGGAGCGGCGGCGAGTTGGTGTTCTTGACCTTGAACGACGGCGGGTTACTGGTGGTGTTCTGGACCTGGATCTCCTTCGACTGACTGGAGAAGCTCTTGAACGAGATCTTCGTCGAATCACTGACGTCCTGGACCTTGACCGTCTCCGACTAACTGGTGAAGTTCGAGACCTGGACCTGCGTCGGCTGACCAGAGGTGTTCTGGACCTCGATCGTCGGTGAGTGGCTGGAGAAGCCCGAGACCTGGAACGTTTCCATGGGGCTGGTGATGTGCGTGAGCGGGAACGCTTCCGACTGGTTGGGGGTGTCCGAGAGCGGCCTCTTCGACGTCGAGAGGAGGTACGGGAACTCTCCTGCCTGGCCGGAGATCTTGAGTGGTAACCAGAGCCTCCCCTTCGCCTACGAGTAACTCGAGACCTTGACCGGCTCCGCTGTCTTCTCCGAGAGGTTGACTGAGAAGATCCAGACCTATCTCGACGTCGGGTTGTTCTGGTTTTCTCCCTCCTTGAGCGGGAACGGGACCTCTGGAGCCCACGAGGCTTTGGTGAAGGAGAACGGCCTCTCCTTGAAGTTGTTTTAGTGCGTGGGGATGAAGCTGAACGTCGCCGGCGTGAGGACCTTGACTTTTCAGCTGGCTCTGGGGAAGACACTGAGGGACTTCTTCGCCGTCTTGGAGGCGTTCTAGAGCGGGTCTCTGGTGAAGATGATGCAGAGCGGCTTCTACGGGAAAGTCTGGCCTTCCTAGTCAGTTCAGGAGATGATCGAGAGCTGCGACGGCGAGGTGGAGTACGAGACTTGGTTTTGGGCTCCGGTGATGACCTAGAACTTCTTCTAGCCATTCTGGATTTAGGTGGGTGTTCTGGAGAGGACTCAGAACTACTGCTTCCATCAGGAGAAGGGCCTCTGCCTTTGCTTGATGAACCTGATCTGCTTCGTCTAGGAAGGGCCCGAGGAGCAGGAGCCTTGGGTTCAGGAGAGGAATCAGAACCACTCTGTGCCCTGGGTAATGCTCTCGGTTTATCTTTAACTTCAGGAGATGAGCCAGACCTACTACGCCGAGGTCGGGATTTGCTGTCAACCTCTGGAGATGATCTAGAGCGGCTCCTTTGTCTAAGTGGCATTCGTGTCTTAGCTTTAGAATCTGGAGAAGAGTCTGATTCACTTCTCTCCTGAGGGGATGCACTGGGTTTCCCATCAAGTTCTTGAGAAGATCCAGATCGACTTCTCTGCCCAAGAGGAGTCCTAGCCACAGTCTTCTGTTCCACTGACGATTCTGATGCACTTCTCTCTCTCTGGGGGGTAAGACACTTATTGTTGAGCTCTGGGGATGATGGAGAACGACTCCTTGGCCTAGGAGTCTGAGGCAAAGCTTTTGGCTCTGGGGAAGAATCACATTCGCTTCTCCCCCTGGATGGTGTTCTGGGTATATCTTTCATTCCAGGAGAAGACCCAGATAAGCTGTGCCTTGACGGAGTCCCAGACCCCTCTCTAAGTCCTGGGGAAGACCCAGACCGGCTTCTCCTTGAGGGAGTTCTAGGAAAACTATCTTTCAGTTCAGGAGAAGATGCAGAATTACTTTCCCTTGAGGGTGTTCTAGGTATAGCATCAAGTACTGGTGAAGAGACACTCTGATTTGAGGACATTCCTGCTTTTTCCACTGCATCTGGGGATAACTCAGAACTGCTACGTCTGGAGGACTTTATTAATTGTTCTTTCATGTCCAGAGATCTGTCTGTCTCCAGCTGATTAAGAAAAGGTATATTCACATCTTTAACCTCAGGAGAAAATCCAGTACTCATTTCTGCAACGGGGCCTGAGTTTCTAAATTCTAAAGGTGATTCATAGCTATTCTCCCTGGGTGGGGAGTTAGACAGTTCTTTATGTTCTGGAGAAAAATGTGGCCCACTCCAAGCTGAAACCGCTGTAGGAACTTCTAAAGAAGCCTGTGACTGGCTCTGGTCAAGAGCCAAAGACACGGCAGACCTTTCTTCTATTTCAGGAGATGATTCAAAATTACTTCCAGCCATTTCTTTAAGTTCTGGAGACACATGGGATGGGATCTGGTTTGAAAATTCTTCAGATTTCTCTACCACCTCCATTAATACCTCATCTTGGCTTGGTTTACCTAATGCACTACTTTGGTCTTTTGCATCTGGAGATGACCTAAGACATCTTTCCTTTAATGGGGATCTAGGTGTATCTTTGAGTCCTGGTGATGACTCAGGCCTATCCTGCACTGGAAGAGCACTTAATTTGTCTCTCAGTCTAGGAGATGATGCAGTAACATCTTCCTGAAAAAATAAGCCTGTTTTCTCTTCTGACACAGGAGAAGGCTCCAATTTACTCTGGCCCAAAAGAGATTTACAGTCCATTGCAGGATATGGGGAAGCATCAGACTGCAATCTGTTTTGCTCAGGAGACATTCCAGATTTCGCCCTAGGACTTACTGCCAATATGTTTCTGTCTTGTGTTGCTGGAGATTTGTGTGCCAGCTCAGTGATTGGAGATGAGGACCTGGATCGGCTACCCTTAGGAGATGCTTGAGATTTGCTCTGCAGAGATGGTGATTCATAGTAACTCTGTCTCATTTTTGGACTTGAAATATCAGATCTAGGGTCTGCTGAAGTTTGAGATTGTCCTTCCTGTTGCAGAGAGGAGGAGCCAAAATAGCTATCTCCTAGTAACGCGCTAGAGTCTATTCCTGGAGAAAGGGAAAAGGATCCAGAGCAACTTTGTGCTGGTGAGTCTTTAGACTTCTCTTGGGAACATGGTGACTTTGATCCAGAAAAATTGTGCCCTGGTGGAGTCTGAGGCTTTACTTTAGGGCATGGTGAAGCAGACCCTGAGTAACTTTGTCTTGGTGGTGTTTCAGGTTTCACTTTGGTATCTGGTGAGGGGGACCTAGAATGGCTGTGTCTTTGCAACAATGCAGATTCCACCTTGGAGGAAGGAGACTCTGATCTGCTTTGCCTTGGCGGTGTTTTAGATGTCACCCTACTAGGACTTGGAGAAGAGCCAGAATGGCTCTGAATTGGTGATGTTATTGTCTTCACTTTGGGTTGTGGAGATGACGACCCAGATCGGCTCAGTTTTGGAGGTGTGCTAGATTTCACTCTGGGAGGAGAGGATCCAGAGCAGATATGTCTCGAAGGGGTCCTAATATTCACCTCAGGGTCAGGCGAGGTTTCGGAACAACTTTGTCTTTGTGGTGTTACAGACTGTTCATCTGCCTGGGGACTTGATACAGACCCTTGCCTTGGTGGTGTTCCAGAGTTCACTTTAGATTGAGGAGATGCACTGGAACGACTTTGTCTCAATGGTGTTTTAGATTTCTGATTAGGAGGTGGAGAAGAACCAGAGCGACTTCGCCTTGGTGATGTTCTAGGTTTATCTTTAGGTTGAGATGATCCAGAGCGACTATGCCTTGGTGGTGTCTGAGACTTTTGTTTAGAGCATGGAGAAGACCCAGAAAGGCTTCTCCTCAAAGACAAACGAGATTTTGCTTTGGACCGTGGGGAAGAGAGAGACCTGCTCCGCCTTGACGAGACACGAGATTTTTTCATTTCTGGACTTGAGTTAGACCTGCTCCTTCTTTGAGATGTTCTGGATTTGTTCTTCCTCTCTGATGATGAGGCAGACCTGCCTCTTCTTTGTGGTGTTCTAGAATGAGACCTTCCCCGTCTAACTAGACTTCTACTACGGGACCGTCCTCGTCTTGCTGGTGTCCTAGACCGAGATCTCCCTCGCCTGGCTGGCGTCCTAGACCGAGATCTCCCTCGCCTGGCTGGCGTCCTAGACCGAGATCTCCCTCGCCTGGCTGGGGTTCTAGAGCGTGACCTGCCTCGCCTCGCTGGGGTTCTAGAGCGCGACCTGCCACTTCTCCTGGCTGCTGATCTACTGCGAGACCTCCGTCGTACTGGTGAACGGGTCCTAGATCTGCGCCTAGCAGGTGTTCTAGACCGAGACCTGCCCCGCCGGGTTGGTGTTCTAGACCGAGACCTACGCCTGGTAGGTGTTCTGGATCGCGACCTCCGCCTGGCGGGCGTTCTAGAGCGCGACCTGCCCCGCCGGGCTGGTGTTCTAGAACGGGATCTGCCTCTAGTAGCTGGGGATCTAGAGTGTGACCTGCCTCGCCTTGCTGATCTAGACCTGCCTCTTCTCTGGGTATTTCTGCTCCTGGACCAGCCTGGTCGCTGAGGAGATCTAGAGCGACGTCTCTGGGGGCTTCTAGATCGTCCCCAACGCTGTGCAGACCGGGACCTACGCCACTGAGGGGACCGGGAACGAGAATGACCTCTCTTAGTAGGGCTTCGAGACCGCGATCGCCCCCTCTTAGTAGTGGTAGGGCTACGGGACCTCCCCGCCCTACGAGGACTATGAGAATGTGACTTATCCCGCTTTGCTCGGCCATGTGAGCGACTCTTAGATGCGGGAGAAGAAGAAATCTCTCGGCGGGACCCAGGAGCTGGTGTGGGTTTAGGACTTTCAGGGGAAGAGCTGCCATGTCGAGAAACTTTGGTAGGTTGAGGGGATGGTGGGCAGCTCTCTGAAGATGACGACTGGGGAAGTTTCTCAGGAGACTTAGGTGATAAATGACCCCGACTTGGGGGAACCTCAGATGGGGGGTTTGCTGGCTCCTGACTTAAGGGGGTTGTTGCAAGGGGCTGTGGGGAGCTGTCATGTTGCTCGGCAAGGAGCGGAGTGGGAGCAGGTGGTTCTGGGCCTGTGCTGCTCCTTTCCGGAGAAGGGCTAGGTCGAATTGCAGATTTCTAAGAGTGGAAAAGAAAGTAGGGATAGGGATATGTAAGCACCAAAACTTCCCATCACCCATAAGATCCTAACACCCTCTCAAATCAAACTTTTCCTCTACATAACACATTATACTAACTGGCCCTTTTCCTCATGACAAGCAATCACATTCATTCCAAAAGATCATGTAACATAAAAAATACAAGGAAAACATGAAGATATGGAGAGTCTACAACCTCACCAACCTTATAATCTAGAGAAAAAAATGTAAATAATAACACTACATTTTACAATAACCATTACAACATGCTGTGAAAACAGGAAAAACGGTATTTTTAAATGGAAAAATAAAACAGTTCCAAGTGGGTGGCATCCAACTTTATCCTTAAAAAATAACTCTACTAAAGTAAAAAACAAAGCAAAAGGTTTGAGAACATGATTTGTATGAATAAAAAAAGACTAGGATGTATCATAGGAAGATATGGAATACATTAAAAATGGATGAGAGTTAAGAATTTAGCAAAAAACAATTAGAATACACTGTAATAACTAAAGCAAGAAAACACTGAGCCTTGAATTAGAATACCAAGTACAAAAGAAGAGGTGCTGAAAAGACCACTCCAGGGTAGTGTTTTCAGAGTGCAGGAGCTACTCAGTGGGCATTTTAGCCACAAGCCATGTTTAATGAAATTAAAAAACTAGAGACATCAAAATAAAAACAAGTATAAAAAAAATCCTTTCATTTGAGTTTTATCTGTATATGTACGTAAACAGGATAATGCTGTAAAGCCTATACCTAGTGAAATCTGAAAAATACAATTCTACAAGATTTGCGGATACAGAAAAAAATTTAATAAATAACCAAGAGCAATATATTAGGGAAAAAAACCCCTAAATTCATTTTTCTTAATAAGCTACTTCTTTCCTTCATTTCAAACACCTACCCTAAGCCCGTAACTTTGCAACTCAGTAAACATCCATCGACTCAAGAACATACCTCCTTGTCTTTGTCTTTGTCTTCATAAGGGCTACTAGGTTGCTTTGTAGAGGGCTCTGGACTGCTAGGCTGCCCTGTGTTGGTGGTACCTGCTTCCCTGGAAGGTGCATCTCCATCCCCTCTAAGCCCTGAAGCAGGGGAAGAACTCTGCCCAGTCAAGGTAGTTACATGGGTTTTTGTTGCAGCACTTCGAGACCTGAGAGAAGTAATTGAGGATGGGGGAGAGAAAGGAAATCAGTTCAGGGGAGAACAGAAAACCCCCTCCCCAGCTCCCATCCACCTTTCATACTATACACACCCTTCTTCCAAAAAGCATTCTCTTATTTGCAGACTCAAATCACTCACTAAAATTCAAGTCCAATTCACTTTGGTCCTTCTCTTCCCAATATAATCCCCAAAAATGTTCTCCCTCTACCCTTTACCTCCCCCAAACCTCCCCAAACCCTCCACCCAGCCATGCCCTACCCACTTCATTCACAACTCACCTCTGAGCCCACCTCCTTCAGGAAGCCTTCCCCGATTAAGGAAGCCAGGGTAAGGATTCCTTCCTCCCCCAGACACCACGAACAAACCACCACCCCCCCTATTCTGGCAGTCCATATACATCAGAACAAAACACAAAATAAAATAAACAAAACAAAAAAGAAAAGAGAAGGGGAAATGTATATGTCTGTCCATCCTGTTGCTTTAGCCTGTCAGCTCCTAGAGGGCAGGGACCGTGTCTTCCGAATGGTCTGTGCAGCGCCTAGCACACCGTGGGCGCTCAATAAATATTAAATTGATTAGCCCACAAGTCCCTCTCCCGCCCTTCCTCCTGGACCACCCCTTACCGACTGCGGGAAGTATCAGAAGAGGAAGCAGAATCAGCAGAAGTTGAACGGTGGGCCCGGCGGCTCTTGGGAGCTGGTGTTGTACTTCGAGACCTGAAGAAAGACCACCATCACAGTTCAGGATGCTGTCAAAGCTGTACTGGATTCCCTTCATCTATCCCTCAACTCTTAACCAGTCAGGTACATCACTGATTCTACCCTTTCCCCCAGATAACATTTACCTATTTGCTAAGCAAATTCCCCTCCAATTCACAGAAATTCACTCACCGCTTCCGCTTCTTGTCCTTAGATTTACGTTTGCTCTTTGGAGTGGGAGACCTAGAAAATAAGATTAAAAATAATCATTTTGAAAAAATGAATAAAACCAAACATGAAATAGAATCAACTGACAAAAACATCAAGGATTTCAACTTTACTCTAAAAAATAGAAGCCCCTGCAGAGAGCAAACGAGGCCATGAAGCAATGGCTCACCACTCCATATACCACCATATACCCTATGTCCTAAAGAGTTCTTACCTATGCTTCCGTTTCTTGGATTCAGATTCTGACCTGTTGGAAGAAAAGAAGATAAAACGTAAACCAGTATCTACACCTAGACTCAACAAACCTCTCCAATCACTCCACGTACTCCCACCTCATACCTGTGCTTCTTCTTCTTAGAACTCTTCTTCCTCTCTCGTCGAGGAGAGCTGCTCTCTGACCTCCTAAAGATGAGTTCAGAAACAAGGTCATTCTACTTAGCTCCTATCCTGGCCCTCCCACTATCCATACACTCCCATACCCCCGCCAAATGCTCCTAAAGCACCGAACTCCAATAGCACCAATGTCCCAGCCTGAAGCCTAGGACTCACTCACTCTTTAAAAACACAGGCACTTCCTCAAATCAATAAATCTCAAAATGAAAAAAAAAAAAATCCCAGAAATCTAAAATGCTGCTGGCTAGTTCTTAATTGAATAAACTGCAGAAATCAACCATTCCCACTTAAACAATACATACATTTTCCCAACTGAAACCTAAATGATAACTCCCTCTTCTCTAATTTTCTTGACAACTCTCTGCTTCCTGGAGACAAGAATCTACTTTTTCAGTGGTGGGGGAGGTAAAGGGAGACTGAAGAGAGAAAATACATGCATGACAGAATTGGTCCTCTGACTACTACAGTAATTTTCCAACGAACTTACCGTCCTCTATCTTTCTTCTTTTTCTTTTTCTTTTGCTTTGGGGTTGGTGAGCGAGAACTGCTAGACTCCCGAACAAGGCTAGGGAAAGATAAAAAGCAGAGATGAGTGCTAAGACAAATTTTCACATACATTTCAACTTCAGAAGAACAGAGTCTAAAAAATTTGGGAAGAAACAGTCCACCAAAAAAAAAAAAAAAAAAAAAGAGCAAAAAGCTTAAAATTAGATAAGTTGACACTGATTTCTCAGTCTTATGTACCTGTAAGGTTTGGGAGGCTCGGGAGCTGGTTGTTTGGCTTCTCGAGTACGACGCTGAGGATCAAAAGAGCTGCCATCCACATAGGAATCACTGATGCCAAAAGCAGCACGGAGTCGCTCATTCTTCTTCTCATTCAATTCTGCCAACTGATGAGTTTCAGTTACCCTAGAGGAAAAAATAGCACAAGTCTGAAGGACACAGAGAGCAAAGGATACAGTCATTTTCACACAACTGTAGGCAGCAGCCAAAGAGAACTGAGAAAAGGAAGACAAGAACAAGACAAGGTAACAGAGGACAGCAAAGGCTGCAATACAGGGTCCACAGGAAATCAAGGGAGAGTTAAACACTCACATTGGCCTCTGCCCTGGGGTCTCCTCCTTGCCCCCAGGGTTCACATCCTTCTCCAGCAACATGAGTCGAAAGGTCGCCACTTTTTCTTGAATTTGCTGTTCCTCGTACCTGAAGAACAAATCCCTTCAGGGTTAGCGCTTGACTAGACACTTTCCCTAGTCCCAGATTTATAGTCCCCTCATTCCCATCAGGGTCCTTTCCCTCTCCATACACACGTAGAACTTTTCACTCACTGTCACCCAAAGGACTCTTCTCTTAAATCCTTCTGATCTTTTCCTGTCATCTTTCTTCCTTCCACTTACTATACCCTCTAGAACAGTGGATTTTAAACATGCTACACTCAGGGGCCAAAAGAAGAAAGTTAATCAGGCAGTTCCAGGTGCTCCTCCCCAACTTCAACAAAAACAGGTCTTTCATTTCCTAGGATTCCAAAGTTCATTACATAAAAGAGGCGCCACTGCTGGAGTTTGAAAACCACTGCTCTAAAAGGTTTTCTGCCTGGATGTACTCCTCTTCTGAAATTTCACTTCCTTACCCAACCCATAATCCCCTCTTATCCACATATTCTTTCAGTTTCTGTTTTCCTGCCTTTGCTACTTTCCAAGGCCTCAATCCTAAAATCCATTTACTTTTCACTTCTCTACCAATGACAACACCTGTCAGCTTACCTAGCTCTTCTCTTGCCTGGTCTCTGCTTTCCTACCTCTAACTAAAAGCACATTTTTGTTTCCCAATGGCCCCTCTCTTTTCCCATGTGCTCCATCTAAATAATTTAGACTCTTTCAGGCTCCCTTGTATGTCCCAGACAGAATTTCCTCAACTCCCACTTTGAACTGTCCCCTAACTCCTTTCAATTTACTAGCTCCTTTACCTCCACCCCTTCTACAACTCCTCTCCAGGCCTCTTTCACCTAAGCTCCCTACACCTCACCTAACTCCCCCAGCTCTGCACTCATCCAGTGCTTGGCTCTCCCCCAGCCCTCCCCTCACCCCTGCTCTTCCATCATCTCCTCCAGCTCGAGGCATCGCAGCTCCACGCGCCGCTTGCGCTCGTGGTCCAGGATGTCAGGATTAGGACGCTTCACCAGGGCAGCCTCCAGGCGCCGCAGTTCCTCCTCTCCCTTGTAGTCAGGCCGCTCACCCCGGCGGCCCCGCACCAGGGACAGGTTGCGCTGGACGTAGCCGTTGGTGCCGCTGCCCCGGGGCGTTGGCAGCCCGATCCCGTTGTACATGGCCCCGTGCCCGGGGGGAGGGGGCACCACCGCTCCTGAGGGGGAGCGGGGAGACACGGGTCAGGCCCCTGGCTCCAAACTAACCACTTACCACCACCCAAATCCCTGCTTTCCTTCATCCCTATTTCAACATGTATCTCCACACTAAAACCTCTACTTTAGCTGCAAAGTTCTCCCAATCTTCTTCTAACAAAACCTCCATCCTTCCCTCACTGCTTTTTTTCCCACTAAATCAGAGCCTTACAGCCTTTTCCCTCAACGTGCAAGAGTCATTCTTACGTGCACCTAGATCTTTTTTTTCCACCTAGGCAAAGATCCTATTTCTCGAAATTTCTCCATTGTGCTTTTATCCTTCTTTGGCCCAAATATGCAGAAGTGTTGTCTCCACTAACTACTCTAATAACCTCTGGTAACTTATTGTAAAGCCTCTAAACTGGGCACAACAAACACCATAGATCTGTGGCACCCTAGGGCCTGCAGTCCAAGTCCAAACACTCTTCCAAGAACTGACCCAAAGATTTCAGACTACTCTTTTATGAACACATGTACTAAACAGCCCTTAGATATCCAAACAAGTAGACCAACTGGTTCCTAAAATAAACCAAAAGTAACCCGTGCAACCTTACAATCAGACTAAAGGCCAACATGCACACGAGAAACTTATGAACCTTAGATACATAATCATTTTATACTTCACTTCCCACATAAGGGGGTACACTCCCCTGATTCCAAGTATTTATAGCTCCTCTCCTATCACCTACCCTTCAATTTATTACTTATTCCTTCAATTTCCTTCCAATAGGATTTCCCACATAACTTACAGTTCACCCAAGTCTCCCTAGCACCTATTAATCACCCATTTTCATCTCAATGCTCTAAATACATCGTTTCCTCTGTTCCAGCTGTTCTCATACCTTCTCTACCTCCCTTCCCTTAAACTTTTAATGAAAACCCCTATTCTTTATACCTCACTCTTCCAGCACTGCCTTATCCCTTTTACATTGTTATCTCCATGCCTCCTACTACCAAGTTCTATCCTCTCAAACTGTCCCAACCCCTGCATGACTCTGAAAAGCTCTCAAGCCCCAGTTTTTCTGGTTAGATTTCTTGGCTACACATACTGTGCCTTTTACTCATGCTACATATACTCTCTTTCTCCAACTAATCCTCAACAAGCTACTTCCAGAGCATAAATGTATAATAAACTATCCAGGAAAAAAACCCACGGAACAAAATGAATTAGAGAAAATAGAGGGAAAAGAAAAGTCTAAATTTTTTAAACCCCAGAATAAACAAACATCATACAAATGTCCAGGGAAAGAGAAAAAAAAAAAGTATAGCGAGATGTTGAATGGAAGGGAGATAACCCAACTATATAGAACAGTCTGGACCCCCACTCCAACCCTAATTCTAAGGCTGGGTCCCTGCCCAATCCTAGTAGCAGATTCAAGAATTGAAAACAAAAAAAGAATAACCATACTGGGGTAAATGGAGTGACAGATAAGACTGAAATAACTAGGAAATGCCAAATGAAAATGCACAAAGAAATGAAAAACTTCTTTGTAGTACAAAATTTCTCTACCTTCCAAATGACTTTCATTTTGTCTCTAAAACCAGATTCTTCTTTGCCTCACCTAATTTCTGCTTACCTTGTAGAATGTGTGTGACCTACAATTAATTCTTCAGTTTAACCATTCACCCACACTTCCAAACCACCTCACACAATAATCCAACCACTCCCTAGGGAAGTTAAACCAGTAGCTGCTAAGCAAAGAGTATTAAGTCACAGTGAACTGGAGAACCTAGGGAATAAGCCAAATATTAAGGGGGGGGGGGGCGGTGTACGGGTCCCACAGCATCCAAGGCAGTGCTGGAAACACTAAAAAGGAAGGCCAAACCAAGGTAGCAAGCACACCAACAACACAACACACAAATCACCAAAACCAGATAACTTATGAAACAGGAATTCTTAAACAAAGGTCCACAGACTGTGGGTGTGCAAAGGATACTCAAGCTAAAGACAAAATAAAAGCTACAAAAGAAAACAATTTTTCCTACTGGAAAATTATCACGAAGTCAAACAAAGTAGAAAGGAATCTTGAAATTCAATATCAAGATAGCCAAGAAACAAATGCACCAAAAGGGAAGGGGAAGGCGTTGCAGGAAAATGGACACAGGTAAGCACAGAAAGCTCAACACTGGGGCAATGAATGCATAGTTGGTGGACATTGTGTAAAACTTAAAAATATTAGCTCAACGAAAATGCTATGTTGGTGCTCCTCCTACTTCACTGAGCACTAATATGTTTTTATGCTGGAAGTAGACTAAAATTTACCCTTTTTCTGAAGCATGTTAACAATTTGTGCAGGTTTGCTTAACGCCTTTCTGTATAAATCCCTTTCTCAGGCTTTCTGTTGGGGTAGGGGCTCTGCAATTCCCTCTTCCTGTCAGTCTTCCTATCAAGGCAGTGTTTTACTGGTCTAGTTGAGCAGGAATAGGAGACAGAAAATGAATTTACTGGTCATCCATCTACTTTGATCTAGTACAATGGCTTAGTACAATGTCTGATAGAACATTACTGACCAGAAAACATGGATGTTACATCTGTAGAAAGAAAAAAAATACATAGCAATTCAATTTCCAATGTGTACCTTAGTCGTTTTTGTTTTCGTTTTTTTTTTTAAGATTGTACTGATTTTTCACTTGGTTATTCTAGCTCTTTAAAGGACAAGCTATAGGCTATATATTTTCTGTACTGATGTAGCGTTTATTAAATACTTTTGTACCATGAAAAAATATACATATTAGCTCACGAAGAGACCTAAGCTCAACATATTTATGACTGAAAAAAAACAAAACACTTTTCGAATTTTTGATCCAGAAAATATCTTATATAAACGTGAAAGGAAACCCAGGCTCAGAAGGGGTACGTGCCAAATAATGCCCAAAACAGATTCCAGCGTTTTCTCAAGCAAAGGCTCCAATAGCTTCCTCCCTAGCTTTTAACATAACTTCTGTGGAGATGAAAAAGTACCAGACCCAAAAAAAAAAAAAAAAGGGAGCACATGGTCTGCCTTTACATACTTAGGTTGAAATTTTTTTATTTCTATTTTTTTTTAAGGCTGAATTTTTTTTTTTTTTAAGGTTTGGGGTTTCTCTTCCCTAATACTTCACAGCAAACAGTAACGAATCCATACGGTCTAAATTTCTGGGGCATCTAGTTCAAGGCCTTCTCCGCTCTGACTGAGCCGCCAAGGTCTATTTTCGGCCTTCGGCGATGGGGGAGGGGGCTGCGCGGCGCCCAGTAGTCTGGGAGGCTCGCAGCCGAACCACAGGCCCCCAGGCTTAATGGGGAAGCCGGACACCGGAGTGGTGCGGCGGAAAGGATCCGGGAGTAGGCCCCAGTCGCCGCCTACCCCTCCCCGTCGAGAGAATGCCGAAAGGGGCAGCTGCAGAAGAGCCTCCTCGGCCGCGTGCGTGGGGGAGGGTGAGAAGCCGAGACGCGCGCTCCTCTCTCCTCGCCGAGAGCGCGCGCGAGCCCTAGTGCAGTCGGCGGCGCGCGCCGTTGCCATGGGGGAAGGGAGAACGTAAAAACTCGCGCGCGACCGGAACAGCAAGAGGGGGAGGGGAGGCAGGCAAGCGAGGGCGTCCGCGCGAGCTGGGGGTGGCGAGCGCGCGTGCGCGCGGCGGCCTAAGCCGTTCTCCGCGCGTTTTGGCCTCGTGCCGGGGCCGCCACCCCTCCCCCACCCAGCTCGCGCGCTCCCTCACCCTCTCACCCGCCGCTGCCGCTGCCGCCGCTCGCCGCCTCCGAAGGAAAGAAGTGCTGCCGCTGCTCGAGTTCCCGAGTCTCTCGGAGCCTGAAGCTGCCGCCTCGCCTCGCTGGTCCGCTCGTCTCAGTCGACACTGACGCCTCCTCGCTACCTCAGCGGCCGCAGCGGGCTCCGACTGCGCCACTCGCACCCCGCCTGGGCCGCGCTGCACGTCAGCACAACTAACTAAGCGCGTCAGCACGCAATCGCGAGCGTCGCAGGGCCCGCCGGGAACCGTAGTACGCACCACGATCTTGTGCGCAGGCGCCGAAACCCCACCGGGAAGTGTAGTTTTTTAAGGCCTAAGGGACGTTCAAGTCTATTGCCAAAGAACTACGAGTCCTGTTAGCCAGTGCGAGCAAGGGCTGGGTAGAAGATCAGACCTGGCTGCGTATTCCGGAGGGTCTCCACTTGGGGGGAGGGGCACAGGCCTAGCGCCACACCGAGTGACGCTATAGCGATCCTTTGCTTCACGCCTTCGACTCAGAGCATTCTGGGAGTTGTGGTTATAGTGTGGCCCGGAACCCGTATGTAGTTTCATCTGGGAGCGTGGCCGCCATTTTGTCTCCCCATGTTGAGAGGCGATGTCTCAGTCTGGGGACACTCCTGTTTCCAAATGACTTCGGACCTCCGGGAGGTGACCCCTCGCCTGCCTAGCACTCGGCCCTGTGCACCTGTGAGAAGCCCTCTCAGACCCCAGATCCCAACTTAAGGCCTAGGGCAGAAGCAAAAGACGATCCAGCGGAACTTTGTGTTTACAGCTCCACCGTTGCACACGGCACTGAACTGGGCCACTTGCCCCTGGGGAACAATTTTTTATTACCTCCAGGTGAGGGGGCCAGGCAGGAATGCAATTTTCTCCTACAGAACCTTGAAGGTGATATACTTGGCGGGGCAAAAACGTTAAAAACACCCTTAAAATGTTTACCCCTCCTCAGAATGTCTCCTGTTAATTTTTTTTAAGTCTTTTTTTTTTTTGTCCCCCAGACTGGGAACCGTCTGGTCTCAAGCAGAAACGAAAGAAGGTGTCTTCTCAGCCAGGCCAAAGTTTCAACCTGATGTCACCCACTTGCCCCCTCGACCTTGTACTCACTCAGAGGTCCTGGTTATTGGGGAGAGGGGGTTCTGGTGTCTTCAGCAGGACCCAGCACAAGGTAGCTACTTAATGAGCTGTTGTTAGTTTGAATTTGAGGGACTGTATTTGATATTACCAAGGATTCTTGTTAACATGCTAGTGTATGGATAAACTCACCTTAGGTGCTAAAACAGAGACCCACCTTTTTGTACAGGACCTATAATTTCAGTTTACAGTGCCCATGTGTTATTCTAAGCCTGCCTCCTTTAACTTGGGCACCTTTGGATACTGCTTCCATGAGTTAGATATACCTCTGGATTAATATGGCAAAGTGGTATTAGCAAAAGTTCTCTGCCACCCACCTAATGACCACGAAACCCCAAATTGGACATATAAGAGAAGAAACTTTAAGAGAACAGTTTGCAAAGCCTGGAAAAGAAGCCCTAGAAAGAAATCCCTGTCTGGTCACTATTTAGTCCATTTTTATGCAAATGAGAAATCTAAATTTGTGCAATCTGATTGGTCAGAGTTGCATGTTGTGATTGGTCATTATGGAACTACTCTGGTCAGTAAAGAAGCAAATGTGGATGTAGCTGTGCAGTTTTCAGCCCGTTGGTGGAAAGGCAATACCAAGAACCCCTTTATAAGGGTCAGCCAGGCAGGAGGTACAGGAGGCTGAAGGTACAGTTTGTAGTTTTTCCCTGAGAGGCTTGTGTTTGTGAGAGACCTCTGTTGGCAGTTTGTGCCTAGTTAGTAACCACAAGTCCTTCTTGGCAGATATGTTCCTTCTTGAGGCCCACAGTGGCAAACCCTTTCCCTGAGCTGGTATTTCTGAGGTTGAGAGTATAGGGTGGTGGCGTCTTGAAACCCACCACCTCCAGTGAGATCCTTTCTTTTAACCAAATTCCCAATGACAGTCTTCACTATATTTACTGAATATTTTGTCCTAAATTATGTGAATCCATGCACTTAATGTTCTTGACAACCCCACAGGCTAGGTGATGGTCTCCTTTTCTGTGGGGCCAGCAATAAATTCCCTCATATATTTACAGTACAGTTTTCAAAATCAGGCCAGTAACATTGCCAGTTATTCTGATAATACCCTTATAGCAAAATTCAAAATCATGCAAACTTTGCATTCAGTTGCCATGTCTTCTTTTAGACTCCTTTAATTCTGAAACAATTACTGAGACTTTCTTTGTAATTCATGACATTGCCATTTTGAAGATTACAGGACATTTATTTTATAGAATGTCCCTCAATTTCAGTTTGTGTTTAGATTTAGGTTATACGCTTCTGGCAGGGATACTACAGAAGCGATGCTGTGTTCTCAGTGTATGATATGAAGAGATACATACTGCCCAATAATTCCATTACTGACTATACTGACTTGGGTCATTTGATTAACAAGGCGTCAACCATGTTCATCTGCTGTAAAATTTCTAGTTTACCCTTCACAGTTCAAAAAAGTGTCTAGTGGAAAATGTATTTAGAAACCAGTTATGGGTACTAGGTGTACTTATAGTTACTGTGACACCTTTTGGAAAATAAAGCTGGGAAATGGATGAGATGCATACGTCCTTGAGTTTACGCTGAAATCTCCAGTTCCAGTCTAACATTACAGGGTTTGTTTTATCCCTTCCCCTCTCTATGTTTGTACCTCCATTCTCCAACTGTGAAGAATTTGGCTTCCATTTCTCCAATATATTTACTTATTTGCTCAATACTAGAATTCCAAAAAGCAACTTCAGAATTGTTCATATATACTTCTGGAAAAAAAGAAACCTACCAATTAGAGTTCAATCTTTATTTAGATTTTTTTTTTTTTTTTTTGGTCTCTAGCCTAAGGACATGTGCTCTAAATACTATCTTGAAAAGTTACTTGAGTTAGTTGGTTTTATTTTTTTTTCACCCTTGAGTGTGTTTATGTTATTCATTTGAAATAGTCTTTAGTTCATTTGTTTCTGTTTGTATTAAATGTTAGGAATTTTTTTCCTCCCATCCTGGAGATTTTTTTTTCAAATATATAAAACAATAACATGGATCCAAAAGGCAGGTCTGTACAAAAAGGTCCGAATATCAGAAACGTGTCTTCTCCATTTCTTCTATCCTCTCCAGGCAATTCCTGCCTACTACCTTCTTGTAATCAATCTCAGTCCTCTCTGTTTTTCCTTCTTAGGATTCTTTTTGCTCAAGTGAGGATGCAAATGTATATTTTCTTAATTCCTCTTCTTTTTTTTTTTAATTCCCCATCTTTCTTACACAAGGTAGCACACTATATTCTTTCTCACTTTACCTTTTTCGGTTGGTATTATATCCTGGTAATTATCCCACTTTAGTTCACAGAATTGTGTGAATGAACTTTTATTCAACAACTCTGACATATGAGCATCTAAATTGATTCCAATATTTTGCAATTACAAATCATGCAGTGAGTAATCAACTGCATGTGTTTTTTTATATTGCTGGGAGTATACCCATTGCTAAGACAAAAGGTAAAGACATAAGTAGCTTTGTTACTATTGACAGATTCCTGTCCTCCAGCATTACACCAATTTGCATTCCCAGTAGCAAAATACAAGAGGGCCTGCTGTCAAGCCACAGCCTCGACAATAGAGTGGGTTGCTATACTTTTTGATTTTACTAACCTGATAGGTAAGAAATAGTAGTTCAGTGTAGTTTGTGTGTGTGTGTGTGTGTGTGTGTGTGTGGTAAAATTTATATAACATAAAATTTACCAATTTAACTATTTTTAAGTGTATAATTCAGTGGCATTAAGTACATCCACAATGTTGTGCAAACATCAGCACTATTCATTTCCAGAATTTTTCACACACACACACACCCTCAAAGCAGGATTTGGGGCAGCTGGCTGCTGCGTTCATCCTGGAGCTTCAGAAGAGCTACCAAGACTATGCTCGTCAACAAGAGGAAGAAGGAGCTGGTGGCAAGTTTCAGGTGGGATTTTTCCAGGAGGTTTCTGGCCATGGGTAGAGCTGTCCAGGAAGGAGGGTTTGGATGGAGCTTTGGGTGGGGCTGTCCCTGAAGTTAAAGGTGGGTACACTAGGGCCCTCAGAACTGAAATGATGTCTTTATGCCCCCCCATTCAGCCCTCAGCTCCCTTGTCGGACAGCTCAATGCAAAATCAGTCCTGGACAATATAATGACTGGGAATGGAGGTCATGTGGCAATCACAATGTTAATGCAGGACTAAGGTGTAATGTATCTTTCTGCATCAAACATTGTAACTGTCAGGTGCCACGCACAGAATTCAGACACAAAATGTAGCTCCCTTGGGGTTATAGAAGGTCAGCAGCTGCGGGGGGGGGGGGGGGCCATTCTGTTGGTCCACACTGAATACTTGATCCAGAGGAAAGATGAGGACTGGGACACAGGTCCTAAGGGAGGAGGGGTGTCCCAGGACTCCAGCACAAGAGCCCCAGGACCTACCAGTATGGTCTTGGTGCATCCCATGGAACATGCAGGTTCTGGGTGGTAGGATATCCATCCAAGGGCAGAGCTCAGAGGACAGGGCCTGGATTCTAGAGCTGGGGATCAAGAGGGGTTAAAGGGAACAAATGAGATCATGGGGCAGGGCCTGTCCTAATGGCTCTGCAGCCACTGCCACTATCTCTGAACTCCATTAGATTAAGCTCCCACAGACCAGGTTCAGACCCTCCAAAGCTTTCCTCTCTCCAGCTCTGCTCCATCCCTTCAGACACCTATCTCAGTGTAGTTTTAATTTGCATTTCGGTTATCACAGTAAGGTCGGACAAGGGGTATATATTTTCCCTTACAATTTACAAAAATTTACAGTTGGTTAAACTAAGCAGAATGGATAAAATCATGCACTCTAAATGGTATATGCTAGGTTTCAGTTTCTTTATCTGATAAGTGGAGCAGTTAGACACACATGACTATTATAAATAGAAAATTATCCTTGGCATTAATAGGAAACCATGAACACCTTTTCCATTAGATTCTTTAGTCTTAGGACTCCTCCTTCAGAGAGCGTATATTGGTCACTATTGGAGGCTATACCACTAGCTTGTGGAGAGTTTTCTCATGGCTCAAGCAGATGCCCTCTCAAAAGTTCTGTCATTCTCTTCTGGATAAGTAGTACCGTTGTCCAAGCCAGAAAGGAGGCAGCTGGCTCTACTTGGCTTCCACAACCAATTAAGCCCTGCAGTCTTACTGGCATGGCCTTCAGAGCCTCTCCCTCACCCTGCTCTCTGTCCTCCCAGCTTCTTCTGTACAAACCCAGGCCTGGACCCCAGTAATAACCTCCTCTCCAGGCTCCTGGCCTCTGGGCTTCCCTTTCAGTCTTCATAGGACCTCTAGAATAATTTCTAAAATTTCCTTTGATGCTTTATTTGTATCCCACAATGTAGTGGGTTGAACAGTAGCTTCCCAAAACTTCTTGTCCACTCAGAACATCAGAATGTGACCTTATTTGTAACAAAGGACTTTGTAGATGTGATTAGTTAAGGATCCTGAGATGAGATCATCATGAATTTAGGGTAGACCCTAAATCCAATGACTGGTGCCCTTAAAAGAAGAGGAGACACGGAGAAAAAAATGAGGTAGATGATAGGGGCTCTGTTCATTCCTCTGGCAACGAAATCAAAGTTGTGAGGGAAACAAGGAGCAGCAGCAAGGAAAAATCGCCCGGAATCTAGATAAACAAACCATACAACGGCAGAGAAATCCAAGAAAGCACCCTGCAAATGGCAGAAGGTAGCACTGGGCGAGGACATGGGGCTGCCCGGTCCCAAGCAGCTGAGTGAGACCGAGGCTGTGGCAGAGAGAGAAGCTTCTTAAAGGGGCCGCATCTGCGAGCCAATTTTCACGGTGTCAGACCTACTCACTCTGAGCACCAGTACTGATTCAGCTGTGCACAGGGGTCACCAGGGACTTACTAGGGAGACATCTTCAGAGTGAGGAACAAGACATGACTCACTCAGTACAGAAGTGCCAGTGGTATCCATTATTCCCTGCTGAGCCCTTCCCCCTACTAGTGTGCTGGACACAGCGCCGCCATAGCTGTGACGACAATTGGATAACAGAGGTCGCTCCGCCCAGAGGATTCCCTGAAAACCCACCTACCCCAACTTGGGCCCCACCCAAGCCACATCCAGGTGTGTCCTCGGTGAGTCTGGTGCTCCTTGCTGACACTCATACTGGTGAAGGCAGCTGGCCTTGGTTTCTGGTGTGGCCTTTTGAGGCAACTGTAAGCACAGCAGCTGTGGATTGCTTGCTGAATCTTAATAGGTGGCCCCGAGGGGTAGAGGCTTGGGCTAAATTTAGCCTGCAGCTGAACCCCTCTCAGGACAGTGTCACTGGACACCTACTTCACAAATCCTCACTAATAAGACCGGGAGACGTAGGAACTTTGCTACGCACATAGAAACAGACATAGAAAGGCAGCCAAAGTGGGAAGATAAAGAAGCAGAAACCATATGATAGAACGGGAACAGAGATCCAGATATAAAGGAGTCGAGTAATCTGACAGATGCAGAGTTCAAAACACTGGTTATAAAGATGCTCAATGGCTTTTTGGGAAGTGTAGATAAATTCAATGAGAACTTCAACAAAGAGATAAAAAAATAAATAAAAATGGAACTGGAAATTATAAAAGGGAACCAGTCTGAAATGGAGAACACATTATCTGAGATGAGAACTGTATTAAATGGAATAAACAAAGGAATAAACAAAGTGAATAAAGAAGAGGATCAAATGCCCTATCTAGAGGACAAGAAAGCCAATCAGGACACTCAATCAGAATGTCAAGAAAAAAAAGATGCCAAGACTATAAAAGTAATTTAAGGAGGACATGGGACACTACTAAGGCTTCAAATATTCATCTGCTCAGTGTAACAGAAGAAAATCAAGATGTTGAACAGCTGTTCAAAGAAATAATGATGGAAAACTTCCCTAACTTGGTGAAGTAAATGGACATAAAACCCCAGGAAACTCAGAGAATTCCAAAAATCAGGGATCCAAAGAGACCCACACCAAGACACATCATAATTAAAATGCCAAAGGTTAAATACAAAGAAAGAATTTTAAAAGCAGCAAAAGAAAAACAAATAATTACATATAAGGGAATACCCATAAGACTGGCAGTCGATTTCTTAAAAGAAACTATGCAGGACTTGGCCAAAAAGTATATATATATTCAACAGGATGAAGACCCAGGATATACAACCAAGAATATTTTATCCAGCAAAGCTATCATTTAGAGTGGAAGGACAGATAAAGAGCTTCCCAAACAAAAATAAGCTAAAGGAATTTATCAACACTAAGCCAGTATTACAGGAAATGTTGGAGGAACTTCTTTATGAAGAAAACATATATCAAAAACAGGAATAAAGATAGTAACAACTACATTCCTATCAATAAATACCTTAAATGTAAAAGAATTAAGTGCTCCAACCAAAAGATAGAATGGCTGAAAGGATGAAAAAACAAGACCCCTACATATGAAAAGGAAGGGGATGGAAAAAAAATATTGCTTTGATGGACCGAGAAGGTATTTAAGTCAGACAGAGAAAGATAAACATATGATTTCACTTATATGTGGAATCTAAGGAATACAAAGAACAAACTAATCAAAAACAGACACAAATATAGTGGAAAATTTGATGATGGACAGAGGGGAGAAGGGTTTGGGGGGCTGGGAGAATGGGGTGAAGGATTAAAGAAGTACAAATTAGTAGCTGATGAATGGTTACGGGGATGGGTAGTAGGGCATAGGGAATGCAATTAGCATTAATACGTTGGCTAGGTAGAGGGTCAGGGGAAGGTGGGAGCAATTGGGGGGATCATTTTACTAACTATATAGTTGTCTAGCCAATATACTATATACTTGAAACTAATTAAAATTTTTTTAAAAAGAAGAAGAGGAGACACAGAAACACACAGGGAAGATGACCATGTGAAGATGGAGGCAGAGACGAGTGATTTGGCCACAAGCCAAGGAACACCAGGAGCTACCAGAAACTGGAAGAGGCAGGAAGGATCCTCTCCTCAAGCCTCGGGAGGGAGCATGAACCTGAGACACCTTGATTTTGGACCACAGGCCTCCAGAACTGGGTGAGAATAAATTCCTGTTGTTTTGAATCACCCAGTTTGCGGTCCTTTGTTATGGCAGCCCCAGGAGACTAATACATTCAGGTAAGCCACGTCCATTGTGGAAAACATGAGAAAATGCAGATAAGTGGATAGAAAAGGAAAAAATGGTTGAAAAAAATGTACACAGGCAATTCTATATTCCAGAGACAACCACTGTTAACATTTTAGTGTCTATCTCATTAGTGTAATATTTCTAAAATGGAACCTCCTAAATGTTTAAAACTCTTCCAAATGCTTTCAAGATCCTTCAAAATCTAAAACTCCTTAATTGGGTCTCCTAGAAAATGGCTTTTTTGTTGTCACTTTTCCTTCCACACTCAATATATAAGTGCACACCTGCCACTGTTTGTTTTTTAAAAATACAGGCCTGGCCTCTGCCTTCAAACTTGGGTTCTGTGGCCTTGTTCCAGTGGAAGCACTTCTCCTCTGGAACTGAAGCCTCTGGACCAACAGAGCCTGCAAAGCTGAACTAGTGCTAGTGACCCCTGGGGTAGGGGTAAGTGCAGCTGTTCTCATTTCCATCCTTTGATTCCTGGACCTGGGAATCCTGAAGCTGCCATTCCACTGAGGCAAGACAGACCAGAAAAAAATAAAAATAAATAAAAATCAAAAGGCAATTACCAATCATGGAAGCAGCTAGGGGGACTGTAAGGGGAGAAGGGGTGTCTGGAAAAGGATCCCACCGCCCCCTAGAAGAAGACCAGACCCCAGTGGAAGGGCAGCTCCCAGGGCTGATGATGTAGTGCCCTTGACCACCTGCGAAGGTTTCCAATGTCACCTTTTTATGTGGAGGCCTAGCCCTAGCCTGCCTCCACCCACAGGCCTGTAGACACAGTCCTGGGCAGGCCTTTGTGGCCTCAGTGGCCTGGCCAGGACCAGACAGCCTCAGTACAGATGGAGTAGGGTACCTGGAAAGCAGAGCATTTGCCCCCAAAGAAGCCTCAGATTGAGCTCCTGGAGGTGGCCCCTGTTCCTGTGCCTAGGAAAGAGCCCAATAAGGAAAGGCCTTCGCCCAAGCAACAGACTGTCCCCAGTCTGTGCCTTTGCGGGCATTGTCTCCTTTGCCACACTCAGCGACTTTTGTGCAGCCCTGGCCAAGGTTGGCACTGTCCTCCCAACTCCTTCTTTCTCAGTATGGATGCTCTCTGTAATTGAAGGGCTTTTAAAGCTTTTAAAGCACTACCTTTATTTTCTTAGGATTATTTACTTAGTCTCTGGAGAGGTTAGCAGTTGAAGTTTTGTTTCAGATGAATTATGTTTGCCAAGCTTGACACTTTTATTTAAAAATACTGGTAGAGGGAGGAGGAGGCTGCTGAAAAGTAAAAGGTCAATCAACAAAGGCTCATCACTTAAAAAATTATAAAATT
This sequence comes from Rousettus aegyptiacus, assembly GCF_014176215.1. NCBI lineage: Eukaryota > Metazoa > Chordata > Mammalia > Chiroptera > Pteropodidae > Rousettus > Rousettus aegyptiacus. The sequence continues at coordinate 14,616,412 of NW_023416311.1, read as the reverse complement.
ATAAAATATGAAGCGGCACTCTCCCAAACAGCTGGACCCTTCAGCCCTGCACTGCAGATTCCTCTGGAGCTGCAAGGGGGAGGATTTCTGTCAATCCAATTTATCATTCTCAGTTCATTTTCCTCTGCAAGAGAAGGGGGGCAGGGTCAGGCAGTGTCCACAGCAGACATGACCATGACAGGAGGGTATGGGTGGCTGGTTGGGAGGAGCTGCCAGGCCTCCAGGCCAGTGGAGGGCCCCACTATCTTCTCCAACCATTCCCAGGCCTCCCTCTTACTCATGCATACTCCCTATCCCCATCCATCCCCAGCCAGCCCAGACCTCCCCAGGTACGAATCCCAGGTCTGCTCTGACTTCATTCAAGGCGTATAAGGTGATCCTTGAGACGGCAATGATGCCCATGCCCAAGAGCACAGCAGCAGGCAACACTGCAGACCCTGTGGCCAGTAAGTTCAGAGAATATTTAGCCGCTGTCTGTATAGAAGAAAAATGGGGCAGGGCGACCTCAGTGAATCCAGGCTTACACCACAGGATCGAGAGGGGCTCAGGATCCCAGGATGATGGGGGTGGCGACGGGGCAGGAATCAGAACAAATACAGGGACACTAGAGATGAGCTTAGCGGAAAGAATGGGCCCCAAGGCAGATGCTGGCCCCGCTCCAGCCTCAGGGTAGCCCCTTGGCTCTTCTAGGCCCTGCCTCCTCACAGGTCATGGGCACCTTCCACCCCCTGGGCTGGCGAGAGAAAGCAGATGGACATGTGGAGGCACCCGGAGCAGGATTGGCCAGTGGACCTGTTCACAGAGTGAGCTGGGCATGCTGCAGAGGGGCCTCCGGGCTCTGAGGAATGGGGTCTCTCTGCGTCCCCCAGCATGTCTCTGGCCAGGTCTCAGACCCCCAGGAGGGGATGAAGGCTGAGGGGTCCCTTGGGTTCCCGGAGGATTCCTGGCTTATAGCTTGTGATGTCCTGGGATTTCAGCTTGAGGGAAGCAGTGGGCCCCCCTCATAGACCTCTGAGGCCGTTAGCCGTGCTGGGTGTACCCTGTCAATGGGAGGAAATGACCAGGATCCTGTTCCTGTGCCAGTAGCCGGTGATTAGACATGGCCAGGCCTGGCTAATCGCAAGGGGGACAGATCTTGACTTACCGCAGTGAACAAGAGCACAGATGCTTTTTTTTCCACCATCTTCTCAAGGAATCAGAACTCAGCCCTGTGGAGGAAACATCCCGAGTCATCTTCCTTCACACTGCAATTCCCCTGGGGCCTCTGGGATCTGCTCTCCAAAGGCTGAGACCGGGTCTCAGCCTCACAGGGACCCTGCCTGGAGGGGTCGCCTGGACAAGAGACCTGAGTGTTGAATCCTCTGGGACCTGAATATATAGGTGACAGGTGGTGAGGTTGAGTGGCATTTTGTATGTATCAAGAACCCTGGCCTCTCCGGACCCTCCCCTGCCAGACCTGTTCCCAGGAGCCTTCAGGCCCCCTCCTGTTGGCCTTCCCCAGACTGCTCCTTGGTCACTGCCTTCCCAGGCTCAAGTGTCACTTGGCCCAGGAAGTCTCCCAAGACTGAAGTCTCTAGCTGCGAGCTCCCAGGCGATGAGTCTTCTGCCAAAAATGTTAGCTCAAGGGATTATGCAGACTATGGGGTAAGGACTGGACACAGGGGCTAGACCTGAAGCTATGTTTACACAGATGGATCAGAAATTACAGGGTCTTGTGCCCCACTTGCTGCTGCCCTGGCACTGTCCCTGCTATCTGGGGCTTCACCTATGTTCTTTCTCTACTAGCCATGTGGGAAGCCGACCCAAACACTTTTTCTCCCTCTCTCCCTCATCCCATTGTCTTTAGTCATCTCACAAAACTTGTTTTGCCCTCCAAGAAAGTGAAAATGAAACCACCATAACATCAGAAAAATGTCATGTGATTTCAGTGAAACTGCTCCTTTCTAAGAAGCCATTTTTGGGTGTGGTGTTGGGGAGGAGCAAGGAAACAAACTCTCGAAGTCTGTTTCCAAATCTGGGACAGCCAGAGTCTAAGAAAGCATTGAGGAGAGAGTTTGGCCTCTTTTCCAAGGTGACTAGCAGGAGACCAGGGTGGGAGAGCTGCTCCAAGATACGGGATTATAACAGGTTCGTTTATCTGGGATCGCAGGCACAGCTGGCTTAGCCTTATATAATGGGGTCCTCAGCCAAGGGGGGCCTAGGTGGAATAGGGAAATGATTCACATACAGAAATCAGACCTTCCTTCTAGAAGGGCAACAGGAGACAAAGGCTGAAGGCCAGGGTCAGTCAGGACATTCTGGCCTTGGAATGTGTGTCTTTGAATTGGCCGAGGGATGGGGGAATTGGGCAGGAAGTGTCAGTGGGTTGCGGGCCCCAGTTACCCCTTTCTCTGCACCCAGAAATCCCTTGGTGCCCCAATCCCGCCACCCCACTGTCACCTGCCAGAGGACCAGAGGGCCATCCCCCTTAGGTCCTCCCCAGGCTTGTCCCACAGCAGGTTCTCGGGACCCAAGGATTCTGTTAAAAGCAGTGAGTTGGATGAGTAGGTGGGTAGGATGTCAGGATTCCGAACAGCCAGATGAAACAGCCTGGTGGACAAGGAAGTGGAGGCAGGGGCCTGCTGGTGAGTGCCCCCATATGACCCAGGATGCAGAGGAGAGGGGTCAAGCTTGGGGATGCAAGGTATGGGGGGCAGCTGGAGGGGGCTGAGGAGGATCGGCAGAAGGAAGGGCCAAAGGGGAGAGGGCTGAGCTGGAGCTCCCTCAGAGGACAGTTTCCCAAGGTAGGTCAGGGTAAGCCATGAGGGCTGACCCCATGGAAAGTGGTCTCCATCCATGGGCCCAAAGGGACCCTGGGATGAGTCTAGCCACAGCTATATTCTAAAAGAGGCAAAGACAGGAGCTGGACAGCCACTGGCTGAGCAGGATGAAGTGGGTCAGACTGAGCTCCCTCCTCTCAACCCTATCCATCTTCTGCCGCCTTCCCTCCAGGCCAGGCAGAGCAAGGATGTCAGGGCGGGTGGGTGGAAAGCAGCCTCTGTGAGGATCCCTGGTGTTTTCAGGCCTGAGGGCAGCAAGGGGCCCTGTGGGCAAGGAGCTGGGGAAGGTGGCCTGCAGGGCTAGGGAGCCTGGAGTCAATGGGCCCTCAGCCCAGAGTCCTAAGGGAACAGCAAGCTCTTTCTCTAGACAAATCCTTAGCCGCAGGCAGAGTGGGGTCCTGGGAACTCTACAGACCCCCAGAGGATGGGATCAGGCAACCTTGCAGGTTCCGGGGGACTTCCTGGGCCAAGTGACACTTGAGCCTGGGAAGGCAGTGACCAAGGAGCAGTCTGGGGAAGGCCAACAGGAGGGGGCCTGAAGGCTCCTGGGAACAGGTCTGGCAGGGGAGGGTCCGGAGAGGCCAGGGTTCTTGATACATACAAAATGCCACTCAACCTCACCACCTGTCACCTATATATTCAGGTCCCAGAGGATTCAACACTCAGGTCTCTTGTCCAGGCGACCCCTCCAGGCAGGGTCCCTGTGAGGCTGAGACCCGGTCTCAGCCTTTGGAGAGCAGATCCCAGAGGCCCCAGGGGAATTGCAGTGTGAAGGAAGATGACTCGGGATGTTTCCTCCACAGGGCTGAGTTCTGATTCCTTGAGAAGATGGTGGAAAAAAAAGCATCTGTGCTCTTGTTCACTGCGGTAAGTCAAGATCTGTCCCCCTTGCGATTAGCCAGGCCTGGCCATGTCTAATCACCGGCTACTGGCACAGGAACAGGATCCTGGTCATTTCCTCCCATTGACAGGGTACACCCAGCACGGCTAACGGCCTCAGAGGTCTATGAGGGGGGCCCACTGCTTCCCTCAAGCTGAAATCCCAGGACATCACAAGCTATAAGCCAGGAATCCTCCGGGAACCCAAGGGACCCCTCAGCCTTCATCCCCTCCTGGGGGTCTGAGACCTGGCCAGAGACATGCTGGGGGACGCAGAGAGACCCCATCCCTCAGAGCCCGGAGGCCCCTCTGCAGCATGCCCAGCTCACTCTGTGAACAGGTCCACTGGCCAATCCTGCTCCGGGTGCCTCCACATGTCCATCTGCTTTCTCTCGCCAGCCCACGGGGTGGAAGGTGCCCATGACTTGTGAGGAGGCAGGGCCTAGAAGAGCCAAGGGGCTACCCTGAGGCTGGAGCGGGGCCAGCATCTGCCTTGGGGCCCATTCTTTCCGCTAAGCTCATCTCTAGTGTCCCTGTATTTGTTCTGGTTCCTGCCCCGTCGCCACCCCCATCATCCTGGGATCTTGAGCCCCTCTCGATCCTGTGGTGTAAGCCTGGATTCACTGAGGTCGCCCTGCCCCATTTTTCTTCTATACAGACAGCGGCTAAATATTCTCTGAACTTACTGGCCACAGGGTCTGCAGTGTTGCCTGCTGCTGTGCTCTTGGGCATGGGCATCATTGCCGTCTCAGGGATCACGTTATATGCCTTGAATAAGGTCAGAGCAGACCCGGGATTAGTACCTGGGGAGGTCTGGGCTGGGTGGGATTGGATGGGGGATAGGGAGTATGCATGAGTAAGAGGGAGGCCTGGGAATGGTTGGAGAAGATAGTGGGGCCCTCCACTGGCCTGGAGGCCTGGCAGCCCCTCCCAACCAGCCACCCATACCCTCCTGTCATGGTCATGTCTGCTGTGGACACTGCCTAACCCTGCCCTCCTTCTCTTGCAGAGGAAAATGAACTGAGAATGATAAATTGGATTGACAGAAATCCTTTCTAGTCCCCCTAGCAGACAGGGGAGGCTCCACCTTCCTAGGGAATGTTGTGAAGCAACATGCCACACTGTGTTCACATTTTGTAAACAAAGTCAACTTTTGGGTAAAATAAAAATGAATCGAATACACATTTATCGAGTGCACAATGTGTGCCTAATTTTCAATAACTGGACTCTGAATCCCAGGATTCTGGGTCCTTTGAGACTTAGTGCCAGTGCCTCCAGCCTTGGGACATCCCCACCCCCAACCAGCCCACACCCAGCTCTTCCCCAGGGCTGCTTGGCCTGGTCTATCTCTCAGATCAGAGTGGCTCTTCTGGACCCTCCTCCAGGCCTAAAAAGAGAAAATCAACTCTGGTTCTCCTCTGCAACACTCGCAATCACACACCAACACTTTTGACACCAGGCGTGTGGGATTTTCCACACCAAACAATTCTCCAGTTCTCTGTGGACAACAACTGGGTTTCCTCTGATTTAACTCAATTCTAACACTAACAGGAGTTATCACAGACCCCACAGGTTAAGAGCTCAGTCCCACAAGACTGCCCCCATTGTGATTCAGACACCAATCACAGGTGTGGGTCCCAGATTACCCACAAACTTCTGTCCAACTTGGCTACAGATCAGAGGTTCCCATAACCTCTCCTTGGGTTCAGTAGTTTGCTGGAAGGGCTCACAGAACCTAGGAAAATAGTTCACTTACTAAGTCACCAGTTTACTATAAAGGATACTACTCAGAAACAACCAGAAGGAAGAGATGCATACGGCAAAGTATGGGGGAAGGGGCAAGGAGCGCCCATGCCCTTTCCAGGTGCGCTCACCAACAGAAATGAATTCAAGAATTTTTATGGAGGATTTGTCACATGGGCTCTATCAATCATTAACTCAATCTCTAGCCCCTCTCCCCTCCCTAGAGGATAGGATTGAAAGTTCCAAGTTTCTAATCAAGCCACGGTTTTTCTGGTGACCAGCCTCCATTCAGGAGCTGGCCCAGCGTTGTCACATTAGAACAAAAGATACTCCCGTCACTCAAGAAATTCCAAGACAATTAGAAACTCTGATCAAGATCTGGGGCCAAAGACCAAGTATTAGAACAAAAGATGCTCCTAGCACCCCTATCACTCAGAAAATTACAGGAATTTTAGGAGCTCTGTGTCAACAACCACAAGCAGAAACCAAATGTATATTTCTTATTATGTCATAGGGCCCCATAGCTCAGGCCCCCTCAGCCTGGAAAAACAGCCACTAGCATAACGACTAGATGGGGTCCCTGAGGTTTCCCCTTCCTAGAGCCCTTGAACTGAAAGGGGGAAGTGGGACCTCCAGCATGGTCAAGGCCACCATCACCTTTACATGGTGATCTCTTTTCCAGTTGTCACAGCTTTCATTATTTTCAGTCCTATGACACTTCCCCTCCCCCGCCAACACACTGTCCTCAGGATAAAACCTGCCCTTCCACATGCTGACACAGCTAATCCAGTGGTCTCTAGCTCTCTGTGCCTGCCAGGTAGTGCTCCAGCCCTAGGTTGGTGGTACTCTCCACAGTTCTGTCCCCTCTGCCCAGATGGGCTATAGAAAAAGGGTCAGCCATATCACTTGGATCTGGGAGAGTGAGAAAACTTTACGGTGGAAAAACAGGGCTGGCTTGGGTCTGCCCTGACTGGAGGCTGAAAGGCTGACTAGAAGCGAGTGTACATTCTATGTCATTGGTTTGGGGAGCCCTTTGGAATTTCTCTGTTGGTCCTGAATTGGAAGCAGGGTTAGAAAAATAGAGAAGCTGTGGTTACTGGCAGAGACCTGACCAACTGAGCCATTGCTGCAGAGGCTGTGGTCTGGTTTCCTAGGACAGCGTTTGCAAGGATTGGGGTCAGCATTCTCTTGCCATATGTTCTAGCTACTTTCCCTTCCCATGTTGCCACCCCATCCCAGTCATAACAGCCAATAGTGAACCTAGCATGTGGATGTCCGAAGTCCCTTCCCCTGGCCTGCTGCTGTCCTCCCAGGGGACAGGTCAGGCCTGAGCATGTAGTAGGGGCTCACAGGGACCAGGGGAGTCCACCAGGGTCCAAAATTCTGAACACAAGGCTTCCAAGTCACCTCTAGGTTCTGGCCCTAACAGCTGTGCTATGTCATTTTCTAGAACATTCAACTCTCCCAGCAGCAATCGCCCATAAGACTGATAAAGAATTGCACTCAAAGTACAAAGCAAAAATATAAAAACGGCCTAAGATTAGGCCAGGGTCAACCAAGGAAAGGGACATGAAGTGGAGTCTGCAGCCAAAAGGGGACATGGAACCCTGTGGTGGGTAGGGGAAGAGAGAGGAGATGGAGACCAAGGCTGGGTTGAAGGCAGGAGGAGACCTAGGCCTGAGAGACAAGGCTGGGTGTTCCTGGAGGACAGAGGCTAAACATCCAGCTGCTCTGTAGCATGTATCTCCTTGAACTTATCTTTCTATCGCTGTTTGCTGATTATGCTACTTCACAGCTCACATCCCTCTGGGTCCCTGAGGAAGCTGAGGGGCTCGTTCTGCCTAAGCAAAGACTGACCCTGAGCCGCCTGGGGACATCACTCCAAGGTGGGCATACTACCTGGGCACCTGTGAGAATGGTCAACCTGCCCAGGTCCCCTACCTCTCACTGCTCACCCCACCGGCTCTCAGGCACTGCCCTGCCAGCTCCCCCAATGACCCTCTTCTCTCCACTCCCAGAGGTGAATCCACAACAGATTATCAGTCATGGCAACTCTAGGCCTGCTGGGCACCCAAGGACAACAGAAGAATCTACATAAACATAGCAATGGGACCACAACTATGAGAGCTCTGCGGTGGCACCTTGCCATCCACTGCTCAGGCTGGGCAGAAACAAGCAGGTAGATGCCTGGCAGCCATAGGAAGGCATTACAGCACCGGTTCAAGTTCCAGTTCTGCAACTTACTGTATGACCTTGGGCAAGTTACTACCTCCCTGGGCCTGTCTGTATAGTGAAAATCACAATCCAGCTCTCTCATGGGCTGTTGGGGTAATGTAATGAGATCCTACAGTACTGCTTGTACCCTTCCCTGACTTCCCTTGCAACTTGACCCCCACAATCTTGTTACCATCACACTACAGAGGCACTATCTCACTGTCCAGGAGGGGAGGGATTTGTGTTTATTCCCAAGACAGGAGTTTCATAAATATTAGGAATGAATGAATCAGTGGATGAATCAATGAGGTTAAATTAGCTACCTATTGCTGCCATAACAAATCAACAAAACTTAGTGGCTTGAGACAATATAAATTTATTATCCTGCAGTTCTATGGGTGAGGGGCGGGAGGAATGGGAATGGTTGCTTATTTGGTAGAGTTTCTGTTTGGGGTGGTGAAAAAGTTTTGGAGAGACATTGGAGATAACTGAACAACATTTGTGAATGTAATTAGTGCCACTGAATCATACACTTAAATATAGTTAAAATAGCAAAAAGACTCCCTTTAATTTTGTGTGTGTAGGTCTTAGCAGTTTAATAGAGGAAATCATCTTTTTGCCAGAAAAGTAGATCCTGTAAACATTTCACACAGAAGAGAAAATTACAAAGTAAACTGTAAAGTAAAAGCACAATCTATCTCATCACCCCAGTTATAGTCCTTACTTCTTATGGACTGGACCTTGTCCCTCCAGATGTTTTCAGTACAAAGACAATTCAAATAAGTATATCAGTCCCTTGGGGCTCTTGTAAGAAATCACCACAACTGTGTGGTTCAAAACAACAGAATTTTAAATTCTCTCTGTTCTGCAGTTCAAAAGTCCCAAATCAAGGTGTCTTTCCCCTAGAAGCCTCTATCTGGGGAGGATCTTTTCCTGTGTCTTCCAGTTTTGGGTGGCTCCTGGAGTTCCTTAGCTTACATATTACTCCAATCTCTGCTTCTATCATCACATGGCCTCTTCTCTGTCTCTGTGTCTGAGTCCCCATCTCTCCTTCCTTATAAAGACAACTGTCATTGGATTGAGGGCCCACCCTCAATCTATGATGATTTCATCTTGAGATCCCTAACTAATTACATCTACAAAGACTCTGCTTCCAAATAAGATCACATTCACAGCTACTGGGGGTTAGGACTTAAATGTATCTCCTTGAGATACATCTGGAAATGTACACAATGGTACATTTTCTTATCTACAAAGGAAATCATACTATAAATGTGTATATTTATCTGACAAAGTATAGAAAAGAAATCTCTAACCACAAACTAGAATTTTTAAAACTTTTTATTTTGAAATCATTTTAAATTTACAGAAAATTTGCCTAAAAAGTAGAGATTTCCAATATATTCTTCATCCAGCTTTCCCTAATGTTACCACCTTATATAACTGTAATAACTCACCACAGAAATGAACATTAATATAATCCCATTAACTATACTCCTAAAATACCAAACTTGTTCAAATCTCACCAGATTTTTCTAATGTCTTCTTCTAATCCAAAATCTCAATTGTGTTTATTTGTAATGGCTCCTTAACCTCCTCCAGTCAGTGACAACCAACTAGAATATTTTTAACCATTACTAATTTAAAATGTATGTATGATCCAAATTTTCATCAGTCCTACTTTATTTTAAAAATATGAACCAGGGAATTGGATGATGTGTGGCCTCATCTGCCAGCTTGCATATCAACAACAGTTTGGCTTAAATTTCAAGCTATTAAAAAAAAAGATTCAAGCTATTTTTAACTCAGGGCTGAAACTGAGTACTTTAGGAATGAGAACCATCTCATGTGGATATATATGCCTGAAATAAAGGCATATTTGTAACCTGATTCTGACGGCACACCCACTGGAGTGCGCATTCCTTCTTCACCTATGTAAAGGTCACAACTTTTCAACACTTACACCATCTGATTGAAAAATGAGCACACAGTGGAGCCTGAATCCAATGAGGTCAGGATCAACACAAAATATATCTCAGTGATCTTTACAAGTATTATTTAAACAATTAGCGATTTTAGTGTGAAAGAGGTTACGGAAATATGCAGAAAATGCATGTCTAGAATCAAGGAACAAAAGATATTTTTGCTTTGCTTTGGGTATTTAAATGAAATTATAGATATACAATTTATGATGGAACAGTTCTAATACACCTGTCACTTGATCCTTCATTTTTTTGAATTGAGATTTAATTCACATGCTATAAAATTCAACATTTTAGAGTGTACAATTCTGTGGCTCTTAATATACTTACAAGGTTATGCAACCATTACCATTATCTACAAAGTGATGCAACCATTATCATTATCTAATTCCACAATATTTTCATCACCCCAAACAGAAATCCTGCACCCATCAACAATCACTCTCCATTTCCCCCCAGACTCCCTGGCCCCTGGCAACCACCAACCTCCTTTCTATCTCTATGAATTTGACTAATCTGGACATTTCAAATAAGTGCACTCAGATAAAATGTGGCCTTTTTGTATATCTAGCTTCTTCCATTAAGCATGTTATATGAACTCAGGTTTATTCATGTATCTGTACTTTGTTCCTTATTAGGGCTGAATAATATTGCATTGTAGAGATAGACCACATTTGTTTATCATTAGATGGCTATTTGAGTCCCTTCTTATTTGTTTCACTGTTATAAATAATTCCAAAGGCCCTGTGGCTAAATCTCTGTCACTTCAGGATAGGCCAAGGAGTGAAATTGTGATGAAACAACGAAGTCGAAGGATAAACAGGAGGTTTAATTATTCGGAAACGGGGACGGTGAGGAGTAGGCAAACAAAACAAAGTTTTACCCTTGTGCATGCGACCTTTGTGCTTTTCCTTGTGAAGGTGGATTGCAGGTCGTAGTCTCACTCATATCTCCCTCCAGCGGAGACTTTGTGACTGATGTTCTGTTGATGCTCCTGGAAGCCGGGAGGGGGCGCGAGCGGACTCAGCGGCGACCTTGGCTCCTCCCCAATAACCGCACAGTGAAGGCGGCCAGGAGTGCGGTTCTGTCTCAGTCTGTCCTGCTCTGCAGACCCAGGACATTAGAGGGCCGCGCACCAGCTCTAGGGTGCCCTCTGTCGTTGTGGAGGGTAGGGAGCGATTGACCGGCAGATGGCCCGCTACTGGGAGGGTGTGAGATCTTTACTCCACCCCAACTTCCGATGTAAATTGCAATATTAATTGCAGGCTCCCATTCAATTTCCTTTCCTGTTTCTTTTCTTTTTCAAATAACACTTTTCACAAAATCAACTTTCTTGAAATATATTTCACATAGAATAAAATTTGCCCTTTTGAAGTGTACATTTTGATGGATGTGTTTTGCCATATGTAACCACCACAGCAATCAAGATGAGGAATATTTCCATCATATAAGAAGTTCTCTCAGCACCTTTAAACAAACTATACAACTTAATTACTTATTATATCTATTTTATTAGGTTTCCACAACTGCCCTGGAATGTAAACACCTAGAGGGCAGAATCTTTGTTTTGTTTGCTGAAGTTCCTAAGTTCACGGTGCTGAGTACCTACTGGATATACACTTGTTAAATAAATTCCAAAACATGAGACAATCAAATGGAAAACGAGATATCATCAAACCACTAGAAAAAAGCAAAAACAAATGTTATGGGTTTAATTGTGTTTCCCTCAAAAGATGAAGTCTTGATTCCTCAGTGCTTGCGAATGGGATCTTACTTGGAAACAAAATCTATGCAGATGATCAAGTTAAGATGAGGTCATCAGGGCAGATCCTAATCCAATAGGACAGGTATCCTTATTAAAAGGTGAACTTTGGACACACACGCACGCACTCACAGAGGGAGAATGCCATGTGACCATAAAAGCAGAGATTGAGGTGATGCATATAAGCCAATGAGAGAGGCATGGAGCTCTCAGAAGGAACCAACTCCGTTGACACCTTGATCTCAGACTTCTGGCCTCCAGCACTGCAAGACAATGCATTTCCACTGTTTAAGCCCCCCTGTTTGTGGAACTTGTTTGGCATCTCTGAAAAACTAATACAGAAAATATCAAGTATTTATTCAAGTCAGTATGGGAAGAATTTCCTAAGAATAATTTTTTTTTTCAAAATGAGGAAACTCGAACTGGAAAATACCATTAGATTCAACTCTATCAACAATATACCTATTTCCCTGCCCCTCCACAAATGCAAATGCTATTTCCATCATATGTGGAATGCTAGAATTAATCTAAGGTTAATAAAAAATATTTTTTAAATTGGTAAGAAAAAGATCAACAACCCAATAGAAAAATGGATAGCACAGCAGTTCTCAGGATGTGGCCTGGTGACCCTTGGGGGTTCCCGAACACCTTTCAGGAGGTCTGTGATTATTTTCATAGTAATGCTGAGAAAACACCAGTTTGCTTCTTTAACTGTGTTGACTGAACTTATGATGCAAAAGGAATGGTGGCTCTTTCTTAGTATGAATAAAGGCAGTGACACCAAATTCACTAGTTGTCATTGTATTCTTCACCACCCCACACTAGCCGAAGGAAAAACAATTCTCACTTAAGAAATCCTTGATGAGCAGTAAAAAATTATTAATTTTATTAAATGTTTGTCCTTCGGCATACGTCTTTTTAATATTCTGTTAGTCGAAGTGGGGGTGAGACATACTCATCAAGTGCTTCCACTGCATACCATTGTTTACTCAAGGAAAAGGGTGTGTGCAATTATTTGAGTTGCAAGATGAACTAGCTGCTTTTTTCATGGAACACTATTTTTACTTGAAAAAATAACCAATAGACAAACTGTAGTTATTCAGACTGTAGTAATTGGCAAACATTTTCTTAAAAATGAACAAAATGTTACTGCAAGGAAAACGACTGGCAGGATTTGTTGCCAATGATAAAAATTCTATCTCGCCTTCCAGCAAAAACTAAAAATTTGGAAAACTTCTATCTGCCGCCTTTAGTTTCACAGCTTCCCAATATTGTAAGACTTTTGTGATGGAACAATTCTAATATGTTATATTTTTATATTGTATAATAAAATGGATCAACATTTTCAAGATCTGCTTAAGTCAATGAACCAATATTTTCCAGAAGACCAACACATGATGTTACAAAAGTACATGTGGGTACAAGATCCTTTCGAAGTCCAAATAAACCAATGGATTGTAATGAAATAGAATATAAAAAGAGCACTGATGTCATTTCAAACTTCACATTGCAAGTACCACTAGTTGAGTGTTGGTGTAGTATAAAAGAAGAATATTCACAATTAAAGGATATTAAAATACTTCTTTTCCAATTACTTATCTATGTGGGGCTGGATTTTCTTCACACACTTCAACCAAAACAACATATTGCATTGGAGCAAAGGCAGAGGCATATATGAGAATACAGCTGTCATAAACCACATATTAATGAGATTTTCAAAAATATAGAACACTGCCACTCTCCTCACTCACTTTTTGGTTTGAAGATATAGTTATACAGTGAATTTATTATTGCTATTTTAAATTCTCAAATTTATAAAATGGTAAATACTGATAGATGTAACCCGCAGAACCAAAAGCTCCTGAACTGCTTAATAATTTAGAGTGTAAAGGGTTCTGAGGCCAAAAAGTTTGAGAACTGCTGGATGGAGGAATATAACGTTAAAACCCAAAATCCACATGATAATACTCTGAATTTTCACAATGATTCTGGTAGGTGGGGGCTATTATTATCCTAATTTACCAGATGAAAAAAGAGAGGGGAAGTAATTGCTTGTCATACAGCTAGCAAATGCCAGAGCTGGGATTTGAGCCCAGGCATCTGAACCCAAGCTCATGCATTTCTTTTGGTAACATGTTTTAAAAGCCTTTAAAATATTCGCCTTCTTTAAACTTTTAGTAATTTTTTTAAAAGAGAACAGAGATGTCAGAAATATAAGTACAAAGATATTTACAACGTAATAAAATTAGAAACAACCTGTACTCAGTGGATGATGAATAGATATAATGGCAAATACATTCATGAAGGCCTTTGAAAGACACTGGAGAATGTCCGGGAAATGACATGACCTTAGGAGAAAATACTCAGGGACAATCGAGGACATGGAAGCTGAATCTAGGGTAGTAAGGAACATAAGCTGAGAAAGGGCCGGGAGGAAGCAGGGAGCCTTTCTGGAAGTGTGTGCGAGCCCTGTTGATATATGAACATGAGGAGGAAAATGTGAGAGGACGTGTGAGAACTTAAGGACACAGAGGATACAGAGGAAAACGTGGGAAATGCCGGAGGTCCAGATAGGTGGGCCCCATAGGAGTTGGACCTGCACCTGTCGGGAGCCAGGGGACTCTTCCAGCAGCAGCTTTAGAGAGACCAGACGGAGGAGGAGGGGTGGGGTGTCAGGAGAACATGGTGCTCCTACAGAAGAGCAGTGTCTTTACTCTGCAAACGCCAAGGACGCGCACCCAGAAGACCCGGGGCTCAGCGGGGCAAAGGGGGGCATGTGGATGAAGGAGTCCTGCAGGCTGGGGAGGAATGGTGAGCGGAGGGGCCCCTGAGGGGCGACGCGGGCGTCAGCTCAGATAATGCTGGGGTCATTCCGGCCGCGACCTCCCAAGTGTCCAGGAAAGCTGCGCCAAGGCCTCGCAGCTCCCTGACCACCGCACAGAATGGTCGGAGAATAAAAAGGGTCCCGTAGCGGTGCTCTGTAAATACGGACCGGATCGACGGGCAACGGCTGAACTAATGGACGACGGCTGGACCTACGGCGAGGGCGGGGCCGATGGTGAAGATACTGCGCAGTCAAAATGCTGGACCAATGGCTTCAATGAGTGGAAAGCGAGATCTTCCGCTCGCTCAGGGAACAGACTGCGGGCCAACGAGACCTTTAAACAAATGCCTCGGTTTCCTCCGCGAGGAGTCGGGGTCAGACCCTGCGGGAGGCCCAGGGGCCGCAGTAAAACCCGCCCGCTTGTGCTGCGAGAGCCCGGCGGGGGAACGGACTCCGGGCCTCAGAATCGCGGACGCCCCGCCCCCGCGCGCCGATTGGTCGGGCTGCGCGCGGAAGACCTGGAGAAAGGAGTATTCCCAAGGAATGGGCGTTCGCGGCACTACTGCGCATGCTTGCTCCGTGACCCTAGCTTGAGGTGACGGCCGGAACTGAGGCGGGGGCCCCAGGCAAAGAAGCCGAGGGACCTTTCGCGCCTCGGTCGCCGGAGAGGGAGGGCCCCGCTGCCGTCGCCGCCCGGCTGGTGCCCGGTGAGGACGGGCCCCAGCGGGTCGGGGAGGGTCCCAGGTTCCATGGCGTGGACGCACCCCCCGGCTGGGCTTTCCCAAGGGTTCCAAGGGCTGCTGATGCTGGGGGTTCTCTCCGGCTCTGCGTCCCTGGCTCTCAGGCCGCCTCCTTGTCCTTCATCAGAGATTCGCCTCCTTTATCTTCGCCCCTCCTTTCCCCAATCCATCAGACCCCAGGACTGAGCCCTGAAAGACACCCCGAATCAGGGATCCCCTCACTGGCCTGCCTTTCCTTGACCCCACCCAGTACTGCCTCCTTCCTTACACCTATCCCCAGCCCCATCCCACCCTTGTGGATCTAGAGATCCTCGCGGGAATTGCTGGGTGAGAAGTGTGAGATACTGGGGTGAGGGAGGCTGAGAGGCTTGGTCAGGAAGCGATGGTAATGACGGGAGAGGATAGGGACGGGGAAGCTGTGTCCATTTGTGCGCAGCATAGACAGGTCTGATGACAAATTGCAGTAGGTAAGGAAGAATAAAAGTAACTAAGATTATGAGCCATGGTGATTAGGGGAAACGAGGTGCCATTGCATGAAATTCCCACTTCGGAGAAGCTCTTCCATGCATAGTTTAGAGTAGCATTGGATCACCGTTGCTTTGACAGTCTCCCTGTAAGGATGTGTACCTACCTGCACAGCTAAGTGGGCCTAACATCTCACTAGCGAGCTAATCATAGCCCTCCATTGACCGTATAGGACAGTGATTTTGGCGGGTGGGGACAGCTGTCAGTATCACTGTGACCTTTTAAAATCACCCACTTTACCCTTCACCTACCTGCTATTAAGAACTCCTGCTAAATTCACCATTCCCATTACACAGGTCAAATGGACCCAGATAGGGTACAGGGTTTGCCCTCAGGGCTGAGGACGCAGGTGTTGGTGAAGGTTGATGGTATTTCTCTTTCATAAGTATGAAGGTAATTCTGCTGATCCCATCATCAGCCACCAGGCAGAGCTCTGGACTGAAAACAACACAGATTTGTAACAATCTTACAATTTTGGAGGTCAGACACTAATATAGGTCTCACTAGGTTAAAATCAAAGTGTGGGCAGGGACTGAATATATTTCTTCCTGGGGGCTTTAGGAGAGGCAATCTCTCTGTCTTCCAGCTTTTAGAGGCCTCCAGCATTCCTTGACTCATGGCCCCCCACCTCCATCTTTACAGTAAGCAGCATCGCATCTCTCTGACCCTGTTTCCATCAGTACATCTTTCTTTCTTTTCTGCCTCCCTCTTCTGCTTTTTAGGACCCTCGTGATTGTGATTGGCCCCACCTGGATAATCCAAACTAATCTAGTAACTTTGTTCCATCTGCAACCTTAGTTCCCCTTTGCGGTGTAAGGTAACCTATTCACAGGTTCCAGGGATTAGGACCTGTACATGGGGAACGTGGGGGTGGGGTGGGGCGGGGTAGGGGGTTGCATTATTCTCAAAGACCTGATGATGTCTGAGAGGCTCCTGCCGGTTCTTAACATTGTGTGATTTGGGGCTTACAGTGAGCCATCTTTACATTCTGAGTCTCTTTTGTGCAATGTTATGACAGCTGGTTGAGATAAGTGGGTGACTGGAGGCCATAGCAATATCAAACCACCAGACTGCAGAGTTAGAAGGAGGGTGTAAGCTGATCGAAGGTAACTGTTAAGTCTTGTGAACTTTTTAATTCATTTCTGCTTCACTTTTAAAGATTCTGTTCATTTAATGAACTTTTATTGAGTGAAAATTTAATTTTTAAAATATATACATTTGGCTTAAAGTAGCTGCCTTTTAACTCTTCCCTTTACACCTAAAAAATAAATTGCTAGAAGGCTAAGGATGAATCCAGAAAAGAGATTGATCCAGGACCTGTTCCTGTTCATGGAGTGAGTGAAGAACATTTAACCTATGAACTAGAAATTACAAACTTATCGAGTAGAGGGCCTAAGACATGGTCACAGTTTCTCAAATTATCAGAATCACATGGGATACTAGGAAAAAAATGTAGATTTGGGGATCCCTCACCTGACCTTCTAAGAAGCCTAGGGGTGGAATAGTGTGGGACAGTGTGTTTTTAACAAGAATCCCAGGTATGCTGAAGTTGAATCACTGGTTGTAGACTTAATTTGCCTTTTTCTTACTATAACAGTTTTATTGAGTAAATTCACATACCTGAAATTCACTCACATTATACAAATCAATGGCTTTTCATATATTCACATACTTATGCAACTATCACCACAATCAGTTTTAAAACATTTTCAGTCTATGGCCATGCCACCCTGAATATGCCCAATCTTGTCTGATCTTGGAAGCTAAACAGGCTTGGGCCTGGTTAGTACTTGGATGGGAGACCACCTAGGAATACCAGGTGCTGTAGGCGTAAAAATAAGTAAGTAAGTAAGTAAATAAATAAAACCTTTTCGTCACCCCAGAAAACCCATATCCATCAACAATCACTCCTTTCTCCTCTTCCCCATCCCTTCCACCCCCAGCCCTATACAACTACAAATCTGTTTAATGTCTTTATGGATTTTTCTATTCTATAGCTTTTCTTGACTCCAGGTAATTTCATATAAATAGAATTGTATGCTATGTAGTCTTCTGTGAATTGCTTTCTTCACTTTACATAATCTTTTCAAGGTTCATCCATGTCGTAGCATGGATTTTTTGATTACCAACTGATATTCCATTGTGTAGATATTCCATTATTTATTCATTCATCCATTGATGGATATCTGGGCTGTTTCCACTTATTGGCAACTGTAATTAATGCTGCTATGAACATTCATGCACAAGTTTTTACATGGACATACGTTTCCTTTTCTCTTGGTCATATACCTAAGGGTGGAATTGCTGGATTATATGATAACTCTGTTTAAACTTTTGAAGAACTGCCAGACCCCAGACCGTTTTCCAAAGTGGCTGCACTATTTACATCCCCACCAGCAATGGATAAGTGTTCTAGTTTTTCCTCATCCTCACCAACAATTGTTATCATCCACTTTTGTTTGTTTATTTCTTTTATTATGTGCATCCTAGGGGTGTAAAGTAGTATCTCATTGTGGTTTTGTTCTTCATTTTCCTTGTGAGTAATGATGTTGAACATTTCGTGTGCTCACTAGCCATTTGTACATCTTCTTTGGAGAAAGGCCTTTGCCCATTTTTTAGATTGGGTTATTTATCCTTTTACTACCGAGTTGGAATTCTGTACAAATCCCAGATACAAGTCCCTTATCAATAGATGACTTGCAAAAATTTTCTCCCATTCTATGGGTTGTCTTTTAACTTTCTTGATTGTGTTTTTTGACTCACAAAAGTTTTAAATTTTTTTCAATTTATCTTTCTTTAATTTCCTGTACTTTTATTGTCATATCGAAGAAAGCTTTGCCTAATCCAAGGTCACGAAGATTTACTCTTATCTTTTAAAAGAACTTTATAACTAGTTCTTACAATTAAGTCTATAATCCATTTAGAGTTAATTTTTGTATATGATGTGAGGAGGAGGGTCCATCTTCATTCTTTTGTATTGGAGATCTACTTGTCCCAGCATTTAACATTTGTTGAAAAGTCTATTCTTTTTCCCACATCAAGGGGTGGACTTAATCTTCACCTCCTGAAAGGGGAAGTGATTACTGTTTGGAATTCTTCTTAAGAATGATTTGTCCTTTCTTTCCCATTTATTTATTCATTTGATTATTTGTATCAGTGTGGACTTACGGATATATATTTTATTCTTTGGGTTAAAATCCTGAGGACTTACTCTGAAGTCCTGGCTGCAGCTCAGTTTCCTCTGTAAGTGGAGTTTCTCACTTTAAGCCTCACCTGCTCAGGGCAGAGGAAGGGAGCATTGGTTCTGGACCAGCCAGGCCTAGGTTCAAGTTTTGGCTCCCACTACCTCTGCTGTCCTGGGCTACTTACTTAAGTCCCCAGGTCTCAGGTCTCCCCAGAGGCAGAACAGAGATGATGGTGACACTTGGAAGGGAGATTGTTGGGTTACAATCCTGGAGGTATGGACTGATGCCGCAGGATTTTAGGTCCTGTCTCAGATCCTAGCTTGAAGACCAATGACATGGCTCTGGGAAGGTCACTTTAATGCTGGACATGGACATGGGGGCCAGAGGGGCAGGGTGTTCTGACTCAGTCAGCCTGCCTGTTTCTCTCTCTCTCCCTCCCTCCCTCCCTCCATTTTCCTCTCCCTCTCTCTCCCTCTCTCTGCCTGTCTGTCTGTCTGTCTATCTGTCTCTCTTTCTTCACACAAGAGGTCTCTGGATCACTCCTTTTCTCTGTCGACTTCCACTGTGTCTATAAATTTGAAACCAGTATTTTAATATAGTTAATTTTATTCATTTTTTTATTCTGGTTGTTTATGTTAATCTTTATTTTCTTGTATGATATTTTACATAAGAATGGGAACCTTTTTTTTTCTGAGTAATGGACTAATAAAAAATTACCATCTGCATAATTGTATCTTATTTTTTAAATGTTGAATCTTTTCTCATTGTGAAATTAGTTCATGCATATTACTATTTGGGGGAAATAATAGAAAATTAGTAAAAAATTAAGTTCCTCTTTCCCACCACTGCTAACATTTTGATAAGTTACTTTCTAGTTGGCTTTAGTGCATTTTTATATAATTCTTTGAAAACAGACTGGAAAGCGCCTGCTTTTTAAGTTAAGAACAGGCCAAAAAAAGTTAGTAAATACATGACAAATGGAGAATAAATAGAAGAAAAGACAAGCTTAGTCTTTTGGGAAAATGTAAAGTACTTCAGCCTAGAAAAGATTATCTTTGCTAAATGTGTTAACTAGACTTTCTAACAATACTTTTTTTGTAAACCAAATATAATTACTCTAAAGCCTTCTTATACCCTTTCTCCACCTCTTGTGTCCTCCTGGAAAAATGGTTTATTTTAAGGAGCAACACCTCCATCTTGTGGCCTTAAAGAATACTGTTGCTTAGGATTTAAATTGAATTTTCCACAGTTACAGGGGTGAATTAAATTGTACTCTGGCATTTTATAAGGGTCTTTACATCTAGTCTCTAGGTGGTGGTTTCTACCCTAATAAATGGAACAAAGACAGGTAATACAATTAT
Organism: Rousettus aegyptiacus; assembly: GCF_014176215.1. NCBI lineage: Eukaryota > Metazoa > Chordata > Mammalia > Chiroptera > Pteropodidae > Rousettus > Rousettus aegyptiacus. Next base: position 14,596,378 of record NW_023416311.1, on the reverse strand, counting down.
TTACGTGTAGCTATGAAAAACGTGTGTAGAAAACTGCAGAAATGAAAACAGTTTGTGATAGGATGGTGGGATTGTGCAGATTTACTATTATAGTTTGATTTCTTCTATGTGACTTCTTTTAATTAAGTAATTCAAAATTTTAAAATTACCTCAGTATGCTCTATCTCATCACTTTCTTTGGTTAGAAAACTAAATCTGGGGAGATGAAGTGTAGAGGACCTGTTTTTATTGTGCAGGGATATGTTTTCAGACTGATAGCTCTTGAATGGAAGTGGTATCTACAAGCATTTTTTTTTTTTAATTTGGATAATGAGCTCAAGAAAAAAAAAAATCCACATAAATATATTCTGGTTCCCCTGGATGACAAGCAGAGCTTTCAGAGCTGCGGTGGCATTTGTGCTAAGATCCAGCTGGCGTGAGGGCTCCTTACTGGGCAAGTACTGGTCTCACGGGCAGGCCTTGCGTGCTCCCGCCCCCGGGAGCATGTTCGCAGTTTGAACACGCGTGGAAGTTTGGGATCAAGATATAGAGGTACCACAAGCTATAATTTATCGGGCACTGGCCATGTTCTATGCTGTTGTGGGCTGACGTGTGCCACCTGCCATTCATGTGTTGAAGTCCTAACCCTCAGGATCTCAGAATGTGACCGTATTGGAAATACGGTCTTTAAATTGGTGATTAAGGTTAAATCGTGTCATATGCATTGGCCTCGATTCAGTCTAACCAGAGTCCTTATAAAATATTACGACAGACACACAGGGAGGACAATGTGAGGATACACGGAGAAGGAAACAGAACTGCAAAGCAGTTGATGCTTCAGGGGTACGAGAAGGTGTCTGTGGGCCTTGCTGCTGCCTGGGTTTTGGACACGGTGGGCAAGATGTCTCCCCAGGCTGCAGTCTTTTTTTCTGGCTAACACTATAAACTGGGAAGACTTGCCATCTGCGCACCACCTAGTCGTCCCCAAAATAAAAATGGCTACCCCACACTGATGTCCCAGGGCCATGATGTCCAGGCCAGCCTGGCCCCCATAATTTGTCCTTTCTTCTTCTCTAGCCTGGAAGCCAAAGAGCCCTCAGCGACCATGAATTCTCCAGATACCTCCACAACCCCGTCCCCACCCAGCTGAGGCAGTGCCAGCACTTGTTCAGACACAAGGTCTCTGCCCTCATGGGGCCCTGGCACCTCCTAAGTGCTGGGTGACCCTGGGACTCCTGCCTGGGGTGGGACCAGATCTCGTCGTGAGTCTAGAGAGTCTGGCTTCCCAGGACCAGGTTTTCCCTCCATGGTCTGCAGAATGTCAGGGTGAAGGGCACCAGGCATTCTGGGAGGGTCAGACCTCAGCTCATGTCCCCAGTGCCTGTCTTGGATGCTTGGTGCTCAGGAGCACCAGTGACTGTTATCCTGGGTCAGGTACACCAGGTATCATGTGGGGATGGGCTCTGGATCCACCTGGACTGGATCCCAGCTCCACTGCTTCATGGCTATGTTGGTTGCCCCAGCGTAACCAACACAGCATCCTCACCTATAAACTGAGTCAATAAGAATGAAGAACTTTCATAACATGGGGCTGGAAGATTAACCGGGAAAACTCATGAAACACTTCAGCCCATGCTCAGCACCCACGGGCCCATATTAGTAGCAACTCAGTTTTCGATTCCTTACAGCCCCCTGGGAGCCCTGTATTCAGCGCATTTTACATTCAGGGAAAGTGAGGTTTGGATGAGGGAGGTAACGTGCCCAAGGCTACCAAGAGAGGAATTGGAAGAGAAGCACAGGCCTGGGTTCTTCAGTTCCTTTCAGGTCCTTGCCCAGCCTGGTGCCCTGTCTGCCCAACCTGCATGTACCCCATATCAGTTCTCCTGAGCCCCAGGCCCCCTCCACTGACAGGGTTTTGCCTCCTCTCTTAGGACAGAGCCCCTGGACTACCAGGTTTCTTGCCAGGGAGAAAGAGGAGAAATCCATCTGCTGGGGCCTGAACACCTTGGGAACACGCCATTGGCCCCAGAATGCCCCTATCTGAGCCCAGCAAGCAGGAGGACGAGAGCGTGACAGCTGGCCAGGAGCCATCCTCTGAGTCCCCCAAGCTGGGAACAGATGTCGTTCCCGCAGCCCCCAGGAAGCCCAGGAAATTCTCCAAACTGGTCCTGCTGACAGCCTCCAAAGACAGCGCCAAAGTGGCTGGGGCCAAGCGCAAAGGAGTGCACTGCATCATGTCCCTGGGGGTGCCTGGCTCTGCCACCCTTGCCAAGGCCCTTCTCAAGATCCATCCTGAGGCCCAGCGGGCCATTGAGGCGGCCCCCCAGGAGCCTGAGCAGAAACGTAGCAAGCTGGACACAGGTGAGACCTCAATTCCAGAGAGCAAGACTGTGAGCAAGACTTCCCCAAGGCCAGAAGTCCCCTAGTAACCTGTGCAGCCGAGGGAACAGACAGGCTAGGCTGGCTCTCAAGAGTGTGCCTGTGTTGTGAACATGTCTGCGTGTGTTCTCTCTGTCCACGTTACATCTCAGTGTAAATCTCTGTGTGTCTATAGCCTCTGCGTGTGTGTATCTGTCTAAGATTCTGTCTGTCTACATGTGTACTTGCCTGGGAGGGTGTATCTGTCTGTGGGACCTTGTGTGTTCACGTCCCTGGTCCTGTTTCTGTCTGTGTCTGTTCTTATGCGTTTGCGTATATATGTGTCTAGGGGTCCATGTGTGCATGTTTCTGTGCCAGAGTCTATGTGAGGCCCCAAGCAGCCCCCCCCCAAGTGAAATGTGGAATCCTGAGGGATGCCTAGCAACTGAAATGGAGATGAGCTGGGGTTTCTTCCCAACTGAAAGTGGGGTCTCACGTGCCCTGAGAAGACAGAGCCAATGAAAGCCACAGTGTGTGCTGCCTATGAATGGGTGGCCCCTTCAGAGTCAGCTAGGGCACCTGGCCTGGCAGCCAGTCCGGAGAAAGGGAACCCAAAACCTGGTTTCCTCAAGTAGCTGGGCAGTGCAGAGTGTCAGGGTAAAGGGTACCTCATTGATGGAAATTTAGTGCCAAGTGCCCTGAAGTCATGGGGCACTACCACTGCTTCCCTCAGGTTGAGACCCCAGGGATTCTGAGTTGGGGTCAACTCCAGGCCTGGAGCTTACAGGGGACCTTAGGAACATGTCAGCCTCCATATTCTGCTGGATGGGAAACATATTCAGGGATCCTAGAGGCCCCTCTGCAGCTTAGCCTATGAGCTCTTCCACCAGCCAGTTCCGATTCAGGTGCATCCACATATTTACCCACTTCCTCCTGCTGGCCCAAGGGACGGAGGTGCTGTCCCTTGACTTCTTGGGTAGTTGGGCTCAGAGGGGCCAAGTTAGCACCCTAAAGACACCAGTTGCTCATTACAGAGGATGAAGGGGGTACATCTGGCTCAGAGCCTATTCTTCCCACTGAATTCAGTGGATTGGTCCATCTTTAGGATCCCTTCCACCTTGTCGGTGACCTCTGCTTAGGGATCTGCCCAGATTCTGGGGCCAGCTGGGCTCCAACCCCCACACATCATTGTGAGGATTAGAATAAGGCCACACTTCCTCAAATGGAGAGCAGAGCAAGGGCTGCCTCTCAGCCCCACAGGCTCCCCAAGGCAGGTGATCTTGAGCAGCCAACAGCCCCTTTAACCTGCCATCACATCTTTACTGCTATACCTGGTCCACAACTTTGCCACCTCTCACCCCATTCCAGGCCAGGCAGTGGGGAGAGCAACAGCTTTCTAGCACTTAGCCCATGTTTGGCCCAAAGTTTCCTGGAAATTACTTTAGCAGTCTCTGTATTCCTGGGCTACCGGTCTTTGGGAGCACGGCTCCAGAGTCAGTAATTACTTCTCTAAGTTGGTCAATGGTGGGCTGAGAGCTCCAGGCCCTGGGTCTACAATCCCTCCCTTTTCCTCTAACACCAGCCTGACCCACCCCTTTTTTTTCCAGATGGAAAAGAAGATGAGCAGTTGGCAGGGCGGCCTGCCCCTAGACCCACAGCAGGCGGGGAGGAATCCACTGCAGGGCCCAGTGAAGCCCCATAACCTTAACAACTGCAGGCGTAACCTTGATGAGTCAATGGACTTGACTGTGACTTCTGCTTGAGGTTCAGTTCCAACACTGTGTAATTGCTCTCAACATTGTGTAATTTTATTTCATCTCAAGCATAGGTTACTTTTGTAAGCAGGAAAAAAAATTCAAAACAGAATAAAAGAAGCTGTATGCTAGATCTCAACATGGGATTGTAAAAATTCTAGGATTCTGGATCCTTTGAGGCCTACCTCCAACCCACCACCCCTGGGGCCCTCCCCACCCACCAGCCCTCACCTGGCCCCTTCCCAGAGCTGCCCGGCCTAAACCATCTCTCAGATCCAGGCGGGCTCTCAGGAACCTCTGTCCCCCAAGGCCACACACACCTGGGTACCCTCAGCCTAGAAAACCAGCCCCTGGCCCAGACACTAGGTGGGATCTCTGAGGTTCCCCTTCCTGCTGCCTCGGTCTGAAAGTGGGTGATGGGACCTGTAGCCCTGACCCTCTGGGAAGCAGATCCAGCCCCTCTCCGACTCTCCTTCTAGAGCCTGTTCCCCTGGACCTTTAGAAGGCTCACCTTCTAGGCAGCCACATGGGACTAACAAACCCCGCACAGGGCCCTGCCCTCATGGTGGCCCAGGGATCTGCTGAGGAAGAAGTAGGCCTGTAGTCTGGGGGTGGTGACCTCAACAGAAATATGTAGTACTCCCATCGTGTTCCTTCTGGATGGTTTGGGAGCTGAGGAAGATGCTGGGGAACCTGAGTCCCTCCCAGGCCCTGGGTGCTGCCTCTGCTCGAGAAGGAGCTAAAGAAAACAGTTCCTTTCCTTCAACCGGAAGTCAGGGCCCTGGAGGTGGGGCCGCCAGTTGCTTCACCTCATGTGGTCCTTATTCTTTGAAAACTGCCACTGGGCACAAGGAAATGGACATTTTTTTTTTTTTTAAATATGGAGTTTGGAAGCCTTATGTTTTAAAGCAACATTTTCCAAATATAATTGGTATCTATCAACTCCCTCTTAGGAGAATGGGTTACTCAGCATGTTTTCCTTGCCAGCTCTCCATTTTGCTCTTATTTTTACAGCATGTTTGTGTGTAACATTTATATTCTGTGACCATAATTGAGACCTTCTTTTGTCTTAATTCTATATTTAAATAGATTCCCCTTACCTGCCACTTTCTCCATTCCTGAGTTCTGAGTCACCCTCTTGGTGAGCTGTTTTTGTCTGATGGTAAGAATGCAAGAGAGTTGCTCAGAGTCTAACGTGATGATGGATTGCCACCAGGGAAGTAGGAGTGAAGAAGAGGTGAGGAGAGGGGGAAGGCAAGGCGGGACTTTGTGCCATTTGGCCTGGTGTCCAAGCACTCCTGGCCTGGGAGGGTCAGAGAGAATTGACCCCAGCCCACCCACTGGGCAGGGTTCCTGAAGGGCATCCACTCCTCAGCTTTAGTGAGGCACCATTGACCCCTCCTGCTAGAGAAGCCACTGGCCGGGTCAGCACTTGGGTTCGGTGAGGGGACCTGGCTGACTTGGTGGTCCCTGGAGGCTGCCCAGAGATGCAGTGAGGGCCCACCTCCCTCCTCAGTAGGGAGGGGCCTCAGTAGCCAGTGGTGTTGGTCATCTGCCTGGAGGTGGTCAATACCATAGGGCAGGAAGCCACTACTGAGCCAAGCTGGGAGCCCATGTGCTGGGGCCAGCAGTGTCAAGGTTTTATTTTGAAACATTTCAAACTCACGTAGAAGTTTGAAGGAGCAGTGCAGGGAACGTGGTGTGGCCCTCGCCTAGACTCACCCTCCTCTTCCCCTCTCCCTATCCCTCCTATCACTTTCTTGCTTCTTCACTTCTTGGGGACCTTAATGTCTACCCAGAGTAGGATGCCTGGGACCTAGGGGTAAACAGGTTATAGCTCTGGCCTCCTAGAGCTAGACAGGGGACATGAAAGTTTCTGATGGTAAGTTCATGAGAACTGGGGCTAAGAGCTTCCCAGGAGAATGCTCCATGGCATCTGACAGGGGCCTGACTCAGGGACGGCAGCCTGAGGAAGCCCCTAGAGGGAGCTGAATGGTGAGGAGGGTGGGCCCAGGAGGAACCCAGAGGGAGCTGGGCAGGAAGGCCAGGAGGCATGAATAGTGGACAGAGACCAGTGTCTCAGGGCCTGGAGGAAACAGTGAGGGTTTCAGATTAGTCATGGGTAGTGGAGACCAGGGAAGAATTCATGCAGAGGAAGACATGGCCCCTCTGATTTCAGGAGGACAGACTGGCAGGGTCCCAAATGAGAGCTCGAAGGCCACTGAGGAGACCCCCACAGCCTGGGTGAGAGGAGAGGGAAGGGAAATGGGAGAGGCTGGACAGAGGCTAAGCCAGGATAAGTGATAAGTTGTCTCATTTAGGGGACAGGGCATGAGAGAGAGAAGACTGGCCTGCCCAGCTGGAGGAGATGACATTGCCACCCACCAGGAGGAGAATACAGGAACAGAAGGAGGAGGGAGAAAGTGACCTATTCTGGTTCCACACAGTTGGCATTCTACTTGATGGCTGTCTTCCTGTGAGGAGAGTGGTTCCCATGAGTGTTCACAAAGCAGAAGATTCTCGGAGGTTTCAGTTTGATGCCAGCTCTGGGTCTCTGCACTATGTGAGTGGATGTGGCATTAATTATGATGGTGATAAAGAGTGAAAAGGATGACTATGCGCTTTCTTTTTAAAAATTACTTTTACTGGTCTTTCCTTCAAGCTAAAAGAAAAGGCAATTCATAGTCATTGAAAAAAATAGAAAATATTGATTATGAAAAAAATATTGCATATCTCCCCAGTAGTTTACCATCTAGAGATAAATCTATGATCTATATTTTTCATATTTCTAACATTCTTTTACTGCACAACGTACCACTACAGGGATGAGTGATAGTTTATCCAACCCATTCTGATCATTGGATGTATTCCAGTTGTTTCCAGGTTATTAACAATTCTTTAAACAGCCTTGGGGAAAAAATAAATAAAAATTAATAAATAAACAGCCTTGGGGTTTCCCATGACAAAGCTCTAGAAGTGAGATCACCTTCGAATACCCAGCTTTCAGAATCCTTGCCAACATCCAGTACCATTAGCAAGTCGCCTCCCCAAAATTCAGGCTCCTGTGCCTGATGTACTAGTAAGCCAAAATGCTGAAACACCAGTGCTCGGAAAGAGAGAAAGGTTTATTCGATTTGGCCAAAGTAAGAGGATGGGAGAGCACAATTTCTCAAATCTCACTCAAAAAAGCAAAAGTAGGGAGTTTTTATGCAACTAGGTAGTAAGGGAAGGGGAGTTTCAGGGAACTGAAGAGAAAGTCTGTTTCTTCACCAGCAGATAAAATTTGGTGCAGCCAGACTTCTGGGTGGAGCAGCTAGTCATAACTTTTTTAAAGGCATTTATTCCTTCTGCAAAACAAATTCCTAACTTCTCCTTATGGCCCTGGAGTTATTTCCTCCTGGTTGACAATCAGTACTACATTGGCGACACAAAATTATATTGTGAGAACAAGGGGTGCTGGGTTGAAGAATCATGATTCTGCAAAATATTTCAGTTGTGTGTCGCCAATGTTATCCTAAAGTGAAAAGCAGAAACTAGACATCTTGTGTCCTTTGTTATTGTAAGCTACCATTGTTTTACACTTAACCAGCTATATTTTTCTATTATCTCAAGCAAACTGTACTTTTAAACATTTCTCTCAGAATTGGCTTTACAGGCAAACCTTCAGAATATGATTAACATACTTCCTTAATCTCACTATAATCTGTGTGACAACCAAAACACTGAAACATTTTGTTAAAGTCTATTCTTATGTCTCTGGACTCCACGATCCAATACCTAAACATGTTTATGGTTAACTGTCGGTTTTAGTACTATCATTAAAAGGAAAATGGTAGCACCCTCCACTTTACTCTCGTGTGCACAACTTCTGCATGTTTTCCCCTGGGGGTTGCATTTCCCTTGGTTGGCTTGAGAACTTGTCATTGGATCCCAGGTTCCCCACCTGCGGTGAATTTGGGACTGATACTCAGCGGCAGCCTGGGCTCCTCCCCAATCCCCAGGCTGTGAGAGCCGCCAGGAGTGCGTTTCTGGCCCTGTACCCTCAGTCTTTCCTGCGTTGGGGACGCAGGATGCCCACCCAGGCCTTTTAAGGACCGGGCACCGGCTCTAGGGTGCCTGTTCCAGGAGTTGACCCGCAGATGGCCCGCTACCAGGAAAACGCGAGATTCATACTCCTTGTCATCCTCCAACCTAAAGTCCAACACAAGTTACAGGCCCTCCTCCTCCATTTTATTTCCCCCATAGCGAGGTATTACTTCTAACAGACCATTAACTCAGTGTTAATATCTATTGCTTTATGCCCCGCCCTCCATAACATACACTCAACATTACCAGGGACTTTACAGATTTTGGTCCCTGAGGTGTTCGGTGTGGAGAAGACAGGGGCGGGGGGGTCAGCGAGGTACAGGGGTGTGGAAGAGGTACAGCACTTGGGAGGACAGGCGGAGGGCAAAGATGCGGGGTTAGGAGGAGCGTAGATGTGAAAGGAAGACTTGGAGGATGCAGGCGTGGTGGCGGAGGACTGAAAACGTTGAGGGTTTGAAAGAGTGTGGGAGAACGCGAGGAAGTAAGGGACTCGGGAGAGGACGTGGAGCATGCGGAAAATACGGAAATCAGGAGCAGGCAGGAGGCCTAGGGCAGTAGGGCCCAATGGGACCTGGACCTGCACCTGCCCGGAATCAGGGAGCGCTTCTAGAAGCAGCTTTAGAGAGACCGGAGAGAGGCGGAAGGGAGGGGTGTCGGAGCGTGAGGTTCTCTAGAGAAGAGCAGCGTCTTTACTCTGCAAACGCCGAGGATGCAGCCAGAAGACCCCCAGCTCCAGCCCTGAGAAGGGTTCCCACCGGCTGGGGAGCGTTGCAGTGAGCGAGGTCCTAGGGCGCCGTGTGGGAGAGAAGGAGGGGCGTCCAGATGACGTGCGGGGACTTTGCGCCCCGAGCCCCTGAGGGGCAAGGCGGGCGTCAGCTCGGGCGATGCTAGGACCACTCTAGCCGCGACCTCCCAAGTGTCCGGGAAAGCAGCGCCGAGGGCCCGGTAGCTCCCCGAGCCGAAGCCACCCTGGTCTCCACCTCAAAGGGTGGTCGGTGAATGACAAGTGTCCGGTGGCTGTGAGAAGGGCGACCGCTCGGCGAGGGAGGGACCAATGGGCGAGGGCTGGACCAACGGGCGGGCAAAGGCAGGGCGAGGGAGGGACTAATGTGAAAAAGATGCTTTCCCCTCAGGAATGCCAAAGGGACGGATATTTTTGTCTGACGTTTTATTTTGACATAATTTCGCAGGTACGGGAAAATTGCAAGAAGTGTACAGAGGATATCCATGTATTCTTCACCTAGATTCACCAATTGTTAGAAATAAAGCCAGCCGCAGCAGCAATATTTATAATATCGAGGTTTATAAACAGAGTGTCCAATAGGAAAATAACTAGATTATGTAGGCAATCATGTGTAAAAAAAAACTTAAAATTTTTAGTTAGCTCCCTACTATACGGGTATCAGGGTTTTTTTTTTTTTCAATATACTTTTCCCATCAGTATCAGCTCATAGATTCTTATTTTATTCAAGGTTATAATCCATATCATTATTCATTTGAATCTCAAATTAACCCATCTTGGGCTGGGCTCATTTGAAGGTTTTGATGAAGTGCATAAGAAATTTCTTTCTACTTGCTAAGAAAAGGGATGGCCTAAGGATGCATTTAAACAAATGCTCCCGCTTTGCGAGCAGGGAGTCAAACCCGGGGAAAAATCTTGGGGTCTCAGTTAAGTGCCCCACCCCACTTGTCTGAGAGCTCCAGGCTTAGCACCCCACTGTCCAAGCCACAGGTCCTGATAGGCTCCGTCCCCCGACGCCGCCACCCAATCCTGGGCTTTCCCCGCCTCTTTTGCAAGCCCTAGCCCCGCCTCCCAGCTCCGATTGGTCGGCCGTTAGCTTGGTGCCGCGCGGGGAAGACCTGGAGAGGCCGAGTAAACCCCCCCAAAATGGGCTTTGCTGCGCATGCCCAACAGGAGCCAGCTAAGGCGTGCCTAGAGGCCGGCTCCCCGACGCGGTGGCGCGCGCTCCCGATGACCCACGGGACGGAGCGCGCGAGCACGGGGCTCGCTCCCGAGAGGGCAGGTAAGGGGCGGGGAGCAGGCCCCAGGGTTGCGGTGGCCTGCGGGGCCTGGTGCGTGAGGTTGACGCCTGCGGCTGTAGCGTGGAAGCCAAAGGACCTGCCGCGGTTCAGTCGCCAGAGAGGGAGGGCCCCGTTGCAGTCGCCGCACGGCTGGTGCCCGGTGAGGACGGGCCCCAGCGGGTCCAGGAGGGTCCAGGTCCAATGGCGTGGACGCACCCGCTGCCGGGATCTCTTGGGGGACCCCAAGGGCTGCTGATGCTGCAGGGAGGGATGTCCCTAGGTTTTGCGTCCCAGCGCTCAGACTACCTCCTGTCCTTCACCGGGATTCTCCTTTCTCTTCGCCTCTCCTTCCCCCAACCAACCCGACCCTGGGACCGAGCTCTGACACCCCAAATCAAGGAATTCTACATTCACCTGTCTCCCTGGCGGTATCCGCCTCACCGCGTACTGCCCACACCCTGGCACCCAACGCAGACTCTTCCCATCTTTGTGGTTCTGGAGGTCCTAGTGACCTTGCACTTTTTGCTGTTGTTACACCCCTTCTTCCACTTCTGATTATGTACATTGCCCACTGTGGCTTTCAAACTTATTATTTCAACTTATACTGAGAAATGTTTTACATGCAAACCTTGTGCCTGTAGATGTAGATCGCTGAGAGATAAGTAAGTTTAAAGGGAGCTATTACCCTAACCTCACATGATGCAGCCCCATGTACTCTACTTCAGTTCTGTTCTGTTCTGTTCTTTCTACTCCAAAGGACTATTGCTAACCCATGAAATTGATTTCAAGAGCTAATGGGTGTGTGACCATGGTTGGAAAGGCTTGCTTTAACCATCTGTCCTTTGCTTCCTTTACTCTTTGCCTTTGGAGGATGCTGAGCTCTAAGAATCAGAGAATCATGTGTAATCTTTAAAAGGGAATATTTTATTGTTTTGACATGTCTACATTTCAAGGCCAAAACCATTTCCCGCACTTAATTTGAATTTTCTGGTTGGATTCAATCAGGTTTCTCTTGTTCCTCTTCCAAAAACCCCTATCAGACTGGGGAAAGAGATAGTGTGTGAGATTGGAGTTAGACTGTGGAGCATTTATAACAGAGATAGAGATGATTATGGTTTGGAGAGAAAAATTATTAAAGTTGAGCTTTAGGAAGATTAACTTGCCAGCACTGCACTGCTGTGTAGGGAGAATTGGGAAGTCCAGAAGCTAGAGGGGAAGACTGTTACAGAGTTAGTGGGGATCAAAGCCTTGAGGTGGTGTGTAGTGGAAGGCATGGAAGATGGCTATATCAGGTAGTGAGAATGAGATCAGAGGACACATTAGGCCTGATAAGGGAAGAGTTAAAGTAGCTAAGATTCTGATGGGGAATTGGGGGGTTGGAAGTGGGAGTGCTGTTGGCTGGAATTTCCCTTTCTGTAGCCTGTGCATCTCTTAAGTTGTTTTGGAGTGGTGGTTCTCAGGAGACATTCAGGACTTGGGGAGGGGGATGCTCCTGGCATCCAGCAGGCAGAGGCCATAAATGCTGCTAAACATCCTTTATTGCACAGGACAGGCCCCACAACAAAAAGTTATCTGGTACAAAATGCTGAGGTTGAAAAACCCTGCTTTAGAATAGCAGTTCTTAATCTTTATTACTGCCACCTTCAAGCTTTCTGGGGAACAAGGCCTGTATTCACACTCGGAGACTATGCATATAATCACAAGAGGGTTCATGGGCCAGCCAGTGTGTACCTCTAACCCACATAGCTCAATAATGGGGGAGGGGAGGGGATAGCAGTTGGAATCATTCGGGAGTTTTTTCAAACATTGGTACCCTTCTCTCCTCCCCACCCACTATTCAGGACCCCTGTTAGAGCCTAGACAAAGAATTCATTGTTCTTGTGTGATGATTTACAGTTTATAGAAAAATTTCACATACAGTATCTCATTTGCCACTTTTCTTATTTCACAGGTGAAGCAAGCTCAGAGAAGTGACGGGATTTGCCCCAGGTCTCCCATCCAGCAAGCCAGCTGTAAGGACCCGGACGCTGGCAGCTGACAATGGTGGTTGTTGCTCTCATTTATGAAGGTAATTCTGTTGATCCGCCATCAGCTGCCAAGCCAGGCTCTGCTTTTCAAGACCTTACTGATCAGGGCTTGGACCCAGGGGTGTCTGAGAGGTGCTTAACAGTTCATAATATTGTGCGTGTTGGGTATTGGGTTTACACTGTTGTGGCCACCAGCAGGAGAGCACTATCAGAGGAGGCAGTCTCAAATTGCTCTGTACCTCAACTATGGAGGAGGGGAAAGAGGATAAGAGAGTGATGAACCATAAACTGTGAAGCCTTTGAACTTTCTCTTTACATCTGCCTGACTTAAAAACTCTCCAGACACTCAATAAGTCTTTATAGAGTAAAAATTGAATGTTACAGAATAAACACATTTGGGCCTAAGTATTCACCTCAAAACAATGACCTTGCAAAGTAAAAAATTTAAACCCACGTAGAATAAAAATACATATATAACAAATAAAAGTTTCATATGATAATACTTTTATTATATGCAATGCAGATTGGTATAGGCTATGTAATTTTTTAATTACTGACTGGACTCCAAAGATGATGGGACCGATGACCAGGGCAATTTGAAAAGCAGAGCTTTAGACCAAAACAAAGGAAATAAAACTCTTTCATACAGGTATAAAATGAACATGTGTAAAGGCTTTTACTCAACTTGTTTATCAAGGAACCAGAAGATTTCACAACCACTTTGCAGTAGAACCCAAAGAAGATTCTAAAAGACCATAGATCAGGAATATGGAAATGAATGTGCAGATGGAGATAAAACTGCTTTTTTCCACAGTGGGAAGAATCATTTACATGGCTGAATTTACCTAGAGAGAGAGAATTATTGTCTATAGACTAGATTATTTCTCATTGTTCTCAGTTCTTAGTTCTCATTATTCTCTACAATGGACAGAATTGTAAAAATAGCTCAAAGGCAATGAAAGGCTAGAATCATATAACCTGGAAGGGTGTGTTTTAGAGAATACATAGTTTCCATTAGAATACATAGTTTCCATTGAAGAGCAAATTTTTCTACAGTCTCATAATCTCAATGAAGGAAATCTTTGATCACGAAATAAGGCTGGTGTCATTAGATTTGGCCTGATTATTTGTCTAGATGCAGCAAGTATGTTAATTCACATATAGGCCTTCTTAAGTTTGCTGTACTGGAAGTCTTCATAAGGAATCTCAGACCGGATTTCTAAGTCTGCTATTTGTTTTCCTGAGGTACTGAAGCCATGCAGAGGAAATTTTCTCCACCAAATTTCACCTGTACTGCTTATAAATTTGGGCAAGTTCCTCTCTTCTTGAGGTCCCCAAAATACCCCAAGGTGTCTGAAACTTGGTAAATTGTTAAAGCATCATTTCAAAAAAAGATGAAATCATGACTCCCCCACTGATATAAAATAAACAAATGTTAATGATTTTGTTTAACACATTAACAAGGGAACCTGTACAGTGTGACAGCTTTAAATGAGGTAATGCATGTAAAACATTTCATATGGGGCCCAGCATTAAGGAAACCTCAGATCCCTTTTAAGTTGGTCACTTAGTTATGGGCCACCTATTTCTCAAGGGCACCTATTCCAGTATTTCTCAAAGCACAGTCCATGGTCCACCAGTACCACAGCTTCATAGGATAGTTGTTAAAAATCCAGATTCTTGAATCCCTCTCCAGAATTTTGAATGTGAAATCCAGGTGTTACTGCATGGGGTCATGTGAAATCTGGCATTGCCCCAGTGGCACGAAGGGGGTTCTTGGTTCTTCCCCGCTGACATAGTAAAGAATTATAGGTCACCGAGAATTAGAAAAAGTAAGATTTGTTGAAAGTACATTTGAGAAGGAAACAGGCCATGCTAAGGAAGGCTGCAGCTCTGTGGGATTTGGGAGGTGAAAAGATGAAGGATAGCGTACACTCCAAGGGAGCAGCAGGTTTTCAGTGAAGAAAACAGCTGTAACAGCACAGAAGCGAGAAAGTCTGTTTTTATTTGGGCCATGATGGTAGGTTACAAGGGCGGTCCTGTATGATCAGCATGTGAGGTCACCTTAACTGATGCTTGACTGCTGTATAACCCTTTGTCTACTGCGCATGAGCTTACCTAGAATGCAGTCTGTTATAGTTAGATTCATGAACTTCCAGGCATAGACGTGATCTTATAAAGATGATATAATGAGGCTGAGGTTATGAGCGAGTCGGGGTAGTACTTTCTGCTCATGCATTTGTGGCTGGTTTAGCCAGCAGCTTTTACAACCTTTGTGCCTTAGGATTTAGGGCAATTCGTAACCATAAAATGGGAGATGTTTCTGGGAGGTCTTTAAGGAAGGTCTTCAAGGGAGGTTTCTATGGTTGCAGAGCTGAGCCTTCATTCTTTTCACTTATGCCTGCCTAACTACCTAACACAGTTACCTACATATTTATCAAGAGCTGTGGGGTAATTCTTATGGAGACCAGAATTACACATACAAATAATTGAAATAAAAGTTTTGTGAAAACTGTAATTATCCTCATAGATGCACTCTCTCTATTTCGTTTTTTAAACGCTGGTCACAAGAGGTGTGTGTGGAGGGAGGGGCAGTAAGCTGCTCACCGCACTGTGGAGTGTTGAGCAGGCTCCTTGGCCCCACCCACCAGATCCTAGCCCTATCCCCCATCCCCTAGCTGTGACAACCAAGAATGTCTCCGGACACTGCCAAATGTTTCCTGGGAGGCAAATAACCCTGACTGAGGACCACCAATCTTAATCCTCTACAATGATACCTATAATCAGAACTGTTTTAACTTATTTTAAAAGTTTAGGCCGTGAAGGCAAACCCAGGAGGTTTGAATGTCGACTCTGTTCTTTATTGACCCAGCTCTTGGCCTAGGGGACCTAAGATTAAGCCTTAGATTCCTCCTCTGTAATATGAAATAACAGTAGACTCTAATTGATGAGGCTATTTGGAAGATAAAATGAAATAATGCACGCAAAGTCCTTAGAGTAGTGTAGGGCATATAGCTGCTATTTGGTCTTTTTGACTCTCAAAGGTTGTATCTGTCGACAGAAACTACTGTAAGGTTTCAACTGGGAATTTCATTACTCTTCCTGAGGGTGGAAGAGCTGAGAAGCCAAAAATGGAGTGGTGAGCACCCCAGAGGTTAGCAGTGGCTAGATGCTGCCACCACAGCGAAGCCGGGGATCCAGGACAGCAGGCTGGGGACCCTGCAGAGCTGGAGCAAACAGCACTGGTGGGACCACACCAGGCAGGTAACTGCAGGGACACCCTCCTTCCTCCACCCTCCAGTCTCCCATGGTGCCTCCCATTGGCCAGATCATCTGGAAGCCACTATGATAAACTACAAAATAGCTGGTCTGAAAGAACGCATCAATGCAGCTGACAACTTACTCTGAAGGCCTGACCGCAGCTCCGTGCATGTCTTCTGTGCATTTCCTCTGTAACTTTAAGCCTCAGCTGCTCAGGGCAAAGGGAGATGCTCTATTACCTCTGAGCCAGCTGAGCCTGGGTTCAAGTCCTGGCTTTCACTAGCTGTGTGGTCCTGGACCACTCACTTCAGACCCTGAGCCTCAGTTTCCCCAGAAGCAGAGCAGGGGATGATGGTAACACTTGGAAGTGAGATTATTGGGTTATGGTATTGGAGGTGTGGCTGATGCCATAGGATTTTTGTTCCCAGCTAAGGTCCCAGCCAGAGGACCAAAAACACAGTGTTCTCTCTCTTTTTCCCCTCACTCCTTCTCTCTCTCACTCCCACTCAGGAGGTCTCTGAGTCACTAATTTTCTCTGTGAACTTGCATCGTGTCTATAAGTTTGAAATTTGGGTTTTTAAAAACCTTTTATTTTTAGTTAATTTTAAACTTTTAAAATATTGCTAAAATAGTACAAAGAATTCCCATATACCCAGTTTTCCTGAATGTCAGCATCTTACCTAACATTGTACAGTGATTAAATCCAATAAATAAACATCAATATTATTAACCTAAACTATTAATCTTGTTCCGATCTCACCAGCTTTTCCCCTAGCATCTTTTTTCTATTCTGGGATCCCACGTTGCATTTAGTTGTTGTGCCTCCTTAGTCTCCTCTAGTCTGTGACAGGTCCCCAGGTTTTCCTTGTCCTTCATGACCTTGACAGTTTTGAAGTGTCCCAGTCAGTTGTTTTGTAGACTGTTCCTCCATGTGGCTTAGATTAGAATGGAGGTGCACGGTTTGGGCAAGAATATCACAAAGACGATGTTGTATCCTTCTCAGTGCCTCTTATCAAGGAGATCATGAAGTTGGTGTGTTTGTTTACGGATGAAGTTGACCCTGATCACTTAACCGGGTGTCTACAGGATTTATCCACTGTCAAGTTACTATCTTTCCCTTTGTAGTTAGTAAATACCTCAGGGGAAATATCTTTGAGGCTGTGCAAGTCCTGCAACAGGGATTTTAATATACTTGATTTTTATTCATTTCTCTGTTCTTTTGTTTACATTACTCTATTTTCTTGCATGACATCACGTTATGTAGGAATATTCGTTGCTTTTTCTGAGAGTTACTGAGTTAAAGAAAAATTATCAAGCGAGGAGAAACAGCTTATCTTTAAAGTATTTAATATTTTCCTACTATAAAAAGAGTTTATAAACATTGTAAACAATTTTGAAAAAACAAGAAATGTAAGGAAAAAATAAATCACTACTTTATTACTTTTAACATTTCGAGATATTTCTTCCTAGTTATTTAAGGTATTTTTAAGTCATGAATATATAAAATAAAGTTAGTCAATAAATAAAAAATATAATTGAAGTCAAGAAGAGATAGAAGAAAAGTGGATTGAGGGCTAGATATAGTGTCAACGTCCATGTAATTACTTTAGTTTTTAAAAAACACACAAACAAAAACCTTAACTTAGAAGAGATAGTCCTTGATGAATTTAAATGGATTCTGCTTTCTAACTAATAAGTTTTGTAGATACAAAGATTTTTGGAATTCTTGAATTATTTTTGTGATACGTTCAAACTCCCAAATTCTTGTTTTGGAAACATCGTGCAGTACATTTAATTTATACCAAAATGCGCAGTATATTTATTTTAAGGAGCAACATTGCCATCTTGTGGTCTTCTATAGTATTGCTGCTGAGGGGTGATTTATGTTTTCATAACTGCTATGGGTCTTCGTTACACAATGCTTTCGTCCTTTACAAGGGCTCTGCAGGTCTGGACTTTCCACTCTAACGTGGAATAAAATAGTAAACAACATATTAAACACAATGTGTGTACAACAGAAAATAAAGTGTATGTTAAAGGCACGAATATAAGAATGGAAATAGCTTTGCATTTGAGTTGCAGAATTATGGATGATTTATTAGTATTTTGTTCTTAACACTTTAAAAGTGTTTTCTATGTAGTTTTTACAATACAATATTAGCAACTTATAAAATATTTCATTATATAACTCATGCCACCCCTTTTCTTTGATGAGGAAAGCAAACCCAAGAGTGAGAAGCCTGTTTATGGTGTAGAAAACTGGTTGTCATCCAAGTGACCCTGCAAACCTGAGTCACACCTATAAAGGATTCTTTAAAAACAGCTTTATTGAGATACGATTCACATATGATACAATTCCTCCATCTAAAATGTATAATTCAATGGTTTTAGTGTATTCACAGAGTTGTGCAACCATCACTACAATCATTTTTACATTTCCATTACCCCCAAAAGAACCCCCACACCCCTTAGTATCACTCGTTAGTCTCCTCCCCAGGCCTGTGCAACCACTAACTTGTTTTCTGTCTCTTACGGATTTGCCTGTTCTGGATGATTCATGTGAATGAATCATACAATATGTGACTTTCGTGACTGACTTCTTTCACTGAGCATCATGTTCTCACAATTCATCCATATTGTAACGTGTGTCAGAACTTCATTCCTTTCTGTTGCTGAAGAAATTCCATAGTACGGATAGACCAGTTACAAGCCTGAGCAGGTGTTTCGGAGGGAGAAGATGGTTTATGGACTGACTGCCAAGCCAGTGCTGAGCCTCCATGGTGTCCAGAGAGGAGAGTGGTGTCTGCAGAGTTGAGGGCCAGTTTGCCAGAAGGCCAGGGTGATAAGGAAGGGGTGTAGGCTGCTATCGCAAAGTTGAACTATTAAGGGAAAGGGGCTTTTGTGAGGTTTTGTTTATGGGAGACCTAAGAACCCTAATAGTCCAAATGCAAAGAACCAGCAGAGGCAGAGGGGTTTGACAACCAGAGAGAGCAGGACATGAATTGTAGAGAAAGGGTCCCCTTGGGGTAAGGGAAATGGATAGGGACACTTCATTTTCCAAATCAGGATAAAATTTGTATGCCCTCTTTATTGAGACAGTGAAGAGTGGTAAGAGCTTATGAAGATATCTACCCCCAATGGATAAACTGTGAATCAGATAAAAATTGTAGAATTCCGAATCATGGAGAGATAACTTTAGTTAATCAGAAATCTGCATGTTTTGGAGAACTTCCTTCACCAGTGATGTTAGGTCAATGGGACATTACTACATATAGTTTCTTACAGATTATTTTTTGCACGTGTGGCAAAATATGCACAAAAATCTACAACTTTAATCATTTTTAATTATACAGTTCAGTGGAATTAAGTACATTCACATTGTCGTACAAACATCACCACCATTCATCTTTTCATCACCTTAAACTGCCGCTCTGTGCTCATTACACAACTCCCCACTTCTTTCCCCACAGCACCTGGCAACCGCCATCTGACTTTCTATCTGCGTGAATTTGATCACTCTAGCTCCATCATGTAAGTGGAATCATACAACATTTGCACTTCCGCGACTGGCTTATTTCATGTTACAGACTTTTTAGACATAATTCTCATTTTCTATCCTTTATACTTAATGTTTTTGTTCCTCTCACTGGATTATCAGCCCTTTAGACATGATTGTCTGAGGGATTTAACATTTGTGTACCATGGCACCTGGAGTTCAAAAGCACTTTGATGTTGAATGTTTCACAACCATGAGAATTATTTCAACCATCAAAAAGCCAAAAACCACAAGGTGCAGTCACTCGCCAAGAAGAGCAGTTATGCTGTGTAACAAATGATCCCCAATCTTCCCGGCTTAAAACAACAGTAGTTTATTATTGATCAGGGTTCCATGGTGTGGCTTCACTGTTCCTCTACTGGTTTCCTTGGGCTACTTCATGTGGCTACAAACAGCTGGAGGGTCTGCTGGTCTAGAAAGTGCAAAGTGGTCTTCCTCCATGCCTGGCAGTGCTTCTGTCCCCTGCATGTGACCTCTCATACAGCTTTGTTCCCTGACAGTCTCCAGGCCGTATCCTAGGAGGGCAAGAACTTCCAAGCCCCCACAGCGTGTTTCTGTCACACTTAACAAGTCACACAGCAAGTGACCAACCTGAGCCGAAGGCCAGTCCACACTCAAGACCACCGTGCAAAGGCACCTGTATACTTTGAGGGAGAATTTAGTCATTAAACAATCTATACTTTAAGGCACTTTAATGGATAAGAATGGGAACTGTCAATGGAATCCAAATTCTAAGTCATTGCAATACCCAGGCATTTCCACACAGTGGTCAGTCATAGTTCAAAGTCTTTCACTGGAACTTTTTCCATATCCTTTTAGGCACATGGTCTTGAATTTAAACAGCAATTTTAGTTGAAAGGATGGGTAGTGTCTCCTGACTCCGGGTCCCATGCCTCCAGGTCCCATGCCTCCGGGTCCCATGCCTCCGGGTCCCATGCCTCTGGGTCCCATGACTCCTGGGTACAGTTCCACGGAAATATGGGCGGTTCTTTGCCATGCTGCCTCCCGGCTGGTCATGGCCCTGTAGGAATGTGCATGCTGGCTGGATACTGACTGCACCGCCTTGGGTGGTTTGAGTTATCTGAAAGGCCTTCTGAGGAAGGGAGGGCGGCTTCTTTGTGCCCTTTTGTGCCCTGTTGGTAGAAGCCGTGGGGAAGGCAAGAGAGCAGGCAGCTTGCAGGGCATGGGGAGGACACGGGGTTGGAGATCAGGCTTCCTTTAGTCCTGGAATCGCTGAGCCTGTGAGCTAGAGGGACTGCCGGCCAGCTGGCCAGCTGGCAGAGGGGCTTGCGCTAGGGCCAATCAGTGTGGGGAGCGGCCTGTGGGCCTTCAGGCGTAACCCTTTCCTGCACCCAGCCATTCTGCCCCCAGAGGCCTCAGCGTGTCTTGCTTCTGCGGGGCCCCATCCCTTGTCCCTCGTGCCCCTGCCCTGCCACATCGCCCTGTGGGGATAGGTGGGCAGGGCCAGGAAGGACCACACGGGTTGAGCAGAGGTTGGCTTGTCTGGGAGCTGAACTAGGGCTAGCGGGATGACGCGGAAGGACAGGCGTGGGCTCCCAGCCAGATGTCCCGGTACCTGACGGATTTCCTTGGGTCTCGACCCTCAAGACTGGGCTTCCCTGCTGCCCAAGGCTGGGCGAGCGTGTGCTTCCGGGGACGCTGTTGGGGAGGTGGGGACCCTAAGGCTCCGCGAATGGCCTGACCAGGCCTTGGTGATCTGAATGTGGGCCCCAGACCAGGAAACTTGCAAGGGGAAATGGGGAACCAAGAAGAATAGGAACTGCAGAACTTGGGGTGGGGGGTGACAGCTCCCAGTGGGGAGACTGAAACGTGAGGGGAAACTGCAGTCTCGTTTCTGGGATATTACTGAGAGGTGGGAAAGACCACAAAGATCATCCCTGCCCCACTGCCTAATCCCCCAAGAAGACAGAAAGACCAGTCCACACTGATGCCCCGGGCACAGGTTTCCAAGCCAACCTGGCCCCCATAGTCTATCTTTTCTGCTCCTCCAATCCAGAAGCTGGGAAGCCCTCGGTGATGGAGGATTCTCCAGATACCTCTACAGCCCTGTCCCTGTCCTGCTGAGGCAGCACCAGGACCAGCTCAGGCACAAGGTCGCTGCCCTCATGGGGCCCTAGCATCTCCTGATGCTGCGGGCAATGTGGGGTGAGGAGTGGTGGCCTGGGATGGGGAACAGATCTAGACATGAATCCAGAATCCCTCCTCCCAGGGCCAGGCTTTCCCTCTGTGGTCTGCAGAATGTCAGAGTGAAGGCCACCAGGCATTCTGGGAGGGTCAGGGACCTCAGCTCATGTCCCCAGTGCCTGTCTTGGATGCTTGGTGCTCAGGAGCACCAGTGACTGTTACCCTGACCAGGCACACCACGTGTCATGCGGGGATGGGCTCTGGGTCCACCTGGACTGGACTCCCAGCTCTGTCACTTCACGGCTGTGTACCTAAGTGTCCTTATCTGTAAACTGGATCAATACTAATGATAAACTGTCATAACATGGAGCTGGAAGGTTAAATGGTAAAACTCGTGAAACGCTTGCCCCGTGCCCAGCACCCGTGAGCCCTGGTTCGTAGTAACTAACAATTATCAGTACCTCAGTCCGCCAACAGTCCTCCCCACCAAGAGCCCTGTATTAAGCACACCTGACACTCAGAGCAAGTGAGGTTTTGATGGGGGAGGTAACATACCCAAGGCCACCAAGAAAGGAACTGGCTGAGCAGAAGCACCAGCCCAGGGTTCTCCAGCTCCTTTGAGGTCCTAGCCGAGGGCCCTGACTGCCCAACCTGCACCCCAAATCTATTTTCCTGAGCCCCAGACCCCAAGGCTTCTCCACTGACAGGGTTTTGCCTCCTCTCTTAGGACAGAGCCCTAGATTTCCAAGTTCCTTGCCAGCAAGGAGGAGGACTTTATCCGCTGGCGCCTGAACGTGGCCTGAGGGACAGGCCATTGGTCCCAGAATGCCCCTGCCTGAGCCCAGCGAGCAGGAGGGTGAGAGCGTGAAGGCCGGCCAGGAGCCGTCCCCTGAGTCCCCTGAGACAGGCACAGATGTGGTCCCCACAGCCCCTACGAAGCCCGAGGAATTCTCTAATCTGGTCCTACTAACGACCTCTACTGAGAATGGGAATGGGTTGGGCTCTCAGCCCACAGGAGTGCACTGCGTCATGTCCCTGGAGATGTCTGGCCCTGACACCCTGGCCAGAACCCTCCAGATCCTGCCAGCAGAGGAGCAGGGAGGGGCAGTCCAGCCAAGCCCCCAGGCCTCTGAGCAGAAACGCAGCAAGCCAGACGCAGGTGAGTTCCGGGCCTGCTGTCCCTGGCCCTGCATGCTCACTCTCAGGCCCCCACGCACTCCCCTTTCTAGTGGGGTGACCTTGGCTGTCCTATGGCTGCTCTGAGCCAAGCCTCCTTATCTCCAATTTTGACCCTGTCCTAGGCCGATATGATGATCCTCATCCCTGTGCACCCCCGTCGCTCCCATCCGTATCCCTGGCCTCAAGTTTGCTCCATGTCAGCTAACCCAGGCCTCTCCTTGCCCTCAGCAGCCCCCACACCCCTGGAGTTCCTGAGGACCCCGTTTGGGGGCCGCCTCCTGGTGCTTGAGTCCTTCCTGTACAAACAGGAGAAGGCCGTGGGGGACAAGGTGTACTGGAAGTGCCGAGAGCACACCGAGCTGGGCTGCCGGGGTCGGGCCATCACCCGAGGCCCACGAGCCACAGTGATGCGGGACCACTGCCACCCACCTGATGAGAAGGGCCTAGAGGCCCGTCGCCAGCGACAGAAGCTGCCGAGCCCAGCCCTGCCAGAAGGCGTGGGGGGTCCCGATGGCCCTGGAGACAGAGTGGAGGAGCCACTCGAGCGGGTGGGCCCATGGCTGTGCCCGGAGGAGCCACAGCCCGCCCCTGGGCTGGTGCTGAGCAAGCCAGCCCCAGAGGAGGGTGAGGGGCTGCGAGCCCTGTCACTGCTAAGATTGCCTCCTAAGAAACGCCCGACACTGGGGATCCTGGGGATCGGTGAGTGCCCCCAACCCCCCGCTCCACTCTGGGACAGGAAGGAACCTGCAGACCCTTTCCTGTACCCAAAGAGAAATGATTTTTTAAATGTGCTTGAAGTCAAAATGACTTTAAGACTATCAAGGTGTCCCAGTAATCATTAAGCCCATGGATTAGAACTAGAGCTCCTGAACCGGTGGTTCCAGGTCCTTCTGGAATTCTTCGATGCAGCAGGGTCCAGTATGGGGCTCAGAAACATGAGTTTTTAACAGGCTCCATGTAATTCTGGTAACTCATGAAGTTTGGGGAGTTTGGCCTGGTGGGAGAGTCTTGAGCTTTGGGTCTCAGGTTCAAGTTACAGCCCTACCTCCCGTAGCTGGGTAGCCTCAGAACGTTTGCTGAATTTCTGGAGTTTCAGGCACTTTATCCTAAGATGGGTGGTGGCCTAGATGTCAGGGAGATTCGGGCATGTGACTCCTGGGAAGTGCTGAGCACTGGCCTGGCACGTGGTGGCGCCCGAGTAAGCAGTAGATGGAATCTTTGAATCTTCCTGCAGTTTTTGTTACCAGTAACTGGGAGGTGGGCTTGGTCCCAAAGGCATTTGTTGCCTCCTGACCTGGAGAGGATTCAAGGACTCAAGACTGAAGGATTTAGGGCAGCTACTGGGGCAGGGTGAGGGAGAGGGAGAGGGACTTACTTTACCCTGTGTATCTTTTAGTACCATTTGTATTTAATGTTATGTGCATATATTACTCTAAAATTAAATAAGATTTTCAAACAAACTCTAAAAAAAAGTATGATCAGGACTGACTGAGTGCATAGGCTGTGAAGTCAGAGCCAGCCTGGCCCTTCCAGGTATGTGACCTTGGACATGGCCTCCTCACTGACCCCCAGGAGCGGTACCACAGCACCTCCCACTTGGGTCGCAGGGTCAGGGGGACGCATTCAGGAACACACATGCTTGACCACTGGCCTCCTCCCCTCGGCTGCCTGGTTCCTTTTCCAGGAGAACGCCCATCCCTGGAGTTCCTGCGGACCTGTTATGGGGGCAGCTTCCTGGTACATGAGTCATTCCTGTACAAGCGGGAGAAGGCTGTGGGGGACAAAGTATACTGGACATGCCGGGATCATACATTGCATGGCTGCCGCAGCCGGGCTATCACCCAGGGCCAGCGGGTGACTGTGATGCGTGGCCATTGCCACTCACCCGATGTGGAGGGCCTGCGGGCCCGGCGGCAGCAGGAAAAGGCCATGGAGATACTGAAGGCCAGGCCAGGTGGCCCTGGGGGCCAAGTGGACAAGCTGCTCCATGGTGCGGACAGCCTGCTCTACCACAGGGGGCCTGGCACCCTGACTCTTACCAGGCCCCGGCCCAGAAAGCATGCAAAGCCCCAAGCCCTACAGGGATCCCCTGCTGAAGACCAGGACAAGGAGCTGGGTGAGTATTCCATCCCTACTGGCCACAGGGGTCAGCTAGGGGAAAGCACCTCTCAAGTCTTCCTGAGGGTGGGGAGGCAGGATGGGGTGGCATTAGTGCTGGCCCAGCCTCCCCTCTTCCAATCACCCCCCCTTTCTCCCCAGGAGGCCCTGAGTTCCTGAGGACCCCCCTGGGGGGCAGCTTCCTGGTACACGAGTCCTTCCTCTACAGGCGGGAGAAGGCCGCTGGCGACAAGGTGTACTGGACGTGCAGGGACCAGGCCCGCATGGGCTGCCGCAGCCGGGCCATCACCCAGGGCCAGCGGGTGACCGTGATGCGTGGCCACTGCCACCCACCCGACCTTGGGGGCCTGGAGATCCTGAGGCAGCGGGAGAGACGCCCTGGTACGGCCCAGTGGGGAAGTTCAGGTAGGATGGGGAGAAGACCTCAGGGACAGGAGGAGACCCAGACAGCCAGTCTTTCCCTCTTGACCCCTCATACCCCTCAGCAACACCCCGTTCTTCCTTACTGGGAGCACTCTGGGAGTTACAGCCCTCTCCTCTTGTTCCTCCCTTCCCTCTCCTCCCCTCCCCACCCACCTCACCACATTCCCGGACTGGACTCCAGAATAGGCTGGTCCCCCTCACTCAGATGGTGGTCCTCACTTTTCCGCTCAGACCAGCCCGAGCTGCCCCGAAACCTCTGCAGCACACGATCATCCCAGGCTTCCTGTCCTCCTCCTCCTCCCTTGTTTTTCTTAAGAATTTATAGGATTTATAGCGGAAGTGAATTGCATGTGGCATTGTCTCATTTTTACAGTGTTAGTAGACAATACAATGCCTAGGAACGAGCACGCCCTACACGCCAAGTGGTTAAAGGACAGGGTGAAATTTTCACGTAGTCAACTAACTACTTCTCTCCTCCAGCTCTTCTCCGTGAGTATCTATCGTCGTCCCTTGGGGAACCCTGACGAGGGTCACGTCCCCTCTCTTTTCATCTTTGACCACTTGGTCAGCCCCACAGGGCCTGATGTTTGGACTCTCAAGCTCACAATAACATAAATGTCCCTGTTCTCATCTTGCTAAGAAAAGCAGCTACAGCCCAGCCTTTTCTACTTACCCGGCTCTTCATTCATGTCCGTGAGACACCTGCCTCTCCTTCAGGGGTGCCCAGTCCTATAATTTTTGGAGTCATCTGAGTCACCTTTAGACCTTTTCCTGGCTCTAAAGTTCTCTCAGACTTGAGATCTCCGATTTTATTTTCTCCCGACTCTCTTTTTATTCCATGTAACTTCCGTGTACGTGGAGATGAAACTACAAGCCACATGGTGGCTCTGCCCTGTCCTCACCCCAACTCCCACCGCAAATAACCACTCTGAGCTCCTCCCCTTGTGTCTTAGGGTCGCTGCTCCTATTTCTTAGCATGTGCTTCTACTGCCATCAACTGGTTCCATGATCTCTCGTTGACTCCCAATGAAAGTGAGGATTCAGTTATTACACACTGCCTCCATCTTAATGCAGTTACCGAAGTTCGTTTGTTTGTTTTTTATTTTAGGTGAGGCAACCCTTGGTTGACTTCACAGATTTCAAGGACCTTGTCATCTTACAATCTTTTTTTTTTATTTTTTATCCCTACAATACCTGGTCTTCCTAGTTAGTCTCCCATTCAAGTACTAACCAGGCCTGACCCTGCTTAGCTTCCAAGATCAGACAGGATCAGGCTTGTTCAGGGTGGCATGGCCGTAGACTATTTTTGTTCTATTACATAAATCTGCTCATGGCTGAGCTGGGAATACACTGGACTTGTTTCCTCCTCACTCAGCTCTTTGTTTTCTGGGCAGCACAGCAGCCGCTTGCTCAGCCTAGAGTTCTGTGTGTCCGCCGCTTCTTCCCCTCACATGTCGAGTCAACCCAGCAGTGGACAGCTCCAGGCTTTGGTCCTGCCTCCCTATCTCCCCAGTGTCCCCTGGCTGGAACCCATGTCTCTGGGCCTCTCTTTCTCTTGCTTGGTTTACCCTCTTAATCTTGCAAAGTCCCTCCTCTAATCACTCCCTGAGTCCCTGGAGGCCACACTGTTGAGATCACGGGTGTCTGAAGGTGTCTTGATGATGGAGACATGGCCGTTAGTGGAGCTGCAGGTTATAAATGCTTCTTCCATGGTTGTTTGGTCTCTGCTCTGGAATGACCCACAGCTTTCTGAAGACCGATCTTGTGCATGTGACAGGTGTTGGCTTGAAGTTTTAGGGTTGTGTCTCAGTCCCTGGGCTGGTCAGAGCGCACAGGAGAAACCTTCCACAGTGGTTTAAGCCTGGCTGCCGGAAGGAAAATGAGCAAGAAGTGTCACTTTCCAGATACAGATTTCCACTTTCTCTTCCCCCAGGTACAAACATCCTTATCTCATTGCACTTTATACAAACAGCCCACACGTAGCCCCCCTGTGTAGGGCTGCCCTGGACTCCGCCTTCAGAGAGACCTCTGGCCTCCCAGACTCAGCTACTGGACTCTGCTGTCCTCAGTGGCTTCCCCTCCAGGATGGTTTGCCAAATCCGTGACCACAGGCCCTCCCCACAACCTCCCCACCAGCCTCTGCCATTCTGTCAGCGTCTCTTGCTGTGCTACCGTCTCTTCCTCATTCTAGATTTTCTGGCCTGGTGTCTGTGCCTTCATCATTCCTCAGGGAATATTTTCATTGGGTTCAGGAGGAGCAGAAGCATGTCACAAGATCACCTAGCTGGATTCTATAGCCAGACACCCTTACCTGACCCCTACCCACTCCAGGGCGGTCTCACCCCCATGGCTTCTGCTGCACCTACAGGCTTCTCAGTCTGTCTCCAGCTCCTCTGTGTGGTCCCTGTGCCTGGACAGAGGAAAGGGGGTCCTCTGGGCAGAAGGATGTAGCCACCACCCTCTCAACACATCCAAGATGTGACCCACACCACTGCTTGCCTCCTCCCGCTGCCCTCAGGTCAAATCCCCCTCTAGCCTGGCCCCCAGGGGAGTCCACACTTCTGCAGCTCACTGCCAGCTGCTCCCAATACACCTAACATAACATCTATTTAACTCCTGATTGCTTGTCCCCCAGAGAGGCCATCAGTTATTTCTCCAACTCAGCAGGGACCACACAGCCCTGTGTGTATGTACCCTGTTGTAGGCACCTGGGATAAGCAAGCGAATATAGCAAAGATGCTCCCTTCAAAGGCATCATGAGGTGGGGGAACAGCCCTCTGCCTTCAGGGGCCTTCATCTCACCAGTCTCCTGCCTCTCTTCCCTGCCAAGCTCAGGAGAGGCCAGGAGCTGAGGCCAGGTTGGATTTGGGGCTGGGGGAGGGTCTGTGTCCTGGGCTCCAGGGCCATCTCACTTTAGGGAGGTGGTTGCAGTGTGGGGTGGAGCCAGCAGGGGGTCTCTCCAGGGGCCTTGCTGCTCTGGCTTTAAGAACGGGACCCTACGCACCTCACTGTTCTGCTTTAAGGCCTGGGCTCCAGGCTTTCCTACCCCTAATTACCTCCTCCGTTTCTTCCCAGGAGGCCCTGAGTTCCTGAAGACCCCTCTTGGGGGCAGCTTCCTGGTACACGAGTCCTTCCTTTACAGGCGGGAGAAGGCTGCTGGCGAGAAGGTGTACTGGACGTGCCGGGACCAGGCCCGCATGGGCTGCCGCAGCCGGGCCATCACTCAGGGCCAGCGGGTGATGGTGATGCGTAGGCACTGCCACCCACCTGACCTTGGAGGCCTGGAAGCCTTGAGGCAGCGCGAGCAGTTCCCCAGCCCAGCCCAGAGGGAAGGCTCAGGTGTGGGCAGGCGCTGGACCCTGGTCTCCCTGCTCCCTGGCAGTCCCCTTGGGTCAGCCCCAGAACACAGGCTGGAGGCTGCCTGCTGAGACCTTCTATCCATGATCCATTTCCAGTGGGGTCCAGCCTTGCACATTGGTCTGTCTGCCTGGGCTGTAAGCTCCCTGAGAGCAGAGGCTATGTCTGGACTCCACACTCAGGGTGCTGGTCCCAGTCTGGGATGGGCCGTCAGCAGGAGAAACCCACTCAGACCACTGGAGAAAAGGGGGTAGGAATGGGAGTGGCATTATCGGCAGCTACAGGAAGTGCTCAGCACCTATTTATGGGGCAATGTACCTACCTTGGGGACCCTTTGTCTCCCCCTCCCAGGGTGTCTCTTGTATCCGTTTCCTTCTATGTCCCTTCTCCCACCCCTTCCTACTCCCCAGTTCTCTCTGGCCACTGCAGCCTCAACATTGCATGGCCTTCTAGTTAAGGTTCTTAAAAGTCTCAAGAGAGAGTTGGTTGGTTGCCAGCTGGCCAAGGGGAGGGTGAACAGGTAGCTAGAAGGTCTCTGCTGCAAAAGGTCCAGACCAGCCATGGGCTTCCCAGAATGTTCTAGCCCAGCACCTGCCCTTGGACGTTTGCCAGCAAGCAAGGAGTCCTAGCCGAGTCAGGACAGGCCTGCAGGAAACTTGGGGTTTGCGTGGCTGAAGGGCCAACCTCCCTCGGCAGCACCAGATCCCTCAGAGACAACTGTTCTGCACTCGAGGGTGTCAGGGCTGTGGGCCCTGGGCTGGCGACTTGAGCTTTAGTCTCCGGGACCCTGCAGCACAGGCAGGGGTGAGGGCAGTGACTGGAGTGAATCCTTGTGGTGATGGGGGCAGGGATAATAGTTTCCTGGCTAGGGCAGGCCAGTGGGACAAAGGAAACAGCATCTATCCCCTGGCACCCAGACTCCAGCCCTTGCTTCCAAGGCCTGGCCCAGATACTCTACTCATGGGTCGCATTCCTTCCAGGAACCCCCCAGCCTCTGGAGTTTCTTAGGACTTCCCTTGGGGGGAAGTTCCTGGTATACGAGTCCTTCCTCTACCGAAAGGAGAAAGCCGCAGGCGAGAAGGTGTACTGGATGTGCCGTGACCAGTCCAGGCTGGGCTGCCGCAGCCGGGCCATCACCCAAGGCCAGCAGGTGACCGTGATGCGCAGTCACTGCCACCTGCCTGACCTGGCAGGCCTGGAGGCCCTGAGGCAGCGGGAGCGGTTCCCCACCACAGCCCAGCAGGAGGACCCAGGTACAGACGGACTTGAATGGGCACAATGGGAACAAAAGGGCTGTGGGGATCTTGGTCTCAGCCAGTCCATGGTTCAGATACCTTGGAGGACAGGCACCATCTGGGGAGCTTTGTGCCCCAGCCTTTCTGACTTTCCAGAGTTTTCTATCTGTCCTCTCTCCTGGCTCCTTCTGAACCTGAACACCCACCCAAATCTGTCTCATCCTTAAAAACAAACTACTGTTTTCTTTTTCTTTTATCCTAAGAGGTCTTAACTTTTTATGGGTTGTAGTCGCTTTTGAAAATCTGATTAAAAAAATAGACCACCCCAAATAATGTTCTGTGTGTGCATATGCAAACACACAAACGTAAAGTTTTGCAAATAATTAACTGGGCTGGCGACTTGAGCTTTAGTCCCCGGGACTAAATAGGCTCCTATCACATAAACAGAATATAAAACCAGTCTTTAGAAAGCATTGTGGGTCCCATATTAATTTATGTAAATATTAAGGGCCACGTCTTATAAAATACAGACATGAATCTAAGTTGTATAAAACAACTAAAAGAAACTTGATTCTGCCTAAAACAAAAAAGGAGATTTCCACGAGAAAGCCACTGTTTTGCTTAAACAGGAAGTGGAAGTTCTGAGATGCCTTTGGCATGGTAAAGGCAGATTATTTTTGATATCTGATTGATTCCCAATTTTTGATGACAAGGGCTGCAGACTGACTCTTAGGATCTTTTATTTTACCAGGCACAAGTAGTTCAAGGTGTCCCAAAGACTGTCCAAATCGGTGTCATTCTACCTGGCTTTCTTTATCCTTGAGGCCTTGCGGTCATCATTACAAGGTGTGTGCCATTGGCTCTAGCAGCCTCAACAAGAAAATAATTATTAATCCATGTTTTCCGTTTTTTTCTCAGAAAATATAGAACATCTACCTAAAGTTCAACTGTGCTTCACAACTTGTTCTCCTGAAAGCCAGCAAATTAATGGGTAATTGTATTAGTTGTCTAATGATATATCACAAATAACCCCAAAACTTAGTGGCTTGGAATGACAACTATTTACTGTCTCCCATGTGAGTCAAGATTTAAGGAGTGGTTGGGCTGGGTGGTTCTGTCTCTCATAAGGTTGAAGAAAAGATGTCAGCTGGGCTATAGTCTCCTGAAGGCTTGAGTGGCCCATTCACTCACATGGCTGTGGGCTGGAGGACTTAGTTCCTCAACATATAGACCCCTCCTTAGGGCTGCTTGAGTGTCCTCAAACATGACAGCTATCTTCTTCCAAAATGAGTGATCCGAGAGAGAGAGAGAGAGAGAGAGAGAGAGAGAGAGAGAGAGAGAGAGAGAGAGAGAGAGAGAGAGAAGAACATGAAACATTCTCCAGGATAGACCGTATCTCGGCCATAAAACAAAACTCCATAAATTTAAAAGGTTGAAATCATACAGGGTGTGTTATCTGACCACAGTGGAATGAAACCAGAAAACAGTGAGAGATATTTGGGAAGCTCACGAATATGTGAAAATTAAACAACACTCTCCTAAATAACCAATGACTCAAAGAAGAAATTATGAGGGAAACTAGAAAACACTTTGAAATGAACAAAATGGAGACAACCTACCAAAACTTATGGGATGCAGCCAAGCATCCCATTAGCAATAAAATGATTTTAAAAATAAAAGGAAGGAATCCACAGTGACTTTATACCTATAAATATTTACATTAAAAAAAGAAAAAAGATCTCAAACCAATAACTTAAACTTGCATGTTAAAATACTACAAAAAGAGAAAAGTAAACTAAAGCAAGTAGAAGGAAGGAAGGGATAAAAATAAGAATAGAAATTAGTCAAATAGAGAAAATTAATAACATCAAAAGTTGTTTTTTTGAAAGGATCAACAAAATCGACAAACCTTTAGTTAGACCGAATCAAAAATATTTTTTAAAAATAGAGAAGACTCAAATTATTAAAATCAAGACTGGAAGATGGGACATTACTACCTACCCCACAGGAAAAAAAAAAAAAGATAAAAAGGAGTACTATGAACAAGGCCATTAGGTAACTTAGATAACTTAGATGAAATGATCTAAGTAAAAAATTACTAGGAACACAAGCTACCAAAACTGATTCAAGAAAAAATAAAAAATCCGAATAGATCTATTATAAGAAATTGAATTAATAATTTTAAAACTTCCTACAAAAACAAACAAACAAACAAAAAAGCCCAGGCCCAGATGAATGACTTCATTGGGGACTTCTACCAAACATTTAAAGAAGAATTAACACTGATTCTTCTCAAACTTTTCCCAAAAATATAAGAGGAAGGAGAGGACTTTTAGGGTAGTGAAAATGTTTTTAAAGCACTTGCGGTGATGTTTGCACAACTCTGTGAATATACTACACTTTATATGGGTGAACCATATGGTATGTGAATTACAGCTCAATAAAACAATTTTAAAAATGAAAGGAAGGAATCAACAGTGGCTTTATGACAATGTCACACCCCTTCCTCCTACTTTACTCTGTTCATCAGAAGCCAGTCACCATGTTCAGCTCACACTCAAGGGAGAGGACTTAGGTTCTTCCACTTGGAATGAGAAGTATCAAGGAATTCGCAAACATTTTCTAAACCCATCACAGTAATACAGGAGGACACTGTTTCTCGACAAAGAATCTTGAAAAAGCCCAGCAACTTCCAGAGCAGGAGATGGGACTTCTCAGGCATGTTGGTATTTCCTCCCAGGATATGCTAGTGTAGAAAGCTGGGAATTCTCAAATTATAAGGCAATGGAACAATCACATTTTAAAGGAAATGATATGTATCTATATGTGTATATTAAAAATGATCTTTTTGATGGTTTTCTCTAAAGAAAAGGATTACAGGAATCCTTAACTTTCTATGTTTATTTCCATCATGTTTGGATTTTTTATACTAAATATGTGTTTCTTTGTAATCAGGAAGGTCAAAGACATAAAACCCAACAGTGAGTCCCAGTGAGGCCAATCTCCTCTCCAACTTCAGCAAAGGAACCTTGTGAGTCACCAGCAGCAGGGATGCTCTGTGTCCATATGACTGGGGTGCTTCCCACCTGGTTAGCTGCTGCTGGACACAATCTCTCTTTCACTCTTTCAAAAGCATCAACAACCTTTGCACTTCCTCAAGAGGCCTCCCGGGAGGAATACTCTGATGATGTCTTCGTGCGGGCAAAGCGAAAGAGTACTGGGAGCTGGCGACTTGCAGGTGTGCGTGATGTGGGGAAGGCCTGACCTCCGAAAGATCTGAAGAAGCATCTTTTCTCAAAGTCACTCTTCCCTGCTCTGCTACCCTGAGCCACAAAACACCCATCCATTTTCAGAGCACACGACTTTGCCAAAGGACTTTCCAGTTGGGTATGGCCCTGCTTTAGCCACAGCACGCTTGGGAAGTTCCTGTTTCTTAGAGCCGAGTTGAGCTGCTCTATGTAGCTCCAGCAGCCCACGTGTTTTCTGGACTGGTGCCAGGTAGGCCTTTGTGCCCCTTGGCCACTGGCTGCCGGGGCGTGGCCATCTCTTACAGTAACAGAGCAGGTCAAACCAGAGGCCCCACTACACGCTTCAACTTTCTGTCCCTGTTTTCCAACTTAAATTAAACCCAGTGTCCGTGATCCTCACAGCAGGTGTTGTTTCTGGCAAAGGGAGCCAGCCCGGATGTCCGCAGAAAGCCACACTGGGCAGATTCTACCTAGCTGAGGCCAGCCGTGTCCTGGATCACAAGGAGAGGCAGACCTAGAAGGCAGTGGAGGCACAGCCCTTTCTCCAGTCTGGTAGTACAGCAGAGAGCTTGCCTAGCAGGTCCAAGAAAAGCAGGCTAATGTCCCCAGGAACTCCAGAGGCTGCTGCTTGCTAACAAGGCCTCATCCTCAACAGCAAGGCTCCTTGCCCCTGCCCTATAATTAGAGAGGAAGCACACATGACAGGCTCCCTCCTGCCAAGCTGGCCACAGAGTCTGCCATTTACGTATGGGACAGTGACACCTCAGGTGTGCCCCACTGTTCCTCTGCTTATCCATTTCCTCCAATAAACCTTTTATATCTCACCATGTAGTAGAGCTGGTGTGTGTGTCCACATTCCTTGTGCAACAACAGCTGGCCACATACTCCATATATAGGGGAAACTTACAAAGGCCTAAGGTGCCTGGTGAAAAGCACTGAGTCACAGCATTGCCACCTGCAAAGTCTGCACTGTCTGCCTCCTTTGAAGCCTCCTTTGTGGGGCCTCTTCAGGGCCAGCAACTTCTCTAGTCCCAAGTCCCACAGCCAACACATTGGCTGGGCTCTAGGCAACCAGAAGTTAGGATGTGGTGGGAAGAATCAGAGGAGGATGCAGGCTTCTTCCCTCCTGGACA
Organism: Rousettus aegyptiacus; assembly: GCF_014176215.1. Taxonomy (NCBI): domain Eukaryota; kingdom Metazoa; phylum Chordata; class Mammalia; order Chiroptera; family Pteropodidae; genus Rousettus; species Rousettus aegyptiacus. Next base: position 14,562,497 of record NW_023416311.1, on the reverse strand, counting down.
TTCACCTTGCAGGGCGGGTATACTGTTCCTCTCCTCTGCAGCTGCTTTGACCTTAGAGGACAGATGGATGGTCTTTGTTACTTGAATTGAGGATACCCAGATAGACATGAATTTGGACACGTGGTCACCTTGGGTAGCCCCACTGCCACTCAGCCACTGAACTCCAGAAGTGTCCCCTCCTAAGTCCACTTCCTTTACAGTTTCAAAGCCAAAGAAATGTTGCCTGCCACATCACTGTCACAGAACAAAGTGCACGGGGTGGATGCCTCTTTTGGGAGCTGGCCCCTCTGCAGACAGTGACATCTTAGAGGGGCGGTGCCCTCCTTCCCTGCTCCCTCTCTGCTGCTAGTCTCCCTGAATAAACCCTATTTTATATCTGCTCCATGTGGCACAGGTGGTGCCTCTGCCCCTTTGTATGATAGCGTGTAACAATGTCTCAATTATGAAATTTGAAATAAAAAGTTCACGAAGATTAGCAAAAGTATCAACGAAGAACTCAAATTTTTAAAACGGTAGCAGTGGTCAGCTCTAGGAGCCCAGGCCTCCAGTCTCTGTCCCTAAGGTTCTAAAGTGAACATCACAGAAATGCTTTTCATGGCCCTACTCCCCCTTGTGGCCCTAGCCCAGCCTCTGTCCCCATGTCCTCTGTCAGGAAAGCTTCTGCAGGGTGGCACTAAAGACCTCCTTGTCAGTAAAGTCAGCAGATGCTTCTCAGAGCTCACTCTCTAGCACTGACTCCCCCCTCCTTGATCCCTCTTTTGGGTTCCCCACTCCCTCCTTGCATACCCTCTCAGACCCTCTCAAGAGCTCCTCTGCCCCCACCAACCTATAAGCCTGGTGGTTGGTATCCTAAAGGCCGGACCTCAGCCCTTTACTGCCAAGCCACTGTCAGGGTTCATGGTTTGTTAGTCTGCAGCACCAGCCTGGCCCTCCCTTCTGGAACCAAACCTGTGTGTCCAGCTGCCTCCAGGGCCCTGGCCCTGGATGTCCCCTGGGCACCAGGCACAGGCACCAAATGGGAGTTTCTACCTGTTTGCCTCATCTGATAGTCCCACCACACAAGTAGAAACCCAGAGCTGTCCTTGACTGCCTTGCCTGTCCCTATACATCACATCAGTTGTCATTGCCCACCAGCGCCACCGTGCCTGGTTCTTTCTTTTTTAGTATAAGCTTTATTGAGATGGAATGCACATACCATACGACTTGCGCAGTAGGTCATCGCAGATATAATTAGTTAAGATAAGGGCATACTGGAGTAGGGTGAGCCCTAATCCAATATGAGCGGCATCCTTACAAAAAGGGAATATTTGGACACAGACACGGGGAGACTACCACGTGAAGATGGAGGTAGAGATCAGGGTGATGGATTTGCAAGCCAAGGACTGCCAATGATGGCCAGCAAATCGCCAAAGCTAATTGAGAGGCATTGAACAAATTCTCCCTCCCTTTCAGAAGGAGCCAACCCTACTGGCATCTTGATCTCGGACTTCTAGCTTCCAGACTATAAGAATACATTTCCATTATTTAAACCCCCAGTCTGTCGGAGCCCTTCAGCAAGGAGTAAGGAACTTTAGAGGGTCCATGAGCTACCTAGGACTGCAGCTTGCAGTGGGGACACTGCCCCTCATCTCAGTGCCGGAGTTCTGGAACTGAGCACCCCCCCCTTCATCCAACACCCCCTATGCAGGAGACTGAGGCAGTGGAGAGTGGGGGGGGGGCGGTCAAAGTGCTGTTGACCAAATGGACAGTCCTTTTTGGTCCACTCTCCAGCAAGAGAAGGGGCCAGTTCATCCTCCACTCCTCTCACTGAACTTCGTTCTGCTCATAGGGTCCTGGTTGTCCCTGTCCCCCATCTTACCTTCTCCTTGGCATGCTGCGACTGTGGGAGGTGAAGCTTGCCACACACTCCATCGCCCAGACCATGTCCCAGGCCTTGGATGCTCTCTGTGGGCCACAGCCTGGGACAATGCTCCTGGAGCCTTCGCAACCTTGTTGCTCTTGAACGAGACTGAGAAGGGGATTGGGTCAAAAGGTGGCTACCCAGTCACCAGTTACCAGTCAAGTGCTGGGTGGGGCCAGGAAACTGGAAGGGGAGCTGAGGCCAGTCTGGCCGTTGACTGGGCTCCTGCAGGAGGCAGCTCATCAAGCCCGCCTCCTTTGAATGTTCCCTGTACGCCACCCACTCCTGGACCCAAGAACCTGGGTGTGAGGCACTAATTTCCAAGTCTCCACAGGACTCATCACCATCAGTGGCACCTTGGCCTTTCTAGAATCCTTCCTTGCACCCCGCATCTTGTGCAGTGGGTACTGAGAGAGCAAGAACCAGTCCTCTCAGGCTGGACAGCCTGGTGTAGGTCTGATGAAGGGTGAGGAGGCTGAACTGAGGGGCAAGGGATCTGGGCGGGGCGGGGCCGCTCTGGGCCCCCGGCCACCACTCAGCTCCTCCCCAGCCCCCGCCCCCGCCCTCCCACGCACCTGCGCTGGCCTACCCCCAAGCCCTGGGGGCAGCCGGCGGGCGGCACTGGGAGATCAGAGGACTCGGAGGAGTCGGGCCCAGGGGGAGGGGGCGGGGAATTTCCCCCCACGCCTGCCTGGGCCTGCTCCCCTCCCCCTCCCCCGCCAGGTGTGGGGGGGCAGCGCTGGGGGAATTCCACCGCGCTGCGATGGCTCCGGCGAGCCTGGACTGGGGGGGGCGGGGGGTGGTTAGGGAGAAGAGTGGAAAGAGAGAAGGGACAGGCTGGGATCAGGCACGCAGCTGCCTTCTCCAGACACCAGCTGCCAGTGCCTGTCCCGGACTAAGCGTCCACCATTCCCGCCTCTTTCGAGGGTGCGGGGGCAGGGAGTGGCACTTCCACGGTCAGGCCAGAGGCGTCAGGATCTGTGAAGGGAAGAGTGTGAGGATCGGAAAGAGGGTGTACGCGTGTGCATTTGAAAACGAATGGTTGACTGGGAGTGTATGCGTGCATTTCATTCAAGGGTGTCTGTGAGCGGGTGTCCCAGGCCACGTGGCCTTGTGAGAGGGTCCAGTATCTCCCCAATTAGGGTCCTCCTCCACACACTCCCACAGGAACTTGCACCGACCCTGAGAGGGGGAGGGGAAGAGAGGGAGCGCGCCTGGACGGTGAGGGTCCCGGGGCGGGCGTGGAAGGCGTCTGGACCTGCTGCCTTCGCTCCAGTCTCGGGCGGGGCTTCCCGGCCTCGGGGGGAAGGGGGAGGGGTGGGACCCAGGGGGGAGGGATCCGCAGAGGGACGCGAAGGGGGCAGGAGCCAGCGCGTTAGAGACTTGGGCCGGGGAGACTCAGATGCGAGGCGCAGCGGCAGGGGGCAGGTGTGGAGGCCGAGGCAAGACTCGGAGCACCGAGAGGCAGCCACGGAGAACGCCCCTGGCCAGTGACCTCCCAGTAGAGACAGGGGCAGAGAGACGCCTCCAGGAGCAGAAACCCTGAGAGGCAAATACCCCCGGGAGCTATTTCCCGGTCCCAGACGGAGAGCGTTGTTCAGAGTGGGACGAGGACAAACGGTCAGAGGACAACACCCCCCAGTCGCCTGGGAGACCCCGGAGCGACCCCGGGGACAGCGCGGGTCTCATGCGGGCCAGAACAACCTTTTCTAGGTTGGGGGCGATGAGGACACGGGCCCCACGAGGCCTCTTCCTTCTCCTCTTCTTCCCGATACTCCCGCCACGCGGGGCCTCCGCGGGGAGTCTGCATAGCCCAGGTGAGTCTTGACCCCGGGACGGGGCCTTGATTACCACTCGGTCCTCCGCCTTCGCGCCTAGGACCGGAATCCTGAGCCTTGGGAGGGGGCAGAACATGTGGAGGGTGCAGCTGAGTAGCCCGAAGGCCTCGCGGGCGCCAGTTAAGCTGGCTGGGGAGCCAGGCAGAAGTTGTCATCGGGGAGTGAGGAGGATGTCGGGCGAGGCTCTGGACCTCCCCAGGCCCCGCTGTCACCATGCAGGCTTGTCCGAGTGCTTCCAGGTGAACGGCGCCGACTACCGCGGCCACCAGAACCGTACGGGCCCGCGCGGGGCGGGCCGCCCGTGCCTCTTCTGGGACCAGACGCAGCAGCACAGCTACAGCAGCGCCAGCGACCCCCAGGGTCGCTGGGGGCTGGGCAAGCACAACTTCTGCCGGTGAGGGACAGGGGCGTGGTCTGCTTGAGGAGGGCCCTTTGGGGGCGGGGCCTTGCTAGGGGCGGGACTGGGTGTACTCTTGCCCGCGTGGGCCTTAGGCAGGGGCTCCGTGTGGGCGGAGCGGAGGTCTCTGCTGGACCCGTACAGGGTCTACCAGGAGGGCCTGAGGGTGGAGCCTGGGATAGGAGACAGGGCCCAGACAACGCTGGGGTCGCGACTGGGTGTTAGAACATTTTCTGACGCAAGTCCGACCTTAGGTGCTCAACTTCTGCAGAACCTCAGGTCAGGCCTGAACACACAAAGGGCCCGTACAGGCGGAGCCAGAGAGTGAGCCCTGGAGTGAGGGGAAGGGCTCTTGCCATACAGCTTATTTGAGGGGCATCATTAGCAGTGACAGAAGGTTGGGGTTTCAGAGCCACAAATGTAGTCTGGAGCACCAGAGACCGAGCTGAGAGGGAAGACACTTCTCTGCGATAGGAGTCACCACTTTTGCTTTAAAGCAGGGTTCTGAAGCAAGGCGCTTAGCCCAGGTCCATGGTGGGGTGGGGGGCGAACACTACAGATGGTCTCAGCGTCCTCATATGTGGGTCACTTCCCAGCAACAGCTGAAGACCTAAGATCCTACATCAGGACTGTTAAATGACTTCCCACTGCACTCGGAAGTCGAGGGACAGAAAGGAGAGGAGCTCTACCATACTTAGTGGCCATTTTGCAAATAGGCTGGGGTGGGGCCTAGGATTTGGGAAGGAAGGATCCCGACTACTTTCCCCCAACCCACAGGAACCCAGACGGTGATGTGCAGCCGTGGTGCTATGTGGCCGAGACGGAAGAGGGCATCTATTGGCGCTACTGCGACATTCCCACGTGTCACAGTGAGTGAGCCCAGCTGGACAAAGGTGGGAGCGCTGGGCTGCCTGAGTGGAATTCACTTTTGGAGGCACCAGACAGAGCCTGTCTCCTCTGCCCCATCAGTGCCAGGGTACCTGGGCTGCTTTCTGGACTCAGGGGCACCCCCTGCCCTCAGCGGCCCCAGTGGCACCTCAACGAAGCTCACGGTCCAGGTGTGCCTTCGCTTTTGCCGCATGAAAGGCTACCAGGTACAGCCCACCAGCCCAGACCAGTGACCCCTGACCTTGAACTCAGGACCCAGATCAGCTTCCAACTCTGACGCCAAACTCTGACACTGATTTCTGAACCTCCAGCCCTATTCCCTCTTCCGAGGCCGACCCCTGGCTCCCACTACCCCACCCCTACACCAGACCATGCCCTTGAGGTCACCCGGTCTATGCTCTCAGCTGGCGGGTGTGGAGGCTGGCTATGCCTGCTTCTGTGGCTCTGAAAGCGACCTGGCCCGAGGACGCCCGGCTCCGGCCACCGACTGTGACCAGATCTGCTTCGGCCACCCAGGCCAGCTGTGCGGTGGAGATGGGCGCCTGGGTATCTACGAAGGTGGGGTCTGGGTAAGGGGAGTAGTCTGGGTGGGATCCGGAGTGCAATGCTCTGCTAGGAGGGTTGAAATGTGGGAGGCCGCAGGCTGCGGGCAGGGCCTGAGAAGGGGATTGGGTCGGAGGCAGGGCCCGAAGAGGGAACTGGGCTGAACCTGGGGTCCAAGGGAGGGGTCTGGGGTTGAGAGCGGGATTTGAGCAAGGGATCAGTGTAAACCTATGGAAGCGGCCGAAGAATGCAGGTGGGCCAACTTGGGGGCCGGGCCTGGCTGGAAAGTGCGGATTTCAGCATGGTGCCATGCCCCGTGAAAATGGATCCTGCCGGTATCTGGGTTCTGACTGCCGGCTCCATCCATAGTGTCCGTGGGCTCCTGTCAGGGGAACTGGACTGCACCTCAGGGCGTGATCTACTCCCCTGACTTTCCGGACGAGTACGGGCCGGACCGAAACTGCAGCTGGGCGCTTGGCCCGCCTGGCACCGCGCTGGAGCTCACTTTTCGCCTCTTCGAGCTGGCAGACCCACGAGACCGGCTGGAGCTGCGTGACGCCGCCTCGGGCAACCTGCTCAGCGCCTTCGACGGTGCCCGCCGGCCGCCGCCCGGGCCGCTGCGCTTGCACGCCGCCGCGCTGCTACTGACCTTCCGCAGCGACGCGCGCGGCCATGCGCAGGGCTTCGCGCTCACCTACCGCGGTGAGGCCCCGCCCAGTCCCCCCTCGACCTGCTCCCCCCGCCACCTGCCTCACACCCCTCTCTGCAGGGCTGCAGAACGCCGCTGAGGACAGGGCTCCCCCAAAAGGCTCGGCACAGACCCCTGCAGCGCTCCCCGATGGTACCAACGTGAGCTGCAGCCCCGGGCCTGGGGCTCCAGAGGCTGCGATGGGGGGTGAGGCGGGCGCTCAAGACGAGAGGGAGAATGGGGAGAAGCTCCTTTGGAGCCCTGTACTTACCGCACCCGTGTGCCCGCAGCTCGGGTCCTTTCCATGGTGACGGCTGTCTCAGTGCTGCTGCTGCTGCTGCTGTCGCTGCTGCGCCTGCTGCGCCGACGGTGCGGGCGCTGGGACAGGGCCAGAGGGTGACCCCGCCGAAGCCTGATGTCTTGATGCCCCGGGGCGCGGGGGCGCTGGTGGGAACACGAGGCCCAGAAGGGGAACGGAGCTGGGAGGAATTCATGGGTTTTTGAACGACAAGGCCTTGGGTCTACACAGGGAATCGTGTGTGGGATCGCAGGCGAAACAGGAAGCTGGAGATGGGATTGTTTAAGGGTTCGGCTGACGTCTACTTTCTCTCTAGGAGCTGTCTGCTGGCTCGGGGAAAAGGTCCCCCGGCGTTGGGTCCTTCCCGCTGCTCCGGGAGAAGCTGGGCGGTATGGTACCGCCGGCCTCGAGGGATGGCCCTGCCCTGCCCCCCAGGAGACCCCCAGACTGAGGGTCTAGCTTCGAATTATCGCCCCCTGAGCACCTCCAGCCAGAGTTCCCTGCGTTCTCTCATCTCTGCTCTTTGACTGGGGACCCCAAGGGTCTTTTGGACCCTCTGACTGTGGAATGGACATCTGAGACACTATGCCACACTCTACCTTTGCCTTCCACTTTTTAAAGGGCAGCTTGCCCTCTGGTCATCTCAGATGCCAGACATTGGACAGGAAGTATCTGGTGCTATTATTGAGAACTTGGCCTCACTCTAGGTGTCCAGATGGTCGAGGCCAAAGGGCAAAAGGAATCAGCTCCCCCCCTCATAGACCTTGATTCTAGGATCTGATTTCAGGGTTCTTGGAGCCCCTCTTTGGGTGGTCCTGAACTGTGGCCTAAGCGCAATGTGAGAGATCAGCAAAAGTGGTCAAAAGACCAGCCATAGACTTGGAATAAAAGACCTATTTTGGTACTGGGTTCTGTAAATTCTTACGTGGTGGGAAGTTATGTAAAGACACTGGAGCCAAGAGTTGGGTGTGCCCATGCAAATTAAGGGTGTTCCACACAAAGAGCCGCCAGAAATGCCTAGGCAAAAGTATGGGTGGGCGGGGTCCTGGAGAAGGGAGGAGGAGGCCGGCTGTGAGTGGTGTTAAGCAGAAAGAATGCCTTCCTGGGTCCGCCTTAGTACCAACCTATGGGGGGACCGATCTTTCTCCCCTGCCCTCTCTCTTCCCCTCGGTTTCCTGCCTGTCCTGGCGGGGCCGAAGGTGTACCTTATGGGCGATAACAGAGAGACTTTGTTGGGAGTGCAAGCTCAAAGCCTGACCCAAAGGGTAGGGCCTTGCCCGAGAGCGCCAGGCGCGTCACGCACACCCGTAGAAACCTGGGTATCTTAGCGCTCGGTGCTGCGCTCTGGGGAAGCCGGGCGGGTGGAGAGATCACCCCTGGAGCGGGGGCGCCCTAGCTCCAGACCTGACCCTGTCCGAATGTTCCTGGCCGCCAGTACCTTGGACAGAGCCCGGGCTGAGGGGTAGGGCTGGGTGCTGGGCTATGTTGGGGACGGAGAGTGCCCAAGGGTGCGTTGACCTGGAGTCGCTCAGAAAGCCCGGGTATGCACTGCGGGGGGACGCGAGGTGCCGTGGTCACTCTGATAGAGCCACAGGGGAACCAGAACGTCGAGTCCCAAGTCAACAGCCACACCATGCAGACGAGGCTGGGACTGCATATATTATGCTAAAGAGGGTGAAGCCCTGAGCTGCCTCGGGGCGTGGCCTCCCTGTCAGCCGCACCCATTGGCTCTCACAGCGGCTACGTCAGGAGCCCAGAGCGCGAAAGGCAGGCGGGATGGCGGGGGCGGCCAGCTGGGGAGGAGCCTGGCGTCCCCTCCCGAGTTTGGCCGTGCCATCCTCCGGGTTGCAGAGAGACGGCTGGCCTGACTGGCCGCTGCCGCTGCCACAAGCTGTCCCTGCGGCGTGCCTGCCTTGGCCAAGCGGGCCGCACTGCGCTCCGGCGCCCAGCGCGTCTTCAGCCTCCACCCCAGCGCGGGGGCGCCAGGCTCGCGCGTGCGCAGCGCGAGAGGGTCGCTAGCCGGGACCCCACGGCAGGCGCGTGCGCGGACCGTACACTGGGCGGTGGGCGGACACCGGGATGAGCCTCCCACAGCTGCAGCCCCACTGAGGACCAGGCCCCGGACAAGAGGAGCCACGAGTCGCCCGCGCCAGGTCAGGTCATGGCGTTCCTGGCCGGGCCGCGCCTTTTGGACTGGGCCAGCTCGCCGCCGCACCTGCAGTTCAACAAGTTCGTGCTGACCGGCTACCGGCCAGCCAGCAGCGGCTCCGGCTGCCTGCGCAGCCTCTTCTACCTTCATAACGAGCTGGGAAACATCTACACGCACGGTGAGCCGCACCCTGAATCCCACACCCGCAGAAGCCCTGCCCTCTCTGGGCCGGGGGCCCAAAGGCCGAGGAATGCCCCAGCGCTCAAGTTCTGGGCTGCCTGAGCCTTGGCACGGCCAGGAGCCGCAGTGACAAAGCTACCATTGTCCCAGACGGTGCTGCCCGCTTCCACTCCCCTGGCGGGGCCCCCAGGGCAAGCGAGGGAAGCAGAGTGGGGGACCGAGTATGCTTAATCCTTCTGAGCCCCGGGGAGAAGCCTGGTGTCCAACGTCTTCGTAATCCTGGTGCCCCACGCACCCTCCCCGACCAGCACCCGTCCTAGAGATGGGTGTTTACCGGGGCAGGAAGGGACCCAGGAGGAAAAGCCAGAACCCAGCCCCTCCCCTCACAGCTGCCCTGCCGCCCCCGTCCAGGGCAGTCCAGTCTTGGGGCTCCGCTTGGTGGCAACTCCTTCCTCCCTGCCCCCCCCCCCTTCCCCGCAGGCGCTGAGCCCCTCCTCCGCGGCCCCGTCTAGCTCTGCTGACACAGCCTTGTCCGTCCTTGGCCTGCTGGCCGGCAAGAGGGGCCCTGAGCGGGCTGGGCCTAGCCTTGGTACCTGCCTCACTGGGGAACTATGGCCTGGCCAGACCCTATCGAGAGTGGGCAGCCAGGGGCCCCAACCTGCTGTGCCCACCTTTAACCCCTGTGAGGGTAATGCCAAAGTGCCAGTTGGGAGGGTAGGACACCCGGGCTGGGAGAAATGGAGCTTACCCAGGAGGTGCCTGGGGAGCAGATAAAATAAGCTCCTTTCAGCCCCTTTCCCCTGCCTGGCCTCACCCCTTTATGGAAGACAAAAAGGCTCAAAGCCTTCGTTTGTCTGGTAACTTAGGAGAGAAGAGGACATGGGGCTGGGATGAGCAAACTAAGTGGCCCCAGGATCTGGTATTATTGCCCACGTCCTGTTCAGAACTCAGCTTGAGGTCACGCCTACTTCTGGCTTCTGCTAACAAAGAGAGGCCAAGTTCCAAGTTGGGGCTCCAGCTTTCAAGGGGAGGTGATATGGCTGCAGGGGTGGGAGCAGCTTGGGAGTTAAGACTGTCCCAGCTCTTTCATGCTGGGGTCACCTAGGAGTAGGTTGTGTCCTCACTTGCAAAGTGGGGATAATGGTTTCTGCTTCCAGAACTACTGTGATCTCTGCTGAGTAAGTCAAGTTCCTGAAAGCCCAGGGCCTGACTCTGTTCCAGGTCTGGTAATAGCTGGCTAATCAGCATTGTCACGATCTTGCTTTCATCCCTCTCATGTTGTCTCTAGACTATGGACTCTCTGAGAACATGACCTGTCCTCTGTGCTAAAGCTTTGTGATGGATAACTGTCTCCTTCCCTCAGGGTTGGCCCTGCTGGGCTTCCTGGTGCTGCTGCCGATGACCATGCCCTGGGGTCAGCTGGGCAAGGATGGTTGGTTGGGGGGCACACACTGTGTGGCCTGCCTGGCACCACCTGCAGGCTCCGTGCTCTACCACCTCTTCATGTGCCACCAAGGGGGCAGCCCTGTGTACACCCGGCTCCTTGCCCTGGACATGTGTGGGGTCTGCCTCGTCAACACCCTCGGTGAGCCAAAGAATGGGGAGGGAGGCTTGAAGGATGGGAGCTGGGGGGCAACTGGGGAGGGGGAGGCAGGGCATGCTCACATGAGCCTTGGGTAGAAAGGGCAGGCAGACCCCCAGACTGATGTGCTCTCTCCTGCCTCTCTCCTCTGTGTAGGGGCCCTGCCCATCATCCACTGCACCCTGGCCTGCAGGCCCTGGTTGCGCCCGGCTGCCCTGGTGGGCTACACCATGCTGTCGGGTGTGGCTGGCTGGAGGGCCCTTACTGCCCCATCCACCAGTGCCCGGCTTCGTGCTTTCGGTTGGCAGGCTGGTGCTCGTCTCCTGGTGTTTGGGGCCCGAGGAGTGGGGCTGGGCTCTGGTGCTCCAGGTTCCCTGCCCTGCTACCTGCGCATGGATGCGCTGGCACTGCTTGGGGGGCTAGTGAATGTGGCCCGCTTGCCAGAGCGCTGGGGACCAGGTCGCTTCGACTACTGGGGCAATTCACACCAGATCATGCACCTGCTTAGTGTGGGCTCCATCCTGCAGCTGCACGCTGGCGTTGTGCCTGATCTGCTCTGGGCTGCCCACCATGCCTGCCCCCCAGACTGAACCACCACCTGCCCACCATGCCAGCCTGCCCATGGTCTTCTAGGGCCAACAACACCAGGATTCCCTCCTTATGCTGGTCTGCAAGGGGCTGGCTCCCTGGATGTTTCTCAGCTGGGAGCTCTCATCTATTCACCCATCCTTCCCTATGGATGAGCCTCTTCTACCCAAGCCTCAGAGGCTCCAGGCTTCCCACCTTGCCTTCTTCCAGGGCAATGTCTTCCTGTGCAAGCCAAAAAGAAACTGAAGAAGTTTAACCTCGGTGACCTGTGAGGGTTGGACCAGAGGGACTCTGGAGTCAAGTCTTGCCGACAGTTGGAATCTACTAGCCCAGAGCCATCACTCTACCCTGTCCATTCTCAGATCTTCAAGTAAGGTACTTTGTGGGTACCTGGATCAGCCACCAGCCCACGATTCCTGACTTCCATCTTTCAGCCCTGCATGCCAGCACTTCCAACAGCCTGAGGCTTGCCCACCCCTTCTGCCTTCTGTCCAGACTGCGAAGTGAAGGGCTTGGGCAGCAGGACTAGCCCCTCTTCCCAGGGGGCAAGAGGGCTACTGCTGTTTTCCAGGCAACTGGCATAGAGCTGTAAAGAGCTAAGTGGCTCTGGATTCAAGCCCCTTTGGACTGGAGGCCCACCCTCCACCTTGAGAGCCATGCTCTGACAACTCAACCTACCCACCAGGGATGTGCCTGCTCAGGAAATCTGTTCCACACAGCATGGGGCCCCCAACTCCAGTCTGCTGGTCTGGGGCTTTGGGCCCTGCAGTGGGGCTCAGCCTTGGCTCATGCTAGGGCCCTCAGACCCTGGGCGACATCAATAAACAGGACAGGAAGCGCTATGTTGCCATGCAAACAAACTTGGGTGCTCCCAAGATTCAGACACCTTTTATTAGACATGGCCAGGTAGAAGGGAACACTAGACCCGAGAGGGACCCAGCTTCCAGGAGGATATGGGGATAGGCTAAAAGGTTAAAAGCACCAACGCTGAGTTGGGGCTCAGGTTGGACCCAGCGAGTCCTCAAACAAGCTGAGAAGGTTCCGAGGCTCAAAGGAGGGGAAGGAGCCCTGAGGAGGCTCAGAGTCAATGTCACTTAGGTCAAGGGCATCCCTGGGCAAAAGGAAGAGAGAGAAATGACATTCAAGATCCGAAAGCTGCCCCCCCCACTCCCAACCCTGATCCTACCCACCTCAGTGTGTGCCTGCTCCGTGGGGTGGAGGTGCTCCTGGCAGCCCTGGCCAGGACGGCCTCTGGAGAGAGTGAGGGCCTGCAGGGGGTGGGTGAGACAAGCAAGCAGTTAAGGGGTGGGTAGTGCACAGAGAAGCCTTGGAAGCAGCAAGACCAACCCTATCCCTATACAGGCTCCTGCTAAACAAGCAGGAGCCACAGTCCAAGACAATGACAGTATGGTGTCCTTTGAAAAAAGCACTACCACAACTTTTAAAACCACCTGTCCACACTCAAGGGCAACCTCTGTCCCTTTTCAGAAGACAGGTTTCAACTGAGCTGGCTTTGAAGTGAACCTGTGGTAAATGAGGCTTATCTGGTACTTTATATCTGCTATAAAGTGTCCCTATGGCGACAAGGTGACATTTTTCTAAGGGTGGAGTTAATGGTTTGATCCTCCTGAGAACTGTGTGCCCCCCACCCCCTTCCTTTGCAGCACTTTCTTAATTACAGCTCTCACTTGGCCACCAGGCACCTGAGACTAAGGAATTTCTCCCAAGACAGAGGCTCACCAGGCTCTAGGGACGTTGTCTCCCTAGAAGGACAACATCTTGTCCTTGAGCACTTGGCAGACTCAACTAGGGTAGGGGCTGCTTTGCCTATCTCTCCCACTAGGAGCCATGGTCCTTACACTGCTCCCTAGTGTGGCAGCGCTTAGTGTGAAGCTGCCAGTTCTGCTATGCTCTGCACAGTGGCCATTCCACACAATGAGCTTAGAAGAAACAGCTGTATTCCAACTAAGGCTGCACCCCGCCAGCCTTGTTGCCTTGTTCCCTGGGCATAATAGGGGCCAGGTTTGCAGGGGGGGTCCCAGTTTACCACTAATCCCCATGGGACCTGGTGTGGGGTTTAGTCACACTGACAGCCTATCTTTCCCTACCACCCCTCCATCCTGAGCTCTCACTCACCCTATGCTGTCATCATCCCAGTTGCTGGAGTGGCTGCTGTCCAGGAGGAGGCTGCAGGGCGGTGAGCCAGGTGGGGTGGCCGGCAGACCCGGGGACTGCAGCCAACTGGCAGGATGAGCCAGCCCATGCCAGAGCCAGCATAGCAAGGCAAGCAGGGCCTGTGGGGACAGGGGATCAAGGAAGGCTGGGCAGACCCCAGGTCCAGGGAGCAGGGTGGAATAGTCTCACCCTTGCCAGGCTTACCTGCCACAGGGCCCACCCTCGACTCAGGGCTTCAGCAGCCATGTACCACAAGACACTCCAGGGCCGCGGCTGCCTGAGCATAGGCAGGGCCAGCAGGGCCTGGGCTGTGGCCCGCAGCTTGGGGTCAGGCTCCAGCATCATGATGAGGACAGACCGCAGGTCAGAAGACAGGCCTATCCATAGGACAGGACCATGTCAGGGGTGACTGGACCCCGAGCCCAGCAGTCTTCACTACCAGACATTCCCATCCACACAAGTCTGCCCTCCCTGTGGCACTATGTCGCCTCCCATCTTTGCCCCCCACTCACCAGCAGTGAACTCAGGGGGCAGGTAGCCCTGGCGCAGCTGTTGCCAGCCCTCCCCACCATGGGGCAGCTCCATGTTGCATGCCACTTCCAGGATGGTGAGACCCAGACTAGGGGTGGGTGAGGGACAGAGAGAGGCAGGGTTGGCCTTAGGTCACAGAGCCCCAGGCTACCCCTGAGAAGAGAGCAGCTGTCTTCCACCATGAGCCAGAGAGGTAGAGAAGGGGCTGGGGACCCTAAGAAGTCACCAAAACAGCCAATGATGAAACCATGTCATAAAGGATGGACCGAGTGCCCAGTGCAGCCCACAGGACACTGGTGAGTCCTCCTGGCGCCCCTACCAGATAGGCAGTATAGTTACTACTGTTGCTAGTGTTACTATCACGGTCCTACAGATATGGCTGGATAGACTGTTAAAGGCAGAGTAGTTGTTGCTGTCATGGGCCATGCAACCCATCACCTGGTCCATTCCCCTGTAAATGTTGTAATAGTAGTGCCTCTGGAGAGGTGGTAAGATGAGTGACTCCACTGGAGCTGATCCAGAGGGTTCCTACTTACAGAGCCTGACAGAACCCCCTCAACTAGAGGGTGAGGCCTCCATACCATCAGGGCAGCATCTCCAGCCCGAGGCCAAGTCTTTCTGACTTTGGGCTAGAATGGCATTTCCTTCCCTTTGCTGACCGCACCCAGGAAAGGCCTCCCATGTCCCAGCCCTCACCTGAACACGTCAGCCGCTGTCCCGTAGGAGCCCTGCAGCAGCTCAGGGGCCATGTAGCGGGGGTCTCCCTCCTGGGCCTCACTGGCTCCGGATGCACCCAGCTCCACCAGCAGCCCAAAGTCACCCAGCTTGCAGCGGCCCCGGGGCCCCAAAAAGATGTTGGCAGGCTTGATGTCAAGGTGGACCAGACCTTGGCTGTGCAGGTGGGCCAGAGCGAGCAGGGCGTCCCGCAGGTAGCCCCAGACCTGGGCCTCAGGCAGGCTGGTGCCCCAGGTCTCACAGTGTTGCTGCAAGCTAGGCCCGCACAGCTCCGTCTGCAAGTACAGGATGCCACCCTCCTCCCAGGCTCGCTCCAGCCGCACGCAGTGTGGGTGCTGCCCCACCTTCTCATGGCCACCAACCTCGGCCAGCTTTCGGGCCCGGTCCTTGGGGCCCCGGAATGGTGACATGGAACGCTTTACTGCATAGAGCCGGCCATCTTCCTTGGAGCGCACCTGAAAGGGAGGTGGTGCCCACAGGCAGAGTGGGAGGTGGCACAACCACTTAGCAGGGCAGGCCTCTAAATACTAACCCAGAGGGTCTCTCGGACCACTGCAGAGAAGAAAGCTGGCTACAGAATAAAACAGGCAGTGTGATCCACTGTGTAGGATATAAACGGGTTTGTCTTTATACGGTCAGCTCTAGAGGTATATAAAGAAAGTTCTGAAAGGAAGGATGTCTGCCTGAGAAGCCCAATGGTTTTCTCTGAGAAAGAGAGCTGGTCTAGAGGCCTATGTTGTTTGTACTTTTTAACAACAAAAATTTCTTCATGTAGTAATTGTGTAAGGAAAACTACCATTTTAAAGGAAATATAAATTATTGGAAAATATATTTTAAGAAAAAAATGTGGTATGGAGGGTGTAGCCTAAGTGCTTGTAGCCTGGGGGGTGGCAGAGGGCAGGGTGTGCACTGCACTTGGGGGCCTGGCTCCGGGGACCAGGCAGAGCTCTCCAAGAACCCCAGCACAGCTGGCTCCAGGGCAGGAGATGGCAGCCGGGAGCCACCACCACGAATGCCAGGCTCTGGACAAGTGGAGAGTGTGTACTGAGGAGGCCTTTGGAAGGGCCTGCATGGGGAATTATGAGAAAGCAGCCAAACCAAGCACTGAGGAGGGGAGCCTGGCAGCCCAGGAGGTGGGCTGTCAGGAGAGAAGGGGAACAGGCTGCCCAGGACACTATCCCATTCAGGCAGGGGGAGGGAGACCCAGAGAGTTGTCACTCCACTCACCTTGAAGACTTCTCCATAAGAGCCATGGCCCAGACGGCCAAGCCTCTGGAAACTCTGCTGGAAGAAGGACTCTGGCCGGTTTGGGTCATAACTGGGGCTCCGCAGGGTCTCAGAGGCTTCGCCACGGAACGACACCCTCCGAGGCTGGGGCTGGTGCCAGCCCGGGGTCCGAGGAGGGAAGAGGCGGCTGACAGGGATGCTGCCCTTGGCAGGGGGCCGGGGTGGGAGGCTTTGACTGAGCCCCCTGGGCCTCTTGAGGGAGAAGCCAGGTTCTGCATGGCGGAAGTAGGCTGGGACTGGGATGGGGGTGCCACTCAGGGGTGGCGGGGTGCCCTCTGTGGGCACAGGCATGGCCAGCACAGGAGGCTCTGAGATGTAGAGTACAGAACAGTGTGTCCACTCAGACAGCGCCTTGTCCTGAGGCCCCAGAGAGGCTATGGTAGAAAGCCACGTCTACTCCGCACACATGTTCTGCTTTAAACATGGAAGCCCTGGAGACACGAGCACCTGCTTGGGAAAAGGCAAAGGGCAAATATGTACATGGTTGCACACATTCTGCACACACAGACCTGGAGGTCATAGAAACATAAACTAAAAATCATAGGGCCATGTTCTGGAGCTCCCACAGTCCAGCAGACGTTGAGCCAAGGCAGGTTCTGGAGCCAGACCACCTGCACATACATCCCTACCTCGTCACAACTGCTGTTTGACTTTAAAATGTGCAGCCTCTTCCAAGACTGTATGGGGTACATATTCACACTCCTTTATCTCCAATTCCAAAGTAAAAAAAAAAAAAAAAAAAAAAAAAGTTTAATTCCAAAAGCTTTTTTTCTTGCTTTTTCATATTTGTGATCTAAAACTCATGTTCTACTTCCAGCTCCATGTTGTAGAGGCTAAATTCCAGCTGTGTGTAGCAGAGAGGCCAAGGCTCCCTCCTTCTGCTAGCCCCCTAGTAGGGCAGGAGCTCTGCCTTAGGTTCAGTAGACTGGGAATACTGCAGCCCAATCACTCAAGCCCCAACTCATTCCTAGGAAGGAAGTTCCACACTGAGAGAGGCAAGATGCTGCAGCCACCCTAAAAGTAGCAGTGTCACTCAGGGAGATGGGTACTGCTGTCCTTGCCCCTAGGTCTGGCGCTGCAGCTCAGAGATTCTGCCTGGGGCAGAGGCAGGTCATAATATAGAGAGCTCTAAATCTCTCCCTGCAAAAAGGATACTTTGATTAAAACAAAGTATGGGAAGTTCAAGTTCAAAGGTGCTCTCAAAATCAATGGAGGTTTGAGTGGTAAGCAAATAGGAGGAGGCTTGTGCCTCCAGCACAGCAAGCTAAACCATGGGTCAGCTAGTTTACCAGGAAGAACCAAGGAAAGTGATAGCTAAGAAGAGCCTTCCTGGGTTCAGAACCTCAAACACTGAACTCAAAAGCTACCTTTTAAAGGCCCAAATTTAATTAGATCAGTTTATGAAGCAATTAATGCCTCGGGGCAAAAACAACAGAGCAGACGGCCAGCAATTGGCCAGCAATTGGGGGAGCGTAACAGGTGGATATGATCAAGGAAAGGAGAGTAAAAGGGAGCCTCCTCTAAAACCACTGGTATCCCAGGGTGACCGTGCATATGCTCTGGGCTAGGCCCTTGGAGGAGCAATGTCAGCAGTTTCATACTGCAGAAAGAGATGTTACTACAGTGATCCAGCCAGTTAGTAAACAAATAGACAAACAAACAAATAGACAATTTAAACAAATAGACAAGTGAACAACAATCACAAGCCCCAGAAGGAGGTGAGGAACCAGTATCCACGGCTGCTAAAACATATTATCTAAAATGTCCAGTTTTGAATAAAAAAAATCACGAGATATGCAAAGCCATGGGAAAGTGAGACCCACACACAGAGAAAAAAAAACAGGCAGCAGAAACTGGCTGTAGAGGAACCAGATGTCAGATTTGACAGACAGAGACCTCAAAGTAGCTGCAATATGTTAAAAAAAAAAAAAAAAAAACTAAAGAAAACCACACTTAAAAGAAGTATGATGACATCTTACCAACTAAGGAATATCAATAATGAGATAAAAATTATTAAAAGAACCAAATACAAATTGTGGAGTTGAAAAGTGCAATAACTGAAATGAAAAAAAAAAAAAATTCACCAGAGAGGTTCAACAGTAGATTTGAACTGGTAGAAGAAATAAGTTGAAGATAGATCGATTATATCATGCAATCTGAACAAAGAGAAAAAAGAAGAAAAGGGAACAGAGCCTCAGAGAAATGTAGGATACCATTAAGTCCAACCAACATAGATAAGCATAATGAGTGCACCAGAAGGAAGAAGAGGAGTAGGAAAAATATCATTTCCAAATGTCATTTAGAAGTACATTAACCTAGCCAAGAAGGTCAATGAACTTCAGGTAGGATAAATGCAGAGATCCATACATGGGCATATTACATTAAAAGTCCTGAAAACCAAAAACAAAAAGAAAATCTTGAGAGTAGCAAGAGAAAAATTACTCATTACTTACAAGCCTCCCCACAAGACTGATTAACTGCTGACTTCTCATCAGAAACAGTGGAGGCCAGAAGGCAACAGGATGACATATTCAAAGTGCTGAGTGGGAAAAATCTAACTGTGAACTAAGATTCTTATATCTAATAAAACTATCTTTCAAAAATAAAGGCAAAATAAATACATTCCCAGATAAAGCCAGAAAGAATTCTTGTTAATAGACTATTTACAAGGAAGAGTAAAGAAAATTCTTTAGGCCGAAAGCACATGATCCCAAACAGTAATTCTAACCTACATGAAAAAACGAAGAGCACCAGTAAAGGTAATTATGTGATATAAAAGACAGTATAAATACGTGTTTCTTCTCCTTTCTTCTCTTAACTGATTTAAAAAGCAATTGTATAAAACAATACATATGTAATTGTATTATTGGGGATATAACATAGAGAAATGTAATATACTTGCAAATAACGGCACAAAGGAAGTGGGCAGGAACAAAACTATATTGGACCAGAAAATGACACCAGATGTTAACTCGAATCCACAGGAACAAACGACGAGAAATAGAAATGATAAATAAGGTCAATATGACAACCGTTATGTGTATATACTTTCTTTCCTTTTTTCCCCTCAGCTTTAATTAAAGATGACCTAAATAAATGGAAAGACATTACATGTTCATATAGATTCAAAGATTTAATATGGATAAAATGGCAATACTCTCCAAATTGATCTATATATTCAGCACAATGCCTATCAGAATCCCAGCTAGATTCTTTGCAGAAATTGACAAGCTGATCCTATAATTCATATGGAAATTCATGGATTAATGAATAGTCAGAATAGTCAAAACAATAAAAATGAAATTAGAGGACTCGCACTTCTGATTTCAAAACTTACTACAAAACTACAGAAATCAAAACAGTGTGGTACTGACATAAGAACAGACATATAAATCAATGGAATAGAATTGAGAATTCAGAAATAAACGTTCACAGTTATAGTCAATTGATTACGACAAGGGCGCCAAAACAAGTCAGTGGGAAAGAATAATCTCAACAAATGGTGCTGGGACAACTGGATATCTACATGCAAAATCTACTTAGAAAAATCTGGTCTAATCTATTTTTCCAAGTATGAATATTCATATATTTCTTGACAAAAACATTAATGAGTTTGATTACTGGATGATGTCCCAGACCCATGGGTGGTTACATATAAATGTTATAAGCACCCTATTAGCTTTCTAAAATCTGACACATTTTTTACTTCTGAAACACACCTGGCCTCAGGGGTTTGTGGACCTGTAATACTGACCTCAGGGAAGGCTCAGCCATAGGTCTGGCATGTACATTCCTCAATAAATGCTTTTATATAATAATATATAACGCTCTGAGTAGTCATTAAAAGGACACACAGTTACAATGGTCCCAGGCGTATAAGTGACCGTGTTGGGGAAGAGAAGGATGTTGTGTTGCTATAATGTTGTAATTGAAACAAAAACAAGAAAACAAAAGGGAAGACAGTTTAATTTTGAGAGGAAGCCACAGTGTATCAAAAGATGCCATACCCAACAAGGGGTGAGTAACAAACATGGAGAGGAGTCATCTGAAGTGTGCCCTTTCCATCCAGGGAAAGTGAGGGCTGAGGGAAGGTCCCATGCGGGGGCCTGTCTGGAAGCCTCACCTCACATACTGTGAGGAACTTTCCTCTGCCACTTTTACCTCAGGAATTCCAGCCCAGGGTTTCTCAAAGTGAAGAACTGAGATGTCAGAAACCCCAGGGCAGTGGTTAGAAGTACAGCCTCCAAGCCCAGTCCTGGAGCATTCGGAGTCAAAGGACATCTGCATCTTAAACAGGTGTTAAGATCATCCCAATGCCATTTACTTTCTAGCACCGCTGGCCTGGCCAAAAGGCTTTGAGGGTGGAACAGAGGTCGTAGGTGAATGAATCCAGGCTGGCCCTGAGCAGAGGTTGGGCGGGACACCTCAACTGACCACGGTCTACTGCGCTAGACTGAGTTCCTCCCGGGCAGGCCCACAGCTGATTCACCTCCGTGGGCGTGGGAAAACCCTGGCGAACAGATTTGAGTAGATCATCTGTCACGGGGGAGGGGCTGAAGATGGAACGTGGGTGGGGCTTTTCCCGGGGAGGGACAAGTAACCAGGAGGGGGGCAAGTGGCTAGGGGAAGAGGCTCCCAGATGAAAGGGGACAGGGAGGCTGGGGAAGGACAGAACAGCAGGGGCAGTCACTCCCAGCGGCTAAACGGGAAGTGGGCGGGGCCGCCGGGGGCAGGGCTGGCCCAGAATGGGGTTAGCAGAAGGGCAAGGCGGGACCCAGGCCAACGGTGGGGGGCTGTCGAAAGCGGATGAAGGAGGAGGTTGGAGTGGGGAGTGGGTGAGGCTGATCCGAGGAGGGGGATCTCAGGGAGCAAGGGGCTGCGGGGAAGGAGGAGAATGGGAGGGAGCGCGGTGTGGCTTGAGAACCCTCAGGGCTGGGGCTGGGCTCACCTGGGGCGGGTGGGCGGGGCGCAACTCCGTGAGGTCCCAGATTCCGGGTTGGCATAGGCCACGGGAGTCCTCGGGGCGGTCAGGAGGGCCGGGGTCTTCGGTCGACAGCTCTCTACGCCAAGGCAAAATGATTCTCTCCAGGGGGAACGGCCCGTGAACGCGCGCGGAGCTAACTCGCGCCAAAAATTCCAAACCGGCCTCGAGGCCCCGCCCAAGAATGCCTTATCCCCGCCCCCTCCTCGATGCAGCCCATCAGGGGCGCCCAGCCTTCTGGGGCTCCGCCCGCCACGTCCTGGCGTGCGCGTTGCCAACCCCGCCCCTCAGGCTCCTCGGGCCGTATGCTCTCATTGGACAGGCGCTCTTTTTCCTGGCGCCGGCCTGGGGCGGGTTTGGCTAAGCTGTGCGTCCTTGAGGCTTTGAGATGCGGCGCCAAGTCTCAGGCGATCTTTGGGCCCCTCCGGCCTGGTTCCCCCCGACACCCACTGACCTCTAGACCCTGGTCCTGTCACCCACCGCCCTCGCTGTACGGGCTTAGTTTTCGCATCTGTAAAAGGAGCGTTCACTACGTTTTGCCTCAGAGGTGTAGCCCCAGGAGGCAGTCAGCTCAGGGCAGGAAAGGAAGTCCTTGCGATCTCTGGGGTCCCAAAGGAGTGGAGTTTCCCGGGCTCGCTGGCTGCCCCTTCACACGTGCCGTGCCCCACACGGGGGATGCGATGGGGATACCTGACCTTCCTCCGATCCCGCGACCCGTGGAACGAGCTACTTCGGGAACCAGAAAAGCCGCCTCTTTTAGGAAGCCCTTCCAGATAACCAGACAGGATCCTCCCTGCCACCAGGCCTCAGCCACCTCCGAGGCAGCCCTTCCCATTCTTTGGCTGAATGACCCTTCCTGGCTGAACGACCTTGGGAATGCACCTGGGCCTTTCTGAGCTTCGAATTAGTCTCCTCTCCTGTAAAAATTGAACTAATGAAGCTTTCCTCATAGAGCTGGATATTCAAATGGAATGATCCCCTTAAAGTTCTTAGGGACAGAGCAAGCGCTGATTTCTAACATTAGTGCAGCTGGGGTTGCTCCTTCAGGATGAAGGGGAGTCCTGCTTTCAAGACACCATCCCTAGATTGCTTGGCACCTCATCACATTCTTCCTCTCTTCATTTTTGTATTGTGCTTATCTCTATCTGAAATTCTATCCTCTATTTATTGGTTTACTTGTTGACCAACCCCTCCCCCAAAGTCTCTGAAAGGTCGTGGACAGCAGACTCCCAACCCATTGCAGTGTTTGTCCTTCAAGGAGCACTCTCCAGTGCATGGACCAGCCTGGCATCCCAGGTTAGATGCAGAGCTTCTCTGAGGGCTGCAGCAACAACCCCGCCCCGCCCCCCAACCACCACCACCACCATGCACCCTTTACATTAGCATCTCTGGCAGCCACAGCCCCTATGACTCAGGCTGGGTCTTTATTAAAGACCCCGTGCTTGTCCCCAGGAGGTCTGGGAAGTAGGTAGGCTCCTCTCCAGCTGTCATCCCCAACGTCAACCCCATATCCAGGAGTCCTGGACTCAGACCTGTTTCCAAGTGCTCATTCTTGAAAGTCTAATTCACAGTGACTTTACATATTTTTTAAATTCAAAAACATCCTTCCAACAGACATTTCACTGTGTGGAAGGGATATAATGTAAAGTACGGATAGCAGATAAGAGCATGGGCCACAGAATGGAGAATTAGGGCCCCTCTGTCACACAGAAGCTGTGCAATCATGGACAATTCTCTATGCCTCTGGGATTGTTTCCACATTTGTCAAATGGGGTAATAATAATAATAATTTTTACCTCCTGGGGGGAGGGGCCATGAGCATTAAATGAGAAAATGAATACGAAGTGCTTAGTACAGGGCCTAGCACACAGAAGGAGCTTACTCATTGTTTAATGAGTAAACAGTAACACCCCTTCATTCGCATAGTGTTTTGTGGTTTTCAAAGCTGCCACCTAGGCCAAAAGGAGGACCCTGGAGGAGAGGGGCCAGGACTCCCGCCCCCACCCTGGCGTCACGCGGACAGAGACGCGGGCCGACAGGATTCAACCAAAGGGCTCGGCTGGGGCTCGGTTCAGCAGGAAGCCCCCAACCCCAGCTCAGGTGCAGGATTCCCAGGGTCTGGCCTCACATCCAGGTGAGAGCTGGCTTAAGACGCGCACGCCCCCTTGTGTGCCGTCGCGGCAATAGCACCGCGGACCCACCCAGGCTTTCTCCAAGAAGTCCCTCTAGGGATGGGTCTGGTCTACAAAACAGGATAACGCGAAGTAAGAAAGGCAAGGAAATGGCAGCCACAAGCACAAAAATGGCTACCCTAGCAGGAAAGAGGAGATTGTGATTGGTGCTTCGGAGGAGCTAGCCATGTTCTATTTCTTGACCTTGGGGTCAGCCGCATAGGTGTTTTCTTTAATAGGTATTTATATATTTTACATTTGTCTTATGCACACTTCAGAATGTATGCCATACTTCACACTGGCATAGGTTTAATAAACTGACAAGTGAGTGGGGAGAGGGAGTTAACAGAAGTCAGGTTTGCACAGTGCTAAGTGCCCCAGGGGTGCTTGGGAAGATGTCTGAGAGGTGCCTTGCCAGCAATTGGGCTGAAAAACTGCCAGATAGAGGGATAAGGGGGTGACCTGAGGAACCCTTAACATAGCTTGGGAGTCAGAAGGTGTCTGCCCTGAAGGCGCCTGGTCGCCCCTCCAGCTGTCCGCCCTTAATTTCCACCCTGGCAGGTGCTACTACCATGAGCAGCTGGCTTGGAGTCTGTTGACACAGGCTGTGCCATTTTAAGCGATGTGCTTCCTGGGCCTCTGTCTTGTTCTTTTAACACCCCAGCTGTCACCATGCCCTTGGCTTCTAGCTCTAGCCCTCAAAGTTGTTCCTCTTGCTAGAGTCTGGGTCATGTCCCCTTATTCCTGGGAGCAAAGGGTAGCCCCAGCCCAGGCTCCATCAGGGGTTCTCTCAGCCCCCAAGTAGTCCATGTGCTCTCAGGCCCAACCTGCCTTGGTGGGGCTGAGGTGAGCTGAGGTGACCAATTGTGCTGGAGGTTGAAGTGGCAGCAATGCCAGGGCTCTGGGTGCCCAACTGGGCCTGAGCAGCATAAAGCTGGCCCAAGGCCCCTGGCTGGCGGGATGGATGGCAGGCATTTTTCACAGGCCCATGCCAGTACCCAGGCAGCCTGGCATTGGTGGTGGTACTGGCATTCCCTCTGCCAGTGGCCAAGCAGGCACCCAGCCTGTACCTCCTGCATGGCCCCTCTTGGTCTTCCTGCCTGTCTCCTCCTGCGTCAAGCTTCCCTGGCATCCCGAGGGGTAAGCTGAGTATCTGTGTGTCTGAGTCTGTGTTGGTGGGCCCTCAGCTTTCCCAGGTCTGAAGCAGACACCTTGGGTCCAGACTAGCATAGGGAAGGCAAAGACAGCAGTGTAGCGTCTGGGGTAACTGGGCCTGTTGCTGCCCACAAATGCATGGAGTATCAGAGAGTAGAAGACTATGGACTCAGGGGCCCCAATAGACTTTGCTTCAAACCCCAGCCCCACTGCTTAGGAGGTGTACGGTTTGGGCCAGCTCCCTTCTCTTCTCTGCCTCTGCTTCCCCATCTGTAAAACAGGGTATGAAGTAGCTTCCTCAATATCTCTGACATGGTGGCACTATTAGTATCATCATTTTAGAGGAGAGAAAACAAACTTGGGGAGGCGAGATTCCTGCTCAAGCTCCCCAGCTAGATAGAGCAGGTACTCGAATCCAGCATCCAGCCTACTAACCATGAGGCCACTCAGCTGCCCTCCATGAGGAGACCAGGGAGCCAGTGCCTGCTGCCATGAGGAGGAGCAGGTAGCCTGGCAGAAAAGCCTTCCCCAGGGAGCCTGAGTAGATTGTCCCAGATGTTTGGGGCTCTCATGGGTGGTTGGAGCCAGGGGCCACCCCTGAGCCACACCCAGCATCCAGTGAAAAGTCCAGCCTCCAAGACTCCGGGTCACGGCTCTGTATTGGTTAGGGCAGGAAGTAGGCATGTGGGGTGTTGGGACAGAGCACTAGATTTAGGGGACCAAGCAGGAGCCTCATGCAAAGGTGGGTCTGGAGGGGGAGGTGGGTGCCATGGTGTGTGTGTTGTGTGCTCAGGTGAGCATGATCACTGGCTGTGGGCCCTCACGTGTGGGGAAAGAACACAGCAGGGTTGCAGCTCGGGGGTAGGTGGGAGGGGAGGCACAGGCACAGCTCAGTGCTGAGAGGACTACAGGTGAGGGGTACCTGGGAAAAGCCCTAAAATTCACTGGTGGTTAGACCCATCCCTATAGGTGTTGTGAGCTCAGAGGCCTTAGACAAATGCAACACCACCCCCTGCTGCCCATTCCTTACTGTAGCCACTCTCTAGGCCCCCGCCCTTCCAGGCTGCCTGGTTTGGCAGGCTGGACTCCTTAGCCGCAGATGCCAGGAGGGTCTGGCCGGGGAGGGGGCAGGCCAGCAAAAAGACAGGGCGTGGGGATTTTGGACTAAGACCCAGGAGGCCTGAATCACTGCTGTCCCAAGCCAGCCCGGTGGGGTACACAGACTCACTGGAGGAGGTGATGGCTGGTATCCAGACCCCCAACTCCTGGCATTTCCCAGGCCTGCCTCTTCTGTCTTCCATATTTGGCTCCCCACCAAGCCCCCTGTGCCTGGCCTGGCTCCACTGCGCCGCCCACTATGAATGGAGAGCAGTTACTAGCCTCCCAGGCACACTTCTTGCAATCCTGCCTCCACCATACCCTGAGCAGTCACCCCTGAGAATCTGTCTCCCAAAACTAAAGTGAGTGCTGCTGAAGTTCAGCAGAAATGGGGGTGAAGCTGGTGGGCCCTGCAGCAGGTGGGCCTTGACTAAACCTTCAAGAAACAACGAGGACCCTTAAGCAATCCGAGCATGGGATGACCCATCTCTGTGGTCACTATCCCTCAGAGAAGGGAGGCTTCAGGCCCACTCTTGCAAGCCTTAGATGGGGACAAAGGGCCATCTCCTGGTGGTGTACCTGTGGTCTTAAGCGTTAGATGGGATAATAGCCTCTCTTCTTGTGGGCAAGTATACCTGTCAGTTACAATGTACTACAGTGTCACCTCACCACAGGCCTTTGTAACACTGTGATCTCTACCTCCTGCTCTCTCTCTCCATGTAACACAGTAACTCATTCTGTGCCTCCCCTACCAGCCATGCCCACATTTCTGGGCCTGGGTGCTCTCCCCACTCCATGCTTACTTACCCCTAGTGCCAGGGCCCCTATCCCTGACAGGGTGGAGAAGCCTGGGGGCAAGATGGGGGCCTATTCCGTCTGTCAGCACCCATGATGGATGAGAGGGTGGATTCCTGCTGCAGAGGGAGGTAGGGGGTGGCCCCCTGGGTCTGCCAGCAGAACCTCTGCCACTCACAGCTGGCAGACTTGGGTGAGGGCCCCCACCCCGCAAGGGTGTTTAAAGGCTCTAATGCTGTGTGCCTTCCCACTCTGCTAGGCATCATGGGCGCCTGGCTCTTCCCCACGGCCCTTTTCCTGCTCTGCCTGACTTCTGAAAGCCTGCAAGGCGGTGAGGGCGGGAGATGGGCGGCTGCAGGGTCTAGGCAGCTGAGGTTGGGGCTGGGGATTTAAGTAGAGGATTGGGTCAGAGTCCGGGGCTCTGAGGAGAGGGAGGATTGGATATGTGAAGTCTTGGCTGGCTAGGGTTTTGGGAAGCTAGAGATAGATGCCTCGGTCTTGCCTCTCTCTGTCTCTGGGGTCCCCACCTGAGTCAATACTGCCCTGTTCCCCAGGGCTGCTTCTGTTGTCTCCTGGCCTAGGGAAAGGTGAGTGGACCCTCCTGGTATAGGGTCCAGGAAGAGGACCTGGTCTCTCCACCCAGGAGTCTGGGAGCTCTCTGGGGAGAGCCCCAAATGTTTCCCAGCTCTGGAATCCAGATATGGGGCCCAGAGGAGCACAGGGTCCCTCCCTGTCTTCCTGATAGGTGTTCTTGTCTATGGTCAGCTTAAGTGTGGGGAGCACAGACCCACGCCCTTAGAATAAAATAAGATGGGGCAGAATCTCAACTCTGGACATGGGAATATTAGGGCCTGAGGAGGAGCCTGGAGCTGGATCTTCAGTGGGGGGTTTGAATTGTGACAAGCAAGGGGAAGGACATCCCTGGAAGCAAGAGTGTCAAAGATCTGGATGTGGGACAGGAAAGGAAGAGAGAAGGGTGGAGCAGGGGAAGGCAGGGAGTGTCTTCACTCTAGGGACCTGGGGGGTCTTCAGAGTGGGAGAAGGGGCTCCTTCCTGAGACCCTATCTAAGCTACTGGAGAAAATGATTGAGGAGAGGAAGGAAGATGAGATTTCCAGGAAGGGAAGGGTCCAAAAACCCTCCAAAGTAAGAATGGAGGGGAGAAATGCACACACCCTTGAGGAGAGGAGGTGAGAGACCTGCCCATGGGGTCACAGACCAGACACTCTCGTCTGGAACCTCTGCCACCAGTCCGCTCACCTGGTTCTGTTCTCACCCCTCCCGTGACCAGAGTGGAAACTGAGCCCCAGAGAGGGAGGTGCACTCTTACTCCGCAGAGTGATAGGGGTGGGGCATCCATATTTGGCCCTCTTTGCCCCTTCCTAAGTCACTCCTCTTCTCCCTGACCCCACAGGCATAGGGAGTCCAAATGGTTACAGATCAGGTAAAGCTGGCAGGGTGGGGGCAGCTCTGTGTCCTCCAAATGAGGGTAGGGCACCCTAGTTCCTAGTCCCTCCTGCCCCCACCACTCAACATCTCATTTTGCCCCTCAGGCTACAGCCCCCCCAGTGGCCTGGGAGCAGGTAAGGGGTGGGCAAATGGGATTTGTGGGTTGGGGTGGGCAGCCGTCTCAGAAACATGTGGGAACAGCGCTGACACTCCCTGGGCAGAGAAGCCCATGTTTGACCGCTTCCAGCAGGCCTCTTTTCCCTCTTGCACATACTTCTTCTCACCTCCAGGAATACATCAAGATAGTTCTGGTGTCATCTCACCTGAGTACCCTGCCCTGGGTATCCCCCAACTCTTTATTGTCCCTAATTGTTCCTCATGTTATCCCACTAAGCCCAGCTCCAGGGTGGGCAAGCCTGGCTCACTGAATGTCCCCTAGGCCAGCTAGGAGCAGGCTTGGGAGGTGGCATCCTAGGTCCCTGAAGCCAGGTAAGCCCTGCCTAGTCCGAGCTCACTGCCACCTTCTCTCTCCCTCCTTCCCTCTCTCTCTCTCTCTCTCTCTCTCTCTCTCTCTCTCTCTCTCTCTCTCTCCTCCCTCCCCCTCCCTCCTTCTCAATCTCTGCCTCCCCATCTTACTCTCATATCCCTCACCTCTATCTGTTCCCCAGGATTTGGGAACAGGAATGGCCTGGGAGCCCAGCCAGGGAGAGTACTGGGGTCTGGGCTGGTCTTCTCTCTGCCTCCTTCCCAGGCCTCGGAGGGGAGGGGCAGGATTAGTGAATGATTGGGGGTAGGGTAGAGGGGGCAGATTGAAAGTCTTCAGGTTTGCTATTTCTAGCTGGGTCCAAGGGTTCTGCACACCCACCAACCTCACCAGTTCATCCCTCCCTTTCCCCACAGGCTCTCCAACTCAGAATGGCTATGGAACAGGTAGAGTAACATTGGAGATGGGGAGTACTGGAGACAAGGTTCTAGGAGCATCCCTGAAATGGGGCCTTCTGAGATTCTCACTTGACCCCCATCTCTTTCTCAGGCATTGGAGGGGGTGTGAAACCCTATAAGCCAGGTGAGCCCCCACCCCGCCTTCTCCCGCCATCTCTATGTCCTGGACTCAATTCCTTCCTCCTTGACCCCTTCCTGCCCTGTCTCCCCAGGGTTTGGGAATGGGAACGGGCTCAGAGCAGGGGCCTTCCCAGGTGCAGCAGCCCATCCAGGTGAGGCGGGGGAAGAGAGCCAGCTATGACATGTGAGGATAGGGCTGGGTCAGCATTGTTGGGAGGGGCTTCTCCTAGGCTCCTCCAGGGCAGGACTGGTAGAGGGAAGGACCTGATGTCTGGTTTGGATATGGGAGAACAGAATACCCCTGCTTCATCTCCCATCTCAGCTGGGACCTCAAATGCCCCCTGCCTCACCCCTCAGTTCAACATGGCTATGGAGCCCCAGGAAGAGGCTGAGTCCCTGGGGTTACCTTATCTACTGCATCTCTCTCCCCAGGCTTTGGAAGGGGTGTGAAATCCAGCAAGCCAGGTGAGAACCAGCTCTCTCTGCTGGCCCCTCTGTCCACCTCGCCATCTGGCTGGCTCCGTTTGAAGCCCCCTCTTCTTCCTTATTCTTCCCTCTGGCTCTGTCTCTCTAGGATATGGAAATGGGCTGGGAGCCAGTGCTTTCCCTAGCCTTGGAGCCCAGCCAGGTGAGGACAACTGGAGTACCACCCTGAGGTTCAGAACGAAAGAAGATTGGGGGCAGAGCTGGGATCAGGGAGCCAATAGGGAAGAGAGCTGGGTTCTTGGGGGTGGGGGACAAGGGGGCTTAGCCTCTCTGTCTCTCCCCAGGTCTGGGAGCAGGAATGAAACCTCCAAAGCTGGGTGAGTGAAGAGCCAGCCCATCCCATCCTAGCACGTTCCCTGCCCATTTCCATCCCCTGAAACCTGCCCACTCCAGGGCTTACAGCCCCTCCCCCCACCTCTGTGTCCTCAGGATTTGGGAGCAGAAATGGTTTAGGAGTCAGTACTTTTCCAGGGGCAGGAGCCCTGCCAGGTGAGGGTGGCTGGGGCAGGGACTGCAGGGAAGGGCGGGCAAGGGAGGGGGGTCAGATCAGGACTGAATTGAGGGGGAGGGCTGCTCGGGGTCAGTGTCAACCTC
This sequence comes from Rousettus aegyptiacus, assembly GCF_014176215.1. Taxonomy (NCBI): domain Eukaryota; kingdom Metazoa; phylum Chordata; class Mammalia; order Chiroptera; family Pteropodidae; genus Rousettus; species Rousettus aegyptiacus. The sequence goes on along the minus strand of NW_023416311.1, from coordinate 14,532,928 downwards.
CCTCTCTCTCTCCTTGGGCCTTGTAGGGGGAATGAAATCTCAGAAGCCAGGTGAGAGGAGAGCCTCACCCTCTTGCACTGTGTTGCTCTCCCAGGGACTGCTCCCTTCATTGGGCTGCTTCGGCCACTCCTACGGCTAAAGCTGTGGTCTTAGGGAGGATCTTCCAGACTTCCAGGCACTTCTCATGCCCCTGAGAACTGTTCGGGGTGGGGGTGAGGGGTGGGGGGGCACACAGAGCTCCTGAGGTGAGAACAGCACAGGAGGTTGGAGCCCACAGTGGCTCAGCTCCAGCCTCTGCCCTACTTCTCTCCACAGGCCTTGTGGCTCAGAATGGTGGCCAGGGACCAGGTAGGGAGGAGGATGAGAACTGGAGGCATATGCTTGGGTTTGGTGGCTCAAGAGAGATCCAGGCTCCTTCATCTGGTCCCTGTCTCTTTCTCAGGAATTGGAGGGGGTGTAAAACCTCAAAAGCCAGGTGAGTCCAACCTATCCCTGTGTCTCTGTCTTCTTCTATCCATTCCTATCTACACCCTGCTACTTAGCTTGCCCTTACTCCTTCCTGCTCTGACCACCAGGATTCGACAACAGGAATGGGATGGGAGCCAGAGTCTTCCCAAAAGTTGGAGCCCAGACAGGTGAGGACACCGGGCCAAACTGGGGTTCAAGAAAGGAGGGAGGGGTAGGAGCAAGGGGATCGGAAGGGCAGAAAATTGATTTAAATGCGCAGAATAGGAGTGGGGCGGGGTCTGTACCTGGCTCAGTGGCAATTGGTCTTTCCCCAGGCTTGGGAGGTGGCATGAAACCACAGAAACCAGGTGAGCCAGAGACCCTGCCCTCCAGTCTCCCATCTTGACTCAATCCCCACCCATCCCTATTCTGTCCCCCACCAAGTTCTCCCAAACCCCCTCCTCACACTGTCGTTCCTTTCTAGCACGTGACATTGACAATGACCTGGGGGCCCAACTGGGGAAGGAGTCTCATAGAAAGAGGCCAAAGTCCCAGGCAACCCTGAACCCTAGTTCCTAGCAGAGGGGCTCTGAGGGCCTCATTCATTTCACTTGCCCTAAGCTAGGCCTCAACTCGTCACTGCAGACACCATGCTAGTCAATCTTGACCTGGCCAACTATTCACTGGGTTCAGCCCAGAAGCCAGAAGCACACAAGCCCAGTGTCATTGAGAACTGTGGTCAGGGCTCACGAGCGGGGTAGGGGGACCCATGGGAGAGAGAAAGCAAGAAGGCGGAGTCTGAGGTTGGAAGGGGGCTGGAGATTTGGGGACATGCCCTTGATGTTTCCAGGGCTGGACTCACTGGTGGCCATTGTGGGGGCAGGAAGAAGCAGTGCGAGTTAGACTACTGGAAGTCTCATGGGCCAGAAATAGGGCAACTGTGGGGATGGGCCTGGGGCTGCCATTCCTCACTGCCTCGGTCTTTCCAGCCCCTTTCCTGTCACAGGTCCCCACAGTCACCTCCCTACCTTGGAATCTAACCAGGCTGAACGGAGGGATATGCGAAGGGAGGGCAGGGATAGTGGGGCAGGGCGGGAGAGCCTGGGGGGCATTTCCACTTCAGCACCACCCAACTTTCTTGTGTCACCCCCCAAACAGGTCTTGCAGCACAGAATGGCTTTGGACCAGGTAGAGAGGGGATGGCTGGAGTACAAGGGCAGAAGCTGGGAGCCTGCAGCTGATTTTCTGGGGCAGGCCCAGAGAAAGGGGTTTTTAAGTCCCTCACCTGCTCATCTCTTCCCCAGGCTATGGAGGGGTCAGAAAACCCCAGAAGCCAGGTGAGCTCCACTCTGTCTAGTATCTTCTTATCTGTCTGTTCCCTCCAAGTCCCTGATCTCTCCTTACTCCCTCCTGCCCTGTCTCCCCAGGATTTGGGAATGGGAACGGGCCAGGAGCTGGGGCCTTCCTGGGAGCAGAACCCCAGCCAGGTGAGGCCCTGGAGCTCAGGAGCATGGGGGTCACTGAGGGATAGCTTCTATGTGGACCTGAGGAAGAGCCAGGTGGCCTCACGGACTTACGGACAGCTGCCTTCTCTTCCCCAGGTCTTGGAGGACTAAAACCTCAGAAGCCAGATGAGACACCACCCCCCGACACACCCCTGCTTCTCCTACATAGTGTCCCAAAAGAAACATTCATTCAACAAGTATCTAGGGGCCAGCCAGGTGCTAGAGACAGGCTCTTCCAGAGCCTGTGGCATACGGACAGGCAGAGGCAAACAGTATGGGAGCGTGAATGCAACACATGGCCAGGCTGCCCACTAGAGGGCGTGGCCCACTGAAAAATGAGGACCAGGAACGGCACAGGATGTGGAAACAGCTGGGAAGCCCCAGGGTTGGGGCCAGGGGGTGCTAATGTTAATAGCATGTAGCTGGTGAGGGAAAGGGGCACCAAGGAGTCCGCCTTCATGGCTGCTTGACATGGCTGCTGACAGTGACACGCAACTAGGTGGGACTCAGGCAGCTAGGTATGGCGTTCAGGCTCTAGTGGGTAAGGACCCAGCTGGGTGGGGTGGGGTGGGGGTGGGTTTAGAGCTAAAAGGGACAGGCTTTGGGTGGAGCCTCGGAGAGAGGTCAGTATCCACAGCCCCTCTCTCCTTGCGCCAGGTCCTGCAGCTCAAAATGGCTATAGACCAGGTAGGGGCAGCCTGGGTTCTGGGGAGGTGCAGGAATGGAGCCCAGTTTCCTTACCTGCTCTCTGACTCTCCACCAGGCTTTGGAGCGAGTGTGAAACCCCAGAAGCCAGGTGAGCCTCATGCTTGCCTTTGTCTCTCCACCTACCCCAAATCCTGAGCTCCTCTCCTGTCATTCATACCTGCACCTTGATCTGTCCCTCCCCTGCAGGATTCAGGAATGGCAATGGGCTGGGAGCCCAGCCAGGTGAGAGTGGGTGTCCTCTCCTCCCTCCCTCCCAGGCCTTGGAGAGGCAGGATTGGTGAATAATTAAGGGGGAGCTGGGAAGAAACCTCTAGGAATCTAGATTTCTGGCTTGGTCCAAGAGAGGGGACCTTCACTTCTGTGTTAGTGCAAACATCAATCCCTCCAGCTTACTCTCCCTATCCCCACAGGCCTAGCAACCCAGAATGGATATGGAGCAGGTAGGAGCAGAGCAGGGAAGGGTATGGAGAGGCTCTAGAAGGGGGCTCCTGAGTTCCTCACCTGTTCCCAAATCTCCTCCAGGCCTTGGGAGGGTCATGAAGCCCCAGAAGCCAGGTGAGTCCTGCTGCGATCTTGTCTGTAGCCTTATCCCCCCTGAAGCCAGAGTACTTCCTACTCATGCCTCCCTGTCTCTTTCCAGAATCTGGAAACTGCTGGGCCTTCTCTGAGGCAGGAGCCCAGGCTTCTTAGAGGGAGAGGGAAGGGTTAGGGGCTGGAGCAGTGGGCCAGTGGGGAGGAGAGCTGGGTGCCCAGCAATGGGAAGGTAGAGGGTTGACCTGGGTGGGGGTGTGAAACCTCAGAAGTCAGGTGAGAAAGGAGACCTCCCTCATACTCCTGCCTTGTCACTGAGGCTGCCAGACTCTGTCCTGTCTTTTGAACCCCTCCATTCACTGCCCTTCATGGCCATCCCCGTTTTTCGTCCCCAGAATTTGGTAATGGAATCGGACTGGGAGCCCAACCAGGTGAGGACAGCTGGGCCTGGTTCCTTAGGGGTTAGGAGGGAGAAAAGAAGCAAGAGCTGGGGAGCCCTGGGGACCAGGAGGACAGAGGCTTAGGGCCTGGGGAATCAGGAGAGACCTATCAGCCTTTCTGCCTTGCCAGGCCGAGGAGGGAGTGTAAAACTCCTGGGCCAGATGTTTCCCTCCTCATCTCTCTCAGGCCTCTCTGTCACCACCTCCCTCAACATTCAGTATATTGAGCTTGGTCCGTGCATGGCTGTGTGGAAGTGGGGCGCTACCCTTTTCAGGAGTGAAGAGGCACCAAGGACCATAGGGAAAGCAGTGGGAGGCAAGACCAAGGGACCCCCAGCACTGGCCTCAGCCCCATCCATGGCCAGCTTTATTATTCCCTTGCCTTCTCCCCACAGGCCCTGCAGCTCAAAATGGCTATGGACCAGGTAGGGGTTGGCCAGGGTTCTGGGGAGGTTTGGGGATGGGGCCTGGGCCCCTCACCTGCCACCTGTCTTTCCACCAGGTTTCGGAGTGGGTGTGAAACCCCAGAAGCCAGGTGAGCCTCATTCCTGACTGTCTCTCCACCTCCCCAAAACCTAGAGCTCTCCACTCCTTGTTCACAGCCCATTTTGATATATCACCCCCCAGCATTCAAGAATGGGAATAGGCTGGGAACCCAGCTAGGTGAGACTGGTGGGGTCTGGGGAGGGGGTCCACAACTGGGTGTCCTCTCCTGCCTTCTTCCAGGCCTTAGAGGGGCAGGACTGGTGAACGATTAAGAGGGGCCGAGGGAGAGCAGCCTGTAGGACTCCCGGTTCAGGCTTGGTTCTGAATAGGGGACCATGGACCAGCCCTGCATTCAACCTTAGCCAGAGTCTCAAAACCCCTGCTCACCCCTCCTACTCTCACCAGTTCCCCAGCTCAGAACAGTTACAGAGCAGTTACCGAGGGGGGTGAAAGAATCAGGGCACTGGGAGAGAAGAAAGTAGGGGGCTTTGGGGGTGGTTCACCAAGACCCTGTTCTGTGGGTCCTTTCATGGGCTCCTCTTATACTTGGAGAGCATGGTGTTGATGATTAAATGGAGGTGGCATGAGGCAGAGAAGGCCCCAAGATTTCTGGGGCTAAGCTGGGAGAAAAGGCAGCCCAGCTCCCCGCATCCTTTTGCCTCTCTCTCTCCTGTCCTCACAGGCCCTGAAGTTCCCATCAGCCATGGACCAGGTAATGAAGTGGGCAGGTAGTGGAGTGGGCAGGTGGTAGAGTGGGTGCTGGGGGCCAGATGCCAGGTTCTGGAGGAGAGGCCTAGTGCATGGGTAATGGGTCCCTCACCTGCTCCCATCTCTTCTCCAGATGTTGGTGAGGGCATGAAGCCTCAAAAGCTAGGTAAACCCTTTCTTTCTCACTCTACTGTGATATCATGATTTATAAGAAATATATATTTATTCCTCCAAAGGGGCCCAGCCAGATGAGGGAGGCAGGACAGGCATGAAGTTCTGGTGGGGAGGGCAAGAGGGAGTACAGGGCCCATGTTGCAAAGAGTTGGGTCCTGGGGGAAAAAAACGGGCAGAGTGAGGTCCACTTGTCACTCAATCTCTGTCTCTCCCTAGGCCTGGGAGGGGGCGTGAGCCCTCCAAAGCCAGGTGAGCCCATCCCCACCCTCTCCTGCCTCCCCCAGAAATATCCTCCACCCCAGCCCCTGCCCTCATTCCTGCTCTTCCTCCTAGGATACATGCCAGGGAACGGGCTTCTACCAGGTGAGTGCAGTGGGGACCTCAGTAAAGAGGAGACAGGGCTCACTCCTAGGGATGGGCTGGTCCCCGCTGGAGCTATCTTTGTTTCTCCTGCAGGTCTGGGAGGGGGTGTGAAACCTCAGAAGCCAGGCAAGCGAGAGCTCCCCCCATCTCTGTCCTATACCTTCTCCTGCCTCTCCTTCTAGAACCCACCCCCCAAACCCTGCCCCAAATACTGCCCCTCATGTTCCTACTTTTTCTTTCCAGGATTTGGCAATGGAAATGGGCTAGGGGCCCAGCCAGGTGAGGTCGAAGGGACTGGGGGATGCGCAGGAGGGAGGTGGGAAGAATGTCACTGGAAGGCAGAGGGGCTAGGTGGGCAAACGGCAGGAACTATGTCAGATGTCTGGGTCACCTGGTCCCCAGGGCAGGTTGTAACCCATAGGAACTGGACTTTTTCTGGCCTGGCCAATGTGCCGTTTTGGAAGCTGTGCCTGCCCTAGAAACCACTGCAGGCTGATGGCTTGACCAGGCCAAGGCCAGGAAGGCAGCCTTGGGTAGGTGCTGGCCTGGGGTCACTGCCTTCTCCTTTCTTCTTCCTTCCTCTCCCATCTAGGTCCCTGCAATGGGAGGGTTTCTCCATTGCTTCTCCCCAGACTTTCCACTCCAGGGGTCCCTTCCGATAGAGCAGGTGGCTGGGACCTTAAATTCCAGCCCCCTCCCCCATTGCAGAATGGCAAGTTCCCAGGTCAGTGTGAAGTGGGGGGCACGGGGCAGGATGTACCTGGTCCCAGGAGGGGCTGGGCCCGGGTTGGCTGCTCAGAAGCCCCCATGCCCATTCTCTAACTGAGATTGAGCCTTGTCACCATGAGCCAGCTGAGGAAAAGCCTGGACTCTGGCCCTGAGACCCCATGTGACTCCCAATATAGCAGCTCCCCCAGCCCCCAACCACATGGCAGGCTACAGCATTCCCAGCTTGCCAGGCCCCGGGCTCAATCTTGTTCCCTGGTTTTCTTCATAGCACCGACTCCAGCCATCCAGTGGGGACTGAAACCTCAGATTGCAGGTGTGAGTCTGTCTCTGACTTCCTGCCAGATTAGTGTCACTCCCCCATCACCCTTCTTCCCAGGCTGCCTCAGCTGCTCAGGCTAGGAAGTCCCTCCCTGAGTCTACCTTCCCTCTCTTTTGCTGCTTTCTAAACTCATTTCTCCTGGTTCCTTTCCCTGTGGATAAGGAGAGTCCCTCCTTCCTCCTCAGAGTCCCCAAGGTCCATAGTTGGAAAAAATCTGGGTCTTCCCCACTCATCTCCACTCTTCTTACAGGGTACCAACCTTCGAATGGCTATGGACCAGGAGCAGAACTGGGTGAGGACGCCCTTCATCTGAGTTCTTCTCCCTTCCCACCCCTCTTTTGGCTATATCTGACACTCCCCAGCTCTGACCTCCATTTCCTCTACCCCAGGTTTTGGTGATGGCCTCAAACTTAAGAAAGTTGGTGAGCCCCGAGGGTCCTCATCTAGGGCATGAACTGGTACCTGCCTCATGGCAAGCCCTCCCTGTTGCTTCCTTTCGTCATGTCTGTCTCTTTCCTCATTCGCTCAGCACATATTTACTATGCACTGGGCCATTATGGTGGCCAGAATCAGGTGCGATCCTAACTCAGGTGAGGGTAGAGGGACAGACTGAGGCCAGATGGAAAGGGAAGCGGCCTAGAGGGAAGCCAGGGAAATTTCTGGAAGGTGAAGGTTGAATAGGGTTAGCTTGAGGGTGGGGGTGGTGTGAGAGGCTCTCTCTAGGTGGCCTCTGAGTCAGTCAGCCTGCCTGTCTCTCCATGACCAGGTCTCTCTGGGCTCCCCAATACAACCCTCCCCCTCCAGGCCCTCTCCAACCTCTCTCCTGCAGGTTTCAGTTACGAGAATGGTGGTCTGGGAACTGGGGTCTTCCCTGAGACCCTCCCAAAGCCAGGTGCCTGGGGAGTAGGGTTGGGGGCAGAGTGGGGGTGGGGGCTCAGGGCTCTGGGGCTGCTATTGCCTCTGACCTCTTTCCTCCTCCAGGGTTCCCTGGGGCCAATGGCTTTAGGAATGGTAAGTCAAACTAAGGGAACAGAATTCAGGGGCTGAGGGGAAGGGACATCCTGGGGCTGGACAGGAATCACACAGATCTCTTTCAGGGTATGGCAAGGAAATGTTGATGTACCCCAAAGCAGAAGCTCCGGTTCCTGAAGGAAATGGTAAGAAAAGAGTTCAGGGAGTAGAGTGAACTCTGGCAAGGGCTATGAGGACCAGCCTGAGTGGGTGGGGGGCTCTGAGGCACCAACAGGACTGGGGCATCCTGCATGTCCAGCTCTGGTGTGGGCAGGGGTTCCCATGCCAGCTCTCCTCCTGCAGGTCAGATTGGGGCCCTGAGGGGCATTCTTTGGCCCTCCCTCCAAACTTGGGGATCTTCATTGAACTCTGGATATGGAGTCAAAGGTGCATATCCAGGGATCGGGAGCCAGCCAGGTAATGGGGTGTGTGGGAGAGCATTGTGGGAGTGAAGGTGGCTTTAAGGATCTGGGTCCTGGCCCCAGCCCACCCCATAGCCCTGCATAGATGGAGGGAGCATTTGTGATGGAGTAGGTGGGAAATAGACAGGGATGGATAGGGCTAGAGGAGGGGCTGGTAGAGCAGAGGGCCCTGAGCATGAGCCTAGAACTTGGGCTAAAATGGGAAGGTAACGGACCAGAACAAGGGCCAATGGGAACTCAGTACTCCCACTTTCCATCCCTCCCCCCCAGGGCCCTACGGGCATCTGAGGCCAGAGCTGGGCCTCAGGCCCTTCAGTGAATAGGGATCTCCCAGGGCATGGGGTAAAGCTGTGGGCAGCAAGAGCACTCTAAGTCCTCCTGTGACCTGAGTCTCCTGGCTTATCTGTGTGTACCTTAGGGGGACCCTGAGGCGAAGAGAGACGGCAGCAGCAGATTGGAAAATGGCAATGGAGGTGAGAGACAGAACAGTGGCCCTGTCCCCCACTCTCCCCATGCCACCATTGTCACCTCTCCAGCCTGCACTGGGAGATGCCCTCAGCCCTTGAGAGGAAGGATAGTAGGCTCTCAGGCCACCTATATGTGTCTGCTGAGGGACTGACCTCAGAGACCAGAAAAGGGAAAGAGCTCGGCTCCTCCCAGAAGGTGAGGAGGTGGCCCTGCTCTGCCTCTTCCCAGGCCATTGCCCTCTTGGGAAATGCCGAGCACCTGAGCTGATCCACTGCCCATCCTGAGTGCCTCTGTACCAGAGCCTGGTCTGCTGGGCGAGAACGACCAGACCCTCAGACTTGGCCTCTGACCTGGGGTCTCCTGTAGTCTGGAAGTATTAATAAAGGCGCTATACTTCCCTGTTTGCCTCTGTTTGCCTCAGGTGAAGGGAATCAGCTGTCTGGAGTGGGGGTGGCCTGGGCCTACAGACTTTACCCTGAACATCATTCATTCATTCATTCATTCATTCAACAGTGAGGCTGTGTGCTAGGGGCTTTGCTCTGATGGGAGAGAACATGAAAGCAGAACAGATTAGGGCCTGTCCTTGGGGAGGGAGCATTACTTGGTCACAATCTAGTAGAGGAGCCACATCCAAGTTAGAGGACTTGTGCATTATTTGTGTCTTAATTTATAATCAATTTATTAAAATCATTAAACTAAAATCTCATTTTCTTTAAGACTTAACACTTGCTTCGGGAAGTCATTGTATTGATTAATCTTATAATTTGGATGTAAAACTCACTTTCAGTCTTTGATTAATGTTCGATTAGATGATAAATTTGACAGATCCACACACCCCCTTTATATTTAGCATGCCTTACAAGCCTGATTAATTCAATTCCCTTAAACACTTCAAACAACTACACGCATTATCTACTTGCTCTCTTAAGGGGGGAGACAAAAATCCAACCATTAACTTCTTCCTAAGCACTTAAGGGGCTCTTGGAAATGGATAAATCAGACATTTATTGTCTCATTACCGAACACTTTCAAACATCTTAAACATCTTAAAAAGCCACTTACTAATCCACTATCGGTATCAATGCTACTGGATTGCTTTATTTTCTTAACTCATAACTACATATTTACTTCTACGAATGCAAATGAAAATTACTCTCCTAGGCTGGATCTGGAATGAAGTTGCACAATTAGGGATTGACGGCTATTCTGAACTTTGACCCAGAGCCTGGCCAGTCCTAGGATCAGTCTCTCTGAGCCTCTATGTTCTAAGCTGAGCCTTTCCAAACCCAAACCTCTTCTTGCAACCTGGTGAAGTTTTAATTGAAGAATTCAAATCGGATAGAGTTGATGGGATTTGATACCCCATGAGGAACTCACTCATCTTTACGGCCTGGTTTACAGTAACTTAGGTGTAGACCAAAACCTTATCACAGTAAGCACAAGGTTTTGGGTTTATCAACCTTTAGGAGATTCTGTAAATAATATTGGAATTCCAGCCTAATTTCTTTTAGCGTACCTCATTTTATTTACTCAATTTGAGAATCATTATAGACTTTTGCTTTTTTCACAGAATTACTGATTTTTTAAAAATATGCAAAGTGTCTCATCTTGTATTTCTCTTCCCTGAGGCATGGAATAAACCACATCCTCTCTTTACTGGAGAAAAGTATTAGAAGGGAACATCTGGGCACAGGGGCCACCAAGCAGACTGTGTCATGGAAGGCAGTGGATGATACCTTTCTAATCCACCTATAAATGTTCTAATATTATTCTACTAAAGGTTTCTATATTCCAATTTTAAATGATTGACCATTCTCTTTTTTCTGATTCTTGCTCATCTATAGTCATTTACAACTGTTCTTAGCAACGTTAACAAATGCCCCATGCCAAACTTTGCTTTTGAATTAATATCGTTTTATCTTTTCTATGAGATAACTAAAAATCTGCGTATATCTTTACCCACACGCAAATACATCAGTCCGGAATCACGAAGGCCGACACTAAAATTTGAAGGGAGCCACAAATTGGCCGCCGCAGGGCTCAGTGGACTCTTAAGCCTGGTGGGGGCGCTCACTGCGTATGCAGCGCCTGGTCTCAGGGTTAGTAGGCGCCCGCGGATACAGTGACTGAGCGGGACCGGGAAGGGGCGGGAAGAAGACTGTGACAAAGAGCGCTGCTGCCTCTGATTGGCTGCCAGGGGTAGCTCGTGCCAGCCAGCGGCAGGAGAGATACGTAGGCCGCTAGCGCATGGGCTCTTGATTGGCTGGACGCGAAGGCACGCGGCTCGGATTGGCCGGGCCGTCCTCCGTGAGGCCCGTGGCCAGCCGCGGGAGGAATGAGGCTGCGGCTGGTGGCGTGCGCGGGGCCTGACTGCAGCGGCGGCAGCCAAGCTGGCGACGCGGCTGCCCGGCTCTCGCTCCCACCCACGGCTCGCCGGCGCCCATTCACGGCTGGGCCGGGCCCGCGCGTCGCTGTCACTAACTCCGCCACCCCCGCCTACCCTGCCGCACCCCCCGCTGCCCGGCCTGCCTCCCGACCTGAGACCCGGACCGCCGCCACCCTTGGCGCTCGCCCAGGCCGAGCTGCCCCCGCTACCCGCGCTCCCGCTACGGCCTGAGCCGCTGGAGCCCTGGGGACCCGTTGTCCACCTGGCGCTGCCGGAGCTGCCACCCGAAGCCTATGTGCCCGCGCCGCCCGCTGCCGCTCTCGCCCTGCAGGACCTACCGCGCCTGCCCGCGCCCGCACCGCCGCCTGCGCACCTGCCGCTGCCTACGCTGCCGGAGGCTGCCATCGCCGCCACACCCGGGCCCGTGGGCGCCCGCGGCCGCCCACCCCTCCTGGCGGAGGCGCCCCCGCTGCCGCTGCCGCCGCTACCCGCGCGCCCCTCTCCCTTCAACCTCCTGGCGCTGCCCGCACCCCGTGACCCCTGGTCACTGCCTGCCTTCACCCCGCCCCTGCCGCCCCCACCTCACTTCTACCTGTCGCCGCCCTGTTGATGCCCGGCCCTCCAGCGGGCGGGTGAGTAGGCAGCCTTCCCTGGACACGAGGCTGTCTGTGCTCCTTACCGCCTTCCCCACTAGCACGTCCAAAAGGCATAGGTCAGAAACTGGCCTGGGGAAGGAGAGGGCGTCAGGCGAACAGCCTAGGTTTGAGGAATGAAGGAGCACGTCTGAAAATAAATGCTTTTAAGGGTCTTTATTCCATTTTCCGCTTCTGCCCTACAGCAAGCCTCTTGCCTGGTTATTTGAGAATAACCCTGTGCTGATAAGCTGGCTGGTGATCAGGACAGGGGGGAGGGACTGGCGGGGAGAGGAAGGGGGGGGGCATAGCTCAAGGCTTGAGGAAATGAAAACAAAAGTTTAAAATGCATTAACTAGGGTATTAGGGTACCCAAAATGTTTCATTTTCTCATAAAATAAAGGGTTTGGATGCCATCGACAATGTCTTCCTCCACGTACATTTGTGTGGCTTCTTGGAATCTCAGATCCTGCATTCCAAGTCTTAAGAAGTCATACTTTCAGCTGAAATAGATCCAGGGGTCCCAAGGGCCTAGACATACCAGTAAAATGGCAGCATTGATGGACAATCGATACTGGGCTGTGGAGCAGGAATGTCACATGCAAGGGCTGTGAAGTCATCCCATGAGACAGGAAAGCTCCCATGGTTAGTCAAGACAGGAAGCCCCTGTTCTCTCCCTTCTTTGCTTGCTCCCCCCGCCCCACCCCAATCCCTGCCTGTTTCTCCCTAGTTTGCCTACAACTCAGAATAAAGTACCCTTTGTTATTCAGGTGGCTTGGGCTCAGGTAACCAGGCAGCCATCCTATCTCAATGGGCTCTTCTATAGCAGCTCAGGAGTGGTATCAGGAAGCCAACTTGACCTTGGGGGACCTCTGAGAATCTGGAACCTACCAGCAAGAAAGGCAGTGTATGAGTTTCTTGTCAGTGCTGTAGCAAATCATCACAAGTTGGGTGGCTTAAAACAACAGAAATTTATTCTGTCCCAGGTCTAGAAGCCAGAAGTCTAATTCAAGGTGTCACAGGGCTGCGCTCCCCACCAAGGCTCTGGGGGATGATCCTTTCTTGCCTTTCGCAGCTTCTCATGGCTTCTGGTGTTTCTTGCCTTGCGTCCGAATCACTTGTCTCTGCCTCCATCTTCATATGGACTTCTCCCCTTTGTCTGTTTCACATCTCTGTTTTTTTCTTATGACACTTGTCATTGGACACAGGGACTACCCAAAATCCAGAATGATACCATCTTAAGATCCTTAATGTAATTACATCTGCAGAGATCCTTTTTTCAAATAAGGCCACACACAGGTTCCAGGGCTTAGGATCTGCACACAGAATTGGAGGCCATTATCCAATACAGGCAATTTTCTCTCCACTTTGGGGCTGGCCCACCTCCTGAACTGTCTTCCCAGCTCCCCTTACTGTGTTTTTAGGCCCTATTCCTCACTGACCCGCAGCCTTGGGTGCCCTTGAAGTCCCTGGGCAGGAGCCAAAGACACTAGTACTTTAATAAAGCTTTCACTGGTCCAGGAAGAAAGCTGATGATCTTTCCCCTTTGCTGAATGATGGCCAGGTTCCCATTCCTGCTGGCCTGCTGCTTCCTCCACCCACTCTAGGTCTGAGACAGCTCTGAGGAAGAGGCAACCCCACCCTTGAAATTCCAGATTGATAAGGGCTGCTGGTTGAAAGCTGATAATTACTGCTGATAATAAAGTTAACTGCTATCCAACCTGGAGTCTGCCCAGGTTTACAAATGAAATCGCCATTACGTTCTCATGGATACCTATAGTGATCCTCAAGGTGTATGAGGTGCTAGCAGCCTGAGCAGATGCCTTTTGGCCTGACTCTGGAGGTAGGTAGGGAAGACTTCTTTCTCCGTTTTATAGCCAGAGGCATCTGAGATTAGAGCAGTTGTGACTTGCCCATGAAGGCCCTGGGGTGGGGTTGACACAAGGTCTGACCCAAAGTCCAGTAAGCTGCCTGCAGGTGGTTAACAAACATGGTGCTCTCTGCATCAGTGAAAGTGAGACAGGGTGGAGGGTGGCTTCTCATGGAATCAGATACAGATGGAATGGAATGCAGGTGGAGTGGCAAGGTGGGAGGCTTAGCCCTGGGGTGGCTTTGCTGCTACTGCTTTCAGAGAAGAGAAAGGTACTGGGAGGCCCCACTACCTTACTCCCCCTCCAAAGTCAACCAGCGCGCTGGGCAAAGAGCCGGCTTTAAAGTCAGGGTCTGAGGTCGCGTCTGGCATGGCCTATTTTGCACAGGTACACTTACATGGCCACATTTCCTTAGCTCCCTGAGCTTGTAAAACGGGGGTTGTAAAACTCGCAAGAATTCTTATGGGACCTCAAGGTTTGATTCAAACCAGGACTGGCTTTTCTATCTATAACCCTGGGGCCTTGGGCACCTCCCCAAAGCAGTGGATGATACTGCTCTTCAGGTTGTTGTACAGCCCTTAAGCCCACCCACAAGGCCCCTTTTTAGTTCCATGGTAGATATGGTGACTGCTATTTCCCCAACTTTGTCACTGGGCCACACTTGTCTCTGAAAGAGTGAGATAGATCATGGGATTGGAGTTAACTCACTTCCTGAGCCTCCCACCCCTGCTCCCTCCCAGTGAGAACAAAGACCTGGTACAGTCCTGTCCCCACCTGCAGAGGCTACCCAATGCCTGGGTTTCCTCCCTAGGTTGCTAGTGGGGGAGGTTCGCCTCCCTCACCACATCCTGGGGCAGAGGCCAGTGGGGGTGGGGATTCAAGGGGACGTGTTAAAGTGCCATTGAGATGCTAACTGAGGTGGGGTCCTTGCCTCTCCACATCAATGGCATTCCGGCCCCATCGCAATCCTGGTTTAGGCCAAACTTTAACCCTTCAGTTCCCAGATCCAACTGAAGCCAGGTGGACCAGGGGACCCAAGAGGGAGCTTGGGGCCTCCTGGCCTCTTCCTAAGGAGGGCTGAGTGCAGGAAGTGTGTTCCTGCCTAGGTGTCCTGGGAATTGTCCTCTGCCGCACACCCCCTCACTGGGCAGTTCCTCTGATAACCTGGTTTTCAGACTTTCCTCATTTTCAGACAAATTTTTTACTTTTTCTCTAGACACCTTATCAAAGGGGGAGAAGAGGGAGACAGGTGGGAGGAAGCTGAAGCCATCCAGTGGGCCACTCTAGAGGCACGTCCATGAGGGGTTGGTTCCTGGAGGAGGGAGAGTAAAGGACGGCGTCTCATCCTCTGAGCACCCACCTCCCATGTGGCTGAACAGCCCCTGGCAGTGCAGGGTCTCCCTCTGAGTGTAGAGATGTTGGGCCAAAGAGCTAAGATCTAAAAATAATTAGGATCTTCTTAGTGCCATTTTGGAGCATAACACCTAGTATGTGCAGCTCCTCACTGGGCCCTGTCACATCCTTGGGAGTTTAGAGCTGTCTGTGGAACTGGTGGGCCTTTGAACCAAGGCCTGACTGCTGGATGACCAACTGTCCTGGTTTCCCTGGTGAGGTAGGGAGGAGGCAAGATAATAAAAGTGTTAAATCAAGCTACATTCAGAGACTGCAACATGCTGATCAGCTCTGCAGCCAGGTCACAGGACACCTGCAGAACAAAGGGAAGTTTCTGCTGGGGTTGCTAATAATCCATTTCTCACACTTGTGAAGGGGGAACAGGAAAAAAAGTCGTTAAATGGCTGCCCTACACTAAATAAAATTGGCCATTCCCTCTGTCTAAAACCATAGGGAACCTTTATATTAAAGGCTGGAAATTGCCAGCAGGCCTTTCAGGCTACATAATCTTACCTTTTCACACTACATAGTCTTCCCTTCCTCACTGTGTGTCCATATCAAAGGAAATGGGTAAACAAAGTCTTTAAACTGTAACTCACAGGAACTAAAGAATGACATATAAACTGAATTCCCAGAACACTCAGGGCCCCTCTCAGTGTCTTTCTCTTGGTCCTCTTTACTCTCTCTCACTGTCCCTCTCTCTCTGCCTCTGAGAGGAGACCACACAGTGGAGTGTTACCCCTTTTCTAATAAGCTTTCCTTTTGACTCTCACTTTGGCATGTGTGTTGAATTCTTTCTACCTCTCTGTCAAAGGACTCTCTTCTCCTGTCAGTGCAGGGCTCGGTCTCCCCCAGCTCTGGGAAATTTACTGTCCTGCCTCAGGAGAACTCAGTGCTCAAACTGGCAATGTCCCAGTCACCTTATTTCCAAGGCAGGACACATACTTTTTCTGGGGCCGTGGGAGACAGAAAAGACCCTGGGCTGGGTCTGCCCAGAATGGGAGGACTTATGGGCAGGTCAGTGGGCCCCTCCAGGGACCTAGGCTTGCTGAGTGGGCCTGACACCTGCCCAAACCTGTGGGGCTGGATTCCTGGCGGTCCCGAAGAGAGCTTACTGAAGGCTTGCTTCTGTTTGCCCTTCTTCTCAGCCACCCCCTACCCACCCTCATGAAACCTGAGGCCTAGGAGGCTGGATGAGCTGGACAAACCTGGCCCCAAGATTCCCGTGCCCATCACAGTCCACTGTCATCAGCAGCCCCCCACCTTGTCCTCAGGCATCCAGGGGACACCAGGCTGCCCTTCATACTGGAGAGCACTGCCTCATGGCCCTATGAAGAGGCTTCAGGCACGGAGGAAGCCCCAACCACCGAAGCCCATCATGCAGACCCACTGACTGGCTCTGGCCTCAGTCTCCTCATTTTAGGGGGTGGGGTTCTCGAGGTTTTTTGAGTCACCTACCCCTTTGCAGATCTGATGAAAGTATAAATCTCTCTTACAAAAATATCCTTAAACATATCCCAGAGCAATGCACCCATCCGAAGTTAGAATTATTTATAAATAAAGCCCTCACTAATCAGGTAACCTAGTGCCTTCCCTTCTCCCAGGGCAGTAGAGTAGTGCAGTGACCAAGTGTGCCTGGGGGGTCCTCTCAGCCCTCCCAGACTCTCGTTGAGGGGCACCTCCTCCCAGGGCAGCTAGGCCTCCAGGCTTCCTCAAAAGGAGGAGTGGAAGTGAGAGGCTCTCCCAGGCGAGGGCCCAACTCTGCCTTTGAGAATCCTACCAACCACCCTGGAAAGTAGAATTTTCATCTGCCCCCATTCCATTTTTACACACTTATCTTCAGTTCTCCGCATAAAGGAAGGGCTTGAGGGAATTCATGACCTCTCCCCCCAAATGAGGGGCTCGTGATTATGGGTCTCAGGAAGTTTCTCAAAGGGGTCTTTGACCTAAGGTGGTTAAGGACTTTCCATGATCTCTCCCAGGTGGTGGGGAGAGGAGGAGGCAGGATTTGAGCCATGATCTGTGCTACTCCCAGGCTGCCCCCCACCAAGGGGAGTCACAGGGCTCTGAAGAGCTCTCCAGGAACGGGTCTGTCCTGAGGCATGTGAGGCAGGGATCGGGGACACCTGAGTCACCTGGGCCTAATCTCTGTTGACCTTCTCTGTGGCATCCCGCCCAGAGTGATCACTCATTCCCCATGGACAAGAGTGGGGTCCTAGGCTTCACTCCCACCCAGGGCTCCAGCCCTGGCTACTCTTCCCCTTTCACCCCAGGCTCTGAGTGCCCTTCCCCCACCTCCACAACAGGCTCTTTATTCCCTGGCCTCTAGAGACCTTCAGCAGCTCAGGTAGGCCCCCAGTTTCAGAGGAGGGGGTGGAAAGGGCACACCTGAGCTGAGGTAGACGTGAGGGGGTGGTTTTCTAGGCCGTTGCCTGGACGATGCCACCTGAGCTAGGCTCAAAGCACCTGTCACCCGGGAAACAGTGCGGGCGGGGTTTCTCCCTTGGGAGCCAGCGCCAGGGCCACTGGGCTGACGAGACAAGATCGAATTCCGAAGAGCCCCAGCGGGCGGATGGAAAGGGGGTTAGGTATGGGTGGGCGGAGGTGCACGATACTGGCGGAGATGGGAGAGATGGGATGCGTTTACATCATGAGATGAACTGGGGCGGGGGGGAGGGCGTGTGGTGGAGGGAAAGCAAGAATGGCAGGGAAGGGGTGGCTGGGCGGGGAGGAGGCTCAGCAAGGCAAGCTGAGCCCCTCAACATCTCCACTTCTCTGTTCTGAGCCAGTAACATTTTGCCCCCCATTCCTTCTTTCCAGCTGATTCTCAGTCTCCCCATTTCTTCATCCCTGGGTTTTCATGGATGTTCTTTCCAGTTCCTTCTTGACACTGAGCACCCCCCCACACACCACCACCATCCCCGCCTCTGCCTCCTCCCCCCGAAGCGCTGGCTTCCCCAGTCTCTGCCTCACTGCTCCTCCCCTGCCTTGGCCTTAAAACACCCCCACCTGCAGCTAGGAGCCAGCAGTCCCCAGGTGGCACCCAGCAAGGGAGCACAGCTCAGCGTTAACCTGTAAACCTGCGCCTGCCAGAGGGGATGAGGCTCTCTCCAGCCTGAAGGTGGGTTGTTGAAGGGGGGTTGTTCTGTGCAGCTGGTTAGACAGTGGCCAGGACATGACTGCAGGGTTTCAGGAGCAGCAGCCCCTGGGCAACTAATGGGTGACGGGCCCCTTAAAGGGACACCAGCCTCTCAGCTGAGGAGGACTGTGAAATTGATTTGTGTTTGTCAGGGGCCAGAGACGCACCTGTGAGGGACACCAAGCGAGGAGATGCCCTGCAAGAGGCCCACAGATGTGAGGACTGTCCTGGTCTGAGGACACTGACTACCGCTTGCTGGTGGGCATCACGACCCTGACCTGGCAGCGTCTGACCGACTCCTCCATTAACCAGGCCGCCAAGGATTGAGAAGACCTGAGGGAGCAGATGGCTTCAACTGGCCTAGAACTCCTGGGCATGACTTTGGCTGTGCTGGGCTGGCTGGGAACCCTGGTGTCCTGCGCCCTGCCCTTGTGGAAGGTGACCGCCTTCATCGGCAACAGCATCGTGGTGGCCCAGGTGGTATGGGAGGGGCTGTGGATGTCCTGTGTGGTGCAGAGCACAGGCCAGATGCAGTGCAAGGTGTATGACTCGCTGCTAGCACTGCCCCAAGACCTGCAGGCTGCCCGCGCCCTCTGCGTCATCGCCCTACTGCTGGCCCTGCTTGGTCTTCTGGTGGCCATCACTGGCGCCCAGTGCACAACCTGCGTGGAGGACGAAGGTGCCAAAGCTCGCATTGTGCTCACAGCAGGAGTCATCCTCCTCCTCTCAGGCATCCTGGTTCTCATCCCTGTCTGCTGGACGGCCCATGCCATCATCCAGGACTTCTACAACCCCCTGGTGGCCGAGGCCCTCAAGCGGGAGTTGGGGGCCTCTCTCTACCTGGGCTGGGCAGCAGCTGCCCTGCTTATGCTGGGCGGGGGTCTCCTCTGCTGCACTTGTCCTCCACCCCAGATGGAACGGCCCCGTGGTCCCAGGCTGGGCTATTCCATCCCTTCCCGTTCTGGCACATCTGGGATGGACAAGAGGGACTATGTGTGAAATGTCCCCTTGTGCTTGATGCCCTCTCTAGGCCCTGCCTTCTGTTAACCCCTCCCACAAGTGAAACTCACTTGGTTCCAGCCAAGCATGGCTGCTGGGCTAGTCGCAGATGGCCTGGCTGAGACCAGATCCTCAATAGGTTCTCACTTCCTGGCCTGCCCCTGCCTCCCCTGCCCAGTTGTTTCTTCTGCTGTCCAAGACTTAGGCCAGCCCTCCTGCTCTTCCTCCCTGAGCCTTCCCCTGACCCTGGAACCTGGGCCTCACCCAAAGGGCAGTAGCTCCTTGGCTTGAAACAAGAGGATCATGCTCTGCCTGCCTTGTAGTTTCCTCCCGCGTGGCCACCACTACATCCAGACGTCCAGGTCAGACCCTCTGGGTGAAGTGTCTCCTCCAGGCCAGGAGGCCCAGCACAGTCCTTCCTGTCCCCATCCAAATCCCCAGAATAAATAGAGTATTTGTACCTCTGGCTGCTTTGATCTGTTATTGAGCAGGGAAGGCCAGGTGGCCTCCCAAGTGTTGCCAGGCCAAGGCCTGCTCCAAGTCCTGCAAGGCAGGGGGTCAATAAAGGAGGCTAGTTGTTGACGTTCACCTCACAGTAGGCTGGAACTCAGCAGCCCCCCAGCAACACCAATGGCAAGTAACAAAACACACTTTATTTAGTAAAAACTGGTGAGTGTGGGTGGGGCATGACAGAAGTGTGCAGGGGCTGGAGGTGAGAGGTTCAGGGGTTTAGCGTACGGCTGGGATGTGGCTCAGGACATGGCTCAGGTCATGGCTCAGGTCGGAAGAGACAGAAGCTTTGGAGGTAGATGGTTCTTTGGTAACTTAATCACCTGCTCTTGGAGAGGTTATTTGAGGCTCGAGAGCCCCTGGAGCTCCAGAGGCTTGACCAGCAAGGAGGGGCTTGTCTCTGCAAGCTCAGGAAGGCACTGCTCCACTGCAGCAAAAACTCTTTGGAGACAGACTGTGAAAGCATCTTGTCACAAAACACCTGGCCAGCAAGCAGCCTTCACCCTTGGGCCACAGCTCCAAGCTGGCCTCCAAGATGGAAATGTCCAGGGTAGAGAAATCCAGAAACTGAAGTGTCGCCTCCTTGGTTTTATCATCCAAAGGTGAGAAATAGCAGCAGAACCCAAGTGGAAGATTGCGTTTCTTTTTGGTTTGGTGGTTATCAAACGGATTAAAAACAAAAACAAAAACAAAAACACCCCACCCCCACCCCCAATAAAAAGCAAAACCAAGACAAAAGCAACCCTGAAGCTGTCATGCATCTTGATGATTCCAGCTCAGGGGGTAAGGCTCCACTATCAAGGGAGACCCCACTCTCCTACCCTACATCAGACATAATTCTTCGTGGGGTACTCGGAGGGACCCTGAGAGTTGGCACGTGGGGCTGATGCTGAGTATCGAGCCAGGTAATGGTTGGAGCCCTGGGACCCCCCAGAGGGGCAGGTGCAGCACAGCAGCCCCCCACCCAGCAACAAAAGGCCAGAGGCTGCCCAGCCCAGATAGAGGGAGGCCCCCAGCTCCCGCTTTTGGGCCTCTGCCACCAGAGGGTTGTAGAAGTCCTGGATGATGGCATGGGCAGTCCAGCAGATGGGGATCAGGGTCAAGACCCCTGCAATGACAAAGATGATCCCGGAAGTGAGCACCAAACGGGCCTTGGAGTCCTTGTCTTCCACGCAAGTGGTGCACTTGGCCCCACCTAGGTAGATCAGCAGGCCCACCAAGGCAATGAGGAGGGTGATGACACAGAGGGCACGGGCAGCCTGCAGGTCTTGGGGCAGCGCCAGCATCGAGTCGTACACCTTGCACTGCATCTGGCCCGTGCTCTGCACCACACAGGACATCCACAGCCCCTCCCACACCACCTGGGCCACCACGATGCTGTTGCCGATGAAGGCGGTCACCTTCCACAAGGGCAGGGCGCAGGATACCAAGGCATTCACCCAGCCAAGGAGTGTCAGGATGATCCCCAGTATTTGCAGACCAGCAGAGGCCATGGTGAGATTGAAGCTGAGAGGAGCTGCACTGGGAGACAGAAGCAATGTTAAGACCTGCTGGCCCAGACCCCTTGTTCCCAATGAGTGTGCTACTTAATCCCCATGCCATGTGCCACAGCCACAGAGAACGCAGGACACCAAGAGTATAAACTATGGAAGTTGAGAAACCATGTCCTGTAACATGGGCAGAGCATGCTCCCTGAACCTTATTCTCTCATGGGCAAAATGAGCATTTAATGCTTTAGCATTTATTTACTTTTCCCTAGTTATGTGACAAGCACTGGCTTACAATAAGGAATAAGTAAGCCATCTGGTCATGGCTCTTTCGAGTGTAAGTGAGTAAAATATAAAGCCTATGGAAATGCTAGTCCCTGGCCTCAGCCACTTTGGGTACATTATATCAAACCCAAAGGAGCAAAAAGGGCATGAAGAGACAGAGTGAAGTTTACAGATGTTTTCCACAGGGCACATAGATGGGAGGTTGGCTCTAGCCATGAGGGACAGGCTCAAAACTTGTCAGTTTCAAGACCAAGATTAGAGATCCAAGTTTCCTCCCACCACCCAACAGGAGTGTGTCCAAACCCCTCACACCAAGATGATTTGTATCCCAGGTAGGTGGTTACCAGTTTGATCTTAAAGATCTTGTATCCACCTGGCCTGCCCCAGCCCAGCCAATGCCTCCAGGAGCAAGACATGAGGAAAAAAACCCTCCCACCCAAAAGCACTTCCTTCCCAAAGGCCAGAGCTGCCTCCCTGGGTCCTGCTCTTCTGCCCTCCCTTAGGCCACAGAACATACTCCCAAAGGCTGGGGACATTTTTCTTGTATATTCTTTCCCAAAATGCTCTCAGGCTACGACTTCCCTAAAAGGAGCTAAAATCTTTGGGGTCTATCCAGTGAACTAGGCAGTGACCCCATTGTCTCCCCTCACATCCAACTTAGTGTTGGAGGTCTCCACCGGGATCAGTTCTGTTCAGGGTCCTGTTGTGGCTCTCCATTGCCCAAAGGTCCCGCGTTGGGCTTGGACCGAAACCTAGCACCAGCCCAGCAGTGTGGCCAGGGGGCGGACTCTCCACTCCTAACTTGCGCCCAACCCTTATCAGGCCGGAGCTGAAAAGGTCGGGGGATATCCGACAGGGTGGGACAGCCCTTGCTGGTCCCAGTCCTCTGCCTAGCCTCCTGCCTAGCCTCCAGGTGTCTGGCCTTGTTAGGGACGGGGCCACGCGATCCTCGGCACCCTGCGCCCCTCTCCTGCCCTCGACCCCATTCCCTTTTCGTACCCTATGAGCTCAGCCTCAGTCCGAGGGCGCCCCTGCCCGCTCTCAATCCCACTTTCCTTAGGAGCCCGGCCTGAAAGTGGACGTTCTCAACACCCCCAGCCTGGGAGCCATGCGCCCAGGATAGTTTAATGGCGGCGCCTACTCAGGGTCCGCTCCTGCAGGTGAGGGGGAGGGGAGTCCGCCCCAGAGAGCAGCGCAGGTGGGGGAGGGGCGCCCAGTTTCGGTGCCTTTGTCCCAGGGGAGGGGAGAAGGAGCGTTTAACCCTTCATAAGTTGCATAAGGACTCGATCTACTCGGCGGCTTCCGAGCAGCCCCGCGCCCGGAGACTCGTCGGCCACGGTGGCCGCCTCCAGGAGATCACTCTAAGTTCTCCAGCGGGCCACACCCCCTACACCCCGCTCGTCGAGGCAACCACATCCTCTCCTACAACATGTACATTGCCCACTGGCTCACCTGAGGCGAGTCCGCAGAGATTCGTAAGAGCGAGCCGAGTGCAGGGATGGGGCGGAGGCGGGGTCTTAAAGAGGTGGTGACGTCACTGGACCACCGCCCCGGGGAGGGGCAGAGACCCCAGTCCAGACCGCCGCGGGCTCGCGAATCCCAACTTCGTCAATCGGGGGCGCTCGAGACTGGGGCTGCTGCGCCTACACCTGGCTCGGTTGCGGGGACATCAGCGGCTGACATCGCGGCCCTCGGTGGGTCAGGGCGCGGGGCGTGGAGCCAAACGGAGCTGGGGTCTCAGCTCCCGCCTCTGCCACTTACTAACGCCGTGATCTCAGGAACTCACCTAAGTTTCCCGAGCCTCGGTTTCATAATCTGTAAAATGGAGACAACAAACCCACATTTTACTAGGTAATCATGTCCTAAGGTAGAAATGAAACATTATCACATTTTTTGTTGTTGTTATGCTTTTGTTATACCCCCAGGGCCCTTAAGAAAGCTGCAGTTAACTCTGCAATGTGTGGTTTCATATCTGATCCCCCTTCACCCCAAACCTCCGGGACCTGAGCACCGAGAGGGCAGTCAGATCTGCGTCCCTGTTGTCTCGGCCGCTAGCTCTTAGGGATATTTGCACAGCGAAAGACTGAATTTAGCGGGCCGGGAGGGGCGGGGCGTCCGGGGGCGGGCCGATGGGCTGGCGGAGGCGAGGGGTCTGCCCCGGAAGGCGGGGGCGGGGGCGGAGCTGATGCTGTCTGTCCCGGCGGCGGGCCGCGGGCGGCGGTCGCAGACAGCAGCGGCCGCGGGACGCTCACCATGGCTCCCGGCCCGCTGTGCCCTTTGCTGCGACTCCTCGTGTTGGGGCTCGGTTTGGCGCTGCTGTGCGCCGCGGCCGGGGAGCGGGTGTCAGGTACGCTGTGCGCGGATAAGGGGCTGGGCGTGAGGACGTGAGGACCAGGGAATCCCCAGCCGGGGATCGGGGACCAGGTTTTGGTGTCTAGAAGAGAAGGCAGAACTAGGGGGACATGGGATCTTGGATCAGGTCTCCAGACACCACGCTCTCTAGCCAGGGGAGGTCCCATCTCGCTCAGAGTGTCATCCTCGGTACGGGCTTCAGTTGTCTGCCTGTCCAACTCGGGGGGCTGCTGTCCTTAAAGTCTGGACTCGGAAGTGGAAAAATTTTGAGGGCGGGATGTCTCGTTCAGTGAAGGGGCATACCCCCACCCTGGTCAACACCAGGTCTGCCCAGCCCCAGTGGCCGAAGAGTCGTAGCGGGGGGCTGTCGAGAGGGACGGGGGTCTGTGCCCCGATACCATGTGGGGTGCCCCCTTCCATCCGGTGACTTCAGTGCCCAGCTATGTGGGGGGAGGGACCGGGGTCGGGCCCGGTGCCCAGGAATGAGTCACCCGCCGGCGGCGGGGGGGAGGGTTGTGGGGACCTGATCCCCCCTCCCCTCCCCTCCCGCTCTACGCCCCCCTCCCCCCCGCGCTGCAGTGTCCCGGTCGGGCCGTGCGGTCACCTGTGAGGAATGCGGGAGGAGGGCGCCGGTGACTCACGTTATTCGAGCCGGCGGACCCTGACCTCAACCCCCAGAATAGCTGCGCCCCGCCCCCAGCTTCTGACCCACAGCCCCCTCCCCAGGCACCACCCCCTGCTCTCGCGGCAGCTCCTGGAGCGCAGACCTCGACAAGTGCATGGACTGTGCGTCGTGCCCGGCAAGACCGCACAGCGACTTCTGCCTGGGCTGTGAGTAGCGGGCAGGGCCAGAGGCGAGCAGACCCTTACTCAGGGAAGAGAGTTGCTGGAGGACTTCGGATGTGGGAATTAATGTGGTGGGTGGGGAGTAGGGAAGGGCCTCTAATCCTGGTAGGGGCCATCTGAAGGAGAGACTTGAGGCTCAGATCTAGTGGGTGGGGCTGGTCCAGAGAGGGGAGGTCTGACGACTGAGTTTCACTCCCAGGCACTGCGGCCCCTCCAGCCTCCTTCCGGCTGTTGTGGCCTATCTTGGGGGGAGCCCTGAGCCTGGCCCTCGTGCTGGGGCTGCTTTCCGGCTTCCTGGTCTGGAGACGGTGCCGCAGGAGAGAGAAGTTTACCAGTAAGTGTGCCTGCCCGCCCACCCATCCCTCTTCAACATCTCTTCCCCACCCTCTCCCGCTCTTGACGACCCCTCTTCTTATCTTGCAGCCCCCATAGAGGAGACGGGCGGGGAAGGCTGTCCTGGAGTGGCACTGATCCAGTGACAATGAGGATACTCTGCCAGCAGGAGGCCACACCCACTTATTCATTCATTCATTCATTCTGGAGCCAGCCCCTGCCTCCTAGGCACAGCCAGAGCCAGGCTGCTCCAGCCACAGGGGTGTGCAGGGAAGGGGGACGACAGGTGAATCACTTCTCTGAGGCCTGGACCCAGGCTTCAGAAGAGACTTCCAAGGTATCTGACTGCCCTGTCTCTGGATCCAGGACAGAAAGAGAGACCCAGACTGGCTCACACCAAACAGTTGACACTAAAGAACCGCAACATTTGCACAAGGGTCCTGCACCCCATGGCCTGGGGGCCAGGCTGACCTGAGGGACAGACACACCACCAAGCCCCACCCACTCAGATGTGCTGAAATTCCAGCATTGGGGTCTTAGCCTGGGGGTTTAGGGACCTGTTCCTAACACTAGGGGGCTGGCCCTCTAGGGGAGCTAGCCCTAAGACACTGCCCCCCCCAACCCTCAAAGGGGGGGAGATATTTATTTTGGGGAGAAAGTTTGGAGGGGTGGGAGAATTTATTAATAAAAGAATCTTTAACTTTAAGTGGTTCGGAGAGTGGCATGATCCCCAGCCTGACTTCCCAGAGCTGGAAAGAGGAGTGAGTCAGACAGCCGCGGGGGCGGGGGTGAGGCTCTGACTCACACATTCTCAATGCCTGAGCCCAGCCTGCCAGGACCTGGCCTGGCCCTGACCGTTTTCCAGGGAAGATCTTGAGGAGAAACCCTAGTATCCAGTGCCCCAGCCCTGCCCTCCCTCTCTCCAAAGGCCCCAGGTTCCAGACTAAAGCCTTCATCAGCTTAGTAATCTTTATTCAGTTCTGGTGTGTGTGTGGGGGGATGCCTCCCTTCCCCTGCTGCTATCCTTCCTGCCCCTCCCAACCCCAGGATTCATTGAGGCTCATGTCCTGGTGCCCAGAGGCCTGGTCTGGAGGAAAAGCAGGGCATCTGGTTGCTTTGTGGGGGTGTTGGTCTCCGTTGTTGGGGAGGATGTTTGGCAAAGGCACTGACTGCCAGCACTCAGAACTCCATTATGTCCCCAGCCGTGGTTGTACGATAGTGGGGGGCAGGGGTGTCCCCCAGCCTCAGAAGCCGAACGGTCTCAGGGATCAGGTTTCCAGGGTATCGCCAGAGAAGCAGCTCAGAACAAGGGCCCCTGGAAGAGGAAATGACAGGGCAGAGGGCTGAGGCTGGCTGGGCAGAGCCACCCCCAAACCAGGTTCAGGTCCCCAGGGGCTCCCTGGCTGCCAGCACCTTCTAAGGAGCCAACATGAGGAATGACAGAGGTTGGCTACAAGCTAAAAATAGCAGATGAGGCAGGGCTTAGAGTTTGGCTCCCAGGACCGGGTGTGATCCTTCAGAAGACCCAGCCGGTGGATAGTAGATGGTGCCTACCTGAGTGGGGAGAGAGCTGGGGGGAAAGCCATGGGGGGGCTGCAGTAAGGGTGGTCATTGTGCAGGCTGAGTCGAGAGAAGTGGGTGGCCATGTTCTCCTCAGACAGGAATTGCTTGCGCAGAGGCTCCCTGGGGAGAGACCGAGAGGCTGGCAGGCTGGGATATTCAGAGAGGAGGCAGGCTGATGGGGACCTGAGATGATAAGAAGTCTTGTTGGGAGTCCCTCCCTGCCCTCAAACTCACTGCTCCTCCTCCAGGCGCCGCTTGGTGCTCATGGGCACAGCTCCTCGGGGAGGGGAGCTGGGAAGAAAAAAGAGCCAGGTGCACTCCACCCTCTTGGCCCCATATCCAAGATCTGCTCGCCTGAGCCTGCAGGGTAAACCAGGAACCCTCACCTCACCTCATGCCTCTCAGCTGACGCCTAAGTCACCTCTACTCTCCTGGGTCATCCAGGAGCCTGGCTCAGAAGTCTCCAAACCCTTCTGCGCTTATACCCAGGCCCTGCTGATTAGCCACACCGAGTGTCATCCTGTACATCAGCCCTGAGCCCCCAGATAAAGTTCCTGTGCCCCCGGGCCAGAACCACCCAGGGCCCCCCCCACACACACACCTCGCGTCCAGGCCTCGAGGCGCCCCCGAGGCGGCCCGCGAGTCGCGCAGGGCCCGACCCGGGGGACCTCGTTCCGGAGATTGCTGAAGGATCATTGGGGTTCGGGGTCCTGTGGGTAGAGGGGCGGGAACCAGGCTACAGGGGCGGAGCCTTTGAGGGCGTGGCCCAACGCGAGAGGCGTGGCTTTAGGCGCGCGTAACGACAAGGTTCCGCGCAGGCTTGGAAGACAGTTGGCGCGCGGCTAGAAGGCGGGTCTGCTTGGTGGGGTGGGGGAGGGAACCCAGTGTAGCGGGGCTGTAGTGGGCGCCACTTAAGTGTTGGGGATCTTCGCAGCGGTCACCTCGGCTCCTGGGCTTCTCTGGTGGTACACAGCGGCCGCCTGCGCACCGATGCGACCGGCGGTATTGGGGTGGTGAGGTTCGGAGGTGGTGAGCCGCTCAGGGGCACGTCGGGACCCGTGAGGCTGCGTTGCGCGCGGAGCACTCTGGGACGTGTAGTTCTCGCGATGGAGCGAGCTGTGCCGCAGGCGGTGCCTCTGGGTCAGGTGAGGCGTGCGTGGTGTGCGGTGCCTTCTGGGCTTTGTAGTCCATGCCCGGCTCGTAGGGAGCGGATCCTGAGCCCCGTTAGTGCTACTCGGCTTCTGACTTCGGGACGGAAGATTAACCTAGAAATACCTCAGAGACCTAATGTGAAAGTCAGTAGGAATTAGAAGGCAGGACGTTTTTCTGTATTGGGATAATAGAGCCACTGTTTATGTGCTTTCTTTGAGGCAGCCCTGTGCAAAACTTTGTATACATAGTTCATCCAATCGTGACAGAATCTCCTGTGAGCTCCATTTGACAGTTGAGGAAACTTGGAGGAGAAGCTGGGGCTTGCTCAAGGTCCTACTAGGCACTGACGACTCAACTTTCCCCTTCCTCACCCTCTTCTTGGAGCCACTACTGGAACTGTATGGGCAGGTGCCTGCTTAGTGCGCCTCAAAAAGCTGAGGAGTTTGGGCAGTGGCCCAACTGGTGGCAGGGGAACCAGGAAGCAGTTTGTGGATGGGAGGTCCCAGATAGCCTTCATCCAGCCTTTCCTCACAGATGGAAGTGTTTCAGGCCCTGCAGCGGCTGCACATGACTATTTTCTCCCAGAGTGTCTCACCCTGCGGGAAGTTCCTTGCAGCTGGCAACAATTATGGGCAGATAGCCATCTTCAGGTACTCTCACGCCTGCTCCATACCACCCATTAGCTCTGGCACTAGGCCCTGCTGGGACTGATGCCCCTTGCTTCTGACTCAGACCCCGCCCCGCTCTCCCTTCAGCTTGTCTGCTGCTTTGAGTTCCGAGGCCAAAGAGGAAAGTAAGAAGCCCGTAGTGACCTTCCAAGGTGAGTGAAGCCATTGAGTCTGGCTTACAGGGACCCCAGGGTAGAGGAAGAAAGCAGGACGGGGTCACTCAGGTTCTGCATTTCCGTTTAGCCCATGATGGGCCTGTCTATAGCATGGTCTCCACTGATCGACATCTGTTCAGCGCGGGTGACGGGGAGGTGAAAGCCTGGCTTTGGGCAGAGATTCTCAAGAAGGTAAGAAGTACAGAGCTGGGGTACAGGCGCTGGGGCATCGAGCACCTGAGAGACCCTTTGAGGTCACCTATTGTTTCCCTCCACAAAGGGCTGTAAGGAGCTGTGGCGACATCAGCCCCCATACAGGTGAGCCAGAGCCATGTGAACAGAGAGCACATGGGGGTGCAGGTGCTGCCTCACCAGAGCTGACCTCCACTTTACCTCTCCTAGGACCAGCCTGGAAGTGCCTGAGATCAATGCTTTGCTTCTTATTCCCAAGGTCTGAGCCCTTTATAACTAAGGCTTTACTCTGCCTTGTTCTTGGCCCATACTTTGATCCTTCTCCATCACTGTCCTGATTTGACATTGATTGTTGATCCCACCTTCCCTTCCTCTGCAGGAGAATTCCCTCATCCTGGCAGGGGGAGACTGCCAATTGCATACGATGGACCTTGAGACAGGGACCTTCACAGTGAGAGGGCCATGGAGCTGGGGTAGTCAGGGAGGGGTGGGGAGAGGCATTCTTTCTGGATCTCATCCTGACACTGCCTCTCTCCCTGTAGCGGGCTCTCCGGGGCCACACGGACTATATTCACTGCCTGGCACTGCGGGAGCGGAGCCCTGAAGTGTTGTCGGGTGGCGAGGATGGGGCTGTGCGGCTTTGGGGTAAGGGAATATCCAGCTGAAGGGAAAGATAGTGGTGAGGGAAGCCAGGGCAGATAGGGTGCCTCTCATGGTTCTTCCTCCACAGACCTCCGTACGGCCAAGGAAGTCCAGACGATCGAGGTCTACAAGCATGAGGTAAGGGCTCACCCACACCATGTCCTCCCTTCTCCCTGGACATCTCCTGCAACTTCACCTCCTTTCTTCCCTTCATGTTTCCCAGGAGTGCTCAAGGCCCCAAAATGGGCGCTGGATTGGATGCTTGGCAACTGACTCAGACTGGATGGTAAGCCGGGCAAAGTACAGGACAGGGTGGCACCTCTGAGCCCTACCAGCTCAGAGCCTGTGGCTCATGGTGGCTGGGATCCCCACCTTTCTGCCCAGGTCTGTGGAGGGGGCCCAGCACTCACCCTCTGGCACCTCCGATCCTCCACACCCACCACCATCTTCCCCATGAGGGCACCACAGAAGCATGTCACCTTCTACCAAGACCTGGTGAGGCCCTCTGTCTTGATTTTGCCACCCTTTCCCAGCTCCTCTCTCCAACCCTAATCCCTATGTTTCCTCCCTGCTCTCTAGATTCTGTCAGCTGGCCAGGGCCCTTGTGTCAACCAGTGGCAGCTGAGTGGAGAGCTTAAGGCCCAGGTACCTGGCTCCTCCCCAGGACTGCTCAGCCTTAGCCTCAACCAGCAACCAGCGGCACCGGAGTGCAAGGTGGGTCCTGCAAGGAACTGTGGGGATACTGGGAGGCCAGGGTGTGTGGGCAGGTCAGTCACCCTCCTCTTGCCTCCAGGTGTTGACAGCTGCAGGCAACAGCTGCCGGGTGGATGTCTTCACCAATCTCGGCTACCGAGCCTTCTCCCTGTCCTTCTGACCTCCAGCAACACCCCATCTCCCCATCCCAGGATCTGGAGTGTTTTCTTTTTACGAATAAAATTTCAAGCTTTCCTTCCATGCACTTTCTTCCTAAGAATGGAGACCAAGTCAGTATAATGATTTATGTATGTATTATTACTCTTAATAAATACTCACACGCTCTGGGGCATGTCAGGGCCAGGGGGCCTAGAAAGGATAAGACCTATATAGATTCAAAAAATAGATTGCTCTGCCTCACCTTGCCCCGCCACCCACCTGGGGCTCCTGGTCCCCAAAGCTGGCCCCTGCTCCCAATGAGCCCTGCCCAACCTCCTTTGGAAGACAATGGAGGCCCTGTTGCTCCATTGGCCAGAAGAGGAAAGTGAGCCCGAGAGGGCAAGGACGGGCCCCTTGGTCCTCAGGTCCTTCGGAAGAGATTGCTGAAGAAGCCGCCAGCGGGCCCAGGACCCTGGCGCAGCGAGAAGCGGGGAGCAGGGCGCCGCGGAGCTGATCCTGCTGCGCTCAGCTCTTTCTGGCGTTGGGAGCGCAGCTGCTGCCCAATCACCACTTGCATGTCGTCCTGCAGGCAGGTCAACCGGATGGGAAGGGCGAGTCAGCACACCAGTCCCGCCTCCTGTAGACCCCGCCCCTCCAGCCCCTACCCCTCACCTGCCAGGCCTCCAGCTCTTGTGTCAGCGCCACCTTCTGGCGGATGGTGCGAAGCAGCTCCCGGGAAAGAGAGTCCCGCTCCAGAGAGACGCGGCTGAGCTCCAAGGACAGTTCCAGGGCCCTGCAAACGAAAGGGGCAGAGAGAGGGTAGGAGGGCGCTGGGGTCTCAGCGAGCAGAGGGTTCGGGGGCTCCTGGACCCCAGCTTGAGTGGGACTAGTAACACCAAAAACAAGGAGGTTAGAAAGCCCTTGGGTTGGAATAGGAATAATTATAAGCCAAATCATGAGTGAGGCCTAGAAAGACCAGAGTTCCCTGGGGGCCCGCAGCCCCACTGGGGAAGTAGTAGATGGTTTCAGAGGCAGGCTCACTCACTTATTCACTGCCTCCTCCCTGTCAGACAGGGCGCTGCTTAGGGCCTCCTCGAGGTCGTCCTGCTCTCGCAGCTCCTTCTGCCTTTGCATCTCCTCCCGCAGGGACTGTAGCTCTGCCCGCTGCAGCTCGACCTGCAGGTAAGAGTGGTGGCAGAGATGCGGGTAGGCTACTGAGTCTTCAAGCCCTTGCTCTTCCCAGCAGCCCGGGCTCCAGCCCTCCACTGCCCACTCCACAAACACCCCAGGCAGCTGTGGCCCTGTGCTAGAGATAAATTGTATGAGCCCCCAGGTTGGTGCGGGGCTAATTAGGTGGTATAAGTTTGCATGAAGAAGCATTAGTAGGTGGGACTAAGGGGGGATGCAGTCCAGGAAGCCTTCCTGAGGAAGGTGGCTCTTGGAGCATGACTGTAAGTTTGTTGGGGTGAAAGGTGATCCAGGTAGCGGGAGATGAGTGTACAAAAGCTCAGAATTGTAGATGGAAAGGAGAAATTGTGGCTCTGTACCCAGCGCAATTCCCTCCCCACACACACACCTCATCCTGCAGCTGGGCCATTTCCGCCTCCTTCTCTTCCAGTATCTCCCCTGGGCTCAGGGATGCTCGCTTCTTGGGAGGCTCCAAGCTCTCCTCCTGGGTCAAAGGCTGGAGATTAGACATCTCTTGGGTCTCCGGGGACAAAGTGGTCTATTCACCAAAGGAATTGGTTAGTGAGGTGTTGGACTTTCTCAGGAAAGAAAGAAGGGTGTAGTCTGCAGCCCTCCTGTATGGCTCACGTTGGGACTGGTGGGCTATGAGCTCACCAAGGAATTTCTGCATCCATCTGCGTTCTGGTCCTGATCACTGTTAAAGCTATCAGCAAGCTCTGA
Organism: Rousettus aegyptiacus; assembly: GCF_014176215.1. NCBI lineage: Eukaryota > Metazoa > Chordata > Mammalia > Chiroptera > Pteropodidae > Rousettus > Rousettus aegyptiacus. Next base: position 14,501,253 of record NW_023416311.1, on the reverse strand, counting down.
CTGCAGTGAGGCTCCCGACATGTCAGCGTCCTGGAGGCGCGAATTCTCTTCCAGCTCCGAGACACGCCTCTGCAGCCTCCGCAGCGTGCTCAGCGCCTCCCCAGCCTCGGAGCGCGCACGTTCCAGCTGTGAACCCATGGTCAGAAAGACAAGTGTGGGTGGACACACAAGCTTGAGCGGTCAGCCAGGTATGCCGGCTGCCGGCATTCCGCGGCCCGCCTCCAGGGGGCGCCGGCACGCCATGGAGAGCCAGGCGGTTCTGTGCATCGGCGCGCCCCAGCAGCCAGACCCTGCTCTCCCTTCTGTATCGCTGGGCGGCTTTGGTACGCGCACTTCTTGGCCAATACCAATTTCTTTGCCTATAAAGCAGGGCGCGCGCGGGCACCCGGCTTTAAAGACTCCCATCACCTTTCCTCCAGTCGCACCCCATCTGGTAACCTCGAAGAAAGCCCCGCCCCATTCCCAACCTGTCAACCTTTTTCACTAATTGCTAACATCTAGCATTGATTGAGTCTTCCAAGTCCGCTCTGTGCTCAGTGCCTCACATGCTCACCAGAGGTCTCATTACCATCCCATCTCACAGATGGGAAAACTGAGTCTGGGGGGTCCCACAATATAAGAAGGGATACTGGGAGAGGAACCCAGAAAACTTAACCCCAAAGCGCAAACTCCTGAGATCTCAAATATCAGGCCATTCTGCCTCTTCATTCCCTTTTCTCCATCTCCACTGCCCCAGACCTGGTCCAGGTCCCCATCATTTTTGGCTTGAGCTATACTCTCAGCCTCCTCCTTGACCCCCTAGCTGCCTGGCTCTGTTGCATTCTAAGAGTGTACCACCCCTGCTTAATACTCTTCCATGGCTCCCACTTGCCCTTGGGTTAATGCCTATGCTCTCATGGCCCAGCTGCTGGGGTTCATAGTGACCCAGCTCTGACCTCATCTCCCGGGAAGATGTGAGGCAGTGGCTAAGGTCCCAGCTGGATGTACCCACATACCACAACCCCCCGGTCACCTCCAGGCTGTGTTCCCTCTTCTCACGCCGCAGTAGCAACAGCTCCTCGTGGGTTGCCTGTAGCCTGCCTTGACCCTTCTCCACTTCCTCACGCAGGCCTCGGATCTGGGCTTCCAGGTCCTGCCGTCGGCTCTGCAGCATCTGGTTCTGGCGAAAGGCCTCAGAGTTGAAGGAGAGGTGCTAGACCAGTTCTAGATAGCCTGCAGCCTTCCTGGCTCAACAGGCCCCCAGCCCTAGCTGGCACTCACTTCACCCTGCAGACTCTCCAGCCGTGTTCTCAGCTCTGCTCCAGCCAGGGCCTGAGTCTGGCACTGCCCCCGAAGGGTATCCAGTTCCCTCTGAAGCCCCTGCTCAGTCTGGGAGGCCTACGGAGAGGGGAGGAAATGGAAATGTCAACTGGCCCAAGCTTCAGCACCAAGCCCTGGGCACCCCCACATCCGGACCCTGGTGTCTGCCCCCAACCCTGACCTGAGCTCAGGGCTGTCTTACCTGGGCCAGTTGCTGGCTGAGCCGAAGGTTCTGCTCACTGAGTTCACTGAGGGCTCGTGCCCGCTCACGCCCACTGTCCTGCTGCTCTGAGCGCTGCTCCCCTAGCTGGGCCCTCAGGGCCTCCACGTCCCCTTCCAGCTCCACAGCCCTGGCCTCCCATTCGGCTCCCCGTGCTGCCAGGCCCCGGCGGAGCTCATGGTTCTCCTGCTGTAGCTGCTGTGGGGATACAGGGTCAGAAACAGAGAGGGAAAGATGAGACTGGAATAGATGCTGAGGGACTAAGATAGAGAGACAGAAACCCAAAGAGAGTCTGAGGAGTTCTGAGACAGGCATGAAAGCAAGAGGCAGTAAGGAAAGAAGCGGACAGAGAGAGTGAAATGCAGAGATTCAGAGAGAAGGAGGGGGGAGCAGTAAAAATTTCCAGGCCAGACAGGAGGGGCTGACCCCAGGCTGTGGGGTGGGGCTTGCTGATGCCCACTCACCTCTGGCTGCTGCCTGGGCTTCTGGACTCGAGGTCGCAGGCGCCGTTTTTGGCGCCTGAGTCTGGCAGAATTTAAGCCCCTACCCATGGCCTCACACACCTGTGTCCCAGGGGCTCTGGAGATTCAGCTTCTGCCCAGCCCCTCTCCCCCAGCTCCTCCTGGCCAGCTCCCTTTAATTAACCCTGGCCAGCCCCGCCCAGGCCCCATGCCTCTGCCTGCCCTCCCCAAAACCTGTCCGACTAGCAGGGGGAGGCACCTGACAAACCCAGATGCCCAGCTTAGGGAGGCAGGCAAGTTGGAGGGCCAGCCTCTGGCCTCTACTCTCTTTAGACTCTCAAAGCTGGAAGGCGATGCTCAACATAGCTGCTACAGCTAATAGCAGTACTGCCAGGTCCTGTGCTAGTGTTTTACCTATACTATTTCATTTAATTCACTAGCATTGGAATCATTAACATCTTCATTTTACAGAGGAAACAGGGGCTCAGAGAGGTGAAATGCCTTGCCCAAGGAAACAGTGAGTTAGTGGAGCAGGGATCCCACCGAGGCAGCCAAACTCTTAACCAAATATTGTGTGTGTGTGTGTGTGTGTGTGTGTGTGTGTGTGTGTGTGTGTGTGGCGGGGGGTGTGGGTGGGGGGAGTGGACACAGCTCTGAGAATAAGTCCACAGGACTGGGTTACAATTGTCCTGGCTGGTGCCCAGCCCTGTTGCTGCTTTGTGTTCAGGCAAATTCCTTAATATACCTATGTTCCATCCATCCATCCACCCATCCATCCATCCATCCATCCATCCATCCATCCATCCATCCATCCATCCAATATTTCATGAGTTCCTTCTGTTCTGGGGTCTGACTGTCAGCAGTAAGCAAGACCACCAAGTTCTCTGCCTCAAATACCTCAGAGACCAGAGGGTTTGAGGCAAATGGACACATGCTTGAACTAGGTCATTTTGGAGGGACAGTAAAGGCTATGAGGAGATGCTGGGAAGTGAAGAAGAGGAGCGGGGTGGAGTGGGGGCTCCTTCAAGAAAGTGATGTCTAAACTGACTCCCGCAGAGCAATAAGGAAGAGGGCTACATACAAGGAACAGCAAGTACAAAGGCCCTGAGGGAACAAGCTGGGGTTACTCAAGGAACTGAAAAGAGGCCCTGCTGCCAGGAGGGGTGGTATGCTGAGCTGAGGTCAGGGAGGCTGCCCTGGGGACTTTTAGGACCTGATGAGGAGTTTCAATTTCATTCTAAGTGTGATGAGGAGCCATTGGGAGGTTCTGAGCAAGGACTGAAATGATGTGATTTACAATTTTTGAAGATCCCTCTGGCTGCCCCTTAGAGAATGGGCTTCAGAGAGCAAGAGTAAAAGCTAAGGACCAGTGAGGAGGTGGCTGCAGTGTCTGGGGCAGAGGTGATGGAGGATGGGACCAGCTTGGAGGCTGCGGGGATGGTAAGAAGTGGGTAGACTCAGAATCTGGTTTAGAAGACTCAACAGGGCTTGCACATGTGAGAGAAGAGGTCATGGAGATACTCAGGATCTGCTCCTGCTGTGGAAGGTGGGATGGGGACAGTGGGTGACGGGTCGTAATCGAGCGCCACTTATGTTGATACCCATTAGATGGTTTCGTGGAGCGGTGTGGGGCAGTAAGCTACCCATGTCGGGACTGGGGCAGCAGCTGGGGCTGATGATATGGATTCACTGTTGTCAGTGGAGTCCAGAGTATTTAGGGGCCAGATATGACCTCGAGATGACAGTGAGTCTGACAACAGAACCTGGGCAGAGGAAGAACTGTTCCTACCTCACGGGGTTGACTGAGATGATGCACGGAAAGTGCTTAGCTCAGAGCCAGGTGAGGAGGGGGTGCTCAGTAACTGTTGGAGCCGCACTATACCATTTAGGAGCCGGATCCGAGATTCAGAGAGCGCCAGCAGCTTACCCAGTGTCACACAGTCAGACAGAGTCTAAACTCAGGTTTTGATTTATCCTCAGAGCCCATGTTCTTAACCACCGGACAACACTGCCAGGGGGAGTGGGCCCAGCCCTGAACCATTCCAGAAGCATCCCCTACCTGGCTTTCCTCCTCCTGCCTACTGTCCTGCCCCTGCCCACCCTTGCCCCCTGCCTGCAACCCCTGCCACCAGCTCACTTCCTCACGCTCAGAGTGCTGGGTGCTCAGCATCTCCAGCTGCCGCTGCAGCTCCTCATTTCGCTCCAGAAGCATCTTGCCAAGCTCCGCAGCCAACAGCAGGTCCTTCTCCTTCTGTTGCAGCTGCAGGGCCAGGTCCTCAGGCTCCTCAGGCCCTGGGCCACCTCCCAGAAATGAGTCCCGCCGCTCCAGTACGAAGGGGAAGAAACCCTCATCGCCACTGGGGGAGGCGCCCCCCGAGAGCAGCCCCGACGGGAAGCTTGGCCCTTCTGGGGAGCTCATGGTGCCTGCAGCATCTGTGAGGACAGGTAGGTCTGTGAGGACAGGTAGCTGCAGGACACTCTACTTTGCAGCCAGGGTTCACTCTTAGCTGGCCAAGACTTGGCCCACCCTTAATTCTTCACCTGCCCACTGGCCCTTCCAGTCCTGAAGCCAAGACCACAAAGGGTTAATGATCTATGTTTTGACCACTCAACTCTGTTAATATCCCTAGGGTAAATTAAGGCAGGGAGACATAGGAAGTGGGCTGTCCTGCCTTCTGCCTCTGGCAGACATACTCTGCTCCCAGAAAATCTGTCCCCGTGCTCTGGAACACAGGCCATCCTGATGACAGTTCCTCTTTCCAGACTCTCACCAGCTGGGAAACTCTTCCCAGGACCCAGGTTCTTAGGGACTCAAGACTCAGGGATAAACTAGACCCTTCTCCTTCCAAAACCAGGGCCTTGGGAACTTAAGTCCCCAGCAATCCAGCCCCCTCCTCTTCCAGAAGCCCAGGTCTGCAGCTCCTCAGGACTCAGATGCCCTGCCAGGTATCCCGGCCTTGTTCTCCTATTTTCTCAGGAACCCGGTATATTGGTCTGCACCCCTCAGAATTCAGGTTCCGGGACCCTACTCTGAGCCCTCCCTTCTGGAGTGTTGGCTCAGTCCCTCAGTTTCTAAGGGCCCAAATGTCAGGCCGGCCCAGGGCAGGGCGAGGTAACAGGTTGTGCCAGCAACTGCTGCCTCGCCAATCCAGGTTTCTGTTTACTCACCAGCCCGCCCCTGGGGATTGGAGCCTGGTGGCACTTCCCTAGGGCCTCCCAGAGCCTGGCAGTTCAGGGGTTCCAGAGGGAGGGGATACATGAGGCTTCCCTGGCACACTCCACTGCAGTCCTCTGGGGGTCCCCCCATGCACGCTCGTGCGTGCACGCACACACTCACACACCTCTGTTCCTTTCCTCCCCTCACCAGGTGTCTAAGCCCAGCCCTACCTGCAGCACCCAGATGTCACAAGAGTTCCAGCTCAGACCCACCTGGGGGTTTCTTTGACCTGGCTCTTGAGGGCCCGACCCTGTTCTGGAAACCAGAGGGCGACCCTCCTTCTCCACACTGAGCTGCTATTTAGCACCTCAACCCAGGCGTCATAACCCCCAACTCCAGGCGTCCGAAGCCCAGCCACCGCTTTCCTTCCTGCCGGCCTCCCCTGCTTCCCCGCCCCAAGAATCAGGCCGGGTGCCCCTGCTTCCCAACCAACCGCGCCAACTTGCCACGGTTCTCTCCCGAAGCCTGTCGGGAGTCTGTTCTCTGCGCCTCCTAGGCTCTCACCCGACGATGCCCGGCTCCCTCCGAGATCCCCGCAGTCCCGGGTCCCCTCTTCCGGAGGCGGCGTCAGGTGCACTGCCCGCACAGGTAAGGGGGCGGTGCCGCAGACAGGGCTGGGGCGCCCCCTGGTGGCGGAAATGTCCGGGCGGCGCCCAAGGAGAGTCACCTCAACCCATATCAGAGGCAGTGACCTATCTTGCTGCCATTAATGGAGTGCCTATTGTGTGCAGACACCACGTGAAGCATCTGCGTCAGCTCCTTTCCCCTCACAACTGTCTTGTGGGATAGAAAATTATTATTTTTTATTTATACGTGTTTATTTTTCAATTAAAGTTAACATACAATATTATATTAGTTTCAGGTGTACAACATAGTGATTAGGCATTTATATAGACCTTCGAAGTGTTCACCCCAATAACTAGTACCCACCTGGCACCATTCAGAGTAGTTACAGTATTATTGACTATATTTCCTATGCCGTACTTCACATTCCTGCGACCATTTTTTTTTCTTTAAATATTTCTTTGTGATAGAGGATGCTTACTCAATTAGAGGTGTTTTTTTAAAAAAACAAACCTATCATGCCATTAATTCACAAGAAATGGGCTCCAGCAGCTCAGTCTCCTTTCCATTCATTCTCACAAATTGTGCTGCTCTGAGTGGGGCAGGCTGGTGCTCCAGTTGAACCCAGGTAACTTTCTTTTTGGCTTCCTCCTTTTTTTGATCATTTTTCTTCACACGTTTCAGGAAACTATCTCGAACACTCAGAGTGCTTAATATGCTCAATATGTCCATTAATTCTCTTGGCAAGAATCATGCCCTTATCTTGTTTGTTTACAACACTGCCAACCACATGCTGGGTAACGCTGTAAACTTTTTCAGTTTTGCTGTGGTAGCATTTGTGGGGTGTTCCCTTTTGAACAGTGCCCATTCTCTTGATATCTAGAATATCACGTTTCTTGTAGATTCACATGTGTGTGGCCAAAAGAACAACTCTGTATTTTCTAAAAGGCCTAGAAAACATGTAGTGGCTACTTCTCTTCTTTCTCTTTGTGTTTGGTCATTTTGGTGAATTACTGGAAGATGGCGGTTCTGGCCAAAAGGCTCCCTGTGACTATTTTATAACTCTCAATTTGTACTTCTTAATCTCTTTCACCTGTTTCACCCATCCTTCAACCACCCTCCCTCCCCCCACCTCTGTGGCAACCATCAGTTTGTTCTCTGTATCTATGAGTCTGTTTCTTTTTGTTTATTTATTTATTTATTTATTGAATTTCATTTAGCATAATACCCTCAAGGTCCACCTATGTTGTAACAAATGGCATGATCTCATTTTTTTTATGGCTGAGTAACATTCCATTGTATATGTACTACATCTTCATTCAATTGTCTATTGATGAACACCTATGTTGCTTCTATATCTTGGCTATTGTAAGTAGCACTGCAATGAACCTATGGGTGCATATAACTTTTCAAATTAGTGTTTGGGGTTTCTTCAATTAAATACCCAGAAGTGGAATTTCTGGGTTATATGGTAGTTTTATTTTTATTTTTTTGAGGAACTACCATACCGTTTTCCATAGTGGCTGCACCACTTTGCAATCCCACCAACAGTACATGAGGTTCCCTTTTCTTCTCATCCTTGCCAACGCTTATTTGTAGATTTATTGATGATAGCCATTCTGACAGGTGTGAGGTGATATTGTGGTTTGGGACAGGAAATTATTAACAACGATAATAACATGTTAAGCACTCTGCTAATTCGGCTCTTTTATAGTCACAAATTGTTTCGTTTCATGACATCATAATGAAACAAGAACTACTATTATCCCCATCTTGCAAAGCTGAGGCTCAGAGAGGACCTAACTTGCTTGAATTCACATGGGCAGAATTTAAATGTGATCTGCGGAAGTGTGACTTTAGGATATGTGCTCTTATACTGATTCTCATGTTGCAGGCAAGAACAGCTAAAGTGACTTGTCAGTGTGGCTCCCAGCTTGGGCCTCTTAGTTCCCAGGCTGCCCAGAGCTGGGCACTGTGCTCCAGTCTGGGACAGAGGCCTTGGAATGGAGACTAGAGGATTCAGGGTTGCGTTCCTGGGTCCAGCCTTATGTAGCTTGGGCATATGGGTGATGCCCCAGCCTTGTGGCTTGTCATGATTCTCCTCAGACTTCCAGGGCTCACTGGGTCCCTGTAACAGAGGCTACTGGCCTGGTGAGCAGGGACAAATGGAGGGCTGGGAGCAGTGGCATGCTGGTAACTATTTAAAAATTGGCTGTCTAGGAGAGAAGAAAGCCTGGGTTTGTTGTATTTGCCAATTCTGTGGTATAAATACTGCCTCCATGGCTGATTTCAAGCTACCAACACAACATTTTTGAATATGGGTGGAGATGTGCAAAACCAGCTTTGCCAGACAGTACCAGTGGTTCCCATATCCCTTTGGCCAGGATGCCTGAGTCATGGGGAAGTACGGGCCTATTTGACTGGGTCCTAGAAAAATAAGAGGAAGGTGGGAGCTAGGACTTTTGACTGTGGACTCTTTGGAGGGGTGTTTTAGGGATCGAGACTCCAGGGTCCTGAGACTGGGACAAGGTTTCCTGCCAGTCCAGAGTAGAGGGGCCGAATTCTTTGCAAAGGGGTCTGAGGGCTGCATTGCCTAGCCGGTCCTCCATAATCTCCCACACACCTGTGGGAACAGCCTGGTGGACTTTGCAGGGCTGGAGACACCCTAGCCTCCACTTGCTGCTGCCATCTGACCTTCTCCAAATGCTAGGGTCACCCTGGGCCCCACCCCCACCCACCTCCATTCAACACACCTTTCCTGAGCCCCTCTCCGACCAGACCAGTCAGGGGGCTGGGTTCACCTAAAGATGAAGTGGTCAGGGCCTGGCTCCCAAGAGACTCACCCAAGAACTAGGAGGGGTTTCCAGTCATAAACCAGGAATGAACCAATAAAGCAGTACAATAAAGTAGTACAATAAAGCAGTACAATAAAGCAGTACAATAAAGCAGTACAATAAAGCAGTACAATAAAGCAGTACAGCAAAGGAGCTTGGCTCATGGGTGCTGTATCACACAGCTTCAGTCCAGACTCCAGTTTGGCCACTTAGCTGTGCATACCTGTGTCATTCAGCTGATTAACCTCTGCAGCCCTCAGTTTCCCCATCTATAACATGGGGATGATAGCTCCTAGGGTTGTGAGGATTAAATGAGGATGAAGTGCCAGCACTTAAGTTGATGCTAGTGACCCTCGGCCTGGCCACAATAGATGGCTAACCATGCACGTTACGATGTTTTTCATTTTCATAGCAACCTAATGAGGTCATATCCTTCAAACAGTGAACCAGCTCAGGGGGACAAAGTAGTTGGCCTATGCCTACATGGCAGACCCTTTCCTGGCTCCCAGCCCCAGTTACTCTTCAGACATTTGGATCTGGCCTCTGGCCTTCTCCGAACCCAGGAGTTCGGCCTCCAGTCGCCCTTCTCAACCTGAGCCTTGGCCTTCCAGCCTCTCCCTGCCCCCAACTGCCTCCCTGCCGATTTCAGGAGGAAGATGGATATGAGCAACAGAGTGGCCCCAGAGAAGCCCTAGGGAGGCTGGAGTATGTCCAGATATAAGAGGTATTGTCAACCTAGTCATCATATGCTCTCCACCTGACACTCAGACAAGCCAGCTTGCTGGGGCCTCCAGACCCATGCTCAGCCTGGAATATTCTCCCCACTTTCTGAGCCCCTGCTGGGCCCCTACTGTTCCACACCTCAGCTTGTGGTTTCCTCCATGGGGAAGCCTTCCAGGACCTCATAATACCTTGGGCAGTCTATGCGGGGCAGCAAGAGGACAGAAAAATGCCCCATTGCTCTCCCTGCCCTCATCATTGAGGGGACACAGGGTTGGAATGAGCCATTTTCAGACCAAGGCACCTCCAGGATTTTACAACATATACAAAGTCTACGAACAATAAGGAGTATTGTTAGGAGCATTTAAAATCTTTATATGAAATATTTCACACTGAATGCATTGTTCTGCAGCCTGCTTTTCCTGTTTAACCTGATGTTTCCAAGTTTCTTCGTAACTAAAAAAAAAAAATTAACTTTATTGAGGTATGTACGTATTCATTTTCTGGGACTGCTGTAACAAATTACTAAACAACAAAAATTGATCATCTCATAGTTCCAGAGTCCAGAAGTCCAAAATCAAGATATGAGCAAGGTTGGTTCCTTCCTGATGCTCTGAGGGTTAAATATATTCTATGCCTCTTTCCCAGCTTCTGGCGCTGTTGGCAATCCTTGGCTCGTAGACACAGCACTGTAATCTTTGCCTTCATCCTCGCATGACTTTCCCCTCTGGGTCTTCTCTGTGTCCCTGGATCTCATATCACTTTCTACTTTCTTTTATAAGGACACTGGTCATTGAATTTAGGGCCCATTCTAAATCCCGAATGATGTCATCTTGAAATCTTTGAATTATATCTGCAAAGACCCTATTTTTAAATAATGTCACATTCTTGAGGACTGGATGTTAGGACTTGGATTTATCTTTTTTGGAGACATAATTGAATCCACTATGAGGAATAATTCTTATATAATAAAATTCACCAATTTTAAGTGTTTCATTTGATGAGTTTTGGACAAGTATGTGTATTCACATAGCTGTCATCACAATCATGATCTAGAACATTTTCATCGCCCCAAAAGTTCCCCATGACCCTCTGCAGTCAATGTCTCTCCCCATGGCTAGTCTCTGGAAACTGCTGGCCTGCTTTCTCTCACTATCGTTTTGTCTTTTCCAGAATGCTTTCGAAATGGACTCATATATAGTGTGTGGTCTTTTTGTGCTTGTCTTCTTTGATAAGCTTAGCATAATGCTTCTGAGATTCATCCATGTTGTACGTATCAGTGGAATCGATAGGTTTGAAAATTTTTCAAACCTAAAGAAAAGTTTCAGGAATAATATAACGGCCTCTCCATAGACTCACAATTGTGAACGTTTTGCCACATTTGCTTTCTCTCTCTCTTACAGTATATACACTCGCACACAGTTTGCTAAACCACCGGCTACTTCTGGCTTCTTACTCAGCATCTCCTGAGGACATAGATATTCTCCTACATAATCATGTATAATTATCACATGTGATAAATTGAACGTTAAAAAAATACTGTAGATATAATAATCTTACCCAATTCACAGTAATGCTATTTTTAGATGACTTCCCTCCTCCCCCATGATCCAATCAAGGATCACGTATTACATTTAGCTGTCATTTCTCTTTAGTCTCCTTTAACTAAAATAGTTCCCCTGCCTTCTTATATGTCTTTCAGGATCCTGACCTTTTTTTTATTTTTATTTATTTTTATTTTTATTTTTAAGAATCCAGGAAAGCTGTTTCCCAGAAGGTTTCTGAGATGTAGCCAGGATGGCGCGTTTGGATTTAGTTTGTTCCTAACAGCTATCTGGTATTTCATCCAATGTCTATGCCCCACTTTATTTCTCCACTCGCCTGTCAATGAACATTTAATCTGTTGGCACCTTTCCAATGTTACAAACAACATTCTAATGCACATCCTTGTACAGATAACTCCATGGACACATGGGTGGGAGTTTTGTGCTACCGTCCATCTACAAGTGAAGTGAGTGGAGAGAGGTAATCCAGTGATCTCTTGCTGTATAATAACCATCCCACAACTTAGAGACTTAAAACAACAATTTGGTTTTCTCTCACAATTTTGAGGGTTGGCTGGGCTCTGCTGGGGTTCTTGCTCCTAGGCCTTCATGCAGTTGCATGTAAACAGTGGCCAGGGCTGGAGTCATCCAAAGGCTTCTTCACTCCCATATCTGGTACCTGGGCTGGATGGCTGCATCAGCTGGGGCCAGACAGCAATTCTCTCTCCACACAGCCTCTGCCTGTGACCTACATGGATTTCCTCACAGTTTGACTATCTTACCTTCTTACATAGCAACTGACTTCCCCCAATGTGAGGTTCCAAGACGCCCAGACAGAAGCTGCAAGGCTTCATAAGACACAGCCTTGAAGGTCCCAGAACCATCACTTCCACAGCATTCCACTGGTCAAGCAAGTCTCTGAGCCCAGCCTGGGCTCAAGGGCAGAAGATTAAATTCCACCTCTTAAAGGGAGGAGTAGCAAAGAATTTGTACCCACCTTTTATCTACCACAGAGGTTATCCTCTTTAGGTTCATTAAATATCACCAAACTGGTTTCCAAAGTGTAGGTATTAATTTACACTCTGTAATAAAGAGTCTGACTCCATTTTTGATGTTTGCTCACAGCCTTAAAGCCCCATGCCTCCCTCTTCCCCTTGTGCTGCACAGCTAGGCAGGCTGACAAGAAGGTCCTGATCTCTCCCTTGCACTTAAGGGAAATTGAAATCATCCCCTAACCACAAAAAAAACCCCTCTTTGTTCTCTCGAGCCATTTCAGACCTGCCCTCCTTCCTCCTGAAAGCCTCATCATGTGAGTAATCCATCTCATCATATTCTCTTGGTGGAAGTAGTCTCATCAGCCTATACTTTTGAACCACATTTTCTGGGGAGCATTGATCCCATCATGGAGCAACCGCAAAATATACTCAGCAGAGCTTGAGTTTCATCTGGCCCACACCTGGCCAATAGTTGGCATCATCGGACTTTGCAATTTCTGTCAATCTGATGACAAACATGGTGCGAGATAATAATAATAATAAAAAAGTAATTGTGTGTATGTGTGTGTGCGTGTGTATGTGTGTGTGTGTGCGTAATGTTGGTCTCTGCCCCATTTCCTGGCACAGGGCTCCTAAAACCCTTGTAAATGGTTACTATGAGAAGTGAGGTTCCCATTGCTAGACCAACCTCAGATTTCAGTGAGTCTGAGCTTTGGCCACTGGCCTCAAAGCTGCTGCCCAAGGTGAAAATTGTGCAGGGAAAACCGAAAGTATGTATCTCTAAGATCCGTGACCACCAAAAAGGTAGTCAATGTGGGGAAGGGCAAAACCAAGAAACTACGGAAACCAAGGGCATCCTGTGAAGGAATCGTTTCATTTGTAAATTGGTATCACCAACTTCCTGAGAACATTTACTGAAACGGATTGTAAGAGGAACAAATTTGGGGGCTGCGTCTCTGGTTTCAATGTTGCAGAGTGAGTAGAAGAGCAGTTTAGGTTGAGACAGGACCCTCAGCTCCCCGTGGAACCATCACAGATGGCTGTTGTGATCCAGACACACACAGGAGGTTCTTCTCAAGGGAACAGTCAGCCTGGTGGACTGGATAAAAGCCACAGTAAGGTCTGTTTACCCTGAGAAGGGGGACTGTCCATCTCCCTCTATCAATGCCAAGTGGAACACCCCAGATGAAGCAGCTGATATACTCCGTATGCAAGCCATGTGGGACTGGCTCTATGACTGGAATATTCACCCAGTGAGTGCATATTACCCAGGTCATAGTAAATGCTGTGATTAAGGGGGCTCTGTTGCATGGACACCCTGTGTAATATTACTGCTACAAAACTGAAGGACCATTCAGCAAGACTTACAGAATTTGTTCTCTCTATTTTCCCTCCTAATAAAAATATTAGTTTAATTAATAAGAAAATAGAGAAAAGCGAAGGAGAGAATCAAGAGACCAGTCTTATCAGGGTAGATATTTTTAAAGTTATTAAGAAGTAAGGTGAATTAAGCAAATTGATAGGAGTGAAACAAAGAGGAAGCACTAATGACTAATGATGTTGAGCATCTTTTCATTTGCTTATTGGCCATTTGTGTATCTTTGGAGAAATGTCCATTCAAGTCCTTTGTTCATTTTTTTTTTGACCCATTTTTTAAAATGATATTTTTTATTTTTCAATTATAATTGGCATATAATATTATACTAGCTTCAGGTGTACAACATAGTGATTAGAGTGATTAGACATCTATGTAACTCACGAAATGATCACCCCAACAAATCTAGTACCCCTCTGACACTATACGTAGTTATTACAATATTATGGACTATATCCCTTATGCTATACTTTATATCTCTATGACTATTGTGTAACTACCAATTTTTATTTCTTAATCCCTCCCCTTTTCGCTGCCCCCTAAACTCCTCCCTCAAAATGTTCTCTGTATCTAGGAGTTTGTTTCTGTTTTGTCGTTTGTTGTTATTGTTTATTTCGTTCTTCAGATTCCACATGTATGAGGAATCATATGGCATTTGTCTTTCTCAGACTTACTCCACTCAGCACACTACCCTCTAGGTCTGTCATGAAATATCTTTTTCCATTTCTTTACTTTCCATCTATGTGTGTCTTTTGATCTGAAGTGAGTTTCTTATAGGCAGCCTATGTAAGGGTCTTGTTTTCTTCTCCATTTGGCCACCCTTTCTTTTGATTGGAGCATTTAGTTCTTTTTCATTTGAAGTACTTGTTGATAGATATGTAGTTATTGCCTTTCTTTATTCATTTTTTGATACATATTCTTTTCTTCTTCTTAAAGAAGTCTCTCCAGCATTTCCTGTAATACTAGTTTGGTGGCCATGAACTAAACTTTAGCTTTTTCTTATCTGGGAAGCTCTTTATCTGTCCTTTGATTCTAAATTATGGCTTTTCTGGGTAGAGTGATCTTGGTTGTAGATCTTGAGTTTTCCTCACTTTGAATATTTTGTGCCAAGCCTTTCTGGCCTGCAAAGTTTCTGTTGAGAAATTGTTGAGTCTTATGAGAGCCCCCTTGTAGGTAACTAAGTGCTTTTCTCCTGCTGCTTTTAAGATTCTTTCTTCGTATTTATATTTGTCATTTATATTTGTCTTGGTGTGGACCACTTTGGGTTCATCCTGTTTGGGACTCTCTGAACTTTCTGGGGTTGTATGTCTATTTCCTTCACCAGGTTAGAGAAGTTTTCCATCATTATTTCTTCAAACAGGTTTCAGCTTCTTGCTCTTTCTATTCTTCTCATATCCCTATGATGAGAATGTTGTTACGTTTGATGTTGTCCCAGAGGCACCTTAAACTATCTTCATTTTTTTGGATTTTTTTCTTGTTGCTGTTCTTATTGGCTGTCCTCTGCTACCCTATCCTCCAAATCACTGATTCTATCCTTTGCTTCATTCACTCTGTTGATTCCCTCTATTGTACTCTTCATCTCAGATATTGTATTCTTTTTTTCTGACTAGCTCTCTTTTATGTTTTCCATCTCCATTTTTTATGTTTTCTGTCCCTTTGTAAAAGTTCTCACTTTCATCTACTCTCCCCCTAAGTTTCTTGAGCATCCTTATAACCAGTGTTTTGAAGTCCGCATCCAGTAGATTGCTTGTCTCCATTTTGTTGAGTTCTTTTTCTGGAGCTTTGTACTGTTCTTTCATGTGGAACATATTTCTTTTTCTCCCCATTTTGACTGCCTTCCATGTCTGTTTTTATGTGTTAGGTAAGGCTCCTAAGTCTCTCAGTCTTAGAAGAGTGGCTTTATGTAGTAGGTGTCTCATGGGACCCAGTGGCACAGTCCTGGGAGGGTTCAGATAAAGGCCTGGTTCAGCTAAGGGCCTAGTTCAGCTGCAGCCTATGCACCTTCAGAGCCACCAGCAATCCAAATATGGCTGCCACTTGTGCCGAGGCCAACCCAGGTACCAAAGCCAACTGCTGCTGGTGCTGGGCTTGGGGCTGCTCAGCAAGAGGCACAGGGCACGCTAAGGCCAGATGCTGCTTTTTAAAAAATATTGTGAGCCTTTGAGAGATTTTAGGAAAGTTAGCAGCATGAGCAAAGACAGGCCATTTGTATGGAGTAAGCCACTGGAATTGGCTTGGGTGGGCCCACAAGTTGGGAGAGGTGGACTCTCAAGAAACTTCCTGAGCAGAGTGACCTGTGTTATTTAAGTTGATGGTGACTTGGATGTGATGGTGCCTGCATTCACATGCTGGGAGCGGGGAGGGCTCAACAAAGGAACAATGGACTCTGCTAGCACTTTTGTCTGGGAGAAAACAACCCCTTCAGCCCTCACCCTGAAGCCCAACAATTCAGTGTCTTCCCATATGTCCCTGGTGCTCCTTGAGCAGCTGCCCCAGCACTGGAGCTCAGAGCGAGTGAGTCCGTCCATCAGCAACTAAGTCCAGGCATGGGCCTTTAACAGGAACATCTGTAACTCCCGCAGCCTTCCATCTCACTCAACCACAACCTGGGCTGGTTTTCACAGCCAGAGATTGTGGACTCTTCTTCCCAGCAATGGAACCCTGGGCTGGGGAGTCCAGAATGGGGGCAAGTCCAGTATGGGTGGGGGCTCTGCAGCCAAGATAACCTTCCTGATTCTCAATCGTTACATGCGGTTGTGGGATTGGGATGTTTTGCATCCCTGCCCCTCCTACTGGTTCGAAATGACCTCTTATTTTTGACCCTAGTTGTAGGGCTTCTGTTCAGCCAGACCTCTGGTGACTACACGTGACGGTTGCTCTGTAGTTTTGTTATAATTTTAGTGTGATTGTGAGAGGAGACATGCATGGCTTCTACCTTCTACGCCATCTTGACCAGTCCCCCATTGCCCATATTTGAATCAAATTGTGTGTTTTCTTATTGTTGGGTTTTAAGAGTTTACATATTCTGAGTTTCAATTCCTTATCAGAGATATGATTGCATTTTTCCCCCTCCTGTGAGGTACTTTTTTATTTAATGGATAGTATCTTTTGATATACAAAATTTAAAACTTTTAGTGAAGTTCTATTTGTATATTTTTTCTTTTGTTACTAGTGCCTTTTGTGTCATATTCAAGAAATCATTGCCAAATCCACTGTTGTAAAGCTTTTGTACTATGTTTTCTTCAAAGAGTTTAATTGTTTTAGGTTTTTCATTTAGGCCCTTGATCCATTTTTTGTATATGGTGTTAGGTAAGGATCCAATTTCTTTCTTTTGCATGTGTTTATTCAGTTTTTCCAGGACCACTTATTGAAAAGACTATTCTTTCTCCATTGAATGGTCTGGCACTTATCAAAAATCATTTGACTGTATATGTGAGAGTTTATTTCTGGGCTCTGTATTCTATTCCATTGGTCTATATGTCTGTCTTTAGGCCAGTACCACACTGTTTTGATTACTGTAACTTCGTAGTAAGTTTTGAAATCAGTAAGTGTGGATCCTCCGGTTTTGTTCTTCTTTTGCAAGATTGTTTTGGTTATTTGAAGTCTCTTGAGATTCCATATGAATTTTAGGATTTTTTTTTCTATTCTGCAATAAACGTTATTGGGATTTTAATAGAGCTTGCATCAAATCTGTAGATTGCTTTGGATAGTATTCATATTTTAACAAATTCCTGCAAGTCGTGTGCTAGCTGCTCCAGTAAACGTGCACAGCTGCCTGCCACATGGCTGGGCATATAGGCTGGGTAGCTGCTACCATAGTAAGAGATACAATTTACCACAATTTACTGTTCATGCCATTTCCTGGAAATTGTTAACCTTCAGAATTTCATAATAGTTCCGTCAGACAGATTCTGCCAGTGCAATGGTTCAGGTGGAGAGATAGATTCCTGGTGCTTCCTATTCCACCACCTTCCCAGAATCCTCAGGGAGTGAAGAAAAGTTCCCAGGGTTCCTTGATACAGGAGCCTCACACACTGTGGTGCCAAAACCCACTGGTGAAGCCATGACTGGGCTACAATTAGATTGAGAGAACATAAAAATAAGAGCCAATAAGATAATGAAAGTTGGAATATTTCAACAGGCTTTATGTAAATAAGTTGTGTCTTCTTTACCTAATGTTTTATGGGATGGATATTATGTCCTACTGGGGGACACTTCCCCTACCTAGTATTGTAAAACTGAGAGACCTGTTGATAAAGTCCTCATAGGGGCTAGTTAGGAACGTAAGAGGTGATGGAAGTCAGGTAAAAGTTATTATAAGAACTGGTACGTTTTAGCAGGCTTTATATGAAGTGGTTGCATCTCTTTTACCTGATTGTATCATGGGAATGGACAGTGTATCGTCTCTACCTAATCTTGTAAAACAGGCATGTAAATCTGCCCTTCAAGCCACAATAATTGGATGTGCTAAATGAGAACCTGTGCAATTGCCCAAGCCCACACAGTGTGGAATAGAAACTGGAGTGTGGGTGGGGCCACTAGCAATAGCTAGCTCATGTGGAGTGTGGACTGGGGCTGATGGCAACACCCCATGAGCACCTCCTCGTGATGGCTACTGGAACTTTGGACAAGAGAATTTCTATTTGAGGGGCAATTTACTACTTTGCTATCAGACATAAACTGAACTTATTCCCTATGACTGAACCACATAAAATGATCTTGAAACCTGAAATACCCACAATGTCTTTAGTGATGTCAGAGGAAAGCTCTAATGGGTATTGCAGTGACCCAAAGATTTTGATAATGAAACAGAAATGGTTTGTACAGGATCGTGCTACCTGGGAATGCAAGGAGATATGAGCAGGGAGCCTCTTTTCCCTTAGGACCAACTTCGGAACGGTATGAGGAGCTGCTGGATTTTACTGTCACCTAGACAGTGCCCTTGACTGACTAACAAAGAGCTATTTGGTTCATGGATGGCAGTTCCACAGTGAATGGACGACATCCTATTTGGAAGGTCACCACTCTGATGGAAGAAGGTAAAAACAATTAGTGGGCTGAATTGCATGCTGTTTTCCCAGGAGTGATAGAAGAATTGAACAGTGGTAAAATTCCCTATATTTTGGTTTCTACCAATTCATGGGTAGTGGCCAATGGCCTGGATGGGGCACAGCCTTGTGGAAATCCCTATGGGAATTTGAGGGGCGCATTGAAGTAAGACATGTTGATGCCCATTGGAAGAATCCCCTTCCAGGTTCAAAAGGCAATTGGAATAAGCAGATATCCCTGTGTGCTCACTTGAAGTGGCCACCTGGGCCCATGAAATAAGTGGACATGAAGACTGCATGTGGCTATGTGGCAGATTCCCTGGGGGGAAGGCCTTGATCATAGTTGGCAAGTCCGACTGACATTGGTGGCCCTGGGAGGCTATGAATGGGTCCTGATGAAAACAAACATTGACTCTGGACAGGGCTTTACTTATCCAGGACATAGATGCAAATGCTCAGAAGCTATTTAAAAATCAGAACAAAAGACACTGCACCAATTTGGATGGCCAGTCATCATTTCTTCAGACCAAGGACCATACTTCATAACTCATAATATCCAACAATAGGCAGAGAGATGTCCTCCTTGGAGTTTTAGTTTGGCAGAGAATTGGAATAGGCAATTGAAACATTGATTGTCTAAAATAGAAGAAGATAAAGGCCTGAAGAGCTGGCTTACACACCTTCATGAGTGTGTGCTCACACTCAACATGAACATGAGTGGGACTAAAGGAGTTTCCCCACTAGACAGATTCCTCTGTTTTTCTGGTAGATCTGGGGAAGAGAGAGTGGGGAATTTTGCTGGTTACACACTACAATTCTTCCTAAGGAGAGAAGATGCTGGAATAGTAACCTTTCTTTTCTTTCTTTCCTTTCCTTTCCTTTCCTTTCCTTCCTTTCCTTTCCTTTCCTTTCCTTTCCTTTCCTTTCCTTTCCTTTCCTTTCCTTTCCTTTCCTCTTTCTCTCTTTCTCTCTCTCTCTCTCTCTCTCTCTCTCTCTCTCTCTCTCTATTTCTCATATGACCTCAATTTCCCCCCGCCCCCATCTGATGCAGTGGTCATATAACCAAGGCTGCAAATACAAGTCCCTGAAACAGCAATGCTTCCTAAATAAGAGATCACAAACATATTTTAAACCTTATGTCTGAATTTCTAAAGGCCTGATGGACCAGGATGTGCTTTCACTCCATCTGCCAAAGTTGGTGTTAGCAATGAATGCAGCTGCATGCCTGATGGTAAAGACAGTCCATTAGGTCTGTACCTGTGTAACCTTGCTCTATGTAAACAGGAGTGGACTGGGGGTGGGGGAAGGCACTTGGTAGACTAGTATTTCTGCCACCAGCACAATGGCCAAACCTAATATTCATTCCAAGGGTGTAAGAGTTTGGGTATAAATGGAGATGAGGAATAGCAGCTAAGAGAAAAGTAGTAAATAAATAGGTTAGGTACTGAGGGAAATCCAATACTACATTAACATCTCGAAAGAGGCTCAGAGCAAAAGATGATATCATCTCTTAGCTCAATTATATTAGATAGCTGAAAGGGTGAAGCCATGTGTTTGCTGAGACCACTCCTACTTTTGGACCTGACAAGATTGAACGGAAGCCTGAAAATCTGACTGGCCTCATTCTGGGGGACATTTTCATATGAGATGACGATGGACTGAAATGATTACTAGTGACTGTGTGAGATCCTAGTAATGTGCCGGTATCTTCTGACTTGTATACTGTTTTGCTGTAAGGGTTTGGATGCTAGAGACCATGAAATAATAGAAAATATATATTGGTCTCTGCCCCCCGTTCCTGGCACAGAGTTCCTAAAACCCTTGTAATTCTCTAAGTGATGAGAACACTAAGAGCATCTTTTGTTCTATTATTTGATCTCTGACCCCAGTTCCTGACCCAGTGCTCTTTAAATCCCTTGTAATTTTCTGAGTGATAGAGGAGTTATCTTTTGTCCTAATAAGGTGACTCTGAGTGGGCTCCTAGTATCTCCTGGGCGGGGACTGGTCACCCAAAAGACCATCATTAGAAACTTGACACTTTCAGCCCCATCACCCATGCTCCAAGGAAGGGAGAAGGGCTGAAGACTGAGTTAATAATTGATCATGACTACGTGATGAGCTGCCATAAAAATCTCAAAAGTATGAGGTTCAGAGAGCTTATGGGTTGGTGAGTACATATACATGCCACAACTCCATGGGGACAGAAGCTCTTATTCTTGGGACCCTTCCAGACCTATCCGATATCTCTTCATCTGGCTGCTTAGTTGTATCCTTTATTATATAATAAACTGGTAAACGTAAGCTAGTATCTCCCTGAGTCCTGTGAGCTGTTCTAGCAAATAATCAGGGGTGGGGGTGGTAATCGGAACCTGTGATTTGCAGTCAAGTCAGCAGAAGTTGTGGGTAACCTGGGACCCACATCTTTCCACTGGCATCTGAAGTGGGGGTAGTCTCCTGGGACTGAGCCCTGAACTTGTAGGGTCTGTGCTAACTCTGGTTAGTGTCAGAATTGAATTGTAGGACACCCAACTGGTGTCACAGAGAATTACCTGCGGTGGGAAGAAACCCCACAAAAACACACATCTTTATGTCAGAAGTGTTGTGGGTGCTGTGGAGTAAGAGAGTAGAGAAGACACAATCAGGAGGAAGGCTGGGTTTTTATCACACATGGGATCTACTGCAGACTGATCCCAGGACCTCAGAATGTTACTGTATGTGGAAACTAGGCCTTTACAGAAGTGATTATGTAAAATGAAGCTCTTGGGGTATGTCCTGATCCCATCTGACTGGTGTCCTTTTAAGAAGAGGAGATGTGGACACACACTGAAACACCCCAGTCACATGAGCACAGAGGAAAGACCATGCCCAGGACACCGGGGGAAAGCAGCCTCCTGCAAGCTGAAGAGAGGGGCCTTGAAATGACAGGAAAAACATCCTTGCCAGCACCTTGATTTTGGACTTCTAGCCTCCAGAACTGTGAGAAAATAATTTCTGTTGTCTAAGTCACCCAGTTTGTGGTAGTTTGTTATGGCAGCCCGGAGGCCTAACGCAGGATATGTTTTAGTTTGCATCCCTAGCTCACTAATCTTGCTTTCTTTTAATTTTGTCTAAAATACACCTTTGGTTCCATGGCTGCACTGCTCCAGAAACAGTGGCTCTATCACCCACACCCACTCTCCCGCCCCTCCCCTCGCCAGGAAGGCACCCCCTACCACCACCCTATTCCTCCGGATCCTTCTCCAGCTGCCGGGCCTCCTAGCCCTGGGCTCCCTGGGTGGTGCGCGGCGGTAAGGCGCGACTCCGAGGGTCTTCGGTCTCCAGGATCTGCTCTCGCGTGTTCCTGGCACGCTGCAGGCGCTCGAGCTGCTGTAGGGATGTTACTGGATTATAAATGTCTCGTACCTGCTGAAAAGGGGCACGGTCCAGGGCAGCTCCTGAGTCTGGGATTCAGAGATGCTGTGATCACGGTGTTCGGAGGCCGAGACCTCCGCAGCCCAGATGGTTTGGGAAATGAACACTAGGACCACGTGGGGCGCGCCCGAAATCCCCTGGGGAGCAACGTCCTAGACTCCCGCGCCCAGAACTACACCTGCGATCTGCCCGCCTCCCCTGGTGGGGCTGCTTGGTCTGAGAAAGCAGAAGCCAGCGGTGCCCCGGGGACTCCCGCCGGAGCTGGGATCTGGGAAGAGAAACTTGTGACTGCGGCGGTGGGAGGTGATGCCAGGGGCGTGGCCAGGGCTCCTCCCGCCGCTCCTCGCCCGACCAGCCACGCCCTGACATCGCGGGGAGAGTACCTTGGGTCCTGGCCAGCGGCCGGGGATACCACCTGCCCCGCCCCTTCTCGCTGGATGTCCGAAGATTCGGCCAGTTCTCGAGCCCAGCCGTCACCGCTTAGCCGGGTGCGCCCGCTCCGCCCGCCTGGAGGGGATGCTGCCCGCATAGTGCGGCGCCGGGACAGGACCGGTCCGGGAGTACGGATCTCCGGCCCCTCCTGCACGCTCAACCGTCCCGGTACCCCAGCGATCCCCGCGCCCCTGGGCCCTCCGCTAGACGCCTCCGTACACCTGCTCTGTGCGGCCCAGGGCCCCGGGTCCCGGTGCAGCCCCCAGTCCTCCTGCCTCCCTTCATACTCTGCGCCGAATCTCCCTCACCCCCGAGTCTCTGGGCTTCTCTCCTAGGCCCCCAGGGTGGCTCCGTCCCGGCCCCCTCGAGCCCCGCTGCAGCCCCTGCAGGAGCGCGCCATGCTTTGGCTCCTGGAGCTGCTGCTTGCGCTGCTCCAGCCGCCGGCGCGCGCCCAGGAACCTGCGGCTCAGGACGTGAGCCTGGGCTTGGTGAGTACGGAGTCCACCCGCTCCTGGGATTTTCTGGTGGGCTGGGAGAGGGCAGCAGGTACGGGACTCATAGGTCAGGTCGGAGCCTGATTCAAATGTCCAAAGAGTGATTGGGGTGGGGTCTGGAAACCCAGATTTTTGCATCTGTCAGGTTTGGGGTAGGGATCTGAAGATCTGGAAAGGGACTGGGGTGGAGAGGTGCGGACCAGGACCCTTCGGGCCAGATGAAGACTGGCAACCCCAAGTCTGGAAGGCCAGGACCTTGGGGCCTAGGGGGCAGGGAGGAGCAAGCAGGCACCTGGGGCTGGGGGCCCTCGGTTCCTGATGCCTGGTGAGAGGTGGGGCTTCGAAGATGGTAATGCGAAGGCAGAGCCCCATCCCTCCGACCCTTCCTGCTTCACCCATTCCCTCCTATGGCCTAGGACTGGCTGACCCGCTATGGCTACCTGCCACCACCCCACCCAGCCCAGGCCCAGCTGCAGAGCCCTGTAAAGCTTCGGGATGCTATCAAGGTCATGCAGAGGTTTGCGGGGCTTCCTGAGACCGGTCTCCTGGGTAGGTGGCCTCTACTCCCTCCCTAGTCCTGCCTCTGCACCCAGTCTGACCATTATCTAGCTGTTCTTAAACCTCAACATGCACCTGAATCATTGAAGCTATAAAAATGCTGATCCCAGGTCCCAACTCAGGTGGTTATCAGGCATTTCTCTTTCAGTAAATATTTATCCAGAATCTCTTACATGCAAGGCCAATTTAGGCTCTGCTGATATAGCTGTGAGCAAAGTAGATAAGGTCCCTGCTCTCAGGAGGCTGACATTCTAGAGACAGACACACTCTGGAGATCAAGAACGGAAATATGCAAGATAATTTCAGATAGTGGTGTTTTGAAGAAAATAAAATGTTAATGGATGGTGTTGAGGGGCTGGTCAGGTCAGGTCAGCCTCCTCTGAGAGATGTCATATGAGTTGAGAGGAGCTCCTATGACACAAAGAACCTGTAGGACACAAAGAGGAGGGGCCAACCATGGGAAGATGTGGGAGAAGAGTGTACCTGGCCAGTGCAAAGGCCCTGTGGCAGGCAAAGACTCTGTACCTGTGATGAGAGGGGACTGAAGGGCTGAACGAGTGCCTGATTGGGGAGAGGGAGCATGAAAGGTATTTGGGTTTGATTCCAAACATGGTAAGAAACCATGGGAAAGTGTGACAGAAAGAAGCAACTGTCTCGCAGTTTTACACTTCCTCTTGTTGCTGGTGGAGAATGGAGGATGGGGCGAAAAGAGGCCAAGAAAGAGGCATTGCAGCAACCAGGAAGAAATGACGGTGCAGCATGACTAGGGTGTGTGTGTGTTTGGGGGGGGGTGACAAGAAGTGGTTGAATCTAGGTTGCGCATTTTAGAGGTAGAGCTGAGAGCCTCATCTCTTATGTTAAATGGGAAGAGAGAACTTGACTCACGAGATTGCAGAGTCTGGCAAAATCTGTAGGGCAGGCCTGCAGGCCGGAAGTTCAGGTGAGAGTTGATGTTTCAATCTTGAGATCGAACTCTCTAAGGCAAGCCAACTGGCTGTCCTGTCCACTGGCCTGCATTCTGGTATCTACATATGCTCAGTTACTCTTTGTGACCTCAAGCAAAGGTGAGGTTTGACCTTTTTTTGAAGATGAGGAGACTACTGAGAATTGAGCCAAGCTAGATAAGGGGATTCCAGGCAGCTCTGATACAAGAGAGGCTGGTTTGCCACCGAAAACCAGAGACCCAGCTGGTTTAAGGACTTTGGACTTTATCTGGACATGACGGGAACTTTATCTGGAACTAGGGTGTGGGCAACATCCCAGAGGGTTCCAGCAAAGAGAGGAGTTCTCACCACACCCCTAGAGGTCCTTTCTTGAGTCCAACTGCCAGGGCTCGGAAAAGTGGGACCCCAACGTCCCTACATGAAACTTTGAGCATCATCTAGAGGTGATGCTGGTCTGCCCAGGGCCAGGTACAGAGAGTGATACCATACCATCCAGAAGGGCAGTGTTATAATTTAGTATGAGCTAGCTGCCAGAATCAGACTAATCCAAGCTATGGG
This sequence comes from Rousettus aegyptiacus, assembly GCF_014176215.1. Lineage (NCBI taxonomy): Eukaryota > Metazoa > Chordata > Mammalia > Chiroptera > Pteropodidae > Rousettus > Rousettus aegyptiacus. The sequence continues at coordinate 14,476,579 of NW_023416311.1, read as the reverse complement.
GCAAGTTTATTAACCTCTCTGAACCTCAGTTTCCCCATGTAGAAAGTTAGCTGGTACCATAATTAGGGCAGGTTGTCCTTCTGCTGATCCCACTCCCCCTTCTCCAACCTCTCAACAGACCCAGTGACAATGGCCACCATGCGTAAGCCTCGCTGCTCCCTGCCTGATGTTCTAGGGGTGGCAGGGCTGGTTAGACGGCGCCGCAGGTATGCTCTGAGTGGTAGTATGTGGAAGAAGCGAACCTTGACATGGAGGTAGGTCCTGGTGCCCACCCCCACCCTGGGCCTGCCTTCTGGGCCCCAGCTTCTATATTACACTTCTGTATTACACTGGCCACACTTACTCCTTATTCCTCTCTTCTCAGGATACAGTCCTTCCCCCAGAGCTCAGCACTGAGCCAGGACACTGTGCGGACCCTCATGCACCATGCCTTGACTACCTGGGGTATTGAGTCAGGCCTGAAATTCCAGGAGGTGGGTTCTCAGGGCCCAATAGAGCCTGACATCCTCATCGACTTTGCCCGGGCCTACCACCAGGACAGTTACCCCTTCGACGGGCAGGGGGGCACCCTAGCCCACGCCTTCTTCCCTGGGGAGCATTCCATTTCTGGGGACACTCACTTCGACGATGAGGAGATCTGGACTTTTGGGTCAAAAGGTACAATGTTCACTATTCTGAGAGGTCCTCTCCCCAGGTCTGTTTGTCCTTAAGAATTAGGTTTAAATTACATTTATTGATGAAGGTTGTATAAGTTGAGCTTCTCCAGAGAAACAGAACCAATAAGGTGTGTGTGTGTGTGTGTGTGTGAGAGAGAGAGAGAAGTGATTTAAGGAATTGACTCACGAGATTGCAGAGTCTGGCAAAATCTGTACGGCAGGCCTGCAGGCTGGAAGTTCAGGTGAGAGTTGATGTTTCAATCTTGAGTTCGAACTCTCTAAGGCAAGCCAACTGGCTGGAAACCCAGACAAGACTTCTATGTTGCAGTCCTGAGGCAGAACTCCTTCTCCAGGAAACCTCAGTTTTTGCTCTTAAGACCTTTAACTGATTAGATGAGGCCCACCCACAGTATGGACAGTAATCAGCTTTACATACAGTCAACTGATTGTAGATTTTAATCACATCTACAAAATAACATCCACAGCAATATCTAGGCTATTGTTTGACCAAGCAACTGGGCACCATAATCTGGCCAATTTGACACAGAAAATAACCCATTATAGAGGCCTGTCAGGTGCCCAGCTCCGAGGTGGGGCTGAGGACCTAAAGAGGCAAAAACATAGCTCTGTCCGACAGCTGAGTCAGAAAAGTAATTGGCAATTGCTACCCACAATGACACAGCTACAGGGAATCACAATAGGGAAGTCCTTGGGCATGTGGGTGCTCAGAAGAAAGGCCAACTGAAGGCTTTTGGCTGAGGGGAGGTTCCCAGAAGCAGTGACTCTGACTCTGTTCATTGTACACACACATGTGTACACACACACAGTGAGCTAGTGGGCAGGCTGAGTCCAGGATACTCAGGAGTGGTCAGGCTGGGGAGCACTGGGGTGAGAAATGGTCTGAGACATTTGGGGCTGGAAGGCAAAAATATGGTGTTGGGAGGATGACCGTAGAGGACTAGGTTTCGTACCACAAAGGGCCTTGGAGAGCATGGAGAGGACTCTGGTTTGTAGAATTCCGAAGGCAATAGGAGACATGGGAGGTTTTGCATTCTAGGAGTACCATTGGCTGTGGTGCAGGGTAAGATAAGGTCAAGGAGGCAGGAAGTTGCTACAGGGTCCATGTAAGAGATGGTGGTGGGTGATGGGAGAAGGGAAACAGAGGGCAGTGGGTGGGAAGTTTAGTCAGGATAGGTAAAGATTGGGATCTGACTGGATCCTGGGGGCAAAGAGAGTAGGAGAGTGGGTGCCAGCCCCCGGAGGACATAGTCTTGTTAATGCAGGTGGTAACTGTGGAAGGAGGAGGAGCGGACTGGGGAAAGGCAGGGGTGAGTTCAGGAGGGGGCATATGTTTGCAGCGCCATGGGAGGTCAGCATAGCTGGTGCATTGATAGTTCAGTATCTTGCTCTAGAACGGGGACTCCTCTGAGTTAGGTCAGGTTCCCCAGAAAGGGAGTTTGAGATGGACATTCTTATGTAAGCAGTTTCTCAGGGACACGTTCTCAGGGGAAAGGGAAGCAAGAGAGGACTAGGGAAAGAAGCTGAGCAAGGATGTGGTCTCAGCTCCAGAGAAGCCTGACGCCACGGGGAGCTCTGAAGCACAAATAGTGCCACAGGGTTGGTCCTGCCTGGAGGCAAGGTGCCCAGCTCTTCTAGTCCTTGATCAATCAGCCATTGGATATAAACAGCTGCGGAAATGTAGGCCGGGAGGGAGAGCCATTTTCTGGGGAAAGGATGGGGGAACAGGCTCAGAGAGGATTTGAATGAGATACAGATAGCATCTGCAACGGTGAGGCTGTGTAATGCGGCACTGAAGAACGTGGAACTCAAGGCTGGATTCCTCAGCTTGCTATGTGTATAAGTTACTTGACTTCACTATGTTCAGTGTTTTCGTCTGAGAAATGCGGATAGTAATAGTACCTGCTGGTAGTGTGGATGTGCAGATTAAATGAATAATTCGTCTCCAGCTCTTCTCACAGGGCCTGCCATGGAGTAGTGCTCTGTTCATTGCCAGATGCTATCAGAGCCGGGCCTGGTGGCAGATTTAAATGTCAGCGGTATTGGGGGTTGGTAAAGTTGCAGGAGGAGAGTATGGAATGTGAAGGTCAAGTACAGAACTGTGAAGCGCCCCATAGTAAAAGGGAGATTGTCAGGGGAAGAGAAACCAAAGGAATGGAGAAAAGATGATTAAGAACAAAAGAGAAAGAGGAAGTGGTCAGCAGTGAGCAGAGCAGCAAATCAGTTCAGTAAGTTACATGGGCTTAGATTTAGTCTTCTGGGAATGAAGTGACTTTAATGCTTTAGGCTTGGTAAGTGGGGGAAGAATCCAGACCAGAGTGGGATTAGAAGTGAGAGGAGCTGAGGAAATAAAGACTGAATTGAGATCACTGACAAAAGAACTTGCTGGGGAGAGAGAGGAATGTGGATGCAGGGTGGTCTAGGAGGTATCTTAGGATAACGGAGTCTTGAGCACTCAGGATGTTGGATAAACCAATAGAAAGAAAGGGATGGAAGATGGATAAATGAAAGGATGGATGGATGGATGGATGGATGGATGGATGGATGGATGGACAAACGGACAGATGGACAGATGGACAGATGGGTGGATGGAAGCATGAATGGATGCAGAGATGGATGGATGGGTGGGACCTTGTTCTTATCCTGGAGGAGGTGAACAAGGCAAGGTCCTTAAACAGGGCAGAGCAGAAGGCAGGAGGTGAACATTGGGGAGATGAAGCTACCTATTCTGAGTGCACGGGAAGTTACAGATTATATAGACCATCCTGTCTTGATGAAATAGGTAACACATTTATAATCATTTGACATCTAAGAGTTGGGAGCTGGGGCTGGGTGGTGGCTTGAGGGGTTGTGGGGCTAGAATTGAGGCTGAGTGTAGAGAGAAAAGGAGCTGTCTGACGGGGCCCACGGCAAGAATGAGAGAAGTTGCTAAGGACCCCCACAGACTAGTTCTGTGGGGCTGGATCTGCACAGTTGTGTGATTTCTTCTAGCTGCATAGCGTGAGAAGGGTGCAAGGAAAGGTGTGGCCTAAGGAGAGTCAAGGCAGGGAAGGGGAGGCAGAGAAATGAGAGTGACCTATCTGATTAAGATACCAAACTTCATCTGATTTCTCAGAAAAAGAACCCAGAACAGCTTTGTTATTTCACTTGACCTCTCTATGCCTCAGTTTCCGGGCCTGTAAAATTGGTTTGAAGGTAGAGGTTTTGTGAAAAGCAAATGAGGATAAGTGTTTGCTACTCTTATGACTTATGTTATTTCATTTTTAGACTCTCATCTAGTGGCCTTTAGTGGCTGAGAGAAAGCTGCTTTTCAGTTCACCAGGTCACTTCCAATAAATCCCCTTTCAACACTGCTGACTCTAGTTAGAGATTTCCATGAAGTAGATCAACATCTGGGGAAATCCATGCCTCCCTGGGGACTGCTTACCCCTCTTGCTGTCTCAGTCTCTTCTAGCCTCTCACCTGCTGAAGCAGGAGCCAGCAGGCTGCTGGTGGATGGATGAGGAGCTGGGATTCTGCCAGCAACCGGGAGTGTGAAGAGGCTCCCTTCTGGCGCCTGGGCTGGGTCCCCAAGGAAGAGGCCTCTGTTCAGCAAGGCCAGGAGTGAAGCTGGGCATCCGGGCCAGCAAGCTGTGGTCAGAGAGTGCCTGCTGGAGCTTCAAGTTCCGAGGAGATGGATGAAGGCTGTAGTGGTTGGGAGGAGAGACCAGAAGATGGGGAGGGGTGGAAGCTGTGGGATGGGGAAATGGGGGAGGGGAATAGAGGATTGAGAAGATGCAGGCACTAGAGGGATGGACATGGAAGGAAGGGGAGGATGGAAGGACCATGGAGATGGGAGTGGGGCGAGGGTCTTGGAAGCAGAGTCCAAGGATACTAAGCTACACTCTTCAAGGGTGGGAGTGAGAAGGGTGGGGAGGAGTGGGAACCACTGACCACAGACTGGAGCTGGGAGACGGGAAACTCCAAGGACTGGGGCTTCCTTGAGACAACTGCATGCACCCCCAAGATCTTGTCTCTCCTAAATATTTGGGTGTGCAATCTTCCCTTCTTGGGGGCAGGGGCTATATCAGTGTAAGTTCACCCCTTCTTCTGTCCAGACTGTCTCCCCCTGCCTTTTCCCTAACCTGTTCTATGGATCATTTTTAGCCTGTCGTCTCCATGTCTAGCAGTGCCAAATAAAAATATTTACCGAGTAAATGTGCACATACAGGAAAGACGAAATGGCTCAGGAAGGGTTCTGGGCAGAGGAGACTGTGACCACCTCTGGAGGTGTTCCTGTCTATCAGCAAGCCCTTCTCCCATGGGCTTCCTGGCTGCCCCCTTTCCTGGTTCCTGTGGCCACAGCTCCAGCTCACTTTCCCTTCCAGATGGTGAAGGGACTGACTTGTTTGCTGTGGCTGTTCATGAGTTTGGCCATGCCCTGGGCCTGGGCCACTCCTCAGCTCCTGACTCCATCATGAGGCCTTTTTACCAGGGCCCAGTGGGCGACCCCACCAAGTACCGCTTGTCCCAGGATGACCGTGAAGGCCTTCAGCAGCTCTACGGTACAGGGAGTGGTGGGGGGCTCTCTCTGTGGCCTCTGCAGCAGGGAGAGAGCCCACACTTCTCTGATTCTCTCTTAAGGGAAAGCACCCCGAACCCCATATGATGAGCCAACAAGGAAACCCCTGGCTCCTCCTCCCGCACCTCCTGCCCTGCCCCCAGACAGGTGAGTCAGTCCTTCTCCAGCTGTGTGACCTTGGGCGAGCTCCCTAATCTTGGTGTCCTCCTCTGTGAGATGGGCATGGTAAGAGTCCTCACCCCATAGGACTGTTATCAAGGTGAAAAGAGGAGGAGCCCTTATTCCTTTCTCCTCATTTCTTCTTTCCTCCCCAGCCCTTCCTTCCCTGTCCCTGATCGATGTGATGGCAATTTTGACGCCATCGCCAACATCCGTGGGGAAACCTTCTTCTTCAAAGGTGGGTCACTTGGGATCTCCCCTGACCCCATAGAGCTGGCTTCTTACCCTACTGGGTCTGTGAGGTTCCCCCTAGATGCAGAGACTTTCAGTGCAGAGGTGGGGTGGGTGGGAGGGTGGGGGTTGGGGTGGTGGTAGAAGGAAAGCCCTGGGCCAGCTGGTCACCTTAGAGTCACTGCACCCTTGATTCCCACATGGACCTCCCCACTCAGCCGTGGGAGGAGGACCCCAGCACTGCGTCTAGCCACACACTCTTGGGGACAAGGACCTTTTGCCATCTCGTGCCCCATGCTCACCCCTTCTCCCCACAGGCCCCTGGTTCTGGCGCCTCCAGCCCTCGGGACAGCTGGTGTCTCCCCGGCCTGCTCGACTCCACCGCTTCTGGGAGGGGCTGCCCTCCCAGGTGAAGGTCATCCAGGCTGCCTACTCCCGGTACCCCGATGGCCGAATCCTCCTCTTCAGCGGTGAGTGGGCCTGGGGACCCGGGGCGGGAAGGTAGGGCATGGGGAGCAGCTGCTCACCAAGCCTCCTCCCTGCAGGGCCCCAGTTCTGGGTGTTCCAGGACCGGCAGCTGGAGGGTGCGGCGCGGCCGCTGGCTGAGCTGGGGCTGCCCCCGGGTGAAGAAGTGGACGCTGTGTTTTCGTGGCCGCTGAACGGGAAGACCTACCTGGTCAGGGGCCAGCGCTATTGGCGGTACGACGACGCGGCTGCACGCCCGGACCCTGGCTACCCGCGCGACCTGAGTCTCTGGGAGGGGGCGCCTCTCTCCCCCGACGATGTTACTGTCAGCAACACAGGTAGGAGAGCACGCGCAAAGGGTCTGGGGCCCCGGGATTGCAAGCTACTGGCCCTGGGCGGTTGGGCTAGAGGCCATCCTGGGCGGTTGGGCTAGAGGCCATCCTCGGGAGGAGCGGGTCTTGGGGCAGCCTGGACCAGCCTGCAGCATCTCCACCCGCCCCGCAGGTGACACCTACTTCTTCAAGGGCGCCCACTATTGGCGCTTCCCCAAGGGCACCGTCAAGGCCGATCCGGACTCCCCACAACCCATGGGCCCTAAGTGGCTGGACTGCCCGGCCCCCAGCGCTGGCCCTGGTGACCCCAGGCCCCCCAAAGCGACCCTCAAGCCCGGAACCTGCAACTGTCAGTGCGAGATCAACCAGGCTGCCCGGCGGCCGTCGGTGCCTCTCCTGCTGCCCCTTGTGCCCCTGCTGGTGGTGGGCGTCGCCTCCCGCTGAGGGGGTACAGACCATACTTGGAGGGGTCAGGGTCTCCCACTGCGGGCCTGTCGGGGCTTGTGACCTCTGCAGAGCCCCATCCTCTGTTCTCAGGAGCTGGCTCAGCGCAGGATGAGGATGGAGTTAATCCCCCGGGACAGGTGGACAAAGATTGGCCCTTAGAATGAAACTGAAAGTGCTTGGCCTTGCCCAACCCCACCCCATCTCTGGAAACCTCTGCAGTCACGTGTTGTTCCCTCGGACTTTCCTTTCCGGGAATAGGTGGACTTTCCTTTCCGGGAATAGGTGGCTTTTCTCGGAGAGCAGCCCGCTGCCTCCCTCTAGCCTTCCCCTGGTCGCCCAGACGGGCGACATCTCCTCGATCAGTTTGGGTTTTTAGAAGACAAGCCTGATTGAGAGATTAAAGCCCAGCCACATTCCACACCCTCACGTCCCCTCTGCTCTGAGTTTTCCAGAAGTTTCTCATTCTGTTCTGCTTCCACCATATCCCAGTCAACTCCACATGGATGGGGATCTGGGACCCAGCCCTGAGACCACCCTTCAGCACCAGTGCTACACTTCCCGGGTGACAACAGTGGCCAGGAGGGTGACACTCCACAATGTAGCCTGTGGACCTCCTTGCTGATCACCACCCTGGACCCGGAACAGCTCTCATTCAATAGGACACCCTCCTACCCCCAAAACCAATCTCTGCCTACACACTGGAGTATCTGCTATTCCCTTGAGAACTCCTTGGGTCAGCTCAATGCTGGTGGAAAGAGTGGACTGAGTACTCTCTTAATCCTGGTCACTGTCTCCTCAGCACTCTTGGGTAATAGGTGGGTGGAGCCTGGGCCACCTTACTCACTCCCCACTCCCCCACCCCGCACTCTCTCCATGGAATTCAAGATATAAAATTGCCTCTGGAACTGTGCTTTTGGAATGTTTCACATCAGAATCATCTAGAGAACTTAAAAATGTAGATTCCTTGCCCTCACTCTGAATCTTCACTCACGGTGGGGCCAAAAGTCCTCATTTAAAGAGGTTGGGGGTCGGGTGTCCTAATGGGTAAGGGGGCTGGGCCAGCAGCTCCCATCTCTGTCTCCTGGTTTTTCTGTGTCTCTGTCATTTTCTCCCAGGAGCCAACCTCTTCACGTTCTCTTTAAGGCAAGCTGATGGCCTTGGTTGAAAGAGGTCAGTCCCATGGGTGGAGACAGTTAGCAGCCACTTCTTCAGTTGCCACCCAGCCTCAGGGCCCCAAAGTGCTTCCTGGAGCTGAGATTGTGGTCTACAGTCCCAGCGAGCTGGGACCATACCAGCCATTGGCCAGAATAAGCAGAACATTATGAGGGCAACAGCCAGGTATATTCAACTAGTCCATGACCTGAGATTTCTAAGCCACCAGAAAACCATCTGTACACTGCTAGGATCCTTTTGAAATATGGGGGGAAGGGGGACTTTTATTTTAAAAGCTTATCAGGCCCACCCACAAACACAATAAAAATGACTGAGAAAGTCCTTTATTTCTTCTGAGCACAGATGGACCTTTGGTAGCAGGAACTTGACAGACCTGAATCCAGAGTTGATGGGTGGCAGGTGAGGAACGGAAGGAGAATGAGTGAGAGGAGGAAGCAGAGAGAGGAACCCAAAAGTTGGTTGAGGGATGTCCAATGTAGAGTTTGAGGCTGCTTTCAGTGCTACATGGAAACTTCTCCAGCCTTTAAGAATTTATTAAGTCTACTACACAAAAATATCATGTCAAATTGATTAAAATTATTTTTAAGTGGTACAGTTCCATAATCTAATTTAAAACTTTTGTTCTTGAAAGGACACTATCAAAAAGTAAAAACATCCCACAAAATGGGAAAAAGTATTTGCAAATAATATATTTGATAAGGAACTTGTAACCAGAATGCAACTTAATAAAAAGAGAAATAACCCAATTTTAAAATGGGCAAAGAATCAGAGTATACATTTCTTCAAGGAAGATATATAAATGGCCAATAAGCAGATGAAAAGATGCGCAACATCATTAATCACTAGGGAAATGCCAATCAAAACCATTATGGGATTCCTTTTTACACTCGCTAGAATGCCTACAATCAAAAAGACGATAGTAAGTGTTGATGAGGATGTGGAGAAATTGGCACTTTCATACACTGCTGCTGAGAGTGTAAAATGGTGCAGAAATCTTGGAGGAGTTTGGTGGTACCTCAAAAACTTAAAAACATAGTTACCATATAACCTGCCAATTCTACTCCTATGTATATACTCAAGAGAAAAAACATATGTCCATACAGAAACTTGTATATGAATGTTCATAGCATTATTCATACTTGCCAAAAGGTGGAAACAACCCAAATGTTCATCGGTAGATGAATAGATACAATTCAATCTATTCATACAGTGGAATATTATTCAGCCATAAAAAGGAATGAAACTCTGACACGTGTGGCCTGGATGAATCCTAAAAATATTATGCTAAGTGAAAGAAACCAGACACAGAAAGGTGACATATTGTATAATTTCACTTATATGAAATGACCAGAATAGAAAAATCTATAGAGACAAAAAGTAGATTAGTGGTTGCCTAAGCCTGGTGGGGAGTGGAAATGTGGGAATTTGCAGCGGATGACTAAAGGGTGCAGAAATTCTTTCTGAGGTGGTGAAATGTTCTGAAATTGATTGATAGTCAAACAGTTCTGGGCATTGACTTACATACTTTACCGGCTGAATTGTATTGAATGTAAATTATATCTCACTAACGCTATGAAAAAAATGGTGTAATCCACAAGGAAACGGATGGTGGCCTTTGTGAGATAGTTGTGGAAGGGCTGAGTGTCACGTGGGTCAGGGAGCCAGGCTCCATGAGATGAAGCCTAGAGATAATATTGTGACTAAAGCAGGAGCAGCAAACTTCTCTCTTTCTTACCCTTGAATTCAAAGACAGCTCAGGAAAGGGTGTGAACTTTGTGGGTGTGCAAGGAGAATTTTAGACAATCGAATGGGCTCTTAAGGGGCAAGGAGATGCCAGCTGAAGTCTAGTTAACCCAAGTGAGCCTTTCACCAAAGAAGCGTGACTTGTAGGTATGTCCCTGTGGGGCTCACATGGGTGGCCCCTCGAAAGCCAAAGTGTCTCTGAGGATGATAGGGGTTAAATTGTGATTCCCCCCAAATTAATATGCTGAAGACCTAACCCCAGTATCTCAGAATGTGACCTTAGTAGGAGATAGGATCTTCACAGAGGGAATCAAGTTAAATGAGGTCTATTCCAACAAGACCTGTGTCCTTATAGAAGTGGGAAGTAAGGAGACAGACACGTATACATGGAGACCACCATGTGAACATGAAGGTGGCCATCTACAAGCCTAGGCTTGAGGCCTGCAACAAATCCTTCCCACAAGGCCCTCAGAAGGAACCAACTCTGCCAACAGCTTGATTTTGACTTCTAGCCTCCAGAACTCTGAGGGAATAAATTTGTGTTGTTTAGCTACCCAGTCTGTGGTGCTTTGTCCTGGCAGCCATGGGACACTAACACGGAGGGCGATCCAATGGCTGTGCTGAGCCATGTGGGGCTTTGGCCCAGAGTGGGGTCTTGGGGAAGAGCTGGGAGGTGAGTCAGGTGGCATGAAACAAAGCCCTGTCCTGAGCCTGCAGCTGCTACAGAACCTTCTCTGGACTTTTGATATGGAGTATACTCTAGCCTCCAACCGGATAATTATTTTTGGAAGCCCTGGGAAATGATCCAACCTGCTTTCTCAAGTCTGGACTTTCCCCCTGCCCCTCCTCCATCTCAGGCTGATGGGGGATGGGGAAGAGGCTCATTCCTGAGCTCAGAGATTCACGCCCCAGTTCAGAGAATGGAGGAGTTACAGCTAGAGACCCAGAGTATAAAGGATGCACCCTCCCTTCCCAGGCCTCTCAGACTTCCCTTTCCTTGTCTTTCCTTCCTCTGTCCCTCTGTCTCTGTTTCTGTTTCACATCAGTCCCTCAAATATACTCACAGTCAGTCAGCCCTTTATCCTGCTCTAGAACAGCCCCCCCCCATTCCCCTCCCCCCCCCCCGCCCCACTTCCCTCCTTCCGGCTTCCTTGCTCTTAAATCAGCAGGACCTCCCCCCCTCTGGTTCAGAAGCCTCAGCTTGCCTCTGTGCTAGGAGCATCTGAGAGAAGGTAACTGGCTCAGTGGAGGCCCCAGGGGGAGCTGCCGCCAAAGGGGCTTTGTCGGGGTGGTGAGAGAGGCTGCCTTTCTGAAACACTTCTCCTCACACTTGTTCCTCCCCACCAGGCTACAGCCCCCAAACCCTGAGCAACCATGTGCAGCTCCAAGGTAAGTGAGAGCAAGTGTTGGGGGGACAGTGGGCCCTGGAGTCCTGTTTCCATCGCATGTCTGTCTCCCTCTCCCACCAACACGGCCTCCACCCTGCTGATACCTTCCCATGCCCTGTCTCCCCATCTCATCCTCCCTGGGCCATAGGGAGGCCGCCGGGAAGCAGAGGGTCATGGGAATACGACTGTACAGGGCTCCAGTCTCATGGTGGACCTGAGCCTGGTTGGTTAAATGTTCTTCTGCCACTGTCCTGAAATTCTAGATAATTATTGACAAAGGGTTCCACAGTTTCATTTTGTGCTGAGCCCTTCACTTCATGTAGCAGGTCCTTGTTGTGGGGCAGAATTCCTGTCTAGAAGGTAAATTGTGGGGACAGCTCTGTGTATGTGTGAGAAGAAATGTATGTCAGGTGTGTGTCAGGGACAATGAGTGTTACGGGACAAGGTGTGACTTTAGGAATTAGACCCGACGAGTTTGTGGGGAGAGCTGGAAAATGGAGGGTTCTGAAGTCAGAAGAAACACCGATCCTAGTAGATCCTTTATACCTTAAAAACGTGGGGTGGGGAGTGGGCAGTGTTTTTCTGGAAACTTAAACTTCCTCTCAGGTGCCTGGACCAAAAACCCAGTACTGGCATCGACCTCATTGTCTATTCCTCCCCTCCAACCTTCCCACTCTACCACTCTCTCAACCTCATTGTCAGGTTGACCAGGTCCTCCAGGGCACTCTGGGACTTGTGACAATGGGAGAATGGAATGATGGTGTGGAATTACCCAGGCAGGGCTCAGTGGCCAAGATGGGGCCATAAGGTGGAGACTCATGAGAAGTGGGATACATCCTATGTCTCCAGTTGAGCCAAATGTCTGGGTATGAGAATGGGCCTAGGGTGCTGTGGGCCTGCCAGGTGAGCAGTCAGGAAGAGCAGCTAGATGTAAGCACCCTCGTGTCTCTGTTGTTGCCTCCGAGAGGGGTGGTCGCTGACAGTTCCTTCATCAGCCAACTCTCACCAAAGACCATACAGAGTCAGGTACCAAACTGCCCAGCACACTCCAGAACGCTTATACTTGTGTGTTTGATTGTTGTGTTGTGTGAGTGTGTGCATATGCATGTGTGTATGTATCTAACAGGTGCGAGGGTCGAAGGGTCATATAAGACCTGAGTTTCACTGTTACCTCCACAGATGAAGCCAAAAGAAGTGGAGGGGCTGAGGGCTTGTATGGTAAGAAGGTCTTTCACATGTATGGGTGAGGGGCTGGGGCGTGAGTGGAGGCCTGGGTTCTGCTGTGGGAAGCTGAGAATGTTCTGGCCCATGGGGTGATCCAGGAGGGAAAAGGCTCAGGCCTCTTTCCTCCAATTCTATCTTTCTTCACAGCACGAGACTGTAGACGAGTATTGTAATCAGCTTAACAATGCAAGTGAAGACCAGGTAAGTCAGTGTCCCCAACTGCTGTGCTCTACACAATTTGGGTGTGATGAGATGGTTTCATGATGATGATGATGATGATGATAATGAAGGTGTCACCTCAAGTTGTCTCATTTCTTTCAATGGACAAAATTTACACCTGTGTAGCAGGTGACTGCACAGATGGGAGATGCATAGGTCAGGTAAGCTAAGGGAGGTATCTAAATCATAGGACATACTGTTGACGGAGCAGGGATGCCAGATACCTGGTCCCCAGGCACCTAGCTGGACTCAGCTATGGGAGGTGGTAAGCTGAGAACAGAGGTTAAGACAAAGTGAGGGAGGCAGGAGGAATTTACACCAAGTGATTTCTGTCTACGGCCATGACACCCTGAACAAACCCGATCCTGTCTAATCTCAGAAACTAAGCAGCGTCAGGCCTTGTTAGCACTTGGATGGGAGACCACCTAGGAAAACCAGGTCCTATAGGCATAAAAAATAAAAAATAAGGGATTGTAAACTAACAAGATCCTTGCAATCTGTGAGGTCAACCAAGGGTTGACTCACCTAAAAACAAACAAACAAACAAACAAACAAACAAACAAACCAAGTGATTTCTTTCCCAGCAGATTGAGTCAGCACAACTAAGGGCTAAGGTGAGTTTTGGTTTTGCCCCTCCCCCAAGCTTAATCCCAAGGAGTTGGGCTAGGCCAGGTTATTGACGCCCTTGTGCCTCACCTGGACCCTGGAGGCCAGTGTGGGGGCTGCAGACAGTAGCAGGCAAGAGCAGGTCGGTAGCCTCCTACCCTGTTCTCTCCAGGACAGATTTGAAGATGTCATGCTTGACACTGTGCGTGCTCTCTATAACGATCAGAATGAGGTGAGTTTAAGGTGCCAGTCACAGGCCTCCAGGCTTTCCCATTCACCCCTGCTCTCTCTTAATTTTGGTGCTGCCGTGGTATATACAGCCCTCCTGAGTGGGGGTGGGTAGGCTAGGTGTAGTTGGAAGGATGCCACTGGAGAGCTCAGGAGGTGGTAGCCCAGCACAGCATCCAGAGCCCTGCCCTCAGTTCCATGCATGATGATCAATTGCCTGGGCCTGGTGCTGGCCTCAGAGGCCAGTCATCCAACAAGCAGGTACAGCCATCGTGGTTTATTCACTGAGGGAAATTGTGGGACTGAACCTCTGGGAGAAGTCCATGTGTCTGTGGAGCTTTTGGCAGGAAAGCAGGCAGTTTCCATGTATAGGCTTCTATCTCCCAGACTCTCACAAAGGCTGGGAGGCCTCTGCCAGGGTTGGGACTTGGGGCTGCATCCTCCCTCCCACACTGAGCATCCCCAACCCCACAGGAATCTACTCCTTTACTTTTGGAAGATCAGCAAGAACTACGTCGTAGATTCCGGAGGCACACCCTGGAAATGGAGGGTCCAGGGGACCAACAGCCTGGGGAGAGCTTGTACGACAGGGTATTGAGGTTCTTCCAAAGGCTGCTGCAGCACCTGCAGAAAGTATGGCAGGATGTGCTGACCTGGGTCGAGGAGAAGACAGCTCGCTTGTCCAGTGCAGTGAAGACTGTCTGGGATGCGGTTAAGAGTTTCTTCTCTTCTATGTTTTCTTCTATGCATCAGGTCTTCCTGAGTCCCTTACAGGTCTAAAGGAGCTCCATACAGTCCAGGAGGACGCAGCCACACCTAGCAGCCCTTTGATTCACTGCTTCTCAATAATCCTTTGAAGTGATCTTTGCCCTCCTGTTCACCCTTGACCCATCCTTCCTGTGTGCAGCCTCTCCACCCTGCCTGCCCCGGTTACCTTCTCCAGGTCTGACCTGTTACTCTCGCTATGGCATTTTAATAAAAGTTATTTGAACCAAATTGGTTGTCTTTTGGGATGGGATGGATGCAGAGGGCCCAGTGCATCGGATGGACCCAGGCCAGGATCTAGCTCTGGTGAGCAAAGATAAGACACCCGACTTCTCTAATCTGTAAATAGAGCACTGGCCATGGACTTGTGATGAGGGTTTGAAGATTTCAGCCTGTACACCGCTTATCACAGTGCCTGATGCAAAGTTAATGCTCAATCATTGCCCTCTCCTGGGCATCAGGAAGCTTGGGCCTGAGTTTGACCTCCTTTTCTTCTCCTGATCCCCCTCTTGGGCCTTCATCGCTCACATTGGGCTAAGGCTTCTGAAATCTTTCAACTTTCTCCCAAGATCAGAGGCCTGTGTACTGGGGCAGTATTGGGAGGAAGAGAGTATGGCATACCCCTATGTGGGCCAGGAAGGAAGACAGAGTAGAGAGGGGGCAGCAGTCTGATCTTTTGGGTCTGTGGCCTTACCTGGGCCTGCAAAGCGGAGACTGGGGGAGCCATGAACAAGGTCTTAGGGGGCCAGCACTGTTGATTATTTCTGAGGCCAAATCCTCTGACCACTCCCCCCACCCCCCACCCCCATCCTTGACTTCCTGCCTCGGGCTCATGCATGTAGACCAGCTTTGCATTCGGGGGAGATTGGCAGCAAACAGAAGCCTCTGAGATGAAGATGAGGGTGGGGCCCGAAGGATAGAGCAAGAAGGAAGGGGTGGAAATGGGCCTGGTGAAGAGGAAACACACCAGAAAAGTGGTGTGGGGGAGGGGGTTGGAAGCCAGGAAGGCCTGAAAGATAGACATTTCTGTGGGTCAGTATCCTGCACCCTTGTCGGCCAGCTTCGTCAAACCCTTTTGGATGGTAGGAATGAACTCTTAATTCCTACAAAGACTGTCCTGTAGGGGCCAACTGTCAGTATTGCAGGAGGAGGCTAGACCCTGACAGTAAATTCTTGGTGGCCCTGATAATCTTGAGGGACACTGCCCTACCTCGTAAAGGAGGCGACTAGGGGTAAATGTCTTTCTTCCTCTTGGCCCTGGCCCCTTCCTTCCTCAGGAAAAAGCCAGCCCAAAACTGAGAGTTCCTTTTAGCAGAGCCCCACTTAGGCTTGTATCTTATGCCTCCTTCACTTCCAGGAGATCCCTCTGACATGCCTTTACACTGGGAAGCCCATCTCTGTTCCAATTTCCCAGGCTCCAAGGGAAGGGGGATGCCCACTGCATGTCCTGACCAGCCTTCACCTACTCTTGGCAATATCCTTACCTTACCTCCCAGTCACCATTCCATTTCTTTCAGACGCCACCCCTGCATTTCTCAAGTAACCTTATGTCAAACCTCCGCTGACCTCTCATGTCCTCTCACTTGACTCTTCTTAGAGAAAACCGTCCCCCTGTGCTGAAGCCACCAGGAGCTTTGTGGTCACTTGAAATCACTGTCACGGGGAGCCTGGACAACTGTAATGCTCTCCTAGCTCTTTTCCCTAATTTTGCCTCTTTCAAACTATTTCCCTCCAGCAGCCAAGGCCTAAATGATTCATTGTTTAAAATAACTTTCTGCCTAAAAACCTCCCATCTTCTCGCAGTGAATGAAGCCTGACCTGGCCTGTAAGGCCCTGTCTGTGGCATCAGGTCCCTGCAGATCTCCCCTCCTGGACAACATTCTCCAGCTGACTGCCAAGTTCCTCTCATTTCAAGACCTTTGCCCATACTGTTCCCTCTGTCTGGGATGCCCTTCCCTGCTCTCCTGAGGCTGCCTCCCCCTTCTATTGCTGGTCTTATCCTTCTCAATAGACCAGCACATTCTCTGGCACATAGTAGGTACTCAAGAAACAATAAGCTTTCAGTGCTATGGGTTCTCCTCTTGCTCTCTTAGTTGACCCATCTTTCCTTGAAATTTTCTTCCCCGAGATCAAATTTGTTTCTCCCATGAGTCAAATTTGTTCTGTGACATGATTCTCTGTACCCCAATATTCCTCTCAACCCCCAAAGCACTGACCTTCCCCAGGCTCAGAACTTGCCCACCCATCTCCCTTAGTCCCTCAAGCCCTAACGGATCAGTTCTTTCTTTGCCCAAGCATTTGTTAAAGAGCAGTTATGTGTCAGGTGGGTGGAGGTGCCAAGGGAACTCACAGTATCTTGGGTGGTTAAAAAGCCACAGACTAAAGACACAGGCAGCTTTGGGTGTGCCCCGGAACTGCAGTGGGCTGTTTTTCTCATGTTTTTAGCAGAAATCACATGATTTAAGATCTGTTCCTCTCATGAATCTCATATTGCCATTTGTCATAAAAAACAAACAAAAAACTTACCAAAGAATTTTTCAAGAAGGTATGATTTTTAGTTTCTCATCCTGTTAACAAAATTTCTTGTGCCAAGAAGATACAGTACCACCATTTCCAGTATATTTTCAAGATCAAGCACTGAGACAGTGGACAATGTTCGAATTTAAAAAATATAGATTTTTAGAAATATGATTCAGCTCCATAAAACCATTTGGTCACAAATGTCATGTTCTTAGTTACTCAAATGTTTGAGCAGTTCACTAGAGTTCACTCAAGGGGTTTGTAGTTTGTTTTGGTTTACGATTACATTTTATTTTATTTTATTTTATTTACTTACTTATTTTTTAGGTGAGGCAACCCTTTGTTGACCTCACAGATTGCAAGGACATTGTCAGCTTATAATCCCTTCTTTTTTATTTTTTACTCCTACAGCATCTGGTCTTTCTAGGTGGTCTCCCATCCAAGAACTAACCAGGCCCAACCCTGCTTAGCTTCTGAGATCAGAATGGGAATCTCAAACTTGTTCAGAGTGGCATGGCCATAGACATGATTACATGTTAAAAGTAATACATTAGCTCATGTAATATGTATTATCCAATACATTTGGGGATCTTAATCAGTTGTATATGTTGGTAATGTTCCACTATTTTAAAGTTTTCCATGGACCTAATTATGTGGAAATACATCATTTTATAATCCATATTATGAAAAATAGACTAGCTCACAGTGTGCCTTAGAATTTCTGTAGGTTTTAACTTTGAACTGATAATGCCGACCATAAGATTTAATTGAGACTTTACCTCTGACCGTATTGAAATTTTAAGTGATATCTATCGATCCTATCAGCATTTATATTTTTCAAAAAAGGTAAAATTTTTCCAAATGAAACATTTCAAAATTATATTCATAGACTACTTCTATTAGTTAGTTATATGAATATAGAACTCTAACCCTGGACAGCATGCTATTTAACATCAAAACTGAGAGCAAATTGGTTCCAATTTGGGCAATAAAGGGGTTAATGAGTAAGGCTGCCTGGCAGTGTAGAGAAGGGTCACCAGGCTCAATGTGATTTCAGCAAGGAAATCCCCTGATCAGTTGCTTGCCCAGGTGCTAGAGGCAGGCTAGCGGGAGGTTGTTGCATTTGCTATTTAATCCAGAGCTTTCACGTTTAAGATAAGCTTTAACATGAGTCACAGTCCTTACCCTGTTAGTTCTTAGTCTTGAGCCAGAAACTAAGGGAAATAGAAAGCCATTTCAATGTTTTAGATGTTTTTTGAGATTCCTCACTTCTTTCAATCCCCATTATCAATCAGAAATGACTTCAGTTTTCCTCTCCAGCATTATCATCAAGAAAGTTAATTTAATTCCTCTTTTCTTCCTAAATTCCTTCTGCATCACGCCTTTAATTGTTTTTCCTTAGGCATTTCTGGTTACAAGTAGACATTTGTCTAATTGTCTCGTGATCAAATATTTTTTCTATGTTTTTGGTTTTATTTCCAGTTACAAGATCACTAATATTGCAACACCAAATAAATCAGATATTAAGCTCTAGTAGCTGGTTAATGTGTGAACTTTAACTCTCGTTAAGTACAAGTTTTGGCTTCCATCAAAAAAAAAGAAAAAAAGAAAAAGTTTGTCCACATGAAGATGAAGCAGCCCAAGAATGTCTGATGTGCAGGAGAAAGAAGGTGGGGCACACCAACATTCCAGCTTTGGGTTTAGAGAATTATGGGGTGGTTAGGGATCTCCAACTAACAACCCGACTTGGCTGCAGATGGGTTTCATTTCATCTGCTAACATTGTCTGTTTGAATTAGTTACCAACATTTCAAAACGACAGGTCCCATAATCATCCTGACTCTGGGATTTAAAATTTTATTCAATATTAATTAATTTAAACAGCCACACATGACTAAAGCATACTGTATTGGACAGCACAAATTAGGGTGGACTCCAAAAAGGAAGACAGTCCAGGGTGAGATTCCTTGGCCTTACCCACAGCTGGCTGTGATGGATGGCCACCCCCTCACACACCTATCCCGCCACTCTGGGCTTTTCTGGGGTGGGAGAAACTCTCCCCAGATCTGCTTCCATCCAGCCTGTTATTGAAGGTATTGGAGGGAGAAAGACACCACAGTGTGACACGGTGGGGAGGGTTACAAATGGCATTAAGGTGAGCTTAAAAAAAGCAAAAGAGGGACCACTTTCAAGAAGGCTGTTTTACTTAGGGAATTTTGAAATACATTTCTGAGGTCAAGAAGAGATGCCTCTGGAGAAGAATAGACATGCAGGGTTAGGGGAACTCCAGAGGGAGGTAGGGTGGGGCAGGGGTGGGGCTGGGGGACAGGGACCTGCATCTGGCCAGGAAGGGGCAGGCAGCGTAGGCCGGGTGGAACTTGGGCAAAGCTAGTACAAGGTCTCTCGGGCATGGGTTCTCAGGTGGCGCAGCAGGTGGGAGTTGCGGCTGAAGCTGCGGCCACACTGCACACACGAGTAGGGCCTGGCCCCCGTGTGCACCAGCATGTGACGCAGCAGGTTGCAGCTGCGGCTGAAACTCTTGCCGCACTGTAGGCACTCCTGGGGTGGCTCGACCTGCCCAGACGCTGCCTGGTCTCCTGCCCCTGCGTGGGTGGCCAGGTGTCGCTGCAGGTGGGCGTTGCGCCGGAAGCTCCGACCGCAGGTCTGGCAGCCATAGGGCCGCTCACCTGTGTGGCTGCGGCGGTGGCGGGCCAGGTTGGAGCTGTTGCGGAAGCGATGGCCACAGGTGTCGCAGGCGTGGGGCTTCTCACCGGTGTGGATGCGCTGGTGGCGCGCCAGGTGGGCACTCTGGCTGAAACCCTCGCCACACTCGCTGCAGCGGCAGGGCTTCTCGCCGGTGTGGCTGTGCCGGTGGCGGGCCAGATCCTGCATCTGGCTGAAGCTCTTGCCGCACTGGGCACAGCGGTGAGGCCTTGGGCCACCATGGGTCAGGAGGTGGCGGGCGAGGCCGGCCCGGCGCACAAAGCACTTCCCGCACTGTGGACAGCTGTATGGCTTCTCTCCCGTGTGAACCCGCTGGTGGCAGACCAGCTGGGAGCTCTGGCTGAATTTGCGGCCGCAGACCTGGCAGGAGAAGGGCCGCTCGCCCGTGTGCACACGCAGGTGGGCCCCCAGGTGCTCGCTGCGCCGGAAAGCCTTGCCACAGTCGCTGCACACGTAGGGCCTGTGCTCGGAGCGCTGGCGGCCTTTGTCTTTGGCGTGAATTCGCAGGTGGCGCTTGAGGCTGGAGCGCCGCTGGAAGGTTTGGCCGCAGTGGGAGCACAGCACCATGGCCAGCTCCTGAGCCTTGGTCTTGGTCTCCTGTGCGCAGGGGGCCTTCTGGTCCCGAGCATGTGCCAGGAGGTGCTGCAGGAGGCTGGCCCGCTTCTGGAAGCCCTGGCCACACTCAGCGCACAGGAAGGCAGGCTCGGAGTGCGTCTGCAGGTGCTTGTTCAGATGTGAGCTCTGACGAAAGCGGTGGCTGCAGAGGTGGCAGGCATGTGGCCTCTCGTCCGTGTGCGTGCGCATGTGCAGCTTAAGGATGGAGTTGCGGCCAAAGATCTTCCCGCAGCTTAGGCACGGGAAGGACCTCGAGCCTGGGTGAGAACGCAGCTGGTGCCCCTCCAGGCGGGCCAGCTTTGGGAAGCACACCCCGCACTCTGTGCAGATGAACTTCATCTCTGGCTCAGGCGTGGTGGGATTCTCAGCCCCTTTGACCTCTAGAACCTCATTCTTGCCTGTGGGGGACTTTTTTTTAAGGGAGCTGCTCACCCCAGAGCTCTGCCCAAGTGATTGTACTTGGGGATCTTCTACCACCCTAGGACTACCTGCCTGAGACGCTGCCGAGATGGCAGCAGGACAGGCAGCCCCTTTGGGATCCTCTTTACCCTCCTCGTTTGGGGTTCTGCTTCCAAAACCTGTGAAAGTAGAAAATAAGACGGCCAGTTTGATTCCAAGAGGATCCTAGGAATCACTGGAATCTCATTGCCTGGAAGCAGAAAGAAACCTACAAACTTACAAAGCTGGTGAGTGGGTGGGGTAAAAATCAAATAACATGCAATTGATCTGTGTAACTTATAGTGTACAATTGAGGTCCATTAGATAAATTCGCAATGTTATGCAACTGTCGCTGTTATAACCAGTGCCAGATCTTGGTCATTTCCACAAATGGAAACCCCATACCCATTAGCAAGCACTCCCATGACCATGTAGTTTAAAAGCTCAGAGTTGAAGAGATTGATGATTAGACCAGACACATGAAGTCTTTGAATATAAATATCTTGTCATAGAAGTACCACATTTTTAGCCAAAGAGGCCAAAGTGTCAGGTAGGGTCTAGAGCTTCAGGAACCATGCCCTACATGAAAAGAAAGTGATCATAAGTCCAGAAAGGGCCTCTTACCCAGAGGGTGCTCAGGCCTTGCCTTTTTTGCTGGGTCATCTTCAAAGGTAAGGGACTCCTGTAACAAAAGGAGGGGCAGAGACCCTTGGTGAGTCAGGACAGGGCTCTGGGACCTGAGGGAAATGAAGAGCTTTTGAGGCTTAAATTCAGGAAGACATGGATTTGCTAAAACTGCAGAGGCAGAGAACGTTTTGGGTAAAATGATCTGGTATGAGGAGAACAGTCCAACTCACCAGCACAGCTGCCAGCTCTTGATCATGGGAGTTCTCCTCAGGCCACAGCTTTGGGCCCTGGGGAGCTGACAGCATTGAGGAAGAAAGAAAGAGCTGTGAGAAGCCAGTCTTATACATCGTGAGGCTGTGAGGACGTGCACCCCAGGGCCCCTTGAGAGACATCTTGGCTTCCCCATTCCTGTCAACCAGGGAGGCTGCCCACTTCTCTGCCTACCTGGCCTCCCACCTTCCTTGGGCACCAGATCCTCACCACTTTCTTGCAGGGCCTGGAATGTCCTCTTGGGATCTGGGCTCAGTGGCTGCTTTGAACTTGGGAGACTTATCCAAGCCCCCTGCTCAGCAGGGTTGGAGGGCTCTGGCTGAGATGGCAGTTCCTTTGATGGCTCCAGGGCTGGAGGCCCATCTGGGGGCACTTCTTTTTTGGGGCTATGGCCAGAGACCTGGGAAGGCCCCCCCTGTTCCTCCAAGGTGATGTCTGCACGGGGATAATTCTTGCCAGCATTAAAACTAAAATCCTGTTCAAAACACATCCATGTTAGGTAACAGACAGGGTAATCCATGTTCCAAGGAAAATGGGACAGAGGAAAGGTGAGAGTCAGACAGGGAAGGAGTTAGGAGGTTAAGAAAGAATTGTTGGAGGGGGGAAAGTGGAGTGTTCAGTGATTTCTTAATGGAGCAATAAAAGCCTTGTCTTTCCCACCTGCTTTCCAGCCCACCTGGCTGCCACCCTCTTACCAGTGGCCCCACATCAATGGACTCCCTCTGGACACCCTCCAGCAGCAGCACCACCTCCTCGCCATCCCTGAGTTGTTGGCCCTGTAGCCGGGCCAGGAGGTATGGGGGCAGCACGCTCAGAAATTGCTCCAGCACCAGTAGTTCCAAGATCTGCTTCTTGGTATGCAGCGCTGGCCGCAGCCAATAGCTGCAGAGCTCCCGAAGCCGGCTCAGTGATGCCCTGGGCCCCATGTCCTCTTGATACTGGAAACATCTGAAGAGCTGGTGAGCCACCTCTGGCCGGAGCCTGATCTCTGGCCGCCTGGGATCATCCTGGCCAGAAACCTCATCTTCCTCCAGTTTGACTGCTCCAAGTTGCTCTGGTTCCTGGGCAGCTGGGACAGTTTCTACAAGCATCCTTCACCTTGGGAGACACCTCAACACAGCTGCTTCCACTCTCGAGTCTCTCTCCTTCTCTGCTCCCACACCTGTGGTGTTAAGAGATGCCAAATACATAGTATCCAGAGGAATAATTTCTTGCACTGGTCATGGGTAATAGCTCAGCCGGACCAGTGCCTCAAAGCCAGAGAAAATGGACAGTTCTGTATTATTGTCCATTATTGTCCACTCCTGCAGCAGTTAGAACTTCTCACTTTAGTCCAGCAATCACGGTTGGCACCCCCAAGAGAGGACAATCTGGCTTTCCCTACCTCTTAATGTTTTGCCATGGGAAGTACATGGCACCACCAAAGATGAGTCCTGGCCAAAAATGTTCCATCACAATTCAACTCAGCCTTCAGATCCAGCTTCCAGTTTGAAGGCATTTTAGGGAATTAGAACAAGTCAAATGATCCCTCAAGGAAATTATCAAACAAATCCTAAAGACAGGACCTTCTCCAAAACAGCTGGCCCAGGTTCTTCAGTTTGTTATTAAAAATAAGTGCCTGCAGGTGGCACATTGCTCCAGAGGAGACTAACACTCCTTATAACCAAATGAAGGAACTTGACTGAATCCTGGGTTAAAAAAAGTTCTAAATTATTCTTGGGTCAGTTGGGGGAAATTTGAATATAGATAGAGCACTAGATAATAATGGAGATGAATTTCTGAGATGAAATTTTGGTTTTGCGGTATGTAGGAAATGTCTTTATTTTTAAATGTTGAAGGTTTGGAAGTGAAGGGGCAGGAAGGTCCAGCCATATTCATGATTCAACAGGGCCCATGTGGCAAAATTACAGCAACTGTGGAATCTGGGAGATGGGCATATGGTTGTTTATTGCACTGCTCTTTAAATTGCTCTAGAAGTTTAAAAAACTTAAAGATAAAAGGTTAGGAGGAAAGTTCATGTGTATAATCTCTCTTTGGCTAGATCTCCTGACCTTCACTTTATGGCTCTGGGGGTGGCTCTCAGCAGCCAAGGCCAAAGCCACTCAGCTGACCAGTGCAGGGCTGAGCTCCCACTTGGTGTTCCAGTCTCCTCACTTCCCTGGGTTTCATCCTGAGGCCAGGACGAGCTGAGGGGCTGGGATGGGTGGATGGGTCTCCAGGTGAGAGACTGAGGCCTATAGCTTGCAGAGGTTTGTGACAGATATGTCCCCAAGGCAGGCTAAATCTGCCTTACCTATTTCAGAGGCTTCTAGTGGGTGTGTTCATGGGAGCTGGGTGATGGACAAGAGAGGAAATCATTTCCTTTTCTTTGCTATTTTATTTTTTTTTAATTCTGGATTCTTCCTCTTTGTCTACCCCTCTGAGAGGTATTCCATCGGAGTCTAGCTAGCAAGTGTTTCTATCTGGCCACCAGGGGGCACTGGATCCATGTGACTGACGCCTTCTCCCGCCTCCCTCCTAAGCCCACATGGCCCCTCAACCCCAAATGGTTGTGTAGGGCACTCCTCCCTTTTTGGGGAGGAGTTCAGCCCCACTCACAGGCTACTCAGTTCAGTCCCTCAGCACAACCTGTAGGCTTACCTTTTTCTGAACTGGCCTATACTTTTGTTCTAGGGCTTTGGGGACAATTTTATATTTTATTTCAGGCAGGAATTATTTTATAAATACGGAAACCAAAATTGCAACATCTCTCTGCCCCCCTGCTCCCAAACCCATTCCTTCACCCCTACCCCATGGACACCCAGGCAGGGGGACATAAAGAAAGCGTCCTGTATCACTTCCTGATACCTAAAGGGAGTAGATGGTGGGTGTGCATAAGAAATATTATTGCCCTCATTATTATTGAGTAATAACACAAGTGAGCATAACTAACATTTGGTCCCATTTTATAACTGAAGACGCCAACGCTCAGAGGTATAGACATTTGCCCAAGAAGGTAACCCAGCCTTGCCAATGGAGCTAGGGAGAAACCGGCCTAGTCTAGAGCTTTGGACAGTTTGCTGCAGGGCTGAGTGTTCTCTGAACCTCCTTTTCAGGTGAAGTGAGTGGGGTGTGAAGTGGTCAAACAGAGAAAACCTGTTTTGTTTTGTTTTTTAAGTTTGGTCCTAGCACACCCTACCTCAGAGGAGGGTCGAGATGCTAAAACAAAGACACAGGCCTACATCCTGAGCACCTGACAACCAGATTAAGCTGCCCCCATCTCTCCAGCCTCCCTCCCCTCCCCCACTTTCCTGCTACTCTCGAGTCTACCCTTCCTTCCACAATCTTCCTTTCTTTCCCCCTCCTCCCTCCCAGCACTTCCCCAGCCTCTCCCCACCCCTTACAACATCTCCTGTCTCCCCCAAGCCTGTCCCAACTCCATTCTTTCCTGCACTTTGGCCCTAACCATATATGGGGCTTTTCCTTTTACCATTGACTTCTTCCACTCATTGTCACCTCACTTCTGACTCCACAACACACCAGCCACCTGTCTCTCCTCTTCCACTATCACTCTCTGTTGAGCATATTTCTCCTCTAGGCCTGCAAGTGGGAACTGCACCTCCTTCAATAACTGTTCACCCAGTACTTACAGTGACTTAGATGTTTGTTAGTAGAAGTAATAGAATGAGAATGTCTACCTGGCAGTTGTAATTTTTGAGGAATGCATGCAAAAGTGGTTCAGAAAAGGTCTGCCACATGTTCAAGAAAACGGGTTGATGTTTCATCGTGTTTTGGTAGCAAGAGCAAAATAATTAGAGAACCAATCACGTGCAATCAGAAACCTGTATTAACAGCTGACAGGTACTGCATGCGTCCTCATCTGGGTTGCTTAATTCCACTCCAGCCCACAGGGTAAATTGTAATTTCTCCATTTGCCAAGTGCAAAGAACACACTCATAGAGGATGGGTAACTTGTTGAAGGTCACGTCAAAGATATCTGCTTTAAATTGAGAATGCTGATCTTGATCACCTTGCAAAAGCTCAGAAACAGAAAAGAAAGTTTTCCTCCAGTCCCACGCAATTTGCCTTGTCTTAGCTGGCAATCAGAGCGTGAATCAGAAAAAAATAAGGGGGTCCCGAATTCCACTCATCAGGCCTAGTCAGAAGGGGCGCCGGAACCTCCAAGTGAGATCTCACCGAAAGGTTTGAAAGAGGTAGAATTCCAGGGAAGCTCGCCTTAGAAGCTCTTCCTCCCTACCCCACCCCCAGGTCCCAGGGACAAAAGCTCTGTTAATATGCATATCTGTGGGGGGTGGGCGGAGGTAGGGGGTGGGGAGACTCTACAACCAGACTCTAATATTTCACCAGCCTAATCTGGAGCCCAGAGAGATGGGGGAGGCATAGGCTAGACCAGCCCAGGGTGGAGGTGCTGCTAGGAAACCCGCTCAGAGAACAGGAGAGCCCAGAGCTGGGGTCTCTGGGCAGGAACTTTCCCTTTCCCTTTGGATATAGTTGGCAGAACAGGCTTGCTTGTCTTTGTTGGCCAGGCTCTCCTCCCAGTGCTGGCTGAGTCGAGGCCAGTAAGTCCACCTGGGGGCACATGGAGGCTGTCTTTCTCTCTCCGGTGGGTACAGCAAGCCCATGTCATAGGAAGTCCTACCACCTCCCTGATGTTGGCCAAGTTGGCTGGCACTGGGCTCCTCTCTAGCACAGACCACCCACATGCTTCTAAGACTTTCTTCCAGCCACTGAATCCCTCACCTGACCTTCGAGGCCTGGAATGTCCCCTCCCTCCAATTCTCTCTTCAAGCTGCTGTGACCCCTTATGTCTGTTCTGGCAGCCTCACCTTAAGCCTCCCTGGAACTCACCACTCCGGGTCCCCACTCCAGAGGCGGAGGTGCTCGGTTCCTCTGAGAGCCGCAGGACCAGAGTCAGGCTCGGCCAGCCTGGAGGACTCCGGGAAAATGGAACAGGAAGTTCCCTGCCCCAGTCCCATCCAGGTGATGTGGGGGCTTCCTAGAGTTAACCCTTAACCTCCCAGTTTGGGATTGGGGTGGGGAGAATGCAGGGCGGGGCCAAAGAAATAAAGACAAAGTAGCTAATCCAAATTCCAACCCCCAACTGCTTGAGTCTTAACTACTCCTCCATGTTAAGAACTATCTCACTCTTAACCAGGACTGGCCCTGTGCCCCTAGGGAGTCTGTCGGCCTGTATTTTTTTTGTGGGGTGGGGTGGAAGGGGGACTATAGCTGCCATTTAAAAATGCCTAATGTGCCAGACTCTTTGCTAGGCATTCATTCATGCAACAAATCCTTGCCAAGGGCCTGCCTTGTGCCAGCCCCAATTATATGTGCTGAAGACACAGACAGGTAAGCAGAAAGAAGCCCTGACCTCAGGGGCTTACAAAACAGGGTACAGTGGTGGGCGATAAGAAGGAAACAGAACAAGACCGCGTAATGGGGTTAGAGCGGGCGCCATCAACATCGCCACGGAAAATCCTCCCAAGAATCCTGCCAGGAGGCTTTTGTTCCCAGCTTTAGCAATAACAAAGCAGGGTCTCCCAGGAGGGGAAGTGACCTCACCACTGACTCTGACTCGAAATTGAAGCCTTTCATTTTGCTCTAAGAGGCCTTTTTCGGTTGTGCTCTTGGCGGCAGCCCTGAGAGCGCTTTCTTCTGGATTCTGCAGTGCCCCCTGGGCATTCAGGGCCCGTGGACACGCCCACGGCACGACCTGTTTTGGGGACCCGAGGCCACCTGCTCAGCAGCCTGAGGCTCGGGGCTAGCCGTCCCTCATCCCAGGCTCGTCTGGGCCAGACCCTGAGCTCCTTCTGGCTCCTCTAAAGGGTCGCTGTCTTCCTGCCCTTAGCACCAGGGCTTGTCTTGTTCCTTTGTCTATTGTGAGATTCACTAGACCACAAGCTCCCTGCAGACAGTGGTGTTTCCCTCGTCTGCTCCGCGTCCTCCGCGCCTAACCCAGCGCCTGGCACATGTCAGGACGGACGAAACGACTAAGGAGCAGCCAGGTAGGTCCCACTGTCTTCCGAGGTTTGCCGCGTGCTCTCCAACCCGCGCTCCACCGTGCGGACTTCTCCCCCGAGGTTTTCAGCCCCGGGCTGCTGAGGCCCGCCCATGGGTGGGGCTGGGTGCAGGTGACTCCATGGCGCCCAGACCCCGGCCATCCCACTCGCCCGAGGCGCTGCTACCACTGCTCCCGCCTTTACTTCAGGGGCGATGTGCGCTCCCTTGGCTGTGGCCTTCGAGGACGCGATCTCATACCTGACCCTTCAGAGTGAGAGAGGCTGGACGGCGAGAACTGCCTGTCTGGGTACGGATCTTACCTGGTTGTCTCCGGGCGTTTGGCCTGGAGCTTACCGAATGAAAGACAGAGTTAGCGCAGCAGGAAGATTCCGGGTTCTCTGTTAATACGGATTTCCAGGGCCTTCGAATCAGAAGTACACCATTTCTGCTTGACCCAACTATCAGAATAACATTCAGGCGGAAAGGCAGGTGCCTGGAGTGAGACAGGACCCACAGTAGCTTTTGGCCTGCTTTGTTTCTAAACCTCAGCCTGCATATGGGCTTTGTCTAACATCCCTGCTCCTGGCTCACCGCGTGCATGCACCATTCATTCATTCATTCTGGAAATGTGCTGAGTGAACGTGAGCTGAGTGGAATGGACAAGCGCTGCCCCCATGAGGCTCACAGTCTGGATAGGACCAGGTAGGTCCCTGAAGCAGAGGCTCCTTTTGACTTTTCATTAACTAGATACTTTGCAGGAAAAAAAAGGGGGGGGGGGCTTAATGAATGTTGGATTTCTTCCAATTCTTCCTAATGTTTGAAAATGCACTCCCCTCTCCCAGAGTATTATCCACAGACCAAAATTCTTGTGAAATCGCTGAATTGTTACTTATTTAATAAGTGATAAACACATCCCCAAAGGATTTTTAACATTAATCTACCTATATGGAGTATATTTCAGTATCTCCTAAAATTATCTTGAAAATGCAAACTTAAACCATTCTACTTATTACCTTAGATTTTTATTCGGAAGTAATTGGTGGTCTCAAAAAATAACAAAACACCCAACTTACCATTTATTTTATTAAATGTGAAAAAAAATTAAGTCTAGTATCACCCAGGTAAGCAAAAGCACCTGACAGTGGTGACTTATGGGGTCTTCATCTTTCATCTCTTTAGAGACTGCAAAAGAAAAATGAATTTACCTGTATTTTCAATTTCCATAAGATTTTTCTATTTAGAATAATTCAGGGCAAAGGGAGAAATCCTTCTCCAGCTCTGGGAAGAATTATCATTAAAAGTACTATGATCCCTTGAATAGCCTCTAGTTAATCCATTGGCTTAAGTGCTTCTCTCTAAACTGCATTAGTAACATCTTTTCCTGCAGCTGTAACCCCACCATTTTCCTCCGGCTGTCACAAACTCGAAAGAGCAATTGGAGGGTGTTTATGGCACAGGCAGACCCCTCACTGAGGACCTTCACTGAGGTCCCCTTACTGAGGGCCAGCCCTGGTACAGAAGCACTGGGGGTTTTGATGAGAACGTGAGGTGAGCCTTGGCCTGTCACAGTCTTTCTTCACTGTCTGTCCCCAAGCTTTTTATCTTCTCATCTCTCTTATTGGCAGGAGGTCTGAAGCTCTGAAGGCCTGAATTGCAGTCTCAGCTTTGCTATTTGCTGCTATCTGTGTGACTTCAGCAAGTTATTTAATCGAGTCCTTTCACTCTGCTGCTCTAAGCTCTTCTGTGTCTTCCCATTGCATTTAGAACTAAACCGGAATGGCTCACCCTGGAGGCCCCTTCCAACCATGGATCTCATCTAATCCCCTCTTTTCCTTTGCCTGCCATGTTCCAGTCACCACTCTTCAATTCCTGAACAAGCCAGTCTGATCCCACCTTACCGGCCTGACCTGGAATGGATGCTTTCACCTTGACCCCAGTTTCTTCTTCATTCTTAAATTTCAGTTCCCTTGGGACAACAGCTTCTGTCCATCCTTTAAAAAGCATTCTCTCTGTGTGTGCACTATTGTTTCCTTCATAGCATTTATCAATCTGTAATTCATTTACTGCTTTTTTGTTTACTTGACTTTTGTTTGTCTCCCCCACTGGGGATAATCTACAAACCATGTCTCTTTGGTTCACTGGTTTCCATCTTGACCTCTCAGTGGATTTGAACTTCTTTCTTCCTTAGGACTCTATTGGCTTCTGGGACCCACATTCTTTTATTTCTTGTTTTTCTTTCTCTACTTCTCCAGTGTCTCTTTTCGGTCTTCTTCACCAACTTATCTTTCTTTACCTGATTATTAACTTTTCTGGCATCCTGCAAGGGCTCTGGCCTAGGGGTACCTCTTCTTATTCCATTTCATCCTGGCTTCCAGTGATCCCTGCCTCTCGTTATTCACACCTTTGTGGAGCCCACTCTCCTTGAGTGTAGGCTGGATTTAGTGATTGCTTCTCATAAATAGAATCCAGTCTGTTTAGTGATGGGGTGTCATCACTTCTGAGTTTAGGTTGTAAACAGATTGTGGTTTCTCTTGGGGGCTCTCATATGCACCTTCTCACTCTCTTGCTTGCTTCACCCTGGGGAGCTGAGTCTGGGGAGTGGCCCATGTGGTGAGAAACCACGGCCAGCCCATGTGGATTCTCCTCCCCCAAGTCAAGTCTTTAAATGAGACAACAACCCCAGCTGACAACCTGACTATATAACTCTTTGACTTTGAGCTAGAGGCACCCAGCTAAGCCCTGTTTGGTGTAGAAATTTTGAGGTAACAAGTATTTGTTTTCAGCTGCAATGTTTTAGGATCATTTGTTATGCAGCAAGAGATAACTAATATACCTCCCTTGGTGGGTTCATAGTCACTGTGGCCTCGGTAACAATTCTTAGTGTCAATAGCCTTGTGTTTATATATTGCTTCTCAACTCTTTCGTCCACTTGACATTGATACTTGGTTGTTTCATAAATGCCTCAAAGTCTTCATGTTCAAAACCACTAATCCAGCCACTTAAATGCAAGCTCCATGAGAGTGGCTTTGTTGTCATTCACTGCTGTATTCCCAGTGCCCAGCAGATAGTAAATCCTCACTAAATGTAGATTGAATTAATATGCCACAAAATACCTGTCTTTTCTGGTATTCTCTATTTAGGCAAATGTAGTATAATCCATTCAATCACTCAAGCCAGAAATTGGGATATACCCTTAACTCCCTCACTTTACCTCATTCTCACATATCATCAATCTCTAAGTTCCACAGGTCTGATATCCTAAATAGTTTTCAAATCTGCCTGTTTTTCTACCTCTACTTGCCGTCACCCAAGTCCAGATCACCATCATCTCTTGCCTGGGCCACGGCAATAGGCAAACTGGTTTCTCTTCATTCACTTTTTTTATAGTAAACTTTAAATGTAACATATAGAAATGCACACAAATAAAAAACAAAGAGCACGATGGATTTCTAGCTATTGAAAACAGCCCTTTAGCCACCATCCCTATAGAATCCGAATTTAACACTCCTGAGGGTACTCTGGTGCCCCCTTCTGGTCGCTTCCTCTCCATCACTATTCTGACTTCAATCCGAAGTCCATTTGGTTTGTTTTTGAACTTCCTGTAAGTGGAGTCACATTATTGGAACACTTCTTCTGGTCTCACTCCACAACAGAGGACTCATCCATGTGTTGCTTGTTCCCTGAATAGTATTTCCCATTGTGTTATTTATTAATCCTATTGTCTAGATAGGGGGTAGTTTTCAGTTTGAGTCTACATCAAGTAGTACTTGTGTGTCTCTGGTGACCACGTATGTAAGCTATTGCTGCATTTGTACCCAGGAGTGAATCGCTTTGTCACAGGGTATGTTGATGTTCCGCTTTAGAAGGTTCTGCCACACACTTGTTTAAAAAACTTAAAACATTTCCCCTTCCACCATCTGCAAACTCATCTAGTGCATTTCTTGCCCCAGTCCTAGGATAAGCCATTTCTTCAAAGAACCCTGATTTCTATCGTTAGCTGATTTATTTTTCACATTATAAAGCATCCACGTGGATAGAATTTTTAAAAGGATGAGATAAAGTAAAAACAAATGGAATATCTACATTTTTTCACATCCAGTGGAATAAAAGGAACATAAAAGATTCTTGTGAAAGATCACATGTAGAGGAGTGAGTGGGGACAGAGACTGCAGTAGGATGAAGGGCTAAAAAAATCAGCTTAAAAGGACATCAAGCATTGGTGCCTGGGTGCCATTGCCATCTGCTCTCATGAGGGGGCCTTCAATAGGAGCCTTCTGATGCTAAGCCACTCAGAATACCTCCTGAGTGTCTCCATCCCCACCTGCTTCAGTGTCTTTGGCTTATATGAATGAATATAACCTGAAACTCCACTCAAGATTCGGGGACACAAAGTATCAGAGAGTAGCAAGTGGTGAGCAGCAACAAGGAGTATTTTGAGATGATGACAGTGTCCTAGTTTCCAAAAAATGCATCAACCTTTAAAGAGAAAGTAACTTAATTTACTCTAATTTCCACCCCAAAGGGCCAGCCGAGTGACTATTAAGCTAATTTTTAATAGTGTGCCTTCTCTGCCTGTACTTTAAGTTGTTTTTAGTTCCCAGACAGTGTTCAGGAAGGTGGAATGTGAGTGTTTGGCGAACATATCCAGTCTACCCTATTAAGCTTGGTGGCTTACCTGGCTGAGGCTGAGTATGCTAGCCTTGACAAGCAAGGAAGGAAGTGTTTGGTGTTGCCGCATAGGGAGGAGCTTCCTGTCCTCCTGAAGCTTGCCCAGGGCAACAAAAGGTGACTGCAATGAGCAGGCTGCCAGGCCTGTATCATGGCTGGGATCCAGGAGCCAGAATTAGGGTTAGCAGCCTCTCTGTCTGCCCTGTTTGCAGGATCAGATGTTAGTTTTACTCACTAGGAAGAAACAAAGGCTCCATGATTATAGCTGCTAGGTAGTTCCAGTTGCTGCAAGAAAAAGGCATTGAGAATTGGGTAGTGAATATGGACTTGGTTAAAAAAACTGATATAGCCATACGAGGAAACGTGCCAAACAAACAACACAACAAAAAAACCCCAGCAAGGTGCCGCGTGAGAACAGCAGAACTCAGCACACAACTCTATCCAAACCTGCACTAAGACGACCAAACTGTGGCATGGCTTCTAGCAGAATAAGGCTCGGATGACCTCAGCCCCCATTAAAATGCCTGCCTGAGAAAGCTGAATGCTGCTGCCAGGAAAATTTACTGTTCGCTCTAGTCAACATATGATTGGTTCCTGACCTCCCTTTCTTAGAGCATTTGCTAAAAGGGTTTATAATTGTGAATATGTGTCTCTTAAAACCCAGAAGCACCTGTCATGAACCTGAGAGCCATTCCTTTGAAATGTACTAATCATGAAGGACAGGGCGTCTGTCTTTCTGCTGGGGGTATAGACTCCTGATTTCCACACCTCAGGGCTAACTGGCTCACCTAGCCTAATCACACCTCCACTGACCAGCTTTTTGGAATTTTTCAGTTTCTTACTCTAAACCCCGTTCTCCCCCTCCCTCATTCTTCCTTTAAAAGACCCAGTCTAAGGGGATAGTGCTCAGCTCTTTCCCCTACTGTCTGTATTTACTGAATAAAATATCTTTCCATCGCTTTAACTAATGTCTGGCTGTTGTGGTCTTTGACACGATGCATGTTATATATATATATATAGAGAGAGAGAGAGAGAGAGAGAGAATTGAACAATCTCTTAAGATATGTGTCACACACACAGAGGGGGCAGGTCAGCAACGTACAGTATATTCCCATTTTTGAAACAAAACAATTCAAAACAGGTGAGTAGGGGGAGACCTTTGTACCAGGAGGGTGGACCCAGCGCTGGGCTGGATTTGTGCTCCAAGTCCCCAGCATGGAGCCCCGGCGCCGGCGCTCTTGGCCAGGGGACCTAGCACAAATAGCCTCAGTTTCCCTACGGCAGACGCCGACTCGAGGACTCCGGAATATGCCCTGCGGTTCTCACCGCCCCCGATTCCTCCGCGCCTGGGGCCCACAGGCTGGCAATTGCGAGAGAACCGGAAAAACCGGAAGTTGGAGTGGGGCAGCCGGACGGGAAATGCGGGCACACCGGTCACGGCTGGGTAGCACTAGGGTGACCCTCCCCATTCCCCGGGGCTGCCCCTCGGGGGCGCGGACGGGAGCGCGGACGGGAGCGCGGACGGGAGCGCGCAAGTGAGGGCGGCTGGGCGGTGCCGTGGAGGGGCGGGGTCATAGAGTCTTCAACCAGTCACCGACGTCTCCCTTGGGCGGGGCGGGGGCGGAGCAGCGTTGTTGCCTGGACGACGTGATCTCCGCGTTTGTGTTCAGTGGTCTGCGGAGCTGGGCGGTGCCGATTGGTGCGCGCCGGGATCCTGGGGCTTCTGCAGCTCCGAACGCGTCCCCTGCGGCCTCCTCGCCCTAGGGTTACCGGGCCGCTGGGGCGTCTCCTCGAATCCAGGGATGAATGGGCCGCGGGCCGCGTGAATTCCCACGACTCGGTCTTCAGTGGCCCTGGGGGTTCTGAGTTTTTTCTACTTTAAAAAACATTTATTCCTGGGCCCCCATTTAACACACTGGTTTTCTTCTCTTTCAATGGTTAACATTCGCTTTGCTATTTACTCAATTATTCCTGTTTTTCTTGGCCTCTCCCATATTCCTTTATTTTTTCCTATGATCTTTCCTTTCTAAGGCTAGATCTCTGAATTGTCCTATCTCCAGCCTGGCTTAACCACCTGGTTGTTAATTAGTACCTGGTTGTTGTTTTTGTTACTTCAGTTGATTCTTGTTTCTAGTTTTTGTTATACCCGGTATTTTTTGTAAGGTCACATCTTTAAGACCTGAGTTAGCTCCCAGGCCAATCTCTGAGGGTAGACCGTGATTTATTTCCTAAAGGTGGCGTCTTCTCCTTACTCAAGCTCAGTGAAGCTGCCTGATAACCAGAGTTGGCATTTGTGTTTCCCGTGCCTGAAGCTCCTATAAGCGCCTTCGCCCGTCATAGCTATCCCTATGACAGACTCTTGAGGTGAGTACATCCCTGAACTGGTGACTTGTGACCTGGACAGCAGTGTTTTCTGTTGGAGTCGTATGGAGTGTGTGTGTGTGTGTGTGTGTGTGTGTGTGTGTGAAATTATAATCGTCAACATTTAAAAGTCAGAATATTTCACGTAGAAATCTGATTATTTTGGGCTTCTCTTGAAAAATCCTCAAGCTTTTGCAATACTGGGCCCCCAACTGTCCCTGTTAAACAAAATACGGTTTCTCGAGGCCCCTGAAGCTCTGCTCCAACTCTGGTCTTACACCCAAGGCACTGGTCATTTGTGGTACTGTTTGGTTGCCAGATGCATTTAGGTTTTGATTTCTGCTTTACTTAGTGACTCACCCTGCCCAGGTACCTTTCTGAACTCTTTCAGGGACTGAAATTCCTACACAACAAATCTGAGAGCCCTTCCTCCTAGACCTGCTTAGTCCTAGAGCCAGCCCTGAAAAGATTTTCTCTTATTCCCAAGAAGGGGCTAATGTCTGTCATATAGCAGATGCTCAATAAATATTTTTTAACAGTCAAATAAATGTCGAAACTTCATTTGATGTAGTTTAGGCGATCTCCTGATGAGATCCAAACCTCTGGGCTTCCCTAGTATCGCTCAAGTGTCCCTTTTGTCTAGTAGAGAAACTTTGCCCAGGAAGCAGGGCACACCTACTCTTTTTGGACTCCGTGCATTCCTGGGATTGCTGCGGGCTGAAATGGTCCACCTCAGGAGTGAGTTCCCTACTCTGGACACTGGCTGTGCTCCTTGATGGAGATGTGTTCACAGATTGAGCAGTTCATCTTTCCAGGGATCCCTGTGGCTTTTTCTGTTCGTAGCTCTCTCTGGCCTGAAAACAATATTAATTTTTGCTACACTTTTCTACATCTCTTTTTACCTTGAGTATTAAAACACCTGGAAATACTGACTGGAGACAAACCCCAGGGTTAATTTTTCTTTCAGCAGAGTTACAGTAGAATGGATCAGAATCCTAAGACTCCTAAAACATTTTAACTCCAAAGGAGAGTAACAAACTCAGAATACTGCAGGGGCCAAGTGGGGACCAAGTGTGGAGAATACAGGTCCAGAGTTCCCAGATGTTCTGATTTTTCAAGAAAGTCAATTTTATGAGAATTCTTTTAAGTTTTAAATGTTGGAAATTAAGTTTTTTTTATTTGTTTGTTTGTTTGTTTGTTTGTTTTTTAAACCCTTGTGAGCCTTCATCTTATGCCCATAAGCTGGTACAGGGGCCACTCATGCCTGTCTTACTGGGTTAAGTGGATGCATCCCATGAGAGTCTGATGGGTCAAAGGCAGTGGGCATGGGAACATTTCCTGGAGGAACCTTCTTGGAGTCTGACTCAGGGCCAGCCCCTACCCCTTTCCCGATTGAGAGGTGAACTATGAAGCCAGGGATGTCCGAAGGTCTGGGACCCCATAGACAGCTGGGTCAGACCCCTTTATTTCCTCTATCCCCAGCCTTGAGAAAGAGCTGGGGGTAGGGGTGGGGAATCTAGAAAAATCAGATTGATCTCACATCTTTTTAAGGTGTAGAGCGTCAGGTGGTGAGGGGCCCCAGGCCTTTTTGCTTCCTAAGTTTGCCCTTAAAAAGAGAGAACTCTGTCCTACTCTTAGGAGAAACCCAGAGGACCTGCTGAATAGCCTGGGGGCCTTAAATGAAATCCAGGGACATCTCCACAGAGATATCATAGACCTTCAAAAGCACTGAAGGGTGCTGAAAAGGACCATCGTGCCCCTCCACCCAGCAGTGTCCTTTCTCTGAGGACAGTTACAATGCTCTCTTTGAAATATCAAATATCAAAATCCTCCCACAAAATATATTTTCCCATTTTGGAGCCTCTGCTTGGCTGTTATCACAAGTATGTATGAGCCTGGTAAAATGACCATGAGCTGGCAATGCAGATCTGGAAGTCACCTCTCTGCCAAGAGCAGGTGCAGCTCGCCTCGGGACCCCAGACCCGGAACCGTCTAAGCCAGGAACCCTGTAGGACTGCAGCTGCACGGGGAACAGGATTTGGGAGGGACTTCCTGTTGTCCTTAATCCCAGTCTCCACCCGGCTCCCGTTACTAGCTGCAGAGACTTCTTTCCCAGGGGAGGGGGCCCTACTTCCCCAGTTACCCCCTTCACCTCTACCTCAGTAAGAGGGGGGCTCGGGAGGTCCCCTGGACCCTGAGACTCTTCTGGGTAGCTGCTGGCAAGAGGGAACGGGGTCAGAGGTGGACATCTTGGAGAGAAGGGCCTTGGACTCTGGTTGGGGAAGGGCAAGGACATCGTCTGGGAATGTGAGCAGGATGGAATCCTGGGCCCAGGCGGGTGGTTGCAGCCACAGGGAGGGCTGCTGAGAGCTGGGGGCTCAATTTCTAGATCCCAGGCGGGCTGAGTCAGGCCGAGCACAGGGCATATGTATGTCCTGAGCCAGGGAGATGGCAGGACACACAGCTGAGCTAGCTGTGGCAGGTGGGGCCCCACCCAACTCCTGTCTTGTAGGATTTCTACAGACTTTTTGGCTCCTGATGACAGGAGATGCAGATTCCTAGTCAGCCCTCGCTTTCTGTGAGCTAGTTGCTCTCAGATTCAGGGCTCTTGTTTCAGTAACAAAGGGGACAACATAGCATTCTGTCAAAATGAGGGACTGAAAAACAGAGAGAGGGAGGCTGTTTGGTGGCATCAGAGAGTCTTTATTTTTGATTGGTAACTGAGGTGGGTCTGGTCCTGTGTGGGGATTTTCAGGGCATTTCAGAGGTGTCTAGGAAACACTCGCTGATTTCCTTCTGCTCTTTCAGGTTCCTGGCCAGAGCTGGAGGGGGCTTGGCCAATAAGAAGAAACTGTGTTTTTAGCTCTGAGATAGAAAATGTCTGCAGACGGTGGAGGTAACCCTGCTACCCAGGACAAGGAGAGAGCCCAAGAGGTATGGACGGGGCTCTGGGTGGGGGAGCCATGCCCTGGAAAGACCCAGAGCAGGGATCTTCAGGGCAGGGCATCTGGACCAATGGAAAAGAGTTGGACTCACTGGGGCAGGAGGGCTGGTGGATGGGAGTAAAGAGGGGCATTGAAGAAAAGGTAGTGTGATGGGAAATGCCTTCCACCTGGGAATCAACTTCTGCATTGCTTGGCCTGGTAAATTCCGTAGTCACCCGACCAAAGGCCACATGAGGCAGTAGGGAAGCTGTTGCAGTTCCTACTAGTGAGGCTGGCTCTCCGAACAGCACCCGGAGCACACAGAAAAGCCTCAGTCTACCCTCTACTGCCCTCAGCGTGGGACCCCATCTCCTCTCTCTCTGGGTCTGAACACCTAAGCCTTCCTGTATCTATTGCCCGTATGCGTGTAATTAACCAGAGTCACCAGGCTTGAAATCAGAGGAATAGGAGTCAGCCATAGTCAGGTGTGTGACCTTGAGCAAGTCCTCTGGCAACTAAGTGTGTGACCGATAAAATGTGGATCATGTGCTTATTGTTCCCATCCATCTCACACAGATGGTTGGCTCCGAGGAAATAATGGGCACGAGGGTCCTCTGTAAGCAGTTTGTCAGTCTACAGTAGATCATTGTTTTAACATATAAAACAAGAATGCCCATAGCAGCTGGAACCTAGGTCAGAGAGACTGTGTCCCCTGTTGTGAGAAACACCTACAGTCCTGGCAGGATGCCTGGTGTTTGGAGCAACAAGGTCATCAGAAGCAGATGTGGACTTGCACACAAGGGCACATTGCAGGGAGGCGCACACACCTGACCTATTCTGGGACTTCTTAGTCTAGGGACGAGGATGGGAAAAAGATACCTGAGAAGAAATAGCTGAAAACACGGTGGTGGCCTTGAGGCTGAGTCTGGGAATTGACTGTAGTTTGTAATTACCTACCTGATAGTAGCTAATAATAAATTACAAAGCCAGCTTTGTGAGAGAGAATAAAAAGCCATGGAGACAGGGGTGGAGGATGCTAGCATTGCCATTCCTTGCCATTCCTCTTCTCCCTTATTTATGTTAGTAAAAGCATTTCCAGACTCCGACTCTTCTTCCTAACCGTCTCCGCAACAGTCCCCTCACCTAGTAATTTCAGTGGTTCTGAGTACAAATACAAATCAAGTATTATGATTTTTTCACTATAGAAGCACAGGTAATTGTTACCACTGTTTGGTTTCCCTTCCACAATGCCTTTGTAACAGGCAAGCCTCATACATTCACAGAATTCTCTGCCGATGTTGGGTTCTGTTAGCCCACACAGCAGAGTAATAATAATAATTACAGGCAGTGTTCTGTGTTCATCCAAAACTTTCCATAGCGGGCAGCACTTTCTCACTTGTTATCTGTGTGGGAGGCAGAGCTACTGAGTTTCCGAGGCTGCCTCACCTTTGTGGTTCCCAGGCACTCTGACTCGTGGCCTTGAGTCTTTCCCTTAGAACTCTAACACAGATAGAAGTGGGGAAGAGTGGGGGAGGGATGGGCATAAGTTCCCAGCAGAAGGCTGGCCAGCCCCTATGCTGTGGATGACAATGAGGTTTCATCAGGGGCCTCAAAGTGCAAGGGAAGTGACTTCCCTGAGGCTTTGTGGGGAGGTGGTACCTGCTCGGGGTTGAATAGCTAGTGAGGATTGGCTCTGGATTTGAGCCCTGGATGACTGACTGAAAGCTGCTCCTCACCCTCCCAGAGGGCTGAGGTAAGGCTAGTGTGACAAAGAGGGGACAAGCTGGGAGGACCCTGAAGTCCCACTATGGAGGCCAATACTGAGGAGGTGAGGATTTCTCCTCTGTTAGACCAAGGTGGACACCAGGCCTCAGCATGCTTAGTGGCACCCTTGGGCTTTTTTACTCCAAACCAAAAAAACTCCAATTACTCCAACCATATTGAGTTAAGCCAGAAACAGCCCAAGGCCACATGACGCCTCCCTGTCACCTTCAAGACATGGTGACTTGAGAGTTCAATATACTTGAGTTCAAATCCTTACTGAGCCACTCACAAGCTCCATGATCTTGAGCTGTTGTCTGATTTCTGAGCCCATGTATGAGTGTCCTGGGGCTGCTGTAACAAAGGCCACAGACTGGGTGGCTTAAAATAACTGGAATTTATTCTCTCACAGTTCTAGAAGTCATAAACTCAAAATCTAGATGTCGATAGGCCTCCCTCTCAAGGATCTGGGGGAGGATCCTTCCTGCCTCTTCCAGCTTCGGGGGGCTCCAGGTGTCCCGTGGCTGTGACAGCATCATTCTAATCTCTACTTCTGTCTTTGCATGATCTCTTTTGCCGTGTTCTGTGCCTTTAATAGGGACACTAGTCATTGGATTTAGGGTCCAACCAAAATCCAGGATGAGTTCATCTCAAGATCCTTAACTAATTACATCTGCAAAGACCTTTTTTCTCAATAATATCACATTCCAGGGTTCCCAGGAGTCATGAATTGTGGGGGAACACGATTCAAGTCATTACACTTGGTTTCCTCATATATTAAAAATAACAATCCATCCTGCTGTGGAAGATGCAAGGCTTGGATTGAGAAGAGGCAGCTGCCCTTTATGCACCTGTCCAGGCTGCACCTGGCAAGGCCTTGAATAGCCTGCCTGCTTTTCCTTTCGGGGGTGAGCAGGAGATGCACAGGTCCCTGGAGACTGGACAAAGAAGCAAGGCTAGTCCTTTAAGCTGTGTCTTGCATTTGGTTGTGTGTTTGGCGACCTTAGGCATCTTCCCCTGCAGGGACCTCCTGGGCATGGAGGGCATGGAACTCGGCTGTCTCCCACTCTCCCTGCCAGTGCTGATGGGGGCTGCCATTCCTAGGTTCCAGGTTATGGGCATCCTTGTCAAGAAATGCTTTCCCAATCAAAGGAGATGGTGTCTTTGGGAGCCACTCAGGAGTCACCCCACATCAAGACAGAGCCTCAAGAACTGCACCCCGAGGGGGCATCACAGGAAGACAGGGATCAAGGAGCTTGGGGCTGGACACCCCTAAGCCAGGGATCTACAGAGAAAGCTCTTTTCCTGCCTGGCAGAGGTGAGGAGAAGGATGTGGAGAGAAGCACTTTCCTGAGCAGCAGCTGTGGGGTGGAAGCTCACAGCCCAGGAGGGTAGAGGTCCCTTCCATGGTCAGAGGAGATGCCTGGATGTCTGCCCACCACCTCTTGGAGGCCGCCCCTCATAGCCTCAGAATGTATTGCCCCTCTTCTGGGGTGGGATGAGGGGTGGGGTTTAAGGCAGCCATGGATGTACCAGGCATGAGCCTATTTAAGGGGTAGCAGCAGGACCCAGCAGGATGAGGTGGCCGCCCTGAGGACCTCTTTCCTCTCTCAGCCCTCCCTTCCCCCCAGTTCCCTGTGCTTTCCCATGAGGGGAGGACCAGAGACCGGCAGATGGCTGCAGCACTCCTCACCGCCTGGTCCCAGGTGAGTGTCCCTGTCCAAGGCTGTAGGAGAAATAGAAAGATGTGGAGGGACAGTGTCTCTGACTGAATTGTCCTTCAGATCTGAGCAGTGGACCTGAGGGTGGGGGCTGGAGAGGAACATACTGGAGATCCTGAGCCTTGGCTGTGGTGTCAGAAAAGAAGGCCTCTTTTGCTTTTGTCTGCTGTCTTTTGTACACAAGTGCCTTGTTCTTGCCCCAGAAAAGCCAATTGTGGGTGGCTCCTGCTTCACCATCATACCCGAGGGGAGGTTTCATTCAGAGCAGCAGGTTGGGATTCTGGGGTCTCAGCTTCATCTTGGCGCCATCAGGCCCATCTATGTGTCCTGGTATGTCCTACAGAGTGGGTGTTTTGTGTTGTTTCAGATGCCAGTGACCTTTGAGGATGTGGCGTTATACCTCTCCCGGGAGGAATGGGGACGGCTGGACCGCACTCAGCAGAGCTTCTACCATGATGTCCTACAGAAGCGGAATAGGCTGGCCTTGGGTAAGGGCTGGCGCCTACACTGGCGCGGCAGCTTCCTGAGGCCCTGGATGTCAGAGGTGGGGCTCATCCCAGTGTCACCTCCCTGTTTCCCAGGGATTAAAACCCCTCATTTCATCTAGACCAGTGGTCCCCAACCTTTTTGGAACCAGGGACTGGTGTTCCTATGAGAATCTAATGCCTGATGATCTGAGGTGGAGCTGATCATCCTAACAGGCCTTGAACTGGTACTGACTGGTCCACAGCCCAGGTGTTGGGGACTCCTGATCTAGACCGTGCTGTTCTGTAGAACCTTCCTAGTGATAGACGTGCTCCATATCTCAGCTGAGATGGTAGCCACAAGCCAAATATGGCTGTTGAACACTAGAAATGTGGTTAGAGCAACTGAGTATTTAGTTTTATTTCATTTTAATCGAATCAGATTTGAACTGAAATAGCCACATGTGGCTAGTTGGCTGCTGTACTAGACAGTGGCAACTTAGAGTTTCTGCTTCTCTTTGGTTCTTCTGAGGTTTATCTTATTCCTGTAGTTCATCCTCTTTTTCCTTAAAGTCCAGCTTTAGAAGTATGTAAACAGAAAGGTTAGCCCTGGGGTCAGGGCTGCATGACCATGGTGGGGGAAACATAGTGCCAGCTGACTCTCCAGACCCATGG
Source organism: Rousettus aegyptiacus (assembly GCF_014176215.1). Taxonomy (NCBI): domain Eukaryota; kingdom Metazoa; phylum Chordata; class Mammalia; order Chiroptera; family Pteropodidae; genus Rousettus; species Rousettus aegyptiacus. Next base: position 14,434,597 of record NW_023416311.1, on the reverse strand, counting down.
ACTCTGAGCTTTCACATATGCCCCAACAGGCGTGTCCTCTTCTCAGAGAACCCTTGGCTCCCTCGATTTTTCTCACAGTAAGTAGTTAAGTCCTGGGGCTTTGACTCCTAACTTTCACAATCGAGTTTTCTTGGCAGATTTTTATGAGATCTTATGGAAAACCCAATGTTCATTCATTGTCATCCATTCATTCAGTTTGTCGACACACATCTGTTGCACATCTACTAGTCCAGATGAAGCTGGGGCCTTGGTAATGCCACCTTTTGACTTCAGTAGTGGGCCAAGACCTTCACTGTCTTGGAGGACCCCAGGATCACAGCCATCTTGCTCACTTCTTTGATTATCTCAGGTTTGCTTACCACCTGTTGTTAACACTCCTAGGGCTCAGACCAGCGGGTCCGAGACAAGTCCTAGATCCAGAGGGGCCCTAGCACCCATTTACAGCCCTGTGGCAGGCCTCATAGATGCTTTAAAACACCTGGTTGGTCCAACACATTCCCTTTTTCCCATAGACCTTGGATCAGGTCATGGAGGCCAGGCCCTCTGCTACCTTACTGACTTGATGAGAATGTCTGGGCCTTCACCTGGGGACTTGGCAAATGGACCTTTGGTCCCTGACTTCTAAGCGTTCAGTGTCCCTGGGCCTCTTCTCCCAGGCCTTCCCACTTGACATCTCTTTGCCTCTGGCCCTCCCACAGGAACCCTTTTTGCTGATGGCCCTAGGAAGGTATAGGTGCAGGAGTGAGAGGTCGTTTGGTTTCCAGAGTTGCCAGGCCCACTGCTGGGCTATGCGAGGATGGGGGTTTCCGGCAGCTGACCTGGCCCAGCCTTTACTTTTAATGCTCATTCAGGGAAACAAGATAGAGCCTCAACTCAGCCCCAAAAGTGTGTCTGGTGGTGACTGTGGAATGTGCTTCCTAGAGAGAGAGGGTGGACAGATGACCCCAAACAGTTTTTGTGCTCACCTGGTTTTATCTCCTGTTTCCAGAGCTGCACCTGCTCCCCTTTTGCTCTTTTAGTTTTTGGGTGTGTGTGTCTCCTGCTGGGCAGTCCGGAATGTCCAGGACTGAGTGCAGAATCTCTTTTTGGGCAGGGTTTCCCTTCAGCAGAACTTTTTGGGCCTCCCAAGTGTAGGGCAAGGGTAAGGCCTCAAGCTCATGCCAGCAGACAGGAGTTGAGGATAAGAGAAGTGCGTGCAGAGGTGATGGGTGGGCAGTGGGGTCATCACTGTCACTCCCGGGTACCCCTTTTCAGTGCAGGCTCTGTTTCCCATGGGGTGCAGACGCATGGCCCTTCCTGGGGTAGGGCTCCCCTCAGGTCCTTGCCCTTGTCTCCATCTCTGGAATTCCCCTGGATCCCTCACAAAAGCCTCTCTGGCTGGAAACCCTTTCTCCAGGAGCGGTGGAGGTGGGAAAGGAGGAGCCTGTGCCATGCCCGGCACCCCATGGGGATGTGAAGTCCTTCAGGACCAGGGCAGAGAGAGCCCATGGGGACAGCCTGCAGTGTGGGCAGCAAGCAGCTAGAGGCCAGAGCCCTGGGCCAGCCAAAGATGATGGGCAGCCCAGTCCCCTGGAGGAGAGACAGCCAGAACCAGCCCCACCTGACACCGATCTCCCAGAGAAACCCAGTGAGGAGGAAACCGGGGCCCCCGAGAGCAGTGAGGAGGGCCTGGCCCCTGATGGCGATGGTGACGCCAGTAAGAAGACCTACAAGTGTGAACAGTGTGGCAAGGGCTTCAGTTGGCACTCCCACCTGGTGACACACCGGCGCACGCACACAGGCGAGAAGCCCTACGCCTGCACAGACTGCGGCAAGCGCTTCGGTCGCAGCTCACACCTCATCCAGCACCAGATCATCCACACGGGCGAGAAGCCCTACACCTGCCCCTCCTGCTGGAAGAGCTTCAGCCACCACTCGACGCTGATCCAGCACCAGCGCATTCACACAGGTGAGAAGCCCTACGTGTGTGACCGCTGTGCCAAGCGCTTCACCCGTCGCTCGGACCTGGTCACCCACCAGGGCACGCACACAGGTGCCAAACCCCACAAGTGTCCCATCTGCAGCAAGTGCTTCACTCAGAGCTCGGCCCTGGTCACCCACCAGCGCACCCACACAGGGGTCAAACCCTACCCGTGCCCCGAGTGCGGCAAGTGCTTCAGCCAGCGCTCCAACCTCATCGCGCACAACCGCACACACACTGGCGAGAAGCCCTACCACTGCCTTGATTGTGGCAAGAGCTTCAGCCACAGCTCACACCTCACGGCTCATCAGCGCACCCATCGTGGCGTCCGGCCCTATTCCTGCCCGCTGTGTGGCAAGAGCTTCAGCCGGCGCTCCAACCTACACAGGCATGAGAAGATCCACACCACAGGGCCTAAGGCCCTGGCCATGTTGATGCTGGGGGCAGCAGGAGCTCTGGCGGCACCCCCACCTGCTCCCACCTAGGAGGCCAGGAAGGTGGGTCCAGGCCCCCGAGGAGGAACAAGGGCAAGGGAAGGGAGTCGGGGAGGTGCTGGCATGGGGATGGGGCATGGCAATGGGAGGAACTAAGGCAAGGAACAGGCACGCTAGCTGCAAATTAAAGGCCTTGGAATTCAAGCCACGGCCTATTTCTCTGTCTTGGGGGACCCTGGTGGCTGACCCAAGACTGGGAGGCTCTTGGGTCAACCATGTGTCCTCACTCAGGTACCCCTGAATCATCACTCTCAGGGCTTGGGCACCCTCTTTCTCAGCCTCGATTTGCCTTAGGGCCCAATCTAGATGGTTGGGACCATAAGTCTCCAAACAAAGGCTTCTTAGCACAGAGAGGTTTCAAGACCTGAAGCCAACCAGCCTCTTCTGGAATTGTGGGCCCTATGGCGGGTGGTCTGCTGCTGCCATCACTTTCATCCCAGGGCCATTGCCCATTTAGCCCTGGACCCTCCCTCAGTTCTTTAGGAGCTGGGAGCTGGGCAGAGCCAGCTTGGGGACTCATGCTTATTGTCTCCTGCCTGCCCTGTCTTCTTGGGCACTGGGGCCGAGTTTTGTAACTGGCCATTTTCCTTCTACTTCCACTGGGGTCCAACTGTAATCCAGTGAGAATTCCTCACTTACCAGGGACCACTGTCCCTCCCGGTCCTTTCTGAGGCTGCTGCCATCTCCTTCTGCTACATGGCCTCTTCGTACATGTCCTTTGTGATTTGCCCTCTCCAACCCTGCCTGGCTGCTTTACTCCTGGCCTTTTGGTTTTTTGTCTCTGTACTTTCTATTTCTTATTCTCTACTATTTTTCCTGGGAGGGGTGGACTCAGCATGCTTATTATCCAAGATTTTCAGCTCAGCTCCCAAGATAATATACATTTCTGACCTTGAGGACATCTGCATCAGGGAGGTCATTGAGATCCCACCTGGCTCTGTGGCTCATGGGGCCAGCAGTGTGGCTGCAGCCCTGGTTGGCTCCCAGCTCCTTAAGTACAAAGTGGCTTGAACAAGATAGCAAACTGACGATAATACAATAGCTTCCAGCTGCCCTGCCAGGTGTGGGGCTAAGCACTATATGTCACCTCTACTTTTCCCAATGCTGAGCAATGGGTTTTATCCCAGTTTTATAGATGGGAAAGCTGAAGCTGAGAAGTTCAATAACTTGCCCAAAGTCATACAACCAGAGAGCTAGAAGCTGGGGTTAAGGGCCAGGGATTTTACCATGTTAAAAATATCTCCATTTCCATGCACTCCAATAGCTATTGACTGTCTAGTGCATGGTATTATGAGGCAGGGCTATCTAAAAAGAGTAAGAGTAGATTTGACATTCTGGATTCTGGACTCAGCTGAAATATTAGTGGAGTCCAGGCAGGACTTGGTGGTATCTGGGAGGTCTCAGTGGGAACTAGGGTTAGCCTACTGACAGGACTGGTTGAATTAGATGGTTCTTTCACAAAGAGGCAAGAAAGAAAGCAGTTTCCTCTCAGCTTGTTTTCCTGGCTCTGATTTCAGCTAGAAATGGGATTTCTCGGCTTGGCTCAGTGTGAGGGGCTGGGGGGAGCTCATGCACATCAAGCAGGCGTGCTGCTCCCAGAAGCTTGTTTTCTAACAAAGGAGATAGGAAGAAGACTTGTTAAAACAACACTGGAAGTCGTCATCACTTGGCCCAAGTTTAGCAGAGTACTCATTTGAACAACTGGCTGTTCATTTGCTTCCTTGGGCTGCATGGCCAGCACATTGGGGCTTGAGTGACTCGGCAGTCTGTGGAGTGAGCCAAGGAGTCATTTAAAAACTTCACTCTGGCCTCTGAGATCAGAAATCACATTATGCAGGAGAAACTCTTTCTCCTTTTCATAGCACAGTGCAGAGGAATGTGGATCCAAGAACCCCATAGGTCTCTGCTTCCTAGATTTCCATTCAGAAGCCACCATTTTGAGAAAGACCTAGCTAAAGCATTTTAAGAGTGGAACTTGGCTTAGGCGTTGTGGAAGGGCCTGGAATGTCAGGGTGAAGGGTGTTCATTATTTGGTGAGTGATGGAGCATCACTGAGAGGTAGCAGCAGATGGATACCAAAGTGTTGATGTCTCTGGGTAGGGGTTGAGGCTCAGAAGTGTGGCCTGCTTTTCCCTGGCTTCTCACACCTGACATCCCAGCTTCAGGGCACTGGAGAACCTGACCAGATTGCTTATGGTAAACCTGCATGTTCAAAGGAGGGTGAGGGCGGAGTGGGGAATAGTCTTTCTAAGCTACATACACCTTTCTGGTGTGGCCGAAGGCTTGGTCCAGGTGCTGGCTGAAAGCGCTCTGGGCCTAGCTGGCCGCGCTGCCCTCGCCGTGCGGGGAAGTAGGCCTGAGCACAGCGCTATTCCAGACAGTTCCTTGCGAGTTCGAGTGACCAAGCCAAGCGGTAAGGTCTGGAAACCTGCCAGGGTCTTCTCTGGGTACCAGCCATACCAGGTCACCTCACAGCCTGGAGGATCGGTTCCGGGAGGCCCCGCCCCCCTGCTGCCCTTAGCCAATCTAGTGTCCCGGCAGAGAGGGGTGGGCTCCAGCAAAACTGGCCAACTATGGCTGGAGTTCTCCGATCGGGCTCTTCCACGCCCGCAAGATGCGCTATTGCCGGGGCAACTGTCCGATGCTCCCGGCTTTGAAACTTTGGGTTTTTCCTTACTCCTGCGTTGATTGTGGGAGGAACCTACCAACCAGGCTGGACTCCTGGCTTCGTCACCAGCCCCTGACCCTTCAGAGTCGGCCCTGGGCCTACCACCGAGATGCGAAGCCTCCTGCTGGCCTAGAGAGGATGCGGACGGATGGCCAGGGCCACATCCGGCTTCGCGCACTGAGCACGGGCGTGTAGTTATGGACACCGAGACCCGGGTAATACGATCCCTTACGGTGGCCGGGCGGTCCGGGGCGCTGAGGGCGTCCGGGCCCCAGCCCAGAAACCTCCCGCCGGCACTCTAGCAACTTCTGAGCCCGGAGCAGGGCCTGACGATGCTGCTAGGGAGAGCCGGGCGCGAGTGCGGCAACGGCTCGGAGACCACGGTCCTCTTCTGGAGGAGCCGGGTAAACTGAGGCGGCCAGTGCAGGGGTGGGGGTGGTGTGGGAGATGGAGCGTGGCTTTGGGTGGTGCGTTGGTCGGTGGTACAGGGTAGGGAAACGTTAGAGGCTTTGTTGCATTCATTTATTCATTTTTCAAATACGAAATGAATGCATTTCAGGTTCTTTGCTAAATGTTGAGGAATAAGTCTTTAAAAAGCCAGACACGATCCTTGCCCTCTAGTGAGACTGCAAGCAGATAAACGACACATAATTTAAAGTAGTGACAAATGCCAGGAAGAAAGAACTAGGGTGAAGCAATGAAGGCTATTAAGAACTGATTGTTAGAGAACACCCCTGCAAGAAGGGAACGTTTAAGCTGGAACTTGAAGAATGACAGGCCATTTTATAAGGATTTGGGGGCAGAACCTTCCAAGCTAGGAAAACAAAATGAATAAAGGCCTTGTTATGAGGAAGAAATTGGTGTCCCAGGAGCTGTAATGACAACCCTGGTGGGAAAGAAAGAAGGCTAAGGAAGTGACACTTGTGAGGAGCTGTGGCCTGAGGTTTCTCCTTGATGTTCCATGGAGGATGGAGAATGAGAGGTTATGAAGATGATCCAACCTTGCTCATTCATGCTCCTGCTCATGCTCATGGTCCAACCTGTGAGGTCTGGTCAGACAGGCATGGGTTGCAGATGCAGCACTCCATGGCCTGCATCTCAGTCACCTCCTAGGGCCCACCATTTTTTCTTTTCTCAACTAACAAAGCTTCAGGCCAGCCATGAAGATAGATTAATACAATCACACAGGCCACTGACCAGCACAATTTGTGCTGAAATATTCAAGGCAAAGTGGAAAAGATCCCTGGAGGGCCTAACTCCTGCAATCTCTTATGTACCCTATGTTCCTATGGGCATTCCCATACGACAGATTCCTCGTGATTGTAATTCCCTGGAACTAACCACTTTTCACTGAGCTCTTATTGTGTCTTAAGAGTTAATACTGGGCTCGGTGGCTTTGTGTATCCTTTCATTTATTTAATTCTTACAACAACCTTATGAGGTAGTGAATCAGTTAGGATTCAGTTCAACCCCAAATAACAGAGACCCAAAATAACGGGGTCTTAAACAAGATGGAAGTGTATTTCTCAAGATAATGTCTAGTGGTAGGCCAGAGGTAGGCAGCCTATGGCAACAGAGATCCAGACTCCTGCTGCTCCTCTACCTTTAAAAGTGCCTGCTCAGGATCCCAAAAGGAATAGGATTTAATCATACATGCCACTTTAATTTTTTTTTAATTAAATGAGAATACTATGTATAACTTTGTTAGTAAATTTGAAATTATAGATGAAAGGGATGATTTCCTAGAAAAACAAAAACTATCAGCATTTAATCAAGAAGACAGAAATTCTGAATATTCAATATCCCACAGGAGAAATTATAAAAATATTTTTTTCCATTTTTTTTTTTAATGAAAGAACTCTTAGTAGGCAGTAGTGCTAGATAGGGTATACATTCTGGTTGTAGCAGAGATCCAAAACAGCAGTGACTTAAACATGGTATCTATTTCTCTGTCATATCACCTGCCTGGGTATATAAATCCAGGGCTAGTTTGGTGGCTCTGTAGTTGTCAGGAATCCAGGTACTTTGCATCTGATTACTTTGACACCATGGATGTGACTCTCATCTGCATGGTCCATACCCCTATGTCCTGCTAACAGTTGGCGAAAAGAGAATAGGAAGCCATGAACCATCCCTTTCTAGTAAGATGCATATATCACATCTGCTCATATCTCATTGGCTTCAATTTAATTACATGGCCATACTTAGCTGCAGGAGAGGCTGGGAAAATATACTCTTTATTCTGAATGGCCATGTGTCCATTGAAGCATTCTTACTGTGGAAGAGGAAAACTGATACTGGCAAACATCTAGCAGTCTTTCTGTTGTAAATGAGAATAGATGCTTCTTAATATGAACATGGATATACATATCAGAGACAGTAGACACTTAATCATAAATCATTAAAGATATTTTCATTAACCAAGACAGTGATGCCTGCCGTCCTAACATTGTTTAGGAAGTTCTGGACAGTAATATAAGACTAAGAAAATGATGAGAATTAATTCTGGAAATGAATATAAATTTTTTGGAAAGAAAATGTTTAGCTTTATTATTTGTAGATTATTTTCTAGCTAGAAAAATACACTGAAACACCATCAGAAGGAAATGAAAGTGCCATTAGATTGTCGATTTTAATATACTTATATGCAAATAATTTATCATCTACCAGCAATGCCCAATATATGATAGGTGTGCCAATTATTTTGTCTCAGCTCCCACTACACTTTTATTTTTGTCCCACTTTGTGATACCGAAGCTGGACCCTGCAGACATTTCTCCTTTGCTAGGCAATTTGATGGTCGTCTTTGCCAATAGAGGGCGTCAAAAGAGTACTATAAGGCCACACTTGAAAAAAGGGACTTTCAAGTTCCTTCTTCCCCCGGTGTGGTTTTCCACTAGGGCCAGTAGAGGAAGGAGAGGGGCCCAGTAGCATCCACTTCAGTAAGTCTTCATAGAACAGTCTTGGCTCATGCCTTCTAGAAGATTGCTCAAGCAAATGCAAGAAAGTACATGTAGAAATACATAAAAATGGAAACAATCTAAGTGTTCAAGAGTAAGGGACTTTAAATATAGAACTTTCATGCTATGTAATATTATGCAGCTCGCAAAACATGAATTTTGTTTATAAGTACTAACAAGGAAAAATATTCCTAATAGACTTTTTAAATTAAATTTATTGGGGTGACATTAGTTGATAAAATTATATAGGTTTCAAGTGTACAATTCAATGATACATTATCTATGTATTGCATTGTGTTCAGACCCAAACCTATATCTGTCACCATATATTTGACCTCCTTTACCTTTTCTACCTCCTCTTTCCCTCTGGTAACCACTAAATTGTCTGTGTCTATGAGTTTTTGTCTTGTTCATTCATTGCTTTCAGTTTTATATTCCACATAAGTAAAGTCATAATGTTCTCAACTTTTTGTTTGACATTTCGTTTAGCATGATATTCTCAAGACCCATTCATGTTGCTACAAATGGAAGTATTTCATCTTATGGCTGAGTAATACTCTATTGTGTAGGTGTACCACATCTTTATCTAATCGTTTATCGAAGGACACTTTGGTCGTTTCCTTGTTTTGGCCACTGTGAAAAATGCTGCAATGAATATAGGAGTACATATATTTTTATGGATAAATGTTTTCAAATTTTGGGGGTAGATACTCAGAAGAGGGATTGCTGGGTCATATGGTAATACTATTCTTAATTTTTTTAGGAAACTCCATTCTGTTTTCCATAGTGACTATACCAATTTACATTCCCACCAGCAACGTATGAGGATTCGTTTTTACCCACAACCTCTCCAGTACTTACTACTTGTCTTGTTGGTAATAGCGTTCTAACAGGTATTAGGTAGTATCTCACTGAGGTTTTGATTTGCATTTCCTTAATAGCTAGAGAAGTTGAGCATCTTTTCATATATTTGCCTGCATTTGTATGTCTTCTTGGAGAAGTGTCTGTTCAGGTCCCCTGATAGACTTTTGAGTCAACAAAACATTACTTACATAAAATAATTCCAGGTTTATGTTACAAATATTCACAGATGTAGAACTGTTAAAACAGGCTAAAATATTAATCGTACTTATTTCTGAATGGCCTTATTAGGCCATTGTGATAGAAGAATTCTAACTACTGGGAATAATGCAGTGAAAACTTTCAGTCTGACTTCATGGAGCTTTTAGTTGAGTAGTAAGAGACAAATATTACACAAATGTCAGGTACTGATAAAATTTAGGAAGAAAAATAAGGGCAAAGCCATGGCAGGTGTAGGTGTGTTTGTGCATGCACGCTGTTTACACAGGGAAAGCCACTTTGAGGGAGTGACATTTAAGCAGAGGGAGCTATCGATACCTTTATCATTTTCCATATTTTCTTTTTGACACTAAGCGTGCAATACTTGCCTAATCAAAACAAGAAAGCTGTATCTCAGAAAAAGATCTGAAGCCTCAGATCTCCAGGTCTAGGATTAAGTAGAGAGGGTGGGAACAGATCCAAAAACGTAAAAAGGAGAACTCAGAGCTTCCCGGACATGGCCCGCCGGCTCTAAATTCTCCCAGGCCCCTGGGACCCCTGCCGCCCCTTAGACGAGGTTGCTGGTGGGAGAGTGTAGGTCTACCCCGCGGTTAGCATCCCCGCCTGCTGCGTACTGATGAGCGACTCCAGCCAACGCTGAAGGATGGAGAATCGCTGCAGCAGGCTCCGCCTCTCTCACTGCACTGCATTCCCAGGAAGCCCCACGCCCAGCTTGGAGCAGCTTGGAGGGCGGGATCCTAGAGGCTGGAAACCGGTCTCCCACGGTTGAGTTCCAGCTCCGGGACCGTGGTTCCCTGGGTCCTCAACCCATTCTGCAGTGGAAAGAGCCAGAGACGGAAAGACGAAGCCGTCCCAAGCGCATCGCATTCTCCCCGCTCACTCCCCATCGATCAGGGTCCATGCGCGAACGGCCTTCTGGGGGGTGTAGTTCGGATCGCTTGCGGCAGCCCAAGTGCCGCGCTGTTTCCCAGCGAACTCCGCGCGAACTTCCGGCTCCAGGACCTGACGGCGGAACTGGGAACTCCTGAGTGGTTGTGGGCGGTGTGTAGCGGGCGGGGGCGGGACCGGCGACTAGGTGTGCTGGGTTCTCTGAAGTCGGGCGCGGGACGCTGGGCGGGCGGGGGCCCGCGCGCTGAGGCAGAGGCCGAAGGGGGCGCGGACTTCTAGGAAGTGCTGGGCAGAGCCCGGGTCGCCTGCCCTTGCTGCCTTCCTCGCCGCTTCTCAGCTTCGCGCAGGCGAAGCTGCTGGGTGACGGAGCACTGGCCTCCTGCCCGGTCCGCGTTCCCGCCTTCCGCGTCCAGCCTAGTGACCGTGGTGAGTCCCTGGCCCTCTCCGAGAGGAGTCTCCTTCTCTGTCACTAGAGAATGAGACTGGAGTGCGTACCTTTCAGGGCTGTTGTGAGGAGTACAAGAATAAAGTACTTAGTGTATAGTAGAGGAGTGGAACCAATCTGAATGTCACACTCGGATATTGGTTACAAAACTGGAGCACATACTGCGAAATCTCCCAGAAGTATTGTTAGGTGGAAAAGCATATTACAAAATAGTTTGTGCAGTAAGACTTCGTTTTTGTGAAAACACACATAAAACACTTTTTCGTTTCTATAGATATATTTTTAGTAAATGCACAAGAAAAGGTCTCGGAGGTTATATGTCAAACTTAATGGGAGGGTGTGCCACATTGTGGAAGTCAGTTTCTCTTCTATGTGTGAATCCACTTTTTTATTACAATTTATTACGATTGCAAGAGACTTTGTGTTTCTTATCGAAAGAAACAAACCACGAAATTCCAAAATACACATTTTTCAGGACTTTTGTGAAGAGTAGCAATGTAAGGTATTTATGTGTACCTTGGATAAATGGCTTAGGATGGTGTCTGATCCCTTTACTGACACCCCCGGGGCACATATTTTAGAATTTAGAATTTTTCAAATTTGAGAAAGATATGCAGTAATCTGACAACAGAAAAGGGCAACAATCAAACGTGTTAATTTTTTACTGAAGAATATATAATACACACAAAAATATGCACGGTAAGAACTGCTTGATGAATTTTTACCGACTGATCCAATACATTAATATTTATGCAGTATAACATTTGAACATTTACATCAAGTGGGATAAATGAAGATTACAGATTTGTTGTTATTATTAGGCCAGGTGGTGAAATGAAAACCTGGGAGCTCGAGATGTCAGAGCTGAGGGTTGCGGGCTCTAGACCTGTGTTGGTTAGAGAATGTTGATTCTGGGAGCACGAGGAAGGACATCGCTGATAGCATTACAGGGGAACCTAAAAAAGTCTTCAGGAACAGGAAAGGATGGAAGCTGAAGTCCCTGGATAGCTCTTCAGGCTGGTGTTTGCATATGTCCCACCCCCCACCGCCTCCCACTGTTTTGCTCTTTTCCCAGGAGTGTGTTCAGATGCTGGCCTGGCAGCCCCAGGAAAAGTGAAGGACAGGCACCAGGCCCAGGTTGAGGCCGGCCATCCCTGAGCCTTAGGCCAGGGGAATGGCAGCCCCCCCAGAGCCTCAGGACCAGGACTCTGGGGAGGGAGAAGGGCTTCTAATCGTGAAAGTGGAAGATTCCTCTTGGGATCAGGACTCTGCCCAGCAAGAGGATAGCAGGGATTCCGAGGCCTGCCGCCAGCGCTTTCGGCAGTTCTGCTACAGTGATACAGGTGGACCCCACGAGGCCTTCAGCCAGCTCTGGGAGCTCTGCTGTCGTTGGCTGCGCCCTGAGCTGCGCACCAAGGAGCAGATCTTGGAACTACTGGTGCTGGAGCAATTCCTGAGTGTGCTGCCTGGAGGTGTCCAGGATTGGGTGCGAGAGCAGTGCCCACGGAGTGGTGAGGAAGCTGTTGCCTTGGTGAAAGACCTGCAGAAGCAGCCAGTGACAGCATGGCCAACGGTGAGGAGCCCCTCCCATATCCAGGGGCACCTGTTTGGCATCAGAGCTGAAAAGAGGTGGCCATCTCCATAAAAACAAATCTTCCAGGGGTGGTGGGGATGCAGAGCCAGAGGGAACATCCACAGGAGCATGTCATAACAAGTGTTACCTTTCCGAAAGACACTGTCCAAATGAATCTCCTTTCTTTTTGGTAGCTTTGGATAGCGGCAATAGGACCAAAGTGGGCACATTCTAGGAAGGCAGGTTTTAGCTCCACACAGGTTCTGCAAACATTTATTCGTGTTCTGCTCTAGGCCAGTCCCTGGGGATACAGTGATGTCCGTAGTGAGAGCATCAGAGGGGGCATGAGAAGGTAGAGCTGTCTGTGTGAATTCTGCTGTCTTGTGGGGTGTTTGGTCCTTGACACTGGAAGTATCTGGAGAGGTGCTAATAAGTGGCTAGGGTATGGGTTTCTGTCCTTCACAAGAAGGTTTCTCCCCCTCACCCTTTCTAAGTGGCACTGTGATTCTATTTTTTGGGGTCTGGTTCTTGCCTTGTGCTTGATCTAGGAGTGTCACATGGCACTGGTTGGTGTAACATTCTTTTCTGGACTTTCCTGGGGCCCCATATTAATCTCCTTCCCCAAACCCCAGCCTCCTGAGGGACTTGTCCTGTGTCTCCTTCCCAGGGATTAAACTCTGTCTCCCCCATCTGGTCACGATGCTGATGAGCATGTTGTGGTTCCTGCACAGGATGTGCCCTCAGAGGAGGTGGAACCCGAGGCCACAGTCCAGGGATCCCAGGCCAAGAGGCCTCCCCCGAAGGCAAGGGCACGAAGCCGGCCACCTGTACCCTGGGAGCATCACAGTCATGGTGGTGAGTAAGGTTATAAGCTGAAGAATGGCTGGGCAGGGGCCTGGCTCCTTCCATGGCATTGCACTAAGGGTATAGCAGGAAGGATATTTGCTCTTTGAAGCATAGGCCTGTCTGTGTGTGCATGCACAGGAGAATGTGTGGCATCTCACTCTTGGCTTTGGCTGGCCTCTCTGAGGCTTCACTCTTTTCTTTCAGCCCAGCCTTGTGCTCTTCTTAAAGAGGGGAATACCAAACAGATGACAAATACCTGCTTTCCCTCTGGGGTCCATGTGAGTTACCAGTCCTTTTGTCCCCTCTGAGGCCCCCAGTGTTGATGAGTCCCTAAAATGGGCCTTGCCTTCTTCTCCATGAGGCCTCTTCCATCTATCCTGCTCCTTCCTGGGCCCATCCTGTTCCCCATCCCAGCCCACTTCCTGTCCCCGCCCAGGGCTGCCTAGGGAGTCCTGAGCAAGGCAGCCCTGAGCAGGATTTCTTACCTCATTCCAGGGACCTGTGACATTTGGAGACATTCCCTTCTATTTTTCCCAGGAAGAATGGGGGTCCCTGGACCCCGCTCAGCGGGATCTCTTCTGGGACATAAAGCGGGAGAATTCTCGGAATGTTGCCCTAGGTAAGCAGTGGGTGGAGCCAGAATCCTTGGGGTCCTTGGCAGTCTCCTTGCAGGTTCCAGCAGCAGAGAGGGCTTAGGCAGGCCATACTTCCCCGCATGTCCTGCTGGAATCTGCCGTCGTCCTTTCCACCCTCTCTTCAGCTAGCTTCAAAATGGGCTTTCCCTGGCTCTCTCAAGCCCCGCTGATTTTTTTTTTGTGTGCTAATGTTCTTTTTTCTCTGTGAGCATGTATTAGTGTATGATGGGTGCTTGCAACATACTAGCACTGTGCCGAGTGCTCCTATGTGCATTTTCTCACGTGATTCTCACAACCCAGTGCATAGAAGTGCTGTCCCCATTTTACAGATGAGGGACCTAAGACTCAGAGAGGTCAATGGACACCAAAGGGACAGAGTTGGGGGTCTCGGTCCAGACAGTAGTTGTGAGGCCTCCAGCCTGCCCTATGAAGAGATGCTGGTATTTACTGTGTGCCAGGGCTTAGAAGTCACACTCCCAGGGTCCCTCTCCAAGCCAGGGCCTTTCTGAGCACAATTTGGGGATCATCTCATTTAATTCACATGACCCGATGGAGTGGGCTAGAAGTCCTCCAGATCCAACCCTGTTCGTTCTTGAGTTTTGACAAGAGCTTGTGTAATGAGTGAGAGGAACCACTGTGGCTAAACCCATGTGGTTCCTCAGTTTCTGATAATTAACAGTGAGAGTTTGGATCATTTACGAACTTTAGCTGAATCTACTCAGTTTTGGAGTTTGAATAGCCAGGGTTCAGAAAGTGGGATGTTAGATCCCTGTGCGGAAGGGAGGCATAGATTGGGTAGGTGTATAATAAGTAAGTGTCTCTACAGCAGGATCAGCTGGACTCCTTGCCTCTGCCTCTGAACTGTTTCTCTGCCACCCTTGTATCACATCCCCATGTTATGGATGAGGAAACAGGCTCTGGTCTGTCCAGCCCAGGACTTTTTGAACCTAACAGCCAAGGCCCTTGCCCCTGAGCCCAGTTTCTGCCTCGCTTCAGCACTGGGTCCAGAACCAGATAGAACTGAAGAGGCCGCTTCCTTTCTGTTTGCAGGTTTGGGGCTCAAGAGCCAAAGCGAGCGATCCCAGCAGGAGGAGGTGGTAACAGCTCTCCCAGGCCAGGCTGGCGTTGATGTGACTGTGGCCTGGAACCCTGAGGAGGCCAAGGCCTGGGAGAGTGAGGCCCGGCTGGGGGCACCCATTGAGCGGGCAGTGGGGGTGCGGCGGGGGCGGCCACCAACACGCAGGCGGCAGTTCCGTGATCTGGCGGCTGAGAAGCCACACAGCTGCAGCCAGTGCGGCAAGCGCTTCCGCTGGGGCTCAGACCTGGCGCGCCACCAGCGCACGCACACAGGCGAGAAGCCGCACAAGTGTCAAGAGTGCGAGAAGAGTTTCCGCAGCTCCTCAGACCTGGTGCGTCACCAGGGCGTGCACACGGGCCAAAAGCCTTTCTCCTGCTCAGAGTGCGGCAAGAGCTTCAGCCGCAGCGCCTACCTAGCGGACCACCAGCGCATCCACACTGGCGAGAAGCCCTTCGGCTGCAGCGACTGTGGCAAGAGCTTCTCCCTGCGCTCCTACCTGCTGGACCACCGGCGAGTGCACACTGGAGAGAGGCCCTTTGGCTGCGGAGAGTGTGATAAGAGCTTCAAGCAACGTGCCCACCTCATTGCCCACCAGAGCCTGCATGCCAAGATGGCCCAGCCCATGGGATGAGGGGTACAGTGAAGAATGGAGTGGTCTCCCCTAGGATGAAGCAGCAGCATGGCCACTTTCTTCTGCTGCCACCATCTGTAGCCACCACCTTGTTGCTTGCCCTGCCTTTCTGTGCCCCAGGACCTGGCCAGTACTCCGAAGGAATGGAAATCACCTGTGACCTCATTACCATTCTCCTTCCTACTCTTAGGGTTTCTCTTGCCGTCTAGTTTCCTGGAGCCCCAGCACATTCTTGGCCCATGTCCTTAGCATGGGGGAAAGGCTGGGGCAGCAATGAAGTATGAGAACTCCAGCAGGGCCTGGGGTCCCCCATCCGAGGAACCTCTGCTTCTCAGTCTTGCTTGCCCCATGGCTTTTTGTTCCCTACCTTCTTAGCTGGGCCCATGAGCCAGGCTCTCTGCCCCGCCAACCTGTGCCTGCCTTCAGGGGTGGAGGACAGGCCTTGATCACCAGGGGCTCCCAGGCTCTAGGAGACACAGTCAGCTCATACCTGTGAGGATCTGGGTCCTGGGTGTGGCCAAAGGGCTTTCTGGCATCCACCCCTTCCCATTACCAGGCCATGACCACGGTGCCCTGACCTGGCGACACCAAAGGAAGTTGCCTGCTGCCACTCTCTGCTAACATGCCCTTGCATGAGTCCTTCAGAGCCACCCCTTGCTGAGGGTAGTGGTGGCTCAAGGACAGAGGCCAACCATACAAACCAAGAACGGGGCTGTCTCCCATGCTCCTCTCCTGCAGAGGCATGGGGTTTATGGTACTTAACACTAGCACTGTCAGCGCTTCGTCACTAACTCCTTAGGCACTGCATTTCATGGGATTTGTCTGCATCAGCTGCAGATCGGCATTCACACGGACACACCACAGGCTCTCCAAAGGAGCTCCGCCCATTGTGCCTCAAAAGGGCAGCAGAAGGGTTTGAATAAATATGGAAAATTCTTCCAGGCTATTTTGTTCTTTAGGTGGCTGCGGGCTGGAGGGACCTGAGATTCACATTCCCTGGCCTCTTGATCTGGTAGTCCTAGTGGCATGTGGTGTTGGGTGGTCACCAGGTGAGCTGGGTTCCAAGGGGTACCCGTGAGCCTTAAAACTCTGATCTTCCTATGTCAGCCTGGTCTGGGGGCAGCTCAAGATGGGACAGCTGGTAGCATCCTTCCCTACCCTAGCAGAATGGGGACCCTGAGCAGGACTTGGAGTCTTCGCAAGGCCACTCCTTTTCTCCCTACTGGTGAAATGAGGAAACAGGCTCAGAGATGGGGTGATTGGTCAGGGCGGTGGTGTGCTCATGTTGGTCCCTGTGCTCAAATCTGTTAGGGAGAGAGGGCTACTGAATCAAAATGGGCCCTGTCCCCACTCCCCATGTAGCCCTTGACATCTGACCCCTCTCCTGCCCAGGCCTCGGCCCGAGGCCTGCATAAAGCTGCTGGATGCATGGTTAGAGCTCCTTCCACCCCCACTGAGCCTTTCCCGGTTTACCTGGTGGTGGCTTCCTTGAGCGTTGGTGGGGCTGGCCAAGACAAGATGTGCTGTCCCCTGGTATGTGTGCCAACCTCTCTGCCCTCTGGGCCTTTCCTCAGCCCGCCTCCCATTTAATACTTGATCTCCCAAGGTTGCTGTGACATACCCCACTTCCCATATAAAGCAACTAGGGTCTCATCGTGGATAGCTGACTTCAGTTAGGGGGTTCTGCGTCTGGAGCAATACCCTTTACTCCCTGTGCCTTCCTGCCTGAGGCTGCTGTGTGCACATGTGTGAGCACCTTGCATGAGAGTGTAGTGACGGGTAGCAGGAGCAGTGCACAAACTTTTTTAGTGCTGGTGGCTGGCTACGAAGGGAGACACTTGGGTGTAACGAGATCAGATAAGAAGTGGCCCAGGAGCTAAGAATAGGATTGGGCACAGGCTCCTGGCTCAGATGGAGGCTTGTCAGTGCAAGCCAAGAAATAGCCCGCAGCACCCAGAGAGCTGAGCAGGAACTCCCCAGGTCTTCTGCAGGAGAGCGGGGATCCAGGGAAGGGGACAGAGTCCGGCTTAGCTCATAAACAGAGCTGATAGGTTGGGGCACAGAGAGAGGGCAAGGGTCGGGACCCAGGGTATTGACACTGGAGCCAGGAGGTGAGCTCTGTGCTCAGAGGAAGCACGCACCTGGCCTCCATGGCCTTCCTGGTGTCTGGGACACTGCGGGTGGCTGCGCAGATGGCTGATGCTCGAGAAAGCCTGCGAAGAAAGGTAGTAGGAGGCACTGACTGGCCCAGTCCACTCCTGGCTTCCAGCTGAGCCTTACCCAGCCCAACTCTGACCTTGCCTCCCCAGGGGAAGTACAACCTGCAAGGTCCAAGGGTGGCTCTGACTCTCAGCAGTCCTGAGGTATCGGCCTCTATAGTGGCTGTCCTGGAGGGTGTGTTCCAGACCCTGGGCTTTCAGAGCTGCCAGAGAAGGAAGGCCTCCGTCCAGGTGAGCCCCAGCTACCTCCTACCTCTACCCTCAGCCCCACCTGGTGCCTCCCCGGACCCAGGCCTGCCCTTTACTCTTACTCTAGGACTTCCATGGGGAGCTAACTAGGTTCCGGGAGCAGCTGGATGCCCACGGGGGCCCTGTGGGCTGTGCCCTAGTGGCCTTGGTGGCCCCCAGTGGACAGCTCCAGCAGCTCCGGCCACTGGTCTGGGAGCTGAGCCACTGTGGGGCCCTGCGGGGCTGCCCTAAGATCTTCCTACTGCTCTCAAGCATTCCTGGGGGTGAGTGGCCGGGCAGGGATCCTGGTGTGGGGTAGGGCAAAGCAGGGTGGGGTGGGCATGAGGCTGAGAACCTCCCTCCAACACTCTGATTCTCCACCCAGCTGCGCCCAAGCCTGGAGCCTTTCTCTCTGGCCTGAGTGAGCTCTGTGGCCGCTGTCCTCACTGGTCCCTGCTGCAGCTGCTGACGGAGGTGGGGGCCCCAAATGGAGTGTCCCAGGGAGGGGGCTGTGCTGGTTGCCTTCCCCAAGCCCCTTGTACAGTTAGATTCATTCACATGCTTCCTGTCCATTCATTCTATTATACCATTCTTCAATTCATTGTTTACATGGGTGGTGTCAGCCTCAGGGCCTCGCCTCCCGCCCCCCACCCCATGCCCTTCCTCACACCCACTCAGGATCCCCCAAACACTCCAACATCTTCACAACTCCATGCCTTTCTCTCACCTACTCCCCTCTGCTTGCTTTGCCCCCCGTCATACCAGCCAGCCTCAGAGTTTCTTCCAGGCTATCAGCGATGTCCTTCCTCGTGCTCCCAGAATCAACGTTTATACTTCTGCCCACCCCTGTTCACACTCACTCAGGTGATGACTGTTCCATCAGACTGCAGTTCCCTGGATGCCAGGGTTGGGAATGATTCAGGTCTGGTCCCGATGTCCAAAGGTCTCACTGGACAGTTGGGTGGCCCTGGGTGATCCTGCAGGTGAGCAGTAGACCCTGGCTCTGCTCCACAACTTTCCCTAGTCTGGTACCTTCCCCTGAAAGACAATGGTTAATGATGTGGTCACTGTGTCATCCATGTCCAAGGAAGCCAATAACCTGAAATAGATTCCCCTTTGTACCCTCCCCCTCTTTCATCTGTCTCCTCCTCCCTTGATCTAGCAGGGGACCCCAAAGACAGTAGTAGCTATGAGTGTGGCCAAGCCATGCTTCAGAGCCAGTGCCCCACTGTGTTCCCATGGAACAGCCACTTGAGGGTCATGTGGCCCTCCCCTCCCCAGGTCTTCTGCAGGACCACTGAAGAGTACGCAGGGGCCACCTACTGCCCAGTCCTTCGGAGTTCCTTGCGAGGGGCATTGTGCCTAGGGGATGTGGAGCCCTGGGGACCTGAGGTGAGTGGGACAGAAAGAGATGTCCAACTATGTGGCAGTAGTAAGAGATAGAGGCTCAGGGAGACCCAGAGTAGGGGAGGTGAGGAGCTGGGAGGTCCTTAGACCACTATTAATGCACCTTAACTTGTCTATAGCCAGAACCCAGCCCTATCACTCAGTATGACCTATCTGGGACCAAGGCCGCCCTCCTCCTAGCGGTGATCAGGGGCCGGTCTGGGGCACAGCATGACGTGAAGGCACTGGGGGGCCTGTGCCAGGCCTTGGGCTTCAAGACCACCCTGAGGACAAACCCTACAGCCCAGGTAAGGAGAAGCCCAGAATTTCTGGTGGTGCTCTAAAACACCAATTCCCAACCTTTTGGCACCAGGGACCGGTGTTCCTATGAGAATCTAATGCCTAATGATCTGAGGTGGAGCTGAGGTGGTGATGCTAGCACTGGGGAGCGGCTGCAAATACAGAGGAAGCTTCTTTGCTTCTTTGCTTCTTTGCTTGGCCACCACCCACCTCCTCTGAGGGGCCTGGTTCCTAACAGGCCACAGTCCCCACCCAGGGGTTGGGGACCCCTGCTCTAAAGGAAAGCATCCCCCACGGGATCCTGGGGACTCTGTCCTAGGCCTCTCACCTATGGTGGGCAGGAAGTGCAACCTCAAGTCCAGTTTCCATCCTCCCTTCTGCATGCATTGGGAACCCACTTCCCTGCCTCTGGAAGGTTGGTCTCCAGGACTCCTATGGCCTCTCACGCTGACCATTTCTCTGCTATCCTGCTCAAGGCCCCAGCTGGACCCTCAGGCTTTTCCTGGAAGGATCTCCTGTTTCTTCCCTGACACTGGTCAGCTCACTGTCCTCCCATCATGCTGGAGAACTAGCTGCAGGAGGCTAGAACCACATGTCACCTCCAATGAGGCCGGGTCAGGCCTTGCTGCAGGAGGATTTGAAGGACTTCCTCTCTGAGACTAATGCTGGCAGGAGATGGGAAGTAGGGTGGGTGGAGGCTGCAGAAGCCTGCCTAGAGGGCTTCCAGGTACTGGTGAGGCAGTGACCCTGGCTCAGGCCTCAATCTTGTCCCTACTCCAGGCTTTCCAGGAGGAGCTGGCTCAGTTCCGGGAGCAGCTGGACACTCACAGGGGCCCTGTGAGCTGTGCCCTTGTGGCTCTGATGGCTCATGGGGGACCTCAAGGGCAGCTGCTAGGGGCTGATGGGCAAGAAGTGCAGCCAGAAGCACTGGTGCAAGAGCTGAGCCGTTGCAGAGCCCTGCGGGGCTGCCCCAAGATCTTCCTACTTCAGGCTTGCCGTGGGGGTGAGTAGGGTGTGGGGCCTTCTCTGGAAGCCAAGCCAGGTTCTGGCTTCTAGCCTGGATCCACTTGCCGTAGATTTCCTCACCCAGCCCTCAGCCTCCCAGAACTTGCTGTCCACCTCCTCCAGGAAGCCTCAGCACTGGCCCTTTCCCCACCCCCTCTCCCAGAATCCCCTAGAGATCAAGTCCATGAACTTGGGCACTTTATCTTCAGCACTTGTCATTTGGCACTCTGAATGTGTCCAGCCTGGCAAGCCTGTCCAGAAATTCTGAAGGCTAGGGTCTGGACACCTGGAGGTACCCTTAGGTGTCTGCTAAGTAAAAGAACCTGCCTGTCCCCTCCCTCACCAGGACACAGGGATGCCGGCATGGGACCCACAGCTCTCCCCTGGTTCTGGCGTTGGCTGCAGGCACCACCAGCCACTCCCTCTCACGCTGATATCCTCCAGGTCTATGTGAATGCCCAAGGTGTCTCTCCTTTCCTTCCGGAGCCTCGGCTTGGGCCTGCTTGGTGGGGGTAGCTGTCTGGAGCGTATTTCCAGGGTTCTAAGCTGAGGTTCTGCTGCCACCTCTATCCTCTCTTTTCCAAGAAGATGGGAAGGGAAACTGTCTTAAACTATAAGGGCCTTTGAAAAATCAAGAGCTTCTCCCCTACTTGAACCTCAAAACAACTCTGGCGTCAGAAAGGTGAAATAGCTTTTCTGAGGTCTCACAGCTGGTAAGTAGTGGGGATGAGATTTAAACTCTGATCTGTGTTCCTGCCCTGCACTCTTTCCACTGCCCTGTGCTGCCCTTGAGCCAGACTTGGGGAGCCCCCTGGGGCTGGTGGAGTGCTCAGAGTTGGGTAAATAGAGTTGATCCCTCTTTCAGGCAGCTCCTCCAGGGACCTCACTCCAGGGAGCTCTAACCAGGCAGACATCCTGACTGTCTATGCAGCTGCTGAGGGTAAGAGGACAGGTCATAAAAAAAACCCTGTTATACAGAGCCCAGCCCCCTGGCTGGAGATCTGGAGTGGCTCTAGGAGCAGCCAGGGTTTGGCATTTGGGTCACAGGGGCACCAGTCTGGTTGCAGTTAGGTCATCTTCCTTCCTTGTTTATTATTTATATTAATAGTAATGCCGGTGAGCGTGCATTGTGGCTGACCTTCTTAAGCATTGCACCTGTATCATTCCCTCCAGGTTGTAAGTTCCATGAGAGCAGAGCAGTTCTGTCTGTCTCAGGGCCCTGCCTAGTGCCTAGCACCTAGTCGATTCACAATGAATGTTTGACCACTGTTGAATCCATCCTATATTCACTCCGCAAATATCAAGCAATGACTTGTTCCAGAAGCAAGATGTTTCCAATACCTACCTCATCCCCTTGCCTGACCCTCCGAGTTCCTATCTGCTTGCCCCTCACTTCCACTACCAATAGGCCCCTGGGATTGGAAGGTAGCTGGTCAACCAGAGTCTCATGCTCTTGCCTTTGTCCCCTGGCCTAGGCTGTGTAGCCTATCGGGATGAGAAGGGCTCAGACTTTATCCAGACGCTGGTGGAGGTCCTCAGAACTGCCCCCCAGGGAGACCTCCTGGAGCTGCTGACTGAGGTGTGTTGGGAGGTGTGGATTGGCAACAGGGGGAGAGATTCCTCCTTCTCCCCTGCCCTGGTGTTCTGATTGTCTCCTGCACACTCTGTTGGTGAGGGAAGGATCCCTTGCCCTCACTAGTATAAGGTGGCTGAACACATTTCACCCACAGCAGTTTAGTCATATGTACTCACAGCCTAGGACGAGGACACCGCACACCAGGCAGGGCCACTTAGTGCACTTGGCAACAGGGTAAAGCAGCAGGGGCAGTGGACTGCAGACTTTGTAGTAACGGGGTGTTGCAGGAGGAGGTGGTTGACTTGTTTGAATAGTTTTGCAGGCTGGCAGAGAATTTAAGCCCCTCAGATGGAGAACAGCGTGGGGTGCAGCTGGTCTGGCTGATGGGGGAACTAGTTAGGTGGGGAACCTTTCCTGCTGGGTGGAGGGCATTCTAAGGAGAGCAGGGGGTTCATGGTTAGTTTCCTGGGGACCCGTGAGTCCCAAAGATGCCAAGGCAGCACTTGAAATTTTAGGCCTTATAATACACTGGGTGCCAGGCTGGATCCCAGGAGACCTGGGAGTCCTCGTCACAGACGACTGTGGTTCTCACAGGTCAATCGTCAGGTGTGTGAGCTGGATGTGCTGGGTCCTGACTGCGATGAGCGCCGCAAGGCCTGCCTGGAGATCCACAGCTCGCTGAGGCACCGGCTCTGTCTGCAGGCCTGACTTTTCCCCCAGCCACTCAGTTAGTGCTGACAATGGGCAGAAACACCCCCGGCCCACCACTAACTCCATCCGCTTCTCAGTTGCCTCACTTGTAAACAGGGTATCACAGCAGGGCGCTGGGCACAGTTGGCATGCAATAAACTTCCATTGGTGATCATTGCATACGTGAATAGTGTCTGCTCTCAGGGAGGTGCGACAATAAGTGAGATGTAGTATGGGAATTGCCTGGAACTTCATAAGAGGTACCTTTGTGCCCCTAAGGACCAGAGGTTGGGACTGCAGGGGATGGGGAAACAGCCTCCAAGATTAAGGAACCCAATATGGGCTAGGCTAGGCTAGATGTTCTGAGAAGGGGCAGCACACGACCCTCGCCTGTACCCGTGCTGGGCCATGGAAATGCAAGAGACGCAGCCTCTGCCTTGACGGCTGTCATAATCTAGTCTGGGGCCACAGATCTGCAACAAAGCATTGTAGGTTTAGCAGTGCTGGATGGTGGACGCACAGGGACTCAGGGAGCAGTAGGCAGCTCCAGACTCAACACAGGTCGGGAGCACGTGGGAAAAGAGATCTTAATGAGCCTCTCGGGGAGGGAGGGGCCTGGATGGCCTCACTGGGGCTCGAACTCGTAATAGAAGGTGCCAGAGGGCGGTCCTCCTGTAGCAGTCTGTGTTCAGTTCCGCGCAAGAGCTCAGCTCAGAACCCCGCCCACACAGAATTCGAGGGGGCGGGGTTCCTCTCCAGTCCGAACATGCGCATCAGTGCGTATGTCATGGGCTCCTGAAGAAGCTTTCTGGGAAAAACTGGTTTTCTGTTTGTCGCAAGGCCGCGTGGCCTAATGGATAAGGCGTCTGATTCCGGATCAGAAGATTGAGGGTTCAAGTCCCTTCGTGGTCGCTGCAGGGGTTGGTTTTCCTCCCTTTGCTAGTAATTTTCTCCCTTTCAGGACTGCTCCCTACGTAGTGACCCAGTACCATTTACACGCCCTCCAGACACTTGCAGTCAGCCCTGCCACTAGGACTGCGGAGCTCGGGACCCAGGGTCAGGATGGCACCAGTTGCGACTACGAAGGCACTGCACCCTACCGGCCCAACTGATGCTGGCTGGACCCGAGAGGACTACGGACCCCGAAGTCACCTGCCCCGCGTCCCAGGAGTCCACTGGGAGCCCACTGGGAACTAGTTACATGAAATACAGTTCAGACGAAGAAAACTGTAATTAATAGATGAGGTGTTGAATTTTTTTGAGGGGGTCGCGGGGAGTAGGGTAGTTGCCCGGGGTGCATTTAAAAAATACAGATTATTGTGATGAAAAAAGTTTGGAAATAGTGATAATGGTTATTTGCCATAATAAAAATGTTTTTATAAATCTAATAGATTATTTCAAGAATTCGCACTGAGAAATGTACCCTTACATGACTGTATATATTAAATATACAGTGAATGTATATATTAAAATTTAAATATGAAGAGTATGCCCAAGATTGAGTTATCATTTTACCCAGAAAAAAAAATCTCTGCCTGCGGAACGGAATTCTCTCAAAAGGATTCCGGCTAAGCGAATAAACAAGGTAATCGGACATCCGTCCACTAGGATAAAGGCTGGGGGAATGGCAGCTGGAGTGTGCACCCTGGACCGTGGACGCAGAACATCTGGGGTCATGAGGAGTGTCACTTTCTCCTTTATCGTTTTGGTGACATTTCAATGGTTTATTGAGGGCTCATAAACATAAAGAAGAAAAACTTCATGGTAAAGATGGGTAAGAAGAGCCATCTTACAGTAGGAAAGGAAACGCTGAGTTATCTGATGGTATTAGTCTCAAGTTATGCGATTGAGCTAGCGGGGCAGATACAGAGCCATTATAGAGGGTCCTAAGGACAAAAACCTAAGGCCATTGGCCTCTGCTAAAAACCGCGGAGACCTGGGCCCAGGTAACACTTTGGGTCTAAGGGGCAACGTTGGGAGGCGGATGGAGGCAGGGACCCACATTTTTCCCAAGCGTTCGGCTGGGGCGCCATTCACCTCCGCTCCCACATGTTGCTTAGCAAACGCCTTCATGCTGCTAGTTATTCCCGGACCGGGATTCTCCTAACAAGATGGAGAAAGGGCCCGGCCGGGATTTGATTCCCCGATCTCCCTCACCCTACACGAGGATCGCATCCTGGTCCGAGTTAACACCTACGGCTCCGGGTCTTTGAATTCCGTTCGCGCAAGCACTATCTTTCCTGGTCCGAGGATGCTCAGGAGGAGGTGAGATCTGCCAGGTAGTGCGGGCGGAACACTGGTGTGGAGGAGCGGGAAAAAGGCCGGGATGGAACCGGGAGGCTATACGTAACCTGCAGGAAGCACGGGGAGGTGATTGAAAGATTGGTCTGGGATGAGAGAGTGTCTTCTATTGTCTGCCCCGGTGGCCTAATGGATAAGGCATTGGCCTCCTAAGCCAGGGATTGTGGGTTCGAGTCCCACCCGGGGTACAACAATCAGAATTTTAGACCCCCTCAAAGAGGGGGAAAACTTGAGAAAACAAATTAAGCTTTCCTTACGTTAGCCAGACGCAGCCCTCAGCAAAGCCCTGTTTTCTTACAAGGGGTGCACATTTTCAACTCAGAAAAGAGTTCTGGCGTATTTTACTCCATTTAAATAGCCATCCATTCTACTTGATGATAAAGAAATAATTGTTCATTTTTCTAGGTGTGTTAATGTTTTGTGGTTACATATATTTTAAAAAGTCCTTATCTTTTATAAACACACCCAATTATATAGAGATTAAATTATGACAATTGGTTTGCTTTACAATAATGGGTTAGTAGGGTAGTTATAGGTGGTGACCTATAGTTAATGATACTGTATTGTATAGTTGAAATTTGCTATGTGAGTATATCTTAAGCATTCTCACCACACACACAAAAAAAGTAACTGTGAGCTGATGGATCTGTTCATAAACTTGACTGTGGTAACTATTTCACAATGTATACGTATATCAAATCACCACGTTGTACACCTTCCATACATATAAGTTTTATTTGTGAATTATGCCGCAATAAAGCTGGAAAAAATATAATGGGCTGATAAAACAAGCTTTTCATCAGTTGGTAATGGCTGAAGCTGGGGACCATGAGGACACAATACACTATTTTCTCTGCTTTAGTGCATGTTTGAAATAGTCCATGATAAAGTTTTCTCTTTTTTGAAATCCATGCGATCCATGTCTTCAACCTCAAAGTAAGTCTCCCAGACTACAGGACCTGGTGTACAGTAAGATCAGAAGCTTCCTGAGCAGACCACATGCCTGTAGAGGGGATGACAACTGGAGCTTTGTCATACAGACATATAAGAACATAGCTCTCTTTGCCTCAAAAACCATGAACGGACTCCTCTGTTCCTCCAGCCCTGGCATTACTTCTCCCACTTATGGAAACATGTGGGGCCCCATCATCCGCTCTGAAATCAGAGACCTTATCTCAATGCAGTATCTCCCACCATCATCCTTGGCCTAAGGAGAATGGATTCCTGGGTCCTTCCTTTGAGCATAGAGCCACCAATGAAAGCTGAGTGCCACCTCTTTTTCAGAGATCTGCTTTCAAGCTCCCTAAGGCCCTTTCCAAACTCCTTTTAATAAGGGAAGAGGTGGGATTATTAAAAGTTAGAAGTTTGTGCTGATGTCACTAATGAGCCGTAATGTGGCTGATTCTGTGAGTGTTGGGAAAACTTCAAACTGGATTCAACTGTGATTTCTGGAATGAATTGTTGCCGCATGAATTTTTAAAAAAGTGAGAGGGAGGCAGAAGAAACAGAAGGCAGGAAATAGTTCCTTCTTCCTCCTGCAGCCTTTCATAATCTCTAGCTCATCTTCTTTGCAAAACCTTACACGAGTGAGCTGGCAAAGCAGTCTTAGTAAGTAAGGTCTAGAAGGAAGGGTTTGAAGCATAGAGGTAGGAGTGTAATAACTGGTGCAACAGCCCAATCCTGCTTCTCCCACTTCCTTACGGATACCTCATGAGAGTGTTCTCGTCACGAACTGACTACGCAAAAGTCCCCGCTGCTCAGTGCGCTGTATCTGGAACTTTCGGGTCAATGTCAACTTCTTAAATTACAAGATATAGATAATAAGCCACTAATCAATCGAAAGAAACTTCCTCTGGTGAGATTAGAGGTCAGCTCCCGCGTGCCGGCCTCCGTGGAACAGCAACAGATTCTTCTTCAGAGACGTTTAGTTTATATGGGTCTATTTCCCCTCTAGCCAACGAGGCAAAAAGAAGCGCCCAACGTGGGGCTCGAACCCACGACCCTGAGATTAAGAGTCTCATGCTCTACCGACTGAGCTAGCCGGGCCGCCTCCCGGAGGTTGTCACGCCATAAACTAATTGGAGTAATCTAGAACTTCGCTGTTCTAAAACTATTAGTACATGCCCTGGATTCTGGGCATGCTGCGTCCTGGGCTTTGGAGCTCTGAATTCCCAGTTGACGCGCGGGCGCCCTGCTCTGCGTCGTGGGTCTTTGTGACCCCAACAACTCGGGGGAGCCGGAAAGTTGAGGGCAAAGAAGGGCACCAGGATGATGTCGCTAGAGATGAACCAGTAAGGAACGTAGTGGGATCCTTGCTTAGGTGTGAGAAGTGCCAGATTCCAAATACGGACAACCCCTTATTTTCAAATTCTCGGCTTTTTTTTTTTAGTGCGTGCAACATGAAGCAAAATCAGGAAGGCTCAGGGCCTCGCCGCGGGGACAAGACAGTGAGACCTTTCTTCCCAGATGGATGCTCGGTCCTTTGCCAGAGCAAGATGGAAGAAAAGTTTGAGACGTTGGAGCAGCTGCCCATTGGAAAAGAAATGCGTCCCAGCCCTGCATGGGAGTTCCAGAGCTGCGAGGGTCTTCTGGGGCCGAGGCCAGACCAAGAGGCGGCTTAGCTGAGGACAGGAGCCCCGGGGTCATTGAAGAACCCCGGGATGATCAAGGATCGCCGGGGCAGGCAGGTTGGGGGCGCCAGAACCTCATTCTTAGGGGCCCGGACTTGTATCCCACGTTGGATGAAATTTCCGGGTTGGGGTCCACTATAAGAGACCTCCATGCTCACCCAGGCCACACAACCTTTCTCCCTCTGTCTTGTCACCTTGTCCCTCCTTTAGCTGCTTAGGGCTAGGGCCCTTGGCGGGGTCCGGGGGCAGTCAGGCTCTGCGGGCCCAGGGACTGGATGGGCCACTGCTCCTCATTTCTACAGGTTACCGCAGCGCCGCACCTCCCCATCCCCTTCTAAAATCGGAATCAACCCAACCCCACCTCTCCCTCTTCCTGCACCTCTGTCTCCTTCTGCACCTCTCCAGAGACCTGGAAGATGAGTCTCTGCCAAGATAGGAGGCTGGAGCCGTGGAAGCAGGCCTCCAACCATAAACGTCAGGCTAGCACGCCGAGGTTAGCACTGTCTAGGTTGCCTTGTAGGTAATGGGTCTATTTCCGGGCGCGAGAAGTCCTGGGTTCAAATCCCGAAACGGCTCATACTCTCAGACTCAACCTTTCAGGTTGCCAGCCCCGGGACTCCACAGAGTCCTCAGCAAATTGCTGTTTCTTGCTGCTTGGCTGTTTCTTGCTGCCTGCCCTGCACTCAGGCCAATGTACCAACTGTCGCCTTTCCTGCCTAAGTCATGGACAGTCCTTGCCCTCTCCAAGCTTGAGGCTTCCTCCTGGAGCTGAGGAAATGGAACCAGAGAAGGGGGGCAAACCCTTCAGCTATACAGGTGTCTGGTAGCAGGTAGAAAGATCTGTGTGTGCCAGATAGTTGCAGGATCTTGGGTGACCATGTAACTTGACATGGGAGTACTGATGAAGTTTGAGGAGCTGGCCGGGAACCACAGTGGAAACTGAGCATTCCTCAGTGTTGGCGTAGTCGCCAAGAGCGTTGGGTTTCCACCGGCCTCCCGAGTGGGTGCCCCAGACACAGGTTCTCTTTTCTCCACACTGCAATAACAGCAGAATTTATTTTTCAGGTATGATGGCTTGTGGGATGGGCTTCACCAGGGGCCCGCAGGCAAGCACCAGGGTCGGTCAGGAGGAAGAAGGAATGAGGGGCACACCGGGGCCAGAGACTTTATTGTGGTTTCAGTGAAGGTGCAACAGGTGAGGCAAGGTGAACAGGTTTAAAATGGCTAGTTCATGAAATTTCAGAGGTCTCTGGGGCATAGGCGCTGTCCTGAGTTGTTTGTTTCCTGGCCTCAGAGTGAGTCTGGCAGGGGGACAGTGGCCTGGAGTGTGAGAGCCAGATAAAAGAGCTGGTTGGGGGCTGTGGACTCTGGATTGGTCGGTTTGCATTTAAAATACCTGCTAGTGGAGAAGTTGTTTGCTATCTCCACAATTGGCTAACCTTGGGAGAGGCAGTCAAAACATCAGAATACAGAAAATAAAAGACATGGCTAATACAGGCAAGGACTGAGGCTTTGGTGTGAATTTTGGGGGATCCCAATCTGGAAAGAGTTTTCTGATCCCAATCACAGAGTCGGGGGTTGATGGGCCTTTGTCTCTGACCTAAATTGTCTGGCATTTCTCCGCTTAAGCTGGGGTGGCTGAGCATGGGTGCTGGGTGCCTCTTTTATGCCTCCTGACTCCAGTTCCTGAGCAAGTGGGTCTGCTGTGCAGAAGTAGGGCCCACTTAGATGCCAGGAGAGGCCTCTCCAGACCCTGAGGCCAGGAGGGGTCAGTAGGAATAACCAGGCTCCCTGGCTGAGGCTTTCTTCTCCTGTAGCCAGAACCTTTTCAGACTCCTGGTCCTTAAGGGGAAACCACTGCTGTGTCTACCTACAGGATAGTTCCTCTCCAAAGTCCTCTTCTGTGTCAGTGCAATCCACCCTTAGGGCCTTCGTTCCCACTTCCACACCAGGATCTGCTTCCCTCTATACTCAGTCTCAGTCCAGGGCCTGGCTCAATCTGGGCTCAGCTGTCATTTGTTCAATGAATGAGAAGCAAATAGTCCAGGGCAGCAAAGTGTACACTGCGGTGGAAGGTCCCTGTGCAGGAGATCTTATTCTCTCTTTGGCTTCCAATCCTGGAGGAGCCCATAGTTTGTTGTTTCTGATCATTGTAGGTCATAAATGGAGTCCCCAGCAGAGGGGAAGTGGGGTCTGGGCCAGCGGGGTTGGGTGAGCGCATATCCCAGCCAGACTGCAGTAGTTGGAGTGCGCCTGGCACTGAGGCTGGGTGTCTGGGTGTGCTCAGTGGACAGGAAAAAACCTTGCTCGGGTCAGTGGCTACGTGAGACATCTCCCCTGAGAGTTCTGTGAATTTCCTCAACATCTTCCCTCATCCTTTTGCTCCCCACTTGAACACCCCCAACCCCTTCCTGTGCACCTTCAGGGGTGTGGCTTGCTCTGGGCCATGGGTCTTGGGCTCCAGAAGGTGGCTCCCCGGGCAGGATTGGGTATGAGACTCAGTACCACGTGTCATGCGTCTCCAGCATGTGATGTGGGAGGGGGCGTGGTCCTAGGACCTTCCGGAGCCTCCGGGAGCCTAGGTGTGTGTGGATGCGTGTGGAGGGATCCAAATCAAGTCCCCAGCTTCACTCCATAGCCCATCAGGTCACTTGCCACAGGGCCTCTGCCTTGGGATTCAGTCTTTCAGGATTCGGGGGTGGGCATGAAGCCATCTCTGGAGGGAGTGGGTCATCTTTGCACAGCAGGCCTGAGCAGTGGGAACCCACACACAGACTGAGGATGAGAGAATACTAAGGTTAATATTACTGAATATGCGTGTGGCCTGGCGGGTATTTTAAAACAAAAAGACTTTACTTGTAGAGATAGTTGCAAAAAAAAAAATGCTTTTATAGGTGAAGCAATACTATATGTGCTTTAAATTATGTCAGAAAAAAAGTAGAAGTTTTAAAAATATACAAGAATAGGAAAGACTGTGCATATGTAGCAGCAGAGGGCTTATGAGAACTCTGTATTTCTGCTCATTTTTGCTGTAATCCTAAAAGTGCTCTAAAAAAAATAAAGTCTAGTTTTAAAACTACGCAGAAAAATTTCAGCTATTGTTTCTTCTAATATTATTTAGCCTCATCTTTCTCCTCTTTTTCTCCTCTCTTGGGTCTCCAATGACTCAAACATTAAATCACTGAGACTCTTTTTAAATCTATTTTCTTTGTTCTTCAGAGTGAATACTTTTGTTATTCTATCTTTAAATTCACAGATTCTTCTGTCTTGTCCATTCTGTTGTTGCCCATCAATTAAGCTTTTTATCTGGTTATTGCATTTTTCAGTTCTCAGTTTTCCATTGGTTATTCTTTATATCTTCTATTTTTTTTGAGGTTTCCACTTTTGAATTTGTTTCGAGCGGGTTGTAATTACTCATTGAAGCATTTTTAATGGCTGCTTTACCACCTTACCCTCCTTCTCGGATGGTTCCAACATCAGTGTCAGTGTACCTCTATTGCCCTTTCTCCTTCGAGTTGAGATTTTCCTCCTGCTTAGTATGATCAGTGATTTTCATTGCATCTTGGACATTCTGTCAGCATTGTTAAGAGACTCTAGTTCCTAAGGCTTCTGTTTTGGCAGCCTCCTCTGACAAAGGCGCCCTCTGGTGGGGAAAGAGGTGTTCACTCCACTTGTGGCCTCCACTGCTGGGCAGGAATGGAATTGATGCTTCCTTACTAGGCTCCCGCTGACACCCTTTGGCTGTGGGAGAGGAGGGTTGCTTTTTAGTGCTGCTCACATCAATGTTCATCATTAGGTGGTCCGAGTAATGCAGAGCAGGACATGAGGGCTGCTTCTGAGCGCTGGGCCACAGGCAGAAGTAGCCCTGCAGAAACTGCTCAGATCCCAGGAAGGGAAGGAAAAGAGCAGGTGAGAAGAAACTAAGGGTAGAAGAGGAGGGGAGTCCATTCCAGTGAGTTGTATGCTCGGACCCTGCACTAGTCATTAGCCAGAGAAGCAGCGCAGGCCTGCGGCTGGCTCACCCAGAACAAAATTAAGGGGCTTCCCGGACCAGGGCCCTGCTGTCCCAAGGTCCTGGCTTTGTACAGGCCCATCAGTCCTGGCACCCCTTTGGGTGCAGAGAAGCAGGAGGGTTGGGGGAGGGAGAGGTGTCCCAGCTGAGTCTTGACTGGGATTTAAGCCCAGTACCTCTCAAACCCTAAGCGAGGATCATACCTCTAAACCAACGAACCACTTTTCCAGCTTTGTCTGCACCTGCGCGTTCCCGGTTATCCTCACGCCCATTTTCCTGTCCCACCACAGCGTCGGCCTTTCCCGCTCCCACTGGCACCGCAGGAGGCTCGGGTATGTTCAGCTCTCAGCTCTGGAGAGGAAGACGGTTCAGTGCCTCCACCCTTGTCTGCGCCAGTTGCAGGAGACTGCTGCTCTGGGGGTCCAGGACTCTGTTCTGCCTCCTCAGATCCTGGGGCTCGGCTGGCCTCTCTACGGCCCGCAAACCGAGGCCTCCACCGCAGAGGAACTTGCAGGTCCTTCCCTCTCTCTTTTTGCCCAAGGCCCGAGGCAGAGCTAGGGCCGCGGTTCCCAGATTCCTCAGTCCCCACGAGCCCTCCCGCGGTGCAGCTCCAACTCTGCTTGGTTGGGTAGGAATGGTAGACAATGAGCCCCTTCCCTAGGCACCTTCTGGAAGGCAAGCTGCTGTGGGCGGGGGCCCAGGACCGGGTTTGAATTTTTTCAAGATAATCACAAGACACTGGTCATGGCAAGCAGAGCTGTGGTCCCGTGGATTCACAGGTGCAAAGACAAACAAAGACGACCCATGAGCTCTCCCCACTAGAACTTCCAGGGGCTTCTCCGCACATAAGCCAGCAGAGGAGTAGGAGGGGGGTGATTCTTCGGGTCATTTTTAACGATCTGGACCCGTAAAAATGCCTGGCTCAATATTGAGTAAGGATTTGGATTCATCCCACACAGGGGAGCGTGTATCCAGGCTCCTCTGAGTCGCGCTTGGCCTCTGAAGAGCGCTGTTTCTTGCCTCTACTCGTCCCCCGCAAACCCTCGCTGCCAGGACCACCCTGAAAGGCCCCGACCCAGGGCTGTGACTAAAGGCCCGAGGCCAAAAATTCCACTTTAATCCCGAGGTTAAAGGACTCTCTCTCTCTGCCTACAGCTAACTGAGGAGGAGGGGAGGGGTCTCGGCTGTCTGGAGTCCGTCAGGGAGAATGCCTAGAGGGCGGCTCCAGGGGCAGCCACGCCTGCGCCTCCTCTCCCGAGGCGGGGCGCACCTTTGCCATTTTTGCTGCGCCTGCCTTTCGGACTCTGAGCAGCAGGACCGCAAAGGTTATCTCTACCACGATCTTCACGCCGCCAGCTCAGTGGGTAGTGCAAGAGGTTCTTGACATCAGCGCAGTGTGTTCGAACCGCACACTGTGTACGTAGTAGTACTGTCTGACAAAGACGCCGTGAAACGAACGATACAACGAAAGGAAGGTAATTTCATAAATTAACCTTTAACACAATAGGCTTCGCGTATCACCGCGTAGCTTCCCTCAAAACCGTCTCTGGGTGCAAACTTCACTCTCTATCTTGAGTGAGGTGACTTAAATATCTGGACCACATAGCAACAGTTCCTAGTGCTGCCATGTTTGGCGGCCCCCACCCCCACCCTCAGTTACTGTATTGGGGTGGGGGTGAATCCACAGGGGTGGTGCTGGGGCCAAGATGAGGGGAGCCCCCAGGACGAGGCTCTGAAGCAGCCGGACTCAGGTGCCTGAGTGCTCCACTCCTTGAGGAAAAGGGAAGTGGGCATGAAGCTTTGGGGAAGAGGGAAGAGGAGGGTACATGGTTTCCTATCAATTAATTTTCTTCTGTTCTCTTTCAACGGTTCAGGCTGTTAAAGAGGCACGCTCAATGTTTGGTAAGACCAAGTTTGCGTTCTGGTTTTTTATTTTTTAAAAATAAATTTATTACTTTAAATTAGTTTCAAGTATACAGTACATTGGTGAGACATCTATAATGTTCAGAAAACGACCCCCCCACCACCACCCATAGCTCCCTCCCTCCCCTGGCCCTCTACTTAGCCGTCATATTAATGCTAACTGTTTTGATGGGAACCGAGGTTTCTTTTGGAGAGACACCAGAGTAGCTGCCCCTGTCCTTTCCCTGGGCCCCTGGAACTCCAGGTCCCAGGACTGGAGCTGGTACTCAGGAGAAATTCTCCGCATTTCTCCCCTCAGGGCACCCTTAGTCGCAGTAATTTTTCCTGGTGTTCTTAAGGGTTAAGAAATAAGAGTTCCGTTTACTGGGTAGTTAGGTTCATACACATTAGTTGTTGCTTGGAAAAAAAGTCTTACCAACTTAGTACTTGTATTAGTTTCCTGGGACTGTCATAACAAATTAATACAATCTGGGTAACTTGAAACAACAGAAATTAATTCTTTCACAGTTCTGGAGGCCAGGAGCCCAATGTCGAGGTACCAGCAGACCACCTTTTCTACTCTTTAAAGGGTCTGGGGAAGAATCCTTCCTTGCCTCTTCCAGCTTCTGGTGGCTCCTGGTAATCTTTTCCTCATAGACCCATCACTCCAGTCTCTGCCTCCATTATCACGTGGCCTTCTTTCCTCTATGAACCTCTGTGTCTTCATATAATCTTTATAAAGACTCCAGACATTGAGTTAGGGCCCACCCTCCTCCAGTATAATCTTACCTTAACTAATTATAGGTGCAAAGACTCTACCTTCTGAGATTAGGAGGACATTGTCCAATCCAGTACAGTACCTTTTTGGGAAAAAATATTTTTCTAGTCTTTTTAAAATAACTATGATTATTTTTTAATGGGATATGTGCTCTTGACGGGCCCTGTACAGCTTCTCCAACCTTATAATCTGATTGGATATTGCTACTCTCAGTTCGTATTCCACATTCATTTGCTTGCTTTTAATCATAGAAACCATGGAAAACCCAGCTTTGGAAAAATACAGCATCATCAAATTTTGAAACTAAACTGCCTCAAGCTAGTAGCTCATAGAGTGTGGTGTGTAATGGGTATTGAGAATTGCTATTTCCCTCAAAACTTTAATTACTCTCTGGAAATTTTGAAATACTGTGAGGGTGCTTTCACACATACTTTGAGAACCACAGAATTAAGTCAAAGGCATCACCCTGAGTATAGAAGTCATATATGTGCTTTAGAAACAAAGGGTGGGCATCAGAGGGAGCTCCTGCTGGTGGCTCCTTAGGGTTCGCGGGTGATTGTTCTGGAAGCAGCTGTTCCCTGAACCCAGTGCCACTCAGAGGGCCCTGTCTGTGTCTGAGTGACTCCCTGATCCAGCAAACCCAAGCTCTTAGCTGTCCCCAATACTGAAGGGTCAAGACCCCAGGCCTGCTAAAAGTGTCCTTCCTTGGTTCTCAAAAGACATCACAGCCAGGCCTCACACTGCCTGCTTTACAACAGGAGGCCTCTGGGGATTGAATTCGGGACCTCTCATACTTACAGCAAGAAAAACATCCTTAGGCCAAAAAAGTCACTTTGGCTGGTGCTAACTTCTGCTCTCCCTTACTTGCCTACTGCACAGTCTGGATTCTCCTTTGTGGATGAGACAGGGATTGGCCAGGAAAGGGTGTGCCCTCATCTCTGGGGCTTGGGATGCTAACTCAGTCTTGTCTGAAGGATGGGCACCCTGCTGCTTTCCTCTGCCCCAATACACTGAGACTTGCAGCTCAGGGAAACACCATGTGTCCTTGCTCCACCCCATGCCGAAGCGCTGGTGACATTAGGCTGAGCACAGTGAGCACAGGCCCAGGCCAGCTCCACAGACTGGAAGGTTATCTGTTGGGATAGACCTTGGCCCTTTGTGTTTTAGCAACGTGACTGCCCTGGGAAGAAAAATAGCTGAATAACGAGGGTCATATTGGAGTTGAACCTGGGGCCGCACACATCCAAAGCAAGAATCAAATCCCTAGACTGATAAACCAAACTCCCTTTCATGTGTGTCCTTGATTCTGTCCACGTGGAGGGAAGAGGTACACGGTGGGAGGATTTGGCTCAGCTTCCAGAGAGCGGTGAAATTCAACTCTGCAGGCCCCAAAGTTCTGGGGTTGTTACTCCCCTCCCCCCATCTGCCACCAGGACCTCCCACGGACCCAGGCTGAGGCAGGGGGGACTTGGGCTACTAAGAAACTGGGTGCAGCTCCTGGACACCCTGGGAGTGCCCTGTGGGACCCAAACCATAGACCAAGGTGTTCCAGCCCTCTCAATTGGCCAAAGCCGTCTCACTCACTTACAGAAAGGGGACTTAGGGTCTGGGTACACCTGGGGGTTCCTGTCCACAGCCAAGTCCTCCCTCCCCAGAGCTCAGTGACCAAAGCCCCTGAATGTCCTTTCCTTGTCCCTGACACTGTCTTGCTGCCCTTTCCCCGCAGTGACATCCCTGGGTTGGACCCACTCGTGAGATGACGAGCTGCCATGTTCGTCCTCCCCCATGTACATTTGAAGCTTCCAGAAACAACTGGAAAGGAAGGTGGCCCTAGCCCAACCCTGCGCTGTACCCCCAGGGTACTAGGGCTCCCCCTCTAGGCCTGCAGTGAGTCCCCACATCTTTTCCCTTTGCAATACACTGCCCTCTCTAAAGCTGGGTGGGGGTGGGATAGGGTTGGTTGGAGGGCATTAGGGGCGGGGTGCGGGGGGGAAGCAGTTGAGACTTTGAAAGTGAGACTTGGGGATTTGGACCTAGGAGCTCCTGCAGGCCCGGGGGGACTCATCCCCTAGGGGCCACTACAGAGAAGGATGCCTTGTTCCAGCTATCTCTAGTAACCCTGACACCCTGTGGCCCTGCCCTCCTGTCTGCAAGAGGAAAGGTTTCAGGGAAGGGTTAGAGGGGAGCTTCGACTCCCAGCCCAGAACTGGGAGGGAAGAAGGCAGTTTAGCACTGCCACTCCCTGGGTGCCATAGGATTGCGCCTCCCAGTGCGACTGTGCCTGGGCCTCTGTCAGGGTCAGCATGTTCCTGAATTTTGGACCTTCACCTCGCAGCTTTCAATCCTGAGACTCCCAGGCAGTTTTGGATAGGAACAGGGGAGTCAAGCTGGGGACAGCACTGGTTCAGGGGAGCGGTGGAGGTAAGGGTGTGCGTATATGGAGGGGGTCTTCATTCTCTAGGATTGCCTCCATTTCTCTTTGAAAGGAAACCGAGGACACCCTCCCTGTTAGTTCAGGCAGGAAGGCATGAGACTCTTAATCTCAGTGTTGGAGATTTGAGGCCCACCTCAGCAGATTCAGGATTCCTTAGGGGTTGGGCTTTATAATTTTTAAGACAAACCTTCACTGAGTCTAAACATAACCCTTGATTTCAGGCATCAACCCCATGAGGAGACTCATGAACCTGGATCCCAGAACCTTGATCTACAATATTTTCTAAACTAGGAGTAGGATTACAGACGACCTTGCAGATGCACGGAAGGTATGATGCTTTGTTACAAAAGGAACAAGACCTCCAAACTCTGACAGGATGAAGGGGACAAAGGTATGGTTCCCCAAAGAATAGTCCAGTCCCTGTGAACTTGAGTTACATTTGCATTTTGTAGGTCTGTGGCAATCAAGCCTACAGTTGAGTAATCTCACACAGCACACACAGATGCTTCCCTTCCGCCGACTGATGGGCATATTTCTTAATTATTTTCAGGAGACCAGGACTGCTCAGTTGTCAGGGTTCCTGGGGTGGAGGTTGCCTTTGGATCTAACTATTTGGACCTTTCTAGAGGGTGTGCAGATGTGAATTAAATAAAAAGGAGTGACATCCTCTGCCTCCTGATCCTGGGCTTCTGAGTTCATTAGAGACTCAAGGAATACGATTTACCTCCTCCCCCATTCCCACACGAGAATAGGGCATTCAATTCTGTGAAGCTTACCTTGAGTGACAATCATAGACAGAGGAGAGCCTGCCAGGACCTTCCTTCCCAGATGGGACCCAGGACAAGGCTCTGTTTTTCCCAAGACTCCGAGTCTTGGATGGGGTGGAGGGATGGCAGGGAGCCATGGCTGATAGGGACATAGCAGACACTCAGGGTCTTACGACCAGAGTCCATGGGGGAAAGAAACAGGAGTTTTAGCGCCCAGGAGGATCTGTCTGCTCAACTCTAAATGGAAAAAGAAACCCTAATTCCCTTGTAACACCAGAACTTCTTTCTTTCTCCCAGTAGACCCAGTCACAGGGCTTTCTCTATAAATGTCCTCATCCATGCGCGGCCTGGGTTCATCCCCAAAGGGGCTGAGCCCCTATCGCAGCCCAGCCCAGTGTGGCTGGTGACCCCAGTGACTCAGGTGGGAGACTCATTGGTCTTGAGGTATGATTCTCACTTTGGGTGCAATAGGTGGTCCCTGTTCCCCTTCATTTTTAGATGGGGATGGTCACAAATTTCAAGTCGCAGCTGAAGGTAAATAAGGCAAAAGTCTGTGTGACTGGCTGGCCTAAGGCTGCGCTCTCCAATAGGGCAGGCACGAGCTACATGTGGCTATTGAGCTCTTGTAATGTGGTTGGTCCGACTGAGAAGTGCTGTGATAAGTGTAAAATGCACATCAGTTATTGAAAATTTATATAAAAATAGTAAGATATCTCATTCCGTCTTGAAATGATATCTTGGACATATTGGATTAAGTACAATAGATTATTACAATTAATTTTACCTGCTTCTTTTACTTTTAAAAATGTGCCACTAGAAAATTTTGTGTGGCGGATGCGGCTCATGTTTGTGGCTGAGCTGGACCACAGGCATGACTCTGGTTTGGGGGAGAGGGATCCTGGGTCCAAATGCTGACTCAGCCCATAATTGTAAAAACTTTCCTTTCTGGTTTAGGTCCCACAGCAGGGGGCGTTTCATTCCTCCTAGCCCCAGCTAGGGACTCTGGACTGGACATTTAGCCATCCCGGCCTTATTTTCATCATCTGTTAAATGGAGACAGTGACAGCATGTACTGCAAACATTTATGAGTTATGTTTGGAAAAAATGCTTAATACAGAGCCAAGGCACATAGCAGGTGTTCATGAGTATTCAGTAAAGTTCTGGCCAATTCAGAGGTCGGGCCTTTGAATGGTCAGGGGTGGCAAATGATGTGGATCACTCCTGCGGGGACCACCTAAGGGGGCCCCAATTTCTTTTTTTCTCACTTGGGAGTCTTTGGAAGTGCAGCTTTCAGTGATAGCTGAGGACAGTCTTTGGCTTTGCAAACTGTTACCCCAGCACAAGGTAGCCAAGGCCAATGCCTGTAGCTCTGCAGCTTGGGTGGAACTCCACAGTCCCAGGCTTAGAGGGCCAGTGCCTTCCTCAGTAGGCCACTGGGGCGCACCCTCTGGGTGTGGGCTTCCTTTCCAGGATCTGGCCCCCTGCTCCCTTCTGCACTGAAGGTGCCCAGAGCCTGTGGCTACTTCAAGGTGTCCAGAGGCGCCCTTGGTGCCGAAAGGTATTTTTCCGTTCTGGTTCCTTTGTTTAAGACCCAGTGCAGGTGTGGAGTATTAGCATCCTCAGTGCCCAGTCCCATTGGGTCCTGGGGCCACGCCGGCTCTGCAGCCGCCCAAGTCCCCGCCGTACTTCGTTGTGGTGGAGCAGGGAGCAGCCCTACGTGTGCATCTCCAGGAATGGACCCCGTACTCTGGAACACTGAGCCGAATTTCACCCTCCCCCTTTGTGGTATTCCAGGTCCCCAACCCCGGGGCTGCGAATCAGCCTCTGTCCCAGATGGGCGGGTCAGTCACCAAGGACCAGGATCCGTTATCTGCTTTCTGCCTCTTCGATTTAAGGGTATGATGCTTGCTTTGGGGGTGACAGGCCCTGCACCTGTCTAGGGCCACCCCATGTTTTCAGACCCTTTTGGTTTCTGCTGGAGCAGGCTGGGAAGG
The DNA here is from genome assembly GCF_014176215.1 of Rousettus aegyptiacus. NCBI lineage: Eukaryota > Metazoa > Chordata > Mammalia > Chiroptera > Pteropodidae > Rousettus > Rousettus aegyptiacus. Next base: position 14,395,117 of record NW_023416311.1, on the reverse strand, counting down.
CTCCGAGGCCCACTCCAGGCGGAAGGAACCCATCGTGTTCTTCTTTTTACTGCCCAGCGCAGCAGAAGGCGATCGCTGCTGGTTTTCCTGCTGGGGAAAAGTGTCCATCACCCCCTGCTGGTCCGGGCTGAAGGCGTGGAGAGGGCTCAGGGGCCCTGGTGGGAGGACAGCGGACTTGCCGGACAAGAAACACAGCCCGGGTGAGCTGGCCGCCTCCCACTCATCCTTGGCAAGGGGCCTCTGCCTCTGCGAGGCACCTTGTCTCAAGAGACGCCCTAGTGTCTCAGACCCAAGATCATGCTAGGGAAGGGAGAGGTGGCTGCACTCCTCGGATTTTGGGAGCTGGGGCTGCAGGCTCAGCGGCTCCAGGCCTCAAAGCGCCACACCAGAGCAAGCGCGAAGGCCTGTCTGAGGTCGTCGGAGAAGGGGATCCAGTTTCTCCTCTGGGAAGGCTCAGGCGAATCCGCTTCTGTGCAGGGATTGGAGCCCCGCCTCCGTCCTCAGTTTCCTCTAGTCACAGTATTAGAACTTCACAGAGGCCACAGGTCAAAGGACACAGGGCCCGACCCGCACATTGGTCCCCCAGTTAGCTCAGTCAGTAGGGCATAAGACTCTTAATCTCGTGGTTATTCTTCGGCATGAATGAGCCACCCGCTGAAAACATTTGCTTGCTGCCAACCTTTGGCTAGCAATACTCCAGTTCCCATGACGTCATGTTGATTCAGGTGTCTGATCAAGTAGAGAGGTATAGGGGTCCCAATATTTAGTAGTTTGGGAATTCCAGTGTCAGTTCTCTCTCTGCCCAGCACCACCCCCCACCCCCCCAAAAAAAATCAGAGGCCTCCAGCCCAGGGAGGTAGGCACCACCCACTGAGGACAGAGATTTGGTCTCGATGTAGGAGCAGCCAGGCAGTTCACCCTGGGAAGGGCTGAGATTCTTATTTCTCCACTGGAGCACAGCCTGGGAGGGAGGCCACCCTTCCCCTGCCTAGTCCGGGGATCAGGAGGCATAATTGGTAAACTGGTTTCAGGGCCTCTGAGAGCTGCAGAGCAATCCTCTAGCTGAACCGAGGCCTCAAGGAGCAAATCACTGAGGATAATCTAGTTGATATATCTGGCAGAAATAACACTTGGCCTGGAATCTGACAGTGGCTGTGAACCCACGAACCCACAGAGCCGAATTCACAGGTGCGCACACTAACAACTGAATTATTGGGTTGACTGTGGAAGCTTCACTGTGTGTTCAGCAGCAGGATAACAAATAAAGAAAGGAAGGAACAAAGCAAAGCAGAACACTGCACGGTGGTTCTTTGGTCTAGAGGTATGATTCTCGCTTTTGTTGCATAGAGTAGTGGTCCCCAACCTTTTTGGTGCCAAGGACCAGTGCTCCTATGAGAATCCAATGCCTGATGATCTGAGGTGGAGCTGGGAGGTGGCCGCAAATATAGATGAAGCTTCTTCGTTTCCCTGCCACTCACCTCGTACTGTGCGGGCCAATTCCTAACAGACCATGGACAGGTACTACGAGTCTGGGGTCCAGGGGTTGAGAACCCCTGGTGTAAAGGACATGTCTTCAAATTCTGGATGAGTTCCTCTTTCCCCCTCTGCATTTTCAGTGGAGGACGGGAGACCGACTAGGTGGAAGCTTCTGGGGCACAACCAGTGTGTGAATATAGTGACGCAGAGTGGGATTCGGTGCTACCCACCGCAGTAACAGAGATTAAAGGAGATGACTTTGAGAAACAAGAGGTTATTTAGAGTAAGGGAAAGTGCTTAGTTGGTTGGTCTAGGGGTACATATATCTTAGGGTTCAGGATGATAACCACCCAAGTCCTGGGTTGCACTCTACTCTTACGCCCTCCCCCAGGCCCCAGGACCTCCCTAGTTGAGAGAGGGCAAATTTGGTGGCATGGATCCAGAGGGGTGGAGGAATGGTGGTGGGACTTTGCACACAGACTGGCTCAGTTCAGCTCTGCCCAGTCCTCTGGGGTCGGTCACGCCTAGACACAGAGAAGGAGATACTGATGGCAGAGAGTGCCTTGGAACCTGATCCCCTGTCCCTGGACGAGGTCCCTGTCACCCAGAGGGTGGCATCCTGGTCCTCCCCACTATCTGGGGACCTGGGAAACATGCCTCCTCCCCCTGGTGAGTGGGGGAGGATATAATTGACCCACCCTGAAATGGGGTCTGGTTGGTGGCCTGAGAACCAGGACCTCCCCCTAGGACTAGCCCCTTCTGGAGCCCGGCCATCTTAGGGCACTTGGGGACAGGCCCAGTGCTGATAGGCTGGTTCAGTTCGTAGAACAAAGCGACTCTGAACGCCAGCCTTGGCAGGTGGAGGTTCCACGTTGTCGGAAACTCATTTTCTTGGTTTTGATCTTGTTGGGGACGCAAGCAGGAGGGGAGGAGGAACAGAGATGGTGGTGGCTGTTCCTCCATGCACTCCACGCAGGCTTTTGGTCAGCACCTACTGGGTGCCACACCGTGGGGGTGCGGCGTTTTCCAAAGCAGGCGTCCTAGAGATCAGGGCTCCAGGACCTCCACGCACTGTCACCCCACTCCTGGGTGCCCTCCTGACCCATCCAACCCGGAGCTCCTAGCTTTTGCCCCAGTGCGTCCCCAGGGCGCTCTCGGCTCCTCCAAGAAGCGCCTGCAAGCTGACTTAAGGGAGGCGAAGGGACCCTTGGACTGCCTGGCAGGCTGGCCAGCCTTCCTAACCACAGACTCCTTGTTGTCTAAGCGTACAGTGGAGGCCGCGGACGAGGAAGCCTCGGACAGGCTGGGGCTGCTCCCCACTTTGTAGGCGCTAGGAGCATTGGGTTGCCTCTTGGTCCACCGATCCCCGAATTTAGCTCTTCTGGGCAGATTTAAAGTTGGAGTATCTTCCTTGTGTAACTCTGACCTCTCTGCTGGTCCCAGATGCCACATCAGCTACAAAAAGGACTCAAAGCTACTCAGTAGTTTGGTTCATTGCTCTAGGGTTATGACACACTTGCTTAGGGTGCGAAAAGTCCCGGATTCAAATCCCCGGCGATTTCCTATCTCTTTTCCCCAGATACATGTCAGATATCTAGGCTTGGCCCTCAGATCTCACCTCTGCATCTCTAACCTTGACCCCGTGGGAGGTAATTAAAAAAAACAAAAAAAACCCAAAAACCTCAAGCTGGCCGAGTCCCTCCCATTGCCACTTTTAAATTTTAATTGGGTCCAGGTCACAAAAGCGATGTCAGACCCCTGTCTTCTGACAAGCTACTTTGTCAATCCGAGTTCCAGGCACCAAAGGAGAGAGGTCTTTCTTTCCTCTATACATCGGGAATCCATTCTTCTCCAGGCCAGCATGGGGCTCCCTGCACAGTCCCAAGCTCAGGAGGCCAGGACTTCCCCAAGAGAGCTAGGGCCCGGGAGCTTAGGGAGAGGCGGCAGGTTACTGGTGTTTGTACCAGGCATCCTGAGGCTCCCCGCTTCCCCTGCCCAAGGTCAGAATCCTGGGAGCTCCAGCGCCATACACAGGGGCCCTGAACCCCAGCACCCACAGGAAGCAGGGTCCCCTTCCGCCCTATACTGGGGCTCAAACTGTGCACCACTGGGAGCCCCAACACCGGTCCTGCTAACATGGGATAGTTTAAAAATCCAAGCATGTAAAGAACTGTGGTGTGGCTATTGTTGGTCCGAGGCTATGATCCCACGTGATTACACCCCTACTCTGTGCCCCATCAGCTAAATAACGTCAAGCAATGGAGTCATAGAGCGCACATTTAAGAGATGTATCAGAGAACATCTCCTACCTATGACGACATTCAACAAACCGCGTTTAAGAGCTCTACAGGGATAGACATCTGTTCTACAGAACCCTGAGCAGTGATGCCTCCGGGCACCAAATTCTTACAAAACATCCTCTCAGTAGGAAGGTACCTTTCTTTCCTATACCTGGGAGTGAGAGGAAAGCAGGACTCAGAGGAGGGGAATTAACTCCTCCAGACTTTCCCGCTTGTCCAGAACATGGGCCCAGGGAAAGTCCTCTCATGGAGTGCTTAACCCTCCTATGCCTTCAGCTCGTGCTGGAAAGAAGAGTGCCAATGAGGAGCCTCCCACGGGATATGGGGGATGGTTACACTGGAGAAGAGGAAGCATAGAAACGAGGTGGTGGAGAGGACCATATGAGTAGACAAACATCGTCAGCAGGGTTTTCCTTTTTATTTGAGAGTGTGCCATGATTAAGAATCATGAATAACTCCGTTCTGTGCAGATGTGTAAAAGGTTTCTTGAGGGGAAGAAAGATGGCAGGCACTCCGTATGCTGTTATCCTTCTGCCACGTAACATTGTTCTCCCGCGCTGTCTGATATCCGTGTGAGGTTGTCTTTAAGCAACTGCATAATGAGGGTACTGTCTCTATAAGAGTTTTCACTCAGCGTATTACGTTCTACAATGGCCTCATCAAGAGCCCTTTTAGCCAGTGTGAAGGCAAGCTCTGGGTTATTAAAGATCTCATAGTAAAATACAGAAATGTTAAGGGCCGGCCTCAGACAAATTAGGTGTGGTTTCATCCTTTTCTTGGCTTGTATGTATCAAAAGCCTCTTGGTAAGCTCTTTGGGAATTATCTATATAGTTTGTCTTTGATCATCACCACATGCAACTTCAGCAAGGCGACGGAAGTACTCTCCCTTCATTTTCAGATAGAAGCCCTTTCCCTCTGGATTAGTTGCGTTGGCTATTAAATACTTATCCTACAATGACAGGACAGTGACCTCTATTCAGACCCCTTTTTCTTCCTGATAGTCCTTAATCAGCTGCAACTTTTTGTCTGAGGGGTCAGTTTTCTGCTCGATGTTTGATGACTCTCCGGGCGGACCTGTGGCCCGCAACCACTTTCTCTAGGCCACCGAGAGCAGGTTGCGCTCCTCCCTGGATAGCTCGGCGCCCTGCCGCGTCAAAGCCTCCTTCTCCGCAGGTGGCCACGTTGTCGTAGAGCTCGGCCTACTCCGCCGGCTTAGCCTTCTAGATCAGCTCCACCTTCTCCATGGGGAAGGAGAGGAGAGCGAAGACGACCACCGACCAGTATCTGGGGGGAGGGAGGGGCGTGCGGAGGGGCTGGCGCGAGGGCGGCGGGTGGTGTCGTTCAGACCATGCGCCCGCCACGGCCCCTTTTGTAGGTCCCCGCAAGCGCTGCCCAGTTGAATTTCCCTCCCTGGCCTACGTTGCCCATGTTCCCCGCGGGGCGCCGGGGATGGCTAAGGATAGGGAACCGAGGAGGATGAGGAAGGGCCCCACCCGCGTCCGCCAGGCCTCGGCCAAGATGAAAACGCGAGCGTGAGACTCTAAATCTCAAGGTCATGGGTTCGAGCCCCACGGTGGACGGTTCATTTTCTTGGTTTGGACCTTGGAGTCCTGAGAAACTTCGCAGATGGTGTTTAGTGAGCATCCATGAGGATACTGCGTTTCCAAGTCTTCCCAGTGACCGAGGCTCAAAAGACAGCTGTGAGGAGTGTCTGAAAAGTGACCCAAGGACGGCGTGGGAACGCAAGGATCGCCCGGCCACCCTCCCTTCCTGACCGGAGGCTCGTTGTTCTCAACACTGGAGCCACCAGATTTTTTTTTGGGGGGGGGGGCGGGGCGGAGGGTGCAATTTCTCGGGTGAGACTCACTCCCGCCGCCACCGCTAACATCCAGTACTTTATAAACCATGACCACCGAGCCGGGAGGATGGGGTGACAGAAGTTGGGGGGGGGGACGTCCGAGGCCTTCCCCCGCCTTCCTGTCTACCCTTTTCTTTCTCCTCCTCCCTCCATTTCCTTGTGATCTATATCTAGGTTCTCCCAGGTCTATTCTGGTCCCCCTGCCCCAGATCGGGAAAGGGTTTCCGGAGCACCGGCCTGGGTCCTAGGCCTGGGGTCCACGGCATCGAAAAGGGGTCCTCTACTCGCTCTGGACACCAGACTGTGAGAGGCCCTTTTATCGGCGGCTGGGGGACCAGGTGGGGGTTAATTTTTGACCCTTAAAGGAGTCTCAATCCCGGATAGCGGCTTACCATACAGGGCGAAGGTTCCCCGCTTTCCGGGCAACGGTCGGCTTGCGGTCACAGCTACGGCAGAATCTCCTGTCCTCCAGAGGCCACCGCAGGTCCCGAGGCTGACGTCGAGTTAGACCCGGGGGCGGGGCGCGGGAACCATCCCTGTCCTAAAGTTACTCTGTTAAACTTTTATTTACTGGTTTTTAAAAAAAAAACGTTAACAGCTTTAGGGAAATTATAAAGAAAAACACTTCTGGAGAGACTCGTGGTTTCCAGTGATGCGAATAGGCGGGGTTTTGGAGACCAACGCTCTCGCTAAAAACAACAACAACAAATGATAGATATTTAAAACAAACAAACTTAAAATCGGTGAATTGCGTTCGGGAGAGTTAAAAAATCCTAGGCCAAATTTAAACGAATGTGGAAAACCGAAGGGGTGCGTGGGCATTTGCCAGTTCTGCCTGGGGCTCTGCGAGGCGAAGGCAGAGATCCTGGGTTTCCCCCTGGATCTGTGACCCTGTTACCAAGGGGTGAAACTCTCCTTTTTGAGGACCCCCAAGAGGGGCTCTTTTCCCGTTAGGTGTAGCGAAGTGAACTTCTAGAGGAAAGTGAGAGGTTTCACTCCATGGCCAGAGAATGGAGAAGCAGAAGCGCAGTTCTTAGATCAACTTTTGGTCTCTTAGCGGTGAGAGGCCTAAACAGGATAGTAGAAATGAAGGGGAGGTTTAGGTAAATAGGTGGGAGGAATATTCATGGTTTTTCGGTGAAAAAGGGAGACATCTCTCTCTCTGTCTCTCTTCCTCCCCAATCAGGGTTCCACCCTCGCTGATTATGGTCTCTTCCCACGGTTGTCATGACGATTGTCAACTGTCCTGGCGCTGGTAGGTGTGTTACTTAGCATGGAGATTATAATGAGCTTTAAAATCTTTTGGAGGCGACTTAGATAGTCATCTTGGTTTCCACTGGTTTCAGCTAGTCTTGACAAGTTCTTAACTGCTGGGGTGGGGGGATGGGGAGGAGGGGAACTCTCTGTTTGCAGAGATAGAGTTAGAGCTGGAGGGAGATTCCACTAGGCCTTTTAAGACCTTCAGGCAGGCCCTGTAGGCCTATCAGCAGAGTAACAACCCAGAAATATGTGGCACACACCAGGAACAAGGAGTCCACAACTACAGAGTCCCAGTTTCTCTCAGTGATGGCTCTCTTTCTCCCAGGCTGGTTCCTCCGCAAGGTGAAGAAGATTAGAAGACAAGACAACTAAATGCAAAGTGTTCTCTCTGACTCTGTTCTGGATGTTTTTTTTTTTTTTTTTTTTTAAGGCATAAAGGATGTTATTGTGTTGCAGGAAGTAACACCCTTCCTTTGTTAGAGGAAGGAGAATTTATAAGCCGGTGAAGCACATGGGGTTAACAACTCCATGCAGGAGCTCATTTTGGTTAGATTTATTTCAGTTTATATACCTCTGCAGTGTCCATGCAAGGGGCATGTGATTCCTTTGTCTGAGGTTTCACGTGTTTTTCATGACTCAGGATGGGAGGCAGAGCTTCTGGTAGGGAGCTGCAAGGGTGGAGGAATTTCTAGACCACTGGCCTTATCTATTTACAGGTCATTTTGCCTTGCAGAACCTGCGACCTTGGCATTATCAACACTGTTATAAGATTCTTGGGAGAGATGGGACATTGAGGAGGCTATAAGCAGAAAGTAGCTCTTATTGATGCTGGCACCATCTCAATGGATTCTTATCCAAAGGCTGAGCCCCGATTGTAACATAACAAGCAGTTTTACCCAGTCTTGTTATTCCTACACAGGTGGTTGGATAGCAAACTGTGAATCAACATATGTTAGCTGGAGGGTCTTTGAGGTGGAGGAGGTAGCTGTGGGAAAACTTGTTAGCTGGAGAATCCAGGAAAGGGGGAGAGGGCAGTCAGGAATGGACTGAGTCAGTCCTTTCTGCAAGCCCTTTCCTTAGCAGTTTTTCAGTGCTTCCTCTCCTTTCTCAATTGGAGAAAATCTGATACTCTTGTTGCACAAATAATAAAGGATAAACTTAGGGGCGTGGCAAGGGTAGTCTTTGAGGCCCTGGGAACTCTCTTGTGGGGATGGGGAGAGAATCTTGAGCCTCAGTAGATAAAGAAGGGTGGGTTGCAGGAAAACTGCAGGGGTTTTGTCTAGATACTGGGGCTTTGGCCAGCCCCGAGGGGAGGGTTTTTTGAGACGCTGCAGGGAGAAGCTCTCCTGCTTCAATTGTGTTAACAAGGATACCACGGCATACCCTGCCCTCCTAACTCCACTGGTTATAAAGCTACTCCCATTGATTAATCATATTTCTTCTGAGTTGGCTAACAGCTCATTTTTAAGATCATATTACCTTCTTCTTTTCTTTTGCCACATCCCTGTTTTTAAAAACCCTAAAGGACACCTCTACCAATTGGGAGGTGGGGTGGTAGGCCCCACTGCTATCTTTCGTGACTTCCTGTGGATATCTGGAGCATTCTGGGATATGAAGCAGGTATTCAGGATAGTTTAAACTCCCTGGGTGCTCAAGGTCTAATACACCCTTGATCACCTGGGTTTTACCCATCAGAATTTTCTGGAGAACATTGCTAAAAAAAATTCTCATGTTTTTTTCTGATGTGTAACCAAGAGTAGAAACCACTGCTTTCGACCTTGACCCGTACTTCTCTAATGAGAGTATTTGTTGCCTCAAGTTTAAGGTAAAACATCTTTTTTTTTTTTTTTCACACCTACAGCACCTGTTTTTCCTATGTGGTCTCCCAACCAAGCACTAACCAGGCCCAACCCTGCTTCGCTTCTGAGATCAGATGAGCTCAGGCATGCTCAGGGTGGCAAAAACTTATCTTGGAAGGAGTGTATCACCTCCTACCCAAATACCATGGATTCTTTGCTTTCTATGTCCTCTGCTAGAACTTTGGTAAAATTTTCATAATCATACCTACTAGAAATTGATAATCCCTCCCCCCCATCCTTCAGAGGAAGGGAAACTGTGAGAGTCTTCTATATGAATAGATTTGAAGAATGTCAAACAGCCTATAAAATGTGCTTCAATTTTGGCTTATTGATAAAACAGGTAATTGTTCCTATTTAACCCCAAACATATATCTTTACACTATTAGCCATAGACTGGCCCCGAGTCCCACAGCCCAACCCTTTGCCTCTCAGTCTCACTTGTCTCAGATCACCTCCACTGGAAACCATGAGCCTCCTCAGTGAAGGTGGTGAGGCCTGTCTGATGGGAACCTCACTGGTGTTCAGGAAACTGCTGGGGTGCCTTTCCCATTTCCCATCATGAGTTCTCACCTGGCTGTGGGAACTCATGATGCTCCAGAAAGTGTACTCCTTGGATGGAAGCAGGGTGGAGGTCGTGGGCGAGAAGCTTTGCGTGATTAGTAAAAATTGTGACGGACGAAATGCTGAAACCTGAGGGAGCAAAGATGCTGCACTTGGAAAATAATGCCTCCCAAATCTACGATAGACTCCCAGCCTTGAGCAAGGCTGCCATGTACAGGACAGTTTCCTCCCACTGACCCACTTGTTATATTTCTTCATATAAGTACTTGATTTCTTTAAGAGAAACAGATCCAGTTCTGGAGAATGCACCCTAAGGGGCTGCATTTGAGCACTACAAATGCAAACATACACACAAAGAACAAAATCCAACTTTCGAAGGACACACACTAAAAGGTAGTGGACACTATGATCCCATAACCTCTAGCCTATTGAAAACACTCTCAGTGACCCAGGGTTCCCTGACAACCAGACAACCAGACCGTAGGTCATCACCTGAGTATGTCTTGGATTTCCCTGCAGGCATTCCTCAACCTTCCAAAGTTAGGCCTAAGTGGGGCCCTGAATCTAGCTACCAGGAGACAGTTCCTGCTCAACCAACCTGAAACCAAGCACGTGCCAGAAATGAAATTAAATTATCCTTCAGACAAACTTATACCCAAAATGGGAATAGAAACACTAAAGTGACTACAGGCGCTGATCTATCCACCTCCCTTCAGAAGCGCTGAATGAAACAGGTTCAAACGGCCACTCCACTTTGTTGTCAAGGTGGGCCAGGCAGCCATTCAGGGAGTCAGCACCAAGCGGAAGTCTCCTATGACAGATCCTCTGTCCAGCTAGAGAGACAGGCTAGTAAGTCCTGGAGAAGATACCACTGCCAACTGCTCTGTTAAGAATCCATACCAGTCCCAGAAGGAGTCTCTTTAGGAGAGTCTCTTCTGAGTCGCCAGATTTGCTACCAAACTCACCACTAGAGGCATTCTACTCAAGAAAAACAGGTAGCTGCGGTTAGGTAGTTTTATTTACAGCAAGTAAAGGAAATAAGAGATTCAAAGCCAAACCTCCATCTCCCAAAAGGGAGACTTAGCCGTTGCTTATATGCACTATTTGGTTAATTATATGTTGATTTTTTTCTTTGCAGCTGGCTGCACTTATCCTTACCAGGTCGGGTCCCTGTCAAGTTCAATCTGTTTACAGCTGCATCTGCAAAATACTGTGCTCCATTTTAACATTTACCAAGAATAGTATTTAGTAAGAACCAGCCAGACGTTGAGATCTTATTTTGTTTAACAAGACCTGGGTCAAATCCTGCTTGACTGCTGTGCATTTCTCCCATCTATAGTCCATAGCACTCCCACGTCATCCTCAGTGTCATACAAACTGGTGTGTACACACTCTTCTCTGAGTGTAGTAGATTCTGATACCAAGTGCCCGGCTAGCTAAATTGGTAGAGCATGAGACTCTTAATCTAGGATCATTATTTGAGCCCCACATCGAGTGTGTGCTTCTTTTTCTTTTATGCTCTAGACTACAGAGAAAAGTGTGAAAGCCAGGTTCTCCTTAAATACATACCCAGATGTCTTTGAAAGTTTTGTCAGTTTAGCTAGACTTAGAAAGATAATATCTGTAGTACTATGTCATTTAAAAAAGAGGGACAACCGGATATAATATGCCTCCTGAGGGGATGCTAGAGGCAGTGGACATCATATATGGAATTAAAATTTTCTAGTAGCCTCATTAAAAATTTTTAAGCGAAATTCATTTTTTGGCACATAATGTCCTAGACGCACCTTGTCTTTTTCCTGCCCAGACCTGGATCAAGCCCTTTCTCTAAGGAAACTTATTTCCTTTTCATAGGGAATGGTATTTAGAAACCAAGATATAGATGCTAATTGGGTGGTCATTGATTATAGTCTTTTCTTTTTTTAGTTCACCTTAACTTTTAAAATAGCCTATTCATTTATCCTTGTGCCTTAAGTATTTATTCTCAATCTTTTGCTCAGTTCAGCCAGTGTGATGCCAGAGCTCAACGGGGCGAGAGTCCAAAGAGGGACCCTGCCTGACCTGGAGTGCTGGCGACCAGTTTCTTGTCTTATGCCTAGAGAAAGAATTCAAGGGGATGACAAACGGCAAGCAGGAGAGCACAAATTTGATTAAACCGAAAGTACACACTCAAGAGAAAAGTATGGGAAAACTCAGAGAGTTTTCTCCAAGGTGTCTGAATTATGGGCTTTTGTTTTCTTGGGGGTGGTGTGTCCAAAGTCTATCCACCCTGCCTCCCAGTCTTGGCTTGTTTTTCCTGCCACCTGGAAGGGAGGGGATGACCCAAGACCATCTAGCCTGTCTTCTGCCTTGGCTTATTTCTTACATTGAAGTCTCATGCTCTCAGAATCAAAACAGAGAGAGGGCTAAGTAAGGGATAAGGGAGAAATTCCAGAGCCACGGGGAGAAGGCTGAGTAAAAGACTAAGGGAAACTTTCAGAGACGCATCCTGGAGGTGAGGACAAACTTCCCTAGGCTAAATATCCTGCTTCAGGTGGAGTCACTCTGATGGATCATGGTAATTAGATTTTTTTGTTGTTGAGGGACATTCTTTCCTATTTCTTTGATCTGTTTAGGAACTCCTTCCCTCCTCCATTTAGTCCTGGTGGTAATGTTCATCAGTGGGTTTCCAAATGGGTTGGGTTTATGACCCAGGATGATGAGAATACCTCACTCTTCCATCCAGAATAATTGGATCAGATGATCCAAGAAGGGATGATCACAGCCTTGCCTGGAGTTAATAAATACTGGTAGAGAGAAGGTCTATGTGCCCTGTGATTGCTAGTCTGAGAGGATGAGAGTTTGGAGCTACTGGTAGCCATCTTGCCTGTCATGTGGAGAAAGACATTTTGCAAAATGAAGTTGAACAGAAGCAGACAGTAGAGAGATAGAGAAACATAGATCCCAATGTCAATTATTTGGGTCCCTAAATCTAGCCCTGCCTGAAACACACAGGTTTTGCAAGAACTTTGGATTTTGCAGTTATATCGACCAATAGATTCCATTTCTCCTTAAGCTGATTTCAAGCTGGTTTTCTATCATGTGCAAACAATGTCTTTACTAATCCTATGACTATTCTCCCCCTCCTCCCCAGATCTTTGATAACTAACTGTGGCTTTTTTTTTTTTTTTTGCCTATTTCTGGAGATAGAGTGGACAGAACTTGATGTCTGATTACAACATGTGTCTGATGAAAATATGAGGGCTCATTATAGCGCCGAGGTTCCTATACTGAATTATTGGGAGTAGGTGGTTAAGATGCAATAGCCAAGCGAGGAATACATTGTTTATAAATTAACCCAAAGTCAAATATTAGAGGAACACTTTGGTTTTCAGTGCGTGCGTGCATGTGTGTGTGTGTGTGTGTGTGTGTGTGTGTATGATTCATTTGCCACTTCTGACCCAGGTGCATGATTTTTATTAGTAACTCTTAAATAATATCAACTCAGGAAACTAAACTTTATAATGCATAAGATCAAAAGGTTTATGGGCAACTTTTTTAAATTTTATTTTATTATTATTTGTTTTACACCTACAGCACCTGGTATTCCTAGGTGATCTCCCATCCAAGTACTAACCAGGCCCGACCCTGCTTAACTTCCAAGATCAAGACAAGATCAGGCATGTTCAGGGTGGCATGACCATAGACTTTATGGGCAAACTTAAAGCCAAATGTTTCTTTCAGTCTAATAAGGTGATACATATTAGACTAAAAAATGCTGTTCTTCATTGGCATCAATGTCAATTTATAAATGGACTCAGCAATGGTTCCTATTTTTAACTAATTTACCTCCAAATTAAAATATAGAATAAAAGACTTGTTAACTGGCTTCTTACAAAAATGACTATTGACATATGAAGATAAGCATGTGACAGTATTTCCAAATGGCATTTATTCAGAACACAGATAATTGAGCAGAGAGTGAAGGATATAAATATCACTTACTACTTTTAGCTTCCACCTAGTTGACATGGTCCTAGTCCAGTGCATTGAGAAGATTGGGGTTCATAAGGTGTTTAACATGAATTGCCTCATTTAATCTGCACAACTCTGCAAGGTGAATATTATACAGATTGTGGGATTTTGTGATTCTGTAAAGGTTGGCAGCTTCTCAAGTTCTAACTATTGGTCATGATGGATCTGGGAGTTGAATATAGATTTGTGGGAATCCAAAGGTATTCTTTTAACCCCTATACAGCAACATGCATATTTTCCAATGAGGACACTATCAAAGCTCAGGTGGGGGATAAAATATGAAGCTTATGAAGCCTTTGCTGATTCCTCTAGGCTAAGACTCTCATTCCTTCTCCTGGCTTCCCACAGAAAACTCCTCATTGAGTTATTGCCCATGAGAGTTTTCTCTAGCAGAAGGATTGTTGCTAATGATTATCCTCAAGATTGCATCATTTCCAACATTTCCAAGTCCTGAAAAAGCAATTATGTAACTCTGATGACAGGTATTTATTATCAATGTTGGATCCAAGCAAGCCCAAGGAAGAGAAAAGACAATTACTCTCTGCTTATTTCTAATGAGGCTCTCAGGGAATCTGGCCCTAGTGGCTGTAGAGGTTCCCGTAAAGAGTTGGCCCTGTGATTTCCCTTCCTGCACTGAAGGCTGAGTCCATGCCCTCAAGCCCCTTCTTCATGCAGACTTAGCCTAAAAATCTCAATGAGAGTCTCTCTCCTTCGGACCAATAATTGCTGGCCAGGCCTGGAAAAGTGAAGCAAGCCTGGGTCTTCTTGTGACCATGAAGACTGCCATTCTTTTTGGGTAAGGATCAGATCAGTGGGACTTCATCAATGACTACTTGTTAAACTGTAAAGCCTTATGGGGGGACTCCTCACCATGTCTTTCATTTAAGTGGAGCCACAGAAGCAGTTCTAAGCTTATTAGCAGTTTCTCATGATTGCCTAGTCATGACCAGTATATATGTCTTGTCTGTTTATGAGACCCTGAACCGTGGCAAACACAAATTGGCCAACTTTCTATTCATGCCTCTGGATTATTTCCATTTTAGTTTTACAGGTTAGACTTAGGGAGCTCAGTGGACACAGCCAAGAAAGACTGGCTCAGAGCTCTATAAAGTGCTCCAAAAATGTGAGCCCAGGAAGCGACAGCAGCAGCAGCAGCAGCAATGTGATTATTACCACCCTGGGAGCAGTTATTGATTTACACATTGATATCTTCCTCAGGACAAACATGTTAGGAATGTATAACAGGTCCAGACTAGAGATGATGGAACTGAAAAATGTTCTTTAAGGCAACACCACTAATGATATCGATGACATTAGCATCCTATATTAGGGTATATGCTTACTACATGTCAGTCTCTATGGTAGACTGTACTGTGTTTATGGTACTCATTACAAATACTAAATATTTATAATAATAGAAATATTAAAGTCTATTATTAGATCTGTAGTGTTTTGTGACACTTCTAAAAAATCCACAGTTTTGGTAAAAAATTCAAACATACAAATGATTTACAGACAAAACCACTGTCACAAGCTCTGTGTCTGTGTATCCTTCAGCACACTGCCTTCATTTTGGTAATGAAGTAATGAAGGCACAAAGAAAGCCATCACCGGCCAAAACATACAAGGAGAAAAGTTCTAATGTCTCACCTATGTCTCATGACCTTTCTCCTTGTAATCTTCGTAATTGCCCCATCTTAACCATCATTTTCCAGGATTTTGAATTTTTCCTGCTTTGTCTGCCCATGGGCCCAGGCTCCCAGTCCCACGAGAGGGGCAAACCAGTCAAGTATCTCCGAGTTCCTTCTCCTGGGGCTCTCCAGGCAACCCCAGCAGCAGAAGCTCCTTTTCATCCTCTTCCTGAGCATGTACCTGGCCACGGTGCTGGGAAACCTGCTTATCCTTCTGGCTATCAGCGTGGACTCTCGCCTGCACACTCCTATGTACTTCTTTCTCAGCAACCTGTCCTTTGTGGACATCTGCTTCTCTTCCACCACTGTCCCCAAGATGTTGGTCAACCACATACTCGGAAGTCAGACCATCTCCTTCTCCGGGTGTCTCACACAGATGTATTTTCTCTTTGAGCTTGCTGATATGGACAATTTCCTCCTGGCCGTAATGGCCTATGACCGTTTTGTTGCTGTATGCCACCCCTTACACTATTCAACAAAGATGACCCATCAGTTCTGTGCCTTGCTGGTCTCTGGGTCATGGGTCATTGCCAACCTGAATGCTCTGTTGCATACCCTGCTGATGGCTCAACTCTCATTCTGTGCAGACAATACCATTCCCCACTTCTTCTGTGATGTGACTCCCCTCCTGAAGCTCTCCTGCTCTGACACACACCTCAATGAAATGATGATTCTGACTGAGGGTGCCCTGATCATGATAACCCCATTCATATGCATCCTAGCTTCATATATCCATATCACCTGTGCTGTCCTGAGAGTCCCATCCACAAAAGGAAAATGGAAAGCCTTCTCCACCTGTGGCTCCCACCTGGCTGTGGTTTCCCTCTTCTACGGCACCATCATTGCTGTATATGTCAACCCTTCATCCTCGCACTCATCTGAAAAAGACATGACAGCTACTGTGATGTATACTGTGGTGACCCCCATGCTGAACCCTTTCATCTACAGCCTGAGGAACAGGGACCTGAAAGGGGCCCTGCAAAAAACGATTGGCAGGAAAATATGCTCTTATTGATGAAATTACCATGAATATATCATTCCCGGGCATATTAACTTTTACCAACTCATTGAAATGTAGCAATCTATTTGTCAAAGTGTCTGCAAAGAACTTAAATAAATCTTCTCAATAGATACTTATTGATGAACTTGGACTTAAGTAAAGCCCTTCTCATTTAAAAAGGTAATTATATTTGTTTCTAATTACTGTATTTCAAACCACTTTGCAAAAAGGTCAAGTTTTCCCTTTTAAGTGATCACTTTAAAAAAGTTACATGTAACAAGTATTTTTGCACTTCCTTTTTGGAAATGCCTTCAGAATCTACATCAGTGGTTTTCAATGGATTCATGAAAGCATCACCTGGGGAACTCTGATGGTCTATATACTGATACTGGACCAAACCTTGACCAATTAAATCAGAATCTCTGGGGTGGGTCTTGGGTGTTGGTATTTTTTATCCTTTAAGTTCCCCAGGATGTTCTAATGCAGCTTTCTGAGTTGACAGGCACTCTGCTTTGAATATCTTTTACGATTGCTTATCATGAAGAGTGATCTAGAAACCCTGATTGGAAATCTGAGGTCTAATGTGGGTAACAATAATAGAGGTGAAAAATAGTTACTGGACATTCTCTGTGGGCTCAAGTGTTCTTGTGCTGAGAGGGTTGGTTCTTTGACCATAATCTACATTCTTGGCTCTCACATAGAATCCAAAGAACACTTCAAAATTTTTAGTGCTTTTCTTAGTCCATTCAGGCTGCTATAACAAAAATACAATAGACTGGGTTGATTACACAACAAGCATTTATTTCTCACAATTCTGGAGGATGGCAGTCCAAAATCAAGGTGCTAGCAGATTCAGTATCTGGTGAGAAACTGCTTCCTGGTTCGTAGATGTCATCTTCTTACTGTGCCCTCACATGGCGTAAGGGGCAAGAGAGCTCTTATGAAGACACCAAACCCATTCATGATGGTTTCCCCTCTCCTGACCTAATCACCTCCCAAAGGTTCCACTTCCAAATACCATCACATTGGGGGTTAGGATTCCAACATACAATCTTGGGGGAGGGTCAAAAACATTCAGTCTATAATAGTGTCATTATCCAATTTGATTGATTTATCTTATGTTTGGCATAAGATATTCAGCATAAGGTACACTTTTTATTTTGGAGAAAGATCAACTTTTTTTATTCCATCCATCCAGGATGCCTGGTCCTTCCCCTTGAAAAGCAAACTTCTGAATCTTCAAGATCTAAGTTAATGTTGCCTCTAGGAAGCCTTTGCTGGTTCCTCTAGGCTGAGATTCTCATTCCTTCTCCTGGGTTCCCACAGAAAACTTCTCACTGAGTTATTGCCCATGTGATACTGTGTGTCTGGTTATAGCTGCTTTCTTTCCCCCTTCTTCAAGGCCCTCTACAGAGTATGAGATGCTTGTTACCCACACACATATACTGTTGACCTTGGATGCCCTGTACAAAGCAAGGCTCCTAACAAATTACACATGAAACCCACTAATACTGAATAACAGAACAAAAAGCCTGTGCTTCTGGAGAACCTAACCTGAGACATTTTAATAACAGCAGCAACAGAATGACAACAAGGAAAAAGAACAGATACACCATGTTGCCTAACCAAAGGTTAGGTATTAAGGTCTAGTCCATTTGCCACATTACTAACTTCTCATTGAAAACAACACTTAGTATTTTATTTGAAAACACAACGGTTGCTATCCAGTCATTTTGCTTGATTTCCCAGTTTATTTGGCATTGTTCACCATTAGTTTCTTTTTAAAACTCACAATTCCATTAGCTTCTTAAACACCATTTCTGCTTGCTTCTGAACTGTCTCTTTGTTCCATTTGTTTTGTCATTTTCTCTTCTCTTATCATTCCATATGCATTTGTTTTTTTCTTGGGTTTTATTCTCAGATTTCTTCTCACTATACTCTCTCTCTGAGCAATTACACCCACTTTCATGTCTTTAACCATGCTTATGCACTGTTGACTTCTGAATCCATATTTGTCAGACCTCCCCTTGAGTTGTATATCCATGATATCCAACTCCTGCACCCCTCACCCGGGGTGTCTTCACACCCAACATTGCCTAAATGGAACCCATCAGCTCCCCTCTGCTACTATTATCATCATGATCCACCCTAACCAGCACAAACATACATGTACTTCTCTGCTGCCTGCATTGCCTATCTCAACTAATGGCATGGCTATGTTGTAATCCTGTACACTCTCCCTAATCTCACTTATCCAATAAGTCACTAAGTGCTTTGTATCCTATCTCCCTATCATTCCTCAATATTCTCTACTGTTGTGAGTAGAATTGTCGACTCCCCTGAAAGATATGTTCAAGTCCTAATTCCCATTACCTCTGAAAATGACCTTATTTGGAAATAGGGATTTTACATATGTAATCTAGTTAATATGAGGTCATACAGGATTGGGGTGGGCCCTATTCCAATGCCTGGTGTCCTTCTAACAAGAGGGACATTTGGACATAGTTACACATAGCGAGAAAACCATGTGAAGATGCAGAGACACAGAAGACGTACAGGAACAATGCCATGTGTAGACAGTGACAGAAACTGGAGTGGTGCATCTACAAAGATCACTAAGGATTGCTGGCATGAGCCAATCTAAGTGATGGAACACTGAGGATTGCTGGCAGCCATAGAAGCTAAAAAGAGGCATGGATCAGATTCTCCCTCAGAGCCTTCAGAAGGAATCAACCCTGCCAACACTTTGATTTTGGACATCTAGCCTCCAGAACTGTAAGAGAATAAACTTCTGTTTTTTTTAAAGACACCTAGTTTATAGCTCTTTGTTATAGCATCTAGGAAACTAATATACCAGTTCAACAGAACTGTTTGTCTTATCCTTCCACATGCCATGTACAACCTTTTACTGCAATTGTTTGAATTCTTGGGTGTTCCGTCATGAGCATATAAGACCCTTGAAATAAGAGATGCATCATCGTTCACATCGGTAGAACTCAGTGTTAGGCACTGGGCTTGGTTTATGTAAAGTGCATGTTTCATGAATAATGAGTAAATAGCAGAAGTTAGTACCCCACTTATATTATTTTGTGTTTTTCTCCTTATCCCTCCTACCCCAAGTAGACTGTATCTTCACAAATGAAGGGACCCAGTTTTTTCAATAATACCTGGGATGCAGCAGTTGCTCATCAATTATCATTTACCTTAATAAATGAGTATATGTATAAATCAATATGGGTAAGCTACTGGAGAGGAAAACGAAAGGTTCCTGAAGGAATTGATGGGCTTGGCTCAGCTCTCTACCACCTTATATCAGAATTTCTAAGTTATATCGAAGCCTGATATACATGTTTAATGTATTTGAAAATGTTTTCCAGAACATTCAGAGTAGTTGAACAAATATAAAAATTAAAAATAGGTCTATTACAAATTACATTATCTTAATGCCAATATTTTATTTGCATGAAAACTAGAATATTTAAAAATTTTACTTTCTTAGTGACAAAGCTTCCCTGCTTGACCAAACTTGTCAGGCTCCTCTCTCTTGTCAACTAGGCTCAACCTGGCCTAACAGATTTGAACAAACATTAAGATAGCATCTAACAGCTCAAGGCCACATCTCTCGATGACCATAGCCTCTCTTAAAGTGCCTGCCTTAGAAAAAGGCTGCCAAAAGAGTTTACTATTTGTTCCAGGAACACCTAAAGATAGGGCCCCTGTCTGTCATTTCCTTTGAGAGGATAGGAGCCCAACTTGTATGAGTGCCAGTTAGCAAACCCAGATGGATTTCACAAAGACCAACCCTTTGTCTTTTTGTTAATTTTTCACTTCCCTGACTGCTCAAGCCCCGGCCATTCCCCCTCCCTATTTCATTCTCACTTTAACAACCAGTCACCGCTGTAGAAATTGGAATGGTGCTCAGCTCCTTCCTCTACTGTCAGTAGTGACTAAATATAAGTCGATGTTCACTGCTTTAACTAATGTCCGGCTGTGTTTATCTTTGACATCAGCTTTCATAGAAGTAAACACATCAATATCACTTTCAAAATCTACTGTTTTGCCTATCTCAGCTTCAACTAAGAGGACTGCCCTATTTGACAATTTCTCTTGACCAAGATATTCAATAATATTAAATTAACTTTCGTTTTACTGATCTTGATGTTAAATTTTCGATATTTTGTTCAAAAATATTCTTGCATTAATTTTGATTAAAAAAAAAACTCTGCAGTGAAATACTGTTTATGTTGATTACTAAGCTTTTTGGGCCCCCTTAAGTTTTGCACTTCTATCTACTCCCCACATCCTTTTTATTGTATGTGGCGGAGTCTCCCGCATGCAGGTGTGCCTCCTCAGGCGGATACATCACACGCGGGCGCAGCCCAGAAAAAAGCAGACTGTAGTACCTCTTCCTGGAAACGTTTTCTGCACTCTCGAACGGAACCAATCAGAGCCTGCGTCGCCTGGCTCGCCTTGTCTCGCCCCTTCCAGATCTTTCACCACTGCGTGCTCCCGTCCAATCAGATGGGAGGGGCGGGGCTTCAGCTCTGCGCAGTCTCCTTGGGGAAGCGTGGTACGCGTCAATTAACCGAAGTACCGCAGATTGGGAACTTCATCTTGCAGCGGAGCTTCTGCACTACAGCAAGTGGCTCTGAAATGGCATAAAGAGGCACTCTAGGATTGGTGTCCACCGAACCTGAGCAACTGGCAGGTCCTGTGAACCTTCCATACTCCACTCGGTCCCGACCCTGTATGTCAGCTCTTCCCGTTTAGGGAGGGGTTCAGGAATCTCGTTTCTTACTTCTGTATGTTGGGGCTGTCAACGGTCAAGGTCTGACTTCCAATCTGGATTTTTTCAAAAGGCAAGGTCGGTTGGGGAGCCAGCAGCGCATAAAGGGGTGTAGATGACTCGGGCCTTCTCCGAGTAAGGGCTCTTCTTATTCCAGGGCTAAACCCTTGGCTCCCAGTGTGACCTGAGGACCACACATTGCCCAGGTGATTATTGGAAATGCATAATTTCAGACTCCATCCCAGACTTCCTGGATCAGAATTTTCACTTTAACAACATCCCTAGGTGATTTCTGTGCACATTAATGTTTGAGAATTGCTTCTTTAAGCTTACAAGATTTCTGGTCTAAGAGGCAGTGTTGATATGGATGTTTGATTCTGCATGCAGTAGCCTATACTGCAAACGTAAAGTGAGATGTTAAGGTTTGAGTTTTGTGAGTCAGATTCAGGTTCTTTAAGGCATTCCACTCATTATTTGCCACTTAATCAAAATGATATAATGAAAGCTATGTGGGATGATATAGTTAGAAAACCTATGGTGAGGATCAATATCTGAGAATGTTCAGAAACACACAGCAAAGGGAAATTAATGTACCAAAGAAGTGCTTGATCAACATGTTGTTGAAAGACATAGGATGTGTGTTAGGGATGAATGGAGCTTTTCATCAACTTGGCATCCTGCAAACATCGTTTCTAACCAAGGAACTCACTTTATAATAAAAAGGATGTAGTAGCCAGTTGCTGAGATAGCCCACAATGATCCTAGTCTTGTGTAATCCCTTCCCACTTTGCACTGGGCTGACTTTGTCCAGTTGGGCTGTCTTAATCCATTTGAGCTGCAATAACAATACCATCAACTGAGTAGCTTGTAAACAACAGAAATTTATTTTTTACAGTTCTGGAGACTGGGAAATCCAAGGTCAAGATGCTGGCACATTTGGTATCTGGTGAGAGTTCACTTTTTGGGTCATAGATGGCAGTTTTTTCAGTGTTACCTCACATGGCAGAAGGGACACGGGAGGTTTCTCAGGTTTTTTTTTTTTTTTTAAATAAGGGTACTAATCCCATTGATGATGGCTCTGCCCTCATGATCTAATCATCCCCCAAAGGTCTCTACCTCCTAATACCATCACTTTTAGAATTTCAACATATGAATTTTGTGGGGACACAAAAATTTCGCATGTTGTGGAAATGATAGCGTGTGACTTCTGGAGCTCAGTCATAAGAGATATTGTGTCTTCCATCTTCCTCTCTTAAATCACGCTCTGAGAAAACCAGCTATTCGGATGCAAGGAGATATCAAGTTAGCTCTATGGAGAAATCCACGTGAGGAACTGAGCCTACCTGCAAATAGCAGTGTGAGTGAGCCATCTTGGAAGTTTATGTTCCAGTCACAGTCAAGAATTCAGATGACCATGCCTTGCTATCACATAAAGAACCCTGATCCAGAACCAGTCAGCTAAACCTTTACCAGATTTCCTGACCCATAGGAACTATGTGAGATAACATGTTGCTGTTTTAAGTTGCTAAGTTTTGGGGTAATTTGTTACTTGACAATAGACTATACCATGGACAAGGCTGAGGTCCATGGGACTCTTTGGTATTTACTTGTACACCATCACCAGGAGCAGTGGACTCTATGGAATAAAGAAATGGTCTTTTAAAGACTCAGTTTTAACAACAGTTGAGGTTACCCTGTGAGGTTAGGAGGCTGTTTTACAGGATACAGTATAAGTTTCACACCAGTTTCTTACTTACCAATATATGCTAAATTTTCACCCAACCATGAATTTTTGGGGCAAGGAAACAAGTAGAACTGAGCACCTCTTTTTGTAATATCAAATGATCTACTTGCAAATTTTTGCTTCTTATTCCAGCAACACTCGGCTCTGAAGAGACTCCTTGCTGGCCAATTTGGGCTCCATATGCTACTGGATAGACTGAAAAGGAGATTCTAATATTGTTTCGACTTTGACTATCAATAGAAAATAGTTTTGCTGCTACACAATGGTAGCAGAGGGGATTATGGATGGAAAAATCTCCTTGAGAGGTTTCTGGAATTTCCATATCCAGTAATGGCAGTTAATGAAAAACTAGGATAATCTTATATGGGTAAGATCATAAAGATGTCAAATCTCTCAGACATGAACGTTTGGATTGGTATATCATTTAAAAAACCTTGAACAGCTGAGATGCTGGCTAACAACAAAGGGAACATGAATTAGATTGTGGATAAGAAAATTATTATTAATTAAGGATTCATGACTACCTGTAGAAATGAAGATTACACCATCTAGTCATGTTTTCCTCATTTCTTATGTTTATATTATGTATTATAACTAGCTAGCTTTCTTCTCTTTCTTTGTCCCTGTATTTAACATATACATAAGATATGCAATTATTTCAGTTTGATTCAGAAGTTACAGATTGTCATGATGGGATCCTAAGGGGCAGAGGGGGAATCCTGGTTGTGGACCTGGATATAGAAACTGATGGGATTTTGACTTGTTTCCCTGTTGTAAGGGTAGTTTGTTGCATTATGTTTGGCCAGAAAAGTTCTCTTCTGTTGAAGGGTAAATTACTAAGAGGCACATGTGTCAATGTTGTGCAACTGGAGGAGTGGATTCTAGTAAATATTCATTCATTCATTCATTCATTCATTCATTTATTTGGCTTCCCAACTTCTGTAACCCCTTCCAAAGAATAGGTAATCCCCTACCTCATAATTCTGGTAGGAAAAAAAAACTACTTCCTGTATAATAGGAAACCCTCAATAACTTGTCTCCCAGACTTTCTTGCAGCAGGGATGTAGGCATGTGACTACCCATCCGATATCCTGACTCAGCCTTTGACATGAGGAAGGGAGATCAGGAGGAACTTCTTCCAGCAGTAGCAGCCATTGCAACAAGATGGATTCCCAGAACAACAGTGCTAATTATGTCAGCCCATGTCCAGTGATAGCCATGTTAAAGCCATGAACTGTAACATTTAATGCTTGGAGGCAGCAGGAACCATTACTATGCTAATCAGGTCAGTTCTGTGGCATGATTTGGGCCATTATAGTTGGTGTATGACCTTGTGAGCCTGGTACTCTAGATGCTCAGTGTTTTTGAAAGGTATCCAATACCATTTTCAAGAAATTATTTTCTGCTTAACTCAGCAAGACTTGGTTTTTGTTATTTGCAACTAAGAAATGAGTGAGACTCACATTGAGTGAGACCACAATGGAGCCAATCAGAAAAAGACTTGAACCCTGAACCAGGTAGCCATCAGTACTCTCTCCAGCTCATCTCTAGTTCTCTCTGTTTGCATTTTTTTGCCCTTCTCTATAGACTTTTGCTTCTCCATCTATAAGACAGTCAGGAGAAAGTTGCAAGCTCCTGAATTTACATGTCCAGACCAAATCATACCGAGAATGACTTGCATCCCCTCAGCCCCTCGAACTCTCTTGCTTTGAGTTCCCTCCTTCAATCATGAATCCTCACTGGGCAGGAAGTGATGCATTATAAATTGTGCTGCTGGAGTGCACAGCTCTGGGACTCTGGGGGACCATTCTTAGAAAAGGGTGATCCATTGTGAGCTAGGAAGACATTTCAAAAGAAGTCTACTCTAGGAGCCTGGAGCTTTTTAGTCATGGCATGCTGTGCTCTCTCTGATGTATTTTTTCCTGCAATTACAAACAGGTTATTCTTCACACTAAATGCTTAAAAAAATTAAGCACAACTCTATAGTGCCATGTCCCCACCCCAGCATCCCTACCTGAAAACGCATCACTAACTCTGCACAGTAAATGACTAGATATGAGGGAAAATTCGCTTAGATAATACTACAGTAACCTCAGTTTCTGAACTAAGAAAATAAGAACAAATTTTGATAACTGAATTTTCAGATCTTTTTAAATATAAGCCCAGATCAGTAAGGTGATGCAATTTGAGGTCTCAGGAAAGTTTTTCTGGGATCTGTCTCCCTGATTGCTTTATCTCCATGTTCTGACCCAGGAGTTGATAATATAGTTTGTCATCATTGTTGGGTCCCCAGAGACCAAGGGATGGGTGGCACAATTACTGCTTGTCTCTAATGAGGCACTCAGGGATCTGGTCCTAATGGCCATGGAAGTTACTATAAATAACTATCTCTAATTCCCCCAAACATACTTTCTGCACAGAGGGTTAAGGCTGTGAATATTTTCTCTTTACTCACTCAGGACCTACCTATTTTCCCAAGACTTTCTAAACCTTATAATAAAGAGGATCCTTGGCCAGGTCCTCAAAGGTGAAGAGCACTTAATTGCAACAGCACCAACTTCTCCCAATTAAGATTATAACAGTGGAGATGCTAGTATTTTTCTACTAATGAGTAAAGTTTTTTAACGTACCTCCTTTGTTAAATATTCCAGATCCAGGGAGTAATAAGAGTCCTGAGTCCATCAGCTGGAGCTTGAGATAAACTCAGTAATAATCACCAATTTCTCTTGTCACTATGAGCTACTAAAAGAAATATACATTATGGGAGAGATGGTCTGTGTATGTGCCTGTGTGATGTTTTTTATTTTATACTTGATAAATTTTTAAAAATGAGTTTAGTGAGATCAGCATCATTGGGGCTTGGAGTTGGAAGTTGTGAGTTTAGGGAGTAGGGGTGGATCCTGACTGAACAAGTCTAATATAGGTTTCACTAACATGGCTATGGCTGGAGCTTGGATTGTTGCATCCAAACCGTTAGCTTCTAGGTTTCTAACCCCTGCCTCCCTTCTTTGCTTTCAAGTTCAGGCCCATGAGAGTGGCAAACCAGTCAAATGTCTCTGAATTCCTCCTCCTGGGGCTCTCTAGGCAGCCCCAGCAGCAGCAGCAGCAGCTCCTTTTCATCCTCTTCCTGAGCATGCACCTGGCCATGGTCCTGGGAAACATGCTCATCCTCCTGGCTATCAGCATGGACCCCACCTATACACTCCTGTGCACTTCTTTCTTAGCATCTTGTTCTTTGTGGACATCTGCTTCTTCACCACTGTTTCCAAGATGCTGGTCAACCACATACTTGGGAGTCAGACCATCTCCTCTAGGTGTCTCACACAAATGTATTTTATTTCTATATTCGTGGATAGTCACAATTTCCTCCTGGCTATAATGATGGCCTATCACTGTTTTGTTGCCATATGCCACTCCTGACACTACTCAAAAATATAACCTACTTTTCTGTGCCCTGCTGGTTGCTGGGTCATGGGTCATTGCCAACCTGGATAGCCTATTGCATACCCTGCTGCTGGCTCGACTCTGGTTTTGTACAGACAATGCCATCCCCCACTTCTGTGATGTGACTCCCTTCCTGAAATTCTCCTGCTATGACGCACACCTCAATGAGATGATGACTCTTATCGAAGTAGGGTCAATAATGATCACTCCTCTTATTTGCATCCTGGTATCATATATTCTTATTGCTTTTGCCATCCTGAGAGTCCCATCCACAGAAGGAAGATGAAAAGCCTTCTCCATCTGGGACTCCCACCTGGCTGTAGTTTTCTTCCATGGCGCCGTCATATTTCTGTATTTCAATCTGTCATCACAGTGGTGACTCCCACACTGAACCCCTTCATCTATAGCCTGAGAAACAAGGATATAAAAGAGGCTCTTAGGAAAGTGTTTCCTATGAAATTTTTTTCTACTCAATGAAACAGGCTAAGAAAATCACCGAGGGAACTAATTTCTGAGAAAATCATGTTTGATTTTTATATTCTAATAACTTGACTGTTCCAACTGTCAATGCTCTTGAGCCAAAACCCACTAGGAACACATCTCTCACTCAATAAATTGGCTTTTTACTCATTATAATAAGAGAGAATACCCCAAATGGAGGAATAGTGAGGCATCTTAGGAGGAAGGTGCTAGAAAGGACTTCAGCTTATGTGAATTGATTTTGGTGTAGACTTAAGGAATTGGATGTTTGTGTTGGATTTGATGCTGTCACTAAGTGGGGATAATTTCGATTAGGTATCTTAATATATGTTATCTAGAAGGGGAGATGTATGAAACCATGGTCAAAGCTGTGCTTGGCATAGAAGTAACAGTCACTCATATCAATCAGGGGTTAGTTTGGTCATTTTTATGGCTTGGAATATATATATATATATATATATATATATATATATATATATATATGTAAAATTTTGCATTCAGACACAATTACAGAGTGGTCTTATTTTGTCTTGCTCCATAACAGTCAGTGTGGTCTTTGTGTGATAATAATATTCTGTGAAATTCTCTATGTCCATCAGGAGAGCACCAAGAACTGGCTGTGAGTGCCAGGCCACTTCCTGGATATCAGGGCTGATTTCACTTTAACAACAGAGACACAGACATATGAGTACACCTGGAAGGTCAGGCTAGTGTTGGAGCAGGAAGGTGAAGGGTTCTTTTAGGGCTCCAGGAAGCCCTAACTCTGCCAAACATTCAAGCTACTTACTTTTTATCTTCTTATTTGAACTTTATGTATCATACAACATTACAACAGGATATGGGTAAGTTAGACAACAAAGAAATATCTTTCAAAATCTCAATGACCAGCCATATCAGTCAACTATGTCTTTTTTTTTTTTACTTTCTATTTCATTTATGTCAATGTACTGAGATATTTTACATGGATACTAATTTACATCCCAATTTTTCAATTTTCATTCATAATATAGCCTTCCTAAATTGCTTCATAGTCTCCACAGTTTTATTTTACTGCTCTTATGTAGTTCCATCAAGTTGCTCCAGTAAAATGTACTAACTGGTATTTCCGTTTATGAATTAAAATGAAGGACATTTACTATTTAAAAGTAGGACTTTAAGTGTATTTTGAAAATGATTGCAGAACATAAAAAAATTGACAAATCCATAAACTGGTTAAAACATCACTGAACCTGATGCTCTGGATTTTGAGGAACAAAGAAGGTATTAGGGCAGTTTGTCTTAATTTCAGAGAGATAGGTAAGATAACATCTTGTAAGAAAACTAAAGGAATTCAGAATCAGAGGGTGTTTCTGAATTTATCATATGATTTTTAATATTTATCATATTTATATATTGATAAGTTTGCCTTATAGAATGGTAGCATTTTCAACTTTTAGTTTATATTAAAAAATTCTTTGTAATAAAAGGGAAAGGACCTGTTTCTTGAAAGTTTGAAGAAATCCCCAGCCTTTGTTTCATGTACTTTGGTGTTCTGTTATTAGATGCATGTATGTTTATTATTGTTATATATGCCTGTTTTATCCTTTTATCTTTATAAAATGTCCCTCTTTTTTTGTAGTAACATTATTACTTTAAAGTCTATTTTGTCTGATATTAATATAAGCAGTCCAGCTTTCTTGTGGTTGCTGTTTGCATGATACATCTTTTTCTATCCTTTTACTTTCAATCTATTTATATCTTTGAATCTAAAGTGCATACCTCTAAACAACATATACTTTGATCATGTTTTTTAATCTAGTGTGACAATCTCTGCCTTTTTGTTAGATTGTTTAATCCACTCAACTTTTAATATTATTATTGATATAGTTGGATTTATGTCTGCCATTTTACTTATTGTTTTCTATATGTCTTGTGTCTTTTTGTGCATTTACTGCTTTCTTTTACATTAAGTGAATATTTTATAATGTAGCATTTTAACCCCAGTAATGATTTTTTCACTACATTTTTTGATATTTTTAGTGGCTGCTCTAGGTTTTACCATAGGCACTTTATCAAAATCAGCTTCAGATTTATACTAGCTCAATTCCTGTGATATGTAGAAGTGCTTCTATATAGCTCTAATCCCTTTCCACCTTTTGTGTATTTTTTATTTATTATTACTTTACACATAATTATCAATATTACAAATCCAACAATACATTGTTATAATTACTACATTACCCTTCGCGGTCATTTCCTTAGCCCATTACAGCTTTGCTACCACTAATCTCCCTTGTGCTGTTATTGGCAAATATATCACACATATATTTTTATATGCTATAGACCCAACAATACATTACATATTATTTTATCCATTTGCTCTTTAAATCATTTGAGGGGAAAATAGAGAAAATGCACTTAAGGTATTTTTTAAAAAATAACTTAATTACCATTATCAGTGCTCTTTGTGTGGATTTGAATTGCCATCTGGGATCACTTGCTTTTAGCCTAACAATATTCCTTTATTTCTTGCAAAGCAAGTCTGTCAGGAACAGTTCTCTTAGTTTTTGTTTATCTGGGAAAGTTTTTATCACCTTCATTTTTTGAAAGATAGTTTTGCTGGATATAGGATTCTTGATTTAAAGTTTCTATTCTAAGCATTTTTCTCTTAAATCGTTTTTATTATTTTTGAGAGTCATTTAAACGTTGATGCAATAGTAAATTGTTAAACTATATTTTTTGAGCATGTCAGACACCTTTTTACAAATGCTGAAACTAGCTTTCCCAGTTTATATTTTGCCTTTTGGTTTTGTTAATGGTTTTCTGGACATATTATGTATTTTAATTTTATATAATGATACTAGCAAGAATTTAGTTGTGTTTTCTTCCACTTATGCTTTATGTTTTCTTTTTCATTCTGTCATTACTTAAATTTTCAGCTATAGTTTCTTCTAGTTTTTTAGTTTTTACAGTTTAAATCAATACTTTGGGTTTATGGCTCTAATTTCATTTCTTCATATATTTATAAAATTGTTCCATTTACCTTTTAAGAATGCTTCCATCGTTCATTTGTAAAACCACTTTTGTCATTTGTAAAATGCTAATCATTATATCTAATGTATGTTGAGAACTTATTATAAGCTTCACAGTTGGCCAAGAGTTTTCTCTATTGTATCTATTGTAATAATTGGCTGCAGTAATTGGCAGCCATGAGGTAATTATCATTATCATCTCTTCTCAAGACCATCCCTGAGTTTAGAGAAATTAAGAGACTATCTCAAAGTCCTGCTGTTAGAACATGGTGGAAGCATGATTCTGAAATCAAGCTCCATGACCAAGTACATCCTCTGAATGACTGTGTATATTCATATAAAGATATACAGATATAGATATATAAAATAGATATAGATGGATATATATTTTTAGATTCCGTTTTGATACCTTGATCTGAGCTTTTATAATGGTACTAATAAAAGGCTTTTTAAAGTTTTATAATACTTTGTAATATCTGGTTGATTATTCTTGCAAAATTATGCCAAGATAAGGGTATAGGAACGTTTATTATCATAAACATGCATAGACATTGTACTTGGAAATACCCCAAGTTTCCATCTAAAGGGGAGCAATGCAGTAAATTACGATCCATCTTTATAATGGGATTCAGTACAGCCACTTTGTAAGATTTGTAAATTCTGATTTGGAAAGAATTATATTGGCATAAACTTTTTAGAAGAGATACCTAAAAACTCAATCAGTTCCACTTTTTTGTGTTAATATATAAGGACTTACCTACAGAAATGCATATAATATATCAAATTTATCAAAATAAGTAAATAAAGAACCACTAGCAGACTATTTAGTTGACAGAATTTTATTTAAATAGTTGTGATTGATGAAAATTTAGGTTGTTCTAGGGGTTTATCATTACAAATGTGCTGCAGAAGACATCTTTGTGCATATAAATTTACTTACATGTTCAAGAATATCCTTTCAAATCATACTATCCCCATCTCTGAGTTCTTTAAATTTATCTTTTTTACTAGAACATGAGCTCCACAGGGAGAAAGGTTTTATCTGTGTTGATCACTATGATAGATTATTGTTTGGCAAATATTAATTTCCTACTCCCTTGGGGTAACATATACTTGCCTATTAACGTTGACTTTGAACTTGGCTGTGTGACTTGCCTTAGTCCAGCAGTCCCCAACCTTTTTGGCACCAGGGAGCAGATATGAGAACCTAATGCTGGATGATCTGAGTTGGAGCCGAGGCGGTGATGCTAACACTGAGGACTGGCTGCAAATACAGATAAAGCCTTGCCCACTCACCTGCTGCTCACCTCCTGCTGTGCAGTCTGGTTCCTAACAGGCCACAGACAGGTTCCAGTTCATGGCCTGGGTGTTGGGGACCCCTGCCCTAGTCAGCAAAATGTGAGTGATCAAAACAGAAAACCTTAAATTTGCTTGTGCAGCTTGGTTTAGCTCTTGCATGACTATGATTACACAGGAAGAACATTTACTGGGTAGCTGCTTCCCCTTTAGTCCAAGCTCCAGAATGCAACACATGAATCATAAGTGAATCCAATCTGAAGTCTTGGATGAAGCACAGCCACCCCAACCAACCAGCAGACCCATGAGTGAGAGAAATAAATGCTTGCTATAATCCATCAAGTTTTGGGATATCTTCCCTACAGTATTACTGCAGGAATAACTGACTAATTCAGTACCAGATGTGAAAACAATTTTAATGAAAGCCTAAAATGTGTGGCATTGATTTTAGAATTAGGCAAATAAATTGTTATAGGAGAATGGAGAATGGTCACTGTGCTATGTAATGGTAAAACATCTGGTAAAACTGTTCCGTTTAGTAACTTGGCGGAATTAAGAATTTGTGACATTTAGCAAAGAAGTTTCAAGGCAGATCATTGGAAGTATGGGTTGACTGTTGATAGCTGATTTCAGTTAGATACTGCAAGGGGAAAATAATAAGCTCAATGAACTTAGAAAACAACTGACTTGTTTTAAAGAAAATTTGAGGGGAAATACAGACTCAGAAATTGTAGTCAGAAAGTAACTGTTTTCATCAGATTAAAGTTGTGGCTATTTAAAACATATGAACCCCCATGTATCCATCACCTAGGTGCAATATTAGTAATTCATGGCCAGTATTGTTTACCCATACTCTCAATCCTTTTTCTCTTGCTTGTTTTATTTTAAATCCCAGACATCATTCCTATGAATATTTCTCTCTATAAAAGCTAAGGACTTTCTCTGTCTCTTCTTTAAAACAGCCACATATCATTATTGTGCTTTAGAAAATTAACATTAATTCCTTAATTTTATCAAATATTTATAATTGTTTCATTAAAGTCTTTTTTTTTCTAGACGTTCGAATTAGGACTCAAAATCTACATATTATTATTGGTTATGTCTCTTAACTATCATTTAAACTCATTTAAATTGTAAGTTTAATAAATATTTAAAAATCTAAAAATAAATAAATAAATTATAAGTTCTCCATCTATATCTTTTATTATTGTAATATATTTGTTGAAGAACTTGTGTTACTTGTTTGTATGGTCTCCCAGTCAAGATTTTGATAATTGCATTTCCATGGTGTCATTTAAAATATTTCTCTGTCCCCTGTAAAATGGAATTTGGATACAGAGTCTTGGTCAGATTCAAGTTTAATTTTTTTTTTGGAAAGACTACATCATGGAGAAGAAAAAACATGGCATAGATGATAGAGGCTCTGTTCATCCCTCTTGCAACCAAATCAAAGTTGTGACAAAAACAAATAACAAACAACAAGGGAAGTCACCTGGGATCTAAAGAAACGGAAGCACTACAACTAGGGAGAGAAATAATTAATCACCCTGCAATGGTAGAAGGTGTGTGTGGCGAGGTGAAGATAAGAGGCTGTCTGGTCAGAGTGGCTGAGTGGGACAGAGGCTGCAGCAGTGGCAGCTGGCAGCTTTAGATGCATCTTAAAGGGGCTGTGTCCATGAGCAGACTTTCGCAGTGACAGACCTGCTTCCTCTGAGAACCAGCACTGTGTTGGCTGCTTTAGGGGCACCAGGGACTTACAGAAGGACACTGAGTTATTAGAGTGAAGGCTGGAAGTGAGGCTCACTATGTACAGAAGTGCGGGCAGTAGCCATTGTTTCTCTGTTGAACCCTTCCCCCTACCAGTGTGCAGACGCTGCAACGCCATAGCTAAGATGCCATTAAACTGTATAACAGAGCTCACTCTGCCCAGAGGATTCCCTAAAACTCTACCTCCCCCAACTCATGGTCCACACAAGCCACATCCAGGTGTACCCTCCTCAAACTCAGGTGCTCCTTGATGAATAGTGCCAAGACTCATACTGGTTTCTGGTGTGGTCTCTTGAGGCAATTATAAGCACAGGATCTGTGGATTGCTTGCTGAATCTTAACAGGTGGCCCTGGAAGGGCACAGGGTGAGGCTAAATTTAGCCTGTAGTTGAACCCCTCTTAAGACTATGCCACTGGACACCTACTTCACAAAGCTGCACTAATAAGACCGGGAAACTTAAGAGGTTTGCTTAGTACATTGAAATAGACAAGAAAGGCAGCCAACATGGGAAGACAAAGAAACAGAAACCATATAAGAAAACAGAGATCCAGGAATAATGGAGCCAAGCAATCTAATAGATGCAGAGTTCAAACACTGGTTATAAAGACGCTCAATGAACTTAGGGGAAATGTAGATGAATTCAGTGAGAACTTTAACAAAGAAATAAAAAACAAAAATGGAAATGGAAATTATAAAAGGAAACCATTCGGAAATGAAGAACACATTATCTGACATGAAAAGTATATTAAATGGAATAAACAGAGTGAATAAAGAAGAGGATTGACTGACCAATATAGAAGATGAGGAAGCCAAGGACATTCAATCAGAATGGCAAGATAAAAACCAAAATTACAATAATATTTTAAGGAGCCTATGGAACATTATTAAATGTAAAAATATCTGTGTCATAGGGGCACCAGAAGGAAAACAGATGTTGAAGAGCTATTTGAAGATGTAATGATGGAAAACTTCCCTAACCTGGTGAAGGAAATAGACATACAACCTCAGGAAGCTCAGAGAGTCCCACAAACCAGGAACCCAAAAAGGCCCACACCAAGACACATCATAATTAAAATGCCAAAGTTAAATACAGAGAGAATCTTAAAAGCAGCAAAAGAAGAGCAATTAGTTACCTACAAGAGAGTACCCATAAGACTTGCAGCTGATTTCTCAAAAGAAACTATACAGGACAGAAAGGCTTGGCTCGAAATATTTGATGCGATGAAAACCCAGGATCTACAACCAAAAATACTTTGTACAGCAAGGTGTCATTTAGAGTTCAAGGACAGATAAAGAGCTTCCCAGACAAAAATAAGCTAAGGGAATTTATCAACACCAAGCCAGTATTACAGGAAATGTTGGAGGGACTTCTTTAAGAAGAAAAACAAACATGTATCAAAAACAAGAATAAAGAATGGTAATAACTACATTCCTATCAACAAGTACCTCAAATGAAAAAGAATTAAGTGCTCCAACCGAAAGGCAGAGGGGCTGAATGGATAAGAAAACAAGACCCCCACATCTGCTGCCTACAAGAGACTCATATCAGATTAAATGACACACAGAGACTAAAAGGAAGAGGATGGAAAAAGATATTGCCTTGATAGACCTAGAGGGTACTGCACTGAATGAAGTGGGTTGGATAGAGAAAGACAAATATCACATGAATTCACATGGAGGGGTACTAGAATTAGTGGGGTGATTGTTTTGAGAGTTATGTGGATCTCTGATCACTATGCTATACTACTGAAACTATTATATTATTGTATGCCAACTATAATTTTTTTTTAAATTTCATTGAACTGTATAATGTAAATACAAGCAACTAATTGTCCATTATCTTTCAATAAAGCCAGGAAAACAAAAGACTACATCATGGATGCTGGCGTATTCTTTAATACGGTGGAACAATGTCTAGTTGTCTTTTTTTCCTGATGTCAACAGGCATCGATGCTAAGATCCATGAATTCATTATAGATTGCAAGATTATGACTAATTTTATAATTTTTTCTTCACTGACGAGAATATTTTTATAAAGAGAAACTTCCCCTTATCTGCTATTTGGTTTCCTGACAATTTGTATAAAAAACATAGTATAAATGCTAGATTCTTTCCTTCGTTTACAAGCATTCAAAAGAATGAGCTGGTTCAATAGCATCCTCCAATGATAATAAAGTAGTTTTTTTTTTTTTTAATTTCCATTTCCTACCTCCTCCCCTTTGGCAGCCATTAGCTTGTTCTCTATCCTATGGGTTTGTTTTTGTTTTGTTTAATTTATTTATTTGTGTTTTTTTTGTATTGTTTTTAGATTTCACATGAGTAAAGTCATATTGCTTTGTCTTTCTCTGTCTGACTTACTCCACTACTCCACTTAGCATAATACCCTCTAGGTACATCCATGTTGTCACAAACAACATCCTTTCTTATTGCTGAATAATATTCTATTGTATAAATATACACCACATGTTCTTTATCGCTTCATATATTGATGGACATCTAGGTTGTTTTTATATCTTGGCTATTACTAGTAATGCTGTAATGAACATAGGGGGGCATATATTTTTTTAATTAATTTTGAATTTTCTTTTCTTTGGATAAATACTCAGAAGTGGAATTGCTACATCGTATGTGGCAGTTCTATTTTTAATTTTTAAAATGTAACTTATTTATATTTAAATACTATTATAAGCTCAAAGATTTAAACATTTTTGACAGTTTTTCAATAATTGAAGATATTATCCTTATTGATTCTCAAATTTGTCATATCTCTCTGGCAGGAATCTATATAAGTTGCTTCTGAGTTCCTTTGACAGAATCTGGGTAGTTTTTTGATAGTATCTTTGCTCTCTGGAATGAGGTGTTCTGTCTAGACTCATCCTGTACATTTTTTTGCCCCAGACCTAGAATTGGCCATTTCTCTAAAGTTCCCTGTTAAAAGTGGAAAATGATGCTCATTGCTATTGAGTTAATCATTTTTCCCTGGCTCTTTCAGTGGATACTTAGGAAATTTTTCTTAAGATAAAAGTACACCATGAGTTCGCATTGATATTTTTAATTCAAATTTAGTACTACAGAGTTTTCTCCTAACCTATTAGATAAAGCATTCTTACCTTCTGTCTCCCATGCTGAGACAATCTCAATGCCACCAAGAATAAAAGAATGTGACATAATCATTTGTTTTCTTCCATAACCAACAGTTTCAGAACAATGCTGGGGGAAATCAAAATTTCTGTTACGGCTTCACTGCCCCTTCCCTCCCTGTGCTCCCTAAGCTCCTGCCAGACAAGGGTATCAGTGTACCTGCTCCAGGCTGGAGCAAGGGGCCAGGGCCACTCTGCCTTTCACTCAGTTTTTCCTCTCTACCCACTGTGGCTCCCAGGTCAGGGCATGTGTAGGAGACTCATTGCTTTGGTGTTGTCTAAACTCTAAAAGCTACAGTGAAAATGGAATGTTAACCATTGCCATTACCAGAAAGAACGAGTTATGTCTTTGTTCTTTTCTTAAGCTCCAAATCTGGCTTCATATATCTTATGTGTAATTTTATATCTGAATCTTGGCTAAACTCCTTAGGCTTAACCTATTAGCCTCAAAGTATTGGGCAGTTGCATTGCCTGTCCACCTCCTCATTACTCTTACTTGGAATAAACATGATGAGTACTCCCATCAACTCCACTCATACAATCACATACAACTATGCTAAAAATCAACAGAATATAAAGAAGAGGCCATTCCAGCATTAAGAGATATTCTTGTTAGTGAAGTAAACCAAATGTTCTTTCTTGCAAAGAACTTTACACCAAAAACTAAATTGTATGTAGACTAACATCGGACATTTATTATGTTTTTCACATAATAATTTTGACCATAATTATTGACTCTTAATAATACTGGTATTGAAATATTTTATAAAATGTAACTTGAACTTCTCTTAGATTTTCTTTAATATTATAAGTGTCCTCAAATATTTATTATTAATGGACAGAATAAATAAAATAATGTGTTACCGTAACAATTTGTTATGGCCATTTTAAATTTGAGATGCCCATTGAACATCCAAATTTAATTATCAAGAAGATATTGTATATATAGATTTAGACATTAGGAAAGAGGTTAGAGATAGAAATAAACATTTGGGAGACATCAGCATATAAACAGTATTTGGAAATAATTGATATCTTAACAGTACTAAGTCTTCCTATCCATGAACATGGAGTAGCTCTTCCTTTATTTAAATCTTTGATTTATTTCAGATGCAGTTTTCCTCATATAGATTTCATACATATTTTGCTAAACCTATACCTAAACTTTTTTGGGGGGAGTACTAATGGAAATTTGTGTTTTTAATTTCAAATTCCAATCACTCACTTCTGGTATATAGGAAAGCAATTGACTTTTGTAGATTGGTATTCTATGCTAATAGCTTGTTTATCAGTTCCAGGAGTTTTGTTGTTTTGTGTATTCTATGGGATCTTATACATAGACAATCATGTCATTTGCAAACAAAAAAATTTTATTTCTTCTTTCCCATTCTGTATATCTTTTATTTCCTTTACTTGTCCTATTGCATTAGCTAGAAATTACAGTATGTGTTGAATAGGAATGGTGAGAGGGGATATCTTGTTCCTTATTCTTGATCTTAGGGGGAAAGCATATAATTTCTGACCATTGTGATGTTGGCTATGTTTTTGTATGTTATCAAGTTGAATTAGTTCCCCTCTATTCTTAGTTTGCTGAGTATTTTTTATCATGAATAGGTGTTGGGTTTTGTCAAATGCTTTTTCTATATCTGATATGATTATATGATTTTTTTTCTGTTGATGTGATGGATTACATTAACTGATTTTTAAAAGTCGAACCAGTCTTGCATACCTAGAATAAATTTTATTTGGTCATGGTAATTTTTTTTATATATGCTGTTGGATTCAATTTGATAATATTTTGTTGAGGATTTTGGCATACATTTCCAAGAGAGATATAAGTCTGTAGTTTTATGTTCTTGTAATGGCTTTGTCTGATTTTGGTGTCAGGGTAATGCTGGCCTCATAGAATCAGTTAGGAAGTATTCCTTCTGTTTCTATTTTCTAGTAGAGATTGTAGAGAATTGGCATAATTTCTTCCTTAAATGTTTTGTAGAATTCACCAGTGAAACCATATGTGTCCAGTGCTTTCTGTTTTGGAAGGTCATTAATTAATCATAGTTTCTTTAATACTGATTTTTAATTACTTTAATTAATTCAGATTAGTTTTCCAACGTGTGAGTTTTCATTGATTGTGTCTCTATATAATTGGTTCACTTTATCTACGTTATTAAATTTATGGGATTAATAGAAGAAAACATAGGAACTAAACTCAAGGACCTTGGGCTTAAAGAGGATTTTATGAATTTGACCTCAAAGGCAAGGGAAGATCAAAAATAAATGAATGGAACTACATCAAACTAAAAAGCTTCTTCTGCTCAGCAAAAGAAACCACCAACAAGTTAAAGAGACAACCATCTGATTGGGAAAATATATTTGCTAGCAACACCTCCGATAAGAGCCCAATATCCAAAATATACAAAGAACTCATACGACTCAATAACAACAATAAAAAACGATCCAATCAAAAAATGAGCAGAGGACCTGAACAGACACTTCTCCCTAGAGGAAATACAAATGGATAAAAATACATGAAAAGATGCTCAACATTGCTAGCTATTAGAGAAATGCAAATCGAAACCACAATGAGGTACCATCTTACACCTGTTAGAATGGCTATAATCAACAGGATAAGTAATAACAAATGTTGGAGAGGATGTGGAGAAATAGGAACCCTCCTATACTGCTGGTGGGACTGCAAATTGGTATGGCCACTATGGAAAGCGGTATGGAGGTCCCTCCAAAAACTAAGAGTTGACCTACCATATGATCCAGCAATTCCTCTACTGGGTATTTACCCCAAAGACTTGAAAACTCATATTCAAAAAGATATTTGCACACTAATGTTCATAGAAGCATTATTCACAGTGGCCAGGACATGGAAGCAACTGAAGTGTCCTACAATAGATGACTAGCTAAAGAAGTTGTGGTACATATATACAATGGAATATTACTCAGGCATAAGAAGAAATGAAATATTGCCATTTGCATTAACATGGATGGACCCTGACATAATCAATACTAAGTGAAATAAGCCAAACAGAAAAGGATGAAAATCACATGATATCATGTATGTGGGCTATAAACCTAAAAGCAACAAATGAACAGGACAAACAAATGAAGAGTCATGGACATGAACAATGGACTAGTGGTTACCAGAAGGGAGTGGGGAGGGAGGAAGAAGAAAATAAAAAAATAAAGTGTTAAAAAAATTATATATAGTATGAAAAAAATAAACTGGCATTTAAAAAATTTATGGGCATAGAGTTATTCATAATATTCTATTATCCTTATAATGTCCTTAGGATTTATAGTGATGGCCCATTTTTCATTTCTGATAGTAGTAATTTGTGCCTTCTCTCTTTTGTTGGTTAGCCCAGCTAGAGGTTTATCAATTATATTGCTCCTTTTAGAGAATCAGCTTTTCGTTTTGATTTTCTCTATTGATTCCATTTTTAATTTCATTGATTGATTCCTATTTTAATTTTTATCTTGTTTACTTGGGATTTCCCCCTTCTTTTGTAAATCTTAAAGTAGAAACTTATACTATTGATTTTAGATCTTCTTTTCTAATAAATGCATCTAATGCTATAAATTGCCCTCTAAGCATTGCTTTCACTGCATCTCACAACTTTTGATAGTTGTACTTCCATTTTAATTTAGTTCAAAATATTTTAAAATTTCTTGAGACTTATTTGGTCCATGTTATTTAGAAGTGTGTTGTTAAATCTCCAAATATTTTGGGATTTTTCAGCTTTCTGTTATTAGTTTTTAATTTCATCGTGATGAGAGCATACTTTGATTTCTACTCGTAAATTCGCTAAAGTATGTTTCACGGCCCAGGTGTGGTCTGTCTTAATGATAGATATCTCATGTGAGCTTGAGAAGAATGTGTATTCCTCTGTTTGTTGGGTGAAGTGTTGGATTAGCTTTATATTCCACCGTATTTGTTCAACAATTTAGGTTGGTTCTAATTTTTCAGTATTATAATGTGATATTTTCCCTTGATACATAGAAAATTGTTGAGTCAAGGAATAATAATCTTTTAACATTCTTGTCACAGTGGATGGATGCCACTATCATTCCTCTTTTGCCATGCCAATCATTCACACACACACACACATACACAAAACCTGCTTATTTAACACACCTAAAATGACATCATGTTCTTTCAATTTATAATTCTTAGATTACTAGTAAGGTTGAACATTCTTTCATTTCTTTTAGCCACATCCCTTTGTTGTCCCCATCCTCCCCCATCTCATCCTTCTGTTGTTTAAATGCCACTTTCCCAGAGTCCTCTCTGGAAAATCCACCTGTAATACTCTCCTAGAATCTTTTACCATCCTAGCACTTGTCACACCGTGTAGCTACATACATATTTTTCACCTTTACTGAATTTCCACCCCCCCCCCCCAAAAAAAACCCCTTTTATTGGTGTGTTGTTCCCCTTTACAACCCAGGATCCCAGGTACATTCTTAGGCGATGCATGCTT
Organism: Rousettus aegyptiacus; assembly: GCF_014176215.1. Lineage (NCBI taxonomy): Eukaryota > Metazoa > Chordata > Mammalia > Chiroptera > Pteropodidae > Rousettus > Rousettus aegyptiacus. The sequence goes on along the minus strand of NW_023416311.1, from coordinate 14,354,935 downwards.
TCCATTTGTAGTTACTAATGGAATTGGATCTTTGGTCCTCCATATTTTCCAACTAGCCACTGGCCCTTGTTGCTCTACTGAAAAACCACTTATTGATATGCTTACTTTTTTTCATTAATTTGTTGTTGTATTCCTTATTGGACACTTAGACATTGTCTTAACAGCTTTCTGGTGCTCTTGCATTTGAGGGTGGGTGACCCTGGGTATCCTGGCCCTGTGCTCCTGGGCAGGGGTGAAGGGCACGTCCCTCCAGCCCCTCCTGGGTTTATGGGGACAGGCACGGGGAAGTCAGGCCTGTCCAGGGTCTACCCTCTTGGAACAGTAGGCACCCATGAATTTGACTACATGGGCCCTTCCCCACACAGAAGCCAGGGACATGGAGAACACTTCTCAGGTATGGGGAGATTTGGGTTGTGGGAACATCACCCACCTACATGACTTGGAGACCATCTCATACTGGGGCCACACTGGGGACCTCAGCTTCTTTGGTCACTGCCTGGCAGCCACTCAGCTTTTGTTTTGGAGGTGTGCAGGCTGGTACTCCGTGCAATAACTTGGTGGACCCTACCCAGACTTCTGGACAAATAAAAGAATTATGTTGGCAGCCAGTTTTGTCCCTGGTTTTACATAATATTGTAGGCTTGAAATGCAAAATTTATAAAGGACAGGTTTTTTTTTTGTGGTCTTTTAGTGTTGGTTTTTGTTTTTTTAATCAGAATTCAGAACTGCACTGTATCATAAAATGTTTTGTACCATAATGAAGCTTAGAGCTATATGTTTAAGAAATAACAAAAAAGAGAGCACCACGCAGAAAACTATTTTGTAGATGGTATAATTAACCACAAATTATAACAGAACTGAGAAATTATTGAAAATTAAGAACATTCAGTGAGGTCGCTAGTTTCACAAGTATATAATTAAAAATAATTTTTGTATGTAAGAACAATAACTAGAAAAATATAATGAAAAAATATATTTACAGTAACAAAATTGTGTAGAACTTATGTGAAAATTAGAAATATTTACTAAGTAATACTCCAATAAATGAACAGTCGTTTCTAGAAGGGAAACAAAATTTGTAAAGTTAATTTCCTCACATAATTTATAGGATTAATCTATTCCAATTAAATACCAATGTAAAAATTTGGGACACCCAAAAAGAGCAAAACTGCTCAAGAATCCTTAAAATCACATATCACAGGATTGGTCCTATGAAGGCACCGCTAGCCTTGCCTCTGGGCAGACAAGTCAGGGAAGCCTGGATATTGGGAGGCCAAAGAGAACAAATATTTGCTACAATGAAGATACTGGAATCCTATTTCTTGAAGGGCAATGTGAGCGAGCCACAGGAGACATGATTTCTAAAAAGACTCTGTGAGGTAGTGACCACTCACTGCCAAAGATCTGACAACTGCTTAGAGGGGAATTAAGCATATGGTTAAGTTACTGAGCAGCCACGGATCCAAGCCAGTATCTCCCTCCACCTTTTCAGGATTTTGGGGTTTCCTCCCTAGGAAGTTTTCTTCTTGGCTTAGCAGAGGGATAAGATTCTGAAGAGCTTTTCCAGTAGTAGGGACAGGTGGCTGGGCCTGAGCAATCTAAACTTCTTTTGTGGTATGGGAAAGGCAAGAGTGGGCTGTTGAGTAATTACTAGCTGGACAAGAAACAGTAAGAACAGCAGATATTTAAAAATTATGTTGTGAAAAGGATTTTTGTAAGTCACTTTTCACTGTAAATTGCAAATGTTACTGAAATTGATCATTAGTTTATACCACATACAAATGTCAGAGTAAGCCTTCGACATTCAATTGCTGTATATTTTCCTATATTCCAAAGTAAATAATCCCTCTCAACACTCAAGTTTTAATAGGGTGTTCTTAAAGGGTTATATGAACTGATAACAGCTGTTGGCTTAACAAATCAGTAGTTTGGTTCTTTTAGGGGAACACTAGTCCAGAAAACCTTTGCATTATTCCTCTTTTCTCATGTGTGAATTCATATGTGTGGTGGGGGAGCTGGGAATGGATATACTTTCAGTACACAAGAATCACTGTTCACCTTGCAGGTAAGCAGCCTCCAGACTCATATTAAAATCCTTTCTCTGGAAAGGGATATATAACCTATACATTGTTGTAAGTTCATAAAATAAAACTCCTTAGTCCAAAAAGCCTGGATGCTAACTAACTGAGGTATAGCCCTTGAGGATGTTTTCTTCCCTGTGAATTTTTTTACAATTTGAGGTTTCAGCCAAGATGGGTATTTATCCAATTTTGGCTACTATGAGGTTTTCACATATCTCTATCTTTTCAGACAGCCTGGGAATTCAGAATTCCTTATAAAACATTTCAGGTTGAGGCAGGACCATCAGATCTTTCCCGATCCCATTTCTGCTTTCGGGTTTTACATGCCAAGTGGGTTTTCTCGTGCCGGGTACAGTTTGACAACCGACCAAATCTTCTCCCACATTTTTTGCAGCCATATGGCCTCTCAGCCACATGACTCTGCAGATGAAGCACAAATTCTTTGTTCTCTGGGAAGGTTTTCCCACATTCTGGACACTTGAATATCTTCTTCCTTATATGGATTCCTTCATGGCGACTCCGATGAGAGTTTTGACGGAAATTTTTTCCACACTGAGAACATGAATAAGGTTTCTCTCCTGTATGGATTCGCTCATGTTTGTTAAGGTTTGTTTTATGATTGAAGCTTTTCCCACAGTGACTACAGTCATAGGGTTTTTCTCCAGTGTGGGTCCTCTGGTGGGAAATAAGGTAAGAACTTTCATGAAACTGTTTCCCACACAGTGGACAACTGTACCATCTTCTTGTTCTCCGATTTCGGGTAAGTGCGACAACATTGATATCCACATATTTTGAGAGTTCCTCTAGTGGAGTATCATTTTCAATGGTAACTAAAAGATTTCTCATTTTCTTTTCCTTTGGAATGGATGTATTCAGTCTTTTTTCTTTATGACAATCTGGAGGTTGCTTGGAGACTATGAAACAATCCATTTCATCACATTCTGAAGACTTTTCTCTATTATCTTCATCCTCAGGATTACTGTCATTGACTTTGAAACAAAGAGAGAATTTAATAATTTTTGAGAGATATGACACCAGGTAGGGAAAAAACAAGTCTGATTTCTCATGCAATAATAACCTTGCAAGTCACAGATCTGAGGACTGGCATATAATTGCCATCAACATTCCTTTCCTACTTTTACTGAGGGTAGAATACATGACTGATAAATCTCCCCATATCCCATGATGCAAGCACACAGTTTCTTTTCACTTAAAAAAAAAAATGAAATGAGTGGGACTATACTGAAAGACTTCGTATGTTTGTTTTCTGAAGAGGCACCAACTACTCATTCAACAAGATCACACTGACCTTATAGTCTATGTAGAACAGGAGTCCCCAGTACCTGGGACACAGACCAGTACTGGTCTGTAGCCTCTTAGGAGCCAGGCTGCACAGCAGGTGAACCATGAGTGAGTGAGTGAAGCTTCATCTGTATTTGCAGCCACTCCCCAGTGCTATATCACCACCTTTGTTCCAGCTCAGAACATCAGGCATTAGACTCTCATAGAAGCACCAGTCCCTGGTGCCAAAAAGGTTGGGGACCACTGAGTAGAGTACTGAGCTAAGTACCAGGAGATGAAGGACATAAATACTAAAGGGTACTACTCATAATCCCTAGGAGACTGGTAAGTGAATAGTAAGATGAGTTACTTCCAGGTTCTCATTACATTAAATATTATAGAATCATAGTATAAGACAATATTATAATATCCTATATAGTGAAAGACTAAGCAATTAAAATGATGAAAAATAGCGAAGGCACAGCATAGTCACACAACGGATTATTATTTGGGAATTAAAGTGATTATTATAACTGATAAAACTACGATAGAGGTCAATAGTGGTCTTTTGGGGGGAGGAAGGAAAGTACTAACTAGGAGGGGGCACAAAATTTCTGAAGTGCTAGGAACAGTCAATTTTGGGTGGTGTTTAGACAAATGCGTACATTTTGTGAAAATCTGAGCTGTACACTTATGATTTTTACTTTTCTGTATTTATATTATGTTTCCAAAAACTCTGTGTAAATAGCATTATAAAAACTAGGTAACAAGTCTTCCTCTATAATAGTTCAACTTAAAATCAGAAAAAAAAATATATCGGTCTTTCAAAATCTGATCAATTTCTATTCTGTTTTCTGGCCATTTTCTTATGACTTACTTTTACAGTTAACTCTAATATATTTGGAGTTTAAAATCACAGTTTGCCATGTTTATAAGTCTAATATTGGTAAAGCCAGCCAGAATATCCACTTCTACCTTTTTAAAAAACTTGACTGTATGTTACAGTATAAATTTGGTGGGCACTGATCTTTACATGGTTTTAGTTTTCCCATTTAAACTGGTGTCTAATATTTAACAATAAAACATTTCTACTTCTATTTTATAGCCATTCTGAATGAGAGCTTTCATTGTTTCACTTAAGAATGCTATAATAGTTACATATTTATTTTTATCTACCTACTTTAAAACTATTAAATATACTAATGTTTTAGTTGATCTCTTTAGATTTTCTAAGTACAGATCAGGGTTTGTACTAAGTACAAAAAGGGTTCCCTCACTTTTCAATATTTATTCTTTTGAACCCTTTTTGCTTCCAAAGGGCTAAATATGTTTTGAGGACATTTTATTGAAATTCATGTTTTTTTTTTTTATTTTCCTGAAAGTGTCAATGAATATTTTACATTCTTTTAATGTACTAATTTTTAAAATTAAAAAAGTGAAAAGGTATACAATGAGGAAGTCTCACTCCAGTCCCTATCCCATCCATTCTATAGATCCCCCAGACAGGTTTTATTAATTTCTTTTTAGTCTTTCATTGTTTCTTTAGGCAATATATTTTTTTCTCCTTCTTTCTTATATAAGATACATACTATATATTTTTCTGCTTCTTGTTTAATTTCAATCATTACATTCCAGTGCATAGAGATTATCACAGTATGATGTATGGACATACCATATTCAACCCTGCAGAAACACCTGGGTTGTTTTCAACCTTGTGTTTTTACAAACAATACACAGTGAATAACCTTTTCTGAACATTATTTTCAATGTGTATTGCTATTATCTGTAGGTCTGAGTCCCAGAAGCGGAACTGCTGGATCAAAGGACTAATGCATCTGTAATATGGGTACTTACAGATTCCCATACGTAGGGACTGTACTCTTCTGCATGCCCACTAGCAATATAGCTCCCAACAACCTTACCACCAATGTGTTATGTTTCTGATCTGTAAATCTCAGATAAAAAAAAAAAAGGTAATTTGGTAGGGGTTTCATTTGTATTCCTAATTATGAGTAGGGCTGGACATATTTTCATGTGTTTAAGGGTAATTTGTATTTCTAAGTGAATCTGTTGGACTTTCTCTTCCCTATTTCTAGGAACTTTTTCTATGATATGAATTATAACTACTTCCCCCAATTTATTGCATTTGTGTATATATTTGTTTTAATTTTTTTACTATAATGCCTTTAATTTATTGAGCTTTTCTTTTTGAGCTTTGATTAGAAAAGCCTTCCTACCCTATGGTTATAAAGAAATTCACCTATATTATTTAACTCTGCTTTTTTGGTATTAAAAAATTTAAAACTTCTGACTTATTCGTTTTTCTTGGTGTGCAAAGTAAAGTATGATTTACCAAATGGCTACTGAGTTGTGCTCTAACACCTTTTATCAAAAAGTTCCTTCTTACCTTGCTGAATGGAGATTCCAACTTTACCACAAACTAAATCCCCAGTGTATTTGAGGCTATTTCTGAACTTCTTATTCCATCCCATTGGTCTGTTTACTCACATGCCAATATCACACTATTTTCATGACACAGGCTTTGGACTTAGAGGATGCTTTAACACCTGATATAACTAGAACCCCTCCTGCCCCACTGCTCTTATTTTCAACTTTCCTGGTTGCTTGCATTTATTTTTCCATTTGAATTTCTTATCAGATTGTCTAGTTCCAGGGGGAAAAGTCCTATTGGCATTGTTATAGGAATTACATTGAATTCATGGACCAACTTGGGGAGAACATATCTTTTTATGTTAAATCCTCCTAGCCAAGAACACAGTACTTCTTTCCATTCATTCGAGTCTACTGTGTCCTTTAGAAATATTTTAAAGGTTTCGTCATAATTTTTGCACATTTCTTAAGTTTATTTCTAGGTGTTTAATCTTTTTTGTTCCTATTTTATATTGTGTTTACATATATGAAAGCTAATGATTTCCATGTACTGTAATAATTTCGCATCCTATTGCTATACCGAATGCTGTTATTTTTGTAATGAGTTTTCAGTCATTGTCTAGGGTTTTCCAGCTACATAATTATATCATATGTAAATAGATGTAGTTTTCTCTCATCCCTTCTTATACATCTAATTTCTTTCTCATTTAACTGCACTATAATACTGAAATACAATATTAAATACAGCAGTAGTGTTTGATAGTGGGCTTCATTGCTATATTCCTAATTTTAGTGGGAATGCCTCCCAGTACTTCCCATGATGATGATGCTGGCTGAAAAGATATTTAAGTACCCCATTAAGGAAATATCTAGTAAGTACTATTTTGTTAAGTGTTCATATGAAAAAGGGGATTGTATTTTGTCAAATACCTTTTCAATAACTATGAAAATAATCATAGGACTTTTCTCCTTTTTATTATAAGATGGATTATATTAATAGACTTTCTAGTATTAAATCATTTTTGCATTCCTGGAATAAACTTTATTTGGTCATGGCAGTTTTTTATCAAGCTGTGGTATCCTTGTTACACTAATTTCATAAAATGAATTTGGAATTTTTCTTTTTCTATGCTCTAGAATTTTTTATAATATTCGAATTGTCTAGTTTTTTAAAATTTACAAAAATTTTCTGTGAAACTGAGGCTTGTCGTTTTTCTTGAGTTGGGGGCTAGTTTTTGACAATTTCAATTTCCTTAGTGGAAACTGGTTTATCTGTTTTTAAATCTTTCTATTAGTTCCTCCATTTTTTAACTTGTTAATTTCTAATTTAACATTTATTAATACTTTGTTTCCCTTTATCTTGTTTTCCTAACTTTGAGCCAGAGGCTTACTTACATTTTTCTAAGTTAACATACATGTTTTTACACCCATGAATTTTCTTCTGAGTACCACTTTAGGTTATACCATAGATTCAGATAATAGTGTTTTCTATATAAATTATGTAATTTTAATCTGTATTTCCCCTTTGACCCAAGGTTACTTAATAGTTTTTAAAATTTCTAGGTGGAACTTTTTCTCCCCCAATTTCATTAATTTCTAGTTGTATTGTGATAGATCTTATTATGTTACTTTTACTCTTTGTAATTTATTGAGGTTTTTTGTTGCAGAATATGTAGTCAATATGTAACAATCTTGTAAAGGTATATTCTTTTACCACAGTACAGGGTAGATATAACCATAAGAACTAATTCACTGACAGTTTAAGTGTTCTACATTTCCAATTATTTTCATGTAGTTCACCTGACTACATGAGGACACACAGTCTGTTCTCTTCTCTCAAGGGCTCTTTGATTCCTGTCCCTACAAAGCTTATTCCCTTACACTTTTCCTTTTGCAAACTGACCAAATGTTATCATTTCAACTATCGGCTATATGTTGATGACTCCCAAATCCCTACATCCTTATACCCGACCTCCAATCCCCAATGTCCAAGTGCCCAGAAGATAATCTTATTTTATTTCCTGCTATGGAAAGAAAATCCATCTTCTTCTAAACTCTGCTCCTGGGTCCAAAACCTGCCTCGACCTCATCATACTTCTTTATAATTATAATGGGTTCACACTGTTTATCTTTTTATATGAATAACTCATCTTATAAAACAAACTGTAAACTCTTGGAGGGCAGGAATGGAACAATATGTATCTTTTTAATCAATTCCATATGTATCTTTTTAATCAATTCCATAACCCAAGTCTTCCTGAGGAAAAAAGTGGCATTTTGAGGGCTCCTGATTCTAGGGTAACATTGTACTTCTAGAGAAAAGCTGAAACATCTCTAAGCAGCTTATGGAGAAGTTCATATGTAACACTGAGGATACTTATTATCCATTACTGGGAAATGAGTACAAATGAAGAAGGCCCCATTCACTTACTATATAGGAAACTAATTGACGAAGTTATGAAAATTCAGCAAGGAAGGCAGTATAGCTCAGGACCAAGACTGCAAGCTCTGATGTTAGATTCCCAGAGTCCAAATCCCTGTTCCACTACTTATTGCTGTGTGACCTTTAGCAAATGTCTTAACTTTTCTCTGCTTCATTCCATCATCTGTAACATAATAACTCCTATACTTCACAGTACTAATAAATGCATGCAAAATACTAAAGTACAAAGACTAATGTCTAGCTCATAATGGCACACAAATGCTTAATAAGTACTAGATATTATTTTCATTAACATTGGAATAGATTTTCACTTATAGTAGTAGGCCTCAAAGTTTTGGACATCAAGAAAATAAAAAGACTTAAAAGAGTTTGCTACAAGTCCAATGAAAACACTAATTTAAAATATACCTGTTGGGAAAATAGCTCTGGATCTGGAAAACAGATACAGAAACAATATGCCTGCATTTTCTATCTGAATGTTTGATGGTAGTATACCAGCCGTAGCTCTTGCTTACCAAGATAAGTCTCTTTAGCCCTTGCTACCCCCAAGATACAGGGAAAATGGGCACCTGCAGATGGAGCAGGCTCTGCCGCATGGGAAAAATTAAACATATGTGTGAACATGCGTTTAGGTGGTGTGAATGGTGTCCTGAAAAAGTCTGAGATGAAGTAAAACATGCTTTCCCTGTAGCATTCAATCTGAACATAGAAGGGACTTGATTTCTTACCCAGTAACATCATCTCCCCAACACTCTCTTCTTCCTTCTCTGAGGTGGACTGTTGAGTAGGATTCAGGCTCACACATTCTTCTTGGGAGTGAAATACATTTAAATCCTCAAAGACCACCAGCTCCTGAAAGAGCAACAGGCACCCTTCTTCTTAGTAACAGAGGTTCCTTGACAGCCCTGGTGATAAGACTGAGACCCGAAGATTAGGGAAAGGACAATGAAAGAGATCTGTAAGTCCCACACAGATGCAGCCAGACAGGAAAACCAAGCTCAAAGGGAAACTAAAGGAAAAGCAGAAGAAAAACATCAAAGGAGGCAGTGAAGAACAAGTCTACTCTCTTTGCTGACTCCCAGGAATGTGTTTTTATACAGACTGGTTGAACAAGGAGGACAGCAAGAACAGAGAAGGTGATATACTCAAATGGTGAATAGGAAAACCAAACCCACCTCAGGCTCAGCTTTCAAGCACAGAGACACTGTCTCTTGTTTCTGCTGGATTCTTTCTCTGGTCAGAATCTTCACTAAGGGACGACGTTGCACTGGAGAAAGAGAAGCTGTAGTTAATGGAAAAGTCAGTGACTCTGCTATGGAGACTCTACCCACACCCTGAGGCCAGGCTGTCCTCACTGCTTTGGCAGGAAACTCATGGCCTTTTCTGCTCCTATAAGCCAAGTCAAGCTGTAAATCACAGGGTCTTGAACCTATATGGGGTCTCATTATGAAAAGAATGAATCCTCTAAGTACCTTTTAAAATTCCCATTACTAGTAATGGGGGAAGGTAAAGTTTAAGGTGCCCACAACAAGCACAGAATTTCCAAAATTCTACATAAACTGAAATCAATTCAAGAATCCTATCCATCTATTTATCCTAACCCCACAACCTGAATGTTTGTAGAAAACTGATACTACAGAAGATACACACTGTTTACACTCCCAGTAAACCACTCAAGCTCCAGCTTGAAAAAAGATACCACCTTGTCCCAATATGTTTACTTATTACAATCAACTCCTTTTCTCAATACTCACCATCCTAACTGGAATTCACTACTAGCACAGAAGCCTATTTTACTCAGTCCCCCCAATACCATCCCTTCTCTTCTAGTGAAACAGAAGACTGTTCTTACCTTTGTTCTGCAAGTTTGAGCTCACATCCTTCATGATAACCAAGGTCTCCTTAACTTTCTCACTGGGCTGGACCAGGCCAGGCTTGGGCAAGAAGGTGAGGAAGTGCTCCAGAACCAGCTGGTGGATGGTCTTGGGCCCACCAGTAGCATCTCGAAGTAGGTCTTGGCCCAGCTTGGAGTTTGGAGGAACTCTCAGTATAAAGGACTGTTTTGGCTTCGGGGGCATAGGAAACACTTTTGCAGCCATAGTATCTTGAAATCACACACCACACTTGTTTCTGCAGAGCTTCGAAAGCCAACTCTTACTAAAGGAAATCTGTCGGAAAGCTGGAGATGACAGAAATCATGGGTTACCCACAAGATTGGGCAGGGCATGCTTACAATCCAATATATGGCTTGAGTAGTGAGACCACATGAGAGCTAAGTTAGAAAGGAAGACAAGCTGGGGTAGGGAACTCTTAACTGAAACGCAACGTCCTTGAATGGGATACTTTTAACAAAGCCTGAAAGGAAGATCCTGAGAATAAAGCCAGAGGATGTTCGAACCTCAAGGGCTGAATGAAAGGAAGTAAAGGCAAGCGGAAGAAGACCAAGGGCCATCCTCCAAGGAAATACAAACCGCAAACTCAACTGGGAAGAGCTGTTCAATTTCAAACTCATGCCGATAGAAAGAGCAATGGGCTCGAAGCTAGAAAATCGGGGGCCCGATATCGAGGGCATATGCTTACAAGTCAGTTAGCTTGGCCACAGAATCTGACCGAAGGTTCCTCGTATGCCATTCGGGGGAAGGGAGCAGTTGATGTCTCAAGTACCAAACGCAAGCCCCCATGAGGTGTCCACATGTGGCCTGTTGACTCCTTAACGTTGAGAAAGCACTGCTGAAGGCAACAGGAGACATCCCAATACGGGCCACCGGGCCTGGCACACAGTAGAAACTCTCCCATCGGTCAAGGGCCACCTTACCGCAAAACCCAGCAGGGGCATTGCCTGGGGCGCGCTCCCGGCTCCCCATCACGCCAGGCTCCTCTATCAAAGGACCACGCTCCGACCCCCAGAGGGGCCCCAGAGGCCATCTCAGCCGGGTTCCCGCCCTCCCGGAACACCTTACCTGTTGGAGGCTCTGCTGCACCTGGACGCTCAATGAGGGCGGCCCAGAGATTTAAGCTCAGGAACACACCAGGAAACTAGGAGCAAGAAGCCGAACTCTCCCCTCGCCCTTCCGAATGTCCTCACAGGTCGCGGACGACTATTGGTGTGGGCCACCGTCAGTTGGGGAGCACAGCCGGGACGCAGTGCTTTCTGGGAGGCCAGGCACCTCAGCAGCTGTGACGTAACGCCCGGTTCCTGGTTTCCGGTGCGATAGCCTGGTCTCCCCGCTCGGAGCCAGCAATCTGCCCTTGAAAAGGCGAAGCCGTAGGCCAGCCGACGGAGCTTTCAGCACCAGGAGGAAGGCCAGGCTGGAGGCAGTCATTTTCTCTGTGCCTCTACTGAGAAGACGGAAAACAAAAGGCTAGCTCCATCCTTCCATGACAGGCTGGTAACACTCCAGGTACGCGCTACATCTAGAGGCTCCTGGGAAACGTAGTTCGGCTCGAAACATCCAATGGGACGCCGCCCAGCGCGGCGGCTGGGGCGGGGCAGGTCAGAGCTCGACCGGAAGCCGGTTGCCTCTGGGACCGGAAGGTCTGCCCTAGAACGCCAAAGCTGCTGCTGCAGCGTTTGCGTGGGGTGAAAGGATTGCGGAGGCGGCGAGTGCGTAACGAGGCAAGGCATCTGCAAGGTGCGGGGTCTTGTTATATCTGTCTCTTCTCTCAGGGACGTCCCGTAGGTCTGAGCCGGCCAACCCTCCTCTCTGCCGCTTACCAACTTCACTGCGATTTGGTTATCTAAGAAATCCTAGTCGTTCTCGGACTATGTCCTGTTCCGTCCTCAACTTCAGCTTCTCAGGGATGCCTCACAGCATCTTTTCTGTCTGCATTGTTCCCATACGCAGTTCCCATACACTGGTCAGGGTTGGTATAACCCAATGGATTGCCGTTTTCTTCTGTGTAACACCAGCTTCCAGAAGCATTACAAAAGTAGTAATGTAAGATGAATGCCTTTTCTTAATACTATAGGTGACTCACTTGGCCATGGTTTAAAATAAGTTATAAAGAGACTAATGTGAAAACTGTGTGGCACCAGAAATTAAAAAAAAAAAACAAATCTGCCTTATCAGACATCAGAATTACTAAAAGACCTTTAATCGAAGCAGTGTGTTCAGAACTCGAAGACAATAAATACAACAGAAAATACTAGGTGCCAAACTGATCTGAATATATGGGGACCTATATGAAAGGGAAGCATTTCAACTTAGTGTAAAATAGGTGGTGCTAGTAGAAACTGTCTATTCTGGGAAAAAACTAAGACTCCTCTACATTTAAAAAAGTGGAATTTAATAACCAATGAAAGAACACTTATGAGAACATTAAGTTTAATATTCAAGCAAAACAGGAAACATTCCCTAAAGTATAAACCTGTGTGACTATTTTTTAAAAAATTTTAAAAACTATTAATAATTATTCAAATATTTTCCTTTCATCATTGTAAACAAAGAGAAGTGTTTAATTCATTTTGTAAAAGTAAAGCAGCGGATAGTGTGGATCCTATTTTAAAATTTGTTTAAAAGTTCAGCACTAAAGATAATATGATTTATTTTGTGGTAAAAGTATGCATTCAAGTTTAGAATAAATTATATGATTAAAAGCAATACAAAAAACAGTATTAATAAAGTCAAACAAGACATAAACTGGAAAAAAATTGTCAAAAGCCAGATAAAGAATTAGATATTTCCAAATACAAAGAACTCCTACCAACTAACAGAAGACAAAGGCAAAGACTATGAAGTCAGTCCACAAAGTAGAGAAATTAACTGGTCATTAACATTTGAAAAGCTGCTTAGCCATTTTTAAAATAGTTTGGCAGTCACTCAGAATGTTAACATAGAATTACCATGTGATCCAGCAATTCCATTCCTAGGATAAACCCAAGAGAAATGAAAACTGTCCACATGAAAACTTGTACATGAATAGCAACATTATTTATAGTGGTCGAAACATAGAAACAACCCGGATGTCTATCAACTGATGATTGATGAATGGATAAACAAGATGTAGTATATCCATATAATGGATTGTTACTCAGCAATAAAAAAGGAATGAAGTACAAACACATGGTACAACATGGATTTACCAAACGGAAAGTGACTGCTAATGGGTGCAGGGCTTGTTTTTGGGGTGATGAAAATATTCTGGAATTAGTGATGTTTGTACACATTGTGAATCATATTAAAAGCCACTTAATTATACACTTTAATTTTTAAGTTATAGTTGCCATTCAATAATAGTTTCAAGTTTACAGTATAGTGGTTAGATATTTATATAACTTAGGAACTAATTCCCCTAATAAGTCTGGCACTCACACGGCACCATACATATTTATTATATTATTGACTATAATATAATAAATATTATATTATTGACTATACTGTACTTTACACCTCCCTGACTGTTTTGTGCCTGCCAAATTATACCTCTTAATCCCTTTATCATTTTTGCCCAGCTTCCCAACCCCCTCCCATTCTGGCACCCATCAGTCTCTGTACCTACAAGTTTGTTTCTGTCTCTATTGTTTGTTTATTATTATTTTTTTGATTCCACACGTAAGTGAAATCATATAGTATTTGTCTTTATGACATCTGTATGACATTTTAGCATAATACCCTCCAAAAGTCCATCCATTGGGATAATCCTAGGGATTGCCTTATTCCTCTTGTTTTAAAGTCTATTTGCCTTAATATAAATATTGCTACCCCAGTTTTTTGTCATGTCCATTTGCATGAAATAGCTTTTTCCTTCTCATTGATAGCCTTGCTGGGTAGAATGATTTTGGTTGTCATTACTCTGACAATTTAATGCCAGTCCTTCTGGCCAACAAAGTTTCCATTGGGAAATTAGCTGACACTCTCATGGGAGTTCCCTTTTAGGTAACTAACTGCTTTTCTCTTACTGCTTTTTAAGATTCTCTCTTTGTCTTTAACTTTTGGCATTTTAATTGTAATGTGTCTTGGCGTGGGCCTCTCGGTTCATCTTTTTTTGGGACTCTGCACTTCCTGGACTTGTGTGTCTATTTCCTTTTTCTGGTTAGGGAAGTTTTCAGTCATTATTTCTTCAAACAGATTTTCAGTCTTTTGCTCTTTTTCTTCTCTTTATGATGTAAATGTTTTTACACTTGTTGACCTAGAAGTCCCTTAAACTATCTTCATTTTTTAAAATTCTTTTTTCTTTTTCCTATTTCTATCAGGCTTTCTGCTACCTTGTCTTCCAAACCGCTGCTTTCATTCTCTGCTTCATCTAATTGGTTGTTGATTCCTTCTAATGTATTCTTCATTTTAGTTATTGTATTCATTTCTGACTGGTTCTTTTTTATGGTTTCTATCTCTTTGTGTAAGTTCTCACTGAGTTTAAGTATTCTTCCCTTAAGTTCATTGAGTATCCTTGCGATCAGTGTTTTGAACTCTGTCTCTGGTAGTTTGGTTGCCTCTTTTTTTTTCTGGAGTTTTGCTTTTTTTCCTATCATATGGGACATGTTTCTTTGTTCCTTCACTTTGGCTGCCTCCCTTTGTGTATTTCTATGTATTAGGTAGATTTGCTGCATTTTTCAGTCTTGGCAGGGTTGCCCTGTGTAGTAGATGTCCTGTGGGGCCTAGTGGTGCAGACTCCCTGTTCACCTGGGCTGGGTGCTCCAGGGGTGTATTTTGTGTGGGGTGTGTGTACCCTTCTTTTGTAGTTGAGCCTTACTTGCCATTGGCATGTAAGTGGGTGGGATTGACCTGGCCATGAGGACTGGCTATGACTATAGTGGATGAGCTGTAGTGTAGGGGTGACCCTACAAAGTGGGTTTTGCTGTAGCAGGGCTCTGGTGCTTGCTGAATCCACCCTTTGGTATGTTATTTGTGGAGCTAATTGGGTGGTGCTCTGGTATGGCCTGAAGCTGGCTACTGGGTGCATTGGTTCTGGATCGTCTTGGGAGGTGCTTTGTTGCAGGCCCAGATCAGCTACTGCCTATGTTCAGCCCAGGGCCACCTGGTAGGAGCTACAAAGTGATCTGTGGTTAGTAACTGCCTGTGCTGGACTTGGAGGGGCCTGGGAGAAGCTGCAAACCGAGGCCCACTGCCACTAGTGTGGGGGGATGCTTAGCAAGAGGTGCGGGGCATGCCAAGTCCAGCTACTGCTTATTTGGGGTTTATGGACCTTTGAAAGATTTTAGGAAAGTCTGAAGTACAGGACAACTATTGAAAGAATTTTAGACTGATATGCAGGTTGGGTAGGTTCTTAGAGGATCACCAGGGTGGAGCAAACTTGATGGAGACTCAAATTTGGCACTTGCCTGCACCTGTAGGCTATGTGTGGCGAGGTCTCAGCAAGGGAACAATAGCCCCTGCCTGCTGGCTGTGTGGGGAGAGGGCTCAACAAAGGAAAAATGGTACCTGCCAGCAGTTTAGTCCTGGAGAACGCTGTTCCTCCTTGCCCTGAAGCCAGACAATTCAGCTCCTCCCTGTATGTTCCTGGTTCTTTCTGAGCTCCCGCCCCAGTGCTGGAGCTCTGAGTGAGTGAATCTGTCAGTAAGTCCCTGCACAGGCCCTTTAAGAGGAGTACCTGGGACTTCAGGAGCCTTCTGTCTCAGCCGGACTGAATCCCCACTGAGTTTTACAGCTAGATGTGAGAAATCTGCTTCATGGTGCTGGTGGCCTGGGCTGGAGAGCTTGCGGTGGGGCTGGGACCTTTTGCTCCTCAGTGGGACCTCCAAGCCCAGATATCCCTCCAGATTCTTAACTGCCACACTGATTGTGGGACCAGCCACTTTGTGTCCCTGCCTCTTCAACCAGACTTGCCATGGCTTCTTTATATATCCTTAGAATAGGAGTCTGTTCAGTTAGTCTTTAGTTAGTTCTCAAGAGTGATTGTTTTATAATTTATAGTTTAGTTGTTATTTTGATGTGGTCATGGGAGGGGGTGAGCACAGTATTTACCTACTCTGCCATCTTGACAGGAAGTCCTATACACTTTGAAAGGGTGAATTTCATGTGTGTGAATTGTATCGCAATAAAATAACCACCAGATAGGGAAAATTTTATTTTCAAGATACAAATGTTTAGTATCTAAAATATTTATGAAGAAAGTACTAGAAACATCCAAGTTCAACACCTAGATTCTACATAGTAAATTACTCACAGGAGCTGTAGCATTTCTATAGAATGAAGCAAAAAGTAGAAAGTCACATGGAAAAATTCACAGCCTCACTAAATGGTAATACAATAAAACACAAGTAAAACCTCATTATCTCTCTGTTAAATTAGCAAAAAAAAAATTTTAATGTCAAACATTGCTTTGGACATAAAACATTTTTAAATCATTCTGGAGGATTGTATGGCCAGCTACAGCAAGTGTTATCAAATAATTCACATTCCGGAACCATTTTAGGAATAACAGGAGAAAAAATACATGTATGGGGAGGTGGTTAAAAATATACATGAAGCTGTTCATGAAAAGTTTATAGCAAAGGAGAATGGGGAGTAACAAATGACCAACCATAGGGAACAGCTAAGCATGTATGCTGTGTCAGTATGTGGATTATGCATATAGAACAAAGCTCCATGAAGACAGCAAAGCTTTTGTTTCATGCTCTGGTCACAACCATGGAGAATCTGAGTCCAACCTAGGCTCTAGTGTGAAAATGTAGAAAGAGGAGTTGAGGTAAGAGGAGTTTGGATTTTAATGTCCATTTGATTCTTTTTGTCTTATATCCCTTCTCTTTACATTAGATCTCTTTAAATGGAGGATGACAGAGGGAACATTTGTGAACCAGAGCACCTAATTTTCTACAGGACCATGCATTTTGAGATACAGATCAGGATAGAATTTGACACTTAGAATATGTGTGAAATGTTTTTCCACCAGCCCCATCTCTTTCAAGGTGTTGAGTAGGGAAATGGGATCTCATAGCAAACAAGTGACAACAAATGGATTTATGATCAAACTTTCTAAGCAATTTATTTATGAAGTTCAGAACCATTAAGAACCAGTTTATTAATCGAGATACAAAAATAGTTTATAACAATCCAGTCTGCTTGTTTCTCTTTCTAAACTTCCAAAGTCCTCAAGACAGGGGAGGCTAGAATCAGGGGACACATCCTTGCTGTGAGGTCCTAAAGGAAAATGAGGGTGGGATCTTGGCCTGAGGAGCATCTTAGGGTACTAATTCATATACAAGAATTTATTTAGCAATAGTCATATACTTCCTACTCTGAAAAACATGGCATGTCATCAGTACATATATTCTCTTCACTCTTGGTTTACCGTTATTTTTGTACCTAATTTTGTACTTCTGCAGTAGCAGAATTCCATAGCTCCTGGGGACACAGGGACTGTTCTCTTATTCATTATATTCCCCGTAACACCCAGAACCCAGTATGTGTTCAGTAATGACTGTAGAATGTATGAATTCAAAATACAAGGCTGGGAGTTGGAAGAGAGATGCAAAGCATTGGGCATTCAGTGAGGCCCCTGGCAACCTACTGGACAGATGGTAAGAGGTTCCGTGTTCTTCCCTCCATTATGTGTCCCAGGGCTGAAAATAGGTTGAAGGGGCCCAGAGAAAGAGAAGCTGGTGAATGTGTAGATGTGGGATTTGGCTGTTACATTGTAAAAGGAAATTTCTCCAGCCTGGTAGTCCAGGAAGATGCCCACACACCTGGGGGGCTCCCTCATCTGCAGGCGCGTTGGGGGAAAGGTGGATGCCTGGTACTCATTTCGCTTCATCATCATCATCACCCAGTAGCCATTCTCTGGCGACAAAGTGATGCTCCCCTTTCTGTTTACGGATGTTTTACAGATGCCCAGGATCCATCCTGTCTTGTCTCCCACATCCACTTCCCAGTAATGGCAGCCAGAGAAGAAGCTCGGAGAGCCCAGGGTGATGATACAGCTATCAAATCTTTCCGGACTGTCAGGCAGATAGTTCCACTTGTTTCCAAGTCTCACACTCTTCAGGTCATCAGAGAAGATGAGATTGGGGTGGGCAGTTTCTACATCCAGAATCACATTAACTTGCAGAGAGAATTAGAATACATATTTAGGGTCCATGGGTACCAACCCCACAGGTTCTCCCCACCCCCAGGAAACATGGACAGGGCTGTTCTTCTGGAACACAGGGGACAGCATAGGGACCCATCAGGCCAAGGCCACTTGCCTTGATCTGGGCACTTACCAGCATGCGCCTGAGCACCAATCAGTTTGGGAACTGCAGAGAAAAAGGAGATGGGAAAAAATCCTGAGCATTCCTGTTTGGCAGGCTAAATCTACCCTGGTCCCCACAGCAAGGAAAGACAAGGGACCCCCATGCTCAGGACCCTGATTCTTCTGCTTGTATATAACCCCATTCATCCCAGGGACTTAGGCCTGCATTAGAGACTCTGTGGTCATGGTCTGATATATTGAGCTAGCCAAGTGAGTCTGGCACAGAGCTTGTGAGGGCCAGTCATGACCTTTCTCTTACCTTTGTTACGGGTGTTTTTCTCTCTTCTAAACAATGCCCAGAAATCAGTAGTACAAGGGGATATCACAATAATGCCTACTCAGCACATGTAACTACCATCATACTTACCACTGAAAGTTTCCATTTCTGAACGCAGGTTTTCTAAAAGGGGAAGGAGAACTAGGGTTAAGTCACCAGCTAGGAAGATATCAGGAAGAGGCTAAAAACAGAGTCAGAATGCCATGAGAGGTGGTGAAGGAATGCCTGGGGGCTCTGAGCTACATGGATTCAGGGCGGAAGTTAGCAGGTGCCTCCCATCTTCCTCCAAGCCCACCTACCTGAGAAATGCTTCATACTCTTCTCCACAAACTCTGATTTCTGGTAGAGCAGGTGTACATTTTCTTTCACCTCTGGAAGGGTGGCCCATGGCTTAGGGGTAGTCACCATCTTGGCCCTAGAGACAGAAGACTGTTGTCCAGAGAGGGCTGGAGCATGGAAGCGGACCAAGCTTCCATGAGCTGGAGGGGAGGTACAGCCTACATAGGGCATACCCAGCCCAGCCTTGGCTTCGCAAAGAAAGTCCTCCCTGGACTTCAAGCTCTAAACACTGGTCCTCAACTTTGGCTATGGGTTTGCATCACCTGGGGCATTTTGAAAAAACACTGATATTAAAGCAACAATGAGTTTTAATAATGACCTTAAAATGATGCTGATATTGAAATGCTCAGCCCAGAATTATCTATGTCAAATTAATTACACTTCCCTATTTTCTTTCTATTGAAGTAAAAATGATAATAGATGAAAAAAAAAAACCCACAATGAGATACCACTTCACACCCACCCATTAGGGTGGCTATTTTTAAGGAAAATGTGTAGAGATTGAAACTCTTGTGTATTGCTGGTGGAAATGTAAAATGATACAGACCCTGTGGAAAATAGTATGGTGGTTTCTCAAAAAAAAAGAAACATAATTACCATATGATGGAGCAATTCCATTTCTGAATATATACCCCCCAAAATTAAAGCAGAGACTAAAACAGATGTATCTACACCAATATTCATAGCAACATTCATCATTCAAAATAGCCAAAAGGTGGAAGCAATTCAAGTGTCTACTGATGGGTGCAATGGATAAACAAAATTTGATATATACATACAATGGAATATTATTCAGCTTTAAAAAAGAATGAAATTCGGACACATGCTACAACGTGGATGAAGCTTGAGGACATTATGCTAAGTGAAACAAGCCAGATGAAAGCACAAATATTTTGATTCCACTTATTAGAGTATAAGTAGTTAAGAGTAGTCACATTCACAAGACAGAAAGTAGAGTGATAGTTGCCAGGGGCTGGGGAAGGGCGAAATGAAGAATTGTTTAATGGTATGAAATTTGCATTTGGGAAGATGAAAAAGTTCTGGAGATGGATGGTGGTGATTATTGCACGATAAGGTGAATGTACTTAATGCCACTGAATGTACACTTAAACATGCTTAAAATGGTGAATTTAATGTTATGTATATTTTACCACCACACCAAAAAAAAAAAAAAAGCCTTTAAAAATTATTTCCTGGGTTGCTCTCCTGAAGATTCAGATTTAATTTATTTGCCAGGTCCTGGAGGTCAGGATTCTGTAAAGCTCCTGGGGTGATTATATCCAGCCTCCTACCTCTGCTCCCTCCCTCTGCCTTGCTAGGCTTAGCAGACCTACTCCTGGAAAGTGCTTCCCTTCCTGAGGCCACAGCACTTCTGCAGAAAAAGTTTTTATGAGGTGAATTGCATGAGACTCATTCTATCAGGGAGGTTTCTTACGAAGCCACCATGAGCACAGCAGGCTGTGTTCATTCTTTCCAATCTTCAGCCCCATGCTATCCCTCCTGATGGCACTGCCGTTTTCCCTACACAGATCCAGAAAGTCCTTAGGTAAGCTGTAGGAGATGGAAGGAGCCCAGGGAGGAGTGTCACACCCAGGGTTTGGGAGCATCTTCCTTCTATAATTGCCTCCCTAATGCCTCCTAAAGGACATCCAAGGGAATAGCAGGGGACCTCTCAGTACCTGTACAGGGTGACTCCGATGTCCTAGGAGAGAAAAGAGAAAAGCTCTCCATTACCAGTCTCCTATGGGCTGCACTGACCACTGGCCTCTCTTCTTGGGCTCTCAGCTGCAGGGTGTTAACACAACTGGGACACCTCTCCCCAATTCTAATTCTAATTATTTGAGGTGGCAGCCCAGCTGGGCCCTGCAACAGAACTGCACCCAAGCTCTGCTGCTTTCTTCTGGGAGATTCCAGGAGATACCCTGGATTCTGGGCTACCTGAGGCTCCTCGGAGCTCATCAAAGGGGTCTGGGCACAAGAGGCATTGCAAGCCACCAAGACCAATTTCCACCCATGGCCAAAGGGCCTCACCCGGTGGCTTGGGCAGAGCTGAAGGTTGTGGGAGCCCATGTCATTCTGCTGGGCACAGCAGCCAGGCAAGGCCCGGTCCAGCCACACTCACCTGCATAAGCTCCCATTCTGACTGGCACTGCTTGGCCTCCAGCTCCTCAATCGGCTCATTCAGAAGGGCGATGTCCCTGGACACTTGGTTGTCATATGTCTCCCAGACTTGGCCAATGGTCTGGCCCAGATCCTCCAGCCAGGCCACAAAGAGCTGCTCTTGCTGCTTCAGAAACTGATACAACTGCTCCAACTGGTACCGGACTTTCTGCTTCTGGGTCTCAATTAGTTTCTGGGAACAAGATAGGGAGGTATAGGGGTATCTGTGGTAAAGTGGATGTGTATGTCCAGGAATCCTCAGAATCCTACCCCCTGGAGGTGGACAATTCAGTCTCTTGGAGGCCTGAATTCCAGAGCAGGAGGCAAAATGGGCCAGAATCATCCTCAACAGCTTAGGGTAGAAGGGATCGACTCTTGAAAAATGCCCTAAAACTTTGTGTTATGAATTAGATTTTATTCACTCCAACATTCATATGTTAAAGTCTTAGCTCCCCAGAACCTGAGAATGTGATCTTATTTGGAAACAGGGTCTTTTCAGATGTCATTAGTTAAGATGAGCTCATATTGGGGTGGGGCAGGCCACTGGAGTGAGGACAGTGGGGTACAGACACACAGAGAGAACACCATGTGAAGAGACACAGGGGAAAGATGGACATCTACAAGGAGAGGAGCCTGGAACATGTTCTTCCCTCACGGTCCTCAGAAAGAACCAACCCTGCAAAAACCTTGAAATCAGACTTCTAGCCTCCAGAACTGTGAGAAAATAAATTTCTGTGGTTTAAGCTGCTTAGCTGGTGGTACTGTGATATGGCAGCCACAGGACACTAAGATACCTAGTATTACCTTCTTCCTTCCTTGAAAACCACCGTGAGGATGACATACCTGGAGTCATAAATGGACAAGATTATCACCACCAAAGTCTCCAGGAGGGAAACTTCATTCCGCTCCCTGTCTGCATCCTCCGCAAAGTGTTGGCATGCAGAAGGTTCTCAGTATGGCTCTGAATGACAGTGGTCAGTTTATTTATTTGAATATAAGTGAACTCGACTTACACTACCAATGCACACTGGTCAACTATTAGCTCTTCTATATCTCTGTTTCTCATTATCACTAGGAAGCTTCTTAATCAAGGGCACCTCTTCCTTCCTCCAAGGAGTGAGAGGGCCCTTCAGATCCGCTAAGACTGAACTTGAGAAATCTCATCAATTTTGGCTCAAAAGGACAGCATTAACTTTAGTTATTTTGAACCAGAAACATCTCACCTTTTGTTGTTGATGATGATAACTGACTTTTTTTTTAAGGACAGGTCAGTTGTCTGGTTCAGTGGCCTATATTCTAAAATTGTGTGATGATTTTGCTCATAATTGAATTCAGGCTAAGCATTTGGGCAAGAATACCATATATTTAATGCTGTGGTCTTTCTAGCACATCCCATGAGGAGGCAAAGAATGTCCAGTTTGTCCATCATCATTATTACGATACTAGGATTGGTCACATAGTTAAGGAGGGGTCTATTAGATCTCTCCATTGTAAATATACATTATTTCTTTTATAATTATTAAGTAATTCATGGAGTGGTACTTTGAGAGTGTGTAAATATCCTGTACTCTACTGATCTTCTAAAAATGTTAGCATTTGTTGATGATTCACATCAGTGTCAGTTGTTATACTGGTGTTTGTATAATGGAAATTTCTAATTCAATTATTCTTCTATACTTGTTTCAGTTAGCATTCTGCTGTAAAGAGAGCTTTTCCTTCCCTTTTCCTATAATTAAATTTTTTTTTTGGTTACTGAAAGGAGAAGTAGTTCTGAAAACAGCATCTTGTTTCTACAGGGACCTGTGTTGCTATGAGTTTCTTAGGGAAGGCAGGACCCTCTTGTCTCCCTAGGTTTCCCTGAGCAGCCCAGGCTCCTGACTCATCCCCCTCAGGGACATCTCTGACCTCTGATCCATCCACAAGTTCTAAGCCACCTGGGATTATAAGAAAGAGTTTTCATTTTACTACAATTTGGAGTTACCCAAAAGTCAGATGCCTAGGCCAATGTCACCTCCTCTCATTCTGTCCCTTTTTATTTTCACTGTTTCCCACTGTGGTGAGATGGGTTCCAATAGGAATTTGGAACCCAGGGAGGGACTCGGGATCCAACCAACAGAAATGTATCAGACAAATCAAGGCTCTGTCGGGTGGGTGCCTTAACTTGCAGGGAAAATGGAAGTAACTCATGAATCCAAAGAGACTGGACACCAGCTTGACAGAAGAAGGCCAGTAATCTGTACTTACTGAAATCTGTGGCATTGCAAAACCACAGTTTTAAAGAAAATGTCTACTTTAGCCATTTGAATTTTAAAAATCAATATGGTTTTTGTAAAAAAATAAAATAGACAACAACAACAATGATAAAAACAATACAGAGGAGTATTTAACGTTGAATCCCATCCATCAGTGACAGACACTGGCATTAGTTCCTCTAAACCATTTTGTGGTATGAGAAAAAACAACAGTATCCTTGGAGATGTGGTTAGGCCTCCTCTGCAGGGACAGGCTTATCCTTTACCTCCCCCACTTCCAAGAGCAGGCGATTCTAAATATGTGATCAGCTCTGCTTCCTTATCAACCTCAGGGACCCTTGTTCACTCTATGTCCCCTCCTTCCTTCTGCAGTGGTGAGCCCAGGCAAGGTTCAGCCATAGAATGCCCTTGGCTTTACCAGGTAGTTTGCTGTGTCCTTATCCCCCTGAAGTTTCTGCTCCTCTCCATATTTTTTCAACTCTTTCAGATGCTCCAGTTGCTTCTGAATTTGCTCCTGGAAAAAGAACACTTGTTGAAGCTTAAATTTGGCTCCTGCCACCTTTAGCTGATGCCAGCTCTAGGAGGGAAAATATGCTTTGGGGAGTAAAGCTGAGGATGCTGTAGCCAAGAGGACAGGGAGGGTACCCAGGGAAAAGGAAGAATGAATCCATCATACCAAAGGAAGCAGAGCCAAGAGAGAGATTTCTAATGACCTGTAAGTACCTGGATTCAGCTATACCTGAAGCTAGATTCTGTTGGACCTCTGAGTTACATAAGCTGGTAAATTCTCTCTTTGCTGACCTGATTTGTATTGTGATTTTGCCATTTACAGCTCAAGAATGCTAGCTCAGGCACCAACCTCACAGTATCATTGGAAAATGAAGCAAGTGTGTCTAAATGCCCAGCAGGGAAGGGCCCCCAGTCAGGAAGGCTTACCTTGTATTCCAGGGCAGCCTCCTCAATGGGACGCACCTGATGGCCTCGGTGCTCTTGACTCAGGCTGCAGATGAGGCAGATAGTCTCTCCGTGGTCTTCACAGAAGAGCAGCCGGAGCTGCTTCATGTGACGCTCACATTGTGGCAGGGGCTCCCAAGCTCTCAAGCTAGCCATCTGCAGGCCCTCCTGCTGCTTGCAGTGTCCAGAATGCTTCTCTGAGAGTGAGGCCTGGCACTTGGGGCAGCTAGGTGAGTGAACACCTGAGACCTTGGGATCCCTAGAAGCAATGGAGCAGCTGCAGGAATCATGTGTACAGGTCCCATCAACTAGGTCTCCTTGGGCACAGCAAAGGGTACACACAGCCTCGTCCTGTGGCCTCCCTGGGGATATAGGAGTGGAAAAATCTGAATGACAAACCCAGGGTTTTAAAAGGAGTGATGCAAAAGCACAGCAGAGAGAGCATGTGCCTGGGACAGATGAGTTCTCTGTTAGACTGCAGCCACCTCCTAGGTTGTCCTCCCCTAATTCCCCTCCAGCAAGGCCCTCCAACAATTCCCCTCCAACAAGCCTCTGTGACTGAGGGCCAAGGGCTAGATCTCATGACAGTCCTAAAGAAAGGTCTTTTGCTATAGATTCTATGCCTTCCTTCAGCACATACACTGATCTAGCAGGTGATATAAAGATAACAAAACATTCTGACCGATGTTTGCTTTGCCACTTAAAACCACTCAGTCTGCTCATGACTCATGAAGGGATTCTCCAGGGACAGTGACTGGTTTATAGCTGGACTCCCAGCCTGTAGTAGAGTCCTTGGCACATGGTAAGCTTTTGAGAAGTATGTTGAATGAAGGCACAGATGGACCACTTCTCACACCCAGGTTCAGGAAGCATTAAATAAAAGTAAATAAAGGAAGTTCTTAAGACTGAAGGGTATAACCCACCATGATGATGTACAGCTATGACTATCTGTGCCCCAAGACCATAGCATAGCTTTATAAAGCAGAAATGACAAAAGATACAAGAATAGAAACATATTCAATTCATTGGTGCCCTCCCACTTCCTCTTTCAGAGGGTCCCAGGAATTTATATCCTGTGAGACTTCAAGGGTCCCCCAATAACCATTCTTCACTCCTACCCTTGTAATAGAATTGATTGCTGTTCATATGACTGCTTCTCCCCTGCCCCCCCCCAAAAAAAAAACTACATTTCTCAGCCTCCCTTTCAGTTAGATATGGTTATTTGACTATATTCTGGCAAAAGGGATATAAAGGGAGTTCTCATGATCAATTTCTAGAAACTTTTGGAAACCTTCCCTAAGTAATACTATTCTCCTTTGTCCATCTATCCTGCTGCCTGGAATGAGGGTGCCACCATCTGAGATCATGAATTTGAAAGCAAACTCAGTGGGGCAGAAAAACAGCAGAAGCCTGGGTTCCTGGCCTATGGAGCGCCACATCTGTCTGGATCACCTGTGCAACATTCATGTGAAAGGGGAACAAATTTCTACCTTATATCAGTTACTGTTATTATAGTGTTTCTGTCACTCACAATCCAACATAATCCTAATTTCTGCCTCCTTAGTAAAAGAGACCTAGGATTTTAGCCAACAGCTCTCCTCTTTGCCCAGAGAGAGGCAAATGGCAGAATTTTGATCCTATGACATGCTGCCATGGGGTTATTGGGAGAAGGAGATACTTTTACCCAGGCTTTCTCAGATGCTCAATCTGGGGTCCATGAAGCCCTAGGAATCTTAAAGAAGAACTTTAAAGTGTTTAAGAACTAACTGAATTGATGTGACATTTTGTGAAGATGTGTACACATAGATTTTGTTTTTCAGGATTCACAGCCTCCAAAAGATTCTCAAAGCATTGGGCACTACAGAGGACACTCAGGGATCTAGTAGTGATATAAATACAGTAGGGATAAAAGGTCACAAGTCTTAAAGATGTCAAGTATTCTGGATTCTGGGGTCCTTTCTTACCTGAAAATAGAAGGATTTCTGGATTTGAAGGCTCATGGAGCACACTGCCTACCACCTCTCCCAAGTTTTGCAGAGTCTCTGGACCCTCAATTCCATTTTTCTCTGAAGGTCCTATAGATTCTGGATGCTCACATGTCTTCTCCTCTTTAGCCAATGATATGTTGGGAAGTGTATTCCTGGGCAGGATCACGCAATGTTCTGAATTCCTAGAGCCTCTCTCTGGAGCCACAGCAGCCCCTACATCCAGAGTAGCCACTTCACTGGGGGTGGCTGTTGAGTCCAGAGTCTCACTTCTTATTTTCTCTTGAGGAAAAAGAATGTCTGGATTGAGGGGTTCTCTCTCTCCTAAAGAAATGGTAAATTCAAGACTTTTGGGTCGTGTTTTTGAAGGTAAATTTGCTTCCGATATCTTGCTTTCTTTTCTCCCCAGGGACCCAGTAGATGACCCACTGGAGAGTCCTTGGAGCCTTCCCGCAGAGCTGGCATTCCTGCGTAGCCTGACACTCGAATTGTTCCCCTTCTCCCCTTGCAGCTTGCTGGGCAATGGACTTCTCTTAGAAGGCAGGATCACACCCTTGGACCCTGGCTTTCCCTGCATATCCAGGCCTTCTGAGCTCTTCTGATCTCTCCGTTTGCCCTGCGGCTTCTTCTGGGTTCCCCTCCCAGCTTCAGGCTGGCTGGCTGGTAGGCTTGTTGCCCCATCACCACTTTGCCGCTGCCTGTCACCTTCTGGGTCATCTAGTATCCTCGGGTTCTTGAAATTATTCTCCCCAGAGGAACAAGACACTTCTGCACAGCTGGTGCCACTGTCTTGTATTGGATCTTCTGAAAAGACAAGGAGACAGACACAATGGCATGAAAATGTTAGGTGCTCAGGGCCAGGGGCTGGGGGAAGGGAGAGGAGAGAGAATAGCCTCAGAAATCAAAGCAGTTTGGAACATTCTAGACAACAGCAGTCAATTATCATTAAATAATAACATACTAATTATTTGCTATCTATTTTTCAAATAGTCTTTTCAAACTTTTTAGGCAGGAGAACTTGTTTCCAATATAAGGATTCCAAAAACACAATTCTTCATACATAAATAAAACCCTAGTTTATTGGTATAAATTTGTGTGCGATTATAGATGTATAAGACTCATAAAATCAATCAATAAAGAAGAATTAACTAGACTTTTGTTGGTGAGTACGCTGTAGTGTATCCAGATATTGAGTTGTAATTTAATAATGGTTATTAACCATTGTTACATCAAAGAAATAATAAACAAACAAACGAATGAATGAATAAATAAATAAATGCTCCGAAGAAACAAAAATGAATTACAATAGTAATCAAGGGGAAGAACAGATGTATTCAGAATGGCAAAATAGTGGTAATAATCATTGAAGCTGGGTGATGAGTACAGAGAGGCCTCTTCATGGTACCCTCTACTTCTGAGTATATTAGAAAATCCATAATTAAACATTTAAAAGAAAGAAAACCTTCCATACAGAAGGGGACAGAACAAAATATGTATCTGTCTCGATCTTGGCATTAGATATAGTTTAAAAAGTATATTTGTCTTGAAGATTTGTAAACAAAAGTGCCCTCTTTTAGGCTTCAGTCCAAATTCATATTATTCATGTAGTCCATGAATGTAGTGCAAATTCAAGAGAGTAATTTCATTTGAAGAAGGTTCTAGGTGGCATTATCCCCCAACAGTTAGGGTGAGCAAATGGACCTTTTGCTGGAAAACTCAACTCAAAGCCAAGCCTCAAAGAATTCCCATACTACTGTATGACATATTGGAAACTTGTTAAGAAAGTAAATCTTAAAGGTTCTCAACCCACTATATGAGAAGAGGGATGTTAGCAGAACCTAATCATTTCACAATATATGTAAGTGAAATCATCATGCTGCATGCCTGACATTTATACAATGATGTATGTTAATTATTTCTCAATAAAGCTGGGAAAAAAGAATTAAGATGTTTGGCAAAAATATTTGAAATCAAGTTATGAAGGACAGTTACAACTTCAGAAACTAATTTATTTATTTTTTCCCCACTTTGGTTTCATGAAGAAAATCCTAAATCATGCAGAAAAGTAAGTGTAAGTGGTAATTTTTTTTTTTAAAAAAACAGCTTGCCTAGAAATTTCAGGGTACTATTTAATTAAACAGAAATGACAGGAAAGGCTTAATTCCAGGTCTATATAAAAAGGGTTTTAAGTACAGCATGAACTATCACACTGGTAGCCTTTGGTATTTTAAAATTTGGTTAATAATACATTTTAATTTGCGTTTGTGACTTTTGTAAGTTAAAAATTAATAACATTTGAATCAAGTATTTGCTGACAGTTTAAAAAAAGAAACTCTGAAATATCTTCCTGGGATATAATTTGAAAACCACTACTCTAATAAAGAAGTGAAGATAACCTGTACTTAGCACCTTAATTTTTGGTTTGAAGATGTTCTTATTAAAATTACTTTAAAGTTATTTAAAACACTTTGCTGTTGGGTTTGTAGGAAAACATATTGCCAAAACTGGCACAAGAACTGGTGAGAAACCCTGAAGCTGCTAGTAACCAGATTTTAAAATAGGAAAAAGTAATTTAAAAATTCTATTCATCAGATTATTCCAGACTCAATTTATGGTTGGTTTAGTTCTATCACTCTTTCAAAGAATAGAGGATTTTTATGTTATTTAAACTATTCTACCACATAGAAACACAGGAAAAGTATTTCTAATGTATTCTTAAAGTAGAAATAGAAGAAAAATTCAAACTCCAAATATTTTTTTTAGGCACACCCCACCCCCCCAAAAAAAAATCTCAAAAAACATCTAACAACAGAAATCAAATAAGTCACATTCTTTGATTATAATATAATAAAGTCAGAAAGTATGGCAAAAGGGTAGCAGAAGAACCAAGAGAAAGAAGGAAAAAAGAAAAAAGATGAAGAAAGGGAGAGGGAGAAAGAAAGAGAAAGAAGGAAGCGAGAGAGGGAGGGAAGGGAGGAAGGGAAAAAAAAGAAAGGAATGAAGTACTCTTGAGAATTTTAAAATGCCTTTGTAAAATGTGTTAAAGAACTCAAAACTGAAATCAGGTGGATAACAATGAGAAGATTACCTATCAACCCTATTAATAAGATTGGTTAGCAGGTCCTTTTTGTTTACCCAGATACTCATCTGTACATAAGCGTTAATCACAAATGAAGTGAGGAATTCCCTACACACAGACATCTAGCTCCTATCTTTACTGATCCTTCCAAGTCAGAATCTCAGCCATCCCTCTTCCCCTTTTTAAGAGCCATCAAGAGACTTAGTTTCATGAATTCAGCTCCAAAGACCAGAGCAGGGAAAAGGACTTGCTTGACCAAAGTCACTAGTGTCATGGTAGACCTGGGACTCCTAACCCCTAAGTCATAGTGCACTAGTCCAAACAGACACTTGCTCTTGTACTTTCCATACAATCCCATAGATAGCCAGCAGTTACAATGGTAGAGAAGGGGGCATGGGGCCCACTTACCTGGGCCAGTCGCCCTGTGGAGTTCTTCTGCCAGGAGGTGCTGGTTGATGGCCTTCAGGACCTGCAGGGTCAGACGCACAGCATACTTTTCCCCATAGTGGGTGACCAGCAGATCGGCCAGCTTCACTGGCCTAGCTGTCTGGAGCTGACTCCTGGGTATCCGGGATGGCACCTTCTCCAGGCTGATGTTCTGTAGCTTGAACTTGAACTTCTCAAAGTCATAGGGCACCAGCTCCTCCAGGGAGTATAATAGATGGTCGCTAGGG
This sequence comes from Rousettus aegyptiacus, assembly GCF_014176215.1. Taxonomy (NCBI): domain Eukaryota; kingdom Metazoa; phylum Chordata; class Mammalia; order Chiroptera; family Pteropodidae; genus Rousettus; species Rousettus aegyptiacus. The sequence goes on along the minus strand of NW_023416311.1, from coordinate 14,324,831 downwards.
GTCTTGGCCATAGTGTTGACTGAGAGAGGCTGGTGCTAGCTATTTGTCTTCTGAGAGGAGAAAAAGCCCTCTGTCCTGGAGTATGAGTGAGAAGAGGCAGCTTGTGAAATAACGGAAAAGGCACAGGAAATGCTCTGCGCTTTGGTGGGAAATGAGGCTATGGGAGTGTCGTTGCTGGCTTGTGTTCTCTTTCTTGCAAATTCAGAGGCTTTTCCAGCTGGGAGATTCCCTGCCACACATGTGGTCCTCTAGTGCCCCGGCTCTCACCTTCAAGGGCTAGACTACAGAGCTGGTAGTAAGTCTGTGAGGGAGGTTCTGGGATTGGATTCCCATCTCTTAATCCTTGAGTAGGCACTCAGATGCTTCCTTCTCTCCTCCTCCCAGGATTTGGGTGTGGGGAGTGGCAGCAGAGCCCCTGGTCCCACTCTGGAGAGGACTATGTCGAGGGTCAGCCCCTTGGCCAACTGTTTTCTGCCAGACCCTTGGGGGGTTTTTATTGACACTCCAGAGCCAATGACAGGGGGAATGGGGGACAGCAAATATACCCCTGCAAGCTTTGCGGTTCCCTGCCCAAGAAGGCAGGCAAGGCCAGAAGGGCACTGTCAGGAGGCAAGCCCTGATATTGCCCCTGTTGATGCAGTTTCATTTGTCCGGTACTTCCAGTAACACAAGGGTCCATAACACCATGCCTGGAACCACCATCCTGATCTGTTTGTTCCCAGAGCCGACTTTACCCTGGCTTCCTAATAGCATTCCGAGGAGAGGATGCCCATCCATGCACACTTACTGCACAAATATTCTGGAAACCGTGCCAGGATGCTGGAGAAACAAGATGAAAAAGACACAGATATCCTTCGGAGCATACAGCCCAGCGTAGGGCCCAGAAGAGGTTCCAAATTTGTATGTGGAGGTGAGCTGACTTCTTTCTCCATTAACTGCTTCTGTCTTTCTGCATACTCTAATTTTTATCCCCAACTCTCGGTTTTGAAAAATTTCAAACTCACTGAAAAATTGAGAGCATAGTACAATGAACACATATACCCTTTACCTAGATTAGCCAATTGTTTATATTTTATCGTTTTGGTGATATTCTCCCCTTTCCTCACCTCTTCTCTTTCCCTCTCTCTCATGTATTCATACATATACTTTTTTTTTTTTGAACCATTCGGATGGTTCTGAATTTGGATGAACTGAAAACATCATATCACTCCAAATACTCTAGATATCCTAAACACCCAGAACAAGGATATAAGTATATCATTTTAAGTAATAAGAATACAGTCATCATACTCAGGAAATTTAATGTTGTTAAATCAAATTTTCCCATTAGTCCTGATAATGTCCTTTACAGCTTTTTTTTTTTTCAATCCAGGGTCCAATCAGAGATTGCTTTTAGTGTCATGTCTTTATAGTCTCCTTTCACACTTCTCCCGCCTTTAAAAAAATTCTTTCAAGATGTGAATATTTTTGAAAAGTCCATTCCAATCAGAATGTCCCTCAGTTTAGAATTGTGTGATTGTTTCCTCATTATTAGACTGAGGGTACATTCAGGCATCCCTGAGATCTCACTACTATAAAAGTACATTTTTTCTTTGTAATTAATTAAGCAACCTGATCGTGTAGAAATTTCTGGTTCTCCCATAGTCTTTCACTTCATGGTTTAGCATTCATTGATGATCCTTTTCTGAATCGATTGCTACAATGGTGGTTGCAAAATGGTCATTTAGTTGGCATCATTTGCAATCATGGTTTAAACTTTGTCTTTCTCATGATATTTTTGCCTTACAGATATATTGTTGATAATACAGTTACCCTTCAATGGTCCTTACTCTGTGCCAAACACAGCTTGCTTTATATATACATTATCTCCTAGAATTTCTGCAGCTCCCTGTAGGGGCAGGATTCATTCTCTCCATTTACAGCCAGGATTAGTGGCTTAGTGACTTGCCCAGAGCCAGGGTTCAAACCCACTCTGTTAGCCACTTTGCAATATTGTCTCCCTGCATGGTAAAAATTTATTTACTATGCATCGCTAACTATCGATGTCATTTTTTTTAGCTGTCCAGTGAAGTTCAAAATGGGCCATAGTGACCAGTCCCACAGGTCAGTGACAACATTCTGATGCCTGGCTGAACAAACAGCCCTGTGTGTGACCAGGATGGGATCAATGTTTCAATTAGTTCTGGTTCGTTGAATTTATCTTATTGTTCAATTGGCCCATGTGCTTTGTATTTTACAGAGTATTCAGCATTTTTGTTTTAACAGCTGATAACATCCAGTTCTCTGGATCCTGTTGAGAAAATAACCTCCCCCCCCCCAATATCTTCCCTAAAAAAAATGGATGAATCAAAATGTACATTTCTGGTGTAAATATCAAATTGTAAATTTCTCAGTTTGGGCCAGAAGGGTGTTTGTTGACTGGCGTGTCTCTGGGACCAGGACCCGTACAAGATTCCAGAAAAAGTCAACAAGGCTGCCTCACAGGCAGCCTCCCACCACTGACGCAGGAATGATGAAATTGTACAATGGTGTACAGTGTCCTTCGTGTTTTTTGGGTCCCTGACCCTCTCTAGACTAGCTGGGAAATTCCTCTAAGCTGAGACTAATGCACTATGACAGAACTGGAATGAAAACAGGGCTTTCCAGTCTATAGCAGGCTCTTTTGCAATTGAACTGGCACCTTGCGCAACAGGCAATTTTGAGTCAGATGCTTCTTGAAAAGTAGTATTTTAATGCCACTGAAACCTTTCTAGGTCAAGAGAAGCTCATAAAACTTCCACTTTTTGAGGTTCCAATGAATTTTTAAAATGAAGAAACTTGAAAATAGGATTAATAGCTCTTTGGATGCATTTTAACTATTTAACAAAGGGGAGTATTGCTGAATTATTTCTTATACCTCTGCGACCGTACATATGCCCTCATTTGAGGACAATGTGATAAATCTAAATCAATGCAACTGCTGCAAAGGATCCAGTCTCTACTCTTATCCTAAGTAATATGCAACTGAGATGCCTCAGCCTTTACTCCATTCCTGGTATGAGGGGTTTCACTTTTTACCACAGCAGGTGGCCTTACCTGTCTTAGTGGTGCAGTGATGGGATCTGAATAGGTCCCCCACCAGATCACTAATGAGAGTTTCATTTGCAACATGGTAACATTAAGCAAGAAGCTTTATAGGCTATAAAGTGTTATACACATTAATTCCTATTGTTAAATCTATGTACATTTTTCTATGTACATTTTATAATTTTAACAACTGAACAAATTTTGTTCTACCACTATACTTATGGGGACCATCCTAGGAGGTTGGCTTTGGGCATACAGTTCCTGACCGCCAAAGGCTTACAAGTCAGTGAAGGAGGAAAACACAGTTGCCTGTTAGAAGACAGCTGTTCCTTAACCATACCCTTTGAGGTTCGGTTTACATAACCCTGTCCCCACATCTACCTCCCTGTCCTCTCGCTCCCGCAGAGCTGACCCTTCTTGCCCGGGGCTTCTGTCATTCCCGCTCACCACCTCGTATTGACACTGTTCATCAGTTTGGAAGCTGCAGGAATTGGTGGGGAGACGTGGGACTCCAAGATCTAGAGTCTGTGTGACCTGGGCAAGTTATTTGACTTCTCTGAGCTTGTTTCAGGAGTTCAAGGAGAGAGAATGTACGCGAAAGTGCCTGCCACCGTGGGAAAGTGTCAACATCCTTCTTTGGTGTTTCAGTGCCTGGCACTTCGTTGGCGGTGTCTGTGAAGGTTGACACCCCAATACGACCATCACCTACAGGACCCCCTCCGCCCACACTCCGCAGTTCTCGGCTTGGGGACAGGAAGGCGTCATGTCGGTTGATGTCACCCTCAGCAGCACCTCCCTGGGGCAACGGCTCCAGAGGCGGAAGCAGCTTGGTTCAGGAAGGGGTTTGTTTGCGGGAAGAGCGGCTCGAGGGAAAAGGGGAAGTGTCATCGCACGGCCCTGACAGGCGTGCAGGCGCAGGGACCAGCAGCGGCCTCCATCGTCACGCCTAAACATGCGTGGGCGACTCTCTGCATTGCATCTTCCACCCGGGACTAGGCAGAACCAATCAGAGAGCGGGTGGTGGGGCGCACAGGGTCTACGTCTCCCAGAAGGCGCTGGGCTACCGCGTTGCTGATGGGGTCGGCGTCTTCAACGGCCTATACCTGTTTCTCGCCGGTGTGGTCGCGCGCCCAGTTCGGAGGAGGAGCAGTTGTCGCCTCTAGTATCCGAGCACGAACCCAGGAAGTAGAGTGGGCGTGGTCCCCTCAGGCTCGAGGGCTCGTGGCCTTGGGCGCCTTCCGGCTGCGCTGAGACCGTTTATCCCCAAAGCCCTCCTTCCCTTATCAACCTGTAGACCTCGTTGACTCCTGTTTACAGCAGGTATTTATCGAATACCACGTACTGTGCCAGAGGCAAGGATGGTCACTTTAGGCAGGATTCCTGCCCCAACAAGCTTGTCTGACGGGAGGGTAGTAAACAATAATTTCCAGTCAGGATAAGAGCCACTGAACAACTGAGTCTTTTAATCCAGCATCGGCACTCGAATCGTCTCAGTTTCCAAACACTGCCCCCCGCGAACTCTAGAGCAGAGATTCTTAAATTTCTGTGTCATAATTACTTTTGAAAATCTAGTAAAATGCTATGTTCTATAGGGATAATTGTTTTTTGTTCAGAAGAGTACATTCATTTACAGTTTCGTATATCATTTCAGGGCGTTCATGGACTTCCTGAAGTCCACCTGGGGGAACCTAGCAGGAGCATCTCGATATATACCCTCACATCAGCTAAAAATCCCCTACATTTTAACTGTTTTGCAAATGTCCCCTTCAAGAAAGACTTCCTTTGATCCAAGTGTACTGCAAGGGGGGGAAAAAAAGGAACCCCCAGCTAGATGGCCTATCTGTAGTTCTAGTTCCAACATTCTATGTATGTCCTTCCCATCAAGACTGCTTTCTAGTCTCAAGTAAACATAACCAGACTATTGACTTGCATGGTAGTGTGAGAGGCATCTTTTTACTTAAATCTTTGTCATTCTCCTGGGACATTCCTGCTTGCCACACTTCCAACAACCTAAATGACTATCACCAGGGGACTGGTGAATCCATTTTGGTGAATCCATTCCATGGCCTGTGCTGCATCCATTGAAAACATTGTGGTAGTTTTCCATGTACTAATGTGCAAAGATGGACAATATATATTATTAAATGAAAAGAGCACATTTACAGGACAGTAATTTCATGTAACAAAAATATTTTTTTTAAATTTAAATATATCAAGGAAGACTTAAGAAGTAACATGGCAACCTGTAGAGAGTAGATTGGAGGTAGGGGTTGTGCAGTAGAATTAGGGGTAGGGGTTGTGCTTTTTACTGTATGTTCTTTATACTTTTTTTGTGTTTTTTTTTTAATGAGCATTTAAACATTTTATGACACATGAAATATACTCCATGAATATGCTCTCAGAGTAAAATAATAAGGAAAAACGGAAAATATAGCAAGCTAAATGTTAGATGAAGACTTTTATGTTTTGCTCAATATTTTTATAACAAAAAGTTAAATAAAACCTCATTTACTGCAATGTTTACACTGGAGTGCAGAAGGTTAAGAAAATGGATTTTTAAAAGCATATCGTGCTCTTAGAGAAACAAACGTCAAGTTTTTAAAGAGATATGTAAGGTTTGCCAATACTGCAGGGAACACGGCTTAGACCTACCTCTAAAATAAACACACACATACATATACACATACTGCAGGTATCAAGTTAATGTAGACACAGACTCTTTAACAAGAATATAAAAGTTCTCACGCCTTGACTCCCTTAAAGTTACAGAGCAGAAGCTAAAAATTTTAAAATATGATTGAGATAATCTGAAATGACTGAAAGGCCATTTACCCAAGAAAGCCTTAGTATTTGAACAGTGCCTTCACCCACAAGAGAATAACCAAGCCAGCCATTCACCTCAGCCAAACTCAGGTGGCATTTCTCCTGGAGTCCTGTAGAGAGCGTTCCCACGCGGTCTGTAGGGCTGCTGCTGGAAGCACATTGATCACCTCACTCCCATTCGCATCCCCAAGCATAGTACTTCTCAGAAGCCAGCTGCTGGAAACAATTCTTAATTGCTGCAGTTGGTAGTTAGAAGAAAAGAATTATATTAGTCGAAGCTAAAATTGGACATCAAAGACCACAGAAAACATTTTCCAAGGCTGATATGGTGGTGATGAGGGTATCAAAATACTAAAAATCATAGTTTTGGAACTGCAGTGGATAACATATATCGAGCACTTTTACCAAGTATCATATGAGTGCTTTATATATCTTGATAGCACAGACTCTTGGGTCAGACTGCCTGAGTGAGAATACTGTCTCTACAGTTAACCAGTTGTGTTACACTGGCATGTGATATACTGTCCCACTTATTTAGCCTTGAAAAGGAAGGAAATTCTAATACATGCTACAACATGAGTAAATGGATAAATCTTGAAAACATTATGCTAAGTGAAATAAGGCAGACACAAAAGGACAAATATCATGTGATTCCACCTATATGAACTACCTAGAATAGTCAAATTAATAGAGACAGAAAGTAGCATAGTGATTACTAGGGACTTGGAGGGGAGGGTAATGGGGAGTTATTATTTAATGAGTGGAGTTTAAATTTGGGATAATGAAAAAATTTTAGAGATCAATGGTGGTGTTGATTACACAACAATGTGAATACATTAATGCCACTGAATTGTACACTTAACAATAGTTAAAATGGTAAATTTTATGTTATATATATTTTACAACCAAAAAACCTTTAAAAATGCACACAATCTTTGCTTTAGTTATTCCATTCTTATGACTCTATCCTAAAGAAATTATTGAATGTACATAAAGTTGTATTATTAGATATTCCTTGCAGAATTGTTTCTTAAAGCAAGAATTGAAAGCAATCTAAATTTCTGTCAACAGAGGAAATAGTGCAGTTATCACACACTCATACTATGGCATACTGTGCAGCTGTTAGGAAAGACCTATTTATCTTAATCCAGGTGGATTTCAAAGGCACATTGTTAAGTTATAAAAAAATCTGGGAAAACATGTCTCTAGATATAGATGTATAATTTATACATATATAAGTATGTAAACACGTATCAGGAGACTGGTAGGATAAATAGCCGACTCTTACCTATAAAAAAAGAGAGTAAAAGTAAAGAGAGGGCCTGATAGAAAAGTGTCCTCATTTTCTTTGTATACATCTATATTCTTTGAATTTTGTGCAATAACTATTCATGTATTACTGTTCTGGTTATCTATTGATACACATAACAATAGATTGGCATAAAAACAATCTTTTTATTATGCTCATGATTTTGTGGTCAGGATTTTGAGCAGGGCACAGTAGGGACAACTCATGCCTGCTCCATGGCTGAAGCTTCAGATGTCTGGAGATTGCTGGAATGGCTATAATCAACTGGGGTTATGTGCCTGGGGCCTTAATGCCAGCTGTCTGTGTGTAATTCCTTGGTTCTTCTCTGTGTGTTTGCTGAGATTGGAATGTCCAAAATGGCTTCTTCATGTGTATGTCTGGTGCCTGGGCTGGGATAACTGAACATCTTTCTCTCTCTATGTGCATAGCTTGGGCTTCCTCACAGCATGGCAGACTCGAAGTAATTAGATTTCTCAAATGGTGGCTGGTGTCACAAGGGCTAGTGTTCCAAGAGGCTCCAGGTGGCAGCTTCACAACTTTTTATGAAGTCCCAGAAAGTTACTTCCACTTCGTTCTATTGCCTAAGCAGGTCACTGAGGCCAGCCTAGATTCAGGGGAGGAGGGCCAGACACCACCTCTTAATAAGAGAATGAAAAAGAGATGGCAGTCATTTTTATCCTACCACGCTTATATAATGCTAAAAATAAAAACTTTTAATAGGAAATTCAACTTGACGTATGGTTTACAGAGTACACCATGTCTTTCATTTCTTTCACCAATTGCTATGAATATACAACCTCTTGGAAATTCTCTGCCAGGCCTATTGCTTCTTAGTTTCTTATGCCATTCCTCAAATTAATGTGTAGACCAGTGGTTCTCAACTTTAGTTGCACGTTAGAATCAACTGAGGAGCTTTAGAAAATCCTGATAGCCAGACAAAATCTCTAGGGGGTGGTACCGAGGTGCTATGGTCTAAATATTTATGTCCCCTCGAAATTTATATATTGAAATACCAATGCCTGAAGTGATGGAATTAGGAGGTAGGGCCATTGGGAATTGCTTGGCTATGAGGGTGGAACCCTCATTAATGGTATTCTTTTAAAAGAGACCCCCACAGAGCTCCCTAGGCCTTTTTACAGTGTGAGAAAATGGAGATTGGCAGTCTTTATTATATAAGAGGGCATTCGCCTGACCATATTGGCAGCCCGAGTTTGGACTTCCAGCCTCCAGAACTGTGAGAAATAAATATCTGCTGCTTATAAGCTACCCAGGCTGTGGTATTTTGTTATAGCAGCTCTAATACATTCAGACACCAGGCATGAGAATTTTTAAAAGTTTCTGAGGTGATTCCAATGTACACAAAGCTGAGAATCAATGGTTTAGGTTATAACTGTTTTAGCACCATTATAACTGTTTTAGTTCTCATTCTGGGGAGAAAAAAATAATACCCCCATCTCAGTCATTAAAACATTCAGATTGGGGGCTGATTAAACTGACTGTAAATGCTAAGGAAGAGGCCAAGAGCTGAGCTCTCCTTTCTACCCTGTTCCATATCTTTACGAGGGATTTGAGGAGAGAAAGCAGGGAGCCAGGCCAGAAGGCCACTCTGAGCACTGGCTATAAAGGAGAGGATTTCAGAAAAGGCACTCATTTCAGAATTAAAAGATCTTGAAGTTTCCTGGAGGGCCTTCAGGATGGTTTTTTGAGAATGTGAAGGTGACTGCAGGTGCAAGAGGGCAAAGTGTAATGTCTCTCATCCCTCACCACATTGTGATCCCCTTGCGAGCAGATTTACCAGTTGATTCCTCAGTTTCCTTGATTTCTTGTGAAAGAATCCAGGCAGATTCTGGACTATAATTGCAAAAATCTTAATATTACCCCTAGAAGTTTTCTCTGCTTTCAGGAAGATAACTATGGCATCTTAGGGAGGACTGTTTCAGCTAAAGAAAGGGACGAGCTCTCTCCTAGGTCCTCTAGCCTCCTATTTTTACTGCCAGCTTTAATAGCTAAGCAGCTATTAACAACTGCTTTTATAAAACCCATGGAACAGTTTTTGAAAAAAACCTTTTAACAGAGAAGAGGAAGTAAAAAAAAAATCCAGGGAGGCAGAATGGGAAGCAACGTGAACCCCTTTATCTCACTTCCCTTTCACGCAAGCACCACAAATGCTTCCAAACATAAAAAAGTACTAAAGAGGCCTAAGGCTCTTTTATATTTGTTGTCCGTCTATGACCATGCCACCCTGAACATGCCCCATCTCATCTGATCTTGGAAGCGAAGCTGGGTCAGGCCTAGTTAGTACTTGGATGGGAGACCATCTAGGAGTACCAGGTGCTTGTAGGCATTTTTTAAAAAATGGATTTGTTGTCCTACACATAGAACACTTATTTCCTAGAGCCTTTAGGGTACTTAACACATTTTACCAACTATAAGTTTACAAGAAAACCGAAAGGAACTTTCAAAACAGAAATAGAATGAATTCCATTTTCTAATCAATGCAGTTAAACATTTTTCAGAAATTTGTTGACAAGATTAACCACTTGACCAACTCTTGGCTTGAAGACGAAATAAATTAAAAACTGTAATGACAAACTTTTTGAAATCATAAATAAGGACAATATTCTATATAAAAAGTATGAGATGTCATCAAAGCTGTACTTAGAGGAAAACTCATAGCCCTTAATGCTTTTTATCATTAAATGACAAAGACTAGAAATAAAATACATTAATATTTATTGCAAGTTTATTTTGTATAGAGCCTATATTTAAATATATGCCATTTAATCTTTATAATACTTATGAAGGGGCATTGAATTTTTCACTTATCTTTGCAAAATACTCAGAAGTATAACTAGGCATATCCATCACAATGTTCTATGTTTTTAGTTTCCAAGAGCTATCTTACATCTTTCTGGATTTAATACTACCCATTTATTAATGTTTAGTATGTACAGGACACTTTAAGGGATAGAAATATGAATAACAGTTGTTTTCTACCCTGTAAAACTCCAGTCACGTGTGTGATGTTGATGTATGTACATTGGAAGGGCAGAGGATGATACAAGTCACAGTATGATTGTAACTAACCCTCCTAGCTAAGGCGAACTGTGGTAAGTGCTAAAAATGAGGTCTAAACAAAGCACCTGGGGCCTCAGAAGAACGTGATTCTGACTTGGAGTGGGGCAGGAGTCAATTGCAGTGCTTGCTGCTACAGTTCGGTGCCTGCATCATGAAGATCTTTACAGTCTTTTTGAGGAGTTTGTTCTTTATTATCAAGGCAGTGGGAAACCTTTGGAGATTGGCCGTGTGTGTGTGTGTGTGTGTGTGTGTGTGTGTGTGTGAAGACTTTTATTTTTGATATAGCTATTTTGTTTTGCTTTGGTTTCTCCCTTCAGAATCGTTTCTCAGAGGTGGAACTGCCTGATCAAAGAGGAGAAACATTTTAAGATTCTTAAAACACACCGTCAAATTGCTCACCATAAAATGTAGTGCATTCATAGGGTCTCTCCCCTGTGTAGAGGCATTGGTGTCTATAAAGGTCTAAACAAAATCAGTTTTTCCCACAGACGGGACACTTGTGAGTTTCTTCTCCTGAATGAATCCTCTGGTGCTCAGTAAGTCTAACATTGATAAGTTCTTCTACGTTGGAGTTCTCCAGGTTCTCTCTCTATAGAGTGTTATGATGATCTATAAGCTTTGCTAAATCTGGGGATTTCCACATGACTTTCTAAACATTTTATTTATTTATTTTTATTTTTTGTAAAATAGAACCATGGAGAGCATTCCCCTCTAGAGGAACATTGAATGGATGGAGAGTTCCCCATTTTTTCTGCTTTGAAGAGAAGCTTCATTTTCTCTCCTGTTCTCAAAACCTGAGAGCAGAAATAGAAATTTAACATGTCACCCTGTTCCTAGGAAAATGAAAGTAAGAAGAGAAAAAAAAAAGAGTTCTATTAAACCAGTAACAGGATGATAGAAACACCTAAGTAGATTCCAAAGCTTTTACTCCAATTAAGGCTGAATTTTTCTTTTCCTTCCTCTTTCGCATCTGTGGACACTCACCTTTCTTGAAGTCAAATAATTGTTTCATTCTTTGGAATCCTGCAATCCCTTCACCCAGGTCATAACTCTATGCTCCACTGAGAAGCTCAGGCCAGGCTGTGGTACTGAATATCTTGGTCATAAGAAAGACAGGAAACATGATATTTGGATCACCACTGGTTATTTCTGAATTCAGGCTGATTTCTGGGGGGTAGACAACTTCTCTATTTCCTTCTCAGTTAGAATTATTTCACCTGGGAGCCTCTGTCAGGCAGTTTTTCAATATTAGAATAAGAACAAAACAATGGAAAACTTTTTTGTGTGCTCGATTCAACACTATTGTCCTTCCATGGAAGAAGACTGAATTAATTCTGTGTTAAAGTCAGTGCACTAAATTAGTTTTACATTATCTTTTGAATATTTTGATGATAGACTTATCTAAGTTAGGACCAACATTTGAAGTAAATCTTTCTAAAATTCTGACTGTATTTTAAAGATGAGAAACATTCTCTTATTGAGTCCCGAGAAGAGAGAGAGCGGTAAAAGTGAGAGTTTTGGAGCTATGTCCTGGATTAATTTCAGGTAAGAGATTTTCAAATAAAAATTGATATCTGAATTGGGTTTGTTGGTGGCCAGCAAAAACTGTCTTTATGTGCTTTTTCATCTGAAGTCTAGAAGTGGATTATCTTGAAATTAACCCAAACGATACCTAACAGTGTTTTTGGCAATCTACAGACAACTAGTAAAATTTTCTCCAGCTCAATTTCCTGCCATGTCCTACCATTTTTTCCCTCACTGAGAACAGTTATGGTTTGCACCCTTTTTATGTTGTCCCTTATTCTTCTCACCTCTGACAAAGTTTAGTGATCTGCGATAAAATGTGGGTTGGTAAATAGCGATTTAAGATTCAAATACAGAAGAATGTTTAAATAATAACATTAACAAACAATATTAACAAGTTAGTTTGGTTAATGTCAATATGAAGGAAAATTTAAATTCCGGAACATTTTATCAAAATATAGAAAGTGGAGCAAAATGCCTTATTTTATGTTGTCATGGTGAAAGGGCAATATGTTTCAGATTAATAAAAATAAAATGCATTTTAAATGAAATGTCATTTACAGTCACTATTTTGTCTATGATTGGATTTCAAAACTAAGAGTGAGATCAAAAAGTAATGTAATACACTTAACAGCCATGGATCACAGGAAAGCTGTAGTCAGTTAAAGTGGAAAGAAACTAAACTGTGGAGAGAAGCAAATAGCAAAGACTTAGGGTGGCAGAAGCCTGGAGGCCAGAATATCCTAAGGTGAGCAGCATTTCAGAAAGACAGGAGCTGCCTGTTTGTTTGCTCCCAGGCCAAAGAGCACAGACTTGAAAGTCTTAACACTAGATTATATCAAATGTTAATTTAAAAACCAGGCACAGACAACTGCCCCCATAAGTGGAAGGGAATCTCTAAGACCTAGGTAAGGACTGAAAGCAGCTCTAAAGACAGAATCTAGTATTCATGAGAACTAAGACCAGGAATTATAGGAGTTCTTTATCTGAGATTCAAATTTGTTTTTCTCTGTAATAGTCAAGGAGCCACCTTTAAATGAGGACAAGAAAGTTTAAGAAAGTAGAATCAATAGTGGTCACAAGAGGGCATACTTACTTTCCTTAATTTACTTTTCACCAAACCCCTAAAGTAGTGGCTCTTAATCCTTTTGGTGGTTTTGAGAACTTGATGAAAGTCATGGATCCACTTCCTAGAAAATACATATACCCTTGCAGTTTTGTGTACAATATAAAAAGGTTTACAAAATCTTTAAATCTATCCATGTGACCCTGCAGAACAGTGATCCTTAACCTTTTTTGGCACCAGGGACCAGTGCTCCTATGAGAATCTAATGCCTGACGATTTGAGGCGATGCGCTGGGGAGCAGCTACAAATACAGATGAAGCTTCGCTGGCTCCCCTACTGCTTATCTCCAGCTGTGTGGCCCAGTCCTTACCAGGGCACGGACTGGTATTGGCCCACAGCCTGGCAGTTGGGGACTCTTGCTCCAGAACTTCATTAACCAATATGGTAGCCACTAGGTAGTGCTTAGCAATACTAGCTGCATTTTAAGCACTCAGTAGCCACCACTGGAGTAAGTTCTGTTGGACAGTGTTCTAGAATTTCATGGACCCTAGGTTAAAAACTCCTGCTTGGAATGAACCCCAATAGGTCCGATGGCCTGTAACCCCAACTCCCAAATACCAGCTATTTTCTGTATGAATATAGATACTCCTCAAAGAAATGGCAAGGAATATTAACAGTAATTTTGAGTAACTCTGAAAGTTTACCTATCTTTAAGTACCCATTAATAACCTAAAATCAAAGGGAACTTACATAGCAAATGATTCATCCTTCATCCTTCCCATCTCAAAGTATGTGTAGTTTTACACACATTCCCATACCCCACGTCCTGCAATAATAATCCAAGTGGCTTTTCTATGAGATAGAGTAAGGCTTCAGGAATTTGCTGTGCATTATTAATAACACAATATTAATTGAGTTTACACTGTTCTCTACCTTTCTAAGCATCCTACATATTTTAATTAGCTCATTTATTCCTCACCAAGTGTTATAAAGTGAATATAGAATTGTCCCCTCAAAACAGATAAAGGGACTGAGGTTTGAGGCTTAGCGAGATTTTTTTCATATATTTTTTATATTTTAATTAGTTTCAAGTATACAGTACATTGGTTAGACATCACTATACTTAGTAAAATGATCCCAATTGCTCCCTCTCTCCCAACCCTCCACCTAGCCAATGTACTAATGCTAAGTGCAAGCCTTCTTCTGTGCTTCCCATCCCCGTTACCATCAGCTACTAATTTGTACTTCTTTAGCCCTTCACTCCATTCTCCCAGCCCTCCAAAGCTCCCTCCCCTCTATCCATCACCAGATTGTCCACTATATTTATGAGTCTGATGATCTTGATTAGTTTGTTCTTTTTATTCCTTAAATTCTGCATGTAAGTGAAATCATATAGTGTTTATCTTTCTCTAACTTAAATACCTTCTATGTTCATCAATATCTTTTTCCATTCCCATCCTTTTCATATGTAGGGGTCTTGTTTTCTTATCTTTTCAGGCACTCTCTCTTTTGGTTGGAGCACTTAATTCTTTTCTATTTAAGGTACTTATTGATAGGAATGTAGTTGTTACTATTCTTTATTCCTGTTTTTGATACATGTTTTTTTCTTCTTAAAGAAGTCCCTCCAACATTTCCTGTAACTCCATTGGCACTCTTATATCTAGTGAGCTTTGCCTAGGTCCTCACTCCAACAATGTCTCCCTGTAAATCCCTGGTTCCTTCTGCATGCAGCCCACTCATTACTGGTGCTCAGGGCAAGCAGGTCCGTCACCAGAAAATCTGCTTGGCGGATGCGGCCCCTTTAAGAGGTTTGTGCTGCTGCGGCCACCAGGCTGTGGACCAGTACCAGTCCGTGGCCTGCCCTTCAACTCTAAATGATAGCTTCGTTGGATAAATTATTCTTGGTTGTATATCCTGGGTCTTCATCCTGTCGAATGTGTTTTGCCAAGCCTTTCTGTCCTGCACAGTTTGTTTTTGAGAAATCAGCTGCTAGTCTTATGGGTATTCCTTTATATGTAATTATTTGTTTTTCTCTTGCTGCTTCTAAAATTCTTTGTATTTAACCTTTCGCATTTTAATTATGATGTGTCTTGGTGTGGACTCTTTAGAGCCCTGATTTTTGGAATCCTCTGAGCTTCCTAGGGTTTTATGTCCATTTCCTTCACCAGGTTAGGGAATTTTTCCATCATTATTTCTTCAAACAGCTGTTCAGCATCTTGATTTTCTTCAGTTACCCCTATCAGACGAATATTTGGAGTCTTAATAGTGTCTCGCATCCTCCTTAAATTATTTTTATAGTCTTGGCATCTTTTTTCTTGCCATTCTGAGTGTCCCGATTTGCTTTCCTGTCCTCTAGATAGGGCATGTGATCCTCTTCTTTATTCACTTTGTTCATTCCATTTAATATACTTCTCGTCTCAGATAATGTGTGCTCCAATTTAGACTGGTTCCCTTTTATAATTTCCCTTTCCATTTTTATCTCTTTGTTGGAGTTCTCTACATTTCCCAAAAGTTCATTGAGCGTCTTTATAACTAGTGTTTTGAACCCTGCCATCTGTTAGATTACTCTGTCCTGTTCTGTCATGTGGTTTCTGCTTCTTTGTCTTCCCATTTTGGCTGCCTTTCCGTACTGTTTCTATGTACTAAGCAAAACTCCTAAGTCTCCCAATCTTATTAGTGTGGATTTGTGAAGGTGTCCTTGGCACAGTCCTGAGAGGAGTTCTGCTGCAGACCAAATTTAGCTCAAGCCTCGACCCCTCCTGGGCCAAATCCACAGATGCTGTGCTTATAGTTGCCTCAAAATGCCACACCAGAAACTGAGGCCAGCTGCCTCTACCAGTGTGAGTCTTTGCGAGGAGTGCCTGACTTGCTGAGAATACACCTGGATGTGGCTTAGGTGGGACCTGAGTTGGGGGAGGCAGGGTTTCAGGGAATCCTCTGGGTGGAGTGACCTTTGTTATCCAGTTTGATGACATCACGGCAATGGCCGCACTGTGTTTGAGCACTGGGAGGGGGTAGGGCTCAACAGGGAACGATGGATACCACTGGCACTTTTATATCTAGTGAGCTTTGCCTAAGTCCTCACTCCAACAATGTCTCCCTGTAAATCCCTGGTTCCTCTTGCATGCAGCCCACTCATTACTGGTGCTCAGAGCGAGCAGGTCCGTCACTAGAAAATCTGCTTGGCGGATGCGGCCCCTTTAAGAGGCTTTTGCCGCTGCTGCTGCTGCTGCCACGGCCTCCGTTGAGATTTAATAACTTGTCTGAAATGACACAGTAAATGCCAGAAAACTGGTTATAAGCTTAGAATCTAGACTCTCAAAACATGAAAATGGTCTTAGAGGACTCTGAGGTCACAAGGTTTTTCTACAATGGATCTGCTATACCTGCTCATGCATGTGAGGCCTCGGGGTCTGCATTTGACAAAACAGCTTGTGGCGGACCTTTTTTCCTGGTGTGGAACAAAGGGGAGGGGGAACCCTGAGGACTCTTTCCACCCAGTCATTCAAAGTCAACCCTCTCCATCCCCACATCGCTTCACCCTTTACCATTACGGTAGCCTGAACTTCAGTGACTGACTAGTTGTATGATCCTGGACAAGTGACTTGATGCTGTTATCTCTAACATGGTCATGATAATAGTGTCTACTTCCTACAATTTTGTGTTGTGGGGATCTGGTTGCATGTAAGCAAGCGCTCAATAAATGGTACTGGTTGTCACGATTCACTCCTACGATGCTTCTGTCTCCTGAACCCACGAGCCGGACAGTTGCTGGAGGGAATGGAGGAGCTGGGTGGACCCTGGCCATGGACACCTGCCTCACAGCTGGGCCGCCTTCCCACCACTTGCACAAAGCCCTTAACTGCGCATGCTAGGAAAAGGACCCTTCGGGTTTGCTTCCACTCGCCCCTCACGGTGAAAGTCCACAGATGACCTAGGAGGGAGAAGAATAACGATCCCAACTCCTCAGGGCTGGACAATAAACTTGTCCCAGGCAAGTTAAGATCTGGTTTGAAATAGGAAACAAGTGGCACTGGGCTGGGTCCCGAGCGGCCCTCCTGGGCGTCCAGCCACCCAAAGTAGGACCCTGGCCAGGCAGGGGACCGCTGCCGGCCACCAGCCCCACGTCCCTAGTACTACGCTGGAATTAATGGTTTCCCGGTACCTCTGCCGCTCCGGCGCCTGCCCAGAGTGGGGGGCGCAAGCGCAGTCGTGTGGACTGCAACTCCCGGCAGGCCCCGCGGGGATGCTGACCCCAGCGGAGCAGCTCACTTTTCGGTCTTTCCGAGGCGCCGGGCTGGAGGCAGAGGAGTCCTCTGCTCATGGTCCTCCGAGGCCGGCGGACGCGGTCGGGGCCCTCTCCTGCAACCCCAAGTAACCGGAACGGGTAGAGACCTTTAAATCTGACATGTTCGGGAAAGTGATTCTCAAACGTGTCTGTGGGTGAAGAATTTCTCAGGGGGGGATATTAACAATTCAGATTTCTTGGTCCACCCTGACACTGGCGCACTGAATTTCGCATGGCTTGCGGGTGTGTATTTTAGTAAGCTTTCTGGGGAATTCTGACTCAGGTAGCCCGCCGGTCACACCCGTTTGGGGATTATGTTCCACAAATCGATTTAGCACTCCCGTCCCCCACCCAACCCCAGGGACGTTTGGCGATTCGTGGTTCGCAGGATGGTGCCGCCTCACGTTTCAAATTGGCCCTTCGCTCATCCCGTCCCTGCAGGCAATTCTTCCTTTCCGGTTGGTCGGCGGCGAATCTGTGGCGAGACCTGACCCAATGGGCGTTATAGTTCGCAGAACGTGACCCTCAAGTTGATTCCGACCTGGCACCGTTGGCTGTGGGCGTCTAACTCGCGCGCCGAAATATCTGACGTGGGAGCTGAGAGCTCAGTCTTCCCTAAGTCCGCGACAAACGGAAAGCGTGGCGCTCAGGTCCTGCCCTAGGGAGGTCCTGGGGAGGGCTGGACAGGGTGCCGGTGTGGTGGCTCCCGGGACCGACTGAGGCCTAGGTGCCGGAAGCGGCTGCGGCCGGGCTGAAGCTGAGCTTTTCACCCGGGACTTGAAGCTCCATGTTCCCTGGCTCCTGCTGAGGCCGACCATCCCTGTACGGGGCCGGGAGCGGGCGCGCCTTCCCGGGCGGGTGCAGCTGTTTTCGGGGGGTAAGATACTCCGGGAGCCTGACAATGGCGTCGGGCCTGGGCTCCCAGGACCGGGAAGGGCTCCTGGTAGTGAAATTGGAGGAGGACTGCGCCTGGAGCCAGGAGCTGCTCCCGCCAGACTCAGGGCCTAGCTCGGAGGCTTCCCACCTGCGCTTCAGAGGGTTTCGCTTCCAAGAGGCAGCTGGCCCCCGGGAAGCCCTCAGTCAGCTCCAGGAGCTTTGCCATGGGTGGCTGCGGCCTGAGATGCGTACCAAGGAGCAGATCCTGGAGCTGCTGGTGCTGGAGCAGTTTCTAACCATCCTGCCCCAGGAGATCCAAAGCAGGGTGCAGGAGCTGCGTCCGGAGAGCGGTGAGGAAGCAGTGACCCTTGTGGAAGATATGCAGAGAGAACTTAGGAGAATGAGGCAAAAGGTGAGAAAAGAGCTGTTTTATCCGCGGTTTGTTTGGCCCCAGAACTGGAACAGTGTGCCAACTCAGTTCCACATACAAGTTTACTTGGTTTCCCTGAGTAAGGCCTTACATGGACATGAAGCCTTTTTGTAGTTTAATTAGGAATATTCATTCCCACAGATTTTATCCAATGGACAGAGCGAGTAGTGAAGAGTGCCTTGTTTTATGTGGAGGCCGTGTCCACATTAGTGTGAGCCCCTGAGTTAGTGCATAAGATTTAAATCGTCACTCTGTTCCATACTAGTGTTACAACTTTTGCAAGCTACTTAATCTTTTGGGCCTCAAATATGCCACTGGTAAAGTGAAAATGATAAAATACCTTTCTACGATTGCTTTGAGGGTTAGGGGGAGAGCAGCATGTTGTTTTGGTCACACTATTGGCTTATAGTAAGTGTTTAGTATCTGTTAGCCGTTTTATTACCACCAGCAGTCTGGTCTCCATTGCAGAGCTGAGTGGGGAATAATCGTGGACTTAGAAAACCAGGTTAGCACTGAAGCTCTGAGGGCATTTGCCTCCCGGACCACCCACGTTTAACTTATTCAGTAGCGAGAAATGGAAGCATCTAGAAAAGGTGAGGGAAAGCAAGAGGGATTGAGGTGTGTCAGAAGAGCTGTATGGGTAAGGTGTGCTCTGGAGGGGACTCTACTCCTTTTTTTTTGCTGGGTCCAAAGGTATCACCAGTGGTTCTCTGTTGAAGGCTTGCCTTCAGAATTCTGTACTAATTTACCTTTTTTTGTGGGGCCCTGTTGTGATGATGAGTGATGTGGGTTGGTTCCCAGGTCACAAACCATGGGCGGGGAACAGAAGTGCTTTTGGAGGAGCCTTTGTCTCTGGAAACAGCACGAGAGTCACCGAGCTTCAAGCTGGAGCCAATGGAGACTGAGCGAAGCCCTGTCCCCAGGCTACAGGAGCTGCTAGGCCCCAGTCCTAAAAGGGACCCCCAGGCTGTAAAGGAGAGGGGTGAGGAACAGATATCTGGGCAGGTGGGAGGGAGGAGGGGGTTCGGGGTTGCCCCTGACAACAGCAGGATGGCATACCACTGCCAAAGAGAGAGAATTTCTGGCCTTGGGATTCTCAGAGTGGAATGAAAGACCTAGAAGTGGTGGTTGGATTTGTCTAGGGGTGGGCGGAGGGAGGGGAATTTTGCAGTAAGCCCTTCATGTACTGAACAGACATTTAGAGCTAGATGAATGATTGAGGGATTGAATGCTGCAGACTGCTGGTATTCTTTACCCTCACCCCAGCATTGTGGGTGTCAATTTGGATATGGCTTTATTATGCCTTTTTTGCCTTCTTTTGTTCAGTGTTCACTCTCAGAGCAGAGACTGGATGTTGGGGAATGGATACTGTGTTGTAATCATTGGGTTGCTAAGTATTAGGAATGCCATTCTCATCATAATTTCTATCACATTCAGCATTATCTGCTCCCTGGCTTTCTCTCTTTCCTTCTGAAGGAAACATGGAAGACAAGGAGATGACTGGGCCCCAGGTGATGTGAAAGTTCCCAATATCTCCCCCACACACACCCTCTTTTTCTCCAGTGGTGGTGGGGTCCTTTTGCCACTTAGAAAGGATCCTTTCTGTCTCACCAGCACGTCTCCCCCACCTTCTCACTCTTAGTCCTGGCACCCTTCTTTCCCTATGAAATGTGTCCTCGGCACCCCTGGGTTTTGCCCCTTTAATTCATGACTCTGGTTGAATTGTTCTTGGTGCCTCAGGGGCTAAAGGAGATCTTGTGCTGTTTCAGTTGCCTGAGAGCTTAGAGGACGTGGCTATGTACATCTCCCAGGAGGAGTGGGGGCATCAGGATCCTAGTAAGAGGGCCCTCTCCAGGGACACGGTGCAGGAGAGTTATGAGAATGTGGACTCATTGGGTAAGGACTTTTTTTCCAGGGATGAAGACTGAGCCATTTTCTGACCAGGGTCTTATCCCTTAGCCACTTGCCTCCCGGACAGAAGTTCTCAGTTTTTCCAAAAAGACCTCTTTTTGTTTAAAATCCCCTGGACTAGGATCAGTTAAACATTTTCACAGTGGTACACTTGGCACTTGGAGCTAGATGAATGGTTGAGCTCCAGCTACTAGAGCTAAAGGCAAGGAATCTGCGTCATAATGGACTTCCCAGAACAGAACAAATGAAATCCAGTGGCTGCCCCCCCCCCCCCGCCACATTACACACTTTCAGCGTTCTAGGATGCAATGGAACTCTGTTCTTGATGCCTTGCAATTTTGAAGTGCTTATTCTTGACCTCACTTATGTTTTCTATGCTTCATTAGTATTTCTAGGCCTTTCCCAAAGACACAAATTTCAGGAGCAGTGGCATTAACAGTCTAGCTTAGCAGCCATCCCAGCCCCTAAAAATTCAGGAAGTGGGGAAGGCCTTGTAGAAATTTGGAAACGATTGTATATATCCAAAACTGGAACTAAATAAATTAAGAATAAATTAAGATGCATCTATTTGTTGAATTGTTATGCAGAGATTTAAAATGAGGCCTATGAAATACAAAAACAGAGGTTTTTTTTAGTTGAAACGTGTACAACAACTTACAGCATTTAGATGGAGAGTGTAGAAGTATTGTTTAATTCCTTCAACTTTATGGATGAAAATTCTCATAATAAAAAGTTGGAAGTTTTAAAACAATATAAGACAATAATGTATTAAAATTATGGCTACACTGAGGCACACATAGAAGAGTAATACTGTACTTTGTTTTCATACACCAGGTTTTCATAAACATAGCTGTTAGCTCACTCGCACTAATTTCTGCAAAGGGGTCACTGCTAGGTTTGGTCTCCTTCATTGGGACCTTCTTCAGGTTCCTCATCATTGTGCTGTGGCTTGGTGCCCTAAGTTGAGCACAGTTCTTTCAGTATACGTTAAATAGGAAGAGAAGTTCAGATGACAAGTCTTAGAACTAAACTGTTGTAAAGTCCATGTTTGCTAGAGTTGGAGTGAGGTCTGATCATGTTTGTTGAATTGTTTTAATTAGAAAAGTATGCAGTCTCATTGTAAAAAAAAAAAAAAGTGTAAAAGGGTAAAAAGAAAAAAGCTATCGTCTCCCTAAATTTCTTTCTCTAGAGATAACCACAGGGAACAGGTTAGTGTATATTACAATTAATTGCTATCAGACTTATCACACCCTCCATATCAACCCACTGAGGGCAGGGAACAAGACTATCTTTGTTTCCCCTGCTTAGTGGAGGAAAATGATGAAATCTGTTTCTTTCATTATGAATAGAGCCTCAGGTTCCCAGTCAGGAGCCCCTGAGCACCCAGGTGGAACAAGGAGGAAAACCATGGGATCCTAGCGTCCAGAGTTGCAAGGAGTGCCTGAGCCCCAGAAACCGAGCTCCAGGTAAGTAAGGAAGATGAGCCACCTGTCCAGCTGGCCTCCCCCTGTTGAGAGTGAAGCATTTGAGGGTTTGGGTGTGAGGCTAGCCCATCACCACTGCCAGGGAAGTACATTGCTTCCTGTATGCCCACTTCCATCCAGTGAGGCAGGTGAGGCACCCAGGGTGCAAAATGAAAGGAGGCATTCACTCCTGGGGTCATTGCCCACCCTAGTCCCAGCCCTGCTCCATCCCACCCATTTCTGAAAGGCAGAGGCCAGAGACTTAGTTGAAGAAGGAGATGGGGGCCGCTACAAGGGAATTCAAGACTGGTCTGAGCTCTGATTCCTAAGCAATGGTCCTACCTCTCATCCGGATGCCTCTCTAGACTGCTTTCTCTGTATGGGGAAGACAGGAAATGGAGATAAAACCAGACTTTCTGGACTTCTGACCTACATGTAGTAGCGAATGTGGGATTTCCTTTTCTCCGGGGTAGAAATAATGTAGAGGTGTGTTTTCTTTCACTCTGCCAGGGAAAGAGAAATTTGAGCACCGAGAAGAAAGTGCTCTGTCCATTTCCCCCGAGAGCATCCATCCACAGGCACTGCTGCCTGGCCAGGCCATAGGGAAGGTGCCCTGGAGTCCTGAGCAGGGATGGCCTGGGGACAGGGCAGAAGGGCATTGGGAGCCTCCCCCAGAGGATCGGATGGAGCAGTCTGTAGTAGGGGCCGCAAGTTGCAGAGAAATGGGGCCACCAAAGCAACTGCAGCTGAAGAGGCTCCATTTATGTCCCTTGTGTGGCAAAAATTTCTCTAGCAACTCGAATCTAATTAGGCATCAGAGAATACATGCAGCAGAAAGACTGTGTATGGGTGTGGAGTGCAGTGAAATCTTTGGTGGCAACCCTCACTTGTTGTCACTACACAAAGCACACTTGGGAGAGGAGGCCCATAAATGCCTTGTGTGTGGAAAAAGCTTCAGTCAGAATACCCACCTGATTCGCCATCAGCGTACCCACACAGGTGAGAAGCCCTATCAATGTAAAGTATGTGGAAAAAGCTTCTCTTGCAACTCCAACCTCCACAGACACCAGAGAACACACACTGGTGAAAAGCCCTACAAGTGCCCTGAGTGTGGGGAGATCTTTGCTCATAGTTCCAACCTCCTTAGGCACAAGAGGATTCACACAGGAGAAAAACCCTACAAGTGTGCCGAGTGTGGGAAAAGTTTCTCTCGCAGTTCTCACCTTGTCATCCATGAAAGAACTCATGAAAAAGAAAGGCTTTACCCCTTCTCTGAGTGTGGGGAAGCAATGAGTGACAGCACCCCCTTTCTTACAAATGGAACCCACAAGGCAGAGAAGAAAGTCTTTGAATGTTTGACTTGTGGGAAAAGCTTCCGGCAGGGCATGCACCTCACCAGACATCAGAGAACGCACACAGGAGAAAAACCATATAAATGTACTCTTTGTGGGGAAAACTTTTCTCATAGATCGAACTTAATCAGGCACCAGAGAATTCACACAGGAGAGAAACCCTATACCTGTCATGAGTGTGGAGATCGTTTCTCTCACAGCTCAAATCGGATTCGCCATCTGAGAACCCATACGGGAGAGAGACCCTATAAATGTTCTGAATGTGGAGAAAGCTTTTCTCGGAGTTCACGCCTTATGAGTCATCAGAGAACTCACACTGGATAGAAAGAATGGGATTTCATTTTGCCCCAGTTAAGTTGGTATATTCAGAGGGTCCTGTTGTTGAGAGATAGTATTCTTTGCCAGCTCACCAAATCATGTTTTGTTTTGTTTTGTTTCGTTTTTTAAAGTAATTACTATGAAGAGTAATGGGTGGGAGGGGTGGGGGGGAGTCACTGCGAGGGAGGTGCAGAGGTAGCAAAGGATTAGCATAAAACAAAAAGAATTCTTTTTGAACTAGTAAGGATGGCAAGTTTTTGAGTTAATCTGCTTAGGGCAGAATTCTCTATGAAGTCTTCTCTGTCTCAGGGTGCACCTACTCCTTTGGTGTGTTTAACAAAATTGTGATTTGGATGCCTTACTGTGTCCAGTATCTTTCCCAGCAACTTTGGGAATCCATTAGATTTTCTGTTACTGCTTCCTTACTTTGGACATTCAGGAGCACTTGCGCTCCTGAGGCCCTTGAGGCCAAAGAAGAGACAGAGTCTCCTGGAAAACCAGAATTAGGGCAAGGAAAGACTAGGGTGGGTTGTAGCTCTCCTGAAGGCCCTGACAGGGAAGCCTCAGTGCCCTGACAGGAGGGTCCATTGGTAGGCCATGCATGTAAATGTTGCCTCAGACAAAAAGGACCCAGAGACCTAAGGGAAATAGTAAGATGGAATTTTTAGGTCAGCCTAGGAAATGGCAGAGGGAACCAGAGTCTGAATTAGTCTCTCCTTTGTGGAAATCAAGATTTCCCCAACCTCTGTCAGAGAAGGATAAACAGCTCTGGAGTTTTCAGGGAGTTCCATGTTAGATGGGTTCCCTGGGAGACTTTGAAAATGTGGATCTTAAGGAAATTAGGAATCATGCCTTTCCCTGTTGGAAATGTGTTTGGATGGTAATAAATATCTTAAGGAAACATGAAAGTGTGTGACTCTTTATTGAGGGCCTTTGTCCTGCCATCCAGTGTTGATCTTTCTCCCATCTGCTTAGGTTGGAGGACCCGCTTTCTCTTTGTGGTCTTACTGGGTTGGTCTGGAAGGGTCCAACAATGGTAGCAGCATTGAGGTTGAGGTTGAGGTAGGTGGTAGCACTGGCTAGCTCCAGGCTGGGACTGCTATGTGGTAACAAAGGATCAAGTCCAGTGGCTGCTTGGGGTGATATTATAATGGTCTCTGAGATTTTTCTGTCTGTGGTATACAGCAGTAAAAATGTCTTTGATTCTTTGATTAGAATGTTTATTTCTTGTGAAGTAGCTGAAAGAAGATCTAGCTATTCAAAGACAGGATATTTTAGTCTTGCAAATGAATCCCAGGAAAAGATGGTCCTGAGAGGACCGAGTTATTGCCCATTTTTGGAGGGAAGATAAGTGGGGAGGGCAAAATTATTAGGGGAAAGCATATTTTGAAATGGGGAATCAGGAATAGGAATTCTAGGAGTGTGTATCTGTGGGAAAGAGGTAGGATACCAGGAAGTATTCTAGAAGTAGGACATTTCGATGCCAGGAGAACATCAGGAAAATATCTAACTAGCTGTTCTTTGGGAGAAAAAGGTGAAACATTCCATTGACAATCGGATATCAAATATAGCAATTTTAAGTGAGGGAAACAACCCTATATGCTTCACCCCTTATCAGTCTTATCTCAGCCCTGCCTCAGTTTGAGTTTCTCCTAGGTTTTCTGAGCCAATTTTTAAAAATCTTTTTAACTTTCTCATTTCCTTTCTCTTACAAGAGAGCAGTGGTAGTGCGGGGTAAGGGAGATGGGACTTGAGAGAAAGATTAATGTAGGAACCACAGTGATAGGGGCAGGACAGGGATGATGTGGCTGCTGGTGCCATAAAATGGGTGGGTGGTATCAAGTTAACATTTTAATGCACATAGGCAACTATGTGCATTGCTAATCTCACTAGAATGGAAAGCCCCCTTCCCTTCACTCTCCCTCCTTCCCCCTCCTCCAGTAATATCACCCATGTAGATTTTATGATGTGGGCCCGCTAGCTGTTGGTGTTTCTACTTGGAACATTGCAGCTTGAGGCTTAGAGCAACAAGGACCCCCAGGTATTTGCTCTTAGTACAAAAAAAGACTTTCCAATAGGAGCCTCTTCCTAGTCCCCAGTCTAGCTCCCTTTCTAGCAAACTTCAGATACTTAAATTTTTAGAACAAGAGCCTGGCACAGAGAACTCATCTATTTGTGCCATCTCTGGGCAGATAATACTGGCAAGATTGTCTTTCTTCCAAGCACCTGGCACTGAGATCAATGTAAGACTGGCAGGAACTTCTGTCTACTATTGACAGACAGGATTGATGCCATCTTCCCCTGTAGTCATACATACAGGTCAGAGGCCCTCACTGCCGGCTTTTGTGAGGTCACTGCAAGGGATGGCCAAGTGTATACTTTTATTTACATTCATACTTCTACATTACACAAATACTTTTTCACATTATACTTTTCACCTGCTAGTCACCTTGTAAAAGAAACCAGAACAGATTACAGTTGGCTTTTATGTCAGAGGGAGAATGATAAAGACCCATGCCCCCTCGGTCCAAATGGGCGCAAAGGAGATCTGGGAGATATGGCCTGACCCTGAGCAATAGCCACACATCCTTGTAGCAGATGTAACACAGGAGACCAGCAGAAAGACTGGGTGGAGGATCAGTAGTACATTTAAGCAATGTGAAAAAGCCTGTTAGAGGTAGACTGAAAAAGCAGAGATAGAAATAAGGACAAAACCTGTAGCACCAGAGACTGGAAAAAGTGCTAAAACAAGCACTACATCGTTTATTTTTTCCCTAGAAAAAAACCATCAGAAATCACTTTTTACTGCAACAATGAATTTATGGGTCTCAACATCATAATTGGAAATTTACTGTTGAAATATTATCAACTGATAGAATTTTGGAAGTCAAAATCAACACCACCGCTTTAATTTAAGCTGGCTGGCTGGCCGCGGACACATTGTAACTTTTGTAAATGTTTCACAAGCATTTGAAACAACGAAGTCATGTAAAAGGTCTTATTAATGTGTGTTATAGGAAACCAACTAACAAATTTATTAGCAGTAAGAGACTTCCTGTCAGGAGCTCAAGAATAGTAAGATGAATTAAAGTAAAAGTGCATTTATTAGAAACATTTCTTTTATCCTTCAATCTACTTTGCAAGCACTTCTAATTTAAACGTGATTTTCATTCTTGAAAGGGAGACTGATAATTCCTTTTCATGTAATTCTTACTAAGAAGGTCTAACTAAGTCTTGTCTGACGTGTGTACAGTTAGGCAATGGGAATGATATAAGTAAATTCAACAATGACAAAATCGTTGATGAAAAATGACTCAGACCACAAAAAATTCTGAAATCTTCCAGTTAATGCCCTCAGTTCATCACTGAAACACCTTGAATGTCCCAGAAGCTTCAGTCAAGTGAAACTCACCAGGATCCAAACCTGACCCAGGAAGATGTTAAGATTTCCCTAGACAGAAAGGGTCGGATTTATTTCTGAAATCCTGAGTTAGGTTTTGGACATAATGAGGAACTGCATCTCCATCCCCACTTCCCCTCAAGGCAGGAAAACACTCTAGAACCTGGGTGTGGTTTCCACTCCAAAAATGAAGTTGCCCTTGAGCGGATTCTCAGCTACCCTGGGAGGGGCTCCAATTTAATATTTAGGAATCCTGCCCCAGCCATTGGTTTCTTGGAGGAACTGTAGTCCTCAGGAATGATTTCCAGAACCAAAGATTTAAGCCCTTTCTCAAACTGCAGCAAAGCGAACAAGTCTATGGCTCTTGCAGCTTAGCCTTCCACGGGCATCGTGGACAGGGCGCCCGCTTCCCTAGATCCGCCCGCATATCGCACCGGATTGATCTCACCGGAGACAACTCTCGAGAGTACCCCCCAAAGGAACAAGGGGCTAACAGAGCGTCCTGACAGCTTTCCACGCCCTCCGCCCAGGGCCTCAGGGCTGCCTCTGCACCCGCCCTCCGCTCTCAACTGCACCTCCCCTCACGCCCACCCAGTCCACCAACAGCTGTTCCAGAGGTGCGGGAACCCAAAGAATGCGAGCAGGCGTAGATACCCCGCCCTTCTGCGACGCCCCACCCCGCCAGCCACCACTCCATGGCTACAAGAACGGTTTGTTCCGTTGAGGCTGGCGCTCCATCCACGACCCCGCCCACCCCAGGCGCTCTGGCCCGCGGCTGGAGCTCTATGGCCACTCTTGGCTGCACGCTTCCTGCAGACTCCGACTACCAAGGCTGAGCCTGGCCGCTTAGCGGTAGGGCTTCCATCTCAGTCCAGCAGAGTAGATACTGGGGGTGTGAGAGCGCTCATGAAACCTCCCTGTCCCTCAGGTGCACGTGCGTCAACCCGGGGCCAACAGCGGGGCTGGGCGTCCGGTCAGGCTCTCCACCCAGCAAGAGGTGAGCATAGAACTGTGTGGGGAAGGGTACCGGGAAGGGGGCGTCTCAGGGTCCCTAAGTCGGAGAGTCATCTCATTTTTGTTTTAGTTCGCAATGGCTACAGGGTGGGGAAAAGATGGGATGAAGACAGGAAAGGAGGGCAGGGACACTAAAGAGGTGCAGTCGTCCAGGCATGGGGCGATGGCAGTCTGGGCCAGGACGCGAACAATGTGGAGACTGTAGATGAGACATTCAGGAGGTGGAGGCGACAGGACTTTACATGGGCCCAGTCCAAAGTCTAAAGTCTTAGCATGATCCCGAAGGGCATTGAAAATTTGGCTCTGACCTGTCTTTCCTGCCAAGTTGCTCCTACAGCAAATATCCAGGGACCTAGCAGCTTCTCAGGGAGATGCACTCTCACACAGAAGAAACTGTACTCACATTTCCCTTTGTTCAGACTGCCCATTCCCTCCTCCCACCCCACTAAATTTTAAAGCCCAAAAGTCATACATGACCCTCTCAGATACTTTTGCTATCCAAGCACTCTCAAAGCCCTCTCTATGCTCAGCTCTTACATATCCAATAGTGGTTTGTTCCTATTCATATTCTTTGTAATTCAGGCCTAAATTCCCAACGCCACGCTCTGTGCCTGGCATGGAAGGGCGATATGAAGTTTCCACAATTAAGTGATACTTTTGAAAAGGTCGTGACTGCCGGTGACTTATTCTGGGAGTTTATTGCCAGAATAAGATATTTGATAGAGCCTCAAAAGGAACTAGAGAGCTGTCCAGTATGCTCATCTTAACATCTCCTTCAACTTCAACAATCCATTCTACCCTGTTTGGTATTCTTCTTAATACCAAAGCCTAAAATATGTTGACTGTAAGCTATAAAACTGTATTTACAGTGTAATCTGCCTACTTTAAAAATACTTTAGCATTAGGAAATTCCTTTGTTAGTCAATAGAATTTGACTAACAATAGCTTTTTATCTATGTATATACACACATATATGTCATCAGCATGTTATTTCCACAGTAAGAGGAAAACAAACACTAAACAGATGGTAACAGATTTAAGAAAGCAGAGTGTGTTGTGTTATTAAATTGAAAACCAAATCCTTACTTTCTTAAAGGTAACTAGAACTAGTCAGAATATAGTTTTGTTATGTGCTGTGAATACATTGATAGAATTTAATGCTTTTCCCATATCCAGGCCATCTTAGATAATGTGAGACAATAGTTCCTCATTATTCAGATCCTGGTCTAAAATAGAAAAATATGATACACTTATGCATTTACAAATCATATTTTTGTTAATATATAAATGGGCATTGATATGCAAAATGAGGTCAGTTGATAAAAACAATGACAGTTCACAATAGGTCTACATCACATAACTGCAGAAATCTTTAAACATAAAATCTAATTACTAGAACCAGAAGTTGAAGGCATACCGAAGGAATCCTTAATATTATGAAGCCTAGGTTTCAAAAAGCTACCAATTCTAGAATGAACTCTGCTCTGGAACTGTTTCTTGATTATTTCTTGTTGCATCTCTTTCAGTGTGAAACGGAACCTTTGATACTCAGGTGTGGCATCAACAAAGTCAAGAAGGTAGTCCAAACTCTTTCTTACAGCAGATAACTCAAATTCAGCAGTCTGCTTCTCCATCCCTTCTCCTTTTTGAACAAGTTTCTTTGTAATCCCATCTTTTGATTTTGGGGGACTACCCTGTTCATCATCTCCATTTAACCACACGCTATCACCATCCAGCTTGGTTTCCAACTCCCCACATTTCTCAAGAATTTGTCCATATTCCCCATGTTCTAATCCTTGATCATATTCAGATTCCTTTTTGTAAAGAAGATTTTCCCATGCATTTGCTATAGTTATTTGTTTTACTTCAGCCCAACTCTTTGCCCAGTTAAAAATTGCACTTTTTATGTTGTAGATTTTAATTTTGGAAACTCCCCCTTCCCCTTTATCTTGCTCATCATCACTTTCTTTAAAAATTACAAGACTTTCTTCAAGTTGCTTCCACCTATAAAGTCGTTTGCAGCTTAAGATCACACCTTGATTCATTGGCTGAATTAAGGTTGAAGTGTTATGGGGAAAGAATATGCATTTTATTCGACCATCCTCACTTATTAGCAATTCAGCAGAAGTGTGAACTGGGGAACTGTCCAGAAGTAACAAGGCCCTGATGTCCTCTTCATGGAATCTTAGAACATTAAGCTGAAAATGCCTGACCTCAGGAACAAAATTTTGAAAGAACCATTCTGAAAACAATTCTTTGGTGAACCAAACATCTTTACTAGGTTTATATATCACAGGTAACGTACTTGTATCTTCTTTTACACTTTTAGGCAGCTTTGATTTTCCAATAATGATAGACTTTAACTTATGAGTTCCATCTGCATTCGCACATAAAAGAGCAGACAAGCACTCTTTGTTTATTTTCCTGCCTGGCAGGCAGATATCCTTTCTGCTTGCCTGAGTGTTTTCTGGCATTGACTTCCAAAAGAGGTCAGTTTCACCTCCACTGTATAGCTGAGCTAGACACAGTTTCTCCTCTTTGATAAGCATGGACAGTTTCTGTCGAAATGGCTCAACATTTTCTGAAACTGAACTTAGGACTTGTTCGGCACATACTTTTCGGTTCCCAATTGCATGCCTATTTCGAAATCGAAAAAGCCAACCAGTACTAGCTTTGAAGTCTGTTCGCCCAAAACACTGGGCGAACCTCTCTGCAGCAGCCTGAAGTTCCACACCTCTAACAGGGACACCAGCTGAGCGTTTCTGTTGGTACCACATGTAGACTGCATCATCCACATCGCCATATTTGGCTCCTGTTGTCCTCTTTCTTTTCTCAGCCCCAACTAATGGCATGTCCTGCTTCAGTACAAAGTCCAAAATCAACTTCTTATTCTTTTTAATGTCATAAAATGTTGATTTACTGATTCCAAATTCATCCATTACACTTTTAAGAGATCGTCCAGCTTCAATCCTACTGAGAACCTTCATTTTCTCCTCCAAATTCAATGTTGTATATTTCCCTCTCTTATTCATACTGAATTTGGTTTCAAACAACCAACAGAAAAAGGAACAGCCTTACTGAATTGGAAAAAAATTTAAAGACAAAACCAAAAATACCCAAACTAGCTCAGAGCCCCAAGGGCACAGGCTTTTGTACTGAAAGATAATGGGCTAAAAAGGATAAGGGCTCAAGACCAAAGTGCTAGTCTAGAGGTAAAGGTCTTATGAACTCAGAAACTGCCACTGGCAAAGTCCACTCTAGCTGTTGCTCCTGCAAGACATGATCAGTTTTTAGAACCCCCCTGCTCTTCCTCTCCCTTGTCAGATATAGTGGCACCAGTCAGGAACAAGAATACCTGCATACTCTCTGTAAGTGAACACAAAAGACACAAAGAAAGATGTGCCCACAAGAACAGACCCAGGTGAGAAAAATCTCAGTAAAAGCAGTGCTTGTGTAAATATGGGAGTGTGAAAGCATCAAAGGTAAGTACAGAGTAATTCTGTGTAGCGGAGCTGCAGTGAAGCTTCTCTTTCCAAAGGACCTGATTTTATCTCACTGCCAGAAAAGAAAATGGTGCTCATATTGCTCTGTATTAATGTTCACCAGGCAGCAATCCATACAGCTGGATAAAAACTCCAAGCTCCCCTGAGACTGGGATGTCTGGAGAACTGGAATTTGGTAATAGTTGTTGTATAGTGTCTTTAAATGAAGAAGAAAGTAGTTTCTGTTGTCCATATGAATGAAATCCAACCTTTAATACATTCAATATAGCATTCTCAAGGACTAGCTTTAACTTGTTAACCAAGGTAATCTGTTAAGTATGTAAATAATTTGTTAGTGGCTCTCTTCCACTTTCAGATCTTCCTTGTGTATGTCTGGTGTATTTTCAAATGTTATTTTTTTTTTTTCACTGAAACTGTTCCATTTTTGAAATATTAGCAATTCTTAGAGGTGAGTCCAAAAGTTTTACAAATATTTTATGATAAAATTTTTTAAAAGATCTTTTGTTTTTCTAAATTTGCATTAGGGTTTTAAATAACACAATTTTATATATGAGACTTTATTTGGTTTCTATTCAGTATGGATTTTATTTAGTTTGAACCAAGACTCAATTTTTCCAGTGCTTGTAGAAATTCAAAAAGTTTCTCTACTGGTGTTTCTGATCAATTGTTCTCATAAATCCTTCTGTTGGCAAACTCTTCTGTATCTCAGCTCCCTCAAATATTCCTTTCAGGTCCTCCTGGTGCTGCCCAATTCCATTTCATGTTCTCCTCTAGATTAATTTCATGGTTCTCATTCCAGATATACAACTTCATAGGAAGTAACAAAAGCTGCCACTTTCTTCCATTCTAGGTGCTATGGAAGAAAAGAAAACTATGTCAGAAATGAGGGAAATGATTAGTATTTCAGTTTTTCTCCCCTTCTTTAGGGCAGACCTTATTGCTTTCATTTGTTCCTCAACTGCACAGAATTCTCACAAACCTCTTCTCTAAAGGAATCCAGAAGAATCCATTCAATTAGTATTCCACTAACATTTGTTGCAAGAACTAACTGCTTTATGGAGCACTAAGGGTAGCATGAAAAAATATCACAGATAATAGGATGTGGAGCCAGTGACAGGCTAAAATCAAGCAACTTTGTAAAAGAGGCAGCTATAACTAAGGCAATACTAAATAATAACTATTATAAATGGAAAAAGAAAAAGTATTTGTCAGCCGATAGCTGTACCATCAAGTCCAGCCAGTTACCCAGCAAAAACATTCAGCCCACTACAGCAGTTATGTCTTAGAATAAATTCCATGTATTTGCTTTCATTGCTTCCCACGTGTGCATTCATCATACGGTGCCCAGGAAGAGGAAGGTGAAATCAAAAGGAAAAATGTAGGAGACTTATAGGCTCCACAGCAAGAGTTATCAACTATGATACCAAAATTCAACCAATGAAAATCATCAGTGGCCCTCACTCACTATTCACCATTTTGTGACTCGCTTCCACTTCTTCCTTTCGCAGGGTCTCTTCTCACTTTCTTCTCCCCATCTTCCCTAACCAACTCCCAACTCATGTTATGAATCAGGCCTGCCAATGACATCCATGGGCACTGGTGGCAGAATTTCATTTATTCAATTTAATAAGTTCCAATTATATGCTTGGCTTTGGGCCAGATCATGAAGATCTCAACGCTAAGAGCATTAATGTCCACTAGTTCTGAGAGGCTGGAAACTATAATGACTTGGAGAAAGTAAGTTCCAACCTGACTGAGATTCTAAGGAAATTAACATACTTTAAAATACATGCAAGTGGCTTAGGCAGATGCTTATTGTTCTCTCTTCTTTTATCCTTTTCTCTCAAAAAAGATCAAGAACTATGCATCAATGGAGTCTAACATCATTCTATCTAAAAACAAAAATAGTATAATGGCTGTTAATGGTCTCCTTTTCATTTCCACCTTAAACTTACCTCTAGATGAACTGCCCTGGAAAGAAGTTCTGTCAAAAACCCTCAAATGATGTTCCAGGATGTACTTTATTAAATGCAGTCTCTTCACTTCCATTGAAAGCGCTTAGATCCACATGAACTTATTTTCTAACTTTTCCTAAATGTTGCCCAATTACACTTAGTAAAAATATACTAAATATCTTACTGTACACCTTGACTGGTAGAGGCTGACACTACGAAAACACTTATAACTGGAACACAAACAAAATAATCAAGATTCCTTTAAATATGATTAAGTAAATATGTAACTCGCCAGACACTGCAGGAGATAACAAGATGAAAAGGTTCCCATTCTCCAAGAAGCATGCTGCAATGAGAAAAGGAAAACCGGGGGCCTAAATTCTCAGTCTAGAAGCTACCACTGGTAAATTATATGACTCTGAGCAAGTCACTTCTTAGCTTTCAATTTCTCTGTCATGGAGAGCTATAAACGTAACCTATCTCACAGGTTAAAACCTACCTCACAAGAAAAAACAAAATTGTTGTGAGGAAAGCGCGGCCCAGAAAAGGGTACAGGCCATGCAAGGCCGTTGATCCTGAGCGAGACAAGCCGGCCTCCTCCTCGAGGAGACTGAGATGAGCCCCGGGACGACGGCTCGGCCGGCTGGGCTGCAGGAAAGCCGAAGTTACCACGAGCGCAGAGGGGTGACCCTTACCGGCGGGACCCGCTATTACCAGGCCGCCCTACGCGCAGACTACGCAGGAACCACCCGGACGCGTAACGTCTCACGATCCAGACCGCGAGACGGCGACAAACACCGGCCAAGAGGCACGGAGGGCCCTTCTAGGCTCTGCAGCC
The DNA here is from genome assembly GCF_014176215.1 of Rousettus aegyptiacus. Classification (NCBI taxonomy): domain Eukaryota; kingdom Metazoa; phylum Chordata; class Mammalia; order Chiroptera; family Pteropodidae; genus Rousettus; species Rousettus aegyptiacus. Next base: position 14,290,617 of record NW_023416311.1, on the reverse strand, counting down.
TGTAGACTCTTTGGCATTAACTCTTTCGGGACCCACGGCCGAACCAGGCAGTTACGCCGGTTTCTCCCGCGAAGCCTGAAGCCGTGGCACTTGAACTGTAGGACTGCACGGAGTCCTCCCGGAAGTGCTCCACTTCTGCTTCCGGTGGGAGTGTGGCGGCGGGGGGGCGGCGGGGTGGCCCTCAGACAACTGTGTAGGAACGCCACCAGTAAGGTGAGGAGTCGGGAGGGTATTTGGTGGGCCTGCGCCCTTTTGTCTGCGCGCCTCCGGCGCTGTTCTTCACCTCCCGCCGCGACTGGCACCACGCGGAGAGCTGCAACCCTTAAACAGCGGGCCGAAGTACAGCGACTTGCAGTTGAGCGTGCGCGAGAGCGGCTTCCACGACCAGCTGTCCGAGGTAACCAAGAAGCGGCTCCCTTTCGGCGTCGGCTCCGGAGAGCTCTCAGGGAGCCGCTGGTGGCAGCTCGGCGCCGCCGTAAGGTGTTTTGGAGGCGAGGCAGCCATTTTTTGTAGCCGGGCTGCCGAAGCCTGCGGCGCAACTGTCTAGAGCAAGGCCGGCCGTGAGACTACGGAGGCCACTCGGACACTGCCGCTTGCTCAGTGCTTACGGGCGCTTAGCCGCTGTCTAGACGCGGAGCAGGCAGTCCTGTCCGTCTTCTCGCCTCCCTTGGCGTTTCCTTTGCGGGCGATGTGACCGCGGGAGAACCGCAGTTCAACGTAAGACAGATCAGGTTTTGCTGATGCAGAATCATAGGACGCGACCCTGTGCATCCTGAGCCGGGATGGGCAGCAAGGAATTAGCCATTTGTGAATACCGTGGCATCCCGGACAGAATCTCCATGCCGGTTCTCCTGCATCACCTAGGGCAGAGTGAGGCGCAGGAAGCTCTCCTCACCCTCGCTTAGAGAGGTCTAATAGACCCTTAAAGAAATGTAAAGTCAGCAAAAGGGTCACCTAATCATCACCAACTGCCATTCTCTCCTTTTCTGCAACTTGATATTTGGATAAACATTTTATAAGGAAAGGTCGGCTTTAATTTTTCCTAGGTCAAGTAAGCAAATTTAAAAATACAGGTATAAATCTTCTGCATAGAGCCCTTTATACATCTTGCAAAGAAGTGCCAAAGAAGAATGTTGGGCATCTGGTACTTAATTGGGGGATACTTTCTGAGAAGAAAAGGCTACTTTTTTCCTAATTATTTCTTCTACTCTGGTTTCACTTTCTCAGCTCTCCTGCCAGTATTCATACGAGAAAAGGAGAATCGCAAATGTTCCACAAAGTGAAGACTTCTATCATAAGAAGATGAAAGATCATAGAAATTGCATCCTCTTTTTGAAAGCAGAAGTCTAGAATGATATATTAAAATTTAAGAAACTCAGAGGGTTCTAATCTGCCATTGACATAGAGAAGATGGATAGAAAGTACATAAATGAAATCTTTGGATAATCCCCAAACTCCTTGCAGCCAGTGGGTGCCAATTTTCTTACCCACCAACCTTTCCTGATTTATTATTGTTTTCTTGAGGCGAAGTCATCAGTTGGCATTTGTCTCCAATGAATAATATAAAGGAGAGAAACAGAGGGCTTGGCAGGTGATTCTAAAGGGAAAGGAAGGCATGATGTTTGCTGTTCATTTTTCTCTCATAAAAACTATAAAGTTGTAAAGTTCATGTGACCTTATTGACATGCACCTTTTTTTTCTGCCCTCAGTGCCTTAGGAAGAAGATCCTTTTATTGATTTTGTTCCAGACGACACTGAGTTGTCAGAGGTGGTACTGGTGGTGTGTTCACCACAGCAAACTGTTCCAAGCAGAATGATGACAGTAGATCTGAAGGTGACTGAGTATCTGAACCCTCAGGTCAGGGCTCTGTGGGAGACCAAGGGACCTGTGACAGAGAGCTCCAGTCTGAGTAAGAAATGTATAGCACAAAAGGACAATCTCATTTCTGAGAGCTCTCGCCAGCACTTCCGGAGCTTCCACTATCATGAAGCAGCTGGACCCCGTGAGGCAGTTGGTCAACTTCAAGAATTATGCCGTCAGTGGCTGAGACCAGAGATACACTCAAAAGAGCAGATCTTGGAACTGCTGGTGCTAGAGCAATTTCTGACCATTCTGCCTAAGGACACCCAGACCTGGATAAAGAAGCACCATCTACAGAGCATTGAGGAGGCTGTGGCCCTGGTAGACCACTTGCAGACTGAATCTAGTCAAACAAGGAATGGGGTGAGAGGAAAGATTCCTGGTACATTCGATGAAATAGGATAAAGATGGCTATATGGAGGGTGGGGGCAGTTAATTGAGAAATCAGATGAAATAAGTCAATGACCTTAAGGCTATCCAAGGCAGGACCTGAAACTACAGACCCGAAGCAATAATCATTCCACAGGTTTAAGTGATCCTGGCAGAGGCTTCCTTGGTCTTAAGAGAAAAAGTTTTGCCCTGTTTGGAGTCAGGATGTATGATGGTTATAAGCCCAGTATGGCGTGGCCCAGGAGATGAGTCTTAAATTTTTATATACTAAAGGAGTTGATGAGGAAGGGGCAGATCCAAAATAATTGAAGCATGTAGAAATCAAAGGAGAGGATAATAAAAAGAATCCAAACAAGGGAAAATTGCAGAGGAAGAAAAAAAAGGGAAACGAAAGATTTGGAAATCACAGTAGGTGGCTGAGAGAAGAAAGGTGCTGAGAGATAGTGTCCTTCATACCATTGACAAGAGCCTCTACTGCCCACCTTCAGTGGTTGGTCCTTCTGCTAGTGAGTGGGAATCCAGGTTATGCCGCTTGGCATGTGGCAGCATATCACCTGGCTTCAGGCCTATGAAGAATACAGGGCAAGGCATATGGTTGGTGTCAAGATCATTTGGAAGGAGGTTAAAGCCAGACTCTTTCCTCCCCTTTTCTTCTCCATTTCATCCTCATTCTCTGAAAACCTTTCCTGGCCCTTGGGAAAGTGTGCTTGTCAAGAGAGTGCTTTTTAGTCAATTTCTTAATTTTCTGAGAAAAATAGAAGAAGAATAAACCACTGCAGAAGGGATCTAAGTGAAGAAAGGATGTCAGGGGAGTGTGTAAGCTAGTGACCTATGTAACCCTGCTCGTGGTCTGAGCTGGGGTCTGTGCAGAGGGGTGGGGGCCACTGTACTGGAGGGCTGGTAGCCACACCTCTTTTCCTTTTACCCTAAATTTCCTAGATTTTATGGATAGTTCTTTATGGAAAATTGGTGGCCCAATATCTTTGTCCTTCTGTCATTTAATGTCTCACACTTCCCACAATCTAGGCTCTATAATTTTTCCTTCATCTATCACCAACCCCCCAAACTAAAGTAAGTTCTGTGGTAAAAAGGATGGAAATTATTTCTAGGTTGCAACCCATGAGTTGAGAAAGGAAGCAGTGCTCTTGGGAGAAACAGCAGAGGCCCCAGGCTTCAACCTGAAACCACCAGAGTCCCAGCCAGTGGGCAGGTCACAGGATGAAGAATTTTGGCATACATACCAGGGCCTATAAGAATAGCTGAGCAGAAATACTCATAAAGAGGCTGAGCCTGTGTGTGAGAGGGGTAAGGAGCTTCATGGTAATTTCTTTCTGCTGGGAGCTGTGACCATAGTTTGTTTAGCCAGAACATTGTGTGCTTTTTCTGGGGGCCCAGTTCCATGGATCTCCAAATACGGCCATACTAGCTAGCAATTATGATACACCCGCCCCCCCCCCCCCCTCCGAAAGTGGTGTTAGAATAGATCAGCTGTGGGTGAAGGTAGAGGTTGGCCAAAGGTATAGAAATACCCAAACCACAGTGCCTTGGTAATTACATCATGAAATGTTCCTTCGAAAAGTGGAAAAAATTGGGGACACTTCATCTTCATAAAATACAGGAGTTGGGATCAGAAATGAGCTCTCAGTAGTAGAATATAAGCACAATTTTTGTAGCAGGAAAGAAATAAATGATTTTTAAGAACTACATTTATTGTACACTGGAGTCCCTGAGTACTTCATTTTCAAAATGTTTTTATCCAATTCAAAACCATTTATGTCATGCGGAGATAATAAGGGTTTTTCTTTTATTAATTTCATTCATGGGAACTCGGGAAACTTCTAGGGGCTGGTAGATACTTGGTTCTTACTAACAGTGAGAAGGCCACTTTGAGGTATCACACTTAAAGGAGTCCCATCTCTACTGAAAAAATCAGGATCGTCTACATTTTAGAAATGCCCTTAGGATGTTCATAGACGTGAGAGAAGTTTCCTATGGCTCTTTTCCACCCACAGCTGGGCCTGCTCACCAGATCCTAGCCTTTCCTGAGCAGACAAACGCCAAAGACTGGACAATGGCACCTGAGCTCGTCTTGTCTGAGTCCCAGGTGAGCTGAGCTTTCAAGCTGTTTAGCAACTGCCTTTCCCTGCTGCCCATGAGCCACACTGTAGGTGCTCAGAGGCACGTTAGCCCAGAGGCTTTCCCTGGGGAACTGGACACCTCCCAGGCTGTTTGTGGATCCCTTACCTCCTTCCTTTTTTGCTTTCTCTTTATCATATGTGCTGTTCATTCCTTCAGTGCCTGGCCTACCATGCATTTCAAAGGGCCAAATGGTAGGGCTGCTTCTAAAGTGAGAGGTACTGAGCTGAAGCCCATTCTCTGTTTTAGAGCTTGTTGACATTTGAAGAAGTGGCCGTGTATTTTTCCCAGGAAGAATGGGAGTTATGGGATCCCAATTAGAAGGCCCTCTAAAATGAGGCGATGCAGAAAAACTATGAGACTGTCATCTCTCTAGGTAAAGATTCTCCCCTTCTCTTTATGTAGAAGTTGAGTAATTGATCATGCTCTCATCCTACTGGGACTGCACCCCTGTGAGTGAGTCTCTGTTCCAGTAGCTAGTCAACTCTCAATTCGATGGTACATGTGGAGGAAAGGTGTATCCAAGTCACCTGGGAGCTTTTTTCAAGTGTATACGCTTATTTCTTATCTTAAAATTCTTGATCCCTCCCTCCTATTTCCACTCCAAATATGCTCCTTTGTCTTTTTATTTCCATAAATTGCACGACCATTTTCCTAGTATTTGAGGCCAGAAAAGTTGGGTCATCCTTTAGACTGATCTTGTCATCCCCTGCCACTAATGCATCTGTAATTCTCTGGGTCCACCTTTACACCATAGCCTGAGTACACCCATGTCTTATCCTCCTAACACATTAGTATTCTAGTCTAAGCCAGTGACTTCTTAAACGAGTTCTACTTTAGTAGCTTTCTAACTGGTTCCTCTGCCACCACTCTTGCCCTTCCATAGTCTGTTTTCCACAAAGCAGCCAGAGTCTTTTAAAAACTGATAAGGTCATTTCTCTGCTTCAGAACCTTACGATAGTGTCTCACATTCAGAATAAAGTCCAAACTCCTTAGGAGGCCCATAGGTACCTCCAAGATCAAGCCCTTACCTCCCTGTCATCTCTTGCCACTCGTGCCCTGGCTCTGTCCTTAGCCACGCTGATCTGATGTTTCTTTAACTTGCTATGCTCATTTTCACCTTCCCATTTCCTTCACCATATACACTGGACTCTCTGAGTATGGCATTTTCAAACACCTTAATTTTTACATGGGTGAGAACAGTTTATGTCATGTGAGGAAAAATATGAGATGTCCTTTTATTGATCTCACTCATGAAAACAGGACAGTCAATTGGGGAACTGGTTATAAGGGCTGAGAAAGCCACTCCTACATACCATGTAATACTTATAAAGGAGTCCCATCTCTACTGAAAGAATCAGGATCATCTATATTTTAGAAATGCCCTCAGGATATTCATAGACATGAAAGAAGTTTCCTATCGCTCTTTTCCAGCCACAGCTGGGCCTGCTCACCAGACTCTAACCTTTCCTGAGCAGATAAACACCAAAGACTGGATAATGGCACCTGAACTCTTGCTTGAGTCCCAGGTGAGCTGAACTTTCAAGCTGTTTAGCAACTGCCTTTGCCTGCTGCCCATGAGCCACACTAGCAGGTGCTCAGAGGAATGTTAGCCCAGAGGTTTTCCCTGGGGAACTGGACACCTCCCAGGCTGCCGATCCCGTTCCTTCTTTCTGCCTGCTTTCTTTTAAAAAAAAAAAATGTGCTGTTCATTCCTTCAGTGCCTGGCCTACCATGCAATTCAAAGGGCCAAATAGTAGGGCTGCTTCTAAAGTGAGAGGTACTGAGCTGAAGCCCATTCTCTGTTTTAGAGCTTGTTGACATTTGAAGAAGTGGCCGTGTATTTTTCCCAAAAAGAATGGGAGTTACTAGATCCCAATCAGAAGGCCCTCTGCAATGATATAATGTAGGAAAACTATGAGACTGTCATCTCTCTAGGTAAAGATTCTCCCCTTCTCTTTATGTAGAAGTTGAGTAATTGATCATGCTCTCATCTTACTGGGACTGCACCCCTGTGAGTGAGTCTCTGTCCCAGCAGCTAGTCGACTCTCAACTTGATGGTATGTGGAGGAAAGGTGTATCCAAATCACCTGGGAGCTTTTCCTAAGTATACATTCCTTATCTACATTCTTGATCTCATTCCCATTTTCCCCTTAAAACTCCTCTTATATCTTTCTCATCTCAGTAAAGGGCACCTCCGTTCACTCAGTTGTTCAGAGCAAGAAACATTCTCATCATAACTGGGTGTTATTGAATCACTAGTCTCTTGGCTCTGTCTTCACAATATAGCTTGAGTCCAACCATGTTTCATCTTCTTTTGCTGTTAGTGTCCTAGTCTAAGCCAGGAGCATCTCAAACCAGATCTACTTCAGAATCTTCATAACTAGTACCTCCTGCCACCACTCTTGCCCTTTCACAGTCTGTTTTCCATGCAATAGGCAGGGTCTTTTAAAACTTGATCAGATCGTGACATTTTCTTGTTTCAAAACCTTATGATGACTTCTCATCACATTCAGAATAATATCTAAACTTCTTTCCAAGGACCCTCCAGGATATAGCTTTGTCTTGCCTCCCTGCCCTCATCTGCCACTTGTGCCCTTGTTCAGCCCTTCTCATCTACACTGGTCTTGCTGTTTCTTCAACTTGCCAAACTCATTTTTACCTTCCCCATCCTTCAACCTGGTACATTGTTGTGCCACATGTCAAAACTCACCTTTAGGTCTGCTCAAATATCAGTTGCTCAAAGATGCCTTCCATATACCCTTTTCTCACACAGCTTCACAGAAGCAGAATCTTAAATGCTCTCTTACTAAGCTTTAGTTTTTAAAAAAACATTTATTGGACATGGTTCGATAGTGTAGCAGTTAGCACGTCTGCTTTACATGAAGAAGGTCCTGGGTTTGTGCCCCAGTGGAGCCATGGTCTATAGCCATGCCACCCTGAACAAGCCCGATGTCTGATCTCGGAAGCTAAGCAGAGTTGGGACTGTTTAGTACTTGGATGGGAAGCCACCTATAGGAAGACCAGGTGCTGTAGGCATAAATAATAATAGTAATAATAAATTAAAAAATCACTTCCTGAGATTTTATTTGTTTATTGGTGTTCGATTGTCTCACTGTCCCAGTAGAAGATAAGTTCTGTGAGATCAGGGGACTTTGGCTTGTTACCCACTGTATGCCTAGTTCACAGAGAGTGCCTGGCATGCTGTAGCCACTCAATAGATATTTGTTGAAAGACTGAATGCTGAATACTTTCCATACATACTTGGCAATTTGTATTTAGGAAAAGTCCACTGATTCTGGTCTGTTTCATCCAATGTGAACCAGTGAGCTATAGGAGTGGTAGAAATCCTTATAAACCCAGTGTCTGGTGCTCTAGTGATAAATAAAAAATTGCTGTAATTATGATAGGAATCACTTGTATATATGATACCCAACCCACTGACCGTTGGCTCTGCTAGACCTGATCTTATTCAGAGTGAGTCTTAAAGATTTAAGAGGACTAACCTGTTTTCCATGCAATCTCTAGAGTTTGGTTCCACCTTGGTCAAATATGGGGTATTCTTGGTGGCAGAAGAGGGAGAACATGCATGTGGTTCTCATGCCCTCTGTCCTTTACATCAATCAAGCTAGGTTTATTTTTCATCCTCCACTTTGCTTCTCCACCTACTAGTGCAGTATAGTGTAAACCTGATGCCTGATATGAGCAACTAGTCATTTAACTATTTGGGGTAACTGTAAAAGTGTTCTTTGTTCTTAGTGAAATAGTCTGGAATTAGCGAACCATTGTTAAGTTGCCAGTCCTTGACCTGAGTTTTTTCATTTCACAGCCATATTTGTGCTTCCCAAACCTAAAGTCATCTCTTGTCTAGAGCAAGGGGAAGAGCCATGGGTCCAAGGATCCCCGAATTTCAAGAACAATGACAAAGAACTGCCTACAGGTAAACGCACCATGAGAAGAGGAGAAATGTGCCTTGATAGGAACCTTTGCAAGGACTTAACATTTTAAGATTCTACTTACCTGTTTATTAAGAATCGGTGATCTTTGAATTTTTCTTTCCATTTCTGTGATTTTCTTGCTCTGCCATTCACTTGGCTGATTCTTACATTCATTCCAACAGGATTAAAGCTCAAAAGTAACACTGAAAATCATGAGCCAATATGCCTTTCTGACTTAGAAATACAAGCACCAGGAGACATACCGTCAAAAAAGGCCAGAGTGAAAGTTCCCCAGAAAACAACGGGCAAAGAAAATTATGGTGAGACGCACAGGATGGGGAAATGGCACCGAGATTTGCCAGCAAAGAAAAGAAAGAAACTTTCAACGTGGAAACAAGAGTTGCTGAAACTTATGGTTCGTCACAAGAAAGAACGTGCAGGAGAGAAGCCTTTTAAATGCCAGGAATGTGGGAAAAGCTTTCGAGTTAGCTCTGACCTTATTAAGCACCAAAGAATTCATACTGAAGAGAAACCGTATAAATGTCCACAGTGTGATAAGAGGTTTAGATGGAGTTCAGATCTTAATAAGCACTTAACAACACACCAAGGAATAAAGCCATATAAATGTTCATGGTGTGGGAAAAGCTTCAGTCAAAATACAAATCTACACACACATCAAAGAACTCACACTGGAGAGAAGCCCTTTACTTGTCATGAATGTGGAAAAAAATTCAGTCAGAATTCCCACCTGATTAAACACCGGAGAACCCACACAGGTGAGCAGCCTTATTCCTGTAGTGTATGCAGAAGAAACTTCAGCAGGCGGTCAAGCCTTCTTAGACATCAGAAACTCCACCAGTGAAAAGAAGGTTGTCCAGTGTCTTCATTCTGAACAAATTCAAGTGGAGCTTGACCCTAAAGTTTATGAAAAAATACAGAGTTATAAAGCATAAAGATTTTTCATCAGTTAAAAATTTGGAGACATAAACATGTTTCCCAGAAAGGAATCAAGGTTGATTCTGCAGCAGATGTATTTAAGTTGTACCACTTACTCTTTTTACTTAAAAACTTCAGGGAACCCCTTAGCAAGAGAGGTGAGAGGTGTCCGAAGAACATTCTAAATAATGGAAAAAGCTGTTTGGGATCGTACTTGGCAATATAGCAAATTTAGCTTCAAAGAGCAGATGTAGCCATGAATAAATTAGTCTTCAATGGTCACAGAGGTAAATATTGTTGGTTTTGCATTGCTCTCCCCACCCCTTCTTTAAAGATAGAAACATTTGTACCATGGTCTTTCATAACAAAAGCAATAATATACTTGTTTTATTGCATGTCATTGTCTTCAAGGTAGCAGGTTTCCAATTTCAATAGTCTCATGGGGGCAGAAATGAATTCTAATGTAAAGTTTTCTAAGGACCAAATTGGATTATCTTGACATCGATTCCTCCTTGAACTTTTTAGCAGCTTTCACTATGAATTGAATTAGCACAATATTCACTATGATGAAATCATATTTACTTCACCTCTATGGAATCTGTCACACAACTAATGATGCACTATCTTATGCTTCTTATTGGCACTGTTTGAAAAAAGGAAAACACTTCTAATGAGATCAGATGGAAACGGGTTCGAATTTTAGCCATGGAATATATGTTAGATGTAACGAAGAATTTTCTGCAATGATAAATTAGATTGTTTTCTTTCCTCACGATGGTAGTAGGATAAAATAGCCATAAAAATTAGCACTTTCATGAGGCCTGAAAAAAAATTAATGAAGTTCAGGATTAACTTCTCAGTTTTTTGTTTGTGTACTTTTTCATTTGGCATTTGTTTGTTAAGAATCAGGAGAGTTAAATTTGGGAACTGGAGCATGTACTGCAGGCAGGATTCTGTGGTTCACTGGGCATGATGGCCTAGGAATCCAGTTAGCAGGAGACCAGCTTTCTAAAGGGAAAGTTTTGGGAAATGATTCGGAGTGGTTGGCAAAAGTTGGTGAATCCACATCTATTTTGGTTGTCTTACACTGTAAACTATTAAGCATGCAGAGTCTACTAGTGTCTGTTTTCTCCAGCACACCATTTAGCAGTAGCCTTAGATAATAAGTTTGATAAACTGCTGAAAATCTCTGTAGGCTTCAGATTTTCTGATAACTCATGTTTTACAACAGTGAGTCAAATGTGTTCCTGTTAGAGCTTTTAGGTAGTATCAGAAAAGGGGTTACGTTATGCCTCCCAAATCTCTTATTTTATAAACAAGGAAGTTAAACCTCAAAGAGATAGGTGGTTTTTTACAAGACCCCATAGCTAGTGGGTTTGTTGGCTGTCACTTAGCTTCATTAGACAACTCGAAGACAGGGTTAGCAGGACTGATTTGTATGTTATCTCTGCAGAACCAGCTCGGATGACATTGTATTATATCTATTTCCAGCTTATAAAACATTCTTGTTCCTTGATTGGTTAATGAAACATTCTTAAGTCTCCATTTTCTCTATGAAATAGAGAAAACACTCACCTCAGGGTTGATCTGAAGATCACAGGGATTCATGAAAGAAAAGCACCTACCAGCCTGACTAACAGTAGATACTCAATCCATATACATTTTTCTTTCCCTTTCCTGTGCTCCCTAGATATGTTGGGAGGACTGACTACATTAAAGAAGCAGATGCGTTTGTGGCTGTTGTAGCTCTTGAAGAGCTGAACACTGGTGGTGGTTATGCTGACTTGATTTGGTCCATGGCTTCAGTGCTTTTTGGTATAAGTCGCCTGAGCTTTGGTCTTATATGCTCAGCAGGATTTTACTTTCTTTCCCAAAATTAAATATACCAAGTATTGTATCTTAAGCACAACCAGCTCTGAAGCTCTTATCTACATTATTCTCACTCAGCACCATCAGCTTTAGACCCCTGGGACTCTGTCTTTTCTCCCAACATATGTGTGAATTTCTTGCTGGCACTGCAGTCATTCATTTAATTTAATCAGGGTCTATTTTGTGCCTAGACCCTATTCTAGACCTGGGATATAGTAATGAACAAAAGACATCATACCCTATGGGGCCTGTAGTCTGTTGAATAGTAAAATGGAGAATGGTTATGCATTTCTGCTGCTTGTAGTTAGACAGGGTTATGAGGTCATTTTGGTCAGTGAGTTGTGAGCAGAAGCCTCATTTCTGGGCTGAAACATTTATTTGTTGATACAAGACTCTGTATTGCTCTCTTTTCCTACCTCAGTCATGGAAGAACATAAAGAAAAAGGAGTCTTGAGATCAAACCAGTCTGTAATGCTGAGTCCCTCACATGACTGATTAGCTGTTCTAGTGAATCCCTGAGACCTGTAATGTACCTTGTGGGAAAGAAAAATAAATTTTTGTGTTTAACCACTGAGGTGTTGGTGCTGTGTGTTTTTACAGTATAACCTGGTTTGTCTTAATAGAAGTGGCTATTCTTCGAGAGCTATGGAGGCTCCCCCCCCCCCCCATTTCACTTGGCCTTTGGCTAACAAGAGAAATCTAGATTCCTCTAGATGCGGCACTAAACTGACATAACCCTGATGGGAACAGTGTAAGTGATTGGAGCTTTTAAGTCTGTAGATGATATTAAAGAAAGACTGGTTGCTAATCAGGGAACCAAACCTGGGTGGATCAATTGTTCAAATGGACAAGGCAACCTCTCTTTCCTCTGTGGCCTTATGCATTTTTCCTTGTTTTTTCCCTGTGCTCCACTGCCCACGTGCACAAGATGTGTTTTTATTGATTAGTGGGCTAGGGAGAAGTAGAAGTTGCCTTTCATTCCTCATGTGACTACATTAGACTTCAAGGAATGGTTTGGTAATTACCCTTGTGGTACCTTCTGTGAGTTGTGCCTCAAAAAACATGGGACCTCGAGTAGAAGTAAAATTTCCAGATTGGTGTAGAAAGAAAGGTAGCTGCTCTTCCTAGACTAAGGGATGACAATCAGGAAGAAGCTTATGCAGAAAAGCAGGAACAGGACACTTCATTTGGTGAGAAAAGCCTCCAGTGGGAAAGTCCTACCTTAGGCAGTAACCAGCAGCACGATGTCTCACAACTACTTACGCTTGAAATGTGGGATGGACATATGGAAGTTGGAAGGAACTTTTATAGCCTAGTCACAAGGATGAGAGCAGATTACTAAAAAATCTACCTAAAATCAAAATCTATTAAGGCCTGTTTTAAAAATGAACTCTGAGACGCAACCCTGTGTTCAGTTTCCAATATTAGTATTAAAGGTCTAACAAATATGTCCTCCATAACCAGATGACATCTAGGACAGACCAAAAGTGCTTTCTTTAGTCTGTTCATATAACAGTCTTAAGTGGTTCCAAGGTTGGTTCTGAGTGCTGGATCATTGACCAAGGCTAGCTCCCAAATTTTTGACCCCTTCTCTGCACTGTTGTAAGTGGCAACAGAGTTCTTTTTGCTTTTAAGTAGACTGGAACCTCAAACTGATCTTGAGAACCTCAGCTATCTTTTAACTGGAGGGTAACAACAGGAGAGCTTGGAATAAAACTAAAACTAAAACTGCCAGGGTTTTGGTCAATTTTCGGAACAATTAGTTTAATTCCTCTGGTGAGCTTGAGAGAAAGGATGCTAAGCAACTGTCTATTACTGGACAGTTGGTGTAACAAAAGATTTAAACTCCATAAAGGATTTTTTAAGTATGCACTGAGTCACTCCATTGACAAGTGCTTACTAAATACCTTCTCCAGTTTCCACTCTTGTGTAATGGATCAAGGCTACCTGTTATTTTTCTTTCAGGGCCTTTGCCTCTAGTGCTTAGAGTGGATTATTTACTGAAGGCTTCCTCACATCCTTACTTGTGGTTTCTCCCCTGTATAGAGTCTGAAGTTCCCTCATGGAGGAAATGTTGAAGCTGTTCCTGCACTCTATATTTCTTTGGTTCTTTCCAAACAAGTATACACTCATGTTGTTACTGAATCTTTTCCACACTTGTCACTGTTACAGTTCTTATGTGGGTTCAGTGGGGAGGAAGGCCAGAGCACCATTTGAAGCACCTACTACCAAACTCGCTATATATGTAAGGTTTCCTTTGTGTGTGACTACTTCTCCAATGGGCAATGATACTGGGCCATACTGAAATGCTTTCCGCAGTCTGGCATCTATAAGGCTTTCCTCCTGTATGATTCACCCACATTTGATGCCTGCACTTGACTTAAAGCAGTTCCCTCGTCTACCTTTCATGAGAGGAATTAAGCAAGCAAGCTCTTGCAGTGAGTTTCAGATTTAGGAAAACTATCAGAATCGCTTTTCATTTCTACCATAGTCAATGATTAATCTGAGTTGCACCAATATTAGCACTAACACAAAAAAATTAAGCTTTACACCATTTGAATATACTGCACCTTTATGGAAAAACTTAGAAAGCTTACTGTTGAATATTTTAAACCAATGGATATAATGTTCATGACTTGTACCATTTCAAAACATTTGAAAAAAAGTGAAGAATCTTTAATGTTCAGGAAAAGTAAAATATTTTTAACTTTAGAAAAACCTTTAAAAAGTTTTGGTAACTTAAGGAATGATGATTTCTTACACAGAGGAGTTAAGAAAATGATTTTTTAAAAAAAAATATTTCATCCTTTTAACTATATTAAGTAAACATTACCCAGCATTAAAGCTATTTACCTTCCTAAAAAAGAGAAGCTCATATTTCCAGTCTTATTCTTCTTTGAATAAAGAGATGCTTTTACAATATTCTCCTCTTGGGGTTTTGTAAAGATCCCACATTTCAAAATCCAGACCGACACAGAGACTCTTTCTTCCCTTGACCTTCACTCATGCACTAGTCAGTCATATCTGCTCTTATTGAATCTTAAGTGTTGAGCACAAGACTGACAAGTTATAATATGTAAGAAATATGAAAATGAAAATATATTAAATAGGAAAACTTGCCACAGCCACCTGAACATTAGCTTTGGTTACTCGGATCATCCCCTGACTCACTGATCTCCCTTCTTCAGGAATTGAGTATTTAACAGACGTATAATGGCCACAATACTGGTCTTGTTCTTTACCAGAAATATGGAAAAGAGCATGCAGGTCCTGTGAAGGAGCACACAGAGAAATTATATGCAGGGAACATATAAATGTCTAAGGCTATTCTGTCTGTATGAATGCTTAAGCCCAGAACTCAGGGAGCTTCACCTTGGAATAGGAAGACTGGATTCCATGTGCACCCCAGGAAAAGTATCCCAGCACCCATCTTGACAATGTCTGTTTTCCAGCACTTGCCAATAACAAGGGCCTGGATGTGCAGACCGCAGGGGTCTTGCAAAGACTTGGCACCTCTCCTATGGACTCTCTCAACACTGAGCTATATAGAAAGGTCTGGAAAGGACCTTAGAAATCTGCCTTTGTCAGTGGGTTCCAGACTGGTTCTCAGAAAGAACCTTGTTTTTTGTTTTTGTTTTTGTTTCCCCAGATAACCCCTTGTAGTTAATCAGGGTGCTGTGCCCTCTAAAATCATTTCTGGTGTCTGTACACAGGCTAGGGCATGGTAACAGTCTCTCTTATAACCAACCACTCTCAGGATCAAAGGGGCCTGGGACTTGCAGGTAACAGAAAAAGCTGAATTTTGCATTCCCCTCAACAATGAATGAGAGTTCCTGTTGCTCCATATCCTGGTCAGCATTTGCTGTTGTCAGTGTTTTTGGATTTTCACCATTGTGATAGTTTGTGGCTTCTGGTCTGTGGCTTCTGGTCTGTGGCTCATCTTCTCATTCTTTTGACAGTATCTTTTGCAGAGCAGAAGTTTTTAATTTTAATGAAGTCCAGCTTATCAATTATTTCTTTCATGGATTGTACCGTTAGTGTTGTATCTAAAGTCATCACCAAACCCAAGGTCATGTAAGTTTTCTCCTATGATATCTTATAGGAGTTTTATTATTTTGTGGTTTATGTTTAGGTTTTAAGTTAATTTCGTAAATTCCTCTGAGGGGTTGTTTTTTTTTGCATGTATATGTCCAGTTGTTCTAGCACCATTTGTTGAAAAGGCTATCTTTTGTCCATTTGATTGCCTTTGCTCCTTTGTCAACAATCGGTTGACCATATTTATGTCATATTTCTTGGCTCTCTAGTCTGTTTAAAGTTACATTAATCAAGATGGTGTGGTACTGTTGATATAGGCCTGCTCTTTCAACAGTACCACACCATCTTGATTAATGTAGCTTCAGAGTAAGTTGGTGCCTAGTAACACAGATCCTCTAACTTTGTTTTCTTCTTTAACATTGTGTTGACTATTCTGGATCTTTTGCTTGTCCATTTATATTTTAAAATCAGTTTGTTAATATGCACAAAATAACTTGCTTGGATTTTCATTGAGATTCCATTCAATCTTTAGATTAAGTTGAGAAGAACTGCCATCTTGAAAATATTGAATATTCCTATATATGAACATGGAATATCTCTACATTTAGTTAGTTCTTTGATTGCTTTCATCTTGTAGTTTTCTTCATTAGATCTTGTACATATTTTGTTAAATTTATACCTAAGTATTTTTTTGTCCTAATGTAGATTGTATTATGTTTTTAATTTCAAATTTTAATTGTTCATTGCAGATATATAGGAAAACAATTGAATTTTTAAAAAATTTTACTTTATTATTAGTTTCAAGTATACAGTATATTGGTTAGACAATTATACAGTTTAAAAAACTATCCCCTTAATTGTGCTCTCTCTCCTCTGGCTCTCCACCTAGCCATTACATTAATGGTAACAGCATTCCCTATGCCGTACTCCCCATCCCCATGACTATCAACTACTAATTTGTATTTCTTTAACCCTTCACCCCATTCTCCCAGTCCCCCAACTCTCCTCCCCTCTGGCCATCACCAGGTTGTCCTCTGTATTTGTGAGTCTGCTTTTGATTAGTTTGTTCTTTTTGTTCTTTCAATTCTGCATGGAACCAAAATCATGGTATTTATCTTTCACTATCTGACTTATTTCTCTCAGCATAATAACCTCTAGGTACATCCATGTCATTGCAGATAGTAGGATTTCATTTTTTTTAATGGCTGAGTAATATTTCATTGTATATATAAACTATAACTTCTTTATCTAATCGTCTGTTGATGGGCATTTAGGTTGCTTCCATATATTGGCTATTGTAAATTGTGCTGCCATGAACATAGGGGTGCATAGATCTTTATAAATTATTGTTTTGGATAAATACCTAGAAGTGCAATTGCTAGGTCAAAAGGTATATCCATATTTAATTTTTTGAGAAACCTCTAGACTGTTTTCCATAGTGGTTGTAACAATTTGCAATCCCACCAACAGTGTGTGAGAGTTCCCTTTTCTCCACATCCTCACAAACACTTGTTGTTCTTTGATTTATTAATGATAGCCATTCTGACAGGTGCAAGGTGATATCTCATTGTGGTTCTTATTTGCATTTCTCTGATGATTAGTGACGTTGAGCATCTTTTCATATGTAAATTGGCCATCTGTATTTCCTTTTTGGAGAAGTATCTGTTCAGGTCTTCTGCCCATTTTTTAACTGGATTATTTGTGTTTCTGTTGTTGAGTTGTATGAGTTTTTTATATATTTTGGATATTAACTTCTTATCAGATGTATCATAAGGGAATATCTTTTCCCATTCATTCAGTTGTCTTTTTGTTTTGTTGATGGTTTCCTTTGCTGTAAAAAAATCTTTAGTTTGATGTAGTTCCATTTGTTTATTTTTTCTTTTGTTTCCCTACCCAAAGGAGGTAAAGCGATTTACTTTTATATACTAACCTTATAACTTGCCACTTTGCTACAAACGCTTTATCAGTTCTAGGAATTTTCTAAGACTTCTTTGGGGTTTTATACATAGATGTTCATGTTATCTGTGAAAAAAGACAGTTTTATTTCTTCGTTTTTATTCTGTATGCTTTTTATTTTTGTTTATGTCTTATTACATTATCTGTGGCTTCTAGTATGATGTTTAAGAGGAGGGCTAAGAGGGGACACTCTTGCCTTGTTCTTGATCTTAATGGGAAAGCTTCTAGTTTCTCACAATTAAGTATGCTGTTATTTGCAGGGGTTTTGTGGATTTTTTGGTAAATTTTTTATCAAGTTGAGGAAGTTTCCATCTATTTCTAGTTTGCTGAGAGATTTTATCATGACGGGTGTTAGAGCTTGTCAAATGCTTTTTCTGCATCTACTGATATGATCATGTGATTTTTATTCTTTACATCATTGATATGATGGATTACATTAATTTATTGTTGAGTTTTGAACCAGACTTGCATACCTAGAATAAATTTCACTGTATAACTTTTATTATACATTGTCAGATTTAATTTGTTGATGTTTTGTTGAGGATTTTTGAATCTATGTCCATTAGAGATATTGGTTTATTGTTTCCTTATAATGTCATATTCTTTTTTCTTTTTTTATATTAGAGTAATGCTTGCCTCACAGAATTCCTTGTCACCACTTCCATCCACTGCAGGTACTTCTTGTCCTTTATTAAGCTAATCCTTTAACTCTACAGACTACCCAGTTTTCTATCTCTGACCATAGCTTCACACCTGTATTGCCATTTTAGAAGATATCATTCAGTGCCCTCTATTCTATTCTACTGGAAGCTTTACATGTGGAAAATGTGCAGACATTTGTTGACTGCTTCTTAGCATCCATATTTCTTTTCCTCTCTCCCTGATTTTATTTGGAGATGTGAGCTTTCTGACCTTGGTTGCTAGGATTGGAGAATGTGATCTAAACTAAGTTAATAAGAGGAGGAGTCTATCTCCTCGGTTAGAATATGGCTCAAAGTTAGGCATATGAGAGTAGGGTGGTCCCATCAGGACTTTTGTTGGAAATGGTAGAACAAATTCAGCTCTTGCTGGATGATACATACAACCCAGTAGTCGTTGACAGTTTTCTTGATACTAGGAGAAACCTGAGCTTTAGCTTGAAAGGTGGCATAGAAGACACAGCAAAATGATAAATATTTATCTTGGTGACACTGTTGAGTTGTAAGATCAAGCATCACCTGACACCTAGAACTGTCCTGGCCTTTCCAGCTACATAAATCTATACATTTCCTTTTACTGTTTAAGCCAGTGCGGATTGGGTTTTCTATTCATTGTAACTGAAAGAATTCTAATACATAGAGTAATAAGCGATTTATGATAATATATGTAGGAGATGAACAATCCTTTTATATATACCAATTTTTAAGTTGTTATTATGGAAATTATCAAACATACATAAAAGTAGAGACAATAATATGAAAGTCCTCTATATAGGCTTCAACATTTTGTCAATTTTGTTTCATTTATCCTAGTTTTTTGTTTCTATTTTGTTTTGGGAGGGTTGTTTGTTTATTTGTTTTGGAGCATTTTAAAGCAAAGCTCAGACCTGATAACATTTCACCCATAAATAGTTTATAAGATATAAACAATTCTTGAAATCTCTGCCCTAAACCATCTTTGAGAAAGAATCCTCACTCAGGAGAGGCCTTCTCTCTCACAGGAGGCAAGGTTAATTGAGAACATGAGAGCTTCCTTTCCCTCCCTCAGAGCACAACCAGAACTTGACTGACACCTCTCAAGATGGCTTCGTAAGAGGACTCTCTTGGTCTCCTCCCCGGAGTATTCATTTATGAAGCAACCAAAATGCCTTATAATGAGGGTGATCCAGAAAGGATGCTAGGTGTCTTTAATGATCCCCAGAGCAATTTGTTAAGAAGTTAAAACTACATGATTAACTGGTGTACTTTTAATGAGCCCCAGAGTGATTCACTTGCTAAGAGTACAATGGCAACAGTTAATTGTTGGTTTTCTGGAAGCCACTAAAGAATAAAATAATAATAATAATAATAATTACCCTCTAGCATATTTAAATAGGGTATTTCCCAGGAGCAGAAACTGTTCTCATTTACCTACTTGCATTGGCTTTGGAATACTAAAAACATTAGAATTTCATTATAATTCACTTTATATTTACTAGCATGGGTATAATAAAAAAGACAGATAATAAGTGTTATAATAGATGTGGAGAAATTGGAACCCTCATACACTGCTAATAGGAATGCTAAATGGTTCAGCAATTGTAGAAAACATTTTGGTTGTCCTTCAAAAAGTTAAGCATAAAATTACCATTTGACTCAGCAATTTCACCCCTAAGTACATACTCAGGAGAAATAAAAATTTATGTCCAAACAAAAACTTTGTATATGAATGTACATAGTAGATTCACAATAGCCCAGAACTAGAAATGACTCAAGTGTCCATCAAATGATGAATGGATAAACAAATGTGGTATATTCATACAACAGAATAGTATTTAGCAGTAAAAAGAAATGAAGTTCTGATATATTCTGCAACATGGCTGAACCTTGAAAACATATTAAGAGAAGAGAGCCAGACACAAAAGGTCACATATATGAAATATCCAGAATAGGCAAATCCTTAGAGACGGAAATTAGATTAGTGGTTTTCAGGGGCTGGGAGCTTCAGGGAGATGGAAGGAAATTGCTAAAGGATACAGGGTTCCTTTTTGGGGTGATGAAAATATGGAATTAAACAGTGGCAATGAATTGTGAATACAATAAAACTTCTAAATTATATACTTTAAAATGGTGAATTTTATATGTGACATACCTCAATTTAAAAATTAACTAAAAGGAACTAAAGCAAAGGTGATAGTTAGGCTTCCAAGTAAATAATATAGCAGGTGGAACAGGAAAAAGAGTGTGGACAAGAAAAAAGAAAGATTGAGTAAAAACTTTGAAAAGAAAGAAATTTAGGGAGACCAATAATTTAGGGAAGGAAACAAATGGGATAAGGATTGGAAAGGCAGAAGCGAAACAATTAGTATTGGGATTCCAGTTAGGGTAAGATAGAGTGTGCATGGTCACCTTTTCTTTCTCATGGAAAATAATTATAAAATCTGGATAGAATGAATGGAGCAGCTATTTGAGAACTTTGAAGAGTTACTAGCAGCAGGTGATTTGGAGAAGGACACCAGAATTTCAAGTACTTCCGAAATGATTGTTAGTTTACAATTTATTTTCTCTGAAATCCTTTAATATCAACTCAACACAGTGTGAAATCTGGACGTGAGCACTGTAGTAAAGATGTAAACAAAAATACAACATTTATTAATGAGATGAACTCTCAGAAAACTAGGACTAGAATAGAACTTATAACATCCAGAATAGAAAGGAAAAAGCAAAACTGTATTCACAGATAACATAAATTGTAATGTAGAAAATCCTAAGACCCTACAAAAATTTCTAGAATAAATATATTTAGTAAGACAACAGGATACAAGGTCAACAAACAAAATTAATTCTATTTTTATACACTGCAAGCGATATCATTTACAACAGCTTTAAAAAATGAATATTAAGGTATAAATCAACAAAACATACAGGGTATGTATGCTGAGAACTACAAACCATTGGTGTATTAAGTCAAACAAGTCCTAACTGAATGGATAGACATGATGTTTATACATTGGAAAGTATCAACATAGTAAAGATATCAATTCTTCCCAGATTGATCAATAAATTTAATGCAAGGTAGAAAAGTAAAGGAACTACATTAGCCTAAACAGTTTTGAAATGTAAGAAAAAAATTGAAAGAATCACATCACTTAATTATAAGAATTTCTCTAAAACTACACTAACTGAAACAGGGGGGTATTGGTAAAGAGATAGACACATAGATCAATGGAATATAATAGAGTCCAGAAATACACCTACATAAATATGGCAAATTGATTTTTTATAAGCAACTTTTTAATGAGATGACATTTACATAAAATAAAATTAACTATTTTAAAGGGAACAGTTGAGTAACATTTAGGACATTCAGAATGTTTTGCAACCACCACCTCTAGTTTCAAAACATTTCCATCGCCCTCAAAGAAAACCCCATACCTGTAAGGCAGTTATTCCTCATCTTCTCCTTTCCCCAGAGTCCCTGGAAATCACAAACATGCTTATTGTCCCTATGAATTTATCTGTTCTGACTATTTAATATAAATGGAATCATACAATATGTGACCTTTGGGGCCTGGCTTTTTTCCAGTAAGCATCATGTTTTTGAGGTTCATTCACATTGTGTCATATGTCGGCACTAGTATTAATAATATACCACAATTTGTTTATCCATCTATCTGTTGATAGACAATTGAATTATTACTACTTTTTTTTGGCTATTGTGAATAGTGCTGCTATAAATATGCATACACAAGTATTTGAATACCTCTTTTCAAATCTTATGGGCATATATCTAAGAGTGGAACTTCAGGGTCATGTAGTAATTCTATTTAATTTTTTAGGAACAGTCAAAGTTTTCTATAGTGACTGAACTATTACATTAACACCAGTCATATACAGGAGTTCCAATTTCTCTATAGCCTTGCCAATACTTGCTATTTCCTATTTTATATTATTATTATTATTATAGACATCTAAATGAGTATGAAGTAATATTTCATTGTGGTTTTGATTTGCATTTCCCCAGTGACAAGTGATGTTGAGCATCTTTGCATGTGTTTGCTGGCCATTCCTCTTTGAAGAAATGTCTGTTCAAGTCCCTTGGCCATTTTAAAATCGGGTAGTCTTTTTTTGTTTTTGTTATAGGAGTTCCTCATACATTCTGGATATTAACCCTTATCTTACCTATGATTTGCAAATATTTTTTCTCCTGTAGGTTTTCTTTTTACTTTCTTGATAATGTCCTTTTATACACATAATTTTAAAAGTTTAATGAGGTCTAATGCATGTTTTTCTTTTGTTGCTGTTGCATTTGGTGTCATACCTAAAATCCATTGCCAAATCCAAGGTCATGAATATTTACTTGTATTTTTCTTCTAATAGTTTTATAGTTTCAGCTCATGCTTAGGTTGTGGATCCTTTTCATTAATTTTTGTGTATGGTGTGAGGAAGGGTTCCAGGTTGAATCTTTTGCATGTGGCTATCACCCACCATTTGTTAACAAGACTATTCTTTATCCCATTGAATAGTCTTGTAACCCTCTTGAAAATCCGTTTGCCATAGATGTATGGCTTTCTTTCTGAAGTCTCAATTTAATGCTAGTGGTCTATATGTCTCTTTATGTCAGTACCACATTTTTTGATTGCTTTAGATTTGTAGTATGTTTTGAAATTAGGAAATGTGGATCTTTCACCTTTTTTCTTTTTCAAGACTGTTTTGGCCAATCAGAGTTCCTTGTAATCCCATATGAATTTGAGGATGGGCTTTTCCATTTCTGTGAAAAAGACCATTGGAATTTCGATAGGGATTGAATCTGCAGATTGATTTGGAGATTATGCCATATTAACAATGAAAAGTCTCCAAATCTATGAAGAGGGTGTCTTTCTTTTCATTTATGTTTTCCTCATTTTGGCAATGTTTTGTAGTTTTCAGTGTATAAGTCCTTCATCTCCTTGGTTAAGTTCTTACCTACATATTTTATTCTTTGGATGATGTTGTAAACGGGATTTTCTTAATTTCACTGAATTCATTTATTAGTTCTAGTAGTTTTTATGTCGATTCTTTGGAATTTTCTATATATAGAATCACATTGTCTATAAATAGAGAAAGATTTACTTCTTTTTTTATAATTTGAATTACTTGTATTTCTTGTTCTTGCCTATTTACTCTCTGTAGAACTTCCAGTATAATGCTAAATATCAGTGATACTGGGCTGTCGGGAGCCATTTTGAGACATGATGGGAGCCATCATGAGGCACTGAAAAAGTCACGTAACTGATAGCCATGAAGCAGCTGCTGAGACTGCTTAAACAATGGTTCTAGGAAGCAGGGTGTGGAGTTAAACATTACTGACCCTGAGGGAAGGATGTATAGGAACTTATGTAAATGTCAGCATTCCTATGGTATGTACTCTGTGTTTTGCTATTGTACTCTGTGCTTTGCTATTGTGTTCGAAAAGATATATATAGGCTATGCTAAATAAACTCGAGGCTGCAGCATTGACTGTATGCCCTCCCGAAAGTTCTTTTCTGTCTTCTTCTTTTTTCTTAGGCTTCACCCCCTCCCCCTTTTAGGTGCTGTTAGACTTTAGCCGGCTGGCTCTGGCAAGTGGTGCCTGAACAGGCACCCGAAAGCTTGGGACAGAACGTTGAAGAGAACGTTGTGGTGAAGACCGCCATCGCAGGAGAAAGGGGGCCCCAAGTAAAGTGTAAAGCTGAGTAAATGGCGGTGAGTGTGGTGGAACGGTTCGGGAGTGAGAAAAGTGTAAATACAAAGAAAGAGAGGAAAGTCGACCTAATAAGAGAACTATGGGAAATGGAAACGGCTGCATGCTTTTTGTACATATGCTTAAGAATATGCTCCAGGCTAGAGGAGCTAAGGTAGGGC
This sequence comes from Rousettus aegyptiacus, assembly GCF_014176215.1. Classification (NCBI taxonomy): domain Eukaryota; kingdom Metazoa; phylum Chordata; class Mammalia; order Chiroptera; family Pteropodidae; genus Rousettus; species Rousettus aegyptiacus. The sequence continues at coordinate 14,266,936 of NW_023416311.1, read as the reverse complement.
ATCAACAATTGTGTAATTTTTTAGAGTTTATAGAGAAAGTTTGTCCTTAGTTCTCTGAGGAGGGAACAGTGAATTTAGAAAAATGGAAAAAGGTGGGAGAAAAACTACAAGATTATTATGATGTCCATGGACGTGGCGAACTGCCCGTAGATACCTTTGGATTGTGGACTTTAATTAGAGATAGACTAGATCCTAGGCATGAGAGGGAACAGGTGAATGAAGACAGTCGGGCAACGGGGAAAGAAAATGAAACTACGCCTTCCGCGCCACCGGCAGAGCCTCCGCCTTCCCTTAAGTTTTTATTTTCTAAACACAGAGAAGGTCCTTTAGACCCTGGAGACGCAAAACAATTAGAAGAAGAAGCTGTGCGTATCGTAATGAAGGGGGTTATATCCCCTTCATGGCGGCCATTAGTTCTGATCATAAAACTAAAGACTTAGAAAAAGTTGTTCAGGGATTGCAAAGTGCGGTGCAACAATTGACTTTGCAACTGGGAAATCAGGAGAAAAAACTTAAAATACTTAGTAGAGACCCATATGAGATAGACCCCCTGCCTCTGTTTGTGGAGCTGCAACCAGTCTTTTTAAGGTACCTTTCTGTTCCTGTTTCTGTTGACCGGTCACCAGGGGTCCGTGGAGAGACTGGACACATGGCCAGGCAGAGAGACGCCGCCTCCTGTGCACTGTTGTCAAAGTCTGTTTATTGTCTTTGGTCTTGTCTAGGATGTAGGTGGCAAACTTTTCTGGGTCCACCTACACCCCAGTAATTGTTCTTGTCTGAGTGTCTGTTTTGTGTTCTCTGCGAGAGTGATAGGGGAGAAACCAGAGTTCACACCCTTGGGGTATCTCCTGCAATATTTCTGAGAAGGATAAGCTTATAAAAAAAGGGGGGGGGGAGGGAATATGGAATACCCCGAGACAAAGGCTTAATAGAGCATTATGTACTTTTTAAATTTTTAAATCAAGATGAACAAGGTAGCACAGCAGCTCATTGGCATTGGATGAACCAGGCCAGTGAGCCTTTGCGGCAGCCAGTATTACTACAAGGATCTGAAAGGGCATTGGGTGCCTGCTGGGGTCCTAAAATGGGGCCGAAGTTTTGCTTATATCTATACAGGAACAGAGAAAGCTGCTCCTGATGATGATGCTGATCGGCCATCTTCTGATTGTTGAAGGAGAGCTGTATTGGGCCTATGTACCTGATCCACTAATTTTGCATCCATCCATTTGGGAAGGCCCAGAAATTGTGGTGAGAGTAAAAGACACACGGTTGTTAGATCAGCCATCTTTGGGGCGGATGCGAGGAGTAAATGAACCAAGATTTAATTATACTGGAACGGGAGAAGGATTGCCCATCTGCTTTAGCAAGAACAACACAAATCCTGGGTTGGTCAGGAGGAACCAATGGACACATTGGAGGTTATAGATTAAACAACAGTTGGACAGTGGGACTATGTTGGACTGATGAGGAGTTTCCTCAAATTTATGTGTGGAAGTTGGGCGCAGCGATGGGAGAGCTGTGCCCTGCAGGATGGACCCCTCGGATAGCACGCACGAATGTAACTGCATGTGTAGCTCCACCGCATGTGTTAATAGTTGGTAAAATTAATGTGACTATGAACAGAAGAAATTTCAATGTTACATGTTATGAGTGCAAATTAACTAACTGCATTTCTTCTGTTCCGGAAGGAACTACTGTAATGGTCTTTCATCAACCCTCTTTTGTAATGTTACCTGTTAACGCATTGGCGCCCTGGTATGCTGATCGAAGTTTACAGGTGTTAGAAGAAATCAATAAGGCTTTGAGTAGGCAGAAAAGAGTGATAGGGTTGATCGTTGCTGGAATTGCCGCCCTTGTGTCGCTTATTGATTTTAGGCAGAAAGCTCTTAGTCTTTCACCATTGAATAAGATGTTATCTGTGGGTTTGTAAAATAAATGCCCTTCATCATGTTGACATAGTTCCCTTTTCCAAGATTGTTGAGTATTTTTATCATGAAAGGGTGTTAGATTTTGTCAAATGCTTTTACCGCATCATTCAAATGATGATGTGTTTTTTTCCTTCATTTTATAGTGTAGTATATTACATTAGTTGATTTTCTTATGTTGAACTACCCTTGCATCCCTACGTAATGGGATAAATCTCATTATGTAGTCTAAATATGTCATTGGGATTCAGTTTGTTAGTATTTGATTGAGGATTTTTACATTAGACATCCAAATGCAAAAAAAATGAACAGCTGTCTAAACTTCACACTTTATACAAAAATTAACATTAATAAGTCATAGTCCTAAATGTAGAATCTAAAACTATATATCTTCCAGAACATAGGGAAAAATATTTGTGACCTTGGAGTTAAACAAAGAGCTCTTAATTAAACATGACACCAAAGCACAATGCATAAATAAAAGAAAAAAACTAACATATTGGACTTTGTTTAAAATTTTTAAATTTCATATGAAAGACAGAGTTAAAATAGAAATACTGCTTTGGAAAAGAGTCTGGTAATTCTTCAAAACATTAAGCATCTATATCACCCAGCAATTCCAAAACTAGGTTTGTATCTGAAGGAAATTAAAATAGATGTCCACATAAGAACATATTTGCAAATATTCACGGCAACATTATTCATAATATTTTTCATAATAGCCCAAAGTGGAAACAATGCAAATGTCCATCAGAAATAAAAGGAATGAAGAACTGATTTATGCCATGACATGGGTAAACCTTGAAAACATTTTAATTGAAAGAAGCCAGTCATGAAGGACCACATATTAGAAGAATTCTTTTACATGAACTGTCCAGATAGGTAAATCTATATGGACAAAAAGTAGACTGTTGCCTAGAGCTATCATGGTTGTGGGAGATTGGGTAAAAATGGTATTAGATATGAAATTTTTTTGGGGGGATGATGAAAATGTTCTAAAATTGATTATGAAGATGTTTTATATAACTCTATGAATATACCAAAATCTATCAATTGTACACTTTAAAATGATAAATTGTATGGTACATGAATCCATCAATGAAGTTGTTATAAAAATAAGAATGAAAAAAACAAGCTATGAACTGGGGAAAAGTGTTTGCAAATCACCTATCTGACAAGAGACTTTTATCTAGAATATGTGAAGATATTTCAAACTCAACAAAAGTAAACAATCTAATTTTTAAGTGGGCAAAAGATATAAACAAATTTCAACAGAAGATATACAGGTGGAAAATTAGCAAGTGAAAGATGTTCAAAAACATTAGATGTCAGAGAAATGAAATTAGAACCTCAATGAGATATCACTACACAGATATCAAACTGGCCCCCCCCAAAAAAGTGCCAACAACACCAAATGCTAACAAGAATGTGGAGAAACTGGATCACTCATACATTGCTGAAGGTAATATAAAATGATACAGCTTCTCTGAAAAAACAGTTTTCAGTTTTTTCTAATACTAAACATGCAATTACCATACAACCCAGCAGTTGTAATCATGGACATTTATCTGGGAGAAATAAAAATTTATATTCACATAGGAAAATCATATACAAATGTTCATAAACTATACAAAATATTCATATTTGTGTAGCCAAAAACTGAAAACAGTCCAGATGTCTTTCAATGGGTAAATAGTTCAACAAACTGTGGTTTAACTATTTAAATATTATGGAGTAATACTCGGCAATGAAAAGAAATGAACTATTGATACATGTAAACATGCAGTAAGTTGGATACATCTCCAGTGAATTATGCTGAGTGATAAAAGCCAGTCCCAAGAGATTCCATACTATATAGCTCCATTTATATTACATTTTTGAAATGAGAAAATTTTACAAGTGGTGAACTGATTGCTGGTTAATAGGAGTTGAGGTGAGAGTGGAAGGTAGGTGAGTGTAGTTATAAAAGGGCCACCTGAGGGATTCTTATGGTGATGGACTGTTCTGTTTCTTTTTTAAAATTATTTTTTAACTTTTTATTTGTTCGTTTGTTTTTATTTTTAAAAAATTTCCCCTGCTCCTGTCCACTCTGGTATGAACTGTTCTTTATCTTGGTTGTAGTGCTGGATACACAACTATACACGTGATAAAATTATAGAGAACTAAATACACACACATAAGTGCAAGTAAAACAGTAAAATTTGAATAATATTAGTGGGTTGTATCACAATTTCCTGGTTGTGAGAGTGTACTATAGTTCTGCATGCTGTTACAACAGACAAAAACTGGGTATAGAATACACAGGATATCTCTATATTATTCCTTATAACTGCATGTAAATATACAATTATCTTACTAAAAATTTTAATTTAAAAATAGTGAAAAGTCACTTTATCAAAGAGGAGATAAGATCAACAAATAAGCACAAGAAAGGATGTCCAACATCACTACCTATTAAGGAAATGCAAATTAAAACAGGGATAAGATATTACTACACACCTATTAAAATGGCTAAAATAAAAATTTAATACCAAGTCGTAGCAAAGATACAGAGCAACGGCAAATGTCATACATCACTAGTGGGAATGCAAAATGATACCACCAATCTGGAAAATGGTTTGGCAATTTCCTTTAAAGTTAAACATACTTAAAGTGTGACTTAAAAATTCCACTCCTGTGTATTTACCTTAGAGAAATAAAAACACCCCCCAACAAAAACCTGTGTACAAATATTTATAGAAGCTCCCTTCATAATCACTATAAACAGGAAACAACCCACATGCACCTCAATAGATGAACAAACTGTGGTACATTCATACAATAGAATATTATTCAAGAATAAAAGGAACAGGGAAAAAAACAAAATTTTTTAAAGAAAAATACTTAAAGAAAAAAGGAGAAATTTAAAAAGGAGAAAAAATTAATAGGAACACATTTTTTGATACAGACAACTTGGATGAATCTCAAAAGCATTATAATGGTTCAAAAGGTTACATATAGTGTAATTCCATTTATGCAATATTCTCAAAAAGAAAATTTATATTATATTCTCATCTCTATAGGGATGAAGAACAGATCAGTTATTGCCAGGGTCCATTAATTGGGAAGGATGACTACTAAGGGATAGCAAGAGGGAGTTTTGGGGGCTGATTGAACTATTTTGTATCCTGCATATGGTAATTATTACATAAATCTATACATACACTAAAATTTTATTAAAAAATCACTGAAAGTAAAATTAAGTAAAACTTTTACTATTGCAGATTATACAATTGCCTACAGTTATTTAGAAAATCAAAGAGAATCAGTGGACAAGTAAGTTCAGTATCTTCCCGGATATAAGGCCAATATATAAAATCGATTATATTCCTGTATACAAGGAAAGTTATAACATAAAACTTATAAAGTTATTCCAAAAAAGTGAAGTATTTAAGGATCAATCTAACAAAAGATATGTGTAAAACCTTTGTGGAAAAAATATATCAGAATCAAAAGATGTTAAAGAAGACCTGAATAAAAACACTGCTTATAGATGGGATGATTCAAACTTAGAGTCAAATCTTCAGTTAATTTATAAATTCACTGCAATTCCATTCAAAATACCAACAGGGCTTTTTGTGGAACCTAAAAGGCTGACTTTAAAATTTATGTGACAGAACAAAAAGTCAAGAGTAGCCAAGGCAGTTCGAAGAACAGCAAGATCCGGGAATTCAAGTCTTAGAATTGTTTTGAGAGGAAATTAATATGTTTACTGTTTCATCTTCTTCAGTGGTTATCATTCTATTCTATTTTCTATCATGTCCCAATTTTGGTATTTTGTCTTTCTCCAGACATTTAATAATTTCATCTAGATTTTCAAATTTATTGTTCTGTAGTTGCTTATATTTCTAGTCTTCAATTTTCTTTCTTGAAATTTGCTTTTTATATTTTCTTATATTCTAGGTTTTCATTATCGGCCTTATCAGAGGTTGAGTCTCATTAATCTTCCCAGTGAACTAACTTTCAGTTTTGTTATTGTTTCATATTGTACTGCTTTTTCCTTTTTATCATTGTTTTTTCCTTAATGTATCTTTTTCTAACTTCTTGCAGCAAATGCTTGTTTTCTTATAAATTCGAAATTACAAATTAACAAAATATAGATAGAAAATGTTTAAATAGAATAAAATAATGAACACCTGTGTACCTATTAACTACTTAGCTTAATAAATAAAACAAGTATAATTGATGATCATACATACCACTTTTTTACCTGGTTTATTGAAATATAATAGTTGTTTGTACTTATATTGTACAATTAGATGGGGGTTTTTTCAAGTATGGTTGGCATACAATAATATATTAGTGCAGCTGTACAGCACAGTGATTAGAGATCTCTATAACTCACAGAGTGATCACCCCACTAAATCTACTACTCCTCTTCTGGGCAGAGTGTCCTCTGTTATCCAGTTCGGTGATGTCTCAGCTATGGCGATACTACATCTGCACAGTGTGGGGTGAGGAGGGCAGAACTCAACAGGAACATGGATACTGCCAGCACTTCTGCCTGGGAGAGAGCCTCACCTCTGGCCCTTGCTTTGATACTTCAGTGTTCCCCTGTGAGTGCCATACTGCACTGGTGCTCAGAGCGACCAGGTCTGTGATCCTAGCTGGCACTAGTGTTCAGAGCCAGCAGGTCCAGCACTGCGAGAGTCCGCTCGTGAACTCGGCCCCATTAAGAGGCATCTGCAGTTGCCAGCTGCAGGTGGCGTAGCTTCTGTCCCACTCAGCCTCTGGGACCCGGCAGTATTGTGACTTCTCATTCTCCTACCTCTTACCGTTGCAGGTTGATGAATTATTTTTCTCCCGAGTTGTAGTGCTTCTGTTCATCTAGATCCCAGGCGATTTTGCTTGCTGTTTGTCCATGTTCCTGTCACAACTCTGATTTTGTTGCTTGAGGGGTGAACAAAGCCTCTATCATCTATGCCATTTTTAGTTCATTCATTTTAACTGTACAACATAAAATTTACAAGAGGAGAATTAAATGAACATTCAGTAGAAATAATACGAATATAAAGGTTCAAAATACCAATAAACTTGAAAATCTAGGCCAATGACTGCTATATGTCTTGATCTATCCTTTTTTGAAAAAATGTGTCAATTGGAATCATCCTGTCATTGTTCCATTCATGTATTTTGGGAGCATGTAGAGCAATTAAGTTGGTTTTTTTAGTTCTTAGGTCTTTAGATCAAGAGGAGCCATACTCAGAACTGATGGAGAGACAATTACACATTCCTGACTTTGAGCCTATAGCCAAGGTTAGACAAGAGTTTTAGGTTGTCCTTGGGGAAAGAATGGTTTATTTTCTATATAGGACATAAGCAGGTATTTGTGACCAGGAAAAAGGCTAGAGTAGATTTTGTTTGCCCACAATTCTTCCTTTCTTCCCTGACCCTGTCATGGTTCATTAGATGGCAGATACTCTCCCAACACCTTCACAGTGGGCTTGACAATGTGACTTACTTTAGCAGTGGAATAAGTGAAGAGATGACTGCGTGCCAGTTCTATGCTGAGGCCTTAAGAAACATTACACTTGTCCACTCCACCCCTATTGCGCTTCTGCTGCCATTACAGGATGAGAGACACTTAGAGTATCCTGAACTCAACCTGCAGTGTGAAGACGAGCCACCTCAGGTGAATTACAGACCTGTGAGAAATATTTGTGGTCATAAGTCCCTGAGATTTGAGAATGTTTTATTGTGCAACAATAAAAAATATCCTTACTAGTATAAGAGGAAAATAATTTCTGACTCATTTATACATCTAAATAACCTTGATCCAACTACCATATGAGGAGAGCTCAAAACATAAATTGATAGGTCATAAAGTAAAGTATTAGCTAACAAAATCTAACATGTATTAAAATGTAATGTGCTTTTTTGAAATAAGTTTGCTGCTAGACACAGGTGTTGTGAAAACCAGTGCTAAATCAAAGTCAAATGGGAAAGGAAAAGACTCATATCAACACTGTCATCATGAAACATGTAGATTTTGGCAAGTCTACTACTGATCATCCAATCTACAAACGTAGTGGGAAAGACAAAAGAACTATCGAAAAATTTGGGAAGGAGGCTTTTGAGATGGGAAAGGGCTCTTCTGAGTATGCCTGGGTCTTGGATAAACTGAAAGTTCAACATGAGTATGGTATCACCAGTGATATCTCCTTGTGGAATTTCAAGACCACTAAGTATTATGCGAACATCATTGATGCCCTAGGACACACAGACTTATCAAAAACATGATTACAGGCATATCTCAGGCTGACTATGCTGTTCTAATTGTGCTGCTGCTGTTGGTGAATTTAAAGCAGATATCTCCACGAATGGGCTGACCCGTGAGTATGCCCTTCTGGCTTACACACTGGGTGTGAAACAACTTCTCACTGATGTTAACAGAATAGATTCCACTGAGCCACCCTATAGCCAGAAGAGTTTCAAAGAAGTCATTAAGGAGGTCAGCACCTACATTAATAAAATTGGCTGCAACCCTGACACAGTAGCATCTGTGCCAATTTCTGGTTGGAATGGTGACGAGGTGCTGGAGCCAAGTGCTAACATGCGTTGTTTTAAGGGATGGAAAGTCACCTGCAAAGATGGCAATCCCGGTAGAACCACACTGACTGAAGCTCCGGATTGCATCTTGTCACCAATTTGTCCAACTGACAATCCTCTGTGTCTGCCCCTCCAGGATTGATTGAGTGGAGACCGATGTTCTCAATCTCGGAACTCGTTGCTTGTAGACAAGAAATGCTAAAGGGAATCAATCCTTCAGGCTGAAAGAAGGGACACCAGACAATAACTCGAAAGCCCCTTGAAGAAATATAGAGCACCAGTAGAGATAACTGTACAGTTATGTGTGGCTTAACGACAGTGATAATATCTGAGAAATGCATCGTTATGCAATTCCGTTAGTGTGAGAACATCATAGAGTGCATTTACACAAATGTAGATGCTACAGCCTACTATACACCTAGGCTATATGGTATAGCTTGTTGCTCCTAGGTTACAAACTTGTACAGCATGTTACTGTACTGAATACTGTAGGCAGTTGTAACACAATGGTAAGTATTTGGGTACCTACACATATCTAATCATAGAAAAAGTACAGTAAAAATACTGCATAAAAGATAAAACATTATAACATATATAGGGCACTTACCATGAATGGAGCTTGTGGGACTGGAAGTTGCTCTGGGTGAGTCAGTGAATGGGTGGTGAGTGAATGTGAAGGCCTAGGACATTATTGTACACACTATAGGCTTAATAAATAATCTCTCATGAGCCCTTCTGCCTCCTTTTGACAGAGTCAGAAATAGGACATCAAAGCTGTTGCTGCCGCTCCATGAACAGGGATATGGGCCGGATTGATTGGAAATAGCAGGAAGAAACTGGCTGGGTTAAGACATAGTTCACCATAACAGTGACTGTCAGGAGGGAGTGAAAGGTGTCCTGAGGATCAGTAGGAATAAGAAATCAGGACAGAGAGAGAAAGGAACACGGAGGGTTTCGTGGAAATGTGGTTTTGGCTACTGCATGTTGGAGCAGTGGTTGGGTTAAGGAAATCTGTGGTAGTCATTTAAAAAGCGGGCATTTAACATGAAGAAGGTGTAGAACTGAGGACTCAATATTTTGACTTTGGAAATTTGTTTTTGGTTCTATGGATCTTACCTGGCACAAAGGGCTCTCTCTGGCATTGAATTGATGGAAGAAATAAAACTTCTCTGTGCTTGGTATTATTACAACTTGAAAATATTTCCAAAGTACAGGAATAGGCTGGCTCCACACTACCACAGAAAGCTTTTTCTAAAGATGAAGTGACACTTAATACTTATTAAGGTTGCTCCTGTGGACCTGTGTCCTTGTACAGGCCCTTAGGTCCTTAACAAAGAATTCATAGCAATGTAATCTGAAGACCATCAAGCTAGATCAGGTTTGGCTGCATTGCCATCTGAATATATAGCACTGTGGGGACAGGCTCCTCTGTACTGAAACAGGTAAGTGGCTAACTGACTGTGATGTAATCTGTGCATTCAAAATTGAGGTGTTGTAAGAGAAAATCTATTACCGAACCCCACAGATCTCTCTCCCATCAGAGAAAACACATTCCTCCTGGACCACATATCCTTCCATTTCTCACAGGAAATTCAGCTTTCTTCTAATCTTATAGACCACCATCGTATATGTGGTCCGTTGTTGACTGAATCATCTTTATGCAGCACATGACTGTGTAGGCAAATATAAAAGTCAGTATTATCGTATTCTTGGTTTGTAACTTTTTTTCGTGATGTGATTTAAAAGACAAGTGCGTAGAATAATAACTATCAATCCGTGTTAATGGGAACACAATGATAAAGATGGAATTTATGACAATAAATTATAAAGAAGAGGAGAAAGAACTATATAGGGGCAACGTTTTGTATACTAGTGAAACTAAGTATTGATTTAAAAATATTGGTAATAAGTTAAGATGTTTATTGTAATTCCTATGGTAACTACTAACTAAAAATACACAGTAAGAGAAATGACAAGGGAATCAAACAGTGCACTAGAAAAAAATTAGTTAAACACTAAAAGGGATGGTAATGGAAGAATTAGAAACAAAAAAGATATTAAAAAATATATAGAAAACAAATAACAAGATGCTAGATGTAAGTTCTTTGTTATTAGTAAGTTCTCAGCTAATTAAACTGAGTGAGTTAAATGCTCCAATTAAAAGGCATAGATAGATTTCAACAACTATATGTTGTCTGTAAGAGACTCAGTTTAGATTCAGGGATACAAATAAGTTGAAAATGAAAGAAAGAAAAAGTTGTTCCAGGCAAATGTTTACAAAATGGAGCTGTCATATATACTAATATTAGACAACATAGACCTTCAATCAAAAAATGTTATGAGACAAAGAAGGACATGACATATTGTTAAAATGGTCAATCTGTCAAAAATATATAGCAAACATATATCCACAAACCTAACAACATAGCCCAAAAACATATGAAGGCAAAACTGACACAAAGGAGAAACAGTCTACTACAATGATAGTTGGAGACTTCAATACCTTACTTTCAGTAATAGAACAATTAGACTGAAGATTAGCAAGCCAATAGAGTTCTTCAACAACGCTATAATCCAACACCAACAACAGTAAAATATACATTCTTATCAAGTACACATGGACATTCTCCAGGATAGGTCATATAGTAGGCAATGAAATAAGACTAAGTAAAATGTAAAAGACTGAAATCATACAAGGTATTTTCTCTGACCATGCGGAATAAAACTAGAAATAAATAACAAAAGGAAAACGGGAAAATTCACTAATGGGAACGAAATAACACACTCTAAAATGACCAGTGGGGTCAAAGAAAACGTAAAAGAAATTACAAAATATATTGACATGATTTAAGACAAAAACGCAACATACCAAAATTTATGGGATGCGGCAAAATCAGTACTCAGCAATTTATAGCTATAAGTGCCTATATCTAAAAAGAAATATCTCAAATCAATAACCTTCTACTTTAAAGAGCTAGACAACAAACTAAATCCAGTGGTAGCAGAAGGAAGGAAATCATTAAGATTAGAGGGTAGGTAAATGAAACAAAAAATAGAAAAACAATGGAGGGGATTAACGGCCTCAAAGTGGTTCTTTGAAAAGGTCAAAAACATTGACAAAATGTTAGCTGGACTAACCAAGGAAGAGAGAAGTCGTAAATTGCTAAAATCAGAAATTAAAGTGAGGATATTACTTTTATGATGTTTCTTAGAAACATGAAATTATAAAATTGACTGAAGAAAAAATAGAAAATATGAACAGACTCGTAACATGGAAAAAGGTTGGGTCAGTAATCACAAACCTCCTAAGAAACAAAAGTCCAGGATCCGATGGCTTTACTGGTAAATTCCACCAAGCATGTAAAGAAGAATTGACACCAAACTTACTCAAACTCTTCAAAAAATAGAAGAAGAAGAGACATATCCTTACTTAATCTATGAAGTCAGCATTACCATGATAACAAAAGAAAACTATAGATCGACATTCCTTGTGAATATAGATGCAAAAATCCTCAACAAAATGTGTTCTTTGTAATTCATCAAACCTGGTTTAAACCACTCTAGAATAGTAATATCTGCTTGGTGTGGTGATTGCAATAGTGTAAACTACTTAACATAGCATCTGGCACACAGCACAAGCCAGCAAAGAGTACTTATGATTATGAGAGACTCGCCTGTGAGAGGCCCATGGGCCGGGAAGGCCCATCTTGCTCATCCCCATACCCCACAAAACCTGGCACACTGTTCCTTGAATGACATGGTTTCTAAGTAAGCAGTTTAGGGGGTATTGATCTTCTATAACATCTAATGACCTAATCAGGTTGACAGTCACCTTATGTGTCTCTATTTAGTATTATTTTTAAGTGATCCCTCTTCACACAGTACGGTGTGATTATCTAAGATTCATGCCCCTGAACCATGGTTTATGTTAGTGCCAGAGATAGGGGGAATCCTTGTCTTCCTCTTCACTGCCACCAACTGACAAAAACAAAAACAAAAACAAAACAAAACACTCCAAGACATCATCTCCCAGATGATGAGTCAAAAATACTACCTTCTGCAGAAGATGGCCAAAGGAACGCTGGAGTGACTGACCACTGTTTGACACTAAGCAAGTTATATAAATACTTGATGGTCACTTTATGTGGGATTTACTTGTCCATGAAGTAAGGATAAGACCACTTGCTCCATCTGCCATAGGAAAAAACAAAAGAACTAAATTAGATCATATGAAAGCACCTTGAAAAGAATAAAATTATATAAGTAATTTTTTGAGGAATGCACTTATTATTTCAATTAGTAATCTGTGTGGGGGGAGGGAATGGAGGTGAAAGATCCAGTCAGTTCTTGAGGGATGGCCTTTTTTCTGTGTTCTGGCCATGCCAGTGCTTTGTGCTAATTGCCGTGGAGTGATGGAGAGTCCCCCTGGGGCTCCGCAGAATGAACCAGAGCCAGTGCTCTTCAGAGGTCCAGGGCCAGCCCCAGGGTTAAAAGCCTGCACTTCCAGCTCATGGAGAGGGGAGCAGCTGCAAAGCCTCTTTACTAATTTTATATTCTCTCTCCTACTTGGTCCACCAAGCACCAGGAACAGCGTGGCAGATTCAGGTAGAATCCTGAAGCCAAAGGTATATTTCCATAAACGATCCTAAGACATTTATTTAATAGAGAATCCAAGGGACAGGAAAGAAAGGCAAAGACAGAAACAAAGCGGGTGGAGGAAGAAACAAGGGAAAGAGAGAAAAGGGAGAATGTGGAATGACCTTTAAAAGCCACTGATTTTGGATTCTTCCTGCAGGAGAAAGGTTGGAAGTGATATGGTATTAGAGCCCCGAGTATATCTGTGACCTTCTCTATCAGCTAAGAGAAGAGAGAGCTAGGAAGGAAAACTGCAAAGGGGAGTTTTAAGTCTACACATTAAGAACTTTTTAACAAATCATCTCTAGAATGGTCCAAGAGAGACCTGGAAAATTTTAATCTAAAACAAACAAAAAACCAAAAAAAACAAAAGCAAAAACAAAAAACAAAATCCCAAAACCCTTGTGTGCACAACCATGTCCTAGAAACAGAATCCTCAAGCAGAGGGGTTGCAGAAGACTTACGTATAGCTCGGTGCTCTTGGGCATGCAAATCTCTATGCACATCTTTTTCTCTTGCCAAAGAATTTACCAATATTTTATCATCCTGAAATCTCAAAATGTCAAATTACAATTTCTCTTGCTTGTAATTTAACACTATTTTTGCTTTTCATAGGGGGGAAACCTTCCTTTAACCACTTATTAACCAAGTTGATGTCTTGGCCATCTCCATAGGGTCTATTTCCTCCTGCTTCCTCTGCTCTAAAAATCTGCACAGGCTCCCTGTCCTTTTTAAATTACCAGACAAATGAGGCAGAACACTCCAATAAGAAACTGCCTAGGCAGTGCACAGCAGCAACCTTACTGCCTGGCTCTCATGTGGAAAACTCTGTTCATTTTTCTGTTTGAAGACACCCCTTGCAAACTGCTTTCAGCTTGTGGAGAGATGTGACCTGGCAAGCTATTCCTGAAACAACCATTCTTAAATAGCCTTCTTCATTCTGAGTTTTTAATGTTGAATTTTTATCCATATTTGATGTATGCCCATGCATTTAGCCTTCTTTTTCTGTTTTATCAGCTCCTATGCCCATTAATACTGCCACCTGAGCCAGGCTCATGGTTCATGCAGCCAGGATTCTTTTGCCAACAGCAGCAATTTTAAGGAAGCTTGGTTGTTTGCCCTGATGTGAATGTCAAACGTTAAGAGTCCTCTCCAGAAAGTGTAGGTTCCCTTACTTTCTCTCTATAACCATGTTTCTTAAATTTCAATGTTTTAAACTGTGATGCCTGTTAGGGTTAATAATTCTATAAGTTTACTTTGAACTATGCCATTTTAAAAATTAAATTTGTTGAGGAGACATTGGCTGATAAAATTATAAAGGTTTCAAGTGTATAATTCAATAATATATCATATGTATATGCATTGTGTGTTCACCACCCAAAATTAAATTTCCTTGCATCACCATTATTTCACCCCCTTTACCCTTATCTACCTCCCGCCTCCCCCCTTTCCCTCTAGTAACCACTAAATTGTTGTCTGTGTTTATGAGTTTTTGTTTGTCTTGTTCATTTGTTGCTTTCGGTTTTATTTCCCATATAGGAATGAAGTCATATGGTTCTCCTTATTGCTGTATATTTATATTTTTTAAGATTCAAACTCCCCCACCTCTACTTCTTAAATTCTAAGATTTGGGTATAAAGTCCTGTTCACTCAATCAAATACCTTAATTTTTTCTAATTGGAGAGGTTTTGATTGCATTCCACCTCTGACTTCATCATTCTAGACAAAATGTGTTCTGTTGTGTGGTTCTCGCCTGCCATATTACTACAATGTTATCCAACAAGAGGGTAAGCACTTCTATTAGTAGAAGGTAATGAGATAGATCTCAGGAAGAACTTCTGAATAGAAAAGTCAGATGGAATAAAGTTTCCATTTTGTGGGACTGACTGTTGTTGGGGATGGCAATGAAAGTTTACAACCATAAAAATTAAGTTGGTACTTCACTGTGAAGCCTAGAGAACTCTCAGACCCTCCCTGCTGTAGATCAACTATGCAATAGCTGCTTCTTCACTTGCTTTCTCCCAGCGGTTTTCCTTGGAGATTCAAGTGACTAAAGACAACCAGAGATGAAAGGAGCTAACAACAACTCCTTGGATGGCTTCATTCTGATGGGTGTATCTGACCATCCCCAGCTGGAGGTGATCTTTTTCGTAGTCATCCTCTTTTCTTACTTGCTGACCCTATTTGGGAACTCAACCATCATCCTGCTTTCGTGCCTGGATGCCCGGCTCCACACACCCATGTACTTCTTCCTCAGCAATCTTTCCTCCCTGGACCTTGCCTTTACTACTAGCTCGGTTCCCCAAATGCTGATCAACTTATGGGGACCGGATAAGACCATCAGCTATGGTGGCTGTGTGACCCAACTCTATGTTTTCCTCTGGTTAGGGGCTACTGAGTGTATCCTGCTTATGGTGATGGCATTTGACCGCTACATGGCAATTTGCCGGCCCCTGCACTATACCACCACCATGAACCCTCGGCTCTGCGGGCTGCTAGCTGCCATTGCCTGGTTGGGTGGCTTGGGCAACTCTGTGATCCAGTCAACATTCACACTGCAGCTCCCATTGTGTGGGCACCGGAGGGTGGACAACTTCCTGTGTGAAGTGCCGGCCATGATCAAACTGGCCTGTGGAGACAAGAGTCTCAATGAGGCTGTGCTCAATGGCATCTGCACCTTCTTCACTGCTGTCCCACTAAGCATCATCCTGATCTCTTACTGCTACATAGCTCAGGCAGTGCTGAAGATATCCTCAGCTGAGGGACAGAAAAAGGCCTTCAACACTTGCCTGTCTCATCTAGTGGTAGTGCTCCTCTTCTATGGCTCAGCTATCTATGGGTATCTGCTTCCAGGTAAGACCAGCAACCAGGGCCAGGGCAAGTTCATTTCCCTCTTTTACTCTGTACTCACACCCATGGTGAACCCTCTCATCTATACTCTGAGGAACAAGGAAGTGAAGAGGGCACTGAGGAGGCTGCTGGGGAAGAGAGGGGAGGTCACCTAAGAAAAGGGAAAACTCCATTGTTTACTGCCTCTGCATCTCTACACATTCTCATTCTCCTTCCAGCCAGGTAAGTATGAGGAATACTAACCCCAGTACAACCAAGGGATGTTCCCAACAACCCCAAGCTGTTTGGACAAGATTAACGTTATTTCTAATGTTCTACATTTATTTTCCAAAAATCTTACCATTGACTCAGATAACAGGACAGAAGTGCCATCAACAGCTCAGAAGCTGTTGACTTAGCACACACCTAGCTCGCAGTATCTGTTGTCCATTGTTACCAAGTACACATTTATTACATGTAATATATATTACATATTTACTTATTATTGTGTTTCTAGAGAATTCTGTACTTTTCTAAAGAAGCCATTCCCATTTGCAGTATCATATACAAGTTACTATAATTTTATAAAATCTAATCTGGTATTATTAACTGGAAATGAAAACCCAAACAATTCATTCACCATCTTTGTACATATCTCTTTGTCTCTTCTCAATATTTCAGTCTATCCACCCATCAATCCACTCACATGTTCTACTGTCATCTTGTTTACCCTCTCCTTTATGTTTTATTCCGTTTTCCTTTCTACTTCATCTAATATTCAATGAGAAAATGTAGGATAGACCTTTTCATTTCAGTTCTAGCCAAAAGGGTTCCTTAATATCGTTTTGTTTAAATTGTCCCCGCAACAAGTCTCACCCATCCTTTACTACCAGTGCTTGGATATGCTAGTATGGTCAGTAGATTATGGGATGCTCTGAGTTCTGTAAGCAAGTTTAAGAGCCCAAGGAAGATCATCCACATATAAAGCATGTCCTCTGCCTCAAGGTCTAGTCTTTCGCTATAAAGTTCCTAGAACTCATTAATCAATCCAAAACATTGAACTCAGGTGATGGAATTAGAATACCAATATGCAATTCTGCACGTTACTGAGGTGCCAAGGGAATCTGCTCCTGCTATCACAGTTCATATACTCTTTCTCCAGACAGAAGCTGGGTTAATATGAGAAAGTTGCTTGGAAACTACATTACAAGAGAAAAGGAAATCAATAGGTTTTAGAGCTAGTTTCTAAAGAGTTTTTAGCTTTGTGCCCTCATAGCACCTACATGTGTGCCTCATACATAGTAGATGCTTGATAAACACTTAGTGGATTGACAAGCGTCATGAGTCCCCCTTTTTCACGGTAGGAACTAAATTTGTCAAATGCACCATTTTCATGTTTTCCCTTTGGGGTCACCCAATTTTGGGGCAATGCTGAACAGTGACAAATTTCTCCTTTTCCACATTTCCATAATGCCCCCTAAAGACATCTTGTCCCATTCTGAATTTATTTTTCCATGTGCAGGTTAGAGCCATGATCTACTTGCTCAATTCATTACACAGTAATACTCAAGTGTCTCCAGGACTACCCGACTAGTGGCATATCTTGGTGAATTTGTCAATACAGAGTCTTGCAGGCTCAGATTGTTTATTGATCAGCACGCTCCGATGAGATGAAGTTCTCAGGAGGCAGAATGCAATGACCAAGCTCCTAAAGCTGATATATAAACTAGAATGTCAATTGATTAGTTTTTAACTGTAACTACCAAGAAGACTGAATGATCATATCCTCTAGTTAATTCATTTCAGTTGCAAGATAACTTGGGGGAAAACAGGAAGAAAATTGGTATTCTTCAAACAATTTGCAGTTCTGCAGAGTCTCCCTATGGAAAGTAGAGGGCCTTTGGAATCTAACTTATAGTTAGAGGAGTGGTTGAGCACAGAAGTAGAGGGAGGAGAAAAAGCATGAGGCCCGAATGCATCATGGGGAATCACACATGACTTCCAAATGCACACATGTTCATGTTCCATTCTTAATGCTGTGCATGAAAAAAAGTCAAAAATTGGGGAAAAGCAATTAAATGTTAGGAAATATCTTTGTTATTAAGGGCTTTGAAGTTCTATTTGCAGGGTTACAAAAGGAAAAGCATGTCTGGTGTCTTATTCAGATGGAAATTCAGAAAATGAAAAACAAACAGCAAGGCCTATAGAAGGTTCACTAATCTTAGTAAAACGGAAATGTATTTGAATATGCTAGTCTGGTCTGTAAATTGAAGAGCGTTTAAGAGCCTGTATCACAGAGCCCTTGAATACAGTCTACCTAGAATACGTGAACCAAATGACCAATTTGGAACCTGCCAAATGAAGGAAGTCAGTCCTTTTTCTGAATTCACAGCCTTCGGGCTCAATTTCATGGTTGTGGTAGAGGAGATGCTGGAATAAAGGAGCTGATGAAAAATAGGATTTGAAACGTGACATTGGTGTTCACTTTAGCAACGTGTATACTAAAATTGGAACCATACATAGAAGATTAGCATGGCTCCTGTAGAAGGATGACATGTGAATTCATGAAGCATTTCATATCTTAGAGACTACGCCAAACTAAAATTTTTTGCATAACAAAAGAAAGTATCAAGAAAATGAAAAGACAACCTCCTGAATGGGAGAAGATATTCCCCAATGGTACACCTGATAAGGGGTTAATATCCAAAATTTATAAAGAACTTATACAACTCAATGCCAAAAAAAGTCCAATTAAAATGTGGGCGGAGGACTCACATAGATGTTTCTCCCAAGAGGATATACAGATGGCCAACAGACGTATGAAAAGTTGTTCGAGGTCACTAATCATCAGAGAAATGCAAATAAAAACCACAGGGAGATATCAAGTCACACCTGTCAGAATGGCTATCATCGGTAAATCAACAAACAACAAATGTTGGCAAGGATGTGGAGAAAAGAGAACCCTTGTGTCCTCTTGGTGAGATTGCCCATTCGTGCAGCACTGTGGAAAACTGTATGGAGGTTCTTCAAAAAATCAAAAATAGAACTACCTATGACCCAGCAATTCCACTTCTGGGTACTTACGTGAAGAAATCGAAACACTAATTCAAAAAGAGAAGTGCACTCCTATGTACACAGCAGCATTATTTCCAATAGTCAAGATATGGAAGCAAACCAAGTGCCCATAGATGATTGGATAAAGAAGTTGTGGGACATATATTTCAGTAAACCCAGGGGAAAAAAGAAGTTGTGGTACATATAGACAATAGAATATTACTTGACCATAAAAAAGAATGAAATCTTACCATTTCCAACAACTTGGATGGACCTAGAGGGTATTATACTAAGTAAAATAAGTCAGACAGAGAAAGACAAATACCATATGATCTCATTTGTATGTGGAATCTAAAGAATAAAATAAGCAAACAAAACAGAAACAGACTCATAGATCCAGAGAACAAACATGGGTGCCAGATGGAGGGCGATTGAGGGGCTGGATGAAAAGGCGAAGGGATTAAAAACTATAAATTGGTGGTCATGAAATAGCCATGGGGACAGAAAATACAGCATAGGGAATGTAGTCAGTAATCTTGTAATAGCTATGTATAGTGCCAGGTGAGTACTAGACTAATCAGGGGGGGTTACTTATTAAATTATGTAAATGTCTAACCACTATGCTGTACAACTGAAACTGATATATAACAATGTTGGATGTCAATTGTAATTGAAAAATAAAAAAAATAAGAGTGACGTTGGTTTGGTGAGCTTATGCTCTAGTATCTTTGTGATGCGTCCCAAAGATAGTATAATATTGATTTCCTTTTTTGGTTGTTGGGAGAGGAAGGGGGTAGAGACTAGAAGACCAAAGACGTTAAATTAAAAGGGACACTCTTATTAAAGGAGATGCTTAGACTCCAACAACTGTGACAAGCACACGGCCAGCGTTGTTTTTTTTCAGTGTTGTTGTTCCCACATTTGCAAAACAGGGTGTGAGCCCAGCCAGGTTTGGTACAAAGACCCATCCAGTAATAAAAGAAAAAGTGCCTTGCAAACAACAGCAATAAACCAATAGGAAAAACTGACAAACGCCCAGAATCAAGACCCTGGCTCTCAAAGAGCATTATTATCCCGGTGGATTACGGAGAAAGAATTCTATTTACTCACTGGCAAGGCCTGCTATCGACTATCAGATGGATGGGGAGGTCCTTTAATGCAGAGAGCGACCCGCTTTTTCGGCCTTAGCACTTGCGCATGCGTCGGGCCTTTCTGTGGTCTGCGCTTGCCCCGCGGCTGTTTTCTGCCTACCACGGAGGAAAGGTGACAGTGGTAGGTGAATAGCGGTTGTGAAGCAGTCTTTTGCTGGCGAGGGGATCCCTAGCGCTGCCTCACTGTCCTTTACCCAGCCTTTCTCTCTGGCGACTGGAAGTGGCCATGGACCGGGACCTCCTTCCTCAGGGTAAGGACGCGTGGAAACGTGGTGGCCCGGACTGTCGGCCCAGTGGCCATTCGGAACTGCACCCGTTCAGTTTCCTGGTGACAGGTCCTTGGAACGGCTTTGAACTGCCTGCACTTGCAGTTTACGCTAGTAAAGCAGTCGTTCACTGGGTCACATTGCGTCCTTGCGAGCCCTTGTGTTGGGCAGTGTGGACATGAAGACAACTCAGGCACTCCTCTTGCCCTCAGCTCCCAAACTGGTGGAGTAGATAAACCCACCAGAAACAAATTCTGGTGTTAGGTGGAATAAGAGAAGGCGCCCTGAGACAGACTTACAGGCAGGGCTGAGGTGTTCGAAGCATCGGGAGGCCTCCAGAAGGTGGTGGTGGTGTTACTGGTCCTCGTCCCATGGGTTTCTTGCCCTCTTCGGTGTTGCACTCCTTGAGAATATAAAATGTTTCCTTATTTCTACATTTCTAATGCCTAGACTCAAGTGTGCCCTTCCTGTTCTTGTTAAGAGCGGCAGACACTGGCAGCCCTTCGTATTCAGTGTCTACCTGAAAGAATGAATCAGGCCTTGAATCTTGGAAGGAAATGTTGAGTGGGCAAAGGCACTAGGGCTGGAAAGCACAGAACTTGTTCCAGGACCTGGGACCAGTTCACCTGTGCTGGATTTAGACCGTGTATAGGACACTGGGCAGTGAGGCTGGAGAGTGGGGTGGAGTCTTGAATGCCCAGGTGGAAACTTGAATGCTTGGAGAGAGCCTCGCAAGCTTGGACACCTTGGCTTATTTCAGAGGCAGTAGGAAATCTTGAAGCTTTGGCCAGAGCAGTTATACAATTGGATTAGATTTGCAGAAAGTTAAGGTAGCCAGCTCTGTTCTGTAGGAAGACCAGGTGAACAGAGGGAAGATTCTTATAGCAACCCGGTTTAATGATAAGTCCCTAGAGAAGAGGTTCTCAACCATGAGCCATTTTGCCCCTCAAACACCTTTGACAATGTGCGGAGTCAATTTTGTCACCACTGGGGGATGCTACTGACATCTAGTGGTGAAAGCCAGGGATTCAGCTAAATATTCTGCATTGTGCAGGATACTGCTAACCGCCCTCAACAACAAAGACCTAAACTGTTCAGCCCAAAATGTCAACAGTGCCGAGGTTCAGGAATCCTGCCCGAGGGTGTCAGTAATGGAAATGGACTGAAGACTGCCTCAGAAACATCTCAGCCAGAGGCCACTCAGTCTCCTTTGGTATTTATAGTGCTTAAGCGCTTGATACCCAGTCAGTCAATCGGGGCTCATGAGCCCAGGCTTCCTCGAATTTTTTCACCCATTTAATCATTTGCCAAATATTTCTTTAGCGCCAAGCAGTATTCCAGGTGCTGTGATTCAGCAATGAACCAATCAAATTCCGTGCTGTCTGAGAACCTTACATTCTTTCAGGTGATGACAGACATTAATCTCATAAATGTCACAACAAAACTACCCTAACAGAAGTTGTTAGACAAAAAGAGTGCTGAGAATGAAAGACTAAAAAAATTAAAGATTCTCAAATTAATTTGACCTATGTTCCAATTTCTTTTACTCTAGTCACTACGCTAGTCATTTAACCTATAATAGTAAGTATGCATTAGGGATATGAGGAAACAGAGGTAACTTGCAATTCTCAGTAAATCCTCAGGTTGTGAAAAACTCCATAGATGCTGCTAGAATGGCAAGTGAATGGGCATTGCTCAAGCAGCTTCAGGAGCACAGCTTTGTCCAGGTGCCAGAGCAGGGTGGCACCAAGTTCAAAATCTTTCAGGTCAACTCCCTTACCACAGGGAGTGGTGGAGTTACTTGTCCTCTATTTTCCACAAGAAAACATTCTCAGTTTTTCTCTTGTCTCTACTGAGAACCAGGCCAAATAAGAGCAAGGGACTGCGAGGAGGCTTGAGCTGATGATGGTGAAAGCGAAGATTTGCCTGTGATGAAGTGAGTACTGTGGTTCAAGATCTCAGAAGTCCTGGGCTGTTCCCACACTGAGTGGTAAGATAGCTGCCTCAAAGGAGAGGACTAGAA